>NC_138914.1:15158516-17945183 GCF_965231255.1 Vanellus vanellus | reverse complement strand
AAAAGGTCTGGGGTATTTGGAGTAGGGGAAGAAGTGAAGCAGTCACCTAAGGACATGTTTAAAAAGTTGCTGAGTGCTATACCAGAAGTGAATAGAAATGTGGGGACAAAAAGACTCCTAAAAATGTGTTAATCCTGAACGCAGCAGGTTAGGACTTTGTCTCCTTCGAGACACTTCCTGGTTCCATGTCAGCGTTTAGTGTTTGGCAGCTTTTTCAACACTCCCTGATTCCGTTTATCTTTGCTCCACATCCCATTCTCTTACTGCCCTCGTCCTCCTCTCTGCAGGATTGGATGGGCAGGGTGTAGGTGGCGGTGGTTGTCCTCCACATCCTCCCCATATGTTGTCCATTTAATTCAGGAGCACTGATTCCTCCGAAGGGTGCTCTGCCATGGGAAAATGGACATATGTGTCTCGATACAGGAATAATTGAAACTCCTTTTTTTGCAGAAAAAGCTGGTGATTCAAGGGAAGCAGATTGCGATGCACTACAGCAACCCCAGGCCTAAATTTGAGGACTGGCTTTGCAACAAGGTACAGCGCGTGTATTTATCAGAGGAAGTTTGTCTTAGCTTCAGTGCTCTTCACCAGCTCAGTGGTTTGAACAAAGCGATACATGATTCACACCTACTTGTACTGCTGGTCTGTATGACATCGTAAGACTACTAAGACACAGGAATGAAAAGATTTGTAGCTCTGGTGGCAAAGTAGATGGAGTGACAAAGGTGTTGCCCCAGAAGGTGCAGAGACTGGGCAGTGAGCTGTACTAGAGTATGAAATTGTTAGGTGACAGTTAATCTGGTGTTGAATTGCTGCTTGTCCGCTACATACTGCTGTGCGCTCCTTGTTTGACACACCACACTCTGCCCCCTCCAGTGGAGATGATTTGGTAAGATGATGACCAGGCTATTCTGTCAGGCTTTAACTACACTTTTTGTCCATAGAGATAGCTTGTTTTCCAGCCTGAGTTTCATTTTAACATTTTGTTTTTTAAAGTAGTTACTATGCCTGGGAGCATAAGTTGAAGGCCACGCAGTTAAAATAGCTAAATAATTCAGGAGGACAAGGGAAGAGGTAGCTGGGATGTTCTGAAAAGCAGCTGTGGTACAGACAAGGATGGCTTTTTCTGTTCTCAGTTATTCTGGTGGGTTTAGCTTCATTATGTTACTCTGTGTAAATGTCTAGTTTTTGTCATTGTACAGGAAATAGCAGCATTGTTAGAAATTACCTGAGTTCTTACTAGGTTTCTCTCGTTCCTTGTAGTGCTGCCTTTACAACTTCAGAAGGAGGCTAAAATGCTTCCGCTGTGGAGCGGACAAATTCGGTACGTTACGTTGATCTCTTTGGCTGTGTCTGATTTTGTGAGAAACTTTGTCCTGTGTAGGGAACAAAGTTCACTGTAGGTCCTAGGCTGGCTTGTGAAATGCTGAGTTTGACTGAATGAGCCATGTCGTGACTAAAATATTTTTCTCTTATTACAAAGATTCAGAACAGGAGGTACCACCTGGAGCAGCAGAAGCCGTTCAGTCTGTGGATTATTACTGTGATAGTAAGTTATCTTTCACTTAGTGTGTAATATGAAATGTAAACATGGGTACTAAAATCCTTCCTGTACTTCAGAGTGCCCAATGAAGAACTTGAAGTACTCTGGAAAGCTGTTATGTGCACAGCTAATGTCTTACTTTCTTTTCTCCTCAGCCATCATTCTCCGAAACATTGCTCCTCATACAGTAGTGGAATCCATCATGACTGCCTTGTCTCCATATGCATCTCTGGCAGTCAATAATATTCGTCTTATCAAAGACAAGCAGACTCAGCAAAACAGAGGCTTTGCATTTGTGCAGCTGTCTTCTGCCATGGTGAGGGCCTTATTGATGTGTTGGGGAGAAGCAGCTTGTCAACGTGCTTCTGTAGCTGAAGCATTTAGAGCCTTTGAGCTGTCTGAAGGACTGCCCCAGTTCACCGAGGGTTAATTCACACTCAGTTTATCAGAGCCTTTCATCATTAGCTGCAGTTTGGAAAGAAGGTGGTGGGATGTTGTGAGCACATTGGAAAGCTATTTTTGTAGCGGAGTGCTGTTCTGGGTTGGAGGCTAGCTTCATGCTTGGATCACAAAAATAATGGTCTGGGATCATATTTCATTCACAAAAATTAAGGTCTGGGGCGTATAATGTGGGAGAAGGTGCATAGAATTGGGTGTCTTCCACCTTGAGAAGGGGGAGGAAGGGCATCTTGCTGCTCTCTGTGTATCCAGTGGGAGGAGAGACATATTCTTGAGGCTACATGGGGATAGTACAGTAGGCAACAGCCATAAATTGAAACGGGAAATTGCAGTGAGGTACAAGGAAAACCTCTTAACTGTGAGGGAGGCAAGATACTGGCACCAGGTCCCTGAAGGGCAGTAGAATCTCTGTTCCTGGAGGTATTTTAAAAGACGTGGATGTGATGCTTAGGGACATGGTTTAGCAGTGGGCTTGGCAGTGTTGGGTTTATGGTTGGACTCAATGATCTTAAAGGTCTCTTCCGACCTAAATGATTCTATGAGTCTATATACCAGACTTGATCAGCAACATGATCTCTTGAATTGCTTTAACATTTTGTTTTCTGAAAAAAAAAAAAAAAGGGTGCCTAATCTCAGTCTCTGATAGCCTCCCTTTTGGAGTAGTTTGGGGCAAACATCGGCTTTATAAAACTAAGCTTTTAGAACATGTTTACTATTCAGTGACCCAGGGAAACCCCACACTGTTTGCACATGGTCTGCGATTGGTCCCATTGTGTTCTTTTACATGTGTATAGTATGAGGAGAGGAGGTGTTCTTACAGCTTTGGCTGCTTTCAGTGGCTGTATGTGAAAAGGTGGAGCTTTGGGAACTTCTGAATCCTCCTCAGTAACCTGCCTTTCGTAATAATGAGTATTTCTTGTTGTAGGATGCTTCTCAACTGCTGCAGATTTTACAAAGTCTTCAGCCACCATTAAAAATTGATGGCAAAACAATTGGTGTTGACTTTGCAAAGAGTGCCAGAAAGTGAGTTGCGATAGCAGTTAATTATTCTTTTTTAAACACTCCCCCCCTTTTATCTTAGAGATTTGTTGTCATCCAGGCTTCTATTAAGATGATTGTCACTGCAAAGTTTTGCTTCCATTAAGTGTCATGTGTTGCATGCATCCTGCTCGTCACTGTGTGAGGAGAGTAAAAGCATTGTTTCCTACCATCCCTGTTTCCAGTCCTCTGAAGATAACATCGTAACTGCTTGTGTACACATCACGTTTGTTTCCTTGGAGACCTGGTGGCTTGTTATTGACTGTACAACAATGAACCTTAAATTTCTTTACTTGCCAAGCAGTACTTTGGCTCATTCATTACAATTAGAATGTTTTCTGACTGCCAAGAAATGCACGCGTAAGGGCAGACTACCTCCTTGCATAGGGAGACACAAATGCTGAAAAAAGCAGCATTTACTCAGATGCCTGATTTTTGTGGTTACAGAGACTTGCTTCTCCCAGACGGTAACAGAGTCAGCGCCTTCTCTGTCGCAAGTACAGCTATTGCTGCAGCTCAGTGGTCGTCCACTCAGGTATGATTTGGAGGCTGTTGCTCCTAGTCCTGCTTCCCTGAAAATAAAAAAGTAGAGAATATCATTTCACTGCTGGCCACTTGCTTGGTTGAACTGACCAAAGCTGCCGTGACAGATTTGCTCTGACAGTTAGGCTGGAGCCTAAGCAGTGTTGAAATTCTGAAATGCAGTAACTTTTCTGTCCCTGACAAAAATTACCTGCTCAAATTTCAGCCACAGACTGGAGAAGGCAGCACCCTTGACTACAGCTACCTCCAGTCAGGACAGGATGGCTACACACAGTATGCTCAGGTTAGTAGTGGCCATTGTGCTCTAACCCGTAGGTTGTTGTAATTTAGGTATCTGCTTACCTTGCGTTGTTATTAATTTCCCTTTGCAGTACTCCCAGGATTATCAGCAGTACTACCAAAATCAAGGAGGGGTGTTGGACACAGACACAGCTACCATATCAGGTAGTAATTCTGATGTGGGAGATGCTGTTGTTTGTAATGATGATTTTGCAATAGTGTTTTACCTTAGCCTTTCTGTTATTTTGCTGTGTAAAGGGAGACTTCGCTCATTTTGTACGTAGGTTGTCTGAATGAGTATGTGTTACTAGAGAACCATAACAAATTCGTTCAAGTGGAACCTCTAGTCTGTGAGATGAGAGCAGACTTTGTTTCAGACTGTGGACAAAAGCCTTGAACTCATGAGAACTGTGTAAGCAGCTCTAGATAGATCTTCAGTGCTAGCAGCTGTCGGAGGCCAGGAATCAATGACTTTGGGAGCAGAATATTTCCTCCTGAAAAGGAAACTATTCCTTGTCTGGGTAGAAAATACCCAGTGTGTATCTGTCTTCTTTTGAACATTTATTGCCTTGTTTGGCTGCTGGAGCTGGAATTAGGAGCTGAAACTGTAAACAAAATAATTTTAGCCCTAGGATGAAGTACTGTTTTACAAATTAGTCAGCTTATCCATTATTACTGTCTGTTGGCAGGAGCTCCGGTCACTACCACCACAGCTGCAGTTGTGTCCCAGAGTCCTCAGTTATATAATCAACAGACAAACTCACCTGACTCTCCGGTAATTACAGCACTAATTACTCCTCGCTTTCAATGCCAGGGTTATGTGGGATATCTGGCTTAGCTGTGGTCTTTGCTCTTTAAAGTGCATGGTACAGCAAAGCTGCTGAGTATCCATGGGTTAGTCACAGTGCTTGTGGTCATAAGTCACCTGCCAATTCTTTTCTGTGATGGTTTTGTTTTTTGTGGAAGGTGAGTGCTAAGTGTGCTGTTGAGGAGGAGCTAGCTGTTGTATGCGTGGGGCGGGCTGCTCGTGCCTTGGCTCGCTGTCCTTGTTTTCTTGCACCTCAGTGACAGATTTTCTAATTGAAGTTCATGATTTTTTTTTTTTTTTTTTCCAGACGCAATCAGCACCACCTACCACTAGCACTCAGGCACAAACAGCTCCCCCGACTGGCGTAGTCCCTGGAACCAAGTATGGTAAGCAATTGGGCGTTGTGCTTGGGCACAGGTATCTATCACTGTATATATAGCAAGAGAGAGACTTGGCTTTGGCTGAGTGCTCTATCACCATATGTCAGTGGTGAAGCTGTCCCTGGAGAGTATATTCTGCACGGGTGATTAAGAGCCCTTTACAGACACGTCTGCTGTCACAGCTGCTAATAATCTCAGAATTTTACCTGAAATGTGGAAAGATACCTATCTGAATTCGACTGGAACGACCATGTCCCACACTTTAATTTTTTTACAGCTGTCCCTGACACTTCCACCTACCAATATGATGAATCTTCAGGATATTATTATGATCCTATAACAGGGCTCTACTATGATCCTAATTCCCAGGTAAACACAAGTTCTTCCCACCTGTCTTAACTGTTAAGGTCCATTAATTCACTGTTTCATATCATGAGAGTGAAATTAACTTTCTGAGAAGCACAAAATACTGAGTCTGTCAGATAACTCTCAGCAGCGTGTGTAGGGTGGGACCTGAATTCCATCTGGTATAGTCCTTTGTTTTTTCTCTACTCCTTAATTTTCTTCCCAGTTTGGCACATACAGGATTAGCACTTGTCACAGACACTGTAATTGAGCTATTTTGTTGTGGAGCGCCCAGCAAAGCGCACCTAGCTCTGGGCTCTGGTGGGTTGTCTCGTGGGAGAGGCAAAAGATTCTCCGTAGTGCTGTTGGGCAGAATGCCTGTGTTTGGGGACAGGCTTCAGCTGCTTTGTGCCTTTTGACTTCTTTGTGGAGTCTGCAAAACTTGTTTGGATTCTACAAAACGCCGTCTCATTTGATGCAGTAGTCTGAATCAGACAGTTTGCTTGGGTTCTCCCTTGGGCGCTTGGCTTGTATGAGGTGTTTAACTGTCTGACTCTCTCTTCCTCTGGCAGTATTACTACAATGCCTTAACCCAGCAGTACCTTTACTGGGATGGCGAAAAGGAGACCTACATGCCTGCTGCAGAAGGTATCGCGTACCAACAAACGACTACCACAACCACCACCAAAGAAGTGAAGGAGAAGAAAGAGAAGCCGAAAAGTAAAACAGCTCAACAGGTACAAGACAAAACGGGATTGATAACAGTTCTCCTTTTCCATGGCAAAGGAAGTCCTAGGTTATTTGATGGGGTGCATGCTTGCAATTTGCAGGCATTGTAGAGGGCTGAAGAGAGGTGGAGTTGGCACGGCTTCAGTGCAGAAATAAGCTCTGCATAGGAGGAACGCATGTGGAATCATGCCAGGACTAGTGGGAGTATAACTGAGCTGTCACTCAGAGGATTAGATTGATAAGAAGCGTTCGTACAGTAAAACAAGCAAGCTGCGGTATCTTTGAACACTGTATACAGGGAAACAGCTGCACTACATCCAGTGTCCTGTGATTTAAAAATAAAAGGCAGTGGGTTGGCTTGTTCTGGAAGCTGTATGCAAGATTGAATCTGTGTCATATGAAATTGATAGCTGTGAGGAGAGCCGACTGAGCAAACCACTCTGCATTTCAGATTGCTAAAGATATGGAGCGCTGGGCAAAGAGTTTGAACAAGCAGAAAGAGAACTTCAAGAATAGCTTCCAGCCACTGAGTACCAGGGAGGAAGAGCGGAAGGAGTCGGCGGCTGCAGATGCAGGCTTTGCCCTCTTTGAGAAAAAGGTGAAGGTGCTGGGGATAGCGTGCAGCAGGGTGTGGTATGGCAGAGAGCTCAGTGCTCATGGCATTTTTGTCTCATCCAGGGAGCTCTGTCTGAGAGACAGCAGATCTTGCCAGAGGTGTTGAAAAATGGGGACGATGAAAATCCGCTGAAGGTGAGTATGAGATACCTGACAGAGGTATACCCAAAGGTTACTGGTAAAGCACTTCAGAGGAGGTCTAGCAGATACTTGCTTTCCAACCTGGCTTTCCACAGTGTCACCTGTAGAAATTTGTGGTGGTAAACAGTGGTCCAGTGCAAGTGCAGTAGGCTGGGTGACTGAGAAAAGCTGTGATTTCTTTCAGCCTCAAGAGCTTAACTGATGTTTTGAGGTTTCTCAAAACACTGTAGTCAAATTATTGTTTGGCTAGTGGGAACTAAGTCTTGCAGCCACTGTAGTATGTGGTTGAGTTGCATTTCATCCTTAGTAATGAGAGAAGGATGCCTCTCCTGTGCAACAAACAAATCTACAGCCTCTGTGTTCACTTTCTGGGCTGTCCTCTGAACTGTGGTGACAATGTTGCATTCCTCTGAACACTGTCCTTCCTTTCCAGCGTGGCCTTGTAGCTGCCTACAGTGGTGATAGTGATAATGATGAGGACTTACTGGAAAGAATGGAAAATGAGGAAGAGAAGCTGACTGACTGGAAGAAGATGGCTTGTCTGTTGTGTAGAAGGCAGTTCCCAAACAAAGATGCTCTGATTCGGCACCAGCAGCTGTCTGACTTGCACAAGGTAGTTGCACTATGCTGTCAGGAAGGTACTCGGTTGCTGTAATTCAGTGTGTAAACCAAAGCTGTGATACATGTTGTTCAGAAAACCGTTCCTCTTGAAGCATAAATAGTTGCAAGTGGATTATTGTTCTCCCAGAATTCACCTACTTAGATAAAAAGACTTGTTGTGCATTCCATGTTGTTAATGTGAATCTCTTTTTGGTTTCAGCAAAACATGGATATCTATAGGAGATCAAAGCTTTCAGAGCAGGAACTTGAAGCCTTGGAGCTGCGTGAGAGAGAGGTCAGTGTTGAGATGAGCAGATGAGTAGCTAATGGAAAACCTGCACGGGTGATATGTTGAGCTCTCCTTATCCTGACACACGTCACCTGAGATAATCTGTGTAACCAACCCCTTCTTGGGTCAAGGTTCAGAGCTGTCCTGTTACATGGAGAGAAGTGTCCCAGATCCCACAGCTACTGATTAGCAGGGCAAGGTCCTTCCACCTCCAGCTCAGGGCTGCCAGACTGAGACCAGAAACCTCTGAGTGGCTATCAACAGCTAATCCAGCACGTGTTGGTGCTGGGCTCTTCCTACTGCAGTGTGTGTTCTGGTGGGCTCCAAGGACGTGTTTGAGGTTCTCCTTTCTGTGATGTTAGTCAGTCCATTTTTTAGCAGGCTGCAGTGGACAGCTTTATATAATATCAAGCATTTAGCTTATTTCCATAGCTCAGAGATGAATAAAACTCTTTAAAACAGTACTAAATCTGGTTACCTCATGCAGATGAAATACAGAGACAGAGCAGCTGAGAGGCGGGAGAAGTATGGCATCCCAGAGCCCCCTGAGCCAAAGCGCAAGAAGGTCTATGATGCTGGCACAGTGTACGTATCCAAAAGTTCTTCAGTGATTGCTTTGGTACTGCACCACAAGCAGTTTGGTGAACTTAACTCACTTCTTTCTGCAGTAATTACGAGCAGCCCACCAAAGATGGCCTTGACAACAGTAATATAGGCAACAAGATGCTGCAGGCCATGGGCTGGAGAGAAGGTTCAGGACTAGGAAGAAAATGTCAGGGCATCACAGCACCCATTGAGGTAAGTAGAGACGGATGCTTCCTTGATGAGGTTTGGTGCCTTTTTTTTTTTTTACACAGAAGCACTCACTACTGAAGATTCATCTTGTGGAAAAAACTGTGCCATCCACAGCAAAGCTGCCTCTGTTGATACCAGTTCCCGCTCCCATCTGTTGTGTCGGATGCTGGGGCAGAGCTGGGGCTTGGACAGGCAGGACTGTGCTTCCTTCTTCAGAAGTCTGCCCCTGAGGTGCTGCAGCAGCAGGCCTGCATTTGTGCTGCTTGACCTCCAGCTGTTGGCTTCCCTGGGTTCTGTGCTCTGGGTTACGCTGCTAGGAACTGTGTTCTGTGCAGTTTCATTTTGGCTGCTGGTGGGGTGGGGTCAGAGCAGTGTGAAGTCGGCAAGTGCGGGATGTTGAGTGCAGTCTGATCTCCTGGTGTCAGTATTTATGGCTGCATGGGACCCCCAGGGGAGCTCGAAGCTGGGCTGG
Organism: Vanellus vanellus; assembly: GCF_965231255.1. Lineage (NCBI taxonomy): Eukaryota > Metazoa > Chordata > Aves > Charadriiformes > Charadriidae > Vanellus > Vanellus vanellus. Next base: position 17,936,147 of record NC_138914.1, on the reverse strand, counting down.
GCTGATGAGTTTTTCAGCAGCGTGGTCTCTCCCTCACAGAGCTGAAGCGTGTCTCTCTTCCCTTGCAGGCCCAAGTACGAATGAGAGGAGCTGGCTTGGGAGCCAAGGGCAGCTCCTATGGTGTCTCCACTGCAGATTCGTACAAAGACGCAGTGCGGAAAGCCATGTTTGCTCGCTTCACGGAGATGGAGTAACGTGCTCTGGCCCGCAAAGCACTTGTTAGCCAGAACTGACTGTTAAACTCTGTAGCCTTGGTGGCCTGGCTGTATTCTGATTATGGTTTAGAGTTGACCATTTCATTCCCTTGGACTTTTTTCCCTCTCGGCATGTAACACTTCCATGAGCAGATTGTTTGAACTGCCCCAACTTCATGCTGGAGAGCTCCTGGTTAGACCAAAGGGAATGCTGATCTTTATACGGTCTTGTATATAGTGTAATGTATTCTGTGTTTGGAGCGTGTTGTCCAGATGCTGCTTCTGCCCTTCAGAGCAGGGACAGGACCTGTTAGCTGTGGTTTCACACCGTCTTTGCTCTCCTTCTGTTGTATTGTTTGTCTGTTTTTTGGTTTGTTTTTTTTTTTTTTTTGAGAACTTTCCTGTACATTTTGTATAATACATCTTTGTATAGACTTTTTGAAGACTTTGATTCTAGTTGCCAGTTTGGCTCATTTCCAAAAGAAATACATCCGAAAATGATCCTATTTCTGTTTCTCGGTGGGTGAATGAAGAGTAAGTTGCCAATGCTACTTGTCCTTTCTGTGGTTCTGCTTCTTCCTTGATGAGACTTCATCCTGGAGTCTCCCTGCTCCACGCAGCGCTCTGCTTGCCTGCTGTCTTCCATCCCTACACTGTGCCTTGTTCTGAGTGCCCTTCTCATGGCTTCAGCGTGAATGCGGGCTGGTGGAGGACCAGATCTTGTATCCCTTGGTGAGGTAGCTAGGGGACCAGGAGAGGACCAGTAGAAATATCTTCTGCAGCTTGCAGGTCCTGCTTAGGAGCCCATGGGTGTTACCAGCTGTTCCTCTGGTGGGCGGTGGGCTAAAGAGGGGGGTGGCCAGCCTGTGTGGCACCTCTGGGGGGAGGTCTGAGCTTGGACCAGGGTTGGTGTGCTCCACCTAGGCTTGCCTCTGGTGTCCCCCAGGCACAGTGCTGCAGAGCTGCTGGGTGGTGGTGAGCCACCTCCCTTCCCAAGGGTTTCCTTCTGCAGCTCTTCCATTACTGTTGTTTCTACTCTGCCTGTGCTATGATGGGTGTCACCCTTGTGTTCTCTTCCCCAGAGCCAAGATGAGCAGAGAAGGGCTCAGCCTTCACCTCTGCTGATGCCTCTGGCTGTGGGGTTTGCTCAGCTGCCCTAGGGAAGCTGAGCCGGGATTCTTTCCCTGCGGAGCAGCCACGCCAGCGCTGTCCCGGTGGACATAGGAATGGTTTGGGATGGAGCAAGAGCAGCTCCACTACCTCTTGGACAAGGTCCATCTGTGGGTTAAGGCCCACTCCTCCTGGCTGTCTTTCGTGGGGTGGGATGAACCCCTCCTTGCTCCCAAACCTGCCTCTGGGTGTTGTGGCGCAGGCTGGCCGCTGCCTCGGTTTTGGGGGATGCTCGGCTTGGGGTGAGCCGAGGGTTGGGAACCTTCCGCCCCTGCGTGCAGGACTGGTGCGGGCTGCGGACCGGTGCCAAGGGACAGCAGAGGGGACGACGGGGTCCCTCCTCGTGTCGCCGGGCCGCGGCCGGCTGTGTCGCCCGGGCCGTGCCACCAGGTGGCAGGCGTGTCCCGGCTGTCACATCCCGGTCACTCGCGCGTTGCCTCCGTGCAAGGCGCCCTGAGTGTCTCCGCGGGTCCGGCCCCAGCAGCGGGTACAGCAGAGGGGGTCCAAGGCAGGAGGGGTGCAGCTCTCCCAGACTTGTGATCAGCTGGAGCCAGGAGCCGAAGTCACTGTGCCAGGTTCGGGGGGCAGGGAGTGGGTGCAGGGCTGGGTCACAGGATGCGGCATCCCCTCTCCAGCTCTGCAGAGGAAGCCAGGTGGGTCGAAATGACCCAAGAGTGCCAGCTCTGCCTCAGTTTCCCCCCCCAGGATGATGGTGGGGGCAGACAGTCCTGGTGCACTGCGGCATGGCTCCTTGTGCCCTGCGGCAGCCTCCACCACCTCCCCCATATGTCCCGGCTGGTGACAAGGCAAAGTGCTTTGCTGCTCTGGGCTGTAAATCGGGGGGTTTGTTTCCCAGCAGGTGGGCTCGGTGGGTCGATAAAGTGCATTTGTGCAACTCAGCTTCTTCCCAGCCCATCGATCCCCTTCACAGCACATCCTCCTGAGGGGGGGTGATGTCCCAGGCGAGAAGCGGGGGGGCTGCTTGTGGTGGGCACAGCACAGCCTTCTCCTGGCTCCGGATGGCTCCTGCCAGGCTCTCTCCCTCTCTGCTGTGGCAAAGTGCTGCCCTAGTGCCAGGAGCTGAGACAGCACAGCTGGTACCGTTCTGCGGTGGAGCCGGGATCGTGCCCTGGTGGCAGAGTCCCCTGCTGCCTGCTTTGTGGGGACAACTGCTGGAGGTGCCCACTCACCTGGTAGTCACAGCCCACCCAACACGGTGGATGAGTCAAAGTCCTCCTTGTTGGGGGAAGGCACAGCCCCTGGGCACCCAGGGAGAGGGAGAAGCAGTGGTGTGGGGGGCATGCAGCCCCCCACTGCCTGTCCTGCCTGCCAGCCCCCACGCTGGCCGCTGGAGCAGGGCACGGAGGCGCCAGCGCCTGCCACCTCCGATTTAGGCAGCGCAACGCGGCTGTTCGTGACTGAATGCGCTGTGGCTCACTACCTTCAGAAGGACGTATGTGGTGTCCCTGCCTCCCTGGGGACCGACCTCCGGGGCAGGGGGGGAAGCTGTGGGATGCGGCCATCCCCAGAAGTGCACAGTGACGAGGCAGGACCCCCCCTGAGCAGAGGGGAGCTCCCTCGGGCACCCGTCCTGCTGGGGCTGAGCAGCCAAGCTGCCTCGGGGTCAGGGGAGCTGCCTCTCCTGGTGGCCTGATCCTGATGCAGGTTGCCCACGGAGGGTGCTAGCCAGATAGGGGCGGATGTGGGTCCTAGCAGGGCTGCAGAGGGAAGCAGGGCTCTGGACAGGGGTTTTTGGAACAGGTCAGTAGCGGGAGATACGGAGCAGTCCCTGGACAGGCAGAGCTCCACTGCAATCCTTCTGTGCCTCAGTTTCCTTATTCCTAAACAGCAACAGGGTCTCTCCTCTGTGGATGATAGGGGAAGAGTAAGGCCTCCGAGTCCCAGAGCATGTGGAGACCCCAGGCTGGGGGGAGAGGGGGATACCTAAAGGGACCCTGTGCCCTTTCCTGGGGGGCAGCAGGGTGAGGGCAGGGCTGCAGCCCAGGGCTCCTCCCAGCCACGGCGCCGGCTGCAGGGTGATCTCCCAGGGCCTCAGCACTTCCAGGCTGCAGCTCCTTCCAGTACCTATAATATGCAGAATTAAAGATCGCTGCCGCTCTGGTTTTAAGGTTTGGGATTTTTCTGGCTAGCTTTCAGCTTTATTAATATTAAAACTCCCAAGCCTGCTGTGCCCTGGCTTTCCAGGAGGCCCTCTGAGCATCATGAGCTCCTGCATGCTAATTGTGGCGAGGAAACCGGCCAAGTCGTTAGTGCGAACAGCCTCTCTCCTGGGCCTTCGTTAATCGCTGGAGTTACTAACCCATGGCGGAACTCGGCGTTTGACACAGCCAGCCTGAGGTGTGCTTGCTTGCTGGTTGGGGCTGCTGGAGACCCGGGGTGCTGGGGGACAAGTCTGGAGCGCTTGATGGAGCAATATGCGCTTGGGGTGCTCAGAGGAGCTCAGCTTGGTGTGGATGAGGTTGACCTTCCTGCAATCACGCCACCACCATAAAGGCTGCCGTGACCAGCAGGACGGGTTCTGGGAGAGCCGGGATCACCTTGGCTCTGTGCGTGCCAAGCGCTGGCCGAATCCAGACACCTGCAGCTCCCTGGGGTTTGTGTCCTGGGTGCTGAAAGCTGGCCTGAAACAGGAGGTGGTGGTGGTGGAGAGAGGGGCAGGGGGTGCAGGCACACACGTGTGTGTGTACACGCAGGTGTGTATGTGAGTGTGCAGCTGCCTGTGTGTCCACATACGCGTGTGTGTGCTTACACACCTATGTGTGTGTGCGCATGTGCTTGTGCTCCTCTCCATCACCTTTCCCCACTCTGCTGCTAGGCGGTTAACACAGATACTTCCCCTTCTCCTCCCTCCCCTGTCAGTCCTCTCCTGAGCTACTAAATACTTTGGAATTACCCTGGAATAGTTTTCCCTTCCTCGCATAAGTGGTATCCCCCGAATGCCCCATGGCCACCCAGCTCCAGCCTCAGCCATGGGGCTGTGGTGCGGAGGATGGGCAGTGTTGTGGTGCAGCATCCTGCCGGCGTGTAGCGGGTACCACTGCGACCCTCCTGGCAGTGTGCCTGTTTGGGGGGGGGATGGATGCTCCGGGGGCAGGAGGAGGGCAGCTGAGGTGAGGGGGTGCATGGACAAAGGGTGACCCCTTCCTGTGGGCGGTGATGGCATCCCACACCAGGTAGTGCCAGCCCTCCCTTCTGCCCCATGGCCCTGGCCTCTCTCCTCACCCAGCCCCGTGGGACCAGCGTGGGTGAGAAAGGGGATGTGTCCCCCTTATCCCTCAGCCACTCCATCCTGATGCTGTTTTGACCGAGAGCCCCTTTCTGGCTTAGGAACCACATGATCCAGGTTTCCCTGCTGGGGTGAAAAAAAAAGATGGTTTTAATTGACTCACCATCTGCAGCAACGTGGACCCAATTTGCAGCCCTGGGGGGTGGAGCAGGGGACTCTGGTGCTGTTGGAAGAAACCAAAAGCAGATGGGGGCTGGGATCCCGGGACCCATGGCTGCACACAGCATGCTTATCCCTGTGCCAGGCTGTACGCCGGCCCCTGGGGCTCTGCCGCGCTGAGCACCGGGCATGGGCTGCTCACCCCGTCCTGGGCATCTTCCAGTGCCAGGCTCTCCCAGGGGAGATGCTCCAGGGCCCTGGGGATCCAGAGGGCGAGCCGAGCCCCCCGAGGGCATTTTACACCTGGGGAGGATGTGTGTGTCCCTGGCTGCCTCAGTTTCCCTCTTTCCCAGGGTGCAGTGCACGCTTTGTGCTCCAAGGGGTCCCCACACCCCATCGTCTTCCCCCAGGGGCTGGTGAGGGGAATCGGGGTGTGTGATTGACATGCAGGGCATGATTGACAGCAGGGTGGTGAGCTGCCACGGTGTGCCGTGCGGTGCTGGGGGTCCTGTGGCACTGGGAGCGGGTGGTGGTGGGTGCAGATGGTGCCTGGTCCAGCTCAGGCCACCCCACGAGTGGGTCACCATGCAGCCCCCCACCAAAACACCCCAGCATGGGGTTTCAGGGACACACCGGAGCCCAGGCGATGGGGGGAAGCCCGAGCCCCCCCAGTGCTGCTCCATGGGGCACCCGCTGGCCCCAGCCCCACAGCCCCCACGGGTGGAGGGGGGCGAGCGGCTCGGGCCCTTTGCCAGGCGTGGGAGCGGGGGGAGCCACTCTCTGTCTCTGCCGGGAGGGAACTTGGATGGGAGACGGCTTCATGTCAGAAACGTTTTCGCAGGAATTTGTCACCACCTACAAACATCTCCCCCCACCCCCCCCTTTTTTTTTTTCCCTTTAACAGCAACCAGACCCGAGGGGTGCGTGTGTGCGGGTGCGATGGGGAAATGGGGGTTGGGGTTTTTTTTCCTACAGTTCCTCAGAAAAAAATATTTGGTGCTCGTTCCCCTCCTCCAAAGCCTGCTTTGGGGGGAGAAACTGCTTCCTGCAGCAGGAAAAGCCAGGCAAGAGAGGGAGCGCGTTTCCCCCAGCATACCCCACTGTGGTCCCTGCAGCCTTGACCCTGTCCTGGGGACCCCAAAACATCCGTGAGGTCTGGAGGCTGCTTAAACTCCCCCCCGTTCCCCAGCTTCATCCCTCTCCCCAGCCCCAATCAGGGTGGGATGCACCCGCAGCATCATTAGCACTCGTCTAGCCGCCGCTGCGGCGGTTTGAACCCATTTGAAATGCACTTGAAAAGGGTGGATTTGATGGGAGGAATGTGACGGGTTTTTGTTCTCCGAGCCCCCCGGTTGAAGATGTGCGTAATGAAGAGCTGTGACTTTCACTCGGGTTATTTTGGGATGGACTACTTTTTTTTCCGAGCTGGTGGAAGACCATCAAAGCGGCGCTTTGAAAAATGTCCCAGTGTATAAATAACTCTGCTGAGAGCAGAATAACGCGGGCTCCCGCGCACGGCGCGCCGAGACGAGGCAGACGGCATCTGCCGCGCGACGTTGCATTATAAAAAGGAATTATTCATCCCTTCCTCTAATTAACCGGGTACCGTTCCCCCACACAGGAGGGATGGCCCAGCACGGGGAGCGCTCCCGGCCACACCAGTGGAGCGGATGCCCCTTCTGGTGTCCCCCCTGTGTTCCCCCCAGGACCCGCATGTGGCAGCGGGTGGGAGCAGGCAGGCTGGTGCTGCCCTGCCGTGGGGGACCGGCAAGGTGGGCAAGCTGGTATTGGCAAGCCCAAACTCCCATGGGACTCGCTGTCACTGGAAAACACCTGATCCACCACTTCGCCATCTCCCCACTGAATTCCAGGTAAAGGGAGCAGGATGGGGGTCAAGCCCTCGGCACCCCGCTACCTCCCAGGGTCCTGCGCTGCAGCCTTACGGTGCCCCAGCCTTGCTGGGGACCATGAGCGGTGCGTGGGGCAGCCTGGGGCCGCAGGAGCCACCCAGATCCACCCGGAAACTCAGAGATGCATGGCTCAGCTGCACCCAGGGGTGGGTTTTGGGGAGATCCCGGAGGGATAGGAGCAGCAAAGGGGGACCCTGCGCCCCCAGCCCCAGGAGGGACCCGGCCACCGCGGCGGCAGCAGCAGCCGGGCAGGCTCAACACCACGGCTGTGCCCTGGCAAGGACACAGTGGCCGGGACCTCCCGGGAGGGAGACTAATTTTAGGAGCGCTCCGGAGGGGCTATTTTGGACCCTTTGCTCTGCGTGAGTCACCTGCTATTTTTCGACCCACTGGGGCTGTTTCCGTGGCAGAGTGATTTACGCAGGCTGGGACAATGCTGCTCCCCCTCGCTGGGGGGCTCGGGCCCCAGAGCAATGCTGGGTGCCCAAACACCCCCTGAGGAGGGCGCAAGGATGGTGCCCAGGCTGCCTGCTGGGGCTCCCAGCAGCTCCCATGTGGTGCTAGGGATACCCACAGCAGGGTGGACCAACCTGGAGCCTGTCCCACCTCCCGGCCACCTTCTTATGGGACTGCGCAGTTGGATTTGGAGCCCCTCGGTCCTCTTCATCCAGTGTTTTCCACCAGAGATGGAGGCGGAGAGGCTGGAAATGGTGGTGGGGTGGGGTGGTGATGCAGCTGGCAGCTATGGGGAGGGGGCACATCTTCATCTGGGGTGGGACTCAAGGCTGAGCATCCCATGGGCCACCCGCTCCCCACCACACTGGGCTCCCCCTCCCCAAAACCTGCCGCTTCGGAGCCCGCCAGGCAAAAACCTGGCAGTTTCGGGGTTGTCAGAGCAACGTGATGCACCTTTCAGTTACCACGGCAACCTCGGCGAGAAGTTTTTAAAATTCAGGCAAGGTAATTTCTCCTCGCCACTGCGATTTCTTTATCGCTCGACTTGCTGTTCCCCAGGGATGCGGCGTCCTGCCTTGCTCCTCCGCCAGCAAGGTGGGATCTCAGAGATAAGAAACGCCGGGGCTGTGAGGAGGGGGAGTGAATGGGTGCCCTCCCTGCACCCCGTTAGCAGGCCTGGCCCTGGACATGTGTGCTGGTACCTAATGAGCATCGGGGGGGGGGGGGGTGGGGTGGTGTGTGCAGATCATGAGCACCCCGAGCTTGGGGAGAGCAGAGAGATGGGCAGGAGGTGGGGTGAAGGCAATGGTGTGGAGGATACCTGAGTGAGTCAGTGGGTGGGCATGTGGGTGGATGAAGGGAGGGAGGGAGGGACGGATGCGTGGGTGGGTGGGTGGATGGATGGATGGATGGATGGATATCCCCGACTACCAGCCATATGATGGATGAAGAAACCATCCTGGGGTGTGTGGCAGGCCCTATGTAAACCCTGAGGGTCACCCACTCAACAGCAGGTTGAGCTGCAGTCCCCTCGTTTCTCCCCGAGGAGAGTACAGAGCTGCTGTTCTCCACCGTCCCTTCATCTCTCGGTCCTCAAGAAACACTTAGTAGGTCCTCTTGTGCTGCCCTGTGGCCTTCCCCGTAGGAGGAGGTTCCCGGAGTGCCGGCAAAGCCTCGGCAGCCTTTGGCAATCCAGCCCCCCTCCTGCTGGCCCTGCTCCGGTCCAGAGGAGAAACCCAAGACTAATATTAGGGTTTGAAGGGTCAGAGAAGCCACGGGGTTGAAGGTCCCTTTTGGGAAGGGGGGGGAGAGCCGAGCACAAACACAGGGCTGCCTGTTCTCCTGCCCGGACTGCCCCACAGGCTGCACGCTGCTGGAGAGTACGCAGCCCCGCTGAGCCCCCTGGCCCCAGCCCATATGTTGTTTATCATAAAGAACTAACGAGCTTAATTAGGGATGTGTCTGCGATAAGGTTATCAACCCGTAAGCACTCCGATCCCCCTGACAGCAGCCCAGCAGCTACCAAATGAGCTCGTCATCTTCCGTGAATCCATCCAGGAGGATGCGCGCTCCAGGAGGGTTTCATTCTGCCTGCAGCACTGGTGGCCAGGGCGGGGGGTGCAGGGCTGGGGGGGGGGGGGGTGATGGGAGGGAGGAGGCAGACTCTGCTCCAGCAAGGTGCCCTCCTCCCCACAGGACAGGCTCTTTCCCCACAGGACAGGCTCTTGCCCCACTATTAGGTTTCAGAGTGAACGCTTACTGGATGGGGCAGAACAATGCCTCTCCAACCCTTGAGATGGAGATGCCTGTAGCAACGGCCAGGTTCCTGAGGGGGGTCTGCGGACACGACTTGTGGGGACACGGCCCCCCAGGGGGAGGCATGGCCAGGAAGAGAGTGGAAGAGGTAGGTGGACTGTGGGAGCTCCTGGCTATGGAGGCGATGAAGGCTCCTTTCCAGCTTTGCGAGCATCTCTAGCGAGAATCTGACAGCCCTGAGCAAGGCTCCTCATCCTCGTGGGCTGTTGGCACAGGCTCACCACGCTGCTGGGAGCCGGCTGTTCTGTCCCCTCTGCGGCGTGTTCACTCTGGAACCTAATGGTGGGAGCTGAGGGGGCAGCTTTGGCAGACAGGGCATCGTCACGCTGTGCAAGCGTGCACCAGCAGGGACACGTTAAGGTGGAGTGTGCAGGCAGGGCTGTAGGCGAGTCACCAGGTCCAGGGCTTGGCAACCCCTGCCAGCCGCATCCTGCTGGGGCTGGCAGAGTTATTCCTCCGTGCGGGCGGCAGCAATTCCCACTCCCTGGCTGCTTTTGCTAATGGAGCCGGCCCTGGGCGAGGGTTGCAGCACGTGGGACGCTCATCTTCTGCCGTCTTCCCCAGGGACTCAGACTGTCACCGTCCCCCTGCGGGGGCTGCCATCAGCCCGGGGGGACAGGCAGCATCTTGTCACCGGTACCTGCTGCAGCGCTTTCCTTAATGACGAGCTCTGCTTGTCTGTCCCCTCAATTAACTCTGCTGTGCCGGCTCATTAGGCTGCACACGCTGAGAAACGCCGCAGCAAAGGGATGCTGCAGTCTCACAGGCGTGCAACGCCGGCTCGGAAATGCACATATATACATATGTATATATATATATGTATCTCTCTCTCCATAGATGCACACGCTCCTGAGCACACACGCATGTGCTGACACACGCACACGCGTACCCGGACATGCACATGCTGCTGACCACGCATGTCCCAGCAACACCCCCCCCACACCAGCCCACACACACACCACCCCCCGCCTGCACCCCAGCTCCTGCTCTTCCTGCTGATTGCAGGAGATAAAGGCAGCAGAAAGTTTTGCGGGGAAGGTACACGGAGCTGCCAGCTCTGGATCGGGCTTTGCCAGGCTCCGTCCCAGCAACTAAGCCCACCCGGAGCCAAGGAGCTGGGAGTGGGCTCCATTGGTATCCATGGGGTGGGATGCTGCCGTGGCACCCATGGCCTGTGTCGGGCATCTCGCCACCCCCCCCTGCTTCCAGCCAGAGGACGTGCGGGCAGAGCGGCCATGTCTCACACATCAGCCCTGCCCGCGGCTCTCTTGGCCTCCGGCCTGGAGGGCAGCAGGTGACGGAAAGCGAGCCCCTGCCTGGACGGAGATGAAAGGCGGCTCGCAGCTGCGGACACCCGACGCCACCTGCCCGGGGTGTGCGGGCAGCAGCCAGGACGTCCTTGCTCCCGTGGGCAGATCCCCGTCCGGCGGAGGCGGTGGGGGCTCTGCGAATGGCCCTTGCCAGGAGCTGCCTGCCCGTCAGGCAGCGGAGGAGCCCTATGGTCCCACTGGCCCCTGGGCGAGCTGCCCGGGAGGAGCTGCGGCTGGGAGTCCCAGAGCCGCAGAGTCCCCATCTTGGCTGAACCCTGCCTGCGACGGGGACAGGCAGCCCCCACTGTGCCTCAGTTTACCCTCTGCCAAACACTTCTTCTCCCAGGTGTCTCCGCTGGGGATGGGGAGGTGGGCGCCTGGGACACGAGGTGGGGGGAGTGGGGGGAGGTCTGTCCAGCCAGCCCCCCAGACGGGACGTACCCTCCAGCTGCTCACCAGGATGCTTTCCTGAGCACAGACGTGCCCAAGCCCCCGCGCTGCCCGGTGGGGCCGTCTCCATCACCGCGGGAGTAAATCCAGGCTCTGAGGAAGGCTGAGGAATTTCTAGCTTGGCCACCTGGGACTCACCCCCATCCCACTCTGGCAGCCCTTTCCCCTCCGTCAGCGCCTGCCATGTGTGCCCGCTGCCGCCTCCTCCCCTGGATAATCCCTCGCTCCATAAATCACACCCCACGCTCCGAGCTGCTCTACAGGGCTGGGGGCTGCCAGCTTGTTCCGTGCAGCCAAGACATGGCTTGGATGGGTTGCCCCCATCCCTCCCAACCCTCCTAGCCAGGGAGGCCACCATGGGGAGGTGGCCAGCCCCCACAGTTCAAGCAGCGTTGCCTGGTGGCCCCTGCGTTGGCATCTCCCACACTTTAGCATCAGCATCAGCGCCGTCCCCTTCCCGCTCCTCACACCTCCATCCCAGGGCACCAGTAAATCCCTGGGGCTGCCTGGGGAATTTGTTCCTCCTATTTGCTTCCTGCCTCCCAAACAAATTTGACTCCACGCTGGGTTCCCCTCGCTCTCGGTGTACCATCCCACAGACACTGCAGCATCCCTGGCCATCTCCTGCCTGCCTCCCCCCACCCAGCACCCGCTCTCAGCCCCGCAGGGAGCCCAAGGGTCTGTCCTGCCTGGGAGTCCTGGCTCCTGCATCCCCCTGCAAGGTCACCATCTCTGGAGGGGACCCCACGGCTGGTCCTTACCCTCGCACCAAGACGTCCTGCCGCAACCTTCCCGTCCTTGGTGGGAAGGAAAAAAAAAAAAAAAGCCAGTTTTGAAGCTATCACCTTCCTGCAAAGCTGGACGAGGCTTAAAATTGCAACCCTGGGAGCGGGGAAACATGTTTTCCCTGGGTTTGTAGCAGGTTTGTGGCTCAGGTGAACGTTGCTGCCTCCGGGTGATTCATCCCAATTTAATTTCCCTGCTCGCTTTGGCAACAACGCTTGGTGCGTCTCGGCCCCTGACAGCGTCTACCCGAGATGATGAGCCCCGGGGTTGTTTTTCTCCTCCATCCTTTCCGTGGTGGAGCAGGGATATTCGGTAAATCACATCCTTCCTCCGTGGTGCCGTGCTGTGGCCGCCCACCTCCCTCCCACGCTCCAGCCTGGGGCTGCCTGCCTGCCCCCAGCCTCACCGCTTTGATCCCTGCCCTACGGGGTCATCTCCCCCCCCCCACCCCCGGATGCCTGGACATCCCGCCTCCGGCTGCTGAGCATCCCTGGGCATCTCCTGACCCTCTGGAAAATAGCTGGGACAGACGGATCCAGCTCCAGCCCCTTTGCCACATCCTGAGTGGGCTCTGCCTCCAAACCTCGCTGCCTCCCACGCACGCCCTCAGCGCGGCGGGGGCAAAGCCCTGACCACTGGCCAGGGCAAAGGGGGGGCTCCCCCGAGGCAGGACCCCCTCCCCCCCCCAAAAGGCGGTGGGGAGCATCTGCATCCCCCTCTGGCGGTTTTTCCAGCCTAGGACTGGCGCTAACCTTTGGCGCGGCAGCAGCTCCCCCCACCCGCCCTCCCTGGTGGGTTGCATATTTTTAGCTGACAAAGACAAGGGGAAAAAAAAAATGAGAGAGAGAAGAGAAACAAAGAGGAAAAAGGCTCCTTTTTTGTGGGGTTTTGAAAAAAATGGAAATTACCCTGCGGAGGAGGGGAGAAAGGGCCAGGGGCTTTCAAAGCATCTTCTCCGCCCCGGAAGGGATGCGGAGAAGATGCTCCAGGCCATGTGGCCTTTGGTGGCTTTGAAGTTCAGGCAGCAGGCGGAGAGGGACGGTGGTGAAGGGCAAGGCAGGGAGGCAGCTTCCCGGCGAGGCATGTGCCGGCATCGGCATCTGCTGCCTGGGCCTTCGCTCGCCCCTCGGCTGGAGCCCAGTCTCGGGGAGGGGGCAACCCCCCAGCAAGGAGCCAGCCTGGGGTGATGGGGCTGTGGAAATGCCGGGAAGCCGTCCGGAGTCGGGGGAGCGATGGGGGTCGGATCCTGCATCCCCCCCCTTGTCGCGCCTGCCGGTTGCCACGGCGACCCGGGAGCAGGAGAATCTTTTCGACAGATTTTTGCCGGGAAGGGGAGAGGCAGGTTGAGCTTCTGGGAGAGGGGGGAGCGGATCCAAGGGCAGCACGGCGGCAGGGATCAGGAGGGGGTTCTCCCAGTTTCCATGGAGAACCCTTCCACCAGTATTCCCACTGCAGACCCAGTCTGGGCTCCAGATTCGTGTTGGGATGAGAGTCCTTTCTTCACCCCAGAGGGATGCTGGGGGTGGCTGGGCCGTGCTGGGCACAGGGCTGTGGCCAGCATCCCTCTGCCCTTGCCAGGATGAAGGCAGCCATCCCTGGACGCATCCCAGAAAGGGCTCTTGGAGCTGAGTGATCACCAAACCCCGCAGCCAAAAATCCTCTCCAATGGCCTGGTGCTATTTTCTCCCCGCGCACTGATCCAGCTCCCCGGCCAACTTCTCTGGGAGGACCCACGTGCATGGAGGTGTCCCAGTTTTTTCCAGCCCTTGAGCCATTCCGGCTGCCGCCATCCTGTCCTCTCCAGCTCCTCCGTGCCCGCCGATGCCCACGGCTGTACCACTGACCCACTTACGCGGCTCACCAGGATGTCAGGGCCGTGCCGCAGAGCTGCTGGCTCCCACCCTCTGCCCATGCTGCCTTCCCAGGCTCTTGAAAGCCCTCGGTGGCCCCAGAAAATTGGGAGGTTATCTTTAAAGTGTTGAGCTATGCAATTCTCCCTCTCCCGTAGGAGACATCGAGCATCTCCCTGCATTTGTGGGGGCTGGAAAATGGCTGCAGGCAGCAGCGGAGGGGAGGCCAGAGGCTCTGCACCACCACCGATGCTGCCCTTACCCTGAAGATGATGCTTCTTCTGGACAGGTGGTTTGACTCCTGCTGTGATGACCTGTCCTTGTGCCACCTCCTGTGTGGTCATTGCAGTACCTCCACGGGGCAGGGACCAGCTGTGGGACGTGCTGTCCCAGCCATGACCTCAGCTGCTGAGCAGGGAAAGCTATTGCTCCAAAATCACCGGTATTCCTAAATTGGGCATGCATGGGGACGTGTCAGAGGGAACGTGGCCAAGCCCCATGGCACAGCTGCACACTGTGACACATCCCTGCCACCCCCTGCACGTCCCTGTGCCCCGGCATCACTCTCCACCAGCCCCCCGGGCACAGGGAGGTGCATGGGATGCCCAGAGCACCCCAAGGCGAAGCAGGAGGCCAGGACTCGCCTCACTGGGAGCTGGGGCCATCATACTGGGTCTGGTTTCCATTAGCACAGCTCCTGCCTATTTCCATGGCAACACGTGGGGTGACACGGATGCAGTCCCACCCCATGCCAGTGTCCTGCGTGTGTGCGGGCTGGAGGGCACCAGGGATGCTCAGTCCAGGCCGTGCACACCATGATGCTCCTTCTGCTGCAGAGCCCGGGGATGTGCCTATGGGGCCAGGGGGAAGGGATGGATGGGATGGGGCTGCCCCCCATGGAAGGGTGGGTGATGGCTCCTTTATCTGAAGCATGGAGAGCTGTAAGGATGGATGACCTCAGCACTGCCACCCAAACCGCAGCTGGGGGCAGATGTCCCGCTTGTCCCTCTGGCTCGGAAACTGGCACGGGGGCAGGGCAGGACGGGTCCTCGTGGCCAGGCTCGGCATGGGCGGCACTGGACATCCCCTGCCCACAGCCCCGGGCCGGGCTTGTGTGCTGTGACTGCCATCCCAAGCCTCCTGGGGTGCAGCTGGGGAGTGAAACACCCCAGTCCTGGGGGCAGCGCTGACTCCGGCAATTCCCATTTCGAGAGGCTCGACCTCTCCCCAGCCCCATGCCCGCCAGCACATCACGCTGCAGACATTACCAGGGCACCCGTCTGCCCTCCTTCACAAGCTCCTGCTGTGACCGGGGACCCCCTGGCAGGATCTGCCCCTGCCTTTGCAGGCAGCTATCGATCCGCCGAGAGCCTCACCGTCATCAGCAAGAGCTGCTCTTCAAACGCCTTTGCCGTCAGCGCTGAGCTGGGCATCGATCCGGCGCCACCTTTCATGTCCTCGCCGCATCCCCTTCCCAGAAAAGCCGCAGCCGCGCTGTCCTCTGCCCAAGAGACTCTGCTTTGTCTGGTGCCCGTCTTGATCCCGGCCCCTCGGCCCCCTGCCCCACGGCACCCGCTGCTGGGCCCTGCTGCCCTCCTGCCTCAGTTTCCCCACCTGCAAAGCGCAGGGCTGGGTGACCCCAGGGGCAGTGCCGGTGCAGGGGCTGGGCTGGGGGCAGCTCTGCCTGATGGCATCTCTGGGTGCAGGGCACATCTGGGTGGCCAAACCCACTTTGCCATGACACAACAGGCTCAGCTTGTCCCCGTGTCACCTGCGCCACACCCACTGGGTCCCTCTGCTTGTCCTCTCGCCTCGCCGGCACCTCTCTCTGCCCATCTGGGGCAGACCCTTCCAGGGGACCCGCTCGGGCACCCGCTCCGGCGCAACCCCCCGTTGGCTTTCCCAGCTCGTCACGGTGCGAGGCGGAGGAGATGACATCCCCGCTCCTGCCAAGACAAACACGACGCCTTCCAAACACGCAGGGCTTGGCAAGCCCACGCCTCGGCCATCGATCACCGAGCCCGCCGCGCTCCAGCCCACGACAGCCTGGCCAGGGAGCGGAGCAGGGAGAAGCACTGGGGGGTTCAGGGGGGGGACCCGTGGCAATCCCCTCCTTGCCAGCGCTGCCGGCTGAAGGATGCAGCACCCAGCTCCATCCTTTGCCTGGGACTGGGGGCTCGCCCCGGGCTCCCGGTGCCCGCCCACCGCCACCGCCGTGGGGTGCTGGGCAATGGCAGGGGGTCGGTCCCCAATGCCACGGCACACAGAGGGTGCCCGGGGTGGGGACAGCTCGTCCCCAGGGTGGCTGCGCTGAAGGGTGCCCTGCAGCTGCTGGCTCAGCCCCAGGCGGAAAGTTGGCCAGAGCCACCTCCAGGCTCTTAGAATAATAAACCCCGCTCAGGCAAGCATTTGTCACCGGGGCCGGAGCGGCAAGCGCCCAGCTATCCCAAACATCTGCGGGAGGGAGCGTGGGAGGCAGAGGGCAAGCGGAGAGGTCCTGGGGAGGCCGGGCAGGGTCTGTCCTCTCCACAGTGTCCTAGGATGGTGACAGCAGAGCGTGGCAATGCCAGGTCAGCCCTTCCGGAGGGCTCGATTCAGCCTGAAAGGGTGAATGCTGCTCCTTCCTGGCATCCCCTGCTGCGGTTCCTGGGCTGGGAGCTGCTCGGGGTTGTGTGTGAAGCTGGCGTCTCTGAGAGCTGTGGCGTGCGGGCAGCTTGTGGGGGACTTTGGGGGATGGTGGCTGTTCTTGTGGAATTTCCAGGCTGAGCTGGGCTGGAAGGGGGCGGCTGTGGCACTGCTGCGTCGATGCACCGAGGTGTGCCGTTCTCAGCAGCAAGGAAAGGGAGCAGCTGCCCTGGGGGGAATGCCATAGCCACTGCTCTCACCTGCCTTCTTTACCGGCCCCCATCTGCAGGGGAGACCTGCAGCTGGAGCTGTTCCGGGCGCTGGGGCACCCCCCAGCATCGCTTCCCGCAGTGGGGTGGGAAGAGCAGAGGGCTGGGATGGGACAGGGGGAGGCCCAGCCCCTCACCCTGCACCCCTCTGCCTCCCCTCCGGTCCTTGCATCCCCCTGCCCTGCACTGCAGCTCTATCTCCCCCTGCCCTGCATCACCCTGCCCTGCCTCCCCCAGTCCCGGCCTCCCCCAGTCTCTGCATTCCCCAGTCCTTGAATGCCCCAGTTGCTGCAACCCCCTGCCCTGCATCCCCCCAGTCTCTCCATCCCCCTGCCCTGCATCCCCCCACCCTGCATCCCCCCAGTCCCTGCATCCCCCAATCCCTGCATCCCCCAATCCCTGCATCCCCCAGTCCCTGCATTCCCCCAGTCCCTGCCTCCCCTCAGTCCCTGCATCCTCCCAGTCCCTGCATCCCCCCAATCCCTGCATCCCCCCAATCCCTGCATCCCCCCAGTCCCTGCCTCCCCTCAGTCCCTGCATCCTCCCAGTCCCTGCATCCCCCAATCCCTGCATTCCCCAGTCCCCGCATCTCCCAGTCCCTGCATCCCCCCAGTCCCTGCATCTTCCAGTCCCTGCATCCCCCTAGTCCCTGCATTCCCCGTTCTCTCCATCCCCCTGCCCCGCATCCCCCAATCCCTGCATTCCCCAGTCCCTACATCCCCCTTGCCCTGCCCAGCCCCTGAGCCCCGTGACCCCCTTCCCAGCGCCCAGCTGCAGGGTCTCCCAGCCCTGCCCGCAGTGTGGGTGCCCAGCGCTGCCCACCATGGCCCCAGCGAAACCCTGCGAGGGCGGGCAGGGTGCCCGGCAAGCTGGCTCACAGCCCTGGCTGCGGGCACCCTGGGGACGCGGAGGGCCACCCCGCGCTGCCCAGCCAGGTTGGGGGGCACTGACAGAAGCGGGGGTGGGAGTGGGGGTGTCAGTCCCGTGAGTCAAATCTCCTGGGCACAGCGATGGGCAGATGCCGCTTCGGGGCTGCGGGGCAGCAGAGGGTTAAGCGGCGTCTGGCAGGCGGGAAGGGGACGGAGAGGAGGGGGGAGAGATGGAGGAGTTTGTTTAATAGCTGGAGACAAGCTATGCAGCTGTGCAGGTCCGGCCGGCCCTGCAGCGCCCCGACCCTTCTGTCGTGTGTGTGTCCCCCCCTGCCCCGTCCCTACCCGGGCACGGCCCCCTGGGCTGCCCCGGGGCGAGCGGGCAGGCAGGGCAGGCAGGGCAGGCAGGGCTGGCACGGGGCTGGCAGCTGGGGAGCATCAGCAGGGTTATAAAAAGCAGGAATGCTTCCCCCAGCAGCGGGACACCGAAGGCAGTGCCTGCCAACCCGGCAGGCAGCGGGGGGCTGGCACGGAGGGCTCCCCGCACCCAAACCCCCAGGCTGGGGTGCCAGGGTGAGGGGAACCCTGTAGCGGTGGGGCACGACCCCAAAGGGCCGAGCGGGTCCTAGGGTCCCTGCGGGCTCCCTGGGGTCGGTCGGTTGGTCCCCAGACTGGCGCGGATGGGCCACCAAAGCCAGTCTGGGCATCTCCCTGCTGCTTGGCTGCCAGCATTGCTCGGCTCTGTCCTGGCATCATCCTCCTCCCTGGGGACACCCACCCGCTGCCTCGTCCTCCCTGGGGACACCCACCCTGGAGCCTGCTGGCATCCGCTGCCTGGGGCGGGCGAGCCGGGTCCCCTGGCCCCGAGGAGGAGGCGTGAGACGGCAGGCAGGCGGAGGACAGATGGCCGGAGCATGAAGCTGGCACAGGCTGTGCCGAGGCATCCGGGAGCAGCCTGGGGGCTCTGGCACTGCTGTGCAGCGGGGCCGGGGAGGAGAGGGGATGGGGAGGGAATGGGGACAGGAATGGGGATGGGGACAGGGGTGGGAATGGGGACAGGGACAGGAATGGGGACAGGAATGGGAATGAGGACAAGGATAGGGATGGGAATGGGAATTGGGACAGGAAAAGGGATGAGAATGGGGATAGGGATGGGAATGGGGACAGGAACAGGGATGGGCATAGGCATAGGGATGGGAATAGGGACATAAACAAGTATAGGGATAGGAATGGGCATGGGGACAGGGATAGGGATGAGAATGGGGGTGGGTGCCCTCCCCAGGCCTGCAGGCAAGAGACAGGGAAGCAAAAACCAGCTCACAGGAGCGGGGACAGGCGGGCAGCCGCCCTCAGCAGTGGCATGAGTGGGGCCACATCTGGGCTCCCTATCCTGGGTGCTCTAGGGAGAGCTTGTGGCGAGGGGAAGGGTCAGAGGGTCAGTGCATGAACGGGGAATGCAGTGACCCACTCCTCAGAGAGCCTTGGAGGTGTAAAAAGGCTGGAGACCAATTAACCTCACTGGTTAATTAGGACAGGAAGCCACAGGCTTAAACTGTAGCAGGGGAGAAGGAAGTTATGGGGAAGGCTGATTTATAACGATGGGGACTTGGGAGAGCCGGGCTGTTAATGGCTCAGTTCTGGGTTAATGATACACCCGGTGGGGCCAGGACCCTTTCCGTGCCAGTGAGCCAGGGTTCATGGGGATGGGGAGGGGGCGGTGGGGACCCAGCTGCACAGCCCAGGCTCTTTTGCAGGTCTCTGGGACACCACCACCCCCATTCTGGGGGGGGCAGGTACCGGGAGGGTGGCCTGGGGCAGGGCTGGACACCCCCCTCTGCTGCCTGATGTCACCCACATCAGCTTGAGGGGTCACCCACAGCCCGCCCAGCACCGGGCAGGTAGCCGCAGGGGGGGGGCTGAGTGCTGCCTACGGCTGCGGCTGCCCCAGTTTAATTTGCTGCCAAATGTGTGTCACCACCCCCAGAACTGCAACTGGGGGCCGGGAGGCTCTGCCAGACCACGGTGGCCTGGGGATGCCGTGAGCCTGGGGAGGCTGGGTGACCCGCCACCACCGCAGCCCAGCATGCCGAGTTGCCGGCGCAGGGGAGAGGGTGCCCCAAATCATCACTCGACTCGCCAGCTGCAAGGAGGGAAAGTGAGACGAGAAATTCAGGACAGCCTTTGTGTTTGGACCCAACCACGAGAGACTGGGGCTCTGGGGGGAAAATAAAACCTCTCCTTAGAAATTCTTTTATCCCAGGAAGCTCTCGCATATCGTGTTTCGGGCCATTTATTTGTACTGCTGACTGGGGCCATTACGGCCGCCCTCTCCCGCACACAGAGTGGCCGGTGATGAGAAGCCGGTGACAAACTCCTCATTTTTCAGAGAAAGCCAGAGGAGAAGTGTGAGGGTGGAGGACGGAGCTACTTATTCCCGAGGAGCCATGCCTGGGAAAGGAGGTGGCATCAGGGCGCAGATCGCAGCGGGGCTGGGAGCAGACACCCCCTCTGCCTCCTCCACCAGCCCCAGCGGATGCCGGGTGACAAGGTGGCCCTGCCTGGCTGGAGACCTTGGTGTGCAAACTGTCCCCTCTCCCTGCGGTGGAACTGGGAGGATGGAGGGGCACTGGGACGGATCAGGTGGAGTAATTGTTCCAGCAGCAAGGTCTGCTTGTGGGTGTCTACTGCCCTCCGTCCCATGACTCTTGTGCCAGGACAGCCCTGGCTCGCCCATGCCCTGCTCCTACCTGGGGAGCCGGGCTCAGAGGCACTGGGACCACCCTAGGAGGGACAGCCCAGGCCCACCCACCCACATGATGTGTCTAAGATCAGGGCACCTTCCCTCCAGCACCC
Source organism: Vanellus vanellus (assembly GCF_965231255.1). NCBI lineage: Eukaryota > Metazoa > Chordata > Aves > Charadriiformes > Charadriidae > Vanellus > Vanellus vanellus. The sequence goes on along the minus strand of NC_138914.1, from coordinate 17,916,184 downwards.
TTTTTATGCTTTCTCAGCATCCTTAATGCCTCGTTACCCCGCATGGGAGCAGCATAGCTGAAGGAGAGCTGGCAAACCTGTGGATTGGATCTCTGAGGCCAAGGGGGGAGGTCTTGCTAGGGTGGGGGGCATGGGGCCAAGCTCTGTGGTGCTTGCAGGGGGATTGTACCCGTAGCTGGGGCAGAGGCAGCTCCTGCCTTTGCAGGCAGCACCGCAGAGGCCCCCAGCCTTTTGGGAGCAGAGCAGGGGAACTAAGGCACGTGCCCGCATCTGAAGGGCTCCACGGTGCCCAGCTCAGGGCAGGAAGGACCGGGGCAGAGCTATAGGGCCCAGCTGTATGGTGCCTGCCAGTCGCTGCCTTGGAGGGAAGTGTGCCATGGTGTGCAGGGGAAATAGTGCTGGGCAGGGATCACCCGGGAGCCAGCAGGTCCTGGGGCACAGGGATGCTGGGGTGCTGGGCAGGGATCCCCGGGGGCCAGCAGATGCTGGAGCACAGGGATGCTGAGGGATCGGTGCTGGACAGGGATAACCCAGGGGCCAGCAGATCCTAAGGCAGTGGGATGCCAGGGGTCCGGAGCAGGGCTGGGATCACCTGCGTCCCCTGGGCTGGGGGCCGGGGGGTCACCGGAGGAGGTGGGTAACGGGGGCGGGGGGGCGGCAGAAGGAGCGAGGTGGGGCCGGGGGAAGGAGCCCCCCGCTCCATGCCCAAGGAGTTGCCGTGCGTGGGAGGTGGTTTCTCGCCGGAGCCGGAGCTCTCACAAAGCCGCCGGCTCGCCCGGGCTCGGCTCCCCGCTGCCTCCCGCCGCCCCGGGCCGCCCCCCGCCGCCCGCCTCGGCAGACAAAGGAGGGACGGCGCTTATTTATCCGCTTCGTCCCCGAAGCCGAAGGGAGGGTGGTGAGCGCCGGAGGCCAACCGAGCTTTCCGAGGCCTCGCACTGCGGGGCGCCGCCGGCACGGAGCAACAAAAGGCCGGAACCGGAGGTGAGCAGCAGCGGCGGCGGCGGCAGGGGCGGCGGCGGGGCTCGAACCTGCGGTCCGCGGAGGTGGGTGGGTGGGGCTGGCGTGGTAGGTGTGGCTATGCAAATTACCCCCCCCGCGGCGAGCCGCACGGGCTGCGGCGCCCAGTCGGGACTGCCGCCACCGCCCGCTGGCCACGCCCCGCCCCGCGCCCCGCCCCGCCCCGCCCCGCCCCGCCCCGCCCCGCCGCCGCTCCACGGGCCGGGGCCGCGGCGGCAGTCGCGGCCGCGAGATGGCGGGGGGCCGCGGGTGCCCGGCGCGGCGCTGAGCCCCCGCCGCCCTCCACCACCATCCCCCCCCTCCCCCTGCCCCTCTCCAGCCGCCGCCGTCCGCCGCCGCCGGGACCCGCGCAGAGGTAAGGGCGGGAGCGGGCGGCGGAGCGGGGGCCCGGCGGGGGGGGCGCCCCGAGAAAACTTTCCGTCGTTCGGAACTCGTGTGTGCGTGCGTGTGTGTGTGTGTGCGCGTCTCCCCCGCCGCAACTTGCCGGTGAAGCGGGCAGGTGAGGCGGGTGGAATAAGAGGGGCTGGTGCCTGCGGTGCGGTGCCGGGACCCCTGCCCCGGGCGGGCAGCGACACCGGGTGCTCTACAGCCCTCCCTCCCTCCCCCCCTCCCCGCGCCTCGGCGGGGGGGCATTACCGGGAAGGTGGTGGGGGGTGTCTCTGCTGGTCCTCCCACCCCCGGGAGCCCGCGGCTGGGCAGGCGCCCCCCGGTCCCGCTGGGGGCGGGGGGCCGGGGGCAGGGTGCAGACAGGGACGGAGGCTGGCAGGGAGCTCCCGGGGCCGGGGGGGGGGCGGCTGCGGCAGGGTTCGGCGGCGGGTGAGTTGCCCAAGGAGGGGGTGCTGGGGGTGGGGGGGACACACTAGAGAATCCCCCCCAGCACCGCAAAGCGGGTGGCGCGGGGCAGCCCCAAGCCTGCCCCCGTGGGACCCCCCCGCTCCGCCGGCACCCCGAGCCCCGGGGGGAGGGGGACAGGGAGGGTGGTCCGGGGAGCAGGGGGCAGCGGGCTCTCCCCGGGGACCGGCCAGGCGTGCCGGCGGTGCAAAGTTGTGCAAAGTTATTCCCCGGGTGCGAGAGGCCGCGGAGGACGATTAGCATTATTATTTGATTTTAATGCTTATTTTCTTTTTCCCCCTTCCCGCCGCTGGCATCGCGCATTCGGGCGGTGGGGCAGGCTCCCCTCCCGCTGCCCATCCTGCCTGCCGTTCTTTTTCCCTCCCAAAAGGTTTCCTGCTCGGTCCTTGGGGCCGCGGGGACCAGGCGTGTGGGCAGCCCTACCCCTGAGACCCCTCTGCCCCCCCTCTGCTCCCCCCTCTGCCCCGGGGTCTCGGCCCCCCCAGAGGAGTTCCTATTCCAGCCGAGAAAACCTTTCCCTAATTGCTTGGGCTCGGCGCGCTCAGTTGACCGGCCTGGGGAGGGGGGATAAAGCCGAGCGGGATTTTGATCTTCCTGCAGCAGCACCGGCAATGGCCAAACTTTAATTGTCAAAAAAAAAAATAATAAAAAAACCCCAACCGCAGCCAGCCCGGGTGCTCTGGCGGGGGGAGGAACGTGGCCGCTCTCCCCTGGAGTTTCCAGTTTCCCTGGAGCGCAGATGACCCTGGAAATAGAGATTTCCCGGCCAAGGTGCGCTCCAGTGGGCCGTTTCCCCTTTTTGCTTCCTTGGAATTTGCCTTTCCCGGCCGGGCCTGGGTGCCCCCAGCTCCCCGCCGGCCCTTTCCCCCCTCCTCGCCCTGCGCTCACTGCGCTCCCCTCCTCTCCCTCTTTTCCTTTGTTTGCCATCTCGCTCCCTGTCTCTGACGCGTACGCCGCTCCATCCAAATGCAATAGTGGGATTTGCCAGAATTATTTCCTAAAGCTGCCGGGGAGAAGGGGGGGAGGTTTGGATGGAGGGTATGGGGGGGTATTTAACTGCAACCAACTGGAGTTTTGGCTGGCGGAGGGGTTGGGGGCTCGGGCTGTCCCGGTCCGGCTGATGGGAAGGGCAGAGCCTGGGAACGGGTGGGAGAAGGAGGGGGGGGCAGCCTGGAAGGGGACTGAATGCCAGTACAATGGAGCAGAGCTCATGGAGGGGGGGGGGGGGAGGAGGGGGGAGAAGAGCAAATCGAAATATTTACTGACTCCAAAGGCAAGAGTGGGGGGGGGGGGGGGAATAATGGAGCCCCAGGGAACGGTGGTGCCCCCGCGCTTTGGGTCCTGAATGTCCTGCTGCCTGAGGGAGTGTGTCACTGGAGGAGCCGCGGTGGCACCCGCCCGGCTGCCCCGCTTGCCTGCCCGCCGGTGACAATGCTGCTGCCCTTGTCCCGCTCAGGGCTGGCGTCATGGGTGCCCCCCTTTTAGCTCAGCATCCCTCTTCAGGAGTGCCCCGAAGGGTTCCCCACCATCCACTCAGCACCTTTCCATGTGCTGGTCCCCCATGGGGCTGTGCGGTGGCAGCTGGCAGAGCCACGGAGGGCACATCCCTGGGGGGGTGGCACAGCGGGGACCCCCCAGCGCAGCGTGCTGGCAGGCAGTGCCTGTCCCCGTGGCGCAGAGCCCCTTTAGCTGGGCTGGCCCGGCACTCCCCAGATGCCCGAGCCCACCCGGGTACCACGACGCAGTGCATCCCACCCCGGCTGTGCAGCTCCCTGGGGATGCAAGGGACTTCCCCCCACGGGCCTCCTCCCAAATCCTGCCTTAAGCCTCCTGGAGCTCCCCAGAGGGGTGTGGGGGGGTGCTGCCTCGGGAGGGGGACCTGGGCCCGAGGGGACGGTCCCTCTCCCGGAGGGGCAGCAGGACACACCGGGGGCACTGCATGCCGTGCTGTGCCGTGCCGTGCCGGGGTGCGTGTGTGGCTTGCTGGAGGCAGCTTGGCGGACTCCACTCAGTGCCGGAGCCCCAGGGAGTCCAGCTGCCTGGCACACAAGCAGGGCTTTTTTTTTTTTTTCCCTCTTTTTCTTCCTCTTTTATTTATGAAAAAAAAAAAAAAAATCCCCTTTTTTTTCCTTTTTTTTTTTTTTTTTTTTTTTTTTGTACGTTCTTGGAATAATGAAGTCCAGATTTCCTTCATGTTGGAAAGATTTGATCCCGGCTCTGCTCGCTGTGGCTTTGCCGGGGGCTGGGAGGAGAGGTGGGGGGAAATGGGAGAGGGATGGGGATGGGATCCCTCCGGGTGCTGGGGTGGGGGGAGCCAGCCTGGTGGGGTGGGGATGCTGCAGACTTGGGGGGGGGTGGGGGGGGCGAGGAGGGATGCTCCTCACCTGGGCAAGGCTCGACGTCTCGGGTGGAGGAGCGCGCTGCAGCGGTGCTCGCCGCCACGCTCGCCTCACCCTGCGCGCTTGGCTTGGCACCCAAGGAGGTGAGGCTGGACATCCCCCCCACTCCTTCCCCCCCCAGCCTGTGAAGTGGGGTTCAGCAGAGCACCCCCCACCCCCCCACAAGGCTGGCTCCCAGCCCTCCCCAGGGGATGCTGCATGCCGGCGGGTGATGAAGAACAGGATGGGGAGATGTGGGGGGCTTGTCCCCCCTTCTCCGGGGGTGTGGTGAGTGCAGCAAACTGATGTCCTTCCCCCCCTCCCCGTACCCTCCTTGGCAGGCTCAGCCTGCCCCCCCCTCCCTCCGGACTCCTCTCGACCTCGGCACCCAGGCGTGTGCCCACCATGCCCGTGGTCGGCGTCCTCCTCTGGGCCACCCTGCTGACTCTGGGCTGGCGGGCCACCCACGCCAAGGACCACGGCTTCGCCACCCCGAGGGTCCAGCTCTCCTTCAAAGGTAAGACCCCGGCGGAGGGGGTCAGGGAGCGGGGTGGGACCCCAAGAAGGTGGAGAAGAATGGGGGTACCCTGCTCCAGGCTGCTCCTACTCACCCGGGGAGGGGGGGGGGGCATCAGCAGGCTGCACCCCTAGAAATCTCCATGGGGCTCCGTACCCTGGCGTGGCTGAGCTCCCAGTCTGGGGGGGGGGGGGGCTGGTAGCCTGCCCAGTCCCCCCAGTTCGCTTCCCCTTGCGGTTGGGTGGCTCCCTCCATCTGGCGAAGCTGGGTGCTGAGGTGTGGGGAGCCCCCTTTCCCCCACGCCTTCCCCCCCACCCCCCTACAGCAGCGCCCAGGGTCCAGACAGCAGCTTGACGCCGCCCCGACCCCCCCAGCTGGTATTAGCGCCTGGGAGCTGGCAGGGAGCCGGCAAGGAGGGGAGGATGCCGGGCTGGGGGGGGGGAGGAAGGAGAAGGGGCTTAACCCTTTGGTACCGGAGCTGCCCGACCCACCCAGCTGGTGCTGGAAGCTGGGGGGGGACACCCCAGGGTCAGCTTTGGGGATGCACGTTGGCGGAGGGATTGGCCAAAATGCCAGAGGCTGAAACATCGGAGCTGCTCCTGCCGTGGGGATGCTGAGATGGGGGTGGGGTGGGGTGAGCGATGAGACAGGGCTTGGGGTTGCAAACCTCAAGGAGCGGAACAAAAATTGCCCCCGGCGGCGTGGTGTATTTGGTGCCACCATCGCCCTGGGCGCTGCCGGGGCTGGCTGCCCGCTTGGATGCATCCCAGCCTGGGGACGTATGTCAGGAGGGTGACAGGCACGCGGAGCCTCCTGGCTGCCTCCTCTTGGGGTCCTGGGGGACACGAGCCGCTGCTGAAGAGCCAGAGCCACGCTGCCTGCGCCCCTGCGGAGCCGTCCCACCGTGCCTTTGCCCTCCGCTCACATACCGAACCGGTGAGCCCAGGATGTGGTGGCAGAGCTGACGGTGAGCACGTCAGCTCCGGTCCGGCAGAGCCCTGCAGGAGGGGTCGGGGAGGGGGGTGGGCAGGCAGGACGAGCCGCTGGCGCTGAAGGCTGGTTTCAGTAGGAAAAATGGCTGGTATGAAACGGCTGGGGACAAGTCCAGGCTGGAAAGGAGTGAGCAGTTCCTCCCGGCACGGCAGGCGCCGCTTTCCTCTCCAAAAGGTGGTTTAAGAGGGTTTTTTGGGGGCTGCCAGGGCACTTTGGCCGCTGTGGTTTCTCACCCAGGGATGTGTCTCTTGCCCCGGCTCGGAGCATCTCTTCCTTGTGGCCACGGTGAGGGGAGGCTCCGGCGAAGCCCCGGCTGGACCCGCAGCCCCGGCGAGGTGTGTGTTAACGCCTGTCGCCGTCCCGCAGCCGCCAGCATGCCCCGGGAGCGGGATTAATTCCGGATAAGCATGGTTAGGCCTGCTGTGCTGCAGGGTGGGGGCTGGTTTGGGGTTGTGGTTTTTTTTGGCCTCGTCTGGATGGAGCGGAGGTCTCTGGCCATGCCCAGGGGACCTGGGAGCATCACCCAAGTGCCCGTGTCGGGATCTCCAGTCCTTCTCCCCCTGCCTGGGGTGGCCTGGCAGGGCTCCCCCTGCCCAGAGAGGGGATTTGCGGTGAGAGAAACCGGTTCACACTTGCACAGGGAGGAGAAATGCCGGCATTGTGCCGGATCCAAGCACACCGGGATCGGGAAGGGTTGCCTCTCACCCCTTCCCTGCCCAGCTTCTTGCAGCGGTGGCAGCAGAGGAGAACTAGCCCAGGGTCTTCCTCGAGGGTCAGCCGGGAGCTGCATGCCGAGCTGCTGGTGAGCGGTTTCCCCAAGTTGATAATCTGCCCACAGCCTCCTCGAAGCCGTGGGACCACGAGATGTGGGGTGGCACCGGCACTTCCCGACAGCCCAGCCCCTTGTCTTGCTTGGGGAGCCGGGGCTGGTACCCAGATCCCTGTCTCCAGATCCCCCAGGGCAGGGGAGCAGGCAGTGGAGCTGGGTGTGATGGGACCTGGGCTGGGGGACACTGGTGTGATGAGTTGGGCAGGGACACGGCTGTGGTACTGCAAGGGACCCAGTGGCTGTTGGTGCGGGCATGGCTGGAGGGACACCGCCGGGGTTGGGGTGCCGGTCCTCACTGCCAGCATCCCTCATCCTCGTGCCAAGGCACTGCCCGGTGGGACCGAGGTGGCCGTGGCCTCGCGCTGGCACCCAGTGGGGTGCCGGGGAAGGAGCTGTGCTGGCAGGAGCCTCCGTGTCCCTGTGTCCTCGTCCCATCCCATCATCCCCCCCCCCCGGCGCCTCGCCTCGGCCGCGCTGCCTGGAGCCCCGCCAGCCCCGGGAGCGTCTCTGGGTTTGTTTGCCTTTGCTTGTTATCGCGCGCCGGAGGTTTGTCGCAGCTCCCCGGGGCCTGCGTCATCCTCTATGGAGCCCCGTCGTCTCCGAGTGCTTTAAAAAATACATATATATAAAATAACGAAGGAATAGGAAAGGGGTTGGAGCCGAGCTCCTTCCCTCCGGTGCAAGGTGATGGACTGCACAGGGTCACCCCCAGTCCTTTCCCTCCCCCCCATCCCATGACCCCCGTGGTCCCTGTCCGTCTGTCATCCCTCTCAAGGCTTTCCTGTCCGTGTGTCCGCAGGAGGAAGGTGACCGGCATGGAAAGAACAGTGCTGGGAGCGGCTCCGGCTCCGCTCCCTTTTGCCAACAGCTCTTCCCAGATCCCAGCCTGGTGCTGGCCAGAAATAGGGTGGATATTTTTAATCATCTCCTTGCTAACAATTCCCCCCCTCTCCGCCGTACACATCCTGCGGCCCCCTCTCCTCCGGACCTTCCTCCGTGCCGGGGGGCTCGGGCATGGGGGGTCAGCTGCCTAGCCGGTGCTTTCCCCATGAGGATGCAGGAGGTGATGATGATGATGATGACGATGGTGATTCATCCCTCCCTGGCCTGCTCCGTCCGGCGTGGGAAAAGCGTGCGGGAAGGAAGGGTGGGCTCTCGCCCCGCATCGCCGCGGGAAGCCCTCAGGGTCAGGGCTCTCCGTGGGGCTTCAAAGGGGGAGCCGCTCCCCCCCGTGCCCCGCTGCGACGGGAACAGCCATGCCGACACCTCTCGGAAAAGCCGCGGCAGAGGTCCAGCCGGGGGGGGGCAGCCCTGGCTGGGAGGGGCCGGGTGAGAGGCAGGGCAGTTCCTGAAGGTGGTGGTGGGAGAAAATCACTTAAAAAAGAATAAATCAAGCGGTGGAGTCTCCTGCTGGCACTGGTGCCAGCCTCCTGCGTGACCATGCTCCTCCCCGCTTCGTGCCTCAGTTTCCCCTCCTTCCCCGCTGGCATCTCTGCTGGCAGCTGGGGGGACAGCGGCACGTTTGATCCGGGGCTGGGGGTGGCAGATGGCTGGAGAGGAGCCCGGCGAGGGGACGGTGTCCCCGGGGGCCTCCCCGGCGCCCTCCTAAGCTGCTGCAGCTGTGGGCACCGCTCGGCGACAGCGGGCTGGGATAAACATGGGGGGGGTACGGGGGGGGGGGGAGGTGCGCAGGCAGGGCCAAGGGCTTGGGGACAGCCAGGTTTGGGGACAGCCAACCCTGGGGATGTACGTGCTGGGAGAGCCGGCGCCATCGGTTCCCACCCCAGTGTGGGTCGGGGGGTGAGCCGGACCCCCATGCTGCTCCTCCCACCCCTTGAAGGTGGGGGACACACCACGGTCCCCTCTCCCATGCCCTGGGGGATGGGACGTGGGGCTGAGCCCCCCCCAAGAGGATTTCTCTGGCTGGGGCAGTGGGGGGCTGTGGCAGGGCTCCCCCCTCCCCTTCCAGGACTGGCTGCTGCTGGGGCTGAGCCCCCCGGGCTCCGGCTGCGAAGATCCATAAGCTCCTTAACCCGTGTCCCTCCCTCCCCCCTCCAAAAAAAAAAAAACCTCCCATGCGACTTCAGCCCCCCTCAGCCTGGACCTAATAAGCTCATTATCCCTCAAACTAGCGATGCTCCTTCTGGAGCAGCGTGGCCCTTCCCGGGGTCCTGACGTGCGTCATCCCCCCCTTCCCCGGCCCCGCTGCCGCCGGCCCCTGCCCGCAGCACCCCTAGCCGCTGCCTTCCCTGCTGCGTTTTTGGTGCGGAAAGCGGGAAAAGCGGCTGCCATCCCGCCTTGCCCTGCTCTCAGGGGCCGTGGAAGAAAATAATGTAAAAAAATAAAAAAAAAAAAAGGAAAAACCCAACGGTGGCGGGTGGGGACCCCCCAGCTCAGCCCTTTGCTTTTGCAGGGATTAAAGTGTTTTTTCCACAGCCGGGCTCCTTCCCGAGGGTTTCTTTTCCTGCTGCCGGAGCATCCCCTGGCCCAGCTTCCCCTGTGGAAGTCAGCGGGGTCACCGCTGCCGAGTGATGCTCGGTGGGGACGGGGTCCCCCCTGCCCGCGATGCTCGTGGGGGCACGTCCCCCCGCCAGCGCTTCGGGCAGGCTCGCCGGGGGATGAATCAGCGGTTTCGGCTGAAAAAATGTGGTTTTTTTTTTTTTTTTTTTTTTTGGCCTGTGCCCAACTGGCCCAGTAGTGATGGTGCTGGGGGGGGGGGGGAGAGGGGGGAAGCACCCGGCCGGCCCTGCTTTTATCCCGAGGGATTTGACCCGGGTGGCCGTGGCACCTGTCCCCTGCTGCGGGGGCCGGCGGAGCGGGCGCCGGGTGCTGGCGCGGGAGTGATGCTCCTGGAGGGCTGGGGGGGGAGGGGGGGGAAGCTGGTGGGGGGTGATCGGGGGGGTGGAAGGCGTCGAGCGGGAGCCGGAGCCATTTCATCTCCCAAGCCCCGGCAAGGCAGCTTCGGTTTCCTCCCACCTGTGAATCGGTTAAATGGGAAAAGAGCTTGGCTGGGGGCCACGGAAACTCTCTTATTACATGTAATTAGCTTAATTACATCATAAATAACCCATCAAGGGGTAGCGGAGTGACGCTCAAACAAATAAGCAATTCTGCTTTCATCGGGCGACCCACCCACCTCTTTGATCAGCCCCAATAACAACAAATGCTTTAAACGCGCGAGGGGATGCATCCAGCCCCCCATCCCTCTCCCGGCATCGCTCCCCATCCCTCCTCTCCCCTCCCCGGTACCCAAAAACCCGCATCCCGGATTTCAAGCGGGGGAAAAAAAATTAGGGGAGGGAAGGGGAAGCATCCCCCAAATTTGGGGCGTGCTTTAAATTTCTGGGAGATGAAATGCTTTGGGATGGAGCCGGGATTTATCCCTGCTGGGCCAGGCTGCGTTGGGATCAGCTCTGGGCTTCTCCATCGGCATTTGGAGTGAATTCATTCACCTCCATGCAAAGAAAGGGTTCCCAAAAGGCACTGCCGCTGCCAGCCGGGGGGGGAGAGCGGTTATTGAATATAAACACGCCGTGTAATTTACATACTAATTATGTTGAATGCGCTACAAGCCCATAATTAGAAACTAATTAGGTGAGAGCGCTTGTAATTGGTTTTGGGGGGGGGGGGGGGGTGATGTGTGTGGCGATGGTGCACCTGGGGAGGTGACCAGCTCGGGTTTGTAATGGCATTAACTCTTCGTGCCGGCACCCCTGTGATGTTTGGGGGGAAATCGAGGGGATTTGGGGGACTGGGGTGGGGTGAGCAGCACCCCGGCATGCTTGATTTTTTGGGGTTCCCCCAAAATCTCACCCTTGCTTTGGAGATCAACGCCAGTGTCTGTGGCCGTAGGCGATGGGGTAGGGACCGCTCATCCCTGCCCGACGGGGGCGGTGGTGGCAGCCAGCGAGGGTGGAGGTGTGGGCAACTGCCGGAGCTCTATGTTCAGCCCCAATTTGGCATTCTAAGGGCAATTTGGCTTTGCAGAGCATGTAATCGGGCGGTGCCGCTCGCCGCCACCGCAGGCAGAGCCCAGCATCCCCCCGCATCACTGGCCAAGGGTCTGACGGGTTCCTGGCCGCTGGCTTCGCTCGAGGGCGCTGGGTAATTAAATCTCAACGCCCAAGGCCACCAAACTGTGCCGGGGAGGCGAGTATCCGGGGGCGGGGGGGGGGGGGGGGGGGTGTTCAGTGGGGGCTCTGCGGGATGCTGTGAGGGGACAGTCCCCAGGGAGGCCACCCCGGCTACGATGCCGGGTGGCTCCTGGCTCCGGTGCTGGGCAATTAAAATGGGATTAGGCTCGCGGCCAGCCAGGGAAGCTCCGCTGATGCTGGGGTTGGCGGTGGGGATGCAGGAGGGAATATGCTCATCAGTGCGCATCCGCTAACGAACCGGCTTCTCCAGCCCTGGGGGACACCCCCTGCCCCGCTCTGTCCTTAGGGACCCCCCGTGGCTGCCGGGGGCAGGTTTGGAGGCGCAGTGGTGGGAGATTAGGCGGGGAGGGCGGGGAGGTGGCATTTTGGGAGGTCAGAGGTTGGGGCGGGGGCTCACCCACCCCTTGTGTCCCCTTAGGAGAGGGCGTCACGGGGCAGTGGGTCCGTCACCGCCCCGCTTTGGGGGTACCCCTCTGATCGCTGGGGCATGGGGAGCTGAATGGGGCTCCCGACAGGGGGGCCGGGGCCCTTTGTGCTGCTGTCCCTGTCCCCCGCCGAGCTCCAGGGCTGTTCGTCCTGATGGATGTGGGATATTTGGGACTGTCGCTGGCGCAGGACACACCACCGCTGGTGTCCTGGCACTGCTGGGCTCAGCCTCGGGGTCCCGGCTGGGAAGGGAGGGTGAGGATGGGACCGCGTCCCCGGGGAAGGTTGGACACGGCGTCCCTGGGCCAGGCAGCGATGGCAGATGTGGGGCTGTCCTGGCATGAGGTCTCCCACCCGGTTTAACCACCATCCCCGGCTCTGCCCGCACCGGGGTTATCTCTGCCCCAAGCGTGATGGCTGATGGTGCCGGTGGTGGGTCCCCACACGTGTGTATGCACACGTATGCATGCAGACACGCATGTACGCACACACCCACCCTTGCCCACACACGTACACGCACACTGCGTGGGGCACACGTGCACATCTCGCGCACATATTGTGTGGGGCACTCACCTGCGCTCACACTCGTGTACACATGCACACACACACGTGCACGCACACACATACAGCGTAGGCCACGCACACGCTGCGTGGGGTGCACATGTGCACACACGTTGCACGCTGTACACGCACACACGCACCCACACCCACACACTGCACGGGCAGCCACAGGCTGTGGGGCAGGCAGGGACTGGAGCCAGTGCGCCGCTGGACAGGCAGGGGACACCGTGGGACAGGCAGGGGTCATTGTGGGACAGGCAAGGGACACCATGGGACAGGCAGGGGACGCCACGGGTGGCGGGTGAGCCAGCACTGGCAACGGGGAGCATCTGGAGCCCAGATGTGAGAGGCGGGAGGAGGAGCGTGCTGTGGGGTGGGCAGCCCCCCATCCTTCGTGCTGCGCCACCCCACCTCTGCCACGGCGGGGGGCACCCCCAAACCGCCAGTCCCTCCGCATGCCCACCGCGCTCGCCCTGTCCATCCAGCCCCAGCGGGCGGGCGGGAGGACACCCGGGCCAGGGGGGAGGTTGATGTCACGTCCCGTGACGCCGTTTCCCGCAGCGTGTCCCAAGGGGGAGTTCCGCCCGCCCCGTGGTGCCCGGCACGTACTGGCCTCGCCGCCGTGGCTGAGCGGTGCCGAGTGGGCTGCAGGTGTCCCCGCGGCAGGGCTGGGGACTGGGGGGCACTGCTGCCAGCCGTGGGACAGAGCGGGTTCTCCTGGTGACACTGGTGGGCACGGATCTGGCCGCGCCTGGACACCCCTGTTCCCCCTTGGCGTGGGGTCCCATGGAGACCCCCCTTCTGCCCCGGAGGCGCTCGCCCCCTGCCAGCTCCCCACCCCACCCCCGGGATGCCAAACTGGGGGTCCCCGAGGCTGTGCGAGAGGGTCCCTGGTACCACCGGGGTGCAGGGCACAGCCTCCCCCATCCCTCCTGCTCCCCAAAGAGGGCCAGACCCCTGTGTCCCCAGGGTGGGAAGGGACCCTGGGGACACCCGTGGGACATTGCCAGCTCCCCGTGGGGCTGGGAGGCGGGGGAGGGGGAGGGGGTCAGGGAGATCTGCAGGCACTTGGCATCCCGGCTGGGAACAGCAGCTGGCCGCTGGAGCCCTGCCCGGCCCTGCCTGGAAGCCGATGTGCTCCTTCCCGCTACCGACCTGTGGGACCATCCTCTGCTCCCGCCTGGGAAGAGGGGGGGTCCCCGGGGGGCTCGTGGGGTCAGCATCCCATAGGGGCGGCATCCAAAGAGGGTGATGCTTCCAAAGGGGGTGGCATGCAGGGCAGATGGCATCCCATGGAGGTGGCATTTGATGGCTGTTGGTGGCATCCAAAGGAGGTGGCACCTCCAAAGGGGTAGCACTTGCGAAGGGGGTGGCATTTGGGGCAGATGGCATCCCGTGGAAGTGGCATCCAATGGCTGGGGGTGACATCCAGAGGGGGCAACACTGCCAAAACAGGTGTCATCCAGGGCAGAACGTGTCCCATGGAGGTGGCATCTGATGGCTCTTGGTGGCATCCAAAGAGAATGTCACCTCCAGAGGGAGTGGCAGCTCCAAAGGGGGTGTCATCTGGGGCAGATGTCATCCCATGGAGTAGGCATCTGATGGCTGGGGGTATCATCCAAAGGGGTAACATCTGCAAAAGGGGTGGCAACTAGGGAAGATGACGCCCTGTGGGGGTGGCATCTGATGGCTGTTGGTGACATCCAAAGGAGGTGACATCTCCAAAGGGGTGGCACCTCCAAAGGAGGTGGCTTCCAGGGCGGATGGCGTCCCATGGGGGTAGGGTCCTTCTGTGTCGCTCGTGCCTTGGCCCCTGCTGCGTGGTCCTTGGCACCGGCCCACATCATCTGCAGCACTTCTGCCTTCCATCTGGCTGCCTCATTGCACTTGTGAATATTCATGACCCTCATTATCCTCTTTCACTCATTGCTCCCACACTCGAGCTAAAAATAACTTCCCAAGGGGGGATGGGGTGCGCAGGGTGGGGGAGTCCCCTTGCTGGGAGCTGGCTTCTTGGGGTCCCAGCTCCTCCACCCAAGGAGCCAGTGGCCTGGCTGGTACATGGGGACTGGGGCAGGAGAGGGGTGATGCCAGAGGTTTGGGGAGTTGCGGGCTCTTGCGTGGGGTGCCAGGGAGTGACCCTTTTCCTCCCCCATCTCAGTGGGGTACTAGGTCTCCTGAGCCCAGGTCCTGTTCCCCCCTCCCCTGGCCACCCTTGGTTGTTCCAACCAGCCATGAGCATCTCTGTCATTGTCCTATGTCCCATGTCCCAAGTAGATGTGGCAGCATCATGTCAGTCATGGAGGGGGAGGTGGGCACTATGGGGCTGGAAGGTGGGTGACATGGCCTGGAAGGTGCCCACCTCATCTCACAGGAGGTTCTCCAGCTGGGCCCAGGCTTGGACTCAGGAGCAGGGGTGGCACTGGGGAAGGCGGGGGTCCCCATGGTGCTGATGCATGGCCCTTTGCCCCTGCAGAGCTGAAGGCGACGGGCACAGCGCACTTCTTCAACTTCCTCCTCAACTCCAGCGATTACCGCATCCTGCTGAAAGACGAGGACCACGACCGCATGTACGTGGGCAGCAAGGACTACATCCTCTCGCTGGACCTCCACGACATCAACCGCGAGCCCCTCATCGTAAGCTGCCATCGCAGGGCACGGGTGAAAGGGGGGCAACTGGGCACCCGGGCAGGCATTTTGGATGCTGGGGCAAGAGCTCGATGGGCGTCGCTGGTGCTGGTGGGGAAGAGGTGGGGCTGGGTGGGAGCCCTGGTCACCCCTGGGCTGGTGTCTCTGCAGATCCACTGGCCTGCGTCCCAGCAGAGGATTGAGGAGTGCATCCTGTCGGGCAAGAACAGCAACGTGAGTGGCCACCACAAACCTCATTCTGGTAGCGGAGGGAGGGCTGTTGGCCAGCACTGGAGGGGGGTTCATGTCCTCATGTCCTACCCTGGAAAAGCCATCCCCAGGTCCCCTGTAGTGTGGCAGCATCTGCAGCCATGCTGGGATGGGGTGGCACTCCAAGGTGTCGCGGGGTCCTGCCACTCCTTCTATCCCAGCCGTGCAGCTCCTGGAGAGCTTCATGGGCGAGCAGGAGGCCGAGCAACCCACGCTGCTTCCTCCTGCCAGCCAGGGCTGAGCCCTCCAGCCTGCCAGCTCGTGGTCCATGCCAACCCCTGACGTGTGCTGTCCCATGCCATGTACCAACCCATGAGCCATGCCAACACATGACCTATGCCATCCCATGACCCACAGCAAGCCATGGCCCAACAGCCACCTGTGTCCCATGCCAACCCATGGCTCCATGTCAACCCATGACCCATGCCATCCCGTGACTCATCCCAACCCGTAACCCATGCCACCCATGGCTGCATGCCATCCCCAGACCCATGCCACCCCATGACCCCACCAACCTGTGGGCCCACCCCAACCCGTGTCCCCATGCCATGTCCCGTGCCCCCTGCCAACCTCCCACCTTCCTGGCTCCTTGGCTTGCTTTCTCCCTTCCCCAGTTCCTGCCCCATGCCAGGGGGCTGGACCCCGTGGTGCCTGCCCCACCGTGGGTGCCGGCAGGTGGTGGGCAGGGGGGTGCCCCTGTCCCCTTGCTGGGGTTGGCACCCCCTCCTCTGCTTCCCAGGGGGAGTGTGGCAACTTCATACGCCTGATCCAGCCCTGGAACCGGACTCACCTCTACGTGTGCGGCACCGGTGCCTACAACCCCATCTGCGCTTTCGTCAACCGTGGGCGCAAAGCCCAGGTGAGGGGTGGGAGGGACGGGGTGGGGGGGCTGATCCAGTGCCCGGCCCAGCGGTGCCGGCGCAGCCGCTATGGGACTGCGGCGGGGCGCGGGAGGCTGGGGCGGCACGGCTCGGCTCTGCCAGCTGGCGGTGGGAGGTTTGGGGGGACAGAGGGTTGGCGAGCAGCAGCAGGCTGAGGGATGACCGTGGCTAACGGTGCTGTGCTGCTGAGTGGGGCCGAGCCGTCTCTGAAGACCGAGGACTTCTCTTCACCCCGATGCTGGCTTCCAGGCAACGTGCCCTCCCGCCCCGCTGGCCGCAGCCACCGCTGGATCTCTGCCGGGGCGACGGATGTGTCTCCCCCCAGTTTCTCACCTGCTGCTGGGCCGCTGAGCCCCTTGCCACGGATGTGGAGGATGCCTGGCACCACGCCAGCACCGGTGTTGCACAGGGAGACCCGTGTCCGGGGCTGTGCTGGCACGTGTGGCCATGTCAGAGACGTCCCTGGATGGATGTCACCCAGCCCTGAGTACCACACTGTGCAGCAAGAGGGCGGCATCAAAGCTGCGTGCCGCCGGGCTGAATGCACGATGGACAGAGGAGCATTTTTGGGACAGCCCTGGGAGGGAGCCAGGCTCTGCAAGGAGCAACACGGGTGTCCCGGGGGACCCCGAGCCCTGTGAGGTGTCCATCTCCCAGCGCCAGGGTGGCAGGTCCTGGGCTGTGTCCTCTCCTGCGGTCGGAGCGGGCCGGGTGCCACCAGTCTGAACCATGGGAGGAGCACGACGCTGGATGTGGAGGACAGGCGTCTACCTCAGTGCCCCCCGTGCCTGGCACGGGCACCGAGAGAGGTGGATGCTGCTTGGACCACTCCGGATTGGGATCAGACTGGGACTGGATTGGGACCGGATTGGAACCGGACTGGGCAGTGGTAGCATTTGAGGACCAGGGGTGCCAGTGGTACTGAGGACAGCATCGTGTGTCCCCTCTGGTGGAGCTGGTGGTGGTGTGGCAGGGACAGGGGGTCCCGGTGACCCCCACGGTGCCAGTAGCTTCCCCCGTGTCGTGGCTCGGTGCCGGGGCATTGCTCCTCTCCGCGGGGTGCTGCCAGCTGGGTGGCACGTGCCAGCGTTGTGTCCCCGGGCATGAACCCAACCTGGACGGCTCTAACGTGCAGCCACCACTCCGCTCTCTCCTGCCCCGCGCCGGGACACCCCGGTTCTGCGGGAGGGCGCAGGATCCGTCCCGGAGGAGCTCCTGCTGGAGGCCAGCCCAGCCCGCAGCATCCCTGGACCCCTGCCGGCACCGCCCGGGGGACCGCAGCTCTGCTGCTCCGTGGGCACCCATCACCCCAGCTCGTGGGGTCCCCCCGCCCGCCCCCGCCCCGGGGGGTCCTTCCTCCCTGCTGGCGCTAACTCTCTGCCCTGCTCCTTTTCCCCAGGGGTTTCCGCCGAGCCAGCCGGGAGGCCGGGAAAGCAGATCCACCGACGGCCCCCTCAGCCCAAGACCAGCACAAAGCAAGGTGGGAACCAGTCTGGGAGCCCGCCGCAGCCGTGCCCACCTCTCCCCCGGGCCACGACGGAGCCGCGGGCTCCTTCTCCTTCCCACCGGCATGCTTCCGACCCCCGGGCTGGGTGCCCCGTGCCATGGGCATCCCTGCCCTTTCCTCCCCTCTCAGCACAGCATCCTCCGGCCACCGGCCTGGCATCTCCGCTCTCTTTCTTTCACTAACTCCTTCCTCCCAGGCCGTGCACGGGTCCCCCGCGGGGGACACTGTCAGGGACGGTTGCTCCCCATGCCCCCCTGCCGGCTTTTCCCGGCTCCGGGCTTTCTGTGTCCGTTGGAAGCAGGCTCACATGTCGGCAGAGCCGTGGGGCTCTGGATGGTTGAGGGGAGGATGCCAAGACGAGGCGATGTGCAGGAGGTGTTTTGGTAGGGTCTACAAAAACATCGCTGAGCCGCCGCTTTGCCCTGCCCTGGGAGGGGATTGTGTCATCCCCGTGGGCGAGCGGGCTTGGGGAGGCGATGGCATCCCCGGCTTCTGGGGACACCCAGCATCCAGCCCACCCTGACAGTGTCACCCCCCCCGAGCCTCTCCTCTCTGGACTAACGTGGGTCAGTGCATGGGACGGGGAGCGCGTGGGGAGCAGGCACCCTGTGGCAGCCTGGGGCTCCATCCCTGTGTCCCCTTCAGCCCCTCTGCTCCGAGGGGGACTGCTCCGAGGGCGGGTGGTAGGAGGGCAGAAGGCAGTGCTCGGCTGCGAGCATCTCGCCGGCTTCGGGCATCTTCTGCTACCAGTTTGCCCAGTAGGGAAGCACTGTTGCCACTGCAGTCCCATCAGGGCCCCCCAGTTCCTCCGTCCCTTCCATCTGACCCCACCATCCGCAGGGAGAAGCTCCCCGATGCGGCTCCCTGTGCCCCAAGCGGGAGCTTCCCAGGGGCTGCTGGCACCCGCTTTCTGGCAACTCCGATGCAGTTCCAGACACATCAGCAGAACGGCGGTGGTGGCACTGCGATGGCTCGGGGGTTGCCCAGTTGGGAGGGTGAAATGGTGTGACTGGTTTGCCCAACTTGGGAAGTGGGGCCAGCGCCGAGCAGAGGAGTTTGTGACGGTGATGTGGCACAGGCAGCAAGGTGTAGCAATGGGGATGGCAGAAGTGTGGCTGTCCCCATCCTCTGGGTGCCCCAGGAGAAGCTGGCATGAGCAAACCCTCCAGTGGGAGATATGAGCATCCCGTCTCCCCACCCCTCCTGCCCTTCCCAGAGCCGGGGGCTCTGCCAGGACCCTTCTCGCCTCTCGACAGAGGGTGATCACCACCGTGTCCATTGCCCCTGTGTCACAGCCAGGGCACAGGACCAGCGGGCAGCTCCACCAGCCCGATTTGTTCGCTCAAGGTCCCCCATGCTGCTGCTTAGTCCTGTCCACGGGGGTCTATACACCGGGGTGAGGGGTGACCTGGCTGGGCCACCATGGCAGAGGATTTTGGGCCAGCTGGCACCGGCAGAGGATTTTGCGTGCGTTTCTGGAGGCCATATGGGTCTCACCTCTGGCTGAGGACTTGTAATGGTGCCGGGGATGGCCACGGGGAAGGCAGAGGTGACAGAGGGGAGGTGGCTCCTAACGGCGTGGGGCAGCTAACAGCACTCGCCGCGATGCCACCCTGGTGACGCCCACTGGAAGATGCGTCTTGGCAAGAAGAGCACAGTGGGTCCAGCAGCCAAGCTATGCTGCTGGCCAAATCCTGCCTTCTGAAGCTGCTGGAGCTGCATGACCTGGAGACGGCCAAGCACCAATGTGTGGCTTGGCCAGCCGGAGCAAAGAGGTGGCCAGAGGGAGATGTTTGCCCAGAAGCGGGCCCGGGAGATGGATGTCCCATTTCAGCCTGGCGGCTCAGCCAAGTCTCCAAGCAATGGAGGGCACGGAGAAGCACCCAGCAACGTCGGAGGAGTAGCTTGTGGGGGCTTCAGCTTCTCAGGAGACCTGCAGACTCCTGGTGTGGTCCATCTGCATCCGTCCACACTGCTGGGCTCCATCCTGGAGGAGGCCACCTCTCCTGGTGGGCTTTGGAAGGTGCCACAGCAATGGAGGGGTAAAAGTCTAAGCAGCTCCTTGGTTTGCTTCCTTTTTCAGGATTATATCTTCTACCTGGAGCCGGACAAGCTGGAGTCAGGCAAGGGGAAGTGCTCCTACGACCCCAAAGTAGACACCGTCTCTGCATTAATAAGTGAGTCCTGTAGCTCCCTGGGACACCAGGGCCAGTGCTGCCTGCACTGGGGAGAAGGAACGTGCAGGCAGGATGGGACAACTGCTCCCACTGTCTTCCTGCATTGCCCAAATATCCCCAGGGAGATGGGTTCCAACCCCTGCCACCCCTGCCTGCTCCAGGGATGGCTGGGCACCCGGGATGCCCAGTCCTTGGGCACCTGGCCTAGTGGAGGTGAGGGTCCTGGTTACAGACCAGTGCCAACCTCCTGAGCTCTCTGGCATGGCCACAGGCAGTGGCTCTTGGTCGCCCAGCGGCTACCGGCTGGGGCTGAGGCTGAATGAAGCCTGGGGCAGTGGGAGGAGGTGGGTGGATGGGACTAGGTGGGGGTCCCCAGCTGTTCTCTGCCCTCTGCAGATGAAGAACTCTACGCTGGCGTCTACATTGACTTCATGGGCACGGACGCAGCCATCTTCCGCACCATGGGCAAGCAGACAGCCATGAGGACAGACCAGTACAATTCACGCTGGCTCAACGGTGAGTTTGGGTGTCACTGGCCCAGGTTCCCTGGGGATCCCACGGCTCCAACCCTAGAGATGAGACTCGTCATGTCATACTGTGTCCTTCTCCCAGGACAGAGACAGTAGCCAGCATGGGCAGGCGGATGGGTGGTGGTGTGGGATGGATGGGTGATGGTGTGGGATGGATAGGTGGGTGGACGGATGGGCGGACAGATGATGGATGGACTGATAATGTATGGATGGGTGGATGGATGAATGGATTGGTGTATGAGGGATAGATGGACGATGGATGGATGGATGGATGGATGGATGGATGGATGGATGGATGGATGGATGGAAATCTAGGCAGAAGAGCAGAGGGATAGCTGTGTGGAGCATGGTGACAGACGTGCTGGGAGCTTTGCTGGGCAGCAGGAGCAGCCAGCTGGTGAGAGATGGGGCTGGCTCTGCTGGAGTCCATGCATGGGTTTCTGCTGGGCTGAGATGTCAACCATGTCGCCTGCAATCAGTGACCCCGACCGCTCATCCTGCCCCCCTCGGAGCAACCCTGCCCGCAGGGCGGCAGCTGAGTAAACAGAGCAGAGCAGATGGGCTGATCCTGCCGGGCCGGGGAGCCGGCGGGGCGGTAACCTGAAGAGGGGGAGCTGTCAGCGCAGGCTGGGCACCGGCTGATGGATGGCAGGGAGAAGCTTCCTGAGAAGCTTCCAGGCTGTGTGGTTCCTCCCCGGGGGGAAGACCAGTTCCCACCGCCCTGCTCATAGAGCTGCTGGAGCCTTCCACCCTGTGGACCTCAGGGATGTTCCCAGGGACCTCAGGGATGCTCCAAGTCCCTCCCAGAGCACCGATCATCACCGGAGACATACGGATCCTCATCCCACCTCTGTAGCTCTGGTCCAGCTCCCATGCTCACCCTGCAACCATGGCAATGCTTTTCGAGGAGTGGTGTGATGCTGGAGGAGAGAGTGGCTCAGCATCCTACTGTGGCATGGGGCAGGGATGCTGCTGGGCTGACCGTGCCATGCCGTGCCGTGCCGTTCCAGACCCGGCCTTTGTCCGTGCCCAGCTCATCCCCGACAGCAGTGAGAGGAACGACGATAAGCTCTACTTCTTCTTCCGAGAGAAGTCGGCCGATGCCCCACTAAGCCCTGGGGTCTACTCCCGCATCGGACGCATCTGCCTGGTAGGTGGAGCGGTGGGTGGGCAGGGGAGCAGGCAGGGGAGCAGGCAGGGCTGACCACAGGGGTCCCTCCATTGCAGAATGACGACGGGGGCCACTGCTGCCTCGTGAACAAGTGGAGTACCTTCCTGAAGGCCCGGCTCGTTTGCTCCGTGCCGGGACCTGATGGGATCGAGACACACTTTGATGAGCTCCGTGAGTGAGCGAGACGGGAGCCGGGGTCCTTCTGCACCCCTGCGGGGTTGGGGGACATCCTGGGGAGGGCTGAGGACCCCCTTGCTGCCCCCCCACCTCTTACCTCTCCCACGCGGAGCTGCTCTCCCCCCTGCCCTGACATCCCTGGGCATGAGGAGGGTCTCACCTCCCCCATGGTGACACCCCCATCTTTCTGTCCCAAGAGGACGTCTTCATCCAGCAGACTCAGGACACCAAGAACCCTGTTATCTACGCTGTGTTCTCTGCTTCGGGGTAAGTGCTGACCCCCCCAGCACATAGCAGTGGAGGGGTGTCCCCAGCTGGGTGGGGGTCTTGGTGATGCGGTGGCGGGCAGCACCAAGCCAGAGGGTGGCAGCAGGTCCTTTCTCCCAGGTCGGTCTTCAAAGGCTCTGCTGTCTGTGTCTACTCCATGGCCGACATCCGCATGGTCTTCAATGGGCCCTTCGCACACAAAGAGGGACCCAACTATCAGTGGATGCCCTACACGGGCAAAATGCCCTACCCCCGGCCGGGCACCGTAAGTACCCCCCGGGCACACATGGGGAGGTGAGCTGGCACCTGCTGGGCAGCCATCACCCTCGGACCCATGTCCGGATATCGGGTCACCGAGCACTGGTGACATTTGTGTCACAGTGCCCCGGGGGGACCTTCACCCCATCCATGAAGTCAACCAAGGATTACCCTGACGAAGTGATCAACTTCATGCGTGCACACCCGCTGATGTACCACGCCGTCTACCCTACCCACCGCCAGCCGCTGGTGGTCCGCACCAACGTCAACTACCGCTTCACCACCGTGGCCGTCGACCAGGTGGACGCAGCAGACGGGCGCTATGAGGTGCTTTTCCTGGGCACAGGTACCCACGCCGCGCACCGCGGGGAACGCAGCATGCTCCGGCGCGGCCCCGGAGGGCACGGGCACCACCAGGGCTGGCCAGAGCACGGTGCCCTCCGCCACGCTGGAGTGGGGCGAGGGGCTGAGACACCCTACCCCCCATCCGGAGATCCCTGCCCCTCCTCGAGGCTCCAGCCTCGTCTTTCCCCTGCCCCAGTGCCCATCCCACAGACCCCGCCATCCAGCCTGGTCCTTCCCATAGCCTAGTTCTTGTCCCCAGGGTCAACGATTCAGCATGATACCTCCCATCCCAGGGATGCCACCATCCAGCCTGGTCCTTTTGCAACCCCAGTGCCCATCCTATGGGCTCTGTGATCCAGCCTCATGCTTCCCGTTGCCCATCCTAAGCCCACCATCATCAAACCTCATGCTTCCCCTGCCCGATTCCCTATCCTAGATGCAGCAGCACCCTGCCCTGTCCTTCCCCAGCCCCAGTGCCCATCGTGGGGGCACTGGTGCCCATCCTGGTGCTTCCCCTGCTCTAATGTGCATCCCAGAGCCTCCATGATGCATCCCGGTCTTTCCCATGCCCCGGTGCCCATTCCCAGCTGCTGTCCCCACCCTGCCCTGGATGGTGGCAGTCCCTAGCCACAGGCAGTGACATGAGCTGGAACACCGCACCCCAGGCACAGCTGCCCGATGTGGCAGGAGAGATGGGGATGGGCTTGGGGGGATGTCCTTCCTCCCCCCAGCTCAAGCAGAGACCCCTTTCCCAGGAGGGGAGGGCACGGGTGGCCAGGGGTGGTACTGAGCACCTGGGCACCGTTGTGTCTTGCAGATCGGGGCACCGTGCAGAAGGTCATCGTGCTCCCCCGGGATGACATGGAGACAGAGGAGCTCATGCTGGAGGAGATCGAGGTGTTCAAGGTAAGGGCTGGCCTGTCCTCCACCCTCTGCTGAGGGCCCTTGACCCAGCCCCTTGGGACATCAGCCAGCTCCTTGGGACACCACCCAGCCCCTTGGGACATCAGCCAGCCCCTTGGGACACCAGCCACCCCTTGGCTGGCTCTGGAGGGACCCCAAGCACTGGTCCTCCTGCTGCCTCCTTACAGCTCCCCCTGCCCGCCCCTGCCCACCCCAGCTGCCTGGGGGGTATTCTGGGGTGCCCACCCTGGGGCTGCAGCACCAGGGCAGGTGGTCACCTCTCCATCTCCTTCACTCCTGCTCCCATCTAGGTGCCAGCACCCATCAAGACGATGACCATTTCCTCCAAGAGGGTGAGTCACAGTGTGTGGTGGAGAGCCAGGGAGATCCTACCACGGGCCCAGCCATGGCGCTGCCCACTGTCACCACAGCACCAGAGCGGCTGGTGGGGAGGCACGCGGGTGGCCGCAGGGCAACCTGGCTCTGGTGGCTCTGGTGTCTTGGCTGGTCCCAGTACTGAGAGTCTGCAATTCATTCTTGGGGGTCCTTGCAGGGTGGGGAGGAGATAGCATCTCACCCTGTCCTCTTTGTGCCCCCCAACAGCAACAGCTGTATGTGTCCTCGGCAGTAGGAGTGACCCACCTGGCCCTGCACCGCTGCGACGTGTACGGGGAAGCCTGTGCCGACTGCTGCCTGGCCCGGGACCCCTACTGCGCCTGGGACGGCAGCGCCTGCACCCGCTACTCTGCTTCCTCCAAGAGGTACGGGGGGCCGGGGAGAGCGGCAGGGAGGGACCCCCCTGGCCCCAGGCTGCCCCGCTCACCTCCCACCTCCCCACAGGCGGAGCCGGCGGCAGGACGTCCGGCACGGCAACCCCATCCGCCAGTGCCGCGGCTACAACTCCAACGGTGAGTGAGGTCTGGGGCACAGCCCCACAGCACCATGGGGGGAAGCTGGGGGGGTGTCCTGAGGGCAGGGGGTGGGAGGGCCAGAGGAGGACATGGGAGGATGGATGCCCTGGAGGGATGATGTTTGTGTGAGTGGATATATGGGAAAAGGGTGAGGATGGATGGATGGATGGATGGATGGACGGATGGATGGATGGAAGGAAAGAAGGAAGGAAGGAAGGAAGGAAGGAAGGAAGGAAGGAATAATGGATGAATTGATGAAAGAATGGATATATTGGACAGGAGGATGAACATGGATGAGTGGATATAACAGGGATGAGGATGAGCACTGATGGGTGGGTGGGTGGGTAGATGGGTGGATGGATGGATGGATGAATGGATGGATTGATTGATGAATGAATACGTTGGAGAGAAGGATGAACATGGGTGGGTGGATGGATGGATGGTTGGTTGGTTGGATAGATAGACGGACACCCTTGTGGAAGCACGGCTACACTAGAGGAGGAGCACACTTGCTGGGTGGCTGGGGAGCAGGCAGACCTGTGGCTGGAGGTGGACAGGCACTCTCCCTCGGAGAGACGGTGGGCTGGGCAGGAGGGCAGTGGGGCAGGGGCACGGGGTGCGCGCGTGTGACTTGGCTGCCTGTGGCCCACCCCTGCAGCTAACAAGAACACAGTGGAGGCCGTGCAGTACGGGGTGGAGGGCAGCACTGCCTTCCTGGAGTGCCAGCCCCGCTCGCCCCAGGCCAGCGTCAAGTGGCTGCTGCAGAAGGACAACAGCGACCGGCGGAAAGAGGTAGGGCAGGGTGCTGCTCCGGGGGCGCGGGAGGGACCCCGGGGGGGCCGGGCGCCCGTCGGCTGAGCCGTGCCGCTTCTCCCCCCCCCCAGCTGCGGGTGGAGGGCCGGGTGCTGCGGACGGAGCAGGGCTTGCTGCTGCGTGCCCTCCAGCTCACCGACAGTGGCCTCTACTCCTGCACCGCCACCGAGAACAACTTCAAGCACACGGTGACCAAGGTGCAGCTCCGCGTCCTCAGCGGCCGCGCCGTCCACGCCGTGCTGGTCCAGGCGGAGACCCCCCCTGGCCTGCCGGGTGCCCCCACTCCCCGCTACCAGGACCTGCTGCAGCTCCTCACCCAGCCTGAAATGGGACTCCTGGACCAGTACTGCCAGGGCTACTGGCGGCATACGGCCGCCAGCCCCCCCCAGCCGCTGGCTGGCCTCAAAGCCAAGGAGCAGCAGGACCAGAAGAAGCCTCGGAACCGCCGGAATCACCAGCCAGAGACCTACGGGCATACATGAAACCATCATCAGGGACTTTGCTAGCACAGTGGTCTATTTTTCCCCCCTTTTAATATTAAAAATATCTATAAATAAATATATATATATATATACATACATGCACACACGCACGCAGACACACGCGCTCCCCCCCTCCCACAGGAGACGGTATTTATTTGTAGGTTGTACATAGTCACTGGGGTGATGCGACCCCTACCTCCTGCCCCGGGGAGGAGAAGGGACCCGCGGGGCGGCCACGGCCATCCATGCTATCTTCTCCCCTGCCCCGGGACCCCAAGATCATGGGGTGTGGGGACTGTCAGGCACCACGGCCGCTGTCTTCCCCCCGGTTGGGGCACAGCACCGCCCCAGGGGCTGGAGGAGCGGGGTCCTAATGCGGGATGGGGGTGATGCCCTGGGGAGGAGGACAAACCCCAGCTAGGGAGGACGAGTCGGGGGCAGGGGGAGAGGTGATGCTGGACAAGGTCTGCCCCACACAAACCGGTCGCAGCCCTTACAGCTTCCTGCCTCGGTTTCTCCACCCGATTATCGAGGAGCTTCAGACCATCAGGCAAGTCCAGGAGAAGGGGGCTGTGGGGCTTGGCAGGGGGGGAGGCAGGACGCTCAAGATGAGACCCAGGTGTCCAGGCCACAGTGGGGGCTTGTCCAGGGTCTTTGAGTGGGGAAGGGAAGGAGAAGGGGCTGTGCCGGGGTAAGACCTCGGGCAGCCGCTGGTGCTCGCTGGCACCGGCACCCCTGGGCATTTGGGGCATTCAGCTCATCAGCCGCCCCCTTTGGGGCACCCTGGTGGTTGTTGGGGGGTTGTAAATAGTTGTACATGGGGAGTACAGGGGCGGCTGGGGCCAGGCAAGTGCCCCTTGCTGCAACTGGGGCACCCCCAAATAAACACTGGTTTTGGGACGGACGCGGGCGCCTGCGTGTGCTCTGTCGGGGACGGGGAGCCGGGGGCTGCGCTGCCACCTGGTCCCACCACATAACCCCCTTAACTCTGCCCCTGAGCCCTGCCGGGGGTGCGAGGGCTGGGGGGAGCCTGGGAGAGCACTGGGAACACTGGGAAGCCAGGGACACTGGGTGCTGGGGGTGGGCAACAGGCAGGACCGGGGAGGGGGGCACGGGGAGATGGCAGTGCTGCCTGGGTGTTAGGGGTATGTACACTGGGCTGGGCTAGCAGCCAGTACTGGGTGTTACTGGAAGTACTGGGAGCACTCGGAGTCAGTACTGGGGTCACTGGGGGAAGTACTGGGGCACTAGGATTTGGTACTGGGAGACGGTACTTGGTGGTACTGGGCGCATGGAGGGGTGGCTCTACTGGGGGCACTGGAGGTGGTAGCGGTTGATCCTGGAGGCACTCTGGTCGGTACTAGGGCAATGAGGGTGGTACTGGACTCCTCTGGGTGGTCCTGGGAGGCACTGGGGTCAGTGCTGGGAGGTCCTGGGCTATACTGGGGACCGTACTGGGGACACTAGAAGTTGGTACTGGGTGGTACTGGGGGCATTCAGATTCCATACTGAGGGCACCAGGAGAAGTGCTGGGGCATTAGGAGTTGGTACTGGGAGGCTGTACTTGGTGGTACTGGGGGCACGGGGGGGAGGAGTGGCACTGGGCCCTACAGGGGGGCACAGGGTGTGCGATACTGGGGGGCACTCTGGTCGGTACTGGGGCAATGGAGGTGGTACTGTGCTCCTCTGGGCGGTCCCGGGAGGCACTGGGGTGGGTGCTGGGAGGTCCTGGACTATGCTGGGTGCAGTACTGGTGACACTGGGGGCGGTGCAGGGTCGTACTGGGGGCGCGGGGCTCTACTGGCAGCCGTGCTGGGTCCGTTCGCCCCCTGGCGGCGGAGCGCGGCGCTGCAGGAGACCCATAGTCCGGGGGGGGGGCACTGGGGACAGCCGGGGGTGTGGGACATGGGGACACTGGGCTGGACTGGGGACACCTGGGGGAGTCCTGGAGACACTGGGAGCGGGGGCGTGGGGACACAGAGGGGTCACTGGGGTGTGTCTGGGGACAATAAGTCTCACTGGGGGGGGCAATGGGGGGCACTGGGGACATGGGAGGGGGGAACTGGTGGCCTAAGGACACTGGGGAGGGGCGCTGAGGGGCCTGGGGACATTGAGGGGGTCACTGTGGTTGGTGTGGGAGCACAGGAGTGGCACTGGGGTGCTCCTGGATGTTCAGAAGTTTTTTTGGGGGGGACATGTCCTGAGGACACTGGAGGGGGGACACTGGGATTGCTTGGGGACATCAGTGGGATACTGGGATTTCTCCTTGCGATACTGGGGAGTGTTACTGGGGAGGGGCTTGGAGACCCTGGGGAAGGCACTTGGGCATCCCTGACGATATTGTGCAGGTGTTGCTGAAGGGGATTGGGGACGCTTCGGGAGGGTGATACTGGGCTGGCTTGGTGATACTGGGAGTGTACTGGTGGGTGGCCAGGGTCATTGGCGGAGGGTCCTGGAAGGGGCCCAAGGGACACAAGGTGGGGTGACTGGGGCTGGCATTCAATCAATATGGGGGGGGGTGCCCCTGGGGGCAGTGGGCACAGGGACCTGGGGACACTGGGATGTCTTACGAGGGGGGGGGGGGGGGGGCTGTGGACACTGGTCCAGAGCGGGGGGGTGAGGGGGTGAGTGGATAACCAGCATGAGCTGGGGACAACGGGGACATCTCCACCCACTGCCCCCAGCCCCTGCCAGACCCCAGCAGAGCCCCCCAGCTCCAACTCCCCCGGGGTCCACAACAGAGCCAGAGCTGGGTGGGGGGTCCCACAGCCCCGGGGGTGGCCAGGTCACTGTCCCCAGCCCCAGAGTGGGGGCAAAGCAGGGGGGCGGGCTGATTGGCCTTGTCCCCCCCCCACTGCCCCCTCAGCAGAAGCGCTGACGCCGGGAGCCGTGGGATTGCTGAGCTCAGCCCGCTGCAGATTTAAGGGGCTTTATCCAGGGAGGGCAGTTGGGGGGGGGGCCCGGCTTAAGCCACGGGTGCTGAGCGCAGCACCCCACCCGGGCGGCCCCCCGGGACCTTGGCCCCGTCCTTGGCCCACATTGGGTGGGCGGTGGCGGCGGTGGCAGCGGGGCAGTCGGCGGCGGGCGCAGCGGGCGCAGGGAGGCGAGCGCTGGAGGCGGCGGGGGGCTGGAACTCGTTGCCCATCCTGGTGCTGACCTCCAAGGAGCGGGTAAGCCGTCGGGCCGCGGGGCCGAGGATGGGCGCCGGAGCCAGCGCTGAGGAGAAGCACTCCCGCGAGCTGGAGAAGAAGCTCAAAGAAGACGCTGAGAAGGATGCCAGGACCGTCAAGCTGCTACTGCTGGGTATGGAGGGAACACCACCCTGGGGGAGATACCCATCCTTTGTGCTCCTCACCCCAACAGCCCACCCAGTGCTCCTCTGACACCTCCCAGCACCCCTCAACCCAACCAGCCCACCCCAACAGCCCCTCCTAAACCCAACCAGCCCACCTGCTGTTCCCCTGGCCCCCAGACACTCACACAAACCCAACCAGCCCACCCGATGCTCCTCTGACACCCTGCAGACACACTCCCTAAACCCAAGCAGCCCACCCAATGTTTCCCTGACTCCCACAGCACCCTTAAACCCAACTAGCCCTCCTCAACAGCATCCCCATTCCCAGGCAGCCCTAACCCCCCCACCCCTCAACAGCCCACCCAATGTTTCCCTGATGCCTCCAGCACTCCTAAACCCAACCAGCCCACCCCAAGAGTGCCTCCAACAACCTCCTGCTCCCATGCACCCCTAAAACCAACCAACCCACCCAACAGCCCACCCAAAGTTTCCCTGGCCCCCCTAAACCCAACCAGCCCAGACCAACAGCCCCCTCCCTCATTTCCCTGACACCCCTGCCCAGCACACCTAAACCCAACCCCAAAAGCCCACCCAACATTTTCCTCTCCCCTCCGACACCCCTAAACCCAACCAGCCCACCCCAACAGCCCCCCCCCATTCCCAGGCTCCCCTAAACCAGCTCATCTCAACAGCTTGCTCAAGAGCCCTGACCCCCGCCAGGCACCCTGAGCCCAACAACCCATCTCAACAGCCCACCCTAAGATCCCCCCAGCTTCCACGTATCCCCCAAACCCAACCAGTCCCCCCAACATCCCCCCACTCCCAGGCCTCCTGACCCCGACCAACCCATCTCAAGAGCCTTCACCAACACCACCTATGAACACCCCACCCCGGCATCCCACCCCCATGCTCCCACGCACGCTCAGGCACCCCCATGCAGCCCACACCACCACCCCTCTGCCCAGACCTGGGGTCTGTCCCTGTGCCCCCCCACCCCAGCACTGCAGGTCATTCCCAGTCCCTCCCAGCTGCCCCAGTGGTGCCCAAGGGAGCGCCTGAGGGATGCTCTGAACACAGTGGGACAATGGGTACCATTGGTGTCTTAGCCCAGCCCAGGGCATGTCTTCCTGTGCTGCCACAGGCTTGGGGCATTGGGTGGTGGGTGGCGGGGTTGTGATGCCACTGTGTCCCCTACCCCTCCCCTGGGTCCCCGACCACGTCCCCGGCTGAGCCGCCACAGATCCCATTAGCCACAGAGGCTCAGCCCAACCTTAATGCCCGCTGGCACCAGGCTGTAATCCCCCTTGCCCTATGCTGCGGACCTGGCAAGGCCACCAGTGTCCCCCGGCCGTGCCAGGTACCAGGGGTCCCGGGGGGCCCCTGTGGGGGTACAGCTGGGGGTACCCATGGCGCAGGCACTGCTGTGACCCATGCTTTGTCCCCACAGGAGCAGGAGAGTCGGGGAAGAGCACCATCGTCAAGCAGATGAAGTAAGTGCTGGGGGATGACGCTTGGCCGTGTCCCACCATACCATACGCTTGCCCCACACCACAGCCACAGGGTCCCCCTGTCCCACCATGCCCAGCTCTGTCCCACACCACAACCATGGCCTGCACCCACCCCTTAGTGCCCGGCTCAGCCCCCTGGTGGCCACCTCAGCCCCATGCTGCACCCACAGGTGCTCCCCACCCCACAGTGCCCAGCCCAGCCCCATGCGGCACCCATAGGTGCCTTCATCCAACAGCACCCACCTCAGCTCCATGCTGCACCCATGGGTGCACGCCCACCCCATGGCGCCCAGCTCAGTCCCATGCCCTCCTCCCTGGCCAGGATCATCCATCAGGACGGTTACTCGCTGGAAGAATGCCTGGAGTTCATCGCCATCATCTACAGCAACACACTCCAGTCCATGCTGGCCATCGTGCGGGCCATGAGCACCCTCAACATCCAGTATGGAGACTCAGCTCGCCAGGTGAGGGGCACCCCACACTGGGCATGGGGGTCCTCCCAGCCCGCCGGCCCCGCTGAGCCCCTCTCCCTCGTAGGACGATGCCCGCAAGCTGCTGCACCTCTCAGACACCATCGAGGAGGGCACCATGCCCAAGGAGATGTCAGACATCATCGGGCGGCTCTGGAAGGATGCGGGCATCCAAGCCTGCTTTGACCGTGCCTCCGAGTACCAGCTCAATGACTCGGCTGGCTAGTACGTGTGGTGGAGGAGTCTGGGTGGGGTGGGGGCCTGGGGGGTGCCAGTCTTTGTCTCATGCCCATCATGTGCCTGGCCAGCTACCTGTCAGACCTGGAGCGCCTAGTGACCCCTGGCTATGTCCCCACGGAACAGGACGTGCTGCGCTCCCGTGTCAAGACCACCGGCATCATTGAGACCCAGTTCTCCTTCAAAGACCTCAACTTCAGGTGGGGGCTGAGCCCCCGGTGAGGGCTGGCACTCAGGGGGTGGGCAGGGGGTGGGGGGGGTTGCTGACTCCCCCTCGTCCTGCCCAGGATGTTCGATGTGGGTGGCCAGCGCTCGGAGCGGAAGAAGTGGATCCACTGCTTTGAGGGGGTGACCTGCATCATCTTCATCGCGGCCCTCAGCGCCTATGACATGGTCTTGGTGGAGGATGACGAAGTGGTGAGGAAGGCGCACCCCCCATACCCCCTCCACTTTGTTCCCATCACGATGTGGGGGGCCACCATGGGGCTGATGGGGTTGTGTCCCTCCACAGAACCGCATGCATGAGAGCCTGCACCTCTTCAATAGCATCTGCAACCACCGCTACTTTGCCACCACCTCCATTGTCCTCTTCCTCAACAAGAAGGACGTCTTCCTGGAGAAAATCAAGAAGGCCCATCTCAGCATCTGCTTCCCCGACTACGATGGTGAGGGTGGCAGCAGCTCTCCCATCGGGTGCAGGCGGGTGGTGACAGGGTGGTGGTGACGGGTTGGGTGCCAGCACCCTGCAGCAGCCACCCACCAGGTGTCCTCAGTACCCCATGCAAGCGGTGCTGCACTAGCCTTGCTCATGGACCAAGCAAGGTTTGCCCACCCGGGGGAGCACTGGGTCAGCACCCATGGGGGGGGGAGGGGGGCACCAGCCCAGGAAGGGACCCCCCCTCACTCACTCCTGTGCCACCAGGTCCCAACACGTACGACGACGCGGGCAACTACATCAAGCTGCAGTTCCTGGAGCTGAATATGCGGCGGGATGTGAAGGAGATCTACTCCCACATGACCTGCGCCACCGATACCGAGAACGTCAAGTTTGTCTTCGACGCTGTCACCGACATCATCATCAAGGAGAACCTCAAGGACTGTGGGCTCTTCTGAGCCCCAGCCCCAGCGTCCCCTCCCCAGCCCTGGCCTCCCCCTCCCTTGGGGCCCAGCCCCACCGCTGCCCCCACCCCATCTCCACAACCATCTCCCCTTGTCCTAAACCCCTGGGATTTGACCCGCTCAGCCCCAGAGCAACCCCTGGGTGGGGGACATGGCCCCATTCCCCCTCCCCGCCAGCCCTCCCACCAGCCAGCACTGTGGGGCACCCAGTACCACTGGGTGCTGGGGGTCCCTGAGCGTTCCAGGTGCTGGGGGGCACTGGGGGACACTGGGGGTCCCTGGTACCCTTGGAGCTGGGGGAGCACTAGGTGACCCTGGGGGTCCCTGGGTACCCCTTGGAACTGGGGGGGGCACTGGGGATCCCTTGGGTGCTGGGGTCCCTGATACCCTTGGAGCTGGGGGGCACTGGGTGACTGTGAGTGCTGGGGTCCCTGGGTACCCCTTGGAGGGGGGGGGGGGGGGGGAGGTGTACTGTGGATCCTTTGGGTGCTGGGGTCCCTGATACCCTTGGAACTGGGGGGTGCTGAGGGTCTCTTGGTTACCTCTTGGAGCTGGGACAGTACTGGGGATCCCCTGGGTGATGAGGGTCCTCGGGTACCCCTTGGAGCTGTGGGGTGCTGGGGATCCCTTGGGTGCTGGGGTCCCTAGTGCCCCTGGAGCTGATGGGTGCTGGGGGCCCTTTGGACCTGGGGGGGGGGGGGTGTCTCCAGGAACCCCTTGGAGCTGACGGGTGCTGGGAGTCCCCAGATGACCCTTGGCTATGGAGAGGCTGGGGGTCTTTTGGTGTCCCTTGGTGCTGGGGGTCCCTTGGTGTGCTGCAGGTCCCTGGTACCCCTTCGAGCTGAGGGGTGCTGGGGGGTCCCATGGGTGCCCCCTGGAGCTGGGGGTCCCTGTGGGGTGGGGTGCTGGGTGCAAGGGGTGCTAGATGTCCCTTGGGGCCACCGGTCACTGGGTGCCCCTGGGCACTGGGTGTCCCCAGGGACTGCGTGGTACCAGTGCCCCCATCCCCCTGTTGCCAGACCAGGGGGTGGTCATACCCCTCCCCAGCAGCACCCTCAGCTGCTGAGCCAGCATCCCCCAGGGGGGCTCAGTGATGTCCCAGCTCCCTCCCAACGGGTCCCACTGCTGCCCTCACCCCCTCCCCACCCCCCCCCAGGGGATGCTGCTGAGCCCCCAGGGTGATGCCAGCCCATCCCGTGTCCCTCTCCCACCCCCGGGGCCCCCCCAGAGATGAAGCACCCACCCCCACCCCTGTGTCACGGAGAGGGGGTGCAGGGGGGGGGGAGGCATGTGGGGTGTCACCATGTCCTTTTTTTTTTTTCCTTTCTACATTTTATTATTTCAAACCATGTGAAGAATTCGGTAAAACATCCTGTGGGAAAAGCGAGGCCGCGGGCACCGGCTGAGGGCCCCCCCCCTCCCACGGGCTGGGGAGGGAGGGGCGGGGGGGGGAGAACAGGACGGGACAGACAGACACAGAGGGGGCCACTCTGTACAGCGGGCTCTCCTTGCCCAACGCAACAGCTAGCCCTACAAAATTAGGCTTAGAAAGAAGGGGGGGGGGGGGGGGAATACAGGCAGAAACCCCCTGCCCAGACCCTGCCCATCCCTCGGGGGGAGGGGGTGGGGTGGGGTGGAGGGGGCAGCGAGGGGGTGTTGGGGGTGCGGACCCCCCCCCAAGGCACACGGTTGGGGGGTGGGTGGGCTGGCCATGGAGGACGCCGCCACCACGTAGCACTTGACGCTTTTAAATAGTTTGGTAAAAAGATTTCTTTAAAAAGCAACCTGGCCCCAGCCGGTGTGGTGTGGGTCATTGGGTTTGGTTTTTTGCGTTGGTTTGGGATCGGGGGTGGGGGGGAGGTGGGTTGCCTTTTTTTTTTTTTTTTTTTCTTTCTTTTCTGGTTTACTAAATGGAATGTTGTCGGTGGTGTTTTTGGCCGGGTGAGTGGCCCCGAGGGGACCCCCGCGTCCCCCCCTCCCCACCCCCACCCTGTGCCAGCAACACTTGTAATGTAAACAGTGAGAGCGCCAGGGCGCGGGAGCGAATGAACGGGGGGGGGGCGGGGGGCTGGAGCGGTTCGGGGGTTAAAAACTAAGATGAAAACCTCATTTTCCCCAGGAAGGCAGAAAGGGTGACGCCGCCGAGGAGGAGTAGGAAGATGGGGGGGTGGGGGCAAGCTGGGGCAGCAGGGGGGACACGGGCCCTGCCGCCATGCTGGCACCCAAAAAGTCTCTTTATGGGGTGGGGGCGGAGGGATGAATCCGAAGAGAAGCAGGAGTGGGGCGGTGGCACGGTCCTTCCTTCGCCGGCGAGGCCGGGGGTCCTAGGAGAGAGCAGGCAGTGAGCAGGTGGGGTCCGGGGACAGGGACAGGGGGCTTGTCCCATCGCCAGAGGGTGCTCTGTGACCACCTATCTGGGGGGCCACCACCCACCTGGGCAGCGCCGGCCCTCAGAAGAGCCCGCAGTCCTTCAGGTTGTTTTTGATGATGACGTCGGTGACGGCATCAAAGACGAACTGCACGTTCTTGGTGTCCGTGGCGCAGGTGAAGTGGGTGTAGATCTCCTTGGTGTCCTTCCGCTTGTTCAGGTCCTCAAACTTGCTCTGGATGTAGGCGGCTGCCTCGTCATACTTGTTGGCCCCTGGCAAGGAGGAGACACTGGACTCTCCCACAGTTGGCCAAGGACACCTGCACCCCCACTGTCACCGGCACCAAAGGGGTTTGGGCTCGGCTTGGCTCCCCACACCACTACAGCCCCCACTCCGATGCTCAGTTGATGCTCCCCAGGCAGTGACCCTCAACTACACCCCCCAGGGCTGCTGCCCCTTGTGTCCTGCCCCCCCATCCCTTAGGGCACCTTAAACACCACTGCACCCCACCTCTGCCCCAACACACCACTCCCTGGGCACAGGAGACCCAGCATCTCCATCCCAAACATCTCCTGCTGCACTGCCTGTGCCAGGCACTGCCCGCTCCTCCTGCCAGGGGAACCGGCGGGGGGGGGGGGGGGGCACCGAGGAACGCCGCGGTACCTGTGTACTCAGGGAAGCAAATGGTCAGGGCGCTGTGCACGATCTTCTCCTCAAAGAGGTCCTTCTTGTTGAGGAAGAGGATGATGGACGTGTCCGTGAACCACTTGTTGTTGCAGATGCTGTCAAACAGCTTCATGCTCTCGTGCATGCGGTTCTGGTAGGGGAGATGGCAGCCTGAGCCGGGCAAAGACCCCCAGGCAGAGCCCAACCTGCTGCTGCCCCCCCCCCCACCTCCCACCCCGTTCCTGCCTGCCCTGGCAGGGGACACCAAGTGCCCTGCAAGGCTTGGGCCACGCTGGCCAGGCCACTAGTGGCCATCAGAAGAAGGGATGCTCCCCCAGGCCCCCCCAACCCCCAGGAGGTGCCGGCTTCATTCCCCCCAACTCACCATCTCCTCGTCTTCAGCCAGCACCAGGTCATAGGCGCTCAGGGCCACGCAGAAAATGATGGCCGTCACCCCCTCGAAGCAGTGGATCCACTTCTTCCGCTCGGAGCGCTGGCCGCCCACGTCAAACATCCTGGGCAGGGAGGCAGCATAGTGGTGGGCGGCAGCTCCCAGCCCCACAGCCCTCGCCCCGCTCCCCTGCCTCAGTTTCCCCAGCTGCCCGGAGCAGGAGCTGCACCAGTACAGGCACTGGGGTGGGCAGTGCCTCTGCCCCCGGGGGTTTTGCTGCTGCTGCGGATCTGCCCCAGCACCCGCTGCCCATCCCAGGGGGTGTCCGGGCTTATTTCCCATCCGGAGCAAACCCCCACCATGAGTCGGAGTGGGATCAGGCTGCCTTTTCCCAGACTGTGCCAGCATGATGCTCCCTGGAGAGAGGCTCCAGGAGATGCTCTCTTGGACACCTGCTCCAGAGCAGGCAACTGCTGGGTTTTTGCCGGAGACCTCGGTCCAAGGGGAGCCACTGGTGCTCGGCTGAGGGCTCAGTGGGATCACGGGCAGCACGAGGGCTCAGCGGGATGATCCCAGAGCACCGCGCACCTCTCCTGCTGCAGGCAGCAGAGGATGCCCTGCCTCCACGGAGAACAGCCCCATGTCCACCATCGAGCCCCTGGCCGGCGGGGAGGCTTCCTCACTGCTGTGTTTTCCCCACTCCCGGACCATCCTCTCTGCCTCGCTGCCACCTCCAAAGCATGACCCTGGTGATGGCACCGCCGTGGCACAGGGGTCCCTGCGAGTACCCCCTGGCACTTGGGGAGAAGGCCAGCGGATCTTTCTACCAGCAGCCCCGTTGCAAATTGACTTAATCCCCCGGGATGTTCCCTGTGTCAGCTTTTTGCCTTGGAAACCACAGCCCTGACTATTTCCCATGGGTTTTCCATGGAAAGTGATGCCAGAATGCCAGCGGGCAGCAGCACCGCTGCCCGACTCCGAGACCCCCCCAGCTTCCACCCAGCGCCCTTCCCGCAGCGGAAACAGCGTCACGGCACCCGGAGACGCCTTCCCCCTTCCCTCCTCGCCAGAGGCTGGATCCGCCCCCGGGCTGAGCCCTGCGAGGCGTTTTTGAGGCTGCTCCAGCTATTTTGGCGGTTTCCGCTCTCTCCGAGGCAGCAGCTCCCGCCATGAGCGAAGCCGGGGGGGGGTGTCAGTGCCTGCAGCGCGCAAGCAGGATCTGTCCCAGCCCGGGGAGGAAGGGAGGTGGTTTGGGTTTTTTTTTGCCTTGAAAAAAGGCAAAAGGGAAAGGGTCAGACATACTTGAAGTGCAGGTCCTTGAAGGTGAAGTGGGTCTCTACGATGCCGGTGGTCTTCACCCTGGTGCGCAGCACGTCCTGCTGGGTGGGGATGTAGTCGGCGCGGGCTATCCTCTCCAGGTCGTTCAGGTAGCTGGGGAGGGAGTAGAAAGGCGCTGGGGAAGCTGGACCACGGGGCCATGAGCCACCCAAATCCCGCGGGGCATCCCCACAACCGCCCCTGGGGTCCCCTGCCCGCACACCTCGGCATCGCCCATTCGGGGTGGGCAGCACCGAGCCGGACCCCATCGGCACCCCGGGGTCATCCCGCCGCCCCTGCCTGTGTTGGGGCAGCGAGGGGACACACAGCAACGAGGGGTCGGGGGACAGGGGACTTAAGCGGGGCTGGGGGGCTCCCTCCGTTCCCCCCACAGCCATTCGCATGGAAGGCGGGGGGAAACGGCAAGAGGAAAGTATTCACTGCTATGGCAACCGGCCGCAGCGCCGGCGGAAACAATCGATGGCGCCGTGCCATTTATAGTCAAAAAACACAAAGGGCCGGCGTCCTGGGAGGAAGCGGGAGGCGGGCGGCCGGAGGGATGGGGAGCAGCGTGGTTCGGGGGGCTGCTGCCCACCCTCAGCCCCCCCCCCCCCCACCGCTCCGGGGCGGCATCGCCTGCCCTGCTGCCCACCCGGCTCTGCCACGCTCCGGCTGCCGGCGGCAGCGGTGGCTCGGTCCCCAAACGACTGCCGGACCGGCTGGGGGGGGGATCAAGGCGGGTTTCGATTTCTCCAGCTCACGTTGCTTTAATTGGGTTATTATAAACAGGCTCCTTTAAGCAAATTAGGCTTGCACTAATTAAGGCCTTTGCAGACCCGTAATCTGGTGAAAGCCAGATTACGGCTCACGAGGCCACGGGGATCCCCAGCTCCGATGGCAGTAGGGCCGGCTCACCAGCTCCCGGGAAGCCCTCCGGCATGCCGCGGCAAAGCCGGAGCCGTGGGTGCCCTGGGACCCCACTGCCGGTGAGAGGGTTGGGGGTGTGTGTGTGTGTGGAACTGGCACGTTGCCACCGCGGAGCAGCTCAAAAACAGCCGGAAACACACGCGGCCTCCGACTGACAAAAAAAAACAGGAAACACCGTGGCAGGGCCGTGCGTGGCGCCGGCAGCACTCGGACCTCGCGCCCAGCACAGCGGGGCGCCGGCATCCCGAGCTGCAGCCACCCCAAGGGGGTGCGGAGGAGGAGGCTGGGGCACGGGCGGGCTGCGTGCTGGGCACGGCACGGGGGGTCCTCATCCCCAGGGTGCCCCGTGCCGGCGGCACTGCGGGCACAGCACCATCCCCACGGGGATGGATGAAGCATCAGCACCTCCGCGAGGCTGGAGAAAGGTTGGAGCAACAGCTCAAAAGGGGGCTCCTAATTAATACTTGTCCAACCCCCGCAATGTGCCAAACACTCCATAAACGCACTTACGGCGATACTCGATTTGCAGACGCTTTGCAGATGTATTTTGCTCAAACTGTACGTGCGAGCTGCCAGGCACCTGCCAGGGTCTACTGTGCCTCCAACCCAGCACCCACGGCACAGCGCGGCACCACCGGGGAAACGCCGGCACTGGCCGGGGAGCCATGGGGCTGAGCGGGACAGGGGCTGGGGAGGGCGGACGGGTGGGTGCCGGGCAGGAGGAAGTGAAAGCCGTAGGCGCCGGAAGAAAGCACCAACAGAAGATTCTCTGGGGTCGGCACTTGCCGGGAGCTTCCCCTCCATCCTCTTCCCCCCAGCGACCTCAGTGCAGAAGAGGGACCCATCAATGCCAAGGAGGAGGGGACAGCTGGGCTGGCATGTGGGGGCACCAAGTAGCCCCCCAAGGATGGCAGCGAGTCCCAGGGATGCTCAATCCCCGGCAGGACCAGCTTTGGTGGGGGTTTCCCGGCGCACCACGAGCTCCCCCCAGCACTGCTTTACCATTGAGGGGTCTGGGCAGAGAGGGCAGGCGGGAGGGCACCGTGCGAGCTGAGCGCAGCCTCGGCCGCACCGCCCTCTCCAGCAATCATACTTTAGGCAGATTAACTTATTTAATAAATCTCTTCAGGGATAAACCCAACCAGATGCAGGCAATTTATCTACCTAAACACCAGTTTGCTGGCTAATATGCCAGCATAATGCCAAGTCCTTCCATATAAACTCATTTAAAAAAGGAAAAAAAAACCCAACACCTTCTTGTGCACCCTGTTCAGATATAAGGGTCCCCAGTGCTTTCTTTGGGGCTTTGCCTTGCCTTCATGGCCCATGCCCGCGGGCGGGCAGGACCCCTGGCTGTGCTCACACAGGGAGAGCATCCCCGGGGACAAGGCAGTGGCAGGAGGGGAATGCTCCGGTGTCCCCCTCCGGGGGGACGCAGCACCCCGCCGGAGGAGGAAACAGCTTTCGAAACATCCGCCTTCCCAGTTCTGCTCCGGCTCAGCCCCAGCGCCGGGTGGGAAGTGGCAGCACCAACCCCCAGGCAGCCCCTGGAGGGGATTTTCCGTTGCAAAATAAAAGCGATGCCGCCCGCAGGGCTCGGATCCGGCCGAGCTGGGGGAGAGGAGCAGGGGTACTCACTAGGCAGCGGAGTCGTTCAGCTGGTATTCCCGGGAGCGGTTAAAACAAGCCTGGACGCCGTTGTCAGCCCACAGCCTCCGGATCACGTTGGCCAGGTCCTCCGGCATGATGCCCTGCTCCTCAGCGGTGCAGGAGAGCGCAAACAGCTGCCGAGCGTCATCCTGCAGGGGGAACCCCCCCCCCCCCAAAAAAAAACAGGGCTCGAGCATTGGCACGGGGTTATTGAACTGACTCTGCCCCAAAGGACCCGAATCTTGGAGCCCACCATATCCCACCTGGACAGCAGGGCAGGAGCTCCGGAGGTGGATGGGGATGAGACCCGTGGGAAGCAGTGAGACCCCCGCACCCGCACACCCATCAGGGGCTGCTCCAGGTCAGGCCACCCATGGGTTATGCTTTGGGTTCCCTCATCCTCAGCGCCAGGGGCGGGAGGTCACAGCCAGGCAGGGAGCAGCAGGGCTTGGGCAGGGCCACCCTTAATCCCGGTCCAGCTTTGGGCACATCTGCTTTTGCCCTCCGAGAACCCCCACCCCTGCCAGGCGCGGCGGGAGCAGGAGAGCACTCACCGCTCTGGAGGAGTCTCCAAAATCAATCTGCAGGTTCCCCATGGCCTTGATGATGGCCATGATGGACTGGATGGTGTTGCTGTAGACCACAGCTTTGTACTGCCGG
Organism: Vanellus vanellus; assembly: GCF_965231255.1. Lineage (NCBI taxonomy): Eukaryota > Metazoa > Chordata > Aves > Charadriiformes > Charadriidae > Vanellus > Vanellus vanellus. The sequence goes on along the minus strand of NC_138914.1, from coordinate 17,876,528 downwards.
CACTCCTCCTCTGAGTAACCATCCTCGTGGATGATCCTGGGGCAGGGGAGAGACACAGACAAGGTCAGCCCTTTGCGGGGCACCTTGGGGCGCTGCTCCCCAAACATGCTCTGCGGCAACACCAGTGGGGAGCTTTCCCCAGCTGCCACTGGTTTCAGAGTCTGCAGCCAAGGTCTGCATGGTGTCGGCCGCAGCGATGGTGTGGGGACCACTCACTTCATCTGTTTGACGATGGTGCTCTTCCCAGACTCGCCGGCACCTGCAGAGAAACGAGAAGGGGGGAACAAGCAGTGAGGTGCTGCCTGAAGCCAGAGGGACCCCCACCCTACTGGGATCCCCCCAGCCCAGGGAGAGAGGGCAGCGGGTGCCTCCGCCATTGGAGAAGAGCTCCCAGCGTTGGCCAGGCAGATGCTTGGATGGGCACTGGGAACGCCAGGGCCAAGAACGGGGGAGAAAAAGGGGAACCTGGGGGCGACCTTGCAATGACTACCAGGGGGAGAAGTGACACCTGCTCCGGGCCAGGAAAATGGCATCAACACACTAATGTTTGCCCTGTGACGTCAGCACGCTGCACCCAAGATGACTGGCAGACCAGGCTTCGGCTGAGCTTGGGGACCCCCTGTGACAGGGGACTAAGCCCTGCCCGACACCTGCCATCACAGCTCCAGGCAGAGCCTGAGCTTCACTACCGCATCCCACATCCCGCATCCCTATTGTGCTGGGGGATGATGGACCACCAGCCTCACCACGGCTGGAGCCAGCAGCGGCCAGGACGCGGAGATGCTCAGGCCACCAGCTACAGGCAAGGGGCTGGGTGCCCGAAGCTGAGCACCCCAGGGAATTCGGGAAGAAGCTGCCGCCTCCGCCAGCCAGCTCGAGTGGCTCCCGGTGGGATCAGCCGCCCCCGAACTGCTTTTTAAATAGCGCGCACTTTCCAGCCTGCCGGGTCCCGTGCCCCATCCCAGCTGCGGAGGTGGCTGCCAGCAGGGAAAGCCAACGGATTTTGGAGTGGGTTTATTTTTCAGCATCCAAACACAGGATGCCAGGGGTCCAGAGAGGATGGCCAGGGCGCCTCAGGCTCCCCCTCCCGCCACCCTGTCCCCCCTTGGGGACGTCACCCCGGCTGCAAAGGCGATGTGCACCTCCCGGCTCAGCCCTCCCTCCCTGGGCTGGGAGCAGGGAAGGAGCAAAGTCACCCCGGCTACAGAAAAGGGGAAGCTCAAAGGGGAAGCTGAAAGGGACGACGCATGTCCCTTGTCCCCTCTCTGGGTAGGGAGTGCCACCAAGATGGATGAGCGCCTGGCTCGCCTCGCCCTGGGACCCCCAGCAGGATGAGCCCCCTCTGGCTGGAGAGCGGCGCGGTCCCTGCCTCCAGGTGCCAATCCCAGGGGATCCCTCGGAGCAGAGCCCATCCCTGTGCCCTCTCCCACCCCTCTGGGGGGGTCGCCCCCCGGTACTGCCCTCGGCCATAGAGCTGCCCTTACGGGGGGCCCCAAGCAGGCAGCGGCAGGGCTGTGCCAGCACGGCCGCAGAGGGGGAAGAGAGATTACAGAGGAGGGAAAAAAATAAAAAAACATTAAAAATGGAGATTATGCTAAAATTAACCAGGAAAAACAGAGCCCGTCATGCCAGCTGAGACACGGTGGCAGGGAGAAAATTCCCGCTGCCTGTGCCCGTGCCACCGGCATAAATGCAGCCCATGTGATGGGCACATACCCCCATGGACATTGCTCGGGACGCAGAGCCCCCCCCGAGGTTGAGGCTACACAGACCCTCAATTTACTGCCATGACCACCCCACTCCACGGCTCCCACGCTGTATGCGCTGGGGGAGCAGCTCTGCTCAGCCCCGAGGGCAGCGCTCGGCTCGGCGGGGGCTCCCGGGCGCTGCCGACCCAACCTCCCCCCGGCGCCCTCGGGATGCTGACGCGGCACCCGGCACAGCCCGGCCAGCGCTGCCGGCCGGCGTTCGTGGTCAGCGCTGGCAACTCCTGCCCAGAGCTGGGAGCTGGGGGTGGGGGGAAGGACTCAGCGTATCCCTTCATTTTTTCCGTGAAATATCTCTGGTTTCTGGCAACACCGCCCCATACCGCCGGTTTCGGCAGCGCTTCCCCGATGGGTACCCAGACAGGGAAACTGAGGCACACAGCGAGTGATGACCCTGCTTATAAGCATCCCTGAGGCAAGGCGCCAGACAGTCGTCCCCCAGCCTGACCCTATCTGCCATTTGCTCCTTGCCTGGGAGGGGGACAACCCCCCCCCCCGGCCCCCGGGGACCTCCTGCCCGCTCCCAGCCGGGCAGCAGTGACCGGCAGCCACCAAGGCCGGCCACTACCGTGCCACCCCCACCATCTGCCGGGGACCGACGGGTGCCCCAGCACCCCCAGCTCCCACCCAGCTGCTGATGGGGGGGGGACGGACCCATCCCACCCCCCCGGCAGCACAGCAGAGGGGAAGTGTTTCCAATCCCCGGAAAAAAAACCCGTTTGCCGTCCATTCAGCCCCAAAACAATCCCCGGGCAGGGCGCCAGCTGCCAGCTTCCACCCTCCTGCCCAAAACAGGCAGCAGGCAGGCAGCGCCAGAGGGACACTCCCAGCGCCAGCCAGGCATCGGGGATGGGGGGATGGAGAGAAGCCCACCGCCATGGGGTGACCCCATGGATGGGCTTCCCCCAGCCCTGCCCGCTTCCTGCCCTTCCTGGGACCGGGCAGCGCTCATTCCCAAAGCAGCACCGCTCAAAAATAGGAGAGCTCTCCCTCGGGCTGCTTTCTCCCTTTTTTTTGTTAAAAATAATCTTCAAAAATTTAAAATAAGCAAGCGGCTGCCCAGCTCCGAAAATCCCCGTTAATTTAGCGGTGAAAAATTTACTGAGCCAACGTATATTTTGCAGCCCGTGATTTAAGATGCTTTCCGGCCAGCGTATATTTAATGCCATATATTTAAGGAGCTGGTCACAGGTTTCGGGGTCCACCTCACCCCGCATCGCTGAGAGGGGATTTTCCATCTCGCCGCACCGCACTACCTTGGTTTATGCCTTCAAATATCCAGGCGCGGATGGAAGCAATGCACAGCTGGAAAATTTTCCTTATTACGAGGGAGAAGCTGGAATTCAATCCGCCAGCAGGTCCAGAGCCATCCCCATCCCCATCACCCGGAGACCCGTTCCCAGCCGCTGCCAGCAAGTTTTCCCAACCCGGCAAAGAGCAGCTATTATTTGATCATGGATTTACTGATGGTTTTTACTGCCAGACAAACCTGCCGATCCCCTTCCCTGCCAGACAGAGGGACGGCTGCAGAGCCCACCTCCCTCAGGACTGTGGGGTCCCCATCATCAAACGGGACTTTCAAAGGTGTGTGTTAAAAGCAGAGTTACCCTAAAGACTCAAAAAAAAAAAAAATAATAAAAAGAGATTCCCCCTCGACATTTTCTTTCCTACTCAAAATAGATGGAAAATTGCTGTAAAAATAATCGCGTTTTTTTAAAACCCCACAGCGACACAGGGCGTTTTTCCCAGGGGCCATCCCATTCCGGCACAGGGCTGGCCACTTCCCAGGGGAACCCGTGCATCGGCGGCTGGTGGGATGCCATGTCACCAGGCCGGACCCCCAAAAATTGAGGGGCACCAGGGAGGCGCAGACCCCCCTGTCCACTGCAGCCGGTGGAGACGCAGGAAAAAAAAAAAAAAAAAAACGAAAACAAAAAAAACCAACAACACAAAAATAAATGAAATAGAAATAAATCAGCAGCGGGAAGGACGTTTGGAGCACACGGGGGAGGAGGAGGTGGGCAGGGGATGGTTTCCCTGGGGGGAGCACAGCAAACGTACCCCCGGTGCCAACAAGGGCCGCTGGTGTCCACAAGCCGGACAAAACTACCGTTGTGCCGGGCTTTTTCCAGGAATGCCGGAACTTTGCTGCTCTGTTTCTTGTTTCTGCCCCTGCCATAGCCGGAGCTGTCCCTCTCCCCCTCCACTGGCACCAGCCGCCTCCGTGCCCTCGCCCCCCACACCGGCTGTGCCCCCCACCGGGGCCGCTGGGGAAGAGCCCCCGCAGAGAGCCGTCCCCTCCTCCCAGACATGCTCGGGGTCACCAGCATCAATTTTGGGGCTCAGCCGTAGAAAAAGGGGGTTCCTGAAGACCATCACCCACTGCGTCCCACCCAGCTGCTCCGGGTACAGGGATGCCACGATGTTCCCTGCGTTCCCCTCTCAAACACCCGGAGCGGCTCCAGTGCAGCCCGTGCCGGAGAGCTGTCCCCGGCAGCGCCGTGCCCTTGCACCTGGGTGCCACCATCCCCTCCATCCTGCCCTGTCAGGGTGGGGGCTCACCCGCTGGCACAGCCGGGATGCTGCCGGCACCCTGCTCCCTCCACCTGGGTTTTCCACCAGCAGGGATGGAGGATTACTCAGCGCTCCCCCCCCCCATCCCCAGCTCCGGTGATTCAACCAGCCTCCGGCCCGGAAACCCACGCTCCGGCCCGGAGCAGGAAACTCAGCGGCTGTAGAGAGGCCAAGCCGGCCCCGGCGATGGCAGCGGTGCTCGGGCACACCGTAATCCCGGCCCCAGCACCTACCGGCACCCGCAGCGGGCTCAGCCCACAGGAGACCTTCTTCTGTAAAACTATATATATATATATATGTAGGCAAAACAATATATATATATGCTTTTCAATTGATATATATGAATCAATCTGTGTATTGCTCTGTACAAAAAAGCAATATATATACCAAAAAGCAGTATATATATATATATATTTCTAATGCATATATATAAAAAAAATATATAAAATGTATACATACAAACTTGCCACCTCTCCTGGGCAAAGGCTCATCTCAGAGCGGAGGGCTGCTGCCTGCACCTGGGACATCACTGACGGGGACATCGGGGTGACCCATCCCAGGGCCTGGGTGCTGGGCTCCTTCCTCCCATCCCATCCCATCCCATCCCATCCCATCCCATCCCATCCCATCCCATCCCATCCCATCCCATCCCATCCCATCCCATCCCATCCCATCCGCCAGCTCTGGGGCGCTGGCTGTGGGGTCCCCCCAGATCTAACAGCACCGAGCTCTTCCCTGCTCCACCCCCGCCACGAAACCTCCTGGTCCGTGGCCAGAAACACCACCAGGGCCCCACTAGTGTCCCCACCGAAGGTCAGACCTGATCCCCTCCCACCACCCCGGTCTGGGGCAGGAGGGAGGAGAAAAACAAAACCCCTTGACAAGACAAAGTGCAGCAAACTCGGCCACTCGCACGCGAGCCCAGGGCAGCGCCGGGACAAGGCAGCCTCCGAAAGTCGCAGCTGGTCCCTCCCTTCCTCTATTTTTATGCAAGCACCGAAAAAAAAAAAAAATAAATAAAGCTGCCGAGCCCTGCCCTGGCCGCCCTCGCCCCAGCAGGATCTGGTACAGGCAGCTGCCTGCGTGACTTACCCCGGTGCGACCCAGCCCGGGTGGGGTGTGAGGAGAGCATCCTCGCACCGGGGTTTGCACCTCCAGCACCGAAAACCGCCAGGGATCGACACGATCAACCCGCCAGCGCCTTCCCCCGCCCTCGAATGCCTCCCGAGCAGCAGAGAAATCCTTCTGCTTTCCTAACCCTCCACTGGAATACAAGGAATTGGGGGTTTTGAAGGTGGGCAATCACTTGCCTGCCGCTGGTCCTGCATCCCCCTGGAGAATCCCGGCTCCTGCAAGCAGGACCCAACTTCCACTGCTGCCCAGCAGAAACAGCTGGTGACTCCAGCGGTTTGAGCACTGGCAATGCCGAGGAGCTGACGGCGGCATTGGGAGCTGCCGGCAACACCCACGCATGGGGGTGGATGCTCCGGGGACCTCCAGGTGCCGGTGGCAGCTCCCAGCCTCTCCCAGCACCAAAACCTTGAGATGTCGCTGGTTTCCACCAGCAGGGAGGGAGGGATTGCTTCATTGGGAGGAGGACTGCTTCATTAGGGTCTTCTCCCCATCAGAGAGCAGAGCTTCAACCATCCGGCACACAACTTATTTGCCGGAGGCGGCAAACGGCAGAGGAAAACCTCCAGGTGCTGCAGGCAGGATCGGTGCTGTGCCCATGCATGCGGTGCCACCGCAGCGGTCCTGCCTGTCCCCTCCATACCGATGGCACACGTCCATCCCTCTCCGGCACGGCACCAGGGCAGAGGATAGGGAGAACCGCGCTCACGGCCATACACAAGGCAAGGCACCAAGCTGAGGTGGCTTCACCAGTGAGCCCCAAACCCTCTGCAGTGCCGGTGCCCGGCACGGTCCTGTGCTCCCACCGCCACCACCGCGCACCAAGACCGATGCTCTCCTCCTGCCCGGCAGCTCCAAGCCACGGCTGCAGTACGGCACCCATCACCGTCAAAACCTGCACGGTGCTTGGAAGGGGCATCTCCCCTTCGTGCTGTGGGCTGATTCGGCACAACGGGTGGAACCATTTTCCTCCCTCATTTTTCCTCCTGAATTTTCCTCCGACCATGGGAAAAAAAAATAAGCCGTAGGAAGGGCGGGCAGCGGGGATGCCAGGAGCATCCTCCCGGCACCGCATCCCTGTCTGGAGGGGTTCTTGTGGAGGGGAGGATGCCGAGAGCAGCAGCCCTTGGGGGGGACATGGGACAACGCCGGCCTCGCCTCCCCAGCCGCTCCCTCCCGCCTCAGGAGGATTTTTCGGCCACAGCTGGGCTCGGAAATGGGCAGTAGTGACCCAAGGCTCCGGCACTATTTACACCTGAACAGCTGTGAGGGGGAAAAAATAAACATTAAGAAAAAAAAAAATTAAAAAAAAAAAAAAAAAACCAAAAAACGTTTTGCTCTATTTTTGGCTTTAGAAACCAGCTGAGATCAGAAATGCCACTCGTAAATGCTGTCCCCAGCAGAAGGGAGTGCGGCCATCCTCCTCCTCCTCCTCCTGCCTCGGCTTCGGCACAGAGCGGGACACAGGGGAAGAGGTGCCGGGTAGCCAGCCCCCACCGTGATCCTCACCAACCAGCGCCCCCCACCTCCCACCACTCCTGGGTGATGCTCAGCGCCAGCCGGGCTCCCCCCAACCCAGGCACCCAGTGCCGACAGCACTGGGGTGATGCTGCCCATCCCAGCCGGTACCCGGAGCACTGCGGAAAGGAGGTGCCCAACTCCCCCTCTCCAGCCCCGTTATTTCACGCCGGGCAGCGATTCGAGAGGAGCTGAGCCGGCAGCAAGGCCCAGCGCGGCAGCGGCTCACGGCAAAGTGGGGGGGACCACGTGTTTCCCCATCAGCCTGCAAACCCCGTGGGGTTTCGCTCCGCCGGCGCCCTCCCCTCCCCGGAAACAAGCGGGGCGGCGAGCTTGCACAACAGGAGAGCCCCCCGCCACGACGAAGACCCCTGCCCACCCCCCCACACACACCCCCTTTCCCAGGACAGAGGGCTTGCCGCCGGCACGACTCAAGCCCAGGCAAAATTAAAATGAAAATAAAAATACCCCCCCCCCAAAAAAAAACCCGAAGTGCTCTGCTAAACGAGCGTTTCAAGGCGTTAACTACGTATTTCTCAAGGCAGGCAGGGGTTGAGCAAATAAAGGGCTGCCGGATTTCGGCGTGACTTCCTGCTGCCGGCGGCTTCCTCCGCCGACGGGCGACGGAGCCGAAAGACATTTTCTGCCGGTGGCGCACCCCGAGCAGCAGCCGGGGATTTCGCCGCCCGTCCCGGGTCCTGCCACCCCACGGTGCCGTGGGAGCCCCGCGCGCTCCTGCATCCCACCCGGAGCGAGGCGCTCCCTGGGAATTTGGGAAAGGGAATAAGAACCCCCAACTGGCAGTTATTAAAAAAAAATAATATATATATAATAAATTAAAATAAATAAGCGGCTGTCTTGCCCGCAGGCACAGGGCAGGGCTGTGAACGCCCACGGGAGCATCGCCGGGCGCTTTGAAGAGCTTGAGCGGCCCGTTATCGGCGTGAAAATCGGGTATCCGTGGGGTACCCGCACACGGGGCAGAGCCGGCTGCCCAAGCCCCCCACTCCCCCCCAGCGAGGGGAGGGCGAAGGTGGGATGGAGGGGATCGGGCCCCGCGCGGTGGCCCAGCGGGAGGAGGCGTGGGGCAGCGGGTGTCCGTCGGCCCCGTTACCTCCACCCCAGCCCGCCTGGGGCCGGGGCAAGGGGACCCCATGGAGGGGCCCCCCGGGGGGTCCCGGGCAGGCAGGATGGGGTTCCCAGGTTTGTGGGGCCTTTGATGGTGGGGAGTTCAGCCAGGAGATGCCCCCCCCTTGCACCCCCAAAGGATGGACACTGACAGAGTTGGGGGGACGGTACCGCAGTGGGATGGGGTTGGTACCCCACTTCTGGGGGGAAACCCCATGGCCTGGGGTGGGGCTGGCACCCTGCTCCTGGTGGAACCCCAAGTCGTGCTATAGGGCCAGCAGCCCACTCCAGGGGTGGGTCCCCCAAAGCCTGGGGGAGGGATCCCCAAAAGCTTGGGGTATAGCCGGCACCCCACTCCAGAGGGGATCCCCAAGGCCCACTGCAGGGCCAGCATCCCACTCTCGGGGGGGGGGGGGGGGGGGGGAGAGGGGCATCCCTGGGGCCTGGGATGGGGTTGACACCCCACTCCCGGGGGCGGGATGCCCAAAGCCTGAGGTGGGGCCAGCACCCCACTCCTGATGGGGATCCCCAAGGCCTGGGGTGGGGGCTGCACCCCACTCCTTGGGCTGGGGGGAAGCCGGAAGCCTGGGGCGGGGCAGACACCCCACTCCCGGGGGGACCCCTGGGGGCCGAGATGGGGCCGACACCCCACTGGGGGGAGGGGACCCCGAAACCCGGGCTGGGCCCAGCATCCCACTCCTGGGGGATGCCCGGGGCGGGGCCGCCACCCTCGCGGGCTGGTACCCCGGGTCGCTCCGCTGCAGCACGGAGCGGGGACGGCGGGGCTGCCCGGTTCCGGGAGGGGGGGGGGAGCGGCGGGGGGGGGCGGGGAGGGAGGAGGAGGGGAAGGATGTTCCGAGAAGGCGGGGGGGGGGGAAGGGGTACCGGGGAGGGGGTCCCGGGGGGCCTCACCCAACAGCAGCAGCTTCACCTCCCGCGCCGCCTTCTCGCCGTCCTCCCGCAGGTTCTTGTCGATCATGCGGGAGCGCTCGGCGGCCGCCTTGTCCTCGGCGCTCACGGTGCAGCCCATGGCGGCGGCGGCGGCGGCAGCGGCGGCGGCTGCCTGCGCGCGGCCGCGGCTCTGCCCTGCCCGCCCCGCCCCGCCCCTGCGCGGGAGAAGGGGCGGGGCCGAAGGGAGGGCGTGGTATGTGGGCGGGGCCAAGCAAGGCGAGGGGCGTGGCCGAGTGGGGCGGGGCGGGTGGAGGCGGGGCCGCCGCTGGCAGAGGGGGCGGGGCTTCATGCCCGCCCGGCGGGACGTGCCCCCACGCGGCGGCTCCCGGCACTGGCGGGAGGTGGGTCACGGTGTGCTCCGGGATGGGCGGGTGATGGGCCTCGGTGTGCCCCGGGGCATGTGGGCACCGGCCACGGTGTGCCCCGGGACAGGCAGGTGGTAGGTCATGGTGTGCCCCGGGACAGGTGGGCAGTGGGTCACAGTGTGCCCTGGGACAGGCAGGCACCCACCACGGTGTGTCCCGGGACAGGTCGGCATGGGGCCATGGTGTGCCCCGGGACAGGCGGGCAGTGGCCATGGGCCAGACATGGTGAGGGAGATGGAGTGCGGGTGCTGGACTTTAGACCTGGGGTCCTTTGGATGCAGGGAGGTGGGTGCAGCCCCAGGGCAGGTGGTGTGGGGGGATGCTGTGCCTCAGGGCCACCTTCTGTGGGGACATGGTGTCAAAGGGTGGTGGCTCACACATACTTGTCCCATCACTGGCCCTCCAGGGCCCACGTGCCACCTTGCCAGAGGAGGGAGCTCCTCGGTGGGTACCAGGACTGGCAGTGCCCATGAGAAGGGATGGGACCGGGCAGGATGGGACCAGGCAGGAAGGGGCACCTGGCAGCTCTCATCCATGTCAGGGGGTACCCCCAACACTCGCCCCCAGCTCCCAGGGTGGCTCCCTTGGGAATGGTACCCTACACACAGCCCCAGGAGGGTGCCCAGCTGTGCCAGCTACCCCACGGGGCTGGCCAATGCCCAGGAAGCCGCCCTAGCTGTGTGCCAGCCCCACAGCAGAACCTCATCACCTGCCTGGGCCCCCCCAGCCCCTCCTCACCCCCCAAAAGCAACACCCGCCGAGCAGGGTGGGGGGCAGCGAGGGATGCTCTAATTTAGAAGCTGCGATTCCAAGGAAAGGGGTGCAGCATCCTCCCACGCAGCTCAGCCATGGGGTCCGTGGGGCAGCCCCCGTGGGCCCCAGCGTGGAGGGAGCAGGGCTGTTCCCGTGGGAGCGGGCCTCGGCGCTAATAAGGCTTTGCTAACGAGCTGGCGCTGCGCCCAGGCCTGGGGCCGGCTGGACCAAAGCCCCGTACCCGCGGGCAGGGGATAGAGGGGCCCGGGCTGAGGGGGGGGGGGAGCAGGGGGGGGCTCAGGCCCACTCCACGCCATGCCACGGGAGAGGGCTGGGGGGCTTGGGGCTGCCCCCGGGGGGTGCTGGGGGGGTCACCGGGGGCACCTGCTGCCCTGGCACCATGCATGGGATGCCTCCAGCCCCACTTCCACAGGAGTCCCACTCCCCAGGGGTCCCACTCCCACGGGAGTCCCACTTCCCCAAGTGTTCTGCTCCCACGGGTTTCCCAATCCCCGGGGGTCCTGCTTCGCTGGGGTACCACTCCCACGGGAAGTGGGAGTTCCCACTGCCCGGGGGTCCCGCTCCTCCGGGCCGGGCCGGGCCGGTCGCCCACTGCAGGTCTCTCGCGGGCCGGATCGTGCGTGGGAGCGCAGCGCCCCCTCGCGCCCGCGGAGCCCTGCGCCCCCGCCTGCGTGTCCCCGCGGGCCCACCCCCCCCAGCGCCGGTGTGCTGCTGTCCCCGCATCCCCATGCGTGTGCCTCGGCAGGCATCCCCCTCTGTGTGTCCCCGTGTCTGTCTGTCCCCGTGGGTGCATGGGAGTGTCCGCACATCCGTGCTGTCCCCGTGTCTGTCTGTGCATGCGTGTGCACTGAGCCTATGCACGTGTGTCAATATGTCCGTGTTGTCCCCATGTATGTCCGTGCATCCATGTACATCCGTGTCCGTATGTGCTGTCCCCATGTACGTCCTTGCATCTGTGTGCATCTGTGTCCGTATGTCCGTGCTGTCCCGGGATGCTGCGTGCCGAGTGCCAGCCCCTCGCCCACCCCAGTGACGCCCGAGATCTGGGCACATTCATACCTTTATTCTCGCTGCCAGAGGCTTCACCGGCCGGCGTCCTCGCCAGCACAGACGTCACCCCCACAGATAATTTAAAAGTGTCACCCCCCCACCAGCACAGTGCAGGGGTGGCCACAGAACAACCGGGCTGGGGACGGGGACACTGGGGCCACGCTGCAGCCGGCAGCCCCGGGGCGATGGCAAGGGTCCGCCAAGCCCCTCAACGGCACCAGGTCACAGCTGCCCCCTCTGCCCCATATAGATATGTACATTATACAGAGGTACCCAGAGCGACACAACACATTAAAAAAGATCTACTCTTATATACAGTATTTATAAAAAGCATCCCAGCCTCCACCACCCCAGTAAAAAAATACGTCTCTTATGTACTTCGCTGCAGGACAGTCCCCCCCTTCCCCCATGTGCTGCCCACCCTACTGGGCTTCCCCCCCCCCCCCCATGCTGGGAAGGGAGGTTGGGGTGGGGTGGGGGTGGGAGAGCCACTCTCCGGGTTTTGGCATGGTGTGGGGTGTCCCAGCAGTGTGGGTGGGTGGGTGGGTGGGAGAGGGCTGCAGGGGCCTGGGTGCAAGACGAGCAATGTCAGCTTGGGTTGCAGAAGGTGCCCATCACCCTGGCGTCTGGGCACACAGACAGGGGGGTGGCTCCGGAGCCCCGAGCTGGCCCCCAGCACTCGCTCCCCCAATCCCCCCACACTCCCCACCTGCGCCCCACAGGGATGGGGACAGGTTCCGGGCAGCCAAGCCACAACACAGGCAGGATGGCAGTGGGTGCCAACCCCCTGGCGGGGGGTGTCACCTCCCCAAAGCGATGTGGCCAGTCCCCATGCACAGTCTGGGGGTCACCAGGATCCCATCCGTGGGCACCGGGAGCCAACTGCTCCCCCAGAAGGCTCAAGAGCAGTGGCAGGACCACACTTGCCTGGGGGGAGCCAGGGTGCCCCTGTGACACCAGGGCAGTGGGGTGGTGCCTCTCCAGGGACCGGGGGACGGGAGGGGGGAGAGGGCAGGTGGCTTGGGCACGGGTGCTGCCACGGGTCCGACCACCCCGCTGGACTCCAGCCCCCTGCGGACACTGTTCATCAGGGCTCTCGATGCTGTCTAGGGAGGGGCCAGGAAAATGCCCCGGTCCTCGGCCCCCATGGTGGGCAGTGCCCCGCGTCCCTGGCAGTGCCCGCTGCCGGCGGCTCTGGGTGTGCAGAGACGAGCTCCACCTGACAGCCAGCTCCCGGTGAGGTAGGGCAGTATTATTCTCCCCATTTTACAGATGGGGAAACTGAGGCGCGGAGCAGGGAGGGTACCCGCTAGAGCAGGGCCGGAGCACAGCACCTGCCCCAGACTCGCTGCCCCATCCCGGGCACAGGTCGGGGGGTGCCCGCGCCTGCCATGGCTCATGCCCCCTCACCACCACCGTGGGGTGATGGTCAGCGACGGCGGAAGGTCCCCAGGGAAGCCTGGCAGGGCCGTGGCACAGGGGCTGAGCCCGGGGCCGGCTCTCCCTGGGGCACCGGTGGGTAGGGGGAGGTTGGCGTGGGCACCCGGTGCTGGCTAGTGGCTGCCGCCGCTCTTCCCACCCCCCGTGGCCCAGTCGATGATGATGAAGCTCAAGCTCATGATCATGAAGAGCACCCCAAGGAGGGCGAAGCAGGCAGCCTGCAGGGACAGGGAAGCGGGTCAGGGACGGCCAGGGTGACAAGGTCCCCAGCCCGTCCCTGGGACGCCCATCCCTGTCCCCGTCTCTGTGTGCCCCTCATGCTTACCAAGATTTTGGGGGTGGAGCGCAGCGGCTCCTTGTCCTTAGGCATGATGCGGATGTAGAAGATGGCAGGGAAGATGAAGATGAGGCATGGAGCAGATGTGGCACCTGAAGCAGACAGGGACAGAGTGGGCAGGGGGCACCCGCCCCGCGGCTCAGTACTGCCAGCCCTGCAGCCCGGCCAGGTCCTGTGTGTCCCCCCCGGCCCCGCCATCCCCAGCCCTGGCAAAGCCTTCCAGGAACCCGGGGACACCGTGTCCTGGCACCATCCCCCCCCACACACACACATCCCTGCAGCCAGGGCCTTGGCACTGAGCCGGGTGCTAAGGGGGGGGAGCCCGGCTTGGGGGACCAAGGGAAATACCCAGGGGAAGAGTAAGCTCCAGCCGGCAGCGCGGCAAGCAACCAGCACCACACCGCGGGAACCAGAGCCTGCCGGGACGGGGATGGGGATGGGGATGGGGATGGGGATGGGGATGGGGATGGGGACCCCCCCACATGCCCTGGTCCCAGCACGGTGAGAAGGAGAAACTGAGGAACAGGGGGGTCAGGCAAAGCCCAGCACCAGGCTGGTGTGCTACCCACGACGCCCGGTGCCCAACGGGGGACAGGAGCAGGGCGCTGCCACACACCGATCATGCCGAAGATGCCAAGGATGGAGGGGGCGAATATGACCAAGAGGTTGATGAAGGTCAGCAGGACCACAGCGATGGTGACGTGGCGGATCCAGCTAAAGTCCTTCCCTTGGAACAGCATCTGCTGGATCGCCCGGCGTACCTGGGGACAGGGACAGAGACAGGGTGTCACACTCCATCGTTGGACCCAGGGCCCATCCCATCCCCTGTGCCTGCAGTCCTGATGGTCCCCATCATCCCTTCCGAGCCCCATCTCCACAGCTCTGCCGGTCCCCATCACCCCACCCCCTGCCCCAGCCCTGTCCCCATGGCACCAGTGGTCTCCATCACCCCTGCTCCTGCCCCAGCCCTGTCCCCATGGCACCACTGGCCACTGTCGCCCCTTCGCAGCTCGAGCCCAATGGCCCTGCCAGTCCCTGCCACCCCTTCCCCTGCCCCAGCCCTGTCCCTGACACCCAGCCGGTCCCGTACCCCAATCCATGCAGCCCCACCGATCTCGGCCACTCTGGCCCTGGGCCTCAGCCCCATCGCTGCCTCAGTTTCCCCTCTCAAATCCTGACGCTGAGGTCCTGTTTCAGCTGGGGGGGTGGCGGTGCCACCTGGCATCCCCATGGGGCCACTTACCGGGAAGAGGACGATGGGGACGGTGAGGGTGACGGCCGTCAGCACGGCCACCCGCACGCACAGGATGAGCACGTCGAAGGGGTCCACCTTGTTGTATGTGTGCAGCAGCTCCGACTCCACCCGCCCTGCAGGCACCCATGGGGAGATGCCGGGTGAGTCCCAGCACTGCCACCTCCCCAGTGCCGACGTGCCGGCAGGGCCTCCGGTCCCCTCCCCAAGGGCTCACCGTAGAACGTGAGGTAGCCGAAGAGAGCAGCCAAGAAGTACATGAGGTACATGACCATGATGGAGATGTTGGAGATGCACTGCATCTTCTTCTTGGAGGGGCTGTGGGAGAGGGTGGGCTCAGCATGGCCCCCACGGCGCAGCCCACCCCATGGTACCCGCTGGCACCGAGCACCCACCCAGCAAGGAGGGGTGATGCCGCAGCACCTTGGGGTGCACAGGAGCTGTGCAGAGCTGTGTGTTCCCCTTCCTGGGCTGTGTGGTGAGTTGGATCACCCACCACCACCCACCCACCCACCCTTGGTCATCACACCCACCTTCCAGGGGTTGTTTCACCCACCACCCATCCCAAGTTGTATCACCCACCTCCCAGGGGTGACATCACCCAACACCAACCAGCCACTCACTCACCCCGAGTTATATCACCCATCTCCCAGGGGTGATATCACCCACCACCCACCCACCCCAGGCTGCATCACCCACCTCCTAGGACTGGTACCACCCATCCCAGGTCTTATCACCCACCTCCCCACGATGCCCCGGCGCAGGTCCCACACCGGGATGGCACTGCGTTTGGGTTGGCGCTGGACGAAGCCTACCCCTCCCCGTGGGTGCCCCCACCCAGGACTCACTCCTTCAGCTCAGTGTAGATGGGCAGGACCTCAGGGTGGCAGACAAAGGCGAAGGCCATGATGGGGATGGTGTACGCCGTCTGCGGGAGAGGAGGGCGGCTGAGCACCAGGACCGCTCGCCTTCATGGGGTACACGGGGTGGGAGCTCAGCCGGAGCCCCCGGTACACCCCAGGTCCCTACCTGGGAGTTCAGGGTGAAGAAGCTGGGCGTGCAGGTGCCCTGGTCAGGCGCCTGGAGGACAGTGTAGCCATTCTGGTAGTCGCTGGTGCTGACGGGGGTGGCATTGAAGCTGCCCGTGAGGTTCCCCTCCTGCTCGGGGAGCGGGCACGGGATCTGGAACTTCTTATAGATGACCTGAGGGGGGTGGACAGAGGGATGGTCAGCGCTCAGCACCACTGCCCCCCCAGCACCGCCCCCCCAACCGGGCATGAGAGTGCCCCTGCAGGGACCCCTCTATGGGGCACCCTGTGCCAGCAGTGCCCCGCAGTGACGCCGACCCCCCCGGGGTGCCCCCGTGAGGGTGGGCAGCGGGGCAGAGTGGGGCAGTGGCACGTGGAGGGGCCATACGCACAGTCCTGCCCCCGGCACCCTCTGCCTTCCCCTTTCCCCAGCGCTCGGCTCCTTCAACCAAAAATAACCCAGCAGTGTGACAGCACCCCCACGGCGTCTCCGCAGCCTGCAGCGCCCGCTGTCCCCGTTGTTCCCACTGTCACCACAGCACGAAGCCCGGTCACACACCATCGGTAGAGCCACGCACCCCGGCAGAAGGGATGCTCGGCATCCCAGAGCCACTGGTGTGTGCCAGGAGGTAGGTGCTCACCGAGATGAGGAAGAAGACCATACAGCTGAGGGAGAAGCCGCTGGCGTAGCCGAGGTAGCCTGGGGAGGGAGGAGAGTGGCCAGTGGGCATGGGCAGGACCCCCACACTGGCTGGATGCCCCCTCCTTGCCCACCACCCCCAGGCTGGCACCATCACCCTGCGGGATCCCCAGGGTGCTGGACCCCAGTGCTGCATGCAGCATCCCCCACACTTACCCAGCTGCTTCATGAGGGCCAGCGGCAGGATAATGGTGACGGAAACCAGGATCACCAGGTAGTTCCCGTTCATGTACCAGTCCCTGGAAACAGAGGCCCTGCTCACCGCCCCCGCTCTGCCAGTGCTCAGGAGGCACAGGCAGCCATTGGGGGCAGGGGGGGATGTCTGCTATCCGTGGGGACCCCAGAGCTGGCAGCCTCAGGGACCCCAGAGCCGGCAGCCTCAGGGACCCCAGAGCCGGCATCCCCGGACCCCTGAGCTGGCATCCCCAGGGACATTGGCATCCCTGCTGTGCTAGCATCCTCGGGGACCCCTGAGGTGTCATCCCTGGGAACCCCCGTGGCCAGCATTCCTGGGGACTCTTGAGTTGGGGTCCTGCCTACCCCCATAGTGGCGCAGCTCCAAGGGCTGGAGCTGCTGTGGGCAGGCTGAGAACTGCTGTTCTCAGCACACATTTGCCCGTGGGCAGCCCAGGGTACCACCATCTGTGGGAGGCCTCAGCCAGATCCTCAACAGCCCAGGAAGAGGGAGCCGCCCCCGGCCACACGTGGGGCAGGACCCCTGCCCAGCCTTGGTCCCGCATGTGGTCAAGCACCCCAGAGCAGTTGGGGTCAAGCCTGGCTGGGAGTCCCGGACTGGTGGAGGTCCCAGTGGCAGCTCTGCCCAGCATCTGCCCAGCTCTCACCCCGCCGTGCTGCCAGGTGGGGATGAGGGCACAGCGTCAGGGGGGGGACCCATTCCCAGTCAGAGCTACCACCACCTCCCTGCAGCCCCGGGCTCCGCTCAAGGAGGAAAGCGTGATCCCAAGGGGATGCGAGGAGCGGGGATTGGAAGTTCAGCCCAGTTTAATCCCACTCGGGGGCTTATTCAGCACTGACAGTTATCAAAAATAGTAGTGGCTTAATGGCACTAAATCCCTGCCATGGGCTGCACAGCTGGAGACGAAGCCCCGGCGCCTGCCCGGGGAAGGCACGCAGGCAGCGCGGGCAGGAGGCACTCACGTGGTCTTCTCCTCCAGGTTGAGGAAGGTCTGGATGACGAGAGGCACTTCGGATTTGACGATGTACAGGTAGCTGGACATGGCTGCGGGGCATAGCAAGGTCGTGCTGCGCCGGTGTGTTCCGGTCCCGTCCCCTGCCCTCATCCCCCCCCGTCTCTCCCCCCCTCCGAGCCCTGTCCTCACCTCCGATGTTCTGCAGCGTGATGGCGATGGCCGCAGCCAGCTTCCCCGGCGTGCCAAAGGCTCGGTAGCCCAGCTGCTCGTAGGCGCGGATGCCTGCAGGACAGGGAGCGGTGGCAGGGTGAGAGTTGGGAGGGGACCCCCCGGCACAGCCCCGCCGGGGACCCAGCACTCACCCACGATGCCGGAGGACTTGAGCAGCAGATGGATGGAGTAGCTGGAGAGCAGGGCCACCGCCGTCAGGAGGAAGCTGCAGGAGGACAGCACCGTCACCAGCAGGTCACAGCGCTGGGTTCAGACACAGCCACGGGGCTAACCCTGCGTGGGCAGGCTCTGCCCGCAGGCAGCCATCTGTCCTGGTGGACCACCCATCCCCTCGCCTCAGCACTGGCTGGGTGCCGCACAGGGCAGATGGTCCCTGGGGTGCTGGCACCCCGCAGGCGGAGGGGCTGCCACCGCCCTGCAGGTCCGTGTCCCCACACCTGAGGGAAACCAGCACCTTTGGGACACGTGGAGAAATCTAGTCTTGCATTAAGGAAGCCCAGCCTTCATCATCATCCTCCTCCTCCTCCTCCTCAGTGGGGAGCAGAGCCCGGCAGGGGCAGACAGGCTCACGGCAACGACGGGCATTGCTCAAGCAGCAGCACACCGGTCCCTGTGTCACCCTGAGCTGGGGACCCCCTTCTCACCTGCACCCCCGGCACCCACCGATCCTTTTGGAGGAGTCATCCTGCACCCGGACACCCCCTCCCCAAGCCCCCGCGGGCAGGCAGTACTCACAGAAAGAGGATGATGCCGGTGTTGGCCATGGCGTAGGCCAGCCCCAGGATGCCACTGCCCATGATGGCGTTGCTCAGGTTGAAGACGGACATCCCAAAAGATGTCTTCCCTTCGAACTGCGAACACAGGACACGATGGGGAGAGGACGCGTTGGTGACACCGGGAGCTGCCCCTGTCCTGCCGCCACCGCAGTGCCCGTGCCGATACTCACATCGGTGAAGTGCGTCTGCTTCTTCTCGGCGCCGTGGGGCAGGAACTCCTCCATCTCTGCCACGCCAGCTTGGTTCTCCTCAAACCTGGCCACCGGAGGGAGGGAGGGGTGTGAAGCCGAAGCAGAGCCGAGGGCCACCATGCCCACCCCGTGCCCAGGCAGCACTGGCTGCCATCGCAAGGGCAGGGAGCAGCCAGGAGGATCCCCCCAAGCCCCTGGCACCCCCCCTTGTCCCACAGTCCCTACCTGTCCCCGGCCAGTGAAGGGACAGCGGAGGCAGTGAGCGCAGCCGTGTGCTTCCCGTTGGGCACCAGCTCCACCATCTCGGCCTGAAGGGGCACGTCGGTCGCGTCCATGGTGGCGAGGTGGCTGGGCTCGCTGCGGGCTCTCCTCAGGCTCTGCAAGAGGGGGGCAACAGGGGTCCGGCTCTGGGTGGGAGCACTGGAGGGGTTGGTCCCCCAAATTCTGCATCCACCAGGGATGCTGGAGTCAGGCTCAGCACCAGCACTGGTGGCACCGCAGGAAGAGGCACCCAGCGATGATGGGGATGCATCACCACGGCTGGACCTCTCCCTTCTGCCTGCTCACCGCACAATGCTCCGTGGAGGTCTGACAGCCCCACAAGGGTCCCCAGGTGGGACCGTCCCATCACCCGGCCAGCTGTCCCACAGCCCACCCTGCGGGACCGCTCCGCTCCCCTTCCTGCAGCACGGCGCCAGCCTCGGAGCTCCTGCCTGCAACGCCTGCCCACCTCCACTCCCCTGCCGCAGCTCTCAGCTCTGTGCCTCAGTTTCCCATCCCGGTGAGGGGCTCCGACAGGCAAATGGAGACGTTTGGGAGGGCAGACGGGGACGGGGCGGGGAGCTCGGGGACCCCCCAGCCACCACCGTTACGTAAAGCCCACGGCGCTGCCTGGCGCAAAGGGTTCGCCTGCGTCCTGCCGCCTGGGGCCGGTGCTGCCGGGGTGCCAAAGCAGGGGGCTCGGGGGCACATCAGGGCCGGACAAACGGAGCAGGAAAGAGCGCGGGACAGGGAGACAGCTCCTTGGCAGGGGAAGGCGGCCGGGCTGCCGAGCGCGGGACGCCTTGGCACGCCGCACAAAGCTGCCTCTGTGCGAGCCCCGGCCCTCCCCGCCCCGCTGGGAAACGGCACAGGGTGGCTTTCTGGGGCAGGCTGGCAGCCGGGGCAGGGTCCCCCAACAAGCCCCAAAGCCCCCGGGGGGCTGGGGTCCTGTTCGCCCGGCCAGGGAGGGCTCCACATTGGGGCCACATCTGGCCAAGGGACAGTGCCACCCGGCACAAGCGAGGGCTGGCCAGGATGCGGCACGGTCCCTGACCCCGGACGGATGCTGCTGCCCTGTCAACCCACTGTCTGGTGTCCCCATGGGGTGAGCAGGGGACGTGCCCGCCTTTGTGCTCCCAGGGGATCGGTGGCCCCCGGGGACCAGGCAAGTCTTCCTGCGGCACTGGTGGGGCAGGGAGATGCCAGGGACAGCAGCCCCCCCGGCACGCAGGGGAAGGATGCCACGGTGGGGTGCGGGAGCCAGCACCTCCGGGCTCTTGAGCCGCTGCCCTGTCTGTCCCTGCCCACCCAGGCCACCAAGGAGACCTGGCAGGGTCATTCCAGGCCACACGCTGGCTGCCGTCACTGCTGGAGGGGGGGTGACAAGCCCCTAACGCTGGCCCAGAGTGGGGGGCACACAGCTGGGCCACCGTGCCCACGGCACCCAGCCCGGTGGGGAAACTGAGGCAGTGTGCAGGCCGGCATGCACCGGAGCAGGGAGGCTCAGCCGTGCGGGGGAAGAGAGGGAAGCGCAAAGCGGGCGCTGGGCGATGATTTATCCCCTCCGCGAGGCCTCCGCTTGGGCCAGATCCAGGCACGAACAAGGCTGCCAGCACGTCCAAACGCCGCCGTTAACTCTGCGCCTCCCCGCCGCCGCCGGCAGGCATCGCTCAACCCACCGCTCCCGCTGCCGGGCTCAAGGGGGACCGCCGGATCCCCAGTGCTCCATCACCTCCCCGAAACCCCCCCCCCGAGCACTGCCGGGCTGCCCGTAGGCAGGGGCTCCTCTGCATCCCACCGGCGGCGGGCGGCAGCTGCCCCGCTCCCCCGCGGGCGCCGGGGAGGCTGGGCGCTCTCCTCTTGCAAGCCCCTTTCTTCTCCCAGGTTATAATTACACCTCGCCCGGGCGGCTCAGGAAATACCAACTTCTTCCCCCAAGCGCCTCTCGGAATAGCAAGCGACACGGCCGGGCTCATTTCGCATGCACCAGGCTTCGCACCGCCACCCAGACGCTTCCTCCCGCCAGGCAACGTTTGGCACAGCCCCGGCACAGCCCTGGCACAGCCCCGGCACCACTCGTTGCCACCTCCCCAGTCGGCCCCGGCCTTTGCCCCTCGGCCAGGGTCTCCCAGCGGTGGTGGCCAGGGAAAGGGGTGGGGGGGAGATGAAAGAGCAGGGAATGGGAGATGCTTCGATCGGGCAGAGCGTGCCTTGCCTGCCGCTGTTTGCCTTGCGATAAGGCTGGGGAGAACAGCAAATACGTGGAGCAGCTGATGGCCCCGGGGGGGGGGGGGGGGGGGGGTGTTTCACCCCTGTCCCTGTGCGCCCACCTCAATTGGGGACCCTCCACTCTGAGCAAAGAGCATCTCCCCAGGGATCTCCTCCCGGCCCTGAGAGCCCCAGCCCACCACGGGGCTGCCGTGCCGCCACACGCCTGGGATGCTGCTGCCCTCGCTGCCGCACTGGGCAGCCAGTGTGCCGCCCAGCATCGTCCCTCTCCTGACTGCCAGCCCCAGCACGCGCTCGCCCACTCTGGTGGCAGGGGCACAGCCACATGCGTGGGCACAGAACCCCCCCACAGCGGCACCCGGGGCCATGTCCCTAGGGGTGCTGAGCCAACTGCGCTGATTTCCCGGCGTGCTGCCTGCCAGCTCTGGGTGACAAGGACAGTGACAACCCCGCTACACCAAAACCTCCCGCCTCTCCCTACCCAGCCCCGGCTCTCCCTGAGGGGGCTGCTCCTGCTGTCTCACTGCTCGGTGACACTGGGGATGTTGTCCACCCCACCAACCCTTCGGTGTGGCCAGGCAGTCCGAGGCGGGCGCCGGTGCCGTCCCGCAGCCCCCCCGTGGGGAAGGCTGAGCCGTATGCGTGGGGCGGCACGTACCCTCCCTGCCGGCCACGTCTGCGCGCCGGGGCAGGCTACGTTTGGCCTCGCATGCCGCGTCCCAGCCAGCGCAGATGCCTGCCCCCCCCCCCCCCGCCTCCTTTCCCTCGCTGGGATGGGGACACATGTGTGGGGCGGCAGGGCTCCCAAATCCCTTCCCTGCCCTGGGATCGCCCCAGCCCCCCGCCAGCCTTCCCCAGGGGCCGGGGCACTGTGGTGGGGGATGCGGTCCTAGAAGGTGCCCGACACCTCGTTTCTACCCGCACTTTATTTAAAAGGTGGAAAATCCCAGCTCAGAGCAAAGCAGAGCCGGGAGCGGGACGGGGGAAGCTCTGTTGGCAATGCCAGCGGGATGTGTCAGATGGGGGGTGGGGGGGTCCATCGCACCCGGCAGCATGGCGAGGAGGGCACGTATCGCCCCGGGAAAGCCTGGCACTTGCGCTCCGCTGGTTCCCTCAGTGGAGCCTTGGCACGGCACCGCGCCATGCCGGTGGGAGTACAGCACAGATAGGGACCATCAGACACCGCCTGCGCCCTGCGGTGCCAGCCCGGGATGCGATGACCCGCCACGTTCCCCCATCCATGGGCACCCACCGCTCTCACCCACGGGGTATGAAGGCGTCTGGCAGCGGGTGGGTGCTTCCCCCAGCCCGGAGACCCCCGCAGGGCAGAGACACCCCCCCCTCCCCATCTCCTCTCCCTCTGCAGATGAATCCCGGCTAATCCGCCCCAGCTGGGGCCGCGGGACTATTCCGGGTGGTAATCCGGCTTTAGCGCCAAGCCTGCCGCAGCTGCCGGCCTGCGTGCTCACCGCCAGGTACCCCGCTGCCGCCGGTGTGTGCTGGGGGACCAGCGACGAGGCCCTCCCCCCGACCGTGCCCGCCTGCCCGGGCGGCTGTTCGGGTTTCAGCAGAGCTGGGCACACAGAGGTCTCATATTCCCTGGGGCTGCGCTGGTGGCAGAGCCCTCCCAGGGAGACCTGTGGGCAAGTGGGCACAGACGCCAACCGTGTCCCCACACTGCCATCGGCCCCGGGGTTACTGCCAGCATCACTGCTGGGCATGGGGTGACCCTCAGCCTGGGGTCCTCGGTCAGTCCCCTGGGCTGCTACTGGGGATGGGGTGACCCCCAGCCTGGGGTCCCTGGTCAGCCCCCAGAACCACCGTGGACACAGGGGTGTGGGGACAGAGCTGGGACAACAGCTTGACCCTCGGGGGTCCCTGGGCATCACCTTGCCAGGGAGGCTGACCCCAGCAGGGCAGGCGCACACAGCGGGGACCCCTCCACATCTCTCTTTGCCCCCCCTCACTTCCCCCCCCAGGCAGCCCCGGGAGCGCAGGCGCTGGGAGCAGAGCCAGCCAGACCCCACGGGAGGAGGGCCTGCCCTTCCCCCCCCCAGCACACACAGACGTGGCTTTCCCCCTGACCTGCCTTCCTAAAATTAGCACCCCAAACCTGTTTTTAAACCTATGGCATTTCTCTCGCCTTCCACCTCCCAGCCAAGCAAAGGCAGTGCCATCGTCCTCGGGGGCAGCAGGCACCCAGAAGGACAAATCCGGCCGCCCAGCGGCACGGCCGGGCACCTCACCTTTGGGGCGAAGGCTCTGGGGTGCACCCCCATGCGCACGGGGACACTGGCAGCAGTGGGGAGGGGTGAGACAACCTGCCCAGTGCACAGCCTCTCTGGGTAGCCCCATGGTAGACCCTCCCCAAATAGACCTGCTGGAGACCCTCATGAGATAGCCCCGCTGGAGACCCTCATGAGATAGCCCCGCTGGAGACCCTCATGAGATAGCCCCACCTGGGAGCTGTGCCAGTCAGCCCCACTCAGGGTCCCAGCACAAGCTGTGCACCACGGTCACTGCTCCTGGGCTCACGTAGCGCACGGATCATGGGGTCTCAGCCCCAAATACCACACCGCGGCTCAGCCTCCGGCCAGGCGGTCCCCCCAGCACGCTGGCCAGGGCAGAACTGGCAGCAACAAGAAGGAGCGGGTGGCTCTTAAAGCCACTGTCCCGGCTAGCAGGGCTCTGGTGGCACCTGCTCCAGGCTATCCCCACTGCACCATGCAGGCAGCGGTGTCCACGCTGGGTCTTCCCTCGAAGAGCACAAGTGGCACCCGTGTACCCGGGAAAGGCTCTGCCCAGGCCCAGGGACGTGCCCGCAGGCAGAGCGTGCCAGTGGCCAGGCTGGCTCGCGGCCACTGGCCCCAGCACCGTCCCGCAGCAGTGGACGTGCGAGGGTCTGGGACAGACCAGGGAGGGGAAAGGCACCGTGGGGAAGGGGGTGGCAGAGCCAAACACCACAGCGAGGGACTGGGGGGGCAGTTCCAGTGCTGGAGCCATGGCGCAGCTCGGCCACAGCAGTCCCTGGCCAGCCACACACCCCAGGATGAGGCCATGGGGGAAGCGAGGAGCTGTGGCGCGGGTGCCACCCACCACCATCACACCAGGTCCTCCCACATCCAACCACCAGTACCGAGGCGAGATGGGAAGAGCGACGGGGAAACTGAGGCCAGGCAAGGGGAACCATGCCCAGCACCGGGACACCGGCGGCCGCTGACACAACCTGGTGTGGAATGAAGGGGTAGAGTCCGTGTGGGACAAGGTCAGGCAGCAGAAGCGGCTGGCAGCATGGGGACAGGGATGGGGACAGGGTGAGCACGGCACGAGGCTGGTGGCACGCAGCACGGCTCTGAGGGAGTCCGGGTGAGACAGTGGCTCGAGCTCAAAGCATCTCAGCCGGCTCTAGGCTAGAAGTTGAGTTTTGCTTTAAACTTAAAGTCAATGCGCTGCCCATCAGGAGCTCAGGGCCACCAGGGGCACAGACAGTGGCACTGCGGGGACTGATGGGCAGGTAATGCCTGAAAAAAAAACACGTTAGGTTTTCTATTGCACCTCAGGAGATATGCTTTGCCTTGGAAGTGAGGTGCTTTCCAGCAGTTCCCATTCCTTAAAACACACTCAGCCTTGGTGGGATGACACCAAGAGGTCGATGGCAAAAAATCCAATCTGCCATTTGCTGCAGGAGCACCGAGGACACCAGGAGGGACCTCGTGTGCCCGCTGCCACCTCCATACCCCCAGCACAGCACCCCATCCCAACTGGGGGCCACAACTTGCCTACCATCGGGCCACCCCACCCACCAGCCTGGCGCCTGCTCCCCAGCACGGGGACAGCAGGGCCACGCTGGCTGTCCCCTCACCAGCATGGGGGACCCAAACGGTCCCGGTCCTGCGTCAGCGGCTGGGGAGGCGTGCAGCGGCCGAGACCCACACGGCGCGGAGAGCCGGGGGCACGGGGGGCCCGTCCTGTCCCTAAACCGCCTCTGTTTTCTCAAGGGCCGCGTTTCCAAAGGAGCCCGTGGGATCCCACTCCTTCCCCCCATCCCCACGCGCCAAGGAAAATAGGCTCTGCCGGTGCCTGTTTGTTTGCCGTGGCTGCGGCCCCGGCGTGTGATTACAGCTGCAGCGCGGCCGGGCGCTGCGGGGCCCTTTGCACCTCAACCAGGCTCCCCCATGGTGCCGGCACCCCCCAGACACCCCCAGTGTCCCCACTGCCCCCCAGCATCCACAGCCACTAGAGCCAGGGCACGTCAGTGCTTGGTCCCTGGGGGACAGGACAGCATCCCAGGGCACGGAGGGCTTTCTCTGTGGTACCCCCCATGAAGCTGGTGGGGGGCAAACGCACACTGCCGGCCAGCAGCAGGGATCGGGCAGGTCTAACGGCTCAGCTTGGTCTGGATCCAAACGTCAGTGGAAAATTCCCCATCTCCTCCGCGGCGGCTCAGTGCAGCCATGCCCTCCGCAGCCGGCCGGGGCTCAGCCCCGCACCAGGGCTCTGCCTCCCCTGCCTCCCGCCTGCCGGGGACTCGACGGGTCCCCTGGCTCACCCGTGCCACCGCAGAGCTAGCCCCTGGCACAGGGAGCCCGGGGGGGCAGGAGCTTCCTGCCGTGCCTCAGTTTCCCCTTGGGGAAGATTTCTCTCCAGTGGGACATTTGCAAGCCACCCGGGGTAGAGCAGACCGCCGTGCCGGCTGGCACGGGACATGCGTGGCCGGTGGGAATGCAATGTGCCGCCTCGCCTTTCCACACCGCCATCCCAGCCAGCCAGGCTCTATAAATACCCCGGCCTGGGGGAAGCACCACACGCATGGCCAAGCTGAGCCCGTGGTGGCCGGCATCGCTCTCCCTGGCCGTGCCCCCCGCCGCGCACCGCTCCTCGCCCAGCACCCTGACACCCGATCCCGGCCGCGACCGCTTCCAGCCTTAAGAAACATATGTCATTCCCACGGGAGATTAAAAATTAAAGCGGAAAAAAGGGAAAGAAAAAGGGGTTCAGGGACTGGTATTGTTATTATTATTATTATCAGCAAAGAGGGTGGCAATGCCAACCCCCCCCCACCGGCATCGCGCCATGGGCAGGAGCTTTGCCTGGGCGTGAGGGTGGAAAGGCGGCGAGGCAGAGCTCTGCCTTCCCTCTGCCCTCGCAGGATTTGTTACCCACCCGTGGGAGGGTTTCAGCAGCTGGGGAGGGAGGGAGGGAGGTGGCAGGAGAAAAGCAAAGCAAACAGTCCCGGGGCGCTGCCACCTGCCAGAGCCGCCGGAGCCTTCTCCCGGTACCACCGGGGGTCGGCGGGGGGGCAGTCGTCCGGCTCCGGGAGGAGGAGATTGCGGGGAGCGGAGGGCTGCGGGAGGAGAGCGGGGCCGGGCGGGGGGCGAAAGGAGATGGTTTGGGGAAGGGAGGGGGTTGTTAGCATGGGGTAGGGGGAGAGAATTTGGGAGGGGGGGACACACACGAGGGGTCCAAGTCCCGGCAGCCTTCAACCACGGAGTTCCCCAAAGGAGAAGGCAAGAAGCACGGGGGTGCGTGCAACTGGGGAAACTGGAGGCGGAGGGGGGAAACGACGACTTTGGCGGGGGGGAGAAGGGAGGAACTTACCTGCCGTCCTCTCCGGCGGTGCCTATGCTGCGGGCTTGGGGCTAGCAGGCCCCGGTGGCCACAGCCCCGCGGTGCCGCGGATTAGAGACTATCCTGCAGCCGTAATCCCGGCGGAGCCGGAGATTAAACCGGAGCCGGGACCGCCCCCAGCGCGGCGGCTCCCAATCTCCGCGCCGCCGGGGCAACGTCAGGGGCAGCGCCGGGGAGGGACCGGGCGCGGGGGGGGGGGGCGGCAGCGCACACGGTCCCGGCCCCGCCTCTCCCGCCGCCCCGTCGGTTATCGCCGCCTCACCGGGCATGGCCAACCCCGGGCATCACACACACCCCCCAGGGCATCACCCACCCACGGGGCATCAGTGCCCCACTGGGCATCACCACCCCACTGGGCACCAGTGCCCACCGCCACCACCAGACATCGCCCCCCCCCCCCCCCCGGCTGGGCATCACCGCCCCAGCGGGTATCCACACCCCACCGGGCATCACTATTCAGAACTTCCAGCCTTAAGAAACATACGTCATTCCCATAGGAGGTTAAAAATTAAAGCAGAAAAAAGGGAAAGAAAAGGGGGGTTTGGGGGTTGGTGGTATTATTATTATCAGCAAAGCAGGCGGCAATGCCAACACCCCCCCCTCCGCCCCAGCACCGCACCGTGGGCAGGAGCTTTGCCTGGGCGTTAGGGTGGAACTGAGCATCCCCACCTCACTGGGCATCACCACCCCACTGGGCATCAGTGCCCCCCCCCCCCAGGCATCGCCCCCCTGCTGAGCATCACTACCCCCCCACCGGGCATCGCTACTCGGAGCACTGGCACTCAAAGCAGCAGAGCTGTCACACTCGCTCTAATCTAACCTGAAGGTCTAAATCCAGTGGGCATCGAGCGCAGGCACTGGGTTTTCTCCCCTCTTAGTGAGGGGCAGAGTCACTCCACAGCTGGGGAAGGTCCTCCCCAGCTCCCCCCGCAGCCAGTTTCTCTCCCCAGCCTGGGAAATTCTCTCCCCAGCTGGCTGCCCTGATTGGGGATCCCCACTGCACCTTCAGTGACCACTCTGGCACCTCCCAACACTGGGAGCAAACCATTCAGGTGAGACCATCCCAATGTGTCCCAGAGTAGGGGGGACACTCCAGTTCCCTCCTCCGGTCTCCACCAAACTTCTCCGCTTGAGCTGAAACATCTCTTTTTCCACAGAGACAAAATTTTGGGGTCTATCCTCACAAAAGTGCCCCAAAGTGGAAATTTCTTCTTCCAAGAGCATCCCACGTGCTGCATGGAGAGCCAGAAGCTCCTGGTCAGCCACCAGCCGTGTCCCCGCAGGTTCTCTGCCCCTTCCAAAGGGCTGTCACCCCCAAACTGCCTCCTGCTCTGCTCGGCAGGGCACCAAGCTCCTCTGCCCTGCCTGGCTTTTACTTTGGAGGGAAATCTTTGGGCTCCACACTGCAGCAAGGTGGGGGGCTCGATGCGCCCACCTCCCCGTACAGAGCAGGGACCCCCTGCACAGCACGCGGGATGGAGCCCGACAGCCGCTGCCGCACGTTGGCAGGACGGCTCCGTGCGTTGCTGGGAGGCTTTATTTGTGTTACGCATATCTTTCATAAATCCTTGGGAAGCCTCCGGCAGCCTGGGATGGGAACGACTCCGCTGGCCGGCAGCAAGCATCGCCATCGTGCTGGGAGGAGGAAAAACCCTCCTCTCGCCCCGCCGGCAGCAGCGGCACCCTCTCACCCCAGCCGTTGTGGGACGTTAAATATTCAGTGGCAGCTTGGCCCTGGCGCTCCCAGCAATCCCGCGGCTCCTGTTACTGCCGCTCTTCTTTGGCCGGAGACATCCATTAACTAATTTCTAATAACAGCAGCATGCGTAAGTGCTGAACCAGCGCTGGCTGGCACGCCGGGGGGGGTGGACCGGAGGCAGCCAGGTTTGGCAGGGTGGCCAGGGGGGAGTCGGAGGCACCCAGAGCCATGGGTATGGCTGGGCTCAAACCATCCGCTTAACCCTTCGCCTGCCCTGGTGCGGACGGGCGGGCGCCAGCCACGTGGCACCAGTGTGGGGACGTAACGGGAACGGGCGGCAACGTGCCTCGCCAGGGGTTGTAAAAAGAGGCCGAGAGCTGCCGCCCTGTAAGCAAACACGGCGCAGGCGGCTGGGGACAGGGACAGGCAGCGCAGCTCCGGGGCATGGGGTGCAGTGCCTGCCGGCAGGGTGGGCACGCTGGGGGGCCGGGGTGCAGGCAGCCTGCTCCTCCTCAGCCTCCAAATGCTGCCCTT
Source organism: Vanellus vanellus (assembly GCF_965231255.1). Taxonomy (NCBI): domain Eukaryota; kingdom Metazoa; phylum Chordata; class Aves; order Charadriiformes; family Charadriidae; genus Vanellus; species Vanellus vanellus. Next base: position 17,847,814 of record NC_138914.1, on the reverse strand, counting down.
CCCCTTCTCCTGTTGGCACAATGTCCCCTTTTTATTGTCCTCTCTCTTGTCCTCTTGCGTGTGACACCCTTCTCCATAGTTTCCCCCTTTTCAGCTGGGCAGAGGTGCCCACGCCGTCCCCACCGTGCCCAGCTGAAGCTTTGAGGAAAAACAAAGCAGTGGGACGGAGAGGAGGGAAAGGGAGTGAAGACTTCCCCAAACCTCCCAGAGCCTGGCCCAGAGGGTCCCGGCACCTCGCAGGTGGCATGCGGTGGCTCCGGCCCCATGCAGCCGGGCTGGCCACGCAGCAGCCAGCCAACATGGGGACCGGTCCCCTCACCGCAGCCGGGCGCTACCCGGGAGAGGGATGGGCTAAGACCCCCCTCTCGGCCCCCCAAGACCCCCAACGAATGGTGCTTCCCTGGCACAGCCCGGGCCAGTTTTGCCGCCGGCTCTGGGGGTGTCAGGGCTGTGCCTGGGCTCCAGCGGATTGCGAAACTGCAGCAGTGCGGTTTTCTCCGGCCAGCTGGAAAGTTTGACGCCGGATTCCCAGATGTGAGGAGCCTTTGGGGGAGTGCGGCACAGCACGGCGCATCCCGCCGGCAGCATCCTGCCTCGCCGGCAGTGGGGAGCTGAGCGCTGTGCCGCCTGTGCTGTGCTGGCTGTGCCCTCGCCTGCAGCCCACCCCTGTGCGGTTTGCCCTCTCACCAAGCCCCCCATCCAAAATCTTCCCTATTTTTCATTCTTTGGCCACGCTCGGATATCAGGAGGATTAAAGTCAGCCCATAAAACCCCTCAGCCTCGAGAGCATCGCGGTGCGGGATGAGGCCGGCCAGGACCCAGCCACAAAGGAGCGGGTGCCGTGATGGCTGGGGCACACTCTCCTTGTCACGCTTGGTTTCCTCGCCCGGTCCCTGCGCCTGCTGCCCGCCGCTGCCCGCTGTTCCCAGGGCTGAGATGGGAGATGGCAGGAAGATGTGGTGGAGATAACAGTTAGATCTGCATCCCAAGCAGTGTTTCCCCCGCAACGCTGCCACCACGGCCTCTTGTGTAAGAAGCCTCCCGGCATTTGTCCTTGCTGGGAACACTCCGGCAGGTGCCTCTGGTCCCCACTGCCACTCATCCCACAGGCCCCCAGCACCCGGTGGGGGCTCTGAGACCCCTAATGCCCCCCGACCCCATCACCAGGGAGTGAGTGAGGCATGAGAGGGGCCAGGAACACCGGTGGCGGGAGGAGAGGGATGCCCACGGTGGGCATGGTGGGATGGGAAGAACCCGGGGTGACACCTGCCCAAGGCTGTACCCGGGGCAGGACCCTTCGCCCCCCAGACGCCCCCTCTGGACTCCCCCCACCCCCCGATGCCGGCAGCATGGTACCAGGGCAGGAGGCGGCGGCAGGAGGTGGGGGGCAGCTCGTGGCCCCCTCCCTCGCCCTTGACCGCCGGCTCCCTCGCGGCACACGCTGTCATGTGGCAGGGCACAACAACAACAAGGACTAATTGGTTAATGCGATTTCAAAACATGATTTGCAATTATAACTCGCCAGAGAGCATTCAATGATCCTGCACATCGGGAGAGTGGGTTTTTCTCCTTCGTTTGTTCCTGGAACCTCGAAACCAATTAACTTTACAGAAGCCAGAAGCAAAGCGCTGCTCAGCAGACCTGAAGGGTGGGTTATCTCTGCCTTCAATCGCTTCCCTGCCAAGCGCGGCACTGGGAACCAAGGACCCAAGGACGAGCCCTGGGGTAACCCCACCACTTCTCCCCGCAGCACTGTGGGGTTTGGAAGGGGGTCCCGGGGCCCTCCCAGCTCCCGCAGCCCCCGCGGGGACACCGGTCCCATGCAGGCTCCTCCAGCTTCCAGTCACTAAGCCTCAAGTCCACTTGGAAGCGCTTGAGGGCTGGAGGATGCCCTGAGCAATAAGAGATGGGGACAAACTGTTCCTCTTGGTGTAAGGGGACCGTCCCCTCTGTCACCTCCGGCGGTGCTGGCAGCACCCTGCTCATCTCTGCCACCCAGGCAGGGCAGCTGTGTCCCCACTGTCCCCGCTGGCAGCACCCACAGCCCCACCAGGGCCAGGGGTTTTGCTCCCGTGGGCTTGCTGCCCTGCAGCGAGGGCTTAAATGCCTTTAAGGCAATTAAGCGAGGACTTAGCAAGGACTTTAATGCCTTTAAATGCAACTTACACGCCTTTAAAGCCAAACAAACCCAAGTGGCTGTGATGCTCCTGAAATGCCTGGTGCCCAGTGCCCCGCTCCGGGGCAGCTTCCCTGGGTTTTGGCCCTTTTTCCCAGTGTTCCCAATTGCTGTGCTCCACTGCTCCCCACATCCCACTGGAAAGCTGGGGATGGGGCCAGCAGCATTTCCCCTCAAGTAGGCAAAGAGGCGCTGGGTACCAGCCACTTGAGGGATGCTCTGGCAGCCATCCCTCAGGAGGGTGCCAGGGCCACACTCTGCTGGGGGACCACTGCTCACAGGGAGACCTGGGGGACCTGCCAGATGGCAGGGGACACTCCCATGCACACAGGGCCCCAGGTTCTCCGTGACGTGAGCTGCTCTCCATCAGCTCCCTGAATCCCGGAGTACTCCATCCCACGGGGAGCTCAGCATCCTGCGCTGCAGCCACCCAGGCTCCCTGGGGATGGGGAAGGAGCCCAGGCAGCCCCCAGGGCCTCCGAGGAGGCACAAGGTGATGCCGGCAGTGCAGGACAGCCAGGCTGGGCTGCACAACACCCCAAAACCCCCCTGGGCTGGACACAGGGCCAGACCCCCAGCCAAACCCCCCGGGGACACCAGGTCCAGGGCCGAGCATCAGCAGTTAATGTTTAGCAGAGCAGGAGCAGGGCGCTGGCGTGGGGCAGCGGAAGGAAACATGGGGCAATGTTTGGGGGTCCGCAGTGCCCAGGAAAGGGGGGGTCTCCAGTTCAAACCAGAGCTCCCCAGCAAGCTGTCATGAGTGTGGAGCCGGCTGGGGGAGCCCCGGAGGGGGGGGGGGCAGGCGCGCTGCCCGGGCCTGGGCGGTGGGGCGGCAGATGGCTGGGGAGCTGGGGACCGGGGAGCAGGGGAGGACCGGGGGCGCCTCTCAGCCCAGAAGACTGTAGCATCCTTGTTTAAAAAATATAAATAACCCTGCCAAAAACAGAGACGTGGCCACAGCCGTGTCCCTCCTCTCCCCGAGCGGCAGCGGTCGGTCCGGAGATGGCCCAGGAGAAGATATGGGTTGTGCGGCGCCGGTGAAGCCACGGTCTGCTCCCGCTCCCTGCGGGAGACACCGGCAGAGCCACGCTGGGTCCCCACCTTTGCCGGGGCGACTGGCAGTCCCGGGGCCAGACGGCGGCACAGGGTCCTGCTGGGTGTGATCCGGCCACGAGGAGGAGAGGGGATAAAGGCCCTTTCATGGCCCGCCAGGAGAAAGGATTCATCAGGAGAAGCACAAAAGGACGTGCTGGCGCTCAGTACCGAGGCTGCCATGTCCCTCAGCACCGGGGTCCCTCAGCTGCTGCAGCAGTGGGATGTGGGGGGCGGCCACCCCAACCAGGGGGCAACCACCCCAACCAGGGGGCAACCAGGGAGCACTGGGTGCCCACCGGCATCGCCCAGCCTTGCGCTTGGGTGGGCTAGGCCTGGGATCTTTTCAGGCCAGGCAACGCTGGCATGGTGGCCCCCTCCACGGTTGGGAAAGCCCTGGGGCAGCTGCCCCTCTCCCTCCCCTCCGAGCTGGCCGACAATTGGCTGCCTGGGGGACGCCGGCCTTGATCCGCATGGCTGGCCGTCCTCACGGCTGAGCAAACAGAGAGGAAAACAGCCCCAGACGGCCCCCGCCACCACCGGCACACGGCCAGGCACCCGGCACCCCCCAGCACTCCCGTTCCTGGGACCCCCATCACCGAGCAGAGCTGGTGCCACCACCCTGCCCAGCAATGCCGGGGGGGCTTAACGGTACTGACCCACCTACCCCACAGCCGGGAAAGAGTCAGGGGGCTGCAGGGGCTGAGCCAGGAGGAGGGAGCAGGACCCGGCAGCAGCACCCAGCGGGCTGGCAGAGGGGCTGTGCCAGGGCGGCCAGTGCATCGAGGAAAGTGCCGAGGTGCAGCCAAGGTGGCCCTGCGACTGCTGGCCCCCACGTATGGCACAGTCCCTCCTTGCCCAGGCCAGGGGTCGGAGTGTCCAGTTCAGCGCTGTTTGCCGTGGGGCTCGGCCAGTCACCAGGGGCTGTGGGCCAGCTGGGACCAGCCGGTTGGCGGCAAGCAGCCAGCGTGCGTCAGGGGCACGTGCCCTGGCCCTGCCCAGCTGCCCCATGGGCTACCCCCCCAGCCAGATTCCCTGAAACCCTTCCCCATGGTGCTTCATGGAAATTGCCCCCCCAGGCCCCTTCCTGGAGCTCCCACCTCAGAGGGGCACCTTGCTCTTGTCGGAGGCCAGGGAGACACCAGAGGCTGGTTTTAGTCCCATTTACCCCCATACACCCCACGTCACCCAAATCTCCCCACTCCCTGCTCTGCAGCACTCCTGGGGACCCCCACCCTGACTGCAGGCATCATGTCCCACCGTCACCAACACCAGGCTCAGCTGGCTGCAGGAAGCATGGCTGAGATGACCAGCACCCACCAGCAGTGGTGCTCATGGTGGTGCCAGGGTGGGGATGGGGACATGGGCTTCCAGCTGCCCTCTTGGCACTGCAGGTCCGGCTGGTCCTTGGGGAGGATGGGGCATGGGTGCCAGGGCATAGGTGGCTGCTCCAGCTCTGCTGGCTCTGCTGAGAGCACTGCTCACTCCCTGCCCTGCCGCCGGCAAGGTGAGCGCAGTGCCATGGCTGCAACCGGCCAGCCGCTCCCGGTTCCCACCGGCTGATGTGCTGGGCACAGCACTGGTGACCCAGCACACTGCCCATGCAGGGATGCCACCAGCCCGTGACAGTGTGGGCAGGGGGAGCCTGCCCATACCCTGCACTCACCCGTGCCCCACTGCTAGCCGGGAGCATGGCCGGGCCACCTGCACCATGGCCAGTGATGGCCCTGCCTGGCCACCACGGTCACGGCTGGGAGCAGGAGCCCTGGCACCGCAGTGCCCGCACCAGCCCCACAGCAGTACCGGGCTGCCCCACGCCATGGCCAGCCTGCCCCACGCCAGCCCCACGCCGCCCCACGCCACGGCCCGGCTGCCTCAAGCGGGGCTCTGAGTGCCCCATGCCGCGCTCAGGCCCCGCCCCGCCGCTTTGGGCCCCGCCCACCCCACGCCAGGCCCCGCCCTCCCCGCCCCGCCCAGTCTCGGCCTCGCCCCTCCGCGGCCGCGCGGGCCCCGACCGCCCTCTGACGGCAGCCGGCGGCATGGCCGGGACTCGGCCTGCGTCCTGCCTGCCCCCTGCCTGCCCCTGCCTGCGCCCTGCCTGCCCCTGCTTGCCCCCTGCCTGCGCCCTGCCTGCCCCCTGCCTGCCCCTGCCTGCGTCCTGCCTGTGCCCTGCCTGCCCCTGCCTGCCCCCTGCCTGCCCCTGCCTGCCCCCTGCCTGCCCCCTCCATGTGCTCTGCCTGCCCCCTGCCTGTGCCCAGCCTGCACCTGGCCCTGCTGGGCACCCCTGGGACCTGCCGCCCCATCACACTCGTGTGACACCTGGCCCGTGTCCCTCCCCAGGCCCGTGTCTCCCCGAAAGCCCTCTCTCCCCACTCGCACCCCAGTTCTCTGCCCGCCCCACCATGGGGAAGCCCCGGCCCCTCTCATCCTCTCCTGCCGGACGCGGTCGCTGAGCTGCCTGGCACCTCCCCAGCGGGGGCTACCTGCACCCCGGGGCCACTGGCTGTCCGAAAGCTCCCCATGGAGCTCAACATTGCACCGTGCCCTGCGGCTTCCCATGGCACCGCTCGGCATGGGACGGTGTGCCGTGCCTCCGCACCCCTGTCAGCTCCAGGACAGCCTGGCCTGCAGCCGCACAGGCAACAGCCCGGCTCTGCCGTAGCACCGATGTGGCACAGACCCTGACCCGGCCGGGTTTGCCTGTCTTCATGGTTGGAGGCTCCATAGCCCCTGGGGCAGCCGTGCCAGCGCCTGGCCACGGTCGCAGCAGGAAAAAAAAAAAAAATTCTTGCTTTTATATGGAGGTTCCCGTGTTGTTTTTTTATTAAATTGGTGCCCATCGTCTCCCATTCCAGTGGGCGCTGCGGAGCGGAGCCGGCAGGCAGCTGGGCTGAGCCTCAGCCTCCCCGTGGGAGGCAGGGGCAGGCGTGGGTGGCAGGTTGGCCACCCTCCTCTGGGACGGGTTTGTTCCCGTCACAGCCCGGCGCGCTGCCCGCTCTGCTCCTTCCAGCTGAAGTCACCCTCGGCCACAAGACGGACCTTTCCTCTCCCTCCTGCCCTGGCTGCGCAGCTCCCGCTGGGATAAAGCCACCGCAACGCCGGCTCCCGGCACACCGGGTGGGTGAGAAGGGCTGTGTAGCTCTAACCGCCCTGGCCCGGCTGAGAGCTCGTTACACATTTACCCTGCGTTAATGAGGCGGCACAGGCTGCTCCCGGCCTTCGGACCACAGGGATGCTTCGCAGGCAGCCACCCGGCCCCGTGGCCCCGGCAGGGGAGGGCTCTCGGGGTCCCACGGGGTGAGTCCCCCAGACACGGAACCGCGGTGGCAGCCATGTCCCCTTCCTCCCCCTCCAGCCCCGCTGGGCTGGGCTTCTCAGGAGCAGATGAGGCGGGGGGACGGCAACGAGCGCCTTTGCCCTGGCACCCCTCCAGGCAGGGAGAGGACCAAGCAGGCAGGGACGGCTCCTTGGGGACGTCGGGATGCTCCGTGGCGGCGATCGAGGACCCAGAGCTCACCCGCACCTCTCCCGCCTTCCCAGTGCAGACGGAGGGGGTGTTGGCACCCCAGCGAGCCCCGAGGTGACACAAGGCTGTCCACGAGTGGCTGGCTGGGTCGCAGGGTGCACGGGGAGGACACGGGACACAGTCGCCTTTTGTTGGTGCCGGCCCCGGGAGCAGGGACCGGGGCTTTGTGTCCCCTCCCTCCGCCCCCGCCGGCGGCGGCACTGGCGCCCAACACCGGGGATTTGGGGTTTAAAGAGCAGGCGGCAGCCGCAGCCCCGGCTTACCCGCTGGGCGAGGAGGCAGGCGAGCTCCGGCAGAGCCCACGCGCCATAGCAGGTGAGATGGTGGCCGCGGTGCACCGGGCTGCCCCGCCGAGGGGGGCCATGGGGGGTCCAGGGGCTGGGGCGGTGGAGCCCCCCGGGTGGGATGCCAGGTGCCTGTGTCACCTCGGTGGGTGGTGGGTGCCGGCGGGCTCAGACACGGGCCCCAGACGGAAGCGGGGGCAATGCTGGGCACGCGCTGTCTCCTCGTCCCCATCACCCCACGGCGGAGTGGGGACCCCCAAGCCCTGCCCCAGACCGGGCAGCCAGGGCCAGCACAGCCGCGTTGGGGGGCTTCCCAAGCGATGCCCCTTCCCCAAGGCACTGGTTTATGAGAAAGGGGGGGTTACCCAGTGCCCTCCCACCCCTGGCACCTTCAGGGCGCTTGCCAGCTCGGCCCTGGGCAGGGCTTGCCCTGGCCGGCACCTGGTCGAGCTCTGAGCCGTTCGGGGGAGAGGGGAGCCCGACGCCGGGCACCGGGCTGGGCAGGAGCGGGAGCTGGGCCGGCAGACAAGGCCCTATTGTGCCGCTCCGGGGCCGCCAGCTCGCCCGTCAATAGCCGCATTATGCTCGGTGGTGGCCCCCCCAGCCTTCCCAGCCGCCGCGGCTCTGCGGGAGCACCGTGGGAGGCAATTTGAAGTGGCTGTTGTGTTGGGGGGCCGGGGTGAGAGGAGGAGGAGGGTGGACAGGCCAGGGGGCCAGGGCATCCCCACCACCACCGCCGGGCTGGGTGCTGCCGGGTGCTGTGGTAGTGGGATGCTGCACTCCCCTGTGCCACCAGCTTTGGGGACAAGGTGCCCTGGATGGGGAGCGGGTGGGCTCAGGGGGTACCCGGGCACCCCTGTCCCTGCTCCCTTGCTCTCGCCATCCCGCCTGGCATCACCCATGCCCGTGGTGGCCACGGCCGGGCTGTGCTGCCGGGCGCTGCTCCGGTGCGGGGACATGCAACCGGGCAGTGAGGGGCTGACATCAGCCCTGGGTGTGGATGTCACCAGGCCAGTGGGAGCAGATGAATGGTCCCACGTGCTTCCCAGCGAGATACGCCCTGGCTAAAATTACTGACCTCGTGGCAGGGACACCAGCCTATTTTTAAAGCCCAGAGAAGCTGGATGCCACCAGTCGGTGTAGCAGGGAGCGTGGCCGGAGGGGCTGGGGTAGGGCAGAGGGCAGGGGGGCTCAGCCAGCATCTCTCCTGCCCTCCCGCCAGGATAGAGAGAGGGCCAGGCTGGTGGCAGAGTGCCTGTGTGCCATGTCCCACGTGCCATGGCCCCACTGAGGCTCCTGCCCTACTGGGATGGTTTTGAGGACCTTTCAAGTTCAGTGGTTTTCAGTGCATGGGATGCAGCCCCTCTGCTTGCCCCGGAGCCTGGCTGCCGGTGGCCACAAAGCCAAGGGCAGATGGTCGCCCCAGGGCAGCAGGATGGGATCCTAGAAGCCCCTGAACCCTCCCTTTCCCAAAAAGACATTGCACTGCACCGGGAGGATGGATGCCTCCTTCTTTATCACTGCCCCAAGGGTTCACCATGCACTCCACAGCTCGGTCCCACAGCAGGGACACACGATGATGACACCCCAGACATGCTCAGGCACTGTGGCCCACCCAGCACCCCACATCCCCTGGGCGGCCCGGCTCAGCCCGGCACAGGGTGGGGACAATTAAAAAGGGATTAGCCGGGCTACACTGGCATGGTGCTGCCGGGAGCCGGTACCTAATCCCGGCAGGAATGCGCTGGGGCCACGCGGGTCCCTGCTATGGGGGGTTTCACACGAGTGTGCTGTGATAGGGGGGTATATATAGGGTCAGGGGGGTGTATATATGGATGGGATGTGAGCCCTGAGCTGGTGATCCCCTGGGACACCGCCACCATGCCGCACTACGAGGGTGCAGCTGGCTTGGGTGCATTTCCCTGCCGCCAGCCTAAGCCCTCCCACCGGCCGGATGGCATCCCATGGGCTCCGTCCCCTGCCTGACACATCCTCCCCTCGCACCAGGGACGGGGCTCCCACCCGAGGCATGATGCCACCCTGTGGTCCGTCACCATGTGCCACAGGGACATGCAGCCACATCCCTGCCTTAGCACACAGCCGAGCCAGGTGTGCCGGCGAGGAGGCACCAGCACAGGAGAAGATCCCCGTGGTGTTCGTGGCACAGCAGGGCTGCGGTGGGGACTGGGGCTTGGGACAGGGAGCCAGCGTGGCCAGGGATGGAGGACCCATGCCAGCGAGGGGCCCCGTGCTGGGGGGGTCCCAAAGGAGTCCTAAAGCCACATCTTTGGTGCCGTCGCAAACCACCGGAGGCTTTTTGGGGAGGCCAGGCCCAGGGGGTACCAGCTCAAGGAGAGTATCCCCACACCTGGGCCAGGCTGGGGTGAGGATGCCCCTCCTCCCTCTGCTCCCTCCTCTCCCCCCGGCAAGGTGGCAGTGTCACCAGGAGTGCTGGCGAAGGCCACCCCGCTGCACAATCACATCTCTTGGCTGGGGAGCAGGGCCGCGCCCAGGTGGCACAGGGACACTTACAGCACCAGTTCGCATCTCACCTTGTCCCCCTGGGTTTTGCCTGACCCCGGCCATGATGGCTCCACGGGGGGCGGAGGGCTGCTCCCCAGCCTCCAGGGAGATGGGGGGACACCCCACAGCTTCACTCGCTCTGTGTCACCGCACAGGTCCCCACAGCATCACCAGGGCTATCCCGGCGAGGTACTGCTCCCGCTTGGGGTGCAGGATTTGTCCCCATCCCGCTGGCTAGTGGGTGACCATCCCGGCCCTTCTCACTCCATGTGGGTTCTCCAGCAGCCACTGGTCCTGGTCACCCATCTGATGCCATGGACTCATCCCATGCCCTGCTGGCTCACCCACTGGCACAGGAGGTGCAGGAGCCGTTGGCCGCTGCCTGCCGCCGTGCCGTCCCCGGGAGCCCCGCGGAGGCGGAGAGGAGCCGTTTCCTACCGTGAACATCGCTGGGGGCTCAGGCGCTGCCAGCGGAGCTACCGATGCTCGCCGGAGCCGGAACCGCTGGGGGAGATTTGGCCCAGGCAGCGATCCCCGGGTGCGGATCCGCCGGCGGCAGGGAAGGGATCAAAGAGCGAAGGTGCCGGCACCTGCTCGCGCTGCCGGCGGTGACGCCCCCACGCTGGCAGGGGGCCATGCCACTGGCACCCCGCCATGCCGCCCTCCACAGGGCTGGCAGCAAACGCGGGGATGCGGGCGGGATGCCGGTGGTGATGCCCGTTCCAGCTGGGGACCGTCACCGTGCCAGCGCCCAGTGGTTTCAGCGCTTGCCAGGAACACCCGGCGGGGTGGGAAGGGGTGGCCAGTGGGTGACGTGGCGCATCCCTCCCGCGTCGTTTTTTCCGGAATGGAAGCCCAGCCCTTCTGACGCCTGATGGTTTCTCCAGGCGGAGCTGCTGCTGGAGAGGTCCCCGCAGGGCTCCGGGGTTGGGGTGACAGTGATGCCACCTGGTCACCTTGCCACGTGTGCTGGCAGTGGCACTGGGTAGAAAGGTCCCAGCTGGGTGGAGGGAAACTGAGGCACAGTGCTGGCACAACAAGGGAAAGTGTCCACTGTGCAGGGTTGGGCACTGTTCCAGCAAGCTGGGACGGTGTGGACAGGGACGCCGTGCCCAACCCTGTGGGGACCACCCAACCCAAAGTCCTTCCGCAGCGCCCAGACAAAGTCTTATGGCAAAGTAACCCCTTCCGTACCAGTGCCAGCAGCTCCCTGTCCCCTTGCCGTCCCCATCCCCCTTGCTGCCTGTGATGCTGAGCTGGCGCTTGGCACCACAGCACAACCGGGAGGGGAATGGGGCAGAGGGTGCCACCAGCCTTCCGGCACGCCGGTGCACCCAAGCCGTCAGCAGGCAGGTTACCAGCAGTGAGACGGAAGGGCATCGCCGGGGCACCCCTCCTGGCACGGCTCCTCCTGCCTGCTGCTGGCCTGCCTGCGCCTGCCTGCACGGCTGCCTGCTGACCCTGCTGCCTGCCCACGCCAGCCCTCTGCCTGCACCTGCACCTGCCTGCACCCGCTGCCTGCCTGCACTCCCCCGCCTTCCCCTCTCGCCCCGCACCTGCCTGCACCCGCTGCCTGCACCCCTGCCTCCCCACTCATGCTGGACCTGCCTTCCTGGACTCCTGCAGCCGCAGGTAGGGACACCCAGGGGCGCGGGGGGGACGACGATAGGGCAAGGGGTGGCCCGCAGGACAGCCCCTGTGTCCCCCCCCCGCCCCGAGCCCTGCCTGCCGAGGCGCGCGTGGCCCCGCTGCCGGCACCACTCGGCACTTGCTATTCTTGGCAGCGGTGGCTGGAAAATGGGAGGCAGCGGAGGAATTTTGTTTGCTCCGGGCTGGGCCCGGGCCAGACATCTGGGCTGCAGCTGAGCGGGGCGCAGGACCAGCCCCCCCGCCGCCCCCCCGGCACGGCCCCCCAGTGTCCCCCAGCATGGCCCCAGTGCACCCCAGCAAAGCCCCCGGCACCCCACGCCATGGGCAGGCCGGCAGCTGCCCACCCCACGGACGAGGTGGCCCCGCCACTGGTGTGCTGAGCCACTGGTGCGCTGAGCGTGGCGTGCTCAGCACTGTGCTGGGGGGTCAGTGGGTGTCACTTGCGGGGGTCACCGTGGGCCATGTGGGGTGGCAGCACGGCTGCGTGTGTGTCCCCGGGTGGGTTCGCACGCGTGTGTTTTTGCACACGTCGGTTCGCACACGCGTGTGGGTGCGCGTTCGCACATGCATGGGGGGTGGTGGTGGCGTGTGTTTGCACGTGCGCGAGCGCGTGTGTTTGCACACGCGTGTGAGTGCCCGCGAGCGTGTGCTCGGTGTGAAGGTGCCGAGCTGCCTGTGCAAGGCGGCCGTTTGCACGTGTGCGCGTGTTTGCACACGAGTGTGCGTGTGCGCGTGCCCCCGGGCCGTGCCCCGCCCCGCCCCGCCCCGCTCCGTCCCGGCGGACGCGGAGGGCGGGGACGGGCCGGGACGAGCCGAGCCGGGACCCGGGACCCAGGTGGGTGCCGGGGGTCGGGCAGGGTGCGGGAGCTGCCGGGGCCGGGGGGCTCCCGGGGCCGGTACGGCGCGGAGGGGGTGTGTGTGTCCCGGTCCGGGGTGTGTGTGCTGCCGTCGGGGGTCTGCCCGGGCTGGCACCGGGGGGGGGAAGCTGGCGGCGGCGTCCGTGTCCCGGCTGGCACCGGGGGTCTCGGGGGCTGGATCCGTGCCGGAGCTGAGGGGGGATTGGCACCGGGGGCGACGGGGGCTGGATCTGGCAGTGCTGGCACCGGGGGTCTCCGGTGCTGCCGCTGCTGCCCGACCGCCCCCTCAACTTACCACCACCCCCCCGCGCCAGCATCGGCCCGGGACAGCCGGCGTGGGGGGGTCCGTGCCCCGGGGGGGTCTGCCCTGGCCCCTCGGCGGGGGCCGGCAGGTGACGGGCAGGCGGGAGGACCCCCGGTGTCCCCGCCACGGCCCTGGCTGGCCGGCAGCCGGGGGGTCTGGCAGAGCCCGGCATGTCCCCCCGCCTTGTCCCGGCACCTCTGGAAATGCCATTAGCGCCTGCTGCCCTCACGCCAGGCTGACGGGCAGCCCAGCCCGCGGCACTGCGCCTGGCCGGGGCTGCTGCCCGCTGCCCGCTGCCCGCCCGGGACCTGCTCTCCGTCCCGCCAGCCCGGGACGAGGCTGCCCCTGCCCGCAGGAGCCCAGGGCAAGCCCCAGCTGGCCGTGCCGGGCAGCAGGTAGACGTGCCCAGATCTGTGCCGGGCACTGCCACGCACACATGCGCCCCTGGCCCGGCACCCACCGCAGCCTGGCTCGCACCGCGCCTGAGCAAGGCGGCAGAACTTGGGGCGGTTGCACCGAGCCCCGGTGCTGCGGTGAGGCTTTGGTCATCACCCACGTCTCGGTGAGGCCCGGGTAGCTGCGGCATGGGTGAAACCTGTTGGCTTCGCCGGGGGCCGATGACCGGCGTGGCCGGGCTTGTGCTTCGCACGCGGCGCAGGGAGGTGCTGGCTGGCACGTCCTGGCTGCCTGCGGCTGCCCGGGGCTGCCGCGGCATGGCTGGCAGGCGAGGTGGGGAGCTGCGTCTTGGCGTGATGCTCGCGATAACCATCACCTCCCGCTCCCTGGGGGAGAGCGTGCCAGTGCTGGAGCCAGAGGAGCTCTTCCCCTACCCCATGGTAGGCACCCATGAGGGTGGTGGGCACACCAGTATGGGCCCTTCCAAGGGGATGTGGGCACCTGCTCGGCCAGAGCCTCCCCAAACCCAACTCCTGTTCAGAAGGTGATGCAAGGAGGGCTGGGGGCCAAACGGCAGAGGCTGTAGCAGTGGGGGAAACTGAGGCACGGGACCCCATGACTCCGACAATGGCCAGTTTGCCTGGTGCTCGGGAGTCTGCTGCCAGTCTGGGGTGCCCTGTCTGGCTGGCACCACCCCGGTGCTTGCCCAGTCCCCGCAGGACAGTTCTGTGCTTGCAGGCAGGAGCGCGCAGAGCCCAGCGCCCTCCTGCCGGCAGGGCTCAGGCAGGCACAGGGAGGGCTCGGTGCTGCTTGGCTGGGCTGCCTCAGTTTCCCCATGGGCAGGAGGGGGAGGGCTGCTCCCAGAGTCGGTTTGGTTCGGGATCAGATTAACAGGGGCTTAAAAACCATGGAGGGATGCAGCTGACCCACGGCCCCCCCCGCAATCACCAAGTCAAGCCCAGTGTGGGGGTCCCTTCGTGCCGTGCGGGGTTTGCCCTATGCTGATGCTTGGGGCTCTCCGGATCCCACCGGCAGCGCCAGCGTGGGGAGGGGTCGCAGTCTGGGGCTGACGCGGGGGCGGGGGGGTCTGTAACCCGAGCTGAGGTCTCGCTTCTCTGCCCCAGCCGCGGGGCCACCAGCCAGACCCCGGCCATGAGCCGCACGCTGCTCCTGCTCCTGCTCCTGCTGCGCGGCCCCACCGATGCCGGCCGCCCGCCGCCCGCCGCCACCCCCCGCCTCAAGCTGGCCTTCCCCGGTGAGCGTGGGACACGGGCAGGGTGGGGGGATGCGGGGTCAGGCGTGGGTGCACTGGTGCCGCATCAGCGCCCAGCATCATCCGTGGAGGGACAGGATCATCGTTGGGGAGAGGGGGTAGGCAGCGTGGCAGGAGGGGTGTGAAACCCCGGCACTGACCCCTCACCGGCACCGGTGCTGCCCTCCCCGCGGGCTGCCAGGCATTGGCATGGGCTGCCAGGTTCCTCGCCTGATGCCAGCCCCTGGGGCTGTGCCTTTGCTCTCGGCCCCCGGCATGTGCCGGATCAGGCGCCTGTCTCCCTGCAGTGCACCGCAGTGGCACTCCCCAGTCCCGGCTGTGCCATGTCCAGCGGGGACACCGTGCCGACCAGGGGGCCGCTGCCACGTCCCAGCTGGCCACCCCGCGGGCTTCGGCACGGCATGGGGGGCTTTGTCCAGCGGCGGGTCCCAGCGAGCACTCTCCTCCCAGCTGGACAAAGGGCTGTTTGTTCCCGCCACGGTGGGATTAGCTCCGCGGGGCAGGGAATGGCCCCTTCCCCCCCGCCGCCTGCAGCCGGGGTGGGTGATGCAGGTGCTTGGGGGGGGGGGGCGCGGGGATGGGTGCCGGACCGGCATGGGGATGGGTGCTGGGCAGCGCAGGGGTGGGTGTCAGGCTGGTGTGGTGATGGATGCTGTGCCGGCACAAGGTCGGTGAACCCAGTCAAGCCAGTGGGACAGGTTTGGGGGAGGGGGTGGCATGGCAGGGGAGCCATGGCCAGACCCGAGTTCCCCCCGGGGTGTGTGTCCGGGGCAGGGGAGCGTGCCGGGCAGCAGTGGGTGCTGCGGTGGGGCTGAGCAGTGCCGGTGGGTTGCGGCAGAGCTGCGGGCTCGCCACGGGCTGCGCCTCTTCACGCTGGAGCGCTCGTGCTGCTACGAGGCCCTGCTGCTGGACGAGGAGCGCGGCCGCCTCTTTGCCGGTGCCCAGAACCACCTCCTCTCCCTGGCCCTGGACGACATCAGCCAGCAGGACAGGAAGGTAACGGGTAGGGATGGGGACACGCCAGCTGGGTGGCCACGGGCGCACCCCAGGACTGTGAGCGTTCCCCTCTCCCCCCGCAGATCTACTGGCCGGCACCGGTGGAATGGAGGGAAGAGTGCAACTGGGCTGGCAAGGACATCACCGTGAGTGCCGGGGGACTGGGGCGGGGGGATGCCGATCACTGTGAGTGCCGGAGAGACTGGAGGGGGGGGTTGCCAGGGCATGCCAGGGGGCTGCCCCAACGCCACCTCCCCGTGCCCTGTGCCCCCAGGCCGAGTGTATGAACTTCGTGAAGATCCTGCACCCCTACAACCGGACCCACCTGTACGCCTGCGGTACCGGTGCCTTCCACCCGGTCTGTGCGTTTGTGGAGGCCGGCCAGCAAGCGGAGGTGAGCCCCCCCCCAGCACCTCTGCCGGCCCCCGCTGCTGCTGCCCTGCTGCCTCCCATCCTTCTGCCCTCCAGGAGCCCGTCTTCAAGCTGGACCCCCGGCGCACGGAGGACGGCAAGGGGAAGAGCCCCTACGACCCCCGGCACGCAGCCGCCTCCATCCTCGTGGGTAAGGGAGAACCGAGCCCGGCACTGGGGGGGCAGCCACGGTGTGGGGGAAGGTGCCAGGGGGTTCCCCGTAACGCTTCCCTTGGTGCCTGCCAGGCGAGGAGCTCTACTCCGGGGTGGCCACCGATCTGATGGGCCGGGACTTTACCATCTTCCGCAGCCTGGGCCGGCGTCCCTCCATCCGCACCGAGCAGCACGACTCCCGCTGGCTCAACGGTCAGTGCCAGGGAGCGGGAGGGTGGCAGGGCCACCGGCACGCTGGCACGGCATCACTGCTCTCTGGAGGCATCAGGGCAATGAATCCTCCGGGCTCGGTTGCACCCCATCCTCTGCTGCCTGCAGAGGGTGATGTGGGGGGTCTCTGTGCCCCCCGCAGACTGCCGGTGCCCAGTGGAGTCCCACCCTAACCCTGCCTGTGCCCCATAGCCGGGCGGGGGGGGGGGCTGTGCCCTCCTGGGACCCCAGCGGGTGCCCCAGGATCCCCGGGGAGCAGGGCTAGCGGAAGCACTGGAGGCAGCACCCCTCTGCCCCCAGAGCCCAAGTTCGTGGCTGTTTTTTGGGTGCCGGAGAGCGAGGACCCCGACGATGACAAGATCTACTTCTTCTTCCGCGAGACGGCGGTGGAGCGGCAGCAGGGGCTGGGCAAGACCAGCTTCGCCCGCATCGGCCAGATCTGCCGGGTGAGAGCACCCACGGGCAGGTGGGCTGGGGGCTGGGGGTGCCCCTGGCTGCTCCCCGTTGCTGCTGACATCAGTACCCCCCCTCTCCCGGCAGAATGATGTGGGCGGGCAGCGCAGCCTGGTGAACAAGTGGACAACCTTCCTGAAGGCTCGGCTCATCTGTGCCGTGCCGGGACCTGACGGGGCAGACACCCACTTCGATGAGCTTCGTGAGTGCAGGGGGGGCCGGGGCATCCCCGGCATGTCAGGGCAGCACTGATGCCCTCCCTGCTTGTAGGGGACGTTTTCCTGCTGCAGACAAGGGACAAGCGCAACCCCCTGGTCTACGCTGTCTTCTCCACCTCCAGGTCGAGCTCCCTCCCCACCCCAGCCCCCCATGCCCAGTGGTGCCCCCCTCGCCCCTCACATTACCCCCTCCCTCTCCCGCCAGCTCTGTTTTCCAGGGCTCAGCCATCTGCGTCTACACCATGGCCGACATCCGCCGGGCGTTCCTGGGCCCCTTCGCGCACAAGGAAGGTCCCAACTACCAGTGGGTGTCATACCAAGGGCGCGTGCCGTACCCCCGTCCGGGCATGGTACGTGGCATGGGGGTGTCCCGCCTGGTGCCACCGGTGGGATGCTGGTACCCAGGGTAGGTGGGGGAGCGAGACCCCGCTCAGTCAGTGCCGCCTCCCCGCAGTGCCCCAGCAAAACCTTCGGCACCTTCGGCTCCACCAAGGACTTCCCGGACGAGGTGATCCAGTTTGCCCGGCACCACCCGCTGATGTACAACCCGGTGCTGCCCCATGGCCAGCGCCCCCTCTTCCTGCAAGCTGCCGTGCCCTACACCTTCACCCGCATCGCCGTGGACCGTGTCACCGCCGCCGATGGCCACTACGATGTCCTCTTCATCGGCACAGGCACGTGGTGACCCTGGGGCTGGGGCAGGGGGTGTGAGCTGGAGGGTGCCAAGGCTGGGACCCCCGGCCTCACCCCTCCCTGCCCGTAGATGTGGGCACAGTGCTGAAGGTGGTCTCGGTGCCCAAGGAGAGCTGGCATCGCATGGAGCCGCTGCTGCTGGAGGAGCTGCAGGTCTTCCAGGTGAGGGGGGGGGTTCCGTGCCCCCACAGTAGGACCTCCCCCAGCACCCTCTCATGCTGCCCACACTCCGGGTCGTGCCAGGGCACTCCAGCTGCTGGGACGTGGGAGCTGGCATCCTGGATGCCTGCATCCCCACCCCCCCCACCCCACCCCCATTGACTCCAGCCCACACTCTGCCCACAGGACGCTTCCCCCATCACCAGCCTGCAGCTCTCCTCCAAGCGGGTAAGGGGGAGACCCCACATAGGTCCCCATGTCCCACTGTGTCTCTGCCTGACCCCACGCCACAGCGTGGGGGTGCTCAGCCCCATGTTACCCCCGCCTTCAGCAACAGCTCTATGCCGGCTCGACCACGGCGCTGGCCCAGCTGCCCCTGCACCGCTGCGGCGCCTACGGCAAAGCTTGTGCCGAGTGCTGCCTGGCCCGGGACCCATACTGCGCCTGGGATGGCACCGCCTGCACCCGCTACGTGCCCAACACCAAGAGGTAGGTGAGGTGCCACGGCATGGTGCTGGGGCAGCTAGCCCGCCCTGAGGCCAGGGTGAGGGGCACAAGCCCTGCTGCCGCAGCCCCTGCTCCTCTGCCACCTCCCCGCAGGCGTTTCCGCCGGCAGGACGTCCGCAACGGTGACCCCAACCTGCTCTGCTCCGAAGGTGAGCTGGGACGTAACCGGGGGTTGGGGGTCAGCCCTGCCAAGGTGGCGGGGTGACAGCCAGGCCGTGTCGTCCCCCCCCCAGACCCCCGGCGGGGCAGCGTACCCCAGAAGCAGCTCTACGGGGTGGAGGGCAGCACCGCCTTCCTGGAGTGCATCCCCAAATCCCTGCAAGCCCACGTTCTCTGGACCTACCAGCGCACCCCAGATGACCCACAGCGAGAGGTAGGCTTTCCCCGGCTGGGTGCCACCGGCGGGACCATGCCATGCCGTGCCGTGCCATGCCGTGCTGACTGCCCGTCCCCGCGGGTGCCGCAGGTGCAGGTGGACGAGCGGGTGGTGCGGACGGAGCGGGGCATCCTGCTGCGCAGCGTGCAGCGCACCGACGCCGGCCTCTACCTCTGCCACGCCACCGAGCACGGCTTCACCCAGCCCCTGCTGCGGCTCTCCCTGGAGGTGATCGGCACCCGGCAGGCAGCGGGCATGGCCCCCGCTGGAGACCCCCAGCTCACCGCCGGGCCTCCCGGCCGCAAGGTCTGGTACCGGGACTTCCTCCAGCTGGTGGAGCGCCCGCCGCTGGGACCCGCAGACAGGGTCTGCCAGCGGCTCTGGAGCCGGGGGAGACCCCCGCTGCCCCCCCGTGCCCACGCTGGACCCCCTGGCCGCGGGCAGGGCGAGGAGCCGCGCAAAGCCCGCCGCCGGCGCACCCACGAGGGGCCGCGGGCCGAGCGGGGCCCCCGCAGCGCATCCCCCTGGTGACCCCGGGGCCGGCCCCGGGCACCGGGCTCTGCCTAGGAGCGGGGCCGCGGGCAGGGGCGAAGCCCCCCGCCGGCCTCAGCCATCCCACCGGCAGCACCGGAGCCGGGCACGGGCAGCGGCGGGGGGCTGCGGCTGCGGGGGCAGGAGGGCAGCTGGGCTGACTGCCCCCCCTCGAGGGGCTGCCGGCCACCCTTGCCACCGGCTCTAGCACTGGTGGAGGGACCCCACCAGCTGCCGGCACCACAGAGTCACCGAAATATTTATTAACGACTGTTACGGATGAATGTAAACCTGCCCCGGTGGGGGTGGCAGGGCCAGGCTATACCCCCCCAAACCCAGGCATGGTGCCGCAGGGGTACGGGGCAGCAGGGCCACCCTCGGGTTCTGGGGGGGCTGTAGGTGGGAGCAGGACCCCGGAGGGGCAGGATGGGTGCTGGCGGGATGCAGGGGGCCCGGCAGGAGGAGGGGTGCCCAGGGAGGAGATGTGGGGAGGCACGGAAGTGGTGCCCAGCGCCCCGGGTGCAGAGCAGCAGCGCGGGGGAGCTTGTACTAATTGAGCACAATAAAGCAGAGGATTCAGCCTGGGGTCCTGCGTCTGCCCTAGGGAGCACTCGGGGGGGGGGGGGGGGGGGAATGACACAGAGAATGGAGGGAGGCAGGCGGGTGAGTTATGGTGGGGAGCCAAGAGGGTCGGGGTGCACAGCGCTTGGATGGGGGGGCTGCATCCCGCAGGGATATTCCCAAGGCCGTGGGGTTGGCCCAGGTTTGCGGCTGCCCGTGTTTTCATTTCTGGAAAATGAAAACCGAAACTTGACTTTGGCATTTCCCAGTTGTCAACAGCCCAGCGCTTAAGGCAGTGACAGGAGGTGACCTCAGGGTCTGCTGCCTCCCACTGCTTGTTGGTGGCACCTGGTTCTCCCAGTGACACCAGCACCCACCACGTCCCAGCGCTGGCTGCACCCCAGTCGGGACACTTGATCCCCCAGCGTGGGCATGGGCAGGCGCTGGGGCAGGCAGGGCACCCCCAGACCTGGGCAGGACACAGCACAGGGTCCCCGTGGTGGGACACTGCCTCTGGCTAGCTGGGCACCCAGGGGAGACCCGGGGCAAGAGCCCCCCAGGGAGCCAGGCCGGTGGAGGTGAAGCCCCAGGGCTGGTGCCACCTTAACTTGGCGTGGCAGTGACACCATCAGGTGGTGGCCCGGGAAGGTTTAAAAGCCGCTGCAGGCAGGAGCAGGCAGAGGATGGAGCTGGATTTTTCCTGAAGTCCAGCTGGCAGCAGGCTGGCACCTCTGACCCAGCAGCCGGTGGCATTGATGTCCCTCCTCATCCCAAGAGTCACCCCTTACCGCCCCATCCCCGGTGCCACTTGGCACTGTCCCCAACCCAGTGAGCAGCACGAGGATCTACCAAGGCATTTATTTCCAGTACAACATGGGGGAGGGGGGGGGGGGTAGGGAGTAGGGGAGGGGGAGGTATAGGAGCATCTGCTGGTGCTGGGGACGATGCTTAGGAGGATGAGCAGGCAGGGAACCGGGGTGTGCCACCCCGGAGCCGCAGGAGCAGGTAGATGGTGCTCCTGGGATGGACGTTGTAGTGCGCCAGCGTGTGCCGGTCCTCCAGCTCCTTGGACTGGTACGTCAGGCGCTGCTGGTCAGGGGGAAGCCCTCTCTGAATGTGGATCTGCTCCTTCAGCTGCCGGATGGTGTCGGTGGGCCACACCCTGTAGGTGGTGGTCCGGTTCTTGTCATCCTTCACAAAGATCTCCATCTGCTGGGGCTCAGTCTGCAGCAGCAGCAGCGTGGTGCTGTAGAAGATGCCGTAGGTGGCCAGGGTCTTTTCATCCTCCAGGATGAGGGTGTTCCCCCTCGGGTCCTGCTGCGCCAGGCGCTGCCTGTACTGAGGGATTCCCCACTGCTGCTCGATCACCTCCTTCAGCTGCCTGATGGTGGTGTCCGGGCTGACGGTCATTTTCAGGCTGGTGCCCAACAGCTGCTTCACCTCAATTGTCACGGGCTGGGCCGGCTGCGGGGGCAGGAGAACAGGTGGGCAAAGCCAGCAGGGGCTGAGGGACCGCGATGGCCGCAGGTGCCGGCAGCCTTACCTGCACAGCCCAGGGCTGGACGGTGCGGACACAGGGCAGCAAAAGGTCACAGGTAGCTTCCTTTGCCACTAGGTCCCACTTACTGCCTTGGCCCAGGATGCCTGTGGGGTCGGCGGGGTCCAGGATGATGGGACTGCGAACACAGAGGGTGGGCACTGCCATCAGCCCTGGGCAGCGCCGTGGGGCAGGTGGTACAGTTCCCACCAGGCGTGGTACTCACCGGGGTTCACGAAGCACGCTCTTCACGTGGGTGCCGATCTGGCTGTGCTGGAGTGAGTAGCACGTCTCCCAGTAGACGCAGATCTCCCTGGGTCGGCACAGCAGCTCCAGCACCGTACGGAAGCCCGCGGCTGTGTCAAAGGAGTCACTGGAGCGTGTGCCCTGCTCCCAGGCATAGATGGTCAGCAGCTCCACAGCATACTTGGGGGGCAGGTCCTCACTGTGGTACCTTGGCTTCACCCGCTGCAGAGAAGATGGGGACAGGAATGAGAGCTGGCCGGGGTGGGAGCCCAGTGGGTGCCAGGGAAGCCGGGCAGCCCCTCACCTCCTTGTACCAGTGCTTGACCAGGCGCAGGAGGTTCTTCAGCTTGGCGGGGAAACGCTTCACAAATTTCTTCTGCAGTTCAGTGAAGCAGGGGGAGAACTCCCCGGGGCCACTGTTGGCTCTCAGAAGCTCCGTGTATGCCACCTCATACAAATTCGGGTCCATCCAGGCGTCCCGTCTTATCTGCCCTGTGGGGTGAGGATGGTGAGAGTCATCCCGGCACTGACACCACAGCCTGGCCCTGCACCAGCCCGCAGCCCTTACCCAAGGCGTCATAGGCGGGCAGGATGTCCACTTCAGTGGACTCCGAATTCTGCTTGGAGTGGAGAGTGAGGCTGAGGGAGCGCGGTGTATTGCCAGGACCCTTGTACCGGGGCTCGCTGATGGCCACGGTGAACGTCAGGCTCTGCCTGCAGGCGTGCAGCCTCATCTTGATCAAATCCAGAATAGCCATTCTATTCTGCTTCTGGTCCCGGTAGCTGGAGAAGCAGCTGAGGAAGAGCACCACATCGGCGTCGGAGTTGTTCCGCAGGGCTGTGCCCTTGCCTGCCGAGCCGCCCTGCGGAGAGATGCTCTGCCCGCTCAGCACAGCTGCCCCTCAGCACAGGGATCGCCTGCCACCATTCCTGGGGCTGCCGGGGGAAACTGAGACAGGGCATGAGCTGGAGCAGCAGGACAGAGGGAAGGGTGGCAGCAAGGGGTGCTGGCCGGTCCCCGCGCTGGGCAGTGCTCACCTTGACGGTCTTGTTGACATGGATGTTGGTCTCCTTCAGGAAGCAGTCCTCCTTCAGGAAGTCACAGATCTGCTTCACTGTCTGCTTCACCTGGTTGCTGAAATCCGTGCTGGGCTGCAGGGTGCCCATGATCCAGGTGTCCAGCTCTTTGGCAGTCACCGTTGTCAGCCCGTTCGTGGATGGCACCTGCCTCACTTCCATCCTGCCGGCTGTGGTGGCTCCCTCTGCACTCTCCTGACTTGCTGCTTTCCCTCTGTCCAATCCTGCCTGCAACTCTCTGCCTGCTCCTGCCTGCAGCAGCTTTTAAACCTTCCCGAGACACCACCCTGATGGCGTCACCGCTGGGAAATTAAGGTGGCCCTGGCCCGGGGTTTCGCCTTTCCCCGGCCTCTGGTCCTGGCTTACCGGGGGTCCCCAGGGTGCCCCCGGTGCCACCGCCGTGGGGGCTGGGAGGGGGCAAGAGGGGCTGCACGGCACGGCCATCACCCCGGCACCCGGCTGAGGTGCAGCAGCGACAGTGGCAGTGAAGGCAGCTGCCTGCAGGCTGGGTCTGGGGTGCTGCAGGACCTTGTAGCCCTGGGTCTGGGGATGCCCTGCCTGCCCCAGCGCCTGCCTGTGCCCATACCAGGGGCTCACGTGTCCGGGCTGGGGCGCAGCCAGCGCTGGGACATGGCTGGTGCTGGTGGCACAATGTTACCACAGGCAATGGGACACGGCTGGAGCCCGCGTCACTAGAAGCCCTGGTATCACTACAGTCAATGAGATGCAGCCAGTGACAGTGTCACTGTGGCACCTGGTGTCACCCCCAGCTGGTGCCAGCATCACTTAGGGGGTTCTGGTGTCATCCCCGGCAATGGGACGTGGCTGGTGCCAGCATCACTCGGGGGGTTCCAGTGTCACCCCCCGCAATGGGACACGGCTGGTGCTATCACCACCATGGGTGCTGGTGCGGCGGGCGGTACGGGCAGGATGCTGCTGCCTGCGCTGCCTTAAGCGCCGGTTGCGGCGGGGCCGGGAAACGGGAGTTTCGATTTGTGCCGCAGTTTCGGTTTCTGACTCCACCGTCTGGAAACGAAAGTGCGAAGGCACCGCTGCGGTGGCTCTGCCCCTGCCCTGGCGGTCCCTGCCAGCCTCCCCCTGGGGTGCAGGCTGGACCCCCCTCGTTTTCTAAACTCCTCCTCCGAGAGGGTCTGGCTGCGGCTGGGGACAGTCTTCGCCTCTGACTGTAAAAAAGTGCTCGGACCCCCGGTTGTGCCACGGAGTCGGTTTATTTCAGCTCTGGCAGGGTGTGTCGGAAGAGAGACCCCTCTCGGTTGTTTCCCTGTGCCTTTTATGGCCTCACAATGTATTACACAAGGGGTTCACGTGTCCATCTGCACGACATGCATGGACTTTTTGTCCAAACAGTTTGTTTAATAGCTGCTTTTCCTCTATGATGACTGGAGTATCATCTTTCCAGTTTTATCGCGTCACGCAGTTTCACCATCCTCCCGTCTTATCTGCACTTGGGTATCATTTGTCTTCTGTTGACTTCAGATAGAAAGGTTTCTGTCTTTCTTTGAAGGTCCTTTCCTTCAGTTACAGGCTTGAGCCAGTTTATCTCTTTGTGCAAGACTCCCAGTTCTTCGCCTTTTTGACTAAGCAAAGGGTCAACTAAAGTTCAGTTACGGTTTGCGGCCCAAGGCTTCCACACTGCACTCAGTCATGCCAAAAAAAGCCACTCAAGTTTCAATTCAACCTAATATTAAGCGTCACATCAGTTGGTCTTCCCTTGTCCACTGCCACTGTAACCCCTTCGTAGAAGGCCACCAAATTTGTCAGGCATGACTTGCCCTTGGGGAAGCCATGCTGGCTGTCACCAATCACCTCCTTGTTTTCTGTGTGCCTCATGATCTGCTCCATGATCTTGCCAGGCACAGAGGTGAGACTGACTGGCCTGTAGTTCCCTGGGTCTTCCTTGTTTCCCTTTTTGAAAATAGGGGTTATGTTTCCCCTTTTCCAGTTGGCAGGAACCTTGCCAGACTGCCACGACTTCTCAAATACGATGGCTAGTGGCTTAGCGACCTCATCTGCCAGTTCCCTCAGGACCCGCAGATGTATCTCATCAGGTCCCATGGACTTGTGCACCTTCAGGTTCCTCAGGTGGTCTCGCACTTGATCTTCACCTACAGTGGGCAGTTCCCCATTTTCCCAATCCTCGCCTTTGCATTCTGCGTCATGGGCAGTGTGGCTGCAGTCCTTGCCAGTGAAGACTGAGGCAAAAAAGTCATTGATTACCTCAATGTGTCCCCTTAGTGTTGGGTGACAATAGGGCAGGGACCAGGGCAGGAATACAGACAGGGGGAGGGATACGGGCAAGGATGTGGGCAGGGACAGGAGCAGGGGTACAGGCAGGGATATTGGCAGGGGCAGAGACAGACGGGGATATAGGCAGTTATGGGCAGGGACAGTGATGGGAGCGGGGTAGAAATAGGGACAGGAGCCAGTATTTGGGCAGGGATGGGGATACAGGCAGGGGGCGGGACAAGGACAGAAGCAGAGATACAGGCAGGGGCAGGAGCAGGGAAAAGGACAGAAGCAGGGACTGGTGCAGGTGTGCAGGCAGGGGCAGGGACAGGTAGAGGGACAGGGATACGGGCAGGGATGTGGGCAGGGAGGGGGGAAGGGACAGGGCCAGCAGCAGGGATGGGGTACAGGCAGGGGCAGGGCCGTGGGCAGGGACTGGTGCCACAAACATTTCGCACCTGGCCCTGGCGGCCCGAGGAGCGAGGCCAGGACACCAAGGCGAGAACAAGAGTCATTCTTTATTTGCACCCGTGGGGTGTCCCAGCCACATGGGGGCACCCCAAACGTGGTGTCACACGCGGCGCTCACACCCCCCCGAGCGCTGGGGTACAGCATGGCTTGGCGAATCCCTACTTACCTACCCCCACCCCGCTCCTTTGCAAAGCCACTCCAATTCTATGGCAGCGGTGGCCTTTTCCTCACCCGGGTGTCCCTGGAGTCCATCTTGCTACAGGTATTTATCTGTGAGGCCAAGCCACGGGAGGGTCTCGGGGGGCGTCAGAGGGGCTGGGGTGCTGGCCTTCTCTTGGGAGTCCAGGGGTGGCCTTCACCCTTCAGCTGGGGCCGTTCTCCTCCTCCTCCTCCTCCTCCTCCTCCTCCTCGCAATGAGCCTGCGTCCTGTAGCCATGGCTGCTGAACCGTTAACTATGCAGTATACAATGTAAATATATATATGTATCTTAAGAAAGTTCATACAATTTCATACTATAATGACTAATCGGCACACTAATTAGGGAATGAGATTTTCCTCAGGAGACGCAGGCAGGGGCAGGAAAAGGGATGTGGGCAAGGACAGTGACTGGCCAGGGGTGGAAACAGGGGCAGGGGCAGGGACAGGGGCACAGACGGGACGGGGACAGTAACCGGTCAGGGACAGGTCAGCGGCGGGGGCGGGACCGGGGGCGAGACAGGGACGGGGACAGGACAGGACAAGGACAGGACACAGACCCCCCGCCGCCCGCGGAGAGCGACAGTCCTCCCCCACGCAGGGGGGCGCATGCGCAGAAGGCGACGGGCACTCCCAGGGGGCCGCGCGGCGGAGGCGGGCCGGGGGGGGCAGATCTGTGGGCGGGGCCGGAGGCGGGGCCTCCCGCCAGGGGAGGGGCGCGGGGTCCGCGCGCGGCGGCCATGCCGCGCTCCCGCCGAGCCGCGCGCCGTGAGTGGGGGCCCGGGCGCGGTGCAGGGCGGGAAGGCGGCGGACCGGAGAGGGTCGGGGGGGTCGGGAGGGCCGAGCCGCGGCGGGGCGACGGCGACGCGGGGACCGCCGGGCCGGCCCGAGTCGGGTCGCACCGCCATGCCGTGCCATGCCGTGCCGTGCCGTGCCCGGCAGTGGGGCGCGGTGGCCCGCAAAGGCCTCGCGGCCCGCACAGCTCTCGGACCTCCGGTTCGGCGGCCCCCGCGCCGCCTCTCCCCCGTGCGGCCGGGCTGACAGGAGCCTGTCGCCATCTTCCCCCCCCTCCCCACAGGTGGCCCCGGCAGCGCCCGGGCGGGCTCGCCCGCCAGCGAGGAGGAGGCCGGCAGCGAGGTGCTGAGCCACTGCAGCAGCGCCAGCGAGGGGGCCAGCCCCGCCGAGGAGGCTGCAGGTGAGCCCCGGGGGCTGCCCCCTGTCCCCCTCTGTGTCCCCCGGTGGGTGGCGGTGCTGCTGCTGTGTTTCCCCCCACCCGTGGACCCCCCCCCCTCCACCTTCGTGCCTGGGCACCGCCGTGACCTGGGTGCCACCCCGGCAGGGAGCGAGGCGGCGGGTGAGCAAGGCCAGGAGGAGGAGGCAGAGGACAGGCTGAAGGAGCACATGGACAACCTCCTGGACAAGAGGTGAGGAGCGGCTGTCACCCCCCCGTGGGCATGCCTGGCCCGCTGCCCGTCCCTCCCGCTTCTGCCAGCCACAGGCAGGGCCATGCCTTGTCCTGGGCCACCCCACCCCGTGACCTCCCGCGGTCTCTCACAGTGCCAAGACGCGGCAGGCGGCACTGCAGAGCTTGCGCCTGGCCTTCTCCTCCAAAACCCTCTCTGAGTTCTTGCTGGAGCGCCGCCTCACGCTCACCGACTCCCTGGAGAAGTGTCTCAAGAAAGGTCTGGGCACAGGCAGGTGCTGGGACTGGGGGTGGCGGGGTCGGTGACCAGTGTCTGAGGGAGGTCTCATGTGCTGCCCGCAGGTAAAGGGGAGGAACAGGCACTGGCAGGCACCGTCCTCACCCTCCTCTGCCTCCAGATGGGCTCTGGCCCGGAGGGGGAAGAGAT
Organism: Vanellus vanellus; assembly: GCF_965231255.1. Lineage (NCBI taxonomy): Eukaryota > Metazoa > Chordata > Aves > Charadriiformes > Charadriidae > Vanellus > Vanellus vanellus. The sequence goes on along the minus strand of NC_138914.1, from coordinate 17,820,820 downwards.
GTTTCGCAGCCTGAAGCCTCTGCTCATCAGTGTCCTGACAGACAGCACGGCCAGCCCTGGTGCCCGGCAGAGCGTAAGGCCTGGCCCCTTTCCTCCTGGGCACAGGGAGCACCTTGGTGGTGGGGAGAGCCTGAGCGATGCCTTTGGGGATCCCTGTGGTCATGGGAGGGCAGCAGGACTGGGTGTTGTGGAGAGCAGTGGGGTAAAGCGGGCGGGTGCTGGATCTGGCCTGGCACTCTTACCTCTGACTGCCTTTTCCCCCTCTCTGTCACCAGTGTGCCACAGCCCTGGGCATGTGTTGCTACATTGCTGCTGCTGACCTCGAGGTAAATGCGCCTGGGTGTCACCCGTACCCCTGCCGGAGGGCACCCCGGGGGCTACCGTGCCACTCGCCCTTGGCCCATAGTGCCAGGGCAGCTTTGGAGCTGAGCCAGGGAAGGGGCACGAGGACATCGGTGACAGTCCAGGCCCCTTCCCTGGGCAGTGTGGAGTTGAGCTGAGGTGGGAGCCCACCTCGCAGAGGTGGTGTGTCCTGAGTGGAGGAATCCCCCCTGCCCTGGCAGCTCCTGGTGCCCCTGGGCCAGGTGGATCCCCTTTGGTACCCAGTGTGTGGCTTCGCTTTGGCATCTTCCTGGCAGCTGTGGCCTGACAGTTGGTTTTGCCCCCTCCAGGACCTGATCTCGTGCCTGTCCTGCTTGGAGGGTGTCTTCAGCACCGCCAGCACAGGTGAGGGGGGTTCAGCACCCGCTCAGCATGGCCCTCTGCACTGCAGCGCGCTCCAGTCATGGTCCCTGCTCCTCACCATCTGTCCCCCCTCCCACATCAAGAGTGTCTTGGACAAGTGAGTGGGGCAAGGGGGGGGTGCAAGGGGCTGGTGGGGGGCAGCTGGCTGCAGAGCGGGGAGCCCCTGAGGTGGCACCCGGCCTCCCTGACTGCCCTCCTGCCTTCTTTTCCCAGTGGCTGGCTGAAGCTGCCCCCGCTGCTGTCCAGCAGCAGCGTTGCACTGCGCATCCTGGCTGGAGAAACAATCGCACTGGTCTTTGAGCTGGCCCAGGACATGGAGGTATGGCGGGTCGCTGCAGTGGCAGGAGGCAGCGGGTGGGCGGGCAGCAGAGCGGCAGGGAGCTGCCGGCGCAGGCACCCTCCCCTTGCCCGGGCTGAGCTGGCACTGACAGCGTTGGGACGCTCCAGGCTGGCGTCACCAGTGGGTGCCCAGGCAGAGGGGCTACCCTAGTGATCCCCCAGCACTGTCTTGCGATGGCAGCTGTGGGAAGTGCCCAGAGCTGCATCCTCTCCAAACCCCACTGTTTTTTTGGCAGGAGGGCTTGTGCCACCAAGATACAGAGTTCCTGTGTGCCCAGCTCAAGGTCCTGGCTACTGAGAGTAATAAGTACCGAGCCAAGACAGACCGACGGAAGCAGCGCTCCATCTTCCGGGACATCCTGCGCTTCATCGAGGTACCGGGGGCTGGCGGTGCCCTTCCTTGCTGAGCCCCTGGCTGTGCAGCTGCTGCTCAATTGCCTGGTGATTCCCCTCTCTCTGTGAGAGCCAGGGGACACACAGGGCTGGCACCCAGGTTATTGCTGATGCCTCTCTCTGCTCAGAGTGGGGAGTACCAGGAGGAAACCATCCGATTTGGCCTGGAGTGCATGTACCTGGACAGCTGGGCACGCCAGCGGACCTACCAAGCCTTTAAAGAGGTGCTGGGCTCCGGCATCCGCCACCACCTCCAGGTAGGGGCTGGGTGGCTGCACCAGGGGTGCTGGGCCAGTGCTGGTGGGTGCTGACAGGCCCCTGCTTCCACAGAACAACGAGCTGCTACGGGAGATCTTCGGCCTCGGGCCCCCCTTGGTGCTGGATGCGGCTGCCCTGAAAGCCAGCAAGGTCTCCCGCTTTGAGAAGGTGGGTGCCCCCACACCGGATTTGTGCCTACAGTCCCCTCCGATGCCACCCTGGGCTCCAGCCAAGCATCTGAGTGTGGTGGGCACTGGTGGGGAGGTGGTCAGAGGGGCACCCCCTAACCCATCTCTCCTTCCCTCCCCTCCCAGCACCTCTACAACTCAGCTGCCTTCAAAGCCCGCACGAAAGCCCGGAGCCGGGTGCGGGACAAGCGGGCAGACGTGCTGTGACGGGCGGAGGGGGGCAGAGCCCCCAGCCCACCTGGACTGCAGACCCAGCACTGTGAGGGGCAGGTGCCCCCAGCCCTTGGGCTTTTAGTCATGTACAGCAGAGTATTTAATGCCTGGAGCTGCCCCACTGGGGGCTGCCGCCTCTTTTATTTTTTTAACCAAAAAAATGATGGATAAAAGAAGAGCTCAGAGGGGGTGGCGTGCTGCTGTGTGCCCGCTCTGCAGCTGGGGCTCTGCATGGGCACGGCGGGAGGGGGTCTCACAGAGCTCCTGCAGCCCTTTTCGCAGGCAGGGCTCGTGTCCCCTCTCTCCGGTCCCATGGGGGCACTGGGGTGGCCTGGCACAGCCTGAGGGGCTGGGTGGGAGGGCAAAGCCATGCAGGGCTGCAGGGCAGCTGGCCCTGGTGTCCATGCCTGCGGAAGGAGCACTTCCCCAGCTCCCCCCTGCCACCCTAGGCACAGCCCCTGCCTCCCTGCAGCCGGCCTGGCACGCAGGGGTGGTGGCAGAGTGGTGTGGGGTGGCAGGCGCTGCCCAGCCCTGCCAGCTGCCCGCTCTGAGCCCTTTTCCAGCCAAATGCTTTATATGAAATAGTCCTCTTGTGGGAATTTAATTACGGGGGGGTGGCACAGTGGGTGAGGCCCAGTGCTGCCCATACAGCCTCGGGGGCCACTGCCCGGGCAGACGTGAGGCTGCGCCAGCTGGGAGTGCCTGTCGCCCTGGGAATGTGTCTATGGTGGTGATTTTCTAAGACTTTGATTACAGGAGGTAATTAAAAGGCTAATTGGAGGGTGCCTTCTGCCTTGTTGTGAAGAGGAAGGGCTGTCACCGGGGCGGGTGCCTGTCGTTGCAGCCCTGTCCTGTTCTCTCGCAGCCTGGGGTGGGGGCCCACGTTGTCCCTGCCACCCCCTGTGCCCCGTGGGGCGATGCTGCCAGGTCTTGAGAGGGATCGTGGGGGTGGTAGAGCTGCCCGCTCCCCCCTCCCACCCTTTGGTGCCCCTTCCTGTGGTGGCCCGGTGCCCGTGGCAGGGCCGGGAGCAGCTCAGCGGTGCCCGTTGGGCTCAGCGCTGGTGTTGAGGCGAGCCCAGAGCTGCCCGCTGGCTGCCCGCAGCTGGCGCACGGCGTCCTCCTGGCTCTCCAGCCACTGGGCCAGCGCCCGCACCGACTGGCTCTGCAGGACTGCGGGGAAAAATGGGGACACGCTGGGGGTGGTTGGCCTGGCCCTCCTGCAGCCCCAGTTCCCCCCCTCACCCCCGGTGCCACGTACCACTCAGGTAGATGGCCAGCGTGGCCAGGACCAGACTTGCCAGTGCCAGGAGCCCCAGCAGGGCCAGGAGCAGGGGGTGGCTGGGGCCGAGGCAGGGGCAGGGGCTGGCGGCGGGCACAGGGCGCAGGGTGGGCAGGAGCGGCAGGGGGCCAGGGGGCGCGGGACAAGGTGGGGGCCGGTGCAGGCTGCGAGAGGGAGCCGGGCCGTTGCCTGCGGGCAGGGGAGAGAAGAGGTCAGAGTCCAGCCGCTGGCACGGCCGGGGCTGGCGTGGGTCCCCCCTGATCGCTGCTCTCACCCTCGATGCCCTTGTGCCCGCCCGAGGCCCAGTGCAGGTCGCTGATGGACTCCACGGGGCGCAGGCTGATGGCTCCAGGCTCGCTGCTGTCGGCGTCCCCAGGCTCTGCCGGCGCGGCACCCTCGGCCCTTCCCATGCTGTCTGCTGGGAGCGGAGTCAGAGGGTGAGCGTGCGCTCTGCCTGCCCCGCATACCCCCGCAGGGACCAGAATCCTCTCGGAGGTGACCCCAGCTTTGACACCAGCCCGGTGCTGTGCCGGGGCGGGCAGCCAACGCCGGTGTTTCCTTGGCACAGCCCTGTGGCCGCTGGCGGGCAAGTGCTGGCTGTGCCCCCCCCCAGCCCTGACGCTGTCATCAGAGCAGTTAGCGGGCACCTGGTGGCCACGATCCCAGAGCCTCGTTAGTGGGGCTGGAATCTGGCCCTGGCTTGGGGGCAGGAATGTGCCAAGCCCCGGCCCGGGTAGCCCAGGCACCGCGGGGCTAGCTGGGGCTCCCCAGGGCCAGCTGGGAGTCGGCGGGCAGGGGCAGGATAGTGCCAGCTCTGGCCAGCGGCATGGCTTGGCTTGCCCAGTGGGCACTGTGCTCATGCTCTGCTTAGGGGTGCACGGATGGAGATGTGGGGTGCGTGCTGTGCCTGGGGGTCCTGGTGCCCACTGTCCAGGTGGGCACAGCCCCCAAGTGAACAAGGAGGTTTTTGGGGAGCAGACATGGCTCCATCACCCTCTCAGAAAGTGGCCGTGGCCGTGCCCGCATTGTGGCAGAGGGAAAGGATTTTTTTCTGGGCGTTTGCGTGTTTCTTTGAGCAGCAAGCAAGGCCCAGGCGCCATGCCCACAGTGGAGCAGGGCAGGGTGGCACCATGCCCACTCCAAATCCCTCCCACGGCCGGCAGTGTGTTGCAGGGCAGTGTGGCGCCGTGCTGCTGCCGTTGGGACGGTGCATGCCGCCGGCGGGGTTGGCAAGCATCGGTGCTGGGGGCCCTCGGCTGGTGCCCGGGGTACCCCCAGACCCTCCCCAGTCCCATGTCCTTGGCTGGGGACTGTCCTGTGGGTACCCCCATCACCCCTGCAGCCGCTCCCTGATAGTTGGGGGGCACATCCAAGCATATAGGTTTGGTGCTGGGGGCTCTGCCAGCCATCTGCCTGCCCCCTCCCCAAACCCTGCTGCCTGCACCCACAGCCCTCCACGACCACCTTTTTCCCATGGGTGGGCATCTCTGCCCACAGCCCCTGCAGCGGACGGCAGCATTTGGCCGCTGCTTCCATCCTAACCCCATGGCTGTGTGCCACCCTGTCCCCCCCAGGGTGCCAGGGCCCCCCTTGCACCCAGCCTGCTCCCCTGCCTACCTTCTGCAGCCTCCCTGGGCATGGCTCCCTGCACCCGGGTGGCGTGAGCGGGCAGCGAGGCGTTGCGGGGCCCCCGGGAGCTGGGCACTGGGTTCCCAGTGCGCCAACTGCACCGCTTAAAATAGGATAGTGAGAAACACCGGGGGGGGGGGGGGATAAAAATAGCTACGGGGGAGGGGGGGGGGTCTGACGGCGCAGTCAAGGCTACCAGCAGCATGGTGCCAACGTGGCAAAGGGAGAGCAGCCTGTGACAGTGCCCCATGCCCCCTTCCCAGGGTAAAGGGGCTGCCAGCTTACTGTGGGATTTGGGTGACTGCAGGGCAGAGCCTGTGTGGGGAAACTGAGGCACGGGTGGGCCTGGCTGGAGTCAAACTGGGGTCTCTGCTGCCTCCCAGCAGCCCGGCCTGTGAGCACGACGGAGCCCCCCCCAAGTCTGCAAGGACCATGCCAGCTGTGCCAGTAGGATTTATTTAAGTTAATGAGACTGTAGGAATCACCAGGCAGCAGCAGTGCCCGGGTAGGGGACCATGGTGGTCCCCAGCCCTGGTCACCAGCCCCACGTGCCCTGTGGCAGGCAGGTGTCAGAGGGTGGGAGGTCATTGTGCCCGCAGAAGCCATGAGCATGGGTGGGCGCCAGGCAGGAGGTGGCAGGGCCAGGCTCGACCCGCCGGGCACAGCCCTCACCAGCCCATCCACGGTAGCAGTGGCAGCGGAAAGAGGCTGGCGAGCTGGTGCCAGGGCTGAGGTGCAGGAGGCTGCCCAGGTCGTGGGGCTGCCGGCGCACACAGCGTCCGTTCCCATGGCACTGCTCGTAGCTGCACTCACGGGCTGCCGCTGTCACGTTGGCCACGTAGGGACCCAGGGTGGACACGAGGTAGTGGCGCAGGCTGGCACAGCTCTCCTGGGGGAGGAAGCACCAGTGAGAACCCATCCTGGCACTGGGGTCCCTCCAGCCACCCCTCCCTGGCAGGCACAGGCGATGTGGCTGTCCCATACGTCCCATGCCCGTGCCACCTCCTGCTGCCCATCGCACACCGGCTCCAGTGCCCTGGTGCAGCGAGGGGCCATACTCACAGCCGAGCGGGAGTATGACATGTCTCCCCAGAGCACAAGTCCAGCTGCACCCAGCGCTGCGCTCTCCCCGATGGTGTGCACCAGGTCAGCCTGCCAGGGAGAGAGAGAGATGTCACTGGGCTGGGGGACACAAGACGTGTCCCAGCACCCAGCAGGATCCCCAGCGTGCCCACCACCCCATCCCTGTGGTGCCTACCAACTCCAGGAATTGGGGTGAGCGGCGGAAAGAGAAGCGGGAGTAGGCGACCACAGGCAGGAGGCCGTCGGCCCCGAAGGCGGCCACGCGCAGGGCCTCACGCAGCCGGTGGTGCACATAGCGGTGGCGCAGGGCAGGCGGCAGTGCTGGTGGCAAGTAGATGCTGGGGTAGAGGGCAACTGAGGCGGCCCAGAGCCAGCCCAGCTGGTTGTTTCGCTGTACCTCTGCTGGCTGGCACTTCCCAGTGTAGTTGGTTTCCTTAGCCCAGTTGCCATTGAGGCAGTCAGGGAAGCGGTAGAAACCCCAGAGTCCCCCCGGGCGCAGGGTCCGGCCCAGCAGAAGCGTCTCCTCCATCAGAGCCCGTGCTGCCCGCTCAAACTCCCGCCGGGCCAGCCGGAGCCGCCACCGCGCTGGCAGGAGACCACGCTGGTCTTGCACCCACTGCTCCGAGGCTGCCCGGTAGATCCGCTTGGCACCCCAGTTTTGGGTCCAGAGGGGCCTCCACTCCTCCCAGTCCACCACAGCCAGGCCACGGAAAGCGGGGCGCAGGAGAAGGTTGATGTCCATGGCCGCCCTGGTGAGGTGGGCACCAAGGGGGACCCGCTGGGGGATACCCCCATTGCGGGGGACACCCTGCCGTGACAGGTAGGGGTACAGCCCAAACTTGTTCTTGTAGAAGATGGTGATGTTCTGGCCAGTGAAGTGGCCGTTCTGGTTCTCCACGATGCCATAGTCGCTGAGGGGTAGCCCCACGCCGAAGCGGTGCTGGCAGCGACCGCTGGGGACATTCCACACCACAGCAAAGGGTTGGCCACCTGCCAGGGGCTCTGGTGCCGGGCTCTCCCCGCTGGCTGTGCCCAGCGCCAGGCAGGCCCACAGCACCAGCACTGGCACCATCCTGTGTTGCCAGCTGCCCATGGGGCTGGCACCCTGTGGGGAAAGGAGAGCGGTGGGGGTGAGGTGGGAGGTGCAGCAGGCACCCCGGCCATGCCGGTGCTGCCACCCTGGCCTGTGATGCACTGGGATCACCATGGGGGCCAGGCTGTCCCACAGGCATGTGCTGCCCACCCCAAAATCCTGTGGGACTCAGCAAACTTGGGAATTTCAGACACCTCCTGCCTTACTTCCATCAGTGGGCACCTCTGCCTGCTGTGCCCTGCTGCCCAGAGCCCTGTCCTGTGCTACCGCAGCCATGGCACCCCAGTGCCTCAGTTTCCCTGCCAGCTCACGGTGACTGCACTGCGACCACCTCTTCCCCATTTTGTAGCAGGGCTGATCCAGGCTGGGTGCCCTGCTGAGGTGCTGAGCCCCCGGAGAGGCATGGTGGAGCCAAAGGGGCACCTCTGTGCCCCCCAACCCAGGCAGGGCTGGGGGGGGACAACTGGGTGCCCCTGCCCAGTGCCAGCCAGCCGCCTGAGGTGAGGGGATTAGGCAGGGGATGGGCCCAAGGGCTGCGTGACACAGCAAGGACAGCGCTAATCCCCCGGCGCAGGGCCCGGCTGCTCTCCATGACCTTCCCGCTACGGTGCCTCCTGCCCTTGTTGCTGCCAGCTGCCACCTGCCCCCCATCGCCCTGCAAGGCAGAGGACCCTGCAAGCCCACACTGCCCTCCCCTGCTGCCCCCTGTGCCCCTCCAGCCATCGTGTGCCCTGGTTTCCCCAGGCTGCACAGGGGGAAGAGCGGCAGCCACACTAGCACACAGCATACCATCAGCCCCAGCTGTCCCCCCACAAGTCCCCTGGGTGGGGGAGACACTGGTGGGACTGGGCGGCGCTCCTGGGACCAGTCCCAACCCCAGAGCCTGGGGTGGGCCTGGCTCCCTGCCATGCTGTTGGTCCCAGGGCTCTGGCCAGGTGAGCTGGGTGGGAGCGGAGCCAGCGTGCCTGGACGCGGCCAGCTGTGGGGACCACCTCACCCCAGCAATGGGGCCAGGGGAAATTCGGGAACTAGTGCCAGCCCCCAAGAACGGCAGGCAGGCAGGCAGCGCCGGAGCAGGCAGCCCCAGCCCGTGCTACTTTTAATCACCGGCTCAGGGCCCCGGCCCCTCAGATGTCCTTCTTCATCCAGAAGATGGGTAGCCCTTTGGCATCGCGGTGGGAGGTCTCCAGGAGGCTCTGTCCTCTGCTCTCGGCCAGCACTCCCCTTGCCCAGACCACAGTTGGGGGTGGGGGTGGGGGCGGCGGTGGGGCGGCAGGAGGCGGGAGGGGAGGTGGGGGGATGGAGGGCACCCTTGGCCTGATGGTGATGGTGGTGGCGGTGCCAGGAGGGGCAGAGAAGAGCCGCAGCACCTCAGCAGGTATGGCTGGGCTGAGGAAGGCCACACTCTGCACCGGCTCACCCAGGACGAAGCCCAGGTGGGCGTAGAAATACTGCTTGTCATGGGTGGTGAGGTGTAAGCAGCTGAAGCCCCGTGCCCGTGCCCACCGCTCAGTGGCCTCCATCAGCTTCCGCCCATAGCCCTGGCCCCGTAGCGCCCGGGCCACCACCACGCTCTCCACGAAGAGGTCGTGGGGCCGACTGGCCACACGGGAGAGCCGGACGTGGCCCACGAGCTGGCAGGGACCCTCCCGGCCAGCGGAGGCCTCGGTGGGGCCCTGGCTTCGCAGCAGCACCAGACAGATGGGGAAGGCGTCCGAAGAGCGTTGGAGCGTGTGGAGCCGTGACGCCCGGCTCTTCCCCCACTCCTCGCCCAGCAGCTTGGCACAGGCCTCCAGCAGCTCCGGCCTCCGGTGCAGGGGGACCAGGCTGAGCTCCTCCGACACAGAGCCCATTCTTCTCACTGATGGGAGACCAAGCAAGCGACAGCTCAGAGGCGGTGAGGGACAGACCGTGTGTGTCCCCCCAGCCCAGCACAGGCGCAGCTCCCCAGTGGCATGGCTGGATGGGTTCATGGGGGTTAGCAGCAGGTCCAAGGTGAAACAACAGCACCATGGTGGGGAAGTGGCATGTGATGCTGGCTCCAGGTGCCCATGCTGTGAAACCTGCAAGCAGGTCTGGCACTGCTGAGCCAGCAGAGGAGCAGGGCAGAAGGCACAGGACTGGCCTTGCCCCCTCCCCAGACCTGCCACCAGCTCTTGCCACCTGGGCACGGTCCCAAGACCAGCCAGCTTGTCACACACATGTCCCCCAACCTGTGAGAGGTTCTGCAGCACCATGCAACTGAGCAGACCCCAGCCATTCCACACCAGTGCAGGGGCTCAGGAGGGCCCTGCTGGCCTCCAAGGGGCCAGGAGCCCCTGCCACAACTGGTGAGCAGTGGAACCCTCTTCTGGCCCAGCAGCCGTTCCCCTTGCGAAGGAGAAGCCGCAGGCAGGAGGAACTGCCGCGCTGGCTTACCAGCGGGGGTTGAGCAAACTGCTCCACTTCCCCCTCTAGAGGGTGGAGGGCCAGCCCTGCGCTCCACACCCTCGGGGTGCCCCCCAGAGCCACCCCCTCAGCTCCAAGACCCCTGTCTCCCAGCCCAGCCTGCACTCCCCCGCTTTGGAGGCTAGGCAGTGACCAAGGCCCCACCACCCAGCATCCCCAGGCTGGTGAAGGTCTTCCTTCTGTCTCCCCAGCAAACCCACGCTGAGACCCTGCCAGCAGCCCTCTGCACTCAGAGGGGGGCAAGTGGAGGGAGAAGTCCCCCCCAGTGCCTGCCGTCCTGCCTCCTTCTGCCTGTGGTGCCCTACCAAGCTTCGCCCACCCTGCTGCCCAGCTTCCCCCCCTCCATGCCTGCCCCTCTCCAGCCCCTCACCAGGGGCACAGGGCTGCCCACCCTGCCTGCAACTCACCCTGCCTGCTGCTCACCCTGCTCGCACTCACCCTGCCTGCTGCTGCTGGCTCCCGTGCCCTCGGTGCCTGTGCAGCAGCGCAGCAGGAAGCAGCCCAGGCTCATGGCCAACCGCAGTGCCTGGTTCTGCTTCCCCAGTGTGAATGACACGTCTGTCCAGGGCCCCAGATCTCCTCCCCCCGCCCAGCACCCAAACCAGACTGCACCCCCGCAGAGAGCACCCACCCCGCCTGCATCCCCCCACATCACTCTAAACCACACCGTGCACAAACCTGAACGATCCGAACACTGCCACCACTGCAAGGCTGCACCTCCCGAACACAGGGACCGCAACCCATCACTCACCCATCAGTGACCTACCACTGACCCCATCATCGATCCATCACTGACCCATCATGAACAATCATTGACCTATCACGGGAACCCTCTCTTCCTCCCCTTTTCTCCTCCCCTTTTCCCCTTCCCTCTCCCCCGCTTCCCCGTCCCCGTCCCGCCCTTACCGATCTGCCGGCCCCGCCGCCGCCGCCGCCGCCACTTCCGCCGTCGAGCCCTCGCTTCCGCCGTAGAGCGCTCGCTTCCGCCGCCGCGGCATCTCGGCGCCGGAAGCGCGCCCCCTGGCAGCCGGAGGCCGCCTACCCCCCCCCCCACACACACACACGCGCGCGCATGCGCACTGCGACGGGGCGCCCGGTGCCGCCGTGGCGGGGCCCCCACCGGACCCTTCCGCCACGTCCGACCCCGCCGCCTCCTGCTGCCCACCGGCCCCTCGTCCCGTTCCCCCCCGTCCCCACACCACCTCGTTCCCGGTCCCCCCGCCTTCGGGGCGCCGCCGCCCCCCAGCACCCTCGCAGGCCCCAGCGGGCCCCGGGCCGCGGGGCGGGGGGTGACCCCCGGCCCCGGTGCCAGCCGAGGGCTGGTGGGAGCCTGCCCTGTCCCCCGGCGGCCGTGACCGGGTGTTACGGTTTGAAGAAGCCACAGTTTGTAATAAGTGATAGAAGATAATTTGCTGATCCAACCAATTGCTGAAGAACCGTCTGGACGTAGGTCATCTCAAGCTAAGGCTCAACATTAAAACTGCTTGCATAATATGAAAAGCTTAATCACAATGTTATGATTTTATGGCTTATGTATTCTTATAATCAAGCACAAGCTGTATTTTTATATAAACTATAAAAGTTAATAGTGTAAAACAGATTCAGACCCTTAGTTATAACTGTTAGCCAAACTGATATATTAGATAAGATGTAGTTTTGGAAACTGGTGTAACTGAAGTTCTATATAACCACAATATCCAGCTAAGTAAACCAAGTTGTTTTGTTTGATGTATGGTGTGCAAGCAGTGAACGGGCTCTATGAAGGGGGAAGGTCGCGCCGTACCACGAAGGGGAAGAATAGTGACTTCCTCCTAGCAACAAAGAACCGAACCCAAGAAGAAACCAGAGAAGACTGCAACAACCTGGAATTAAAAGGGTTATAAAAAGGGGACTCTAACAAGGGTGAAGGCGCGTGTCGTCGGTGGAGTGAGACTCCCGGGCCGCCCAGCGCTGTTTTGCTTGCTGCCGCTTGCTAATAAATACTTCAAATTTTAATTGACTCTGTCTCACATCAATTTTTTGGGATCTACTTATAACAAGTTTATTGTCAGTCAGGCAATTACTCCAACGTCTGATGACCCCTACACACCCGAGAAGGGAAATTGGGGAACAAACAAGGAAACCCGAGGGTTGAAATATAAACAGATTTAATAGAACAGTACTAAATAATTAACATTAACAATACTAAAGAGCCAATATTGATCCCAGTACCAATATAAAACACACAAGGACCATACTTGGCCCATCCTATCCGTGGGAACCTGTGTGCTCCCAGCAGGGGACAGCCAATGTGGGACACAGCGCTGCAGCTTCAGGGGGAAGGGAAGAAGGACTCAGGGGTCTGGCACGGGGACAAGAAGGTCTCAGGATGGCAGCCATCAAGGGAGAGGAGAAAATCCTCAGCAAACTTTCTAATTTACAGTGAATGTGATGTTCATGGTATGAAATAACGTGTTGGCCAGCTTGGGTCAAGTGCTCAGGTCTCGCTCCTCCTCGTCCCCGCACCTGGTGAGCTCGAAAATACTGAGACCTTGAAACCCGCACGCCACAGCTGATTATAAAGCAAATATTTTCACAAATTCAGACTCTAGAGTCTCCTAAAAATGCAGTTTTCCCTAGCATTAGAAGAGACCTTATTGAAAAGTAAAATTGCTGAAAGAGAAATGAATGCTGTGTCGCTCAAACCAGGACACTGCGGGACTTGGCCGACCCCAGCAGTGGTGGGTCATGGCGGCTGAGTGCATGGGAGGGCATCTGGTGTCCCATGTGCCCACCAACCTTCGAGTGAGGGGAACACCGCGGGCCTTTTCCTGGGCCTCCTATGGGAGAGGGAAGAGCCTCGGGGTGCCTGAGGGGTAGAGGCTGCTCCCTGGCTCAGGCCGGCCACACGTGGGGGTGGCACCAGGTCCCAGGACCAAGGGGACAGGGTACAGAGACATCCCTGCGACAAGAGGGGATGCCCCCGGTACAGATGAACCCCAGCCCCTGTCACGGGAGGAGGAGGAAGAGGGATCCAGTCCAGTCTCCCCAGGGAGAAGGAAGGGTCCTGGGGAGGGGGCTGGGCAGGGTGCTCGGAGGGGGTGACGCTGGGGCGCTTTGTGACATCATCGTTGCTAAGCCCTGGGCCAAACAGAGTCCGGGAGGAGTGCGGCGACCTGTGTCCCACCTGTGTCCCACTGCCCTGACAGAGCAGACCCCGCTGGTGCAATATTCCTTTCACCCTTTTCCTCCCTCCATTCCTCCCTCCATTCCTCTCTCCCTCCCGCCCTCCCTCCCTCCCGCAGGATGGCGGGGACACCCCCAAGCAACCCCAGGCTGGCCTGGGAGGAGGAGAACAGAGCTGCCCCGGCTCCCAGCACCAGGCCGGAGCCCGACAAGACGTGCAAGGTCCAGCCGGTGCTGGAGGGTGAGTGTGTGGGCACTGTGGGCCAGGGGGGCAGCCCCCTGCCCTCCCCTCCCCTGCCCCAACCTGTCCCAGGCTCACATCCTACAGCCAGGCTAGCATCGGGGTTGCCATGGCACAGCAGCCATGGAGCCAGCCATGTCACAGCATCCCTGGGACAGGGGACCCTGCCTGCTCCCCCCCCCGCCCCCGTCCCGGTGCCAGCGCATCCCTCAACCGGACACCCCTCCCCGTGCTGCCCTCCAGCATCTTGCCCTCACTCCTGGGGCACAAAGGGGACACTGATGTCCCAGCCTTGAAGCCAGGGCTGGTGACATCCCCAGGAGTTCGACAGAGGAGTTGAGTGTTCCCCCCCTGCCTGTCCCCCAGCCCTGCCTGCCATCTCTCAGCCAGATCCGGGCTGTTCCACCTTGGCTGTTCCCAGGGAGGAAGAGAATAACCTGGGCATCATCCGAGCCTCTCTCAGGAGCAGACCAAAGGTATCCATGGCCACTTCTACAAGGCTGTATCCGTGTCTCCCAGCTGGTCTTTCTGCCCCCATCCTGTGCTCAGAAGATGCCAGGGGCTGTGCTGGGCTGTCTCTCCCACCCCTGATAATGTCCATCTGTCCCCTCCCTGGCTTGTAGGAAGAGGCCCAGAAGCTGAAGTTTCTGGCCTCCGTCTGCACCATCTGTAGCACCATCAGCATGGACTCCACCGCGTGGAACAATCTTTACTTCTGCCAGCTGGACGTGCTGGAGACCATCGAGGTGAGGGGACGGCCATCCAGGCTGAGGCAGGGGCAGGAGCCAGTGGCACAGCCCTGGGGGCAGGAGAGGGCTCGGCTGGGCAGGGGTTGCAGATGAGCACTGCTCTGGGTCTCCATCCTTGCAGATGCTCCAAAGCCACCTGGGTGGCTGGGCTGGATCCGGGGCTTGGACCCCTGTTTGCAGGTTCCTCAGCCAGCCTGTGGCTCTGTGATGGGCACAGTCCTTCCCACCACGGGGCTCGGGACCACTGGGTGCTGGGTGGGGAAGGGGGTGCTAGGATGGGGCCACACGGGCTCTGCCAGCCCCACAGGCTCTTGGCTGGGCGAAGACTTCCCTGTCCCAAGCTGTCCCACCCTGCTGTTCTCCCCAGGTGCTGCTGCAGGAGGAGCCCACTGACCAGCTGAGCACCACAGTGCGACAGCAAGCCATGCTGGCCATCGCCTCCATGAGGTACCTGCCCCAGCCCCCCCCAGCTTGGCCTCCCTGGTGTCGGGCGGCCCCAATCGCACCGGTCCCAGGTGGGGGGCATCTCCAGTCCTGAGTCCAAGAGGGAGGCAGGCATCAGGGCAGGGGTGCCAGGGTTTTTTCCCCCAAAGGAGAGTGTCAGTGTCATGGGGGGCTGAGGTGTCCTCCGTGGCACGAGGATCAGCCCAGGTCTCCAACTCTGGAGTCTGCCTCCTCCTTGCACAGGTCCAAAGAGCATCTCTCTGTCCCCACAGCAGAGTGGGGCTGCTTCTGCAGGAGAAGAAGAGCAGCCTCCTCTACACCTGCTTCTGCAGCACCTTCCACCTGCCTCCGCAGCACACCAAGGGCCCCCAAGCTTCCCTCTACTCCAAGGTATGACACAGAGTGAACCACAGGGAGCTCCCCCACTCCGAGGCCCTTTCCTGGGTGCTGAAGGGCCACCGCTGTCCACCCCCCGAGGCTTCCAGGGCTGCCCCCAAGACTCTGTCCCCCTCACAGACCCTGGCTGCAATGGACAGCGTGCTGCAGTCGCTGGTGTGCAGCGCCGGCACCCTCAGCATCGTGGAGCTGCAGAACATCTTTCAGGTCTGGCCTTGGCACAGGGTGTCCATGGGCAGTGACCCCCAGCTTGAGCGGTGCCCTCCCCACAGCGACTGGTGCAAGGAGGGGGGCCGGGAACATCCCTCCTTCCCCACCATGCCCCCCCCCCCCCAGCCCCCTGCCTCCTTGACTGCTGCCAGAGCCCCTTCCCCTCCTGCCCCAGCCCACCCCACCCCTGCAGCCTCCCCCGCTGCCTGTCCTGCCCAACACTCCCTCCCAGATGGACCTGCCTGTCTGGCAAGGGGAGTCCTGCCAGCTTCACCACGGGCCATATCCCAGACCCCCACCGCAGGTTCCCAGGGAGGCGGTCACCCCAAAGCCTTGGGGTCCTTGGGTTGGGGGGGGGGGGACGTTTTCTGGGAGGGGAGTGAGTGGAAGGCAGCAGAGGCAGCAGCAGGAACAGGATGCGGCAACCTGCCTGCCTGCCTGCAGCAGGTCGCTGTGAGGGGCAAGAAGCACACATGCCCCATCCCAGGCACTGTCCTGGAGCAAACCTGGCCATGCCATGGTGTGCCATGCCGCCTCCTTGGCACACCAGCAGCTTTTCTCCTCCCAGCTCCTGCTGCCCTTCACCAATTCCCAGCCAGCAGTGGTGCAGAAGAGGGCTATGGCACGGATTGCCAGGCTGACCAGCTTCATCAGCACCTGTCCCCTGCTGCAGGTACGGAGCTCCTGGTCTGGGCAGCCCCAGACCCCATCCCCATCCCGCTGAGCCCCGGCATCTCCCGGGGAAGCCGGGCACCCAGTCAGCAGGAGGTCAGGAGCAGGGGTCTTTTCTCTGCTCTTCCACGCTGTCTCCCAGGGCATGGCTGCTTCGGGCATGGTCAGGAACCTGGGTCTGGGCTCACTTTGTGCCTGGGCTGCCTCTCTTCCCCCAGGTCTGCCCCTGCTTTGCACAAGCCACTGTCCCCGGACATCAGTGCTCCAAGACACATCAGTTTGTGATGCTGGGGAAGCTGGTGGGACATCTCACTCTCTGCTACACCTGCAAGGACAAGGGGACCCGCCGCGAGGCTGCAGAAGCTCTCCATCACTTGCACACCTTTGTTGTGCAGCAGCTAAGTAAGCAAAGCCGTGTCGGGCTGGGTCCCCTCAGGCATGGGCAGCCAGCGGCCGCTCTCCTTGGCGAGAGAAAGCCTGATCCAATCTGCCTGCAGTCTGAAGAGCCATTTCCCCTCACTCCCACTCGCAATAGCTCTGGACCCTCCCTGGGTATCTGCTCCCTGGACCTGTCCCCGTGCCCTCTTTCTTTGCCAATGCCTTTTCTGCCCAACGCTCTCAGACTGCACCTCCAGCTCTGCACCCTCTCTCTGAGCGCCCCGGTTTTGCTCCCCCACAGGGAGGTGGCCCTCGCTGCGCGACAAAGGGCAGCTGCAGCTCCAGGAGGGCTGGCCAGCAAAGCAGCCCTGGCAGCTTTCGCAAACCAACTGCGCCATCAAAATCTTCAGCGTGAGTGAAGGGACACCCGATTCATGGGGATGATGGGGGCTCACACTGTTCCTGAGCGGGGGCTAGGCAAAGGTCCCCAGAGAGCTCTGGTTCACTGCGGGACCCTTGACCCCCACCGTCGGTCTCCTCCCCAGCACAGCCTGGCTCTGCGTCCCACTCTCACTGCACAGCCAAGATGCTCTGGGTGATGCTCTAGGTGACAAATCTCCCCTCCTCACTTCCATCCTGCAGATGTTCATGAAATACCTCCAGCCCTCCGACCAGGTAGACATCATCCTCATAGCCATCAAGAGCTTGAGAACCCCAAGTGCTTACAGCATCGGCTTGGCTTCCCACATGGTGGACGCCCTTGCGGCAGACTCTGACTTCCAGATGAGGCAGGTGAGTAGCCCATGGGTGGCACAGCTGATGCTCCAGCCCACCAGGGGACCATTCCTCCCCTGGGTCTGTGCCTGGCCAGCCCTGACACCATCTCAAGCCAGCATACTGCAACGGGAATGGAAGCAGCTCCCAGTAGGAGCTGGGGAAATGGCTGCGCTCACCCTGCTGACATCCCCACTCACACCCCTGTCTTCCCTCCAGGTGCTGAATATTGTGTGGGCCATCTATGGAAACCTGCCCCACATCAAGGCGACGGTAGCCTTGAAGAGCCTGGACAGGGTCCTGCTGGTGCTGACCAGCAAATACCCCAGTGAGGTGGTGACCAGCCTGCTGCAGTGCTCCCCGACGTGCACCCGGTATGGGGCCCACCAGCCTGTGGGGCTCCTCTCACATTGGGAGAGAAGCCCCAACACCCTCATGAGGGACGTCAGCCTGGCCATCCTCCAGGGTGTCCCCACTGACAGAGCCCTGGGTTCCCACAGTGCCGCCGTGACCATGTGGAAGATGGTGTTCTCTGAGCCCCAGGCTGCAAAGAAGGTGCTGCAGGAGCTGCTCAGTGTGCTGATGAACCAGTCGCTGCGCAAGACCTCCACCTCCACCAAGGACAACCCTCGCATCCTTGCCCTGGCTGTGAGTTGCCGGATGAGGCCTCACTGACCTTCGGAGCTGCTCTCAGCTGTCTGGGGCACCCATTCCCCTTCCCTGCCCACCCCAAAACTTGACCTCCCCAAGGGTGCGGGCACATCTTAGTGTCTGGGTATCTTCTGCAGGCAACCAGGATGATAACCGAGACCCTCCTGCATCCCACCTGCCTGCGGGAGGTGGACGCGATTTTCCCCCAGCTTTTCCTGGCGCTGCTTTTCCAAGTATCGTTCACCACGGAGATGACGCTGCAGGAGGTGCAGATCTTCTGGAAGGAGCACCAACAGGATCTGCTCACTCCCATCAGGTGCTCCATCCCTGTCCTCTTATCCGTGCCAGCCACCCAGAGCCAAGCCGGGGGTCCCAGTGGGAGCTGACTGTTTCTCCTTGTGCAGGTCTGTGGTGCAGTCCATGAGAGTGCTGCTCTGCACCATGGGCTTTGAGAGCCAGGTGCTGGCCATCGAGGCGCAGGGTGGCTGGGACGCCCTGCTCAGCACCCAGACCCACCTCATGGGAGTGTGCATCGTGGCCAGGTGAGAGCCCCTTCTCCCCGCTCCTTAGGGACCAGGCAGCCTGTGCCACCACCTCCCTTGGGGCTGATGGCAGGAGGGTCCCCGTTGCTCGGAGAAAGTGCTGCAGACTAGTGATGTCCATGCTGGTGCAAACCCCAAAGAGATGTGCCCAACCAGCTCAGGTCTGACCTCCTTCCCCCTGCCAGGGAGATAATGAAGACCCCAAGACCCCTGCGCTACACCATCTTCAGCTATCTGGCAGAGCTCCTCAGTGTGGAGGACCCCACCTGGGAGATGGTCGCCATGGTCTTTTTCGTCGAGGTGAGCCTGATGGCACCTCTCCAGGCTCCCTCCGATGCTCGGTTCTCCCATTCCTACTGCTGTGGGGGGAGCTGGGGCAGTGGGTGGGCTCTGGTTGGTACCATGGAGGAGCAGGCGAGGAACCAGTGTGGTGTGGGGCACGGGGGCTCTCTTCAATCCCTGCCACCTCTGTCCGGGCTTGGTCTTGCCCTGGCATCCTTGCCCTGAGCTGATGGTCGGAGCCATCACCACATCTCGCCAGCTCTTGCTGTGTGTGTTTCAGATGTTGGACTGCATTGACCTCAGTGAAGACCTGGACCGTGTCCTGGAAATCTTCCCTATATATCTGCGGAGCCAGTGCCTGGGGATGCCCAGCCTGGTGCTCAGGGCCATCCTCAGGCTTACCGAGATGCCCGACATGGTGAGTGAGGGGCAGCCAGGACAGCCAGGACAGCATCCCAGGGTGGAGCAGCAGGCGGTGGGTAATGCGGTGGCTGGGGCTTTTCTGGGCATCGGGAGCTGTGCTGGCTGCTGCCAGCTCTCCTGCCTCCCTGGCCCTCTGCCCCATGGCTGTGCCATGCAAGGAGAGAGGCAGCAGTGCTGACGGGAATG
Organism: Vanellus vanellus; assembly: GCF_965231255.1. Lineage (NCBI taxonomy): Eukaryota > Metazoa > Chordata > Aves > Charadriiformes > Charadriidae > Vanellus > Vanellus vanellus. The sequence goes on along the minus strand of NC_138914.1, from coordinate 17,802,040 downwards.
GGGTCCTGCTGCCAGGACATCCTGGCAGGAATGCCGGCGGCAGAGCCAGCAGCCGGAGTGTCTAAGGATGTGCTGAGCCCCGGGGTGAAATGCAGCGGCTGTGGCAGGGTCTGCTGGCAGCTCAGGCAGCTTTCCAGGCATCACTGGTTGCCCACCAGCCTGCCTGGGGGGTCTAGCGGAGAAGGGGGCAGCCGAGGGGCTGGCAAGGAGCCAGTCCTCTCTGCCCTCCCCCCTCTGTGCCCTGCTCTTCCCGTGGCCGTGCTGGTGAGCCCTGCCTGCTGGGACCTTGCCCTCGTAACCCACACTGCCTGCTGAGAAGCCGGCGGGGAGGCCGGTGGTCGCGGGGAGGGATTTCACCCCTGCGGTCGGTCACCGCTTTACAAAAAGGAGGTGGTGTGTTTCCCACAGGCAAGCAAAACCCTCGTCCTGCTGCCGCACGTCATGGAGCAGCTGCAGAGTGCTGACAGTGATGCCAGAGCCGCGGCTCTGCCCGTGCTTGGCAAGATGCTCCAGCTGCTGGAGCAGAAGACGTTCAACCGCACCGCACTGGAGCTGGCTGAGAAGCTCCAGCCGCTCTTTGATGATGTAAGGGTGGGGGAGACCCCTGCACCCCCCCTTGCTGGGCACCTCCATTCGTGCCGCCCACCGCAGCCCCTGTGCTCTGTAGGGGGATGCTTTGCCCCACAGCCCCCCAGACCCCACTGCTGCCCTCGGCAGCTCTGTGCTGCATCCCAAACCCTCCGCATTGACTCACCCCAACTCACCTCCACATGGCCACCCTGCCACATGGGGGACGGTGATGGCAGGACGGTGGCAGGCATGCTGAGCCCCATCGATGTGCACCCTGCCTTGTCAGCATCCCCCAGCCCTCCGCAGGGTCTCCCTCTCCAGCATGGGGATGTCCATCTCCACGTCAGCCCCTTGCTCGCCATGGGCTTGGTGCTGAGGTCCTCCTCCCTTCCTCCCCCAGGAGTTGGACACCGTGCGGGAGCTCTCCATCCGTCTCTTCCAAAACACGATAGAGCTCATGGTGGGTGCCAAAAAGAAGAAAATGAAGAAGAAAGTGTGGGACAGCCTGCTGCCGCTGCTCTTCCACCTGCACGACCAGGACAACAAAGTGGCCAAGGTGGGATCCCCAACCTGACCAGTCGTTTGGGCAGGGCAGTGCTGACACTGGACCTTTCAAATGTGTGTCACCGTGAGGTCTAGGTTGCTGAGTCCCTAGGACCAGGCAGAACCCCCCTCCCTGCCCACAACTGCCTTTCTCCCACTGCTGCCAGGATGGATGGGGAGGTGGGTCCCTTTCCCACCCAGCTCCCTCTGCACAGCCCATGGCATGAGTCCCTGCAGCCCTAGAGACTGGGCTACGGCTCAACAGCAGCCTGGGGCCACCAAGGCCAAAACATTGAAGCCCCGATGGGCTTCCAGCCAGAGAGGGTGGCTGCCCTTATCTATCCCTGGGGTGCGGATCCTTGTGGCACCATCAGTCCCCAGCCGGTGTGTCTTCCTTGCACGGGCTCTGACCCATGCCAAGAGGGGGACACAGAGACCTGTGCCCCTGGTGGTGGCATCTCTACTTCTCACTAGGCCTCCCAGGAAGCCCTCTGCAGCGCTGGACAGTTTCTGAAGTGGGGGCAGCTGGCACAGCTGGCCGAACCTGCGCAGGCATGGAGGATCTCCGAGTGCCTGGTAAGCCCAGCCCCAGTGCCCCCCAGATCTGCCCTGGGGGAACTCTGCCCCATGCCCAGTGGGGGGAGGGAGGACTGTGCCCCCACGGCTGCACGAACCCTCCCAGAGTAGGCTCTGCTCCAGGCCGTCCTTGCCCCCGGAGTCCCAAAGGGGACCCTGCCACCAGGATGGCACCCCAGTGTCCCCGGCGAGCCCTCTGCTCCCTCCAAACCTCAATGCCCTATTGGCAAGGAGCTGGGAATGTCCTGCTGGGGGGGAGAAGGGTGGCCCTGGGTAGGGGAGACCACCCGACCTGGGGGCAGCTCTGCGCCAGACCTGCACCCTGTTCCTCTCTCCAGCTGGCCAGGAAAAGGAGCAAGACCAAGGACTACCTGCACCAGAGCCAACCCTACCTGCAGAGCCCACAGGAGTCCCTGCGGTGGGAGGCTGTCAGGTTCATCGGTGAGCCACCGGCCCCGGGGTCCCTCCCTCTCCCCAGGGTCCCTGTGTCCTAGCATGGGACCTGTGTGGCACCCCTTGACCCCCTCCCACCCCTGCCTGCGCAGGTGTGGCTGGCAGGAGGTTTATCCATCCCCTCCACGATGCTGCACCCCGGGGTCAGCCCTGCCCAGTGGCTGCACAGCCAGGCGGGCTGGGTGGTGGGGTCCCCGGTGGGCAGCGAGGCCCCCCACAAGCAGTGGGGTCCCTGACACGCTATGTCCCCCCAGGGCTCATCGGACGGCAGATGAATGAGCGCGAGTATGTCACAGAGGGTGAGTGGGGGCAGCGGGGAGGAGGAAGGACCCCAGCACAGAGCTCCCCAGCCAGCCCGGGCAAGGGGGGCTCTGCTCCCGGCACATCTATGGGGAGGGGGGTGTTTCTGGTGGGGGGTATTCCTGACCAGCCGCCTCCAGCCGAGTCAGCTGCTCCCTGGCTCCCTTCTAGCCCTGGGGATCACAGGGTGCGATGTGCCCTGCCAGGAGAGGACACAGGGCTGTCACCTCACCTCTGCTGCTTTGTCCCCACAGTCCTTGAAGGCGCAAGGAAAGACAGCAGCCCCCTGGTCTCCTCCCTGGCGACTCAGACAGTCCTCATCCTCAGACAAGGAAGGCTGACGTTGAGGTTTAACCTACAATGGCTGAGGTTACAGCTGCCGAGGGCATGGAGGAGGGGGCACGTGGCCTCCAGCGAGCACTCTGCTCAGGCAGAGGTGAAGAGGCAGCCCCAGCCCTAGGACGCTCTGCAGGCTGGGCTATCTCCTCTTCCCAACATCCAACAGCCCCAGAGGAGCCGGTCTCCGGAGGATGCCACTCTTTCCAGTGGTCCAGGGCAACACCTGCCCACACACTGCATCTTGGCCACAAAACACCGGTGGCTGTGCAGGGCTGCGAAACAAAAGGAAGGAGAAGCCCAAGTCAGAGGCTGACACCGAAGCTGAAGTTGAAACTCAAGCCTTCCATCATGGTTTGGGCTGGACTGGCCCCTGAAATGAGTGGCAGATGCTCCCTAACTTCTCTCCCAAGTGAGAGAGAAGAATGATAGAGACTTCTGAGTTGGAAAGAAACTATCCTACTTTAGTGAAATATTAATAGTAAAATAGTAAAAAGAAAATATAATAATTTTAATAATAAAATAATTAAATATATACAAAACCATATCAACCTCCCAGGATGATGATCATGTCACCAGCAGGCACAGGAGAAGTCCCAGACTGGACTCAGTGATGGATGGGAGCTGAACTCAGGAACTGGAGTCAGGAATGCACGGATCGGGATCAAAGGCAGACAAACAGAGTCCTCCTTGGACATCGGCCATTGAAGAAAGAGGGCTGACCCCTTTAATCCCTCAGCTTTTATACCGAGCATGAGGCAGATGGGATGGAATACCCTGTTGGTCAGTTTTGGGTCACCTGTCCTGTCAGCTCCTTCCTGCAGGTGCAACCCCTCTACAAAGCCACCGCTGCTTTGGCTCCAGCCGCATTGTCCCCTCCATGTCTCCAGCAGGAAGGGCAGCTCTGCCTCCTGCCCGTGCCACCCATCCCCACAGGCCCTGCAACCGTTCCTGCCCAGGGACATTGGAAGTCACAAGAGGTGACACCATGAAACCAAGCCCTCCATGGAGCCATCACCTTTGAGCAGTCTCCAAAAGGGGGACCACCTTAACTGCAGCCCCTCCAGGATGCTCCGGGCATGCGTGGTGACATTCTTTGGCTGCTTATCCCTGGGGAAAGGAGCCTGTCACCTTACAGTGACCAGCTGAAGGGTGTTCCAGCCGCCCATCCACGCCTCCCCAGGTGCCAAAGAGAAAAGAGACTGAATGCTCAAACATGAAGTTTCAGCACAAAAGCAGATTTTAGCTCTTTAGAGCGTCCCAGGACAGGCCCTCCCACACCCACCCCTCCCTGCAGACACCCATGACCCCCGGCACGGCCAAGGATGCTCCCCCCAAGCGGCCGGAGGGTCTCATCCCCGGCAGGGCGCTCGGCGCAGGGACGCACCCCCGGCGGAGGAGCCCCACCGAGGGGGCGGGGCAACACATCGAGTGGGCGGGGCTTTGCGATGAGGGGGCGTGGACAGCGCAGGGGGGCGGGGCGTGGGGCAAGCGTCACTAACCGTGTGACAGCAGCCCACCGCTAGGAGCGCGCTTCCCGGGAAGGGGAGAGGCGGGGCCGCATGGGTGGTGGGAGGCGGGGCCCGGCTGCCTGCAGCCAATAGGCGCGGGCGGGGGCGTGACCTGGCCGCCTGCAGCCGGCGGGGCGGGCACCACGTGTGGCGGCAGCATGGCGGCAGCGGCGGCGGCGGGCGGCAGGAGGGCCAAGGCCCCGCGGGGGGCGGCAGGACGGCGGAGGCCGCGGGCGGCGGCGGTGAGGGCCGGGCCGGGCCAGGCAAAGCAGAGCAGGGCAGGGCAGGGCAGGGCAGGGCAGGGCAGGAGCTGAGGAGGGGGGGCCCCGGCGGGGTCGCTTCGGCTGGTGTTACCGCGCCCGTCCCGTCCCGTCGATCACACCTGTGCGTCCCGTAGGTCCCGGGCGCCGAGGGGAGGCCGCGGGCGGCGTCCGGGCGGCCCGTCGACGAGGAGGTGTCCAGCGACTCCGAACCGGAGAGGTAAGATCTGCGGCGGGGGTTGGAGGTGGTGGCGGTACCGGTGGCGGTGCTCACGCGTGTCCTCGCAGCCCGTCGTTAGGGCGGCGGCGGCGGCGGGAGGCGGCGGAGGAGGAGGTGGATGAGACGCCGCAGGAGAAGAAGCTGCGCCTGGCCAAGCTCTACCTGGAGGAGCTCCGCCAGCACGGTGAGTCCCGACCCGGCATCAGGTGCCGGTGCCCCGGCGGCGCGGCCCCGGACGCTGAGCCGGGCCCTCACGCCCCATGTCCGTCGCAGAGGAGGAGCGGGCGGCGGAGGAGGAGGAGGAGACCCAGCCGGCGGATCTCATCGGTGACCGGCTGAAGGAGGACGTGGTGAGCGACTGGGTGGGCGGGTGCGTCTCCCCGGTCCCGGTGGTGGCGGCGGTGGCAGACTCTGCCCACCTCCCGTGGGGCTGGGGCCGCCTCCGCTGAGCCCACCGCTTCTTCCCCAGCTTGAGCAGAAGGGCCGTCTCCAGCGCCTGATCGCCAAAGATGTAAGTGGCCAGCACTGGGGGTGCTGGGGGGCTGCCGGACTGCAGGTGCCAGCTTTGGGGGACACTTGGGCATGTCTGTGGCCAGCACCCTGAGTTGCTGTGCTGGCTACGGGACCAGGGCCCTTCTCCCGCCCGGGGTGCTGGCTGCTGGTACCCTGGGGATGGGAGGATGCCATGATCGGGTACTCCCCCATCTGGGGAAGGGGCCAGGGACAGCCCAGCTCACATCCCGCTCTCCCTGCAGGTGCAGCCTCCAGATCCGGCCAGCATCCGCGTGCTGCGGGGCCACCAGCTGCCTGTCACCTGCCTGGTCATCTCTCCAGATGACAGGTTCATCTTTTCCGCTTCCAAGGATGGCGCTGTCATCAAATGCAAGTGTTCCATTGGGGCTGTGACTGGCTGTTCCCCCAGCCTGACCCCTGTGGGGACCCCGCAGCAGCAGGACTGCAGGTCCCTGTGGAGGTGGCTTGGTCCCCAGCCCCTCTAGGGATGTGCATGTCCATCGTTTTGGGCTCTGTAGGAGGCTTGTTGGTGCTTTAGGAGTGGTGGGAGGCTCCCAGGGGGTGACAGCAATGCCTTTTCCACAGGGGAGGTGGAGAGCGGGAAGAGGCTGTGCGTGGTGCCCGGGGGCAAGAAGGGCACTGAGGAACGGCACATGGGGCACGCGTCCCACGTTCTCTGCATGGCCATTTCATCAGATGGCAAGTACCTGGTATGTGAGAGGTCGCTGGCACTGCCACGTGGGACGGAGAAGTGATGGGGTGGAGAGGTGGTGGTGGGGCGTGCATCTCCTCTCTGAGTCCTTGGGAGCAGTGTCTCATGCCCAGATGTACCTTGCTGGGTTAAGGCAGCCCCTACCCCCACCAGAGTCAAGAATGGGTCCCTGGGACCCCCCAAAGCGCATGGGGTGGGAGCAGAGGCTGGGGTGGGCTGTGGGTCCCTGAGGGGCAGGTCTTGGGTACCCCCTGTGTTCTGCCAGGCTACGGGAGACAGGAACAAGCTGATCATGATCTGGGATGCAGCCACATGCAAGCGCCTGCACGTCTTCACCGGGCACCACGACGCCGTCTCGGTGAGTCGGGGGCATCAGCTGGAACACCTGCAGGGCCAGGCTGCACTGTCCTCCCCAGTGCCCCTCATTGCTGCTCCCATGTCCATCTGTCTGTCTGTCTGCAGGGCCTGTCCTTCCGGAAGGGCACACACCAGCTGTACAGTGCCTCCCACGACCGCTGCGTCAAGGTCTGGGACGTGGCGGAGAATGCATATGTGGAGACCTTGTAAGACCAGAAGGGGGACCCCACTGGGGGAGGCGATGTGGCAGAGGGCCATGCCTGCTGCAGCTCTTTGCTGTCTCCCCCTCTAGGTTCGGGCACCAGGATGTCATCATGGGGCTGGACAGCCTGAGCCGGGAGTGCTGTGTGACGGCGGGGGGACGGGACGGCACCGTGCGACTCTGGAAGATCCCCGAGGAGTCACAGCTTGTGTTTTATGGGCACCAGTAGGTCTGGGGCAGGAGAGGGGGGCCGTGGGCAGGCAGGTCTGGCTAGGACAGTGGTGTATGGATGCCAGGCATCACTGGGAGCCTGCCACCACCTTGGGGATGCTGTTGCCCCGGTGAGCTCTTGTCTCCTAAATGGGATCCTAAAGCACGCTCATAACTGATGGTAGTTGCCCCTTCTCTTCATAGGGGTTCCATTGACTGCATCCAGCTCATCAACGAGGAGCACATGGTGTCGGGCGCCGATGACGGGTGAGCACGGGGCCGGCGCGGTGTGTGGGGTGGGCACACGGTGCCCGCATGGTCCCCTCACCCCTCCCTGGCAGGTCTGTAGCCCTGTGGGGGCTGACGAAGAAGAAGCCGCTGGCGCTGGCCCGGCAGGCACATGGCATGCAGGACACCCAGGGCCTGCAGCAGCCGTACTGGATCTCGGCGGTGGCCGCTCTGCGCAACAGTGACCTTTTGGCTACAGGTGGGTGACAGCCTCTTTGGAGCAGGGGTTTGGAGGTGCAGGGGGGGGGTGTGTGTCCTGCTCCCTTCCCCGAGTCGGGGTGCATGGCGGTCTCCTCTCTCTGCCCCAGGCTCCCACAGCACCAGCGTGAAGCTCTGGAAGAGCAGTGAGGGATTTCGGAAGCTGGAGCCCCTCTGGGACATCCCCTTGGTATGGATGGGGGAGGCTGGGGATGCAGGAGCTGGGCTGGGGTGGGAGGGGGGGGTCCTTCACTGGGGACTCTCCCTAGGTGGTGGGAGGAGGCTGTGGGAGCCCCTCACTTCTGCCTTGTCCCCTCCAGGTGGGTTTTGTCAACAGCCTCAAGTTCTCGGCAGCCGGTGACTTCCTGGTGGCAGGCATTGGGCAGGAGCACCGGTACCATCCCCCCTCCCCAGCGCTGCCCAGGGGTGCATGCAGCCCCCTCTCCTCCAGCGCTTGGCAGAGGGTGACCCCCATCTTTTTCATCTACAGTCTCGGCCGGTGGTGGAGAGTCAAAGAAGCCAAAAACAGCATCTGCATCATCCCGCTGAGGCGGAGGGCTGCAGCCCCCAGCCCCGAAGCCCCCGCCAGCTCCTAACCCCCCCATCCCTGCAGCTGCATTGCGCGTTCTTTGTGCAACTGCCTTCCTGCGGCCAGCGGGACGGGAGCAGGGGCTGTCGCTGGTGCCCAGACATATCACGAGGTGGCTCTGCCCTCTGCGAGGGTCTGCCCCCTTTCCCTCAGGTTCGGCCGGACCTGCGTTCTGGAAGAGTCTACTTTTTAAAAAAAAAAAAAAACAAACAAAACAAAACAAACCCACTTTATTTACATAAATTACAAAACAAAACAAAACAAAAAATCACGCTGTTTCTCACAGAAAAAAATCTACTCTTAAAAACTTGGTTGGGCTCAAATACCTGGGTCCTGTTACTTGCCCTTGGCACCTGCTGGACCCCCCGGGGCTTGGCAGGGGTGGGGGGTGTTAGGGGGGCATTTGCCCCCACTGCTGCCCCCTCTCACGAAGGGGTGAGAAGCACTACGCGCAGCGGAGAGGGGGGGGGGATGGAGGGGGGCTTGGGCACAGCCTGGCAGCGCTCGACGGCTTTCCTGGGGCCGAATACGAGGAGGAAAAGGTGAAATTGTGGAAAGGGCCCGGGGAAGAGGGGAGGTGGGGCACAGGCTCGGCGTGGGGGGGAGCGGGAGGCGCAGCGTGGCTGGCCGCAAGCGAAGCGTGACGCGGTGTGGCTCGGCAGGAGGGCGTCGGGTTGCGCGCCGTGGCTTGGCACGGGGGGACGGGGGATTTGCACCACAGCTGGCGCAGAGGCTGGGGAAGGTGCAGCACAGCTGGGGTCCAGGGGCTGCGCACTGTGGCTCAGTGCAAGGGACTGGGGGGGACAATCACCGTGGCTCAGTGCAGGTGATGGGGGGACGACGGGCACCTCAGCTCAGTGCAAGAGACAGGGGGACTTGGACCATGGCCTGGTGCAAGGGACTGGTGGACACGTCGCAGGGCTCAGTGCAGGGGATGGGGGAATGTGCACAATGGCTCAGTGCAGGTGACACGGGGGACATACACCATGGCTTGGTGCAAGAGATGGGGGGGACATGCACCATGGCTCAGTGCAGGTGATGGGAGGAGGGGATTGTGCACCACGGCTCAGTGCAAGGGACTGGGGATGTTCACCATGGCTCAGTGCAAGGGACTGGAGGGGATGTTCATCATGGGTCGGGGCAAGGGACTGGAGGGGATGTTCACCATGGCTCAGGGCAAGGACAGAGGGTCATGCACCATAGCTCAGTGCAAGGGACAAGGGATGTGTAACGTGGCTCGGTGCAAGGGAAGGGTGACACGTACCGTGACCCAACGTGTGGGATATGTAGCCCGTGCTGGGGCAGGGGCTGAGCCTCCCGGCTGCCTCCAGCCCCCGAGCGGGCCGTGCTGCGGGCGCTGTTCTCCCTGGGGAGGGAGCCGGGTGCCACAGGAGCAGCAGCACCGTGGCCTGGCCTCCATGTCTTTCACAAGGATGATGTCGTGGAGTCCACCACCTCGCGGCCATTGCACACCGTGGGCACGTACTGCGAGGCTGAGCCTGGTCGGGAAGGCAGCAGTCAGGATCAAGGTGGGGTCCGGCAGCAGCACCACCACCCCCCCTGCCCAGTGCATCCTACTGTGGTGGGTGATGGGTGCCTGGGGAGCTGCATCCCCCGGGGCTGGGGTGGAGGGTGGCTGTGTCCCCCCAGAGTGATGACAGGTGCCCAGGGTGGCTGTGTCCCCCCAGCGCTGGGGTGGAGAATGCTTGGGTTGGCCATGTCCCCTCAGGGCAATGGTGGTCCCCCAGGAGCAGTAATCCCCCCCAGCAGGCCATGCTGCTGTCTTGGGGCTTGCAGCCGTGGGAGATGAGGGACCGGGACAAGGGACAGGGATAAGCCATAGGGGACACAGCATCCTCCATCCCTCCCATTTCCAGTCATGCCCTACCCTGCACCCCACTTTCCTTCAGGTGCTTCCCCCTCCCTCCTCCCCACCAGGAAGGGGGTGCTGCCCCCCAGCCCTTCCCAACCCCACCATGCTCACCATGGGACTGGCTGGAGCCGGCGGCCGCCACGCTGAACCGAGTGGTGCCCACGCGGTGGCTGGCCACGTTCTTCTGCGGCTGGAAGAGTATGATGTGGAGCTTGGGGGTGAAGAGGCAGCCAAGGACCACAGTGCCGCTGAGGCTCACCGAGATGCACATGGTGGTGGTCTGGACCTGGAGACAGGGGTGGGCATCAGGTGCTCCTGCCACCAGCCTCTGCCCCGAGTGGGACAGAATGAAGCCCTCACTGTGGCACCGGGCAGAGGCTGCTGCCTGCACCCCACAGGCACATCCCACCCCATACCAGGTCCCTCGGTCAGGGTGGACCCGCTGGAGACCCCTGGACAGAGGATGGGCATAGCCCTCATGGGGTCATGCTGCCTTTGCAAAGTGGGTAGACCCTGAGCAGCACTCCCCCCTTTGCCAATGTGCTGCTTTGGTGCGATGCCTAGGGCTAGAGCCCAGCACCCCTCAACCCAGTGCACGCTCCCACTGAGGGATGCGAGTCCTCTCTGGAAGCCCCCGACTGCAGCTGCCCCCACTGAGTCCTCCAGGCCTGGCAAGAACGTGTCTGGGCACTCTTGCCAGGGAGTTTGAGGTGCTACAGGGTGCACCCCATGCTCCCTATTCCCTGGCACCACTCAGCTCCCCAGGGACCATGCTGGCCCTGGGGTTGGCATTCATCCCCTGGTGGGGGAGAATGTTGGGATGGGCCAGGGGCTGTCTCGTGCCTTTGCGTTGTGAGGCTGAACAATGGCAATCACTCCTCTGTGGTCAGATTGAGGGGTCTCTGGAGGTCTCAGGGCGATTTCCCATCCTCACCCTAGCCAACAGTCTGTCAAGGGGAAAGTCTTCTCCCCAGGACTCATTGCCCCCTCAGCCACCCTTCACAAGGTCAAGAATGCCCCAATGCAAAGGTGACCATTACCAGGTCCATGGCTGAAGACCCTTCCCCAGGCCCACACGTCTCCCAGCCACAAACCCCACAGGGCCCAAATCACTCAGATAGCTCAGATCAAGCCCTATTAAAGCCCTCTACCCCCCGCAAAACTCAGGCTCGTACTCGGTAGTCGCTGGAGGTCACGTAGAAGATGGGCAGGAAGGCCAGCCAGATGATGCAGGTCGTGTACATGGTGAACCCGATGAACTTGGCCTCGTTGAAGTTTTCAGGGCATTTCCTTGTCTTGAAGGCGTAGACCGTGCAGAGGACAATCAAGAGGACATTGTAGGTGAGCGAAATGAGCATGTTGGAGTCACGGTTGTTGCACTTGAGGGTGACGATGTACCTTTTGTCAGGCTCAGTCTCCTTGCCTGTGCCAGGGGTCTCCACCAGCAGCCAGATGATAACGATGATCAGCTGACAAGAGATGAGAGCCATGCAGATGACCACCTGTGATGTGGGGCTTATGAACCGGGGGCGCTGGACCCCTTCTTTCACCCCGCTGAAGATCCTGGCAATGCGATTTGTCTTGGTCAAGAGGGCTGAATAGCAGACGGCAAAGGATGTGCCCAGTCCCAGACGCCGGAGCGTGCACACCTCAGTGGAGGGCTTCGCGATGAAGATGAAGGTCATGCTGTAGCACATGAGGACCCCAGTCAGGAGAATATAGCAGAGCTCCCGGCCAGAAGCCTTCACAATGGGGGTGTCATTGTTCTTCATAAAGACTCCAAAAACGAAGAGGGTGGAGATAAAACCCAGGCACGAGATAGTGACGGGGCCAATGGCCCAGACGTCTTTCCAGCGGATGTACTCCTGGGGCAACTCGTAGCAGCCATTCAGGGTCTCATTGGGCCAGTAACCGAGACCGCAGTCCATGCAGGTGAACTCATCCAGCAAGTACTCATAGGGCTGGCAGGGGATGCAGATCCAGCAGCATATGTCACCGGGCTGCATGCTCTTTATCTCATTCTTCTTGCAGGGATCGCTGCACTGGGACACAGGGATGGAGGTCTCAGCCCACGGGATGAGGCTGGTGTTGAGGATAAGCCCTTCAGCCCAGTAGCCCACCTTCTGATAGCGATACCGCCCGTCCATGTAGTGATAGTTGAAGATGTTGTAGCGCCCAATCCCATCGCCATAGCGGTCAAATCGAACGACACTCTTAGTGTCTGCTGGCCTGAATGGAGCTGGAGGGAGGAGAAGGGGAGATGGTGACTGCCGTGGGGCAGAAGAGCGCTCGCTCCTGGTGTGGAGGCAGGGCTGCACCAAAGCATTACATCCCACCATGGCCACAGGCAAATATCTAACCCGTTCCCCACCTTCACTCTCATACTTGCTGGCTATGCACGCATTAGGAGCTGGAAAGCAGCAGTGGAGAACTACCTTCCCAGGTGCCTTACAGCTCGGCAGCCCCAGACAGCTCTGCAGGGACAGAGAGGTGGATTTTGCAGCCTTCATGGCTCTCAATGACACCTGGGTAGCCAGGCTCAGCCCAAGTCACAGAGGACACGCTTCTAATTCACCCCCAACCACGTAGGTCCCTGATGAAGGGTATCAACAGTATCACAGTATGCTAGGGATTGGAAGGGACCTCAAAAGATCATCTAGTCCAATCACCCAGTTTCCCTCCAGTTTAATCCCTGAAATGGGAATAAATCATGGTGTTTGCAAGTGAGGTCTCCAAGGACCCATGTTCCTGGAAGGGCTCCTGTGGGCACGGTCCCACCCAGCTCTAGCAAGATGGAGTTGGTCACCAGCTTTTCCACGCTGGGGACAAAAGGCCTGGATTGCCTCCCAGGGGTGATGGTGGGCTGTTGGCATCCTGGGACAGCCACAGCTCATGGCACAGGGGTCCCTCAGTGTGGGCAGGCTGGAGGAACTGGAGGGCTTTGGGTCAAATCTAGGTCTCCTTCCTCCTCCTTGCCCCTCCACCCACCCCCTTCCAGTTAGGCAGCCAAACCCCATCTCCATCTCTGGACTCACCATCAAAATTAACATTGAGCATAAAGTCCTTGTAGAACCTCTTGCCATTGACAGGCTTCATGGCATCGCAGAGCTTGGTGGCATTGGGGCACAGTGCCTGGTGCATGTTGTGGAGAGAGTGAGCCATAGCATAAACTGCATTGACCACAAATGTGATCTTGGACTCTGGCTCAAATTTGCCTGTCTTGAGGGAGTACCGGCTACAGTCCTGCGTGTGGAAGCTGCACTTGAACTTCTGCTCCCAAAACTCCCGAAACCAGGGATTTCGGCTGTTATTGTAGGGATTGAGGTTACGAAAGTAGGCAGCAAACTCCTTAATGGGGTAGGCTGCCAGTTCGATGGTGATGGCTCCCTCTGCCACTGCTTCGCTCCCAGCCACCACACTCTCCAGGGCTCCCCACCCGTCACTGGCCACCCACGTGAAGGACACATTGGCTCTCTGGGCAGCTGCCAGCAGCTCCCGGGCATCTTCGCTTCGGGTGAACAGCACAACCACTCTGGCATTGGGCTTCTGCAGCAGAGCCCGGACCACTCCGTCGTAGGTCTTCTTGTTCATGGAGCGCCCCACCTTCTCCGAGGTGGCAATGCAGATGTTGCGCATGCGGGCTTCTTGCTCAAAGGCCTCGATCCCTGTCTCCCCATAGTCGCCCTCTGAGGCCACGGTGGAGACGTAGGTCCAGTTGAAAAAGCGGAGGATCTCTGCCATAGCTTTGGCTTGGTAGAAGTCTGGCGGGACGGTGCGGGCAAAGTAGTCATAACGGGACTTGTCGCTGAGCTTGGCACTTGTGGAGGCGTAGCTGATCTGCGGGATCTGGAAGAGCCGCAGAAGGTTGGCCACCTGCATGGAGGAGGAGAGGTGAGCACCTGAAGACATACCCCAGTGAGGGACATTGGCACCGGAGAACAGAGAACCCCTGCCCAACACCAACATTGCATGGTGCTCCCAAGCACGACCATGCGGCTGCTGAGCGACACCCCCACCTGGAAGGTCTTGGTTGGTGGACAGATGGATGGATGGCACGTTCACAGGGTTGCCTGAGCCCTCAGATGTGCTCGTTTCTTTTACTATTTTTTTTTTTTTTTAGTATTTCATTTCCCCTCTGAAATTTGGGACTGGGGAGGAGATAAATGGATTCATGGCAAAAGCAGAAACTCCCCCTTGGATGAGCTGTGGGAGATGCTTGTGGGGAAGGAGAAAGACGGGGAGCCTGGCAGCACCACGGCGTGGGGGGAAAGGGCTCTGGGGGCTGGGAGATGGGGCAGAGCCCCCTGCCCAGCCCGGGGTTGGGGGGGGGGGAGGTGGGGTGTGCAGCACTGAGCCTGGGGACCAGCGCCTGCGCATCCCACAGCAGGAGTCCCAGCGAGATCAGCACCTTCCAGCCGCTCGGCAGAAGCCCTCGTTAGCTTCAAAAGGAAAAAAATCCCCGCTAATGAGGCTGTTAAAAACCCGGGCTCTTGAGCAGCAAGGGGGAAGGCTCAGGCGCGCCAGCGGGGCCGGTGAGCCTGCCCACATCGCGCTGCTCCCCGGGCGAGAGAGGCAGCTTAATTAACGTGGACAAATGTTCTCGACGACAAAGTCCCCTAATAGCAAGAAGGCCCCCGAGCGCAGCAATGCCGCTGCCGGGCCGCGCCGCACAACGGGAGCTGCCAGCCCGCCGTGCTGCCCGCGCCACCCGGGGTTGGGACTGTGCCCCCAGCCGTGGGGACACTCCAGGTCATCCAGCAAGGGAAGGGACAAGCGCCCGCGTGGGCTGGACCAGGGTGCTGCCTCCATCACCCAGCTCCGGCTTCCTCCGCCCCATGGCCAGGGGGATGCGGGGACCCTGGGGACCAGCAGATGAGGTTTGACACACACCGGGGGACTCGTTAAATCGTAGCGAGCGCATGGCCCACTGGCAGCCCCTGGGACTCAGCTGGCCCCTCCGGCTTCCTGCATCCTCAGGGGATGCTCTTCTCCCTGCCGAAGCCGGCCCCTGGGTCCGCAGAGCCACGGTTTTGGGGACGGAGCTGCACCAAAACCAGGGCGACAGCCAGGTCTGAGGCTCAAGGTGGCTGTTCCCATGGGAATCACCGGGGTTGCGGGGGCAGCATCCCCCTGTGCCCACACTGCCCCGTGGCTGAACCCCTCAGAGGGGGGTGTCTCCTCACAGCTGGCCACACCTCATGGGCTGGTTTTGGGGTGGGAGAGGGGATGGTGCCCCCTCACGGTGCGCAGCTCTGCCTGCTGGGAGTGACATCCCCACATCCCCACCACAGTGTCCCCAGTGCCATTCTGACATCTGGAGTGTCACCACCATGCCGGGGAGTGTTCCTGCCCCTGGCCACCCACCCACCCCACTGGGACAGGACCCATGGGGGCTGGAGGTGAGCTGAACCCTGCTCCCGCACTGCGATGGCCCCTGGGGACAGCCACCCCCTGGCTGCCAGGGCACCACAGCAGTCACCCCCCCCAGCACTATAGTGGCCAGGGGCCACCAGGACAGCTATGGCATGGCTGTGGCCACCCAGGTCTGGTGGTGGGAGTAGCTGGTCTGTCGGGTGCTGGGGGTGGCCACCCACAGTGCCTGCCACATCCAGGCATGCTGGCATCATGCTGTCACCCATCGGCGGGAGGAGCGGTGCCTGCAGGCACTGGCAGCGTACATCAGGCAGGAGAGGGCCAGTGTCCTTCTCCAGGCCCGTGCCAGGACGTGGCATGCCAGGAACTGGTACTGGCGATGCTGGGAGGCAGCTCGCACCATCCAGGTCCACCGGCAGCAGTGAGGGATGTGGCAGCCTGGTGGCACTGAGGACAGTGCGGACCTGAGCATCGAGATTGTCCTGGGTTGAGGAGCTGCGCTTGCTGCCACAACCCTGGGAGGGGAATAAACCCCTGTTCCCACGTAGGACGGATCCACTGGCTTGGCTCCCATGGCTTATGGCAGGTGGGGGGCCCCTTGCAGCCCCCGAGGGGACCCCGGCCACCATCAGGGCTGCAGCCCCCCCACGGTAGCAGAGAGAAGGCTCTCTCAGGTGCCAGGCTGGCATTCCCTCCCCACAGCATCGCCACGAGGGATGCAAGAGCTTCCCTGTGCTGCGTCGGCAGCAACATCATCACACTGCTACCGGGGTTTTACACACACACCCCCACACCCATTTTTGCCAAGCCCCCAGCCCCATCTGAGCCCCTCTTGCCTGGGGGGTACCTGGATGGACACGTCGCTGTAGGAGCCCCCGATGACACCCGTGATGGCGGTGGGCACATCATCGTGGACAGCGTAGGAGCCGTCGGGGCAGATGTGCTCGGAGCCATCCACCCTGGTGAGGGAGGCGCGGACGAAGTCGAGGGACTGCTCGAGGGCATAGGTGTCCTTGGAGCAGGTGTCGAGGATATGGGCACCCAGCTTCACCCCCGGCAGGATGCTCCCGTCCTTGTTGATCTCATCCAGGGCAAAAAGCATGGCCTCCAGGCGCTGGATGCCCCGGTGCTCATTGATCTTGCCACAGTCTTCGCTCCCCACTCCTTTCTCATGGACGGGGAAGAGGCCCCCGATCACCAGGTCCCCCTCCGTGCTGATCTCCTTCTTGCCAGCCATTCCATGCCCAGCGGCCAGGCAGGTGGCCAGGCGCATCAGCCACAGCCAGGCGGCCAAGAGGACCGCCATGGGGTGCGCCGGCCAGGGGACCCGCGCCGCCCACTGTCACCCACTGCCACCCGTCAAGGCGAAGGCAGGCAGTCCCCAGGCATTGGGCGGTGGGGGGTGGCGCGGCGTGGCGTCAGCGGGGGGGGGGGGAGGTCGTGCTGCCCCGAAAGAGCCCCTCAGCACCTGGAAAAGTAAAGAGAAAAACCGCTGGGTCTGAGGGCTGCAAGGTGGGCTGGGGACCGTCCCCACGGGCCACTGCAAGGACATGAGGCTGCCTGTGCCCCCAACCTGAGCGCACCCCCACCTGGGGTGCCTGTAAGAAGGACCCCCCTGCAGAAGGGCGAGCTGAGCGCATGCGACAGCTCCAGCAGCGACCTGGGACCACCAGGACACCATCAAATGACACAGACCCCAGGAGACAAATGGGGCTCAGGGTCTGGTCCCTCTACAGCGCTCCCCAGGATGCACCGGCACGGGCAGGGGCAGCACAGAGCCAGCCCCCGCGGCAGCACCAGGCAGAGCAGCCTGCTGGAGGGCAGCTTGCCGGCCCCTAAAATACTCGGGGGGGGGGGCGGGAAGGGGCCAGGGAGGTCACCCAGGGCAGACACCCCGGGCTGGGCAGGCAGAGCCAACGCCGGCTGTGAGCTGAGCCCCCGACCCGGGCAGCAGCATCACGGGTGCCAATGGCTCCCAACCTCCAGCCACGAGCGCTGCCAAAAGCAGTCAGCCGTGAGCCCACCGTGCCCACAACACTGTGTTTAACCCCCATCCCACCCCACCCTCCAGAGCCCACCCGCCCTGCCGCGGCCCTCGGCACTGGCTGTGACACTGGGGCTGGAGCAGGGACACGCTGCTGCCTTCATCCTCCCGCAGCGACACACGGGGCAGGATCCAGCAGCCGCGGTGCTTCAGAGCCTGTTCTCTCACCACCGCCCCTTCCTTCCCCGTATACTAAATTCAGAGATTTCAGTAAAAGTAAGAGCCAGGTTTGCTGACTCCCTCTGCAGAAAGCACGGAGGCGCGGGGGAATCAAAGGCTTTTGCAGCAGACAGGCCTTTTTTTGGCAGGAGATGCAGTCCCTTCGGAGATCGGTTGTCTTTTCCCAAAACACGGGAGAGATTTGTTTCCCATTTGAAGCCGACTGCTGAAATCCCGCAGGGCTGGCATTTCAGGGGCCATGGGAGAAGGAGACCCCCCTGACAGCCCAAGAAACCTCAGGCTGCTCCGGCACGGGAAGCTGCCGCTGCCGCAGCGGGTCCCAGGGCTCACCCGCAGCCCGGCAGAGCCAGGGTGCTTGTGGGGACACCGGGTGGGAAAGCGATGCCGGAGAGTGCTGGTCCCCCTGCAGCCGGTACTGAGGCCACTCTCCCCAAGCAGGAGCAGGGCATCACTTGATGCCCCCATGGTTCCCCCCCGCAGGCGATGCCCGTGGCTGGAGGAGCCCTCCGGCAAGCAGCCAGAGCTGGCAGTGATGCCCAGGGGATGCGGGCAGCAGTGTGGCACAGGGCATAATGGGGTGGAGTGGCGAGATGCATGCGGACCTCCTCCTCCATGCCCCAAAGTGCCTGTCCCTCAGTGCTGCCTGCCTGCGACGAGCCCCCAGCCACCTCGGGGCATCTCCTACCTGACACCTCAATTTGAAGGAGTTTGGAGAAGAAGCCGAGGAAAGGTCCCTGCTTTATTCCAGGCAGCAAATGCTTTTGAGGGACCCAGAATTTCCTCAAGCAGGAAAGAGGTCATAGACACATGGATTATTATTGATGGAGCCCATTTGTGGCAGGCTGAGCCTGGCACAGGGGTCTGGCAGCACCAGGATCCTGTCTCCTTGGGGTTCGGCTCTTCTGGGGCCGCTGACGGGACCTGCCAGATGAAGGGCAGCTTCAGGCAAAGCTCTCCTGAAAGGGCAAACCGTCACCCACTGTGCAGTGAGCCCAGAGGGAGGCTGTGAGCAGGGCTGCGACCATCCCTACAGCTGCTCAGCTGGGTTGGCACAGTGCCGGGGGGGAGGACAGCCCCCTGGGAACATCTGGAGAACCTCTGGGAAAGTGAAGCACCCAGCAGGGCAGACCCAAGTCCAGCCCAACGGACACAGTACGGCTGGAAGGCTCCTGCTGGCCGCTGGCAGCTTCTCCTCCCAAAAGCATTGGCGAGTAGGACAGGTGAGAAGGTGCCATCACTCCTACGTGCCCTGAGCGCTTTCCACCCACCTCCTGCCAGGAGACCTGACCCTCTCTGACACCAGCACCCTTAGGGGTGACATGGGGCGCGTGTGAGAGCAGCCATGCTGGGAGGGCTCAGGGTGAGACTGGCTTACATGAGCCACCACCATCACCTCCCACGGGAGTCCCTGGAGGTCCTACCACCACCGAGCTCCTCCGGGACCCCTGCACCTCCGTTCTGCCCCACGGCCTGCGAGCCCCGGTGCTCTGTGGGGCCAAAGCGCCTTCCCCCCCGACACTCGCCCCATCGCCCCCCACCACCGCGGCCGTTGGGCTGCCCCTGCCCATTCTGCGGGGAGCGCGGGGGGTCGGGGAGGCGAAGGCGAGAGGAGCCGGCGCAGCCCTGGCCCCTGCGCCCCAGCAGCGAGGTGGGAGAGGAGGGTCTGCCCGCCCCACCGCAGCCCCCCAAGGGGTTGGGGTCACGGGCTCAGACGACCCACCCCAAATCCTGTCCCAAACCCGCCCCGGGCTCCGACTGTCCCAGTAGCACCACCACCACCACCCCCCCCGAGCCACTGCTCTCCCCGGTCGGGGACAGCCGGAGGAGGAACCGGGGGGCGGCAGCCGGGGCGAGGGGTGGCTGTCCCCCCAGTGCCGGGCGGTCCCCTCCGCTTCCCTGCTCCGGTGACCGCGGGCAGCCCCTGCCCGGGCCCGGGGGGGCTGCGGCGGTGGGGTCCCGCTGGGTGCCCACTGCAGGGGTCGGTGCTACCGGGGCATCGGGGGGGACGGGGACCCCCCGAGCACTTCTCCCGGAGCCCCGCGGCTCGGCGTCTTGCTCCGGGCAGGGGGGGAGCCGGCGGGACCGGCCCCGGTGCCCCCCGCCCTGCACGCATCCCCGGCCCAGCCGGTGCCGGTGCCGGTGCCCCGGTTCGGCTCCCCTCCCGCAGGCTCAGGAGCCCCGGCTCCGGGCACCGGCCGCCGAGCCCCGCCGTGCGGCGGTCTCGACGGCTGCGGGGGATCGCCGGTCGCTGTCCCCCCTCCGCCGCAGGCACCGGGGCTCTGGGGACGCCGGGGCGGCCCGAGGCCACGGGGACGGGCGCGGCCGGGAGCGCCGGGGTGGAACCGCAGCCCTTACCTGGGCCCGGCGGGCTGTGCCGGGAGCCGGTGCCGGTGCCGGTGCAGCGGCTGCCTCGGAGCTGCGCGGCTGCCGCCGCCGCCTCCCGCCGCCGCCTCTGACACTCCGCCAGTCCCAACCGAGCGGAGCCGCTCCGCCCCCAGCCCGGCCCGGCCCGGCCCCGGCCCCCGCCCCGGTCCAGCCCCGGCCCAGCCCGGCCCGCCGGGTAGCGGCACCCCCGGGGCCGCCCCGCCTGCCCTCTGCCCGCTCCCGGCACCGCCGCGCCGCGCCGGGCACCGGCAAGGCGGGAGGATGGCAGGGCATGGGCAACGCCGGGGGGGACACGACCGGGTCCAGGTAGGACACAGCCAGGCCCGGGAAGGCAGGACACAGGCAGGGAAGGCAGGACACAGGCAGGACACCACCAGATCCAGGCAGGACACACGCAGGACACAGACAGAGCAGGCAGGACACGGCCAGATCCAGGTAGGACACAGCCAGAGAAGGCAGGACACAGGCAGGACATAGTCAGATCCAGGCAGGACACAGGCAGGGGAATGCCAGGGAAGGCAGGACACAGGCAGGACACGGCCAGATCCAGGCAGGACACAGGCAGGGGAATGCCAGGGAAGGCAGGACACAGGCAGGACACGGCCAGATCCAGGCAGGACACAGTCAGAGAAGGCAAGACACAGGCAGGGAAGGCAGGACACAGGCAAGGCACAGCCAGATGCAGGCAAGGGATGGCCAGGTCCAGGCTGGGCAGAGGCAGGACCAGATCCCCCGGCAGACCTGGCAGGGCACAGCTCAGCGCCTGCTCCCCCTGCCCCAGAGCCCCCACCTCAGTCCCAGCCCAGCTAGAAGGGTCCCAGCCCCGGCTCCAGCTCCACAGACGTTCCCCCCCCTTGCCCGGCACAGCCACCCACCCAGCCTGCCCACTGCTCCCCAAGCCCTTGGGGGTCACCCAGGGGGCCAGCATCACCTCACTGACCCCTGCACTCCACGCAGCCCCCAGCACTCACCGTCGGCCCAAGCACCAAGCTGGGGGAAGGCTTCAGACGATGCTCCCTGAGCTGTCTCCTCCAAAGGCAGAGGCAACAGCTGGATTTAGCGTTCCAGGTCTCCACCGCTTGCCCAAACCCATTCTGGAGCCATTCGGCTGCCCAGGATCCCACCATGCTGCATCCTCATCAGTCCAGTGCTGGCAGCCTGGCTGTCCCAGAGAGCTCCGTGACTCAGGGACAAGAACAGGACTGGGAATGACACAGGACCCGCAGGGGTGGGCAGGGGCCAGGGGTGTCTCTGGGGCACCACCCCAAAGTAACCACCTCACTGCCCCGTGCCTCAGTTTCCCTACTGCTGGCTGCTGTGCTTGCAGGCTGCAGGTTAGGGCACTGCAGCAAGAGTCAGACCCACTCTCTCTGCCCCCCCTTCCCCTCCATCAGTCCCGATGGGGGTTGGGGGGGATAACACAGGACCTCTGTGGCAAGGTCCCTCCTGAGGATCCATGGCACCGGGACCCCAGTGCCTGCCAACCCGTCTCCTTCCAAGACTGTTAGCACAGACAGAGCAGGGCACTGGGGAGAGGAGGGCACCTGGCTGGGGGACCTTGGCACTACTGGGAGGTGGGGGAAAGAACCAGGGAGGGCTAGAGGTGTACCATGCCATGCCGAAGGATGCTGGCACTGCAAAGGTCCCGCTTCCCCCCCAGCAAACAGGACCTGGTGTGAGCCTCACACGCGACCCAGCAGTGGCTGGATCCTGCTGGATGCTGCTTCAGCACTGCTGATGGCAGAGGGATGACAGCAAAGCCCCCCCTGGCCGCCTCTTCAGTGGGGTTAGGGGACAAGCAGTGTTAGGATCTGCTGCCTGGCTCCAACCCCCCTGCAGCCTCAGCCAGGCATAAATATTTCAGGGGGCTCGGCAGTTTTGTAATAACCGGCAACAAAGATAAACACCGGGAAGAGCAATATTTTTCCATGTGGGCTGGAGGAGTTTAATATTTTATCACTCAGAGCACAAAATATTTATGAACAATCTCATGTCAATCACTGGCTCAGGACTAATCGTGACCTTTCCAAGCCAGGGAGGACATGTCCCCACCATGGTGGGACAGCCAGGCCTCCCCTGCCCCTTGTCCCCCCACCCCAAGCCCTGGTTTTTGGCTGGTTTTGGAACAAGCCCTGGGCTGCTGGCGGCACCGCGGCAGGGCAGGGGCTGAGCTCTGCCAGCTGGATGAGGTGCTCTGGCCCCCGGCGTTGCCCTGGAGCACTGTGGCGGTGATGTCCAGGCTGCTCCCTTGTCCACATCAGGGGGACAGGGAACTGGGACCAGCATGGACAGCCGTCCCTGCCTGCACCCCACAGCGGCAGGACGAGGCAGAGGGGATGCCAGGGAGGCACTGCGCAGGCAGGCTAGTCCCCCCTGCCACAGCAGCCCAGGGACCTGGTTTGACTTTCAGCAGGTTCCCAAGAGGAGCAGAGATGCCATCTCCCTCCAGCCCAGCCCAGTCCAGCTCGGCATGGCAGCTGGGACCCTTCCCCACTCCCTCTGCAGCCTGCAGAAACCGCTGGGTTTCCCCGGCAGGGAGCAAGCCGAGCAGCGGGGACGCAGAGCCCTTGGGCAGCTCCCCAGCTCGGTGGGGAGTGTGATGGGCAGCCCACGGGCAGCCTCCAGCCGCAGCCCGCTCCCCGCCACGGGGCAGGACGGCGCGATCAGCCAAGAGGCAGTCAGCAACGCCACCGGCCACCAGTGAGGAAAAGCATCCACTTTATTACAGACCCCAAAAGCGCCCGTGGCAGTGTCAGAAGGATCAGGTTTACACAGGATGTTTCCATTTTTCAGCAAGGGGAAGAGAAGAGGGGAACAAACCCAACCGACCCTACTCACGGCTCTTTGGTGCTAGAAAAGACGTGGCGGTGCGGCGGAGAGAAGCTGTGGGTGAGAGGGGCACCAGCAGAGACAAGGAGACACAACTCTGCCATCCACCACCTCCCCCACCAAGACGCCTGTGAGGAATTTGCAACGCATCTAGAGACACACAAACAGCAAATGCATTTCGCTGCCCCCCCCAGCCTGCACCTACCCCACGCCGCCGAGTGCTGCAGGAGGCCCCCCCAGCCTCCTGGAGTCCCCGAAATGGTCAAACGCCCGTTCTGCAAAGAGGGAGAGCAGGTCCTGGGGGGAATCAGTGACCTCTTGGCTGGAGAGGAAGGAGGCGGGAAAGGCGACCTGTTCCCAGTAACTCAGACCCTGGTGGGAGGCGAGGCAGCCAGGTCTCCGCTTCACTCTTCTCCTCTCTCAGCAGCAATGGGCTCCTTGGTCCACTTGTCTGTGACCTCCTGGTTGCCTGCGTAGCCCACATCGGGCAGCAGGCCTGGGGCTCCCTCCCCGTCCACGGTGACCTCCAGGTCCAGCTCCTCGAAGGAGGAGCCGCTGGCTCCCGACTCACTGTAGCTGTGCTCGCTGCGGTTGTCCGCCTCCTCCCGGCCACGGCTGGGTGGGAAGGGCAGCAGGATGGAGGTGGCCACCGAGGTGTCTCTGCTGTCGGTCGTGGCCTCCATGCTGATGGAGCTCGTCTCACTCATGGTGTCGGCCCCTGGGATGGAGAGAGAAGGGGAGGGAGTGAATGCTGCGGGAAGGAGGTGATGGGGATGGTGTGCCACAGCCTTTGAAGCAATCAGAAACTTCAGAGACATGAGGCCACAGTGGAGACCAGCTCCTACCTCTTGTCACCTTCTGTATCTCTGAGAAGTGACCAGGCCAAGACAAGCAGGAGCGGGACTCAGGCAGCTCCCTGAAATCAGGGAACCCCCCAGACAGCACAAGCAACCCCCGGCTTCCCAGCCGTGCCCTGACCTCCTGGCCATGCCCTGGCCCCAACGCTGCCCTCCATGCACACACCGAGGACCTGGGAAGCCCTTCCTTAGGGAGAATGACCGGCTTGGGAGCTGGGGGACAACTCTGCCCTGGCACAGCACCAGGAACAAGGCGAGGAGCTGGATGCTGTGCTGCGAGGCTGATGGGGAGCTGCAGCATTGCTTGAGCACCCAAGGGGATGGCAGGCCCTCGGATGTGCCACTGTCAGGGGCAGGTGCACGTCCAACCTCCTGCTAGGGCATCTCAACGCTGCCTTCAGCATCCCCTACAACCCACTCCCACTCCCTGTGTGGTTCCCCTATAGCTGTCAGCTCTGGCAGCAGCGCAAAGGCAGGCAGGGCAGTGGCAGACCGGACTCGGGGTGCCAGAGGACGGGGGGAGCCTTCCCAGCTCACTCGGCACTTCTCCACCTCACCTGCCTGCCAGCCCACACCCCCTCTCACGGCCGAGCCCCCGGGAGCTGCCCCTGCCTGCCCGGGCGGACTCCTTGGCCCACCGCCCCCTCCCTGGATCCCTGCCTCGTTAGCTCAGTTGACAACACAATTAAGGAGTCGACAACGAGATGAGCGTGTCAGATTGAGACCAGCAGCTCGATGCTGTTGCCGGAGCAACCAGCCAGGAGACAAAACCCTCCTGTAAAACATTAATCATTGTTAATTATGACATCACAGATCCACATGGTCAACTATGACATCACAGATCCACATCGCTAATTACGACAGCGGCAGCAAACACTGGGTGGGCTCCTCCATCACAGCCCTCCCCACTCCACCTTCGTCCTGGCCTGCCTCGAACTGGCGGGAAGTGTGTGTCGGACTTGGCTGCTTCGCAGCACCTCCACTCCCCCCGGGGCTCCATCCCTGCTGGGCCTGATGCCCCTGGCGAGGATCATATCCTGCACCAGTAGGGAAACCAGGAGGAGTCCCGTCCAGCAGCAGCACTGGCAGAGGACCATGGCTTGCCACCAGCGGGGCCAGGAAGTGGCAAAGGGGATGGTGATGACCATGGAGGGGCTCACAGGTGGAAAAGGAGAGCCCTCTCCTCCACGGTGGCTCCTGCCATAGCTGCTCCATCCCCAGCCACCGGCACAGGGCTGCCCCAGGCTCCTGCGGGCATCTCCAGCCTCCCCCGGGCTCCTGCAGCTGGGGTGTGCAGGGCTGAGCTGCTCACCCTCCTCCTGCTGCGCAGCAGCCACCAATCTCCTGGAGGAGACCTGCCAGGGAGGGAACTTTCCTTCCAAACACCCTTAAATCCCTTTTTCTTGCTGTTTTTCTTCCCGGCCTGGGCAGCTGCCAGCAGAACTGCTTGTAAATGGCAGTCCTCTGCCTTCTTAGCGGCATCATCCCACGGTCCTGCCGGCTGAGCGAGGGCTGTTCAGAGAGGACGGAGCCGCGGTAGCAGGACGAGGAGCAGCCAGGAAAGACCCGCAGATGCAGCATACCCGCTGCTTCATCCCACCTGGATGGCATATCGGCTTCATCCTGCCTGGTGGGTACCCAGAGAGCCTCCACCCTCTTGCCTTGGCCATGGCGCGCAACCCCTTTGGCAGGTGGCTCAAGCCAAGCCCTCAGCTGCCCACCCAAGCAACGCCTGGTGACCCCCCCCATGAAAAGGAGAAAAGAGCTGTCGCCTGCTGACACGCACCGCCTTTGCTGCAGCATCAGGGAGCACCTCGACATGGAAACTACATTTACTCTAAGTTAAAAAGGATGTTCTGCAGGCTGCCGGCAAGGCACTCAACGAAGGGGACGGCAGTGACTGAGTGGGTGGCAGAAAGCCAGGAGGTGCGGTCCCACCTGGCAGGACCGCAGCAGGGCAGTGGGTCAGTGTGGAGCCTCCAGGAAGATGGAGAGCTGTGGGGGATGGAAGGGAGCACGCAGACCCTGAGCCTTGAAGCCAATTAAGGGTTTGCAAGGCCTCTAGCGGGGATCTAAAAAAAAAAAAATAATCCAATTTGGTCAAATTGGTGGCCTGAGGTGACATGGACATGTTCCCACCATGGCTTCATGACAGCTCACGTCATTCATGTTCATCTCACGTCCCTCTGAAACCCAGGACAAGAGTGACCCCGACCCCCCAAGCCATGCCCTGCCTGCACAGCACCCTTCCTGCATCGCCCCAGGGGCTGTTTCGGGTAGGAAGCCATCATGTAACCCCATGCCACAAACCAAAGGAGCTCTTGAGGAGAGGAGCAGCAGCTCAGGAAGGGAAAGACGGGGATGAAGCCTACCCAAACGCTGCTCTGAGCTGCCACCACGGGAAAGCACCGCTGTCCTCACCCCCAGTAGCCACCTCCCTCTCCCTTGCTCCAAAGGCGACAATAAATCGAGTCCTGTTTCCTTTCAGCCAGGCACTTTTTCACCGCTCTGTCACTTCTGATCATGTTTGAGCAGCCTCAGCTGGCAAATTTGCCCATTTCAGCAGCCTCATTCTCCTCTGCACAGGACAAGGCTGGCTCTGGCATGGCCACCCAGCTTGGCCAGGGACCCATGGTCACGGCGGATGGGGCTGAGAGATGGAGCCGCTACTGCTGGGGACAGCGTGGGGTCAGCTCTGGCAGAGGGACATGGTAGGAACCCCCTGCTGTCCCAGCACAGCCCAGAGAGACCAGGCAGGGAGTGTAGCAGGGCTCCAAGAGGGCAACCAAAGCCTCATTGGAAGGTGCCTTGTGGGCGAGCAGGGGCTCAGCTCTCATCTCATGGGCACGGAGGTTTCCGGCAGCCCTCGCACCCACTTCTCCATCCTGTCCCAGGCATCTTGCTTGGTCCCCCAGAGACCTTCTGCCCATCCCCTGCATCCCACTTCCCAAGGCCGGTCCCTGCACCGGGAGCCAGCCCAGCACCTGGATCCAGCATGGCTTTTCCCTCTGATGTGCAGCAAGGTGCCAGCTGTGCCATGGAAACCCCCCTCTGCTCCGCTCTGCTCCCCCAAGGACAGCATAGCCATCCTGCTGCACCTTCACTCAGCAGGAACATGGAAACCGGGAAGTTTTAATTTGGGAAAAAGGGGCACAGGCCAGGGTGAAGCCCTACCGGGGTGTTGAGAAACCCCTCAAAGGCCAGGACCACCTAAGAAGAAAGGAAACCAAGCAGCCAACACCAAGATACCAGCCAGGGATAGGTGCAAAGGGAACCACTCACCCCACGCTGCTAACGAGCCTGGCAGGGAGCCCCCTGTCAGCTCAGCCCTGTACCACCCCAGGATGTACTGGCATCCCCAAACCCCCCTGGGAAGGAGGACCATCTCCCCTCCTGTATCGCCCCAGCGGGACACTGATGCCTGAGCATTGCTCCCCTCTTGGTGCAACTGGTCCCTCTCCTTCCCCCTGTTCGATCAAATATTCATCGCCTCTGCCACTAAATAATGGATGAACGCACTGCCAGGAGGGGCACAGTTCCTCTGCGCTTGCCGAAGCTCACACAAAGCCACCAGGAGCGGGTCTGGGACAGGCAGACCAGCATGAAGGCACGTCAGGAGCTGCCTGCTGAGACCCTTCTCAGGAGGTACAGGCGGGCAGAACAGGCAGGGCTCTTTGGAGGATGGAAGCAAGCGGGGACGAGGCAGAGCACATCAGGGAAGGTGCCCCCTCCTGTGGCACTGAGGCTCAGCGGGTGATGCCATCAGTTGCACCCAGACGCGGCTGGACAGACTCAGCTCCGGGAAAATGAGCACCTGAGACCCTGGGCAGAGCCACGTGCTTAGAAACCATCTGCGTTCATGCCAGCAAGCCCGTGTCGCGCGAGGCTGCTTTTGTTTGCTTTCACCTTCCACACGCCGCAGCGGGGTCACGCTGGAGATCACGCTGCTGCGAGCGAGCCGGGAGCAAGGGCCCGCTGAGCGCTGCACTGATGCCAAAGCCCCAGAAAATAATTAAGTACAAAACAACTAATCATGATTGACACCGGCCCCCCGGAGACCCGTCAGCCGCCTTCCAAAAATGCTTCCCGTCTTTCCGATGACCCTGATGATGGTGAAGAAGGGATGGAATTGGTGCGGAGGCAGCTGCAGCCCCCGGCCCCTTCCTTGCGTGCCGAGTGTGTGTGTCCTCGGCAGAGCTGGCAGCCCCCTGCCCTCCTCACAGAGCGGTGGCAGAAAGCAGAGACCCCGGACCACCTCCTGCAGCCTTTATGGCCATTGGCTCCATGCGGAGCCACAGGTACCTAGCACCTCGCAAGGAGAGCTCAGGAGCAAGGAGGACAGCAGATGACAGCCTAAATGGAGAGATGCGCTCCAAGGTCAGGAGGCTCGGGAAAACAAATCCAAGCTGTTCTTGCAAATCCAAGTCACTCGGTTCCACCTGGCACCGGCCACACCGACACAAAAGGAGAAAGGGCAGCGCTTTACGCTGGAAACTCCTGAAGTCTTTAATTCAAGGAAAGCATAATACTGCTGCTGGCGGGGAGTTTTGTGAGCCGTGACTGAAAGGTGCTGCATCCACACAGAGCATTACTTAATACAATGCTCGCTCTGAAATTGCATGCTCATTGCTGTTATTTCAGCATTTTGGGAGGGGGGAGGGGAAGAGCGGGCTTCATCTGCCGCCACATCAGGAGTAAGAGCTCAAAGCTGCTGCACATAGAGCATCCTCAGCTGCCTCGGGAGAGATAAAGGAGCTCAGCACCTCCCCAGCCCCCTCACTTGCCCTGCGAGGCAGCAGGGTGTCAGAGCCCCACATGTGGATTTGTGTAGCTCACGCATGGCCAGAGCAGCTGAGTGCCACCGGCATTGACCACCACCCTCTCCCATCTTCCCAGGAGCATCCCAGCACTGCCTGAGCCTCCGTTGGGGCAGGACCACTTGAAACACTGGCAGAACTGAGGTGGATCGAGAAATAACCAAAATCCACACAATCAGGGTTGAGGGGGGGGGGCGCACTGAAGAAGACGCTGCACCCACCCTCCAGCCGGCAGAGGAAACCTCAAAAGCTGTCTGACACTCCAGGATCTGCAGGGTCATGAAGATCTTATGGCCCACAAGGCTGTTGAGGGCATCTCCCTTGAGTGGTTCCCCAAGGAAGAAGGGAGTAAAAAAGGATGGGAAAAGAGACGGTGGCTTTCTCTTCCTCCAACTCAGAGGTGGCTGCACAGATCCCAGCACAGAAAATACTTGGGAAGGGAGGACCAGTCTCAATCCATAAGGCATCATCTTCAAGGTGCTGTCTTCAAGGCATCTCCAGTGAGCGGCTGGGCAGCGGAGATCTGCCGGCCGCCTCCTCCAGCAGGATGTCCTCTCACAGCGGGGCTCAGAAAACCCACGCAGGACTTTGGCAGTGAGATGAGGAGCCCAAGGAGGCCAGCTGCTGCCTCCCACCTCACCTCCCAACTTTGGCCCTGGGGCTGAACCAGGGGCAGCCCAACAGCCGCTCAATTGCTGCAGCTGGGGCAGCACCACCAGCCACAAACCAAGTCCCCAGCACCAGCAGGCTAGCAGTGGTGGGACAAGGATGCTTGCTGGGCACCACCTCTCTTTGCACAAGCCGTGGACCTCCCCACAGGGTGCCACCCGCCCCAGGTGACAGCAGTTGTGCCGTCCCAGGGCACCGTGACACTACAGAGATGCAGATCATGGGGACCTCCAAGATCCTCAGGTAGGAGCAGCTCAAGCAGCCTGAAAGGCTTGCCAGGTCCTCGCCCCTCTCCGACCCTTGCTGGAGCAAGGATGTGCTGCCCCACCAGACCTGGTTCTGCTCCCATGCCCAGCAGCAACAGCGATCACACTGCCAACAACATCCAAGCTCAACTCTTTAGTCTCAGAGGCAAGGCCAACCCCTCACAGCTATTATTATTTTAAGCTGGTTTTGTGCAGACTCAGCAGATGACACCACATCAGATTGCACCTTCAAAAGCTCGTCTGTGTGACTGGAAGGGGAGGGGTGGCAGAGGAGCTGCCAAGAGCTGTTGCCAGAGAGCCTGGCCCAGGGTAGAGGTGTCCCACAAGAGAAAGCCCAACATTGTTTGCCATCTGAAATTGGAAAAGCCTTCCGAGCCCTTCTTCCAGCAGGGCAGGGGACACCCCCACCGTGGGAGCACCAGCAGCAGCGCCCCAGGGGAAGCACCAAGACAGCCAGGGTGCAGGGCAGCAGCTGCACCGAGCATCCCCTGGCTGTGCTGCGGGACCGTGCACCTCCTGAGCGGTGCAGAACGGAGCACACACAGCTGCTGAGGCCACCAACCTGAAGGAGCTTTTGCTCACATGTGTCCTGCCATCACTTCTCCAAAACCAAGGGGCAACCTTGGGAAGGTGCTGGAGTGAGCGGGCCGCCTTTGGCCAACCTGGGCCAGTGCCCAAAGCAGCCACCCCGACACAAGGCAGACAAAAAGGCGAAGACCTGAGTGAGCACCACGAAAACACGGGACCTCAAAGCGCTGGAAAACCGCTCCATTTAGACTCTTCATCACAGCGCTAAATGGACAGAGCTCCCAGAAAGCAATTCCCATGCTTGCTTTTACGCCGCATGCGATTAAGAATTAAAGCAACCCAAACCTGAAGATGTGTTAAAACAAATGACCAAACTCCCCGGGAGGGAAGGAGAGCCGTCATGGTTTTTTCATGCCCATTACACAAGCGCAGGCGACCCGCAGGGCAGGAGGAGGCAGCTGCCCCTGCCAGCGGCCGGCTCGGCAATGCCATCCAGCACCTGGGAACGTTCAGCTAGACGGCTCCCGCATCTCGCAGACATGTGAGCACGTGGGCCGACGACGGCAACTAGCATTTCGGGTTACTATAGCACTGCTGTTCTGCGCCTACAGCCATTGTGGTCCCTTCCTGTATGAATACATCCAGGCTCCAACAGATCTCGCCGAGCAGATGCTATCGGGTAACTCCACCACCAGCTACAGCAACCTGGTATTTAAGCTCTTCGCAATCCCAATATGTAACAGATGAAGATGAGATCAAGGAAGATGTATATGACAAGGAGAAAAACAAGCCCAGCTGCAACCAAAAGCTGCGAGATCCAGCTCTGCTCTGACAACAGTGGGCTGGCAGCTCGGTGGCAGCTTGGCCCTCTCCCCGATGCCACAGGGGTGCCCAGGTGCTCCCCGAGGCGCGGTGTGACATCTTGGGGACAAGATCCCATCTCAGCCTGGGGTGAGGGGAAGAGGTGTGCTGAGACCCAGTGGCTGGGAGCCAGGTGGGCACAGGGTAGCCCCTCTCTGCCTGCTCAGGTGGCAGCACCAGGGACACCAGGACCCCTGACTCTGGGAAGGCTGATGCCAATCGAAGACAGAGCCCATGCGTAAGCCATGGATACCTGTGATGTCTGTCTGGGCATCTTCAGCCTCAGCTGCAGCAGCCCTGCTCTTCCTCTCCAGTTCTTTCATTTCAGGCACGTAGAAGTCCCCTTGGCGAGCAAGGGGACACACGAAGTAGATGCGGTCCTCCTTGTAGATCTCGATCCGGGGGTGGGCACACAGCTTCCTCTCCTGAAAGACAGCAGATGACCACAGGTCAGGGATGTGCCCTCACCCCCCACACCAGCAGCCCCCACCATGTGGACCTGCCGGTCTGGCAGCATCACAGACTGACCCGCTTCACCCACAGACATGGGGATCCAGTGAGGAGCAGTGGGTCCCATCCCAAAACCATAGTGCTGCTTTCCCCATCCCAACAGCCCCCCAAGTGCCAGATCTGGCAGGTTCAGCCCCAGGGCTGAGCAGCCGGCCGGGGTCAAGGGGGAGATGCTGAAGCCCCTGGGAGACTCAGCTCCCCCAGATCAGCCTTGTGTTCGGTGTGCTCATTTTGGGCTGGAGCTAGGGGTTTCGGGGAACCCAGCAGCTGCTTCGCATGGACCTGCCAAGTCTCTGGTTCCTCCTGGCAGCACGGCCCCGCAAGCAGGCGTAGCACTTCTCCGCTAATTAATATAATCCAGAGCCGACAGCTTAAGCAGCTCTTTTCAGAATGGCGAGGGCAGGGAGAGTGGGAGATGAATCCCTGGCATTTCAGACAACTCCCCCTCCTCCTCTTCCTCACCCCACCTCCCCCCAGCAGCACGCTTCAAGACCTCAGCCCCCCAAAGCCCACCAGGGACCTGTGATGGGGGGCATATTCCCCCCCAGGCCATGCCCTGACCCACGCCAAACCGGGGCTGCAGGGACTCTCGGGGCACTGGGGCCAGGCCGAGGAGCAGCTGGACCCCTCTTGCCACCCCCTCCTTGCCCGCCCGCCCGCCAGCTGCTCGCTGGCAGAGGCGGCGGCTGATTAAAAACCGGGTGAGAAGGGAGAG
This sequence comes from Vanellus vanellus, assembly GCF_965231255.1. Lineage (NCBI taxonomy): Eukaryota > Metazoa > Chordata > Aves > Charadriiformes > Charadriidae > Vanellus > Vanellus vanellus. The sequence goes on along the minus strand of NC_138914.1, from coordinate 17,770,295 downwards.
TGTCTCTTCAGCAGGTTTTCTTTCTCTTTCTTTCTCCTTTTCAAATCACTGACAGTTTTTATTTAACCCTGCAACCACCCCAATTACCCTCCTCCTCTCCCTGCCCTGACTAACCTCCTCTTCCTCCCTGCCTCAGCTATCCTCATCCTCCTCCTTGCCACGTTCTGCCCGGCGCGGCTTGCCCAGACATCCTCCGGCAGCATCCCTACCCATCCAGGGCTCTCCAAAGCCAGGGCTGGCCCCTCTTCAAGGACGAGCTCTATGGACACATCAATCATGACCTTACAGAAGCCCGTTCATTCCTGACCCCCTTCACCCCTGGGGATGGACCAAGTGGATTTCGAATCATTTATTTCCCAGCCAAACACCGGCACCAGGCAGAACCCACAACAGACAGGAGCCAATGCCAACCCTCCCCCTAGCGCTGGCAGCAAGGCCACCCGGAGAGCCCCCTCCATGCTGGCACGATGCTGTGTAAGCAAGACAGGGAGAAAATCCCAGGTGACACATGTTGGGTCTATTTTCCTAGGAAAGCCTGCAGAAGCTGGGTCTGCAGGGCCCCAGTTTACCCAGTGGCACCACAGCAGCAGAAACACAAAACTCAACAGAAGCTTCACCCGTCCCATTCCGACACCTTCGAGGCTGAATTTCGGCAGAGTCCCTCCTCCAATGCAGAGGAGCCACATTTGCGAGCCCCGTGCCGCAGGGACGCGCAGGGACGCAGGCGGGCTTCCAAGGCGCACGGAGCCCGGAGTTCCCACTCGCAGGCAGGTGAAACACTAACACACGCAGATCAAAACTGTATTAAATAAAAACAAGCCGGGCTGTTTTTAGCAGCAGAGCAGAGGCGGCTCATATCACTCCTGCTTTTTCAGCGACAACGCAGACGAGAACCCTCCCCACCGCTCTGCCCCTTGCTCTACCAACCACCAGCCCATCAGCCAATCTTCAGCTTGGTTCGTTATTTTAGGTTACTGCAACACATACCAGAGATGGGTATCTCCAAGATTCGCAGGTTTTTTGGATGCATCCAGCTGGCTCTCCAACACTTAATGCAGACTGGGACAACTCAAAGGATCTTAGAGCAAAGAGACCTTCAATAAACTCATACGAAGTCTCTAACCAGTCTAAAACCTCAGGGCTCCAGTCCGGCCTCCAAGACATCCCAAGCTGACTTCCCAAAGCCCACCCTGGGATTCCTAAAGAGCTGATCTGGCCTGTACCCTCTCCCTACAATTTATCTAGGCTGCTACAACTCCCCCTCCATTTACATAGCCATAGTAGTGACTCCCACAAAGCACAAACAACAGCCCCTCCACACACACAAAATGTGGGAATCATGGCTCTTTAAGGAATAAAAATGCACACCTGTATGAAGAGCAGGGTCCTGCACTGGGTCTTGAGCCAAATGCTGCTTCACACTCAAGGATTACCCTGTTAGAGAAATGAGGATGCTCCACCCTGCCAGGGCAGGAAGCAGCTTTGTCTCCCTGAAGCCAGGAGAGCCCAGATGCCCTGCAGGCAAAGCCCACGGCGGAGGATCAGGTTGGTGGGCCAATGCTGAAGTGGCTGGACACTCACTGTCAACACCAACACCTGCCTTGTTACGGACAGCTACAAGGATGCTTAATACTTGCCACCTTCCCAATCCATTCAGGGTTTTCCCCAAAAGGAAATGGAGGGAAAGCAGAGCCTGGTGGTCCTAATTTATGCCTGTACAAATCAAGCTGGGAGCCAGGCTAGCGAGCTGGCCTCTGCTTCTGCACTTCTTCCTGGAGCAACCCAGCTCCTGGCGGGGCCACTACAGAGATGAGCACGGGCAGCCAGGCTCAGGGGAGGACAACGTCCCCAAAAAGGAGCAGGGAGGTGGCAGCTGGGAACACTGTCCCGTCCAGGCTCGGACCAAAGGGATGAGGCTGCATAAAAACTTGAAAGGGCAGAGGCGATGAGGTGGGGAGCCAGGACAATAGAAACGGATAAGGGGATCATCCAAAAAAAATGGATAAGGGCATCATCCAAAAGGGGATGCAAGGGAGATCACCCTCGTGATCACCCCAAAGGAGACCAGGAGGCAAGCGGTGGCCAGGCAAGCACAGGCAGAGGTGCGGCAAAGTGCAACCAAGAGGCGGGTGTCAGCATAGGACAGAGCAGGCTTAGGATTATGCCAGCAGAGAGGAAGGCTGCAAGGCTGCTGCAACGGAAAGAAACAACCCAGAGAGACTGGAGAGCAGAGTCCAAAGGCGAAGGCTTAAGTGGAGAGCGAATTAGCAAAGGCTCAATGACGTGGCAAAACAACAGAGATGCTCAACAGGCAATAATACACTCTGCAGCTGAGGAGGAAGCCCCTCGCTAACCGTGCAGCTAAGTCAACAGATGGAGCAGCAAGGTGGACGTGGAGTTCGCAAGGCAGAGCCCTCGAGTCAAATCAAATGCAGTCTCACACGGGCGGAGGAGCTCAGCGAGAGGTGAGCAGTGGGATGCCGATGGTGTCGGGGCCAGGCTTCTGGCTAGGACAGCAGGACCAGTAAGTAGGGCAGGCAAGGGGACTCGTCCCTTCGCAAGGTTGTGCTGTGCCACCTCCCTTCTCAGCCTCCGCCGGGAGCTCGCCCTTCCTATGGCCAGCAAAGAGGGAGGCGGCAGCGCAGCACACAAGGCTTATTTCTATGCAAGACCCTCCACCAGGCACCTGAAGCACGGGATTTATTGCACATAATCCATACAGTCCAGCTACAGCAAAGGCCAATGCATCCAGGGCCCACCAGGTCAGTTCCAACATGCACAGCAGCTCCAACATGCTCTGGCCACGCCAGACCCACTGCTTCCCATGCAGCCAACTCCTTCTTGGCCCATCCGAGGGCCATGGTCGGGTGCTGCTCGCCATCCTCTTAGGAACAAGGGTTTATGTAGGGGAAGACTTGCACTCCTCTTTCCCAGGTGAAATAACAACCCGCCCAATCTTTACCCCTGGGTTGTTTCCAAATCATCCACCACCCCCGACTCCCTGTAGGACTTTCTCCAGGTTGGCCTCATCCCTCTAGGAATGGAGCATCTCCCGGCCTCGTCCATCAGAAAGGACAACAAGGATTATGCACCGGACCAGCGCTTCAGGAGAACTTCCCCAACAGCAGGAGGTGGCACCTCCCTGGCAGCACAGATTTTCCTCTCCCAACTCGTTCGTTAAGGAATAGACCCCATCATCTGCCTGCAGAATGGTTTGGGCATGGCCTCCCAGCCAGAGGATGCCCCCACTTTCCCAGGTGGGCATGAGAGCAGTCCCAGGGCTACAAGACACATGACGAGGTGGCTGAGAAATGACCTTCATTAAAATCATTAAAATCCCAGCAGAATTGTGCCAAACTGGAAGGAGGTGGCAGGGTGCTCATGCCACGCCGTGCCCCTCAGTGCCTGCTGGGAAGCAGAAGGTGAGCTGGGGTAGTGCGGGGACTGGCTCTATCACTCCGTCAGGCTTGACTGCTCAGGAATTCAAATGCCACCAACTGGATCTGTTTCATCTCCCACTGCTGGAAGAATTCAGCTTGTTAGGAGAGGAACAAATGAGCCTTGTGGATGCTCTCAGGATCCTCGCCATGCCTGGGCATGCTGGCGCTCAGGCTCCAGCTGAACCCACTGTCTGCCCCAAAACACTTTTAGGGTCACCGGGAAGGTGGTGGGGAAGCAGCTGCTGTCCTCACTGTGCTTCTGGCCGAAAGTCCTCTGGCCCCACAGCCTCCCTGACTCGTCACCGAGACCTGCCGGCATGGGTCATGGGGTGATGGTTAAGCCATGCCAGCCCACTGCCTCGCCGCTTCAGGGCCGATGGCTGTGGGAACAGCAGGGGAGAGGCTTTTCATGCCACCACCAAGCTTTTTGCTGGAGTAGGGCTGGGGGCTGAGCTCTCCACACTGCCCAGCAGCTTCTGGCTCCACCACAGAGATGTCTACCTCGCACTCTCGCCACCACTGTGCCACACATATACAGCCATCGCCTGCGCCTGTCACCACTCCTGATGGAGGACCTCCTGCCTGGAACATGTGAAAAAATGCCTGTAAAACCCACACGGGACTGGAAAAGCCACTGGGAGCAGTTACCTGACACCTGGCAGACACTCCCCCTCTTCTACCTTAGGGGTACCGGGCAGCCCCCTGTGGATTGTTTACCAGGGGCTGTCTGAACAACAGTGTGGCACAACGTGCCTGGTGCCACCACTCGCCTCTGCTTTTATGGCGATGGGATGTGCCACCATAGTGAAGCAGAAGGGCACTGGGCACATGGGGCCAGCTCTATCCGCACCCTGCTGTGGCCCTGGAGCCATGCCAGCCACGTGAGGGGGGTTTCCATGGGCAGCAGGAGAGTGGGGTCAGCCCACCGCCGGGTTACAGCCAGGTCCGTCCCGCTACTGAAGTGAACTGGCAGCCTCAAGTATGTTTCGCTAAATGCCAGTGATGCAGAGCGGGTGTCTGGCTCCTGCCCTGGGGACAGTGGGGGGGGATGCTAAGGGACATCCCTCCAGCCCCACTGCTGCACCAGGGCTCTTCTCCCTCCGTTTATTACACCACTGCACCTGGAGGAGGAACAGACGGTGGGTGCAAACACATGGGAAGCTTGTGCCCATCGTTGCGGGCTGCTGCTTGCCGGGGGTGGGGGGACTCACCAGCATGCTCCCAGCCAGCCAGCCAGAGCATCACCCTCACTGCCATGAGCTTTCTCTTGCCCATGCCACCACCAGCACTTGGGCCACTCAGGTTAGTGCCAGCAAGTCATCTGGCACTACCTCCTACCCCCAGGGGACCCGCCAGCCCCATCCCCACACGCCAGCACCTCCTGTCTGCACAGACAATACGACTCCCCCACATCTTGCTTCCAACCGGAGGCATCCATCCTCTCCTCCCGGTGACGGGGTCAGACAATTCGGTCCCAGGGATTTTATAAAAAACAACAAAACCACGTGGAGCCGAAAGGCCCTAAAATCAGTTGCTAAAATTAGAGCTGAAACTGAGCCACCAGCTAGGACCGGAGGGAGCGCGCTGTGTGCCACATCCTCCTCGCTTCCTCACACGCTCCACGCTCGGTGTGTCATCCCCGCTTATCTTAGACCACGGGCGCTAGGTAGTGCAGAGATGCTTTGCAAATTCAGTTTGCACAGCACACAGCACCCGTCGGCACTCTCCCAGTTCAGACAGGGAACAGACTACTTGCTAGGCCATCCCGCTGTCCCAGTCCCAGACTGGGTATGTCCCGTTTCCATTTCTCCTTGCCCAGACAGTAGCTTGAGGTTAAACATTGCTTTGTCCCAAGTCTGAGCTGGTGACAGCAACAGAAATAAAGGCACCCCTTCCTCCCTGGGTTTCAAACTTGGTTTCAATGTGCACTTGGAGCCCAGGAAGCCAAGCATCTCCTGGGCTACGCTACAAGCAGCATGGCCAGCAGGTTGAGGGAGGGGATGCTCCCCCTCTGCTCTGCACCATGAGACCTCTCCCGGGAGCACTGCCTCCGGTTCTGGGGTCCCCAGCACAAGACAGCTGTGGACCTGTCAGAGTGGGTCCAGAGGAGCTCACAAAAACAGTCCAAGGGCTGGAACACCTCTGCTATGGAGAAAGGCTGAGTGTTGGGGTTGTTCAGCTTGGAGAAGAGAAGGCTCCGGGGAGACCTTTCAATATATAAAAGGGGCTTGTAAGAAAGATGGGGAGAGACTTTTTTTTTCTTTTGTAGTAACAGTACAAGGGCAATGGTTTTAAAGCAAAAGAGGGCAGATTAGATTGGACACAAGGAAGAAATGTCTTGTCATGAGGGTGGGGAGACACTGGCCCAGGTTGCCCAGAGAAGCTGTGGATGCCCCATCCCTGGAGGTGTTCAAGGTCAGGTTGGACGGGGCTTTGAGCAACCTCATCTAGTGCAAAATGCCCCTGCCCATGGCAGGGGAGTTAGACTGGGTGATCTTTAAAGGTCTCTCCCAAACCAAACCCTTCTGTGATTGTAGTCCTCCCTGCCAAGACACAGCCTGGCCATGGGAGACAGGGATGAAGCCCGGGTGCCCGGAGCTGCCTGCTGAGGGGCAGGAGTCAGGCAGGGGCTGGGGAGGAACCATCGGCCCAAGAGATGGTTTGAGCAGAAGGGAGGACAAGTTACTGGAGGGATAGGCAGGCAGACATGCTTTGACACCAGTAATACCACAAGCATCAAGGAAACCCCCAACATCTCGGCTAGCAGCTCAAGCAGGGTGCACGTGGAGCCAGCGGGTCCTGCCTCCCGGCACGGCCGGCACTCAGAGCCAGCTCCAGCACACGGCACAGCCGCGAACACCAGGCTGCCGAGGGCTGCGAAACAGCTGCTGCTTCCCAGCCTGGAGAAACTCACATTTCAGAGGTGCTGAGACTGCTCCCACGCACGTGCACTTTACTTTCAAATCCTCCGGGCTGCGAGGTGTTTCAGAAACAGAAGGTGATATTATTGCAGTTAAGAAAAGGCCGTTTCCGTCAGCCAGCAGGAAAAACGAGCGGCACCACCAGCACTACAGCAGCAGAAAATGTCTTGCCAAAGGACAGCAAATCCTCCAGGTAGCAAAATACAGTGCCTGGCAATTAGCACCTCCGGCACCTATCAGCATCTCTCCCCGCCCTCTGCACTAGCATCCTTCCCCCTCTTCCTGCAGCAGGTCCCTGTCCTGCCTGCAACCAGGACACTGACTTGCCGACAGCAGCGCCGTGGCTTTGGGACAGGCAGGTGAAAATCAGCCCCTGAGATCCTCTCTGCCACGGTGAGAGGGAGCGCATTTGGACCGCGGGAGCCGCAACACCCCAGGCTCGATAGCTGGGAGAGTTTTTCATTTTCACCTTGGCGAAGGCAACCCGCCATGCAATTTACACCTTGCCCGCCTGCCTGCCTGCGCTTCCCAGGGCCGAATCACCCAGCTGCTCCCGCCCCGGTGGAGCCACGGGAGCTGCAAAGTGGCATCTGTCAGGCACAGACAAACTGATAGGCAAAGGAATGAGCTCGGGTGGGTTGGTGGGTACGGGAGGTCCTAGCACCCCGAGAGGGCTGATGGGGACCAGGCACAGGCTCTCAGGTCGCTGCTGGAAGCTGCGGTGAGAGTCGTGAATGCTTTTCTCCTCTCCAGGATGGAGATGGAGATTCCTTCCCCCAGCAAAGGGAGTAAGCTTCAGCCCCACCTCGCTGCAGGCGCAGACGTGCTCCGGACCTCCTCCCCTTCCAGTACCCACCTAAGCTGCAAGAGAAATCCTACAGCACATCCAGGAGCATCCCTCATCTTCAGAGACAAGCTGGGCAGTAAGTCCCAGTGAGATAAAACCTTTCAGAAAGTAGCCATGGGCAGCCAGAGCCCCCAGTGTGGGGGAAGGACGAGCCCTGGACAATGCTGCCAGCCCCGACATGCTCAGGTACATTAGTCCATGTGCTTCCAGGGACGTATTTTACTGCCCCCAACTATGGGAACGTCACCTGCAGAATAAGGAGCAGATGGTGCAAACACACACAATTCATGGGGCTTGGGAGGTGACACCCCCGGTGTCATGGTTATTTGGTAGTAATTAGTCCTGGGGCAGACAGTTTCAGAAGTGAAGACAATTTTTGCATGAAAAAAAATATTAATTTTCCTAAAAACTCAGTGCTTTCCATGTCCCCAAGTTCTGCCTTGCTCCTGTACCCACCATGGGTACACAAAGGCAGCTGGGGAGACAGTTCTCACCAGCTTCTCAAAGCTCCACTATATGTTCTCACTCTTCCTCCTACCCGACCCCAACTGCATCCCTTCCTCTCCTCCTCCTTTCCCATCACTGCCGCACACAAGCTCTCTAACGGGGACTTTGATTTTAACCACTCAGAAAGCTCAAACACTGGATTTTCATTATAAGACAAGAAATTAATGCAAATTCACATATTCTCTCCTCCCCTGAGGAACTGTCCTGGGTTCCCGTCTCGAGGAACTCCATCGCTGCAGGAGTGTGTGGGTCAACAGCCACGCACAAAAGGAGACGGATGAGACTGCAGGACGGGAGGACCACAGCTGGAGAGGGTTGCCGCTGCTTCAGAGTGTGGGTCTCCAGGGACCAACGCTCTCCTTCCAGCCCTCAAAGGATGCTTTTTCAGCATTAATCGCAAGGCTGAAGAGGTTGATGCAATGATCTCTGCTATCACGGATGACTGGAGCGATGCTAAATCGCTTTGCCTGCTCTGTTGCCTCAGCAAGGTTGCCAGGAGCAGCAGCTGTGGCGATTTCTCTGCCTCTTGTCAAGGCAGGGCCTTTCCGGAAAGGAATCATCGCCCAAGACATTCTCCTGCTCGTCCCACTTTGGCCAGGCAGCCCACTGCACTGCAGCCTCCCACCCTATGCAGGGCATCATGCAGGTAAAAAGAGCCTCTTTGAAAGATGGGTCTTGGTCAGACTGCTTGCTAACCCAGAGTACAACCCCTCCCCAAGACACCCAACAACAGGTTGTTTCTTGTGGTGAGAGAACTTCTTCCATGCCTAACTCACAGCTGAGAGCCTGGAGGGCTCCTCATCCAGGTGGACATTCCCAACCCACCTTGATGGCTTTATCTCTGGAGCCACCACTCGCTTGAGTACTTGCCCTTCTGCAACAAGGACGTCCACTGGAGGCTTGTCCTTCCCAACCTTCTCACACACATCCTCACTCGTAACGGGTCCTGTGATGAAACCCTTGTGCGGCGAAACCAAAGTGACAGAAACGGAGCAAGAGCAGGAGTGCCTGGTGCCCACAGCACGTGGGAGTTCTCAGTCTCCCAAGCCAAGGTCCGAGCTGCCCCCTCCAAATCTCAGCCCCTTCCTCTTGTTCTTTGGCTCCACAAGCCATCCTCCTGGGATCACGGGCACCTCCAGCTGCTCCTCTTCTTGTTCGTCCTGAGTTTGTCCTGGTGACATGTGTCACATTAATGCCCCTGGGAAGAATATGGTGCAGTGGAATAAATACCCCCCATCCCTTCCAACCTCCTTGAACAACCTTGTCTTTCCGCAACGCCCCCAGCTCCCAGGCTTCATGGAATATATTTCATGATGAGCTAAGCTCAGCCTCACACCATCCCTTCGCAGCTGAGAAAGCTGAAAAGGGAAGCTGAAGAACCTAACCTTGCTGAACTTGCACAGATAAAGCCACCAGCAGCCCAGAGCAAAGCCGGGAGGCAACTGCTTGATTCCCAGACAAAATAGTCCTTCCCTCCCCATCGACAGGAACCTTATGTCAGACTTATCGGCCTCATTTAGAAGGCAAGGAAGGCCACCAAAGAGGAAGATCAAGCTGGTTTCAGCCTGGTTTGCTGAAGAGGAATGGGTAAGATGATCACGACGCCCATCAGCACATTGCCAGTACAGCACAGTGGCAAATCTAACAGCAAAAAGCAAGTTTCCAGGACAGGAGGATCTTCCAAGCTATTGGCTAAGTGCAGCCAACAGGGGAGAAAGACTGTTTGACCTCCTGCTCAGGGAGGCCCAGGCTTGCCTTGGGTGACAGGGATCCCTCCCAGGCTCTCTGCTGCAGGACACCTGCCCGCAGGCCACCACTCACTTTCAGTTCACTGCTCCTCCTGCTCCTGCTTCTCCTTCCCTTGCCCTGGGGACAGACGCCCCCATGTTTTAAAAGCAAGGCAGAGCCTAGGACAAGTGCCTTTCTGAATTTTTATAAACGAACAAGAGACATTTCCCCGCAGGCTTGCAGGAAAGTCGCCTTCAAACCCCCACGTCCGAGAGCTTGCACCTCTACCCCGAAAAGCCGGCAATCCTGCGAGGCAAAGCGCAAAGAGCCAGCGACCCTGGCGAGTCCCGGTGCACTGACAACTCCCGCCGGTGAGCTCAGCTAACGAAGCCCCCAGAGCCTCCAGCCACCGCACGCCGCCGGCGGTAACGATTCGCCCGAGGAAATCCCCAGCGCAAACAAACAGCGCTGGCGGGCAGAAAGCAAAAGGCAAAAAGACAGGCAGGATGCCTGCGACGCGGGAGGAGGCGGAAACGCAGGCAGAGGCGAGGAGGGGGTAAGGGAGGCAAACGAGGGGCACCAGGCAAATTCATCAGGGATCTCAGGACAGCTCCAGATACCCTCGAGCCAGGACACACCATTTCGGTGGCTGCACGTGCCGACCGACCTCTCCAGCCGCCCTGCCCGGAACAGGCGTGGGGCAGCGAGGAGGACCTGGGCGCCTGCCTTCCCTTGGCAGCCCTCACCTCCACTTCCTCCTCCTCCTCTTCAGCACACCAGGGACCATGGCGCAGGGTCCCAGGGGGCTCATTACCTTGGTCTAGAGAGAGGAGTGCCTGCTGAGCACGCCGCCGTGGTGTGCCAGGGCATGCAGGAGGCAATGGCTGGCAGTGCCGGCGGGGACACAAGCTGAGCGCCTCCAAAGCCAGGCTCTTCTGCTGGCAACGGAGGCAGCAGGGGAGGGGAGCAGCTGCTTTCAGTGACCTTTGCAGTCTGGTGACTGCTCCTCTGCCAGCACAGGATTGTGAGCTTGACTGTGCAGATCAATCAGGAGATGAAATCGAAGTGAGTTAGGTGAGGACAGAGCCCAGCCTGACTGTGCTTCCACAAGCCTGCAGCGTTCCAGGTCCCGACCGCTCCCAGAGGTGCTGCATGAGCCGAGAAAGCTCCAGTTACACACCGTGCCACTCAGCTTTCCAGGCCTTTCCCTGCTGGGAAGCCACCTCCACCACTGCTCCGCTCTCCTGGGTACCCCAAACCACGCACAGCCCTGCGTAACATCACCAACAGCAGCACATCAGCCAACACCCAGCCAGCAGAGCTGCCCCAGATCCTCATCAGTGCCTCCTGAGACCCAGAGGACACCCCTCCTCTTCCCAGCACTGTGGTGGCCTCCCTCAAGCTCTGGGTACCTGGAGAACGAGGAGGACCTTGGGGAAGCATCTCTGCACCTCCGTCCCCATCTGCCCTTCCCCAAGCAGCTCGTCGTGAGCAGGGAGCAGACTTTGCCCTGCGTCACTGCCACCCTGTCCCAGGAATGCTGCTGGGTCTAGGCTAGCAAGAGAGGAAGGGTTTGGATACTGGGCCTGTGCCCCATGGCACAGCAGAAAGCCAGAGATGAGCTGATGCTATGGGTCCCATAGTAACTCCCACCAGGAGACAGAACTTTGCAAGGGAACTGGTGGGAGATGCAGGCGAGGGCTTCTCAGGGATGCAGGAACTGAGCAAGGGAGGGACAAGTGACCACGGCACCTAGAGAGGTGTGTGAGAGAGGAGGAGGATGCAAGAACAGAGAGGAGCCGATGGCTGCGCTCCTCCACCATGAGCCCAGAGCACCGGGCAGCTCCTGCAGCCACTTCCACTTTGCTTGTCTCCTGAACGCTCCGCAGAGTACTGGAGCAAGTCTCTCTCTGACACTGACCTCTTGATAAGCTTTTGCCAACTCACCGTCTGGTTACTGTACCACTGGGCGGACGCTACCCCAAGCTGTGAATCCGCACAGCGTGAAAAGAAGAGCAGCTGGCCACAGCAGATGATAGATATCTACCTTTCTGCATGTCAAGGAGCTGCCATCAGCTCCCGGCAGAAATAAAACCCAGAGAAGCAGCTGAGAGTAACCGGCCATCCAGGATCAGGGAGAAAACGACAGTGTCCATAGTGGGAATGAGGCCATGGTCTCCTTCCCTCCAGCCTTCTCAGGGTGCCTTACAACTCCACGGAGCGGGAACAGAGCCAGCAGCAAACGCAAGAAGCCGGCAGGCAGCTGCAGACACCCCTGTCCTGTAAACAGCCACAGCGCATCCTCATCATCCCCATGGGGCCAGGCCACTCCTTTGGGTTTCATCTAAAAGGCAACAGCCCCCAGTGCCACGCTGGGACAGAGACTCCCAGTCCGACACTCAGGTCTGCCCTTGACCTTCAAGCAGCACTTTTGCCTTAGGATCCACCCCGCAGAGCTGCGAAGACAGGGGAAACGGACACTGTAACAGCTTTAAATATACCAGGAGATCTTCTGGCTGGTGGTGTGTGGGAGAGGGGGACAGAAGCAGAAGTTTCCAGGGGTCCTGCAACGCCGACATGTGCCCATCCACAAGTTATCACTGCAGTAAGCAGCCAGAGTCAGGGATGCAGAGCGGCTACTAACCTGCTCTCCCCGCTGCACTCGGCTCTGTCACCCCCCTTCATCCCTGCAGGGTTGTTATAATTCCTCACATTAGCAGAAGATGAACAGGTAAAACCATCCGTCTCTGGAGCGAGTACCCGGTGGTCATCATACGAGCCGCCAAAAAAAAAAAAAAAAAAAAAAATATCACCCCAATTACTCCCTAGCACCAGAAACTCCCAGGCATCCTTCCGCTCCTTCAGACCCTTTGAAATGTAAAGCCGCACTGTTTGGTGTCATTTAATTTGGAGCTCAGCCTCAGACCGGCAGAGCCTCGCTGAGCTTTAGGAGGAATGCAGCCATGCAAAATGCGGACGTGCAGAATACAGATGTCAGTGGCCTGGAAGACGAGCACATCCCAAGCCCCACCAGTGACTCCATTTCGTCTCTGTTTTTCCGTCCCAGTGCCGGAGGAGGCCAGCTACGAGTCCCTCCCCTCTCCGTGGTGGCTCAGGACTCACGGCTCTCTCAGAGCAGCTGGCAGCCAGCATCCCTCAGGCGCTGCCTTGGTGCAAGATGGAGCGGAGCTCAGGCACTCTGCTGAAGCTGGGCTGCTCTCACAGTCCTGAAAGCCTCCGAAAGCCTTCCTCAGTTCCTCCTCTGCACACAGGCCAGGAGATCCATATTTTGAACACCTGTAAGAGGTGGACTTTGTAGTAAGTGGACATGGCAGTCACAGAAATCTGATCCTGTCCCAAAAGCTGTACCTAGGCTCTGCTCCAAGTCAGCACAGAAACCTCTTTCTAATTTCTCTCTGCTACCCAGAAGGAGAGGTGGCTCTCCATCATCATGTCCCCTCTTAGGTTTGTTTCTCTCCTCTGTGCTGGAGGCACATCATTTTTTGCATTACAGCCCCAGCCCTCCTACCAGCCCTGGCAGGGCAGAGGCACCCTACCTCCAAACTCAGCAGAAATGCATCTTCTCGAGCCAGGCATGAGCCTCCACCTCCTTACGCCCACCAGAGCATCAAGGAGCCCAGGAAAGACAAACATCAGGTGGCTTGGGGACAAAGAAATGGGATGCTGCCTCGGCACACCTGGAAGCACTGGTCCATCGGGTGCTGATCCACTCTTGAGGCTAACAGGTACCTTTGGTCTCTTACTAACCCAGACACCGCAGAAGAGATACTGAGAGAAACCAGCTCAAGGGTGACAGAGGACAAGCACTGACTCATCCTTGAGCTGGTCCCCAGGGAGCCGCAGCCTCCTCTGCCTGCCGTGGTCTGTCAGCAGAGGAACGAACGCCTTTTCTTACTCCTACGCGACTGGACGAAGAGGAGAGGCATCTGCTGGACACAAAGGCGAAGAAGCTTGCCACAGCTTGCTGCTCACCTGGGACAGCGCAGGGGAAGCAGTGCAGGAAGCCCAGACATCCCCACCAGGCTGCAGACCTCCACCAGGTGCCTTGGGGAGTTCTAACCTGGAGTCATCCCTGCCAGCTCCGGGCAGGAGCTGGAGTTACAAACTGCCAATGTTTTTATTAAAGGCTTCGATTTTCCCTGGTTTGGCTGAAGCAGAGAGGCTGGAATAAGCTGCCACATGCTGGAAAAGAAATGGGACAAAAGGAGTCCTGGAGCTGAGGAGTCCCAGGCACTCTCCAAAAGCCTGCAAGCCACGAATTAAGCACAGCTCGACCTTCCTCTTTCAAGGAGCTCACAGACCAGGCTGCAAGCTGCTCCGGAGCCCTGCAGTGGCAGAGGCAGCTGGAGACCATAGCTGAACCTGATCCTGGCAAATCTGGAGGAGTTCAAGAGGGCCAGGATTTGGCAGCATGATTTTCTGCATCCTGTCAAGGAGTTCAGCACCAGCTGTTTGCTCCTCAAAGCAAGACGGGATGTACTGGTTGTACGTAGGTCTGCACCGAACCATCGTACCTCTCCATACCCTGCTGTGAGTCCCTATGGGTGCAGGCAGAGTGACAGCCACCAGGGAACAGCATAAACAGAGGAAAAGCACACGCTGAGCCCATGAAAGCCTCCCCAAGATGAGAACAGCTCTGAGGACCACCATGCCTGCCACGATCATGAGGACTGGCAGCTCAGGACACCTCCAGCCTGCTGCCTCCGCCTGAGGCCACCAGCGCACAGCATCATCAACTCAAACAGCATCCGAAGGGCAGCGGCTGCTGCAGGCCGGCAGAGACAAAAGGGTTAGATATATATATAGCCCTGTCGAAAGAAGAGACCCTGAGGGACTTCCAGTGTGACCCTCTGCTTCAGAGCAAACAGCTGGGCTCAGCCACCTCGCCGGTGCTCCATCCGCCGATGCAGCCCCAAAGCCAGCGCCTCATCCACAGCACATAAGCTCTCAGCACAGGAAGGAGCAAAACCTGATTTTGTTCTGTCATCCCTGTGATCTGATCACCACCCAACCTCACAACTCATCCATCCATATTTTGACTCGGTGCAGAAGAGAAATATTTTCTTTCTCCTGCCCTCCCCGAAGTGGGGCCTTTCCTATATTTTATCCCTAACTAGCATCGAAAAAGTGCGTTAGTCATAGAACAATGGTCCCTTTTCTGGAGGTAAAAATGCCACTGCTTTCAAATGTATTATCTCCCTGCTCCACAGGTTTCAAAGTGGGATCTTCACAAGCAGGGAAACTGGGCCAACAGCGTTTGCTGGAAAAGAGCAGTATTTCTAAGAAGCTGTTTCGCATTTGATCGGGTTCATTTTGCTGTTTCTCAAACCTGGCACAGCTGGCAAGGTCTGGCTCAGAGGGCTATGGGGAAGAACCAGCCCGGAAAAAAAATCATTAGGACCCTGCTAAAATAATTGCAGAGAGGCAGATCAATCTCATCCTCGAATTAATTGACTAGCTGGTAAGGAGGAAAGACCCTAAGGTTTGGGACGGTGTCACTGCTCGAGAGAGCTGGACCCATTTTCAATGCCTGACAAAGAAAACCTTTTGAGCCGACTGCATCCTCTGGGATTCTCTATAAATACATCCGGGGAGAGCACACGTACAGACTGAGTCGATAAAGAGATCTGACAGAAAAGCACTGTAGTATTTTACTCTCCCTCCTTGCCCAAGGCAAACCATTTCAGTTCTTTCTCTCCCTTGGACAGCGGTATGAAATATCCCTGGCTTCCTCCGTGATCATTAATCCTCGCTGCAAAGGCGAGAGGGGAGCAAATCTTTGTGTCTGAGCGGATTCATCTCTGTGACAATTTTGCAAGGCTGGGTAAGTTGTTACGAGGCTGCGAGCTCCAGCTTTCTGAAGCGGCAGCTGGGAAAGTGAGGTAGCTTCTCGCTCCCTCCCGGGACGAAAATGCCCCCCAGCAGGACCACTGGGCAGCGCTGAGTGGCAGCGCTGATTGGCAGCGCTGGGTCAGGCTTTTGGCCATCAGGGATGCCTGTATGATTTGGCATGCATGGGAAGGCAGGTGCTTGAAGTTTGTTCTCCTTCCAGAAGCTGCCTTGGAAGTGCTCGTGGAAAAGGAGCTGGGATGGTAGTAGGATCAAAATGCTGGACATCACAGGAAAGCACCCACTGTGGTAGAGACCTGGGGCTCAGCTGCCAGCTGGAACAACCTCCCCAGGGATGCAGTGGAGTCCCCATCGCTGGAGGCTTTCAAGATGCAAGTGGGTGCTAGATAACCTCATCCAGGCTCCCAGTCCTATGAAAGGCTGGACCAGATTATCTTTCCAGGTCCCTTCCAACTTAGGCTGTTCCCATTCTGTGATCAATTAGAACTGGGGAGGCCACAGTGGCTGGGAGCCCACATCCCACGCCAGCTGCTTCCTGGGACCAGGACTCCTCTGCCTGCTGCTTGCACAGAGTCAACAAAAGGTTGGGGAAAAACTGTAATTTCACACGAGACAAGCTGCAGAGGCAGCGAAGGAGCCTTTGTAACTACCGAAGCTCAAAGCTGGCCAGAAAACCTCTTTTCTGCTCAAAGTGGTGGTGCTACCAGAGCTGCAGTTTTACACCTGCCCCCGTGCAACAGAACAGCAGAGCCGAAACAGGAGCCGTGCTTGCAAAAGGAAAGGCGCTTGCAGCACAAGCACAAGGTGGCAGAGCAGCAGGTCCGGCGCTGGCACGTACCGGGCAGCTGGCACACACGCCGACTGGCGCACACTGGCGTGCCTGGCACAAGTTGGCCATCCCAGTTCCATCAGGGCAGCGGCCAGCACGGAACATGACAGCACGGCCAGTGCTAAGTCACTGCTAAGTCACTGCTCATCCGCAAGGACCAGGGAAAAACTGACAGCAGATGAGTAGTGGCCTGGGGCTGCCAAATTCCTCTGGAGAAGTGGGAAAGTGGGGATGCCTGCTGCGAGTGGCAGGAGACGTGACGCAGAGCCCCGGATTCCCATATGTTCCATTAGCAGCGCAGGAGGAGCGCGTTTCCCTGCAGACACGGGTTAAACAGACCCGCTCTGCTGAGCTAGCCGACCCCAAGCCGGGTCCAGAGATCCCTATGGCATTAAACGACATTGCCCACCAAAAATCCCTTCCACCTGGCTCAGCTCCCAGCCTGACCTCGTGGGCATCCTGCCCTCCCCTGCCTGCTCCCCCACGCAGCGCTGAAGGCGAGGTCATTCGCAGGGCTGAAACTTTTTCAGAGGGTTTTGTCACCTAAAATACTTGATAAATAAAAGTTGCCGTGAATGCGCCAACTATTGTGATGTGACATGCAGCTGGGGGTTGCCAACCAGCACCACGCAGGTGGCCTCGCTGGAGAAAGGCCGCTGAAAACCACCTGTCAGTGCAGGTCAGCAGGAGACAAATGTGCCTGCGAAGGCGCCAAGCCCGTGCAGAGACACCTTGGGGTCCCTCTCCGGTTCCTACAGTTGCATGTCACCCTGGAGAGGCTTGAGATGGAGCATTGTGGTGCCCACCCCTCACCTGATCCTCCTGCCCAGCTCAAGATCGAGAGCTTCACTATGTCCTGGCAGAGAACACACACCAGCCAAGAGCGTTCTCCAACACTGTTGGCCAAGCTACTCCAGTGCTCATCCTCAACATCAACCAGGCTGGTGGGGAACCAGGTGTGGGTAGGAAAAGACATGTAGCTTGCTAGGATCTCCATCCTTAAATTGTCTTCCCCAAAAATAAGATGAGGCCAAAGTCTCATCTACTTACATCACCTCTTTTACTGAAGCAAAAACAGGGTGTGTAAAGCCTAGGTGAGAGGAGGGAGTGTGATAGACTCAATGTGCACCACTACACACCCCAACACTCACCAGCCCCCAGGCAAGCAGTAACACTCGCCCAAGGCCATCTCTGACATTGCCCTCTTCTGCTCTCCCTTCTTTTTTTCCTGTGGCCGTGAGCAGTGGTAGAAGACCTCGGCAGCACGGGTCAGGTTGGATGTGACATCCCCCATGCCTCAGTTTCCCTGGCTGCAGGGAGATGCTGAAATCATCAGGCTGCGCTCCACTGCCCTTTTGGGGAACCAACTGCAAACACCCAACACATCCCCAAGCACAATGGGGGTCCTAAAGGAGAAGAGATACTCAATCCGCTATGTACCACTTGCGGCTATGAATAATAGGTGACGAAGACAACACCGTTGAGGACTTCCTTCATCATAGGACACACCAAGCCAGATCAGCATTTGAGCTGGGTTTTGTTTCTAAGAGGGGAAAATAAGTAGGATGGGTCTTGTTTCTTCCCCCTCATTTCCAAACCCTGCTGCTGGATGGCTATCATCAGTGGGGCAAAACCAGTGAGGTGGCTTGTCATCAGTCCCCCACTCCAAGTCAGACCATAACGCTGAGGTCAAAAAAAAAAAAATGACAAAAGCAAAAAAAAATCTGGAAAGGAAAACACTCTTACTCTCCAGCAGGAGTCAGTCTACACCATCCACCCCGAGCATCCACACCTCCTTGGGGTTTCCCATCATCAGCCACCTCCCCACCACAACCAACTACCACCCATTGGAGATGTTACTGGTCTGTGGCTTCACCCACACCAGAGGTAACCAAGAGACAACCGCTGCTGCAGCCCCTGGATACACAACTGGTGGACATCAGCTGCTAGCAAGGTCCATCTGCAGTGTGCAAGCCATGCATGACCTGACCTACAGCCCAGCTTGAGACCTGTGCACACATATGCAAGGGCTCCCAAAACACTTCCCCCAGAGTCCGTATCCTTACTCCAAGCCCCTGCCAGCCCAGGGCCCAGCAGCCTGTCACGCTGTCAGCTCTGGTCTCGTCTCTGCCATCAATATGAGTTAGGCACGTCAAATCCTCTAAGAATCTCAAGGGCTTTTTTTCCTCCCCCTTATTTTTATTTGATGCATGAGGATCGCTTAACAGCAGCATCAGATAACCTCCTATCTTTCTGGGAACTCTACAGACCTACATTCAAGCGCATGTGGTCTTAAACTGAAGGTCATCCCACCTAGCCAGGCAGCCAAGGCACCACCTCTCTCAAAACATCCACAAACCAATCCCCATGGTCATCTTGGGGCACAGGAAAAGGGAAAGAGGCGGATGGAGAGCTCCATCTCCCAGAAAGCCACAGGCATATTCTGCAGGGTAACCCACTGATGCAAGGAGGGAGAAGGTCATCTGGATGAGTTCTTCCAGGCCCACGTGATGAGACGTTGAGGGCAGCAAAGTCCCAGATTGGTGGTGGTAAGTTCTGGATAAAGGTATCCTGCTCCTCATCCTCCCTGGAGGGATGGATATGCAACTCTGACCAGCCTTGGCTCAGTAAGGGCTCCTCCTTGGGCAGTGGTCTTCAGCACTTAGTCCACAGAGCTCACAGGAGACCGAAGGAGTTCATGAGGACAAGCCAAGCTATGGCTGCGCAGAGAGGGCTGCACATCTGTAGTACCTCTTAGACCCCCAGAGGAAAACCCTGGGCAGGAGCTGACTGGCTGGAGCTGCCGCTGCAATTGAGTCTCACGCACACGCAGTCTGGACCACTCACACACAACAAGCTGGTATTTAAAAAGGCTTCATTCACAGAGACCGAAATAAACAAACTAAATCAGCCAGGAGAAAGAATTTAAGTGGAAACACATCCCAATAATTGAGCCCTCTTTGCAAATGTTTTACCAGCTGCCAACCCTCGACATGGCCAAGCAAGAAGATTGCTCCATGGTTTCACTGTTAAAACACAAACCGTTTGGGATGGGAACACAGCTCCACAGACCGTCATTTATAACAACTGGGAGAAAAGCGACATCAACAGACCTGAGCAAATCCAGCAGCCATGGCAGAGCGGTCAGGGAAGCAGGAGGGGAAAGATGAGGTGCAGCCATACTCACAAGGGCGCTAGGCACTGAGGTTTAGCTGCCGAAAAGGACCATGTGTATGTTCCCAGTCCCCTACAGACAGAAAGCCATTCACATTAAGAAGCCATTCAGGGCGCTGGGTAGGGGAGGAGAGTCTGAAGGATGGCACAGATCCTGGACACACCAGCCGGGGGAAATCTCGGTGGCACCACTGAGAAGGGAGGAGCGTTCAGTGAATATTTCTGCAACGAGTTTAGGACAAAGCAAGACAAAACGGGCGGCAGATGCGGGTGAAATGTTCGCTCTTCCATGGGAAGATATAACATACATCTCACAGGTCCAGATAACATACATTTAAAACATGCAGAAGTCTCAGCTGACAAGCTGTCCGCATGTCAAAGGGTGATCTCTGGCCAGCTGGAGATGCTAGAAAGCCCCAGGAGAGAGAGCAGCCTGTACCTGCCAATATTCAAATGGGTAAATGGCTGTCTTGGGCAAGCACAGGCTGGTCAGGCAGACTGAGCCACAGCAAAATAAACGGATGGCTGCAACCAGACCAGATCACCAGGAAGCAAAGGAGACCGGCATAATTAATGCCAACCAACACATGCTTGCAGCTGTCAGATCCTGTTGGCAAACGTGACTTATTTTTATGGGGATTGCAGGCTTGACTGATAAACAAACCAGCGCTTGTGCCATTCATTCGAACTCAAAGACGACAGAGGATTTGGTAGCATATCCCATTTTTAATCAAGAAACTACAACTCCATCAAAGGATGGCAGCACACGTTTGAAGTCGCTGTTAGCTGGCTCAGAACAAACCCATGACGGGGGATGTCCCTGGCAGGGGACAAGATCTCCACTAGAGATCTGTACACCACAGCAATAAGACCATTGCTGAAGTAAAGCATTCATTTGTGCTACTGACAAGTCAGAGAACTTTCAAAGCTGAAAACGGGTCCAAAAAAGGATATGGGAATTAAGATTGGAAAATATGCCACTGAAAGAGTTTACAAGCCCTGTATGTTTAGCTTATCAATGACAGAGGCAAGAAGTGACTGCATCCTAAACTGCCACAGCTGACAAGTGGAGCAAAGCTCGCTCCAAGCTAGTGGCCAAAGGAATATCGTGTTTCCCTGGCTGTAAGCTGGAGCAAGCCATGTCTTTCTAGCACCTTACAGAGCACCCTGCCTTGGCACCCCATAGTCAGGGGCCAAGGTGGGGAGCAGCATGGCAGCCTGTGCCAATCTGATAGCTTCCCAGATCCTTCCTGGCATTACAGAGCCCATATCAGCTGCTGCTACTCAAGATGTGAACCTTAAAGCAGTGATTCACAAGCCTATGGACATGCGGAATGTCTTAGTATGGAGCCCAGGGGAAGGGAAAAAGCTGTTTTTTTTTCTGAAAGTTGGAAGATACAAGCTAAAGAGATTAAACCCCATTTTTTCCAAGTTAGGCAGAGTCAGAGTTTGGAGCCAGCCAGCTCATGGTCTGGTTCAGAGCAGGGTGCAAGGCAGCCAGGATGATGCTGGCATCACGCTCCTCCTTCATCCCTCCACTTGCACATCCTCCTCGGCTGGAGAGAGCACAAAACTGACCCAAAACCCACGAAAAGAGGCGAGGTTGAGCCAGGCAGTTCTAGGGCTGCAGTGGGAGACACCTGCCAGCTCTGCCTCGGATCCTACCAGCCACCTCTCCAGCTGCCAGAGGAGACTCAGGGTTGGGAGATCCAAGCCCACCCCCCCGGCAGTGCCCACTAAATGCCAGCATGGATGCATAGAGATGCAGGCACACACAGCCCACTGTGGAAAGCTCATTACACCCAAACCAGAATAAATGATCCTTGAAATGGCAGGAGGTTACAGGGGAATAACCCGCTCACAGGGCTGTCAGAAGGGTCCTCACCAGGGAAGAACTTTGCAGGAGCTCCCCAAGAGTCAGGACTGATGGGTCTGACTGGCAGCTGTGCCATGGAGCAGGAGCATACGCACCGAGAAAGCAGGGCATACTTGCCTGGCAGCAGGGAGAGGCATCAGCCTGAGCTATTAGGGAAGAATGCTTTCAAGGGACACTAAATAACCCCAGCCTATGCCTTAAATAACCCATTCTTGGAGCAACAAGCCAACAGGCTCTCCTGGGCTTCTCCAAAGGCAATTCTAGCCAGCAAGTTGCTGCTGCTGCCAGCCTGCCATCCCAGGGGAAGGATGTCCTCTTACCTGCTGGGGACAACTGCAGCCATTTCCATGGAGTTCCCGAAAGCCATGGCTGCACCCAGAGTGATGGAAATGCCAGCTCCTGAGCCCCACAAGAGCCAGGGAGTGAGGAGGCACACTGCAAGGGCAGCCTGACCACAGCTGGAGAGCCACCCATGGTGGAGCTCCCTCCCACTCTGCCCCAGACTTCTAACGGTCCCTCTCCCTCAGCCGGTTCCCAAACCCCCAGCTCCTTCACCCCACACATCCCCTCCAGTCCCCTTCTCCTCCCATTCCCCTCCCCTATTTTTCAGCTTTTCCAAAGCTTTCTCCACTCTCCCTCCCCACCTTCCACCCCTCTCTCTGCCTCCTCCACCTTCCTCTCCATCCCCTGCTCTCCCACACCTCCTTCCTATAACTAGGTGGACATGCCATCCTCCTTCCACTTCAGCTAATTCCCTCTCTCCACAGGAGCTGGTGTTTCATCTCTGCCACTGAACCCCTTTTCATGGCTCCTGGCTGTTGCCATCCCACCCCTTTCCTCCCCGCTGCCACCGGGATGGGAGGGCAGCAGGAGACCTTGCGCTCGGCAGGCCTGACCCCCAGCTCTCATTAACTGCACCCTTCTCAAAGCAGGCACAGCATGAAATAAATAAATAAAGCAAATCCCTGTCTCGCTGCTGTCTCGGGTTGCTTAAGGGAGCCGGGTGCCGGGGGTGGGATGAAGGATGCTATTTGGAGAAGCTGTCTCCATGGCAACCCCCATTCCCACCACCAAGCGGGCACAGGTCACCTGTTTCCGTTAAATTTTCCCCCCCTCCTTCCCCATCCCTCTGCCCTGGGAAGTGCCAGCACAGCCCCAGGGGCGCAGGCAGTCAAGCTCAAGGGAGAAGCGGCAGGGATGCGGGAGAAGCGGCAGGGATGCGGGAGAAGCGGCAGGGATGCGGGAGAAGCGGCAGGGATGCGGGAGAAGCGGCAGGGATGCGGGAGAAGCGGCAGGGATGCGGGAGAAGCGGCAGGGATGCGGGAGAAGCGGCTGCAAAGAGCCTCCAAAGCCCCACGCCACATGGGATGAAGGCAGGGCATCCCCACGGTGCAGCGTGCGGGGATCAGCAGCACCCACTCCCCTCTGTCCCACACCAGCAAGGCAACCCCATTGCCTCCCTGCCTGCGTTCCCACGGTCAGCCTAATGCGGGCAGGGGGGCCACACTGTGCCGCAGGATTTGGGGATGGATGCAGGCACGCACCCTGACACACGTGCTGTTGGGACTGTGGCAGAGATCTAAGCATGTCCCCTCCCTCCACACATGGCCCTGAATGCTGTTTCCATACGATTTCAGTTATTTATTTTAATTCAAAATCAGCCGTTCCCATTAAATGCTGCCAGGTGCTCCCAGAACAACCCGTGGTTCCCTTTTTAGCTCTAACAACTCCATCTCTCATGCGACAGATGCGCTCACCGGGACCTTTCCCCAAGTAAGGCAGCGTCAGCCCCGCGCCATTGAGCGCTCCCGCAGCCAACCTGATGCTCCCACCCACGCCAGCCCCCTCCCTGCACGCCCACGCATCCGCCACAGGGCTGGCAGCAGTGCCCGATACCCCCCACACCAAAACAGCCGGCAGAGCTCCAGCAAGAGACATAGAGAGGATGGAGCGAGAAGAGGAGAACGGGGAACTGGTTGTGCTCTCCACCAGCTCTCCAGCACAACAGGGGCATGAGCAGCAGCAGTCTCACCCACTGCTGGCGTTAATGCATCTTCTGCTGGTACTAGCCAGCAGCTGCCCAAGGCCAGGGTGGACAAGAGGGTCAGCAAAGAGCCCCTGGATGAAGTTCTGGGGTTGGCACCCAGGCAGCCACGCTGCGGCACAGTGCAGGCTGGAGGGATTCGCGCGGTTCCCCCACAGGGCTGGGAGTTTCGCCAGGAAAAGCAAGTTTATAAATAGTGCATTTCAACACGAACAAACGAAAGCATCAGAACTCGAGAGTCCGATAAGCCAGGGGCTGAGCACCAGCTCCTCCATAGCATCCTCCCCCTCCAGGAAGGATGGTCCCTTCCCTCCATCGCCCGGCTGGCCAGGACCACCCTCTATCTCTAGAGAGCCTGGATCTGGAGGTGTCTGTGTCAGTTGCGCTGCTTGGGAACACCCTTGCCGCAGCTGGTCTGGCAGCCAGCGCAAGGCAGCAGAGCTGGCTTCAAAAAGATCAGAAGCAGAGGGGATGGCCAACTGCTCCACTTGGGGACAAGGGCAGATACAGCCCACAGGAGATGGCTGTCCAGCCAGGGCCAAGGACCACAAATTTCATTGTATTGCTTGAAACCAAGTCTTCATAAGCCCACGGGCTAGAAAGCTTCTAACTTCTCCTCCCACCCCTGCAGAAGACAGCTGCCCCACGGGTGAAGCTGGCACTTGAAACAGAATTTTCATTCATAAAGCACGATGCTTTACACCGAAGGGGCACATACCTGCCAGATCCTAACAACAAGCAAGACACTCAAGGGGAAAACCAGCTTTTATCTCTGCATTAAGGAGAAGAGCAGCAAGTTGTCAGATGAAAACTTGCTTCTTGTAAACACAAAACAGCAGAAAAGACACCCCTGTGCCTACGGAGCGAACGGGAGGACATGTCTGCTGGGGAACTACCTGCCAGATTGCAAAAGGAGGAGATCTTGATGGTAGTGCCCAAGGGAAGACATCAAGAGATGATAAGTCAGAGCAGCCCCATCAGCTGTCAGCAAAAGAAGCCTCTGACAGTCCACCAAACACATGCAACACTCTTCATGCCACACTTGCTTACCTTGATATAGGTGTCAAGGGCTGGGTGGACACGGTTGACTGCTAAATGGATGGACAACGGCGTAGTGAACGGGAAGGTTGCCATGACCACATGGCTGGGAGCAGGGAAGGAGAAGATCTTGAAGCCATACTTCTGGAACCGCTTGATCTGCTCTTCTGAAGGCTTTGCATCTCCCTCGCTCAGGATTCGGCCTATGGCAAAGCGGCACTTCTCTGGAGGCACCTGATCGAGGGGGACAGACAGACGGCGTCAGAAGAAGACAGAGGCTTAAGACCTGCCAAAAACTCAACCTGCTGAGCATGGAGGCAGGAGACCACTATGAACCAGGGTAAATGCTATGGCCCAGCATGATCAGGCATACCAAACCAGGTACCTGCTCCTAACCAAGGCTGATCCAGGCCCAAACTGTCCGCACTCTTCCCAGGCTAAGCTCACAGCCCAGTGGGGAAATGCTGCTCCCCTCCTTGGAAGGTAGAGCGAGTTGCAGCAAAGAAGAACCAAATCCCACCAGGCTGCTCACCCAAACCCACCCCAGGTGACAGCCACTGCAGAAAGTGTCTCTCTTGACCCCCTCCCCATCTGAGACCTGACTGTTGAGATGTGCTCACCGCCATCCTCATCTGCAGAAGGACATCCCTGCAACTCCGGAGTGAGGCCAAAAAGAGATGTGACCACAACCTGCCCAGCTTGCCTCCATCCCACCCCCAAAGAGGTCACCCTGCAGGGGCACCTGCCCCTAGCAGCTGCCTGGACATGCAACCCACCAGCATGGGCCACCAGCACTAGGCCAAAGAGAAATCCGGAGGCTGCTGGGTACCTTCTAAACAGGCACACTCAGTCCAGCACAGTTTTAGGAGTGAGGAAACTGAAGCACATAAGACTTGCATGCAGTCACCAAGCTGTTTGTAGCAACATGAAGAAAAACACATCTCCTTGCACGCAAAACATAAAACACGTTCTCTTTCCAGATTTGGGGATGCCTCCCGGTAAAACAGGAGGCTGCAGGGCTCCCAGCACAGCAAGGGGGGTGTTCCAGGCTCTGCTCCTGGCACAGTGATGGCCCATGGGACTCCGGCCATCATCACACCAAAGCTGACCCAGGTGACAGCTTTCATTTCTGGTTTTTAACAAAATCCCACCACTCAAGTTCACGTTTACGCATGGCACTAGGCGGGAACATGGCAGTGGGCAGGAGAGCCCAGCAGCTCCCCCCAATACCACCTAAGGGCACAACGTGCTTTCCTACTGCTGAGATTGGAGCCAAGCTCCCTCCTTGGTCCCCAGCAGAGCTGCTGTCCTTTCCACCCCTAACAAGATGCTTGAAGGAACCAGCAGGCAGAGACAAGGCTCCTTCCCCCAGGGCACACCGGCCTAAAAAATGAGTCCAGGAAGAACAGGGGGTACAGGGGACACCAAGGAAGAGACCATCATTTGAGTGTTCATGCTTCCCTGCAACCTGCTCTCAAGCCTGCTGGATAACAAGATGATGTGGCAGCCAGCAACCAGGAGTGGCAGATGCACAAGTCTGGCCACCTTCTGCCACCCTCTTCTGATGAGGGTTTGAGAACCAAAGTCTTCAAACTCCCACCACACAAGGAGGCAAAACTCAACAGGACCTGCCAGAACACTTGACAGTGACAGCAAGACAGACAGACACCCTGCAAGCATTGGCACCACAAAGCTCTCACAGGGATGGTGGGAAGCAGAGAGGGTGTACACAAAGCCAGCATGCTACCACTTCCCATCCCCATGTGCTCCCCAAGGGGACCTCTGCTCTGTGCTCCCCAATCTCATCCCTAACTTTGCCTGTGCTCACCAACGTCTTCTCCTGCAGCACAACTACCCGCACCGCACTTGCCCTCCTTTTCTCTTAAATACCATTTAATGGTGCACGGCAGGACCATCCTGGAGGGGAAACACAAGCAGATATAAGTAGGAAGGAAGAAAACAGACCGCCAGAAGCAGCAGCAACCATCAGGTGGGGACCGGCATGCCTGACAGCTCGCTCTTGCCCTCCTGCGCTGCAAGAGGGAGCTGCAGACACGGCTGTGCCGAGCATCGCTGCTTTGGGGCCAGGAAGGAGAAGCAGATCCACCCCAAAGACAGCAAGAGGCAGCAGTAAAAGGCATCCATGGGAAAAGGCCCAGATGAAGCAAGGAGATACGGGAAACGCAGATAAAATTCCTTTAAACGCAAAATCTCCATTTACATCCTGAGCAAAGGCAGTTCACCCCCAGCCCCGGAGCAGCTGATGAAAGGACCGGAGCTGCCAGAACGGGCAGCACCACTCGTGCCAGGCACCTTTGCTTCCTCCCTTCTCCTTTTAACTTTCTTTTTCATAGCATGCAGCCCCACAGGCGCCTTCTCAAGGGCAGCAGCAAGGCAGATTTGCCTCTTCCCCTGCCTTCCTTCCCTCAAGGGAGGGAAGGAAATACCCTGGTTGAAACCAGCCTTTCCCTAACAAATCCATCCTTTTGGGGTGGCCTCTGCTCCCTCAAGCACCCCAACAGAGATGTTTTAGAAACAATTAGTTAACCTATTCGTCTACAGCTTTGCCTACGGGAGCAAAACCCGTTCCTGCATTCGGAAAGAGTTTTGGCCTCATCCATCCAATGCTTGGGCGCAGGCCGGTTGCTGAGCGCGCGAACACGTGTGCTGCAGGCAAAAGGCTGTAGCACGTGCCTACAGCTAAATGTGAGCAGAAGCGCTTGGCTGGAGCTGAGCACAAACCCGCCTGCCACATCCAGTCCTTGCTGATGAGTTATTTTTGTTCCTGCCAGAGGTGGGAAAAGGAGGGAGAAGTCCTCTGGGCTGCTAAATATTAAATAAAAAGGAAAAAGAAAAAAAAAAGCGCAAATTAATATTAATCTTGCCCATTAAAACACATAAAACATTGCTGGCAGGAGTTTGGCAGCACTCGGGGAGCATCCTTGTGTGAACGCCAGCGTGCCAGGAGCCAGCAGGGAGCCCGAGGATGCAGGTGACGGCAGCTGCCCCAAGGCCTGGGGTGACCCCCAGGCAGCCCACAGACTCCAGGCCACAGGGCTGCCCCCAGCCCCACTCCCCGCCGAGAGCCAGCACATGGCCGCTGCTCTCCAGCTGTGGCATCCCCATCCTCTCTCTTCACAAGAGCCTCCTTTGGCCATGAGTCCACCAGCATAGCAAATGCCACACTGGCACCTGCCGATCATCAGCCCCTTCCTGCCACAGCACCGGGGGCACCAAACCCACCGGGAGCCGGCGGCTGAGAGCCGGGCTCGAGGCAGCTGCCAGGCCACAGCCCACTGGTGCTCTGCCAGGGACACCACAGGGCACAGCGGGCAGCAAGCACGTTCTGCTGCCTGATGACAAAAGGTCTATTTTTGGTGACAAGTCAACATCCTCGGTGGGTGGCCAGCTCTGGGGGGACCAAATTCTGCCAGAGGATGCTTCACCGACGTCAGGAGAACACCGAGAATGAGGAGGAAGAGGAGGTCATCTGTTCCTCCCAGGGGAAAGGCAGCCTGGGTGACCAATCCCACCTTGCTGGACCTCCAGGAACAAGGAACCAGCAGTGCACACCATCTTCTCCTCCCATGCCATCATGCTACAGTGGGTATGAGCACACAGGGGCACCCCACAGGACACCGGGGCGCTCAGCACCTGAGCCAGCACAACCAGGCACGAGCGTTGCAGCCGCCAGCCCAGTGACCCATCCAAGGCTGCCCCTTCTTTACCTGCCTGGAGACAAGGCAGCCTTCTGCCCATCCTGCCCAAGGACATCCTCGCTCCCAGCACCCTGCCTGGCCTGGCCTGTCTGTCAGTGAGACATGGGTCTCCACAGGAACCAATTCAGGAGCCACAGATCAGCCTGAAGAAGGTCCCACCAGCACCCCAGCTCCTCCAGCAGAACACAGGTCTGATGGCAATCCCAGGGGCGTCAGGCAAGAGGAGGCTCCTGCCGCCGTGTGGAGCCCCAGGCACCGCAGCTACATCCTGCACGGCCCCGCTGTGCCTCAGCCACCACAGCACCTATGGAGGCAGGAGGCTCACGTCAATGTCACCTGCCCAATGTCATGAGCAAAGGCCGCCCTTCCAGAGAAGGGCAAGATCTGCGGGGCTGCCTGCCAAGCCTCTGAGGGCAGGTTAGGCTCTCATCACAAAAGCCAACCACACAGCCTCCAGAGCTTGGGACACATGGTCACAGAGATGCATTATAGGCTTTGTTCGTCCCCAACAGCTTCCAGCAGTCTCCACACACTCCAGGCTCGCTTCACACACGTGCAGGGCCCAGAGCCTTCGCTGTGCCCATCCTGAGTACCACCTGTCCAGCAAGGCTCCAAGAGGGAGGCAAGTCCCCTGCCCAGCGTCACCACCAGGATCACCCAGTCTGACCCACAGATTTGGAGCTACGCAACCTCCAAAATATCTAGAGACCCATACGAACTCACTGCCATCCTTCACAAGGGCCCCACCATAGACTTTAGCTCCCCACAGTGTCTTGTCCCATGCAAGGAGCTCCCCTCACACACCAGCTGAAGGCACTCGCACCCCACACCAGAGCAGTGGCCAGGCTGCTGGCAAGCAAGTACAGACACCTCAGCGGGAGGGGAGGGAAGAGGGTCTCCAGATCCAGCAGCATGCTCCAGTCTAGACTGGGCATCAGGTGGGCCACCAGGCAGAGGTCCGAGTGCCTTGACCACAGCAGGCCAAGACCTGCCTCCACCTGCTGAGCCCTGAATCCACAGAAACCTCCCCCAGTCACCAACACCAAGGTGGGCCTCCTTGGCCACCAGGTGCCATTCAGCCATCTTGGCAGAGAAGGTCTTCCCCTTCTGAGAGACCCGACTGCAAAAGAAGAAAGAGATGGCTTCCAAAACCCCAGATGGCCACTGGAGATCCAAAGACAAGTTCTGCAGCCCCACTACCTGCTCCAACCGCAGTGTGAGGGTAGAGACATGACACCTGCAGGAAGAAGAGAAATGAGACAGGACCAGAAAGAGGAGGGAGCTTCATCCCACACAGACACCCCAACATTCCAGGGTCATGTAGGAGCTGGTCCTTCCCAGCCGTGCCTGACGCTGCGAGGGAAAGCACTCCCTGTGCCAGCCATGGCAGGAGCCACCACAAATATCCTCATCAGTATCTCTGGGCCTCAGCAGTACAAGCTTTCAATAGCCCATGTTTCGTCAGACAGAGAGGTAAATGCCCAAGCAGAAGGTCTGCAGGGCAACCACAGGCATGTCCACACCATATCCCTGGAGCAGGGCAGCACCAAGCACAGACGCTGAGCCCAACAGCACCAACTGCCCCGCTGTGCGCCCAGAGATGCTGGGGGAAGAAGCAGCAGCACTGGGGTTCTCAGCTCCAGAAGAGGATCTCGACACAAGGACACAAATTAGTGGTAGGGGAATTGGCCACTCTCACCACATGGGCCTTAGCACGCCAGGCACTCCCCACGAGTTGCATCCCTCACCCGCTCCAAACGCAACACTTCTTGTGGTCAAAAGTGTTCAAGCACATCTGGGATGAGCCAGGCAGAGGCAAGGTTGGACTAGGAGGGACACATCCTCCTCACGACCCTCCTTCCCAGGCCAGGTAGAGACACTGCAGGGTGGCTCTTCTCTACCTCTCATGATCCAGAAGCGAAAACTGGAAGGCAAAGATAAATCAGCTTGTCCCAGGATACAGAGACACAACGTGGCTGAGTGCACCAGGCTCCACTGAGCAGCTGGCTCAGCACTTTCTCGTCTCTGATATCTTCCTGCCACAGTGCTCCAAGGAGCCACTCAGCACTACATTTTCATAGACAAGTTCCCTCTAAGCAGGTTCAACCCTTGGGAGCACTATCCTGCCAGCAATGAAACAAAGGCAGGTACTACATGGCCCATGAGGGTTCCTAAAGCAGGGACAGTAACCTCCAGAGCAGAAGCACTGGGTGAGAGCTATCAGCCCAAGCACCGTGCCCCATGTCAGCCCCCCGCACATGTGCCCAAGCAGACGCACAGGGCTGCCAGCCACCACGTTGTCCCTCCCCCCCACGGCATTCCTCCACGGTCACACCAACTACTGCAGAATTACTGGGGAGCCAGGCTGTCTGCCATGGACAAATGCCCACATGCCATTATCTAGAGACCCCAGTGCCATCGAGCATAAACAGCCAGGCTCCTCACCCCCCAGCAAGTTCTGATGCACTTTTGTCTGCTCCTTGTCCTGGACTGTACCCACTGGAGTAGTTAGCCCTGGCTGGCAGCCATCAGGCAGTGCACTTTCTGCTCACCTCTCAGCCTGAGCAGCATCATGGAGTAACTGTTTCATCAGACAGGAGCCCTCAGCATGCACCACCTGAGGTTTCACTAAGAACTCTCAGGGGATGTAAGGACTACAGGGAAGCTCAGAAATACATGAGAGCACTAGAAACAAGAGAAGGAGTACGGATAAGGACACAGCAAGCTGAAGAGACCATCTGCTTTCAACCACAGAGCTGCAAGTCCAGAAGGAGCCTTGGCTGCAGTTTCTGCAGCCAGGGGATCTGCCAAGGAATGCCTCACCTTGGGGTCACAGATATTGTTCTCTGCTCCATAACCAGATTCATTATCCTGCTGATAACCTGCTCAGCAAGAACTATCAGAAGATACCAAGCTTTGCTCAGCCAATGCCTTCCAGTTAGGGTTATCCAAGAAACCATCTGCTTTTAGGTGCTTTTCCCCACGGAGCATCCTCTGCAGATCTATGAGACCTTGTGAACCTCAGTGCTCATCTACAGAGGATGAGCTGCAAGCACCTGCAATACAGTCAGGAAGCAACCCGAGCTGGGAACCCAGGTGCAGACCACGAGAGCTTGCCGGCCCCACTGGGCACACCTTACCGTGTGAGGGTTGTCGTAGTAGACACCGATGGAGCAGAGCTTCGAAGAGATGCTGCAACCGTCCGTGAAGAGCTGCCCAGATTCGCCATACGGGCCTACCCTGAACTTGTAGGCCAGTGTGATGCTGCCGAGAGGCGGGGAACCAGCACTCACAACCACCTCCGTGAAGAGCCCCGAGTAGACAACGAAACCAAAGACCGTCAGCAGCAGCAGCGCGACCAGCGCCGCAATCAGCCCAAGGAGCACCCAGTCGGACATGATGGACACTTGGTGCTCCATGCTTCCTGATGCACTAGCAGCAAGAGGAGAGAAGAAAAAGGAGTGGAGTTAAGCTTGCACTCAGACAAGCAATCACTCTCTACAGCTATTTATTTGCAGCAAAACACACCCACTACCAATTCCTCTAAGGCGTGAAGCTTAAAGACAGTGGAAATCCCCCAGAAACCTCCTGTATATTAGTCCCACATTGCATCAGCCTGTTCCAATTGGTCACCAGGTACAAATTATACTGCTTCAGCGCCTCTTGGGAATTAGGTGGTTACAGAGGGGGGGACGGAGAGGAACTGATCATCTCCCCAGAACCAGCCCCACCGCTCGTGTCCAGCCTTGCATCCAGGAGAGACCGAAAACCACTCCGGGAGCCCGCATCACCCAACAGATCAACAGATACACAGCACTGGGCTAAGGACCAGAGGACTGTAATCAAATAATTTATCATTTATAGACACCAGACCTGTCACTGTGACCAGGGCAGCCCCTTTGCCAAAAAGTCTAGAAGCTCAGGCCTTTAACGACCCAAACAAGGACCACGCCGGTTCAGAGCTGAGCCCCGCATCCAGATCCAAGCACCCAGAGAGGCTCAGAGGAAGCTGAAGACCCAGCTAGAAAAAGCATCCCCAACGCACTCAGGTGGAATTAATTAGCAGTATTCCTTTTAGATGGCTGCTTTTTTTTTTTTAACCTAAAAGAGTTTTTATAACCCCAACCAAGGCTTCCTGTTTTGTTTGCTGTCTCCTCTCTCATGCTGACTGCGGGACACAGCAGCCTGGCGAACGCCTCCTGCTTGTTTTCACCCACCAAGTGCAACCGCTTGGGGGACTTGCAACCCAACCCAGCGCAGGGGAGTTGTTTGTGTTTTATCCTCCCTTGAAACACAGCACTGGTCACGATTGGCTGCGATGCTCCGCTGGGACTTTCATGGGAGCTAGGTTTGAAAGCAAAGGTTGAAGTAAACAATTCACCTTTACCTCTGTGTTATAAACACACTTTGTCCAAAAAGAAAAAAAAAAAAGTCGCCCATGGTGGCTGCTGCTTGCTCAGATTTACGGCAGAGAAAAGCCACATCCTGGTAGGAACTGCAGGCACTGCTTGACCCCGGCGAGCAGGGCTACAGCAAAACCAAGCCCCGCAGAGCCGGCACTGCTCTCAGCACCACGGCAGCACCAGGCCGGGGACCAGATCACGCCAACGGCCCTACTCACCTGAAAAACCAGCTCAGCCCAGAAACAGTTCACGACATCTGCGCCACAGGGGTGTGGGATCCGCCGCGCTGCAGCAGGAAAAAATAAATATCATTGCTTCCTTTCAAACTCACAAGGCCAAAAGCAAAACAAAGTCACAGCAGAAAGCACCCGAAAGGTGTCCAGTCACCTTGGACCTGCTCCCCAGAGGAGGGGTGTCCCAAGGACGCTGCAGGCTGAGATTTCTTCCCAAAACTCTGTGGGTGAATGCACAGGCACCGAGAAAGACAGAAATTGGGAAGGAAAGGTGATGGAGGACGATGTCCTGCAGCTGTCCCTGCTGGTGTGTCCCACCCCGGGCTCCCCCGGGACGCCTGAGCTGCTCCCGGGTGACCTCGCAGCTGAGCACTCCCGGACCTATAGCTTGGCCGGCGCTATACGTCCATCCCCATTGCCCGCAGCCCCTCACCTCCTCCCTATAACCAACATAGATTTATTACTTCAAATCACAGTTGTGGTGATTCTCACAGAGCTGCCAGTCCAACACCGGGCCTGAGGGCCCCAAAGACAGCTGGCCCCAGGGGAGAAGAGGGTATTTTTGGCCATTCTTCCCGGTTCCCGTGGGTCATTTCCCACCGGCGGCAGGCACAGACCATTTCCTACCTGCCCTCCTCACGGGCACCGAGAGTGGAGCTCGCCCGGCCCAGAAGCCGTTCCTCCCCCGGTGCCCGTGCCCGGGCAGAGGGGAGGGTTTGACCCGAGCGGCCCCGACAAGTGCCCGCGGCGGGCGGCACCCGGCCTGCCTGCCCGGAGCCGCGGCTCCCGGCCCTGCCCGGCGGCGGGCAGCTCCCTCAGCTTGACCCCGGTCTGGCCGCCGGAGCAGGGAAGGACTCGCCGAGCCGCCGCCGAGGCCCGGCCGCCGCTCACCGGCTGCAAGCAGGCCGCGGCCTGGGGGGACCGGAACGGAGCGGCGCTGGCCTGCCCGGTCCCGCCGCCGCACCCCCCCACAGAGACACGCACACACCACCACCCCCGCCCCGGCGACAGCCGGAGGGATCCCGGCAGCCCCCTGCTCTCCTCACCCGGGGCTCGCCGGTGACGGTCGGGCCGGAGCGATCCCGGCGCCTCGCCCCGCCCCGCCCCGCCCCGCCCCGCTCCGCTCGCGCGGGGCCGCCGGGCCCGCCCCGGCTCCGGCAGGCAGCGGCTGCGCGCGGACCGCGACGGGGGGGCGGGGCCAGCTGGCGGGGCGGGGCACGGGGCCGTGCCACCGGCGGAGCGAGGGAAAATAGGCGGGGCTTCCGGCGGGGGGCGGAGCTGTCCCTGCCGGGACAGCGGAAGCGGGAGGGCCCTGTCGAGGAGAGCTCCCCCTGGCGGGCGGGCGGGTGACAGCAATGCTCACCCCCGCCGAGCGGGGTCCGGCGGCCGCGTACCTCCCGGGCGGGATGGCGGGGCCCGACACCGCTCCCGGCCCTTCCCAGGGCACCCACAGCCTTGTAGCCCCCAGCCCGGGAGCCCCTCACTGCGTGGCACAGAAGGGCTGTGGGTGAAGGGCCTGCAGGCCTAGGGCCCAGCTCGCCCCTGAGTCCCCAGGTAAGGACAGCTCTCCCCTCACAGCCCACTCTCAGTCCAAGATACAGCTGGACATGAGTGATAAACGATGTCGTGTCCTCCAGCTTCCCCTGTGCGAGGGCTGTGGCAGCTCAGCACGTGTCCTGGCTGGATGACCCACCTTGAGCTCCAGGCTCTAACAGCTGGTTAATGGGCTCCGTCCCTCGGGCACTGGACAAACAGGTGCCACGGTGCTAGAGGATGCACCAGCCGCGCGTCACGGGCCTGACCACAAGGCCTGGCTGGTCGGGGCAGTTAGCAGAGCTGCTTTGCAGCTCCGGGGCCCTTTGCACCAAACCCAGCAAGGGCTTTGAGCTCGCAGGTTCCCACAGGCCCATCACTGGGGCTGTTGCGACCTGGCAGAAACAGCTTGGTTTCTGCCCATGTTCGGGCTTTCCCACTGCCCAGCCGGAAGGACAACCAGCCAGATAGCTCAGCAGATACGGACAGCACTAGCCAACACGGGGAGCACCAGTAGAGTTAAGGAAGTTAGGTGTTTGTTTCATTCAAGGGTTTTGGGGCTCGGGCCAGGTGTTCTCGGCTCGTTTGTCTCTCTCAGCCTGGTGCAGGCATGGGGCACTCCCCAGAAGCAGCAGGAGGCTGACCACTTTCTTTTCCATCAGCTGGGCTTTATCACCCAAAGGGGAACCACATTAACTAGTTGCTGAAGACCCACAAAACTTCAGCCACAGCACAGGAGCTGGTCAGGAGCACCACCATCTTGCATGCCTCCCAGCACCCCAAAGCTCTGATGTGCTCAGACAACTTCTGTCACAAGGCAACTTCACAGCCCACTCCCACCTCAGGACACCTTCAGGAGTGTGCCCCATCTTGCGGCTCCCACGCAGAGCGCACAGCACCACGGAGTGCTGGTGCTCGGCCCACAGCCTTTGCTGCTTCTCAGACAACTCCTCGGGTCTCCATTTCTTTTCAAGAAATGGGACGAAGCACAGTACCTGAGAGGAGCAAGCAGCCTTCCCCACTTCCTGCTCCTCCTTCAAGATAAACATGCTAGAAGGACCCAGACTTAATTCCCATCCTTCTTTTCTTCCCCCTGTATAAAAGGAACTTTCACACCTCTCTCTTTACACCCAGCTTTCTTCAGCCTCTTCAACTCCCTTAGCAGGGAAAGTTTGCTCTCCACTGGTACACCCAATAACCTGCCACCTCCAATCACCAAGCCACCTCCAGATGCAGCGACAAGAAAGAGTGGAGGCTGCTGCTGTCTCTCCTGCTATGGTTTCACATCTGTGTCCCATACGTCCCAACCCCCTTTGTCGGGGCTCTTTGCAGAGACAGTTCCAGGCACTGCTTTTCACCAATGTGAAGCCAAAGAGCTCATTTACTAACAGTAGTTTGAAATACTGTAATACTTGCCTTTCTCCAGCAGCTTCCTAGTGAGGATCTCGAGGCTTTCTGTAGACCGGAATTAGTGAAACCTCAGAGGCCCTCCCTGTATTTGGCGTTACAGTTCTGCAGCTGGAAGAAAATATTTCAGCTTGGTTACGTGTCTTGCCTGGAGCCATGCAGTGAATCACTGGCAGGAAGAGGAACAGAACTCAAAAGCCCTTTAACTGCCAGCTCTGGCCATCAGACACTTCTCTTTCCCCCAGCCTTGCAAGTTATTTAACTCAGCACACATTTAATACTTGACACAAACATTTTCCCATTACAATAGCAAACACTAAAATTTGGGTCTCATTTAACAGCTTCACACCTTCACTCTGAAACAGTACATCAAGAAAAGCAGAGGCAGAATGATGTAAAACATGAGCTCTCTGGTGGGCTCCCCAGTTGTCCTCACCTGCTCAGCCACATTGCACACCCACCGCTGGCCTCTGATGGTGTCAGCCAGCCAGGCCAGCTCTCCAGCAGGGGTCCTGGGTGTCCGCTATGGTGGACATTTGCTCTCAGCAGACTCCTTTGGGCTGTGCTGGGCCCCACAGGCCCCACGCATCTCTGATGGGGTATGCAGATCCGCCCGGTCTCAATTTAAATTTAAATTTTGAGCTCCTCCTTTTGCTATTGAAGCACTGAACAGCAGATTAGAATTCTGCACCTCTGATTATCAGCTATTTAGCAAGATATTAAGGTGGTTTTTATTTAACAAATTGTGATGGAGCTTTCATCTCTTCCTTTCAGATGTCACATCATCTCTGGTGGCTACTGTGAGCGATAAGCAGACATTCAGACTCCCTTCCTCAAGGCCAGCAATCACATTTGTACACCTCTGATTTTCTGTAAATAAAAGATCACTTATGAGTCTGGAGGGATGCATTATTCATCCTGAACTCCCCTGAAAATAATTTTAAATTGT
The DNA here is from genome assembly GCF_965231255.1 of Vanellus vanellus. Lineage (NCBI taxonomy): Eukaryota > Metazoa > Chordata > Aves > Charadriiformes > Charadriidae > Vanellus > Vanellus vanellus. The sequence continues at coordinate 17,733,776 of NC_138914.1, read as the reverse complement.
TTATAGCTCCAGTAGTTCGGAACCAGGGTGTGCAACTTTGACTCATGACCAAACAGGTCTGGTCAAATTCCTCCTGTGATGCCAGGCAGGGGCCAGTGCTCAGAAGGGATCTCTCCACTGCAGCCGTGTCCTGTTCTCAAATCGGTAGCGATGCTTCTCACAGATGTTTGTGTTCAATCTAGACAGGAGCACCTCCCTTTACCTGCGCTGTGAATATTTGTACCTCCTACTGCAGTGTATCAGACACACATGAAGAGTGGGGCTATACACATCTTTTCCTGGTGAAAAACTTATCTTATAGGGACATTTATACTGAAATAATCTCTTAATTTCTCCTCCTGTGGCATGCCTTCAACTTTTGTTGTCTTAGCAGCGATTGTGTACTTCTTCATCCTGAAGATGATCTTTGAGCTACAGAATACACATCTATAAACCAGGCTCTTCTTTTTTTTTAACCTCCTCTGCTGTACATGAAGTGTAGATTAAGTTTAGATTTTTTTCTTGCTGAAAACATGAGCTATTTTACCCAGAGTGTTCTTCCGTTTTCCATCCAGACAGAAACAAGACGGAAAGCACAAACACGCTACTGTCTGTCTGGGTTTGCAAACTGCACTTGCAAAAAGTGCTGGGTTTAATGCGGTCTTGTCAACAAGCTCATTCTCTACAGCGAGTGACACTTTAGACTGTCATCCAGCATTTTTAACGAGGGATCCCCTAACAGGCTTCAGGGATTTCAACAGGATTTTAAGAGCCTTACACAATTGCACTCTAACCAGAGGAGCTGACATTCCACAAAGCCAAGCAGCCCAGCGGTAATGACACCAACAGAGCTTTCATGTCAGTGGTTCTCCTTTAGTTTTACAAGAGTGACTGCAGAAGGAAAAACAAACATCAACGTTTGTCCCAACCTTAATCACCAGGTTCAAAACCAGGAAATTAATTTCTTATAGACATGTTGTGCTCCTGTTTTTAATACACGTGTGTAAATAGCACTTTTAAAAACCTTTCTGGAATCTGAGTAAAGAATTACATTACAATAAAAACTCCAAATTTAAAGTTGAAAGACTTTTTTTTCAAGATTTTAATCTCCTTCCTGGCAAAAAAAGTCTTGAAAAAATACTTCACGGGACTCTTCCAATTAAAGAACATCTGTGGGGAGCTGCTGTAAATCTGAGGAGAGGGAGTTCTTCCAAAAGAACTTTCAGAAGCCCTGATTATTTATACTCTCATATTTCCCTTCATTTTCCTACTATCTCATGTTGTAGCAGACACACCATTCATAATAAAAGCAATTAGACACAGGTGATTTCTGACATTATTCCACCTCAACATGACCCCCCTTCCCTCCTACAAGCATCACTGCCTGCTATTGCACTACCACCCACCACAAGTGCATTTCTCCACAGTTATTGACTTGCAGAAGTGTGGAAACATTTCCAATTGCACTCAAACCTCTGAATTTTAAGCCCAACCTGGTTCCTCTCAACTTACAACCAAGTCAGGACAGGCCACCTGCAAGCAGAGCAGGGTGCACTGCTCCCATGCCAACGATTGCTTCAGTTCAAACGGGACCACGTCTAACCCCACCACTGCAGCTCTGCTAGACAAGCATATTTACGAAGAGCTTGTCTCAGCTGAACCAATTTCTTCAGGGGACCTGAACTGGCTCCTGTGGCTGCTCTTTTCCTTCCCTTGACGAGACAGCTTGAACTGCTAACGCTGACACAGGCTTAACTTTGCAGCAACAGAGCACAGAAATGCAAATCCCATCCCCAGTGATGCCAAGAATGCCACAGCAAGAAGGAAAACCATTTAAAGGGAGATCCAGGAATATTTTTAATCCTATAGTTTATTCAGCTATAATGCCAAATGTGATCCGCATCTGAATTTTGAGTGCAGAGCCCTACCACCAGCATGGGAGAGGAGACAGAAGGGAGTGTCACAACAAAGCATTGCAGTGTTCTTGTCTTTTTATTGAACCTTTTATTTCTGCTGTGGAAGAGAGGATAACGTGAGAAACCCTTGCACTGAACCAGAACAGCAATGACCACTAGAAATTGCATTCCCCTCCTCTGCATAATACAGCTTCCCCCTCCTTGGCTCAATCTCAGTGCTTTCATTTCCAGTGGGTAAAAGCACACACACGATTTCTCTGGCTCGCTCTTAAGCAACAGCTGTTTGATGGGGAGTCTGAGCCACTCCAGACACAGCTGATGTTGGTCTCAACTCTGGTTTAGGCAATGCACTGCCAGTGGGTCGAGGGAGGTGAGCCTTCCCCTTGACTCAGCACTGGTGAGGCCACACCTGGCATGCTGGGTCCAGTTCTAGGCTCCCCAGTACAAGAGAGACATGGACATACCAGACAGCGTCCAGTGAAGGGCAACTAAGGTCATTAAGGAACTGAAGCATCTCTCCTATGAGGAGAGGCTGAGAGAGCTGGGACTGTTCAGACTGGAGAAGGCTCTGAGAGATCTTACCAACGTATATAAATAGGTGAAGGGAGGGTGCGAAGAGGATGGAGCCAGGTTCTCTTCAGTGGTACCCAGTGACAGGACAAGTGGAAATGGCCACAAATTGAAACACAGGAGGTTCCCTCTGAACATCAAGAAACACTTTTTTTACCGTGAGGGTGACCAAGTGCTGACACAGGTTGCCCAGGGAGGTTGTGGAGTCTTCATCCTTGGAGATATTCAAAAGCCATCTGGACACGGTCCCGGAAAATCAGCTCTGAGTGACCTTGCTGAAGCAAGGGGGGTGACAAGATGACCTCCACAGGTCCCTTCCCACCTCAATCAGTCTGTAATTCTGAACTGGAGACCTCCATACAAGATACCTGTGCTCTTCAGGGATGAGACCAGTAAAAACAGTGCGACTTGAACAAGCTACTTCCCATCTAGCTGCACGAGCCAGGACTGGCATCAACTCAGTGAATTTTAGGTAGACCATCGACTTAGGTGATGGTGCAGCTACATTGGTTCCAGTTCAGTCACAAAGGCCCTTGCAGGCCAAAATTCTGTGCAGGCTGAGTTAAACCATGCCTCAGTTTCATCTTTGCCTTTCTGCACTAGGACTCTAGACAACTAACTCAGGCACAGATACCTAAGGAAAATGGAGAGAATTCCACCCATTTTGGTGACTGCTGGAAAAAAATCTACCCAGGGTGCAGATCACAGCTCAGAATTGCTGGGTTTTGTTGCAGTCTCAATAGACAAAGCCAGAAAAGGTTAAGAACTGAGATGCAGTCCAGAGGAAAGAGAGAGGAGCAATGGTGGACAAATCTGTCACAGGTTGTCACAAGTATTTTTTGACACTTTAGTGCAAAACAGCCTGAACACAAGGGACCAATTGAGCAGAATGCATGTAAACTGCTAAAGCAGTTTCTGCTGAAAGTTGGCAGCTTTTCTGACCAGGCTATTTTTTCAGAAACTGCTGCTCTCATCTGTGAAGTCAGAAATTGAGTGGAGGTGAATCTCCAAATAACAAAATTATAATTTGGCTCAACATTGCATATTTTGTCTTGGCTTTTGCAGGTCAATCAATTTCCTAAGATTTCAGAAGTTCATGAGGGAGTTCTGAGATTTAACTGGTCCTTGCTGCCATTTAGGGGTCAGTCTAGTGACACCTGAGCTAGTCTTACAGAGTCCCTCTAGAGTTTTGAGGGAGCAGGAGGGTCTTCAGCCCTAGGATATGGCCTTACTAAGCATATTGAAATGATAGAGGTACACAGTGGTAACACTGAACTCCAAGCCATCCACACATGACATCCAGTTTGCTCCCCTTTGCCCCAAGCACATCTCCGACGTTTTTCTCTCTTTACTCCAGCACCAGCAAAGGTCCTATTTCTGTGAAGAAATGCAACACTACTGAGGCTGTGGAGGGCCAGTGATGTGCATCCCACAGGAACTTGTGCCAAAACTCAGAAGCCTAAAAGCAAGCCTTTTTGCCATTTAACTATGGAAACCTTTGCTTCTCCCATACAAGAGGGGAACTCTTATGCCTCTGCAGTATTTGCTCCTGCACCTTTTGCCCCGCCCCCCCCCCCCCAAAAAAAAAAAAAGAGAACATAAAAGGAATAAAAGGATTGCATTAAGTCCAGGGCTTTTTCCCAGATAGATATGACCCTTTACTGAGTTACTGAGGCTAAAATATTCTTTAAAAAAACTCAGCATAAAATGGAGAGATTAAGTCCTAGGTCTAAGCCTTGATTTTTCTCAGGGAGGTTTTTGAGCAACTCTGCATCAGTCTAAGATGAGTTGTCTGACACAAAGGAACCTGTTGGTCTGAGTGATCAATTTCAAACTTTTCTCAAACTGAAGAGTCTAGCAAGGCTCTTTGTACAATCCCCACATTTCAATATGAACAATTTCGGCAATTTCTGGACATTTTCCTCTATTCTGAGTCGCAAAAGCTTTGAATTCACAAATATTTCAGTGTGTCTAGGACAGTTCTCTGGCAAATTTGAGTGTTATTTTCCTGGAATAAGTGATCAAGTGAGCTGATGTCAGTCAGTCACTGCTGTAAAAGGCACAGATTTACCATTAATTCAGACCAGCTCAGAACCATTAACACTAAGCTTATGCTGGTGCATTGACTGAGGTGGAGGAAAGGCTGCTGATTTCTAGCACCAGTACTTTGGGGAAAGAGGAACAGGATTTGGAGGACTGACTGGGACTGAAAAGAGATTCCATTTCATATAGCATTTGGTATCACCTCATTTAGTTTTAGCCCAGTAACAATCCATGCTTCTTGGGCACAAAGCAACACACCAAAATCAGAACCACAAGAAAGACAGTGTGTGCTCCTAAATCATCAGTTCAGGGTCTCACTACAATTTAAAATGAAGTCATCTGACATAGGGATTATCCCCACAGCTGGAGAAATAAAGCACAATATTCTGGGCAGGAAGACAGGCTGCCTTGACTTTCAATCTTTGTCACCCAACTGCTGTCAGAAGACAAGCGTGGTGGAAACCAGTCCACAAACATGTAACACAGCCACCACTTTTTCTTACTTGCCTTTTTCCAAAGGCTAACGAATGAATGCCTATGACTCGTAAGAATTGGGTCTGAGCCATATTTCTGAAGGCAGAAAGACTGCATAAAGACAGCTCCAGTATGAAGCAGAAAAAGACCTTTGTGGCAAGTTGAATTTAGCAACGTCACCAGGAGCTTCTGACTCAGAGGCCCATTCTGCCCAGCTGCACACTCAAACCACCACCACCCCCCCCACATACCTGCCAAACCAGCACGATTCAGCCCACTTGGAGCCTTGCCAAGAGCAGCTGGACAGAAGACAAGTGATGCAGCCGTAAAGCAACATCTAATGAAGAAATTCTTTTTATTTCAAGGTTGTAATTAAGCCATACTTTGTCACACTGCTACTGGCTGAAGCAGGAAGGCTACTGACGACTTCTACCAGGAGAAACGGCAGATGGGATCAGGTTGTTATTCCACTTCAGACCAGTCCACATTGGCTTGAGTCAACCTCAGACCAGTTTAACCTAGCTTTTTCCTTGCCTGTTACTGCTGCCTGGCAGGTATCCCAGATAAAAGAGCTGCTTGCATCGCTCAGACACAGAGGAGGGTGCTCTGTCTCTAAACATTAGCAGGAAGGTATTACACAGGCTGCAGTTTTCCAGGGGCTCTTGGTGCAACAGAGTGGGGAATTGCTACAGCAACAAAAAGTGCAAGACCCCACTGCCAAATGTTCCACCTCCAAACAGCTTGTCAGGCCTGCTGCTCCCACTGTCCTCACAGACCAGTTATTTTGGTTTTCATTGTACAGGGACACAAAACACCCCATACACGCAGTTAAAGCAAAAAGATTTAAGCGCTTTTCAGTTTAGCGTCCACCTCCTGCAAGTCAGGCTTAACATATTCCTTCGGCAGGCCACCCCGAAAGCTTAACCAGCTGCCAGGTGGGCATCTTCGCTTGCTGAGCAGTTCAATGGTGAGCTGACAGCTCCCTCCTCTGTCAGAAAGCACTAAAAGCAGCCTAAAGATCTGTCGGTCCTAGTGTCACTTGGAGCAGGAGACTTGAATAATGGAGGATATTATGCATTTTCTCTCATTTTTTGCATGTAGGTAGGGGGAGTCTCCAGGACAGTTTTCTGGTGGTACAGGACACCCCAGCCAAATGCACGAGTGCTACTAAAGCTTCAGTTCTCATCCTGCCCTGCTGCAGCTGATTTGGGCAAGCCTTACAGCCAGCAGCAGGGCATGGCCAGGACTTCCTTCCCCTTCCAGCTGTATAAGCACACGCCTGGTGTCCTGGTCTGGTCCTTCTGTGATCTGCCTTCTCCAGAACGCAGCAGCAGACGGCAGGAAGGGAGCAGAGCAAAGGCACTGTCCGCTCCGGCAAGACTGGAAGTTCTTGTCGGTCACCAGCAGGTCTGTCCTTGCTGCTCAGCCACAGCATGTTTCACTCTGAGGTGGTATCCGTCAGTCCTTCCCTTCTGCATGTAAGAAAAACAGTGGATTTACTGAGCATTTAATGGCAGGCTGAAATTACATATGAAAATTTAGTCCCAGTAGCATGTTATCCCCGATGCGTTCCCTTTGCTGACAAGCCAGGCTGGGATATAAGTGAAGTGTTGCATATACTGTACATTTGTGCCTCATGCAGAGTTTGAATCTGGAATGGGGCAAATAGTTTGAGGGCTTTTTTGCTGGTTCTTGAAATAAAACCAGAACTGGGGGAGGCACTTGACAGATTTTTGAAATACTAGTAAAATGGTGGGGAAATTTAATTATTTCAGGACCAAGTTGCATCAACATATTCTGTTCAGTTTACCCTCTAAAACTAAGAAAGGAAACAGGTTTTATTTCACTTTCTCACAGTATAATTCACTAGAGCTCTTCCAAATATTTCTACATTCAGAAAATAGGAAGAAAACAATCTGTTAATCTTAAACTGCACAAAAAGTATTAATATTAAATGCCTTACTGTACAATTGAAATCTTCTATTCCCTTTCTAGTCTATATTCTAATGTTTTACAAAGCATTACAAATACTATATAGTAGAGTTACTGCTGGATCTTACTAAACAACTCCAAATTTTGTCAGTTCTGCTCCATTTAAAAACTCAAAGTTCTGGATAAATTTGGTCTTTGAGCATAAACTGAACTTCACTGATCTTACTTGCTGCCTGCTAGTCAAACTGTAGATTTATCTGATAGGGTTTTTAATTCAATTAAGTCTGTCTGCGCATACCACATATTAAACTTACTCACTTACATTGCATCTTCTTGCCATAGCAGCTATTATGCACTTAAAGACAGCAGAAAGCCACATACAGCTTAAAGTGAAGGCGCCACATTAGTGTAAAAGAAGCTAAATAATCATGAATTGAAATTCAAAGCAGCTTTCAACTGAGATACAAGTTAAAAGAATTGTGCAGAAAAATAAATTACTTGCAACAAAAAGAAAATGACAGTGAAATATAGGAAAGACTTTCAGGACTGCATGAGGAGCTGCTTGCGCCCGATTTGTGAAAGCAAGGAAGGTGGGTCACAGTAGGATTAAGGGATGAGCTTGTGAAAGTCACTGTTGCCTGGAGCTGTCATGCCCAAGAGCCAGCCAGGCCCTCTAAGAGGTACAGGCTTCTGGATATACATTCCCAGGTAGGGATGAGAGAGGAATTTTCGGTTCAGGTAATAAATCACCTTTGCATGAGGAGACCAGGAGGATCCCGCACTTGGACAGGGAATACAGAACACACAGCTTTCTGGTCGTTTCGCTGTAGGATTTTAAGGAGTGCTTGCTGCATCTGGGGAGGCTGCAGATAAGCTTTGAGACACAAGCTGTTCTTTGGAAGGCCTATGTCCCTCTGAACCTCGATGGTTTCTGTACCAGGGTTTCTCTCAGTGGGAATAGAGAGCTGCTTTCTCCTCCAGTAGTCCTGCAACAGAGGAGCTCGCTGCTCCCTGGGCTAGGGAAGCCTGACCAATGCCATCTAGGAGGTGCCTATGCCACAGGCAAACCTATGCCAGTGTCACACACTTCAACAGCATTGGCTCATAGGCTTAATTTCTCCAACCATGTCTAAGAGCCTGTATTTGACTAGAGGCCAGCAACTTTTTGGAGCTTCTGCTCCCCCTCTGCATTTCAGAGGCTTTGTATTTCCCTCTCCCTGAGGAAGGTCAGCTCCCTGTTCTGTGAAAATCCCCTGTCTAGAGTACTGGAGTTCTCTGCCTCATTAGGGCTATCGTGACAGCAACACTGATCAACATGCATCCATCTGTACGCAGACGCCTGTGGAGAGACACAAGCAAGTTAATTGCTACAGCAACAGGGAAGGACGATGCTAAAGGACTGGCTTTCAAGGTGGCCACTTCCTTTAGGACTTCAGACAGGCAATTTGGCCTACAGGCTTCTTTACCTGTGAGGTCAAAAACTGACTTCATCAATGCCTGCACTTGGCCTAAATGCGGTGTAGACTGGGGAAAGAGGAAGAATGATGTCCTAAATGGAAGAAATAAATCTTGTTTTGGCTTAGACTCTGCTGCTTTTACTTTTTTTTTTTTTTTTTATGCTGGCACCATTGGGAGAGTTCCCATTTGCTTAATTAGGCCACATATGAGGAACCCAGGAAGACACTTAACATGTTTGGGGTGGGTTTGACCTGCTAATTTTGATCCTTTATGAATCTGATCAGCCTGGGTTCAGATGAAAGTTCTTGACTTTAAGAGGAGCTGGATAACCAAATCAGCTTGGAAAGATAAGCTGTTGGGGATTTTTGTTTGGTTTTGTTTGGTTTTGTTTGTTTGTTTGTTTGTGTTTGTGTGTTGTTTTTTTTTTTTTTAAACAACACACACATCACCACCATACAAGTACACTTTTACTGGGGTAGACAGATGCTTCAACACAGCTGAGCTTATAGTTCTAAAGCAAAGACAACATTGACATGCCAACTTATTATGTTGGTAAGCAGGTCTGGCTAGAAAAAACTTACAAAAGCAAACTGTGATGCTAACAGAAATTGTGAACTAACAGAAAACACTTGAGGTGGGTAAGTTACAGAAGGACTTTTGCTAAATAGTCATTCTGTGGTTAGAAGTAAGCTCTCCTGGCACAGAGCCTACATTTACTCTTCAATCTAGTATATATAGCTTGACTAAAAATATAACCCATGTTACATTCCCTAAGAAAATCTTATCAGCTACCACTTCCTATTCCTCTCAGTTTTTGTTGTTGTTTTTTTCTGATAGCTGTAAACACAGTTGAAAGACTGCCTGACACAAGTGGAATTGATTCCAAAATGTATCTCTGCAAGAAAAATATCTGCAAAAGATATTCTGAGATGTTTCAGCTCTTCCTGGCTATCAGTGAAGAAACCTTTTTTCCCTGTATGGACTCTTATCCTGGCAAAAACAATAAATTGGGGGGGGGGGGGAGGGGAGCAGAGATACACTTATGGCCAAACTGTTTCAGAATATGTTGCTTTAACTCCTAAACAAACACTCCATGTCATGTGAGAAGAGCTGCACTCTTCTACTACCCTCTATCCTTGAAGCTCACACCTAGTGGGGTCCTGGACATAACATGAAAGTCAGGATGAAGACTTTGTTTTGAACCATGACACACATACGAGACAAAGATAAGAGAATGTGGCAAGTTAGCACTATGCACACCTTCAAAAGGTGTGGTTTACAGAGAATTAGAGTGAGGATCCTCATAGCTGGTAGTAGAGCTTGTTGGCTACCATCTTCATTAAAATCAAAGGTCTCAATCAATTAAAAGCTATCCATTTATCAAATTGGAAAAAGCAGCTCCTGAAAAACAGCTCCTGAAGCACTTTAACATGATACCCAGTTGAATAGAGCTGACCTGAGAGAACAGGACCTGGGGCCATAGACCCATCCAAATCCAAAGAGCTCTCTGCCTTGGGCAAGGAGATATTGCTCTAGGAAAAGAAGCACACACACATTGTGATCAAAACACCTGGCAATGTTTTGTAAACAAAGGCCAAACTTCCCAATGGACCATAAAAAAAGTAGTAGGCCACAAGGATCTCTTATCAGACAATAAGAATAATAATTAAAAAAGAGCTTAACAAAAGAACCTACAACCTAGGAATAACTGATTTGTGGTTAGAGCCCCACCACTCTCATGTCCAAACCACATAGGTAATTTCACTACTGACTTCAAACAAATCAATTTCTGTCTCAGTGTTCCCATGTCAGAGGTGAGGCGCACCCATCACCCTACAGGACAAACTATTATGGGGCCTCATGACTGTGCACACTGCCAACTGTCCGTTGAGAATCAGTACCAAGCTGTACGCATTAAAAACATTTATCAGCTTGTATCAAGTATTTGCTTGATTAAAAAAGTCATCTTCCTTGAAATGCTCCACAGAATGAGCTAGTCCCAGAAACATGCTTACTGACAGGGGTTAAGCAGCTCCTTCTTCCACAGACACCAGAGAGTTGTCCATAAAAAGGTCAGTCTAAAGTTAGCCAGCAATGCAAATGCTGTTAAATGAGGAGGGAATGGGAATGGGAAGAGGCACCTATTACCAGGATCACATACCAGGACTGGCACAGCACCCAGTTTCCCTCAAGGGAACCTGGATTAAATAGACTATCCTCAAATGCCAGCTAAAGGCTACTGTGCCTGTTGCACAAGGGAACTTTGAGAGATGTGCAGAGGCTGGCTGTCATCAATCCCCTCCATATGTGAGGAGACACCTGAGTCCCCCTAATGCTGGCTCCGCCTGTTCAACCTCCTCAGGTGGGCAAGGAGGGAAATGAGGCAACAGACAACACAGTACCCTTCCTCCAGGACACAAAGGAGGCACTGCATCAACCATGGGGGCTCTGCATCCTGAGATGAGGCAATCCTCACCAGAGACATGCTCAGAAGATCCTGGCAGCGAGGCGAGGCCTGGCACAGTCTGACCCTTCTAGCTCTCTCCTGCACTGCCTGCCAGCTCCTCGGCTCCCTCCACCTCTGCTCAGTTTCTGTCAAAAGCTTACCTGCTCAACTGGAAGAAACGGGGAACCAGCTCCCAGCCCCAACAGGCTCATCTGAAAGGCCTGGAAGCAAATGGAGCACCCTGATACCACAACCCTCTACCACCACAGCCGCTTTACCCCCCCGCGGCCTAGTGAGACCCGGGTGCCCTAGGGCCGGCTGGGCACCCGTGCACAGCAACGAACTTCCTAACACCGGTGGCTCCCCCAGAGGGAGAGCCCCGAAGCGAGCCCCGCAGCTCACCCGGCTCGAAGACAAGCAGAGGAAGCGCGCGCACACACCTTCCCCCGCGCCGAGGGAGGGAGGCGCACCCGCGCTGCGCAGACGCAACGGCCCAACCCGCGCGGCGTAAATAGCACAGGGGCTTTTATAGCGCCCCTTCCCGGCAGCACCCGCGCCCGGCCGCGCCGATTGGTCGCAGGGCGGGGCTCGGGGGGGGGCACGCGCTCGCGCGCGCGCACTCGGGGGCGCGTGAGCGTGCGTGCGCGCGGGCGGAGCCGGGCCGGGCGGGGCCGGTCTGAGGGAAGCGCAGCGCCGCGTCGCGCCGGGCCGGTGAGCGCGCACGCCCCCGCCCCGCCCGTTTCCGTTCGCCGCTGCTCGAGCTCGGGCCTGTGGGAGCAGGAAGCGGCGGGAGCGAGACCCAGCGCAGGCCGCAGGTACCGGGGCGGGGGGGGACGGGACTCTCCGTCACCTGGGAAGGGGGGTCCGCTCGCCGGCTTTACCAACCCCCCCCCACCACCCCCCCTCTGCCGCCTCCCTTCGCGCCGCCGCCGGGTGGGGCCCACCCGCCTCCGCCGGGAGCCCGCGGGCGGGGGCGGACGGGCCCGGTCGAGCTTCTCGCCGCCGCGTCCGGGCGGCATCGCGCGCACAAAAGGGGAGGGCGTGTGCGGCGGCCTAGCTGCCCCCTCTGAGAGCCCCCAAGTTTCCGGGGCCGGTAACGGGGCCTTTTCCGGGCGGCGGGAGCGGGGGAGGGGAGGGGAGGGGCGGGCGGCCTCGGGCGCCGCCCCGGGGGCTCCCCCCGCTGGAGCTGCCCGCGCCTCGCCCGGCCCTCGGCGCCTGGGCCGCGGCGGGGACCCCGCTCACGCCAGCTCCGCCGTGGGCAGCGCGGAGGTGGCGCTCTCTGTCCCGTCCCGTCTTCTCCCCCCACGCCCCCCCCCCCCCCCCCCCCGCCGTGGGGTGTGACAGGAGTGGGCACCGGGCGGCGGGGGTGACCCGGCTGACTGGCAGCTTGTTGTGGTGACGTCACCCGGGCGCGCGGGAGGCGCCGCCACGCCGGAGCGCGGAGCCGGGCGGCGGGAGGGGGGGTGGGGGGGAGCCGGGTCCTCGGGCCGTGCCGCCACGCGTGGGTCGCCCACGGGCCCACCGCGCGTTCCGCCGGCTGCGCTGGGCCGGGCCGGGGGCGTCAGGTCCGGCGGAAATCCCTCCCGGTTTTCGTTAGCGTTTAAACTTCTGGTTGGGGAAGAAACTGCCTTTCGGGGTGTAACTGCAAACTTTTAATCGTGGTTATATATATATATATATTTTTTTTTACTGCCGCCGATACAGCTTCAGCAGGCCGAGGGCTCGTGGACAAGCATGTAGCAAAGAGCTCGGATTTGGGTTAAAACAGACTGTTAGTGCGATTGGCGTCGTGTGGCACAACAGCCTTACCTTAGATTGAAAATTGCTCAGTTTAAAATTATACACTACCTAAACCTTCTTTGCCAGGAAGCCCGTCCCTGCAGGGGCAAGAGGAGCCTCCAGACTACTTCAGTTGAGTTTGGGTCTAAAAAAAAAACCCAAATACTTATTATAGAGGTTTACAGAGTTAAAGTTATTACAGAGACTCGGGAAAAGTATTGTCCCCAGTCAAATGATGCCTTAACTACTTTGATATCCCTTTAAGTCTGTCTGCGAGGTGTCTGGAACCGGGAGTTTGTTTGTTTTTAGTTGCTGCCTCATATCCAGCTTTTGTTTCTCTCCTGGTACAACTCACCTGTTTGTGGCAGGGAATCCTTCATGAGCAGTGGTTCCCACCCTCCTTTCTGTATGTGGTGCAGGATTCAGGGAAACCCAAATCCTAAGACCTGCATAAGGAACGTTAGGTTTGTTGTTGCTTTTTTTTTGCCCCAGAGCTTAGACTAGGTAACAATTCTGTTGTCTGTGTGATTTTTAAAATTATTCTAAAAGCAAACTTTTATAAGCCTTTTTTTTTTGTCTCAGAAATCTCAAAAATTAGTTTTACTTGTCCTAAATGTTGTTTGTGACTCAAAGTATTAATTTCTCAAATGGATTTTTTGGGGGATTTTTTTTTTTTTCAGTAGGGAAATATAAAGTCTCTCCCTCCCTGAAAAGATTGTTTGTGAAAATAACTTATTTTCTGTTGAAGGCTCTCCTAATCTGCCTGTGTGCCTTCCTCCTGCCCTGTTCTGGCCTTAGCCAGGTCTCTAGCCACATAGCACTAGCATTTCTGTTTCAAATATGCATGCTAATTCTGGCTCTGATTTGGACCAAGGTTGCATGTTTAAAAAAAGAAAAATTGCCATTAGCCTTATTTCATTTTAATTAGTTCACTGTAATGCTTAACAGCATATTCAGCATAAATGCTTGACATAAATTAATTGTAATGGATAATATGTATCATTTAGCACTAGAATATGTGTTTGTTGTTTTGGGGTTGTTTTGGGTTTTTTTTTGATAATTTCTCAAGACCTAAATGCACCTTCACACAAGGGGCAAAAGAAATTCAGTCGGAGAGCTAAGCCAAGCAACTCTTATCCCTCCTAGTTCACCAAACTCATGCTCTGGCTGAGTGCCACAACAATTGAGCGCCAGAGGCGGGGAGTTCTCCGAGCCAGGAATTGACAGTAAAAACATCCTAAATGATCTTAACTGCCACCAGGATGTAGGACTAGCGATGGCTCTCCAGATAAGCAAATTCCAAATAAAAACAATTTGATAGTTTGGAGGGGCTTAGAAATATCATCGCCTTTCCTCATTTTTTTACAGTAACTCTTATTTTTCCTACTTCTTACACGTTGTCTCTTTCTCTCAGTGTATTTACATTGCCCCAGACCCTGATGGCTCTTCTTTACACCGTGGTCCACTCAGCCCTAGAAATTTCTGACCTTGACTACAACCTCCTCACTAGCCTATTGTATCTTCTTATTCAGTCTCTAACATTTTATTCCTTGCTGCTGTGATATCATTAAGTTCTTTCCAAGTCTCCATTCAGACACTATCTTTTACCTTTTATACTATAATCTGGCTCGTGTTATTCCACATCCATTTAAACTCTCATGTAACTCTCTGTTGTCTTATGACTTATATTCAAATGCGGTTTAGCTAATGTGGAAGAAAAGTTTAGTCAGTGAGTTTGAGGAAGTTAGCATGTCAATAAAGGCTAGCCAGCATGCCCTTTAAATCTTAAATTGATCCATGATGAGTCTGCTCTAGTAAACAAGTAGTAAGGGTGAAACCCCATAATATAGAACAGTGCTGTGCAAAATAAATGCACCTAATGGCAGCTTACCTTCATTCCCAAGGATACAGCTATGCAAATGCGCACGCCTGAATGAAAATCCTGCGCTCCTTGCCTATTGGTGTTCCTCTCCTGCAACCCTGGGCACTGTATAAGTAGATAGGTAGCTATGTAGAAAGGAGTAGTTGCTTATTTTGCTTGGGTTCATCTCAAAAATGAGCACAGATATCCCAAAAGACTGTCTCTGGTACACCGGTTAAGTAATTGTTGCTTTAACCCATTTTATACCACTGTTAGGTGTCTGGGTGCCTTCTGGCCTTAATGTGATCTCTGTTCCCACCTCATTCTGAACTGTGAACAAAAGCTATCAAAAGCGTAGTTGGTGTTGGTAGAGAAACTCTGATCTGTTCATTCTCTCTTCTGTCCTTTTCCTATCACCATGTTTTGACTTGAGAAGGGCATTTGAGACAGTAAAAGAACTAAGGTATCCATAGACCACCTTTTAATTAAGATATTTACCATCCATTGTTGCGTACACGCAACTAACAGCCAGTCCTTCCTAAATGAATCATCTAATTAAACTAATCAGAATAAGGTTCACTGTCTTTCTCTGACTAGCCTTCCTGACCAAGGTCCCTAGTAGAAGGAACAGATGGAGAGTCACTAGTATACCGAGTAAAATGGGGCAGTACAGCCACAACGAATATGAGGTCTTTCTTTCCTCAAGCTCTGACAGTTGCGGGGGTTTTTTTTGCTTTTTTTTTGTTGATGTTTTTAATCAGAAACATGGCTGAATTCAATCTCTCTGCCCAGTTAATTAGCACTGCTTTGCAACAATAAATAGTTCTGTCTCACCTGCCTGTGTACTGACTGATTGAACTGTCAGATTTGGAGCAGATCACTAGTGTGGATGTGTACAAAGTGATTCCACCTCATCATCTTCACAGTTTTAAGGAAGGTTGTCTGTGTGTGTCAGTGGTTTGAAAGAACTAGCAGCTCTCCAAGTACCAGTTGTCTCTGTTTGCATTCTTTGCTAACATTTCATTTTTCTTATATTTTACACCTGGAGGCTCTTTGTTCTTTACCTTCTATCTGTTCTGTTGAAATTCTGTGAGATGAGAAGGCTGTCTTACAGTAGGATCTTGACTTGGTACTGACAAAGTGAATTGGCTCATTTTTTGAACCTCAATCCAAAAGCTGTTTGGAAAGGCTGGGTTCCATGTAAACCACAGCAGGACTAGGCTTCTGCGCTTGAAATTGAAAATGTTGTTGGGAAGATTTTAAATTATACTGTGGAATGTTGACAGATGAGAACGAGCATGCAGTTTGGGATAAAGAAAGTATTAGAAATAAGAATACAGCCTTCAGAAAGTTCAAGTCATGAAGTTGACCTGAAAAGTAAATATGAACATGAATGCTGGCAAGTCAGATGAAAAATATAAGGACCCGCCAGAAAGAAGACTCTGAGCAACATCATACTAATTGCAAAAAAAAAAAAATATACATATATATCTTTTACTAGTACATCAGAAGCAAGTAAGGTGCTGGAGTCTGGAGGGCCAATAGATGATGAAGAAGTGAAAGAAATATTCGGTGATGAAGCCATCAGTAGAAAGTTAATTGACTTATGTGCATTCCTGTTTACTGTGGAGGAGTCCAAAGAGGTTCCTATGCCAGAAATTCTCTTTATGTGGAACAGGACTCATTGGAAGATCTGTCTCTGCTTGAAGTGTCAGCAAATAAGTGTTTAGAGCAAAATGATAAATATAGTTGCAAAATGCCAAGACCAGATGGTGCTTGCCCAAGGGTTCCAAAGGAAACTCAGGGATGAAATGACAGAATTATTCATTATGCTATGTAACTTCTCAATACCTTGAAGCCAGAGAAGTAGATGGCTTACAAGGTAGCAGTTCTTAAAGACAGTTCAGCAGGAGATCACACAGTTTAATGCCTTTTTAAAAAAATAAATTCTAAGAAATAAAAGTAAACAGATGGACTAACAATTTATGGTGGGAGAAAGTCAACATAGCTTTTGCGAAGGAAACACTGCTGCTTAAATTTACTCCGGTTTTTAAATGACTTGACAAGCAGAGAGAAGGGAGGCTTGGGACAAGAGAAGTATAGGGATCTTTGTTGTACCTATACTGTTCAGCATACTCATAAATGATCTGGTAAGAAAGGTGTTGAGTAGTAAGGGAAGAAAAGATGAGCTGACTAGGGAGAATTGCAGATCAGCCTTCTGACACCGAATTACAGGCAGTAAAATGTTAAATGAAATTTGTTCCAGATAAATGCAAAGTTGTGGGGGGGAAATCTTTGTGCACCAATGGGGTGAAAGTTAATTATCGCCACTTAGGAGGAAAAGGTTGTCATAATTCTATGAAAATGCGAGTTTAATGTTCAACTGTGATTGTATGAGCACATGAGGGGCTTTGGGTAAAGGAATAAAGAAGAAAACAGGATAGCATCATGGTGCTCAGTTCTTAGCATGCTGATTTCTGTGATTTTGCACTAAGGAAGATGGACTTTGAGGTACAATGCAACTGGAAAAGCAAGGAGGAGTCTGAGAAGAATGATCAGGGGTAAGGAATGGACTCTATATGAGGGATGCTTAAAAAGGTTTGAACCCTTCAGCTTGGCAAAGACATGACTGACCACAGTCTGGTCTAGATCAAAGTTGATAGTGCTTGAGACTGAGTACTGAGACCACAGACTGCAGCATCACAAAGTGCTTTGAATGACGATTTACGTGGCTTCAGAATCAAACAGATGAAATCACAGAAGAAAATGCTATCAAATGGGCTGTTGAGCACAAAGATTAGAAAAAAACCTAAGAATACCCCCAAGCTGGGAACTGAGAAAATACAGTCACAGAGGTATCAATGCATTTGCTCCTTCTTTTCCTCAGTCATCTGAGATACCTGCCTGTGTCAGGCAGGGTGCTGGACATGGTGGGTGTTTGATCTGAACCGGTGCAGTCTCAACAGATGTCTTGTGGTGGGAGAAGAGGAGGAACACAGGTGAGAGTGTCAGCTATGGGTACAGAAAGATGGTTATCTGGAAGAGTTAGTGTTAGTTTCTCTTGTCCGTTCGTGCTTCTACTGGTAATGGTGGGTGCCTAAAGACAGAGATCTCGCCCAAGCAGAACCTGCCTTGTTCAGTGCGTGGGCACCCCATGTCCTCTTTGACATGCTGGAGGTGTCTGGGCAGAGAGGATACCAAGAAAAAAAATGTCACAAATGCAAAGCATTTTGCAGATTGCACACGAGTAGAAATCCACAGATCTACTATAATTACCTCAATATTAAGCCCTAATCTCATTTTATGTAAAGTAATCTTGGGAGTTGGTATTGCATAAGAGAAGTGCTCTCGTAAGTCATTGTACTTACAGATAACAAAGATCTACTCAGTAGGGGCAAAGTAACAAGAATGTTAAGTGAATGTGGAAGGACAGCAATGGCAGCGGCAGGTCCCGAGGACAAAATACTGCTTTCTGCCCTCAGCCCCAGCTTTGCCTTCAGCCTTGGAGAGGAACGTGCCATGAGCAGGGGAGAAATGCTGGAATTAGTCGTCTGCCTTGGGTTCTGAAGTGGTGTTAATTTACTAATTATATAGAAATAGGGAGGTGACCAGCATAGGGGTGAACTTTGCAGATAGTCAAGAACAAAGAAACCTTGTAGTAGACCAGGAGGACCTTCTTGTTAGGTTTCGTGTTTGCAAACAGGATGCATGGTGACAATGCTAAGACAGAGAGTTTTGCTTGCACATATTGCTGGTTTAGTTTCTAACAATTTTTGGCTTAAACAGGCTTAAAAAAGATGTTTCAGGAACCTCCTTTTGCAATATTTTTCCACAATCAAGTGTTGAAAGCTAAGTAAATAACCTGACTTGGAAAGGAAATGAAGGAAATGAAGTTTTGTTTGCACTTAAAAAACAATGCAAGAAAGCCCTACAGATGAAATGGGAGAAAAGTAGAAACTGAAAGTAGAAAATACAACACAGAAGCTCAAAAGCATGAAAAGTAACTGGGAGGAAAAGGGAGCTCAAAGAGAAACCTGTGACTAAGAAATTGTGGATCTAAAAAGTTGAAATGTGGTAAAATCAGCAAAGCCTTGCTATGTGCCCTGCTGGGAGGCCTGCCTGCCTTTGCTTTGAACCTGGCTCATCCCATGTGCCCTTGTCCTTGTTGTAGAGACTGAGCTCAGGCTCCAGCATTTGACACTGCTGCTTAGGATCCTATTAGAGAAGTGTCCATAGTTGTTTTCTTCCTTGGTTGCATCTCTTTGAGATTGTCCTTTTTTCAGTTCTGCCATTGTGTTTCTTCATGTGGATGCTGTTCTATAGTTTAATCATCCATGTTGCCCTGCTTCTAGTCGTTTCCAGTTCCTTTACAGCCTTTTGACATGGGGAGGATCACAACTGCGCACAGAGTCAAAAGATGCAGGTGTGCTTGTGGATTCCTACATCAGCTTAATGATTTCTGTTTTGTTCTTTTTTTTCCTAGTCCTTAATACTTGCATTTTAATTTTTTTTTTTAGCTCTTCAGTGTTGAGTTTGTATTTTAAAGGAATTAACTATATAACCCTAAAATACTGCCTTTGAGTAGCAGTGATCAGCTCCCAGTCCATCATTTCATATAGGAAGTTGAGTCTGTTTTTTACCTTGTGTATCACTTCACATTTATCTATTTCAAATTTTATTGCTTGGGCACAGAGTCTCTTAAGGCTCTGAAATTCATCACAGTAAGCCCTTGCCTTTATTACCTGATCATCTTGGCATCACCAGTAAATTTTGTTGTGTTGCTATTTTTCCTCGCTTTTTCAGGTCATTTAGGAATGTCAAGCTGTGCGTGTTCCGCTGGTGGTCTTCTGTGAGAGCTGAGTATTTCTTTCCATCTGGTTTCCTATCTTTTGCCAGTTATTTATCTGTACACTGGGAACTTTCCTGTAATCGGGTATTTTGATTATCTCTTTAAATAAATAAAAAAAAAGTTGAATGGTATTGTACGCCTAATCTGACCAGACTTGGTAATTGACACCTCTGTTTTGATAGATATCTCAGCTCTAAATATCTCTGGCCTGAGAATAGAGGGGTTTTATATAACTTTTTTTTTTTCCAGAAAGGTCTTTACATACTGCAGCAGTTTAAGGAGTTAGAAAGAATGGTAATATGCAGTAATAATAAAGAGAAGTAGGACAACCTTAATGATTATAATCCCATCAGACTAAGACATCAATCCCAGGTACAATAATGGAATAAGTAACAAAGCGTTGAGGAAAGAATTAAGGCAATGTCACTCAACCTGGACTGGGGGAAATAGAAACAATTAGTGTTAATTGTTTCAGTTTCGTTCTTAAGTACAGGTGTTCATCTTAGCCTTTGGTTAGAACTTGACAGTAATTGCACGTCATTTTCAGTGTGAAACTAAGCCAGTACAAAATCAATACGGTTTGTATGAAATTTAATAGGAAGAGGACAGCTTTAAAAGGCAAGGGGAGACTCAAGTGAATCTGTGTTTAGTGAGAACATGGAGGAGTTAGCTCTTGGGCTGTATTTCTTACCAGTCACCTGGAAGAAACACAAAATACCAGTACGTAGAAATTTGCAGAAACCAAATAAATGAGGAAGTGGCAAATAAAACCTCATCGCTAATGCAGAAAATATAACTAACTGCTGGAGCAAAAAGCATGGCAGGGGATTCTCTGTTATTGCCTATTTTAAAGTCAAGATTGTCTGCACTTGAGTTAATTCAAGGGGTGAAAATGCCTATCAGGGAACGACCAAGCTGCATCTTGTTTGCACTTGAAATGCAGCTCAGGGTGTGGTTCTCTGATATGGTGTGAATGGATATAACATGGGCACATGCTTGTCAAAACTGGGGTGTCTCTGGGCTCCAGCTCCTGGGGCCTGTGTTGCAGCATCCCTGGTGCATTTGGGGCTGTGATGGACGATGTGGGACAGGAAGGTGCTGTGCTGCTGGGCTTCCCAGGGACATCCTGGCTGAAGCACTTCACCACGACACCTCTACCACTTTGTTACTCCTTGTGCTAGGAGTAGCCAGCTGATAGATCAGCCAGTTGCTACTGTCAAAGGTGTAAAGGTATTAAAAACAAAACAAAACAAAACAAAAAACTAAACCAAACAATCAAAAAGACCCAACTCTATGTTAGGATGCTTCAGTCTGGAAAGTCTGTTAGATGAGCAGCAGAAAGAGGGTGAGTGAGGTAAACTGTTCGCTGTCTTTCCATTTTTGGAGTGACAAGGCAGTAAAAGAAACTAATTGGGACAATCTTTAATTTGAAGGAAGTGGCTTTACACGCAATGTGTAATTAAGTTGTGGGAACTCCCTCCAACAGGATGTTGTGAGTGCTGGAAGTTTACATGGGTTCAAAGGGAGTTTGGACAAGCTTATGGAAGAGAAATCTGTTCGAGGTTATCAAATTCATGGGAGCCACATCTGACCCAAGAAGCTCCTGGGCTGAAAGCGGTTGGAGGCTGGAGAGCATGGAGAGGGAGGCTTCTCATTCCTTGTTCCTCTTCTGCTTTTCTGTAGGAATCCCCTTCTAAACTGGTCCTGAATGGCAGGCGCTGAGGTGGAGAAACCTGAGTCCCAAGCCAGTGTACCTGGCTTTATATGTGTGTAGACCTGTAGTGAAGGACAGCCTGTGAATCTCTAGATGTAGCAAATGTAAGTTTAGCTGCAGGGACAAGTTGGTCCCCTGGTCAGTGTCTGTACTGGATGTGCTTGCAGGACACAGTGCTGGGTGTAGAGGGTTGCACAGATCACATCTTGGGCATATTAACAAAAGATAGTTTTTGTGCACCTCAGAGTGTTTGATCGTGCTGAGGCATCACTCCTGTAAAGCATGGGCAGGTGGGCTGTACAGGAAAGGAAAGGAAAGCAAAATGTTTTGCTCTTTCCTGTAGTGGTTAGAAATCAAGAAAATTTATCAGAATCCAAAGCAATGTTCTTCCTTGAGAGTCAGACGAATTGTATGTTGTCATACAGGATTTATCCTGAAGAGGAAAGCAAGAGCAAAGGCTGTAATTTGATAGGATGAATCCAGCTTTGAGGCTTCACATGATATCTCAGGTTAGACGTACTATGTCCACATGACACACAACACGGACCTAGTACTGACTGCCGATTCAGGTTTCCTGAAAAACTTTGCGCTGGCAGGCTTTATGCTGGATGAGGTATCTCCTGCCCTATCGCAGCCGTCATAGAGGCAGCATAAACAACACGCTGTTTGCTTAACTGAGACGCATTGTGTGTCCATGCCTATAAAACACCAATTTTGTACTTTTGGATAACTCTTTGTGACAGTGTAAAATTCATCAGTCATTAAGGGTTCACCAGGACTGGCACTGAACCAATGTTGTTAAGACCTAATGCAGTTAAGCTGACGCTGCTCCCACTTCTGGTGATGTGGTACAAAGAGGCTTGAGCTGGTTATTTGTGGAGTTAGCCGAGACCTGGTGAGGTTTATTAGCTAGGGTTGGAACACAGCTATACTGCTCCCAATTTAAAGGTGGCTCTGGAAGTGTACAGCTATGTTTGCAAAGCACTTTTCCCAAACTAGTAGAACTTGCTGGACTTGAGTGAGCATGGTTAACACATAGTCTGAATAAACTGTTAGCAGAAAGCTGAATGCTCTGCTCACCCTGTCCGAGGTGAAGGTGAACCTTCCTGAAGGGCCTCTGTCCAGTATTTTAATCCCATTGGATTATACGATGACCTTCTGTGTAATTTTTTTTTAATTGTACTTCAATCTTATAATAGAAAATTTCTGTTTCACTGTGGATTACGTTTAATGTGCTACATCAGGAGGCTGCCCTGTGCTTTGCCAGCTTTAGGACTTTTTTCAAGTGTTAAATTTGATATATAACCCTCCAAAACAACCCCAGCAGATATCTTTTTCTTACCAACTGCTCCCACATAGCACTGTAGTTGGAAATAGGTCTATTTTGCAGTACTGTCAAACTGCTTTATGTGCTGGATGATGTAAGGAATATAAATATAGTTGTTTCCCAAAGGCCTTGTTAGCAACGCTTTAAATAATGTGGCTTATCAGTTTATGAATGCAAGTGTCCACAGGCAAATTTGCACAGAATTAAGCAAGTTTCAATTACTGAAATAAGATATGTGGACTGTCCTCTTCATAGTGGTTGTAATTGAATGGTATTTCTACCCCAGTAATACTTGATTTCAAGTTGTACATGGTACCAAATAAGCACGATCGCTCTGAGCATGGGGTTCATCTGGCTTTACTTTCAGTGCAGCTGTACAGGTAAGTTCTACTCTGGATGTCTTGGGAAATAAAGACAATAAATAAGTGGTCACTTGCAGCATGTTGTGAGGTATGTAGTTCTTCCAAGATCTTTTAGGAACCCTGTAGCAGAAGCATGTGATTGAATCACCTTTCTTCTTTTTTTATTTTGTCTTACTCTTATTGCAGTCCTGTAGCTGTTTGCTACCCATTTTGCAACTTCTGTAGGAGGTGAATTGGGGTCATAGTTTCCTTTACTTCAGAACTATTGCTATTTAAGACCATAGCCCCTCCTGTATGGGTTATGTGGGAAAAAAAAATAGCATGATAGCTCAAAGGAGCTGATTCAAGGTAGCGTGAATAGCATTTCAACAGCAAACTGCAATGTTTAACATTTGTTTATACATACTTTCACTAATGAAAAGCGTAGTGGGGAAAAAAAAATTACAAAAATGGGCAATGGGAATCCTGGATTCTGCTCTAGAGGAGGGTGGATTTGCACAGTTACATCCTTCTGCTGTCTTCCTCCTGGCCTGTTTGCCTGCCCCCTCCTCATTCTCTGCTCATGGTCTTACGAACATTCCCCCCACCTAGGTGCTCTGTATTCACTTTCTCCACTATCTGTATACAGCTACCCTAAAAGCAGACCTGTTTGCTTTCTGCTCCAAACTGTTTTGAGAATTCAGGTACTCCTCAGATTCGATGCCAGACCTTGCTAAACAGCCAGAAGAAAACTGTGGGGAAAAACCTGCTCATCCATGCCCTCTTCATCACTGCAGCGTTTGGGGAAACTCATTCCTCCTCCCCTCAAACTTGAACAAAAATGAGTATAGTTGAAGAGCAAATGCGGGTCCTGGCGCAGAGGCAGTTCTCTGCTATGGTAGGTAGAGGGCAGGGCTTGTCTAGTCGGGATGGGGGACACTTGAGTAGGGTTTTGTCTTCTGGTCTCTCAGCCTTGCCCTTACTGCTCCTGATGGCCCAGGGCAGGGCTGACTGAGTGAAGGGGGAAATGAAGTAAGTGAAAAGAGTGCCAGGCTATAATTTGCTCTGTAGCAACCTATTCAAGTGCTGAGTGTGGAGGAGTCAGCAGCAAAGTAGTCTTTACAATATTTCAAAACCTTCACTTTCCAACATTTTAGTTTTAAGGACTTCAGCAAGATTAGGTGAGAAAGAATTTAAAGGATGTTTCCCCCTCAGCATCAGAAACATCATTAATGGTCCTTCTGAACTGCTTCTGCTGAGTTCTTGCTAACATATGCAGTAACCCAGATCTTTTATGACAAAATTGTGCATTATACAAGGAATCTTCCTGTATGGCATAGCTGGCAATATTAAAGTTGGTAGTAGTTGATTAGTAATTGAAATTAAATCTAGTTGGGATACCTATGTGATGGTAAAGGGCTGTTTCTTCTACCTTATTACTTTCTCCAGGATGAGATCCAGAGGGAGACATGCAAACCTGTCATGTTTGTTACCAGTTTATCCAAATTCAGAATGTCAACAGCGTGTCCGCAGTCCTCACTCGTGCTGTGTGGCCTTGGGATTTGCAGGAGAGGAGGCACTGGAAATGTTTTTCCTTGGAAAAATAAATAGCGTGCTGAAGTGAAGAGGCAAATTCCATTGCAGTAAACAATAATACGTCAGGGGGGAGTACATTTAAAACAGAAAAAAATATTTTCCCTATTTCTCATTCTTCTGGAGTATTAGCTAGATTCACTTAACAAGCAGCACTTTATGCTGCATGAGTTTTGGAGCGTCACTGCACTTAGAAATAGCAGCCTCATGTAACAAGGATATTAGTGTGGCAACTCTCAGCAAACAGGAGCTCCTTGTGTTGTAACCTCCTGTGATGTTAGTGGGATTGAGTAAACGATGTCTAAAGCTCTTGTAATACCTGTGAAAGGCACTGGCCTAGGTTGAGGAAATGTCATAATTGAATCTCTTCCATTCAGATGAGTCACTTGAGTCATACTGTGAGAGTTTCCACTTTGAATCTAGCAGACTAGCTGGTTTTAAGAATCCTATAAAATCAAAAGTGGGAGGAGCAGTTCATTTAAGAGTATGAAAAATTGCAGATCTGTTTGTTGTCTTGCTGCAGAAGATGGCACAGATTCCCCTAGAAGATCACTGAAGCCAATCTATTACAATAATTAGAATAGAGTATTTCTTGCTCAATGTTCTGTGTGCATCATCAGTGATGCTGTTCCAGCAGCTTTCT
Organism: Vanellus vanellus; assembly: GCF_965231255.1. Classification (NCBI taxonomy): domain Eukaryota; kingdom Metazoa; phylum Chordata; class Aves; order Charadriiformes; family Charadriidae; genus Vanellus; species Vanellus vanellus. The sequence continues at coordinate 17,708,851 of NC_138914.1, read as the reverse complement.
GGATTTATTGGTTTCTCCCTGCTCTATGCATTACATAAAAGGATGAATGTGTAGTACTTGTGTTCAGTTACAGTGAGGTAGTGGCAGTCTGGATGTGGTCTATTTGTAATATCCTCTTAGGTAGTTCATATAATTTTTTTAACGTCTAAATGTAGTCACATTCTCACGGGTGACAGGCTGTACTGCAGCAAATACTAACTTGCATGTAACATAACTTTTAGGCTAGAAAAGTGCTTTTTGATTCCTCTCAAAACAGACAGCTGGTCCAATTTTCATCTATTTCCAGGCTTCAGAATACTTGATTAAGGAAACCAGAGCATGTCAAAACGCATCAGAAAGGCCCAAATGCTGTGGATGCTGTTAGTGTTGTACTTGTGATATGCATCACTAAGATGTGGCTCCTTTCTAAGCAGTCAATTTTTTTCTCTATTGTGCTATGGAGATGTTACTTTTCTGAGTATTTGCCAGCCCTGAAAACCCCTTATAGCTACCCACTGGATAGGGATGTATTTATTTTAACTAAAGCTAATTAGCTAGAAGGTGCTGATCTGTACACTGAATCTACTAAATTAGGAAATTATTATTGTAAAAATGCTTAATGCATGGATTACAGAATGCTGTAGCTGTGGCCAGATATCTGCTAAAATCTGAGGAACAAATATGGAGGTTTTGGACAGGTAGTGCCACTACAGCAATTTCTGTACACGTGGACACCTTCAGTGATACAGGCAAGATGAATCTGTTATGAGAAGAAAGTTAGCTGCAGGCTCAGCAGCAGAGTTCCATCCTTGAACACCCACACGTTGAACAGAAGTGAAGTATATTGTTCGGGCAGCAGGTGAGGGTTCAGTCTCACCAGTAGAGAAGAAACTTCAAGTACCATAAAGCTGTAAAGTTTGTAACCGCTAATGTCAGGAAGAAACAAGTGGTTGTGATGTTTGGTGACTTCCTCCAAGGTCGATGGAGGGGTCTATCTGGTGATCAGGCCTGACATCCTGAGGCATCTCTGTCTACCCGGCATTTATAATCTGTGTTGTTTCTGAAAATTTGTTCAGATCCATAAACAAACTAGCCTCAGCCTGTGCTGCGTGCCCAGGGGAACCCTTGAGGTAAGCAAATCAAAAGCAACTCCTAGGACTTTGGAAAGAAGTGAAAGCTTGAAGGATATAAGTCATGATCTTTGCAATCTGAATTGAATTTTATATAACACATTTGTTCCAAGGATGTTATGTGGAGGGAATTCTTCTGTAGTAATGCTCTAGAAGGTGAAACTAAAGTAAAAAAGATGAGGTCACCAAGAAAAGATAAGGTGGTTGAGGCATTTTGTGAGCATCTTGGCAGGATCCTCTAGAAGTTGGTGATGAGGGAATTTTAATTACCTACATGTTCGATGTACTAGACTAGACTGTTCAGCAGGTTTGAGATGTCCTGGTGGCTGTCCTGCATATAAAAGACTGTGAGCAGCGGAGAGTCTTATGGGGTGGGTCCTCAGCACTGGGGAGAAGCAGTTGAGCATACACTGCTGAAGGGCACCTTGGTTGACAGAGGGTGGTCTTCCACATTGGGTCCAAATAGCGTCAACAGGTCTCAGGAAAGATTCAGGCAGGGAGATTTTTGTCGATTTTTCTTTCTCAGGAAAGAGATATTCAAATAAAACTCCTGAAATAATTTTATATACATATATATAGATAAAATTTTCAAGCTGTTTTTTTAGGGGAGGGTTTATAGAAAGGTTTATAGAAAGCACTATATTAAATGACAGGTTTTTTACAGAATTGCAGTTTTCTTGTAGACCTTAGGTATCAGTATGTAGAAAGCCAAAGCATAAAAGGAGATTCAACTGGCAAGGAACACTTAACAAAAAAAAAAATCTAGAGAGACGGAAGTATTTAAAGGAAGATAAAGAAAGACTTGATCTGATAATCCACAGAAAAAGACAGTTATCCATAGGTGATGCCAAAAAGGTCACCTACACTAGGTCCTATTGCAGGTAACACAAGTGATCAAGGGCCAGAGCCCCAGCCACTAGCACAGAAGGGAGAATGATTATTAAACTTGCATCTGAGAAAGGCTATGATTAAGCTGGAGGACAGAATTAGAAGGTAGAATAAAACATCATTCAGAGGAAGGATAAATAAAAGCCCGACAGTACAGCATTCGGTTGTGTGAAGAGAGAGCAACTTACTATGTAGCAGTCCTAATGAAAAAGATCTGGAAGTTATCATGAATTAAAAGCTGAATGTATCAACAGTGTTGTCTTCTGGGGAGAAAACAAAACAAACCAGACATACACTTCCAGTATGGTGTTTAAGCAACAGTATATCCTGGAAGATCAACAAAATAATCCTTCGGCTCTAGTTAATGTTGGTAAAGCCCTAGGTGAAATACTGGATTCAGCTTTTAGGCTCCACGCTTTGGTAAATTTGTGCCAATTGGACTGCACCCAGAAGGGAGCAACAGGAAAGTCTAGGAAATATGATTTACACAGAAGACTTGAATAAACTGGAATTGTTTTGCCTGAAGAGAAGACTAAATGAAGGCGTGTATTCTCAACTGCACGACGGAAAGGGAATAATCTATTCTCCTATGCCCATGACAAATAGAATTAAGAGTAGTGGGCTTACATTACATCAAAGAAGTTGGAGGATACACTTTGGGGATATTTTCTCATAGTAAATACTGTGGAGCACAGGAGTAAATGGCTTCAGAGGTTTTGTAGGACTCAGCATTACAGTTTTTAAGGGCAGATTAGATAAAGCTGACAGTAGGTAGAACTTGTAAGTAGTTGATCTTGACTTGATACAGAGGACAGATCATTTCCAGTTCTGTAAAAATCAAATATTACCAATGCTATAAAGTATTCAAAAGCATCTAAAACCACTGAAAGAAGACCATTTTTAAAGCTTGGACCGTTTTAAACCTTCCACAAATGCAAAAATAACCCCAAATCCCTAAGGTGAATAACTTGACTGTATGTACATATATATTAACAAGGTGAAAGAAGCACATTTTAGAAATAGATTTGGATTACTTGGGCAGTTGTGTCTGACAAAGCTGTGCTCTGAAAGTCCTTGAGCCCGTGCTGCTTGATATGCTGCAATGGTCCTCTGTTTGTACCTGGAGCAGCAGTACAGAATCTGTGTAATATCCACCGCTTCTTCACCATCTCATAGCACTAAATGTGGTTTTTAGATGGTTAGTTTTACATTTTTACTTAATCTCATAAGGCAAAAGGAAAGGCAGAAAGGAGAAAACATTTTTGCTATGCCTTTTAATTATCTTTTGTGCTTCTTTGAGCCCTCCTCCCCTTGCCAGCAGCCCTAGTCATCCTCACAGAGCTTTGTACTGGGATTGTCATGGCAAAAGTTAGCTCACAAGGGTGCTCCTTCTGTGTGGTATTTTGGTCATGCAATAGTAGGTATTATGGTGGTGTTACTGTTTGCTCCGTTTCCAGGAAGCTTCATGGGATGACTAAGTGGCTTCCCCTGGAGTGCCTTCATGTTGTGGAGAAGAAAGTAGTTATGGGTCTGTCCTCATTCCAGTCCCTTCTAGCCAGGTCCCTCCCTAAATCTCTGGCTTGTTCCTGCAGTGGTCACAAACAAATGCCTAAGGAAAAAAAAAAGAAGAGAGCAGGCACATATATATTGCTTCCCAAAGTACTTTCTCTGTGTCAAAGTAGTTTTACTATGGAGAGTTTTTGAGGCAGATGTAGTTTCTGCATTCTTTAACTCACGTAGGAAGCTTGTTCCATGTACTTGCCCAGTCTCCTAAAGGCCTGTATAAATTTCTTGTGTCCATAACATCCTCTTGTTGGAATTGCCTTCTGGTGGGCTTGAACCCTTTTTTGCTATCTTTGTATCACCCCCCCCTTGCATTTGTTCGTGGGAAGTGATGATGGACAATCAGCCCCTACCCATACTATTTGGGCTACTTCTGACTTTGTACAAATTTGCCAAACCCAACACCATCGTCTCTTTCAGTTGCACCCTGACTCTAGGCTTTCACTAAACCTGTTCAATGTTTCATAACATCTTTTTGAGGCCAAAGTTTCATGTGAGCAAGCCATGGATTTGTACAGCAGTCATGTAATTGTTCTGTTCCCTTCCTAGCAGTTCCTGCTATTTCATTTTGTTCTTTTTGACTGCTACCAAGCTCATGTTTCCAGGAGCTTGATACTTGACCCAAGATACTGCTCATGAAGTGAGCCCCATGTCTTAAATCTGAAGTTTGGACAATTTTTCTCCTTGTGTGCATTAGTAGATATATATTTACAGTTAACTGTCTGGAATAAGTTCATATATTTAACGAACTGTCAGCTCACTGTTCACACTGGTTTCTGTGTTGCCAATACCAATACATTGGACAGCAGAGAGCTGTATGGAGCACCATGGTGGTGTCTCCCTCTGTGTCCCCCCTTTACTTAATGTAAGCTGATAACGGGCAAAATAACCTGGTAACAGCGATGTCCAGGAAAGTGGATTGAGGAGTGGGATGTGTATTTCCAAAATCCTTTGCGATGTGGTGGTTGTAATTCGAGGAACAGGCTGGTTACCTTGAGATCCTTCTGTTAGTGCTCTGATGTGGCAGCAGAGTGCTCCCAGTCCAGTTGATTTCCACATGGCTTCTGGCACTTTATAGTTACCAAAACTCAGTGTGACAAGAAAACATTATTTCCCTCAAACTGAAGCTTCTCTCATTCGATTACCTGAAAGACTTTTCAGAAGATTCTCTAGGACAGTGCTGCTTGCTCACTCGCTGTCTCCAGACATTCCTATCTCAACCTTTAGAATAGGTAAAGAAATGCTAAACCAGGCTGCTCTCCTCTCCTTTCTATTATTTTTGTATCCAGTGGCTCACCAGTGTGTTGACAAGTCCTGGAGAATGTTTTTCTCAAACGGATGGGAATTTGAACTCGTGTGATTCCAAATACCTGTCTGTGTCTTTAATGGACATGTAGACCCAATTTAAAAGTTCTTATTAATTGGAAACTTAATGGTGGTTAATTATTAGCATCTCAGTTAAAAGCTGCAGTGGAAGAATTAATAAGTTGTCATTTTGTTTTTCAGCTATGGCAGCCATTCGAAAAAAGCTGGTTATAGTGGGTGATGGGGCCTGTGGAAAGACCTGTCTGCTGATTGTATTTAGCAAAGACCAGTTCCCTGAAGTGTATGTTCCCACCGTCTTTGAAAATTATGTAGCAGACATCGAAGTGGATGGAAAGCAGGTATGTGTACACTTATGTAACAGTCAAAATGAACTTGCATTTATTCAGAATAGCATGGAGATCTCTACACTTCTTTAGTAAGTGGTTAGTATGCATGCTTAGTGCTTACATTGTAAATATATTTTTAAACATTAAGCATGTTCCTGTGGAAAAAATACTGGTACCTGCTCATATCCAATGTCTGTTTAACAGCCTATTTCTAACCTTACACAAGTTGAGATTCTAAAAAACTTACAGTTATTAGAAGTAAAATGTTGCAGTAGGTGGGAGGGGGTAGAGCAATAAAAGATGTGCCTACACGTTGAGGACACTGGGCTACTAGTCTTTGGAATTGCATAGGGGAATCCCTGTTTTGATAGGGACCTGGTATTGTGGTTAACAAAGACTAGTTCCTGTAGAGAGTCTTTTTTCATACGCATTCCTGGCAATGTGCGGGATCCTCTTCAGAAGAGATGGCTGACAGGCTTCAAAGGGGTTTGATTTTTGTAGCGTACATCAGCATCATCTGTCCCACTTGTCTGAAGAAATGCAATTCTTAACAGCCTAGTGTACCCACAGCTTACTAAGCTTCAATTTTAGTTTATACTTCAGTAAATTATTCATTAAATTACATCCTTTTAGTTTTAAATATTTTGAAAATCCATTTTCAATCTGTGTGACCTCTGAGTCCTTTTGTTTGCCAAACAAGCAAACGTGCCAGACACCTGCTCCAAGAGGCAGTTTTCAGAAGGCTGCTCTCTGAATGCTGGATAAGTTGCCTCCTGCATTTATGTCACGCAAGGGTAGTGTGCAATGTGTAAAATTGTCACCTTCCAGGATACTCCAGAAGCACACAAAGCAGAAACATTGCACCTTGAAAGCTTAACTATTTTCAAACCCTTTTAGGCAGCCATGGCATATGTCTGTTTTGTTACTGTAACCACACAGAGCTGACCTCAGTGCCATGGGTCCTCATGTCAAGCATGTTTTTGATACTGACAGTCCTGAGCTTCCCTGTCTCGCCCCTTGCTGTGACATGTGCCTTTACTCTGGGTTCAGGTACAGTCAGAACATCTTTCAGTCAGTTCTAGTTCAGATGCAGTGACAGATTGATTGAAGCTGCTCAGTTTTGATCCCAATTTGAACAAAAACTTTATGAGCTAGTTTTGGGCTTCATATTAAATTTTATTTCCTATTGTTACAGGTGTGGGTTGTTTGTGATTTTAGTCATGATAGTTAATGCTATTTGAGTCTAAAAAGAGCTTTTCTCTCCCATTATATGAATGGGTAAAAAGACCCCTTCCTTTTAGACTAGTACTAGAACACGGTTTACCCCCCAGGTGACAGTTTCTGCAGTTTCTATATTGTATCTTAAACTCTAAGGACTATTCTTTAAAATATGTGTGATATCCATTTCTCTCTTATCACCTAGTCAAACTTCCTCATTCCCTTCTGCCTGCATCACTAAATGGGTTGAACAGAGAGTCGTGCCCTATCAGCTGTATGTAGCCTGTATCCAAATAAAAATTGCATGAGCAGCTTGAGCAGTGCATTTCCTGTTGTGGAAATGTCAGCTGAAATTTTTGTAACTGGATGACATACTTTATCTAAGCACTTTGTCTTCTGACAACTTGATTACAAAAGTCTGTAGAAGAGCAGTGCTTAAGACTGTTCTGTTTGACAGCCTCTGTCTGCCTAGAAAAGCATTACCAGAAACGTTCAGAAGCCATGTGAAGACAAAATAGCAATGGTACAAGATGTGGGGTTTTTTAGGTAGAGCAAAGGAGCTCATTCCAGTGTCATGTGAGGGAACCCTCAGCAGACATATCTGTAAAAAATATGAACATTTGTCACAAAATTCACATTTGTAAATTCAGAGGTGACTCTGAGAGGAGGAGCATTTATAACTGAAATACAGATATTTTTTTTTTATATGCAGGCAACTAAGGCTTTGTATCTTCGCAATTTAAACAAACAGTTTCATTGCACGTTCAAGCTCCAATTTGGGTTTCAGTTCTGCCCGTTTGTCTTTATCTGAGTTGTTGTGGACTTTTGTCCTGGAATTTTTGAATGTAAGAGTTCAAACAAGAAGGAACCCACTCTGTTGGAAAAGCAGATGCATCAGATAATCTCAAGCAAGAGTGTACTTTTAAGAGCTTGACTATCATTTTTAAATTTTCTAGATTAAATGTTGGCTCTTTCTTCAACAGCTTTAAACAATCCTATTGGGGTGTTCTCCCCTAGCTCCACCATAAGTAGAAATATTGATAACATTAGCTACTTTATTCAGTTCTTAGTAACAAGAAGTTTTACACACAAATCAGGTTTATTTGAAAGCAAATTGCAAGTGTAAATTTCTGCTGTGATGAAGTTTTAATGAATTTGTGCACAAGTAAGTGCAATCTTGACATTTCTTAGTTACTACAGGTTCCAGCTGTAAACCAATTGAAAATGTGCATAATCCTGAAAAGCATATACTTAGAGAGTCCACTTTCACTGAAAACTAGTATTTCTGGAATGCTTATCACAGAGATTCTCAGCCCTTTGGAGCCAATTCCCTTCAATTCTGTCTTGCTTTTCTGCTGGTAGCTTTTATGTCCTTTCAGAGAATTGACACTGGTCATGGACGTAAAGAAAAGTCTCACAAGCTGCAATAAATTGATTTTTGGAGTTACGGAATGTAAAATTTCTAATAGTTCTCCTGTCAAAGCGGTTTGTTTTGTAGTCTCCTTTTCAGTGGTGTTAACTTAAATATTTTATCCACTTCTCTTGGGTTACTAGCTTCTGAATCAAAACTTCCTCGGTGATCTGGCTAACTGCCTTGATCTTTATTCTGCAGGTTGAGTTGGCTTTGTGGGATACAGCAGGGCAAGAAGACTATGACCGACTTAGACCGCTTTCTTATCCAGATACTGATGTTATACTTATGTGTTTTTCAATTGATAGTCCTGATAGTTTAGGTAAGTAGATCACTAATTGAATCGGAACTACGTCTCTCTGTTGCTGTGTTCCCCTTGGAAATCATGCTATAAAATTTATTTTCATGTGCTGTAGTGATTGAGAGCATTCCTAGTTTCAAAATTCGTTTATACTTTTCAAAAATTAAGATCTTAAAGGAACCTGTGTTCTTCAACAATGCTGAGTGGCGTTTTGAAAGCCTCAGCAGCACACTGTGTTTACCCAGGGCTCTGCTGCATAATTTGAGCAACACTTAGCAGGGAGGCAGTTCCCTGGCCTAGATCAGTCCCCCCAACCCGGCAGTGTTGTCTGGTGGGCCAAGGCAGCGTCCTGGTGCACCCATCCCTTGGGAGGTGCTGCCTTGGTGACCCCAAGCAAGCAGGAAGGCTGTAGCTGCACTTTCCTGTATCCGGGAACCCTGTGAGTACATAAAATGTCCACTGAGTGGCATGGCCCACCCAAGGTTGGATTTTATTTGACTTTTTTTAAATTTCTTCTTGAAAATCGCAGATTCTTATACACTTGAGACCACACTATAGCTCTGATAATAGAGTAATGTCCTTTTTGTGTAAATAGGAAAGCTAGCTTTGTGTTTTCATCCCTTTCCCCCCTCCCCCACCACTTAATCAAGAGAGATCAGCTTGAAACACTGAGTTATTGGTCCCAAATAGCCTGGGGTTTTTTGCTTGCTGCTTGGTGAGTTACAAACATGGGCTAGAACCACACTGGAGGGAGGCTGTCTCACTGGTGGAAATGATCAGAGACTAGAGATTTACACTGTCTTAGTCTGCTTTCCATTGACTGATATCTGCTTGTAATGGAGAAAAGAGTTGCCCAATTTATGATTTCTGAGCTCCAAAAACATGTTTCAAAAATCCATGTATTAGATGGGCACGTCTTCTGTGTGGAATCCAAGACTGAAATCTTCACTGATTGATTTATAAGTCTGATGCGTAGATATCAATGCATTTGATCTTACAAAGATGTTTTGAAGAGGAAAAGGAGCAGGAGATAGAGATAGTCTTATGTCTAAGACTCAATGTCTCTGTCACATTGATTTCTGTCCCTTTAAAATGGTAATTACTCCATTACTCCATCCAGTGGAGTCTCTTGAACAAATACATCGTGGTAGCACTTTCTTAAACAAGTGAATTTCTGTAAAAATTCCCTTATCGACTTCTCACACATGGAATTTGTTCACTAGTGGCTATTTGTGAGGTTTCTTATTTGAATGCAGATAATGTTAAGGTAGATCTTTAGGCACATAGATTCTGTGTGCATGTGTATGACCAGCTGTACTCTGACAAGAACCTTCTGTACAGTGACTAACTGGTACTTGTACCTGATCAAAATTATGTCTGTGCATTGGGCTGCTCCCAGCCAGGAAAAGCAGGAGACCCCTCTGCTTTGTCTGTTGATGGCAGGTGTCAAATTATTTTAACTGGTGCTCATAAATGGGATACCAGTTCTCTCTTAAATGTATTAAACCACTGAATCATTTGGAGTTTTCCACTCCCAGGATGATCACAGTCACTGCGAGCTCTCCTTAGAGAGGCTTTTTTGCTACACTTCTGATCTATCTTATGGATGAACCCTGCCTCCCAGAGTTGTGTCTTAGGAAGAAATACGAATGAGACAAAAAGGATCCAGGGAGCACAGAAATGCAATTAATGGAGGGATTAGTCCTGAACAGAGCTGCCACAATGGTTGAAAAATACCATTCCTGCCACAATTCACAGGAGGATTGACTAAATGAGCAAACAAAATATTCCTTAAGATGTTACCGTGGTGTTACAGTCTGACTGGGGTGGTGTTTGATAGCTCCTCTGTCTCATTTCGTGCCTTGCCTCCGAAGGGTAGCAGCTGTTGAACAGGAAGTTGGGTGTGAAAGTGTCTTTTTAGAAAAATCAGTGCCAGTTTGGTATCTGGGAAATCCTGATCTCTCCCTTCATCGCTTCCACCTGATTCTATGTTTAGAGACATGTTTCATTGTCTTTGTCTCCCTCCAAAACAATTTGAGGTTTAGTTGGCAGTGGTCACGCCTGGTGCAGCTGTTAACAGCTACGTACAAGGTTTGAGCTGTCCCCAGTTCCACTGCACACACTGCTTTCCGGGCAGCTGGAGAGCTAACTCGCCTCACCCCCTGGAAACAAGGTGGGGTACGGAACCCTGGAGGCAGGGGGAGAGGGATCAGCTAATAGCTGATCCTGGCTATTTTTTCCTGCCTCTCCTTCCTTCCTGCTTGCTAGTATCAGGGCACCTGTGTCCCTCGGAGCAGTGGAGGGGAGCAGTGAAGTGCCAGACGGCTCTTCAGGTGCGCAGTGTCTAGAGGCCAGCACCCCCTGAGCACTCCAGGTGCAGCTGCAGAATTGCTGTTTTGGCTGTAGTGCAAAAACTGGCTTCAAAATGCCTAAGTTTTTCTTTCAAGCAAAAAAACAATGCCATAATCGTGAATGTCTCTTCAAAAGCTGAATGGAATTTCATGAAGATAAAAAGGGTTATGTAGCCTGCAGGTACATCCACCAGTGAATCTCAGATGTCTGAGACCTTCTGAAAGCAAAGCTGAATGTTTTGGGCTGCTCAGCTCTTCCTGCTATATAGAATTTATCAAGTTTTTGCTTTCAAAAGCCCTCAAGTCTTCCATTTGCAGCTCCATTAAAAAAAAAAAAAAAGTCATGTAGGGAAGTTATGTTAGGAGGAAAAAGTTTCTTGTATATAAGCACAAATTCATTCACTGCATATAGGGGAGAAATATCATTTGCAGTTTTGCCTTACATGAAGTCTTTGTTTCTGTGCATCTGTAATTAGTGTATAGAACATTTCTGCTACAGTTAATGGGAGAGTTTGGAGTGGTTGTTTGATGTTGCTTTTTAAAAGGAAGAAGTGATGTAAAAACTGACACTTCAAGGTTGTGCCCATTTTTAGATTCTGGAAATAAATAAAATGTTTCTCCTGAAGCAAAATTTTCCATAACTCTCTACTTAAGAGTTCTGCATGCTGTTCTTTGAATTACCTTATGCTAACCCTTGTCAAGTAGCTACCGAGAGGTGCAGAGAAGCCAAGAGTTTAGGTGTCCGTCAGCCTTAAAATTACTGTAGACAGTCTTGTCCTTTTTTGGTAATACCAGAACAGGTCTATTTGCTTCCCAAATTAAGAGTAGAAGAAGGGGCATCAGTGTGGATTAGCAAGCTGAAACTACTTGGGCAGCAGGTAAAAGCTTTAAAATAAAACTCCCCACAGAAGTGGGTTTTAGTACAGACATACTTCTATTTTTTTTTTTTTTTTTTTTTTTTTTCCAGAAAACATCCCAGAGAAGTGGACCCCGGAGGTGAAGCATTTCTGCCCCAACGTGCCTATCATCTTGGTAGGAAACAAGAAGGATCTGAGGAATGACGAGCACACAAGACGAGAGCTGGCCAAAATGAAGCAGGCAGGTTCCTTTTTGATAGCCTTACACTAAATGAGGGAATTATATAGTGGTGGTACCAGAGCATTAAATGGGCACCCGTAACTGGCTGCCAGCTTCCGATAGGCTGCATAATGAGCACTTGTCCATGACAAGAACCGGAAAGTGTACACTGCCTTTAAATTGAGTGCTGCTTTTCTCATATTTCGAGATTTAATTTTTAGAAAAAGGCATTCTCAACAGTGAAAATGGCTATATTGGGTTACTAACAGTCAAATGCTCTCAGTGCTGGAGAGCTGGATCCCTGAGGTAGAAAGGAATTAATTAGGAGAGCTCAACACATCAAGTGCATGTGCACTCGAGTTGTTCTTTATTTTGTATGTTCAGGATGGGAAAGGAAACAGTTTTATTGGTAGGTGTTTTGAGGTGGTAACCACAGCTGCTGTGGCTCAGTCCTGAGCCTATGACTAGATTTCATTTTCAGATCACTTCTGAAGCCCCCGGCTTGGGCACGGGACTGCAGATACTCTGCTCTGTCCTGGAATTTTTGCTCCCGTTGCATAATGTTTGTTTATATGCAAAGACTGAGGCATTAATTTGGGGATTTGTTCATAGGCTTTTGTTACAGTTGTGGCAGAGTTGCATAAATGTTTCCTCTGAAATAAGTGATCTTTTGCTCATGTTTTAAAGGGTCTTGTGGCCTTTAAGCTCAGAGGTGTTAGAAAACCTATGGTGTCCTCAAGCATTGGCTCAGTATGCAAATGTATACCCTGGCTGTGTAATCCAGGCTGAGGTGCATGCTGCATCTTGAGGAAAATACGCAAATTTTATTTTAAATCTGCCTTTATTATTTAAAGGATCACTCTCAGGGAACCAATTAATTATTAACCAATTGATTATGTGCATTTAACCCAGCAAGTCCTGTGTGTTTGTTGGGGAGCAGGGTGGGGAAGGGAAGACAGGGGTGCGCGTCGTGTGGCTTTGGATTTATCTCAGCTGCTGCTTTTGTGCTGTTACAGGAGCCTGTCAAACCCGAAGAAGGCAGAGATATGGCAAACCGCATCGGTGCATTTGGGTATATGGAGTGTTCGGCAAAGACCAAAGACGGTGTGAGGGAGGTTTTTGAAATGGCCACTAGAGCTGCTTTGCAAGCCCGGCGTGGCAAGAAAAAGTCCGGGTGCCTTCTCTTATAAAGTGTGGCCAGAAGAAGATGGCCAAAGCAGCACCCTGCACTTGAGTAATTTTGAAGTGCTGTTTATTAATCTTAGTGTATGATTACTGGCCTTTTTCATTATCTATAATTTACTTAAGAGATTTAAAAATCGAGTCATCTTGCTACCAGTATTTAGAAGCCAACCATGATTTTTATAACAATCTGCATCAAATTCATCTGTGCACCCAAGGTTAACCTCAACATTCCTCTAACAAACCTTTTCTGCACTCACAGGATATGCCAGGCGCTAATTGAAGACAATTCTCTATCTTCTTTCTTCTCTCTAGAAAGAGAAAAAGCTGTCAACACAGAGGATTGGTCTGTAACTACTTTATAACTAACGTCCTATTCTAATTGAGTACAACAGTTACGTGGCTGTATGTGGAATCAAGTGTAGCTTCAGTGCTATCACATTTAGGAAGATCTGATTTTCATGGCTCAGTGGTGTAAAACATAAGTTTGAAAATGTGATCACTCTGAAATGACCAAGTCCCATTCAGCTAAGGAAAAGTGAGGGTTCTGTGGTTTCATGTTAGTTACCTTTTAGTTACTGTGTAATTAGTGCCAGTTTAAATGTATGTTACCAAAAATAAATCTATTTACCCCAGCTTAGATGTAGTATTTTTTGTATAATTGGATTTCCTAATACTGTTACTTGTAACCTCTGCGTTAAGGTGTTCTGGGTTTTTTAAGAAACTGTATTTGAAAATAAAGTCCGATGGAAAGCAGCTGATCCTCTTCCCCTGTTCATTTGTAAGAGTCTGACCCATTTGAATGACTCGAGTGGTCTGCACACCCAGGAGGAGTTTTTTTCCATGACATGCTGTAGGGATGAGAAAAGACAGCCTGCTCACACTCAAAGCTTCTGAACTGTTCAGTTGCCTTAAGTTCATTACTGGACCCAGTTTCAAAACTAAAAAAAAAAAAAAAAAAAAAAAAAAAAGGAAACTTTTTGTGTAAGTTTGGTTACCATGTAGTGATCAGACTCCTAACCTGTGAACTTCTTGCTGTTCTGCAGCCAACTAAACTCTTTCTGTATTTTCATTTTTCCAACAACTAATAGAATAAAGGCAGTTTTCTAAGCTCCCTGTATCCTGGTGTCTGTATTCCTCACTCTGGGTTTTTGGCCCAGCGGGTGACAGCCTGAATCAGAAATACCATTTTTGATACGGCTGGGATAGGATTCGCTGAGCAGTTGCAAGTGCATTAATACTTATTTTTGTTTCCCAGCAAGTGATGCCCATCTGCTGCTGGCAGCGGTTTCTGAACGCTTCAGCAGAGCAGAGGTGGAATCCCTGGCCCCGCCTGGCCCCTGCTGTGAGAGGCAAAGCTTCCCAGGAGCCTCTTTTGATATTCAAACCAGATGAGAGAACATCGGTGGAGCTGAATTTGTCGTATTGAATAGAAGAGCAGGAGGAGGCTATGTAGGAGGGGAGTGTGGAAAGAAGGGAGGAGAAGACGGCAGCGTTTCTGTAGAAGCATGTGATGGTATGCAGCATGCTGCTCTGTGCTGTCATCTACCCCACGTGCTGCATGGGAGCACGTTTTCCATGTAACCTGCCATTTTCAGGAGGGATGCCTTCAAGTGCTGCAGCAAGGGGTGGGCTCGAGGTATGGGCCGTTGTGCTGCACCCATGTAGGAGAGCAGATCATGCTTCTCCTGGGGCAGAAATGATGGGGAACAGCACTGTGCGTCTCCCCGCTTGCACTGGGATTTACAGCACCTGTTGTTGAGCTTGAGAGCCTCTGCCTGCAGGGCTGGGCAGGAGGAGGGAGTCCAGTTCCTAATGACAATCCATGTAAGTGAGCACCTAGCTGCATCCAAATTGTGTCCTAAAAAATGCCAATGTTGCTTTTTTTTTTTTTTTTTTTTTTTTTCCCCGGACAATTTTCCTGTATCCTTTTCCTGCAACGATGGAGAAACAGACCTGGCCTGAGGCTGTGGGATTGCCCCGTACCTCTGGTCCTTGTCCTCTCTCTGCAGCTGTAGACACCCCAGCGTGAAGTGTCTGGCCGGCCCGGCAGGGGCACCATCCCCCTGCTCCCCCTTTCCTCTCCTGGGTGCCTGTTGTCCACCCACATGGAGGGGATGGGGTGGAACAGAGCAGGAAGTTCTCAGCTGTGGGGCTGCCGGCGAGGATGTCATTCTCTGCCCTGGTAACATGCACACACATTCCTCTGCAGTTCCCATTTTTGGTTTTTTTTTGTTGTTGTTGGTGGGTGGTTTTGGGGGTGGATGCAGTTGAGCAAAACTGGGGGTTTTCATTCTTGCAGAGCTGCTGGGTTGCAGTTCTCTATGGTCACAGTTACAGAGCAGCTCTTCAGCAGGGGTTTTGAGTACGGTCTGCATGTTCTTCAGAACCAGCTGGTGGGTCGTGTATCTGCTGATGCACTTCCACCTGGAAGTGATTGATTTGTTACCCCGGTTTTACTCTCAGTTCTTGTTAACCTACAGCACCACCTCCCTGTCTCCTGGCTCTCCTCCACCTGCTGGTGTTCAGTTTCCAGGCCTGGCCTGCCTTCCTCCAGGTTCAGACGTGTTGGTAAGTCGGTGTTTCCCGTTCATCACCAAAAGCTCCAGCTCCCTCTCCTTGTCCCTTGTTCCACTGGCATCACAGCGATGCTTCTTGGGAGCATGTGGTTATTACGTTAGCAGTCCTCCTCAGCCTCCCTACTCCTGAGGGCTGGCAGCATGATTCCTTTAGGGTTCCTGTCGCATCTGTCACCTCTGGAGGCCACCTTTGTTCTGGATGAAACTGAGGACGCAGATGGCCAGACCAGACTTGGGAAACGAGAGCTCAGTGCTCATGGAGAGCGATCCAGCCAGACAAGGAGCTGTGAAAGGGGCAGGGGAAAAGTGAGGGGCCAAGAGCCAGCCCCCTGGTCAGGGGAGGGAGTTTGGCACCAGGAGTGGGGAGAAGACGTGAGCAGGAGGCCAGAAGGTGTGTTTTGTGACCTTTGTGATTACTCACCATTGTTGCTGTTAAAGAGCAACTTCCTGATCTCGTAGGACAACCATCCCTTGTCACAACACCTCACAAGGGGTTCCTTGAGCCCATTTAGTCCCTAGGGAGCTCCTGGCACTCCTCTGGATCCAAGTTCAGCTGGCTCTGTGGAATGTGTCCAGGCACAGGGTGCAGCTCCAAGCCAACAAGGAAGTTCAGCTCACTCACTTTCTTTAAAACTCACTCGTCAAGGAACGGAAAGCCCTAACCTGCTCCAGTCTAAAAATGGCAGGGCCCCAGAAGTAAACTGCCTCCTTCAGGTGGGATCCCCAGGTGTAGCCTGAGGATTGAAGGTGCCAGCCTGAGCAAGTGTCAAAAGTGGCAGCAGAGAGATAGATGCCTCTGTGGCACTGCCCTAGAGGTCACCCCCGAAGAGAAATTCCTCTTCAAGCCACCGTGGCTCACCATGCCCGAGAGGTGGGTGAGGAGTCTGCGTGGACTGTAACCGTCAATTTACTCAAGAGCAAACATGGGTCACGTGCCTCTGCTTGTCCCGTCAGCCGCTTCCCGCCTGATCTGGCTGTGGGACACTTGTGGCTCCTGCTATCAGTGCGGCAACACACTGCAAAAACTGCAAGATCATCAGGCGAGTCCCTAGAGCTCATCGTGGCCCACCAGGAACCACTCGGGTTCTCAGCCATGGGGACAGGTGCCAAGAGTGGCCCAATGCAGAACCCGCTGATCTCTGCGGTCACCTGGGAACCCGGACCAGAGATGCAGTGTTATACGGTGGCCTGTTAGTGACAGCTGGTGTTTGTGACCAGTCCCTGCTACCAAGCATGAAAGAGAACAGAGGGGGGCCCTGAGCACCCCCCCCGCCACACGCTGGGGCCCGGGCTGCTGTGGCAGGGGGCCAGGGCTGATAAGCAGCTGTCTGACCTTGGGGCTGCTGTGAATGGAGCTCATTTGGCACAAACGCCTACAGGAGTCTCAGCAGTGCCTCCCTGCCGCCCCGCGGGAGCCGTGCGGAAGCTGAGGTCCTTGTTCTTGGTGGCTGCCGAGCTGTGCTGCCCCATGGTCCCCATTGGCCCAACCCAGGGACATCACCTCGAGGAGTGACCCTGGACCTGCCTCTTCAGGATGAGTTCTGGAGCAGGGTAAGGTTTCAGCACAAAGACCCATGGAGGAGCGGCACAGCCAGTGCAGCTTGCCTAGGGCTGCCCCGGGACCATGAGGAGAAGAGCAATCCCCAATGCGTGATTTAAAACTCCTTAAAACAGACCAAAGGCAAGAAATGGAAAAGCCAGGGATGGGGGAAAGCAACTGCTGAAGTAAAGGGAGGTTTTACCAGCCTCGAAGAGGTGGAAAAATTAATAAAAGGAGACCGAATTTGTGGCCCCCTCCTGGGACACAGCACTGTGGGTTTGGGGTACCTCCTGTTCCTCCTCCTGGTGCACAGAGCAGAGGTGTTTCTCCCCGTTGGCAGCAGTGCCCTGGGAGGATGCTGCAGCCCCTGGTGTGTGTCCCTGTACTCGGGCGGTCTTGTCACTGCAAAGGTTTTAGCTCCTGGGACCACTTTGTGTTTTGGCTGTTTTTTTCCACAGCGTTTCTTGAGAATCGGTGACCCTCGTGTAAACCACCCAACTCTGAGCTTTTAATCCACCATAAAAACGCCCGGTCTTCCCGTGAAGGTGGGGAAAAAAACAGGCAGGGACACAGCCGGGACCCCCCCAGGACCGCCCGCGGTAGCGGACGGGGAGGGGGGTGGTGGCGATGCCGCCCTGGTGAGCGCGGAGGCGAGGAGCGACGGGGCGGTGAGAGCGGCGGAGGGAGGGGTCGGGGCGGAGCGAGGCGGCGGCGGCGGCGGGAGCCGGTGGGGGCGGCCCGGCAGTGCTGGCCATGGCGGCGACGGGAGCGGGAGCGATGGCGGGGCTGGCGGCGCGGCCGCTGGGAGCGGCGGAGCCGCTGTCGCTGGGGTCGCTGCGGGGGAAGGTGCTGCTGGTGGCCAACGTGGCGTCGCTCTGAGGCACCACCACCCGCGACTTTCTGCAGCTCAATGAGCTGCAGCGGCGGTACGGCCCCCGCGGGCTGCAGGTCCTCGGCTTCCCCTGCAACCAGTTCGGACACCAGGTAGGGCGGATGGAGGGACGGGGGGCGTCCGGAAACGGGGAGGGGGGTCCGGGACCAGGGAGGAGCCGCCCGCCCCCGTTTTGACTCTCACAGGCTTTGCGCGGAGTGGTTTTGGGTTTGTTTTCCCCTAGGAAAATACTACCAATGAGGAGATCCTGCTCACGCTGGAGCACGTTCGTCCTGGCAACGGGTACAAGCCCAATTTCATCATGTTCGAGAAGTGCGACGTGAATGGCAAGAACGCGCACCCCCTCTTCACCTTCCTGAAAGAAGCGCTGCCCTTCCCACACGACGACCCCTCCTCGCTGATGACCAACCCGCAGTACATCATCTGGTCTCCCGTCTGCCGCAACGACATCTCCTGGAACTTTGAGAAGTTCCTCATTGGCCCCGACGGCGTGCCCTTCAAACGCTACAGCCGGCATTTCGAAACCATCAAGATCCAGGATGATATCGAATCGCTTCTGCAGAAGGTTCCCAAGAATGTTCTCGATTAAAGCGGAGCGCCGCAGTGTCCACTGCCCGGCTCCCCTCGCTTCCTGCTCAGCTCACTGCACTCCTGCCTGTTCTTCTTGCAGAGGGCCGCTGCTCTGGCAGAAATCCCAATGTCTCGTGCAGGTTTTGCTTATGATGGTGCATCTTCCAAATTCTTGAAATGTACTTGATGTTTTCAAAAGTTGCATGCGAATGTTTGGGAAACTATGCCGGGGAAAGCAGCCACGAGTCTCAGTAGCTTACTGTGATTCTCTGAATAAAAAAAAAATAATGCGTACTTTCTTTAAGGCTGTGACTTGATAAATCCGGGCGAGTGGGGTGAAACGTGGCGGCCATGTTGCCTGTTGATCAGCTCGTGTGGGTGCTCACAGGGGCTGACTCAAAGCACTCGAGCGTGGTTGTGCAGTCAGGTTGAAGTTTGAACGCAGACCCATGGCAGCGGGATGGGCAAACAGCATTTGCGAGGTCTGCAAACTGAATCAGTGTTGCGTCTTACCTGGCACGTAACAAGCTGGGCAGAGCAGGAGGACAGCACAGAACAGAAATACCTCACCAAACTGCTTACTGGACCTCATTGAGGCTAGTCTGCAGAGGAAAGACACGGTGGCAAACAGCCAGGGGGGGTGATTTTACACTGGCTGACAAACTCCCAGCCTGGCTACCAACAACAGGTCACAACAAGTTAACAACTGTTCAGGCAGGTAGATGAGCAGTTCTGCAGCATGGGCTGCTGCCGCAGAGGGCTTGGGGAAGAAAAGCCCTTCTGGCCAAGGCCCATCTTGTTATCTGGCCTCCATCAGCAGATGCCTGGGGGCATCTAGAAGAGGAGCAGCACCTCCCCCCCCTTGTCCCAGAGCCACTGCCCCCTTGCTGGCTCAGCTATCTCCTGGCTCTCCTGCTTTGCACCAGTGGTAGTCCAACACGGATCTCTACATATGTGCCCAGTCCTACATGAAGCCTGGATCGCCTTCGTGCATCCCCAACACCTTGCGACCCAGGGAATCACACAAAGAACCATTTTTTTTTTGTGTTCCCAGTGCAGAACACCAGCCTATTCAGCCACTTCTCCCACGGAAACTGCGCTTTGCCTCAGAGCCCTTTGGATGCAGGAATTGCATGTGCCACTCCAAGTGTGTGAGCGCTAGGGTTCAGGCAGTATTTTCTTTTTACTCCTTCCCTAACGCTTTTTTGACTCCTGCCAACCAAGGAGCTGACAGGTATTTCATGGGGTCGTTGCAATAATCCCGACATGTCGTTCCTGCGCAGTGATCCTGGGTTTACAGCCTGCTGCTCAATGGCTGGAATTAGGATTGGTTTCCCCCAGGAAACCATAAGCCTGTGCCGAATTTCACCTGCCATCTTACTGCCCAGTGGCACAGGTCCTTCTGCAGGTAAATTTTCACTCCTTAAATGGCTCTGTGAGCACATTTTCATTAGAAGCCACTCCTCACGATGCCTCGTAGCACTGAGTATAAACCTGGTGCTGGACTGAGGAGTACTAACAGACTAGAAACTTGGGCTTTCAAAACATAGCACTTTCAAGCATTAGTGCACTGTTTTCAAAATTATAAGCACTCGGGATTTGATTTTTTTGTTTTTTCTTTTTTCCCCTGTTTGTAGCTTCTCACCAATTGGCTGGTCGCTTTGTTACTGTACCTACATTCAAGGCTGCCTCAGGGCTGACTTGAGACACTGGGGCAAAACCTACAGCCGGCTCCACCCTGCTTGCTGCTACCCCTGAGTCATAGAGCTTTGAACTCAGATTGCACAATCCTCAACGGGTTATTTCTTAACTTCCACTACAGTTTGGTGGAAAAAAACAGGATGTTTTCGGTAGCTATTTCAGCTTTGGTGCAGAAGCTGCTCGATTTGGGGGATTATTTTTCAGTTGAAACTACTTCCCTCATTAAGGCAGGATGTTGAAAGAGGTGGAGAGTACAGAGGATCACGGGCAGCAGGAACTGACTGCATTTGAAAAATCTTTCTCGACATGAGCTGCAGCACTTCCTCAATCCTGACTCACCAAACTTGAGCCATTTGAGAGGGACCTCCTTTGCTTTGCCTGTTCCTTATCAGCCTGCGGCCCCTGCTGAGCCCCACTGCTGCGGGTGAGCAGACCCTAAACCTGCTGCTCTTCCAACGGCAGCCCTGCCAAAAAGGGTCTCTCGCTGAGCCTGCCGGTCAGAAAGGCATCTTACACCCTGCTTATTCAGTGCTAATGGCCAAGGGATTTATTTACCTTCCGGCTGCTGGGGCTGCGCTAGCAGAAGCAGCAGCTCCAGAAGAGATACAGCCACGCCAGCAGAAGCGCAGTGACGTGATTCCAGGATGAAAATTAGCCGTGCCAGCAGGAAAAGGAATGATCCCAGTGTAAGCACACCAGCAGGAACTCCTCAGAGTAGATAAAAGCCTCCCAGCCTTGTCATTCCCCGTTTTGTTTCAGCGTTCTCCAGAGTAGCTGACTTCTGGGGCAGAGCGGGCTGCCATGGAAAGGGCAAGGGCTGGAAGCCTCGGAACACCATCAGGAGAGCACAGCCCCCACACGGGCTCTCACGCCCAAACGTTATTTGGTGTTGTGACCAGAGGGGAAGATGTACATAGGTCATGTACTTTAGATTTGGGACAACACAGGCAGCAGCTCTACGCTGAGGGTAGACCTGAAGAATCCCAGGTGATTCCTCGGGGATTATAAAATGGCACTACTTTATTTCTGTAATTTCAGAAACAGACTGACTCAGTAGGAAACCTTAAAATAAACACTACTTCAGCACACTTGCGTGCTTCTGTGGCTTGAGGATGTTGTCCTTTCAACATCTCCCATCTGTCACATCTATACTTCTATATTCCTACACTCTTTCAATTTTTTTCTTACTTCTGTTACAAACAGCTAACCCCTCTGTTCGTGTTCACTCTGCTTTTCCATTCTTCTACACATCAGAGTCCCATATACTCCCTCCTTTCTAGCTAATGTTTGCTTTGCCCCCCGCTTCTCCCCTCTCCCAATGATTCCCTCCCACCTTAGCTACTGATAGTTGCCATCAACTTCCTAAATCTTTAAACAAGTTCAGATATTTGTAGCTGTCAGGAGTGCTAACTAACTGTGAGGACAAGGATCCCTCCCGCCCCTAGCTGCGTCTTCCCGGGTTCCCTGGTGTTCTGCCCACCACACCCTAGCACATCTCCTGAAATCACAGCTGATGAGATGCAGAGTTCAGAAGCTTCTACTCAACAGAAACGCCATCAAGTGGAGCCTAAGACCTTTTTACTCAGCCTGTTAAAAGGTTCTTTCAGCCATTTAAAATCCCTTTCTCCTCCCGCTGAGCTTTGTTGCCCTGATAACTTTTAAGATAGCTTTTCAGTCCCCATTTTTGATCTTGCCATTATAAGATAGGTAGGAAACACCTGCCTCCAACCAAGTGGCACTTGAAAGGGCTTTGTTCCCCAGTGCCACTCTCACAGCGAGCAGCCATCAGGTTCAGCTGGAGACAAGGGCAGGAAGCCGAATGGCTGAAAGGAAAGTGCTTGGAGAAACATGAGAACACAGACACCCCTATCTGCGGTGAAACTGTAATAATGTAATTTCCTAGTACTGAATCAGAAAGCTTTGAGTGAGACCATTTTAATTGTTTACTGCACTTTCTATTAGAAGTAGGTAATTCATTAGCAGAGTGAGGTCAGCCACTCAACCATTATCTCAGAATAGCTGACTCATTTTAAAAACACATCCAGTCTTGCCATAACAGGGTGTATTTGTTTCTTGAAGCCCAAAGCGGCCCTGCCCTTTGAGAAAAACAGGACTAAGTAACAGGACTCAACTCCTGCTGGAAGGAGAAAATGCTCTTCTTTTCCAGTGGTAACTGGATAGACTTGCCCTGCTGTCAAAACTGTAAAAGGCCTTAGGCATTATACCCTGGTGAGCTGCAGCACTGCCAGGCCTGGCTGGCAGGAGGTAGAGCCCACTGGCCCCCAGCTGCCAGGAGAGCACTCCCCAGCACAGTCATGGCCCCAGCACATCACCCCTGCCTTTTTTTTTTTCTTCTGTGCGATAAACAGATTTCTTTGCTGTATCAGCGTAAAGCAGGTTTTTTAAGGCTCCGAATCACCATCTGAATCCTTTGCAATTTTCCCACTTCTCAAGGACAGGCTCACTAAACAGCACAGGATGTGCTACTTGAGAGACAAATGCCTAAATCGCTTCTCGAGAGATTCTTTCCAGGGACACTTTCAAACTCCTGAGCACTTCCCATTTATTCCCGTAACAATTTGGAGTCTCCTTCCCTAGCCAACACCCTGCCCAGAGGGCTCCATCAAGTCAGTTGTGGGAGAAAACGGAGCATGTAACACCAAAACCACACAGTCCACACCAAACACCTCTGCCCCCTGCTTTGGAGCAGGCCACCCAGGCCTCACAGCCACTGAGCGACCTCAGGGACGCAGCCCAACCCCCGCGGGGACGAGGCCCCCACGCCCTGATACCTCCAGCCTTGCTCCCAGGCCTCCCTCCACCCTGTCACGCCCCCAGCCCCGGCTGCTCTCCACCCCGCCTCCCCCCGGGACCCGGGGAGGGAAACACCCGCCCAGCGCCTCCGGCCGCCATTGCAAAATGGCGGCCCCGCCATGGCGCCCGCGCCGCCAGCCCCGCCCCTACGCGCGGCCCCGCCCAGCTCGTCAGAAAGCGCGCGGGCGGGGCGGGGCCAGGGCAGCCGGCCCACCCAGCGCGCATGCGTACGCGGGCCGACATCCGCCCGCGACGGGGCTCGCGTACCGACATGGCGGCGGCCGAGGGCGGCGGCGGCGGCGGGGCGCGGCCGGAGACGACGGTGCAACGGGCTGAGCTGGGGCCGCTGCTGGCCACGGCCCTGAGGCCGGGGGAGTCCTGGTGAGTGGGGCCGATCGGTCGGTCTTCCCCTCCGTCCCCTTCTCGGCGGTGGGGCCTGCGGGAGTGGGCCGGGCCGGGCCGGGCCGGGCCGGGCCGGGCCGCCGCTGAGGGGTCGCGCGGCCCTGTGCCGTGTGTTGCAGGTACCTAGTGGACAGCCGCTGGTTCAAGCAGTGGAAGAAGTACGTGGGCTTCGACAGCTGGGACATGTTCGGCGCCGGCGATCCCAGCCTCTTTCCTGGGCCCATCGACAACTCGGGTCTCTTCAGCGGTGAGTGGCAGCGGGGCCCGGGGCGGCGGGGCCTGGCGCTCGGGTCGCAGCCCGGCCGCGGGTAAGCGAGTTCTGTGTGCGATCGACTCGTCGTGCAACTTTCGCTTTTGATGCTGTCTGTTCCGGGAGCGCACAGGCGCCTGTCCCGGCCTTGTAAGCGAAGGGACCAGCGCGGTTTCTACCTGCCTGTGGGAGTGTTGGTGTTTCATTGTGTCATGGTACTGTGCGTATTGGCCTTGAGAAGAAGGGGTTCTGTTTGATGACATGCTTTCTTACGTCTTCCTTTTAGATCCAGAAACTCAGAGTTTAAAAGAACATCTCATTGATGAGCTGGATTATGTATTGGTTCCCACCGAAGCCTGGAACAAACTAGTAACGTGGTATGGCTGCATAGATGGACAGCAGCCTATTGTGAGAAAAGTAAGTATGGGTGAACCAAGTACTCTTCAGCCTGGTTTCATTATCTGATCTCTATTGAACTTAGATAATGTGTATTTTGCTAGATGTGAGTTAAGGCAGGATTCTCTGCAGATAATAACATGAGCTTTTTTACCCTCGTTGTCTGAAAGAATGATCTTCCAGTATTGCAGTTGAAATCTCTAAATCTTCACTGATTCTTAGTTATATAGGTTGAGAACCATGAACCTTGTTCTGGTTAACTTTCTAGATTATGATTGTTTGGACCAGTGCAGTGCTTTTATGTTGCATGGAATAGTTTGTTCTTTGAAAAATGCAAGTTGGTAGTCAAGCTTTATTGATTTTCTGGGACAGAATAAATTGGGTTTTAGTACAGATGGTTTAGGCACTTCCTCTGAAGTTTAAGGTGGTTCATGTTTCGTCTTCCAAAATTCTGTGATTCTAAAGTAGTAAGAAGAGACACATTTGTGGTTTTGTTCTGTAAGTATTATTTTTGTTTGGCAAATGCAGTCATGAATGCATTGTTTTAGAAGGTGAAATTTGCAAGTTGCTTTTTGGAAGTCTGTCAGATGCTTCTTTAGGGGTAAAAAGGGTGTGTGTTTTTATTTTAGTCTTAAGTTTTTGCACTGACTAAACTGAGCAATGCCAGTCTGTGGGGTTCATAAAGACTAGTCGCTATACCAAGCAAATAGTGTTGATATAACGTACAGAATTTATATTGCTTAAGTGGCATTATGTTACAACGAGGGCTGCCTTAAGGTAAGCAAGACCCAGGAAAGTGAGGCACCAGAATGGTGAAAAGAAGTAAGATCCCTCTCTTGCAGACACAGTCATGCTGATCAGTGGTGCTGGAAGATGGTCATTCAGTGTGGGCTAGAAATTGTATGTAACGAGAAATTCTGATGTCTTCAGAAAGTGTAAATGACCGCAGGGTCACTTTGCTGAGTAGACAGAACTCCTGTGTAAAGCAGAAGTGGTGGGACTGGAAATTAATTATAGCATATAAAGGAGGTGTGATTTCAGTAGAAACAGATAATGTCTTGAGGAACAGAAAATCTATATTGAGGAGAAACTAGAAGTATTACTGATCAGTGCCTCTCTGATTGAGGAAGCTTTTGTTCATGAACTGGTGAACTGCTTTCTCAAAGCCTGGCATGTTACTAGACACTCCCCTTTCTGAAAAATTCAGAAGTTGGATGAGATGTTTATTGGGGGAAACAGTTGGGTGACAGACTTAACTGTGTGAGCCTCTTTTTCTTGGGATACCAGATGCCGCTGTTTCAACAGTGTAATTAGTAAGCGCTAGAGCTTAGAGCTAACGCTCTTACAGAGAGAAGATGCTAAGTTATCCAGTTAAGAGTAAATTTTGTAAGTTTTGAATTGCTATGAGAGTTCAGTCTCTGTTTATTAATAACCTGGTAACTGAAGTGGATTTTTACTTTTTAAAAAAATGTTCAAATTTAACAGAATAGCAGGTTTGGGGACGTTACAGCCTCTTATAAAAAAAATATAAGATGGAAGGTCGGTGGGACACACTAGCTGCAGTGCTGCACCTGAGTAGAACACGGTCAGTATCTAGTTGCAGTATTCTCCAGAGAGCATTGGAAGTAAAGAACTTAAACTTGTGATCCTTGAATGCTTTAATCCTTTTCCTAAAGCTGGATCAACAGTAATTCATACATCAAAAAATCCATAAAAGTAGGATTTGGGAAGTAACTTTCAGGCATCTTTGCACTTTTACAAGCTGATGTATGTGCCTGATGACTGGGGACAAGCACAGGAGGATTAGATTAGATTTATTTGTTGTTCAGGTTTCTTTTGATAATCTCAAACCATATTTTCAGGCAGACTTCTGTAGAGTCCCACTGCAAAGTGTATTAATGTGTAAAATACAGAACAGTGTGGTTCCTCAGTGGTTGAATGCATGTTGTGCTCAGATTGCTGTCCAATGGCATGACCTGAGTTTTGCTTTGGCAGACTTTGATTAGCTCACTGGCTCTCTGTACACCGTTTGAGACATCTGCAGGCAATTAGAGACTCTTCTTGCCATTTACCTGTCCTAACAGACACAGTGATCTGACCAGAAACAACTTCTTGGAAAGAGTTCTTCCATTTCTGAATATGGTTCTTGTTTATTTGTTTCCAACTATAGAATCCTGGAGAGCAGGAAGTCCCATTTAATGAAATTCCTTCTAAAAAAGAAATGGAGAACTTCTGAATTGGTTCCTTTGCATTTAAAAAAAGAAGTCTAATTTGCCTGTCAGGAAGTTATTTAAACAGGGAGTTTTACTTCCTCTTTCTGTTGTAACAGCAAAGTACTGAAAATCTTTCCAAATGTATTTGCTAATTACTTACCTTTAAAGCACCTTGAATATGTAATACAACCCTATAAAAGCTCAGAAGAGGGAAGTATAATTTAGCCAAATTCTCACAAGTCTTAGTCTTAATTCTTCATTTCTTTCCAAAGCTGGGTAAAGTGTTTTTTCTTTTTTTTTTTTTTTTTTTTTTTTCCTGTGAAATGATACAGATGTGGATCATTGCAACTCTGGTATCACACAAATAGAATAGAATTTTTCAGTTGGAAGGCACCTACAATGATCATCTAGTCCAGCTGCCTGACCACCTCAGGGCTGAGCGAAAGTTAAAGCAGATTATTAAGGGCATTGTTCAAATGCCTTTTAAGGACTGTTACTTTTAAAAATTATACTTTTTGGTTCAATGAAGTATGATCTCAATTTCATAGGCTTTATAGCTGCAAAGAACTGTGGAGAGATGTGTGGTTTTTTTTTTTTTTTTTTTCTTTTTTCTCTCCAGTTACTTCAGTTGTCTCATAACTGGCCTCTGAAATAACCTTTTCTTTCTGGCATAACGTGTTTTGTGATCTGTAGGTGAAAAGTAGTGTCTAGTCATACAGAATACCGTTCTAAATATATGCTGAAAGGTAGTGGGATGGATCATAGAATTAGTGAGGTTGGAAGGGACCTTTAAGATCATCAAGTCCAACCGTTAACCTACCCTGATAAAAACACCACCACTTCTAAACCATGTCCCTAAGCACCTCATCTATCCTTTTCTTAAACACCTCCAGGGATGGTGAATCCACCACCTCTCTGGGCAGCCTATTCCAATGTTTAATAACCCTTTCAGTGAAAAAATGCTTCCTAATAACCAATCTAAACCTGCCCTGACATAACTTGAACCCATTTCCTCTCATCCTATCACTTGTCACCAGGGAGAAGAGGTCAGCTCCCATCTCTCTAAAACCTCCTTTCAGGTAGTTGTAGAGGGTGATAAGGTCTCCCCTCAGCCTCCTCTTCTCCAGGCTAAACAACCCCAGATCCCTCAGTCGTTCCTCATAAGGTTTGTCCTCTGACCCTTCACCGGCTTTGTAGCCCTTCTCTGGACACGCTCCAACACCTCAGTGTCCTTCTTGTAGTGAGGGGCTCAAAACTGAACACAGTACTCGAGGTGAGGCCTCACCAGTGCCGAGTACAGGGGGATGATTACTTCCCTAGTCCGGCTCACCACACTATTCCTGATGCAGGCCAGGATGGTGTTGGCCTTCTTGGCTGCCTGGGCACACTGCTGGCTCATGCTCAGCCGGCTGTCCACCAACACCCCAGGTCCTTTTCTGCCAGGCAGCTTTCGAGCCACTCCGCCCCCAGTCTGTAGCGCTGCATGGGGTTGTTGTGACCCAAGTGCAGGACCCGACACTTGGCCTTGTTGAACCTCATACCATTGGCCTCAGCCCATCTGTCCAGCCTGTCCAGATCCCTCTGCAGAGCCAATCTACCCTCAAGCAGATCAACACGCCCCTCTAGTTTAGTGTCGTCTGCGAACTTACTGAGGGTGCATTCGATCCCCTCATCCAGATCATTGATAAAGATATTAAAGAGAACGGGCCCCAGCACCGATCCCTGGGGGACACCACTTGTGACTGGACACCAACTGGATTTAACTCCATTTACCACCACTCTCTGGGCACGGCCATCCAGCCAGTTTTTTACCCAGCGAAGAATACACCTGTCCAGGCCATGAGCAGCCAGTTTCTCCAGGAGAATGCTATGGGAAACAGTGTCAAAAGCCTTGCAAAAATCCAGGTAGATAACATCCACAGCTTTTCCTTCGTCCACTAAGTGGGTCACCTTGTCATAGAAGGAGATCAGGTTTGACAGGCATGACCTGCCTTTCACAAACCCATGCTGACTGGGCCTGATCACCCTGTTGTCTTGCATGTGCCGTGTGATGGCACTGAGGATGATCTGCTCCATGACCTTCCCAGGCACCAATGTCAGACTGACTGGCCTGTAGTTCCCTGGATCCTCCTTCCGGCCCTTCTTATGGATGGATAGATGTACCTATTGGAGTATTCTCTCAAATGTGAAATTGATTTGAAAATGACTCTGAAATAAAGCAATGTAATCAAAATCAGTTCTGACATATTTGTTTGGTTTTGCAAGGAGAGAGTAATTAGGCAGATTCTGTATACCTTGCAGAAAAATAATTAATGCTATGTCTTACTCTGTTCTAATAGAAAGGAATTTGATCCAGTGTTTCAGGCTTGTTTCTTTTTTATAAACTTTAGCCAAAGACTAAAGGGAAAAGATACTTTTTTTTTTCCTAGAGTGCTCTGATTATGTAAACAAATATTTTTTGTGGGTAATTAGCTGGCACTATCAGTTCAGCTGTGATGATGGACCTTTGGAACTTTGCACTGTGGAAGGAAAGCACTGGGATTTCTTACGTTTTAAAATGAAAATGAAACCCCAAAACAAGCTGACGGAGGTTATGGCTGAATCTGGACTTGAGAGCAAGTCAGTGTTCAGTGCAAGACTCCTAAAGACTTAAAATATTTAGCCAAGTGTACCTTATGGAGTAAGGTACTAAGGCTAAGTATCTAAGGCTAAATACGGGCACAAGACCGATAGCCAACAAGTACCGTAAGGGAAAGTTGAAAAGAACTTTGAAGAGAGAGTTCAAGGCCCGCGGACGGTGTGAGGCCGGTAGCGGCCCCCCCGGCGCGCTGGGCCCGGGGCTTCTTGGAGTCGGGTTGCTTGGGAATGCAGCCCAAAGCCGGTGGTAAACTCCATCTAAGGTTATGGAGGACTGCTCAGTATTGTAACTTTGTATTATTCTGTTTATTGCATTTGCCTTCTGTTTGCAGGTAGTGGAATATGGTCTGTTTGTGAAGCACTATAAAGTTGAAGTTTATCTTCTTGAGCTGAAGCTGTGTGAGTGCAGCGACCCTGACAATGTAATTAGCTGCCACTTTAGCAAAGCAGATACTGTTGGTAAGTAGTTCTTTGATACACAAAGCTTTGCTCTGATGCTACCTCAGGAGCTATATTGTGCCCTCCAGAGCAGGAATCACAGAATGATGTTGATAAACTGGAGCAAGTCTAGTGGATACCAACAGGACAGTTGGGGTTGGAGCATGTGATGTGTGAGAAGAGGCCGAGGGAGCTGCGTTTAGTCTGGAGAAGAGAAGGCTTTGGCAGAACCTTGTAATACCTATGAGGAGGTTACTGAGAACATGGAGTCAGGCTGTTTACTGAGTCACAAAGCAAAAAACCAATAGACAATAGTCATAAGTTGAAACGGGACAGATTCCAGCTGAATATGATGAGAACGTTTTCTCTATTAGGACAGCTAGACATTTGAACAGGGCCCAGAGGGGTGGGGGGGATCTCCTTCCTTGCCAGGTTTGAACACCTGATTGGATAAGCCCCAGGCAGCCTGGTCTGAATTCAGCATTGACCCCGCTTTGAGTGGTTGGACGAGGAACCTCCTGAGTTTCTTTCAGCCGCAGTAGTTCTGTGTGCAACACAGGGAATTGTGATTTAAAAGCTTTGAGGAGCACATTGTTGACTAACTCATGTCCTCAAGAAACATCCACATCACTCATGTAAAACAGTTTTGTCTCTGGTTCTCATAGGATTCCTTCTTCCTAGTGTGTGAATATTGTCGAAACACTGAAAAAACTTCCTTCTTGAACCTATGTTTTCAAATGGTGACTGTTTCACAGAAGTTGGCCTTTCAGCAGAAACTTCTCAATGTGTCTCATTATTGGTTTGAGGACTTGACAGGCAAATACATGACTAAAACCAGAAGGTTTTCTTTCTTTCAGACTAAATATTAGACAAACTATATAAGCAATTGTAACTTCCGTGATACATTTTCTATGCAAAGAATCTTAAAGGATCTATGATAAAACTCTTTGCTGAATGTCTGGCCTGTCAGTTTTTTTTCAAAAGCACTCAAGTTTTAGGAATTCTTGTGTGTTGGTTTTTTTTTTTTTTTCCTGAACAGCTACCATCGAGAAAGAAATGAGAAAACTATTTAATATCCCAGCTGAGAAGGAAACTAGGTTATGGAACAGGTATACGAGTAACACTTATGAGCAGCTCAGCAAGCTGGATAGCACTGTGCAAGATGCAGGGCTCTATCAGGGTCAGGTAAGGGGCATAACTCTTTTTTTTTTTTTTTTTTTTTTTTTTTTTTAGATTCTCATGTACTGCTTTCTCTGTTGTGTAATTTTTTTTTACTTGTGTTTATGAGCAAACATTGAAAATGTGATTTGTTAATGATTTTGCAAAATGTGTAGCGGACTAGCAGTTACCTTTCTTTATTACCTGAACTCTCTTTCAGGTTGTTCTAATAGAAGTGAAAAATGAAGATGGCACATGGCCTGGACAGCATTTCCTGGCAAAGTAAGCAAGCATCTTCTAAAGGTTTCCACTATCTTGTCTAGCTTGTTCGCTTGGTTTTAGTGACCACATGTTCTCTTTGAAAACCTGGTTATCGCTGGTTATTGCAGATTTCTTTGTTTTGGGTATTTTGAAGAAGGAGAAAATTTTGAATATAAATATTCCTCACTGATTTTGCTGCTGGTTTCTTGTCCTGGCAAGTATTCTGTTTTTAAAGCCCATTTCAAATAGGTTGTGTAAGGATTAAATAGCTTAGGTTTCTATAGCTTAGGAGACGAAAGTGCTATTTATGTTGAGCTAGTCTACTTAAAAAGCTAACTCTGCGGGGGGGGGAGGGGAAGAAGTCTTCTACCATTGCAGAACAACAAGGATTTTGGAGTATATTTCCAAAGCTGCCAGTACTGAATGCTCAGAGTTCTGATAGTTCCTCCTTAGAAAGGGTATAGAAATAGCTGAGCAACACCCCCTGCTGCCAAAGACAATTATCAAAGCCTCTAAATACTGATTCTCTATCTCCACTATGTAATTTAGAGAAGAGATGAGTAAGAGGGGGGCTTGATGAAATGTTGTATGTATAGAGTGAATGGTGTAGAAGGGAAGTTGCATGCAGTGATAAGGAACTGCTCTTATCAAGTCATACTACAGAAAGTAAAATTCTGTGATTTTACTAGTCTGATGGGCTACTCGCTTTCCTGTGGGTAGGCCATCCAACTTGATACTGATAAAGAAAATATTTTTACATGCAATACAGTTGACTTACAGAACTTGTTGCTGACTGATCTCATTTGAGATCAAGATCTTACTAGTGTTAAACTTGAAGAATGGATCAAATAGGTCAGTGAAACCTATTTTGAAACAATTCTCTAGTTCTGAGATATAATACTGGGTAAATGGATCAGGAGAAAGTTCATAGGATTATAATGAACTTTCTGTAAGTGTGCAATGTGAAAAGCATCTAAACATTCATATCATGTACATGTTGGAGTACTGGTTGACAGTCGGTATTAGAGAGGCAGCCGTGCAGGACCAGATCATAACCTTTTGTGTCCATGTGAAGCAATGCTAAACAGGGTCGCTGTGGCATTCCCAGGCCTCAGTCTTGTCTTTTTCAGCAGCTAGTCTGATAGGTAAAGACTTTTAATTAACCTCTAGTGATATTTGAATGAAAACGGTTATCAGTATGCAGATTAATATTTTATAATGATGTAGAAATAAAGAGTTGCTTATTATAATGTAGAACTTGCGAAATTGTGTGACTTGATGCTGATAATGGTGGCTGGAAGAATTGTATTAAGTCATACATGTTGGATGAGCTATTCCTTTATACTTTGTCTTGGCTAATTATTTCCTTGCCCGTTATCTCTGTTAAGAAACTAAGCATGTATATTCCACCTAATGTCTTCCTTATACAGTTGGGTGCGTTGGTTTAGCAAGTTCTGCTCTCTAGCTCTTGTGCCCTTATTTAGTCTTGTGGGTTAAATGCGTAATAACTGTTCAGAAACACTGTTTGGGAAGACAAAGAGGGGAAGAAGAAGCTGGACTCCTTCTCCTCTTTAGGATTGATGTTGGTGTGTGCTGATCAAATGTGAAGGACCTTTATATGTGGCTCGGGCAAAGGCTGTGTCTCAGGAAAGCAGTATGCTTTCACATCTTTGGGTTATAACGAGCCCTGCTGGACAAGCATTATGCCTTCCTATGCTAAAGGTGGCTGTGTCATGTAAGGCAAGTCAGGTAGAAGGATTGGACTTCAAAATTCTTTCCGTGTTTGAAATGGGTGGAGGAAAAAGTTGAGAACACACTCTTTCATAGACATAAGATAACAAAAGTTAATGAGCAATAAGTATTTACCTGTTAGGTTCAGTGATGTTTATTTTCTATGCCATTTTATGTCTTTAAGCTACTAATATTGTACAGCAGTTGCCTTGATAACCCCAAACCCACATATGAATAGTACTCATACTGTTGAAAATGAGGAACGCTATACTGTATCTGGACCAGGTGTGTCCAGTAGCCTGCCTCATAGCATGGGCAGTAGCAGATGTATGCAGGAGGAATAAAAAAAGTTCCCTGTAAGAAGAGGATATAATTAGCAATGCATTTGCAGTGGTATACTGATGTCTTCTGGTAGCCTGCAGCTGAGACTTTTCCCAAGATGGTTAAGTCTAGATATCTATGTTGAATATATGTTGACAGGCTGGGGGGGCTTCTGTTCTGCATTGTGGTGCTTCCTCTGTTGCATATCTTCACTCCTTGTCAAATTGAGTGGGCTGGTGACAGTCTAGGCTGGATCATTTGTAGATCTTAAGTTTTCTTTCTGTGGGTCTTTCAAGGGTTATTTCACAAAGCTTTTTACCTATTTTTAAGGGATTTATATTTAAAAAAGAAATAGTGAAGCTCTGGGTTTTTTTTGTTATATAATATATTCTTAGTGAGTAAGCTAGGTTTAGCTTTTCTTTCTTGAATCATTGGCGTTGCTCCATATTAATTAATTTATATTTGCTCTGTGCTTTCCTTTCACATCAGTCATAATGCTTAAGTTTATTTGGTTTCCTTCCCTTTTTTAGCCTATCTTCATATAAATGCATAAATATTTAATACTCTGTAGTTCGTAATTTATTTGATGTTTGAATATTCTCCAGCTAGTTCTCATATTTTATTGAGTCCTTAATTTTTTCAAGACGTTCTTTTATTAAGGGTATTTTCTTTTATTTCATTTAGTTTTAAATACACTGTGTAAATTCCACCTCCCTATGAAGTTGAAACCTAGGAGAGCACAGTGGAAAGATTTTGTACTAATCTCAGGTTGAGTCTTTAACATAACTTAATCTTGGAGCAGCATAGATTTTTTTTTTCCCCTTGGAGAGCGGTAATTTAATAAATAAAATAATTGATAAAACTTTTCTATGTAATTAAAAAAAATAGATTCTTGTTTTGACCATGTGCTTTCATTTGCCAGATATCTCAGCAGACAAATCTCAAGTGAAAGCGTACTCTGACTTAGGGTGTGTTCTCAGTTGATCTTATTTTTTTTTTTTTTTCCTTTTGTTCTGGAAACATTAGATGTCTGTACTGCAATTAAATATTGCCAGCATTTTAACTGTTTCTGTGAGCTAGTAAAAGACTCGCTAATCTGGAGTGTAAGGTTCAAAACTCATTAATGGGTTAGGACATGGATTATCTTTCCGTGGGCGTGTGCTTGCATATATGTGTTGCATTAAATCAATATTATATGTTTAAGACTCCAGATTAATAAGTTTAGTGCAAAGTCATGGGGACTATTTATACGTGTAAAATCTGTGGGTGACTGTGAGCAATTGAACTGGGCAGAACTGGTGAGAGAGGAAGGAGGAGATGAGAGTAGCCGGAGAGAAGATACAGAGTTCCCAGCCTAGAAGAGTACGAGTCTCGCCCTGTTAACTGGTGAGGTGTTCAGGGTAGGTTACACTAGGTTACATTAATATTGCAGAAAGTAATTCTGTAGTAAAGGAGGTTCTTTATGTGGGAAATAACTAATCTGGTGCTTTTTGGAAGCCAAAGCTGATACCAGAGGTGAGTTGGAAGCTGCATTAACAGCATGGCTAAGAAAGATAAGTGAGACTATCGTCCTGAAAACCTGTTCTGCTCTTTCATGAGGCTAGGAAAGTCTGTAATGTTGGTAAGCTGTTATGCTTTCTAAATAAACGTACACTTTAAAGTTCTGAAGAATTGGACTCCTAGCTGCATCTGGTGTCAGCAGGAACTGTGAATGCTCTGTGCTAAGGTGTGGTTTGAAAGAGAGTTGAGTAACTCCAAATTTTAATCCTATCTCAGGCAAATGTTTTGCTCCAGTATTCTGTTTCTCAGCTGGAGGAAATATATTTAGCCAAGACCATGGGGAACTTTATATTGGGACATCTTTCTTTGGGCTGCATCACTTTAACACTAAAAGCATTTATGAGAAAGTTTTTCCTTACTTGATGGTGTAAACAAATGGGATGTAGAGTGCTCTGCTGTTGGTAGAGGAATGGTGAGCATCTGCATCGCTACCTGTGTGCCAAAAGAGGCCTTGGAAAGCTGGGTGTTCATGTCATTTGTTATTCGCAGAATACATGTGTGCAAGGTGACTGTGGGGTGGGCAGGTTCCCTGTCATAGGGATTTTTCCCCACCATTTGCTGCTTGTCAGAGGCACTGGCTCCTACCACGGGAAACGGCTTTTCCACATGTTTGGCAGCCTTCTGTGTGTTTTCCCTGCCATCAAGCTGGCTGACATCTTACAGAAAAAAATGCTCTTCAACTCCACAGAAGTTCTGGGTGGTATATTCAGAGTATGTCTGGCTACTGTTGTTTGTTAGTTTGCTTCTCCCTAAGGAACAGTTCCCTAAGGAACTTTATTGTTATAGTTTGAAACTGCTTTTGCTACTAGATGAGGTTTTAGAAGAGGGAATGGATTATACTTACTCTAGGAATTTCGGAATTGGAGG
This sequence comes from Vanellus vanellus, assembly GCF_965231255.1. Taxonomy (NCBI): domain Eukaryota; kingdom Metazoa; phylum Chordata; class Aves; order Charadriiformes; family Charadriidae; genus Vanellus; species Vanellus vanellus. The sequence continues at coordinate 17,673,769 of NC_138914.1, read as the reverse complement.
CATCCTTTGTTTCTGAAGGGAGATTACATCAGTGATTCTATGGAACTTGGTCTTCTTCAATTGTTACTTATAAGATGCTGAAAATAAAATCCAGAGCTAGCAGAGTTCCAGCTCAGTCCTAGCACACACTTTATCTTGAGTATGAATAAGAAATCATGTCAGATCTATAAAAGTAGCACCTTTTCCATCAGGTATTGCTTTTGAAAGCAGGAGTGAAGTTGTATTTAGCATGTGCCTGGTAGCTGTCTGCCTCCCTTTGCAATATGCAGCGGGAAAATACCTTCTGGTTCTTTGGTTGCTGCTAGAGTTTTCATGCCGTTTCCCCTTCCCGCTCTTCTATTTGCTGGTGGCACTGTATACTCGGTGGACTTCCCCCTGGTACTTTCATCAGTAAAAATGTTGGAGGAATTGTTGCTTAATTCACCCGTCTTGTAACACATGTAGCTTTTCTCAACTATTCAGTCTTGTATCAGGTTGAAGAGATGCCTAAATCAACATTCAGCGATGTTGCATGCTGGAAATTACCGTACAATTTTAAGACCTTGATGGTTGATGTGTATTTTGTAGGTACATAATACCATAATTAAATGCCCTTTCGTATTTAAAACTGATCTCCTTCCCCCATTTCCTTGTCTGCTGATGATTTCAGAGGACCCCTTCAGCAATGGGGCTAAACGTTCTGTGGGCAGATCTGTATTACATGACTTTCAAGTGCTTGAGTTGGCAGCAGATGCCATGCCTTCAAAGTAGCATTGAGCATGTAAGATAAGTTAAGGAGGCTTTTGCATGTAAGAACTTTCTAAATGAAAATCCATTATGGCCTTTGCCAATTAAATCTGAGGTCTAACTTTTCTTGCTTTGACAAAAACTTTCTGTCACAATATTTTTATTTTTTTTATATTGGTAGTTTAAAGGAGAAGGACTACTTCTACTATGTGCTCTGAAGGTAGCCTCAACTGAATTGAAGTACTTTACCTGTCTCTGTCTTCCAACCACTTCAAAGCCTCTTACAGTATATTTTCAAGCTGTTCAGCTTAGCAGTTTTTCTACTTATCAGCCATATGGCCTCACAGTTTCTGTGCTAGATTAATCTAACTTTGTCCTCTTTATGCTGCTAGTCTCCAGATTTCTCCTCACTTGCCATTTGTGTGGGTTTTTGAAACATTGTGTGGCAAGATATGAAACGTCTGTCTTTAATTGGCAGATGGGGGGCAACATGCATGGTTATAGTGAAACATGAAGTTGTGTACGTGGGGATGAAGAACATTAGTCTGAAATACATGTTGGACTCTGGGAGTTTGATTCCAGTCCTGGTTCAGTCTCCTGAATGTGAGCTCCTGTAGCAACCTTGAGGCAAAACCAAATAACCTCACTGGTTCAGTAGGGAAATGCTGAGTGTGCACCAGAAGACTTTTTCGATAACTGGCGCACTGATAAAACTGTGTGTGAAATGATCATATCCTGTTGAGGCTGTCAACAAATCTGAAAAGTAGACTAATGAAAGATTTCAGAAGGCGCCAAGTGAACTGTTGAAGAACTAACAAATAATTTTTGTGCTAGAAGACTTAAAAGTTGAAGTATTGTATCAGTGAGCAACATAAAAGTTGATTTTAACACTTTAAAGCTTCTGTGGGATATGAGAAATGGAAATCGAAGAAGGGACTCTACAGGCAGCAGACGTGGAGATGAGCACAAACCATTGTCCAGATGATGAAGCCAGGTACTCATGCTGCAAATCATAGAATCATAGAATGGTTTAGATCGGAAGGGACCTTAAAGATCATCTAGTTCCAACCCCCCTGCCATGGACAGGGACACCTCCCACTAGACTAGGTTGCTCAAAGCCCTGTCCAGCCTGGCCTTGAACACCTCCAGGGATAGGCCATCCACAACTTCTCTGGGCAACCTGTTCCAGTGCCTCACCACCTTCAGAGTGAAAAATTTCTTCCTAATATCTCATCTAAACCTGACCTCTTCCAGTTTAAAGCCATTCCCCCTCGTCTGTCACTACATGTCCTTGTAAAAAGTCCCTCTCCGGCTTTCTTGTAGGCCCCCTTTAGGTACTGGAAGGCTACTATAAGGTCTCCCTGAGCCTTCTCTTCTCCAAGCTGAACAACCCCTACTCTCTCAGCCTGTCAAGTTTCTTCTGACTGTAAGGGTTACTGATCATTGGAAGAGTTTAGCTGTAGTCTGCTGGATTGGCTGTTGCTGGCCACTGTGAAACCATGATGGTAGATTTTTCTACAAGCGGTATTTTACCTCAGACAGGAGTTGGCTTGACAGACTGTCAAGTCGATGTCAAAGTAGAGAGCAGTGACGAGTGGTGTTGCTCAGGGGTCGGTACTGGGGCCTGTACTGTTCAACCTCTTTGTTGGAGACATGGACAGTGGGGTCAAGTGCACCTCAGCGAGTTTGCCAATAATACCAAGCTGTTTGGCAAGGTAGACATGCTGGAGGGGAGGGATGCCATCCAGAGGGACCTGGACAGGCTGCAGAGGTGGGCCCAAGCCGACCTCATGCAGTTCAACAAGGCCAAGTGCAAGGTCCTACACCTGGGTTGGGGCAATCCCAAGCACAAATACAGGATCGGTGGGAAATGGCTGGAGAGCAGCCCTGAGGAGAAGGACCTGGGGGTGCTGATTGATGAGAAGCTCAACATGAGCCAGCAATGTGTGATTGCAGCCCAGAAGGCCAACCGTATCCTGGGCTGCATCAGAAGAAGTGTGGCCAGCAGGTCAAAGGAGGTGATTCTGCCCCTCTACTCCACTCTGGTGAGACCCCACCTGGAGTACTGCATCCAGCTCTGGAGTCCCCAACATAAGAAGGACATGGCCCTGCTGGAGCGTGTCCAGAGGAGAGGCACGAGGATGATCCGAGGGCTGGAGCACCTCTCCTATGAGGAGAGACTGAAAGAGTTGGGGCTGTTCAGCCTGGAGAAGAGAAGGCTCCGGGGAGATCTTATTGTGGCCTTCCAGTACATAAAGGGGGCTTACAGGAGAGCTGGGGAAGGACTTTTTACTAGGGCATGTAGTGATAGGATGAGGGTGAATGGTTTTAAACTGGAAGAGGGCAGGTTCAGATTGAACATTAGGAAGAAGTTTTTCACTTTGAGGGTGGTAAGGCACTGGAACAGGTTGCCCAGAGAGGCTGTTGTGGCCCCGTCCCTGGAGGTGTTTAAGGCCAGGCTGGACATGGTCTTGGGCAACCTGATCTAGTGGGAAGTGTCCCTGCCTATGGCAGGGGGGTTGGAACTCGATGGTCTTCAAGGTCCTTTCCAACCCAAACCATTCTATGATTCCATGACTCAAATTGTGCTTAAGCAGGAGGACTGATTCAACAGTCATACCATGCAATCTCATCCTTAAACCTGTGAAACTGTTTTCTTCAATTCCTGAACATGGTTAGATGAAGTCTTTCTTTGCTATAGCTTACTGTTGTGTAGATTTGGGTAATGAAATGTATCTGAATGTGTTTATCCCTGTCAGAAACATTGTGGTGATGATCAAAGGGAGGCTGCAGGAGCTTGGCACCTTCCAGTCCAGTGTCTGTTGTGCCTACAAAGAGCAAACTGAGAGTGCATTCAGGGGTAACCCACTGAGTAGCCCAGAACATTTTGGAAGGATCTCGGTCATGAATGTTGAAGAAGAGATAATGTTTATCTCTTACTTCAGAGCAAGGTGCTGGGGCCTCCATTTCCAAGGAAGCGGAAGTCACATACTGTGAGAGATGGCAGTGGAGGGGGCAAGTGTCTTTGACCAGTCAAAGTCTGCGTGTTCCACAGAAACCCTTTTTGGGGCACTGGGGATAAATGCTTGGCATCCAGGATTTCTATTGTTACCTCTCTGTGCAAATGAGGCAGTCTCCTCAAGAGCCTACAGTATTGTGGGGTCAGTAACAGTAGCTTCCTGGGCTTAAAATGAGAAGCTTTCAGAGGAAAACTTTTTTCTTAGCTGCTGTCTGTACCTTTCAACCTGGAATCAGGTACCTTTGTGACTGTCTTGTGAAATGAGGGGGAGCAGCTGTGCTTAGTAAATCCTTAATCTTTCTTCAGTTATTAGAGATAGATGAGTAACTTGTAAAATGTAAGGGTCCTTAGCATTTTTATCTTCCCAAGTGTATTTGATCTCTATTTTTTTTTGTTTCTCCACACTTGGAAAGCTGCTGGCCTCTCTTTTGTTGTTTTACTTCTTACATGATCTTCCCCATTTTCTAACAGGAATTCACTCAGGATCCTTCATGACTTTGTAGGTAGACTTTTCCCACTCTGTGACTTGTTTCTTTCTTATCTTTGCTTTCTGATCCTTTTTTTTTTATCCTTCCCTGTAGTTCTTCGCTTTTTTTTTATGTGCGTAGGATACTATTGAAGATAGTATCCTACTATCCAAGATACTTGGAACTCTTCAGTTGCCATCTGACTCTTGATTATGCACTGCCTCTATGCTTCTATTGGAAATTATTAAATCCCTTATGAGGTCATCCTCCTTTTCTTCCTGCTAGATTTTCTGCATATTATTTTCCAAATGTGTTATTCTGTTCTCTCACTGAGGTCAAACATGTCGAGATGCTGCATTTTCAGGTCTAGCATTTTCTAGGTTGCCCTTCGTTGCTTCTAGATAATTCACTTCACTTCTACTTCAGACTTTTAAAGGTGTGTTCTTAATGGATTTACAGGCTATTGTTAGCTTAACTATTTTATTCTTGACCCTTGAAACTTCCACGTGTAGAGCATGAGTCTGATAATTGTTGTTTTAGTCTAGACCCTCTTGTTCTTTCATTGATCTTACCTTTGTGTCCAGGTAGTCTTGAGAAGTTCCACCTCCAATGTGTAATGACCATAAGAGTGTGTATTGTCCCAGAAATGGTTGTAGTTATTTCCATAGATCTGCTCGTTCTTGTATACTTTCCAGTGTACTTTTTGGTTGTGCTGGCTGGTGAGTTGGGTTTTTTAGCATGCTTCAGGTTTAAACTGTGTTTGGGGTTTGTGTTTTCATCTGGAAGCTTCTGTTGTAACTTGTTTCCTTCTGCATTTATTTTACCACTCTTATATTTCCAAACTGGTAAGTCTGTCCAACTGTTCTGCCTCCCCTTGGCCATTATGGCTTGTTCTTTATCTTCTAGTTTTTGCTTCACAGAGGTTTGCCAAGACTGTTTTCTGAGCTATGAATATGCATTTTTAGTTTGTATCATTGGAGAATCAAGGCCATCATTGAAAGAGATACAAGAACAAGCTAAAGCGTGAGGGCACTGTCCTCTGCTGGTGTTCTGCTGTGCTTTGGGTGTATTAGCCGCTGTTGTGTGGCTGTTGGTGTCCTGCACATTTTTGCATTCAGTTTTGCATGTTTATTTGGGCAAGGATGGAGAGAATAGACTATTTCCCAGTTAGCTCTTGCTATAGAGAAATTAATTACTATCAAAATAGTTTCTTTAAGCTTGATTATGTAGTACTATCTTGTGGTTTTGCTTTTTTTATGGAGCCAAAGCTGTCTATGACAGAACATTGCTGAATTTTAGTGCCTTGTTGGTCTTTTATAACACTGTATTCTGGCTCTTTTCTGGAGGAGGAGAGTAGTAGCATGGAATAGCCTGGGATTCACAGCCAGAGACTTGAGTCTTACGAACCTTTTTAATCTGTTTCATATCTCCAGTCTCAAAATGCTGAGGATTACTGTGTGTGCCACACATACATAGCAGTGTGTCCTGCCTCTGAGCAATGTAGTTGTATCAGCTAGGCTCAAACTGGTTTATGCCCACCCTGGTTATCTTCTTACTAATTAACGTTCTGTTTGAGTGCGTGATTTGGGTTTCAAGTAGGGAAGGACCGACTGTCACTTTTAATGTGGGCAAGTTTTTTGTGGTCTTAAGATTGGGATTCTTTTTTGCTTGCTTGTTTCAAGGTGGTTTGCTCATAAACTTGAAGCTTGCTTCCCTGTCCCTCATGCCATCTGAATTGCCTACTTATTTCAGTCTGGGACCCAGATTTTGCCTTAAGCAAGAATTGTTACTCCTGCTTCTGATACTTTTGTCTGAGGTTTCTGTTCCAGACAAGCATTTGGAAGTGTGATTGCACAGATCAAGACAGTAAATTCTGTGTGTGGGAACTAACTGTAATGCAGCAAGTCCTTGGAGTTTTGTGGGAGGTGGGGTGGGGGGTGAAAAAAGTAGTAGCTCTGTTTCTACTTCTTTTTCCTTTCTCCCAGATCAAGCACTGCAACTAGCAGAAACTTTACTACCTCTTCAAAATCATCAGCAAGTTCTTATTCCTCAATGTCTGCCACTTCTGTCATTACTAACGGTGATAGCAGTAACTCCTATGGACTGAACAGCTCCCACCTGGGCAGGGGGTAAGAGCAGGAACGTTCTTTTTGCTTCTTCGTCGTTCATGTGAATAATCCTGTGCATCTTTACCAGTATAGAAAAGGAGTGTGATGGTGCCCTTTGAGGAGTTCTGCTACTCTTGTTTACCTGTTTATCAGACTTTACTTTTGAAACCACTGTGTTCTGCTATTCCTTGCTCACTTGCAAAAGTAGCGCATGTTCCAAATCTTACTAACTACTAGGACATTGCCTGATTTTGAGGGGATTGGGGGTACAAGGGAAGGGTTTCTATTATTTTCTCCATCTGCTAGTGTAGTAGAAGCCTTCCCAGGTAGAGATCATAATTTTCTTGTTAGGTCTTACCATATACCATATAGACTTAGGTAGACTCTTGCTGCATTAGTGTGCTGTGTACTTGTAGACTTGTAGAGGAAATTACTGTGGTGTGAGCCATAAATTAATAATAGACTGTAATGATTAATGTTTCCAAAGTTAGCACATACACTTCACATTCCTGGTATTCAATATTAGCCACTATGAAGCAGCAGAAACATGTAGGCTGGTTAAAAAATTTAATTAAACAGTTTTTTGTCTCGTTTGATGTGACTCTTGAACAGTATTGAGACTTGGTAAACTCATTGTGGAGTTCACTATGGTGTCTTTCTTTCAGAGGTTCTGGATTTGTCTGTAACTCTTACAACTGCAGGGACAGTGCTTCCCTGTCACAACCTGGACTCTGTGGACTCAGTAACCTTGGAAACACCTGCTTCATGAATTCTGCATTACAGGTAAGAATTGGAAAGAGCCCTCTTTAGAATTAAATAAGAGCAGTCTCGCAGAGATTGTGGATTAAAATCTGTGGAAAGGAAAGCATGTTTTAATGTGATTCAATGAGGAGTCTGCACATGGAATTTAAAAAAACAAACAAACAAAAAAAAAAACCAGAAAAAACACAAACCCCAAACAAAAATCAGGTAATGTTTAGTTTGGCTTATGTGTAGCACATTAGTAGTATAAAACATAGTACAGTATTAAGGACTGGATCGGAAGTACATGACTTCTGAAAAGGCTATGGGGGAAGTCATATGAAACAGGTGCCTAACTGTAATGCAAGGTCCCAATGCTGTGCTCTGACAAAAATGGTCTGATGTAGAGGATGGTTTTACTTGTTTGCGTTGCATAAGTGACATTAGCAGGTCACTGCATGCAGTTCTGGGGTCTGTGTTTAAAGATTCTTGACAAATTAAGAGTATGAAAAGCCACAGGAAGGATTCAGAGTCATTGTGTGGGGTGTTAAGGTTGTAACAATTATGCAAAGCTAATAATTATTAGTGTACTTATTATCTCTTAGGTTTATTTGGTTCATCTTAAAAAATGCAGAAACGCGTTAGGGATAGTTGTTTGCTAAGAAATTAAAACAAAACGTGAGCCAACTTGTATGAACTTTGATTTAAGCAATGGGCAAACTTTTAGGGTGGTACAAGTGCTATGTAATGACTTCTGTCACTCTGGCATCTCTGAAAGCTAGAATAGGTCTTAAAATAACTATAATGCATTATGCATGTGGTATTCAGGATACCACAATAAACTTGGACTGCCTCACTTTTTTGTTTGATGTATCTTTATTTTCACTTGTATTGTGGTAACCTTAAACTGCATTATGCTTTCTTGAATTTGATAGCTAAGATAACTTTTAAAATTAATTTTTATTGTTGAAGTAACTTAATCCAAACACACTTCAATCTTAATTTTGCATGCAAACTAGTCATGTTAAGGACCATTTACTTTCTTTCTTGTATTTACCATTAGGCTTTAATTTTCTAGACATCAGTCTTTCAAATGCACATTTCTGCCATAATTTTTGGAAGTTCTTGGAATTTTGTCAGCAACGGTTTCCCAGTGACAGGCTGGTGTCAAACGATAGCGGGCTATAAGCACTTTAATGTCGTTTGCCTGGAGAAAGACACTTAACGCCTGGGCATTGGAACTGGAAAGATATGGTAGGAAATAAATTCCACATAGTACGCATCAAGGCAGTGAAAGTGGAGTTGGCTAAAGGACAAGACTACGCTTTTCTGACCCTCTCCAAATTGCCATGTATAACTGCTGGGAGACCTGTGTACCTACACCCAGCAGGTGTGTACCACTGTACAGGCATCTGCCACAGCACCTGAAATCTCAGGTATTCAGAGAGAGCTTAGTTTAATATTTTCTTGATACTACAGTGCCTTGAAGCCCTAGTAATTTTGATCGTATCTCAGATTTGGCTCTTTTCTTGTTCCCACGTCCAAGTCTTGCCTTACTTATCTGAGTGTCGCGTCTTGCGATAAGCTTTGAGTCTTTGAATTACTGGACTAGGGAAACCACTTCCTGTGCTAGTTTTACCTGTGTCCTGAGGTTTATGGTGATTTCCCAGGATGTATTAAATCTTTACTATGTTACACTGATAATAAGTATATAAAGGGGATAGTAGATATGGAGTGGTATCCTTCCTGCCTTTAAACTTTGCTGACTTTTTGATGGTGATTTTTTTAATGGCATTTGGTTCTTTGTAGGACAACATGTAGCTTGTGTTTCACCTCAAGGAGTAACAAGGCCCTGTCTTATTCTCACTGTTCCTTATATTAGGATTTCAAGGTTAGAAAGTGAATATGGGATGTAGACTTGAACATTAAGGTGACATCTCTAAAGACCTTTCTGACGTGTTCTGTGCAGATTTCTTTGTAATGCATCAGTAAGATAGCCTACCCTGCCACTTCAGTAATGTGTGGAAAAACAAATCTATGTAAATATGCACTCAAATTCAGTCTCACCAGTTTTGTTAATAGCGTAGTACATGCTCTGATCTGAAAGCTGGGTTTGTTATTTCATTGTCACAGATTTGTTGTCCTGTGCAGTAAACTTTTCTTAATGCTTTTTCAGTGTCTGAGCAATACCCCTCCTCTGACTGACTATTTCCTGGAAGATAAGTATGAAGCTGAAATAAATCAGAACAATCCACTGGGGATGAGAGGAGAAATTGCAGAAGCCTATGCAGAGCTCATTAAACAGATTTGGTCTGGGAGACAGTCTCACGTGGCCCCACGTATGTTTAAAGTAAGTACTCCATGTTCTTGTAGCATAGCTCTTTGACAGAAGAAACAGTGAAAGTTAATATGCCTTCCACTTATTTTGGTGTTATGAAAGCAGTAGTGACAGAATTGCTTCAGTGTTGTTTCACGTTTTATGTAAATGCTTTGCAGAGTACAGGGAGGAACTTGCCAGTCAGTAGTGTCATACCCTGGAATTGGTTACTGCTCTTCAATGTTAAATGCCTTACTAAGTAAATGACCTTCCAGCCTCTGAGTTGTTTACAGATGCATCAAAATGATCTTTGCTACAAAACTAGGCAAGGTCATGTGAATTGCCATCTGTGAACTTTAATCTGAAAGAAAAGGTGTGCAAGTTATAAATTTAAAAAATGAAATTATAAAGTGGTGAGCAAAATGCACCCCCTTGTCTGTAACGTTAATTATTGGTTTAATGTTCCCAGTGCTTCACTGTAAAGAGCTGCTTTCAGCTGAAATACTGCAATGTAGCAGTTGTGTATGAACCCCTAGAAAAATTGTAACTATGTCTTTTATTTTAAATATAATGCAAAAATGCTCTGGTGCAAGACAATGTAATTAAAGCATCCAAAGAACGAGAGTTTGCTTCTGTACTGCAATCACAGCATATTGAGAAAGAGTGACAAAGGAGACCTTTGATTTAATAACAGTGTTAATTATCTTTATAATATAAATAACCCTTCAGTTTGGGCTCCCTTGCAGTTGTCATCTTGAGTGGTTATAATGTACTAAGCATAATTCTGCAAGCCTGTTGGAGACTGTTTGAGAAAACTAGTGATGGTCAGTAGGATTGACCACTCCTTCAGCTGATTGTTTTTCCTGTGGGACCCCTTTCTGTTGTTTATTATTATTATTATTAATTTTTATTTAGAAGCAGGAAATAGCAGTGTTGTGAGATAGCACTTATGAAATAAGAGGTTGTATTTGGGTGTGCTGTTTCTGGCTCTTGGTAACTCAGGCTGTTACGTTTCATAGCTATTCTAAAAATAGTGATAGAAAGCTAGAGGTTACTGTGGCAGAGGATTTCAATCTTAGTTTTAAGCCAGTTTTGTTATTTTGTAAGTATCTTCTGCAAGCATTTTTGCCTTGCAGTCCACCTTCTTGAAGATGCTACCTTATAGCAAGTCTGCATTGTGGGAACTGTAGGTTACTGAAAGAGAAATTAAAGTACAAAATGCATCAGGCAGATAGGTCCTGTGTACTGTTTGTTTGCAGGTTCCTAAATTAATATTGATGACTTAGATTTCTAGCATCGCAGCACTGAATGTGTTCTTCCCTCTCAACACTAGGGGGGAAAAATAAAAATAGTTGGGAAATTTATTCTGGCACTCTTACTGTGTTAGCATCTATGTCAGTGTGGTTTCCTGCTAACGTAACGTAGCATGGAGTTGATCTCTGCAAAAGCCAGAGTGATTTTATTCCTGTCTTCTACACGTAGGTCATGCTCACCCCCCTCTGACTCTTACCTTTGTGTTTCAGACACAGGTTGGCCGATTTGCTCCTCAATTTTCAGGATACCAGCAGCAGGATTCCCAGGAACTCTTGGCTTTTCTTCTAGATGGTTTGCATGAGGATTTGAACAGAGTGAAGAAGAAGCCCTACCTAGAGCTGAAGGATGCCAATGGCAGACCTGATTCGGTATGGTGCCCTTTACTTGAGGGTGGGGCAGGTAGTGCTTCAGGGGAATTTAATTGGGTTTTGTGACACTTTATGGCCTTCCTGCTCAAAGGCCACACAATCATCCTACCTACAAAGCAGTGTACCTGGGAAGAGAGAACCCTGTTGTGCTTTATGGCCTGGCTGACTCTTTGTGACACCTCATGGCATGTTGCTGTTGCTCTGCCTTACAAAATGTTCATGTACTGGTGTGCAGGAAGATGCGCTTGTGGTACAATGCTGCAGTGGAAAGGAAGGAAGTTTATCTCATGACATAACTGCTACCCAAAAGTAGGCTGTAGTTACTACTATGACCTTTCCTCCTGACAACTCAGGCCCACCTTCTTCCTCCAGGTAGATTGAGCAGCAGCTTTTACTGTCAGTTTGAGGAGAGCGCTTGCTGTGTAGGCCATCGTACTTGCATGTGAACTTGGGTGGGACTGGGACCGTTCTCACATGGAGGTGCTGGGGTGCCCCTCAAATAAGGGTCTGAACATGTGCCCTGGGCACAGGGTTGTGAGCAGCCATTCTGGTGTCCCACTGATAGACAGCACAGTATAAAATGAAATAAGCTTTTAGGTCAGACTTCTCACGTGTGCTCCCTCATGGCCTCTAGACAACCGTTATCCATGAACTACATTTAAAACCAGGCTGAAAAGGGTGCATGAAAGCACTGGTCAAGGCAAGGAGAGAGCCAAGGTATAAGTGACTTGGTACAACCATGGATCTTGATGATTTCCTGATGTTTGGTGAACTACCAACATCTCCTTAAGAGGCTTGACTTGATTTTTCTCCTTTCTGGTGCCATGGAAATGGTACACTGATATTAAGAAACTTTACATTTTATTTAATTTAAATTTGAATTTAAACACCCTTGGGCTCCAGTTACCCACTCTACCTAAATAGACAAAATTAATTATCTTATGCTGTTTCCCTGACAGAGGCCAGAAAAGTCTCTTCTGTTTGTTTTTTTTTGTTTGTTTGTTTGTTTTTTTTTTTTTCTTCCTGCCTTTCCCTGTCCTCTCTTTCCCAGTCAACACTTATATGTGAGCCCCTTGCAGACACTTCTTTGTTCCTCTGAAGTTGGCAAAAGCTGTGCTAAGATTAATGAGACACATAATAGTGAAACATCTTTCCTGAAATGAACTCACGCTCTCCTGATCAGGCATTTACCTCTTGTCACAATACAAACATCAGCAACATACTGACAAACGCAGACTCCAGAGTAAATATATTAGGTGAAAACATGCTTTAGGAGCATCTAAAAGCCAGATGCAATAATTATTTTTAGGAAGTGTTTGTGGCTAGTTGTTTTTTCTCTTAACGGGCAATAATTTCATATTGTTTGCAGTTTCTTGCATAATACAGTGCATGTGGCAACACCACAAGAAGTGGTATATTTAATCTTTTCTCTCCAAGAAATGCTGATGATTGTGGGATGGAAAGGGTGCTCAGCATGCCTTTATTTTATTTAGGTACTTTCATCCCTGTGATGTAGGAGACAAACGTGTATCTGCCTTGCATCCATATCACTGTAGTTCTTGGAGCTAGTTAGTCTGTTCCCATCTCAGCATCCTGGTTAGTGACAGTAGCACTGCAGTGTGTGTGTGTGTCTATGGCACTTACTTCACTTGAGATGTATATAAAATATATGGTATTGTACCATAAACTAAAAGTTTCACGCTAAGAAGAGCCTCTGATTGCATCGAGTAGACAAATGCCATTTACCAGATGCCCTTAGATAAGGAGTTTATAAGTTGTATTGTGAAAGTCTTCAAGGGATTGTAATTTGTCTCCTTTAATACTTTCTTTGTGAGACATGGACCATCATTTTCCCAGAAGAAAAATCTCTCTACTTCTTTCTTGGAAGCTGTAACTACAGTTGTCTTTCAAAAGTGGGGGCAGCAGTCCATTCCTCATGGAGGAGAGTGGAGCGTATCTCGTTAGCAGCTTGATGTCCTGAAGAGCAGTGTGTAACCCTGTCACTGTTCCCTAAGCTCCATTCATGCTTCTGGCATTGTGTGCACCAAGGAATACCTGACCAAGTGACTCTGCTAAAATAGATGTATTACATTTGTCTTTACTCAAGGCCTTAATTTCACTGAGAAGAAATCCCAGTGTGTTATCCCTCTCCTCTTACGTGAAATATACCTGTCAGTATCAATTTTCTGAGTGTACTTTGATCCCTGTGCTTGCCATGCTATGGAAGTGTTTGTGAGAAATAACTTAATATTATTCTTTTTCTTCTTACAGGAGGTTGCAAAAGAGGCCTGGGAGAATCATAGGCTGAGGAATGATTCTATCATTGTGGATATTTTTCACGGTCTTTTCAAATCTACCCTTGTTTGTCCCAAATGCTCCAAGGTTTCTGTGACCTTTGATCCCTTCTGTTACTTAACCCTTCCACTGCCCTTGAGGAGAGATCGTCTTATGGAAGTTACCCTGGTATATGCAGACCCACAGCGTAGACCTGTCCAGGTGAGACATGTTCAAGACACAACTTTAAGTCATTTGACTCACTCTTTTAGGTTTTAAAGCTGAGACTTCTCAAGTAATCTGAAGGACATTGATGTTGACCTTTGAGTGAGGTACAATGGATTTTTTAATGTAAAAACTGGGAATTGAACATGTGTAATCAAGTGGCTTTGTAAAATCTTGGTTTGTGAGACTATGGTCGTGGGTCAGCTGGAAGTGGCTTACCTGTTCTCGTGATGAGATTACCTGTGTGTGATGTACTGCTCCCTGAAAGCAGTAATGTGTTTGTATTGTCATGTTTACCTCATGTTACATTGGAAAAAGTAAAGGTGAAACTTACCTAAATCAGTAAGGCCTTTGAATTTCAAACGGAAATGAAAAACCATCCCTTTTGAAAAAAACTGAAAAATTACTTGATTGCTTTTAAAGCCTGCTTGATTCTAAGATAGACTGATATTTTAGGTCTGCCCCCCCTTTTATTTTCAAATAGGCCTGTGGGTGGGCACACACATACCTAAAGTAACCTTGTACGTGCCACACATCTCAAGAAAAGCACAAGATCTGGGACACTTAAGTAGAGTGACTAGATGGTCTTGATGCAGTTTTGGAGGTGCTGATTGGCAATATTTGCATGTGCTGTGGATTATAGTTGCAGATGGTAAAACTTGAGCTTTGTATATACACTGTGATAGGTACAGTGGAGAAGGATATATGCTGAATTCACAATAAATTATCCTGCTTTTTGTACAACTAAAATCAAGGACAGCAATCTTGTCACCAAGATTTTATAAAGAGCAAGAACAGAGAAGGGATTAACTGAGGAAACAAGTAAGATTACCAATAACAGAGACCGAAAGGATAAATTCTTATCTTTTAAAGAATCAAGATTAACAGAACTTTTGCTACATGGAGCTTTTAGGTGGCCACATGCATGTTCTACATCCCACCTTCAGTCTCCCTGTGAGCCATTCTTTGCATTTTCTGATCTTCCATTTGGGAAGACAGAGGTGTGTACCACTATGCTCCTCTGGTGTGTGATACGAGGAGGAATTGTTTGCCATGTGAGTTGTGCTCATGTGCTAAGAGGAAGTGAACTGAAAGCCTATCATGGCCACAGTGGAGTATACAGATCGATAGTATAGCTGAGAAGATCCTGGTGAATATTTATACATAACTCCTTTTATTCAGGGCAGGTGTGTTCCACATAATTCTCTCTGAGTGTGTGCCTATCTATAACCTACAGTGCCTTTTGAATCCTTCCCTAAAACATATGGTACTGATTACTCGGTGGAGGAAGGATGCTAGGTTAAACCAAACTGTAGATGTTTGTATTCTGATGCACCTATATTCTTGCATCCATGCATGTTCCTGGTTGCAGAATGTCACTTAGCCCCATTAAAAGCTCACAGATGTGTGTTCAGAGCACTGGAAGTGGAACTGATGCTCACTCGCCTTTGCCCTCTTCCTAGCAGGAATGAAGAGAGACTAGAAAGAACAAAAGCAAGAAAACCCGCGGGTTGAGATAAAGATGGTTTAATAGGTGAAGGAAAAGCAGGGAGGTGGGGACAATAACACAAATGACGTAAAGGAAATCACTTGCCACTTCCCGTGAGCAGACTAGTGCCCAGCTGGTGTCTGAGCAATAACCTTGGAAGCCAAAAATGCCCTTTCTTTCTCTACCACGTTTTTCATTGCTGAGCATCACATACATAGTATGGAATAGCCCTTTGGGCAGTTCAGGACAGCTGTCCTCACTGCATCCCCTTCCAGTTTCTTGCCTACCCCCAGCCTACCTGCTGATGGGTCATAGTGGGGACAAAGAGAGCCTTGACGCTGCACAAGCACTGCTTAGCAATGACTAAAACATCAGTGTGATATCAACACTGTTTTAGCTCCAAATCCAAAATATGGCACCATACAGGGTGCTATAAGGAAAGTAACTCCCTGCCAGCCAGCCCCAGTGCAGTATAATACACAATGTGTCCTATTCTGAGTGAGCTCTGGGGATTTGTTTCAGTCTGAGGGCGTGTCCAGAACAGAACTCTTAAAAGAAGTAAACTACAGCCTGTATTGATGATGTTGCTCATCAAATGAAGGTTTAAGTGGTCTGATCTGCTCAAGATAGTCTGTCCTTGTGTACAGTCCATGCACACCTTTGCCTTCCTGTCTGTCAAGACTTCTGACTTGACCTCCAGAGGCACTGGGGAGAATGGCTTTAGGATGTTTTTTTAATCACATAAAGAAACAG
Organism: Vanellus vanellus; assembly: GCF_965231255.1. Classification (NCBI taxonomy): domain Eukaryota; kingdom Metazoa; phylum Chordata; class Aves; order Charadriiformes; family Charadriidae; genus Vanellus; species Vanellus vanellus. Next base: position 17,657,968 of record NC_138914.1, on the reverse strand, counting down.
CAATTTTATTTTCTCAGCGAGCTGCTGTGTCTGGTGTGGGTTGTTTTTGGGGTTTTTTTTTGTGTTTTTTACTACTGCTGAGCCTGATCAAAGCAGAAGGCCAATTGTTTAAGGGTCTTTCATTCCCTCCAAGTCCCTGCTTTGTAAGGTAGAGCTGAGATCCACAAGACCTTGAAGTGTGTAGCTATGACCTTAACTTCAGCAGAACTCCTATGAACTAAAGGTTTTATTTCCATTTTCTTGCTCTCTGCTTTGCATGGATTTATTTTGCCTGGTGTAAGCAAAGCATGATGTTATCTTTGTTTCTAGTACCGCGTTGTGGTGCCAATGATGGGGGCCATCTCGGATCTGTGTGAATCGCTCTCCAAACTCTCTGGTGTTCCTGCAGAAAATGTAAGGATAAATGCAGCAAAGTAATTTTGATAAACGTTTGTTCTTCTTGAAGGATTTTGGTGGCTTAGCTATTAGGTGGGTGATGAACTTAATGGAATAGTGGCAAAACTCTAACAAGTTTGAATGCTCTTTTTTGATTGTAAAACAAGACAACACATGAAACAATCTGTGTTTATTCTGATACTTCCATTGCAGTAGAGACATTTTAAGAGAAGGGGCAGAAAGCTAGCGCCCATCCCCAACATTGCTAATAGTTTTAGTACTGAGAGATGTTCAATGTCTGTTTTGGATCCACCTCTTCTTGGACATCCTTTTAGTAACAAAGGGATTAGGTGAGCTTTTCCAGAAGGAATGGTTTTGTAGTTGGTGGGGTATTTTCAGGATGCCAGCGTAGTGCCTGAATTTATTTCAGTTAATTATAGTTATGAGTGATCTGTGCCTGAAATCCTAGCCTGTTGCGGCTTTGATGTTGGGATCTGTGCTGTTGTTTTAACCAGGCTGACTTGCAGCTGTTGAAATTGCATCTCCTCAGTATCTCTGTAAAATCAGTCTGTTATTTGATTTGTTTTTCTGATCCATCTTAACAAATATAGCTGATTTGCTGCTGGATGCTGTGCTGATGTTGGTGTGTTGAAAATTCTGATAAAGAATAGGAATAAAATGTTGCTTGAATCTAAAGTTAGTTTGCCTAAATTTATGTAAGCTTTTATTATAATATTTTTGAAAATATCACTTGCTGTTCTAGATGGTGGTGACAGACGTGTATAATCATCGATTCCACAAAATCTTCCAAATGGATGAAGGTTTAAATCATATCATGCCAAAAGACGACATCTTTGTGTGAGTAAAGTGGGAAGATTCCATGATACGAAGAATACTGCAAAACATTCGCTTTGGTTTCAGGATATAAATCCTGATATTCCTGACCCCCTCCTTGCCCCAAAACCTAAGCCTTCCTGTAGACCTTTTGCATGACTTCGTAGTAATGCAGCACTTCTCCTGGCAGCAGATCAGCATGTGCAGTGTACGTGTTTTCCAAACACAAAGTCATGGCCCTGGGTAATAATTAACTTTTTGGTCTGTGTTCTGCAGCTTGAAACTTTCTACCAAGCCCATTTCAGATACGATAACCTATGTCTGGATTACGGTTATGCTTTTACTGGCATTTTTAGGCAAGCTGAAGCTTACTGTTCTTATGCTCCAAATCAGCCAAAAGCCTCGGAGCTGTTACTAGGATAGCGTGAAGTCTGAGCTGTTGTACTCTGCCTTTCAAAAAAAACATCATATAGTTGTTACAGCACCTGGCTAACCATGACTGGAGGGGGGGTTGATAGACTCTTGACTGGTTCTTACACTATTTGTCTTAACTGTGATTGTGAGGGACTTCAGCAAAGCCGAGGATTTGGTTGTGCTTGGTGTTCTACATATGTGTGGTGGATGAGATGTCTCCAGTCATCCGTGAAATCTGGTGAGGAGAGCAAAATTTGTGTTCCTCTATTGCAGCTGGAAAATGAAAAATACTGCATGTGAAGTGCAAAGTGGGCTTTGAGGCTCGCAACTGAACGTGGGGCTTGTCAGGTCAAATCCAGCCTTTCAGCACAAGTCCAGTCTTCCCCATGTCAGGATATTCCATTGCAAGGATGTTGCTTCTGTAAAATTGTTGTGCCAGTGTGAAGTCCTGCACCAGTATACTCTGGTGCAGTGTGTACCTTTCACTGAGCGGGATGCTGTGATGTACTGCTCGTTGCTATTCTGTCATGCCATCTGTTGTAACCTCATTGCTGAGATGCAATGTCTGAGCTTTTCTGAAAGTTCTAGTTGTGGTGTTTTCCTCAATTGGAGCTAAAAGTGTGGCAGGTTTGGGTGCCTAGGAAGGACATTTGGCTTCTATGAAATCCTTTTTGTGAAGGTAAAGTTAGATTGTAAGTAAGTCTGTCTCCAAAGCTAGTAAAACATTGAAAAAAGAAGTGTGATATTACAATGGTAATTACAAAAAACCCCACTTTCCTACAGGCGTAACGTGTTGCATATCCCTCCACAGAAAACAACTGTGTCTGAATCAGGTTGGCTCTGCAGTCGAGGGGAAGCATTAGCTGAACTGGAGCTCCATGTGTATTTTCCTTTGCAGTCACCACTTCCTTTTACGTGCAGACACAACTTTGAGTGAGCTGATGCTGTGAGTCATAGTCATAGTGAGTGAACTGACCTGGCTTAAAAATAACCCTCTAAGGAAGACGAGAGCTAGCAGGAGGAAGTCTTCACAGAATCACAGAATTTTCAGAGTTGGAAGGGACCTCTAGAGATCATCTAGTCCAACTCCCCTGCTAAAGCAGGATTGCCCAGAGCACATTACTCAGGACTGCATCCAGGCAGACCTTGAAAATCTCCAGAGAAGGGGACTCTACAACCTCCCCGGGCAGCCTGTGCCAGTGCTCTGTCACCCTCACCTTAAAGAAGTTTTTCTGTGTATTTGAACAGAACTTCCTGTGTTCTAACTTGTGCCTGTTACCCCTCGTCCTGTCACTTGGAACCATTGAAAAGAGCCTGGCTCCATCCTCCTTCAGCCCACCCTTTAGATACTTGTATGCCATAATAAGGTCTCCCCTCAGCCTTCTCTTCTCCAGGCTAAAGAGTCCCAGCTCTCTCAGCCTTTCCTCATAAGGCAGATGCTCCAATCCCTTAATCATCTTAGTTGCCCTTCGCTGGACTCGCTCCAGCAGTTCCCTGTCCCTCTTGAACTGGGGAGCCCAAAACTGGACACGGTATTCCAGTTGTGGCCTCACCAGTGCAGAGTAGAGGGGAAGAATGACCTCCCTCGACCTACTGGCCACACTCTTCCCTATGCAGCCCAGGATTCCATTGGCCTTTTTGGCAACAAGGGCACATTGCTGGGCCATGGATAATTTAGTGTCTACCACGACCCCCAGATCCTTCTCCTCCAAGCTACTTCCCAGCAGGTCCGCCCCTAACCTATACTGGTGCCTAGCATTCTTCCTCCCTAGATGCAGTCTTGCTAATCCTTCTTTTCTATGTGCACCCTCTAAGATGTTTTCAGCACTGTAGGGCAAGAGCGAGCAGCCAGGCACCAGGGCAAGAATTAGCAGCAAGCTGCTCATAGGAACTCCCTTTAATGGGTAATGCTGCCAGGAAAAGATATGTAAAGTAATATTCTAACCTACAGCTAAAACCCAGCATTCTTTTATCGAAAGGGAGTCTTGTCTCAAAAATGCAACAGAGAAACAGTTGTTCATAAAGAGCAAAACTTCTTTGGTAAAGGCAAATGGATAATCTCATTTATCATGGACAGTCTGCTTACCTTGTCTGGTTATAACAAGTCTGCTCTTAGGTGTTCTAAGGTTTAATTAAATCATTTGAGAAATTATTATAGTAGTGTGAATGTTCTTAAATTCCACTCTGTTTCCATCTATTAAGGTCTTGTATCTGCTGAAGCAGGTGCGACAAGAGGGATTGACTGTACATCACAATCATGAAATGGTTTGTGTTGGAAGGGACCTTGAAGATCACCTAGTTCCAACCCCCCTGCCATGGGCTTCCACTAGACCAGGTTGCTCAAAGCCCCATCCAACCTGGCCCTGAACACTTCCAGGCATGGGGCATCCACAACTTTCCTGGGCAATTTGTTCCAGTGCCTCACCACCCTCACAGTGAAGAATTTCTTCCTGATATCTAATTTAAATCTGCCATCTTCCAGTTTGAAGCTATTCCCCCTCTTCCTATCACTACATGCCCTTGTAAAAAGCCCCTCTCCATCTTTCTTGTAGGTGCCTTTCAGATACTGAAAGGTTACTATAAGGTCTCCCTGGAGCCTTCTCTTCTCCAGGCTGAACAACCCCAACTCTCTCAGCCTGTCCTCATAGGAGAGGTACTCCAGCCCTCGGATCATCTTCATGGCCCTCCTCTGGGCCTGCTCATCAGTTTTGTGTTCAGATTAGGACAAGATGGGATCGATCAGGGTGGGTCTTCAACTTGGGATTTCTGAACTGCAGGTTTGAGTGATTCTTTAGGGATTTTTACTCTTTTGCTGTTACTTGCTTGAAGAGCCTGAGGTGAGCAGGCTGTGAGAGTGTGGTGGCACTGGGAGAGACTTTGAAAACTGTCACTGAAAGGACTCTGTTGAATTCAAGACTTAGCTTTGTTAGGTTTTTGGTTCGTTGGGCTCTGGCAAACTGATGACATTGAGGATATGTTGAAGGCTTGCTTTTTTGTTGTTGTTTTGTTACTGTATATTTCTGAGAAATTATTTTTCTTTAGTTTTTCCTTGCAGGAATGTTTTTTTTTTTTTTTTTTAATTATTATTTAGCCCATGGTCTGACGAATACTTGGAAATCTCTGTGAATTGAAACTCTTCATTAATTTGACACTGGCTTGTATAAGTTTCGGGTCTTTTTTCTAAATCTTCATCTAAGATGGTGAGGATTATCTGAGTTGCTTTTGGAGGGGTAATAGTGCCTGTTTTGACTTGGTACATCATTGCTAAAAAAGTGCATAACTTTGAAAGTAATGTGAATATTTTTATACTGCTGGCTTCAAAACTTGTTTTCTATTGTGGAAGGTACTTGTAGCCATGGAGGCACATCACTGTCTTCTGCTTCTTGCAGAAAGGATGATTTTACACCTGCTAGAGAGGACTGCTGCACAGAATCCCATGCCGGTACTTTTAGCTGTCACTTTTAGCTGTCACATTGGCCTTTGTATGTTTTTTTTTTTTTTTTCAGTGCTGGGACTTCTCTTGGGTTGCCTGCTTGCTTTTTCGGATCAGAAGCAAATGCCTCTCTGACTTGTACTTGCCATTGCTACCTGCGTTAGGGCTGGGCCCAGGCACTGCAAGGCATGCTTTCTTCGTGGGCTTCTTCTCCAAAACCAGAGCAGGAGCCGCCCCGCTCACTCCTCCTGTGTTCTCTGGTTAACTTGTTCCTTCTAGTCTAACTGGTTTAGTGTTCCTAAAATTTCCTGCTTTTTATGTTTTTAGCATGAAAATGTAGCTTGTGCTTATTCTCAGTGCTGGTTGAGCAACACTCGGCATCAGGAATAAAAAAAAAAAATTAAAAAAAAAATCTTAAGTTTTTAAAATCTTCCATCTTTAAAGAAAAAACTTGCTTCCACTTGAAACTAAAAATAGGTAATTAAAAGAATGTGTAGTTGAGAAATATTTTATTTCCCCAAAGTAAATAAAGAAGACTTAAGTGCCTGTTGAAAAGCATTTTGTTCTTTTGCTTTTAAATTAAGGCCGATTCTTTAGACAAGTGAGAGGAAAAGATTTTGTTCTTATGACTTGAAGGATGGCTCTGTATGCCTGCATAGTCCACAAAATGTTTAGCTTGGAAAAGATCCTCTTGTGCTGACTGGTGATGTAGTTGTGGGGTGTACCACTAGTTACACCGGGTAATGTATCTCTCTTCTGTTCCTGAAAGAAAACTGTCTTTGTGTCAATTAATGAAGGAGAGCAGCTGCCTTTTGTTAGAAAGTATTACTGTGTAATGTTTGACAGTGACAGTATTTTCACCCAAAATTCACAATTGAAATAAATAACAAAGTAAAGATTTGCTATATTATGCGAACCCATCAAAAATTTATTTGCACTACATTTATACTGGATGTTGCCACAAAGTAAACTTCTAAGAAGACTTTCTAGAGTGTTAAGTTGAGCTGCCAAAATAGGAATTGATTTATAAGCTAGAATGTAAGCTGCTTGCCTGCCATGTTTTGAAAACATACTTTTTCCTAAGATTTTTTTTTAATTACTTAATTGCCTTGTGTAGTAAGACTACAACATATCAGCTTCTATTCTAGGAGAACAGAAGTAACAGCAAAGATCAGGTTTTTAATAGTGTTACTTATGTTACAAATCAAGTAGGAAATCTGCGTCATTTCAGGATATTGTGCTCACAGCGCTGCAAAGCTAAGTGAGAGGTGTGTCGGCTGCTGGGGAAGAATAAACTGGAGGGGGATATCTGGTAATCATAATACCTTTTGCAGGGTGTGTTAAGTACTAAATATGAAGCTAGAAGTTTTTAAAGTTGACTTACGGTATGCAACCTGGGATATGACCAGGGACCATGAGCTCATAGTTGGAATTTAAATAAGAGAGGTTTTCTAGAATCAGAAAATCTTTTCTATTTAAACTAACATCATATTCAGTCTCTCACGTACTCAAACTCTTTCCTAATTCATGTTTTATTGATCCCGGCGCATCCTGATCCCTTTTATATACTGATCATCTGTTCTTATTTTCCAGAAACATCCAGTGGCAAACTTTCTCTGTTGGCAAATTGTAATGTGTACAACTCATTAATATGATTTAAGTAATTGAAGTTAGACAAAAAGTTTCTTTCACTGGATAGAAAACAAAGTGCAACGAAGTAAGCAATTCAAAATAGAGTTCAATCAGTACAGCATATTCAGAAATAGGTTTCTCAGGTGTGCGTTCTCCAAACTTGTATTTTAAAATTCCAAACTGCTCAGTGGATCCTATTGATTTTTTGAGGTGTTTTCCTGAAAGATTTCTCTGCTTAGTCTTTGATTTTTGGATGTGCTCACAGGTATTTTTGTTCCTTCCTGATAGCCAGTCTGAGAAAATTATGAGAGAAGCTGTGATAAACTGAAGACGGCACCCTTCCATTCCTCATGCTGATCTTTAAATCATCATTTTAATTGTGTAACAATTTCCTCACCCAAAAAGTACTCCTCCTGTCCACTGGCAGAAGCAAATGAAGGTTGTGTTAGTAATTGTCTGTGGTTGTTTGCTAGAGTCTGAGAATGCAAAGAACAGTATGTAGTGATGGAGGGGACTACAAGGCCACCAGGCTGGAATTTAATGAGCAGCTACCATCAAATTGTTCCTGTATTCCTTGCTGTCCTTGTCCTCCTCTGAAAAGGTCTTTGGTCAGAGTCCAGCAGGTCTTTCACCTTTGATTGCGCTGGGTTAGTAGGTTGCACCTGTACTGGGTGGACTTCCAGGAGAGCTGGAGCAGAAGGGGCAGGCTGTTCTTTCTCCTAACTGGAGAGTGATTTGATCAAATTACTTTTTGTATATACTTTACTTGTCATAGGAATTGAGGTTGTGCCTACCACCTGGGTGGTCTTCTGTAACAGAAATTGGTTGTTTCGATGGTTCTGAAGCCTTAGGGTCTTGTAGTAACTTAACCTGGCAGTTCTTGCCTTCTTAGCATCACCTTAAGTTGGCTCAGGACTGAAAAATTTAGACATGAACGGTCAGTCTCTTGCAGTATTTCGCCATGTTTGCTTTGCTGAAGGCGGTCGTCAGACCTGGGTCTGCATATGACAGTATCCCTGTTAGTTCGACAGACTTTTGATTTTTAGAGTATTGTGTACTAGCCAGCTAGCAACACATCTCAATTCAAAATGCAAGGAAGAATCTAATACTGTAGGAGGTCTGTGCCTCAGCAGGGATGTAATTTAAAAAAAAATAAAGTCAGTACTTTTGTACTGGTGTTTTGCTTTTGACACCAATGCATGTCAAGCCTCCGCTGTGGTCTTAGACCTCTGTATTGGCTGGTTACTGAGCAGAATATTGATTTCCATGAAATGCTTAAGTTGTAAATGTCACTGAGCAGGAACTCGCACAACACGTTTCAGTGGGAGTAGCGTAGCTGGAAGGTATTTTATTGTTGTTCTTATATTTGCTTGACAGCAGACACAGTCTGCAGCACAGATATTGTCATCTAGACTGTACTGTTGATGAATGCTTGTGAAATGTGCAATATGTGGGATGTATAGAATATTGAGCTTGCACCTGTTTTAGGTTATTTCAATGGTTGAAAAAGCTGTATTTTTTCCTGGTTTTACTGTAGGGGTATGAGGGAAGGCATGTTCAGCCTTTTGTGGGTTTTCTTTTTGTTTGTTTTTGTTTGTGGTTTTTCTTTTTTTTTTTTTTTTCAGGGCACCTGGAACATTGAGATACGCATTATGAATTTTCTTGTCCCACTAAGGTGGTGGGAGATACTGAATCTTGGGGGAAGGGGGGTCAGGGAGCAGGGAGAAGAATTTGACTCCATTTGGAATTTAAGCTGGATGGACAGTAACTGGTGTGTGTGTGGAATATCTGCCCTGGATGGCTAAGTTATATTTTTCCCTTTCAGCTGCTCAGTTTCTGGTTCATTGATTCTTGTACCTTACCTGTTGTGCTTCTGATAGTAAAACTTCAAAAAGAAGAAATGTGAATATTACTGGGCTGCTTGATATTTAAGTGACTTCAAGTAACACTTGTATGGATCCCAAAGTGAACCTGGCTCTTTTCACAGAAAAAGACAAAACTATGCATTTTCTTCTCCAGGTCACCTGAAAGGAGAGGAGAATTTGGGACTAGAATTCTCCAAGCCTGTTCTTTCATGATTCTTTGCACTTGTTTCTTTCTTACCGTGACAGGCTTGGAAATGTGCTATAGTCCTGATGCGAGATGTGTTAATATTTAGCATCAGAGAAGAGGTAAGATGCTTACAGAAATAAAGGGAGCTGATAGAAGACTTATAGCAAGATTGCTGGCACGATGTGTAAGGGCAGTGCAGCCAAAAAACAGTGGGACTAGCCTGCTTCTCACAGCGTTGTAAAGATTTCTCATGAGGCATGTTGTTCCTGTGAAAGGACAGGGAGATCTGTGGCAAATGAACAGAAAGTCACTTATGTAAAGGTGGTCTGCAAATCAATTTGACGATTTTAGTTCAGTGTTTGTGCTGAATGCTCTCATTCTCCAGGCTAAGCAGAGAACAGCATTCAGCACATAACCGAAATACTTACTATTTCTTTTTCTTAGGTTCTGAGAAGTCCAGCCCCGCTAGGACCTCCGGCTCCCGCTCCAATGTAACACCCAGGCATGCACCATGCTGGTGATATCACATCACCCAGGGATCCTGCTGGAGCTTGGAGCCGGCCTACAAGGGGTCAGGTAAGTACCACTTGAAAGCAAACTCCACAGCCCATTTCAAGGCTATCACTCTCAGTATTTCTTCTTAGTTCTTAAGACCTAAGAAGAAATGTTTTGATGGATAAACTAGATACCCCTGTTCTCTTAGCCTGGCTAATGGGGCATATAATATAATATGTATTACATTGATAAAAGTTTCACAAATTGATTTGCAGGTCACCTTTAACCTATAAGAGTGTGCATATTTGAATAAGATGTATTTAGTTTGACATGCATACTGTATTTTCTGCCTTTTCTTACAACATGCTGTGTCTAATGTTTAGATGAGTTCATGGTCTTAAACCATGACTGGCTGCAGAAATGTCATGTTTGTTAATGCAACTGAGGCTACAACAATTTTTTAACTTAGTTAGGCCAGCAAACCAGCTAGTCCAGTAGTTTTATATGAAATGTTTGAGGTCTGTGAGATCCCATAGCAGGCTGATCTAGGAAGTTTGTTCTCGCTTGCTGAAATTGTTGTGTGCTTGTTTGAAATGAGGGTTTGTGTCCTTTTCAAAATGAGCTTGTATTTTTTTTAAGCTGTGGAAAAATCTTGCTGGTTGATTTCCATCATCCTTTTTAATTGTGCTTCTCTGTAAGACTGGCAAAATTCTGTGACCAGTTTCTACAAGGCAAACTACCTGTTGTCTGGAAAAGTTACATTTGCAGTTTCTTATCTCTCTTGTTTACCTGTTTGCGTATCTTCTGGAAAGTAAACAGATTAGGAGTATTTCCGCTTCCTAGAAGAGATCAGAATATGTGCAGCACTTTCACCCACTTTTTTTCCAGTCCTCTGTTCATTCTTATTGTCAACTTTTGAACCTATTGTAACTGCACAGCAGCATCTCTGGGTCGGTGTGCAGTAGTAATCCTGTTTACATGGATGTTTGTCAGCTTCTGCAATGGCATTTTTTTTCTACCCTTCTCTGTTCTCTTACAAAACATCTTTTGTTGGTTGTCACTGCAGGCTGACTTGTGATCCACATGGTGTTTTCCAGTTAGAATTAATATCATAGATCCCAGCACTTGGGAGGGAATGTTTCAATAGCATACAACATATATATTAGCCTGGTGCTTAGCTCAAAGTATTTTTATCCTTTCAGTGCCCTTTCACGTAGCTCTGACTTGTCTTTCTGTAGCATGTCATGCTCCTGTGCACTTGCTTAACTTCAGTTTGCAAGGGAACAAGAGTTACGTACTTCATTGCTCGCTGCCTCCTTTCTGAATTGTAACCACAGACCTGAAGCCTTCATAATGCTGATTAAGACTGGTCAAGTCCTACCCTATTGCTTAGCTGTTTTCAGACACTTTTCAGAGTTGTCATGAGTTATGAAGGCAAACAGCCAATATCTAACAGTGGGGTAGCAGCTAAGGTAGTGACTCTGACTTCTGAAACTACGTTGTTTAGTCTGGTGTAGCATCATCTTTATCTTCTATTATTTCAATTAAGTTATACATAAGTGTAGTTTATTGTCCAGAAATTCCCAGTATCAGCTCTGTAGCTTTCCTTAAACTATAGATAAAGTATTTTATCTTAGATTTTTTTTTTTTTTTAGAAGGGATAGCTGTTGCTGTAGGATTTGGAAAATGACAGCTCCTGATTCTGATAAGCCTACCTCTAACACTAGTATGTAAAAGCTATTCTGAGGTGGTATGGGTAGAGGGGCACCTGAGTAACCAAATTTGTTATCTTTCAGTGAGAAGTGTGCGAGATGCTTTTTTGCAGAGTGTTATAGAGGTACAGCATGCTGGCTGTTTGTGATGGATGACACCTGTGTATGGGTAATACTTAGCTTTTTCTTTCTGTCCCGTCTGTTCTGTCGCATGGGCAGGGCTTTGTTCAGGACGTGCGTGAGGGTGGAGTATAAATGGGGCAGCATTAATTGCTGCTTGCAGACCAGTGTAGGTGGTGTGAGAGGCAGTCACAAAAATGTCAAGGAATGTGTGCATGTCGTGTACTGATTGGTTTTATAGGAGTCCAGCCTAAGGGTCTTGTAGGACGTGGAGTTAATCATAGATGATGTTCTGGGACCAAGTATGGTCTTTTGTTATTTAAACAGTGCTAAGTAAAAAAATTTCATCTCTTTTTGGTGCTGTTTGTCAGGAAACTTTGGAAGGTGCAAACTGTATTCAGTGCTGTCGTCCAGCTGAGTATCATTGAAGCATATAAAACCTCAACAGCCGTTTGCGTTGGACTGTCCTATGCTCACTCTGATCTCTAATGCTCTTGGTGGGCTGGCATGAGACTCTCCAGAAGGATGTTTTTCTTCGTGTACTCTACTGCTTCAGCGCAGGCCCCAAGCTGGGGTCCTTTTTTGTTTAAATAGGATGGTGCAGAACTACGACTCTGAAATCTGTTCTCATCCCTCCTCTGTAAGGGCATTTTGAACACAGGAATAAAAAATATCTTGTTTCTTGGCTCTTGAGAGAAGGAGCGTAGCTTGTCTAAAGCAGTTAACAGTACATTCAGATAAGTGATTGTGGTCTTGGTTGTTATGCGCAGCGACGTCTTTTCATGAAGTCTTTTGGCTTTAAGATAAGTCTGGTAGAGGTGACTCACCAAATTAAAGAGCAGTGTGACTTGGTATCCCTGAAAATGAATCTTTTGTAATGAATAGTCCTGAAATCCGTATCGTGAGCGAACACTGTGATAGTGTTGGACCACGTGGTTTCTTTTGACTCTGACATCTGTGAATATCTCATTTGCTGTTTCACCCAGTAGCACAAGCTGTGTCTCAGTCTTCTCCCTGTTCTCCGGAGCTGTTTGTTTTCTTCCAGAATGTTTTTCTTGTTTGTTTACTGACCTTGGACTTTTCTGTGAAGCAGATGTTTCCAAACTCTTTGTTTTCTGAAACACTGGCTGCTCAGTGGTGTGAGCTCAGGCCATGAACTGTACGAGAGGCTGGGAGAATGCAAGACCCAAGGTATTAAGAGGGTTTCTTTCTCCAGAGGGAACAAACGCTGTCTGAGGTATTTAAAAATGCATTTAGTATTTTTCACTGATGCCATGATCTGGCTGAAACAATGTGTAGTTGTCAGGGTAATGTCTTGAGAGGTGAGTGGCAATAGGGATGTGGAATAGGAGTAGAGACAGAGGGAAGGTGGCAGTCGAGTCGGTGGTAGGGATGCATCCTGTGCTATTGTGTGCCATGAGAAGTGTTCAGGAAACTGCTCTGTCTGTAGCATGAAGACAGAGTACAACCCCTTTTTGTCCTTCTCAGGAGGACCCAGTGGAGAGACTTGTTGGACTGAGTTCATATTGGTTCTACCTGCTGTGCTTCTTGGCAGTGGAAGTAACCTGTGAAAATACCTGTCTTTTGAACAGGTACGAAGTTTGCAAGCCAAGTGAGGATGGCTCAGAGTATGTTACTCTCTCTGTTTACTTTCGGGAAAAGACCATGAGGCAATCCAGCAATACTTCAGGCACCATACTCTTTGGTCAGCCACTATTAATATCTGTGCAGAAACACAAGCTCACTGTGGAACACTTGTACAGTGTGGTTTTGGAGCAGATCAGGTAAGTCATGTCTGTACCTTTGAATCCTATGCAAAGTTCTAGTCGCTTATTTAACTACACTGTAATAGGATTACTGCATCCTTGTTAACAGGAAGAATTTTCCTTGATTTGTATGGTGTATAAACCAGGATTTGCACTGCATTAGTGTCTGGAGGCCCTGGGGACACTTCAAGGTCCTGGTTTTGGGGCTCTGTAAAAGCAGACTGTAAGATAATGGTGAGGGCCACAGGGGAAGGTGCCTGCTTGGTGTTGCAAAATGGGTCAGGAGCAGAACTCAGGTCATGTTTTCAGGGCTCTTAGATGGGGCCATTTTTTCCTTTTCCATGTACTGCCAGTAAGAATTGGAACAAGCGGTGAGAACAGAGACTCACTGAATTATTGTTTGACTCAGTCTGAGAGCTCTTGGCCTGTAAATGGTGCTGTACAGGATGGGTTCTGGTTTGCTGAGGGGGATTAGACAGCAAGAACTGATGATGGAGCGGGGTACTGCTGTTTTGATGTACAGCTTTGATGTAATTGTGTGATAAACATATTCCCTCTGTTTAGCCGCTATGTGAAACTCCCTTTGGAAGAATACTCTACACCCTGCCTAGACAAGGGAACCTGCAATGGCTCCAATGGTGTGGTTGAAGGTAAAGTCCTTTCAAAATTGCCTGGAAGCTTTTCAGCACTTAAAGTTTTTTATTAGCACTTGGTTTGTGCTGTGTGTATTTGGTGTAAGCTCTAGCAGATTGTTTTTTCACAATGATTAAACCTGCTATTGCGTAGGACTTTTGCGTGGTATGGTGAGAATTCTTGTAGACTGTTTTCTTTCCAAGGGAGATCAGCTGTGCCTAAGCAGCAGCAGGAGAACAAGGTGTGATGTGCATTCATCTTGACCAATGTTAAGGAAGTCCTTGCTTCCCTATTAGGTGTTAAGTGCCTCCCTCCAGAGACAACTCCTTTCCTAATATGAGCTTTGGTGATGAAAACTGGTCTGTTAGGTTACAAAGACAAGTTCTGGGGAAATAAAATGGAAATGGTATTTTCTATTCATGGACTTACAGGTCTCTTTCCTAGGTTAGAAGCTTACAAGGAAACTTTTGATGCTGATGGCAAATGCATGTTTCCCCTTTTGAAATGGTTCACTTGTGCTGCTGCGAGAGTAACAACTGGAACAAGTTACATAGGAAATCTTAAATGGGGGGAAAAACAATCTGCCCGTTTTTCCCAAAGAATGAAAATAACTTTCCTGGAGACTTAAATATTCCCGTCTGTAAAGACACCCAACTGCAACCTTGCTGATTCTCTCTTGGGATGTTTGTTAGGGTGTGCTATCAGAAGGTGTGATTGTTAATATACTGTGAACTGAGCACTCTCTATCGTGTCTGATACTAGGATATAAATCCCAGCACATGACAGAAAAAATACAACTTCAGATGTAGCGGTTAGCAAACACAGATTTCTTCATGTCTTTTTGTTACTTTCTGAATAATGACTCAGTGTGTGTCATAACAGGCTCGTGCAAATGGCTGTCCGTGTGAGGTGTTGGTCTAAACTTTCACTAAAGGTCTTTAATATTGTGCTTGTTTTACATTTTGCCAGGTGACATTGAAGAGATGGAGCATCAAGATGGTGGACAGGAAGGCAAGGAAAAGCTGGCAGAAGTTGATCCCTGCCACTCTGAGGGTTGTATGCAGATTGAGACGCCGAGAGACCTGCAGCCTTGCAAGAAGCAGCATTTCACTTTTAGCCTTGTGAATTCCTCTGGGACCTCTGAGATAAACTCCATTGTAGAAGGGAAAATCTTAAAACTGAATGGTAATTATTGTCTTGCTATCTTTTTTCCTTCCTTCTTCTTACACCTTTGCAATAAATGTTTTGTCTTTCTTGTAGCTTTTTCTGCGCTTGCTATTGACTGGGATTCCGATATGCGGAGGCTACTTTTTGATGAACAGGAGGCACAGGTTGTAGTATGCTCTTTTCCTAAATAATCTATATGTAAATTGCATGGTACGTAAAAGATTACAGTAAATGGTGAAGTGTAGGTGTAACTCCCTTCATAAAAATTGGAGTCACCAGCATGTTTACTTAAAATCTTTTTGTGATAAGGTCTATAGATTTATAATAGCTGATCTGTTTCCAGTGTGTTCTGAAAAGTAGACATTTTAATTTCAAAGCTAAGTAGTCTAGTTCGTAGTCCACTCAACAAACAACAAATTCCCAAAACTTGAAAGAAACCTAAAACCAAATTCATAGAGCCAAGTAGAAAGCTCAGTATTCTTTCTGACAGAGTTCTGCTAGATTGTGTTTTGCAACAGAATAACCTGTTGTTACTCTTTTGCAAAAGACCCGAACTTTGAAGAAAGAACTTATTATATTTTCTTAGGGACTGTTTGTAACACAAGAAGGGAGTGGCTAGAAGCTTGAGATGATTGTGTGGTTGGGGAAAGGGGGGTCAGAAATAGGCCGTGTGGTGAAGGTGAGCGTGTCCTTTTTTGTGATGTCAAGGATGAAAGACTACATGGAATTGAATAAAGCATGCATCTCTTTGACTAGGCATTTGAAAAACACGCAAGTATGTTACAACCACAGAAGAAGAAGGCTGTTGTAGCCCTCAGAGACTGCATAGAGCTCTTCACTACTATGGAAACGCTTGGTGAACATGACCCGTGGTAAGAGGCTCTGCCTGCCTGCCGTGTCTGTAGTAAAGTGGTGTAACTCTTTGAGTTCACATATATTGTCATGGGATTCTTATAATTTTCCAGATCTGTCCTTTTGCCTTCATCTGTGAGAAGTCTATCAGTTCTGTGTTAAGTCGTTGACTCAATAGCCTACAGATGTGTGTTAATAAAAAGGTTTTGTTTCCTGCCTTTATTTAAAAAAAAAAAAAGTGACAGTGGGCATGTAGCTTTCAAAGTTCAGACTATTTTTAATTCCTCAGCACACGTCTGTCTTCCTGATAGTGTCAGAGGAAGCAGTTGTGGTAATAAAGAGTGAAAGCACATGCCTACCTTAGGGTTTAATCCTGTATTATTTCTAGCTTGAACCAGTCCTGACCTGCTTCTAACTCTGCATAAAATCCCTAGTCCAGAGGGTCCAGCAGATCCTAAGTGACCAAAATGTGATTACTGTGTGTGCAGATTATCTTTGGAGGTTTTTTGTTAGCTGTGTAAGAAAATAACTTGTAGTGTAGTAAGTGATTGTTTATTATTAATTTCCAATTACATGCTATAGACATATTTGCAACTGTTACCTGTTTGAGCTGCATCAGGAGATAATAAAGGAGTAATGGGATCTTTAAATCTTTTCTAATCCACAAAAGAAAAATTAATCTTTGTACACTGTTCAGTTAACACACTTGGCATAGGATATTTTGCCTGTAAAGTGAAAGCAAGTTGCATTTTGGAAACCTCTGAGGAAGTGTGTTCACCTGCATGTTCCACAGCCAAAATGCCTTCTGTAAAGGCAGGGACTGTACTGTGCTATTGAGGCATCATTTAATGGAAGGCCAAAAGCTTTTCTTTTCATGTAGTCATTCATTTCCTTGTTTGTTACTCTTACCTCAGGTACTGCCCTAACTGTAAGAAGCATCAACAGGCCACAAAGAAGTTTGACTTGTGGTCTTTGCCCAGGATTTTGGTAGTGCATTTAAAACGCTTCTCATACAGCAGATACTGGAGGGATAAACTTGACACGGTTGTGGAATTCCCTATCAGGTAGGATTCTTTCCTTAAGCTAGGAAGAGCTTGAAGAAGCTGGTCAAGAGAAATCTACTGATTTTACTGCTGAGCGGGCTTGTTATTAAAGCTGTAACGGAAACAGCTCTGTCCTCTAGGTTTGAACGGCAAGATAGCAGGCATGAGTTGTTTGTTTGTTTTTTTGTTGGTGGGGTGTTTTTTTTTTTTTGTTAATCTTAACTCTAATCAGTTCTACACATCTCAAAGAATGCTAGTTACTAGCAGGTACTGTTTCTTCTGAAATTAGGTTAAAACCACGTTAAAACCAAGAGAACTTCTGCAGAGAATTTAGCAAATTTCTTGGGCAGAGCTGTATTTGTAGTACTGAGGATTGCACAAGAACAAGATGGTGCCTCATTCCTCTGCTTCTGCCTGTCAGCATCCCGCTGCAGGATGAAGCGTATCCCTTACTATTACACTTCTTATGCCTACACAGGGCCACTCTGAACTGTCTTGTATTCGGCACCTCCCTCTAAATCTTTTGGCAGCACCTGATGTGTTTACAAGGATCTGCCCTGTGTGGGAAGGGTAACATCTGGTCTTTACCCTAACAACATCTGGCTGTTGAGCAGCGGAGTGCAGCACTTCTCCACCAGTGCTGCCTGCCTGTAGAGCTTCACTGGTGTCATACATAGCTTTTCTGAAAAGTGCTGATAACTGGTGTACTGATAATTTTGGATTTCCTTTCAGGGGTTTAAACATGTCCGAGTTTGTCTGCGACCCAAGAGCAGGCTCATACGTGTATGACCTCATTGCGGTTTCCAATCACTATGGAGCCATGGGAGTAGGCCACTGTGAGTAACTGCTTCTCTGTTCTTTGTGTGCAAGGATATGTAGGCAGAGGGTTCATGGGAGGGCTCTGTGTATTGCAAACCTGCAGCAGTCCTCACCAAGGGTGTCTAGTCCAAAACTTACCTGTGTTCTGTGTGCAAGTGCGTATCATATTGGAAGGTAATGTTCTTCCTGTTAGGATTTGGAGAGCAGCTAGTCAGTTTGTGTAGTTTGTAGCTGCCTGAAGTCTGATTCTGATGCCTGTGGGACTTTGGTTAGTGGTCATTAGAGGATGTGATGATGTTCCTCAATTTATGAGTGGAGTCAAGACTTTTCAGTGCTGAATATGAAACTGTGGAAAGAAGCTCCTTTCTAGTAAGTGCTGCAGAGAGTCTTCAGTGTAAGCTGTCAGTTCAGCTCCAAGACTCAGCCTCTTGCCCTGCAGCACGCCAGAGGGCAGCTGATTGTCCAGTGTGGGCGCAGCATCTCAGCAGCAGAGCAGAGACTGCCAGTGGCTGAGCCAGCCAAGTGCAGGAGCTTGCCAGGTTCCCTGAGTGGTGGTGAGATGAGGTCTGACAAGCAGCAGTTTGCCCATAGGCCAGGAAGACAGAGCAGAAGGCATACCTTGTCATGCAGCTGGGTCTAGTGCCTTTCTGCATTTCCTGTCCTCAATTCTGTTTGCTGCAGTAGCAATTTAAAGCAGATACTTTTTTTTTCCTTTAACTTTCCTTTATTCCAGACTTTGTGTAAAACAAGCCACAAACGTGTAGTTCTTGGGACCTTGGTTGCACAGCTGTCATTAGCTTGCAGTGGAATGTCTCCACCTTTGCACTGACAAGGGCTCATGTAGCAGGGAAAATGTCATGCCATCGGGAAAAAAACCCTTTGTTATATATAAACAAGCGTATTTTCTGTCACTGGTTTTGTTGCAGCATAAAAGAAATACATCTGTAAGTGCAGTTCCCTCTATCAGGTGTCTGTGCAGATCCGTGCTGTAGGTGACACTTCTAGAACCACCCAGATGCACTTTATTATGAGAGGATGGTGAACTCCCATTTGGCAGTATATGTGCTTAACGTGTAGGGTATGTCACTGCAGGATAGCATTAGCTGGGGGTGGGTATGTGTTGAGATTGGAGATCATAGTCACAGAAGTCTTGGAAGAGACTGCGGGACTTTAGTCCAACTTCTTGAGTGAGGACTCTTGCAAGCACTAGGTCAGATCCATCATCAACAGAAAACTTCTCTTTTGCGTGAAAACGCAGTCTTCAACTGTCTGGGAAAGCTCTTGCTCAGGGTGTGAACAGAACACTAACTTTTTTCTGAAGTTTCTTTGTCCTATATCTTGGATATCAAGGGTAAGTCTGGTATGTGTGACGTGGTTTTTAGACTAGCTGGACTAGCTAGCATGTTCTAGAAGATGTGTATGTTGGTGAACTAGTTTGGGGTAGGTAATCTCAAAGCTAGCTCCTGGCCTCCTGTGCACACTCAGTTTGAGCCTCGAGCATTGCTAGTGCAGTGCAGCTGGCGTGGCATTACCTACCAGTCTTCCCCGGAGTCCTGAGCTGCAGTTTCTTCTCCTGACAGACACCGCCTACGCAAAGAACAAAGTGAACAACAAGTGGTACTATTTTGATGACAGCAGTGTATCGGTGGCTTCAGAAGATCAAATAGTGGTGAGTATTTGGCTTGAGGCTAACCTGAGTTTGTGCTGAAAGTGTGGTTCCCTGCTTTGGGCATTACACTTCCAGCCAAGCTGTGTGGCTTGTTTCAGATGGTTTTCTTCTCTGTTTGGTAGACAAAAGCTGCGTATGTGCTGTTTTACCAGCGCCGAAACAGTGAGGAACACACTGCCCCATCTCCTCCCCAAGAAGAGTGTGACGGCATGGATACCAACTAAACATCACCTCCAGCACTTGGCCACCGTGTTAGCAGTTGCTCTTCTAAAGCCATGCCTGAGGCGTCTGAATATTTTTCTTCCTTCTGTAGGAGTCAAGCAGAAAATCTAGCACTGAAAGATTCAGTGCTGGGGGTTGCAGAATAGCACTGGAGAGCCAGGAGTAGGTGCTGACACTTGGGTATTTAGAGGCCAAAAATAATATATATTGGAGCTTCAATAAAGTTCTTTTTAAAATCTGGCTGAGCTGTGTGGCTAGAGGCAGGGGTTGGGGCTGTGGGTCTTGGACTGAGTGTTGTAGCTGGGGATGGGAGAGCACAGCCTGAGCTGGAGGCCAGGTGACAGCTGAGCCTTGCGGGGTCCGTGGAGGAGTATGGTGGGTACGATTCTGTGAATCGGCATGGGGGCTTCTTTCCAGGTGTTGCTGTTGGGCCCTGCCTGTGTCAGGGAGGCTTGCTGCACCCTTCCTGGAAGCTGAGTTCAAGTCTTTGTACCTCTGGCCTGTCTGTTGCAGTCTCCGCCATCGTACTTTGGTCCCCTTGCTACGCAGCAAACTTTTCTCTTTCTTGTGTCCTTTCACCGATGCATTTGAGACTCTTCTGGGCAGTTTTGACTCAGCCTTTTTCATGTGAACACTGAACCCTGTAGTGTAGGAAACTTCCCCAGAAGTTAATCATCCCTGCCTGCGTGGCTGGCGTGTGCAGGCTGATCCGCACAGGAATGCAGGGTGCAGCTGCACCCTGGCTCCCAGTTCTGGCTGTTCTGGCTCCCAGTCTTCTGCAGAGAAAACAGTCATCTGTAAGGTTGGTGACTTCTTGTCCTCTCCATCTATCTCCTACACCCCTTGTTTCAGGTTGCTCTGTAAGTGCTGTTCTGCCTCCACCATTCCTCCTGTGGTTTGTGCGGTGACAGCATTTTTTCTTCTTGTTTTTGCTTATTTCTCTGGCTCCTTGGAGCTTTTTCTCCAGCAAAGCTCAGCACTGTGTCCTCAGAGCTGTCAAGACAACAGTCCAATGCAATGGATTGTGTGAGGGTTTTTAGCCTTTCCTCTTGCGACTTTTATTGTTTTTTGGACTGCTTTTTCAGCCTTTCTCCTCCTCCCTTGAGTGCTGCCCTCTAGATCCCTCAGCCCATCGTCTTCTGTGAGGCTGCAGGTGTGTGCCGGTCCTGTCTGAGGTCTCTCTTTGCCTTAGCTGTTCAGTAGTTCTGCTCCATCTTTCCGGTGCAACCAGCGAATGCTCTTCCCTCTGTCCTTTACTGGCTGTGTTACTTTGTTAGGACTCAAGTCCTGCTTCCTTCTTGAAGGAGGACTCCTGTGAGTGCTAGATCTGGTCAGTCCTCAGTGGAGAACTGGTCTTCCATGTGAAAAATGGGAAAAATCTTGAGCCTTGTGGTTTAGGGAAAAATCTAGCTCAAGGTGGTGAACCTAACTGGAGGGTTTTTCCTTCTTGGAGCCAAGAGTGTTGGCAGAACAAAAGGCTAAGACAGGCTACTGCCCCCCCCCCCCCCCCCGAAACGCATGCTTGCTGCCACTCGGTCCTCTGTGCACAGTCCTTGGGGCTTCACTGCTGACCATAACCTTCTCTTCTGATGGTCAGCTTAACAACGGTCATCTGTTTAACTCCAAACAGGCCAGCTCAGTTCCCTTTCTGCAGCTGTCAGCAACAACCCCTGTAGGAAATTGTTGTGTGCCCTTCCTTGCACCTCTGCTGTACTGCAGTGGGGCAAAAGCCCAGCCAGCTCCTCGCTGTCGTGTCCCGCTCCCAGCAATGGGCAGGGAGGGCAGTGCCATGTGGCCCCTTAGCCAGGGCACTGGAAGGCGACAGGAGGAGGGAGGGCTGCTTCTAGCTGGCACACTAGTGTTTGTGATCCTCTTCAGCAGAATTTTGCTTTTAAAGCATTGAAATTTGAATTTTGAGATCTGAATTGTTTATTTGCTTCTGCTGTTCTGGTTTTGGGGTTTGGGATTTTTACATCTCTTAATATTTTATTTCTGTTGTGTTTTTTTTTTTTTTTTTTTCCCCCCCCTCATTGCTGAGGGGAGCATCCTAAAAGCAAGTTTTAAGCTGTAGCACTGCACTGAATCACTCTGATCAGCATTTTTTTTGTTCATTTTACCCTGAAAGAAAATCACATGGCCATTCCAAAATGGGGAAGAGAGGAAAGGGAGGGGAGTGAAAGATCTTTTTGAAAGAAAAAATCAATCTGAAATAGCCTTTGTTCTCCTCCTCGCCTCCTCACCTGTGCTGACGCTGAGGAATGCATCAGTGGAGCTTAATCGACGATGCTCAGATGCTGAACAGACTCTGTTGTACTGCAGAAAAAGTGGCCCAGCTCTTACCTTCTCTGCCTCTGAGGGGATGGGCTTTGGCTGGTGGGGGTGTGTGTGTGTGTGTGTGTGTGTGCTGTAATACCAGACCTGGTTTTTAGACTAGCACTTTGTAAGTGGCTGGCTCTATTGTACAAAGAGGAAAATTAAAGAGTGGTTTGCACTGAAACTGGGTTTTGTTGTATTTTCAGCTTTTGTTACGGGAGCTGAGAGACGGCTGGTTGTGGGGATGCCTGGTGCTCCAGGAGCTCTTTCAGCCGGGGAGGGTGAGTCCTGTGGAGCCAAGCCCTGCTCTGCCAGTGGGGGTTTGGGAGAAGAGCCCCCTTGCCTGCACCGCTCTGTACATCCGAGTTTGTGCTCACTCCGGGGTTGCCTTTTCTCCCCTGCGGGTTGCTGATATCTGGTGCCACAGCAAAGCCCGTCCTTGCCTTTCTGTGGCATGGGGCAGCCTCAGCTACAGCTTCTACATCGTTCCTCTTCCTCTGTGGATCTCGGGGGCACTCCTGGCCTTCCTGCTGTCCATTTTTCTCCAGGGCTGCTTGTGGCTGTGCCACTGAAATAGTTGTCCTGCAGTTGCTGCAATTTCCTCCTCAAGGTGACCTGAACAAGTATAGGAGAGCAGGATGGGAAAGACTGAGGAAGTTAAATGCAACAGTCTCGTGTGCATTCAGCATTGGTGCGTGTGCTGGGAATCTGGCCATTGTCAAAATCTTGCAGGTCAAGGTGGGCTGTGAAGCCCCGGTAAGAAGATTTGGAAGTCTTGCCATTACAGTGTAGCTAGCAGTGGAGGAGCTTGATCTTGGCGGGAGCCTCAGAGAGGGTGAGAAGAGCCTTACTGTAGAACAGCAGATGGTGAGCTTCCCTATGAAATGCTGCCCTCCAAAGCGTGGCACAGAACCCATCACGGGAAGAAGGGAAAGCAAAGTGGCAGCTTTCGGATGCAGAGGTGTTTGGGTGTTCAGTATACAGGCTTGCAGGAATGGCTTGTGCAAGAGTGCTGAGGGCATGAAGCAGAATGAAATTCCCCATTGCAAAAGGGAGGGGAAAATAACCTGACCTACTAGTTGTGTTGTCAGTGAAGCACTGTTATTAGCATTCAGGAAAGAGAACATCATCTCTGAGCTCCTGTTCAGAAGGGAGTTGATTTTGGTAAGAACAAAAAACAGGCTGTGTCTCAGTTTTTGCTCAGCTCCTGCTTTGACGAAGGTTTGCAATTTCACCCTGAAATAAAGGGCTCAGAATAAAGAGGGGCGGGGGGGAACAACAGCCACAGAGTATAGAAGAGTTTCTGTTTAAGAAGCGTTTCTCCAGGTTAGGACTCTTCGCTCTGGGGAAGAGAGATCTGAGGAGCTCCTGCAGAAGGATGAGACGGGACCAGTTGCTCCCTGATCTCTACAGTGCAGGAAGATGGTCAGGCGGGAGGCTTAAAACAAGAGTATATATTTTTTTTTCCCCACCTGGTACAGTAAATAACTGAATGGGGACCGCAGGGAACAGCCAGGCACCCATACTAGGTGTGCATCCTGCTGAGGGTGGCAGTCAGGAGGGGCTCTGTAGGCACTCTGAGGTGCTTATAAATGGATTTAGGAGGGATTAAATTAACGGGGAATAGTCTGTGTGTTTGCTACCTCTGCATAGAAATGCCATCTCTGGCTCCCCGCTGGCCAAAGACCTCTGAGGAGTGGCTCTGCCCAGGAACCAAAGCAGCAAAGAGGGGCTCAGAAGTTGCCCCTGTGACTATCGGTGTGTCTACCAGCAGAATGACGAGGGCAGAAGAAAGCAGATGGGATTTTGCAGTGCTGCAGAGCCTTGGTGCAGGCTTGGATACGAGGGGAAGGTGAGCTGTCCCATGCTTTGCTGTGGGCAAGTGGTGAGTATAACCCTCCCCCCTCCCTGAGAAAGCTTCAAACCCCAATTATTGTAACAGGAAAAAGTATAAAGAGGACAGACAACCACCCTTTCAGTAAGTGAATCCCCAGGCTCCTTCTGAAAATGTGTTAGATACTTTGTTGCTCTTAGTTTTGAATAGCTAACGATGATGTCTTAATTGTTCAAAAGCACAGGATAACTAGTTGTGTGTTTGTTTAAAAGGATAAAACTGGAAACACAGGCACTTCTTCAGTCTCATGAAGCTTTAAGTTCCTTAACTGAAGCAAGCTTGCTCTTTGCATACTAGAACTAGAAATTTTAGGTCTTGTCTCCAACATACATTTCCTAGGAAGAGAAACACAACTCCAGCTAGAAACCCACCAAAAGCCTTTGGCTCAAATACAACATACTTGGTCCTGGGGCTCAAATCAGAGTTAGGGCACTGCGGTTCTAACGCGGTGTTTTTCTTTTATTCTCAGCCTTGCTAAAATACATTATACAGTTCTAAGTAACATTTCTTTTCAAATGACTTTTACAAGAAGAGACAAAAGCATATTCTCAAATTCAGAAGATGGAGGTCTGGAGTTCTTCCTTAAACATGCCTTCAAAATGGAGGTCTTTTGCCATGAGCTCTTCTTCTACATCTTCTAAGGCCCATTGATGATCAGTCAATTCTAAAGCTTCCCATTCCGTCTGCATTGATAATAAACAGAGAAAGGAAAACAACATAGTATTAAAGTAGTTAAGAGCCACACAAAGCAGTGCTTACCTTAAAACTGCAACAAAGCCCAAGTTCTGTTAAAAACCAGACAATCCTGTCAGCTGACATCAGCACTTTATACTTAATGGGATGTTAGATGTTGGTCAATACAAGTACATCATAGACATTAGAAAAATTAATTATCTGCTTGTTGAAAACCATCTAACTTCCTGGAATAGTCCGTTTCTTCTAAAATAGCTGTCTCTAGAAACACAGCCAGTTCTGTTCTGGGGGGTCAAGTACTTTGTGGTTACTTAATTCTTTAGTTCAGAAACATTTGATAAAAACAGTTATAGGCCAAAAATTTTGCAACTGATCACAAACATGATGTGCCTCGTTAAACCATTCTCCAACCAATAAGCTCCCTGGAGCTGTGGAGTATATGAACTTATTAAGCCAGGTGTTTGTACCATCCCAAGACCTAAGAACAGAATTTCATCTTAAATATGAGAACGATCTCCCCCACTACTGATTTTTCTACCACCCACGGACACAAATCTCCCCTCCTCTTACTCCATCGTTACTCCATTAAGTATTGTGAAATAAACTGTATACAGCCTGCAAAAGTACATCATGCGATGCCCATAAAGAGATTTGTATTTCTTGGCCAGAACACTTCTCCTGCAACAAGGGCTTGCTTTCTTTGTTCCTGCTGGGGACCATGTAGCGTGTTTCAGTCCCTATGGGACTGAATGGCACAACTGCTCTGGATATTCTGTACGAAGAAGGAAGCGGAGGGGTGTGAGCCAGGAGAGCACATGGTACTGGTTGGAATTGCCCCTCAGTGCTGACAGTTTGTTACAGAACAGTCACTGCTCCAGCAGAGCTGCAAACTGCAGCCATTCTCTTCCCTGGCTGAGTGATGTGGGTTTTTTTTAACCAGGCAGGTTACAGAATACAAGAAACTACAGGAGCCAGACCATCCTGACTTCCCAGGCAGCAGGTTGTGTGTGGGTAAATCTCTACTACAGTACACAGAAACAGAAACCAGGACCTTCCCTTCGTGCATAAACTCGGGTGTGAAAAGTAGAGGCAGTCTGATAAGCAAGTGGCTACAGGGACTGCTTAGGAGAACTTCAAGACATGGTTAAATCCTGACAGATTTTCAGTTGAGCTAACTCGCTTACTTGATTTTCTTACCCAAGTTCCATTATGTGCCTGCTGGACTTGTGCTCAGCTGCATTATAACACAACTTTTTGGGAGCCAGCTTCTGCTTTGGATCTAGATCTCAAGGGAAGGAAAAAACCTTCCTCTGCAAAAGCAGAAGACGGCACATGAATTCAGCTGTTGTATCAGGACTAATTAATCGGGTTTACTTCAGGGTATTAGGGCTCTGCCAGACCCAGGGCAGCTTTCATACCCTTCATCAGTTGTCAGCTCTAATTTTAGGAACAGGAATCCAGAGCAATTCCCTTACTTGACAGAGGGAGAGGCTGAGTAACATACGGCCTGCAATCCTGTAAGTTCATAGCAAACAGGAGTGCAGGTGGAAATACTGTACCTTAAATGCTTTGTTAGTATCTGCTGGCATGGCCATTGCCGCCCCTGTCATTTGTTCTTGCATCACCCTGGACTGATCTGCAGCTACAAAAGATAAATGAGAGGTAGATTTTTATTTGTGTCATTTAAACAGCTGGTTTCTAGCTCTAGATGAGGAAGTTGCAGAAACACCCAGAATGTAGTACTGGCGTACCAGAAAGTTCTCAGACATCTTGTTCCCACCCCCTACATCGTAGCAAAATTTAAATAAAATATGCAGACAAACTGAGGAAGAGAGTCTTCTACATTCCCAAAACCTCCAGAAACAGTATCTGTCCTGCCTTTGCAGTATCTTTGCAACTTTCCTTAAAGTGGATAATTGCTAGAAATAAAAGCAAGCCTGACAGCAAAATTTCTGTGTGCCAACTTGATGGGAAGCAAAGCATGGGTTAATTACCATGCCAGTTTACGAGCAATTAGCCAATGGCTGTTGCAGAAGACTTGAGTACTTGCTGCAGGAGATGTCAAACCCGGCCAGTGGATGGTAACCTCGTAAGTAAGAGAGGCTTTCAAGCTTTTTGGATGGAAATTTAGAAATCCTTCCCTCGCCTCCCTCAGAAATCATCCCATGGAAGAAGTCATCTCTTTCACGGAAATGACAGCATCTTACCATTATCTTGGCCCAGGATGAGAGTATAAATGCTTCTGAGTCCAAACACATTCAAGAAGTACCAGGAAGCAGAGCTCACCCTGATAAATCAGAACAAGCATGGTTGATTTCAGTTCAAAGCTGGCTTGTGATCTCACTTCAGAAGCATGCACAGACCAAGGGTTATTAACACATTCAAAATTTTCCAAGTGAATAGTCGACCTTGCTTGCTGAGGCCACAGGCTTACCAGGACGCATCTAAAGTGAGCAGTTCTATTCCCTGCTGCAACATTGGTTTAAAACGCAGTGTCAGAGGAAATGGGACCTTTGCTGCAGGATTTAAAAAAAAAAAAAAAAAAAAAAAAAAGCTCAGTTTCACAAAGTGACACTAGATAATTGCAAAGCAAATGGCAAAGCCAGTAGGTGCTTCTTTTATTAAATCTAATTTAGCTTGAATGCAATGCATACAAGAACAAGTTGACATGTACTTCTGAAAAAGCTGTAGTTCTGTATTTATTTTAATATGAAAAGACTTTTTGAAACTTAATTGGATGGTATTGTTTCAGTGACTGCAAAATGAAATGTCTTGTTAAGGAAACAGTTACTACATGCACAGTAAGAGAAAGAAACAGAGCTGTGAATTTGTGAATTTAAGGATGTATTTTTGACGCGTACACCCTACACTACACAGTAACCAACTCCCCCAATGGGTTCAGAGGAAAATCCACTATATCAGCTTAAAGTTTAGGCAGTTTTAATAAACTTAAGCACTGGTTTTGCCACAATAGTTCCCAAATACATGAGTTATATTCTCTTTGTGACCATGGCCAGTAGTCTGAAAACCATTTTCCCTCTTTTGCTATGGGGCAAGCAAATCGATGCAGTTCATGGAGTGAATAGCAGCAGTGCCACAAGCCAAATTCACGCTGCTTCCAATTGACTGCTTGCAGGTAGAGGAGCAAGTCTCTGATGCAGGCTGGACCCTCGAGGTCATCATCAGAAACATGGCCCGACCCATGGACTATGTTATTCCAGATACTTACTTGTGACAAATCCCGAAAATGTCATGTTGATCCAACCACCGATGAGGATCATAGGCAGAACATTGGTTACATTCCCTTTCATCATATCTGTCAACATGGTAGGATCTGCAATTCAAAGATTTGCTGTAAAGTAGCAGTGTACCACAATAAAGGGAAACGAGATTACCACCGTCAGCTACTTTAGTTAAGAAACTGCATGAGAGAGAACAGTCCTATCCCCTATCTATTAGTTCCCCTGTTGTAAAATACTTTGCAAAATGAGAAGGGCTGCCAGTGCAGTGGTGGTGGCTGTTGCTGACGAAAGGGTCTTGTGTTCTCTGCTGTGTGTGACCCCAGCTGCTTTGTCTGTGTTTGACCCCATCCCTTGCTCCAGATCTCTGAACTGGCTGGACTCCTCTGTGAGCTGATTTAGGTAGAAAAGAAACAATGAATTATCCAGCTAGTTTGCTGCTGAGGTCTTTGGCCACATTAATAAGTTAAATCAGTTTAGAGAAGGTCCTGTTGGAGCTGGTGCAAAAACTTGACAAAAGGACATGAGTGAGAGCAGGACTTCCTATTTCTGGCAACACTGAGGTGGTTGTGGTCCTGAGAGATGCTGCAGGCAGGTGGAGGCTGAAGTTAAGCAAAATGAAGTGACCCAACATGTTGCTACCAGCCAGAGGGATCTCACTCACCCTGTTCCCCAGTACCCAGCTGCACAGTCCCACTCCCTCCCTCACATTCACTGAGCTCTTTGTGAAGTTGATTCACCTTCCTACCTCGGCAAAAAGTTATCGGTTTTCTGCCTGGCTATATTTATGGTACCTTAACATACCTGTCATTGGTGAAGGAGGCACTACCTTTCTTTTCGTTTTCTTAAAAAATCCATCCTCCGGGTTATTGAAATAATATTTCCGGGTCAGGAAAGACTGAAAAGAAAAAGAGCCAATGCCATAAGAAATTAAAGGTGTTATTTCTTGCTGAGACATGCAGACATCTTATGAGCTCTTTCATAACACATCCTTCTTTCTTGCAGAGGTACTTCGCTGCCCGTATGCTCTAAAGCTCCTCACTTTTCGTTTTCCCTGGATCCAGAGTACCAGCTCTCTGGCTTCCTAAAAGAATTTCTAAGAATTCTATGAAGAAGAATCCACATTAATTAAAGAGCTTTTAGCGCTTTGTACAAAGTTCTTTCTCGCTAAGTACTGATACAAGTATATCTGGCATTTTCATTCCCCCGAGCTGGCTTCCAGATTTTACAATATACATATTTGGCAGCAACTGAGCCAGTACGAGCGACTGATTTTTTGTTCAGCAAACTTTACAGCTGACATTGTACCCCTACCTCCTTATCCTGAACTTTTCTTAAATCCTTATGTGTTTCCTGGCAAATATTAAACAGGATGGATTGGATGCAGACTTCATTTTAGTATGCAGTTAAAACACCAAGTAGCAGAAGCTAACATTGACGTCCAGGAAAAGACACGTACAGTGTTTCCTAAGCACCTGCTACTGACCAGACTTCTAGACACCACTGTGGGCTGGGGGATCCCTGGCCAGACTCTCTGACCCCACGGGGCACTCGCGCAGAAGCTGCCCGACGTCCCAGAGCACTTCTAACCACGGCATTCCGCTGATACGACTTCTGCCTTTGTGCTTGATTCCGAGTTACCCTCTTTGTAAAGCATAAAGCCGTTCGCACATCTCCCTACCTGTTTTGGAATGTATTTTCCGTTTTCCCGAAGGACTCTGCTCCGAATCAGGACTTGGCTGGAAAAGAGACATGTGGCGTTAGCGGCAGGGCCGCAGGCGGGATCGGGCCTGCCGCTGCCCCTGCCGGCAGGCGGGCGGGAGCGGGTCGGGCCGGGCCGGGAGAGGCCGGGGAAAGGCAGGTGCGAGGCGGCGGCGCCAGGTTCTCCCGCGGCCGAGGGCTCCTGGCCCGAGGGGGTCCGACGGCGGCGGCCCTGACCTGTCGGACACCTGCTCCTGCGTGAGCCTCTTGTCGCTCTGGAGGAGGATGGAGACGTAGTGGCGGATCATGCCCACGAAGAAGGTGATGAAGACGATGGGCAGCACCACCCACAGCCGGATGTTGGAGTCCAGCAGCAGCTCGGGCTCGCTCATCCTGGCGGTACCGCTTACCGGGCCCGGCTCCGGCCGCCACCGGGCCGCCCCAGGCCCCGGCTCCCCTTCCGCTTCCGGGCCCGGCCTTGCCGCCGCCGCCGGAAGGACGTCACCGGGCGCCGGCGGCGGGAAGCTCGAGCGGGGCTCTGAGGGCGGAGGCTTCCCCCGGCCAGGGACGCGGGTAGAGCGGGCGGAAGGGGATGAAACTGTTCTGTGCTCCGTACGGCCCTGGGAGCGCTCCGGTGAGGTAAGTTGGCGACCACAGACGTTTCCGATCGCCCGAAGAGCGGACTGCCCGCGGCCAGCGCCCCGCTTCGGTCTGTCTGCCCGCCGGCCCTCCTCCCCCCCCCCCCCCCCCCCCCCCGGAACGGCTGCGAAGGGTTCACCGCCTTTATTTTTTTTTTTTCTTAATTGTTCCACTTCCACGCTTATATTTTACGTAACTCGTTTTAATAGCCTCTGCCACATAGTTGGAATTGAGCTGAGGTGATCAAGCGTCTTTTTAAAATAACTTTAAGGTTTTAAAGGTGAGCTAAGGTTTATTTATTGATTTTTAATCGCTGCCACGCACCAAAAGAGGACGAGTCGGATGGAGGTTTGTGCTGACAGAACCTGTACCGGGTCAGGAACATGGACGGGGTCGGGTAGGGTGGCTGGGCTCACGAACGCTAAACTGCTAATCCTTTGTAGCTTTGCCTGGGCACGGGAGAGGATCACAACTTTAGATCAGTGGATGCCACCTCAGACCTCTCAGTTATTCAGTTTAATTTGCCATTTATGTGCCTGGCTTCTGAATGAAAAGCCAAGCCATGTTTTATGAGAAAATTTTAGAAAAGGTGATGTATTACGCTGTTTAAATATGACAGCTGTAAAATTTCAACCTGGACAGTGGAAAAACATGGTGTGATACTGCTTAACCAGGCAATCTGCCTTTCTTTGAGCAATGTCAATTTCTGGAACATTTCACTATTCTCTAATACATTCTAGATTTGCTTAAAAAAAAGAAATTAAAGTCATGTCTCCTTTGCTTATTATCTTTTCCCTGCATTTTTATAGGCAACAACAAAGGTTCTGTTACTATGGTTTCAAAAAGGAAATTGTCGAAAGCTGATGCTTCTGGAGAGAGCTGCAAGACAGACTTGCCGAGTAGGTGCTCAGGTATAATCTCACAGGGAATGGAGACCCGTTGGTAGAGGCAGCGGCTCCCAGGCTGGGAGAAGGCCAAAATGACAGTTTTGATAATGCTAATTGTTAATGACACTGTTGATCTTTAAACACTTCTTTAATCACAATAAAACAACAACACTAAAAGCAGTGCTGTATCTTTTCTCAGTCCCTCTGTTGTCACATCTTTGATCAGCGTTTACCATCTTGAGCTTCACTGCCTTCAGAGTCTGCGGATTCATCACATTTGATCAAAACTGCTGTCTATAAATCAAACCAAAATAATCTCTCTACTTAACTGGAAGGAAGATAGTTGTTTTTCGCTTTAGCAGATGGGTGGATACCTAAGAGATAGGTCTGGTGGGAGAACCTATATTACTTTTGTGCTTTTTAGGCCAGAGGAAAGTATGTGCTCTAGTGCTGCTCATAATCTGGTAGTGGATATGTCTCTCATGGGAGTAAACCACCAAAGGTGTATTTTAACTGTCTTTGGTTATGGATCTCTAAGAGGGGTGAGTAAGAAATGTTCCTTTCTGGTGTCGTGCTGCAGGGATAACCGCTTTATAGGATCTGCGGATTGGCATCTGACTCAGCTAATGACTGCTGTCAAATAGCAGTACAGTTTGTTGGTCTGGCCCCATAAATGTATTCCTGTGTTCCTCCAATTTCTTACTAGAAGTTTAATTTTGAATTAGTTGTTTATATGAAGGATACTTGCTATTTTTATTGCAGAGTATATTTGATGTAGCGTGTCTTGTTTTCTCAGACGCAAAGAAGTCACGGATTTCTGATAAGGAAAAGGCCTCTGCCCATGGTGGAGTGGAGAATGAGGGAGTCTTTGAAGAGCTCCTTAGAACATCAGGAATTGTACTGAAAGCTGGGGAGGGACAGAATGAAATAGGTATGGGTTTAACACCTGCTCTCTCTGTTTGTATCTGAAAACTTGCAAAGATGATGCTTGAGCCAGCTTGTTCCAAAGTTTAAGCAAACCTTCATCTGGCCTCTTATTTGTTATATACCTCTTGAATTGCACAGTTCCTGCTGAATTCAGTGCATCACCTAAACTCATTATACCAGCTTTTTGGGTGTATACATGCCAAGTCAAAAGACTTCTGAAAGATTATTGGAGGTATATGGAATAAGACTAGACTGCATCTGTGATTACAGTATTGAGTAACAGAGGCAGGAGCTCTGAAACAGGAAAACGAACATGTCATGTTGCCTTTCAACTCAGACAAGGCTTTCAGGAATTTGTGTATTAAGCCATTTTAATGCTGTTAGCTACAATCAGCCCAGACTGGAGAAAGAACAAGTGGTGATACCACTCAGGCTTTTGCTAACTGGACTTCTCAATAGAGCAAATGCAGAAGTATTGGTGGATGGCCTTGAGGGCTCGTACTCTGTGTAGCTGTTGTTACGATTTTGTATGGATAAAATGTGTCTGGTTCTTTATTTTCTTTTTAAACTTTCTCCTTAGCTGTAGATCAAATGGCTTTCCAGAAGAAGCTCTGCCTGGCCCTGGAGAAGCACCCTACTTACCCAGGCGTAAGTAACAGACTGCTTTGGCAGGAGCCAGCTTTATAACTGTTTGCTGTGTAGCAAGTGATGCAAATGCATCTGCCTGTCACTGCTAGTCCCATACAAACATATGCAACACCAGCAGCTTATCTTGCATTTCTGTGGCTCAGACTGTCTAATTCTCTCAGTGTTTTCCTGCAGCCTTTTGGTCTCATTGTCCTTCTGCTACATCTGTCTATTACATTTGAATAGTCAGAAAAAGATGACCAGCCTATGCCTCTGTTAAAACAGCCTTGGTGTGCATGCTCCAAGATTGGTTTTGCACAATTCCAAGCAAAAGTTCTGCACTTCCACCACCATACCCTGTCAAAGTAATTAATTGGTGATATTATTCAATAGACAAAGACTCTTGAAGGAGAAAAATCACTTGCTTAACTTTCTAATGGAAGCTATGTTTGGTTTTGTGTTGGCTGGGAGCTGGCAGCATTAAAACTGCCACAACGTGGTGCTCCTCTCCAATCAACAAGCCCAACGTGAAAGTCCTGAGGCCAGTGATTTGACTGCAAATGTTTTTTGGGTGCAGCTCTTGTCACATTAAATGTTGCTGTCTCAGCTGAACTAGAAGAAAGGCAAAGCCCTTTTAAATAAAAGTAAAATGTGAGGCTGTTGCTTTAGAGTTATTTTGCAGAACAATCAGTGTTTCCTTTTGGTTTAGACTAGTGTTCATTTATTATCCAGCATTCCTTTCATCACGTTTTCTGTCTGTCTGCAGTTCACTGGCTAGCTTTTCACTGTTCTCATCATCTGCTCGCAAAGAGCATCCTAAAAGACAGCAATTGATTGTGGCATCTTTTCAGGAAGTGGGTGACTCCTCTCTGCTTTGCAGGTCGTGCAGCAGTTTATCAGTGGCTTGGAATCTCACATCAAGGACAGAAACCAGTTTAAGAACTGTCTCTTGCCATGCACTCCCGTACGGACTGAGGGGTCAAGGTCAGAGAAAATGTATTTTGTCTTCCCCTTCAGTCAGAGATGGTCTCCAGTTAATTGTCACGTAATGTTGAGCAGGATGGAGGGAAAGGCCATAGCTCCAGCTGAATCACAACAAAATTTGTTTCTTAAGCAAAAGTGGCTAGTGTAATGCATTGTTGTTTAATAGCAGTAAGTTTAAAGTGGTAAGTCACAGAATTTCCTAGCTGCCTGTGGCATGCCTCGGGCTCCATGGCATTTTATGGCAAGAACCAAATACTAGGGAAAATTGACAAGGCTGGTGAAGGTCAACTGTTTTGACAATTTTTCTGGGAGACACAGCTTATCACAGAGACTTTTGCATTTCCAGCTCACACTAGTCTTGCAGAAAGTAAACTCATCAACACCTAAAGTGCAACTTTAAATTTTGTGTGTGTGTGTGCGGGGTTACCAGACATTACCATAAGTCATTGTAAGTGGTTTGTTGTGTTTGTGGTTTGTTTTTTTTTTTTTTTTTTTTTTTTTTAAATAAACCAGTAATGGAAACAGTTACAGCCTGTTCTCCTCACATGTTTTTATTACAACTATAGTGGAATCTTTCATCTTGCAGGACTCTGGTGCACTCATATTGTGAAAGCCTCATTAAACTGCTTCTTGGAATTAAGATCTTACAGGTATGGACATCTTAGTTTGCTCCTTATGTTTATTTATTTACGGATCCTTCTGCTTATGTAAGTAGAGGATTAATAGAACTGGTTATGAAGAAGATGAGGCTGCACCTGGAATAGTGTCCAATTTCTCGTTTCTTTAGGGACATAAAGATTTTCAGGGCCTGGAGCACATGGCATACAACAAAAGACAGAGGGAACTGGGTTTGTTCAGCCTCAAGAGAAGAAGATTAAGGGATATCTTGTGGTCTTCAAATATCTAGTTGCAAGGTGTAGAGAAAACAGAGCCAGGGTCTTCTCAAAGCTGA
This sequence comes from Vanellus vanellus, assembly GCF_965231255.1. Taxonomy (NCBI): domain Eukaryota; kingdom Metazoa; phylum Chordata; class Aves; order Charadriiformes; family Charadriidae; genus Vanellus; species Vanellus vanellus. Next base: position 17,623,874 of record NC_138914.1, on the reverse strand, counting down.
ACAGGGGCAGGATGAGAGATGACGGCTCAGATCAACCAGGGGACACTCTGATAGGATATAACCACTTCCACTATGAAGAATGTCTTCCTTTAGTGCTGGAACAGGTAGGCTAGAGAAGCGATGGAAACTCCAGTATTGGAGTAATTTGAATCTTAAAGGTGTTTAAAAATGGGCAAGACTGAGCAACCTGATCTAACCTTGATAGTTAGCCCTGTTTTGAGCAGGGGGTTGGACCTCCAAATTTCTCTTCCAACCTGATTTTTTTAATTATTAAATTACAGCCCTGAACAAGGGTTTACATGGAGCCAACGCGTATGAAAGGACAGAGGTCCTTCTAAGACATCCTTGGGTGTAGCAGGGACCTTGGTTTGTTTCCCCCTTGAATCAGTCCCCTTCCTGCAGCTGCTAGAAGCAGATGTGGAAGAGGGAAAGGACAATGGGTCTTCTCTTTGCTTCCTCTGCATTACCTTGGGGCAACAGAATAAGACAAGGAAGGGAAAATGCACAAGGACCAGCCTCTATGTTCAAGAACTGTTGGGACAGTAAGATGTTGTATGGTTCTCTCTTCACCCTCTTCTGTATTTTCCCTTCCCCTCTTCAAATGTAGCTCCAAAGACAACTGCTTTCAGTCCTATAGTGCAGGTGAACCTCCTGTTCTGGCCTTTCTGGCAACTGGTATGTGCCCCCCTTAAAAGAACCATGGGACAAAATGCACTGTGGTTGTACTAAATAGTACTTTTTTCTTGTTGCAAAGCACTGCTGTCAAGAACAAGTTCTGTTAAGTTGTATACAAGTTGCATCAAGATGTATATGGAGTTGAAGATGACATGTCTCACCAAGGCATGGGAAACCTGAGAGCAACTGTGGAGTTAAATCCTCTTATAATGAAAAAGTTTTAAAAGTTCTTGTCTTAAATACATTTTTAGAATTGCATTTGAGCCAGGATTAAAAGCAGGAAGGTTTAGAGCTGCAAAGGAAATGGCAAAAGCGTGTGGGCACTGTTTTCAAACTTGTCTAAAGTTGATGCTTTAGATTCCTATGTGATGAAAAGCAACTTAGCTGGGTCTGAGAAAGCTTAGTTTGGCTGAGAGGAGTTGTACATCCTGTCCCTATGCTCTGCTTCTATTAGATTATGTGGATAGTTTTTACCACTGTCAGCATTTGTGGCTTTCAGCTTGCAGGCTGTATGCCTCCTTTCTGGCATTAGGGAAGAGATTTCTTATACAGGAACTATTTCATTTGTCCTTTTGAGTCTTTTATTCTCTGTGCATATTTCATCTTCTGTGAAAGATCAGTATTGGTGGCAATGCCACAGCACAAGCAGAAAATATCATCCTAACACTGTCTTTTTGTCTTTCTTTTAGCCTGCTGTCATAACACTGTTGTTGGAAAAGATCCCCGAATTCTTTTTTGACATGTGAGTATAGACTGTCTTCTTTCTGCCTTGTAATGAAATTTCTTCTTTTGGACAATCACTATCTGTTTGACTTTAACTGTTACTTCAAATTTACCTGAATGGATGTTTGCACTAATTGTTTTTTCTTCATACATGTGTAAAATTATCTGTGAGGTACTATGACTTTAAACTTGTGGGTGCGTAAAGCAGAAGACAAATTTATAGAGGCTGAAATACAGACATGCCCTATGAATCATTACACTTTTCATAGCTACTGGCACAAGCTTTGGAAGTATTTCAGCAGAAGGATTATAGATTGTTGCATTATTTAAAAAAACATAAAAGCGTCTGGCAGAATTTTAGGAGGCTGCTAGATGCAAACAGAATTCCTTTTAAAAATACAGATTGTATTCAAACAAAGAAAACAGAAAGTTTTTGGAATGTAGAACATCGTATGAGAGTGAGAGATCTTGAGGTGGAACACAGGGAAGACTTGAACACTTAAGCTCTTTTTCTGATGCCCTTGATGGTCACTACAGAGTTAGTGGAGCAGGTCAAGGGACAGAAAGAAGCTGAGGCGGTTTCTGATACGGTATTTGTTTCAGTGCTTAGCATCAAGCAGGATACGAATGCTGTACAGAGGCTGAGTCTGAGAAATTGTCTCAGACTGAAATCTTGTTAAAGGAGGGCTTAACACAAACAGTTACAAGGACTGAATTGTTTTCACCCAAGAATTCTAAAGGATCTTGGATGTAAAAGTGATAAGCTGTTAATTGTGCTGTGAACCCTTTAAGTCTTAGAAATGGATGGTATTACATTCATCTGCTGTTAAGCTGTAAGAAGAGTGAAGTTTTTTCTGTGTGTTAATGATCAGTTAAAAATGGAAATGAAAAATAGAAATAAGTGGTCCATTTTGCAGTAAGAGGAAGTTGTCGGGATGGTCCCATTGAGATCTAGGTTGTTCAACATGTTTGGAAATGAAAAAAGGAAATGAAAAGTGAGGTAACAGTTTATGGTAACAATTTCCAGGATAATCTAATCTAAAACTAATTGAGAGGAACAATAGATTTTTTTTTCAGTGGATAACCCACCGTTTTTTGTTTTATCTAATTATGGGACAAGAAACAACTTTTGTTACAGCTAGTCTGTAACCACACCTGTATTGGCCAGCCAATTTCTCCCAAATCTGACATAAAAGCATAGAACTATCAGACCTCTGCAGGTTTAATGCCAGTCAATGCTTGGACAGAGAGCATTCAATTTATTGACTTACTGTAGGAAGAGTATGTTTATCCATGAGATTTGGCAACAGCCAACTGATTAAGGGGGTGTTGGTGGACAGCTGGCTGAATATGAGCCGGCAGTGTGCCCAGGTGGCCAAGAAGGCCAAACGGCCTCCTGGCCTGTATCAGAAATGGTGTGGTAAGCAGGACTAGGGCAGTGATCGTCCCCCTGTACTTGGCACTGGTGAGGCCCCACCTCCAGTACTGCATTCAGTTTTGGGCCCCTCACTACAAGAAGGACACTGAGGTGTTGGAGCGTGTCCAGAGAAGGGCTACAAAGCTGGTGAGGGGTCTGGAGGACAAACCTTATGAGGAACGATTGAGGGATCTGGGGTTGTTTAGCCTGGAGAAGAGGAGGCTGAGGGGAGACCTTATCACCCTCTACAAGTACCTGAAAGGAGATTGTAGAGAGGTGGGAGCTGACCTCTTCTCCCTGGTGACAAGTGATAGGACAAGAGGAAATGGGTTTAAGTTATGTCAGGGCAGGTTTAGATTGGATATTAGGAAACATTTTTTCACTGAAAGGGTTATTAAACATTGGAATAGGCTGCCCAGGGAGGGGGTGGATTCGCCATCCCTGGAGGTGTTTAAAAAAAGGGTAGATGTGGTACTTGGGGACATGGTTTAGAAGTGGCTTTGTCAGAGTAGGTTAATGGTTGGACTTGGTGATCTTAAAGGTCTCTCCAACCTCAGCAGTTCTCTGATTCTAATACGTATGTGTTGGCAGACCACTGTGACCAGTAGTTCCAGAAGAGGGAGGGCATCTTAGACAGTACAGCTCCATAAACCTTGTTTTCTTAAAAAAGCAGACTAAAAATAATCCTTATTGTATAAATACAATGACAAACTCAGTGTTTTCATTGAGGAAAGGTATCTTGTATGGGTACTTCATTTTATTTCTTATTTTTAGTATCAGTTCCACGCTTAGCAGTAGACAAAGCAGCAAACAGAATATTAGGGAAGGAATTGGGAACAAAATGGCAAATGCATGGTACCATCTCATTTTGAATGTAGCATGCACTTCTGGTCAGGCTGTCAAAAAATGTAGTAGAACAGTTTCTATGTAGGTAGGGAAAATTTTTCTAAATAAAATAGAATTCTCCCTGCCTTTAAAGGCAGTGACTGGCAGAGAGATGATAGATGTCTGTAAATGCAAGAAAGATTTTCAAAAGGTAATTGAGAAAGGTTTAACCACTGTTTCTAACTATGCAAGGCAGCAGACATAAAAAAACAGAAGTACTTTTTCAGATTATACATAATCGCCCTGTCAAATTCTGTGTTGGAGAATGTAAAGGTTAGAAACTACACACAGTTGAGGTTTTGGGTGTTTTTGTTTTGGTGTGTTTTTTTTTTTTAAAGGCTTAGGGAAATTAATGGAGGATAAATGTACTGTTGGATAGCAGACATGGAGCGGATACCAGCTTCTGCCTTGCTAAACTGCTTATTGTTGGAGACTGAATGGAAACTCTGTGAAAAAGTTGCTCTGTGAATGCCATGTTACACAAAACTTAGCCAAAAGCATCTAATACTGACTACAGTTGGGGACAAGGATGCTGGGCTCAAAGGAGATTTAGGCCAAGCTAGTGCAGCCGCTCTTACGGTAGGTAGCACAGGAGATCTGAAGCAATGTCACATTGTATGTTTTGCTTTTTGTGCCATAACTTAAGATGGTGGTGGTGGTGGTGTGTTTTGACACAGGCTGGCAGTATCCCTGCTTTGTCTGCATAGTAAGTAAGAAGTAGGGTTCTTCCTAGATGGTGCTAAAATCTGTAGGGGTGTTAATGATATTTTCATAATATGATTTTGATAGTTGGTTAATTTGAATTGCATCTCACAGTCTTGCTGACCAGCAGCAAAGCTTTTGAGTCTGTCTGTAGGTCTGACTAATCTGTGTTTGACTTTCTGCTGTTTTAGCGTGGGCACCTTTGGAACAAATTTTCCCCGGCTCATCGTCAATCAATTTAAATGGCTTGACAGGCTTCTTGACAGCCAGGTGGGTACTGATGGTGCAATCACATGTACACTTTTTCCAGGCAACTTCTGGAACGTCTTTCAGGTGGGATGAGATCAATTGTTATGCTAATGAGAATGGATGTTGTTTTCATATTCATATGCTGAAGGAGAGATTTAATTCATTCTGTTTTATTATGATTGCCTTCAGTGACTTTTGAACATCCCTCCCCTTTTACTATTTTTCTTCTTCCCTTGTTCTAAATCTCCTTTTTCATAGATTTGCATCTGTATGTACGTATCCATGTGGGTGACCCCATTTTAAAGCTGTTGCTGGCAAGAAGTTACAATCCCTTCTTGTTTAATTTTAACAAGAGATACTGGATACTTACAAGCATCTGGGGATGAATTCTCTGTTCCTGATTTGGTCGTTCTTTTCTTTCTCTAAGTCAGTCAGTCTCTTTGGGTTACTTTGTACTGGAGTGCTGTTACTAGAGAGTCACAGAACGAACTGAATCAAGAAGTCATACTAAACATGGAGAAGCTTGCTGTTCTGTTTCCCAGTTTCCTTTGCTCACCAAGATAGTTATATCCTACCTGTAAAACAACATTGTTCCGTAAAACTCTATGTTACGATTCAGGACTTCAACAGGACAATGAGTTAAGAACAGTTGGCATACATCCAGAAAAATGACTTGCTCAGTGACCTTATATGCATAATATTGTTGCCGTGCTAATGAACCGCTTGCTTACGGTGAGATTCATGGGTTTTACAAGTGTTCCTCTTGTCTGCAGGATCTCGTGAAGAAGTTAATGCAGATGGTTAGTGTCTCCCCGGTACCAGTCCAGCATGATATTATTACCAGTCTACCTGAGATCCTGGAGGATTCCCAGCAAAGTGAGGTTGCCAGAGAGCTCAGGTACAGATGGTTCTGCTAGTGGGTGTTTTGGTTTGTTTTGTTTTTCCTCTTGCTCTTTGCAGAAAAGGGCATCATGCATTAATGCACCAGAACTGACTGAAGTAGTAGGACAACAGTCTGTTCCTGTTAACGGTAACATTCAGGGACAGCTAGCACTGGCTTAGGACATTTCATTTGGGCTGTTATGCTCTTAAAGAGAGGTCTAAATGCTCCAAAAGTGCTTTTATCTAAAAAATTATTAAACTCTTGACTACCTGGATACAGCACAGGTAGAATCCAGTTAAGTACTCATTATTTTTGCAGGATCAGTCTGTGATCAGTCACTTTGATATTACTATAGACAGCTTTTGATTTGGCTTGGATTCTACTACAGTAAGGGTCAACATTTTTTTATTAATTAAAAAACCCCACAACACAATAAATGGGTGCATGAAACAGGACTTTCTGGCTATTTTGTGTATGTTTCTCAATTGTATTTACTGACCCAAAGAACAGGGGTACCTAATGCCAGTAGCTGTCCTCCCAGAGAGCACTACCTTAAGCTAGCCCTTACATCTGTCTTTTTTAATAGTGTATTCATTTTACACAATACTTTTTTCAGTAGTCTTAGCCTACATTTAATTATACACATCAGTGTTTTTAATTCTTATTGTTACACAGATCACTTACATTTATGCTGGTGTTAATTATCTTTTTGTTGGTCGTTATTTCAGCCTACACCTGCAACTGGTGCATCTTGTTCCTTGTACCCTCTCAAAAGTAATTGTAGCTCTGTGTTTCTATTCTCAGTTTACTGTCTCAACTTCTAGGTAAAAAAGCTCCCTACAATTAAATTTTTTATGTTAATCAAACTCCTCAGACTTCTGTTTTCTCTACTTGTATTTTTTCAAAGCTGAGCATATAAATGGTATCAGCAAGGCATATTTATTTCCATATTCTTAATAGCCTCTACCCGTTTCTGATGTGGGAAAGTACTCATTGCTTGTTGTAATGAATTAGGGAGCATAAATAGAATTACTAGGAAGCTGAAAATGATGTGGTTTTCCACTAACACAATTCAAGTAGAACTTCTTGCTAGAGAAAATTTATAAGTAACTTAGATGGCAGCCAAGAACGATTAGACGAATTTCAGGAAAGGAAAGTCCACAAGGCTGTTAAACACAGCTGCAGTCCCTTGGTCAAGAAGGTGCCAAACAGCAGCTTGCTGGAAGCCTGACCAGTTTATGTAGGAAGCATTTGGAAATACTTGTCAAATTCTTAGTGTGTTTGTTCCCTACTGGCCAGTGCTGGGAAAAGGACACTGTATTAAATGGATTATCTGGTTGGGCCTATTGTGCCTTTCATTACACGTTTGCAATTCTTAGAGCAAATACTGTGACTAGGGAGGAGGTCACACATGAGACAGGTTCAATCCCTGGCTTTGGTGGCAATCTAATTATACTTTGCTGATCGCCTGTCCATGGGACACAAGTGTGGCTCGAAGGTATCAGGCCCAAGAGATGTGTGTGGATAAATCATATACCAGCAATCTCACTAATTTTTTCGATTTATAGTGAACCCAGGACCTTCCAATTTTCAAGTTTGTGCCTGAGCCTTGTATCAGATCTTTGTCCGTGCTCCCTGTTTTTATACAATTTGAAAAGGTAGATTCTTCATATCTGCTTCTAATCACCAGCCACAGAATTACAATTCAGCGTGTTCAGAGAGGAGCAATAATTTAGAGAACGAGTTTTCCATAATGCAAGTTGTTGTCAGTTTCAGAGATTTTTTTTTTGCATTGGCTGCAAAAACTACTGGACTCATACAATTTACTAAAGATCCATTCATGGTTCTATTAAGAGGATCATTTGTTTTCTTTTCCTTATGTATCAGCTGCTTACTAAAACAGGGCAGACGGCTAACAGTTCCAATCCTGGATGCCCTTTCTCGTCTGGATCTTGATGCAGACCTTCTGGCTGAGGTAAAAGCTTTTACTGAACCATTGAGAAGAACCCAGCCCCTGCTTGGCAGGACGAGAGCAAGAGCTGTTTGGTCATTCAAAGTATTTTGCTAAACCTGACTCCTATAGGCCTTCAAAAGTTCCGAGCTCGCCGAAATTGGAAAGGAGTCAGAAAAGATAAAAGTGGTTTTGGAAATGTGCATAAGGGGTTCAGTGAAGGGCAGAGAGAAGGTTTCTGGCTGTTACAGTATGCATTCAGAAATTTCAAGCACAAATGTTTTAGCAAATGCAAAAGCACTTAGTCCTGCTGCAGTAAATGTTTACTCCCCATCTTAGACTTGCTTATTGTCACTATTTCTTTTTTTGAGAAAAGTGACCAGCCTAGACTGCTATATTCTAAGTAAAGGCAGACTGGTGATTAAATAATTGCATGATCATAATTTTTCTCTGCAGAATGTTGATAAAGGATAAGAGATGATGTGCCTTGTGTCTTCTGGACATGCTGGACTGTTGCACTTCTTGCAGTCAGGCTTCTTAAGAATAGAATAAAATTGGTTTGTTTGAGTTCATGAAATACTATTTAACATAGTCCCCAAAGGCTAGTGCTGCATGCCAGGTTACACCTATTCCATGCTTTTCCCTTTGGAAAGTCAGTAAAAAAATTATGAAGCCAAGCTCTTCTTGGCAGTGCCAAGTGAAATGACAATGGGTAATGGCCCGGAATTACAGCCTAGGAGGGTCAGGTTGGACATTTGGAAAAATTAGTTAGGGCCTGCAGCCCTGACATAAATTATCAAAGAGGTGGCAGGGCTTGGGGGTTTTCCGCCATCCTTGGGTATCTTCAAGACGCAGTTAGCAAAGCCAAGGCCAGTCTGATCTAGTACTGACAATATTCTTGCTCTGAGCAGAAGGCCTTCCCACTAACATAACTATGTTTCCACAAACCATAGTCTTACAGCTGATCCAGTATTGGTTTCTCCTCAGGTGCGGCAGTCTGCCATGACCATTGTGCCTTCTGTAAAACTGGAAGATTTGCCTGTAGTAGTAAAATTCATCCTCCATAATGTCAAGGCAGCAGACGCAGTAGAGGTACAGTATTTTTTCTATACTAAATACCAATAAGTTGTCTAATCCAGTGCATGTTTTACCAGAGAGCAGTTGCTTCACACACAGAGGTGTATGCTTCAATGTTTTCAAGTAAAATTTTTAGTATTGCCAAGGATCAAAGTGCATGTAGAAACTATATCTGTCCTTTGACGTAGATTTGGTTCTGCTTTCAGGCATGAGAATTGAATCCTCCTTTCTGCTGGCTGTTATAGATTTTTCTTATTTGTTCTTTTTTGGTGTAAACATCTTAAATAACTGATAACAGTCAAATTGTCTTGAGTTAAATTCTTAGACTGAAAAAACTGTGATTAGGTGGGAACTTTAAGCTTTTAGATTTTATCAAAGAATTTTGCATTGTACAGACCTTTTAAGGGTTTTAAGTTTCAGAAATACCTAACAGACATGAGACTGCAACTTGGCAATTGTCTTCTTGTTTGCTCCACTGAGTTCTGTTCTAAGTCATATTTTGGAAACATCCCTACAAGGGTGGTTCTCCTGTTGGAGGACTGTTTTCTTTCTAAGATGTAAGCTTCCTCAGTTTTTGAAGTTGCTTTATTTAGGGAAACTTACTCAGAATGTTTTTAAAATTAACTATATGTGTTTTGTCAAGCCAGCCTTGCTGAACTATTGAGCGTGGGTTTTTTCGTACTTGGAAAAAGCCTCAGCTTAAGCCAGATGTGGATTGTGATCTGCCCAAATCTTTCAGGGAGACCACTGTGAAAACAGCATGTGTATACATGCAACCCAGTCTGTGCTGATCCACTACAGTTTGACAGAAGTCAAATTGGTAAATTCACATGCCCTGGAATTCCTGTGGCTGTCATATATCTTGTTCTGCTGCTAAACAGGATAAAACTAGTTCACAGCAGATATAGGTGGGAATTTCATGGAGTAACTCTTAAGAAATCCTCTCTGCTTTCTGCATGCATGTGCATGATAGTGAAGAGCAAAGTGTGGCTGGTTCTAAGTATATAAAAAAAAAAGTTTCAGCATGGTCAAATGCTTATAATTTTTTACAAAAACATGAGGGTTTTTGATTTGTAATTTTAAGTTTATTCTGTAAGATTGTGGTTTCTTTTCCTCAGCCTTTTCTTTCCTCATATGTCACAGTGATTTGTGCTGGGATTTGTGTTTTACAGGTGATTTCTGATCTTCGTAAGAGCTTGGATCTGTCATCGTGTGTTCTGCCCCTGCAGATCCTAGGTTCCCAGAAGAAGCTTAAAAGCCAAGTCCAGGCCAGGTACTTGAGCTGATTTACATGATTCTCCAAGGGTAAAATGGGACAAGAGAACTTTGGCTCTTCTTTATCTGGTCTCTCTGGCACACACAGTTACATACACGAGCCTAATTTATCCCAAGTAAAGGTGCTGTCATCTTTATTCCTTCCTGCTTGGTGCTAGAATAACACATTTATCAGTCCTTGTGGAGCCGACTTCCCCTGCCATGCATGTAGTTCCTTTTGAGCCATCTGCATCCATGTCTGCACCAGGGTACGCAACTCCATTTTTAATAATGCTGCTGCTAGCTTGTCTGTTTTAGTTCTCTCTGGTATGTCTTTGGTTGATTCTGCAACCTCTGCTTCCACCCTTTCCTGAAACTCTTCTGAGATTTGCTATTCTTGCCAGAGCATTCCCTCTGGAGAATGGCTGCTTTAAGTAACTGCTGTGACTGCTAGGCTGCCTTGTTCCTTTTATTACAATGTTTACAATGACTGAGTCTCCTCCTTTCTGATCACTTACAGTTCTTCCATGAGCCAAGTAACCACCAGCCAAAATTGTGTGAAGCTACTTTTTGATGTTATCAAGTTAGCTGTGAGATTTCAGAAAGATGTCTCTGAAGCTTGGATTAAGGTAAGATGCTTCAGTCCTTGTTTCCTTATTTAACTGGACTCCTAGGTTGAGCCTGAGCCTTTCTTGTAAGGGCTACCAAAAGACAAAGGTAGCCCTTCGTTTTGCTGATACAGATTTCATTCTGTGTTCCAAATTAGCAGTGTTTTCTCCAGAGTCTGCTTTCTTCCTCAGTTACCAATTTTACAGTGTTTGCAAGGTGGCCACTGGGCTCCACTGTACAGATCCCACATCTTGATATGCAGGATAAGCCTGGTCCTGCATGTTTACACGAGAGTTTTGGAAAAAATGATCTTTTTTTTTCCTGTCTGCAAGAGAGCAAAAATGCGTACCTTTATGTTGAGACTGAGCTGTGTGAAGCTTTAAGGTGCTTGAAAATGTCCAGCAAGAAATGAATATTGGCTGGTATTGGGATAAATTTAATTTTTAATTGTATTTCAGTGTAAACCATGAGACTGTTTCTTGTTTTGCTCAGTACCTTAATTCCTTTTTCAAACCTGATGTTATTTGAGAACATCTTCATTCAAGCTGAATTTTGTGCTGGTTTTTTGAGTGTCTTCTGGATTCTCTCCTGTTGGCAAGATTCAGTTTGCTGACTTTGATAGCTGTCACGTTGTAGAGGAGAGAAATCTGTAAGCAGTGTTTCTTTTACTGTCTGCCTTTTTTCGTTTGGTTTTGGAATATAGTATTGTACTCTACCGTAACAGCTTTCTTGTTGTTTTTTCTCTTAGGCCATTGAGAACAGCACGTCTGTATCTGACCATAAGGTAATGCATCTGCCTCTGCACTTGTCTCTGGGAGCGTCCTCTTCTGATGTTCTGATTTTCAAGGGTTTTCTTCATGGTTGTAGATGAAGAGATTTTTCTATTCAGAGCAGAAACTGCCAGCGATGTTGCATGAGTGGTTCTTTTGGTATTTGACTTGTTCCTAGTACAACAGCTGCCCATTTTCTTTAAAACTCTTAGTTCATCCCTTCGAAATGCCAAGGGACAGAGTTATTCTGCTTTAATTCTGTCCTGTTGGACTGAGAAGGTTTTGCTACAGTTGTGGCTGTTGCGGCTTTTTGAGCTCTTCCTGTTCTTCTCGGTTTTGATTTCAAAGTGTGTAGTTGTCTGGACTGTTTAATATCTTTTCAGCATAATGATTGGTGGTTATTTCCTCAAAAAGGTTCTGGATCTGATAGTTTTGCTGCTAATCCATTCTACAAACACCAAGAACAGGAAGCAAACTGAGAAAGTCTTGAAGAGCAAAATTCGTCTGGGCTGCATGACAGAACAGCTGATGCAGAATGCCTTCCAAAATCATTCAATGGTCAGTGCTGATTCTGCTTTGGGTCTCCCTCTTCTCTTTTATCTCTCAAAGATCTTGTCAGATGATCATTTAATCCTGTGCTGGATTATTTATACTATTCCTGTTATGTACACTTACTTCTGTTTTTAAATTTTTGGTCCCAGATCAATCTCCCAAGGCACATGTCTTCTGTTGTAACTGTCACATGTTTTTTTTTAGAGATGAGCTTTCCTTATAATTGGATGGGCTTTTTATTTTGGTGCGACACCTCTCAGCCTAAGAGATGTGGTCTAGCCCAAGATCTCTGCTGTGTGTTCCAGACATGCTGTTGTCTCCCACAGTACTTTTAGAAGGTCATATCTTTACATGCACTGTTTTTCAAGTTTAATGATTTTGTAGGTCTAAATAGGTGTATATATATTGGGCATATGTAGTGTAATGTAAATTACCATTTACTATGAGAAAACTGAAAATATCAACACAAAATGACACAGTGCTGCTTGTTGGAGGTAGAGGGCAGTTGAGAAACACTGAGTTATGAATTTAAAATTAATTAGTTGAACTGTCATAGTGTCTTAAGTAGGCACGTTTTATTCTGAATATAAGGGGGTTTAGTTCAGTTTTAGTTTAACTCCCTTCCAGAATAAGTTAAGATAAAGTAAATTAGGCCACTTTACATCTAAATAAGAGGTTGTTGTTCAAAGGAGCTCTGTGTGATTAAGCTAACTTTAAAAGTTAACTTAGATTTTTCTGAGTATCTTGATGTAGCAGAGTCCTTCTTTTAAAGTAAGGCCAAGAGTGTGTCTGTCTTGGGGCTTTTATACAGTGGTACGTTGCTGTCATGTGACTTCCCTGGTGTCACCCATAATGGATATGCTGGTGTGAGCTTTGCAGGTTGGCTTCTTAACCAGGCTGTAAATCCTTTGTGTGGAGAAGGTTGGAGAAACCCATTCTGGTGTGCCTTATCTGCTCTTGTTGCCCATTTATGCAATAGAGGACTGTCAGAGAAGGCAGGAAAGCAGCTATTAAACTAGACAAAGCTTTTGGGTTAAGATGTAGCACATTCTTTATTTGAAGAACTGAGTGTGTTTAAACCAAGCAGCACTAATCTTCTCTTTCATGATGTCTGTATTTCAGGTTATCAAAGACTTCTTCCCTTCAATCCTAGCACTTGCTCAGATGTTTCTGCACTCTGCACACCCAGCCATAGTCTCCTTTGGCAGCTGCATGTACAAACAAGCTTTTGCAGCCTTTGACTCCTACTGCCAGCAGGTATAGTGTGATGGATGGCATCTATTTTAGTTGTGTTGGATGGCAATGGAGAGAGATCCCTGCCTAGAAGTTAACTGAAGTAAGGCCATAAAAAGATTTTTGAAACAAAAATGTCAGTTTTGAACTGCTGGTGATAAAGATTATTAAGACACTGGAACAGCTGAAGTTAGAGGCAGTGTATTCCTGTTTAAGGTGCAGTGGTTTGTGCACCTAAGAAAATAGAGTATATTTTTATCATCATATGTGGTGGCAGCAGAGCAGAAGCTGCAGCAGTGTTAGCAAGCAGGCAGGAAAAATTTGGTGAAGAGCTGCTTTATGGAATCCTGGGATCTTTTAGAGCTGAATAAAATTCAGGCTCAAGGAGAAAGAATACTGTGGATATTAGGAATTAAGGAGCAAACTGGAAAGGGACTTAGAATAATATGGTTGAGTTTCAGTATGATTATCTGTACTTGATCAACATATTCTATAGAAGCAGACAGGGCAGACATTTTTCTGTTGACGTTTCACTATGATTTCTCTGGGGACTTTTTCCTCAGGAGGTTGTGACTGCTTTGGTGACTCACGTGTGCAGTGGAAATGAGACAGAATTGGACATTTCTCTGGATGTGCTCACTGATTTGGTGATGCTGCACACATCCCTTCTGATGCGCTATGCCACCTTTGTGAAGGTATGAATATTTCTGGGGACGTACTACATTTCAGGACCCTTACACCACTTTGCCCTGGATCTAGAATAGGTCAACTTTTCAGAAATAGAGATAATGGAACAACTCGTACCTGTAAAGCTATCTGTCTTGAGAAATGCAGTGGTCAGAAGTGAAAAGTATCTACTATGAAGGAACAAGCTGTAAGATAGGACTATATGATTTTTTTGACAGGGGAAATTGAGATAGACAATGGAAAAAAACGTACCCTTCCCTGTAACTGGAGAACGCTTAAATTGCATGGAATGACACCTGTGATGGAAGGAAAATGCTGTCTTCATTAATATGAGCTAGTTCAAATACTTGACAAAAACCTGCCCCCTTTGTGGACAGCCTTTTCTACCACATTGGAAGACTGACAGTACTTTAGCCAGTATTTGAATCCTAAAACAAAACTCCTGGCAGGGATGGGAAGAGACTTATATCCTAAAATTTAAAATAAGAAAGTACTCAATGGGGAGAAAAAAATGGGTTCTTAACTCCTAAGAGTGACAAGCAGGGTCAGGCCTGCCCAGTTGCCTGTTCCCAAAAGTAGTAAAAGTGGAGACTGAGGGAAGAGCAAACCAGCAAGGCAAGCATGTAGCAACGCTTTTCTTGAACAGTCCCCCATCTGTGGTGATTTGTAGCTTAAGAACATCCTGTATCTAAGAGCCCTTGAAGACTATGGGTATGTGTATTCCTCCCACCCCTCTGACTTTTTTGATGCCCACTTGGTGTCGGTGGATTCTGTAGTTTAAGTACACACTGTGGGAAAGCTATATACTTTTTGCTGTTTAACTGGTTGATTTTTAAATTTAAATTACTTGCTTAAAATGTGCTAAAAAGGCATTAAGACCTGCCATAAGAATTTGTAATGCAATCTGTCGCACATTTGATGGGTTCAACAGGAAGAAAGGGGACTTGCTTGCCTCCTGACAGAGGGAGGATGTGATAAGGACTCAGGGTTGAAAGTAGTTCTTGAAAGAGAGAACCTAAAACTCCTGCTCATAATTGAACATGTTGTCAGAAGTGCAATGGGGAGGGAGTACTTGCACACCGCAGTCTGCTGAGACCTGTTGACCTTCCTCCTGACCTTGTTTGCATGTTCTTTTGCTGGCAGATCACTTACAGATTATGTTTTCCGTGGGACAATCTTTGACATGTTACCAAAGCTTGTCTGTGAAACACATTAATCAATGCTCTGGCCAGACCTTAAGGACTGGCAGCATACCATGTTTGGCATGCCTCTCAAGAGGTGGTTGAGACGCTAGCCAGTTACCTGTAAAAAGATGTGTAGAGCTGCAGATGCCTGGCATATTTGACACTGAGCTGGAGCCTCTCCAGCACAGAAAGAACATGCAGATCTTATCACAAATCATGTCCCCAAACAGCTATTTTTTAATCTTAAAACTGGGTGAATTTTCTTGAGGGTTGCAAAAGTGGTTATCTAATCCTGTCAAACTCTACATCTCATTCCAAATTCTGCTTGAAGTTGGCTGGTAGTAGGAGAAACATAATGGCAGCAAAATGGTGTGTCAGTGGTAGGGAAGCTAGCATGGTTCTGGGAAACGGACTGTTTTCACTGAAGCACTGGAAGAAGAAATATCATGAGAGTGCCAGCTAGCACAAAAAATTCCGCCCCTAAATTGTTAATGACTTGGCTGTTACAGGGCTTGCAATGGAAACAAAACCCCATAATGTTCATTTTGTCAAATACTTTGAATGCTGTGACCAAACCTGTGGTAAAAGATAAATAACTGTCACTAATGAGATGGGAGCAATCCCAAAATGCTTATGGTAGTCAGATTGTTCTTTCCATTCAGCCTCTGATAAAACAAACTGCAATAATTGAGGCCAGAGCAATAGTTCTGCATTTATGTTTATTTAATTTGAATGTAGCTTTTTCCTGCCTGTACAAAAAGGTAAAGTTAATTGGCTTCCCTGCAGTTGACAATTGTGTATTATTGGGAACATGGAAATGGATTCTTGATACATCTGAGCTAGTTTGTGACTTCTCTCTTACAGACCATTTTAGACTCTACGCAGAAACTGAATCCATGTCAGATCCGGAAGCTCTTCTACCTTCTCAGCACACTAGCATTCAGCCAGAGGCAAGAAGGAGGCTATATTCAGGTAAGTAGAGACACAACAGAAAGGAGTTCGGGCTGTGCCTTTGTCCTTTTTGCTAGGTTAACTTCCAGAGGTGATGGTGTGCAAATAGTGGCCTCATCTATGAACAGTGATTGATGTCAGGATGTCCTTCAGCTTAAAATTCTCTGCTTCCCAACTGGCTGCAGGCCAGCTTGTGGCTCCAGACTGTACAGCAAAGGCTCATCACAGTGACTGCGTACCTCACATCTTTCCTGGAAAGGTCCTCTTCTCTTGCACATCTAACAAAGGTAAAGTTGGTAGAAATGCTGGTGGAAGGAGACTGATGGCAATCTCTAATCTAACCTCACAGTCAAAGTGGGATCGTCACCAACATGATATCAGGTTGGCTGTAGTTTTGTCTAGCTGAGTCTTGAAGACTTGCAAAAGTGTAAATTCAGCAGCCTCTTTGTGAAGCTGTTTCTCCATCACCTGGAAGCATTCAGAAAGCATAGTTCATCTTCTTCCCTGAGATGTTCATCTCTATTCAGCTGCTTAATGTTTGTACGCCAGAGACAACAAAGACACTCATGTTAGAAGAACTGAACTACACAGAACAGAGGACTTTGCTGTGAGATGGGAGACTTCACACCTCTTGTGGCTCTAGTTTAAACACAAGAAGCTATCAAACCTGGTCTGTCTAAATTGATATTAATTTTACATAGGATACCTCAGTATACCTCAGGATGACTCAGTTGCAGCATAATAGTGGTGGTATCAGATACTATTGTCTGTATTTCTGGCTCCTTGAGTATGGCAGTGATCAGATAAAGCTCAAATAAAATACCTCAAAGATATTTATTTCATAATGGAGATGTCTGGATTTAAAATCTTCCCATTCATAGAAATTAGGACTATTTGTCTGTCTTTGAGTCTGCATAGTTTCTAGTTTTGGGTATGTTTGCACGTTAGCTTGAGAGTCTGAAGGAAAACTGCTCTTCATCCCTTCCTGATTGGTCTGTGACATGTAAAACAGCATGTCTGTAGCCATTTCTTCCCACTCACCCTGTTAAGATGGAGCTCTTCACTGCCAAAATTTCCAGTGGTATGGTAGGTTTAGCTCCTTTCTGAACTACTTTCCTCAGTAATTTCCCCCCCCCAGTCCCAAGTCTGTCTGTCTTTCTTACGTGCGACTTCTGAAGATTGCCTTGGCAATACATAAGGTGACTTTGCAGTCCAGAAGGACTAGCTGTCAGGAATAAGTGTTCTGCCTGTCATCCTCATAAATTGCAAAAAGAAGGGGAGGAGTGTAAGCTCTAGAATTTATTCTGAGCTGAGAGCTTGTGACTGTGGGGGTCCAAGGTTGGGAGTTTGACTCCGTCCTCAGTGATACCAAAGACTCCAGGGGCAGATCACCAAAGAAATCATTATCCTGAGAACCAAATTCCTCTTTGCCTTCTCTTAACTGTACTTCTAAAACTGATGCCTCTTAGACATGAGAATCTACAGGCAGATTAGGCATTTGTCCCTGCACTGCACAGGTCATTCCACAGGCATCTTGCCTAGTGAAGGTCAAGAAAAGATGGCATAACCACATACTGCCCTTTTCTCTGCTGCCAGTTTGATCTTGTTGGCACTGATAGTTTGTGTAGCATAATTCAAGCCTTCATCTCCTCCATCTCAAGACCCCTCTCTGGTTAGAACTTGTGCTTTCATGCAGCTCTCAATCCCTCGGGATCTCTGTATGGGCCAACCTCCTCTTTACAGGACCAGTAGAGAGAGTTAATAAGAATCAATGCAACCAGGGTTGTTTTGATTCCATAATGTTTTTCAGTGGCCTGCAAGATCTTTGCTGCTTTTATGAGCTGCTTCTGAGTTCTCACAGATGCTCTCTGAGAATGCTGCTTCTCATAACAGGGATGCTGCTCTTCTGCAGTGGATGCTGCTTAAGCTAGCAATAGGACTGTTGCTAACTGGCTAAAATAAGATTTTCTGCTTAGTGCATTCATTGTTCCATCCCTGCTTTGAAATCAGTTAATTCCTGATAACTACTTAGGAAGCTGAGCTGTCCTTTCGCTTTGGTCAGGACCCACTTGGCAGCCCTCTTCCATCCATGATTGTCTGCTTTGCTAAGGTTTCTGTCTTTTTTCACCTGCAGTTTGTCAGTTTAAGGGATCAGGCAGAACATATCCTTTTGACAGAGACACTATTCTGGACCTCTTGTCGACTGCCCTATTTTAGCTTCTAGTCAGCTGTTCCATCCTCCTCTCTCAAGATGACGGCTTTCTTGATTGTCATTCCTCTGCCAGCAGTGTAGGTGCAGCTTGGATTCCTGTGGCTGGTTTGCTACACAATCCTCTGTGCTTTGCCTTCGATCTCTTCGGCAAGTATTGGACTTCTCATCCAGGAGACCAGTCTCCCAACTTTCCTGAAGCATCACACTTCTATGTATGCTTCATGCTCTCAGTGTCAGGAGACCTCTTAGTCTCTCACTAGTGGTCCATATTTTCAGAAGTCTTCAAAACTGTGCCCATTTTGGAAAAGCGCAGCCAATCAGCTGCTTGACACAGCTGTTGAAATAGAGCATGCTGCATTGCGACCTGCTGTGGGCTCATGGAGGTGCTGCAAAGAAGCCTCTACAATTGTGCTTGCTCACACCCAGGGGACAAGGGATGCAGCACGAGAAATATCTTAATCCCAGGTGTCTGGTATGCTGTTACCTACAGCTCTGTTTGGACCTTCACCAAAAACTGCTCCATCCCTCAGCCTCCTGGAGTTGACTGTTTTGGAGGGCAGCTCTGCAGCTGCCGTTTGTGTGTGAAGGGCTCCAAGACCATCTGCTACTTTTTTAATACATTATACTATTAATTATAGATGAAACCTGAATCAACTACGTGTTCTGTGTAGTAATTAGAGCAAAGTCAAAGTGAGTCACTTTTGATACTGTTTGCAGCCTTACCTAGAGCTGTGACCAGTATTTTTGTAATAAAGAAAATCACAGAAAGTGCATTCCTTTTGCAAAACTGTAATCTCAATAAACCATCCCCCTGCAGCCTTTGGAAATGACATTAAGTAGAGATGCCAGTAGAGTTGTGAGAGATGCACACAAGTACCTCTGTGGTGACATGGTCTGTTTCTTTCTTTTTAGGATGATATGCACATGGTGATCAGGAAATGGCTGTCCAGCACAGTTCTCAACCACAAACAAATGGGGATTATTGGTGCTGTTACCATGATAGGCAGCGTGGCGTTAAAAAGGTGAGAGAGAATGTGGTAAAGATGAATAACATGCTTTCAGTTCAGACCAAACCTGGAGTGGAACAAGAAAAGAGGGCATTGCTTTTGAGCTCGTGCACATCTTGGTCAAACTTAAAACTCTTTCCTGCAGACTACAGTGTTTGGTGTTACAGCCTGTTCAATACTGCTCACCGGCTGCTAACCTCAAAGGCATCCCCAGTTTCTGGTTAATGCCTATTCATGGATGCCTTGACCAGCACCAGCAGGACTTATTGCTTGGAAAAAGACTTGAACGCTGTGGTGGACTGATTGCAGATCAGCTTCTGACACTAGGCTGAATAACTTAATGTGCTCCATGTTTGAATACAGGGAGATCTAAAAAAAGAAGTAAGGGGAATGATTGTTACTGCTGTGGTGGGCATTGGCATGACAATTTCCAATGTACTGTATAAATAATTTATAAACAGCACTCGTAAACCAGGCAAACTCCTGATAGGAGCCGTGGCAAAGATTAAAGCACTTGGAAAATAAAGATTTGACTGGTGTTGGGAAGCATTTAGCATGCTGATTTTGTGCTTCTTAATAAAATGCTTTTGCTGTTCATTACATGAGAAGAAAAGGCCATCTTAGCTCCAGGCCCTGAGTCAGTGGACTTCACCATGGTTGCTCCTATAGTACTGACATCAGACTCAGTAATTTAAAGGCACTGGTTCAAGTCTAAGCAGGGTATGTTAATATAGTTATTTCAAGAGAAGATTTAGAAAATCCTAAAATAAGTATCAGAGGGGAAAAAAAAACCAGAAGAGCCTGTGGGGTTATCAGTGCGTCAAGGCACCTTCGGTGGCAGGGAGTTTGCTGCATAAAATGCACACAAATGAGCCCAGCAGGTGGAGCACGTTCTGTGCCTCAGAAAAAGGAGTAAATCCCCAGGGGATCTGTTTGTTTGACCTGTAGAGAAATTCCTTCCCACTCAAGTCTGACCCAAATGCACGGGGAAAATCTGTCTGCTGGCACTTGAGAAATATCTTTGCATCACATTGGACCATTGTGTACCTTGTTGGCATCCTCTCTGATTTCCTCAGAAAAAGATTGAAGGAGACAGACTTGAAAGCCTGAGGAAAAAGTACCTTTCTGAACCCTGCAAGTAAACAGCAGGAATTTTAAGTAATTGTCCTAATGTACAACTACAGATATTAGACTTATGGTAAGTTGAGGCCCCATGGCTTTCAGAAGAGGGGATGACTAGAAGGTGTAGGTTTCAATAGGTTAGAAAAAGCATATCCTTGAAGAAGACATTGAGTCTTGTCCTGAAGGTCCTGAACAGCAGCAGGTCTTTTCCTAATAGTGTTCCAAAGAACATCTTTTTCATGCATAATTCTCCAATTTCTGGAGAGAGAACCTTGTGTGTGTGATGGGTTTGCCATGTCTCGAGTGTTGCGCAATAAAAGCAAGGTTATCAATTCCTTTCAGAAATGAAGGAGATGGTAGTTCATTGGAGAGACCAGAGCTGAACAGTGAGCGTGATGAGCAGGTGAGTACCAAGAATGGGGTAGTGTGGGAGAGAGGGAGGATGTGGTCAGCAAGGAGGTGTGACTGGAAACAGTCTTAATTGACGTAGTATGTGTGTCTGGGATTTACCTTTACTGAGCCTGGGATTCTCGTACATTGACTGCAGAGCCAAGAATCTATTAAAAATTGTTTTGGAGAAACGAAGGTCTATATTAAGATAGCACCCACCGGTTTTGCCCACTGCTAGTCCAGGACAAGCAGTACTGTAGCCATCTAGTGAAAGTTTTCTATCCAGATGCTATTTCAAACACAAAGGAAAGAAATGGGACATTCTGCATCAGTGAGCCAAAGGTAACCTTTGCCTTCCCCTCAACTTGGCAGCTGTGCCTTTCAGGCCATCTACAGGAAGTACTTCTGCTCTACAGGGTTAGCCTAGCCTTGGCCTTCTTCCTTAATTCCTGTTGAAGAACCTTCTTCTAGGATGGCACTTTATTTAAGGGTGGTCCTGGGCAGACGTGTAATTTCATGGAGGGGTAGGGCCAGGACCTTAAAAGACCCACGTTGCTCCTTAAAATTGGGTCTTTGCAAGATAAGTTACCATGGACTGTTACCCTAGAGATGAAGCTTTGGATATGCCTCAGAGTAAATTAATGTAGAAGGGACTCAAGGTAAAAGCTTGAGTTGGATCCATTTACCTTACTCATTTCTACAGGCTGCTCTCTCTCTCTCTCTCTCTCTCTCTCCTTGCAGCTTTCTACCTTGCTGGACCTCGTGGGCTTCTGCTGTGAGCAAACACCAGAGGTCTTAGCTCTGTACTATGATGAACTCGCCAGTTTGATTGAGAAGCAGAAGGGGAATTTGGACTTGCAGCTCCTGGTACGTTGCAAGTAGTTTGAACTTAATCACTGAAATGAATTCTTCAGAAACACAATGTTTTTCAGGCATTGGCAGGACAGACTTGATTTGAGGATTTCACTCCAGTTGGAGAACTCTTTTCTTTTTTTGTTCTAGGCATGCTTAAGGTTCCTGTAAGAGATTGATCAGATACAAAATCCTCTTTCAGCTCTCTCAGCTTTTGTTGATTGTGGCAGATTCCTCATTGTGCTTTAACAACTTCCTTTACATGAACTTTTACATGACAACTGGGAAGCCTTTTAAAGGAAATTAAATGATATTTCAGAGCATGCTTTTAAGGTTCATAGATAAAAGTAGAATCTAAAAGAACTGCCAGTCTCCTGAGGTCCAGCTGAGTGCTCCAAGGAGGAGAAGCAAAGGACAGGAGGGTTTATCCTTTTTCCTTGCAAGACTGAAATGCAAAAACAAGCTAAGGTTCTTTACACAACTTTTGTGCAGGTTTTATTGGGGTCTTTTCATTGTCCAGACTCTGTCACATTTATTACTTCTCCCTTAATTGTTTCTAACAAGGTAAGCATGTGGGACGCGTTGTGTGAAATAGAACTTTGCCAGCACTTTATAGCCCTTTCATTCTGATCATCGACTCTTAGGACAGAGAACTTGCCATGGCTGCTTTCCTCTTCCAGCCAGCTGCTCTGCCTCTCTGCAGCACTGTAGAACCTGTAGACAAGCCTGTGTTCAAAGAGCAGGGAAGAAGTTGTGCATGCTTAGCAATGTTTCCTGGCTTTGACTCTAAAGGCAGGCCATGCCTCTCCTTGCAGGCAGTGGGCTTCATTGCTGTGACCCTTCCAGGATATGGAAGGCTTGGCCTTATCTTCTACATTTTCCACTGCTGCCTTTGAAGCTTTCTTCACTGAGCCCCTTTGCTGAGCAGGTTTTTTTTTCATTTCTTTATAGGACAAATTTGGGAGGAGTTTGGTGGAGGACTTTCCCAGTGACTTTGTGGTGGATCTCAGCCCTACAGTGGATGGGTACGCTAATCACAGACGAAGTATTTGTAATGTTTCTGTCGCTGAGAACTGAGTTTGTCAACAAAATCTTCTCTTTCATTGCAGGTCGTTCTTGTTCCCAGTGAAGTCCTTGTATAATCTGGATGAAGATGAAAGTCAGGGAGCAATTGCTATTAATCTCTTACCATTGGTGTCCCAAAGTGAGCTTGGCAGGGTCACTGATGGAATGAGTAACCAAAGTAAAAGGTACTTTGACACTTAATTGTGGGATGACTGCAAAGGTAAAGGAATTGTTTTCATTTGGTGCACTTCACTGCTGTCAGCCCTGCCTGCCAAAGTGCCTGATAAGGAGCTGGTCAGAGAATTTACTTGTTTCCAGTGTTCTTTTCCTTCTCTTGCTGTTAGACATATTCAGATAGGTCTAGAGGCATAAGCTGGTTTGGAACTGGCAGTCTGTTCTGGCTCAGGCTGTTTAGGTGATCTTGGGAAAGTCATGCTGCATCTGTCATATGAGAATAGCAGCTCTTTCTTCTCATGTTACGGTGATATTGAATGCCATATTGAGATGGAGAGGCAGCTTTGAGGTAGCAAAATTCATATTTTGAGTAATGATTCTCAAATAGAGAGTCACTAAGGATTTAGTGTATATCATGATTTTTCTCACCTTCAGTTGTACTTGGACAACATAGACTGTGCTCCAGAGCAAAACCACAAACATGCATCCACAAGTGAAATTCGACTGAGAAATATGTCTGAGAAATGTCTTTGGAGAATGGAACAGGAAGCATGTAAAAAATAAAAAAAAAAGTCTAATTAAACAGTAGGGCATCAAAGTAAAAAGTAATAAAAGGCTTTTTTTTTAACTGGCACCTTCATATCCTGCGTAATTTATTGTCATGAGGTTTTGCTGAGATTTTAGTTGTGCTGAAAAAAAGACATGATCACTTTAAAATAAAAGAAAACGTAGCTACTTTACATGCATCTATGGAAAAATGTTAATTTTCCTCACTCATAATGTGAGCAGTGGCATGCTACAAAACATTCAAGGAGGTTTCTCCACTGCTCACAGATGTGTTTTGGTTAATTTCTTATAGGTCCTTCTGAATTATTCAATGTTGATTTCTACCAGAAATAAATCTCCCCCCATTTTTGTTCATTACACCCAGTTTTCTTCCCTTATATTGTTTTCCAGAAAACTCATGATCACCAATTTTTTAATTTTTTTTTTTTTTTTAACCATATGGTGCATTTCTGCTCTGTGTTACTGGGACTTGCAAGAAACAAAATAGAAGGCATAGGCAAGTTGGCATGGGGAGGACATAGGGCATAACAGAAAAGTGATGGGCATTCTGGATGTATATAAAAACATAAAACTGACTCCATTTCTTTTTTTTTTTTATCCCAGGGTAGTGTCACCAATATGTTTGTCACCCTGTTTTCGATTGCTGAGGCTCTACACTGAAGAGCAAAACAGTGGAAGCCTGGAGGAGATTGATGCCTTATTAGGTATGGGAAATGGACCTTAGAGTCTGTCTGGCTGACTTGTTCCTGTCCCAGGTCTGCAAAGACTTTCTGCGATTGTGGGAAGACTTGTGTAGTTTGTGAAGTGGAAGGGAGGCAGGGGAAACAATTGCTTTGTCTGGGTGGCTTACGAGACTTAGTCCAGATAGACATTGGAATTGACACAGGCTTTGGTAAAAGACTTTGTCCATGCAAAGACCAACAGATGGGTAGCAAACACAGTCCAACATGTTCTCTTCCTGCTGTGTCCCAGGTTGCCCCCTGTACCTGACTGACCTGGAGGTTGAAGGGAAGCTGGACTCTCTATCCAAGCAGGAACGGGAATTTCTGTGCTCACTCCTGTTCTATGCTCTCAACTGGTTTCGTGAGGTGAGTAGAGCCTTGTCTGCAGGCTCTGGGGCGGCACTAATGAGTAACACTTACAAACACTAACCTTAGGCTTCAGGGGTGCAATTGTTGTTGAAGAAAAGTCTTGCTTCTTGGAAACCTTCTCTGGCAAGGTCTTGGTGATCTCTCTGTGATCTTCTCTTCATTATCATTTATCCTTTATCCTGTTGCTAGCAGGCTCTAAGGACTGCCTTCTGGATGTGAGTTTTCCACCTGCTACTCAGCTGCATTTTGTACACTCTGGCATATTTTTGTGTATGAAAATCGGTTTTGCTGTTGCAGGGAGGATGCTGCAAACCCCAAATATATGTCTAAACTATGAGTTAATGTATGAAGAGAGCATCAGAAAGAAAGGCCAGTCTCACCATGCTGGAGAGCAGGGGAGTCACCAGCTGGTAAAGGGCATAGATTGTTGTGTTCTGCTTGGCTTGTATGAGGCCCTGCCTGCAGTACTACGTCCAGTCCGGGCCTCCCATTGCCATTCCGGAGCGACTCCAGCAGAGGCCGCCAGGCTGATGAGGGGCTGGAGCACAGAATGTATGAAGGGAGGCTGGGAGAGCAGAGGTTGTTAAGCCTGTACAGGAGAAGCCAGAGGAGAGGGCATATTGTGCCCTCTGGTTTTCTGTTACCTAAAGGAAAAGTTGTGCTCCACTTCCAGAGAAGCCATGGGATTGCCTTTCTTGGAGATGCTCAGTGCTCCACTAGGAAAGGCTCTGACCAGTCTCTTTAGCCGACGCTGCTTTCAGCGAGGTATTGGACTAGAGGCTTCTACAGGTCCCTTGCAAACTCGGTTGTGATTGTCTGCTTTGTTCTATAAATCTGTGAGCTCACAGAAGGGTGAAATGCAGGGCCTTCAAGCAGATTTGTACCATGTATTTGCTAACATCGATGGTCAATGAGAATGTTCCCTGATGGGCTTATCCAGATAACACAAGCTATGTCAGAGTTGGTGCAGTTCCACATCCCCAGTCGTCCCTGTTCCTGCTCTTCTCCCAGGACTGCCTCTTTCCTGGCAGACCTAGAAAGTGCCAAGGGGTCTCCAGAGCCACAAGCAGCACAGAACCTGACAACGTGCTGTCTGCTAATTCCTCTTCTTCAGTTAATATTTGATCTGTAGGTGTTGCTCTATTGCTTTTCTTGGATTGTACCAGTTATGTCCATGTTCTCATGGGCTTCTGAAGAGCTTTGTTCTCAGTCTGGATCTGATCACACAGGCCACTTGTGTGCTTATTCAGGACTTGAGGATGCTATTCAGAAAAGAAAAAAGTAGTAGAAGTGGGTACAAATCTCCCTAACTTAATGAGTTTGGTTTGTATCTCTAGGTTGTAAATGCCTTCTGCCAGCAACAGGACGCTGAGATGAAAGGGAAAGTTTTGACTCGATTACAGAACATCACAGAGCTGCAGACTGTGCTGGGAAAATGCTTGGCAGGTGAGTATAAAACATTTTTATATTCTGGGCCTGCACCAGCTGTGAAGTGAAAGGTATAGGCTTAAACATCAATGGAGGAAGCATATGGTAACACATACTGTATTTTTATGGTGGCCTAAGAGTTCATGCATGGACAGTTATTGTTTTCAATTTGTCTGAGTCCAAACTGCCCTTCTTGGTCACCTCCTCAGTGACAGCTCTTTGACTGTTCCCAAGGAGATTTGGCAGAATCTGCCAGACTACGGTGGATACTGGAGTAAACCAGCCTCTATCCGAAAGAAATAGTGTGTTTCTCCAGTATTCAGGTTGTAACAAACTGTTAAGGAGTGTTATAAGAAACCGCTGCCTCCAGCTGCTCTAGGCCCATGAATTCTTCCCGCCTAGCCACTGGAGCCCAGTGTGGAAACCCTGGGATCTCTGTCCCAGGCCGATGGACACAACTACACGGACTGCCACAGACGCTGCCCTATGTATGGGATTCGCATAAAACATAAGTACAGACAGCCTAGTCTCCATCCTGCTCTTCAGCTGCTTAAGACTGAAGTTCAGTAGTGACGGCACACACACACACCACACTCTAGAGTCACAAGCACACAAACATCCTCATCACAATATCCCAAATCATCAAGTTCCTCTTTTTCCTCCCATCTTATCAGTTACAAAGTCCAGGTGTCCATTCCCAAAGCCGTGCCTGGAGTTTCTTAATGGCCTATAAATTACAAACTGGAGACTTTTGCTCTTTGAAATTGTCTCCATTATCCCTTGGCTACCAGGTTTGTGCCTGTTTGTTCTTGTTTATGCCTTCCCCCTTTACTTATCTCCTTTTATGCTGAAAAGGTCTTTGATAAGATAAACGTAATGAAGGATACACTGTCACCTTCCACATAACTTACATAAGCTATGCACTAAAAGCTGTATTTGTTAACCAAGAGACAAACTTCATCCAAAATAAAGTGCAGCCTCAACACCTTTCTGGTGCTCTGAGAGCACAAGGCCAGCACAGAAAGGGCTCAGACATGCTAGAACAGCCCTTTAAGCCTCACCAACATGGACAGGTGTCTAAGGACAGCTGAGCAGTTATCCTCCCTTCCTGGAGGAATGCAGAGAGCTGTAATTCCAGTGCAGCGCAGACATACGATAAGGGTAATTGGAGCTAAATGCACCTAAGCATAAATGCAGAGGGACGTTCACCAGGATGGTGAAATGTATGGTACTTCCTCTAAATATGTATTTTGCCTATATTTTGTCATTCAGGAGCTGAACTAACCCAATTTCTACATTTTGGCTCTTTCAGCAACCCCTGGCTATGTCCCACCACCAGCTACTTTTGATTCTGAAGCCCTGGAGGCAGTACCGTCCACTAGTGCTGTTGGTCCAGTGAGAAAAAGGAATGGTAACGGAAGTTTAAAACACTTAAGCAAACAGATGTGATGTGGGGTTTGACTGGCATATTGCACTGCAGCCATTGCACTTGTGTGTGCATAAAGCACAGAATTCCTGGCAAGGTCTATCTAGCTTGAAATCTTATCTCATCAACTCCTGTTGCAGCTGAAGCGGGGATATACATATATCCTACTCCAAACAGGTGTTGGATAGTCTATCTCCTTGGGAAAGCTGATGCTTAGCATTTAACAGTGAAAATCCAGGGCTTTCATTGACTGTGTTTACCTGCCAAAGTATTTTCTGGAGCGGTAGGTTGTTCTGCCTTTGACAGGTTGGTGCAATTGCCTGGTACTGAACCTGTGGCTTGAGCAGCCTTGCAAATCCCTGACCTTTAGGTTGTACCTAACTGATCTCTTAGGAACATTGTTATGGCTCTACTGAACAAGGAAGTGCTTCCTTCATCCTTTCCCATTGCTAGCTCCCACAGAGAAGAAGTAGAACCTGCCTTTCAGTTTTTCAAGCTGAAGTAGATTTGCTTTGTTCTTTCTGTCTCTAGTTCTGCTTCTAGTTTAGATTAACATTTCCTGAGAACATGTCTGCCTTTTAGCCAAAATGGACTTCAAAAATTCACATTCCATTCAATGGAACAACTGGAGAAGGCCACATGTCAGAGCGCCCTTTTCTCCTGTGCCAAACCCATTCTGCAGGAACTGGACCTGTCACGTAAGAGTGATTAGGGCAGAAGGAGTTATGACTGTGTTCTGCAGACAAGAGGAGGATCCATCACTTTAGATACTTTATTTTGAAGGAGCAGAAGTAAGTGCTCAGACTAGTTAGCCCAGACCAGATCAAGAGATTCCTGAGCTTCGTTTGTCTTGCCTACAAAAACAATCAGTGAATGCTGTGACCATGGGTCACAGTCTTGAGAACATACAGTTTTGATACCAACCTTGCTCCTCCTTTAGGTGTGCAGCATCTCATTGTGGCTGAGCCAAATTAGTTTACTGCAAATAAATAGGGGAAGGCTTCTCTCTTCCTCACACTGCACTCCCAGCTGCCTGATTTCCTGCCCCGTGTGGTAGCTATTGTGGTAGCTATTTTGGCTATTTACTTTTTGCTAGGTTAGTTTTTTGCTGTTTTAACAAGGTGACTGCTTAACCAATGATCAGGCTTTCTGAGTCGGTGCAAGGGAAGTGTGTGTGGCTGGGAACAAGAGAAAGAAGTAGTAGGAGGAGCAGAACTATTCCTGAGCCATTAGATCAGCTCAAGCACTGTCATAAAACCTGTCTAAGAATATTCCTCAGAGGTGGGGGAACAAATTGCTTAGAGGGACATAACATATCAAATTCACTTTCCAGTCTGATTCATAGGGATTATTTATTTTGACATAGACGACTTTCTCCTGTCTGACTCTGCTCTTCCAAAGGTAGTGCAATAAAAGATGCAGCTTCATTGATACTGTTTCACTTCATCTATGGCCTGGTCACCAGAAAGGGTCACAGAGATAAAAAAGCAGAAGTCTCTGATGCTTATCAGCACAGCAGTTATAAAATGGCAGATGAAAGCGTATGCCAAACTTTGCATTTGTTGGGGATTTTCCTGAACATTCCCTTCTCCAGGTTGCTTATGAAGTTGAATACAATCGATTCTTGAAGGACTCAATGGCTGATTCCATCTGAAAATTGCACATGAAGTACTGCCCTTTGCTGCTTCTCCTCTAACAAGCTTTCAGTCCAAGAAAGCACTATTCCAGTTCAGTTCCTTAATAGTTTCTGGTGTAAAACCTTGTCAAATCTTTTTGGAAATCTAAATCTCTTCTGGCTGATGGATCCCTTTTATGCACATGGCATCTGGCAGGCTAGGGGGCGAGATTTTCTTTCACAGAAGCCCTGCTGACTTTTTCCCAACAGCCTGTATGTCTGTGTGCTCAGTGATCTTATTTTTTATCGTAGACAACTCTGCCATTTTCCCAGTGATGGAGGACAGACTCGCTGGTCTTTAATTCCCTGGATTCCCATTAGATCCCCTTTTATTTAGAAGAATTATGTTGGCAAGCTATCAGTCTTCTGGCACTGTGACCAGCAGCTCTGAAATGTCTCATTTGTATTCCTTTGGGGACCTCGTGTGAATGTCATCTCACTGTGGCTGGCTGTTTGGTCCTGTGCAATTATGTGAAATCAATGTAGTTTCTTTGATCTCTCTGCTACACAGTGCGTCAGGTCCCTACCCTCAGGTCCGAATCTCCCTGCTGTTGTCAGCAGTGAAGACTTGCAATTAATTCATTGTGTTTCTTGGCTGTTGGCTTGGCAGCCATGCAAGTCCATTCTATAGTTGTGTCTTATCTTCCTTTTCCAGGTCCTCTTCTTTTCTCAATACTGTATTTGAGAAGGAAACATTAAATTTTGGTTCAAGCATTTTTTAAGATAATGTCCCACTCATTTTTGCAATCACTTCATAATGTTTAAACTACAGTAAGAACTTAAACTACAGAGATTTGCTTTAATTTCTTACTGTGATTTTATAAAAGAGAAGCTGGTTGAGGGGGATCCCCAAACGCATTTGACTCTTGTGGACCGTGATCCTGGCTACAGATGACACACAACCTGTGCGTGCTCCATGCTTTCTTAGGGCTGACTGAAGTACAGCCTGTGCCATTTCCCTGGCTGCAAGTGCTGCCTAGCATTTAGCGGAGTGTAGCCTTTGTTTCTGAAGTTGCTTTTCTCTTTAAGGAAGGAAAAAAAAGGCTGATGGCAGCAAAGCCTGCTCTGCAGATCGTTCTCAAGCAGATGACAGTTCTGAGGGAAACCAGCCTGATACTGAGGTCTCCGAGCTGGAGAAGGTAGGTGTACATTCCTGGGCACTCGCAAGAAAGATAAACTAAGGGATATGACATAGAAGCATAAACAAAACCTTTGAGAGAGGGATTGCTAGCTTCAAAAGTTTAACACAGTCAAGTGGTTCAGTTCTGCTTTCTGTCACCTGCCTCCCATCTGAATTTTGAAAATTGTCTGCTGCAGAGGCCAGCCACTCTCCAACAGGCAGTATGGTTCAGGGCAGTGCAAATGTGCAAGATTATCAATACTACTAGTTACTCTCTCATGACTATGGAAAGTTTCTGTTTTAAGCCAGCGTACCATCTCAAATTACTGCAATAACCCACCGTTCCTAGACTCAGGTCAGAAATTGTAAAATTAATCTGGAAAAGACAAACTCTGGTAAGGACCCTATCTCCCACTGATTCTAGTCTGCTTCAGTCACAGGTGCTCATTTTGCAAACTTACCTTGGGGTATTTGATCAATGTATTTGTGATGAGGCATCTTTAAAATTATCCATTTTCATCACATGCTAAGAACTACTTCCCAAATCTATCAACAAATTAATTATTTAATTTTCTTTCTTGTTCTTTTGTACAAGCTCTTACAGTATTGTCATCATGTCTGGAATGCAAAATCTGTGCTGGCTGAAAGAGAGAAGTCAGGGAAGTGTGCCCAGCTTCGGGGTCAGCATCCTGGGGGCTGGGATCTCATACGTGTCTCTCTACCACTGTTACTAATAAATATTATTCAGAGTCCATTTTATCAATTTCAGCCAGGCGAATATGCTTCTATTTCCCTGCTATTTTACAGATATGTAACTGAGTCAGATATAACAAAGTTACTTAAGTTGCAGGGAATAAGCAAAGTCTGAAATAGTTTTGGGAATGAGTGTGTCTAACATTTCTTACCTGACTAGAGTACTGGACCCAGACTAGTCCTTAGATGCTGCGCCCTGCCCAGGACGACAGAATACAGAAGTCCTGTTGTTAGCCACA
Source organism: Vanellus vanellus (assembly GCF_965231255.1). Taxonomy (NCBI): domain Eukaryota; kingdom Metazoa; phylum Chordata; class Aves; order Charadriiformes; family Charadriidae; genus Vanellus; species Vanellus vanellus. The sequence continues at coordinate 17,592,951 of NC_138914.1, read as the reverse complement.
TGTAATGTACGTCAGCTCCCCTGACAGGGTTGCGTGTAGCGAATCTCTAAGAACTTACAGGTTGTCACCCAGAGACAACAGACCATCTCATAGTTTACCATCCCAGTATTTATGAAAGCTAAAAACATTTCCCTTCATCTCCTGTGGTGCTTATGGGTGCTTATAGTGCTTGGTCTTTCACCAAGTCCAGAATGGGTTTCACAATGGCCCCTGATTCGCAGAAAGGAGATAGCAAAGATTATTCCAGTTTCCTAAGTATTATTTCTTTCTAGAAAATTTGTAGTGTCCAAAATGAAAATGCTTCTGATTCTGTGTGCTTGTCTCTCTACTAGCTATTGTGAATTCTTCTTAGTATTTTTTTTCAACCTAGCACAAAGTATGGAAATCTGTGTGAAAGAAATAGCTTTATTTGAGCTAGAAGGTCTTACAGTCTTGCAGGTTGCAACCTTAATTCTGCCATTTACTTTTCAGACTGCTGCTGAGAGAGAGGCAGGAAATCCTCTGGCGCAGCTGCAGAGCTATCGCCCATACTTCCGAGAGTTAGACCTCGAAGTGTTCACTGTACTCCACTGTGGGCTGTTGACAAAATCTGTTTTGGACACAGAGATGCATACAGAGGTGAATGGAACAGCATAAAACCATACTGATAAGGCTTTGTGTAAGGTTTTTTGCTCTATTAAAATGGACAGAAGATTGATGTTAAGATGTGTTGGTCCAGGGCTGTTAGCTAGGTATCAGGAGGGAATTTGCCCCCAGAGAAACCAAAGTACTTCAAGGCACTGAGATAAAGAGGACTTTCCTGAGAAGAGCAGACATGTAGTATAGCAACGTTAAAGACAGTAATATAAATGTTGCATAAAAGGAAAAAAGATACAGCATAACATGTATAGGCCTAATGGAATGGAAGGGGCTTTGATATTGAACACTGCTAAGCTGTAGGATGTTAAATACACTAAGAGGCATCTTGCCTATTAAAAAGAACCTATGACATTTAAGTAAAGCCCATGTTGTAAAAGGGCAAGTCTCTCAAGGCATTCGCAGATTGGAAACTCAGCACAAACGTGGGACTGGTGTCGTGGATGTGCCCTCAGTGGGCCGGGTTCTGTTTATCATCTGGGAGTTTATATAAAACTGCATTACTCTGGATGGAGACAGAAGAAATGCTTAATTTTGTTACCCTCTTTGTAGGCAGCTGAGTCCATCTGGAGTCTAGTTTTGTTAGGCTACAGTAATATTAGTAAAATGTGAAAAGGCTATGGCAGGCTGGAGTACAGCCTAGCCTGCTCCAAGGACAGCTGTCTCTGTGCATGCAGGTCACATGCCAACTGGAAGGCTGTTTGACAAGTCTCTTGGGCTATGTGGCATTATTTCAAATTATTTCTTGACTGTTACTCAGTTGGTGAATTTTGTGACTTTTTGGGCTTAAACCTCTTTTTATCCTTAGGAGCTTATTTTCAATGTCAATGTATATAAATCTGTTCTCTCTCAGTAGTGAAGTGCTACTGACATTGCCTCAGCTGTGTTCAGAGCACCAGGTTTGCTTCACACTTTGAGTAACCAGAACCAATGCCCCATACCTGCAGTGGGGGAAACATGAAACCTTGGCGTCTACCAAATAGGTCCCTGGCTGAGGTTAACTAAGCCAGGAATCATAACTGGAAATGGAGTGGGTGAACTCAAGCTTCAAGGCACTACAATTACGTTTGGGTCCTGGGATTGACAGTTCTTGTAATTGCAGGCTCGTGAAGTTGTGCAGCTGGGGCCTGCTGAACTTTGCTTCCTTCTGGATGACCTGTGCTGGAAGCTGGAACATGTGCTGACCCCGGGCTCCACAAGGAGAGTGCCCTTTCCAAAGGCAAGTACAGCAGTAGCCAATGGGGCTAGACCTGGGCTGAGTCAGAGCACATCAGTGGTGTCCAGGCCTTTCCCAAAAGAAATGCTTTTCACAATTATTTTCACCTAATGGTTAAATAGAAGTCTGATGCCCAACTGTGTGTCAGAGCAACACTTGCTCTTTCAAAAAAGACTTCTGTACCACTTCCCTCACTGAACTGTTTGCAGCGTGTGGTTCTCTGCATGTCTCAGGAAAGGGTATATAACTGAGGGAAAGCCCTACAGCCTCAAAACTCAAGTGACCCTTTTCCTAGACCTCCCTGGGAACACTGGCTCTGCTGTTCAAGAAGCAGCTCAGGTTAGACAGGCCAGATAGCTGCTAGATCCAACAGAAGCATCTGGATCCAGGTTTCTGCTTTTTCTGTAGTCTTTAGAACACCCTGAGTGCAGTGACTCCTTCCATTCTGGGCTGATGCCTTTGGGAGAAAAGTAAACATGTGTGGCCCATTACATGAAACTATGAGAAATTCATTACAACCTGATGGAATCCATCATATTTAGTGTTCTTTCTCCTTGTCTTTCCACCTGTCTTAATTCTCATGTGCAGAGACTGTTTTTCTCTTAGTGTTTGAGTAAAATGAAAAAGAGCTACACGTCACATCAGTTTTATTCTTTTCATTGAATGTTGTCCACTTGTCTCAGTTGGTGCTGGTTGTTCAGCAGAAGCCAACTTTCTTATTCTGTGAGCCTTCCTGACAGAGTGTATGACATTAGTAATTGCACTGCTCAGAAGCAGTCTAAGAGGTAGCGCTTGATGCAAAGTTATTCTCAGGTAAGGCTGATGAAGTGACTTTAATCTTTTGGGTTTACTGCAGGAAAGAGGCTACAAGGATATTGGCTTTTCCCACCTGTGTCAGAGATCCCCCAAGGAAGTTGCTACGTGTGTAGTCAAGCTACTAAAGCCACTGTGTAATCACATGGAGAACATGCACAACTACTTCCAGGTCAGTAGGCAGCAATTGTGACTCAAAAACTGTCAAGTTTTGTCACCTCTAAAGGTATTTGGTTTTGTTTGTGGGAAAAAGAGAGTAGCTTTGTTTTCTTCAGGTTTTTTAAACATGGAATTTATGGAAATGGATTCTTGTGTCATTATCTTTCCTTGGAATAGCATTTAATGAATTATTTGTTTGGTATTAAAGGCAGTTGTTATACAAAATCGGGGTGTAGAAGATGACCCAGGAGTGAACATCCAGGAGCACCAGCTGATGTCCTCTTGTTACCAACAGCTGTTACTAACTTTTCGCTCCCTGTTTGCTTGGTGAGTTTAAACAAAATAGTATATAGTTGCCTAAACGAGCATAGTCTGTTTATTGCATACTCTTCTTGTTCCTTTTCTTTAAAGTGTTTGTACCCAGCAAATGGCCTGTCAGCCATGCAGAACAACACACTGCAGTGACTAAAGACTTAGGCACTTCATAGTTAAGTCAAGCTCCATTGCTTGATCCTGAGCACACCTATTTGTGCAACTCCTAGGGATCTTGGAATGCCTTACTCAGTAAGTCCCCTCATCCTTTACTAAATTGTCACTGCCTGAATCCTGAGCAATAAAAGGATTTCTTTTGCCAATGGGAAAGGATGAATGTGTACTTCTTACTAAAAAGCCTGTGCTGCTGATGCACTCGAACTGGATTCATAAATGCCAAACTCAACGAGGCATACGCAGCCTGGATTTGACCTCTGCATCTGCTAATATATAATCCAAGATAGCATCATAGAAGTTTTTTCTGAACCCTAATTTAGATCTGTGTGCAGAAGGTGATTTACCTTTGTACTTAAAAACCAGTAGTAATTGTGTAAAATGCATATGAGGTCTGAGGTCTGCCTCTCCTGTATGCTACTACTGGAGCCTCAAGGATCCTGATCCACTCCTGACTATTCCCAGATTGGTCATTTTCTCATTAGCCAGTATGAATGTTGGTTGTTCCTGAGTGTACCTATCTTGTAAACCAAAGAAACTGACCACTTTGTAACCACAGGCAGCTCAAGATCAGTTTTGCTGTTCGGTTTGGATTGAGAGTATCATAATTCTGTTTTGCTGTAGGTCAGGCAGTCATATACTGGGGCTGGCTGTCCAGCCAATTAACTCCAACAACCAACTTACAACTCCTTTTACATACATTTAATCAAGCCCTCTTATATTACCACTTGTTAATTAACTTGTGTTCAGTCTATAGATCTAGAACATGGAGGCATTTGAGCCTTTCCAGAATGCACATCCTCACTGAGTGATTTGACAGCACTGGTAGTTCAAAGAATTAATGAAGATCTCTACAGTTTTTCTCCCTGTTAAGCTCCTACCTGTTGTTCAAGTGGTGACTGGCCACTATCACAGCACTTGCACAGCAACTGTCATTAGACATCCTCTTTTTTCAGGTCTGCATAGTATTGTTTTAGTATATATGGACCTCCACTTATGTGAAATGGCCTGTGCTCTCCTAGCCAGGTCTACAGTCTAACTGAAAAGTTTGTATGGTGTGTGCACAAGGTTTTCCTTTCCCCGGTAAAGGGTGTATGAACTAAGTTTGCTGTCAAAAACAGTTTTCAGTTTTTTGTGTCCCCTTATAACTTTTGTATTGCAGGGTTGTTCTTGCATATCCAGCTTCTTTATTTTTCTTGCTGCAAATACATGCCCAGATATGCTTTTGCATCTGATATCTCTCTTCCTGCTAGTCTGATGATGAACTGGATTATTTTTTTTTTCTTCTCCCTCAGGAATGGTTTTTCTCAGCACGAAAATACTGACTTGCTACGGTCAGCTCTCCAGGTGCTTGCAGAGAGGCTAAAGCCAGGAGAGACAGAGTTTCTTCTTCTTGAGGAGCTGATAAGGTAGAATCAGTATTTCCCAAGCTCAGAAAGGGAGGCATTTCAAGCAGTTTTTCCCTGGTTTGTGTGGGCATTATGGGTAAATATATGTTTAGGAACTCTCGTAGAGACCATACTACCTTGAGAGAGCTTTGTATTGAATCGAATGGCAGTGCAGTCAAACCTAATGAAAAGTAGCTACTGGATTATAAAATATGCATTAATCTATGGATCTCATTCATTTGTATGCTATCGGAGACTAGGAGGTTGGTAGGATTCACAGAAGGAATGAGTATGTTTTGGATAGATAAAATGCCTACAGGAACACCAGGCAAAAGCAGCATGTAAAGATGCTGCTAGACTTAGAGTGACTGGGGCTTGAGAGAAGTTTCTCAGTGACTGAATTTTTATCTGCTAGTGGCTGACTACCCCTTCTTCAGAAGGGTACTGCCAGAGACAAAATACTGGGCAAGGGAGACCTTGGATCTGAGATATGGTAATCTCTCAGAAACACATAGATATAAAGGAAGTATTAGACTATGTACACTGTTTTTACCTATTCTCTTTCCTGTCATTCCCAGTGAGAGTTTTCACTACCTACTGAATTTTCAGCAGAGTGTTCCCAGCTTCCACTGCGCGTTCATCCTCACTCAGCTCCTGATTGCCATCGCTGAGAAACCAATGGCTGGCTGGAAGAAAGAGAAAATGGGTAATGTGTGAAAACCCTCTAATTAGTTTTTGTGTTGTCATTTGCCTGTAAGTTGTGGGTTCTGTCTCTGGAGTGCATCTTTTGGGGGAGAGAATTTCCCTTTGGTATCCTAGTAGTCTCACTGGGGTGAACAGTCTTAGGCATTAATAAAAGGAATAGGAATAAATATATTGGAACCTCTTTGGTACTTGTATTGCTGTGCTTCACTCACATGCAGGAAGGCAGCCTCCAGCTCTCTTAGTTGGTGTTTTTAAAATTAAAATCAGAGACTCACAGCTTTTAAGAGTTCTAAGAACAAGCCTGCTGTTCAATTTTGATACCAGTTTAATGACTGATTATGGAGGTGATCATAGACTTATTTTGATGTAACTTCCTAGTGTAAGTACAGATGTCTTACAGTATGCTGTGACAGCTCATTTCCAAAAATTATGGAAATTAAATGCAAATACAGCTGTTAGTTCAGGGCAGAGGGGGGAAAACCTGTATGTTCTTAATGCCATGCAACAAATGTTTTCAATTAAGAGAACTCTTCTCAGGAATTGCGACCTGTTCTGTAAGAGGAACAGCATTCAAGCAGATAAGGCATAGACATGCTTGCAGGGAATATACAAGAAATGTATCTCATCATTGTCACACACTGAAATAAAGACTCCAAACACAGTCACCTCTTTCAGCCATACCTTGTCATTTTAAGACACCTCTAGAATTTGTCCTTCTCAGATCCCCATAGCCCCTCAGAATTGTAAGTTCCCTACTTTGAGATTATTTTACTATTTTAAACAGTCCCACATTGGGATAACTGCCCACTCAAAAAACCCCAATTTTAACTAATAATTTTCTGTTTTTAAACATTTCTGCAAGAGACAGACAGGTTTGTTAGCAGTTTTGATTTAAGAAATCTGTGAACTTTAAACTTGCCTGTTCACATTTATTATTATAGCACTGTTGCCAAAAAGTCAAATAATTTGTTATTGGAATTCCATTTCTAGAAATGGATGTCCTAAGGGTTGCATATTGCCCTAATTAAAAACAGTTGGCACACTGTAGGAACCACCAAACAAATAATGCTTAACATAAGTTTGTCAGGGAGAAATGGCCAGAGATGGATGACGGTTCTGGTGCGAATGGGTATTCCAGACCAGAACACACTGGATGTGCATATATCTTATTATCATGATATATGTCCTTCTGGTCTCACTGCTTTTTAGGGGAAATGTATTCTGACTTAACAAAGTTCAGGCATATTGAGGGGTACCAATATTGTGATCTTTCAAAAAGCCATTGGGACACACTGCCTTTATATGGAAGAAGGAAATTGTCTTGGATTCTTGCAGTACATGGGAAATTAAACACATCTGTTTCCTTCAGTAAGTTATTCCTTATCTTTTACAGCTTCCCTAGCAAAGCAATTCCTCTGCCAGTCATGGGTGAAGCCCGGTGGAGACCGAGAGAAGGGCAGCCAGTTCAACAGTGCGCTGCATACTCTGCTGTGGTAAGACTCAAGCCATTGTCTCAAGCATGCTGAGACACTCACAGAATCACAGAATTTTCAGAGTTGGAAGGGACCTCTAGAGATCATCTAGTCCAACTCCCCTGCTAAAGCAGCATTGCCTAGAGCACATTACTCAGGACTGCATCCAGGCGGGTCTTGAAAATCTCCAGGGAAGGGGACTCCACAACCTCCCTGGGCAGCCTGTTCCAGTGCTCTGTCACCCTCACCGTAAAGAAGGTTTTCCATGTATTTGAACGGAACTTCCTGTGTTCTAACTTGTGCCCATTACCCCGCGTCCTGTCACTTGGAACCATTGAAAAGAGCCTGGGTCCATCCTCCTTCAACCCACCCTTTAGATACTTGTACACCATAATAAGGTCTCCCCTCAGCCTTCTCTTCTCCAGGCTAAAGAGTCCCAGCTCTCTCAGCCTTTCCTCATAAGGCAGATGCTCCAATCCCTTAATCATCTTAGTTGCCCCTTGCTGGACTCGCTCCAGCAGTTCCCTGTCCCTCTTGAACTGGGGAGCCCAAAACTGGACACGGTATTCCAGTTGTGGCCTCATCAGTGCAGAGTAGAGGGGGAGAATGACCTCCCTCGACCTACTGGCCACCCTCTTCCCTATGCAGCCCAGGATTCCATTGGCCTTTTTGGCAACAAGGGCACATTGCTGGGCCATGGATAATTTAGTGTCTACCACGACCCCCAGATCCTTCTCCTCCAAGCTACTTCCCAGCAGGTCCACCCCTAACCTATACTGGTGCCTAGCATTCTTCCTCCCCAGGTGCAGGACCTTGCACTTGCTTTTGTTGAACCTCATTAGGTTCTTCTCTGCCCAGCTCTCCAGCCTGTCCAGGTCACTCTGGATGGCAGCACGGCCCTCTGGGGTGTCAGCCACCCCACCCAGTTTGGTATCATCAGCAAACTTGCTGAGGATACACTCTGTCCCCTCATCCAGGTCATTAATGAATATATTAAACAAAATTGGACCGAGTATTGACCCCTGGGGGACACCACTGGTTACAGGCCTCCAACTAGACTCTGTGCCGCTGATCACAACCCTCTGAGTTCTGTCCCGCAGCCAACTCTCAATCCACCTCACTGTCACCTCTTCTAGCCCATACTTCCTCAGCTTCCTAATGAGGATGTCATGGGAGACAGTGTCAAAAGCCTTGCTAAAGTCAAGGTAGATGACATCCACAACTCTCCCCTCATCCAGCCAACCAGTTATAACATCATAGAAAGCTATCAGATTGGTCAAGCATGATTTACCCTTGGTAAATCCATGTTGACCACTTCCAATAACTTCCTGTTCCTCAAGGTGTTTGGAGATGACATCTAGAATGAGTCGCTCCATTACCTTCCCAGGGACAGAGGTGAGACTAACTGGTCTGTAGTTCCCTGGGTCCTCCTTCTTGCCTTTTTTGAAGATCGGAGTGATGTCAGCTTTCCTCCAGTCCTCAGGCACCTCTCCTGTTCTCCATGACCGTTCAAAGACGATGGAGAGTGGTCTAGCAATAACATCCGCCAGCTCTCTCAGCACTCGCAAATGCATGCCATCAGGGCCCATGGACTTGTGAATGTCCAGCTTGGCCAAGTGGTCTCTGACACAGTCCTCCTCAACTGAGGGAAAATCTTCCTCTCTCCAGACCTTCCCCTTTGCCTTCAGAGTATGGGATTCATGAGGGACAGCTTTAGCAGTGAAGACTGAAGAAAAGAAGGCATTCAGTAACTCTGTCTTCTCTGTGTCTTCCACCACTAGGGCACCTGTCTCATTCAGCAGCGGGCCTACATTTTCCCTAGTCTTCCTTTTTCTATTGATATACTCAAAGAATCTCTTCTTATTGTTTTTAACTGCAGGGGCCAAGATGAGTTCTGATTGAGCTTTGGCCTTTCTCATTTTCCCCCTACATAGCTTTGTTATATCTTGATAGTCCTCATAAGTTGCCAACCCCCTTTTCCAGAGAATGTAAACTTTCCTTTTTTTCCTGAGGTCCAGCCGAAGTTCTCTATTTAGCCAGGCTGGTCGTCTTCCCCGTCTGCTCATTTTTCGAGACAAGGGGATGGCCTTCTCCTGCGCTTTTAAGAGCACCTGCTTGAAGTATGCACAGCTTTCCTGGGCACCTTTGCTCTTCAAGACTGCCTCCCAAGTGACACTCTCAACTATGCTCCTAAACAGGCTAAAGTCTGCCCTTCAGAAATCCAAGGTGGCAGTTCTGCTGGCTCCCCGCCTTACTTGATCAAGAATTGAAAATTCTATCATTTCGTGATCACTCTGCCCAAGGCAACCTCCAACCTTTACATCCCCCACAAGACCTTCTCTGTTAACAAACAGTAGGTCCAGTAGGGCACTTCCCCTAGTTGTGTTAGGAAGTTGTCTTCCACACACTCCAGGAACCTCCATGACTGTTCCCTCTCTGCTGTGTAGTATTTCCAGCAGACATATGGGAAGTTGAAGTCCCCCACAAGAATAAGGGCAGATGATCGTGAGACCTCTGCCAGCTGCTTATAGAATACTTCATCGGCTTCTACATCCTGATTGGGAGGTCTATAACAAACTCCCATCACGATGTCTGCCTTATTGGCCTTCCCCTTAATTCTTAACCATACACACTCAACACTGTCATCCACACTGTTAAGTTCCAGACATTCAAAACTGCCCCTAACATAGAGGGCCACCCCACCACCTCTCCTTCCTTGCCTATCCTTTTTGAAGAGTTGGTAGCCATCAATTACAGCACTCCACTTGTGTATGTCCTCCTACCACGTTTCTGTGATGGCAACTATATCATAGTTTCCTTGCTGTACAATGGCCTCCAGCTCCTCCTGTTTATTTCCCATGCTGCGTGCATTAGTATAGATGCACTTCAGCTGGGCTAATAATAGCCATAATTTTTTTTTCTAATAATTACTGTTGCTGCAGAGGAATGACCCTTCTCAGTCATAACCCTCATACTTACACAGTTTGGCCTAAAGCAGTGTTTCTACAGCATTGAAAGACAGTGAGTGATAGGAAGAATTCCATTAGCCATGGGCCATAGAAGCATGTTTGGACCTCATGTTTGCTAGACTGTAGCTTGTCAGTATACATTAACACATCTATACATGCATGTGTGCATACATACACATGTAAGTGTGGATCTGGACCAAAGTGTCTGGTTTTGTTTTCACTAAACTGAAAGTAAATCAGCTGTCACTGAAGTCAAGGAGAGCAGGACTGAGTATTAGGAGAAATACAATCGCAGAATCACAGGATGGTTAAGGTTGGGAGGGACCTCTGGAGGTCACCTTGATCCAACTTTCCTGCTCCAGCAGGGCGACCTAGAGCAGGCTGCCCGGGACCATGCTGGGCACAACTGTGTGAGCTTGGCTGTTCAGCCAGCTCTCAGTCTACCTCGCCGTCTGCTCATCCAGTCCATACTTCAACAGTTACTCTGTGAGGATCTTACAGGAGACAGTGTTGAAAGCCTTACAAGTTGGGGTAGACAATATCCACTACTCTCCTCCTTGTCTACAAGCCAGTCATTTCATTGGAGATTACCAGGTTGATCAGGCATGACTTCCCCTTGGTGAATCCATGCTGACTACTCCCAATCACCTTCTTGTCCTTCATGTGTCTGGAAATGGTTTCCAGGATAGTTGTTTCACCACCTTCGCAGGGTTCAAGGTGTGGCTGACTAGCCTGTACTTCCCTGGGTTCTTCCTCCTGCCCCTGAAGATAGGAATGACGTTTGCTTTCCTCCAGCCCTCAGGCACTTCTCACAGTCACCATTATCATTCAAAGGTAATCAAGAGTAACCTCACAATGACATCAGCCACCTCCCTCAGTACTCATGACTGCATCCCATCAGGGCCTGTGGATTTATAGATGTCCAGTTTGCTTAGCTTTTCCCTAAAATGATCCTGTTCCACAAAGTCTTCCTTGCTCCAGACTTTCCCCCGCTCTGAGCCATGGGATTTCTGGAGGCTAGTTTTGCTAGTAAAGACTGAGGTAATAAAGGCATTCAGTCCCTTAACATGTACCTCAGACTTTTCCATGTCCTGTGTCACCAGGACCCTGCACCATTCAGCAGTGGACCCACATTTTCCCTAGTCTTCTTTTTACTACTTATGTACTTAGATGAGCCTTCTTATTGCCCTTGGGACCCCTTGCCAGATTCAACTCCAGGAGGACTTTGGCTTTCCTAGCCACATCTCTGCATGCTTCGACAATGTCTCTGTATTCCTCCCACATTACTTTTCTCTGCTGCCACCTTCTATATACTCCCTTTTTGTGTGTGAGTTTTGCCAGGAGCTCCTTGTTCACTCATGCAGACTCCTGGCATTTTTGTTTGACTTTCTGCTCTTTGGAATGGAGTGTTCTTGAGCTTGGAGGAAGTGATCCTTGAATATCAACCAGCTTTCTTGGACCCTTCTTCCCTCTAGGCCCCTGCCCCATGGCAAGAAGATCCATGAAGAGACCAAAGTCTGCCCTCCTTAAGTCCAGGGTTATGATCGTTCTGTTTGTCCTGCTCCCTTCTCTCAGGACACTGAATTCCACCATATCACAGTCACTGCAGTCAAGGCTGCCTTCAACCTTCCCCAAAGAGCCCGCCCTTGTTTTTAAGTGTGAGGTCCAGCAGAGCACCTCTCCTCATCAGCTCTTCTGTCACTTGTGTCAGGAAGTTGTCATCGATGCTCTCCAGGAACCTCCTGGATTGCTTATGCCCTGCTGTGTTGTCTTTCCAGCAGGTATCACGGTGGTTAGTCCCCCATGAGGTCCAGGGCCTGCAAACATGGTGCTACTTCTAGCTGTCTGTAGAAGGCTTCATTTACTTGTTGTTCCTGATCAAGGTAGCCTATAGCAGACACCCACTACAATGTCACCCATAGTGGTTGGTGCTTTCATCCTTACTCATAAGCTGTCAGTTGGTCATCACCCATCCTCAGGCAGAGCTCCATGCAACCCAGCCATTCTCTCACATAAAGGGCAACTCCATCTCCTCCTCTTCCCAGCCTGTCTTTCCTAAATACAAGAATGAGGAAATATTAAATCCAGGTTTGTCACATTACTGTGACAGTTCTAAGTTTTGCTTTGGATTTCCTACATGTGATTGCCTTTGGCATAAGAACGAGCTTGTCAATTTCAGGCCACGTGTTGCAGGTAGGACAGTGTTCAAAAACTTACTGTGTTACTCTGCATTTACTGATAAACTAAGCTGGTTTTGGATTTAGTGTCTACCTGGAGCACGCAGATAACATCTTGAAAGCTATAGAAGAAATCTCCAGTGTTGGTGTTTCTGAACTGATGAACTCTGCCAAAGACGGATATTCTTGTACTTATCCTACTCTAAGCAGGTAATTGTATCAATAGAGACTTTGAATTTCATGAGATGCATAATGGCAATTTCTGCTTTTTAGTATTTCATTTTCTTATTTTGTGGTCTGTTACGGTTTCATGTTAGTACTGCTGTGGGCTACTCAGGGCATTTGTAAACATTCTTTTGGCAGTACACAACAGCTTAGTATATGGTTAGCTTTATGTCAAGGTGGAATGGCCTTGTGCTTTAACACAATGTTGAATTTATTATTTGTGAGCCATTTTAACAGGAGAATGAACTGCTGTCTGTCGTCAGGTATGTTGCCTCTTTCTGTGCTATTGTGGTGGTATAAAGCGCTCTAAAAGTCAGGCTCAGGGGCCTGGGGTGGCTGTAGGCAAACCTGGACTGGTATGCAGTGTGCAAAAGCACTCTGGATGTGTCTGCTCCTGCCACAGGAATTCAGAATCACTGTTTACGCATGGATAGCCAAAGTTCCTGCACTTTGGAACTACCAAAATCGTCTTATGCTAACAGCCGCAAACCTTTTGCTCTGCGTCCCCCAGAGCTACAAAGAAGTGGGTGGTGTCTATGTGTGGTTCATACTGGGGAAGTGGTAGTGACTTCCCAGGATTCTCCATCTGGGCAATGAGGCTGGGCTAGACATGCTTATGAGTCCTAGGGCCAATCTCCTGTGATTTCATGTTGAGAAGGATGCCCAGCTGGGTAACCTTCAAGTAACCAGAAGCCTATCCAGATGCTCAGAGCTGGCTTTTAGTTTTGCTCTCACTTTCTCCACAGGCAGACATTCCCGATTTTCTTCAGAGTAATGATGGCTCAGCTAGAAAGTTCAGTGAAAAGCATCCCAGCTGGGAAACCATCAGACTCAAGTGAGGTAGGAAAACAAATGCACTGGACTCTTTGAGGGAAAGAAGACATAAGTTAATCTGTACGGTACAATAAAGATGTATAAATTGGAAAGGAATTTACTTCTGAACTTTGTCTAGGAAATGCAGTCAGATAGCTTCATTGATCAACCAAAACTGACATACAGGGTGACATATAAGTAGCATTCTTTTTTTTCTGGTTTGTACCATGCCAAAAATACAGTAAATCCAGCATAAAGCTATAACAGAAAACAGGCAGTAACTGGCAAAATACTAAGCTGTGCAGTTCGTCTGCATGCCTGTGTGGGAGCACAAAATTATTTTGCAACCAAGAGCTGCTCTGAAAGCAAGGAAGTGTGTTAACTCTTAGCATTTTAAGCCATGTGGGCACTGATCAGGCTGAAATTGCCATTAAGTGGTTTTGCTGTGATAAATCTGCCTGTGGTGAAGCTTTGTTCCTCTGCCTTCAACAACAGCAATGCTTTGGGTACAGCAAGTGCTGAGAGAGCATCCAGCAAGGTGAGAGGAAATACACCATCCTGGGTTATTGTCCCCTTGTATCCCGTTAGGTGCAACTGGAGAAGCTGCTGCGTTGGAACATCGCGGTGCGGAATTTCCATATCCTCATTAACTTGGTCAAGGTGAGGTTCTGGTTGTTTTTCTGGCTTTACCTTCAGGTTCCCAGCAAAGCCCAGTGTACCCAGGTTCATGAGCACAAGGGAAAAATGGGAAGTATGACTAACTGGTGGAACAACCTGGAGGTGGTAAATAAAGCCAGTTATAATCTGTGTGCAAGGGTTTCCATTTAGCTTTCACTTCAATACTACCTAATTCTTACAGCCTGCATGTTTTACTAACATAGTTCTCACACAAATGATAAGTCTGCACAAAGACAGGATGATGTTAAGGAAGTGCAGAAAAAGGACGGAAGTGCAGAAAAAGGAACACATCGATCGGTTCCCTAGTGTTTTGTGTCTGACAGAGTCCACTGCTAGCTGTGGCAAAGGCAGATCAGAGAAACCCTTCAGGTAGATCTGGAATAACATGACAGAAGGAAACACTCTCCTGATGTACTCAGCTGAAGGCAGGCTAATACTCTGAACAGGAGGCTTGGATTCCTGTCTAACCTGCATTCAGTGCTTAGCTGACAGCCCTCAGCTTCACTTGCTCTTATGGTAACATGATCTTCCTTTGAATCCTGCTGACAATTCGTGTCATCCTGTGGTGATGAACTCTAGAGGCCAGCCCCACTGCATGGAATATTCCCTTCCATCAGTCCTGGAGTTGCTACATCCAGTGTCACTGAGTGTGATGATGTTTTGGGCAGAAGGCGATAGGTACAGCTGCACTTTTCTCCTTGTTTAGGTTAATCATTACTGTTTCCTTTTATCATACCTGAAATGATGATTGGCAAGTTCAGCTTATGAGCTCTGGTGAATTGCACTAGATTCTTGTATACAGCAGAGTTCACTTGAGCCCTATATGTGCTCCAGGTGCCTTTTGAGAGCATAAAGGGCAGAGCTGGACCAGCTGGTTCTGTTTTGCAATCCAAAGCATCACCAGGGTGCCTTCACAGCTCTCACTCACATCTGTGTGCTATGCCAGTTAAAACATCTGCTAATTAGTTACAGAATTGGTCACTGGCAAAAATATATATGCCATTGTATACCAGAAGAAAGCCTTCAAGAGAACTGAGACCATCTGTTCTGTTTCTTTGTTTGCTGTTGGACTACAGCTGTGTGTGGCCTGTGCAGTGACACCTGGTGTCTTTTGCCAGCTGGCACCATTAATATAATCCCTTCATTATTTCCTCCAAAATACATTATGTCAAATGCACACCTCAGTTTTGCTTTGTCTGTTATGTGGTTACTTGCTCCTCAGCTGGACTTGGGTCCCAAATTATTAAAAACTTCAGACTTGCTGAGATAATTTTGTGCCATCTGCAAAAGGTGCACCTTAGATCAGCAAACAACCATCCTGCCAAGAACAACTGCCTGACAGCCACAACATTTCATGCTCTTATGTGGTGTTCCCTGTCGAAACTTGAGAATGGATGTTGCTTTAGAACAGGTTTCACACTTTAATGAAGGGTATGTAAGGAAGGGTTATTTTTAATTGGCTGCTGTGCTTACATTGTTTCCTTTAGACTTGTGGACTGATCTGGCTCTCTTTTTTCCTCTCGCCCAAGTAGGTATTTGACAGCAGGCCTGTACTCAGCATCTGCCTGAAGGTAAGCAAGAATTCAAAATAACTGAAGAGAGCAGTTTAAGTATCAGCTTTCTTGAATCATTGCCTCCAGTGGAGTAGAGTGGTTACTGAATTCTTGGGAAGAAGCAGATACGGTTTCTTATACCTTTAACTGTCTTCCACTAATCCCCATACATATGCATCATATACAATTTACTGCAATTGGCATTACTGACTTTAGACCCTTTCCACTCGCTCCTTTCCCCATGGTACTCCAAATGAGAGGAGACACCACAGCAGACAGGTCTCCCTTGGAGGCCAGAAAGATGATGTGTCCCTCTGCAACTGCCCCTTTTTCTGGCTAGGACTCACATATATGTATAGTGGTTGTAATATTTTGTGTTTAGTTGTTTTATTCCCAGTTTGCTAGTGAATAAAACCGGGGATGTGTACAATGATGAGACCTTGTCCCCTTAGCCTCTCTTTGCAGTGATTAAACTGGGACCCTTTACTGATCCTGTATATTCCAGTACAGCCTTCACATGAATATAGTCTTTTACTAAGTAAGAACAGTAGCTGGAAGTAGCTTGGAAGAATGTATCATTATCATATTGGACTTTGTGATGGTTCTTTGAAAAGGAATTTGAATTTGCCTTCTGATATATTTATTATTCTTTCATAGTACGGCCGTCTCTTTGTAGAAGCATTTCTGAAGCTTGCCATGCCTCTCCTGGACTACAGCTTTAAAAAGCACAGGGTAAGCCTTTCGGAGACAGAACTGTCTGGCTCCCAGTTGGGAAGCATGACTGATGCTTGCTAGAAGAAGGTTCCTGTCTCTGGTCACATGTTGGCATGACACTTGTGACACTTCATGACAAACATGTCTAGTGTCTCCAGTTGTGCTCTGCCCAGTTTACTTGCCTGTCCAGCGCACTCTCAGCAAACAGATCACTGTTACCCAACTTACCATTACTCTTCTGGTTGCATGGCTTCACTGTTGGCAAAGGAAGCCCTTTCAACCTCCATCTCCTTCAAAAGTTATTACCACAAAGGTGGCACTCACAGAGTAGGAAGCTCACGTGAGCAGTCAGGTTGGTGAGGCCTTGTGGTCCAGATAGACAGTGTCATTGGTGTCTTCGCAATAATTCTTGGAGCTTTAAGCAGGACAACATGCATGAGTGAAGATGGACAGGCCAACCTTGCTGCACTACATGACAAGCAAGAACAGTTCACTTATTCCCCCTGCTTTGTTGCAAGGCAGTCCAGCTTTGACATACTTATTCCTTGGCTTAGTCTTCACAACTTGTCTCTCTAATAGAGAACTCCTTTCTACTGCGAATGTAATATCTGTTCTCATGGATGTTTGAGAGAATGACGTTATGAAACAGATATCTAGTCATTGCCACTGGACAATAGAAAGTGCTATGTAATTTGCTCAATAAAGAGGATTGATATCCAGAGTTTGTGTTGGATGCATTTCAAATATGAGAGTCTAGCAGTATGTTGCATACTTTTCCTCTGGTTCCCCTATTTCAGAAGGTTGTACTGAAGGCAAGATGAGACAAGGTTGTCTTGATTTTAGTTGGCCCACTTTTACTCATACATGTTCATTCCAAACTCTGATTCAAAATCAGTTTCAGTTCAAAGTGCTTGGCCTTATGGCATGGGGTAATACTTTTATTACCAGTTACTTGACTTACATGCATAGTGCCAGTCTCCTGTGGCTTCATCCCATTCATTTCCTGCATACATGCATCATATATCTATCCTGTGACCCTTTGAAAGGATTGCTAGGACTAATACTGCTTCATTACTCTTGTTTCCCTTGTGGAAAAATCCTTTGAGACTGATTTGCTGGTCTACTTATCACAGGATGATGTGCAGAGTTTGCTGAAGACCTTGCAGCTGAGTACCAGACAACTTCATCACATGTGTGGCCATTCCAAGGTAAGATAAGTTCTAATTGCAGCACAAACTCCTGTCCTAAGAATGATTTATTTCCCTTCCACTGTTTTTCCAGGGCATAGGCAGGTTCTATTCGCAGGCTTCCAGCATTGTCTTGTACAAGCAAAAACTCTTGAGAGGAGGAGAAATAGCCTTGGTTAATGGCCCCAAATTTGAAGTATTTGATCTAGAAGTGGCTGACTTGGATGTCAGCTCAGGTTAGCACACTCTTTTTGAGGACAGATGTTCTTGACATCTTTGGTTATTGACATCCGGAAGAGGGTGTTTCTGAGGACACAAGCTCAGACCTTAGTGACCTTGCTTATAGTATAGATGCCAGATTGATAATATGGGAGAGAAGCTTTGTCAAAGATCAACAGCCTTGCGAGTCAGAAGAATTAGCAACAGGAGGCAGACAAGGGGAAAACCTTATTCAAAGTCCTCTTGAGGTGCCTTTCTGGCATTGTTATGTTGATACTAGGGAAGAGGGCAAAGGGAGAGGAGGAAACTGGTAACACACAACCAGTCTGCCAGTCTCTCTGTAGGCTACTTGGGGCAGGAAGGAAGGAGAGAATTAGCACCCTGCTTACAGTGTGGAGAGCCAATGCTTGTCGAAAGAGAGAATCACATGGGAAAAGATAGTTAGAACTTCATGTGTGCTGCAGTGTTCCTGGTAGACTCCTAAGAGGTTCAAGAACACGTGAAGTCCTGCTCATGTTTGAAAGTGAAATTCTCACGCTTGCTGTAAAGTCACAATTCACCTTGTAAACAGGGTAACATCCCTGCAGCTTGTGATGTCTTGTTTGTCTTTGCACATGACTAGCATTTTCAAGTGCTATGTCCCATGGCCCCTGGTAGCATACAACTACAATTAGTGAACACCTGTGTTTTACCACTGCTCTTGTATCTGTTGCAACCTGATTAGGTGTCTGTGCCAAATCATTTTTGCAAGAATGAGAAGGCAGCAGCTGAATCTCGGCAGATAAATGTATGCAGTGAATGCTCCATACCTGTTTGAAGAGGAGTTGTCACCAACATTTGTTAAACCAGTCTTGATTTCACTTTCATACAAAACTAGTAGACGCTCACTGATGTACCAGGCAGTGTTACCCAAGGTTTGCTACTCTCCCTCAACATGTTTAAAGGGCATCACACAGCAGACAGCAGCAATCAGCTTCACCAATAACTTCCTAAGTATTTGTCATTTACTCTTCCGCGCCAAGCCTCTCTTCTGTTTGCATATCTAGTGCTGGACATAAGGACAGTTTCTGGAGACAGATTTTTGCAAATGCCACGGTACTTTGCTGAGTCTCCAAACTGCCTACAGGCAGTTGGGCAGGTTCCAAGACCCAGGGAGCACTGTGATTGTTGATTGTGTCATTAGCCAGGTTTTACCTGATTTGGTTCTGATTACTGCTGATGACTGCTAGGTCCTGCCTGGTACACAGGCTAGAGAACAGATTGCTGTTGGTACTTAGTTACCCATTCCCCGTTGGCAGAAGAAGCAGCAAAGCAGTGTCCCTCTTCCCAGGCATGTTGAACCCTTCCAAGAAGTGAAGCTGATCTGATTTCAGAGTATAGCTAATGAGAGTATCTTAATGCAAGAAGGTTACAAGGTATTCTCATGAAAGAGGAAAATACTTATGCACAAAATAATTGTTTATGGCTCTTGGCAGGTTTTCTGGTTTAGCAATGACTCTATTCTGTACTGCAGATCCAAGCCTAGCAGGAGGAGATGCTCACCCAGAGCTGTACCTCACACAATACCTGGCGTAGCTGCCCTTCCTCGGCTGGTTTTTGCTTACAGCAACTTGATCTGTTCCCTCCTGTCCAAAAGCCAGTGCTCCTTTGGTCTGGACAAGCTGGCTTTGGAGTTTGTACGGCACATATATTCCATGTAGCTAGTGCAGAGGAATTGCATCAGACACTGAGAAAAAAAAGATTGTCATTGCAGTGCCTTATTCAACACCTTTCTCATTCTCGCTTCTATGTGTTTGGGAATTCAGCAATTTCCTGATACGAAGCTCCCTGCAGCATTAGTTTGCAGCTTGTGGCTGTCGGCAAGCAGTTATCTCCCTTCCTAGGCAGGCAGTCTTGGAGTCTGGCCACTTGTGGCAGTGCTTTTTGCTTTGGACTGGAATGGTGTGATTGTCCATTGCTGACTTCCAGAGATAACTGCTGTTTCACCAGCAATAGCTTGTACGTGAGTCAGACTTACCCAGACTTTATCAGCTGCACACACCACCAGCACCAGCAGCGATGCAGCTTCCAGATGTTTGTGTGCAAGCAAGCTGTGGCTGCCGTGAGCGAGATGGCAGCAGTGTGAGATCTGTGCATGAAGAGCTGTGCGTTGTTCTTGGCGAACACAGCAAGAAGCACCAGTCTGTTACTGAGGTGATGGAGCAAAGGAAAAAGAGATTCTGAAAAGCATTTCCCAAGGGTCAGCAGAATGTATCTGACTTATGTAGAGGAGTTACTAGCCTCTCTCTAAGCTTTATGAGAAAAGCTGAGGCTCCTGTTTTTATCCAGAGTGGATGTGGCTGTTTGGATTGTTGCAAGGGATCATTTTGCTGCCTTAGACAAAATGCTTATCTGAATTTTATTTTTTAACAAAACCTGTAGAAGAATTTGGCTAAGAAATGACATAATCTGGGCAAGCTTTGTGGGGATCATGTCCCATCCCTCCCACCTGTATAACCAACGGCTTTTCAAATAGCCAGAATATTTAGGCAAGGATCAGTTGTAATCGTGTTTTACTGCTTCATATTTAGATTCGACAGGACATTGGACTGACCAACCATGTGCCGTTGTTGAAGAAATCACTGGAACAATTTGTATACCGAGTGAAGGCAATGCTGGCATTCAACCACTGCCAGGAGGCGTTCTGGGTCGGCATCCTTAAAAATCGGGATCTTCAGGTGAGAATCACTGTCCTGCCTGGGGCAGGTATAACCTGGGAAAGGAGAACTCATCTTGCCCAGACAACTGGCGGGTGTCATGTGTGGGTAGAGTCGATGTGACTGTTATTACAGTCATGTCCAGTGCAGCAGAAAGAAGCAGTTTATTTCCAGATTAAGGGCCTGCATCCCTGGGGGCTTCCCTGCACCAAAGCTCTCGCCCCGAAGTGGTGGGTTTTGTTGCTTGTAACGGTGTGCACAGGGCATCCTTCCTCTGCGCAGTGCCCCGAGCGGCACCCAAAGGGAAGAGGCAAAGGTCACTCCAACACCTCTTCACACACACTCCTGCCTGGCTTTAACGGGAGCCAATTCTGGCCGTTTTCTTCATCTTTCACTGTAGAAGCAGGACAGCTGTAACAAACCCAGCTTGTTACTCAAAAGCTGTTTATTCCAGATGGTAACAGAATGCTGCTTTCTTCCACTCCATCCCATCACGCCTCTCACACACGCACTACGGGTCTTTTTGCGTTCAACTTAGGGAGAAGAAATTTTGTCCCAGGCCTCTGAGGAGAGGGGCTCGGATGAGGAGGACTCGGCAGAAAGTCCAGCTGAGGTACCTGTGCGCGGGCGGGCGGCCCCGCGCAGCTCGGGGGAAGCCAACGCGGGCGGCTGGGATGGGGGGTGCCCAAGCCGGGCTCTGACGGCGGTGTCCCCCGCAGGAGCCCAGCGGGAGCGGCACGGAGGCCAGCGAGGAGGAGGGCGGACCGGGCCCCTCGCCCTCGCAGCCATGACACACCGGCGACGGCGGCCACGCGCAGGCGCGGGGTGGGGGTGGGGAAGTGTGTGTGGGGGGCGGGGTGTGTCCCCGCGCAGGCGCGGTGAGCCGCGGGGCGGCGGGGGCGGCCATGTCGGTGCAGGAGGACCCGGTGCAGCGGGAGATCCACCAGGACTGGGCCAACCGCGAGTACATCGAGGTGATCACCAGCTCCATCAAGAAGATCGCCGACTTCCTCAACTCCTTCGGTGAGGGCAGCGGCGGTGGGGCGGGTGGCGGCGGCGGGCCGGGGCGGGCGGCCGCGGTGTCTCACTGCCGCCTCCCCGCAGACATGTCGTGCCGGTCGCGGTTGGCAACCCTGAACGAGAAACTGACGGCGCTGGAGCGCAGGATCGAGTACATCGAGGCCCGGGTGAGCAGCGGGGCGGAGGCGGGGGGGTTTCGGGGACCGGGACCGGCCCCGGCCCCGGCCCCGGCCCCGGCCCCGGCTGAGGCGTTTCCTCTTCCCGGCAGGTCACCAAGGGCGAGACGCTGACGTAGGCCTGGGCGGCCCCGGCCCCCCCTGCCCCCCCCACCCCCCCCTGCTGGAGCACCGCCGCCCCGCAGCCCGCCGGGGGCCTGCCGCCGCCACCGCCGCCTCTGCTTGTGTTGCCAATAAACCGCTGTGCTCCTGCCCTGCCTGCTGTCTGCCTGGGGACGGGCCACGGCATGCCCGGCTCCCTGCCACCGTCTCGGATGTCCAGAGCCTGCCCCACCGTCCGCCTGCCCCACAGGGCTCAGGCCCGCGTTCCGCCCCGCGCGTGGGGGCTGTGATGGGGAGGGGATGCGCTCCAGGGGCCGCAGGTCTGGCTGCTGTCAGTTCTGGGAGGCGCATGACCGGCCTTTGAGGTGCTTTTTACTCCTGCTGGGGTCACAGCAGGAAATCTGGTGATCCCGATGGGTTGGAGGGTGTCTCAGCCTTCACTTGGGCACGTAGTTGGGGCTCTGTGGGGACAGTGGGCTCTCCTGGCGTGGTGCACATGCCACAGGAGAGTGCTCATTGCTGGCACCTAGGAGGAGGTACTTATCCTCCTCTCTAGGGAGGCAAGTGGCAAGGAAAAGGAAATATCTCTTCCCTTCCCACTACTTCTCTATTTATCTCAGTTTTTCAGTGGGGATCTAGAGCTGCCGACTCACTGCTCATATTTAGCATTTGTTGGGAAGTCCATGGAGTTGGTGTTAGTAAAGGTCTTACTGCTTCCCAGCAGGCTTTAAATGTCTCAGTATATTATTTTCCAACTGGAAGCTGTCTTTTTCATAATGGCAGTGTGGTGTCTGCAGTGTTTACTGGGCACCTGGGTAACTTAATGTTCTTTATGTTTTTGAGGCTAGCAGGTCTGACAGCAGCTGGTTGCTCCGCAACATTCCAAGCTCACAGTTTTGTTCCCCATAGGAAGCTCTGTGTTTTCTATTGTTGGAATAAGTGCTCCTCCAGCCTTTTCCTTGGCTCACCTAGCCAGTGATGCCTTACTGTCAGGTTGGGCTCCACATCTGGGAGGCCTGGCTACTTCTGCTGCATAGTCCCAGCAGAAATAAGTGCTTCATAGCAACCCTGCATAACTCTGGGGAGTCCAGCAGCCACGGATCATTGCACTTCGCTCTGGGGGGTATCAAATGATGAGAGAGAGTGCTGTCATACAAGACTGGTATGTAGAGGGAAAGCACTGATCTCTTCCCTCAGAGGCAGTTGCTCGGTGGCCCAGGTACATCGAAAGTACACCTGTGGCCCATGCACTGGGTGTGCTGGAGTGGAGTCCCAAGATCTCCATCCTTGGAGATAACTCGATGCTTGTCTGAACAAGGCCCTGAACAGCTTCATCTGACTTTAAAGTTAGCCCTGCTTTGAATGTGTGTGTGTGTGTGGGGGGGGTGAGCTAGAGACCACCAGAGGGCCCTGCCCAAAATCCTAAGATTCTTCACCCAAAGACAGAATGGGAGATGAAGGGTATCACAGACATCCCTGGGACTGGGGCTGTCCTGGGCCGACCTCTTCACTCGAGATCCGTTGCTTGTTCCTGTGCCCGGCTAGCAGTAGTGTGTCTCTTGGATCCCTTCCTATTCTGACAGGCTGCCGTAATGGTTCTCCCTTTTTCCTCTGAGCCCAGGGTTTCTCACAGGAGTAGGTGTTGCCACACAGTGGGTGTAGCCAAAGCAGTTTCGGTGTACCGCTCCTCCCAGGAGACATGCTCTCACAGAGCTTGAGCACTGTGGGATCAGCCTGTCTGGGCTGCTCACTGTGGTACGGAGTTCTGCCCTTTTTCTTTCCCTTTCAAGGAGTATCAGTAGTTCCCTAGGGCTCTGCAAGACCAGGCTTTGTGGTTTGGGTGCTGCTTATGCCAGGTCACCTCTGGGAGGTGAAGAAGTCTCCTGGTCCTCAGGCTGATACTGCTGCTTTCAGCAGCTGTTGTGTGTACAGCCTTGTAGTAGATGGAGGTTTGATACATCAGAATCATTTGGATTGTTTTAAAGACTGGGGGAATTCTGCTTGCCTTGTTTTTTTTTTCTTGTACTATGTCTTTTTCAGAATATGATGCCCCAGGAACCCAATTAAACTTTTCTGAAGTGGGTTTGTGTATTCTAAATCAGAAGATTGATTTACATGCTGTGGTAGTGGTGCTGTTCTCCCCACCACGCCGTTAACGTAGCAGATGACAGTGTGCTCCGTGTCCTCAAAGCATGCTTTCCTCTTGTCCTGAGAGAGCTGGGTGCTCAGGCGGCCTTGCAACTCTGGTTGTTGGTAGCCGAGACCTTTTCCCAGAGCCTGAACTGGAGAGCAGGCCGTTTTGAAGCTTCTTACAAAGGATGCCAGAATGAAGCAGTTTCATTAGAGCCTGAGCCACATCCGTAGCTTGAGAAAGGTTTACACACTCAAATGGTGAACAGTGAGCTTTTAGTGCTCGCTGCCTGCTGGACAGGCAGCCAGATCTCATAGAGTGATCGGAGCAATCCTGCAGTCCTTATTTCAGTTAACAGTTCCAAGGTTTGGGAATGAGAGATAGTACTGAATTTTGATCTCGGGCGGGAGATGATGTGATACTATGGTGGCATCACCGTTTTTCTGGTGTCAGCAGAATACGGAGATTGAGCTTGAATTCAGGCTTTGCATACCCCGTAAAGGTTGTAGTGTCTGATCCAAATCACATATTTTAAGATGAATGGATTGGACCAGATGTCTCAAATAATTATAGTTTCTAGTAAATAACCTTTAGGCTCTCCAGGCACCTACTGCTAGCAGAGCCTTGGTTTTAGGAAACAGCTTTAAAATCAAACGTACCTTCATCCACAGGTGATTGAACCTGATAATAGTTCAGTGGCCTGAGGTGATCTCAAGAGAGGACACAGCTGAGTTGTTGAGGGAGAGCTGCACTTTGTCCCTAACGGCTTTGAAAAGCTGGACTTTTCTTTAAGGATCCCAGACAATGGTATCTGCTTATGTTCTGGTGCCAAGGCACTGACAGCAGTGGAAGTCACCTGAGTAGTCATCTCACAAAGAGAAGACTGGCCCTGCCTGCCTGCTCATCATGTCAGGTCAGTGAGCTGGGAAAGTCAGGGGGATGTGGAAGGTCTCCAGATTCACTGAGATTTTTGTGCCCAGTTTCCAAAAAGCTGCTAGCAGCATTGCTGTGAACTCTGGAAAGCATGAGCACCTGCACTTGGTCTGAGTGTACATAAAAGCTTTAGGGTGGATACAGCGTCAGCTCACGGTCCCTCTCTCCCCCTGCAGTGTGAGATATCCTTGTGCGTTTTCACTTTATATCACAGAAATGCGAAACCAGTAGTCAACAGAGCCCTCTTTTTGGGGAGGGAAGGATTCTCATTGGGTACATCCTGGAGCAGAAGTTTGAGAAGAATATCTTAGGGAAACTATGGATAGATCAAACTCAGAGTTCTGCCGACTTTCAAGTCAGACCTGTGGCAGGTTTGTAGGTATGCCTTAGCTGTGGGATGCACTGTGCTGCACACGAGCCAGGTTTATCACAGCAGCTAAGCTGCTGGCCTGGCCCCAGCCTTGCAGCGTGGCTGTCCCTGTGTTGTCCCCTGTGTCAACAGGTAACCCCACATCTCATGCCTCGTTACCCCGTAGGCTTTTCTGCTTCCTGGCCGTGCCGCCTCCGAGTGGGGATGTTGCTGTGAAAGAGGTGGGAGGCCAGGTCTCAGCTGGCCTCACCACCAGGGTCACAAAAGGGGTTCTAGGACCAAACCCGTTCCTCAAAAAGTCAGGATTAAATACCGAAATCCTTGGCGTTGCCTGTGTGCTCAGAAGTGCCGAGGAAAGGGGCTGTGTCAAGAGGGAGGATCTGCTGGAGCAGGGAATGGTCCCTCGGGCTCCCTGTGCTTTCCAGGGAGCGTGCACTGTCCCCTGCCTGCAGCTCTGCCTCCACACAGTGCTTCCAGCCCTACTGCGAGACCAGAAGAATGGAGGTGGGAAGGGACCCCAAGGAACTGGTAGGATGAGGAGGAGGGGAGAGACGCTGGTTTTGAGCAGGTTTTGTCGCAGGTTACTCCTGGAAGGCTGGTCAGGGCGGTGGGTGGGGAGTGCCCTCAGACCCCACATTGATCCCCCTCTAATTCCTGCAGGAGCTCAGAGGGGCAGCGCTGCCCCAGGGAGGGGAGACCATGTTCAGTGTTATCTCAGCCGTGGCTGGTTAAGGGCCTGAGGGGTGCACGTGGTGCCTTGCTGCGGTCAGTACACTGGCACTTCTTGAAATCTCCCTCTGGGACAAGCTGGGGCTGGGCCCTCTGAGGCACACGAGAGGCTGTCGTTGCTTGCACAGCGCCGGCGTGGTGATGCTCAGCGCTGCCCCATCGCCTCCTCCCAGCCCCTCTGCTGCCCTGGGTGTGCCTGTGGCTGGGTCCCGAGGGAGTTACGGTACCATTCGCTTCTGCCTGTGTTTCCTGCACCCTGGCTCAGGGTGTAGCAGGTGCGTGACTGGGGTTGGTTTTCAGTCTTTGTTTTTGCCTCCTCCTCCAACCCCCTCCCTCCCGCACAACTACAGCAATTAAGGAGGGGATCTTGCGCTTGTCTTGAGACTGAACTCTGGCTGTGGATTCCTGTTGTTCTGGGGGACCCTGAGCTCCTCACTGGCCCTGTGACAGTGCCTGGAAGAGCGGGCAGAGCTGTGGGCTCAGCCCTGCGGGGTACCGTGTCCGAGCCCTTGGATGGAGCTGCTCGATGGGACGTGTTCCCCTCCCCGGGAGCACAGCTCCCCGGGCTGTGCTGCAGCGGCTCTCCAGCAGCACTCTGAGAGCTGTCCCCACACAGCCTGGGCACGGCCATGAGGTCACACTGGGTCTGTGAGGTCACAATGGGTGAGGTCTGGGAGGTCACAGAGCCCCGTGGTGCCGGCTATAAAAGCCGATCGCTCAGCCCCCAGACCCAACTGCAGCAGCAGCTGCACGGTGCGAGTGTAGGGGACCATGGACCTCATGCGACACCTGCACCTTGTCCTCCTCCTCCTGGTGGCCCTGCATGCCAGGACTGTGTGGACTTATCCGTTGCAAGCACAAGAAGCAGGTAAGCGGGTGGCGCTTCTACAACCTGTCCGAAGCCAGGGGGCTCTTCTTCCTGCGAAATGTGGATGTTTTTTTCCCTCTGGTGCTTTACTGAGGGTTTCCTCTGAGTGTGAGAGAGCTCTCCTTGTAAGAAAGCCCGAAGGGGGAGGGTGGGGGGCTGTATGCTGGTTCATGCGCTCCTCGAGAGGTGCTGCATATGGCCTAGAAATTGTTTGGAGAGCTACCAGGTGCCAGCCAAGAGGTCCCCGGGCCCCTCTGCAGCTTTGGCAAGCTTGACCTACGTCTGGCTCCCATGTCCTTACCTGACCCACTTTGAGTGCCTGCAGTTCGCTAAGGCAGCAGTGGATCCCAACATGCAATGGAAACGTTTCTCATCTGTGCTTGCTTCTAGATGAGGGTGGTAGCAATGATGATCCAGCTTCTGGGCTGGATGTTGGCTTGGAGCCCTTGGGGCATCCTGGCGGTAAGTTCTCAATGTCCCTTTCCTTGAAGGAATGAATAATCGTTGACAATGTGGCAAGAGCTTATACATAAGCAATTTTCCTTAAGATTCTCTCAAGGTTGACAGCTCCCCGACGTCTTCACCTGTTCCGAGCCTCGAGCCTGTGAGCAATCTCCCAGGTAAGTCAGTGGGAGAGGGGAGCATTTACCTTTTAATCGTCTTTCGGTGTGAAGTGCAAGTTGCTACTTCCGTGGCTGTATGCTGGTTCATGCGCTCCTCGAGAGGTGCTGCATATGGCCTGGAAATTGTTTGGAGAGCTACCAGGTGCCAGCCAAGAGGTCCCCGGGCCCCTCTGCAGCTTTGGCAAGCTTGACCTACGTCTGGCTCCCATGTCCTTACCTGACCCACTTTGAGTGCCTGCAGTTCGCTAAGGCAGCAGTGGATCCCAACATGCAATGGAAACGTTTCTCATCTGTGCTTGCTTCTAGATGAGGGTGGTAGCAATGATGATCCAGCTTCTGGGCTGGATGTTGGCGTGGAGCCCTTGGGGCATCCTGGCGGTAAGTTCTCAATGTCCCTTTCCTTGAAGGAATGAATAATCGTTGACAATGTGGCAAGAGCTTATACATAAGCAATTTTCCTTAAGATTCTCTCAAGGTTGACAGCTCCCCGACGTCTTCACCTGTTCCGAGCCTCGAGCCTGTGAGCAATCTCCCAGGTAAGTCAGTGGGAGAGGGGAGCATTTACCTTTTAATCGTCTTTTGGTGTGAAGTGCAAGTTGCTACTTCCGTGGCTGTATGCTGGTTCATGCGCTCCTCGAGAGGTGCTGCATATGGCCTAGAAATTGTTTGGAGAGCTACCAGGTGCCAGCCAAGAGGTCCCCGGGCCCCTCTGCAGCTTTGGCAAGCTTGACCTACGTCTGGCTCCCATGTCCTTACCTGACCCACTTTGAGTGCCTGCAGTTCGCTAAGGCAGCAGTGGATCCCAACATGCAATGGAAACGTTTCTCATCTGTGCTTGCTTCTAGATGAGGGTGGTAGCAATGATGATCCAGCTTCTGGGCTGGATGTTGGCTTGGAGCCCTTGGGGCATCCTGGCGGTAAGTTCTCAATGTCCCTTTCCTTGTAGGAATAATCGTTGACAATGTGGCAAGAGCTTATACATAAGCAATTTTCCTTAAGATTCTCTCAAGGTTGACAGCTCCCCGACGTCTTCACCTGTTCCAAGCCTCGAGCCAGTGAGCAATCTCCCAGGTAAGTCAGTGGGAGAGGGGAGCATTTACCTTTTAATCGTCTTTCGGTGTGAAGTGCAAGTTGCTACTTCCGCGGCTGTATGCTGGTTCATGCGCTCCTCGAGAGGTGCTGCATATGGCCTGGAAATTGTTTGGAGAGCTACCAGGTGCCAGCCAAGAGGTCCCCGGGCCCCTCTGCAGCTTTGGCAAGCTTGACCTACGTCTGGCTCCCATGTCCTTACCTGACCCACTTTGAGTGCCTGCAGTTCGCTAAGGCAGCAGTGGATCCCAACATGCAATGGAAACGTTTCTCATCTGTGCTTGCTTCTAGATGAGGGTGGTAGCAATGATGATCCAGCTTCTGGGCTGGATGTTGGCTTGGAGCCCTTGGGGCATCCTGGCGGTAAGTTCTCAATGTCCCTTTCCTTGTAGGAATAATCGTTGACAATGTGGCAAGAGCTTATACATAAGCAATTTTCCTTAAGATTCTCTCAAGGTTGACAGCTCCCCGACGTCTTCACCTGTTCCGAGCCTCGAGCCTGTGAGCAATCTCCCAGGTAAGTCAGTGGGAGAGGGGAGCATTTACCTTTTAATCGTCTTTCGGTGTGAAGTGCAAGTTGCTACTTCCGTGGCTGTATGCTGGTTCATCTGCTCCTCGAGAGGTGCTGCATATGGCCTAGAAATTGTTTGGAGAGCTACCAGGTGCCAGCCAAGAGGTCCCTGGGCCCCTCTGCAGCTTTGGCAAGCTTGACCTACGTCTGGCTCCCATGTCCTTACCTGACCCACTTTGAGTGCCTGCAGTTCGCTAAGGCAGCAGTGGATCCCAACATGCAATGGAAACGTTTCTCATCTGTGCTTGCTTCTAGATGAGGGTGGTAGCAATGATGATCCAGCTTCTGGGCTGGATGTTGGCGTGGAGCCCTTGGGGCATCCTGGCGGTAAGTTCTCAATGTCCCTTTCCTTGAAGGAATGAATAATCGTTGACAATGTGGCAAGAGCTTATACATAAGCAATTTTCCTTAAGATTCTCTCAAGGTTGACAGCTCCCCGACGTCTTCACCTGTTCCGAGCCTCGAGCCTGTGAGCAATCTCCCAGGTAAGTCAGTGGGAGAGGGGAGCATTTACCTTTTAATCGTCTTTCGGTGTGAAGTGCAAGTTGCTACTTCCGTGGCTGTATGCTGGTTCATGCGCTCCTCGAGAGGTGCTGCATATGGCCTAGAAATTGTTTGGAGAGCTACCAGGTGCCAGCCAAGAGGTCCCCGGGCCCCTCTGCAGCTTTGGCAAGCTTGACCTACGTCTGGCTCCCATGTCCTTACCTGACCCACTTTGAGTGCCTGCAGTTCGCTAAGGCAGCAGTGGATCCCAACATGCAATGGAAACGTTTCTCATCTGTGCTTGCTTCTAGATGAGGGTGGTAGCAATGATGATCCAGCTTCTGGGCTGGATGTTGGCTTGGAGCCCTTGGGGCATCCTGGCGGTAAGTTCTCAATGTCCCTTTCCTTGTAGGAATAATCATTGACAATGTGGCAAGAGCTTATACATAAGCAATTTTCCTTAAGATTCTCTCAAGGTTGACAGCTCCCCGACGTCTTCACCTGTTCCGAGCCTCGAGCCTGTGAGCAATCTCCCAGGTAAGTCAGTGGGAGAGGGGAGCATTTACCTTTTAATCGTCTTTCGGTGTGAAGTGCAAGTTGCTACTTCCGCGGCTGTATGCTGGTTCATGCGCTCCTCGAGAGGTGCTGCATATGGCCTGGAAATTGTTTGGAGAGCTACCAGGTGCCAGCCAAGAGGTCCCCGGGCCCCTCTGCAGCTTTGGCAAGCTTGACCTACGTCTGGCTCCCATGTCCTTACCTGACCCACTTTGAGTGCCTGCAGTTCGCTAAGGCAGCAGTGGATCCCAACATGCAATGGAAACGTTTCTCATCTGTGCTTGCTTCTAGATGAGGGTGGTAGCAATGATGATCCAGCTTCTGGGCTGGATGTTGGCTTGGAGCCCTTGGGGCATCCTGGCGGTAAGTTCTCAATGTCCCTTTCCTTGTAGGAATAATCGTTGACAATGTGGCAAGAGCTTATACATAAGCAATTTTCCTTAAGATTCTCTCAAGGTTGACAGCTCCCCGACGTCTTCACCTGTTCCAAGCCTCGAGCCTGTGAGCAATCTCCCAGGTAAGTCAGTGGGAGAGGGGAGCATTTACCTTTTAATCGTCTTTCGGTGTGAAGTGCAAGTTGCTACTTCCGTGGCTGTATGCTGGTTCATGCGCTCCTCGAGAGGTGCTGCATATGGCCTAGAAATTGTTTGGAGAGCTACCAGGTGCCAGCCAAGAGGTCCCCGGGCCCCTCTGCAGCTTTGGCAAGCTTGACCTACGTCTGGCTCCCATGTCCTTACCTGACCCACTTTGAGTGCCTGCAGTTCGCTAAGGCAGCAGTGGATCCCAACATGCAATGGAAACGTTTCTCATCTGTGCTTGCTTCTAGATGAGGGTGGTAGCAATGATGATCCAGCTTCTGGGCTGGATGTTGGCGTGGAGCCCTTGGGGCATCCTGGCGGTAAGTTCTCAATGTCCCTTTCCTTGTAGGAATAATCGTTGACAATGGGGCAAGAGCTTATACATTATCTTGAACTTTGTCACGGGAGCTGTTCTGTCCTGTGCTTGTTTGCAGCTGTGCCTGTAGAAGAAGGTGATGCAGCTTCCGAGCTGGGTTCCAGCAGTGAAGCTCCGGAAGGTGGCATGGGTATGTCATGGCTTTAATCCTCCCTTTGAGAGCTGCCAGCCCAAAGGTCAGCCAGTTGGGCACCTCTGCAGGTGTGAGGACAGAGACCTGCCCGTGTGTGCCCTCTCCTTGCACGATCCCCTTACCGCTGCTGTGATTCAGTTCTGCTGATGTAGGTCATAAGAGATGGCAGAGGCGTCTCCTGGGTGTTCAGAACCGTAGAATTGTCTAGGTTGGAAGGGACCTTTAAGACGGTGTCCAACCATTAACCGAACACTGCCAAAACCACCACTAAACCATGTCCCCAAGCACCACATCTACCCGTCTTTTAAATACCTCCACGGATGGCGATCCGGCCACTTCCCTGGGCAGCCTGTTGCAATGTTTGATAACCCTTTTGGTGAAGAAATTTTTCCTAATTTCCATCCCAAACCTCTCCTGATGCAACTTCAGGCCATTTCCACTTGTCCTATGGCTTGTTTAGTGACAGATGTGCCTGTAGGAAAGACTTTTCCAGCTCCTCAGCTGGATCCTGTACTGGAGTCTGTCTGGCATCGCAGGAGTGAGTCTGTCTCTGCTGACCTCGCAGGCTGTGCACTGGTTTTCCATATTTTATTCATGTGAAATTGAACTGAATACTTTCTGTTAAGGGCCTCCGAGGGCAAAGGAGCAAGCTGAAGGAGAAAAAAAGTCCCTGGTGGCACCTGAAAGCCTCAGACAAATCCTGAGGGGACTGGGCAGAGGACACATTGAGTATATTTCACTCTGCCTTAGCCATGAGACTTGGTGACCGGAGATTTTAGGTAGACGTGTGGACATGCTGTGGCCTGCACAGCAGGAAGGGATTGATCAGAGCCTCGCAGCAGCAATGCTGGGTTTCCCACTATGCAGGCAGGTGCTGGTGAGCCACAGAGATGGTGCAGAGCCTCTGCTGCCAGTTGTGGTTCAAGTGGAGCGCCGGGGGCAGCCGCTGCCCCAGTTTTACCATTGCATCTCAGAACCGATTTGCAGGTGTTGGCATACAGATTCGAGGGCCTGGCACGTGCTGAACTTGTGTTGAGCTCAGACACAGCACTGCTTTCCCACTGGGCCAGTTGCAGGCAGGAGCAAGGTCCCAAGCAATGCCGGCTGCCCTTTCCTAGTGTGGTTCCATCTGATCCAACTGTTCTGTTTTCTTTCTCAAGAGACGGACCAAGAGGCTATGAATAAGGAGGTGTTTCCAGAAGGAAGGAGCAACTCGGTGCCAGTCCGTGCTGAAGAAACCAAGGCGATGCAAGCCACCGGCATGCTAGGTAATTGCTGTCCCAAGGTCAGCCAGTGTCACCTATCCTATCAGGATCGTTATGTGTCCTCAGACTTCCCCCAGTGCCCACTCTTGCCTCTCATGTCAGCAAGCCAAAGCTGAAAGTATTTTGGGTTTGAGGCATCTGGACCACATTCTGCAGATGATGGGAAATGTGACTCTTGCACGAATGTACCTCCCACTGTAGCTGCATCCCAGAGCTTGCCGTGAGTCCCTAGGGGCCCAAGGCACAAGAGCAGCACAGAGTGGGATCCCTCCCATCATCTGAGGGCCTGACTCCCAGGTTGGGCAGGGGCTTAGAGGGAACCTCCCTGTCCTCTCTGCCTGACCCGTGCTGAAGCCTTACCTGTTGTCTCTGCTTTTTGGCGGTGCTGCCACAGTCTATACAAAGGTGTAGGAGCTGTGCCGAGGGGAGGGAGAGTTGGGGTTGTGTGGTGGTGTGCTCCTTTCCCCCCAACAGTGGGGATGGTGATGGCTGCACCCAGCTTACGCTGGACTTTGGGGGACAGATGGCAACATAGTAGACAAAGGCTGTCTGAACCAGAAACCTATCTAGATGTCTCACTGGTGTGCAGATGTCTGTAGGCCAGTCATCATACTCTATAAATAGTGGACAGCCCAGGGCCCCTTGAGCCTCTTGAGAATGGTGCTCCCTGCTGCAGGGATGGTTTTTGTCCGTCCCTCGAAGGAGCAACTGGTGAGGCAGCTGTGCTCCCCCACATGCTCTCCTTCTGGCCTTCTGAGTTTTGTACAGTGGGACAACCTGTCCCAAAGGGTGGGCGCGTGCCTCCAGGTGCCGGCACTGGGGGGCAATGGTGGAGATCCTGGCTGTATCCAATATCCTGCAAGCTTACCAGTGGTGCACAGGACAGACTAACATCCCAAATTGCTTCTCCAGGTGCAGTCGGGGAGAAAGCCACGATTGTTTCCAATTCTGAGAGGACCACAAGTGCTGACTGTCCTGCAGATGTGCGAAAGGGCTGCATGATAGCCACAGCAGTAGTCATCGTTTTTCTGCTACTTGCGATGGTGTCGTGCTGTCTTGCACTCTTGTATCGGAGGAAGAAAAAACAGTGAGCCATTGATTTCTCCCCCCCCCCCCCCCCCCCCCCCTTCACTGCTTCCTTAGGCGGCTGCTCGTAGCCAGGAAGCGTTTCTAGTCAGCCTGCTGGGGAGTGGCAAGTTAGAAGTTGGCCAAAAACCTTTGCTGAGGTTTCTACTGCTGGCCTATGCTTTAATTGGCCTTTTCATTCCTGGGCCGCCATCTTGGGAGCCCTGTCTGATTGGACCCAGTGTTAGCCCAAACTGACCCTGCCTGGGCAAGAGCAGCCCCCTGCAGCGACAGGCATATGCCAAGCAAGGTCAGGATGAGAAAGAGTGGGGGATGAGATTGTCCTAGAATATATGCCTACTCCTGATTAGTGAACCTGCCTGGAGGAACGCCCCTGCTCCATGATGCTTTAAGGTGCAGGTTTCCAAATTGCGCTAGCAGCTCAGCCCGTGGTGGTGCGCTTTGCCCTCTCTGGACTGCATTGTGGATGAGAGTCCCTGTGTCCCATCTGCCGCTGAGGGCTTCAGCAACCTTCTCTCTCCACAGGTTCAGGGCTGCGTCTTCAGGAGCCAAAATAGACTTGGAAGGAGATGGCCGGGCCCGACGCCTTGGACCCCCTGATAGATGGACCCGACGCCAGCAGCTGCAGCTCCTCATGTCTTGGGTCCCCTGAGAATTGGACCCAACATCAGCAGCCGCTGCTCCTGCCTGAAAGACCAACGCACCAGACCTTCTGCGCCCCCCCTAGCCCATCCCTGGCCACCCTGCAGCGGTCCTGGAATCAGCCCAGCACACCCCCTGCCGCAACCGAACCGATCCGCCCCAACCGAACCGATCCTCCCCACCTCCAGAGCCCCCTGGCCTGGCCCTCCGGCAGTGACTAAAGGCAACTCTGGGCCACGGTAGGGCATGGGCTGTGCTGATAGAACAGCAGCTTCACAACCAGCCTTTTCTCTCCAAATAAAGGACAGAGCTTTCACACAAGTGTCCGGGTGGTACCAACAGCAAACCCTGCGAGGCACCAGCACTGGCTGAGCTCCATGCCTGGCCACAGCCATGGATGCCCACGGTGTTGGCAGGCAGGAGCCAGGCACGGGGCTCCTCCAACCAGCAGCGGGGCCCCGGGGGACTGAGGGAGCCCGTGGCCATGGCCAGTGACCAACAGTGACCCCAGCCTGCCCAGTTCTCGGTGCTGGAGGCAGTGACGGGAGCCCGACCTGGCTGGTCACACAGACTTGTGTGCATCTGTGGGGTGAGGGAACATTTATTGCAGCAGCAGCATCTGGCTGTGGAGCTCCTCAAAAGGGATACCCAGGAAAAGAGGGAAGCCATCAAGAACATCTTCAGGGACACAACCCTGACAAGCACATGTACTGGAAGCAAAACAAAGGTCCTCACTAATTAATGGGCCCTTGATCACGAGTTGTGGGTGCTGCAAAGTATCTCTCCACATCTGGTAGCTGAGTTAAGACGCTCCCTGAGCGAGGCTTTTACTGCCTGGGGAGTAACAAAGTGGTGGCCGCCCCAGTGCTGGAACAGGGAGTTGAAAGGCTGGCTGAAGCGTTCGTAGTTCAGCTGACTGCTAAGGCTGTGGCCACTGTTCACAGGACAGGGAAACAAAACACACATTTACAGCCAAGGTGGGCTGGGACACCTGGCACCTGCAAAGGCCTGCAGGGCTGAGCATCAGCAGAGCCAAGTAAAACTAAAAAACACCCTTGGTGAGGGATTTGGAGGGCCGGGTTGGAGCCAGGCTGCTGGCAAGGGCATCCCGCACCCTGTCCCCAGGGCCAGGGAGAAGGCCACACGATGGCAGCCTTTCTGCACAAATGCTTCAGCACACACCGAAGGGCCGTCGGGAAGTTCAACGGTGCTGACGGGCCGGTGGCTTTTTCCCTAACTTCTGAGCCCGCAAGAGGGTGGATGTTGAAATGTTGATCACTTGCAGAAGAAAAAAAAGGAACGCCTCCCGGGGAGCTGCAGAAACTTGGAGCATTTGGCCCTTTGCCAAACTGGGAGCTGTCTTTGCAAAAGCAGCCAGAGCCACCTTCTGAGTGGCACAAAATACTAAGTTATGTGCGTGCGCCTGCGGCACCCCTAAGCAACGTGCACTGCAGCGTAACAAAGCTGCTGATGGCTCAATAGCTGCTCCACACAGTCCCAGACCTGCTGGAGCAAAATCTGATGCTCATTTGTTTCAAGGCCTGTACGTACACAGCTTGCCAGCAATGGCACGGGAAGAGCTGCTTAATGTCTCCATAACGCCAGCCAAAAACGTGAAAAATTCTGAGATTCGAGAACTGGCAGAGTAGCCCGCTACTAGCAATATTATCATTGTTAACAAGGAGAAACAAAGAAGAACATTTCTCTGGAGTCTGTCAATAGGGCCTGCAACATGCACTTGTGCACCTTCAGCCTCTATTGCCACTGCCTCAGTAAGGATTCGAAACCGTAGATTTTTAATGTAAATAATAAAAGTTTACTATAAGAATATAGCTATAAGACCCTGATCCTCTTTCTACAACACACCATATTAGAAAGCTGAAGTAAAAGTTTAAGGAACAATAAGAAAAACTAGGCACAGAGGTGAGCATAGTGTTCTGCTTGGTTCCTGATGGGGTTTAGGAGAGGTGCTAGATCTGTATAGAGCAAGAAACTCCTGTTTCTAGATAAAAAATAAAATTAGGCCTAATTCTGAAATTTAACAGACTTCATAAAAAATTTTATTGCATTAGTTTGAAATATTAATATAATGACTTAGTTATTATGGCAAGTAATTCCACAGGAGGATATAGAATGAGAAAAAAATAATCTCCAGATCTCAGTAAGGTACAACGTGATGCACTCTCCCATACGATTCTGCAAAAACTTTCATGGCTAAACCTCAGCTTCCTCTCAGCTCAGCCAAAGGCAACCGGCGGCTTTCTCACGATCTCCCAGCAGAAGAGAGTCTTACTTGTTCAGTGATAGTCTGGCGGCTTAGGGGAGTGGGTTCTACTTGTTACTTGTTGTTTTCTCTTCTCTCTCTCAAAGGTGTTTAGAGTTTAAAACCAGAAATGTATCTGTAAACTAGCTGTAGCCTGCAAAATGCAGCTGACGGCAAAGTGCAATCCTCCCTCAGTTAATCATACTTCACAGTCTCACAACAATTGTTTAAGCAGAATCACCTGGTCAGGGTGGTGTCAAGTCCCCAGAGGGGTAACTGTGCCTCTCACCTCCACAGGAGCCCTCAGCGACTTTGTGTGCGGAGCAAACAGCAGAGGAAGATTTTGAACGTGGCTCGGTCCGTCGTGTGTTGCTGAGCACATCCGTGACCCTGAGGTGGCTCTGGCTTTGTGTTTTTATCACCCTCTCTGGTTGCTGGAGACAGGCTCGATGGAGGGTTTCCCTTCCCTGTCAGCGCCCGGCTGCTCCGTCACAGGAGCACAGGGACGTGGGCAGCGGGCCTGCCTCAGGGACGATGGCAGGGGCCCTTCCTGGGACCCCCAGCCCAGGAGGCTGCTTCTGTGCTGGCGATGTCCCCTTCCTGATGAGAGTGTGGTACAAAAACCGCCTGCCTCCTTGCTCCCTGCCTGGGCCTTCCCCTCTGGGCAGGGGGCAGCGTGCCAGGGCCTCCATCATGGCATCCCCGCTCGGCTTTACGGGAGACCAGAGCCTTTCCCCTTAGAGAGGGATCCCCATGGCCCCGGCCTCCCCCTCATATCCCAGAGAGGCCAAACAAGCGGGCCCAGGCCTTCACCCCTGGAGCAGCCGTGGGCAGGGGTGGGAGGTCCTGGCCGGTCAGGGCCACTGAGGCCCGTCAGTGCCTGAGACAGGCCGGGAGGGCGCCCAGCTCCTCACCCCCACGCCGGTGGGATCAGCCCTCGGCCGCCTTCCCCAGAGCTCGGGGACAGGGAACACACGCAGCTCCTCCCGCCGCACCTGGTGTGCGACTGCTGGTGGCCGGAGGACAATGCAGAGCCACCGCCGCTCTCACCCTGCAGCGTGGCCATCCCTGTGTTGTCCCCTGTGTCAACAGGTAACCCCACATCTCGTGCCTCATTACCCCGTAGGTTTTTCTGCTTCCTGGCCATTCCGTCTCCCAGCGGGGATGTCGATGAGAAAGCGGTGGGAGGCCAGGTCTCAGCTGGCCTCACCACCAGGGTTACAAAAGGGGTTCTAAGACCAAACCCGTTCCTCAAAAAGTCAGGATTAAATACCGAAATCCTTGGTGTTGCCTGTGTGCTCAGAAGTGCCGAGGAAAGGGGCTGTGTCAAGAGGGAGGATCTGCTGGAGCAGGGAATGGTCCCTCGGGCTCCCTGTGCTTTCCAGGGAGCGTGCACTGTCCCCTGCCTGCAGCTCTGCCTCCACACAGTGCTTCCAGCCCTACTGCGAGACCAGAAGAATGGAGGTGGGAAGGGACCCCAAGGAACTGGTAGGATGAGGAGGAGGGGAGAGACGCTGGTTTTGAGCAGGTTTTGTCACAGGTTGCTCCTGGAAGGCTGGTCAGGGCGGTGGGTGGGGAGTGCCCTCAGACCCCACATTGATCCCCCTCTAATTCCTGCAGGAGCTCAGAGGGGCAGCGCTGCCCCAGGGAGGGGAGACCATGTTCAGTGTTATCTCAGCCGTGGCTGGTTAAGGGCCTGAGGGGTGCACGTGGTGCCTTGCTGCGGTCAGTACACTGGCACTTCTTGAAATCTCCCTCTGGGACAAGCTGGGGCTGGGCCCTCTGAGGCACACGGGAGGCTGTCGTTGCTTGCACAGCGCCGGCGTGGTGATGCTCAGCGCTGCCCCATCGCCTCCTCCCAACCCCTCTGCTGCCCTGGGTGTGCCTGTGGCTGGGTCCCGAGGGTGTTAGGGTACCATTCGCTTCTGCCTGTGTTTCCTGCACCCTGGCTCAGGGTGTAGCAGGTGCGTGACTGGGGTTGGTTTTCAGTCTTTGGTTTTGCCTCCTCCTCCAACCCCCTCCCTCCCGCAGAACCACAGCAATTAAGGAGGGGATCTTGCGCTTGTCTTGAGACTGAACTCTGGCTGTGGATTCCTGTTGTTCTGGGGGACCCTGAGCTCCTCACTGGCCCTGTGACAGTGCCTGGAAGAGCGGGCAGAGCTGTGGGCTCAGCCCTAGGGGGGACCGTGTCCGAGCCCTTGGATGGAGCTGCTCGATGGGACGTGTTCCCCTCCCCGGGAGCACAGCTCCCCGGGCTGTGCTGCAGCGGCTCTCCAGCAGCACTCTGAGAGCTGTCCCCACACAGCCTGGGCACGGCCATGAGGTCACACTGGGTCTGTGAGGTCACAATGGGTGAGGTCTGGGAGGTCACAGAGCCCCGTGGTGCCGGCTATAAAAGCCGATCGCTCAGCCCCCAGACCCAACTGCAGCAGCAGCTGCACGGTGCGAGTGTAGGGGACCATGGACCTCATGCGACACCTGCACCTTGTCCTCCTCCTCCTGGTGGCCCTGCATGCCAGGACTGTGTGGACTTATCCGTTGCAAGCACAGGAAGCGGGGAAGCGGGTGGCGCTGCTACAGCCTGTCCGAAGCCAGGGGGCTCTTCTTCCTGGGAAAGGTGGATGTTTTTTTCCCTCTGGTGCTTTACTGAGGGTTTCCTCTGAGTGTGAGAGAGCTCTCCTGGTAAGAAAGCCCGAAGGGGGAGGGTGGGGGCCTGTATGCTGGTTCATCTGCTCCTCGAGAGGTGCTGCATATGGCCTAGAAATTGTTTGGAGAGCTACCAGGTGCCAGCCAAGAGGTCCCCAGGCCCCTCTGCAGCTTTGGCAAGCTTGACCTACGTCTGGCTCCCATGTCCTTACCTGACCCACTTTGAGTACCTGCAGTTCGCTAAGGCAGCAGTGGATCCCAACATGCAATGGAAACGTTTCTCATCTGTGCTTGCTTCTAGATGAGGGTGGTAGCAATGATGATCCAGCTTCTGGGCTGGATGTTGGCTTGGAGCCCTTGGGGCATCCTGGCGGTAAGTTCTCAATGTCCCTTTCCTTGAAGGAATGATCGATGGCAATGTGGCAAGAGCTTATTCATATGCAACTTTCCTTAAGATTCTCTCAAGGTTGACAGCTCCTCAACGTCTTCACCTCTTCCGAGCCTCGAGCCTGTGAGCAATCTCCCAGGTAAGTCAGTGGGAGAGAGGAGCATTTACCTTTTAATCGTCTTTCGGTGTGAAATGCAAGTTGCTACTTCCATGGCTGATGCGCACACATGGGGAAGAGCAGAAGGGCAATCAATGGGTCAGGCTCGGTGATATGTCCTCCGGCGCTCTGTCTTGTGAAGCCGTCTTTGCTGCCCCCTCAGAGCCTGAGCTGCTTGGGGTGCCAGCTGCCAAGCCAAGAGAGTGGGCTTGTTGGGGTTGAATTTAGAGCTGATGTGAGCTCCAGGGAGTCCTCCAGGGAGCTCCAGGGCAGCTCCACGCATAGTTTGTTTTGTCCCACCATGGTCCTGCTGCAGGCACGTGGTATCTCTTTGCACTGTGCTCCTGAATGCAAGGGAGAGACAAGTGTTGTGGAGTAATCCCCTCTTTGAATTCCATTCTGTGCCCCTCTGGTCTGAAGAAGTATCTTGAACTTTGTCATGGGAGCTGTTCTGTCCTGTGCTTGTTTGCAGCTGTGCCTGTTGAAGAAGGTGATGCAGCTTCCGAGCTGGGTTCCAGCAGTGAAGCTCCGGAAGGTGGCATGGGTATGTCATGGCTTTAATCCTCCCTTTGAGAGCTGCCAGCCCAAAGGTCAGCCAGTTGGGCACCTCTGCAGGTGTGAGGACAGAGACCTGCCCGTGTGTGCCCTCTCCTTGCACGTTTCCCTTACTGCTGCTGTGATTCAGTTCTGCCGATGTAGGTCATAAGAGATGGCAGAGGCGTCTCCTGGGTGTTCAGAACCGTAGAATTGTCTAGGTTGGAAGGGACCTTTAAGACGGAGTCCAACCATTAACCGAACACTGCCAAAACCACCACTAAACCATGTCCCCAAGCACCACATCTACCCGTCTTTTAAATACCTCCACGGATGGCGATCCGGCCACTTCCCTGGGCAGCCTGTTGCAATGTTTGATAACCCTTTTGGTGAAGAAATTTTTCCTAATTTCCATCCCAAACCTCTCCTGATGCAACTTGAGGCCATTTCCTCTTGTCCTATGGCTTGTTTAGTGACAGATGTGCCTGTAGGAAAGACTTTTCCAGCTCCTCAGCTGGATCCTGTACTGGAGTCTGTCTGGCATCTAAGGAGTGAGTCTGTCTCTGCTGACCTCGCAGGCTGTGCACTGGTTTTCCTTATTTTATTCATGTGAAATTGAACGGAATACTTTCTGTTAAGGGCCTCCGTGGGCAAAGGAGCAAGCTGAAGGAGAAAAAAAGTCCCTGGTGGCATCTGAAAGCCTCAGACAAATCCTGAAGGGACTGGGCAGAGGAAACGGTGAGTATATTTCACTCTGCCTTAGCCATGAGACTTGATGACCGGAGATTTTAGGTAGACGTGTGGACATGCTGTGGCCTGTGCAGCAGGCAGGTGCTGGCGAGCCACAGAGATGGTGCAGAGCCGCTGCTGCCAGTTGTGGTTCAAGCGGAGCGCCGGGGGCAGCCGCTGCCCCAGTTTTACCATTGCATCTCAGAACCGATTTGCAGGTGTCGGCATACAAGTTTGAGGGCCTGGCACGTGCTGAACTTGTGTTGAGCTCAGACACAGCACTGCTTTCCCACTGGGCCAGTTGCAGGCAGGAGCAAGGTCCCAAGCAATGCCGGCTGCCCTTTCCTAGTGCTGGAAGTCGGGTGGAGATGCTGATGCTGCAGGCGTTTTCGGTTGTGCTCAATTTCCCATCTGCAGACTGATAGCTGGGATGGGATGAACGTGACCGTTGCTGTTGCTTTTGGGGAAGGGCATGAGGGCCTTGCGGAGAAGGGCTCCTTCCCCAGCTGGCCCAGCTGCAGCCTCTTCCCATGCTCTTGGAAGGCAGGCATTTAGCGTAACCTTACAGTTTGCCAAAAATGCACTATGTGTAATGCAAACCAGAAGATGTGCAATTTCCTGGTCTCCCAGCAGGTCAGGCGTGGCTGTTGTTTGGAGTAGTGACTAGGTGCAGCCCCGAAAGTCCAGGTGTTTTTTCAAAACCTTATCAATGTCTTTGAGAAGTCTTGCCTCCTGAAGACGCCACCTCCCTGATGGCCAATGGTTCCATCTGATCCAACTGTTCTGCTTTCTTTCTCAAGAGACGGACCAAGAGGCTATGGAAAAGGAGGTGTTTCCAGAAGGAAGGAGCAACTTAGTGCCAGTCCGTGCTGAAGAAACCAAGGCGATGCAAGCCACCGGCATGCTAGGTAATTGCTGTCCCAAGGTCAGCCAGTGTCACCTATCCTATCAGGATCGTTATGTGTCCTCAGACTTCCCCCAGTGCCCACCCTTGCCTCTCATGTCAGCAAGCCAAAGCTGAAAGTATTTTGGGTTTGAGGCATCTGGACTACATTCTGCAGATGATGGGAAATGTGACTCTTGCACAAATGTA
This sequence comes from Vanellus vanellus, assembly GCF_965231255.1. NCBI lineage: Eukaryota > Metazoa > Chordata > Aves > Charadriiformes > Charadriidae > Vanellus > Vanellus vanellus. The sequence continues at coordinate 17,551,305 of NC_138914.1, read as the reverse complement.
CCTCCCACTGTAGCTGCATCCCGGAGCTTGCTGTGAGTCCCTAGGGGCCCAAGGCACAAGAGCAGCACAGAGTGGGATCCCTCCCATCATCTGAGGGCCTGACTCCCAGGTTGGGCAGGGGCTTACAGGGAACCTCCCTGTCCTCTCTGCCTGACCCGTGCTGAAGCCTTACCTGTTGTCTCTGCTTTTTGGCGGTGCTGCCACAGTCTATACAAAGGTGTAGGAGCTGTGCCGAGGGGAGGGAGAGTTGGGGTTGTGTGGTGGTGTGCTCCTTTCCCCCCAACAGTGGGGATGGTGATGGCTGCACCCAGCTTACGCTGGATTTTGGCGGACAGATGGCAACATAGTAGACAAAGGCTGTCTGAACCAGAAACCTATCTAGATGTCTCACTGGTGTGCAGATGTCTGTAGGCCAGTCATCATACTCTATAAATAGTGGACAGCCTAGGGACCCTTGAGCCTCTTGAGAATGGTGCTCCTGCTGCAGGGATGGTTTTTGTCCGTCCCTCGAAGGAGCAACTGGTGAGGCAGCTGTGCTCCCCCACATGCTCTCCTTCTGGCCTTCTGAGTTTTGTACAGTGGGACAACCTGTCCCAAAGGGTGGGCGCGTGCCTCCAGGTGCTGGCACTGGGGGGCAATGGTGGAGATCCTGGCTGTATCCAATGTCCTGCAAGCTTACCAGTGGTGCACAGGACAGACTAACGTCCCAAATTGCTTCTCCAGGTGCAGTCGGGGAGAAAGCCACGATTGTTTCCAATTCTGAGAGGACCACAAATCTTGACTGCCCTGCAAATGTTCGAAGGCGCTGCATGATAGCCACAGCAGCAATCTTAGTTTCTGTGCTACTTGCGATACTGTTGTGCTGTATTGTGATCAAGTGGCAGAGGAAGAGAAAACAGTGAGTGATTGAGGTTTTTTTCCCCCTTCACTGCTTCCTTAGGCGGCTGCTCGTAGCCAGGAAGCGTTTCTAGTCAGCCTGCTGGGGAGTGACAAGTTAGAAGTTGGCCAAAAACCTTTGCTGAGGTTTCTGCTGCTGGCCTATACTTTAATTGGCCTTGTCGTTCCTGGGCCACCATCTTGGGAGCCCTGACTGACTGGACCCAGTGTTAGCCCAAACTGACCCTGCCTGGGCAAGAGCAGCCCCCTGCAGCGACAGGCATATGCCAAGCAAGGTCAGGATGAGAAAGAGTGGGGGATGAGATTGTCCTAGAATATATGCCTACTCCTGATTAGTGAACCTGCCTGGAGGAACGCCCCTGCTCCATGATGCTTTGAGGTGCAGGTTTCCAAATTGTGCCAGCAGCTCAGCCCGTGGTGGTGCGCTTTGCCCTCTCTGGACTGCATTGTGGATGAGAGTCCCTGTGTCCCATCTGCCGCTGAGGGCTTCAGCAACCTTCTCTCTCCACAGGCTCTCTGAGACTTCAGGAGCCCAAACGGGAACCCGTGGTTACCGTCCCTCGCACGCAGACAGACGGACCACATGCCTTGGATCCCCAGAGAACTGGACCCAACACCAGCAGCCGCTGCTACTGCCTGAAACACCAACGCGCCAGACCTTCCGTGCCCCCCCACGCCCCCCCAGCCCATCCCCCGCCACCCTGCAGCGGTCCTGGAATCAGCCCAGCACACCCCCACCCCGACCAAAACGCCCCCCCCGACCTCAGAGCCCCCTGGCCTGGCCCTCCGGCAGGGACTAAAGGCAACTCTGCCACGGTAGGGCATGGGCTGTGCTGATAGAACAGCAGCTTCACAATCAGCCTTTTCTCTCCAAATAAAGGACAGAGCTTTCACACAAGTGTCCGGGTGGTACCAACAGCAAACCCTGCGAGGCACCAGCACTGGCTGAGCTCCATGCCTGGCCACAGCCATGGATGCCCACGGTGTTGGCAGGCAGGAGCCAGGCACGGGGCTCCTCCAACCAGCAGCGGGGCCCCGGGGGACTGAGGGAGCCCGTGGCCATGGCCAGTGACCAACAGTGACCCCAGCCTGCCCAGTTCTCGGTGCTGGAGGCAGTGACGGGAGCCCGACCTGGCTGGTCACACAGACTTGTGTGCATCTGTGGGGTGAGGGAACATTTATTGCAGCAGCAGCAGCAGCATCTGGCTGTGGAGCTCCTCAAATGGGATACCCAGGAAAAGAGGGAAGCCATCAAGAACATCTTCAGGGACACAACCCTGACAAGCACATGTACTGGAAGCAAAACAAAGGTCCTCACTAATTGATGGGCCCTTGATCACGAGTTGCGGGTGCTGCAAAGTATCTCTCCACATCTGGTAGCTGAGTTAAGACGCTCCCTGAGCGAGGCTTTTACTGCCTGGGGAGTAACAAAGTGGTGGCTGCCCCAGTGCTGGAACAGGGAGTTGAAAGGCTGGCTGAAGCGTTCGTAGTTCAGCTGACTGCTAAGGCTGTGGCCACTGTTCACAGGACAGGGAAACAAAACACACATTTACAACCAAGGCCATTCATTAATACAGATAAGGCAGTTTTGGGGGAGTACAACAGTAAACACATGGCTTTTGAGACCAAAGGGAGGCTGGGCCTGTTGTTTGTGCTAAGGCCTTGGTTTACATTGCAGTTACTAATGCCAACGAGGTGTAAAATTGCTGAGGGGAAGAGGGTTTTAACACTTCTCCCCAGGAAGCATGGATGATGTTTTTTCCCTCCAGTGCTTTAATGAGGGCTTCCTCTGTGTACGTGAGAGCTCTCCCAGTAAGAAAGCCCCAAGGGGCCACAGGTTGGTCCGTCTGCTCCTGGAGTGGTGTTGCACATCGCCTGGAAGGAGTGTTTGGAGACCTGCCGGGTGCCAGCCAAGAGGTCACCAGGCCCCTCTGCTGCTCACAAAATTGGTGCTGTAGATTGCGGGGGCACAGGGGCACGCACAGGGGCGCACAGATGGAAATTATCCCATGTGCGCCTTCCTCTTACCTGCCATCCTGGCTTCACCCACAGGCAAGGGACCCTAGGCTCAAAGGGACTTACGTTTGGTTTGATGCAATCCAGCTGTTGAGAATAAAAGGAGCCTTTTCCCCCCTGCTATTTGTCACAGACTTGTTGATAGCATTCAGGTGACCTAACTTTAGACACCTGAGCTAGTTAGCTGGTGTGCCTGCACAAACACTGGTAGGCTTTTACTACAAGGCAGTGGTCTCCCCCTAAGAGAGACACATGAAGCGATCAGAAGGTGTGCACGCTAGGAGGGTCGCAGTGAACAAAGAAGAGGGATGAAAACAACCCTGCTGAATGTAGGTAACTGCCTTGTAGGCGTCTAATGTCAAATTACATGAATCCTGGGCACTCTTGGCTTCTGTTTCTGTAGGAATTAGAGAAGCAGAAACTCAAATCTAATAGCAACTGCCTTAGTGAGCTGGGGTTTGTGAATGCTGTGCATCTGGAGGTGCTGTGACATTCACGTTAGCGCTGCCACCTTTGTGCCTCTGGCCTTTAAGAGAGACTACCATTTAAGCTGCTGTTGTTTCTGTGCTAAGAAACTCAGCACGTTTCCACAAGAAGTCTGAGCTGTGAAATTACATTTTTGCTTTGCAGGTCAGTAGTCTGAGATGGCCTTCCGTTCTGCTTTACCCCCACCGTGTGCAGAAAGCCAGAAAAGCCAGAGCTGCTCATTTTATAGCACAGCAGCACCAGAGCCCACTGTGGCTGTTTCGGGGCTTGTTCCAGCAGGGTACAGCCGCAGCCCCCGCGGTGGGCTGGGACACCTGGTGCCTGGATGTAACACAAATCCCACTGAAATAAAGCCAAACCCAGAACCGTATTTTAGTCCAGCAACTGAACGGTTGGGTTACCTCTGAGCAAGCCTGGAAGGAGCTCAGGGAAGCCACGGCAGCTGGGGTGCTTCCTTAGGTGTGAATACTAAGGGCCAAAGGCAAGAGACTGCCCTAAGAAAGGCTTAATTAGTTAATTATCTACCCAGGGGCAGCTGTAGTGGGAAACAGCAGTGCACCTGGTGTGGCTAGGCTCCCTTTTTCTGCTCTCCTGCACAGGAGGTGTCTGTCCCCCCTTTCCTACTTGCCGCGATTGAGAGACGGGGAGACAGCTTGATGCAAGCAAGGTTCCGATTTATTGCTCTTAGCGATAGTTTTTTATACAGTCATACTTAGTCATGTCTTTTACTGATTGGTCTAAACACATAATTACCTTATGCATATTGCAAAAGCTAGGCTCACGATTGGTTAGTCGCCAGGCAAACAGTTATGCTTACTCTTCTCTTTTTCTCTGCTTCTCCCTCATTCTTCTTTATCACAAGCATCCCGTTTTTGTCTAACTGTCCCAACAAGGACATGCTGTCCTTGTTTCTGATTGGTGATTAACAACTCAGGTCAGCTCTTTTGCACTTTTCCAAGGCCTGTGGTCGAGTTCCATCTTGTCCGCTTCTGTCAGGCGCGTTATGCTAGATACATATCTCAAGTCACTTCCTACATCTCCCCCTTTTTCTTTTTGCACTAACAAAACTTGACCAGCTACACGCGTAAGCAGCTTTCTAATACAAGAGAGAACACAACCCAAAACTACTAATCCAATGATAACAATAATTAATACAAGCAAAGCACTTTGTAACAACCCTTTTAACCAGCCTCCTATACCAAGCCAGTTTGCTAAGCCTTCCAGGCCAAAAAACCCAACATCTTTCTGTATCTTTTGGGAATGCTCCATGAGTTGCTGTATTTCTTTGTGTATTGAACTTGAGTTATCTTCTAAATCCATGCAACACATGCTGTCAAAATCTTCACAACCATGCCCATGAGCTAACAATAAAAAATCAATGGCCATACGATTTTGCAATACGGCATGTTGAACAGAGCTTAGACTATCGGCTAAGTCTGATAAGACTCTACTGGTGAGGTTAGCTTGTTTGACAATCCAGCAAGAAAGCGTTTCTATGTTTCTGTGAGCTCGGGCAGTGGCAACACCTGGGGTAAAAAAGGAGGCAAAGACTACTTCCCATTTGTTCCAGAGTTGAACATTATCATCACAGCTGTTACCAAGAACTTGGGTAAGGTCTCTTTTCCATCTCACTGGGTTAGCCTTTTTGGGGTGATGATGTGGCAAGGCTAAACTCAGGCGACCAATCGTACATGGGCCACCTGTGGGTTTAGGAGGAATTCCGTTCCATGCTCTATTGCCACAGATAAAAAACAAACCAGAAGGTAGTTTTCTAGGGGTTACTATTCCTTCTGTAGGGTGAGTTTGATTTGTAAGTGTGTAGTTACACCACCTTTTCCAGCTAGATCGATTTCCAATTGGATACACAAAGAGATCAGCGGTTGCATTACAAAGAGGATTACGACACTCGCTAGTATTCAGGTGTAGACTATAAGAGGCATTCAGAGAATCTACGAGTTCTATTTCTTGCACGCCAGGGTTAATAGGGAGACTGCCAGCACAGGTTTCTAGTTTTTCAAACAAGTTCCTGGTACTGTTTACTGAACAACGCGAGCGTGGCAGAGACAGGTTAAAAGCCTTCAGTGCGTCCCAGTCAGTATCATTTAGCGGTACCCCTACTAAACAGGTTAAAAAGGGTGCACTAGGGGTTGACAAACTGGCACAAAATGTGGTGGTGTTAACAGACCTACTCAAGGTTACCCATACATTTTCTCTAGGATCAAAAAGTGATGCAGGTATAAAGGCTACGGTTATAGCAATAAGGCTGATTATAACAATAAGCTTCAACATTATGCTTAATGATTCAACACAATTAAGGCGACAATTACTATTCTGAGAGCAACTTTCGTCGGCCCTTTCTTAATTTCCAAGCAAACCGCTTCTTACACTTTTCTTTGTCTGGTTCCAGTCTTTGTTAAGGACTGACCAGATGGCAGGTACTAAATTGGACCTGCTACATTCCAAGCTGCAAACCAATATTTTTCTTGCCTGTTCGGTCACAGTCTTGACCCAATCGGTACGGCAATAAAAATATCGATCAGAATCTTGTGCCTCGTGCTCCATAACAAGCAAGAGTCTGATTATCTCAAACTCCCTTTCCAAACAACTATCGCACCAGCGTCCTGCAAGAGTTGCCTGACGCCACCACTCTTTTTCACAAGCATAGCACATACACAAAACCCAAGGGTCACAATGTTTACATAAGACACAAGTAATCTGTTTAACAAGCAGTTCTTGATACTTATTCATGTAAGTCTATTCCACTTAAGGTGTTTATCTCCTCGTGGTCCGTTTGTTGTCCAGGGGTCTGGTCGAGGGACTGATCCAAGGGCTGGTTTGAAGGGTGGTCAGGGTTTTCGCCAGGTGGTTGTGGGAGGGATTCACGGAAAGGTCATACGTTCTTTGCCGGGATCCATCTAGGGCCTTTTTCTGTGGAAACACAAGCATAGCCTCTGCCCCATGTAACAAGAGTCCTACAACTTTACCTGTTTCTGGGTCGCGGACCAGTACTGGTGGCTTAGTTCGCATTTCGAGTGAAGCATTCATGTTAAAATGACGGACTATCGGAGGATTGTCATCCAACAAAGAACAGTTCAAAAAATTAAAAACATATAGAGCATTCTGTAAGCGTTCCTCGGGGGTGGCGGTTCCTACTCCCCCTTTTTGTTGTTGTAGTAGACCTTTTAAAGACTGATGAGAGCGTTCAATTAGAGACTGACCTGTAGGGGAATGAGGAATACCAGTGATATGACTAATTCCCCAGGAATCAAAAAATTTTTTAATGGCAGCCGAGATATAAGCAGGGCCGTTGTCTGTCTTAATTTGAAATGGGATGCCTAAAGTGGTAAAGGCACGCATTAGGTGTTTTTGAACATCGCGCGCCTTTTCTCCTGCATGGCAGGAGGCAAATAATGCACCAGAAAAGGTGTCAATTGAAGAGTGAATATATCTTACGTGGCCAAATTCTGAAAAATGGGTAACATCGGTTTGCCAGAGTTGCAAACTTTGCAATCCTCTGGGATTGACCCCTCCCGCTACAGTCGGAAAGGAGTGTTTTTGGCAGTCGGGGCATACGGCAATAATGTTGGCTGCTTGTTGAGCGGTGAGGCCAAATTGTCGTTTCAGGCCTCCGGCATTCTGGTGAAAAAAGGAATGGCTGAGTTTAGCTTGTGCTACGCGATCCGGTAATACTTGCACTGGTAATGTAAGAATATTGGCTTGTCTATTTCCTTCTGCAATAAAACCAGGTAAAGAAGTGTGAGACCGAACATGCATAATAAAATAAGGATGAGAGCGAGAATCTAAAAGAGAGATAAGTTCCTGCAATAAGTTAAACAGTTCAAAATGCGAAACATCACGCAATACAGAGGCGTCAGCTCGTTCAACAATTCCTGTAACATAAGCTGAGTCAGTGATTATGTTAAGAGGTGTAGACCATTTTCGAAAAGCTTGAACAACTGCAGCTAGTTCTACTATTTGAGGAGAGCCTGGCACAGTTTCTATATCTGAGTCCCATTGTTTACGTTGATCATCCCACCATAAGATGACTGATTTGTGTGATTTTCCAGACCCATCTGTAAACACAGTAAGGGCTTGTAACGGCTGATCGCTCTTTTTTGGCTTAGGTATCACTTGAAAGTTAACATTAAATAATTTATGTGGAGGCGAATGAGAGATTAGCTGACCTGCATATCCAGCTATTGTGATATTAAAGGCATCTGACTGCTGGTAGAGCCACTGTAAGTAAATTCTGGCTATGGGTAAACAAATGCAGGAAAAATCCATTCCTGATAATGTCAGCAAACGCTGCCAAGCTCGAATAATTAAAGAGGCAAACATTTCATGTTGTGTTAAGATGGTCTTTGTAGGTTGGTTTGGCAAGAAGACCCATTCAATAATTAACAGTGGGTCTGACTTTTGATAGTCCCACTGAAATATCAATGCATGAGGTTGTCGGACAGGATTTAAAATGGTTAAGTGAAAGGGTAACTCAGGCGCCCAGCGATGTGCTTGCCTGTGAGTGATCGCTGTAGCAACCTTTTGTAAGGAATCGATAGCTTCTGGAGTAAGGCTCCGAGGGGCACACAAGTCAGAGCTTCCCTTAAGTAGGTCGAACAAAGGACTAAGGTCCACGTTGGAAATTCCCAACAAGGGGCGGACCCAATTGATTGTTCCTAGCAGTTTTTGTACATCATGCAGGTTTTTTACATCCGCCTGTATCTGCAGGGGCTGAGGAACAACGGTTTGAGCCCTTATACGCCATCCCAGATATTTCCATGGTGGTGTTTTTTGAATTTTCTCTGGTGCAATACAGAGGTCTGTCGATTTAACAGCAGCCATGACAAGGGCCACAGCTTCCTCCATAATCTTGTGTTGTTGTGCAGCCACTAAGATATCATCCATATAATGACACACTAAGACATCGGGCATTGCAACTCTGACCGGGCTAAGTACTTTAGCCACATACCATTGACATATTGTAGGGCTATTCTTCATTCCTTGTGGCAGCACAACCCACTGATATCTTTGCAATGGAGCTTGCATATTGACGCTTGGAACTGAAAAGGCAAACTTAGGAGCATCGTCTGGATGCAATGGAATGTTAAAAAAACAATCTTTGAGATCAATAACAGTCAAATGCCAATCTCGAGGGATCATAGTAGGGGATGGGAGCCCTGGTTGCAGGGCCCCCATGTCTTCCATAGCGTTGTTAATTTTTCTAAGGTCATGGAGCAAGCGCCACTTGCCAGATTGTTTTTTAATTACAAAGATAGGTGAATTCTAGGGACTAACAGAGGGTACAATATGTCCTTTTGACAACTGTTCCATAACTAATTCTTGGAGGGCGCGAAGCTTTTCTAGCAGTAGGGGCCATTGATCAACGCAAACAGGGGTATCGATTTTCCAGGTTAATTTCAGGGTGTCGCGCACTTCAATGACCCCACCTAAAAATGTGTTTGAATAGACATTCCCCACTGGGACAGCACATCACGCCCCCACAAGATCATAGGAATGGGTAGCACAAAGGGCTTAATGGAGGCTGTATGGCCTTCTGGACCCTGTATCTGAATTAGCTCCAAGCTTTGGTGACTGGTCCCGGTTCCTCCAATCCCTGCTAATGTTTGAGAGACTTTAGCTAAGGGCCACTGTGGGGGCCATTTGGCCTGAGAGATAACTGTAACATTGGCTCCTGTGTCAATAATTCCACTTAATACCACTTGCTGCCCCCGCGAATAAGGGTACATTGACATATAGGTCGTTTTTGTGAGATAGATTGTACCCATAAAATTTGTGGGTTCCCGGTAGATCCAAAACTCCCTTGCCTCTGTTGAAGGGTAGAGGGACTCATTTCCTTGGGAATCAATATTAATTGTGCAATGCGGCTGCCTTTCGGCACAGTGCAGGGGGGGAACGGGGTCCATGCCATGATTTTAATTTCATCAATACTATCAGCGTCAATGACACCTGGTAACACAAAAAGTCCCGTCAAGGTTGTAGATGATCTCCCTAATAATAATGCCTGCGTCTTAGGGGGCAAGGGACCCGAAATATCAGTAGACAATAAATGAACAGAAGAATCAAGTAACGTTACTGTGTGGGCGGTTGCCAAGTCCAATCCGGCGCTCCCCGCTGTTGCTGGGCAGAGACTTGAGGCATTGCCGCTTCCCTCCGCGGGGGTTGAAATGTTGGTTGTGGAACTTGTGTCTGCGCGCGCCGCAGTCCCGCGCTTCGCGACCGGTTTCCCTATAGCGGCTGTCCCTGGAAATCATACTTAGATCGACATTGGTTAGAATAATGACGCCCTTTTCGGCATCTGGGACAGATTCCAGGTGCTGGGGGTCTAGTTCCGGCATTAGTGGTTAAGCAATTCTTTTTCAGATGACCGGGTTTACCACAACCGAAACAATTTCCAGGCCCCGCGAGGCCAGGCATGGCAGCAAAGGCAGAAGCCATGGCTTCAAACTTATGGTCCACCGTGCCGATCCTATTACAAGCCTCTATCATCTCTACTAGTGTGGGATTCTGATTTGGAAGAGATTTTAGAAGTTTTTTGCAATCTGCGTTAGCATTTTCAACCACCAATTTTAACAACAAAATCTCTCGTGCTTCAGGGTTATCTATCTGTCGCTCCAAGGCTTGTTTCAACCGATCAATAAACTGCATGTAGGGCTCCCGGGGCTCCTGAACAATAGTAGTAAAAGCTTTTTGTGGTTTTTGGGAATCAGGGACTTTAAAAAAGGCCTTTTTCGCCTCCTCTCGGACTGCTTCAAGGGCTTCCCGTGGGATATCTCGGGCTTGTGCCACTGGGTCAGAATGTTGACCCGTTCCGGTAAGGTGCTCTATAGTCAAGGCTGCCAAGGCTGCATTGCCATTACCCACATATGACACAAGAAGAGTCTGGAGCCCCCCCCCTCCAATGCGATTCCCACAGAGTATATTGTGTTGGAGTTAACAACAGCTGTGCGAGAGATTTTAAGTCATGTGGAGTCATTACATAAGTATCAAAAACAGAGGATAACAAACTTGCAAAATACGGAGAAGAAAGACCGTGTTCAGTAACAGTACGGTGCAATTCTTTTACTACTGGGAAAGATAATGCTTCCCACTGAGCTCCCCGTCCTTGATATATAACAGGGGCCACTATTGTTTTTGCAATCTCCAACTCACCCTCCTTTAGGGCTTGATGTCTTATGTTAGCCCACACATCATGGGGATCGGGGGGATAAAGCTGTGGTTCCGTGTCAGGGTCCACTGGTCCTGGATCAAAAGGATCATCCTCTGGGGGATAGCCGGCTGCAGCCACTTGTGGGGGTGCTAGAACATCGTCGTCACTTGGATGACTTTTTCCTTGCTCTGGCTCTTCTTTATTCCCTTTCTCTTGTGCTTTTAAAGTCTCAAATATACTCCTCCTCCGCGGGAGCATGTGTTGGGCTTCAGCATTCCCCCGAGTCGCTGCATTCCACAATTTCACTCCAACATTATCCCATAACTCCCGCGTAAAGATAGTAGAGGCAGTAACAGTGGGAATTTTCACTTGCACCCACTTATGCCCCAAGAGATTTTTCCCATGTTTCTTAAGAAGAGCTTTCATTAGCTCATATACATCTCTCTCTGGGGGAGACATCTGGTTCCCCATATTGCCCACAGCTCACCTCTCTACTCCGGAGGGATTTCAGGCCGCTTCCTGCTTCCTTTCAGCAGCTCATTCAAAGTTCTGTGGGACTCGCAGCATGCCACGCAGATAGGTAGTTCTTGCACCCTGGAATCACGTCGGGGTTACCAATTTGCCGCGATTGAGAGACGGGGAGACAGCTTGATGCAAGCAAGGTTCCGATTTATTGCTCTTAGCGATAGTTTTTTATACAGTCATACTTAGTCGTGTCTTTTACCGATTGGTCTAAACACATAATTACCTTATGCATATTGCAAAAGCTAGGCTCACGATTGGTTAGTCGCCAGGAAAACAGTTATGCTTACTCTTCTCTTTTTCTCTGCTTCTCCCTCATTCTTCTTTATCACAAGCATCCCGTTTTTGTCTAACTGTCCCAACAAGGACATGCTGTCCTTGTTTCTGATTGGTGATTAACAACTCAGGTCAGCTCTTTTGCACTTTTCCAAGGCCTGTGGTCGAGTTCCATCTTGTCCGCTTCTGTCAGGCGCGTTATGCTAGATACATATCTCAAGTCACTTCCTACACCTACTCTCTTGTTGCCTTCTGCTGAAGGCTGGCTGGGTCAGCAACCATCATCTGCTAGGGAAGGAGCAGCTCCCCTAAACAGAAAAGCCCACGGTGGCTTCAGTTTGATGTTGTGCTGAAGAAGTTACATGCATCAGAGGTGGATGAGAAGGGCTCAGAGCAGAGCAGAGCACTGATGAGCTTACTGCAGGTATAGCACAAACAAAGCCAAACGGAAGGATGCTGTGTTTCAGGTTATTCTAAGAAAATCAGTGAGGATACAAGGAAAGAGTTTGTATCTCTTCCTCCTGCCAGAAGAGCAAGCATTAAACCCGTAATCAAAGTAGATTGGTACTCTGAGTGACCGGGAGTGTGTAGCAGCCCGTACAGAGCAAGAGCCAGAGCACACGGGTGCTGCGCAGCCAGGCAGTGAGGACAGGCAAAGCTTGATAGTGTGATAAACTCAGTATCGTTTGTTCACCAAACCTAAAAACTTACATTTCCACAAGAAGGCAACTGCTTAACAAGAGGTGGCAAGATGGCCAACATTTTACTGTGTAAACAGGATATGCATGATTGTGCAGGCAAGACTAAGCTGCAAGGTCAAGCTATGTAGACAAAGTATAATAAATTGTGAAAAGACTTGAAGGAAAGAAACCTTCACCCCAAGACCACTGGCAATACTAGTGTTAAGATATTCATTTGTGGAATTTTAAGGGTGTTTGTTTAGTACTGCCAGAGTTTTAGAGATACCTATAGCACTTGGATAAATATTTTGAGAAAGTGTTAGATGAAGAATCCTTATAGAATTTACTAGCTCTTTAGAAAAAGGGGGGGACTGAGTCAAAGATATAGTACTAATTAACTAGTAGTAATTCATGACCTAAAAGACAGGCCTGATAAAAAATGGACGAAGCAAGAAGTCTTGAGGCATTGCCAAGGACAGCTCCTGATAACGAATAAAAGAAGGCCTTGAAAAGCGGCTGAAACCAACCCTGCAGTCTGGACAGAGACAAAAAAAGGAAAAACTGAGTCTGCGTGGGGACGAAAGGTTACTTGAAGTGATGAAGAAGAATTTGCAGCCTTCATCCTCAAGACCCTCAGCGACCACCACCACAAAGCATTGCGCAAGCGCAGTTAGGAGGAGTTTATGAAAAGGACTTCTTAAAGCTAATTTTAATACGAAGCGGGGATAGGTTATGCATATGTATAGGCGTATTAAGAGATCTTATAATTATGTAAAAAGTACCATATATATTTGAGAAGGCCGCCGCATTGGGTGCGCGCCGTCGGTGGAGTGAGACTCCCGGGCCGCCCAGCGCTGTTTTGCTTGCTGCCGCTTGCTAATAAATACTTCAAATTTTAATTGACTCTGTCTCACGTCAATTTTGTGAGATCAACTTATAACGATAGCATGTGAGAAATTGCCTGTGGACAACTCAGGGGTCCGAAGGACCTTTGCCTTTCAGGACCATCCATCCTGATCTCTGGTAGTTCCTGTTGTCAGAACTCAAGGGGCCATTAATAAAAGTTACAGATAGCAAACCCAATTGCTGTGAAAGGGCAAAGAGACACCCCACCCCCCCAGTTTACCACCACTCCCTCAGGCTAATCAGGGACAGAGGCTGGATCCAGCCCAGGCTGCTCCCTGTTGTTTTCTAGAAGCAAGCAGGCAGCGCGCTGCAAATAACACTTGATAGTATAACAAAAGGAGGCTTTGCACCACTCATTTATTAAACGTGTTGCTGGAAAAGCACACCCAATTTGATAAAAATCTAACTTCCAGCTATGAAATCCAGAGAACTTTTGCACCTGGCAAAGGTTCAGGCGGAAATCAATCGCAGGGTGCACAATGAGACCTGAGAGACCCCTGGTCACAGTGAAAGCATGTGCTAGGCCAGAGAGATTTGCTCAGGAACTACTAATATTTTCTTTGCCTCAGCTGACTTAGGTATCAGGATTTCTGTCTGATGCTGAGCAGATAAGCTTGGTAGGGGGCTGGGGGGAATTGAGCATGCCCGCGGGCTGAGAGGGCTGGCCCAAGCAGGGTGGACCTCCTGGGAGTAAATGGCCACCACTGCTCCTCGCGACCCAGCTGGCTCCTGGCAATCAGCACAGGCTGCTCCACCTCCCTCATACCCCAAGCACCTGCAAACCCAGCAGGGGATCCTGCTGTTTTTCAAGTTTATCACCTGGTCAGGGTGGTGTCAAGTCCCCAGAGGGATAACTGTGCCTCTCACCTCCACAGGAGCCCTCAGCGACTTTGTGTGCGGAGCAAACAGCAGAGGAAGATTTTGAACGTGGCTCGGTCCGTCGTGTGTTGCTGAGCACATCCGTGACCCAGAGGTGGCTCTGGCTTTGTGTTTTTATCACCCTCTCTGGTTGCTGGAGACAGGCTCGATGGAGGGTTTCCCTTCCCTGTCAGCGCCCGGCTGCTCCGTCACAGGAGCACAGGGACGTGGGCAGCGGGCCTGCCTCAGGGACGATGGCAGGGGCCCTTCCTGGGACTCCCAGCCCAGGAGGCTGCCTCTGTGCTGGCGATGTCCCCTTCCTGATGAGAGTGTGGTACAAAAACCGCCTGCCTCCTTGCTCCCTGCCCGGGCCTTGCCCTCTGGGCAGGGGGCAGCGTGCCAGGGCCTCCATCATGGCATCCCCGCTCGGCTTTACGGGAGACCAGAGCCTTTCCCCTTAGAGAGGGATCCCCATGGCCCCGGCCTCCCCCTCATATCCCAGAGAGGCCAAACAAGCGGGCCCAGGCCTTCACCCCTGGAGCAGCCGTGGGCAGGGGTGGGAGGTCCTGGCCGGTCAGGGCCACTGAGGCCCGTCAGTGCCTGAGACAGGCCGGGAGGGCGCCCAGCTCCTCACCCCCACGCCGGTGGGATCAGCCCTCGGCCGCCTTCCCCAGAGCTCGGGGACAGGGAACACACGCAGTCCCTGTAGGCTCTTCTGCTTCCTGGCCATTCCATCTCCCAGCGGGGATGTCGATGAGAAAGCGGTGGGAGGCCAGGTCTCAGCTGGCCTCACCACCAGGGTTACAAAAGGGGTTCTAGGACCAAACCCGTTCCTCAAAAAGTCAGGATTAAATACCGAAATCCTTGGCGTTGCCTGTGTGCTCAGAAGTGCCGAGGAAAGGGGCTGTGTCAAGAGGGAGGATCTGCTGGAGCAGGGACTGGTCCCTCGGGCTCCCTGTGCTTTCCAGGGAGCGTGCACTGTCCCCTGCCTGCAGCTCTGCCTCCACACAGTGCTTCCAGCCCTACTGCGAGACCAGAAGAATGGAGGTGGGAAGGGACCCCAAGGAACTGGTAGGATGAGGAGGAGGGGAGAGACGCTGGTTTTGAGCAGGTTTTGTCACAGGTTGCTCCTGGAAGGCTGGTCAGGGCGGTGGGTGGGGAGTGCCCTCAGACCCCACATTGATCCCCCTCTAATTCCTGCAGGAGCTCAGAGGGGCAGCGCTGCCCCAGGGAGGGGAGACCATGTTCAGTGTTATCTCAGCCGTGGCTGGTTAAGGGCCTGAGGGGTGCACGTGGTGCCTTGCTGCGGTCAGTACACTGGCACTTCTTGAAATCTCCCTCTGGGACAAGCTGGGGCTGGGCCCTCTGAGGCACACGAGAGGCTGTCGTTGCTTGCACAGCGCCGGCGTGGTGATGCTCAGCGCTGCCCCATCGCCTCCTCCCAGCCCCTCTGCTGCCCTGGGTGTGCCTGTGGCTGGGTCCCGAGGGTGTTAGGGTACCATTCGCTTCTGCCTGTGTTTCCTGCACCCTGGCTCAGGGTGTAGCAGGTGCGTGACTGGGGTTGGTTTTCAGTCTTTGTTTTTGCCTCCTCCTCCAACCCCCTCCCTCCCGCAGAACCACAGCAATTAAGGAGGGGATCTTGCGCTTGTCTTGAGACTGAACTCTGGCTGTGGATTCCTGTTGTTCTGGGGGACCCTGAGCTCCTCACTGGCCCTGTGACAGTGCCTGGAAGAGCGGGCAGAGCTGTGGGCTCAGCCCTAGGGGGGACCGTGTCCGAGCCCTTGGATGGAGCTGCTCGATGGGACGTGTTCCCCTCCCCGGGAGCACAGCTCCCCAGGCTGTGCTGCAGCAGCTCTCCAGCAGCACTCTGAGAGCTGTCCCCGCACAGCCTGGGCACGGCCATGAGGTCACACTGGGTCTGTGAGGTCACAATGGGTGGGGTCTGGGAGGTCACAGACCCCGTGGTGCCGGCTATAAAAGCCGATCGCTCAGCCCCCAGACCCAACTGCAGCAGCAGCTGCACGTGCAAGTGTAGGGGACCATGGACCTCATGCGACACCTACACCTTGTCCTCCTCCTCCTGGTGGCCCTGCATGCCAGGACTGTCTGGACTTATCCATTGCAAGCACAAGAAGCGGGTAAGCGGGTGGCACTGCTACAGCCTGTCTGAAGCCAGGGGACTCTTCTTCCTGCTAAACATGGATGTTTTTTTCCCTCTGGTGCTTTACTGAGGATTTCCTCTGAGTGTGAGAGAGCTCTCCTTGTAAGAAAGCCCGAAGGGGGAGGGTGGGGGGCTGTATGCTGGTTCATGCGCTCCTCGAGAGGTGCTGCATATGGCCTGGAAATTGTTTGGAGAGCTACCAGGTGCCAGCCAAGAGGTCCCTGGGCCCCACCGCAGCTTTGGCAAGCTTGACCTACGTCTGGCTCCCATGTCCTTACCTGACCCACTTTGAGTGCCTGCAGTTCGCTAAGGCAGCAGTGGATCCCAACATGCAATGGAAACGTTTCTCATCTGTGCTTGCTTCTAGATGAGGGTGGTAGCAATGATGATCCAGCTTCTGGGCTGGATGTTGGCTTGGAGCCCTTGGGGCATCCTGGCGGTAAGTTCTCAATGTCCCTTTCCTTGTAGGAATGAATAATCGTTGACAATGTGGCAAGAGCTTATACATAAGCAATTTTCCTTAAGATTCTCTCAAGGTTGACAGCTCCCCGATGTCTTCACCTCTTCCGAGCCTCGAGCCAGCGAGCAATCTCCCAGGTAAGTCAGTGGGAGAGGGGAGCATTTACCTTTTAATCGTCTTTTGGTGTGAAGTGCAAGTTGCTACTTCCGTGGCTGTATGCTGGTTCATCCGCTCCTCGAGAGGTGCTGCATATGGCCTGGAAATTGTTTGGAGAGCTACCAGGTGCCAGCCAAGAGGTCCCCGGGCCCCTCTGCAGCTTTGGCAAGCTTGACCTACGTCTGGCTCCCATGTCCTTACCTGACCCACTTTGAGTGCCTGCAGTTCGCTAAGGCAGCAGTGGATCCCAACATGCAATGGAAACGTTTCTCATCTGTGCTTGCTTCTAGATGAGGGTGGTAGCAATGATGATCCAGCTTCTGGGCTGGATGTTGGCTTGGAGCCCTTGGGGCATCCTGGCGGTAAGTTCTCAATGTCCCTTTCCTTGTAGGAATGAATAATCGTTGACAATGTGGCAAGAGCTTATACATAAGCAATTTTCCTTAAGATTCTCTCAAGGTTGACAGCTCCCCGATGTCTTCACCTGTTCCGAGCCTCGAGCCAGCGAGCAATCTCCCAGGTAAGTCAGTGGGAGAGGGGAGCATTTACCTTTTAATCGTCTTTCGGTGTGAAGTGCAAGTTGCTACTTCCGCGGCTGTATGCTGGTTCATGCGCTCCTCGAGAGGTGCTGCATATGGCCTGGAAATTGTTTGGAGAGCTACCAGGTGCCAGCCAAGAGGTCCCCGGGCCCCTCTGCAGCTTTGGCAAGCTTGACCTACGTCTGGCTCCCATGTCCTTACCTGACCCACTTTGAGTGCCTGCAGTTCGCTAAGGCAGCAGTGGATCCCAACATGCAATGGAAACGTTTCTCATCTGTGCTTGCTTCTAGATGAGGGTGGTAGCAATGATGATCCAGCTTCTGGGCTGGATGTTGGCTTGGAGCCCTTGGGGCATCCTGGCGGTAAGTTCTCAATGTCCCTTTCCTTGTAGGAATGAATAATCGTTGACAATGTGGCAAGAGCTTATACATAAGCAATTTTCCTTAAGATTCTCTCAAGGTTGACAGCTCCCCGATGTCTTCACCTCTTCCGAGCCTCGAGCCAGCGAGCAATATCCCAGGTAAGTCAGTGGGAGAGGGGAGCATTTACCTTTTAATCGTCTTTCGGTGTGAAGTGCAAGTTGCTACTTCCGTGGCTGTATGCTGGTTCATGCGCTCCTCGAGAGGTGCTGCATATGGCCTGGAAATTGTTTGGAGAGCTACCAGGTGCCAGCCAAGAGGTCCCTGGGCCCCACCGCAGCTTTGGCAAGCTTGACCTATGTCTGGCTCCCATGTCCTTACCTGACCCACTTTGAGTGCCTGCAGTTCGCTAAGGCAGCAGTGGATCCCAACATGCAATGGAAAAGTTTCTCATCTGTGCTTGCTTCTAGATGAGGGTGGTAGCAATGATGATCCAGCTTCTGGGCTGGATGTTGGCTTGGAGCCCTTGGGGCATCCTGGCGGTAAGTTCTCAATGTCCCTTTCCTTGTAGGAATGAATAATCGTTGACAATGTGGCAAGAGCTTATACATAAGCAATTTTCCTTAAGATTCTCTCAAGGTTGACAGCTCCCCGATGTCTTCACCTCTTCCGAGCCTCGAGCCAGCGAGCAATCTCCCAGGTAAGTCAGTGGGAGAGGGGAGCATTTACCTTTTAATCGTCTTTCGGTGTGAAGTGCAAGTTGCTACTTCCGTGGCTGTATGCTGGTTCATGCGCTCCTCGAGAGGTGCTGCATATGGCCTGGAAATTGTTTGGAGAGCTACCAGGTGCCAGCCAAGAGGTCCCCGGGCCCCTCTGCAGCTTTGGCAAGCTTGACCTACGTCTGGCTCCCATGTCCTTACCTGACCCACTTTGAGTGCCTGCAGTTCGCTAAGGCAGCAGTGGATCCCAACATGCAATGGAAACGTTTCTCATCTGTGCTTGCTTCTAGATGAGGGTGGTAGCAATGATGATCCAGCTTCTGGGCTGGATGTTGGCTTGGAGCCCTTGGGGCATCCTGGCGGTAAGTTCTCAATGTCCCTTTCCTTGTAGGAATAATCGTTGACAATGTGGCAAGAGCTTATACATAAGCAATTTTCCTTAAGATTCTCTCAAGGTTGACAGCTCCCCGATGTCTTCACCTCTTCCGAGCCTTGAGCCAGCGAGCAATCTCCCAGGTAAGTCAGTGGGAGAGGGGAGCATTTACCTTTTAATCGTCTTTTGGTGTGAAGTGCAAGTTGCTACTTCCGTGGCTGTATGCTGGTTCATGCGCTCCTCGAGAGGTGCTGCATATGGCCTGGAAATTGTTTGGAGAGCTACCAGGTGCCAGCCAAGAGGTCCCCGGGCCCCTCTGCAGCTTTGGCAAGCTTGACCTACGTCTGGCTCCCATGTCCTTACCTGACCCACTTTGAGTGCCTGCAGTTCGCTAAGGCAGCAGTGGATCCCAACATGCAATGGAAACGTTTCTCATCTGTGCTTGCTTCTAGATGAGGGTGGTAGCAATGATGATCCAGCTTCTGGGCTGGATGTTGGCTTGGAGCCCTTGGGGCATCCTGGCGGTAAGTTCTCAATGTCCCTTTCCTTGAAGGAATGAATAATCGTTGACAATGTGGCAAGAGCTTATACATAAGCAATTTTCCTTAAGATTCTCTCAAGGTTGACAGCTCCCCGATGTCTTCACCTCTTCCGAGCCTCGAGCCAGCGAGCAATCTCCCAGGTAAGTCAGTGGGAGACTGGAGCATTTACCTTTTAATTGTCTTTTGGTGTGAAGTGCAAGTTGCTACTTCCGTGGCTGTATGCTGGTTCATGCGCTCCTCGAGAGGTGCTGCATATGGCCTGGAAATTGTTTGGAGAGCTACCAGGTGCCAGCCAAGAGGTCCCCGGGCCCCTCTGCAGCTTTGGCAAGCTTGACCTACGTCTGGCTCCCATGTCCTTACCTGACCCACTTTGAGTGCCTGCAGTTCGCTAAGGCAGCAGTGGATCCCAACATGCAATGGAAAAGTTTCTCATCTGTGCTTGCTTCTAGATGAGGGTGGTAGCAATGATGATCCAGCTTCTGGGCTGGATGTTGGCTTGGAGCCCTTGGGGCATCCTGGCGGTAAGTTCTCAATGTCCCTTTCCTTGAAGGAATAATCGTTGACAATGTGGCAAGAGCTTATACATAAGCAATTTTCCTTAAGATCCTCTCAAGTTTGACAGCTCCCCGACATCTTCACCTGTTCCGAGCCTCGAGCCTGTGAGCAATCTCCCAGGTAAGTCAGTGGGAGAGGGGAGCATTTACCTTTTAATCGTCTTTTGGTGTGAAATGCAAGTTGCTACTTCCATGGCTGATGCGCAGACATGGGGAAGAGCAGGGCAATCAATGGGTCAGGCTCGGTGATATGTCCTCCGGCGCTCTGTCTTGTGAAGCCGTCTTTGCTGCCCCCTCAGAGCCTGAGCTGCTTGGGGTGCCAGCTGCCAAGCCAAGAGTGGGCTTGTTGGGGTTGACTTTAGAGCTGATGTGAGCTCCAGGGCGTCCTCCAGGGAGCTCCAGGGCAGCTCCACGCATAGTTTGTTTTGTCCCACCATGGTCCTGCTGCAGGCACGTGGTATCTCTTTGCACTGTGCTCCTGAATGCAAGGGAGAGACAAGTGTTGTGGAGTAATCCCCTCTTTGAATTCCATTCTGTGCCCCTCTGGTCTGAAGAAGTATCTTGAACTTTGTCATGGGAGCTGTTCTGTCCTGTGCTTGTTTGCAGCTGTGCCTGTTGAAGAAGGTGATGCAGCTTCCGAGCTGGGTTCCAGCAGTGAAGCTCCGGAAGGTGACATGGGTATGTCATGGCTTTAATCCTCCCTTTGAGAGCTGCCAGCCCAAAGGTCAGCCAGTCGGGCACCTCTGCAGGTGTGAGGACAGAGACCTGCCCGTGTGTGCCCTCTCTTTGCACAATCCCCTTACTGCTGCTGTGATTCAGTTCTGCTGATGTAGGTCATAAGAGATGGCAGAGGCGTCTCCTGGGTGTTCAGAACCGTAGAATTGTCTAGGTTGGAAGGGACCTTTAAGACGGAGTCCAACCATTAACCGAACACTGCCAAAACCACCACTAAACCATGTCCCCAAGCACCACATCTACCCGTCTTTTAAATACCTCCACGGATGGCGATCCGGCCACTTCCCTGGGCAGCCTGTTGCAATGTTTGATAACCCTTTTGGTGAAGAAATTTTTCCTAATTTCCATCCCAAACCTCTCCTGATGCAACTTCAGGCCATTTCCTCTTGTCCTATGGCTTGTTTAGTGACAGATGTGCCTGTAGGAAAGACTTTTCCAGCTCCTCAGCTGGATCCTGTACTGGAGTCTGTCTGGCATCGCAGGAGTGAGTCTGTCTCTGCTGACCTCGCAGGCTGTGCACTGGTTTTCCATATTTTATTCATGTGAAATTGAACTGAATACTTTCTGTTAAGGGCCTCCAAGCGCAAAGGAGCAAGCTGAAGGAGAAAAAAAGTCCCCGGTGGCACCTGAAAGCCTCAGACAAATCCTGAGGGGACTGGGCAGAGGACACATTGAGGATATTTCACTCTGCCTTAGCCATGAGACTTGGTGACCGGAGATTTTAGGTAGACGTGTGGACATGCTGTGGCCTGCGCAGCAGGAAGGGATTGATCAGAGCCTCGCAGCAGCAATGCTGGGTTTCCCACTATGCAGGCAGGTGCTGGTGAGCCACAGAGATGGTGCAGAGCCTCTGCTGCCAGTTGTGGTTCAAGTGGAGCGCCGGGGGCAGCCGCTGCCCCAGTTTTACCATTGCATCTCAGAACCGATTTGCAGGTGTCGGCATACAGATTCGAGGGCCTGGCACGTGCTGAACTTGTGTTGAGCTCAGACACAGCACTGCTTTCCCACTGGGCCAGTTGTAGGCAGGAGCAAGGTCCCAAGCAATGCCGGCTGCCCTTTCCTAGTGTGGTTCCATCTGATCCAACTGTTCTGCTTTCTTTCTCAAGAGACGGACCAAGAGGCTATGGAAAAGGAGGTGTTTCCAGAAGGAAGGAGCAACTCAGTGCCAGTCCGTGCTGAAGAAACCAAGGCGATGCAAGCCACCGGCATGCTAGGTAATTGCTGTCCCAAGGTCAGCCAGTGTCACCTATCCTATCAGGATCGTTATGTGTCCTCAGACTTCCCCCAGTGCCCACTCTTGCCTCTCATGTCAGCAAGCCAAAGCTCAAAGTATTTTGGGTTTGAGGCATCTGGACCACATTCTGCAGATGATGGGAAATGTGACTCTTGCACAAATGTACCTCCCACTGTAGCTGCATCCCAGAGCTTGCCGAGTCCCTAGGGGCCCAAGGCACAAGAGCAGCACAGAGTGGGATCCCTCCCATCATCTGAGAGCCTGACTCCCAGGTTGGGCAGGGGCTTAGAGGGAACCTCCCTGTCCTCACTGCCTGACCCGTGCTGAAGCCTTACCTGTTGTCTCTGCTTTTTGGCGGTGCTGCCACAGTCTATACAAAGGTGTAGGAGCTGTGCCGAGGGGAGGGAGAGTTGGGGTTGTGTGGTGGTGTGCTCCTTTCCCCCCAACAGTGGGGATGGTGATGGCTGCACCCAGCTTACGCTGGATTTTGGCGGACAGATGGCAACATAGTAGACAAAGGCTGTCTGAACCAGAAACCTATCTAGATGTCTCACTGGTGTGCAGATGTCTGTAGGCCAGTCATCATACTCTATAAATAGTGGACAGCCCAGGGACCCTTGAGCCTCTTGAGAATGGTGCTCCCTGCTGCAGGGATGGTTTTTGTCCGTCCCTCGAAGGAGCAACTGGTTAGGCAGCTGTGCTCCCCCACATGCTCTCCTTCTGGCCTTCTGAGTTTTGTACAGTGGGACAACCTGTCCCAAAGGGTGGGCGCGTGCCTCCAGGTGCCGGTACTGGGGGGCAATGGTGGAGATCCTGGCTGTATCCAATATCCTGCAAGCTTACCAGTGGTGCACAGGACAGACTAACGTCCCAAATTGCTTCTCCAGGTGCAGTCGGGGAGAAAGCCACGATTGTTTCCAATTCTGAGAGGACCACAAGTGCTGACTGTCCTGCAGATGTGCGAAAGGGCTGCATGATAGCCACAGCAGTAGTAATCGTTTTTCTGCTACTTGCGATGGTGTCGTGCTGTCTTGCACTCTTGTATCGGAGGAAGAAAAAACAGTGAGCCATTGATTCCCCCCCCCCCCCCTCTTCACTGCTTCCTTAGGCGGCTGCTCGGAGCCAGGAAGCGTTTCTAGTCAGCCTGCTGCGGAGTGGCAAGTTAGAAGTTGGCCAAAAACCTTTGCTGAGGTTTCTGCTGCTGGCCTATGTTTTAATTGGCCTTTTCATTCCTGGGCCGCCCTCTTGGGAGCCCTGTCTGATTGGACCCAGTGTTAGCCCAAACTGACCCTGCCTGGGCAAGAGCAGCCCCCTGCAGCGACAGGCATATGCCAAGCAAGGTCAGGATGAGAAAGAGTGGGGGATGAGATTGTCCTAGAATATATGCCTACTCCTGATTAGTGAACCTGCCTGGAGGAACGCCCCTCCTCCATGATGCTTTGAGGTGCAGGTTTCCAAATTGCGCTAGCAGCTCAGCCCGTGGTGGTGCGCTTTGCCCTCTCTGGACTGCACTGTGGATGAGAGTCCCTGTGTCGTATCTGCTGCTGAGGGCTCCAGCGACCTTCTCTCTCCACAGGTTCAGCGCTGCGTCTTCAGGAGCCAAAATAGACTTGGAAGGAGATGGCCGGGCCCGACGCCTTGGACCCCCTGATAGATGGACCCGACGCCAGCAGCTGCAGCTCCTCATGTCTTGGGTCCCCTGAGAATTGGACCCAACACCAGCAGCCGCTGCTCCTGCCAGAAACACCAACGCACCAGACCTTCTGCGCCCCCCCTAGCCCATCCCTGGCCACCCTGCAGCGGTCCTGGAATCAGCCCAGCACACCCCCTGCCGCAACCGAACCGATCCTCCCCACCTCCAGAGCCCCCTGGCCTGGCCCTCCGGCAGCGACTAAAGGCAACTCTGGGCCACGGTAGGGCATGGGCTGTGCTGATAGAACAGCAGCTTCACAACCAGCCTTTTCTCTCCAAATAAAGGACAGAGCTTTCACACAAGTGTCTGGGTGGTACCAACAGCAAACCCTGCGAGGCACCAGCACTGGCTGAGCTCCATGCCTGGCCACAGCCATGGATGCCCACGGTGTTGGCAGGCAGGAGCCAGGCACGGGGCTCCTCCAACCAGCAGCGGGGCCCCGGGGGACTGAGGGAGCCCGTGGCCATGGCCAGTGACCAACAGTGACCCCAGCCTGCCCAGTTCTTGGTGCTGGAGGCAGTGACGGGAGCCCCACCTGGCTGGTCACACAGACTTGTGTGCATCTGTGGGGTGAGGGAACATTTATTGCAGCAGCAGCATCTGGCTGTGGAGCTCCTCAAATGGGATACCCAGGAAAAGAGGGAAGCCATCAAGAACATCTTCAGGGACACAACCCTGACAAGCACATGTACTGGAAGCAAAACAAAGGTCCTCACTAATTAATGGGCCCTTGATCACGAGTTGCGGGTGCTGCAAAGTATCTCCACATCTGGTAGCTGAGTTAAGACGCTCCCTGAGCGAGGCTTTTACTGCCTGGGGAGTAACAAAGTGGTGGCTGCCCCAGTGCTGGAACAGGGAGTTGAAAGGCTGGCTGAAGCGTTCGTAGTTCAGCTGACTGCTAAGGCTGTGGCCACTGTTCACAGGACAGGGAAACAAAACACACATTTACAACCAAGGTGGGCTGGGACACCTGGCACCTGCAGAGGCCTGCAGGGCTGAGCATCAGCAGAGCCAAGTAAAACTAAAAAACACCCTTGGGGAGGGATTTGGAGGGCCGGGTTGGAGCCAGGCTGCTGGCAAGGGCGTCCCGCACCCTGTCCCCAGGGCCAGGGAGAAGGCCACACGATGGCAGCCTTTCTGCACAAATGCTTCAGCACACACCGAAGGGCCGTCGGGAAGTTCAACGGTGCTGACGGGCCGGTGGCTTTTTCCCTAACTTCTGAGCCCGCAAGAGGGTGGATGTTGAAATGTTGATCACTTGCAGAAGAAAAAAAAGGAACGCCTCTCGGGGAGCTGCAGAAACTTGGAGCATTTGGCCCTTTGCCAAACTGGGAGCTGTCTTTGCAAAAGCAGCCAGAGCCACC
This sequence comes from Vanellus vanellus, assembly GCF_965231255.1. Taxonomy (NCBI): domain Eukaryota; kingdom Metazoa; phylum Chordata; class Aves; order Charadriiformes; family Charadriidae; genus Vanellus; species Vanellus vanellus. Next base: position 17,526,610 of record NC_138914.1, on the reverse strand, counting down.
TTCTGAGTGGCACAAAATACTAAGTTATGTGCGTGCGCCTGCGGCACCCCTAAGCAACGTGCACTGCAGCGTAACAAAGCTGCTGATGGCTCAATAGCTGCTCCACACAGTCCCAGACCTGCTGGAGCAAAATCTGATGCTCATTTGTTTCAAGGCCTGTACGTACACAGCTTGCCAGCAATGGCACGGGAAGAGCTGCTTAATGTCTCCATAACGCCAGCCAAAAAAGTGAAAAATTCTGAGATTCGAGAACTGGCAGAGTAGCCCGCTACTAGCAATATTATCATTGTTAACAAGGAGAAACAAAGAAGAACATTTCTCTGGAGTCTGTCAATAGGGCCTGCAACATGCACTTGTGCACCTTCAGCCTCTATTGCCACTGCCTCAGTAAGGATTAGAAACCGTAGATTTTTAATGTAAATAATAAAAGTTTACTATAAGAATATAGCTATAAGACCCTGATCCTCTTTCTACAACACACCATATTAGAAAGCTGAAGTAAAAGTTTAAGGAACAATAAGAAAAACTAGGCACAGAGGTGAGCATAGTGTTCTGCTTGGTTCCTGATGGGGTTTAGGAGAGGTGCTAGATCTGTATAGAGCAAGAAACTCCTGTTTCTAGATAAAAAATAAAATTAGGCCTAATTCTGAAATTTAACAGACTTCATAAAAAATTTTATTGCATTAGTTTGAAATATTAATATAATGACTTAGTTATTATGGCAAGTAATTCCACAGGAGGATATAGAATGAGAAAAAAATAATCTCCAGATCTCAGTAAGGTACAACGTGATGCACTCTCCCATACGATTCTGCAAAAACTTTCATGGCTAAACCTCAGCTTCCTCTCAGCTCAGCCAAAGGCAACCGGCGGCTTTCTCACGATCTCCCAGCAGAAGAGAGTCTTACTTGTTCAGTGATAGTCTGGCGGCTTAGGGGAGTGGGTTCTACTTGTTACTTGTTGTTTTCTCTTCTCTCTCTCAAAGGTGTTTAGAGTTTAAAACCAGAAATGTATCTGTAAACTAGCTGTAGCCTGCAAAATGCAGCTGACGGCAAAGTGCAATCCTCCCTCAGTTAATCATACTTCACAGTCTCACAACAATTGTTTAAGCAGAATTTATATATATAAAAAAGCAACTAAGTAGGCGCACAGTAGAGACTTAATTTAACCAACCCTGTAGATAAAAGTCAGCGTAGGGCAAGAGGTGTCATGGGAATGTTTTAATCCATCAGAAATGTGATGACTAAATGCACAATTACTACTCTGAATATGTACCATTACTGGGCCCCTCCTACACTTACTTAAGAGTATTTCTACATTTCTCATGCAACCTGCCTGGGTGACAAACCTGAGCGCGCACACCCCGCACCCAATTAATGTCAAGCGTAAGAGCCGCTCCGTGTGTGTCTCGTGTCTCTAAACCCCTCCTGGAAGCAATTTTCCCAGCATACAAAGAATAAATCACCATTCTCCTAACTCTCTCAGAGGACAGTTCACAAATAAGGGCAAAATAAACATGTAGTCTTCCAGCAGAAGTCTTCCAGCAGAAGCAGATGCAGAGCATTAGCTGCTTTAAGTGTTAAACATGACATGTAATTAAATATGTCAGCGTAGGTGAGACAAGGCACTAGAATAAGCACTCGTAGAACTAGTGAAACAGCCTGCTTAAAAAAACCAAACAAATAACCTCAACCAACCAACCATCCATCTGGAAAAGAAGAAAATAAATGCACACCTACTTCAGGAAGTACAAAACACTTTCTCTATCTGCATCCCAGTCTCTCCAGAAGCATCAGTGCATGAACAGGAAAGCAGATGGAGTGTACACAACAACCTGCTCTGCACACCCCTTCCTCGGGCACCAACTGCACCAGTGTGAAACCGCTGGCTTAATGTAACAAATGACTTAACATGACCACACCTTGTATAATCGATAGACACACTGTGCTATTAGAATGTCCCTAGTAGTCTCCTATGACACCAGCTATCACACGTTTTCAAGTGACCAAACATGATGCTTAGCCAGAGGCAATGCTTGCTGAGGAAAAGGAACTCTTACCGCAGGATGTAACACAAATCCCACTGAAATAAAGCCAAACCCAGAACTGAATTTTAGTCCAGCAACTGAACGGTTGGGTTACCTCTGAGCAAGCCTGGAAGGAGCTCAGGGAAGCCACGGCAGCTGGGGTGCTTCCTTAGGTGTGAATACTAAGGGCCAAAGGCAAGAGACTGCCCTAAGAAAGGCTTAATTAGTTAATTATCTACCCAGGGGCAGCTGTAGTGGGAAACAGCAGTGCACCTGGTGTGGCTAGGCTCCCTTTTTCTGCTCTCCTGCGCAGGAGGTGTCTGTCCCCCCTTTCCTACTCTCTTGTTGCCTTCTGCTGAAGGCTGGCTGGGTCAGCAACCATCATCTGCTAGGGAAGGAGCAGCTCCCCTAAACAGAAAAGCCCACGGTGGCTTCAGTTTGATGTTGTGCTGAAGAAGTTACATGCATCAGAGGTGGATGAGAAGGGCTCAGAGCAGAGCACTGATGAGCTTACTGCAAGTATAGCACAAAGCCAAACGGAAGGATGCTGTGTTTCAGGTTATTCTAAGAAAATCAGTGAGGATACAAGGAAAGAGTTTGTATCTCTTCCTCCTGCCAGAAGAGCAAGCATTAAACCCGTAATCAAAGTAGATTGGTACTCTGAGTGACCGGGAGTGTGTAGCAGCCCGTACAGAGCAAGAGCAAGAGCCAGAGCACACGGGTGCTGCGCAGCCAGGCAGTAAGGACAGGCAAAGCTTGATAGCATGTGAGAAATTGCCTGTAGACAACTCAGGGGTCCGAAGGACCTTTGTCTTTCAGGACCATCCATCCTGATCTCTGGTAGTTCCTGTTGTCAGAACTCAAGGGGCCATTAATAAAAGTTACAGATAGCAAACCCAATTGCTGTGAAAGGGCAAAGAGACACCCCACCCCCCCAGTTTACCACCACTCCCTCAGGCTAATCAGGGACAGAGGCTGGATCCAGCCCAGGCTGCTCCATGTTGCTTTCTAGAAGCAAGCAGGCAGCGCGCTGCAAATAACACTTGATCGTATAACAAAAGGAGGCTTTGCACCACTCATTTATTAAACGTGTTGCTGGAAAAGCACACCCAATTTGATAAAAATCTAACTTCCAGCTATGAAATCCAGAGAACTTTTGCACCTGGCAAAGGTTCAGGCGGAAATCAATCGCAGGGTGCACAATGAGACCTGGTCACAGTGAAAGCATGTGCTAGGCCAGAGAGATTTGCTCAGGAACTACTAATATTTTCTTTGCCTCAGCTGACTTAGGTATCAGGATTTCTGTCTGATGCTGAGCAGATAAGCTTGGTAGGGGGCTGGGGGGAATTGAGCATGCCCGCGGGCTGAGAGGGCTGGCCCAAGCAGGGTGGACCTCCTGGGAGTAAATGGCCACCACTGCTCCTCGCGACCCAGCTGGCTCCTGGCAATCAGCACAGGCTGCTCCACCTCCCTCATACCCCAAGCACCTGCAAACCCAGCAGGGGATCCTGCTGTTTTTCAAGTTTATCACCTGGTCAGGGTGGTGTCAAGTCCCCAGAGGGGTAACTGTGCCTCTCACCTCCACAGGAGCCCTCAGCGACTTTGTGTGCGGAGCAAACAGCAGAGGAAGATTTTGAACGTGGCTCGGTCCGTCGTGCGTTGCTGAGCACATCCGTGACCCAGAGGTGGCTCTGGCTTTGTGTTTTTATCACCCTCTCTGGTTGCTGGAGACAGGCTCGATGGAGGGTTTCCCTTCCCTGTCAGCGCCCGGCTGCTCCGTCACAGGAGCACAGGGACGTGGGCAGCGGGCCTGCCTCAGGGACGATGGCAGGGGCCCTTCCTGGGACCCCCAGCCCAGGAGGCTGCCTCTGTGCTGGCGATGTCCCCTTCCTGATGAGAGTGTGGTACAAAAACCGCCTGCCTCCTTGCTCCCCGCCCGGGCCTTCCCCTCTGGGCAGGGGGCAGCGTGCCAGGGCCTCCATCATGGCATCCCCGCTCGGCTTTACGGGAGACCAGAGCCTTTCCCCTTAGAGAGGGATCCCCATGGCCCCGGCCTCCCCCTCATATCCCAGAGAGGCCAAACAAGCGGGCCCAGGCCTTTACCCCTGGAGCAGCCATGGGCAGGGGTGGGAGGTCCTGGCCGGTCAGGGCCACTGAGGCCCGTCAGTGCCTGAGACAGGCCGGGAGGGCGCCCAGCTCCTCACCCCCACGCTGGTGGGATCAGCCCTCGGCCGCCTTCCCCAGAGCTCGGGGACAGGGAACACACGCAGTCCCTGTAGGCTCTTCTGCTTCCTGGCCATTCCGTCTCCCAGCGGGGATGTCGCTGAGAAAGCAGTGGGAGGCCAGGTCTCAGCTGGCCTCACCACCAGGGTTACAAAAGGGGTTCTAGGACCAAACCCGTTCCTCAAAAAGTCAGGATTAAATACCAAAATCCTTGGTGTTGCCTGTGTGCTCAGAAGTGCCGAGGAAGGGGCTGTGTCAAGAGGGAGGATCTGCTGGAGCAGGGAATGGTCCCTCGGGCTCCCTGTGCTTTCCAGGGAGCGTGCACTGTCCCCTGCCTGCAGCTCTGCCTCCACACAGTGCTTCCAGCCCTACTGCGAGACCAGAAGAATGGAGGTGGGAAGGGACCCCAAGGAACTGGTAGGATGAGGAGGAGGGGAGAGACGCTGGTTTTGAGCAGGTTTTGTCGCAGGTTACTCCTGGAAGGCTGGTCAGGGCGGTGGGTGGGGAGTGCCCTCAGACCCCACATTGATCCACCTCTAATTCCTGCAGGAGCTCAGAGGGGCAGCGCTGCCCCAGGGGGGGAAAACCATGTTCAGTGTTATCTCAGCCGTGGCTGGTTAAGGGCCTGAGGGGTGCACGTGGTGCCTTGCTGCGGTCAGTACACTGGCACTTCTTGAAATCTCCCTCTGGGACAAGCTGGGGCTGGGCCCTCTGAGGCACACGGGAGGCTGTCGTTGCTTGCACAGTGCCGGCGTGGTGATGCTCAGCGCTGCCCCATCGCCTCCTCCCAGCCCCTCTGCTGCCCTGGGTGTGCCTGTGGCTGGGTCCCGAGGGTGTTAGGGTACCATTCGCTTCTGCCTGTGTTTCCTGCACCCTGGCTCAGGGTGTAGCAGGTGCGTGACTGGGGTTGGTTTTCAGTCTTTGGTTTTGCCTCCTCCTCCAACCCCCTCCCTCCCGCAGAACCACAGCAATTAAGGAGGGGATCTTGCGCTTGTCTTGAGACTGAACTCTGGCTGTGGATTCCTGTTGTTCTGGGGGACCCTGAGCTCCTCACTGGCCCTGTGACAGTGCCTGGAAGAGCGGGCAGAGCTGTGGGCTCAGCCCTAGGGGGGACCGTGTCCGAGCCCTTGGATGGAGCTGCTCGATGGGACGTGTTCCCCTCCCCGGGAGCACAGCTCCCCGGGCTGTGCTGCAGCGGCTCTCCAGCAGCACTCTGAGAGCTGTCCCCACACAGCCTGGGCACGGCCATGAGGTCACACTGGGTCTGTGAGGTCACAATGGGTGAGGTCTGGGAGGTCACAGAGCCCCGTGGTGCCGGCTATAAAAGCCGATCGCTCAGCCCCCAGACCCAACTGCAGCAGCAGCTGCACGGTGCGAGTGTAGGGGACCATGGACCTCATGCGACACCTGCACCTTGTCCTCCTCCTCCTGGTGGCCCTGCATGCCAGGACTGTGTGGACTTATCCGTTGCAAGCACAGGAAGCGGGGAAGCGGGTGGCGCTGCTACAGCCTGTCCGAAGCCAGGGGGCTCTTCTTCCTGGGAAAGGTGGATGTTTTTTTCCCTCTGGTGCTTTACTGAGGGTTTCCTCTGAGTGTGAGAGAGCTCTCCTGGTAAGAAAGCCCGAAGGGGGAGGGTGGGGGGCTGTATGCTGGTTCATCCGCTCCTCGAGAGGTGCTGCATATGGCCTGGAAATTGTTTGGAGAGCTACCAGGTGCCAGCCAAGAGGTCCCCGGGCCCCTCTGCAGCTTTGGCAAGCTTGACCTACGTCTGGCTCCCATGTCCTTACCTGACCCACTTTGAGTGCCTGCAGTTCGCTAAGGCAGCAGTGGATCCCAACATGCAATGGAAACGTTTCTCATCTGTGCTTGCTTCTAGATGAGGGTGGTAGCAATGATGATCCAGCTTCTGGGCTGGATGTTGGCTTGGAGCCCTTGGGGCATCCTGGCGGTAAGTTCTCAATGTCCCTTTCCTTGTAGGAATGAATAATCGTTGGCAATGTGGCAAGAGCTTATACATAAGCAATTTTCCTTAAGATTCTCTCAAGGTTGACAGCTCCCCGATGTCTTCACCTGTTCCGAGCCTCGAGCCAGCGAGCAATCTCCCAGGTAAGTCAGTGGGAGAGGGGAGCATTTACCTTTTAATCGTCTTTTGGTGTGAAGTGCAAGTTGTTACTTCCGTGGCTGTATGCTGGTTCATGCGCTCCTCGAGAGGTGCTGCATATGGCCTGGAAATTGTTTGGAGAGCTACCAGGTGCCAGCCAAGAGGTCCCCGGGCCCCTCTGCAGCTTTGGCAAGCTTGACCTACGTCTGGCTCCCATGTCCTTACCTGACCCACTTTGAGTGCCTGCAGTTCGCTAAGGCAGCAGTGGATCCCAACATGCAATGGAAACGTTTCTCATCTGTGCTTGCTTCTAGATGAGGGTGGTAGCAATGATGATCCAGCTTCTGGGCTGGATGTTGGCTTGGAGCCCTTGGGGCATCCTGGCGGTAAGTTCTCAATGTCCCTTTCCTTGAAGGAATGAATAATCGTTGACAATGTGGCAAGAGCTTATACATAAGCAATTTTCCTTAAGATCCTCTCAAGGTTGACAGCTCCCCGACGTCTTCACCTGTTCCGAGCCTCGAGCCAGCGAGCAATCTCCCAGGTAAGTCAGTGGGAGACTGGAGCATTTACCTTTTAATCGTCTTTTGGTGTGAAGTGCAAGTTGCTACTTCCGTGGCTGTGTGCTGGTTCATGCGCTCCTCGAGAGGTGCTGCATATGGCCTGGAAATTGTTTGGAGAGCTACCAGGTGCCAGCCAAGAGGTCCCTGGGCCCCTCTGCAGCTTTGGCAAGCTTGACCTACGTCTGGCTCCCGTGTCCTTACCTGACCCACTTTGAGTGCCTACAGCAGTGGATCCCAACATGCAATGGAAACGTTTCTCATCTGTGCTTGCTTCTAGATGAGGGTGGTAGCAATGATGATCCAGCTTCTGGGCTGGATGTTGGCTTGGAGCCCTTGGGGCATCCTGGCGGTAAGTTCTCAATGTCCCTTTCCTTGTAGGAATAATCGTTGACAATGTGGCAAGAGCTTATACATTATCTTGAACTTTGTCACGGGAGCTGTTCTGTCCTGTGCTTGTTTGCAGCTGTGCCTGTTGAAGAAGGTGATGCAGCTTCCGAGCTGGGTTCCAGCAGTGAAGCTCCGGAAGGTGGCATGGGTATGTCATGGCTTTAATCCTCCCTTTGAGAGCTGCTAGCCCAAAGGTCAGCCAGTTGGGCACCTCTGCAGGTGTGAGGACAGAGACCTGCCCGTGTGTGCCCTCTCCTTGCACGATCCCCTTACTGCTGCTGTGATTCAGTTCTGCCGATGTAGGTCATAAGAGATGGCAGAGGCGTCTCCTGGGTGTTCAGAACCGTAGAATTGTCTAGGTTGGAAGGGACCTTTAAGACGGAGTCCAACCATTAACCGAACACTGCCAAAACCACCACTAAACCATGTCCCCAAGCACCACATCTACCCGTCTTTTAAATACCTCCACGGATGGTGATCCGGCCACTTCCCTGGGCAGCCTGTTGCAATGTTTGATAACCCTTTTGGTGAAGAAATTTTTCCTAATTTCCATCCCAAACCTCTCCTGATGCAACTTGAGACCATTTCCTCTTGTCCTATGGCTTGTTTAGTGACAGATGTGCCTGTAGGAAAGACTTTTCCAGCTCCTCAGCTGGATCCTGTACTGGAGTCTGTCTGGCATCGCAGGAGTGAGTCTGTCTCTGCTGACCTCGCAGGCTGTGCACTGGTTTTCCTTATTTTATTCATGTGAAATTGAACTGAATACTTTCTGTTAAGGGCCTCCGTGGGCAAAGGAGCAAGCTGAAGGAGAAAAAAAGTCCCTGGTGGCATCTGAAAGCCTCAGACAAATCCTGAAGGGACTGGGCAGAGGAAACGGTGAGTATATTTCACTCTGCCTTAGCCATGAGACTTGGTGACCGGAGATTTTAGGTAGACGTGTGGACATGCTGTGGCCTGTGCAGCAGGCAGGTGCTGGCGAGCCACAGAGATGGTGCAGAGCCTCTGCTGCCAGTTGTGGTTCAAGCGGAGCGCCGGGGGCAGCCGCTGCCCCAGTTTTACCATTGCATCTCAGAACCGATTTGCAGGTGTCGGCATACAAGTTTGAGGGCCTGGCACGTGCTGAACTTGTGTTGAGCTCAGACACAGCACTGCTTTCCCACTGGGCCAGTTGTAGGCAGGAGCAAGGTCCCAAGCAATGCCGGCTGCCCTTTCCTAGTGCTGGAAGTCGGGTGGAGATGCTGATGCTGCAGGCGTTTTCGGTTGTGCTCAATTTCCCATCTGCAGACTGATAGCTGGGATGGGATGAACGTGACCGTTGCTGTTGCTTTTGGGGAAGGGCATGAGGGCCTTGCGGAGAAGGGCTCCTTCCCCAGCTGGCCCAGCTGCAGCCTCTTCCCATGCTCTTGGAAGGCAGGCATTTAGCGTAACCTTACAGTTTGCCAAAAATGCACTATGTGTAATGCAAACCAGAAGATGTGCAATTTCCTGGTCTCCCAGCAGGTCAGGCGTGGCTGTTGTTTGGAGTAGTGACTAGGTGCAGCCCCGAAAGTCCAGGTGTTTTTTCAAAACCTTATCAATGTCTTTGAGAAGTCTTGTCTCCTGAAGACGCCACCTCCCTGATGGCCAATGGTTCCATCTGATCCAACTGTTCTGCTTTCTTTCTCAAGAGACGGACCAAGAGGCTATGGAAAAGGAGGTGTTTCCAGAAGGAAGGAGCAACTCAGTGCCAGTCCGTGCTGAAGAAACCAAGGCGATGCAAGCCACCGGCATGCTAGGTAATTGCTGTCCCAAGGTCAGCCAGTGTCACCTATCCTATCAGGATCGTTATGTGTCCTCCCAGGTTGGGCAGGGGCTTAGAGGGAACCTCCCTGTCCTCTCTGCCTGACCCGTGCTGAAGCCTTACCTGTTGTCTCTGCTTTTTGGCGGTGCTGCCACAGTCTATACAAAGGTGTAGGAGCTGTGCCGAGGGGAGGGAGAGTTGGGGTTGTGTGGTGGTGTGCTCCTTTCCCCCCAACAGTGGGGATGGTGATGGCTGCACCCAGCTTACGCTGGACTTTGGGGGACAGATGGCAACATAGTAGACAACGGCTGTCTGAACCAGAAACTTATGTAGATGTCTCACTGGTGTGCAGATGTCTGTAGGCCAAACATCATACTCTATAAATAGTGGACAGCCCAGGGCCCCTTCAGCCTCTTGAGAATGGTGCTCCCTGCTGCAGGGATGGTTTTTGTCCGTCCCTCGAAGGAGCAACTGGTGAGGCAGCTGTGCTCCCCCACATGCTCTCCTTCTGGCCTTCCGAGTTTTGTACAGTGGGACAACCTGTCCCAAAGGGTGGGCGCGTGCCTCCAGGTGCCGGCACTGGGGGGCAATGGTGGAGATCCTGGCTGTATCCAATGTCCTGCAAGCTTACCAGTGGTGCACAGGACAGACTAACGTCCCAAATTGCTTCTCCAGGTGCAGTCGGGGAGAAAGCCACGATTGTTTCCAATTCTGAGAGGACCACAAATCTTGACTGCCCTGCAAATGTTCGAAAGCGCTGCATGATAGCCACAGCAGCAATCTTAGTTTCTGTGCTACTTGCGATACTGTTGTGCTGTATTGTGATCAAGTGGCAGAGGAAGAGAAAACAGTGAGTGATTGAGGTTTTTTTCCCCCTTCACTGCTTCCTTAGGCGGCTGCTCGTAGCCAGGAAGCGTTTCTAGTCAGCCTGCTGGGGAGTGGCAAGTTAGAAGTTGGCCAAAAACCTTTGCTGAGGTTTCTGCTGCTGGCCTATACTTTAATTGGCCTTTTCGTTCCTGGGCCACCATCTTGGGAGCCCTGACTGACTGGACCCAGTGTTAGCTCAAACTGACCCTGCCCAGGCAAGAGCAGCCCCCTGCAGCGACAGGCATATGCCAAGCAAGGTCAGGATGAGAAAGAGTGGGGGATGAGATTGTCCTAGAATATATGCCTACTCCTGATTAGTGAACCTGCCTGGAGGAACGCCCCTGCTCCATGATGCTTTGAGGTGCAGGTTTCCAAATTGTGCCAGCAGCTCAGCCCGTGGTGGTGTGCTTTGCCCTCTCTGGACTGCATTGTGGATGAGAGTCCCTGTGTCCCATCTGCCGCTGAGGGCTTCAGCAACCTTCTCTCTCCACAGGCTCTCTGAGACTTCAGGAGCCCAAACGGGAACCCGTGGTTACCGTTCCTCGCACGCAGACAGCCGGACCACATGCCTTGGATCCCCAGAGAACTGGACCCAACACCAGCAGCCGCTGCTACTGACTGAAACACCAACGCGCCAGACCTTCCGTGCCCCCCCACGCCCCCCCAGCCCATCCCCCGCCGCCCTGCAGCGGTCCTGGAATCAGCCCAGCACACCCCCACCCCGACCAAAACGCCCCCCCCGACCTCAGAGCCCCCTGGCCTGGCCCTCCGGCAGGGACTAAAGGCAAATCTGCCACGGTAGGGCATGGGCTGTGCTGATAGAACAGCAGCTTCACAATCAGCCTTTTCTCTCCAAATAAAGGACAGAGCTTTCACACAAGTGTCCGGGTGGTACCAACAGCAAACCCTGCGAGGCACCAGCACTGGCTGAGCTCCATGCCTGGCCACAGCCATGGATGCCCACGGTGTTGGCAGGCAGGAGCCAGGCACGGGGCTCCTCCAACCAGCAGCGGGGCCCCGGGGGACTGAGGGAGCCCGTGGCCATGGCCAGTGACCAACAGTGACCCCAGCCTGCCCAGTTCTCGGTGCTGGAGGCAGTGACGGGAGCCCGACCTGGCTGGTCACACAGACTTGTGTGCATCTGTGGGGTGAGGGAACATTTATTGCAGCAGCAGCAGCAGCATCTGGCTGTGGAGCTCCTCAAATGGGATACCCAGGAAAAGAGGGAAGCCATCAAGAACATCTTCAGGGACACAACCCTGACAAGCACATGTACTGGAAGCAAAACAAAGGTCCTCACTAATTAATGGGCCCTTGATCACAAGTTGTGGGTGCTGCAAAGTATCTCTCCACATCTGGTAGCTGAGTTAAGACGCTCCCTGAGCGAGGCTTTTACTGCCTGGGGAGTAACAAAGTGGTGGCCGCCCCAGTGCTGGAACAGGGAGATGAAAGGCTGGCTGAAGCGTTCGTAGTTCAGCTGACTGCTAAGGCTGTGGCCACTGTTCACAGGACAGGGAAACAAAACACACATTTACAACCAAGGCCATTCATTAATACAGATAAGGCAGTTTTGGGGGGGTACAACAGTAAACACATGGCTTTTGAGACCAAAGGGAGGCTGGGCCTGTTGTTTGTGTAAGGCCTTGGTTTACATTGCAGTTACTAATGCCAACGAGGTGTAAAATTGCTGAGGGGAAGAGGGTTTTAACACTTCTCCCCAGGAAGCATGGATGATGTTTTTTCCCTCCAGTGCTTTAATGAGGGCTTCCTCTGTGTACGTGAGAGCTCTCCCAGTAAGAAAGCCCCAAGGGGCCACAGGTTGGTCCGTCTGCTCCTGGAGTGGTGTTGCACATCGCCTGGAAGGAGTGTTTGGAGACCTGCCGGGTGCCAGCCAAGAGGTCACCAGGCCCCTCTGCTGCTCACAAAATTGGTGCTGTGGATTGCAGGGGCACAGGGGCACGCACAGGGGCGCACAGATGGAAATTATCCCATGCGCGCCTTCCTCTTACCTGCCATCCGGGCTTCACCCACAGGCAAGGGACCCTAGGCTCAAAGGGACTTACGTTTGGTTTGATGCAATCCAGCTGTTGAGACTAAAAGGAGCCTCTTCCCCCCTGCTATTTGTCACAGACTTGTTGATAGCATTCAGGTGACCTAACTTTAGACACCTGAGCTAGTTAGCTGGTGTGCCTGCACAAACACTGGTAGGCTTTTACTACAAGGCAGTGGTCTCCCCCTAAGAGAGACACATGAAGCGATCAGAAGGTGTGCACGCTAGGAGGGTCGCAGTGAACAAAGAAGAGGGATGAAAACAACCCTGCTGAATGTAGGTAACTGCCTTGTAGGCGTCTAATGTCAAATTACATGAATCCTGGGCACTCTTGGCTTCTGTTTCTGTAGGAATTAGAGAAGCAGAAACTCAAATCTAATAGCAACTGCCTTAGTGAGCTGGGGTTTGTGAATGCTGTGCATCTGGAGGTGCTGTGACATTCACGTTAGCGCTGCCACCTTTGTGCCTCTGGCCTTTAAGAGAGACTACCATTTAAGCTGCTGTTGTTTCTGTGCTAAGAAACTCAGCACGTTTCCACAAGAAGTCTGAGCTGTGAAATTACATTTTTGCTTTGCAGGTCAGTAGTCTGAGCTGGCCTTCCGTTCTGCTTTACCCCCACCGTGTGCAGAAAGCCAGAAAAGCCAGAGCTGCTCATTTTATAGCACAGCAGCACCAGAGCCCACTGTGGCTGTCTCGGGGCTTGTTCCAGCAGGGTACAGCCGCAGCCCCCGCGGTGGGCTGGGACACCTGGTGCCTGGATGTAACACAAATCCCACTGAAATAAAGCCAAACCCAGAACTGAATTTTAGTCCAGCAACTGAACGGTTGGGTTACCTCTGAGCAAGCCTGGAAGGAGCTCAGGGAAGCCACGGCAGCTGGGGTGCTTCCTTAGGTGTGAATACTAAGGGCCAAAGGCAAGAGACTGCCCTAAGAAAGGCTTAATTAGTTAATTATCTACCCAGGGGCAGCTGTAGTGGGAAACAGCAGTGCACCTGGTGTGGCTAGGCTCCCTTTTTCTGCTCTCCTGCGCAGGAGGTGTCTGTCCCCCCTTTCCTACTCTCTTGTTGCCTTCTGCTGAAGGCTGGCTGGGTCAGCAACCATCATCTGCTAGGGAAGGAGCAGCTCCCCTAAACAGAAAAGCCCACGGTGGCTTCAGTTTGATGTTGTGCTGAAGAAGTTACATGCATCAGAGGTGGATGAGAAGGGCTCAGAGCAGAGCACTGATGAGCTTACTGCAAGTATAGCACAAAGCCAAACGGAAGGATGCTGTGTTTCAGGTTATTCTAAGAAAATCAGTGAGGATACAAGGAAAGAGTTTGTATCTCTTCCTCCTGCCAGAAGAGCAAGCATTAAACCCGTAATCAAAGTAGATTGGTACTCTGAGTGACCGGGAGTGTGTAGCAGCCCGTACAGAGCAAGAGCAAGAGCCAGAGCACACGGGTGCTGCGCAGCCAGGCAGTAAGGACAGGCAAAGCTTGATAGCATGTGAGAAATTGCCTGTAGACAACTCAGGGGTCCGAAGGACCTTTGTCTTTCAGGACCATCCATCCTGATCTCTGGTAGTTCCTGTTGTCAGAACTCAAGGGGCCATTAATAAAAGTTACAGATAGCAAACCCAATTGCTGTGAAAGGGCAAAGAGACACCCCACCCCCCCAGTTTACCACCACTCCCTCAGGCTAATCAGGGACAGAGGCTGGATCCAGCCCAGGCTGCTCCATGTTGCTTTCTAGAAGCAAGCAGGCAGCGCGCTGCAAATAACACTTGATCGTATAACAAAAGGAGGCTTTGCACCACTCATTTATTAAACGTGTTGCTGGAAAAGCACACCCAATTTGATAAAAATCTAACTTCCAGCTATGAAATCCAGAGAACTTTTGCACCTGGCAAAGGTTCAGGCGGAAATCAATCGCAGGGTGCACAATGAGACCTGGTCACAGTGAAAGCATGTGCTAGGCCAGAGAGATTTGCTCAGGAACTACTAATATTTTCTTTGCCTCAGCTGACTTAGGTATCAGGATTTCTGTCTGATGCTGAGCAGATAAGCTTGGTAGGGGGCTGGGGGGAATTGAGCATGCCCGCGGGCTGAGAGGGCTGGCCCAAGCAGGGTGGACCTCCTGGGAGTAAATGGCCACCACTGCTCCTCGCGACCCAGCTGGCTCCTGGCAATCAGCACAGGCTGCTCCACCTCCCTCATACCCCAAGCACCTGCAAACCCAGCAGGGGATCCTGCTGTTTTTCAAGTTTATCACCTGGTCAGGGTGGTGTCAAGTCCCCAGAGGGGTAACTGTGCCTCTCACCTCCACAGGAGCCCTCAGCGACTTTGTGTGCGGAGCAAACAGCAGAGGAAGATTTTGAACGTGGCTCGGTCCGTCGTGCGTTGCTGAGCACATCCGTGACCCAGAGGTGGCTCTGGCTTTGTGTTTTTATCACCCTCTCTGGTTGCTGGAGACAGGCTCGATGGAGGGTTTCCCTTCCCTGTCAGCGCCCGGCTGCTCCGTCACAGGAGCACAGGGACGTGGGCAGCGGGCCTGCCTCAGGGACGATGGCAGGGGCCCTTCCTGGGACCCCCAGCCCAGGAGGCTGCCTCTGTGCTGGCGATGTCCCCTTCCTGATGAGAGTGTGGTACAAAAACCGCCTGCCTCCTTGCTCCCTGCCCGGGCCTTCCCCTCTGGGCAGGGGGCAGCGTGCCAGGGCCTCCATCATGGCATCCCCGCTCGGCTTTACGGGAGACCAGAGCCTTTCCCCTTAGAGAGGGATCCCCATGGCCCCGGCCTCCCCCTCATATCCCAGAGAGGCCAAACAAGCGGGCCCAGGCCTTTACCCCTGGAGCAGCCGTGGGCAGGGGTGGGAGGTCCTGGCCGGTCAGGGCCACTGAGGCCCGTCAGTGCCTGAGACAGGCCGGGAGGGCGCCCAGCTCCTCACCCCCACGCCGGTGGGATCAGCCCTCGGCCGCCTTCCCCAGAGCTCGGGGACAGGGAACACACGCAGCCCCCGTAGGCTCTTCTGCTTCCTGGCCATTCCGTCTCCCAGCGGGGATGTCGCTGAGAAAGCAGTGGGAGGCCAGGTCTCAGCTGGCCTCACCACCAGGGTTACAAAAGGGGTTCTAGGACCAAACCCGTTCCTCAAAAAGTCAGGATTAAATACCGAAATCCTTGGTGTTGCCTGTGTGCTCAGAAGTGCCGAGGAAAGGGGCTGTGTCAAGAGGGAGGATCTGCTGGAGCAGGGAATGGTCCCTTGGGCTCCCTGTGCTTTCCAGGGAGCGTGCACTGTCCCCTGCCTGCAGCTCTGCCTCCACACAGTGCTTCCAGCCCTACTGCGAGACCAGAAGAATGGAGGTGGGAAGGGACCCCAAGGAACTGGTAGGATGAGGAGGAGGGGAGAGACGCTGGTTTTGAGCAGGTTTTGTCGCAGGTTACGCCTGGAAGGCTGGTCAGGGCGGTGGGTGGGGAGTGCCCTCAGACCCCACATTGATCCACCTCTAATTCCTGCAGGAGCTCAGAGGGGCAGCGCTGCCCCAGGGGGGGGAGACCATGTTCAGTGTTATCTCAGCCGTGGCTGGTTAAGGGCCTGAGGGGTGCACGTGGTGCCTTGCTGCGGTCAGTACACTGGCACTTCTTGAAATCTCCCTCTGGGACAAGCTGGGGCTGGGCCCTCTGAGGCACACGAGAGGCTGTCGTTGCTTGCACAGTGCCGGCGTGGTGATGCTCAGCGCTGCCCCATCGCCTCCTCCCAGCCCCTCTGCTGCCCTGGGTGTGCCTGTGGCTGGGTCCCGAGGGTGTTAGGGTACCATTCGCTTCTGCCTGTGTTTCCTGCACCCTGGCTCAGGGTGTAGCAGGTGCGTGACTGGGGTTGGTTTTCAGTCTTTGTTTTTGCCTCCTCCTCCAACCCCCTCCCTCCCGCAGAACCACAGCAATTAAGGAGGGGATCTTGCGCTTGTCTTGAGACTGAACTCTGGCTGTGGATTCCTGTTGTTCTGGGGGACCCTGAGCTCCTCACTGGCCCTGTGACAGTGCCTGGAAGAGCGGGCAGAGCTGTGGGCTCAGCCCTAGGGGGGACCGTGTCCGAGCCCTTGGATGGAGCTGCTCGATGGGACGTGTTCCCCTCCCCGGGAGCACAGCTCCCCGGGCTGTGCTGCAGCGGCTCTCCAGCAGCACTCTGAGAGCTGTCCCCACACAGCCTGGGCACGGCCATGAGGTCACACTGGGTCTGTGAGGTCACAATGGGTGAGGTCTGGGAGGTCACAGAGCCCCGTGGTGCCGGCTATAAAAGCCGATCGCTCTGCCCCCAGACCCAACTGCAGCAGCAGCTGCACGGTGCAAGTGTAGGGGACCATGGACCTCATGCGACACCTGCACCTTGTCCTCCTCCTCCTGGTGGCCCTGCATGCCAGGACTGTGTGGACTTATCCGTTGCAAGCACAGGAAGCGGGGAAGCGGGTGGCGCTGCTACAGCCTGTCCGAAGCCAGGGGGCTCTTCTTCCTGGGAAAGGTGGATGTTTTTTTCCCTCTGGTGCTTTACTGAGGGTTTCCTCTGAGTGTGAGAGAGCTCTCCTGGTAAGAAAGCCCGAAGGGGGAGGGTGGGGGGCTGTATGCTGGTTCATCCGCTCCTCGAGAGGTGCTGCATATGGCCTAGAAATTGTTTGGAGAGCTACCAGGTGCCAGCCAAGAGGTCCCCGGGCCCCTCTGCAGCTTTGGCAAGCTTGACCTACGTCTGGCTCCCATGTCCTTACCTGACCCACTTTGAGTGCCTGCAGTTCGCTAAGGCAGCAGTGGATCCCAACATGCAATGGAAACGTTTCTCATCTGTGCTTGCTTCTAGATGAGGGTGGTAGCAATGATGATCCAGCTTCTGGGCTGGATGTTGGCTTGGAGCCCTTGGGGCATCCTGGCGGTAAGTTCTCAATGTCCCTTTCCTTGTAGGAATGAATAATCGTTGGCAATGTGGCAAGAGCTTATACATAAGCAATTTTCCTTAAGATTCTCTCAAGGTTGACACCTCCCTGATGTCTTCACCTCTTCCGAGCCTCGAGCCAGCGAGCAATCTCCCAGGTAAGTCAGTGGGAGAGGGGAGCATTTACCTTTTAATAGTCTTTTGGTGTGAAGTGCAAGTTGCTACTTCCGTGGCTGTATGCTGGTTCATGCGCTCCTCGAGAGGTGCTGCATATGGCCTGGAAATTGTTTGGAGAGCTACCAGGTGCCAGCCAAGAGGTCCCTGGGCCCCTCTGCAGCTTTGGCAAGCTTGACCTACGTCTGGCTCCCGTGTCCTTACCTGACCCACTTTGAGTGCCTACAGCAGTGGATCCCAACATGCAATGGAAACGTTTCTCATCTGTGCTTGCTTCTAGATGAGGGTGGTAGCAATGATGATCCAGCTTCTGGGCTGGATGTTGGCTTGGAGCCCTTGGGGCATCCTGGCGGTAAGTTCTCAATGTCCCTTTCCTTGAAGGAATGAATAATCGTTGACAATGTGGCAAGAGCTTATACATAAGCAATTTTCCTTAAGATCCTCTCAAGGTTGACAGCTCCCCGACGTCTTCACCTGTTCCGAGCCTCGAGCCAGCGAGCAATCTCCCAGGTAAGTCAGTGGGAGAGAGGAGCATTTACCTTTTAATCGTCTTTTGGTGTGAAGTGCAAGTTGCTACTTCCGTGGCTGTATGCTGGTTCATGCGCTCCTCGAGAGGTGCTGCATATGGCCTGGAAATTGTTTGGAGAGCTACCAGGTGCCAGCCAAGAGGTCCCCGGGCCCCTCTGCAGCTTTGGCAAGCTTGACCTACGTCTGGCTCCCATGTCCTTACCTGACCCACTTTGAGTGCCTGCAGTTCGCTAAGGCAGCAGTGGATCCCAACATGCAATGGAAACGTTTCTCATCTGTGCTTGCTTCTAGATGAGGGTGGTAGCAATGATGATCCAGCTTCTGGGCTGGATGTTGGCTTGGAGCCCTTGGGGCATCCTGGCGGTAAGTTCTCAATGTCCCTTTCCTTGTAGGAATGAATAATCGTTGGCAATGTGGCAAGAGCTTATACATAAGCAATTTTCCTTAAGATTCTCTCAAGGTTGACACCTCCCTGATGTCTTCACCTCTTCCGAGCCTCGAGCCAGCGAGCAATCTCCCAGGTAAGTCAGTGGGAGAGGGGAGCATTTACCTTTTAATAGTCTTTTGGTGTGAAGTGCAAGTTGCTACTTCCGTGGCTGTATGCTGGTTCATGCGCTCCTCGAGAGGTGCTGCATATGGCCTGGAAATTGTTTGGAGAGCTACCAGGTGCCAGCCAAGAGGTCCCTGGGCCCCTCTGCAGCTTTGGCAAGCTTGACCTACGTCTGGCTCCCGTGTCCTTACCTGACCCACTTTGAGTGCCTACAGCAGTGGATCCCAACATGCAATGGAAACGTTTCTCATCTGTGCTTGCTTCTAGATGAGGGTGGTAGCAATGATGATCCAGCTTCTGGGCTGGATGTTGGCTTGGAGCCCTTGGGGCATCCTGGCGGTAAGTTCTCAATGTCCCTTTCCTTGAAGGAATGAATAATCGTTGACAATGTGGCAAGAGCTTATACATAAGCAATTTTCCTTAAGATCCTCTCAAGGTTGACAGCTCCCCGACGTCTTCACCTGTTCCGAGCCTCGAGCCAGCGAGCAATCTCCCAGGTAAGTCAGTGGGAGAGAGGAGCATTTACCTTTTAATCGTCTTTTGGTGTGAAGTGCAAGTTGCTACTTCCGTGGCTGTATGCTGGTTCATGCGCTCCTCGAGAGGTGCTGCATATGGCCTGGAAATTGTTTGGAGAGCTACCAGGTGCCAGCCAAGAGGTCCCTGGGCCCCTCTGCAGCTTTGGCAAGCTTGACCTACGTCTGGCTCCCGTGTCCTTACCTGACCCACTTTGAGTGCCTACAGCAGTGGATCCCAACATGCAATGGAAACGTTTCTCATCTGTGCTTGCTTCTAGATGAGGGTGGTAGCAATGATGATCCAGCTTCTGGGCTGGATGTTGGCTTGGAGCCCTTGGGGCATCCTGGCGGTAAGTTCTCAATGTCCCTTTCCTTGTAGGAATAATCGTTGACAATGTGGCAAGAGCTTATACATTATCTTGAACTTTGTCACGGGAGCTGTTCTGTCCTGTGCTTGTTTGCAGCTGTGCCTGTTGAAGAAGGTGATGCAGCTTCCGAGCTGGGTTCCAGCAGTGAAGCTCCGGAAGGTGGCATGGGTATGTCATGGCTTTAATCCTCCCTTTGAGAGCTGCCAGCCCAAAGGTCAGCCAGTTGGGCACCTCTGCAGGTGTGAGGACAGAGACCTGCCCGTGTGTGCCCTCTCCTTGCACGTTCCCCTTACTGCTGCTGTGATTCAGTTCTGCCGATGTAGGTCATAAGAGATGGCAGAGGCGTCTCCTGGGTGTTCAGAACCGTAGAATTGTCTAGGTTGGAAGGGACCTTTAAGACGGAGTCCAACCATTAACCGAACACTGCCAAAACCACCACTAAACCATGTCCCCAAGCACCACATCTACCCGTCTTTTAAATACCTCCACGGATGGCGATCCGGCCACTTCCCTGGGAAGCCTGTTGCAATGTTTGATAACCCTTTTGGTGAAGAAATTTTTCCTAATTTCCATCCCAAACCTCTCCTGATGCAACTTGAGACCATTTCCTCTTGTCCTATGGCTTGTTTAGTGACAGATGTGCCTGTAGGAAAGACTTTTCCAGCTCCTCAGCTGGATCCTGTACTGGAGTCTGTCTGGCATCGCAGGAGTGAGTCTGTCTCTGCTGACCTCGCAGGCTGTGCACTGGTTTTCCATATTTTATTCATGTGAAATTGAACTGAATACTTTCTGTTAAGGGCCTCCAAGCGCAAAGGAGCAAGCTGAAGGAGAAAAAAAGTCCCCGGCGGCACCTGAAAGCCTCAGACAAATCCTGAGGGGACTGGGCAGAGGACACATTGAGTATATTTCACTCTGCCTTAGCCATGAGACTTGGTGACCGGAGATTTTAGGTAGACGTGTGGACATGCTGTGGCCTGCGCAGCAGGAAGGGATTGATCAGAGCCTCGCAGCAGCAATGCTGGGTTTCCCACTATGCAGGCAGGTGCTGGTGAGCCACAGAGATGGTGCAGAGCCTCTGCTGCCAGTTGTGGTTCAAGTGGAGCGCCGGGGGCAGCCGCTGCCCCAGTTTTACCATTGCATCTCAGAACCGATTTGCAGGTGTCGGCATACAGATTCGAGGGCCTGGCACGTGCTGAACTTGTGTTGAGCTCAGACACAGCACTGCTTTCCCACTGGGCCAGTTGCAGGCAGGAGCAAGGTCCCAAGCAATGCCGGCTGCCCTTTCCTAGTGTGGTTCCATCTGATCCAACTGTTCTGTTTTCTTTCTCAAGAGACGGACCAAGAGGCTATGAATAAGGAGGTGTTTCCAGAAGGAAGGAGCAACTCAGTGCCAGTCCGTGCTGAAGAAACCAAGGCGATGCAAGCCACCGGCATGCTAGGTAATTGCTGTCCCAAGGTCAGCCAGTGTCACCTATCCTATCAGGATCGTTATGTGTCCTCAGACTTCCCCCAGTGCCCACTCTTGCCTCTCATGTCAGCAAGCCAAAGCTGAAAGTATTTTGGGTTTGAGGCATCTGGACCACATTCTGCAGATGATGGGAAATGTGACTCTTGCACGAATGTACCTCCCACTGTAGCTGCATCCCAGAGCTTGCCGTGAGTCCCTAGGGGCCCAAGGCACAAGAGCAGCACAGAGTGGGATCCCTCCCATCATCTGAGGGCCTGACTCCCAGGTTGGGCAGGGGCTTAGAGGGAACCTCCCTGTCCTCTCTGCCTGACCCATGCTGAAGCCTTACCTGTTGTCTCTGCTTTTTGGCGGTGCTGCCACAGTCTATACAAAGGTGTAGGAGCTGTGCCGAGGGGAGGGAGAGTTGGGGTTGTGTGGTGGTGCGCTCCTTTCCCCCCAACAGTGGGGATGGTGATGGCTGCACCCAGCTTACGCTGGACTTTGGGGGACAGATGGCAACATAGTAGACAAAGGCTGTCTGAACCAGAAACCTATCTAGATGTCTCACTGGTGTGCAGATGACTGTAGGACAATCATCACACTCTATAAATAGTGGACAGCCCAGGGCCCGTTGAGTTCTTCAACGGGAGGGTCTCCCTGACAGTTTTGTCTGACCCTGTCCTCTATGCAGTAAATAACGAAATGTACCTTGCCATCAAATCTTGTTAAACCACTGTCACATTTACTATCAAACTTCGTTAAATCATTCTTTTATATCAGTAACTATGTTGGTGTTTCTCTCTTACAAGTGAAGTGTATCACTCCTTCCGTGACAGAATGGCATCCCCTGCTGCAGGGATGGTTTTCGTCCATCCCTCAAAGGAGCAACTGGTCAGGCAGCTGTGCTCCCCCACGTGCTCTCCTTCTGGCCTTCTGAGTTTTGTCCAGTGGGACAACCTGTCCCAAAGAGTGGGAGACTGCCTCCAGGTGTCGGCACTGGGAGGAAATGGTGGAGATCCTGGCTGTATCCAATGTCCTGCAAGCTTACCAGTGGTGCACAGGACAGACTAACGTCCCAAATTGCTTCTCCAGGTGCAGTCGGGGAGAAAGCCGCGATTGTTTCCAATCCTGAGAGGACCACATGTGCTGACTGTCCTGCAGATGTGCGAAGGGGCTGCATGATAGCCACAGCAGCAATCTTAGGTTCTCTGATACTTGCGGTAGTGTCGTGCTGTATCATAATCAAGTGGCAGATCCAGAAAAGACAGTGAGTCATTGATTTTTTTTTCCCCTTTCACTGCTTCCTTAGGTGGCTGCTCATAGCCAGGAAGCGTTTCTAGTCAGCCTGCTGGGGAGTGGCAAGTTAGAAGTTGGCCAAAAACCTTTGCTAAGGTTTCTGCTGCTGGCATATGCTTTAATTGGCCTTTTCATTCCTGGGCCGCCTTCTTGGGAGCCCTGTCTGATTGGACCCAGTGTTAGCTCAAACTGACCCTGCCTGGGCAAGAGCAGCCCCCAGCAGCGACAGGCATATGCCAAGCAAGGTCAGGATGAGAAAGAGTGGGGGATGAGATTGCCCTAAAATATGCCAGCGGACCCTAAATGGGAACCCACAGTTACTGCCCCTTGCACGCAGGCAGACGGACTCGACGCCTGGGAACCCCTGAGAGATGGACCCGACGCCAGCAGCTGCAGCTCCTCACATCTTGGATCCCTGGAGAACTGTAACTGACACCAGCAGCTGCTGCTCCTGCCTGAAACACCAACGTACCAGACCTTCCATGCTCCCCCGTGCCCCTCCAGCCCATCCCCGGCCACCCACCAGCGGTCCTGGAATCAGCGCAGCACACCCCCCCCCCCCCCCCCAAACACCTCCCCCCCCCCGACCCCAGAGTCCCCTGGCCTGGCCCTCCGGCAGGGACTAAAGGCAACTCTGGGCCACGGTAGGGCATGGGCTGTGCTGATAGAACAGCAGCTTCACAATCAGCCTTTTCTCTCCAAATAAAGGACAGAGCTTTCACACAAGTGTCCGGGTGGTACCAACAGCAAACCCTGCGAGGCACCAGCACTGGCTGAGCTCCATGCCTGGCCACAGCCATGGATGCCCACGGTGTTGGCAGGCAGGAGCCAGGCACGGGGCTCCTCCAACCAGCAGCGGGGCCCCGGGGGACTGAGGGAGCCCGTGGCCATGGCCAGTGACCAACAGTGACCCCAGCCTGCCCAGTTCTCGGTGCTGGAGGCAGTGACGGGAGCCCGACCTGGCTGGTCACACAGACTTGTGTGCATCTGTGGGGTGCAGCAGCACCTATGGCAAGTCCTATGGCTTGTTTAGTGACAGATGTGCCTGTAGGAAAGACTTTTCCAGCTCCTCAGCTGGATCCTGTACTGGAGTCTGTCTGGCATCGCAGGAGTGAGTCTGTCTCTGCTGACCTCGCAGGCTGTGCACTGGTTTTCCTTATTTTATTCATGTGAAATTGAACGGAATACTTTCTGTTAAGGGCCTCTGTGGGCAAAGGAGCAAGCTGAAGGAGAAAAAAAGTCCCTGGTGGCGTCTGAAAGCCTCAGACAAATCCTGAAGGGACTGGGCAGAGGAAACGGTGAGTATATTTCACTCTGCCTTAGCCATGAGACTTGGTGACCGGAGATTTTAGGTAGACGTGTGGACATGCTGTGGCCTGTGCAGCAGGCAGGTGCTGGCGAGCCACAGAGATGGTGCAGAGCCTCTGCTGCCAGTTGTGGTTCAAGCGGAGCGCCGGGGGCAGCCGCTGCCCCAGTTTTACCATTGCATCTCAGAACCGATTTGCAGGTGTCGGCATACAGATTCGAGGGCCTGGCACGTGCTGAACTTGTGTTGAGCTCAGACACAGCACTGCTTTCCCACTGGGCCAGTTGCAGGCAGGAGCAAGGTCCCAAGCAATGCCGGCTGCCCTTTCCTAGTGCTGGAAGTCGGGTGGAGATGCTGATGCTGCAGGCGTTTTCGGTTGTGCTCAATTTCCCATCTGCAGACTGATAGCTGGGATGGGATGAACGTGACCGTTGCTGTTGCTTTTGGGGAAGGGCATGAGGGCCTTGCGGAGAAGGGCTCCTTCCCCAGCTGGCCCAGCTGCAGCCTCTTCCCATGCTCTTGGAAGGCAGGCATTTAGCGTAACCTTACAGTTTGCCAAAAATGCACTATGTGTAATGCAAACCAGAAGATGTGCAATTTCCTGGTCTCCCAGCAGGTCAGGCGTGGCTGTTGTTTGGAGTAGTGACTAGGTGCAGCCCCGAAAGTCCAGGCGTTTTTTCAAAACCTTATCAATGTCTTTGAGAAGTCTTGCCTCCTGAAGACGCCACCTCCCTGATGGCCAATGGTTCCATCTGATCCAACTGTTCTGCTTTCTTTCTCAAGAGACGGACCAAGAGGCTATGGAAAAGGAGGTGTTTCCAGAAGGAAGGAGCAACTCAGTGCCAGTCCGTGCTGAAGAAACCAAGGCGATGCAAGCCACCGGCATGCTAGGTAATTGCTGTCCCAAGGTCAGCCAGTGTCACCTATCCTATCAGGATCGTTATGTGTCCTCCCAGGTTGGGCAGGGGCTTAGAGGGAACCTCCCTGTCCTCTCTGCCTGACCCGTGCTGAAGCCTTACCTGTTGTCTCTGCTTTTTGGCGGTGCTGCCACAGTCTATACAAAGGTGTAGGAGCTGTGCCGAGGGGAGGGAGAGTTGGGGTTGTGTGGTGGTGTGCTCCTTTCCCCCCAACAGTGGGGATGGTGATGGCTGCACCCAGCTTACGCTGGACTTTGGGGGACAGATGGCAACATAGTAGACAACGGCTGTCTGAACCAGAAACTTATGTAGATGTCTCACTGGTGTGCAGATGTCTGTAGGCCAAACATCATACTCAATAAATAGTGGACAGCCCAGGGCCCCTTCAGCCTCTTGAGAATGGTGCTCCCTGCTGCAGGGATGGTTTTTGTCCGTCCCTCGAAGGAGCAACTGGTGAGGCAGCTGTGCTCCCCCACATGCTCTCCTTCTGGCCTTCCGAGTTTTGTACAGTGGGACAACCTGTCCCAAAGGGTGGGCGCGTGCCTCCAGGTGCCGGCACTGGGGGGCAATGGTGGAGATCCTGGCTGTATCCAATGTCCTGCAAGCTTACCAGTGGTGCACAGGACAGACTAACGTCCCAAATTGCTTCTCCAGGTGCAGTCGGGGAGAAAGCCACGATTGTTTCCAATTCTGAGAGGACCACAAATCTTGACTGCCCTGCAAATGTTCGAAAGCGCTGCATGATAGCCACAGCAGCAATCTTAGTTTCTGTGCTACTTGCGATACTGTTGTGCTGTATTGTGGGGCAAAGAGACACCCCACCCCCCCAGTTTACCACCACTCCCTCAGGCTAATCAGGGACAGAGGCTGGATCCAGCCCAGGCTGCTCCATGTTGCTTTCTAGAAGCAAGCAGGCAGCGCGCTGCAAATAACACTTGATCGTATAACAAAAGGAGGCTTTGCACCACTCATTTATTAAACGTGTTGCTGGAAAAGCACACCCAATTTGATAAAAATCTAACTTCCAGCTATGAAATCCAGAGAACTTTTGCACCTGGCAAAGGTTCAGGCGGAAATCAATCGCAGGGTGCACAATGAGACCTGGTCACAGTGAAAGCATGTGCTAGGCCAGAGAGATTTGCTCAGGAACTACTAATATTTTCTTTGCCTCAGCTGACTTAGGTATCAGGATTTCTGTCTGATGCTGAGCAGATAAGCTTGGTAGGGGGCTGGGGGGAATTGAGCATGCCCGCGGGCTGAGAGGGCTGGCCCAAGCAGGGTGGACCTCCTGGGAGTAAATGGCCACCACTGCTCCTCGCGACCCAGCTGGCTCCTGGCAATCAGCACAGGCTGCTCCACCTCCCTCATACCCCAAGCACCTGCAAACCCAGCAGGGGATCCTGCTGTTTTTCAAGTTTATCACCTGGTCAGGGTGGTGTCAAGTCCCCAGAGGGATAACTGTGCCTCTCACCTCCACAGGAGCCCTCAGCGACTTTGTGTGCGGAGCAAACAGCAGAGGAAGATTTTGAACGTGGCTCGGTCCGTCGTGCGTTGCTGAGCACATCCGTGACCCAGAGGTGGCTCTGGCTTTGTGTTTTTATCACCCTCTCTGGTTGCTGGAGACAGGCTCGATGGAGGGTTTCCCTTCCCTGTCAGCGCCCGGCTGCTCCGTCACAGGAGCACAGGGACGTGGGCAGCGGGCCTGCCTCAGGGACGATGGCAGGGGCCCTTCCTGGGACCCCCAGCCCAGGAGGCTGCCTCTGTGCTGGCGATGTCCCCTTCCTGATGAGAGTGTGGTACAAAAACCGCCTGCCTCCTTGCTCCCTGCCCGGGCCTTGCCCTCTGGGCAGGGGGCAGCGTGCCAGGGCCTCCATCATGGCATCCCCGCTCGGCTTTACGGGAGACCAGAGCCTTTCCCCTTAGAGAGGGATCCCCATGGCCCCGGCCTCCCCCTCATATCCCAGAGAGGCCAAACAAGCGGGCCCAGGCCTTTACCCCTGGAGCAGCCGTGGGCAGGGGTGGGAGGTCCTGGCCGGTCAGGGCCACTGAGGCCCGTCAGTGCCTGAGACAGGCCGGGAGGGCGCCCAGCTCCTCACCCCCACGCCGGTGGGATCAGCCCTCGGCCGCCTTCCCCAGAGCTCGGGGACAGGGAACACACGCAGCCCCCGTAGGCTCTTCTGCTTCCTGGCCATTCCGTCTCCCAGCGGGGATGTCGCTGAGAAAGCAGTGGGAGGCCAGGTCTCAGCTAGCCTCACCACCAGGGTTACAAAAGGGGTTCTAGGACCAAACCCGTTCCTCAAAAAGTCAGGATTAAATACCGAAATCCTTGGTGTTGCCTGTGTGCTCAGAAGTGCCGAGGAAAGGGGCTGTGTCAAGAGGGAGGATCTGCTGGAGCAGGGAATGGTCCCTTGGGCTCCCTGTGCTTTCCAGGGAGCGTGCACTGTCCCCTGCCTGCAGCTCTGCCTCCACACAGTGCTTCCAGCCCTACTGCGAGACCAGAAGAATGGAGGTGGGAAGGGACCCCAAGGAACTGGTAGGATGAGGAGGAGGGGAGAGACGCTGGTTTTGAGCAGGTTTTGTCGCAGGTTACTCCTGGAAGGCTGGTCAGGGCGGTGGGTGGGGAGTGCCCTCAGACCCCACATTGATCCCCCTCTAATTCCTGCAGGAGCTCAGAGGGGCAGCGCTGCCCCAGGGGGGGGAGACCATGTTCAGTGTTATCTCAGCCGTGGCTGGTTAAGGGCCTGAGGGGTGCACGTGGTGCCTTGCTGCGGTCAGTACACTGGCACTTCTTGAAATCTCCCTCTGGGACAAGCTGGGGCTGGGCCCTCTGAGGCACACGGGAGGCTGTCGTTGCTTGCACAGCGCCGGCGTGGTGATGCTCAGCGCTGCCCCATCGCCTCCTCCCAGCCCCTCTGCTGCCCTGGGTGTGCCTGTGGCTGGGTCCCGAGGGTGTTAGGGTACCATTCGCTTCTGCCTGTGTTTCCTGCACCCTGGCTCAGGGTGTAGCAGGTGCGTGACTGGGGTTGGTTTTCAGTCTTTGGTTTTGCCTCCTCCTCCAACCCCCTCCCTCCCGCAGAACCACAGCAATTAAGGAGGGGATCTTGCGCTTGTCTTGAGACTGAACTCTGGCTGTGGATTCCTGTTGTTCTGGGGGACCCTGAGCTCCTCACTGGCCCTGTGACAGTGCCTGGAAGAGCGGGCAGAGCTGTGGGCTCAGCCCTAGGGGGGACCGTGTCCGAGCCCTTGGATGGAGCTGCTCGATGGGACGTGTTCCCCTCCCCGGGAGCACAGCTCCCCGGGCTGTGCTGCAGCGGCTCTCCAGCAGCACTCTGAGAGCTGTCCCCACACAGCCTGGGCACGGCCATGAGGTCACACTGGGTCTGTGAGGTCACAATGGGTGAGGTCTGGGAGGTCACAGAGCCCCGTGGTGCCGGCTATAAAAGCCGATCGCTCTGCCCCCAGACCCAACTGCAGCAGCAGCTGCACGGTGCAAGTGTAGGGGACCATGGACCTCATGCGACACCTGCACCTTGTCCTCCTCCTCCTGGTGGCCCTGCATGCCAGGACTGTGTGGACTTATCCGTTGCAAGCACAGGAAGCGGGGAAGCGGGTGGCGCTGCTACAGCCTGTCCGAAGCCAGGGGGCTCTTCTTCCTGGGAAAGGTGGATGTTTTTTTCCCTCTGGTGCTTTACTGAGGGTTTCCTCTGAGTGTGAGAGAGCTCTCCTGGTAAGAAAGCCCGAAGGGGGAGGGTGGGGGGCTGTATGCTGGTTCATCCGCTCCTCGAGAGGTGCTGCATATGGCCTAGAAATTGTTTGGAGAGCTACCAGGTGCCAGCCAAGAGGTCCCCGGGCCCCTCTGCAGCTTTGGCAAGCTTGACCTACGTCTGGCTCCCATGTCCTTACCTGACCCACTTTGAGTGCCTGCAGTTCGCTAAGGCAGCAGTGGATCCCAACATGCAATGGAAACGTTTCTCATCTGTGCTTGCTTCTAGATGAGGGTGGTAGCAATGATGATCCAGCTTCTGGGCTGGATGTTGGCTTGGAGCCCTTGGGGCATCCTGGCGGTAAGTTCTCAATGTCCCTTTCCTTGTAGGAATGAATAATCGTTGGCAATGTGGCAAGAGCTTATACATAAGCAATTTTCCTTAAGATTCTCTCAAGGTTGACACCTCCCTGATGTCTTCACCTCTTCCGAGCCTCGAGCCAGCGAGCAATCTCCCAGGTAAGTCAGTGGGAGAGGGGAGCATTTACCTTTTAATAGTCTTTTGGTGTGAAGTGCAAGTTGCTACTTCCGTGGCTGTATGCTGGTTCATGCGCTCCTCGAGAGGTGCTGCATATGGCCTGGAAATTGTTTGGAGAGCTACCAGGTGCCAGCCAAGAGGTCCCTGGGCCCCTCTGCAGCTTTGGCAAGCTTGACCTACGTCGGGCTCCCGTGTCCTTACCTGACCCACTTTGAGTGCCTACAGCAGTGGATCCCAACATGCAATGGAAACGTTTCTCATCTGTGCTTGCTTCTAGATGAGGGTGGTAGCAATGATGATCCAGCTTCTGGGCTGGATGTTGGCTTGGAGCCCTTGGGGCATCCTGGCGGTAAGTTCTCAATGTCCCTTTCCTTGTAGGAATGAATAATCGTTGGCAATGTGGCAAGAGCTTATACATAAGCAATTTTCCTTAAGATCCTCTCAAGGTTGACAGCTCCCCGACGTCTTCACCTGTTCCGAGCCTCGAGCCAGCGAGCAATCTCCCAGGTAAGTCAGTGGGAGAGAGGAGCATTTACCTTTTAATCGTCTTTTGGTGTGAAGTGCAAGTTGCTACTTCCGTGGCTGTATGCTGGTTCATGCGCTCCTCGAGAGGTGCTGCATATGGCCTGGAAATTGTTTGGAGAGCTACCAGGTGCCAGCCAAGAGGTCCCTGGGCCCCTCTGCAGCTTTGGCAAGCTTGACCTACGTCTGGCTCCCGTGTCCTTACCTGACCCACTTTGAGTGCCTACAGCAGTGGATCCCAACATGCAATGGAAACGTTTCTCATCTGTGCTTGCTTCTAGATGAGGGTGGTAGCAATGATGATCCAGCTTCTGGGCTGGATGTTGGCTTGGAGCCCTTGGGGCATCCTGGCGGTAAGTTCTCAATGTCCCTTTCCTTGTAGGAATAATCGTTGACAATGTGGCAAGAGCTTATACATTATCTTGAACTTTGTCACGGGAGCTGTTCTGTCCTGTGCTTGTTTGCAGCTGTGCCTGTTGAAGAAGGTGATGCAGCTTCCGAGCTGGGTTCCAGCAGTGAAGCTCCGGAAGGTGGCATGGGTATGTCATGGCTTTAATCCTCCCTTTGAGAGCTGCCAGCCCAAAGGTCAGCCAGTTGGGCACCTCTGCAGGTGTGAGGACAGAGACCTGCCCGTGTGTGCCCTCTCCTTGCACGTTCCCCTTACTGCTGCTGTGATTCAGTTCTGCCGATGTAGGTCATAAGAGATGGCAGAGGCGTCTCCTGGGTGTTCAGAACCGTAGAATTGTCTAGGTTGGAAGGGACCTTTAAGACGGAGTCCAACCATTAACCGAACACTGCCAAAACCACCACTAAACCATGTCCCCAAGCACCACATCTACCCGTCTTTTAAATACCTCCACGGATGGCGATCCGGCCACTTCCCTGGGCAGCCTGTTGCAATGTTTGATAACCCTTTTGGTGAAGAAATTTTTCCTAATTTCCATCCCAAACCTCTCCTGATGCAACTTGAGACCATTTCCTCTTGTCCTATGGCTTGTTTAGTGACAGATGTGCCTGTAGGAAAGACTTTTCCAGCTCCTCAGCTGGATCCTGTACTGGAGTCTGTCTGGCATCGCAGGAGTGAGTCTGTCTCTGCTGACCTCGCAGGCTGTGCACTGGTTTTCCATATTTTATTCATGTGAAATTGAACTGAATACTTTCTGTTAAGGGCCTCCAAGCGCAAAGGAGCAAGCTGAAGGAGAAAAAAAGTCCCCGGCGGCACCTGAAAGCCTCAGACAAATCCTGAGGGGACTGGGCAGAGGACACATTGAGTATATTTCACTCTGCCTTAGCCATGAGACTTGGTGACCGGAGATTTTAGGTAGACGTGTGGACATGCTGTGGCCTGCGCAGCAGGAAGGGATTGATCAGAGCCTCGCAGCAGCAATGCTGGGTTTCCCACTATGCAGGCAGGTGCTGGTGAGCCACAGAGATGGTGCAGAGCCTCTGCTGCCAGTTGTGGTTCAAGTGGAGCGCCGGGGGCAGCCGCTGCCCCAGTTTTACCATTGCATCTCAGAACCGATTTGCAGGTGTCGGCATACAGATTCGAGGGCCTGGCACGTGCTGAACTTGTGTTGAGCTCAGACACAGCACTGCTTTCCCACTGGGCCAGTTGCAGGCAGGAGCAAGGTCCCAAGCAATGCCGGCTGCCCTTTCCTAGTGTGGTTCCATCTGATCCAACTGTTCTGTTTTCTTTCTCAAGAGACGGACCAAGAGGCTATGAATAAGGAGGTGTTTCCAGAAGGAAGGAGCAACTCAGTGCCAGTCCGTGCTGAAGAAACCAAGGCGATGCAAGCCACCGGCATGCTAGGTAATTGCTGTCCCAAGGTCAGCCAGTGTCACCTATCCTATCAGGATCGTTATGTGTCCTCAGACTTCCCCCAGTGCCCACTCTTGCCTCTCATGTCAGCAAGCCAAAGCTGAAAGTATTTTGGGTTTGAGGCATCTGGACCACATTCTGCAGATGATGGGAAATGTGACTCTTGCACGAATGTACCTCCCACTGTAGCTGCATCCCAGAGCTTGCCGTGAGTCCCTAGGGGCCCAAGGCACAAGAGCAGCACAGAGTGGGATCCCTCCCATCATCTGAGGGCCTGACTCCCAGGTTGGGCAGGGGCTTACAGGGAACCTCCCTGTCCTCTCTGCCTGACCCATGCTGAAGCCTTACCTGTTGTCTCTGCTTTTTGGCGGTGCTGCCACAGTCTATACAAAGGTGTAGGAGCTGTGCCGAGGGGAGGGAGAGTTGGGGTTGTGTGGTGGTGCGCTCCTTTCCCCCCAACAGTGGGGATGGTGATGGCTGCACCCAGCTTACGCTGGACTTTGGGGGACAGATGGCAACATAGTAGACAAAGGCTGTCTGAACCAGAAACCTATCTAGATGTCTCACTGGTGTGCAGATGACTGTAGGACAATCATCACACTCTATAAATAGTGGACAGCCCAGGGCCCGTTGAGTTCTTCAACGGGAGGGTCTCCCTGACAGTTTTGTCTGACCCTGTCCTCTATGCAGTAAATAACGAAATGTACCTTGCCATCAAATCTTGTTAAACCACTGTCACATTTACTATCAAACTTCGTTAAATCATTCTTTTATATCAGTAACTATGTTGGTGTTTCTCTCTTACAAGTGAAGTGTATCACTCCTTCCGTGACAGAATGGCATCCCCTGCTGCAGGGATGGTTTTCGTCCATCCCTCAAAGGAGCAACTGGTCAGGCAGCTGTGCTCCCCCACGTGCTCTCCTTCTGGCCTTCTGAGCTTTGTCCAGTGGGACAACCTGTCCCAAAGAGTGGGAGACTGCCTCCAGGTGTCGGCACTGGGAGGAAATGGTGGAGATCCTGGCTGTATCCAATGTCCTGCAAGCTTACCAGTGGTGCACAGGACAGACTAACGTCCCAAATTGCTTCTCCAGGTGCAGTCGGGGAGAAAGCCGCGATTGTTTCCAATCCTGAGAGGACCACATGTGCTGACTGTCCTGCAGATGTGCGAAGGGGCTGCATGATAGCCACAGCAGCAATCTTAGGTTCTCTGATACTTGCGGTAGTGTCGTGCTGTATCATAATCAAGTGGCAGATCCAGAAAAGACAGTGAGTCATTGATTTTTTTTTCCCCTTTCACTGCTTCCTTAGGTGGCTGCTCATAGCCAGGAAGCGTTTCTAGTCAGCCTGCTGGGGAGTGGCAAGTTAGAAGTTGGCCAAAAACCTTTGCTAAGGTTTCTGCTGCTGGCATATGCTTTAATTGGCCTTTTCATTCCTGGGCCGCCTTCTTGGGAGCCCTGTCTGATTGGACCCAGTGTTAGCTCAAACTGACCCTGCCTGGGCAAGAGCAGCCCCCTGCAGCGACAGGCATATGCCAAGCAAGGTCAGGATGAGAAAGAGTGGGGGATGAGATTGCCCTAAAATATGCCAGCGGACCCTAAATGGGAACCCACAGTTACTGCCCCTTGCACGCAGGCAGACGGACTCGACGCCTGGGAACCCCTGAGAGATGGACCCGACGCCAGCAGCTGCAGCTCCTCACATCTTGGATCCCTGGAGAACTGTAACTGACACCAGCAGCTGCTGCTCCTGCCTGAAACACCAACGTACCAGACCTTCCATGCTCCCCCGTGCCCCTCCAGCCCATCCCCGGCCACCCACCAGCGGTCCTGGAATCAGCGCAGCACACCCCCCCCCCCCCCCAAACACCTCCCCCCCCCCGACCCCAGAGTCCCCTGGCCTGGCCCTCCGGCAGGGACTAAAGGCAACTCTGGGCCACGGTAGGGCATGGGCTGTGCTGATAGAACAGCAGCTTCACAATCAGCCTTTTCTCTCCAAATAAAGGACAGAGCTTTCACACAAGTGTCCGGGTGGTACCAACAGCAAACCCTGCGAGGCACCAGCACTGGCTGAGCTCCATGCCTGGCCACAGCCATGGATGCCCACGGTGTTGGCAGGCAGGAGCCAGGCACGGGGCTCCTCCAACCAGCAGCGGGGCCCCGGGGGACTGAGGGAGCCCGTGGCCATGGCCAGTGACCAACAGTGACCCCAGCCTGCCCAGTTCTCGGTGCTGGAGGCAGTGACGGGAGCCCGACCTGGCTGGTCACACAGACTTGTGTGCATCTGTGGGGTGCAGCAGCACCTATGGCAAGTCCTATGGCTTGTTTAGTGACAGATGTGCCTGTAGGAAAGACTTTTCCAGCTCCTCAGCTGGATCCTGTACTGGAGTCTGTCTGGCATCGCAGGAGTGAGTCTGTCTCTGCTGACCTCGCAGGCTGTGCACTGGTTTTCCTTATTTTATTCATGTGAAATTGAACGGAATACTTTCTGTTAAGGGCCTCTGTGGGCAAAGGAGCAAGCTGAAGGAGAAAAAAAGTCCCTGGTGGCGTCTGAAAGCCTCAGACAAATCCTGAAGGGACTGGGCAGAGGAAACGTTGAGTATACTTCACTCTGCCTTAGCCATGAGACTTGGTGACCGGAGATTTTAGGTAGACGTGTGGACATGCTGTGGCCTGTGCAGCAGGCAGGTGCTGGCGAGCCACAGAGATGGTGCAGAGCCTCTGCTGCCAGTTGTGGTTCAAGCGGAGCGCCGGGGGCAGCCGCTGCCCCAGTTTTACCATTGCATCTCAGAACCGATTTGCAGGTGTCGGCATACAAGTTTGAGGGCCTGGCACGTGCTGAACTTGTGTTGAGCTCAGACACAGCACTGCTTTCCCACTGGGCCAGTTGCAGGCAGGAGCAAGGTCCCAAGCAATGCCGGCTGCCCTTTCCTAGTGCTGGAAGTCGGGTGGAGATGCTGATGCTGCAGGCGTTTTCGGTTGTGCTCAATTTCCCATCTGCAGACTGATAGCTGGGATGGGATGAACGTGACCGTTGCTGTTGCTTTTGGGGAAGGGCATGAGGGCCTTGCGGAGAAGGGCTCCTTCCCCAGCTGGCCCAGCTGCAGCCTCTTCCCATGCTCTTGGAAGGCAGGCATTTAGCGTAACCTTACAGTTTGCCAAAAATGCACTATGTGTAATGCAAACCAGAAGATGTGCAATTTCCTGGTCTCCCAGCAGGTCAGGCGTGGCTGTTGTTTGGAGTAGTGACTAGGTGCAGCCCCGAAAGTCCAGGCGTTTTTTCAAAACCTTATCAATGTCTTTGAGAAGTCTTGCCTCCTGAAGACGCCACCTCCCTGATGGCCAATGGTTCCATCTGATCCAACTGTTCTGCTTTCTTTCTCAAGAGACGGACCAAGAGGCTATGGAAAAGGAGGTGTTTCCAGAAGGAAGGAGCAACTCAGTGCCAGTCCGTGCTGAAGAAACCAAGGCGATGCAAGCCACCGGCATGCTAGGTAATTGCTGTCCCAAGGTCAGCCAGTGTCACCTATCCTATCAGGATCGTTATGTGTCCTCCCAGGTTGGGCAGGGGCTTAGAGGGAACCTCCCTGTCCTCTCTGCCTGACCCGTGCTGAAGCCTTACCTGTTGTCTCTGCTTTTTGGCGGTGCTGCCACAGTCTATACAAAGGTGTAGGAGCTGTGCCGAGGGGAGGGAGAGTTGGGGTTGTGTGGTGGTGTGCTCCTTTCCCCCCAACAGTGGGGATGGTGATGGCTGCACCCAGCTTACGCTGGACTTTGGGGGACAGATGGCAACATAGTAGACAACGGCTGTCTGAACCAGAAACTTATCTAGATGTCTCACTGGTGTGCAGATGTCTGTAGGCCAAACATCATACTCTATAAATAGTGGACAGCCCAGGGCCCCTTCAGCCTCTTGAGAATGGTGCTCCCTGCTGCAGGGATGGTTTTTGTCCGTCCCTCGAAGGAGCAACTGGTGAGGCAGCTGTGCTCCCCCACATGCTCTCCTTCTGGCCTTCCGAGTTTTGTACAGTGGGACAACCTGTCCCAAAGGGTGGGCGCGTGCCTCCAGGTGCCGGCACTGGGGGGCAATGGTGGAGATCCTGGCTGTATCCAATGTCCTGCAAGCTTACCAGTGGTGCACAGGACAGACTAACGTCCCAAATTGCTTCTCCAGGTGCAGTCGGGGAGAAAGCCACGATTGTTTCCAATTCTGAGAGGACCACAAATCTTGACTGCCCTGCAAATGTTCGAAAGCGCTGCATGATAGCCACAGCAGCAATCTTAGTTTCTGTGCTACTTGCGATACTGTTGTGCTGTATTGTGGGGCAAAGAGACACCCCACCCCCCCAGTTTACCACCACTCCCTCAGGCTAATCAGGGACAGAGGCTGGATCCAGCCCAGGCTGCTCCATGTTGCTTTCTAGAAGCAAGCAGGCAGCGCGCTGCAAATAACACTTGATCGTATAACA
Organism: Vanellus vanellus; assembly: GCF_965231255.1. Classification (NCBI taxonomy): domain Eukaryota; kingdom Metazoa; phylum Chordata; class Aves; order Charadriiformes; family Charadriidae; genus Vanellus; species Vanellus vanellus. The sequence goes on along the minus strand of NC_138914.1, from coordinate 17,491,574 downwards.
AAAGGAGGCTTTGCACCACTCATTTATTAAACGTGTTGCTGGAAAAGCACACCCAATTTGATAAAAATCTAACTTCCAGCTATGAAATCCAGAGAACTTTTGCACCTGGCAAAGGTTCAGGCGGAAATCAATCGCAGGGTGCACAATGAGACCTGGTCACAGTGAAAGCATGTGCTAGGCCAGAGAGATTTGCTCAGGAACTACTAATATTTTCTTTGCCTCAGCTGACTTAGGTATCAGGATTTCTGTCTGATGCTGAGCAGATAAGCTTGGTAGGGGGCTGGGGGGAATTGAGCATGCCCGCGGGCTGAGAGGGCTGGCCCAAGCAGGGTGGACCTCCTGGGAGTAAATGGCCACCACTGCTCCTCGCGACCCAGCTGGCTCCTGGCAATCAGCACAGGCTGCTCCACCTCCCTCATACCCCAAGCACCTGCAAACCCAGCAGGGGATCCTGCTGTTTTTCAAGTTTATCACCTGGTCAGGGTGGTGTCAAGTCCCCAGAGGGATAACTGTGCCTCTCACCTCCACAGGAGCCCTCAGCGACTTTGTGTGCGGAGCAAACAGCAGAGGAAGATTTTGAACGTGGCTCGGTCCGTCGTGCGTTGCTGAGCACATCCGTGACCCAGAGGTGGCTCTGGCTTTGTGTTTTTATCACCCTCTCTGGTTGCTGGAGACAGGCTCGATGGAGGGTTTCCCTTCCCTGTCAGCGCCCGGCTGCTCCGTCACAGGAGCACAGGGACGTGGGCAGCGGGCCTGCCTCAGGGACGATGGCAGGGGCCCTTCCTGGGACCCCCAGCCCAGGAGGCTGCCTCTGTGCTGGCGATGTCCCCTTCCTGATGAGAGTGTGGTACAAAAACCGCCTGCCTCCTTGCTCCCTGCCCGGGCCTTGCCCTCTGGGCAGGGGGCAGCGTGCCAGGGCCTCCATCATGGCATCCCCGCTCGGCTTTACGGGAGACCAGAGCCTTTCCCCTTAGAGAGGGATCCCCATGGCCCCGGCCTCCCCCTCATATCCCAGAGAGGCCAAACAAGCGGGCCCAGGCCTTTACCCCTGGAGCAGCCGTGGGCAGGGGTGGGAGGTCCTGGCCGGTCAGGGCCACTGAGGCCTGTCAGTGCCTGAGACAGGCCGGGAGGGCGCCCAGCTCCTCACCCCCACGCCGGTGGGATCAGCCCTCGGCCGCCTTCCCCAGAGCTCGGGGACAGGGAACACACGCAGCCCCCGTAGGCTCTTCTGCTTCCTGGCCATTCCGTCTCCCAGCGGGGATGTCGCTGAGAAAGCAGTGGGAGGCCAGGTCTCAGCTAGCCTCACCACCAGGGTTACAAAAGGGGTTCTAAGACCAAACCCGTTCCTCAAAAAGTCAGGATTAAATACCGAAATCCTTGGTGTTGCCTGTGTGCTCAGAAGTGCCGAGGAAAGGGGCTGTGTCAAGAGGGAGGATCTGCTGGAGCAGGGAATGGTCCCTTGGGCTCCCTGTGCTTTCCAGGGAGCGTGCACTGTCCCCTGCCTGCAGCTCTGCCTCCACACAGTGCTTCCAGCCCTACTGCGAGACCAGAAGAATGGAGGTGGGAAGGGACCCCAAGGAACTGGTAGGATGAGGAGGAGGGGAGAGACGCTGGTTTTGAGCAGGTTTTGTCGCAGGTTACTCCTGGAAGGCTGGTCAGGGCGGTGGGTGGGGAGTGCCCTCAGACCCCACATTGATCCCCCTCTAATTCCTGCAGGAGCTCAGAGGGGCAGCGCTGCCCCAGGGGGGGGAGACCATGTTCAGTGTTATCTCAGCCGTGGCTGGTTAAGGGCCTGAGGGGTGCACGTGGTGCCTTGCTGCGGTCAGTACACTGGCACTTCTTGAAATCTCCCTCTGGGACAAGCTGGGGCTGGGCCCTCTGAGGCACACGGGAGGCTGTCGTTGCTTGCACAGCGCCGGCGTGGTGATGCTCAGCGCTGCCCCATCGCCTCCTCCCAGCCCCTCTGCTGCCCTGGGTGTGCCTGTGGCTGGGTCCCGAGGGTGTTAGGGTACCATTCGCTTCTGCCTGTGTTTCCTGCACCCTGGCTCAGGGTGTAGCAGGTGCGTGACTGGGGTTGGTTTTCAGTCTTTGGTTTTGCCTCCTCCTCCAACCCCCTCCCTCCCGCAGAACCACAGCAATTAAGGAGGGGATCTTGCGCTTGTCTTGAGACTGAACTCTGGCTGTGGATTCCTGTTGTTCTGGGGGACCCTGAGCTCCTCACTGGCCCTGTGACAGTGCCTGGAAGAGCGGGCAGAGCTGTGGGCTCAGCCCTAGGGGGGACCGTGTCCGAGCCCTTGGATGGAGCTGCTCGATGGGACGTGTTCCCCTCCCCGGGAGCACAGCTCCCCGGGCTGTGCTGCAGCGGCTCTCCAGCAGCACTCTGAGAGCTGTCCCCACACAGCCTGGGCACGGCCATGAGGTCACACTGGGTCTGTGAGGTCACAATGGGTGAGGTCTGGGAGGTCACAGAGCCCCGTGGTGCCGGCTATAAAAGCCGATCGCTCTGCCCCCAGACCCAACTGCAGCAGCAGCTGCACGGTGCAAGTGTAGGGGACCATGGACCTCATGCGACACCTGCACCTTGTCCTCCTCCTCCTGGTGGCCCTGCATGCCAGGACTGTGTGGACTTATCCGTTGCAAGCACAGGAAGCGGGGAAGCGGGTGGCGCTGCTACAGCCTGTCCGAAGCCAGGGGGCTCTTCTTCCTGGGAAAGGTGGATGTTTTTTTCCCTCTGGTGCTTTACTGAGGGTTTCCTCTGAGTGTGAGAGAGCTCTCCTGGTAAGAAAGCCCGAAGGGGGAGGGTGGGGGGCTGTATGCTGGTTCATCCGCTCCTCGAGAGGTGCTGCATATGGCCTAGAAATTGTTTGGAGAGCTACCAGGTGCCAGCCAAGAGGTCCCCGGGCCCCTCTGCAGCTTTGGCAAGCTTGACCTACGTCTGGCTCCCATGTCCTTACCTGACCCACTTTGAGTGCCTGCAGTTCGCTAAGGCAGCAGTGGATCCCAACATGCAATGGAAACGTTTCTCATCTGTGCTTGCTTCTAGATGAGGGTGGTAGCAATGATGATCCAGCTTCTGGGCTGGATGTTGGCTTGGAGCCCTTGGGGCATCCTGGCGGTAAGTTCTCAATGTCCCTTTCCTTGTAGGAATGAATAATCGTTGGCAATGTGGCAAGAGCTTATACATAAGCAATTTTCCTTAAGATTCTCTCAAGGTTGACACCTCCCTGATGTCTTCACCTCTTCCGAGCCTCGAGCCAGCGAGCAATCTCCCAGGTAAGTCAGTGGGAGAGGGGAGCATTTACCTTTTAATCGTCTTTTGGTGTGAAGTGCAAGTTGCTACTTCCGTGGCTGTATGCTGGTTCATGCGCTCCTCGAGAGGTGCTGCATATGGCCTGGAAATTGTTTGGAGAGCTACCAGGTGCCAGCCAAGAGGTCCCCGGGCCCCTCTGCAGCTTTGGCAAGCTTGACCTACGTCTGGCTCCCATGTCCTTACCTGACCCACTTTGAGTGCCTGCAGTTCGCTAAGGCAGCAGTGGATCCCAACATGCAATGGAAACGTTTCTCATCTGTGCTTGCTTCTAGATGAGGGTGGTAGCAATGATGATCCAGCTTCTGGGCTGGATGTTGGCTTGGAGCCCTTGGGGCATCCTGGCGGTAAGTTCTCAATGTCCCTTTCCTTGAAGGAATGAATAATCGTTGACAATGTGGCAAGAGCTTATACATAAGCAATTTTCCTTAAGATCCTCTCAAGGTTGACAGCTCCCCGACGTCTTCACCTGTTCCGAGCCTCGAGCCAGCGAGCAATCTCCCAGGTAAGTCAGTGGGAGAGAGGAGCATTTACCTTTTAATCGTCTTTTGGTGTGAAGTGCAAGTTGCTACTTCCGTGGCTGTATGCTGGTTCATGCGCTCCTCGAGAGGTGCTGCATATGGCCTGGAAATTGTTTGGAGAGCTACCAGGTGCAAGCCAAGAGGTCCCCGGGCCCCTCTGCAGCTTTGGCAAGCTTGACCTACGTCTGGCTCCCATGTCCTTACCTGACCCACTTTGAGTGCCTACAGCAGTGGATCCCAACATGCAATGGAAACGTTTCTCATCTGTGCTTGCTTCTAGATGAGGGTGGTAGCAATGATGATCCAGCTTCTGGGCTGGATGTTGGCTTGGAGCCCTTGGGGCATCCTGGCGGTAAGTTCTCAATGTCCCTTTCCTTGTAGGAATAATCGTTGACAATGTGGCAAGAGCTTATACATTATCTTGAACTTTGTCACGGGAGCTGTTCTGTCCTGTGCTTGTTTGCAGCTGTGCCTGTTGAAGAAGGTGATGCAGCTTCCGAGCTGGGTTCCAGCAGTGAAGCTCCGGAAGGTGGCACGGGTATGTCATGGCTTTAATCCTCCCTTTGAGAGCTGCCAGCCCAAAGGTCAGCCAGTTGGGCACCTCTGCAGGTGTGAGGACAGAGACCTGCCCGTGTGTGCCCTCTCCTTGCACGATCCCCTTACTGCTGCTGTGATTCAGTTCTGCCGATGTAGGTCATTAGAGATGGCAGAGGCGTCTCCTGGGTGTTCAGAACCGTAGAATTGTCTAGGTTGGAAGGGACCTTTAAGACGGAGTCCAACCATTAACCGAACACTGCCAAAACCACCACTAAACCATGTCCCCAAGCACCACATCTACCCGTCTTTTAAATACCTCCACGGATGGCGATCCGGCCACTTCCCTGGGCAGCCTGTTGCAATGTTTGATAACCCGTTTGGTGAAGAAATTTTTCCTAATTTCCATCCCAAACCTCTCCTGATGCAACTTGAGACCATTTCCTCTTGTCCTATGGCTTGTTTAGTGACAGATGTGCCTGTAGGAAAGACTTTTCCAGCTCCTCAGCTGGATCCTGTACTGGAGTCTGTCTGGCATCGCAGGAGTGAGTCTGTCTCTGCTGACCTCGCAGGCTGTGCACTGGTTTTCCATATTTTATTCATGTGAAATTGAACTGAATACTTTCTGTTAAGGGCCTCCAAGCGCAAAGGAGCAAGCTGAAGGAGAAAAAAAGTCCCCGGCGGCACCTGAAAGCCTCAGACAAATCCTGAGGGGACTGGGCAGAGGACACATTGAGGATATTTCACTCTGCCTTAGCCATGAGACTTGGTGACCGGAGATTTTAGGTAGACGTGTGGACATGCTGTGGCCTGCGCAGCAGGAAGGGATTGATCAGAGCCTCGCAGCAGCAATGCTGGGTTTCCCACTATGCAGGCAGGTGCTGGTGAGCCACAGAGATGGTGCAGAGCCTCTGCTGCCAGTTGTGGTTCAAGTGGAGCGCCGGGGGCAGCCGCTGCCCCAGTTTTACCATTGCATCTCAGAACCGATTTGCAGGTGTCGGCATACAGATTCGAGGGCCTGGCACGTGCTGAACTTGTGTTGAGCTCAGACACAGCACTGCTTTCCCACTGGGCCAGTTGCAGGCAGGAGCAAGGTCCCAAGCAATGCCGGCTGCCCTTTCCTAGTGTGGTTCCATCTGATCCAACTGTTCTGTTTTCTTTCTCAAGAGACGGACCAAGAGGCTATGAATAAGGAGGTGTTTCCAGAAGGAAGGAGCAACTCAGTGCCAGTCCGTGCTGAAGAAACCAAGGCGATGCAAGCCACCGGCATGCTAGGTAATTGCTGTCCCAAGGTCAGCCAGTGTCACCTATCCTATCAGGATCGTTATGTGTCCTCAGACTTCCCCCAGTGCCCACTCTTGCCTCTCATGTCAGCAAGCCAAAGCTGAAAGTATTTTGGGTTTGAGGCATCTGGACCACATTCTGCAGATGATGGGAAATGTGACTCTTGCACAAATGTACCTCCCACTGTAGCTGCATCCCAGAGCCTGCCGTGAGTCCCTAGGGGCCCAAGGCACAAGAGCAGCACAGAGTGGGATCCCTCCCATCATCTGAGAGCCTGACTCCCAGGTTGGGCAGGGGCTTAGAGGGAACCTCCCTGTCCTCTCTGCCTGACCCATGCTGAAGCCTTACCTGTTGTCTCTGCTTTTTGGCGGTGCTGCCACAGTCTATACAAAGGTGTAGGAGCTGTGCCGAGGGGAGGGAGAGTTGGGGTTGTGTGGTGGTGCGCTCCTTTCCCCCCAACAGTGGGGATGGTGATGGCTGCACCCAGCTTACGCTGGACTTTGGGGGACAGATGGCAACATAGTAGACAAAGGCTGTCTGAACCAGAAACCTATCTAGATGTCTCACTGGTGTGCAGATGACTGTAGGACAATCATCATACTCTATAAATAGTGGACAGCCCAGGGCCCGTTGAGTTCTTCAACGGGAGGGTCTCCCTGACAGTTTTGTCTGACCCTGTCCTCTATGCAGTAAATAACGAAATGTACCTTGCCATCAAATCTTGTTAAACCACTGTCACATTTACTATCAAACTTCGTTAAATCATTCTTTTATATCAGTAACTATGTTGGTGTTTCTCTCTTACAAGTGAAGTGTATCACTCCTTCCGTGACAGAATGGCATCCCCTGCTGCAGGGATGGTTTTCGTCCATCCCTCAAAGGAGCAACTGGTCAGGCAGCTGTGCTCCCCCACGTGCTCTCCTTCTGGCCTTCTGAGCTTTGTCCAGTGGGACAACCTGTCCCAAAGAGTGGGAGACTGCCTCCAGGTGTCGGCACTGGGAGGAAATGGTGGAGATCCTGGCTGTATCCAATGTCCTGCAAGCTTACCAGTGGTGCACAGGACAGACTAACGTCCCAAATTGCTTCTCCAGGTGCAGTCGGGGAGAAAGCCGCGATTGTTTCCAATCCTGAGAGGACCACATGTGCTGACTGTCCTGCAGATGTGCGAAGGGGCTGCATGATAGCCACAGCAGCAATCTTAGGTTCTCTGATACTTGCGGTAGTGTCGTGCTGTATCATAATCAAGTGGCAGATCCAGAAAAGACAGTGAGTCATTGATTTTTTTTTCCCCTTTCACTGCTTCCTTAGGTGGCTGCTCGTAGCCAGGAAGCGTTTCTAGTCAGCCTGCTGGGGAGTGGCAAGTTAGAAGTTGGCCAAAAACCTTTGCTAAGGTTTCTGCTGCTGGCATATGCTTTAATTGGCCTTTTCATTCCTGGGCCGCCTTCTTGGGAGCCCTGTCTGATTGGACCCAGTGTTAGCTCAAACTGACCCTGCCTGGGCAAGAGCAGCCCCCTGCAGCGACAGGCATATGCCAAGCAAGGTCAGGATGAGAAAGAGTGGGGGATGAGATTGCCCTAAAATATGCCAGCGGACCCTAAATGGGAACCCACAGTTACTGCCCCTTGCACGCAGGCAGACGGACTCGACGCCTGGGAACCCCTGAGAGATGGACCCGACGCCAGCAGCTGCAGCTCCTCACATCTTGGATCCCTGGAGAACTGTAACTGACACCAGCAGCTGCTGCTCCTGCCTGAAACACCAACGTACCAGACCTTCCATGCTCCCCCGTGCCCCTCCAGCCCATCCCCGGCCACCCACCAGCGGTCCTGGAATCAGCGCAGCACACCCCCCCCCCCCCCCCCAAACACCTCCCCCCCCCCGACCCCAGAGTCCCCTGGCCTGGCCCTCCGGCAGGGACTAAAGGCAACTCTGGGCCACGGTAGGGCATGGGCTGTGCTGATAGAACAGCAGCTTCACAATCAGCCTTTTCTCTCCAAATAAAGGACAGAGCTTTCACACAAGTGTCCGGGTGGTACCAACAGCAAACCCTGCGAGGCACCAGCACTGGCTGAGCTCCATGCCTGGCCACAGCCATGGATGCCCACGGTGTTGGCAGGCAGCAGCCAGGCACGGGGCTCCTCCAACCAGCAGCGGGGCCCCGGGGGACTGAGGGAGCCCGTGGCCATGGCCAGTGACCAACAGTGACCCCAGCCTGCCCAGTTCTCGGTGCTGGAGGCAGTGACGGGAGCCCGACCTGGCTGGTCACACAGACTTGTGTGCATCTGTGGGGTGCAGCAGCACCTATGGCAAGTCCTATGGCTTGTTTAGTGACAGATGTGCCTGTAGGAAAGACTTTTCCAGCTCCTCAGCTGGATCCTGTACTGGAGTCTGTCTGGCATCGCAGGAGTGAGTCTGTCTCTGCTGACCTCGCAGGCTGTGCACTGGTTTTCCTTATTTTATTCATGTGAAATTGAACGGAATACTTTCTGTTAAGGGCCTCTGTGGGCAAAGGAGCAAGCTGAAGGAGAAAAAAAGTCCCTGGTGGCGTCTGAAAGCCTCAGACAAATCCTGAAGGGACTGGGCAGAGGAAACGGTGAGTATATTTCACTCTGCCTTAGCCATGAGACTTGGTGACCGGAGATTTTAGGTAGACGTGTGGACATGCTGTGGCCTGTGCAGCAGGCAGGTGCTGGCGAGCCACAGAGATGGTGCAGAGCCTCTGCTGCCAGTAGTGGTTCAAGCGGAGCGCCGGGGGCAGCCGCTGCCCCAGTTTTACCATTGCATCTCAGAACCGATTTGCAGGTGTCGGCATACAAGTTTGAGGGCCTGGCACGTGCTGAACTTGTGTTGAGCTCAGACACAGCACTGCTTTCCCACTGGGCCAGTTGCAGGCAGGAGCAAGGTCCCAAGCAATGCCGGCTGCCCTTTCCTAGTGCTGGAAGTCGGGTGGAGATGCTGATGCTGCAGGCGTTTTCGGTTGTGCTCAATTTCCCATCTGCAGACTGATAGCTGGGATGGGATGAACGTGACCGTTGCTGTTGCTTTTGGGGAAGGGCATGAGGGCCTTGCGGAGAAGGGCTCCTTCCCCAGCTGGCCCAGCTGCAGCCTCTTCCCATGCTCTTGGAAGGCAGGCATTTAGCGTAACCTTACAGTTTGCCAAAAATGCACTATGTGTAATGCAAACCAGAAGATGTGCAATTTCCTGGTCTCCCAGCAGGTCAGGCGTGGCTGTTGTTTGGAGTAGTGACTAGGTGCAGCCCCGAAAGTCCAGGCGTTTTTTCAAAACCTTATCAATGTCTTTGAGAAGTCTTGCCTCCTGAAGACGCCACCTCCCTGATGGCCAATGGTTCCATCTGATCCAACTGTTCTGCTTTCTTTCTCAAGAGACGGACCAAGAGGCTATGGAAAAGGAGGTGTTTCCAGAAGGAAGGAGCAACTCAGTGCCAGTCCGTGCTGAAGAAACCAAGGCGATGCAAGCCACCGGCATGCTAGGTAATTGCTGTCCCAAGGTCAGCCAGTGTCACCTATCCTATCAGGATCGTTATGTGTCCTCCCAGGTTGGGCAGGGGCTTAGAGGGAACCTCCCTGTCCTCTCTGCCTGACCCGTGCTGAAGCCTTACCTGTTGTCTCTGCTTTTTGGCGGTGCTGCCACAGTCTATACAAAGGTGTAGGAGCTGTGCCGAGGGGAGGGAGAGTTGGGGTTGTGTGGTGGTGTGCTCCTTTCCCCCCAACAGTGGGGATGGTGATGGCTGCACCCAGCTTACGCTGGACTTTGGGGGACAGATGGCAACATAGTAGACAAAGGCTGTCTGAACCAGAAACTTATCTAGATGTCTCACTGGTGTGCAGATGTCTGTAGGCCAGTCATCATACTCTATAAATAGTGGACAGCCCAGGGCCCCTTCAGCCTCTTGAGAATGGTGCTCCCTGCTGCAGGGATGGTTTTTGTCCGTCCCTCGAAGGAGCAACTGGTGAGGCAGCTGTGCTCCCCCACATGCTCTCCTTCTGGCCTTCCGAGTTTTGTACAGTGGGACAACCTGTCCCAAAGGGTGGGCGCGTGCCTCCAGGTGCCGGCACTGGGGGGCAATGGTGGAGATCCTGGCTGTATCCAATGTCCTGCAAGCTTACCAGTGGTGCACAGGACAGACTAACGTCCCAAATTGCTTCTCCAGGTGCAGTCGGGGAGAAAGCCACGATTGTTTCCAATTCTGAGAGGACCACAAATCTTGACTGCCCTGCAAATGTTCGAAAGCGCTGCATGATAGCCACAGCAGCAATCTTAGTTTCTGTGCTACTTGCGATACTGTTGTGCTGTATTGTGGGGCAAAGAGACACCCCACCCCCCCAGTTTACCACCACTCCCTCAGGCTAATCAGGGACAGAGGCTGGATCCAGCCCAGGCTGCTCCATGTTGCTTTCTAGAAGCAAGCAGGCAGCGCGCTGCAAATAACACTTGATCGTATAACAAAAGGAGGCTTTGCACCACTCATTTATTAAACGTGTTGCTGGAAAAGCACACCCAATTTGATAAAAATCTAACTTCCAGCTATGAAATCCAGAGAACTTTTGCACCTGGCAAAGGTTCAGGCGGAAATCAATCGCAGGGTGCACAATGAGACCTGGTCACAGTGAAAGCATGTGCTAGGCCAGAGAGATTTGCTCAGGAACTACTAATATTTTCTTTGCCTCAGCTGACTTAGGTATCAGGATTTCTGTCTGATGCTGAGCAGATAAGCTTGGTAGGGGGCTGGGGGGAATTGAGCATGCCCGCGGGCTGAGAGGGCTGGCCCAAGCAGGGTGGACCTCCTGGGAGTAAATGGCCACCACTGCTCCTCGCGACCCAGCTGGCTCCTGGCAATCAGCACAGGCTGCTCCACCTCCCTCATACCCCAAGCACCTGCAAACCCAGCAGGGGATCCTGCTGTTTTTCAAGTTTATCACCTGGTCAGGGTGGTGTCAAGTCCCCAGAGGGATAACTGTGCCTCTCACCTCCACAGGAGCCCTCAGCGACTTTGTGTGCGGAGCAAACAGCAGAGGAAGATTTTGAACGTGGCTCGGTCCGTCGTGTGTTGCTGAGCACATCCGTGACCCAGAGGTGGCTCTGGCTTTGTGTTTTTATCACCCTCTCTGGTTGCTGGAGACAGGCTCGATGGAGGGTTTCCCTTCCCTGTCAGCGCCCGGCTGCTCCGTCACAGGAGCACAGGGACGTGGGCAGCGGGCCTGCCTCAGGGACGATGGCAGGGGCCCTTCCTGGGACCCCCAGCCCAGGAGGCTGCCTCTGTGCTGGCGATGTCCCCTTCCTGATGAGAGTGTGGTACAAAAACCGCCTGCCTCCTTGCTCCCCGCCCGGGCCTTCCCCTCTGGGCAGGGGGCAGCGTGCCAGGGCCTCCATCATGGCATCCCCGCTCGGCTTTACGGGAGACCAGAGCCTTTCCCCTTAGAGAGGGATCCCCATGGCCCCGGCCTCCCCCTCATATCCCAGAGAGGCCAAACAAGCGGGCCCAGGCCTTTACCCCTGGAGCAGCCGTGGGCAGGGGTGGGAGGTCCTGGCCGGTCAGGGCCACTGAGGCCTGTCAGTGCCTGAGACAGGCCGGGAGGGCGCCCAGCTCCTCACCCCCACGCCGGTGGGATCAGCCCTCGGCCGCCTTCCCCAGAGCTCGGGGACAGGGAACACACGCAGCCCCCGTAGGCTCTTCTGCTTCCTGGCCATTCCGTCTCCCAGCGGGGATGTCGCTGAGAAAGCAGTGGGAGGCCAGGTCTCAGCTAGCCTCACCACCAGGGTTACAAAAGGGGTTCTAGGACCAAACCCGTTCCTCAAAAAGTCAGGATTAAATACCGAAATCCTTGGTGTTGCCTGTGTGCTCAGAAGTGCCGAGGAAAGGGGCTGTGTCAAGAGGGAGGATCTGCTGGAGCAGGGAATGGTCCCTTGGGCTCCCTGTGCTTTCCAGGGAGCGTGCACTGTCCCCTGCCTGCAGCTCTGCCTCCACACAGTGCTTCCAGCCCTACTGCGAGACCAGAAGAATGGAGGTGGGAAGGGACCCCAAGGAACTGGTAGGATGAGGAGGAGGGGAGAGACGCTGGTTTTGAGCAGGTTTTGTCGCAGGTTACTCCTGGAAGGCTGGTCAGGGCGGTGGGTGGGGAGTGCCCTCAGACCCCACATTGATCCCCCTCTAATTCCTGCAGGAGCTCAGAGGGGCAGCGCTGCCCCAGCGGGGGGAGACCATGTTCAGTGTTATCTCAGCCGTGGCTGGTTAAGGGCCTGAGGGGTGCACGTGGTGCCTTGCTGCGGTCAGTACACTGGCACTTCTTGAAATCTCCCTCTGGGACAAGCTGGGGCTGGGCCCTCTGAGGCACACGGGAGGCTGTCGTTGCTTGCACAGCGCCGGCGTGGTGATGCTCAGCGCTGCCCCATCGCCTCCTCCCAGCCCCTCTGCTGCCCTGGGTGTGCCTGTGGCTGGGTCCCGAGGGTGTTAGGGTACCATTCGCTTCTGCCTGTGTTTCCTGCACCCTGGCTCAGGGTGTAGCAGGTGCGTGACTGGGGTTGGTTTTCAGTCTTTGGTTTTGCCTCCTCCTCCAACCCCCTCCCTCCCGCAGAACCACAGCAATTAAGGAGGGGATCTTGCGCTTGTCTTGAGACTGAACTCTGGCTGTGGATTCCTGTTGTTCTGGGGGACCCTGAGCTCCTCACTGGCCCTGTGACAGTGCCTGGAAGAGCGGGCAGAGCTGTGGGCTCAGCCCTAGGGGGGACCGTGTCCGAGCCCTTGGATGGAGCTGCTCGATGGGACGTGTTCCCCTCCCCGGGAGCACAGCTCCCCGGGCTGTGCTGCAGCGGCTCTCCAGCAGCACTCTGAGAGCTGTCCCCACACAGCCTGGGCACGGCCATGAGGTCACACTGGGTCTGTGAGGTCACAATGGGTGAGGTCTGGGAGGTCACAGAGCCCCGTGGTGCCGGCTATAAAAGCCGATCACTCAGCCCCCAGACCCAACTGCAGCAGCAGCTGCACAGTGCGAGTGTAGGGGACCATGGACCTCATGCGACACCTGCACCTTGTCCTCCTCCTCCTGGTGGCCCTGCATGCCAGGACTGTGTGGACTTATCCGTTGCAAGCACAGGAAGCGGGGAAGCGGGTGGCGCTGCTACAGCCTGTCCAAAGCCAGGGGGCTCTTCTTCCTGGGAAAGGTGGATGTTTTTTTCCCTCTGGTGCTTTACTGAGGGTTTCCTCTGAGTGTGAGAGAGCTCTCCTGGTAAGAAAGCCCGAAGGGGGAGGGTGGGGGGCTGTATGCTGGTTCATCCGCTCCTCGAGAGGTGCTGCATATGGCCTAGAAATTGTTTGGAGAGCTACCAGGTGCCAGCCAAGAGGTCCCCAGGCCCCTCTGCAGCTTTGGCAAGCTTGACCTACGTCTGGCTCCCATGTCCTTACCTGACCCACTTTGAGTGCCTGCAGTTCGCTAAGGCAGCAGTGGATCCCAACATGCAATGGAAACGTTTCTCATCTGTGCTTGCTTCTAGATGAGGGTGGTAGCAATGATGATCCAGCTTCTGGGCTGGATGTTGGCTTGGAGCCCTTGGGGCATCCTGGCGGTAAGTTCTCAATGTCCCTTTCCTTGTAGGAATGAATAATCGTTGGCAATGTGGCAAGAGCTTATACATAAGCAATTTTCCTTAAGATTCTCTCAAGGTTGACACCTCCCTGATGTCTTCACCTCTTCCGAGCCTCGAGCCAGCGAGCAATCTCCCAGGTAAGTCAGTGGGAGAGGGGAGCATTTACCTTTTAATCGTCTTTTGGTGTGAAGTGCAAGTTGCTACTTCCGTGGCTGTATGCTGGTTCATGCGCTCCTCGAGAGGTGCTGCATATGGCCTGGAAATTGTTTGGAGAGCTACCAGGTGCCAGCCAAGAGGTCCCCGGGCCCCTCTGCAGCTTTGGCAAGCTTGACCTACGTCTGGCTCCCATGTCCTTACCTGACCCACTTTGAGTGCCTGCAGTTCGCTAAGGCAGCAGTGGATCCCAACATGCAATGGAAACGTTTCTCATCTGTGCTTGCTTCTAGATGAGGGTGGTAGCAATGATGATCCAGCTTCTGGGCTGGATGTTGGCTTGGAGCCCTTGGGGCATCCTGGCGGTAAGTTCTCAATGTCCCTTTCCTTGAAGGAATGAATAATCGTTGACAATGTGGCAAGAGCTTATACATAAGCAATTTTCCTTAAGATCCTCTCAAGGTTGACAGCTCCCCGACGTCTTCACCTGTTCCGAGCCTCGAGCCAGCGAGCAATCTCCCAGGTAAGTCAGTGGGAGAGAGGAGCATTTACCTTTTAATCGTCTTTTGGTGTGAAGTGCAAGTTGCTACTTCCGTGGCTGTATGCTGGTTCATGCGCTCCTCGAGAGGTGCTGCATATGGCCTGGAAATTGTTTGGAGAGCTACCAGGTGCAAGCCAAGAGGTCCCCGGGCCCCTCTGCAGCTTTGGCAAGCTTGACCTACGTCTGGCTCCCATGTCCTTACCTGACCCACTTTGAGTGCCTACAGCAGTGGATCCCAACATGCAATGGAAACGTTTCTCATCTGTGCTTGCTTCTAGATGAGGGTGGTAGCAATGATGATCCAGCTTCTGGGCTGGATGTTGGCTTGGAGCCCTTGGGGCATCCTGGCGGTAAGTTCTCAATGTCCCTTTCCTTGTAGGAATAATCGTTGACAATGTGGCAAGAGCTTATACATTATCTTGAACTTTGTCACGGGAGCTGTTCTGTCCTGTGCTTGTTTGCAGCTGTGCCTGTTGAAGAAGGTGATGCAGCTTCCGAGCTGGGTTCCAGCAGTGAAGCTCCGGAAGGTGGCACGGGTATGTCATGGCTTTAATCCTCCCTTTGAGAGCTGCCAGCCCAAAGGTCAGCCAGTTGGGCACCTCTGCAGGTGTGAGGACAGAGACCTGCCCGTGTGTGCCCTCTCCTTGCACGATCCCCTTACTGCTGCTGTGATTCAGTTCTGCCGATGTAGGTCATAAGAGATGGCAGAGGCGTCTCCTGGGTGTTCAGAACCGTAGAATTGTCTAGGTTGGAAGGGACCTTTAAGACGGAGTCCAACCATTAACCGAACACTGCCAAAACCACCACTAAACCATGTCCCCAAGCACCACATCTACCCGTCTTTTAAATACCTCCACGGATGGCGATCCGGCCACTTCCCTGGGCAGCCTGTTGCAATGTTTGATAACCCTTTTGGTGAAGAAATTTTTCCTAATTTCCATCCCAAACCTCTCCTGATGCAACTTGAGACCATTTCCTCTTGTCCTATGGCTTGTTTAGTGACAGATGTGCCTGTAGGAAAGACTTTTCCAGCTCCTCAGCTGGATCCTGTACTGGAGTCTGTCTGGCATCGCAGGAGTGAGTCTGTCTCTGCTGACCTCGCAGGCTGTGCACTGGTTTTCCATATTTTATTCATGTGAAATTGAACTGAATACTTTCTGTTAAGGGCCTCCAAGCGCAAAGGAGCAAGCTGAAGGAGAAAAAAAGTCCCCGGCGGCACCTGAAAGCCTCAGACAAATCCTGAGGGGACTGGGCAGAGGACACATTGAGTATATTTCACTCTGCCTTAGCCATGAGACTTGGTGACCGGAGATTTTAGGTAGACGTGTGGACATGCTGTGGCCTGCGCAGCAGGAAGGGATTGATCAGAGCCTCGCAGCAGCAATGCTGGGTTTCCCACTATGCAGGCAGGTGCTGGTGAGCCACAGAGATGGTGCAGAGCCTCTGCTGCCAGTTGTGGTTCAAGTGGAGCGCCGGGGGCAGCCGCTGCCCCAGTTTTACCATTGCATCTCAGAACCGATTTGCAGGTGTCGGCATACAGATTCGAGGGCCTGGCACGTGCTGAACTTGTGTTGAGCTCAGACACAGCACTGCTTTCCCACTGGGCCAGTTGCAGGCAGGAGCAAGGTCCCAAGCAATGCCGGCTGCCCTTTCCTAGTGTGGTTCCATCTGATCCAACTGTTCTGTTTTCTTTCTCAAGAGACGGACCAAGAGGCTATGAATAAGGAGGTGTTTCCAGAAGGAAGGAGCAACTCAGTGCCAGTCCGTGCTGAAGAAACCAAGGCGATGCAAGCCACCGGCATGCTAGGTAATTGCTGTCCCAAGGTCAGCCAGTGTCACCTATCCTATCAGGATCGTTATGTGTCCTCAGACTTCCCCCAGTGCCCACTCTTGCCTCTCATGTCAGCAAGCCAAAGCTGAAAGTATTTTGGGTTTGAGGCATCTGGACCACATTCTGCAGATGATGGGAAATGTGACTCTTGCACAAATGTACCTCCCACTGTAGCTGCATCCCAGAGCCTGCCGTGAGTCCCTAGGGGCCCAAGGCACAAGAGCAGCACAGAGTGGGATCCCTCCCATCATCTGAGAGCCTGACTCCCAGGTTGGGCAGGGGCTTAGAGGGAACCTCCCTGTCCTCTCTGCCTGACCCATGCTGAAGCCTTACCTGTTGTCTCTGCTTTTTGGCGGTGCTGCCACAGTCTATACAAAGGTGTAGGAGCTGTGCCGAGGGGAGGGAGAGTTGGGGTTGTGTGGTGGTGCGCTCCTTTCCCCCCAACAGTGGGGATGGTGATGGCTGCACCCAGCTTACGCTGGACTTTGGGGGACAGATGGCAACATAGTAGACAAAGGCTGTCTGAACCAGAAACCTATCTAGATGTCTCACTGGTGTGCAGATGACTGTAGGACAATCATCATACTCTATAAATAGTGGACAGCCCAGGGCCCGTTGAGTTCTTCAACGGGAGGGTCTCCCTGACAGTTTTGTCTGACCCTGTCCTCTATGCAGTAAATAACGAAATGTACCTTGCCATCAAATCTTGTTAAACCACTGTCACATTTACTATCAAACTTCGTTAAATCATTCTTTTATATCAGTAACTATGTTGGTGTTTCTCTCTTACAAGTGAAGTGTATCACTCCTTCCGTGACAGAATGGCATCCCCTGCTGCAGGGATGGTTTTCGTCCATCCCTCAAAGGAGCAACTGGTCAGGCAGCTGTGCTCCCCCACGTGCTCTCCTTCTGGCCTTCTGAGCTTTGTCCAGTGGGACAACCTGTCCCAAAGAGTGGGAGACTGCCTCCAGGTGTCGGCACTGGGAGGAAATGGTGGAGATCCTGGCTGTATCCAATGTCCTGCAAGCTTACCAGTGGTGCACAGGACAGACTAACGTCCCAAATTGCTTCTCCAGGTGCAGTCGGGGAGAAAGCCGCGATTGTTTCCAATCCTGAGAGGACCACATGTGCTGACTGTCCTGCAGATGTGCGAAGGGGCTGCATGATAGCCACAGCAGCAATCTTAGGTTCTCTGATACTTGCGGTAGTGTCGTGCTGTATCATAATCAAGTGGCAGATCCAGAAAAGACAGTGAGTCATTGATTTTTTTTTCCCCTTTCACTGCTTCCTTAGGTGGCTGCTCGTAGCCAGGAAGCGTTTCTAGTCAGCCTGCTGGGGAGTGGCAAGTTAGAAGTTGGCCAAAAACCTTTGCTAAGGTTTCTGCTGCTGGCATATGCTTTAATTGGCCTTTTCATTCCTGGGCCGCCTTCTTGGGAGCCCTGTCTGATTGGACCCAGTGTTAGCTCAAACTGACCCTGCCTGGGCAAGAGCAGCCCCCTGCAGCGACAGGCATATGCCAAGCAAGGTCAGGATGAGAAAGAGTGGGGGATGAGATTGCCCTAAAATATGCCAGCGGACCCTAAATGGGAACCCACAGTTACTGCCCCTTGCACGCAGGCAGACGGACTCGACGCCTGGGAACCCCTGAGAGATGGACCCGACGCCAGCAGCTGCAGCTCCTCACATCTTGGATCCCTGGAGAACTGTAACTGACACCAGCAGCTGCTGCTCCTGCCTGAAACACCAACGTACCAGACCTTCCATGCTCCCCCGTGCCCCTCCAGCCCATCCCCGGCCACCCACCAGCGGTCCTGGAATCAGCGCAGCACCCCCCCCCCCCCCCCCCAAACACCTCCCCCCCCCGACCCCAGAGTCCCCTGGCCTGGCCCTCCGGCAGGGACTAAAGGCAACTCTGGGCCACGGTAGGGCATGGGCTGTGCTGATAGAACAGCAGCTTCACAATCAGCCTTTTCTCTCCAAATAAAGGACAGAGCTTTCACACAAGTGTCCGGGTGGTACCAACAGCAAACCCTGCGAGGCACCAGCACTGGCTGAGCTCCATGCCTGGCCACAGCCATGGATGCCCACGGTGTTGGCAGGCAGGAGCCAGGCACGGGGCTCCTCCAACCAGCAGCGGGGCCCCGGGGGACTGAGGGAGCCCGTGGCCATGGCCAGTGACCAACAGTGACCCCAGCCTGCCCAGTTCTCGGTGCTGGAGGCAGTGACGGGAGCCCGACCTGGCTGGTCACACAGACTTGTGTGCATCTGTGGGGTGCAGCAGCACCTATGGCAAGTCCTATGGCTTGTTTAGTGACAGATGTGCCTGTAGGAAAGACTTTTCCAGCTCCTCAGCTGGATCCTGTACTGGAGTCTGTCTGGCATCGCAGGAGTGAGTCTGTCTCTGCTGACCTCGCAGGCTGTGCACTGGTTTTCCTTATTTTATTCATGTGAAATTGAACGGAATACTTTCTGTTAAGGGCCTCTGTGGGCAAAGGAGCAAGCTGAAGGAGAAAAAAAGTCCCTGGTGGCGTCTGAAAGCCTCAGACAAATCCTGAAGGGACTGGGCAGAGGAAACGGTGAGTATATTTCACTCTGCCTTAGCCATGAGACTTGGTGACCGGAGATTTTAGGTAGACGTGTGGACATGCTGTGGCCTGTGCAGCAGGCAGGTGCTGGCGAGCCACAGAGATGGTGCAGAGCCTCTGCTGCCAGTAGTGGTTCAAGCGGAGCGCCGGGGGCAGCCGCTGCCCCAGTTTTACCATTGCATCTCAGAACCGATTTGCAGGTGTCGGCATACAAGTTTGAGGGCCTGGCACGTGCTGAACTTGTGTTGAGCTCAGACACAGCACTGCTTTCCCACTGGGCCAGTTGCAGGCAGGAGCAAGGTCCCAAGCAATGCCGGCTGCCCTTTCCTAGTGCTGGAAGTCGGGTGGAGATGCTGATGCTGCAGGCGTTTTCGGTTGTGCTCAATTTCCCATCTGCAGACTGATAGCTGGGATGGGATGAACGTGACCGTTGCTGTTGCTTTTGGGGAAGGGCATGAGGGCCTTGCGGAGAAGGGCTCCTTCCCCAGCTGGCCCAGCTGCAGCCTCTTCCCATGCTCTTGGAAGGCAGGCATTTAGCGTAACCTTACAGTTTGCCAAAAATGCACTATGTGTAATGCAAACCAGAAGATGTGCAATTTCCTGGTCTCCCAGCAGGTCAGGCGTGGCTGTTGTTTGGAGTAGTGACTAGGTGCAGCCCCGAAAGTCCAGGCGTTTTTTCAAAACCTTATCAATGTCTTTGAGAAGTCTTGCCTCCTGAAGACGCCACCTCCCTGATGGCCAATGGTTCCATCTGATCCAACTGTTCTGCTTTCTTTCTCAAGAGACGGACCAAGAGGCTATGGAAAAGGAGGTGTTTCCAGAAGGAAGGAGCAACTCAGTGCCAGTCCGTGCTGAAGAAACCAAGGCGATGCAAGCCACCGGCATGCTAGGTAATTGCTGTCCCAAGGTCAGCCAGTGTCACCTATCCTATCAGGATCGTTATGTGTCCTCCCAGGTTGGGCAGGGGCTTAGAGGGAACCTCCCTGTCCTCTCTGCCTGACCCGTGCTGAAGCCTTACCTGTTGTCTCTGCTTTTTGGCGGTGCTGCCACAGTCTATACAAAGGTGTAGGAGCTGTGCCGAGGGGAGGGAGAGTTGGGGTTGTGTGGTGGTGTGCTCCTTTCCCCCCAACAGTGGGGATGGTGATGGCTGCACCCAGCTTACGCTGGACTTTGGGGGACAGATGGCAACATAGTAGACAAAGGCTGTCTGAACCAGAAACTTATGTAGATGTCTCACTGGTGTGCAGATGTCTGTAGGCCAAACATCATACTCTATAAATAGTGGACAGCCCAGGGCCCCTTCAGCCTCTTGAGAATGGTGCTCCCTGCTGCAGGGATGGTTTTTGTCCGTCCCTCGAAGGAGCAACTGGTGAGGCAGCTGTGCTCCCCCACATGCTCTCCTTCTGGCCTTCCGAGTTTTGTACAGTGGGACAACCTGTCCCAAAGGGTGGGCGCGTGCCTCCAGGTGCCGGCACTGGGGGGCAATGGTGGAGATCCTGGCTGTATCCAATGTCCTGCAAGCTTACCAGTGGTGCACAGGACAGACTAACGTCCCAAATTGCTTCTCCAGGTGCAGTCGGGGAGAAAGCCACGATTGTTTCCAATTCTGAGAGGACCACAAATCTTGACTGCCCTGCAAATGTTCGAAAGCGCTGCATGATAGCCACAGCAGCAATCTTAGTTTCTGTGCTACTTGCGATACTGTTGTGCTGTATTGTGGGGCAAAGAGACACCCCACCCCCCCAGTTTACCACCACTCCCTCAGGCTAATCAGGGACAGAGGCTGGATCCAGCCCAGGCTGCTCCATGTTGCTTTCTAGAAGCAAGCAGGCAGCGCGCTGCAAATAACACTTGATCGTATAACAAAAGGAGGCTTTGCACCACTCATTTATTAAACGTGTTGCTGGAAAAGCACACCCAATTTGATAAAAATCTAACTTCCAGCTATGAAATCCAGAGAACTTTTGCACCTGGCAAAGGTTCAGGCGGAAATCAATCGCAGGGTGCACAATGAGACCTGGTCACAGTGAAAGCATGTGCTAGGCCAGAGAGATTTGCTCAGGAACTACTAATATTTTCTTTGCCTCAGCTGACTTAGGTATCAGGATTTCTGTCTGATGCTGAGCAGATAAGCTTGGTAGGGGGCTGGGGGGAATTGAGCATGCCCGCGGGCTGAGAGGGCTGGCCCAAGCAGGGTGGACCTCCTGGGAGTAAATGGCCACCACTGCTCCTCGCGACCCAGCTGGCTCCTGGCAATCAGCACAGGCTGCTCCACCTCCCTCATACCCCAAGCACCTGCAAACCCAGCAGGGGATCCTGCTGTTTTTCAAGTTTATCACCTGGTCAGGGTGGTGTCAAGTCCCCAGAGGGATAACTGTGCCTCTCACCTCCACAGGAGCCCTCAGCGACTTTGTGTGCGGAGCAAACAGCAGAGGAAGATTTTGAACGTGGCTCGGTCCGTCGTGTGTTGCTGAGCACATCCGTGACCCAGAGGTGGCTCTGGCTTTGTGTTTTTATCACCCTCTCTGGTTGCTGGAGACAGGCTCGATGGAGGGTTTCCCTTCCCTGTCAGCGCCCGGCTGCTCCGTCACAGGAGCACAGGGACGTGGGCAGCGGGCCTGCCTCAGGGACGATGGCAGGGGCCCTTCCTGGGACCCCCAGCCCAGGAGGCTGCCTCTGTGCTGGCGATGTCCCCTTCCTGATGAGAGTGTGGTACAAAAACCGCCTGCCTCCTTGCTCCCCGCCCGGGCCTTCCCCTCTGGGCAGGGGGCAGCGTGCCAGGGCCTCCATCATGGCATCCCCGCTCGGCTTTACGGGAGACCAGAGCCTTTCCCCTTAGAGAGGGATCCCCATGGCCCCGGCCTCCCCCTCATATCCCAGAGAGGCCAAACAAGCGGGCCCAGGCCTTTACCCCTGGAGCAGCCGTGGGCAGGGGTGGGAGGTCCTGGCCGGTCAGGGCCACTGAGGCCTGTCAGTGCCTGAGACAGGCCGGGAGGGCGCCCAGCTCCTCACCCCCACGCCGGTGGGATCAGCCCTCGGCCGCCTTCCCCAGAGCTCGGGGACAGGGAACACACGCAGCCCCCGTAGGCTCTTCTGCTTCCTGGCCATTCCGTCTCCCAGCGGGGATGTCGCTGAGAAAGCAGTGGGAGGCCAGGTCTCAGCTAGCCTCACCACCAGGGTTACAAAAGGGGTTCTAGGACCAAACCCGTTCCTCAAAAAGTCAGGATTAAATACCGAAATCCTTGGTGTTGCCTGTGTGCTCAGAAGTGCCGAGGAAAGGGGCTGTGTCAAGAGGGAGGATCTGCTGGAGCAGGGAATGGTCCCTTGGGCTCCCTGTGCTTTCCAGGGAGCGTGCACTGTCCCCTGCCTGCAGCTCTGCCTCCACACAGTGCTTCCAGCCCTACTGCGAGACCAGAAGAATGGAGGTGGGAAGGGACCCCAAGGAACTGGTAGGATGAGGAGGAGGGGAGAGACGCTGGTTTTGAGCAGGTTTTGTCGCAGGTTACTCCTGGAAGGCTGGTCAGGGCGGTGGGTGGGGAGTGCCCTCAGACCCCACATTGATCCCCCTCTAATTCCTGCAGGAGCTCAGAGGGGCAGCGCTGCCCCGGGGGGGGGAGACCATGTTCAGTGTTATCTCAGCCGTGGCTGGTTAAGGGCCTGAGGGGTGCACGTGGTGCCTTGCTGCGGTCAGTACACTGGCACTTCTTGAAATCTCCCTCTGGGACAAGCTGGGGCTGGGCCCTCTGAGGCACACGGGAGGCTGTCGTTGCTTGCACAGCGCCGGCGTGGTGATGCTCAGCGCTGCCCCATCGCCTCCTCCCAGCCCCTCTGCTGCCCTGGGTGTGCCTGTGGCTGGGTCCCGAGGGTGTTAGGGTACCATTCGCTTCTGCCTGTGTTTCCTGCACCCTGGCTCAGGGTGTAGCAGGTGCGTGACTGGGGTTGGTTTTCAGTCTTTGGTTTTGCCTCCTCCTCCAACCCCCTCCCTCCCGCAGAACCACAGCAATTAAGGAGGGGATCTTGCGCTTGTCTTGAGACTGAACTCTGGCTGTGGATTCCTGTTGTTCTGGGGGACCCTGAGCTCCTCACTGGCCCTGTGACAGTGCCTGGAAGAGCGGGCAGAGCTGTGGGCTCAGCCCTAGGGGGGACCGTGTCCGAGCCCTTGGATGGAGCTGCTCGATGGGACGTGTTCCCCTCCCCGGGAGCACAGCTCCCCGGGCTGTGCTGCAGCGGCTCTCCAGCAGCACTCTGAGAGCTGTCCCCACACAGCCTGGGCACGGCCATGAGGTCACACTGGGTCTGTGAGGTCACAATGGGTGAGGTCTGGGAGGTCACAGAGCCCCGTGGTGCCGGCTATAAAAGCCGATCGCTCTGCCCCCAGACCCAACTGCAGCAGCAGCTGCACGGTGCAAGTGTAGGGGACCATGGACCTCATGCGACACCTGCACCTTGTCCTCCTCCTCCTGGTGGCCCTGCATGCCAGGACTGTGTGGACTTATCCGTTGCAAGCACAGGAAGCGGGGAAGCGGGTGGCGCTGCTACAGCCTGTCCGAAGCCAGGGGGCTCTTCTTCCTGGGAAAGGTGGATGTTTTTTTCCCTCTGGTGCTTTACTGAGGGTTTCCTCTGAGTGTGAGAGAGCTCTCCTGGTAAGAAAGCCCGAAGGGGGAGGGTGGGGGGCTGTATGCTGGTTCATCCGCTCCTCGAGAGGTGCTGCATATGGCCTAGAAATTGTTTGGAGAGCTACCAGGTGCCAGCCAAGAGGTCCCCGGGCCCCTCTGCAGCTTTGGCAAGCTTGACCTACGTCTGGCTCCCATGTCCTTACCTGACCCACTTTGAGTGCCTGCAGTTCGCTAAGGCAGCAGTGGATCCCAACATGCAATGGAAACGTTTCTCATCTGTGCTTGCTTCTAGATGAGGGTGGTAGCAATGATGATCCAGCTTCTGGGCTGGATGTTGGCTTGGAGCCCTTGGGGCATCCTGGCGGTAAGTTCTCAATGTCCCTTTCCTTGTAGGAATGAATAATCGTTGGCAATGTGGCAAGAGCTTATACATAAGCAATTTTCCTTAAGATTCTCTCAAGGTTGACACCTCCCTGATGTCTTCACCTCTTCCGAGCCTCGAGCCAGCGAGCAATCTCCCAGGTAAGTCAGTGGGAGAGGGGAGCATTTACCTTTTAATAGTCTTTTGGTGTGAAGTGCAAGTTGCTACTTCCGTGGCTGTATGCTGGTTCATGCGCTCCTCGAGAGGTGCTGCATATGGCCTGGAAATTGTTTGGAGAGCTACCAGGTGCCAGCCAAGAGGTCCCTGGGCCCCTCTGCAGCTTTGGCAAGCTTGACCTACGTCTGGCTCCCGTGTCCTTACCTGACCCACTTTGAGTGCCTACAGCAGTGGATCCCAACATGCAATGGAAACGTTTCTCATCTGTGCTTGCTTCTAGATGAGGGTGGTAGCAATGATGATCCAGCTTCTGGGCTGGATGTTGGCTTGGAGCCCTTGGGGCATCCTGGCGGTAAGTTCTCAATGTCCCTTTCCTTGAAGGAATGAATAATCGTTGACAATGTGGCAAGAGCTTATACATAAGCAATTTTCCTTAAGATCCTCTCAAGGTTGACAGCTCCCCGACGTCTTCACCTGTTCCGAGCCTCGAGCCAGCGAGCAATCTCCCAGGTAAGTCAGTGGGAGAGAGGAGCATTTACCTTTTAATCGTCTTTTGGTGTGAAGTGCAAGTTGCTACTTCCGTGGCTGTATGCTGGTTCATGCGCTCCTCGAGAGGTGCTGCATATGGCCTGGAAATTGTTTGGAGAGCTACCAGGTGCCAGCCAAGAGGTCCCTGGGCCCCTCTGCAGCTTTGGCAAGCTTGACCTACGTCTGGCTCCCGTGTCCTTACCTGACCCACTTTGAGTGCCTACAGCAGTGGATCCCAACATGCAATGGAAACGTTTCTCATCTGTGCTTGCTTCTAGATGAGGGTGGTAGCAATGATGATCCAGCTTCTGGGCTGGATGTTGGCTTGGAGCCCTTGGGGCATCCTGGCGGTAAGTTCTCAATGTCCCTTTCCTTGTAGGAATAATCGTTGACAATGTGGCAAGAGCTTATACATTATCTTGAACTTTGTCACGGGAGCTGTTCTGTCCTGTGCTTGTTTGCAGCTGTGCCTGTTGAAGAAGGTGATGCAGCTTCCGAGCTGGGTTCCAGCAGTGAAGCTCCGGAAGGTGGCATGGGTATGTCATGGCTTTAATCCTCCCTTTGAGAGCTGCCAGCCCAAAGGTCAGCCAGTCGGGCACCTCTGCAGGTGTGAAGACAGAGACCTGCCCGTGTGTGCCCTCTCCTTGCACGATCCCCTTACTGCTGCTGTGATTCAGTTCTGCCGATGTAGGTCATAAGAGATGGCAGAGGCGTCTCCTGGGTGTTCAGAACCGTAGAATTGTCTAGGTTGGAAGGGACCTTTAAGACGGAGTCCAACCATTAACCGAACACTGCCAAAACCACCACTAAACCATGTCCCCAAGCACCACATCTACCCGTCTTTTAAATACCTCCACGGATGGCGATCCGGCCACTTCCCTGGGCAGCCTGTTGCAATGTTTGATAACCCTTTTGGTGAAGAAATTTTTCCTAATTTCCATCCCAAACCTCTCCTGATGCAACTTGAGACCATTTCCTCTTGTCCTATGGCTTGTTTAGTGACAGATGTGCCTGTAGGAAAGACTTTTCCAGCTCCTCAGCTGGATCCTGTACTGGAGTCTGTCTGGCATCGCAGGAGTGAGTCTGTCTCTGCTGACCTCGCAGGCTGTGCACTGGTTTTCCATATTTTATTCATGTGAAATTGAACTGAATACTTTCTGTTAAGGGCCTCCAAGCGCAAAGGAGCAAGCTGAAGGAGAAAAAAAGTCCCCGGCGGCACCTGAAAGCCTCAGACAAATCCTGAGGGGACTGGGCAGAGGACACATTGAGTATATTTCACTCTGCCTTAGCCATGAGACTTGGTGACCGGAGATTTTAGGTAGACGTGTGGACATGCTGTGGCCTGCGCAGCAGGAAGGGATTGATCAGAGCCTCGCAGCAGCAATGCTGGGTTTCCCACTATGCAGGCAGGTGCTGGTGAGCCACAGAGATGGTGCAGAGCCTCTGCTGCCAGTTGTGGTTCAAGTGGAGCGCCGGGGGCAGCCGCTGCCCCAGTTTTACCATTGCATCTCAGAACCGATTTGCAGGTGTCGGCATACAGATTCGAGGGCCTGGCACGTGCTGAACTTGTGTTGAGCTCAGACACAGCACTGCTTTCCCACTGGGCCAGTTGCAGGCAGGAGCAAGGTCCCAAGCAATGCCGGCTGCCCTTTCCTAGTGTGGTTCCATCTGATCCAACTGTTCTGTTTTCTTTCTCAAGAGACGGACCAAGAGGCTATGAATAAGGAGGTGTTTCCAGAAGGAAGGAGCAACTCAGTGCCAGTCCGTGCTGAAGAAACCAAGGCGATGCAAGCCACCGGCATGCTAGGTAATTGCTGTCCCAAGGTCAGCCAGTGTCACCTATCCTATCAGGATCGTTATGTGTCCTCAGACTTCCCCCAGTGCCCACTCTTGCCTCTCATGTCAGCAAGCCAAAGCTGAAAGTATTTTGGGTTTGAGGCATCTGGACCACATTCTGCAGATGATGGGAAATGTGACTCTTGCACAAATGTACCTCCCACTGTAGCTGCATCCCAGAGCTTGCCGTGAGTCCCTAGGGGCCCAAGGCACAAGAGCAGCACAGAGTGGGATCCCTCCCATCATCTGAGGGCCTGACTCCCAGGTTGGGCAGGGGCTTAGAGGGAACCTCCCTGTCCTCTCTGCCTGACCCATGCTGAAGCCTTACCTGTTGTCTCTGCTTTTTGGCGGTGCTGCCACAGTCTATACAAAGGTGTAGGAGCTGTGCCGAGGGGAGGGAGAGTTGGGGTTGTGTGGTGGTGCGCTCCTTTCCCCCCAACAGTGGGGATGGTGATGGCTGCACCCAGCTTACGCTGGACTTTGGGGGACAGATGGCAACATAGTAGACAAAGGCTGTCTGAACCAGAAACCTATCTAGATGTCTCACTGGTGTGCAGATGACTGTAGGACAATCATCACACTCTATAAATAGTGGACAGCCCAGGGCCCGTTGAGTTCTTCAACGGGAGGGTCTCCCTGACAGTTTTGTCTGACCCTGTCCTCTATGCAGTAAATAACGAAATGTACCTTGCCATCAAATCTTGTTAAACCACTGTCACATTTACTATCAAACTTCGTTAAATCATTCTTTTATATCAGTAACTATGTTGGTGTTTCTCTCTTACAAGTGAAGTGTATCACTCCTTCCGTGACAGAATGGCATCCCCTGCTGCAGGGATGGTTTTCGTCCATCCCTCAAAGGAGCAACTGGTCAGGCAGCTGTGCTCCCCCACGTGCTCTCCTTCTGGCCTTCTGAGTTTTGTCCAGTGGGACAACCTGTCCCAAAGAGTGGGAGACTGCCTCCAGGTGTCGGCACTGGGAGGAAATGGTGGAGATCCTGGCTGTATCCAATGTCCTGCAAGCTTACCAGTGGTGCACAGGACAGACTAACGTCCCAAATTGCTTCTCCAGGTGCAGTCGGGGAGAAAGCCGCGATTGTTTCCAATCCTGAGAGGACCACATGTGCTGACTGTCCTGCAGATGTGCGAAGGGGCTGCATGATAGCCACAGCAGCAATCTTAGGTTCTCTGATACTTGCGGTAGTGTCGTGCTGTATCATAATCAAGTGGCAGATCCAGAAAAGACAGTGAGTCATTGATTTTTTTTTCCCCTTTCACTGCTTCCTTAGGTGGCTGCTCGTAGCCAGGAAGCGTTTCTAGTCAGCCTGCTGGGGAGTGGCAAGTTAGAAGTTGGCCAAAAACCTTTGCTAAGGTTTCTGCTGCTGGCATATGCTTTAATTGGCCTTTTCATTCCTGGGCCGCCTTCTTGGGAGCCCTGTCTGATTGGACCCAGTGTTAGCTCAAACTGACCCTGCCTGGGCAAGAGCAGCCCCCAGCAGCGACAGGCATATGCCAAGCAAGGTCAGGATGAGAAAGAGTGGGGGATGAGATTGCCCTAAAATATGCCAGCGGACCCTAAATGGGAACCCACAGTTACTGCCCCTTGCACGCAGGCAGACGGACTCGACGCCTGGGAACCCCTGAGAGATGGACCCGACGCCAGCAGCTGCAGCTCCTCACATCTTGGATCCCTGGAGAACTGTAACTGACACCAGCAGCTGCTGCTCCTGCCTGAAACACCAACGTACCAGACCTTCCATGCTCCCCCGTGCCCCTCCAGCCCATCCCCGGCCACCCACCAGCGGTCCTGGAATCAGCGCAGCACCCCCCCCCCCCCCCCCCAAACACCTCCCCCCCCCGACCCCAGAGTCCCCTGGCCTGGCCCTCCGGCAGGGACTAAAGGCAACTCTGGGCCACGGTAGGGCATGGGCTGTGCTGATAGAACAGCAGCTTCACAATCAGCCTTTTCTCTCCAAATAAAGGACAGAGCTTTCACACAAGTGTCCGGGTGGTACCAACAGCAAACCCTGCGAGGCACCAGCACTGGCTGAGCTCCATGCCTGGCCACAGCCATGGATGCCCACGGTGTTGGCAGGCAGCAGCCAGGCACGGGGCTCCTCCAACCAGCAGCGGGGCCCCGGGGGACTGAGGGAGCCCGTGGCCATGGCCAGTGACCAACAGTGACCCCAGCCTGCCCAGTTCTCAGTGCTGGAGGCAGTGACGGGAGCCCGACCTGGCTGGTCACACAGACTTGTGTGCATCTGTGGGGTGCAGCAGCACCTATGGCAAGTCCTATGGCTTGTTTAGTGACAGATGTGCCTGTAGGAAAGACTTTTCCAGCTCCTCAGCTGGATCCTGTACTGGAGTCTGTCTGGCATCGCAGGAGTGAGTCTGTCTCTGCTGACCTCGCAGGCTGTGCACTGGTTTTCCTTATTTTATTCATGTGAAATTGAACGGAATACTTTCTGTTAAGGGCCTCTGTGGGCAAAGGAGCAAGCTGAAGGAGAAAAAAAGTCCCTGGTGGCGTCTGAAAGCCTCAGACAAATCCTGAAGGGACTGGGCAGAGGAAACGGTGAGTATATTTCACTCTGCCTTAGCCATGAGACTTGGTGACCGGAGATTTTAGGTAGACGTGTGGACATGCTGTGGCCTGTGCAGCAGGCAGGTGCTGGCGAGCCACAGAGATGGTGCAGAGCCTCTGCTGCCAGTAGTGGTTCAAGCGGAGCGCCGGGGGCAGCCGCTGCCCCAGTTTTACCATTGCATCTCAGAACCGATTTGCAGGTGTCGGCATACAAGTTTGAGGGCCTGGCACGTGCTGAACTTGTGTTGAGCTCAGACACAGCACTGCTTTCCCACTGGGCCAGTTGCAGGCAGGAGCAAGGTCCCAAGCAATGCCGGCTGCCCTTTCCTAGTGCTGGAAGTCGGGTGGAGATGCTGATGCTGCAGGCGTTTTCGGTTGTGCTCAATTTCCCATCTGCAGACTGATAGCTGGGATGGGATGAACGTGACCGTTGCTGTTGCTTTTGGGGAAGGGCATGAGGGCCTTGCGGAGAAGGGCTCCTTCCCCAGCTGGCCCAGCTGCAGCCTCTTCCCATGCTCTTGGAAGGCAGGCATTTAGCGTAACCTTACAGTTTGCCAAAAATGCACTATGTGTAATGCAAACCAGAAGATGTGCAATTTCCTGGTCTCCCAGCAGGTCAGGCGTGGCTGTTGTTTGGAGTAGTGACTAGGTGCAGCCCCGAAAGTCCAGGCGTTTTTTCAAAACCTTATCAATGTCTTTGAGAAGTCTTGCCTCCTGAAGACGCCACCTCCCTGATGGCCAATGGTTCCATCTGATCCAACTGTTCTGCTTTCTTTCTCAAGAGACGGACCAAGAGGCTATGGAAAAGGAGGTGTTTCCAGAAGGAAGGAGCAATTCAGTGCCAGTCCGTGCTGAAGAAACCAAGGCGATGCAAGCCACCGGCATGCTAGGTAATTGCTGTCCCAAGGTCAGCCAGTGTCACCTATCCTATCAGGATCGTTATGTGTCCTCCCAGGTTGGGCAGGGGCTTAGAGGGAACCTCCCTGTCCTCTCTGCCTGACCCGTGCTGAAGCCTTACCTGTTGTCTCTGCTTTTTGGCGGTGCTGCCACAGTCTATACAAAGGTGTAGGAGCTGTGCCGAGGGGAGGGAGAGTTGGGGTTGTGTGGTGGTGTGCTCCTTTCCCCCCAACAGTGGGGATGGTGATGGCTGCACCCAGCTTACGCTGGACTTTGGGGGACAGATGGCAACATAGTAGACAAAGGCTGTCTGAACCAGAAACTTATGTAGATGTCTCACTGGTGTGCAGATGTCTGTAGGCCAAACATCATACTCTATAAATAGTGGACAGCCCAGGGCCCCTTCAGCCTCTTGAGAATGGTGCTCCCTGCTGCAGGGATGGTTTTTGTCCGTCCCTCGAAGGAGCAACTGGTGAGGCAGCTGTGCTCCCCCACATGCTCTCCTTCTGGCCTTCCGAGTTTTGTACAGTGGGACAACCTGTCCCAAAGGGTGGGCGCGTGCCTCCAGGTGCCGGCACTGGGGGGCAATGGTGGAGATCCTGGCTGTATCCAATGTCCTGCAAGCTTACCAGTGGTGCACAGGACAGACTAACGTCCCAAATTGCTTCTCCAGGTGCAGTCGGGGAGAAAGCCACGATTGTTTCCAATTCTGAGAGGACCACAAATCTTGACTGCCCTGCAAATGTTCGAAAGCGCTGCATGATAGCCACAGCAGCAATCTTAGTTTCTGTGCTACTTGCGATACTGTTGTGCTGTATTGTGGGGCAAAGAGACACCCCACCCCCCCAGTTTACCACCACTCCCTCAGGCTAATCAGGGACAGAGGCTGGATCCAGCCCAGGCTGCTCCATGTTGCTTTCTAGAAGCAAGCAGGCAGCGCGCTGCAAATAACACTTGATCGTATAACAAAAGGAGGCTTTGCACCACTCATTTATTAAACGTGTTGCTGGAAAAGCACACCCAATTTGATAAAAATCTAACTTCCAGCTATGAAATCCAGAGAACTTTTGCACCTGGCAAAGGTTCAGGCGGAAATCAATCGCAGGGTGCACAATGAGACCTGGTCACAGTGAAAGCATGTGCTAGGCCAGAGAGATTTGCTCAGGAACTACTAATATTTTCTTTGCCTCAGCTGACTTAGGTATCAGGATTTCTGTCTGATGCTGAGCAGATAAGCTTGGTAGGGGGCTGGGGGGAATTGAGCATGCCCGCGGGCTGAGAGGGCTGGCCCAAGCAGGGTGGACCTCCTGGGAGTAAATGGCCACCACTGCTCCTCGCGACCCAGCTGGCTCCTGGCAATCAGCACAGGCTGCTCCACCTCCCTCATACCCCAAGCACCTGCAAACCCAGCAGGGGATCCTGCTGTTTTTCAAGTTTATCACCTGGTCAGGGTGGTGTCAAGTCCCCAGAGGGATAACTGTGCCTCTCACCTCCACAGGAGCCCTCAGCGACTTTGTGTGCGGAGCAAACAGCAGAGGAAGATTTTGAACGTGGCTCGGTCCGTCGTGTGTTGCTGAGCACATCCGTGACCCAGAGGTGGCTCTGGCTTTGTGTTTTTATCACCCTCTCTGGTTGCTGGAGACAGGCTCGATGGAGGGTTTCCCTTCCCTGTCAGCGCCCGGCTGCTCCGTCACAGGAGCACAGGGACGTGGGCAGCGGGCCTGCCTCAGGGACGATGGCAGGGGCCCTTCCTGGGACCCCCAGCCCAGGAGGCTGCCTCTGTGCTGGCGATGTCCCCTTCCTGATGAGAGTGTGGTACAAAAACCGCCTGCCTCCTTGCTCCCCGCCCGGGCCTTCCCCTCTGGGCAGGGGGCAGCGTGCCAGGGCCTCCATCATGGCATCCCCGCTCGGCTTTACGGGAGACCAGAGCCTTTCCCCTTAGAGAGGGATCCCCATGGCCCCGGCCTCCCCCTCATATCCCAGAGAGGCCAAACAAGCGGGCCCAGGCCTTTACCCCTGGAGCAGCCGTGGGCAGGGGTGGGAGGTCCTGGCCGGTCAGGGCCACTGAGGCCTGTCAGTGCCTGAGACAGGCCGGGAGGGCGCCCAGCTCCTCACCCCCACGCCGGTGGGATCAGCCCTCGGCCGCCTTCCCCAGAGCTCGGGGACAGGGAACACACGCAGCCCCCGTAGGCTCTTCTGCTTCCTGGCCATTCCGTCTCCCAGCGGGGATGTCGCTGAGAAAGCAGTGGGAGGCCAGGTCTCAGCTAGCCTCACCACCAGGGTTACAAAAGGGGTTCTAGGACCAAACCCGTTCCTCAAAAAGTCAGGATTAAATACCGAAATCCTTGGTGTTGCCTGTGTGCTCAGAAGTGCCGAGGAAAGGGGCTGTGTCAAGAGGGAGGATCTGCTGGAGCAGGGAATGGTCCCTTGGGCTCCCTGTGCTTTCCAGGGAGCGTGCACTGTCCCCTGCCTGCAGCTCTGCCTCCACACAGTGCTTCCAGCCCTACTGCGAGACCAGAAGAATGGAGGTGGGAAGGGACCCCAAGGAACTGGTAGGATGAGGAGGAGGGGAGAGACGCTGGTTTTGAGCAGGTTTTGTCGCAGGTTACTCCTGGAAGGCTGGTCAGGGCGGTGGGTGGGGAGTGCCCTCAGACCCCACATTGATCCCCCTCTAATTCCTGCAGGAGCTCAGAGGGGCAGCGCTGCCCCAGCGGGGGGAGACCATGTTCAGTGTTATCTCAGCCGTGGCTGGTTAAGGGCCTGAGGGGTGCACGTGGTGCCTTGCTGCGGTCAGTACACTGGCACTTCTTGAAATCTCCCTCTGGGACAAGCTGGGGCTGGGCCCTCTGAGGCACACGGGAGGCTGTCGTTGCTTGCACAGCGCCGGCGTGGTGATGCTCAGCGCTGCCCCATCGCCTCCTCCCAGCCCCTCTGCTGCCCTGGGTGTGCCTGTGGCTGGGTCCCGAGGGAGTTACGGTACCATTCGCTTCTGCCTGTGTTTCCTGCACCCTGGCTCAGGGTGTAGCAGGTGCGTGACTGGGGTTGGTTTTCAGTCTTTGGTTTTGCCTCCTCCTCCAACCCCCTCCCTCCCGCAGAACCACAGCAATTAAGGAGGGGATCTTGCGCTTGTCTTGAGACTGAACTCTGGCTGTGGATTCCTGTTGTTCTGGGGGACCCTGAGCTCCTCACTGGCCCTGTGACAGTGCCTGGAAGAGCGGGCAGAGCTGTGGGCTCAGCCCTAGGGGGGACCGTGTCCGAGCCCTTGGATGGAGCTGCTCGATGGGACGTGTTCCCCTCCCCGGGAGCACAGCTCCCCGGGCTGTGCTGCAGCGGCTCTCCAGCAGCACTCTGAGAGCTGTCCCCACACAGCCTGGGCACGGCCATGAGGTCACACTGGGTCTGTGAGGTCACAATGGGTGAGGTCTGGGAGGTCACAGAGCCCCGTGGTGCCGGCTATAAAAGCCGATCACTCAGCCCCCAGACCCAACTGCAGCAGCAGCTGCACAGTGCGAGTGTAGGGGACCATGGACCTCATGCGACACCTGCACCTTGTCCTCCTCCTCCTGGTGGCCCTGCATGCCAGGACTGTGTGGACTTATCCGTTGCAAGCACAGGAAGCGGGGAAGCGGGTGGCGCTGCTACAGCCTGTCCAAAGCCAGGGGGCTCTTCTTCCTGGGAAAGGTGGATGTTTTTTTCCCTCTGGTGCTTTACTGAGGGTTTCCTCTGAGTGTGAGAGAGCTCTCCTGGTAAGAAAGCCCGAAGGGGGAGGGTGGGGGGCTGTATGCTGGTTCATCCGCTCCTCGAGAGGTGCTGCATATGGCCTAGAAATTGTTTGGAGAGCTACCAGGTGCCAGCCAAGAGGTCCCCAGGCCCCTCTGCAGCTTTGGCAAGCTTGACCTACGTCTGGCTCCCATGTCCTTACCTGACCCACTTTGAGTGCCTGCAGTTCGCTAAGGCAGCAGTGGATCCCAACATGCAATGGAAACGTTTCTCATCTGTGCTTGCTTCTAGATGAGGGTGGTAGCAATGATGATCCAGCTTCTGGGCTGGATGTTGGCTTGGAGCCCTTGGGGCATCCTGGCGGTAAGTTCTCAATGTCCCTTTCCTTGTAGGAATGAATAATCGTTGGCAATGTGGCAAGAGCTTATACATAAGCAATTTTCCTTAAGATTCTCTCAAGGTTGACACCTCCCTGATGTCTTCACCTCTTCCGAGCCTCGAGCCAGCGAGCAATCTCCCAGGTAAGTCAGTGGGAGAGGGGAGCATTTACCTTTTAATCGTCTTTTGGTGTGAAGTGCAAGTTGCTACTTCCGTGGCTGTATGCTGGTTCATGCGCTCCTCGAGAGGTGCTGCATATGGCCTGGAAATTGTTTGGAGAGCTACCAGGTGCCAGCCAAGAGGTCCCCGGGCCCCTCTGCAGCTTTGGCAAGCTTGACCTACGTCTGGCTCCCATGTCCTTACCTGACCCACTTTGAGTGCCTGCAGTTCGCTAAGGCAGCAGTGGATCCCAACATGCAATGGAAACGTTTCTCATCTGTGCTTGCTTCTAGATGAGGGTGGTAGCAATGATGATCCAGCTTCTGGGCTGGATGTTGGCTTGGAGCCCTTGGGGCATCCTGGCGGTAAGTTCTCAATGTCCCTTTCCTTGAAGGAATGAATAATCGTTGACAATGTGGCAAGAGCTTATACATAAGCAATTTTCCTTAAGATCCTCTCAAGGTTGACAGCTCCCCGACGTCTTCACCTGTTCCGAGCCTCGAGCCAGCGAGCAATCTCCCAGGTAAGTCAGTGGGAGAGAGGAGCATTTACCTTTTAATCGTCTTTTGGTGTGAAGTGCAAGTTGCTACTTCCGTGGCTGTATGCTGGTTCATGCGCTCCTCGAGAGGTGCTGCATATGGCCTGGAAATTGTTTGGAGAGCTACCAGGTGCAAGCCAAGAGGTCCCCGGGCCCCTCTGCAGCTTTGGCAAGCTTGACCTACGTCTGGCTCCCATGTCCTTACCTGACCCACTTTGAGTGCCTACAGCAGTGGATCCCAACATGCAATGGAAACGTTTCTCATCTGTGCTTGCTTCTAGATGAGGGTGGTAGCAATGATGATCCAGCTTCTGGGCTGGATGTTGGCTTGGAGCCCTTGGGGCATCCTGGCGGTAAGTTCTCAATGTCCCTTTCCTTGTAGGAATAATCGTTGACAATGTGGCAAGAGCTTATACATTATCTTGAACTTTGTCACGGGAGCTGTTCTGTCCTGTGCTTGTTTGCAGCTGTGCCTGTTGAAGAAGGTGATGCAGCTTCCGAGCTGGGTTCCAGCAGTGAAGCTCCGGAAGGTGGCACGGGTATGTCATGGCTTTAATCCTCCCTTTGAGAGCTGCCAGCCCAAAGGTCAGCCAGTTGGGCACCTCTGCAGGTGTGAGGACAGAGACCTGCCCGTGTGTGCCCTCTCCTTGCACGATCCCCTTACTGCTGCTGTGATTCAGTTCTGCCGATGTAGGTCATAAGAGATGGCAGAGGCGTCTCCTGGGTGTTCAGAACCGTAGAATTGTCTAGGTTGGAAGGGACCTTTAAGACGGAGTCCAACCATTAACCGAACACTGCCAAAACCACCACTAAACCATGTCCCCAAGCACCACATCTACCCGTCTTTTAAATACCTCCACGGATGGCGATCCGGCCACTTCCCTGGGCAGCCTGTTGCAATGTTTGATAACCCGTTTGGTGAAGAAATTTTTCCTAATTTCCATCCCAAACCTCTCCTGATGCAACTTGAGACCATTTCCTCTTGTCCTATGGCTTGTTTAGTGACAGATGTGCCTGTAGGAAAGACTTTTCCAGCTCCTCAGCTGGATCCTGTACTGGAGTCTGTCTGGCATCGCAGGAGTGAGTCTGTCTCTGCTGACCTCGCAGGCTGTGCACTGGTTTTCCATATTTTATTCATGTGAAATTGAACTGAATACTTTCTGTTAAGGGCCTCCAAGCGCAAAGGAGCAAGCTGAAGGAGAAAAAAAGTCCCCGGCGGCACCTGAAAGCCTCAGACAAATCCTGAGGGGACTGGGCAGAGGACACATTGAGGATATTTCACTCTGCCTTAGCCATGAGACTTGGTGACCGGAGATTTTAGGTAGACGTGTGGACATGCTGTGGCCTGCGCAGCAGGAAGGGATTGATCAGAGCCTCGCAGCAGCAATGCTGGGTTTCCCACTATGCAGGCAGGTGCTGGTGAGCCACAGAGATGGTGCAGAGCCTCTGCTGCCAGTTGTGGTTCAAGTGGAGCGCCGGGGGCAGCCGCTGCCCCAGTTTTACCATTGCATCTCAGAACCGATTTGCAGGTGTCGGCATACAGATTCGAGGGCCTGGCACGTGCTGAACTTGTGTTGAGCTCAGACACAGCACTGCTTTCCCACTGGGCCAGTTGCAGGCAGGAGCAAGGTCCCAAGCAATGCCGGCTGCCCTTTCCTAGTGTGGTTCCATCTGATCCAACTGTTCTGTTTTCTTTCTCAAGAGACGGACCAAGAGGCTATGAATAAGGAGGTGTTTCCAGAAGGAAGGAGCAACTCAGTGCCAGTCCGTGCTGAAGAAACCAAGGCGATGCAAGCCACCGGCATGCTAGGTAATTGCTGTCCCAAGGTCAGCCAGTGTCACCTATCCTATCAGGATCGTTATGTGTCCTCAGACTTCCCCCAGTGCCCACTCTTGCCTCTCATGTCAGCAAGCCAAAGCTGAAAGTATTTTGGGTTTGAGGCATCTGGACCACATTCTGCAGATGATGGGAAATGTGACTCTTGCACAAATGTACCTCCCACTGTAGCTGCATCCCAGAGCCTGCCGTGAGTCCCTAGGGGCCCAAGGCACAAGAGCAGCACAGAGTGGGATCCCTCCCATCATCTGAGAGCCTGACTCCCAGG
This sequence comes from Vanellus vanellus, assembly GCF_965231255.1. Taxonomy (NCBI): domain Eukaryota; kingdom Metazoa; phylum Chordata; class Aves; order Charadriiformes; family Charadriidae; genus Vanellus; species Vanellus vanellus. Next base: position 17,455,320 of record NC_138914.1, on the reverse strand, counting down.
TTGGGCAGGGGCTTAGAGGGAACCTCCCTGTCCTCTCTGCCTGACCCATGCTGAAGCCTTACCTGTTGTCTCTGCTTTTTGGCGGTGCTGCCACAGTCTATACAAAGGTGTAGGAGCTGTGCCGAGGGGAGGGAGAGTTGGGGTTGTGTGGTGGTGCGCTCCTTTCCCCCCAACAGTGGGGATGGTGATGGCTGCACCCAGCTTACGCTGGACTTTGGGGGACAGATGGCAACATAGTAGACAAAGGCTGTCTGAACCAGAAACCTATCTAGATGTCTCACTGGTGTGCAGATGACTGTAGGACAATCATCATACTCTATAAATAGTGGACAGCCCAGGGCCCGTTGAGTTCTTCAACGGGAGGGTCTCCCTGACAGTTTTGTCTGACCCTGTCCTCTATGCAGTAAATAACGAAATGTACCTTGCCATCAAATCTTGTTAAACCACTGTCACATTTACTATCAAACTTCGTTAAATCATTCTTTTATATCAGTAACTATGTTGGTGTTTCTCTCTTACAAGTGAAGTGTATCACTCCTTCCGTGACAGAATGGCATCCCCTGCTGCAGGGATGGTTTTCGTCCATCCCTCAAAGGAGCAACTGGTCAGGCAGCTGTGCTCCCCCACGTGCTCTCCTTCTGGCCTTCTGAGCTTTGTCCAGTGGGACAACCTGTCCCAAAGAGTGGGAGACTGCCTCCAGGTGTCGGCACTGGGAGGAAATGGTGGAGATCCTGGCTGTATCCAATGTCCTGCAAGCTTACCAGTGGTGCACAGGACAGACTAACGTCCCAAATTGCTTCTCCAGGTGCAGTCGGGGAGAAAGCCGCGATTGTTTCCAATCCTGAGAGGACCACATGTGCTGACTGTCCTGCAGATGTGCGAAGGGGCTGCATGATAGCCACAGCAGCAATCTTAGGTTCTCTGATACTTGCGGTAGTGTCGTGCTGTATCATAATCAAGTGGCAGATCCAGAAAAGACAGTGAGTCATTGATTTTTTTTTCCCCTTTCACTGCTTCCTTAGGTGGCTGCTCGTAGCCAGGAAGCGTTTCTAGTCAGCCTGCTGGGGAGTGGCAAGTTAGAAGTTGGCCAAAAACCTTTGCTAAGGTTTCTGCTGCTGGCATATGCTTTAATTGGCCTTTTCATTCCTGGGCCGCCTTCTTGGGAGCCCTGTCTGATTGGACCCAGTGTTAGCTCAAACTGACCCTGCCTGGGCAAGAGCAGCCCCCTGCAGCGACAGGCATATGCCAAGCAAGGTCAGGATGAGAAAGAGTGGGGGATGAGATTGCCCTAAAATATGCCAGCGGACCCTAAATGGGAACCCACAGTTACTGCCCCTTGCACGCAGGCAGACGGACTCGACGCCTGGGAACCCCTGAGAGATGGACCCGACGCCAGCAGCTGCAGCTCCTCACATCTTGGATCCCTGGAGAACTGTAACTGACACCAGCAGCTGCTGCTCCTGCCTGAAACACCAACGTACCAGACCTTCCATGCTCCCCCGTGCCCCTCCAGCCCATCCCCGGCCACCCACCAGCGGTCCTGGAATCAGCGCAGCACACCCCCCCCCCCCCCCCCCCAAACACCTCCCCCCCCCCGACCCCAGAGTCCCCTGGCCTGGCCCTCCGGCAGGGACTAAAGGCAACTCTGGGCCACGGTAGGGCATGGGCTGTGCTGATAGAACAGCAGCTTCACAATCAGCCTTTTCTCTCCAAATAAAGGACAGAGCTTTCACACAAGTGTCCGGGTGGTACCAACAGCAAACCCTGCGAGGCACCAGCACTGGCTGAGCTCCATGCCTGGCCACAGCCATGGATGCCCACGGTGTTGGCAGGCAGCAGCCAGGCACGGGGCTCCTCCAACCAGCAGCGGGGCCCCGGGGGACTGAGGGAGCCCGTGGCCATGGCCAGTGACCAACAGTGACCCCAGCCTGCCCAGTTCTCGGTGCTGGAGGCAGTGACGGGAGCCCGACCTGGCTGGTCACACAGACTTGTGTGCATCTGTGGGGTGCAGCAGCACCTATGGCAAGTCCTATGGCTTGTTTAGTGACAGATGTGCCTGTAGGAAAGACTTTTCCAGCTCCTCAGCTGGATCCTGTACTGGAGTCTGTCTGGCATCGCAGGAGTGAGTCTGTCTCTGCTGACCTCGCAGGCTGTGCACTGGTTTTCCTTATTTTATTCATGTGAAATTGAACGGAATACTTTCTGTTAAGGGCCTCTGTGGGCAAAGGAGCAAGCTGAAGGAGAAAAAAAGTCCCTGGTGGCGTCTGAAAGCCTCAGACAAATCCTGAAGGGACTGGGCAGAGGAAACGGTGAGTATATTTCACTCTGCCTTAGCCATGAGACTTGGTGACCGGAGATTTTAGGTAGACGTGTGGACATGCTGTGGCCTGTGCAGCAGGCAGGTGCTGGCGAGCCACAGAGATGGTGCAGAGCCTCTGCTGCCAGTAGTGGTTCAAGCGGAGCGCCGGGGGCAGCCGCTGCCCCAGTTTTACCATTGCATCTCAGAACCGATTTGCAGGTGTCGGCATACAAGTTTGAGGGCCTGGCACGTGCTGAACTTGTGTTGAGCTCAGACACAGCACTGCTTTCCCACTGGGCCAGTTGCAGGCAGGAGCAAGGTCCCAAGCAATGCCGGCTGCCCTTTCCTAGTGCTGGAAGTCGGGTGGAGATGCTGATGCTGCAGGCGTTTTCGGTTGTGCTCAATTTCCCATCTGCAGACTGATAGCTGGGATGGGATGAACGTGACCGTTGCTGTTGCTTTTGGGGAAGGGCATGAGGGCCTTGCGGAGAAGGGCTCCTTCCCCAGCTGGCCCAGCTGCAGCCTCTTCCCATGCTCTTGGAAGGCAGGCATTTAGCGTAACCTTACAGTTTGCCAAAAATGCACTATGTGTAATGCAAACCAGAAGATGTGCAATTTCCTGGTCTCCCAGCAGGTCAGGCGTGGCTGTTGTTTGGAGTAGTGACTAGGTGCAGCCCCGAAAGTCCAGGCGTTTTTTCAAAACCTTATCAATGTCTTTGAGAAGTCTTGCCTCCTGAAGACGCCACCTCCCTGATGGCCAATGGTTCCATCTGATCCAACTGTTCTGCTTTCTTTCTCAAGAGACGGACCAAGAGGCTATGGAAAAGGAGGTGTTTCCAGAAGGAAGGAGCAACTTAGTGCCAGTCCGTGCTGAAGAAACCAAGGCGATGCAAGCCACCGGCATGCTAGGTAATTGCTGTCCCAAGGTCAGCCAGTGTCACCTATCCTATCAGGATCGTTATGTGTCCTCCCAGGTTGGGCAGGGGCTTAGAGGGAACCTCCCTGTCCTCTCTGCCTGACCCGTGCTGAAGCCTTACCTGTTGTCTCTGCTTTTTGGCGGTGCTGCCACAGTCTATACAAAGGTGTAGGAGCTGTGCCGAGGGGAGGGAGAGTTGGGGTTGTGTGGTGGTGTGCTCCTTTCCCCCCAACAGTGGGGATGGTGATGGCTGCACCCAGCTTACGCTGGACTTTGGGGGACAGATGGCAACATAGTAGACAAAGGCTGTCTGAACCAGAAACTTATGTAGATGTCTCACTGGTGTGCAGATGTCTGTAGGCCAGTCATCATACTCTATAAATAGTGGACAGCCCAGGGCCCCTTGAGCCTCTTGAGAATGGTGCTCCCTGCTGCAGGGATGGTTTTTGTCCGTCCCTCGAAGGAGCAACTGGTGAGGCAGCTGTGCTCCCCCACATGCTCTCCTTCTGGCCTTCTGAGTTTTGTACAGTGGGACAACCTGTCCCAAAGGGTGGGCGCGTGCCTCCAGGTGCCGGCACTGGGGGGCAATGGTGGAGATCCTGGCTGTATCCAATGTCCTGCAAGCTTACCAGTGGTGCACAGGACAGACTAACGTCCCAAATTGCTTCTCCAGGTGCAGTCGGGGAGAAAGCCACGATTGTTTCCAATTCTGAGAGGACCACAAATCTTGACTGCCCTGCAAATGTTCGAAAGCGCTGCATGATAGCCACAGCAGCAATCTTAGTTTCTGTGCTACTTGCGATACTGTTGTGCTGTATTGTGATCAAGTGGCAGAGGAAGAGAAAACAGTGAGTGATTGAGGTTTTTTTCCCCCTTCACTGCTTCCTTAGGTGGCTGCTCGTAGCCAGGAAGCGTTTCTAGTCAGCCTGCTGGGGAGTGGCAAGTTAGAAGTTGGCCAAAAACCTTTGCTGAGGTTTCTGCTGCTGGCCTATACTTTAATTGGCCTTTTCGTTCCTGGGCCACAATCTTGGGAGCCCTGACTGACTGGACCCAGTGTTAGCTCAAACTGACCCTGCCCGGGCAAGAGCAGCCCCCTGCAGCGACAGGCATATGCCAAGCAAGGTCAGGATGAGAAAGAGTGGGGGATGAGATTGTCCTAGAATATATGCCTACTCCTGATTAGTGAACCTGCCTGGAGGAACGCCCCTGCTCCATGATGCTTTGAGGTGCAGGTTTCCAAATTGTGCCAGCAGCTCAGCCCGTGGTGGTGTGCTTTGCCCTCTCTGGACTGCATTGTGGATGAGAGTCCCTGTGTCCCATCTGCCGCTGAGGGCTTCAGCAACCTTCTCTCTCCACAGGCTCTCTGAGACTTCAGGAGCCCAAACGGGAACCCGTGGTTACCGTCCCTCGCACGCAGACAGCCGGACCACATGCCTTGGATCCCCAGAGAACTGGACCCAACACCAGCAGCCGCTGCTACTGACTGAAACACCAACGCGCCAGACCTTCCGTGCCCCGCCACGCCCCCCCAGCCCATCCCCCGCCGCCCTGCAGCGGTCCTGGAATCAGCCCAGCACACCCCCACCCCGACCAAAACGCCCCCCCCGACCTCAGAGCCCCCTGGCCTGGCCCTCCGGCAGGGACTAAAGGCAAATCTGCCACGGTAGGGCATGGGCTGTGCTGATAGAACAGCAGCTTCACAATCAGCCTTTTCTCTCCAAATAAAGGACAGAGCTTTCACACAAGTGTCCGGGTGGTACCAACAGCAAACCCTGCGAGGCACCAGCACTGGCTGAGCTCCATGCCTGGCCACAGCCATGGATGCCCACGGTGTTGGCAGGCAGGAGCCAGGCACGGGGCTCCTCCAACCAGCAGCGGGGCCCCGGGGGACTGAGGGAGCCCGTGGCCATGGCCAGTGACCAACAGTGACCCCAGCCTGCCCAGTTCTCGGTGCTGGAGGCAGTGACGGGAGCCCGACCTGGCTGGTCACACAGACTTGTGTGCATCTGTGGGGTGAGGGAACATTTATTGCAGCAGCAGCAGCAGCATCTGGCTGTGGAGCTCCTCAAATGGGATACCCAGGAAAAGAGGGAAGCCATCAAGAACATCTTCAGGGACACAACCCTGACAAGCACATGTACTGGAAGCAAAACAAAGGTCCTCACTAATTAATGGACCCTTGATCACGAGTTGTGGGTGCTGCAAAGTATCTCTCCACATCTGGTAGCTGAGTTAAGACGCTCCCTGAGCGAGGCTTTTACTGCCTGGGGAGTAACAAAGTGGTGGCCGCCCCAGTGCTGGAACAGGGAGATGAAAGGCTGGCTGAAGCGTTCGTAGTTCAGCTGACTGCTAAGGCTGTGGCCACTGTTCACAGGACAGGGAAACAAAACACACATTTACAACCAAGGCCATTCATTAATACAGATAAGGCAGTTTTGGGGGGGTACAACAGTAAACACATGGCTTTTGAGACCAAAGGGAGGCTGGGCCTGTTGTTTGTGTAAGGCCTTGGTTTACATTGCAGTTACTAATGCCAACGAGGTGTAAAATTGCTGAGGGGAAGAGGGTTTTAACACTTCTCCCCAGGAAGCATGGATGATGTTTTTTCCCTCCAGTGCTTTAATGAGGGCTTCCTCTGTGTACGTGAGAGCTCTCCCAGTAAGAAAGCCCCAAGGGGCCACAGGTTGGTCCGTCTGCTCCTGGAGTGGTGTTGCACATCGCCTGGAAGGAGTGTTTGGAGACCTGCCGGGTGCCAGCCAAGAGGTCACCAGGCCCCTCTGCTGCTCACAAAATTGGTGCTGTGGATTGCAGGGGCACAGGGGCACGCACAGGGGCGCACAGATGGAAATTATCCCATGCGCGCCTTCCTCTTACCTGCCATCCGGGCTTCACCCACAGGCAAGGGACCCTAGGCTCAAAGGGACTTACGTTTGGTTTGATGCAATCCAGCTGTTGAGAATAAAAGGAGCCTCTTCCCCCCTGCTATTTGTCACAGACTTGTTGATAGCATTCAGGTGACCTAACTTTAGACACCTGAGCTAGTTAGCTGGTGTGCCTGCACAAACACTGGTAGGCTTTTACTACAAGGCAGTGGTCTCCCCCTAAGAGAGACACATGAAGCGATCAGAAGGTGTGCACGCTAGGAGGGTCGCAGTGAACAAAGAAGAGGGATGAAAACAACCCTGCTGAATGTAGGTAACTGCCTTGTAGGCGTCTAATGTCAAATTACATGAATCCTGGGCACTCTTGGCTTCTGTTTCTGTAGGAATTAGAGAAGCAGAAACTCAAATCTAATAGCAACTGCCTTAGTGAGCTGGGGTTTGTGAATGCTGTGCATCTGGAGGTGCTGTGACATTCACGTTAGCGCTGCCACCTTTGTGCCTCTGGCCTTTAAGAGAGACTACCATTTAAGCTGCTGTTGTTTCTGTGCTAAGAAACTCAGCACGTTTCCACAAGAAGTCTGAGCTGTGAAATTACATTTTTGCTTTGCAGGTCAGTAGTCTGAGCTGGCCTTCCGTTCTGCTTTACCCCCACCGTGTGCAGAAAGCCAGAAAAGCCAGAGCTGCTCATTTTATAGCACAGCAGCACCAGAGCCCACTGTGGCTGTCTCGGGGCTTGTTCCAGCAGGGTACAGCCGCAGCCCCCGCGGTGGGCTGGGACACCTGGTGCCTGGATGTAACACAAATCCCACTGAAATAAAGCCAAACCCAGAACCGTATTTTAGTCCAGCAACTGAACGGTTGGGTTACCTCTGAGCAAGCCTGGAAGGAGCTCAGGGAAGCCACGGCAGCTGGGGTGCTTCCTTAGGTGTGAATACTAAGGGCCAAAGGCAAGAGACTGCCCTAAGAAAGGCTTAATTAGTTAATTATCTACCCAGGGGCAGCTGTAGTGGGAAACAGCAGTGCACCTGGTGTGGCTAGGCTCCCTTTTTCTGCTCTCCTGCACAGGAGGTGTCTGTCCCCCCTTTCCTACTCTCTTGTTGCCTTCTGCTGAAGGCTGGCTGGGTCAGCAACCATCATCTGCTAGGGAAGGAGCAGCTCCCCTAAACAGAAAAGCCCACGGTGGCTTCAGTTTGATGTTGTACTGAAGAAGTTACATGCATCAGAGGTGGATGAGAAGGGCTCAGAGCAGAGCAGAGCACTGATGAGCTTACTCCAGGTATAGCACAAACAAAGCCAAACGGAAGGATGCTGTGTTTCAGGTTATTCTAAGAAAATCAGTGAGGATACAAGGAAAGAGTTTGTATCTCTTCCTCCTGCCAGAAGAGCAAGCATTAAACCCGTAATCAAAGTAGATTGGTACTCTGAGTGACCGGGAGTGTGTAGCAGCCCGTACAGAGCAAGAGCAAGAGCCAGAGCACACGGGTGCTGCGCAGCCAGGCAGTAAGGACAGGCAAAGCTTGATAGCATGTGAGAAATTGCCTGTAGACAACTCAGGGGTCCGAAGGACCTTTGTCTTTCAGGACCATCCATCCTGATCTCTGGTAGTTCCTGTTGTCAGAACTCAAGGGGCCATTAATAAAAGTTACAGATAGCAAACCCAATTGCTGTGAAAGGGCAAAGAGACACCCCACCCCCCCAGTTTACCACCACTCCCTCAGGCTAATCAGGGACAGAGGCTGGATCCAGCCCAGGCTGCTCCATGTTGCTTTCTAGAAGCAAGCAGGCAGCGCGCTGCAAATAACACTTGATCGTATAACAAAAGGAGGCTTTGCACCACTCATTTATTAAACGTGTTGCTGGAAAAGCACACCCAATTTGATAAAAATCTAACTTCCAGCTATGAAATCCAGAGAACTTTTGCACCTGGCAAAGGTTCAGGCGGAAATCAATCGCAGGGTGCACAATGAGACCTGGTCACAGTGAAAGCATGTGCTAGGCCAGAGAGATTTGCTCAGGAACTACTAATATTTTCTTTGCCTCAGCTGACTTAGGTATCAGGATTTCTGTCTGATGCTGAGCAGATAAGCTTGGTAGGGGGCTGGGGGGAATTGAGCATGCCCGCGGGCTGAGAGGGCTGGCCCAAGCAGGGTGGACCTCCTGGGAGTAAATGGCCACCACTGCTCCTCGCGACCCAGCTGGCTCCTGGCAATCAGCACAGGCTGCTCCACCTCCCTCATACCCCAAGCACCTGCAAACCCAGCAGGGGATCCTGCTGTTTTTCAAGTTTATCACCTGGTCAGGGTGGTGTCAAGTCCCCAGAGGGGTAACTGTGCCTCTCACCTCCACAGGAGCCCTCAGCGACTTTGTGTGCGGAGCAAACAGCAGAGGAAGATTTTGAACGTGGCTCGGTCCGTCGTGCGTTGCTGAGCACATCCGTGACCCAGAGGTGGCTCTGGCTTTGTGTTTTTATCACCCTCTCTGGTTGCTGGAGACAGGCTCGATGGAGGGTTTCCCTTCCCTGTCAGCGCCCGGCTGCTCCGTCACAGGAGCACAGGGACGTGGGCAGCGGGCCTGCCTCAGGGACGATGGCAGGGGCCCTTCCTGGGACCCCCAGCCCAGGAGGCTGCCTCTGTGCTGGCGATGTCCCCTTCCTGATGAGAGTGTGGTACAAAAACCGCCTGCCTCCTTGCTCCCTGCCCGGGCCTTCCCCTCTGGGCAGGGGGCAGCGTGCCAGGGCCTCCATCATGGCATCCCCGCTCGGCTTTACGGGAGACCAGAGCCTTTCCCCTTAGAGAGGGATCCCCATGGCCCCGGCCTCCCCCTCATATCCCAGAGAGGCCAAACAAGCGGGCCCAGGCCTTTACCCCTGGAGCAGCCGTGGGCAGGGGTGGGAGGTCCTGGCCGGTCAGGGCCACTGAGGCCCGTCAGTGCCTGAGACAGGCCGGGAGGGCGCCCAGCTCCTCACCCCCACGCCGGTGGGATCAGCCCGCCGGTGGGATCAGCCCTCGGCCGCCTTCCCCAGAGCTCGGGGACAGGGAACACACGCAGCTCCTCCTGCCGCACCTGGTGTGCGACTGCCGGTGGCCGGAGGACAATGCAGAGCCACCGCTGCTCTCGCCGTGAGTCAGGGGAGGCCACGTGAGGCCTCAACCCGCCCGCCATCGCCTGCCAGGGCTGTGGCACTGTGTACACCCTGCCCTGGGATCCCGACCCACTGCATACCCTTCTGGTAAGCACTGGGGAGGGGTTCAGGAGCTTCTTAGGACTGAGACCGAGGGTGTTTCAGGGTTGTGTCCTGGCTCTTGGTACACAGCGGTGTTGTTGATTACTTCCTGAGGCATCACAACGCTGTACAAGGGGTTGTGGTGCTGTGGAGGCAAGGCACAGGGCTTCCCTGTAACCACTGTGTCTTCCTTACTGGACTTCCACATCTTTTAAATATTTTTCTTTTTTTTTTTTTTTTTTTATAAAATCCTCATGGCAATCCCCCACCATTTTATGCACAGAGGAAGACTTCTTTCCTTTAACCTTACTCAGACTACAAACATGAGCTCTTCTGTCTTCTGATGAGTTCATTTTCTCCCTTCAGAGCTTTCCAAGGACCGCACGGAGGAGCACACGGCGCGTAAGGAGAACTACAAACAAGGTAATTTCAAATGGTGTATGTAAATGCATACAGGAGCGCTGCCATTATTTTACCAGCACGTCTGGAAAATAGGCAGCAAAGCGCCTGAGGTCTGCGGGTGTGGGGCTGGCAGCAGCACAGCCACCATGTCCAGGCTTGCTGTGAGTGCTAGGAGAGGAAGGAAGCTCCGGTGCTACAGCAAGGGGCAGACAGCTGCGCCCACTCCCTGCTCACACCCGTGGGGACGGTCACACTGAGCCTGGGGAGCTTCCCTCCCCATGGTGACACGCACTCGCTGGGTATTTCCACCTGCCTGTGTTCAAGGATGCCATAAAGAGTGAAAAATCTTTGATTTTTACTCCTTCTCTGTCATGTTTCATCTATATTTGACAGCAGGAAGGCAAGCAGACAAATAGCAGAATTATTTCACTTGTGGCATTGCCCGAGGAGACTAGAGTAGGAACAGTTTCAAACTGAGCTGGCGTGGATCAGTTGTTCTTGTCTCACTGGAAGAAACTACCAGCTTCAACACAGCCAGAGCTCTCCAGGACACCTTCCTGTGGAACCAACCACTAGGACCAACCTAAGACTTGCAGGTGTGCTTTATGAAGTTTGTTTGGTTTGATTTGAGAAAAGGGCAGGGAGGAATTTAATGTTTGTCATTAAAATAAAATCTAGCAAGATTTGGTGTCAGCATGTAACTTAAAAGGAAAGGTAAAAGTAGTTTCAAAGGAAAAAGGTTTAGGATTGTCTGGTTTTTGTCTCAAAGTCAAAACAACCTTATTTTACTTTATTTACTTTTTTTTTGCTATCCCTTTGAACAATTCCACTCAGATATATTTCAGCAGCTAAGCAAAAAGTTGTGTATGGCAGTTATTAGCCTCAATTTCTAAACAACTATGAGAATTCTGATTCTGCACACAAATTTTATTCTAACATGTTAAAAAGACCTCACTGCAATTAAGTTCTGATTTACTGTGGGGAAAGCAAGATGAGGTCTGTTGTTCATGTCATTCCCCAGTGAGCTCATGGCCAGGCTGAAATGCCAGTATATCATCATCCTTCTCTCATTATGAGGTATAATCAACTAAATCACTCTTAAAACATATAATAATTAAATGCCTATACTTATCCTTTGTTTAGATCTGATTTTCTTTCCGGAAGAGCCATGGGGGAATGAATTGTCCATAGCCTAAGAGAAATTAGGTACCAAACTTCCTTAGTTATGTAAAGCTTGGTGACTGACTGGAGGCACAGAAAGGGAGATGGGAGGAGATGCTGGCTGCTCCTGGATCCTTTTGTGGCATCCAAGTCTTATCAGAGCAGGATGCATAAGTGCATTAGGCAAATGTGTCTCTCTTGCTGGTACAGCTGAGCAGACCGGTCATTTGGGCCCGCAAATGAACGGTTTTAAGATAATTCAGTCCGATAGCAAACAAGGGGGACAGCATCTCCTCTGCCTTCAGTGTTGTGTCTGCTCTTCCTTTGTGCATGGTGGGACAGATCTGCTAGTGCCTACCTGCCCACTTTGTCTCTGGCATGATGCAAAGCTGGCATAAGGCAGCTGCTGCGGTAGGTTGGAGTCACAGGAAGAGCAATGTGCCTCGAATGTGCCAATGAAAGTGGCCTTCATTAGGTATTAGGAGTCCCAAAGTCAAACCTCCCAAATTTCACTCAACAGTTAAATCTGTGGATATTTATAAATATTTTTATGATATGGAATTCATCAGTCAGAAAATAAATGTTTCTGTTTAAAGTTATTTTGTTCCTTTAGGCCTGGTATTTCAACTGTGCAGTCCACAAAGAGGTCTAAAGGATTTAACTTGCAAAAGCAAATACTGTTGCAAGGTTTAAGCTTGAGCAAGTAGGAAGGCAAGAAAGATACTGAAAAAGGCTGAAAATCACAGCTGGAGATACTGCACAGAAATTACGTTCATTATTGTGCAGCCGAGAATGAGTTTATGCAGGGTGTGGTATGCTGGGTTCCTGTATTTCAACATCAGCTGTTGCTTACCAGGGCAGAGAGGACAGATGTGCTTCCTGCATTCCCTATTGGGTGCTCACAGTCTCGCATTGCCAGCGACTGTCACACAGAGCTGCTGCCACAGCTACAGCCACAGCAAAGGCTGTAAGTCAGGCGAGGTTTGTGGGAGAGATAAAAGCTTTTATTAGACTGATAGGGTTCAAAGCTCGTTTGGACAAAAACTTGCCAGTTTTTCCAGGTGTATCAGGTGGTTAAATAAAAGGTATTATCTGCTATTGTAGATGTCTTGCATAGACTCATCATCAGGAATAATTTCAAAGTGTTCTTAAAATATCAAATTATTTTTTTCTCATAATAGACCTAGGAGGTAGGTAAGCAGTCTTCTGGCCTTAGTCATTAAAAGTGGTTAAAGAGGTTAGGTAATTTTCCCAGAGCCAAATAGTAAACCAGTGGCTAAAAAGAGTTTCAAACTAAGGACCTCAGCACTTGAACACTTGCGGCCTAGGAAAGGAGAAAGCCCCCAGGATTGCCAACAGACCAAAAATGTGGGACCTCGACCCTGGTTCCGAAAGAGGGATGAGTTTTGCAGCTACTTTGGAGTCCATTTGTGTCTAATTTCCTCTATCTGAGAACTGACACACTAAAAATTTGTTCTGTTTCCAGAATGAGGATGGTTTCGCTTGTGTTATACTATACTTCTGATGATATTAACTAGACCTTGTTTGGATTTTGTATTAGAATATTTTTCTGATTGATATGATGGTCTCTAGACAACTGAAACTGCTTGTAGGAAAAGAAACAGTTTTCTGTCTGGAAAATTTAAAGGAAATACTTAGTTTTCAAACTGCTTGGTTTAAAGTGCTTTGTTGAATGGACCCCAAAGCCATATTGTAAGAAGTGTGGGTGTATATACTGTTTTCCTATTGCTGTCTGCATAGTGGAAACTGTACTTCAGGCTGCCCAAAAATCTTTTGCACCTCTTAATACAACAGTGCTTTAGCTGAAATGCTGCATGAGGGGAGAGGCAGTCAGTGCAGGATGCCTGGACCAGAGTAGGAGGAGGCAACTGTTCAGAACTACAACCAGCACAAAACATGCATCATCAGAATAAAACAGCCTTGAAACAAAATTTCTGGGGCGAATATAGCAAAACCAAAGGAAACATTGGATTTTGGGGATGTCAAAATGTTTTGTTTCCGTGGTAAATACCAGTAAGAAATCTGGGATCAACCCCTAAACATTTTTAATTCATAAACCTAAAGTTAGTGGAAATTTTCTTTTCATGACAACTTGGGAAGAACAGATGTTGAAGTGTCAAAGTCTTCTGTGAGACAAGAATTCCAAATCTTGGTGGCTCTCCTATGAACTATTTCTACCATTTCTCCCTCTTAGTGCATTTTAAGTATAAGGATGTCAAAGGTACGGAATAATCATTTTGTTTTGTGAATGGAACAGGGCCTATTAAGTTACTCACATCTGTGGTAAATAGTTAATTGGACACCTTGGTAGTTGTAAAAAAACAACAATGTGAATGATCAAGTTAGACTTCTTTTTGTTTTACTCATGGTGATCAGACTTTTGTTCTTTCTTAATAACCAAATTCCAGCCCAGCAAGACTCACTCAGAGGAGTCGAGAATGGGTGCCAGGAGGGTAAATGAATCATGATGGTGAAACTCCCATTACAACAGAGAAGTGATTTCAAAACTAAAGTGCCTAGAGATAGACGCCATGTTTGCAGAAAATCAAGTGTAAGACAGAAACATAGAGAAGGTTAGACTAATCTGTTTCTGAATCTCCTTCCTCCCCCCACCCCCCCGTTTGAACAGGCACAGTAATGGAGAACTTGAACGTCCCATTCCCAGATCTGACTGAAGAACAACAAGGTAAGAGTAGCACACAAAGATCAAAGCTTCAGCTCATTCATACTACACAACAGTGTTTGCTAAAGTGGTCATGACTCAATGAAACTTGTTCCCTCTGGAGGAAGTTGAGGGAGGTGATTCTGCCCCTCCACTCTGCTCTTCTGAGGCTGCGTCCAGGTCTGGAGACCACAACATAAGAAGGACATGGACCTGTTGGAGCAGGTCCAGAGGAGGGCCACAAAGATGATCAGAGGGCTGGAGCACCTCTCCTACGAGGACAGGCTGAGTGAATTGGGGTTGTTCAGCCTGGAGAAGAGAAGACTCTGGGGACACCCTATAGTGGCCTTCCAGTACTTAAGGGGGGCCTACAGGAAAAATGGAGAGGGGCTTTTTACAAGGGCATGTAGTGATAGGACGAGGGGTAACGGTTTTAAACTGAAAGAGGGTAGATTTAGGTTAGATATTAGGAAGACTTTCTTTACCCTGAGGGTGGTAAAACACTGGCACATGTTGCCCAGGGAAGCTGTGGTTGCTACATCCCTGGAGGTGTTCAAGGCCAGGCCGGATCGGGCTTTGAGCAACCTGGTCTAGTGGGAGGTGTCCCTGCCCATGGTAGGGGGGTTGGAATTAGATGATCTTTAAGGTCCCTTCCAACTCTAACCATTCGATGGTTCTATGAAGGAGATTTTGCTGTGCGTTAAATGCCTAATGAGCTATCTCAATACCTTGACATCCAGCACTTTGTGTCTTTGTGCCTGTCTGTAAAATAGCATGGTCAGAATAAGCACCCATTAAATAGCTAGGAAAACTTCCTCTGCTTCTATAACTGAGACAATAGCATCACAAAGACATCAGTAATTTGTATGGACTACTGACATTTTTCTACTGATTTCTGGCAGACTGAGCTACTTTATACAATACAGCACTACTCTCTTTCCTATACGCTAACATGCTTCTGTTGGGCAGCTTGTTAGAGTCTGATGTCTGTCACCACACCTACACTGAGCACCACGGGAACACTACCATGCAACCCACCTCTACAGCTCCACAGTGCTTTGCTTGTTTTTTCTCCCAGATGTTTTTGAGAGGGTTTTTACTGCTGATGCCGATTACTTGGAGAATCATGAGAAAATGAACCAGTCCTTCTGGGAATCACTTGTAAAATGTTTAGCCACCACTGACCCACCTATCCTGAAGAATGAAGAAAAGAACAATGTGAGTTACTAAGGAAACATGCATCCTTTGTAAAACATCGTTATACAGATACTTTTATATTTCTCTGATACACTTTGGGTAGAGAAAACATACAGTCCAATTATCTGATATGTTAAAATATATCTAAAGCATGCTAAATGCTGTAAAAGGGCACTTAGATAAATGAGACAGACTGCTGCTTTTTACTTCATTGTTCTCTGTGTGCAAAACCAACTGGCTTTGTATAAATTCCTCAGGATCAGTTCAGCTCTCTATTTTCTAGGCAGGACCATTGTTAGTGACATTTTGCTGTAAGATACTGCCGAGATTGCATGTCCATTATCAGACCCTATAACTACATTTCTCCAGCTCTTTAAATAGTTAACTATTACACACCATGTTGTTTTCTCAGTTGATGGCTCTTCTCTGTGTCGCTGAATGGAGTTTACATTCTTTTCTCATCTTTGGCATTACTCTTTGTCCCCGATTTTCCCCCTGTACAGTAGGGGCAGGGGATTACATTTCCCACAGATGGGGTAAGGTACATTCATTTGTATAGCAGGGTATGGTTTTACAGGCCACTTTTTATTGGAAGGACTATTTGCTATTTACTTACCTTTCTTTCAGCTCCTCAACAGCTGCAATGTCCTGCCTGGAGGCTGTGCAGCCTGCCTGAAAGCTATAGAGAAGAAAGGAGTCAGGGCAATGGCTGTTCTTTACCTCCTGCTGAAGATGACCAACCCATCTGGATACAGGCAGCTGCCCAGCTCCAAGGGAAAGGGTCAGTCCTACCTGGCTGCTCTTTGGCTATTTTGTTAAAACTACTGCAGTGCAAGTGAGACTTGACACCACTTTGAAAACTCTGCTGTATGCTTGGAAGTGATCATTAGTGAACAACTAAAACGTCTATAAATACTGCTTAGAAAAGTCAGTTAGGTGTAGTGATAATGGGAGCCAAAGGTAGTATTTTACTTTAGTTTGACTTGGCTTCTTCAGGGGAAAAAAACCCTGTCTGTTTGGGGATAGAAGGATGTCTTAGGATAATGATGCCAAAGAAATTTCTCTAACTTAAAGTGGTGCCCCAGTTTTTCTTGTCTAGCTGGATTCATGACACCGTGGACACTTTTTTTTTTTTTTTTTTTTTTGCATGGACTGTCATAGTGGTAAGAAATCTGAGCTCAGCTGCTGAAAATATATTTTTGTCAATGACCCTAACAGCACGTGTAGTAGTAACTAAAAGGAGCGGATGGAGGACGCCACCCAGGGTGCCGAACCTGGCAGCAAGATACAAATAGACTCCATTGGACTTCTCATGTGCCCCTTTCCCCAATAAGAAACTGAATTTGAAGCTGTTAAGAATCACCTGCAACTCCAGCTGCGAAAACCAGGAGAACTTCCCTGCCTGGCCCAGGAGTCAGCATCCCGCAGGTTTCTCCTCCCGGGTGGTTTGGCCTGGCTGGCTTTGAGCACTCTGTTTTTCAGCCACAAGAGGGTGCTGGCACTGCGGCATTAACACGGGGAACCCAGCAGAAAGCACAGGGGTGAGGGGAGAATTAGCCCAGGGAAGGGTGAGCAACTGTTCTCCAGCGAAAGCATCTTTCAGCTGCAGCTGCTATTGCTTCAGAGAGTGGGAATTTTCACAGGGCTAGAATTATCGCCAGAATATGAAACTTTAGGCATCTACCACAAC
This sequence comes from Vanellus vanellus, assembly GCF_965231255.1. Classification (NCBI taxonomy): domain Eukaryota; kingdom Metazoa; phylum Chordata; class Aves; order Charadriiformes; family Charadriidae; genus Vanellus; species Vanellus vanellus. Next base: position 17,438,867 of record NC_138914.1, on the reverse strand, counting down.
CATTTAAGAAAGTCTAAGCAGTAGTGTATATGATGCTTTCATTCATAATGCTTTTTACTACTATGACTTTGTACCATGTGCAAAAAACACAGCTGAAATAAGACTAAGGGTCTGATTTCCTATCAGACAATCTTTAATAAAGCATTATGAAATCTGTCATTGTAAAAGAGAGAAAATGTAAATAGTTGTTTCTAATATTTTTTCATCTCTATATAAAACAGATGAAAAATTGAAACTCCTGAAGAGATTGGAAAGGAATCTCATGCTTTCACAAGGGGAAAAAGGTGCTGAAAACTCATCCCATGAGTCCATGGATGAAGATACACATGGTAAAGAGGATTTATTTTATTTTTCCTGGACACATAATTTAGTCTGATTGCATGCTCATAAGAGATTCACATAGGAGATTTGCAGCAATTCAGTAGTAGTTCTGCAGAACTCTGAAAAACGTAAGAAACAGTGCAAAAGAGAGAACAAAATAATCAGTACCTCTAGATTCATTATCAGCAAAATAGTGGCTGCCTCCTGCTCTTGTGGAAGTTGAAGGTTTCAGAAATGTAGAAACCTGCTGCAAGATTTCTTCCCAAATATAAGATTGTAACTTCTATGATATTCAGTGTGTTTATGGTCCAGCTGAAGCCTGTGCTGTAGCAGGAGACAAAGGATAGCCAATGTACAGTAGTAGCTGGCAATGCTATAGTACTTCTCTAGCATTTCTTTTCTTATTAGCAAACATCAACACTGTATCAAAAGTCACTTTGGCTGCCACTAGACCATTTCATTCATGGAAAATGAGAGAGACTAAGAAGTGACAGGCAACATGCAAGTGATAAGGCTGATATTGGCTTATTTTGTTACAGAAAGCCACTAACTGATTAAGATCAAATAAGTTGCATTTAGAGAGAAATTTTTCAAACTAATTAGCAGTGCTGATGGTGTATGTGTTTAAAATAAGAACTTTCTCACTACACCCCTTTGTACAAATTATTCCATCTTCAGATTTTGCTGCTTTTTTCCTATTCAGCCAACTTAGAAGAGAGCTGTGAGGCAAAAGCAGCTAATAATGATCCTTGCATTTCAAAGCCTTCATTTTTACCTACATATCCCATGGTCATTATTATGTTATGAGCAAACAACTAGAGTGCTGTTGTTTCTGATACTGCTGACACATTTTTCTTTAATCTGCTGAAAAAAACACTTTCTCTATCCAGACAGTGATGAGGAAGATTTAGGAAGACAGAAGACTAAAGGCCAATTACTCGGAGGTAGGACAAAGTGACAGCAGTATTGGTTTTTCACTAGAGACAACCACTATAAACCAAAGAAAAGGATAATTTCTGGCATTCTTTGGTTTGACTTCTGAACAAAGGTATATTAACATGTATAGATGTAGGAAAAGGACCAGTCAGAATCTGGCTGCAGGAAAGGCATTTCCTACAAGATGAGGCTCAATTAATACTAACACTCAGCCATGGCCTATGGTTAGAGTTGAAGCAGGAGAACAGCGAAATCTCCTGTTGTGGGAAGAGCCCTGCTGCCTGGGTCTGCACAGTTGCCATTGAAATGCAGCAAAAGAGTTTTGAAAATATCACAGCCACTACTTGCAGGATCTGCAGCCAGCCCTCAGCACTGGCCGGCCATCATCAGCAAGGACCACACCTTGGATCTCGTTCCTGAGGCTTTTCCTTTCCTTCCAAAGGAAAAATGGAAAATAAGTACAATGCAGATGAAGAAAATGTGCTGTGTCAACACACAAAGATAGCTATCAGCTTATGGTATAGAACCAAGGACATAAAAAAGTTAAGGCTTTAATAATTTAATTAATGTCTTAAATTGATCTTGGCCCAGATGTAAGAGCAGCTCATTTAAATTGACATTAGGAGATCTAATTTTTCTCACAGGAGTCTGATTCTACTTGAGTCCAGCTATTGTGAGAGACGGAATTTGGGGGGTTAATAATCCATTTGTGTTTCCCACTTACTGCATAACCCACATCAGAGCTGCTCTCTCTAATGAGTTACAGTTTGTATCTACCTTCTCACTTTTACACAACCACACTAATTTCAATAGAGTTGCATGGACTAGGACTGGCAGCAAGATATGTGTACTCATTATAGTTGTTAATCTATATCATCTTTGCATAATATTTTAGGCATACCAGCAGAGGTTGTTCCCTATAGAGATTCAGGTAAGTGCTCCCAGATAACCTCACCCTGCTGGAAGAGAAAACTGTAACTGCAGTTTCTTCTTTCTGACATGCTTATGTATGCTAAAAAATGCCCCCCTGGCTGTAAGTCCATTGGGTTCCAGTTAACCTGGTGTTGGACCTGGGCATGGTGCAGGCATTTTGTTGCAAGCTTGTCATAGTGGCTGGCTGACAGCAGCCGTGTACCTGTACATAGTGTTCTAGCAGATTAACCCATTTTTTTGTAGGCCTGCCAGCTTCTCACAAGCTCAGCTCATAGCAATTGTAATTCTTTTTAGGGCAAACCCCAGTAATTCTATTGGGCAACTATTCAGTCTTTCCTAAGAAATTTAGGCAGTTTTCAGCATTCCCTGCAGCCCTCTGTCTCCTGTGGAACAGAGGTGCAAGATCGGGAGGGAGCTGGAACCTGGTTTCTGCAGAACAGTGATACTCCATTCTGAATGCCCTCCTCACTTAGCTCAGAGCATGGAGCATTCCCCAACAGAAGATGCTAGGTGAAAGCCAAATGACAAGAAACAGAGCAACAGTACCAGCCGAAAGGCTTGAGCAGACAGCCAGTCTAAAGGCAAATTTCCTTTTATCAGCAACTGCTGAGCAGCAGCAGAACAGATGTAAAAATCCCTTGGCAGGAAATTTTCAGTGGCTTGATTGCATTACCGACCTCATCCCTCTTGCTCCCAGGCCAAGGCCACATTCATTAGTTACCAGAGGCAGACAGACCAGCAGACTGGCCTTTTGGAGAGGACACCTGCTCAACCACTTCTCTTCTGTGGAGTGGGGACTGGCTGCCGTGACTTGGGACTTTTTCAGCTGAGGACAAAGTTGGGAAGAAGATAGAAGTTGCAGCATAAGCCCTAGGGGAGGTTTTTCAGTTACCTATTCCCAAGGAGCTACATAAAAATACCAGGGCAGAATAATATCTATTGTAACACAATATTCTCCCCACATTGCCAGGTGCAGAAAGAGGATTACAGTACTTTTCTTGTTGGCATTTGGCCTCTCCATTTCTTCCCATGGCCTTTGTTGCTTCAGTTCTAGATTACTTCAGCAGACCAGAGACACTGAAAATATTTAGCTAGTGCAGGACACCATGCCTACCACATTGGACAGGTTCAGGTGATACACATGTGCAGCACTTGTGATCCCAGCTCTGCTTGCTTCCAGCTTCAGTTCTAGCAACAAATATTAACAGAGGGGCCATCAGTCTCCTACTGCCCGGCTATTCAGAGAACCTGGGATCACTGTGAATAATCAGTTTTATTGTTACCCGTTCTTGGACCCTTTTACCTTCCTTCATTTCCTGACACTTTCAAGCACTCTTTTGTCTATACTGAGTCAACAAACAGGCAAATACTCACCGTGCTTGCCCATGCTGATAAGGGTGGGAAACGATATATTTGTATTTTTGCCGTCAGAAATAATAAAACTATGTTGCTTTGCAGAGATTACCAGAAGAGAAGATTCAATTGCAGATGGTAAATACAAACAAGCGAACATAAGTTTGTCTTATGGGTGCTGTCTTTCAGGACTGAGTTTTGCTTAGTGATGATAGCTATACCAGCTCCTCAATACCTAGTTATTTCCTAATCAAAAAGTAGAAGTTTGAGAATAGTTATTAAAATGCACTGTAATGCTTTAATAGAAGAAATAGTGTGCAAGTCATTCCATGATACAAAGTTATAGCAGGACTATTGCATTTAGGGAGGCAGAGTAACACAAAACAGATGCTTGCCAACTATGAATTGATGTTCTGATAAATTCTGCGTCTATAGATCATTCATACCATTGCAGAGAGGAACAGTTGTGAGTCAGAATGGTGCAATGCTACATTAACATTAATAATCAAATAACTGAGTTTGTCCCCAAACCAAAACTCGATCACTCCAGAATGCTCAAAGAATCAAAAATTCAAAAATGTGAGCCCAGTATCCGGTGACCCAAAACAGAATTTCTTGGCAAAGTTTAGTTGCATTGTGGTTCAAAAGCACAACAGCAAAAGTCTGTAGCTCATTTGGAGCACGTTTCCAGTACTCTCCTGTTACATCTTTAGAGAAAATTAAATTCACTGCCAGGCAGTGGTTGCCTGGATGCACAGCCCAATGTAAGTGAAATCAGCATCTAAAACTCGCGATGAATCAACTCCTCGCAGACTGCCTAGGGGTCTTCTCAAGCGAACAACAAACAGAAAAGGAAAAAACTTTCTGCTTTGAGCACGTCATTGGAAATCTGGTAAAATATTCAGCTCTTTCTGGCTTTTGACAATACAGTTGGAGAAAGAACAGAATTTGGCAACTCTGCTCACAGGTACATTTGCTTGTAGAGCAAAATACTCTCTTTTAGCTTGTTCTTATGCTATTCTTTCTATATATCAGTATAGCTATCTATGGGAGACTAATTGTCAGCTACAGTTCTTAATTTGGGGGTGCAGAAATACTTCATCAGGCTTAAGTAGATTGATGGTACTCATGCTTAGTAATGAAGATGGTTGTATTATTGTAGCTGTGACTGCGCAAAGCACCCAAGAATCAAACTGAAGCTCCCTTGTACTACTGCTGTACTCCCCCACTGTAATTCTGACACTATCAATTGTTCCAGGCTAGTTAGAAAAGACCCAGAGTGCTCTTAAACAGTTCTGGGTTTTTTTTTAAACCCCATTCTTTTTGGGGTTTTAAAATTGCTAATTTGATCTTTCTGAAAGGCTTGCACATCTTTGCTTTGAACAAACAGTTTTACATATACTGTGCTCAGAGAATTGATTTCAGATACAAAAAGGGAAATAAATTTAAAACTCCTTAATTTCAGAGTTCCATGGCAATAAAAACCATTTCTTTTTTGTAGCATATGAGAACGAGAACACTCGCCTCAATCAGTGGACAGTACGCTGGATGGGCATACGGAAGGATGGTAATTTTTTAAGTTTTTTTTTTTTTTAATTCAGAATAAGATCTCTGGCTCAGGTTTTGGTGTGGCTTTTTTTTTTTTTTTTTTACATGACCACTTTGTTGAAGTGCATCAAGGCTTCTTGATGAAAATCATCAAGGCTTCTCATAACAACTTGTGTGCATGTATGTTTTGCAGTTGAGTCTAGCGTATGAGACAGCTCATGGAAATAGACTTTATTCGCTGCGCAAGACACTGTACCTTAAGGTATGTTCATGAGGGCCATGCCTTCAGTTGTGACCTAATTTTCCCTCTCTATTTCAGATGAATTCTTTCATTTTGTCATTCTTTGCTTTGCAATTGGAGCTTTACTAATTTGCTACTACTACTACAAAGGTAAGGCAAGAACTCAATAGAGGGATAAATTGTTGCACACTAGAAAAATGAACAAAGCCAAACATTTATTTTGTTGCCTTAGACTGGACTATTTCTCTTGGGATTGGTTTAATCACCTTTGCTTCCCTGGAAACCACTGGGATATACTTTGGTCTAGGTAAGTGTGTCTACAGCAGCCAGGTCTGTATCAACAGGAAGGATACAAGGTCACACAGTCATTAAACTACGCAAATCTATAAACTGCTGGTGCTGAGGTTCTGTAAATCGTCACGTAACTACTCCATAACATCTCAGTCACAATTACTCAGTGTGGCAGGAGACAAACATGCCTTAGTGACACTAAAGGGAGAGGTTGCCTCATTTTTTGTTCGCCATGATCACAAGACCCTGAGTCACCTCTTTGTGCAGCAATGGCTGAATGCTAAGTTGCCATGACAACGTACAATTTTAGCAGCAAGGCAGTCTTCCCAGATACACTCTATAAGGTGCTGCGCACTCAGGCTGCCATTCATCCCCCTGGGACTGAGGCAGCTGAACACCCTGAGGAAGAGCTCTCAGCAGAACCTGGACCATGGCACCAACTGAAAATATTTAAAAAAAAATAAAATAAATTAAAGGAATTCTTGGTAATCCCTAGGGATGTTGTAGGAAAGGTGCAAGCTATGGCTTCCCAGCTGAGGACAGCAGTCTCCTTTGTAATCTTGTGCTAATATTTTTGGTAGGTTGTGGATGGTTCTCAGGAATCAGCCTCATCACTACTTTGTTATTAATGGTATTGCAAAAGTGCTTGTTTAAACAGTAATCTTGGGTTCATTAATATTGCAAATGTCAGTGTTTGTTTTTTGTCATTTTGCTACTTTTTTATGTTTTATGTTGCTACCTGGCTCATCTTGAAAAAAATTTTTGTTTTCACAATTAGTGTACCGAATTCGGAGCGTACTTGACAGTTTTGTTCCTCTGATTGACAAATTGAGGCCAACAGGTAATAGTGATCTTCTTACTGACTGCATGCATATTCCCCAGACCTTCCTGGGTACTTCATTTTGGTCAAGTCTTAAGACCAACTTCTCTAAATTAAAATTTTCAATCTTCTTAATTAAAAAAAATGAAAAAATAAATATTTTACTACAGTATATTACAGCTGCTTGGGTTTGAAAATTAATTACTCTTGACTCTTTCCATGTGGCAGAGCATTTTCACATTTTTAATTATCTGCCCTGTATGGGGTATTAGCTATTTCCTGGCAATGTCTGAATAAGAATTCTATAGCTCAATTAAAATTCAGGGAATGGGGTAGGTTTCTCTTGTTGGGTCTTCAAACAGACTCCAGGCGCAGGTTTACCTGTGTTCATCAACAGAAAATATGAAGAAAGTTGAAAAGCTACGTAGATACGTGACAATTTGAACACAACAGTCCTGACAGTTGTCTTTTTCTTCATCACGCAGGTATGAGGAAAGCTGCCTAGGAGGAGTAATTCAGGAGAGTTCCACAAAACCCCGCTCTCTGAATATGTAGTATTAAAAGAACTGCTTTATGAGGCAAACATAAAAACCTAATGGCTAGTGTGCAATATTGAAATGTTAAACCATAGAAAGACATCATTCCCTCCCCGCAAAAATAAAGCTGAAACTGTGGTACAGGGTCCTGTTCTTTCTTCTGAAGCGATTCATGGCTCAGCAGAGGTCAGAAGACAATCTAGATGAAGGTTTGTTTTTAATTCCATTAAATATAAACACAGTCTCCTTCCCTCCCCCATGCAGCCATGTTAGTCTGCCTATGGTCTATCAAAATCAACAAAATGACCAATATTATCCTCGGCTTGTTCTGGATTAGGATCTGGATGTTTCAGTAGGAATCTTGGCAACCAGAAAGCCACCTCCTCTCCACCCCTTGTGATGCTGCAAACCAGGCAAACACCAGCTGCTTGCTTACACAGTTGAGCCCCAACAGTGCAATAGCACTGAAGCAGATTAATTTATTGTGGCAGAACTCAATATAGTGGGTGTATAATGATTTCACCCAGTGAAAGCTGGGTGAGATTTTACATGCAGTGACATAATGGGTGCAGTAATGAGATTATTAACAGCAGCAAATTTAATCTCTTCTTCTGAGGGGAAAAATAAAGTGCTTGATTTGACCCATCCTCCCTCCAATGTTGGGTTTTTTTTTTTTCCCTTCTTCGAGTAAAATGAAGTGCAACTTTGACATTCCTTTCATTTTATAGGGACGTGTTACGCCTTATATATGTAGGCTAATGCAATCATAGGCAGCCTGCAAAAAAAAAAGGGCGATACTTTTAAATTTTTGTAAAAACATAAGATCTTCATACCCATAGAAGGATGATGGCACTGAGGCAGACGGAAAGAGCTACAAAACATGAAACTGTAAGGAAATGTAGATCTAAAAGCCATTAGCCCAAACAGCCCAGAGTTTGAGAGAAGCAATTTCAAGCCTTGCTCAGAAAATGAAAAAGCTTACTTTTTAGTTGTACAGAATTTTAAGCACCAGTGCTGATTGGTCTTATCTACTGCAGTTCCATTTGCACATCCAGAAATAGCAACACCTGCATGCAGCCTGCACCAACACAGCGCAGCCGTCACCTAACATGTCAGGGGTTACATTAAGCAATAAGAATGAACACAAGTTATTTTGTAATATTTGTATTCTTGTTTACATATACTATTTACATGTTTTTGGTATGACAGACTATTTCTACAAAATACTGTATATTTTGTGTTGTTAGTCTGCAAATAGTCTTGCTCAGACCAGTGTAGCATTGTTAATGTTAGATCGCTTTTGGGTGAGCTGAAAACTACGGATAGTCACCCTGCTCTGATGAAAACTGCTTTTTTTAGTTTCCACTGCTGCATAACGTCTTTCTGAAAGCCAGTTTGCAGAATAATAAGGATGAGAAACATATTTTAGCACTAAATGTTTTCAAATTTTGTACTACAAAGTCAACACAATGAATTTGTAATTATTTTTTGTTTTAAACACAAGCTGCTTAAGGGTAAAATAAGCAAAACATTTGAGAATAGCAAAACATTTAAAAGTTACCCACTGGAACCCATCGTGTGAGATGAACAGCTCACCCAACTCAGAGCAGCTCAAGTGAGAAGAGTCAATTCCATAGAAAAAAGCAACTTACATGTTCAGCCGCATCTTCTTGGGTATCTGGAATCTCCTGCTGTTCTTACAGATCCTTCTTCTTGAGTCCATCTCAGCATTTCAAACATTCCTGCCTCTGGCCCAATGTCAATGCTCTCATTTTGGTCTCACGTCTCACCCTTGCTGCAGCACTGGGCAAACACTCCAAAATACAATATAAGTTCCTATGAAGAGTTTCAACCTCCTTAAATGAGCTCGTGCTCAGAGAGCTACTGTTCTCCAAGTCCAGCACATTCCTCCTGACCCCACAGCTCATCACTCATTCCCACTGCTCTGCTGGGCCCCCACCTGACCCTGTGGGTTCCCCAGGACCTGATACAGCTCGTTCCTCTTTGACATTACCCCACACACAGGGTGCTGCCCTCTTCTCTTTGGTTTTAAATGGCTGGGGGGCAACGCAGAGAGGAGGAAGTGAAGTAAAGGCACCAGCCACCCACCTCCCACAATACTAGTGAACTCTTTTGGTAGCGAGAGAACTCTGTTTTCATCAAACTCCCTTCAAGACATGATTTTAATCTTCAGCAGTAAGTTGGACAAAACATTGAACAGAAGTTATTCAACTCACTCTAGGCTACGATTCCCAATGTCTCTTTCCCCACTGAAGCACAGCCTGCTCAGACCTTCAGTGAACACCCAACTGCTCCCACGCTTCAGCTCCCAGTAGGGAAGGTTAGTTGCAAAGCAGAAAATGCTCCTGCTACACAACAGGCAGATAAAAAGCTGCTGCCCACAAATTGTTAAATAACGTAGACGTTTTTCAATGACTGAAAACATTCAGATGTTATCCCACTGCACAAAACGCCACAGAGAAAAAAAAAAAAAAGATTAAAAACCAGAAGATTTTTAAGCTGGTATTTTTATTAGAACTCTCTACATAAAGCACCTTTGCCTGCCTTAAACTTACAGTACTTCTCTGAACATTGCTTTTCGGTAACACAGCACAAGATGCTTCAAACTACTCTGCATTTCTTGATTTGGACACTGCCATCCTGACAGCTTGCACAATGGCATCCTTATCAATGCCAAACATCTTCAGGAGCTCAGCTGACTTCCCACTGCGTGGTACATGAGACACAGCCAAGCGATTGACTGTGATACCAGGCTCACCCACTACTGCAGCGCACACTGCTTCTCCAATGCCACCTATGAAAAAAAAAAAAAAGTCAAACAGGACATACATCTGAATGCTTCAACAGGCAACATATAGATTGCATCTGAGTGGCCCATTTGTGAAATGAAAACAATTCCCTATTTCAAAGACATTCTGAGGACAACCAACCTGACATTTCTGAAGTACTTACAAAGCGGCAGTAAGAAACATAGATGGCTCAAGGGCATAGAACAGTCAGGAAGCCTTCACCACTTCAGCATCAGCCACTGAGGGCCAGGTTTAAAAATATATTTAGACCGAGAAGTATTTACAAGTGTGTTTAATGTGCTGAAAGTCTTAATTCCCACCAATCTGCACGGCATTTAAGAGCTCCATCTTTTCACAGTGCCTGTACATGCTGCTAGGCACCACTCCAGGTTATGTAGTATGTTCACAACCTTTGCTTAGAGCTCAGTTCGGACTGAATCACCACCAGTCACAGGGACAAATGATGCAACGGGGAACTGCGTGGCGGCAGAGAGACGCCGGACGCAGGAGTACTAGGGACGAAGAACACACAGGACTACTGTCAAGAGCATGTGCTCCCAGACCTGGTAGGAGACACCCTGGTGCTGCATTCCAGTTAGGATGTATCCAGGAACGCGGGGCTTTTCACAGCTTCAGGCATGGTGCGATTTAATCAGTCAAACTTCGCCTCCAGCCAGAGGCACCGCCAGAGATGTGGGTGGTAAGATCAGCCTGACGAGGGCTCGCAATGCATTCAGGCTTGTGATGCGTGTACACTTGACCTTCCTTGATTGCATCACACAGAGAAAGCTGTGCCAGTGTAAACTGCATGTTCATCACCTCAGAGTGTGATGATTTTGCCTCCTTGCAAATCTGCAATATTTGTCCAGATTTGAAAGATATACCAGAAAATTATGAGGCTCAGTGATGCTATCACCGTCCATAGTCTGGAACAAAACCATGGTATAACCAGCACTTATGGTAACACCAGCTCACTTCAGACACCTGGCAAGAGTGTCCGAAGTGTATCCTACACCTTAATGTAGGATAATATTCCCGTAACTGCTAATTTCTATCAGTAGATATCTACAGTATCTACTAATGCCACAGATCACAGCTGCCCCTCTGCGAATTTCTCCATCTCCCCCCAAGAGGAGCAACCCTGACATGCAATTCACAACAGCTGCTCTCTGTTTGCATATGGCCTCATCTTCACAGGTCACGTTTGCACAGGCAAACCCCTGGAAACCTGTGCAAACAAGGCATGTCAGAGAGCAAGCGGCAGCACATTATGGAGTTAACTCCAGCTGGTGGCTGGTCACAAGTGGTGTTCCCCAGGGCTCAGTATTTGGACCAGGTCTGTTTAATATCTTTATCAATGACCTGGACAAGGGGATCGAGTGCATCCTCAAGTCAGTTTGCAGACACCAAGTTAGGCAGGAGTGTCAACCTGCTGGAGGGTAAGAAAGCTCTACAGAGGGATCTGGACAGGCTGGATTGATGGGCTGAGGCCAACGGTATGAGGTTCAACAAGGCCAAGTGCTGGGTCCTGCACATGGGTCACAACAACCCCATGCAGCACTACAGGCTTGGGGAAGAGTGGCTGGAAAGCTGCCTGGTGGAAAAGGAGCTGGGGGTGTTGGTCAACAGCTGGCTTACCATGAGCCAGCAGTGTGCCCAGGTGGCCAAGAAAGCCAACAGCATCCTGGCTTGTATCAGAAATAGTGTGGCCAGCAGGACGAGGGAAGTGATTGCCCCCCTCTATTTGGCACTGGTGAGGGTAGATGTGGTGCTGAGGGGCTGTAAATGTGGTGCTGAGGGACGTGGTTTAGTGGTAACCTGGCAGTGCTAGGTTAACGGTTAGGCTCAATGATCTTAAGGGTCTTTTCCAACCTAAATGATTCTATGATTCTCTAATTCTAAATATAATCCTGGCACAGAAGCTCGTGGAGTCTTATAAAGACTACTCTGTTTCTACCAAGAAGCATTTTAACTTAAGATTTACTTAGGAATCATCTTAGAAATTGCTTCTCGCATGCATCATGCACTTACTACCCTCAGCTTAAGAACTTTATCATATACCAGCAACAGACTGAAACAGCCTGCAAGCAGGCGCAGTGAAGGAACAAAAAAAGACTCCAATGAGGATGTAAAGCATTCTGGTTCTTCACAAGCCCCGATCTGCTCTTTTATAGTAGTGGAAAAGAAAGACAGAGTTTATCCCAGAAGGACTGCAGAAACTGCCAAACCATCTGATTTCAAGCAAGCTGGAACCAAGCTTTTGGACACAGGGAAAACTTAAGAAACCTGCACAGCAATGGTCTCTCTTACAATTCAACAAACTGCAAAGCAAATGCTGTAAAGCCATTCTGAGACCACTCTGGGCAGAATCACTGCACCACAGCAGGAGTTTACATTTTCACTGGGAACAAATGAATCAAGACTTCACTTGGACCAAGCATACAGAAGGGCACACAAAGCCAAGTTAATCAGAAAGGCAGCCCTGATTAACCCATTATCTTGGGAAACTTTCAATCCTCAGTGTCATCTTCTAATCATAACAACAATGAAAAAGGCTAAAACCTCTTTTGCTTTAATTGAATGACAGCAAGAAGTCCCATACTTCTCTCTCAGGTCAGAAGAAGCTGTAAGCTTCCAGCACCTGGGGAACAACTGTGTGGGCCATGACCTCCTGGACCCAACTCACCTTCGTGGTAATGGTCCTCAACAGTGATGATTCTGCCTTTGGTTGCTCTTGCATTTTCAAGTATTGTCTTCTTATCCAGGGGCTTTATAGTGAAGGGATCAATCACACGGATGAAGATTTTTTCTGCAGAAATAGAATTAAATGATTTGCTACATGAATTTGGAGAATGCAAGACAATGCAAGTGGTCCAGGCAGCCCTCTGAGATCTTTAGAGCTATTACGAAAATCGTCCAAACTCCCAGATATCTGTACTTAGAGCTTGTCTACCACAGAATCCAAACAACCCTAATTTTTGTAGGTATTCTTTCTTCATGCACTTTGTAAGACACAGATATCCATCCATTCCACAGACAAAACTTTTGAGGCTGCAAAGCCTTGAATAAGTGACCCAAGGTCACTAGGAGTGTCCGTCAGTAAAACAGTAACTTAACCGGCCCTCCCACAGGTAACAGCAGAATCTAGTCCCGAAATCCTTCTTATTCAGACCATCAACCACAATTTCTTTCCCAAACCTTTATTTTACCTTTAACTTTATTGTCAATTCAAGCACAACTTCCTCCTACTTCTTTGGTCTGTAGGCATTCTGAATTCTTCATTGCAGGCTGCCCACCTATCAGGTATGCCTGTTTGAACCGCCCCAGCCCTGACTGCAGCACCCTTAAGTTTGGCATCAAAACCAGAATTTGTCCTGTCATCACAAGGCAGGCCCAAATTGCTTATTAAGGCTATGTACAAATGGCAATTGTTTATAAAGAATAGCAAGTTACATGAGGCTTTGTCTGATCTTGGCTAGCCAAACACTGAGTCAACTCTTATTGTACATAAAGAAGCCCTATGTTATGTTGACAGAAGGCCCTTTAGTGGCCATTATATTTTAGGTATTAGACACCGCCTCTACACTAAGGGACTATGTCTCCATAGCTGGTTATTCACACTTCAAGATCAGCAGAGCATAGCAAAGCATGGTGAATGCAGGAAAATAATAATAATATTTCAGAAAATACAACTTTCAAAGTGTCCTAAATCTGATGGCTTAACATCCTGACAAAATATCTGTCCACCTAGATACAGCATACAAAGCTACACATAAGCCACAGGCAGCATTAATTGTATTATCTCCTACTACTTGTAATCTCTTCCTGGGTGCAGGCTACTGACTCACAGATGGATTTTTGATGGCTTCTTTATCTTCTTATTTCATTGAAGGATTCTTATCTCCTCTGTGAAATGCCAGCGCATTTGAGCACTACCATAGAATTATTGCCTCCCACGCTAGTTAAAAGTTGATACGTTCATTGAAAAAAAAAAAAAAAGTTAGCAGTGAACCACATCTATCCAAAGGTACTGCATATCAACAGCATTGTGTAAGAGCACACCAGTTTCCGTGGCTCAGCTGACAAGCTGCATTTTGTTAAGTGGCTGCAGCCTGACAGCATTCTATTGTGTTGGTACCCTAGCCCACCCAAACAATATGCCAGGGAACGATCACTCCTGTTCTTACACACTTCCTCTAAGATTCTGCCTGCAGGGCACTTTCAGACAGATCAGCAATTCTGAGGAGACTTTGATCTGATCAGTTTGGCAGTTTTCATGGCTACTAATGCTGCTAAGCTAACTAAAAATCTACTCAATTAAGCAAGATTGGCAGATGCAATGTTGCACTGTATCAGCTTAACAGGTGACCAGCTGTCTGTAACATTTTAATTAATGTTTACCAGTACAAAGGGTGAGCAGTTAGGCTGAGTGGTATCGATTTCTTTGCTGTGTTAAATGATAAAAAAGGAAAAAAAACACCGAAACATAATCTGATCACCTTTTCTCAGCTGCTCTGCTGCAGCCAGAGCCTCATGCAGAGTGACTCCTGCTCCAATCACAGTCACTTGGTCATCCTTACTCTTCAGAACCACCTGCAAGAAAATGTTTCCGTGTATTTTTAACAATAAATCTTACTGATATTTCTAACATTTCTGGAGATTTTTCTTAGGAAGATTGAATCTTTGGGATTGGAATTCTTTAGAGGGAAAGGGGCTTTTATAGGAGGAATTTTACATATTTTTTCTGATTGTATTTATCTGGGCAATATTTACCTTTGCCTGCCCAATATGGAAGTCCTCATTGTTGTTGTAAATGACAGGATTTTCAGGACGACTAGTTCTTATGAAACAAATGCCCTGTTTCCAAAATAAACATGTTATAAGTTACAAAACCAGAAAGGCGTTCACATGCTAGTTTGTAAACACTAAGAAAAAAATACAGCAAAATGACTTTTTCTTTTTGTCTGTTTTTCACCCTTCTACGTTACCTGTTTCTGCCGAGTAAACTTTTCTATGCTCCCCCCCCTCCCCAATTCTCATTAGTCCTTTTTCAATAGCTGTTTTTTTCAGATATTACAATACAGTTAACTACTTTTTAGAGTGTGCTGATAACTTACAATTTTCTTTCTCATTCCAAGATCTTTATTTCTCTTTTGTTCTCTTGTGAAAATTAGAATCTTAGAACTTTACCATATATGTGCAAATTTTACTCTAGCGGCTTTAAAGCTAAAGAAGAAATGCTCAGCTGAAAGCAAGGAAAAATGCTTTCCATCAGTTAATGTTCAGATGCCCTTCCAAAAGTAACAAACCAGTACTTAAATCTAATCTCTCCCTCACACTACCTTACACTCCTTTCCCTTACAAGCTCCATCTTTTTTTCACAACCACTCATCACATTTGTTACATACCAAATTTGCACACTCCTTCACTTAAAAGTTGTACTAGCATGACTGAAATTTTTCAGATTATTTGCTCTTTTCTCAAGGTAAATTTCTATGGCAGCCAAAAGAAGTACCAATCAAGGAGATGATCTGACCCAATGCTACCAATGACACTTGACCATTATTATGTCAAATTAGCTGAAGGTAAGAGAGATCAGAAACCCTGCCACAGCCACGTAAGAAGTCTTAGTTGTCTTCAGCCACAGTGCAATTTAACTGCAATCCATCACTGGCAACAGAGGAGCAAAAGATGACCAATGAGACTGTCAGCTAGCGTAAGCACCAGCTCTCAGTAGCTCCAAAGACAGTAGACTGCCTTAGACTACTGGAGGACCTGACTCCTGAGCTTTCACGTACAGGCACTTGATGATCAAAATCCTCAAGATAAATTTATCTTTCCATATCCAGCTTCAATTTTGACCCCAGAGATATCATACTAGGAGTGTACTTTCTGTAAGTTTGCAAAAGACCAACAAGAGTTACACTTGCCCTTATTTCTGAGCCAATTTAGACCCGAACTGCAATTGCTGTGTAATCATCTACATCTCCCCAAATCTAGCCCACAGCATTCCAGACTGTTCATTCTGCAATAGCCTGAATAGAATGTCTGCAACCTTTCCATGCAAAGAAAACATCCCCCTGCCACGCTGGAGCCTTTGAAAGAATTTATGTGGGTAGAGACATGCAAGAAACATGCCAGAAGCAACAAAAGAAGTACAAAAAAAAAAAAAAAATCATTATCTGGCCCAGAAATACTGTGATGCAAACCTTGGTGTTGGCAGCTATTTCTACTGCTTTTTCAGTGGCTACAGCATCGCTAGGGTAAAACACAGTGGCAGTGGGAATAGCCCGGAACATGGACAGATCCTCCAGTCCCATCTGAGATGGCCCATCCTCACCTAAAAGAATTAAACCAGGGTTACAAAAGAGTAAGTGCACACTTTTGACAATCACACAACATAGCAGTGAGGTTCAATGTAAACCAGAAAAAAAAAAAAGTATAAAATCAGGCACACACAGGACATGCAAGTCTACCTGCTTGAGAAAAGAATCATCTTCTCTTTAAACTTGGAACCATCTAAACAGTAAATAAAGATAGAAAGAGACTAAAAAGAAAGAGAACGGGGGTTAAAATGAAAAAATAGAAAATAAAGTATAACAATAAAACAACAGAAATGAAAGACAGCCAAAGTAGGAAGGGTACAGATATAGAAAGAGGGTCACAAGATACCTGAGCATCTTCAGATTTACATGTACTGAGTCTGCACAAGCAAAAATTGTACTTGTCAATAGTGCTCCTCTAGATTTAAACTGCTGGAAATGTGAAAGGAGAATTGCATGTCTTCCATCAGAAATGGAGAATGCACTTGGTACAACCACTGTCAAATTCTTAGGCTCACTTCAAGATTAAATGAAGGGTATGTATTTTCAATGCTATAAGAAGTCTTTTAATGAGCAATAGGACATCCATGTTGTTAGTGTAACAACTCAAGTGCCTCATGGCATAAAATGGAGATCTATAAGAATCGTTAGCCAGAACATGTGCTGGATGCCATGATTTTCCACCGTTAAAGAAACAAGCACCACAACACCACCCGCCCCCAATGACCTTATGTAACGGTGCTCTGGGAATGGCACTGTTTCAAAGCAACCACGCAAAGAGTCCTGAATCCAGTCATGTCACAGCCTGCAGAGCAGAAGCAGGGCAATAAGCCATCCCACATGCACCCACTACCTGTTACTCAAGAAGGACAAGTTCATGAGGAAGGAGGAGAGTATTTTCATAAGAGCAGCACAAAACTCTGAAGAACTTTAAACATGTTAAAAAAAAAATAAAAATCAATCATTGAACTCTGCCACTATACACTACTACTAAAGTAAGCATGAACCAGGAAGAGAGGGTGTCTCAGCTTTCAGTCATGACATGAAAAAAATTCTCAACACCACAGTTTCTAAATCTGTATGCACTCTGACTGAATCAGTGGGATCTCAGTGGGCATTTTCCTTTCCTAAAGTGCACCCACACAATGTATACATAGAAGAGAAGTGAAATTATGAAGAACAAAATTAATGGGTACCTGAATCATAATCTTACCCAAGGTAAAGAGCGTACTCATGCTTATCCCGATGTTGCTAACGTGGTGCCAATAATAACCATGATTCCCAGTTCATACCAGTAACTTATAGACTAGCACTAAGTTGAGTTTGGCCACATCTTTACAAAATCCTGATTTATGTGGTTTTAGAGTAACACAGATCAAAAAAGACTAATCTTCAATTACATCTACAAAACCTACATTCATAGCTTAATAAAAAAATGTGAGTGCTTAATATGAACACTAACAAATGTCTAGAATATAAAACTGGTTGTCTAAACAATTGATATTCCTATTTTTGACACTATGATTTCTTTCCCTAATTGTTCAGTTTGGAAAATATTTATTTTCTACTATTCTCTTATGACCTTGAAAATGTATTTAATGTTTCATTAGATGTTTTGGTCCATCAGCAACTATTGGTCTAGGAGTGAACTTAGTACAAGTTCAGAAGGTCATTGTGACAGTTATTTCTCATGAATTTAGTGGGTCCAAATTTCAATGCAGCAGAAGCCCAGGTCTACCTAGAACTGCATACATAAAACTTCAATTTTCACCACAGATCCAGTTAGGATTCTGAATCCCATGCAGGTCCACAGTTCTACTAGGGAGTACCCTTAATTCATACCCTTCCATTTAAAATTGAATTTTCTAACTGATAACGGATTTTTCTCTGAATTACTTTCTTTTACAACTTGGTTGCACAACTTTGGGTTCAAATTCTTTTTTGAAAAATTAGAGTTCAGACCTGAATCAGATTTGTAGCTCAAACAACTTTATAAGGCTAAGTATGCACTCCACAATCACAGCTCCCAGCAGAACATTTCAAGTGCTGAAAATTGAAACTTGGAAGTGTGGTTCTAGGAGACAATTCACGTAGCCCAAAGGAATTGTATCTTCTTAAATGAGCAAAGACCAAAGCTAGTTGGCTTTTGCACTTACACCCTTTGCTCTTTGCTAAAAGACTTAAACTGAATTGAACTAGACTATGATGAGGTGGGAGGACTGATTTTAAAAAGAAAGAGGCTTGTAATAGATTCCCTCCCTTAATGACATACACAAGCCATAATCTGATATAACTCTACTTACAGTCTCCGCTACTAAAGCATACTCTATACTGCTGCAAGTTAAGCTTGAGGTTCTGGATAAGACTACACACGTTTATGAAGCATCTTTAAATCTTCACTAATATTACAAGTTAATAACTATTTTGCTTTAAACAAAAACCCTAACCCTCCCCCAAACCATACTGCTAGCCAAAACTATTCAATCGACTGAAATATTGACGTATGCAGAGAGGCTTAATTTACTACCCCTGTCAGCTCTCCCTCTCCTTCTTTTCCCCTACAAATACCTAGTAGTTTTTCAAGCATGAATGTCTGCTGTTATTTTTCTTCTTGGTATGCAAGTCTGCTCCTGTTTTCATGGGTGATGTCTATGCATTTCATTAAAAAAACAAAACTCCCTTCCTCCCTCAAACCAAAAATTACACGCCAATATGATCTGACATGTACTACACAGTTATGATGGGAAGCAAAGACCAGAGAAGGCACTGCCAATTTCCTGAATTATACAACAGCTTCACAGTTCCTGTTTCATTAGTAGTCTGAGGTTTTCGGGTTTTTTAATCAACATATTAACTGCTCCAGTAGTAAGAAATATCAAGATAAGTGGAAGCAATTATTTCGTATCTTCAAAGGCATAATAAAACAAAAATATTTATCCCTTTAAAGTGGTTTTGAGATTGGCAGACAAGAGCACCTGTGCAAGAATAAGTATCATTAGTTTCTCATTTTAGGGACTAAGGTACACAACTATTCTCATCACAGAGGATGTCAACCACAAAGATGGAAAGGAACCTAAGCTCTTCACTTTCAATCAAATCCCTTTATATCACTCTATACCTTGCACAGTGGAAAAACTTGTAGGGAAAAGACCCCTTTTTACCAGGCCAAACAGATAACTTACCAATAGAAACACCACAGTGCGACCCACAGAGATTGATGTTACTCTCGGAGATGGCAGCCATACGGATCTGGTCAAATGCCCGTGTGAAGAAGGTAGCAAAGGTGCTGGCAAAAGCAACAGTTCTGTCACGAGTGGCACAACCAACTGCAATGCTCACCTGAAAAGAGGGAGATTGTACAGGAACAGTGAATTCCTCATTTATCGATTGTCTCCAAGAAATCACCTGTGGGACTTCCTACCGTAAAACTTTAATCTGCATTGAGAGCTTCTTGCTAAAAATCTGTCCAGTCCTGCTGTTAACTGTTGGCCTTTCCAAAAAAGAAAGGAGGTAACTCACTCTTCCAGCATCTATCCTCTAGCATCTCTTCTGCTCCTTGCCTCAACTGCTAGCTGTTATCGTTGATCCTTACCGGCAGCTTCTTTTCTTCATGTGCTCCAAACAGCCATTCACAGAGTTTTAAGACTTATTCCCCCCTCTTTCTTTTTCTGGATCAGAGGCTTACACTTTCAGTCCAAAAGACATGGTTTTGTTATCTCCAGCAGACAAAAATTATCATTACTAAGTGGGAATGGATTTACCCGTGTTATTTTTACTGGTATTTACTAAAAGGGCCTTTCTTCAGCAAGATGGAAATTAGAACAAGGTCCTTAAATTGTTTATTGCTACAATTACCCTATACATTTATTTTAAACAGAAATTAGTCTGCTCTTCATGGCAAATCGGTAAATCCAAAATACCTGACTCAATCTTGTAAAACTACCCTAGTATAAAATTTGCAAGAGACAGTCCGTGGGTTCTTTGATTATAAATCATTAAAGACAACAACAAATTTCTGCCTAAATTTGTATGTTTAATTTCATTTGCTTCATTGAACCCATACAGGTGGCAGCTGAGGACTCAAACAGATGAGTTATCAAATTATTTTAGTCCTTTCTGTACAAATTTCATCAGGCTAAATTTACTAAGCGTTTCTCTGTCCTCATTTTTATAGACCAGTCTAGCGTAGAACTCATTGTCATGTTGTGACATTCTATTTCCTGTGATGAAAATAAAAAAACCCCAACCAACTAAAAAGTCTTTCAGAGTTAAATCTCTAGAAATCACTGTGGAAAGTATTGCTGTTGTTTACATGTTGCCATCTCCTTGTGTTCTGCTGAAACGCAGACAATATGATCACAAAAATAAAAAAAGAGGGAGATTTAGGAAAGAATGAATAGAAGCACTCCTATTGTATTACATTTGTAAGCTTTTGCCATAGCCTAGATTTTCCCTAAGAAGTGAGCAAGTCAAATTAAATATCCACGAATACACATGCTAAAAGCAAATATTAAAACCCTAATCTCTGAGGACTCAGACTGAACAGTCTCAGATCCTGCTGTGTAATACCAGTATTTCATAAAACCGAGAGACCAGTTACCATGTTCTGCTCAGCAATGTAGCATTCAATGTAGCGATTGGGATGGTCTTTCTTAAAAAGCTCTGAGAAGGTGGAGTTCTTTGTATCTCCATCCAAAGCAATCACTCGATCATTAGCATGGCCCAGTTTTGCAAGTGCAACACCGTAAGCTTTGCGGGTAGCCCACTAGGAAAAGAAAAATACAGCAGTACTGTTATAACTTTCTGTTTCTAAGAAGTTGGGTTTTTTTGCATTTTATTGTTTTCCCATGAGTGCATGCACATACAATTAAAAAAAAAACATAAACCAAAACACAACCAAAAAAATTTACATATATCAAAAGCACATATGAGAACAGTGACACACAGAAGAGTAAACACAAAAAGAAAAATACAGTGAAGCATCAGGACACACATCTGTGCTAAAATCAGCAACTCCCTACCAATCCAGCTAGGAAATTTTGAAAACCTTGGTTTCCAATCATGGAAATTCACTGAACCTCGTGGAGTTTCTTTAATTTTAAATACACATAAAATAGTCTGGATAATTGATAATTATCACAAAACAGAGTGATTTGAGTCTTTATACTTTAATATATCCTTTCAGTACCCAGTGAGTTGAATGCCTGTGCCACACGACAGAGGTAGGTGTTTAGCAGGATACTCAAAACAGGACAAAAGAGGTTGGCAGTTGAAATCATAGCAAGGGATAACACAAAACCTCCTGCCACCCATTAAACAGTCTCACACTTCAAAGATATCTGACAGTCAGTGAAAAAGGAAGGGAGTACCTTTTCTCCCACTTTGTAAGATGGTGGAGATGGCATCTTAATGTTTCTAATATTTACTATAGGTGCATCTTCTTCTGGGAGGGCTGGAGAAAGCTTTTTCTTATTTTGAATTTTGTCATCTATTTCCTGAATGACTTGTTCAGCCATGTTTTTTGGAAGAGGCTTTCCATGCCAGCTTTCCTTATCTTCAACACCTGTGTATTTAAAATTACATTACTAATAAGAAAAATATAAAAACTATTTAAGTTTTCAGTTGAAGATTTTACTCAGATAAAATAGCAGGAGCATGACAGTCTAGTATAGTCTTCCAAGCAAGAACTTCCTTATTATTCCCACTGTAACAAATTACAATAGTATTCAATTCCATTAAGACAGACATGTTTAAATACAGAAGAAGAATAGTAAAATTCCATATATTCCAAACTAGTGACGAAATTCCAGCATCTTCTACTGAAACTGTTTTTAAACTGGCACCTAAAAAGACCAGGTCTGTAAGTGTGGCAAGAAGTAAACAGTAAATCAGTGTTAACAGTTAACATGAAATTTCAACAGCTAGGCCTAAATCAACAAACTCAGCTAAGTTTCAAACAACAGTTAACCAAGCTGTCTAATTCAAACAAGACCTGAAGTTTTACAGCTTTATTTTAATAGCTTCTGAAGACTCATCTTTGTGCACCCAGCACTAACAGCAAAATTACCTCTCTGGCTGATACGCTACTTTTCACTGAGTAAGTCACAAAGAATAATGAATTTTTCTCGCTTACTCAATGAAAAGGAATGAAGATATTCACTGCTGTTATTAATATTTAGCTGGTCAGAAAGAAAATTCAGAGTGCTGATAAAAGCTGTAGCTGAACAAAATCATGGCAACCCCTGACACATTGAATATGCATTTACTCCATTCTACCGATACAAAGCTCAGTAGCTAGCACATATCTCACTTTCAGGAACCAAAATAATTTTATTAGCACTAACTCTGTTGAGAACTATAAAGAGTTTGAAAGACTTTCTGCATGCTGTTGCTCAAATGTGTAGGTGCACATCTGCCCCCTAGACAATGACATTTAGGTAAAGTTTCACACCATGTGAAAACTACAAGAGGATCTTAGAGGCATCATGAACTCCAAAATTTAAACAGCTGCTAACTTATGAAGCAATTTATATGGACTACTGTAGCCTGTATCTCAATGAATACACATCAGATCATATGAAATAAGCTACCTGGTCTTACTACAAGTTATGTACCACATCTCATGCAGGTTTGTCAAAACTGTAAATGCAGAATGTGTTCTCATTTTCTATGCATTTATACTGCCTGGCTGGTAACAAGCAGACCCAGTTGTCTGCAAGGTAGGGAGCACAGAGCTTCTGTAACAAAGTTACCCCCTTCTTTGTCTCACAGTAGTCTCTCTGAGCCTAGGGATCAAAAGCAAGTCAAGAAGGTTGCCTTCTTTTGCTAGGGCACTTTTCAAGACCAAGTCATATGGTCCAATGTTCCCCGCTGCTCCTGGCCATCTTCCAGACTAGAAAAGACTTTTTAAAGAGCAACAATTCAAGTACAGCTGACAGCAGAGGAAATCCTACTCTGCAACTGGGGATTTGTAAAAGCCCAGTCACCATGGAAGCGCACCTGGCTGGATAATGTGAAGAACTGAGTGCCACATCTTTGCCTCCTTCCAATAAAGCGTCAATCTAATGTACTCCAGAAGAAAAAGTAACAAAGGAAAAAAAAACATAGGATGAAATTCTGAGTTTTCAGATTGTATGGTAGTATGATCAAGTCAAAAAAACTGATAGGATACCAACTTTTTTCTAATGAAACGTTAAACTTCTATATTTTTTAATGATTGCACCTTTATTGCAGCACTATGTACATATTATATACACATGTATATGCAAAGCAATAAATATTTTATTACCTGATATGCCTTTGCCTTTAAAAGTCTTCGCAATGATAGCTGTTGGCTGATGTTTGGCCTGACCAAAGGCTTTGCAAAGTTCCTCCACACTGTGTCCATCAACGATGATAGCATGCCAGCTAAGAACACAAACAGATCAACTCTTTCTAAAGGGTTTTAGCATGTGACACTCTCTGGTCGTCAGCAATAACAATAACGAATACTAACTTCATTCCAATGCAGTGTCTTTTTAAGAGACCCAAAGTATGCCAGAAACATGAACTAGCATTCGAGATCATAAAATATCATAGTCCCTTTTTTATAACGCAATATGAAACACAGAGGTAGTAACAGCTACTAGCAAAATTCACAGCCCATAGATAAAGTATCCTAATTTCTTCAGATGTAGTAGCCATTTTTAATCACAAGAGCAAATCAAACATCTAGAAATCAATTAAAAAACTGACAATAAAAGTTGATTAAAGTAATGAAAATGGCTGCTATTGTTTCTGACAGTTTTTTATCATGGATTTTTGCATCTACACAGAAATATACATTTCTAACCTAAATGAAAGCCAATACACAAAGAATCCTCTTACAGAGTAATGGCTTCCATGCCCTTTTTTCTGATCTACTTGCTATGACAGTACATTTGGTTATACAAACAATTATAAAATCTGTATTTAATATGATAAAAACTGTGTTAAGATGCTCTAACAAATTTATCTGAGTTAGCAGTCCTTTTATTTTTCTCCTAAACAAAAAATTCTGCCACTTTTAGTATCTCTGCTGTACAAATAAAGATGACCAATATCAGACGCTATGAAAGATGCTCATTTGAAAAATTCTGAAAAGCAAATAATACGTATAATTTCAAATGGGAGACTATACTGAACTTCTTCCAATCACATACCCAAAGGCTTCACAGCGTTTCTGGTAAATTTCAACCCGATGCTGCAGAGGGGCAGGGTCACTCTGTCCAAGTCGGTTAATATCAAATATAGCAACCAGATTATCAAGCTTGTAAAACCCAGCAAAGGCCATTGCCTCCCAAACAGAGCCTTCAGATAACTCTCCATCTCCAAGCAGACAATACACTCGATAGCTAGACGAAGAAATTAAAAAAAATAATTAAGTTTGATGCGTAAGCCAAATTAAATCAAAAGCAAAACCCCTCTAACAATTCATAGTAAGAATTCACTCTTTTTCTATTCCAAACTCAACTCCCGTTGCTCAATGCATTCACCTCAGATAACCTTACACAACCTTAGACAAATTAAATTAAAACACTTCTGAGCTGTCACACATGAAAAAAACTAAGATGAGAAATACAGTACTCCTTTTCAAACCTTTGTCTCAAGAAAATCAGGTCTTAAGCCTCCTATTGCAAGGCTTGAATGAGCAGGCCCATTGAACACCGTCACTGTGACTCAGCAAGATCACTAACAATGCGTGAAAGGCTACCGTCTGCTTCCTCATTCTTACCGTATCCTCCCTGGAAGGACGACCAATAATTTAATTTCAGGAAACTATAAATTGAGGATGAACTCAACTACAGATTAAAGCCTGCTGCATAACCGAATTCAGGAAAAAGGCAACCAGCATGGTATGACCTTGTAGACTACTTCTCCAAACACTGAAGCTTTTTATTTAGGTAAAACTCAACTAGCAGGAGTACTGCCTAATCTCTGTGGGATTCAGCCACTGTATTTTTCTTTTATTGCCACTCTCTTTTTTTGGATGACAAAGCTTTATAAATGTTTATTACCTATTAAAATTAAAAAAAAAAAAACCACAACAGTAAATTAGCCTCCAAATACATAATTTTAAAACAAAATAATCAAGATGGCTGTTAGCAATTTTTTTTTACTAGACATTAAGCTATAACAGACTTTTGATCTGAATCCCACCTGCCTTCAGCTAAATCTGAACCCCTTCCACATAAGCTGCTCCCCAGTACTCCATGCAAGACCACCTTTTTCTTATGTCATGTAAGCACTGGTTAGATTCCTTCCACACGTAGCATCTGCTAAACTCAATTAAAATCAGCAAGTCATCTTTCACAGCAATGATTTCAAGCTAGTGAAGTGTAGGACACATTAACTGGGCAGCCTATGCTCGAATGTACTAGAACTGTCACATAAAATATATCAACTACATCAGGCTATTTTCCTCCTCATACAGATTTGCCTTTAGACATCTACTTTTCTTGTCCACAAAACAAATGGCAGAAGCAGTCATTTTTGTCTCTATGGAGTCAAGTGCCTTTCTGATAACATTTTGAAGCCCCACTTTATGATTCAATGGTGCTATTACTGACTGTAACAGTTCCTTATCTAGATATGTGTTTTCCATTATTTGTCATCTGACTTCGAACAGGCACACCTCTACTTTGTGTCTTCCTTCTAAGGGGACACATACCAGTCTCAAAACGGCAATCAATTACTCTCTGAAAGTTAGAGGCTGCTCCAACAACTGTCTTCTCTGTTCAGGAACATCACCTTGCAGTGCTGTCAGGTTACAAAAGGAACATACATATGCACTAATTCTTGCTAATCTTCAAATCCTTCATAGTTTCACCGGCAATGGCTTTGTAATTATCAGACTAGCATTCTATCATTTAAAACCTGAATCTGAAATTAGATTTGGGAATGAAGAATAGAATAACGGAGTACTTTTCTTCCTTGATTGAGATAAGAATATAGTTTCTTTTCACATAATATTCCCATTAAATGTCTATAATAATGAAATATGAAGAGGGAATTACCTGGCTCTGTCAAAGAATTTGCCAGTGTATGCCATTCCACATGCAGCACCAAGACCCTGGCCAAGGGATCCAGTAGCCACATCAGTGAATGCTTGTTTCTGAGAGTAAAAAAAAGACAACAGTTATTTTACAGTTTCTTGGTTTGAGAAACAGAGGAACTAAATTCCAGTGCTAGGAGATGGTTCAACATACATCAAAATTCAGCTTCTAAGCCATAACAATACAGTGCAAGTCCCTCCAAATCTTGCCCTGTTCCCCTTCTTTCCCTGCAATGCAAGTACCTTGATGATCAGTGTCACAAGCCAACCAGGCCCTCTGAGACAGAATAGTACCTGTGGCTTAGGAATTTCTCAGCTATGCCTTAGATGGCAAAAGTTAAGAACTGATGATTTTGTGTAAAAAAAAAAAATATAAAAAATTTGAAACAACTGGCTGAGAATGGAAAGACCAATGAGGTGACCAAACTGGATATAAACTCCTGAAATACCTCAAAGCTTCTTAAAGCCGTGCTGGAACTTTATATAAACCGTATTTAAATGGAAAATATTGACATACACGACTGTAGGGGAACTTTACTACAACAATAAAGCTCATTCAAATGCAGACACTGATTCAGTTGTGAAGCCATAAATATCATCATCCTTCTTGTAAGTCTTTATCTTTCCTGTACCATAGCTGGCAACCAAGAATTGCTGCAAAATACATGTGCTTCTTGTTTTGTAGAAAACGCCACCTTATATCAAAGGTTATAAGTACTCACTGGAACTGGGTGTCCTTCTAAGATAGAATCAATTTTCCTCAAGTTCAGTAACTCTGCTTCTTGTAGAAAGCCGGCCTCTGCCCAAACAGAATATAAAATTGGTGCTGCGTGACCCTAGAGAGAAACATAAATTTTAAGCAAAGCACAAGTTTCACAGTATCCTAGTATCAAGGCAAAATTCTACAAAGCTGACAAATCCTGGCATCAGGTTCTTACATCCACTAAAAAGGGATCAAGTTATAAAACACTTTCACAATGCAACATTCACACTGATGCTTGTTTCCAAGTCCCCCATACCCCGGCTTAGAGCACTCCAGATAGCTGACCACAATGAAGATACATGTCCTCAAGAAAATCAACACGAAAGAGTAAGAAGGTCTCTCTCAGTCATGCAGGTCCAATTCCAAAAAGTAGTTTTATTATCCAAATAAAAACCCTTGGTTCCATTTGCGTAGGTACCAGTTTCAAGTACAGAGTACTGTTCGCTAAACCAGCAAGCAGACGGATGAGCAAGTATTATCCACTGAACTTCTTCAATACATACACACTCAGGGTAAGACGCAGTGAATGACAAGAGGCAAAATTTTAAGCTTTATACACTCAGATCCCTGTGGCCAGGTCCAATTGGACAACTGCAGAGTAGCAGTCACCTTCCACCCATGGAGTCAATTAGGAGTCAAAAAAACACGCAGAGGTTTGAAGCCATGTTAGCAACTCTAAGCAGAACCTAGATTCATTCAACCAGATTCATTAGAGAGAGGTAAAGCAAACAAAGAAGTGACTCTTACTGCTTTACCACCTCAGCATTAGCTACTCGCTGCTCATCCAATTACTTATTTCAGAATGGCAATCGAAGTGGCAACAGTTATATCGAATGCAAGGATATACACCATCAGCTACGCAGCACTATTGTAAGCCACCATGTGAGGAACTCTGACTCAAAGATGGAACCTGTCCCACTGCAGTACTTCATCTGCCATTTTTTACATCATTATTTTTTCTGAAGGCCCCTCAACTGCTTTTACGTCATATGATTGCAACGTCCCTGTGATTTGCAAGGGCACAATGCAAAAGGGGATAGAAATGCTAATGGCCAGTCAAGATTGTGGTTTTATGTGTTTTCTGAACCACAGTGGCTTCAGAAGTAGTATTGACCTTAATATCATACTGGCACAGTAGGAATGTGAACTGCCCGCTAGCCTACCATAACTATTTTATATAATGCTCCCTGAAAAGCTGACAGTAATTAGTGCGCATTGTGACGTGACTGCAGGCATAACAGCATGGCTGCATTTAACAAGTAGAGCACAAAAGCTAACTGCGACTTACTCGTTAGAAAATCGGTTATGCCAAAATAAAACAGATGTTAATATCTCGATAGATTTTATAGACAATATAATAACATTATTTAATATTAGAACAACTTAACATAGTGAAGTTAAGACTTAAAGATACATTATGCAGACACTTAAATTATTTTTGAGTTACGCTACAACTAAACTCAAACAGCTTTTATTTGTCACTCTGAAGTAGACAAACTCCAAGCTCTCAAGTATTTTCACTAGACTTCTGTGTAGATGCAAGCATAAGTTAAAGAAGACAAGTCAATTTAATTTACACACAGACATCTCTTTACTGGCAGACTACAACAATATAGTATAACAGTTATGATTTTACCTTTGAAAGAACAAACCGGTCGTTGCTGGCGTTTCTGGGATCTTGCACTTTGTACCTCATGGTATGGAAAAACAGCACAGACATAATCTCTGCTGCACTGCAACATGATGTAGGGTGGCTACAAGTCAAGACAGACCCAAGATTACCACTTCTCATTATTGTTTGCTCAGGACGTATCTTTAAAATACCACTTTACCCGTCCCCTACTCCTCAATATTAAAATACACAGTCTTAAGTGGTTTTGATAACCCACCCCATCTACCATTACCCCAACGCCAATTAGTTGTACTTTGAAACAAAGGCAGCCTTCTTATCTAGTTAAAGTGGATGTTAAAAGATAGACCCTGGTGACAGCTCAAGGACGCGTCATTTAGAGCTCTCTGTTCTTCTTCATGCCAAGGAACACCACCCTAATCAGCAACTGTGAAGCACAGGAGGCAGTACGACCCTGTGCCTGAAATCATACTCTACTGATTTATCTGACAGCAGAAATTCACACTGGTGCAGAGGAAACAAAGACAGATTTCCACAGTACTTTAGCCACTCACTGAGTGAAGGAATTAAAAGTGTGGCGTCATGACTTGTTCAGGCCCTATTGCACAGGCAAGGATTGGTAATGCAAGATTCATTTTCACAGAAAGTTCTGGAACATTTAGAACTGCATAACATAAGTTATACATTAAAAAAAATATATTTATTTCACTGTTAGAGTTGATAGAACTAGAATTCTGATTTCTAAAGAGGGCATTAAGTAATACAGTTATTGCATTTCATCTTATACTAAAACCAGACACAGAAAGTTACTGTCTCCAGTAAACACCCAGATATACATTGTAAAACACTAATTTGCTTAATCTTTGCCTAAGAGAGGAACCAAAATTTTCTACATTTACATCTGTATCAGTTTGAAATACCAAACTAGTTGGTACATCAAACCTTTATAAGTATCTGGGATAGTTTCTCCCATTGAACTATCTGGGACAACTTTTGCAACAGTTTTCAACAGTAGCACAAATTAATACTTCATCTATAACTTAGGAATACACAGGCCCATTTCAGAAGCAACTATGCCATATAGTATAGTTACCAACAAGCAAATATAAAGTTACATGAAGAGGGTTATTTTCCAAGTGGCAAATATTGAATTATTCCAATACATAGTATACATTTCATTTGAAGTGTAATAGAAGGGCACAGAGTTACTTTTACTTATCTATATTACTGTAATTTAAATAACGATCACTGTAGTTCTTAAGCACCTTGAAGGAATGGCACTACTTGAGTGTATCAGCTTTGGCTTTTCACTTGCAGTAAAGCCTGAAAGGGTTAAGAAGTCTCTTTAAAAACCTTTATTGAGTGCGGAAAGTAGCATTTTTCAGATTTTACAGGTATAAATAAGATCATTCTTTACATCAGTGGCTGCTACTGAAGCACAGGAAAGTGAATGATGGACAGTAATAAAGTTATGGCTGCAGAAATCTGCACCAGTTTTGAAGATAACCTGGAGTCTCATCTCAGTTTCTCTTCTACCAATGTTTATTTTATCATCTTTAACACCATACTCTTAAAATACTTGGCCCTACTTGTAAAACAGGACAAACTTACTATGAAAGTGTCACATTTCATTTTGTTTCCCGCATGTACATTTACCATGCATGTTAGGATTAGACAACACTTTCACTAGAACTTTAATCAGAATATTCTCTTCGGGTAGTAATAAACCTTCCCTCCCAACATCCCAGTGCTGAAATGAGAGAATAAGAACATGCAAAACACTAGCAAAATATAAATTACGGTTAGTGTCCACCCTTAGTAAGTACTCACGCACAGGGAACCAAAAGAATTAGCTTTAAACCATGGTTCAAACATATTAGTAAATATTTATGTATTTGAGTTAATCAATAAGCCTTACATGCTTGTTTAAAGCTTTCATTCCTTTAATTTTATTAACTTTATACTTAACCATACTTCTATGAACTCCTGGTCTTGGTAAAAAAAGTTTTAAACAACCTAAAATGGTAGCGTGTGGAAATAAAAAAAAAGGTAGAAAAATTTAATAAATTACCTGAAAATTGGGAAAAAAAATAATCTTGTTAAAACTACAGGTTAATTAAGTTACTTGCTACTAACAGAAGTCACCCAAAATTTAACTACATATTGGATATCAGAAATCATTCGAAAATAAACTACACAATTTTCTTTGAATATAGCCATCTTAAGTACATCTTCTGGTCTTCTATTAACTCATACTTTTCTAATTAGTTCTCTTAAAAGAACTCCTTGTTAAGCCTACCAAAGTGTATTTGGAGCACTTGTACAAGGGGAGAAAAAAACCATAGCAAGTCATCGTCACTATTCTCACACAATCTTCCACATTTTTTTCCTGACTGACTAAACAACCTAGAACTTTGAGATGGTGGTCCAATTAACACAGTTCTCTGCTAGACAGCTTCCATGGAAGAACTGCCTTAAAATTTAAAAGACATCCCTTTAGCAGGAAAACAAATTAAAGTATATTAGAAGACTGAAGTCCTGGATTCACGTGAATCAAGAGTAAAATAATTACTCCAACATAGTTTTGTGGTGTTTTTTTTTTTTTTATTACTCTACATCAAAATTATCGCTCTCTACAACTACCTGAAAGGAGGTTGTAAAGAGGTGGGTGTCGATCTCTTCTCCCAAATGACAAGCAACAGGACAACAGGAAATGGCCTCAAGTTGCATCAGGGGAGGTTTAGGATGGATATTAGGAAAATTTCTTCACAGAAAGGGTTGCCAAGCATTGGAACAGGCTGTCCAGGGAAGTGGTGGAAACACCATCCCTGGAGATGCGTAGACATGGTGCTGAGGAACATGGTTTAGTGGTGGTTTTTGCAGTGTTAGGTTCATAGTCGGACTCGATGATCTTAAAGGTCCCTTCCAACCTAGACGATTCTATGATTCTATGAAAATTTGCATTAGTTCCACCTACATATTTAAACTAAAAAGAACAGTGGTGGAATGTTAAACAGCATACTGAGTGAAAGAGAAAAGCTAAAAAACTGAAAGAGAAAATAGTTTGCAGCAAGTGATCGTACCGCATGTGTCATGGTTTGGGCCACATACATGTTATGAAATTCAACTGCCCCTTAAGAAACTCCTGTAACTTCCACTTTTAAGAATTTAACCATCTAATTCCAGGAAGTCAGGCACTGTTGAAAAACTGCAAAAATTTATCATTAGCTACAAAAGAGACTCTACCAGTTTTGATTACAGCGTCTGCACCACTTATCTAAAAGAAAAACTTCCACACCCAAAAGCAAGTATGTTCAATCTTTACAACTAACTTCATCAATTTTTTTCCTCACCTAAGACATTTTAAGCACAATTTTTTTTCCAGTTCACTGATTTTTTCCACTACAGTTGGTAAAGTACTCAAAGTTATATGTTTGAACATCTTCAGGATTAGACTACCTGATCTTTTAGTTCTTGTTGGCTCTTGTCCAGACAAAGGCTGCACTTTCTTTAACAAAAGTTAGCACAAGTAAAGACTGCAAGAACTGGTGTGTCACATCTACCACAGAACCACTTGTTCTGTTGCAATGCATGCCACAGTTTACAGAAATTACTTCATTGAAGGAAGTAGGCAGGTCCTGTTTTGTTTGAAGTGCTTTTATTGCAAGTATTTCCTTCAGTTTTACAAACTACGCCTTTAACAAACACAAATTTCCCTAACAAGGTCATTTTTTTTTTATTAACTGTAAGCTTCTATTTAAATTTAACTTGCATTCAAACACCTTTCTACATTCTTAGTGTATACCAGCAATTTAAGCAAAACTTACTGTCTCATTCAGGTTTTGGAAAACACATTGATAATATATAGTTGTTTTAGAAACGTATGTGATTTGCTTAACACTGCAACAGACTCTGAATGTCTTTTTATTTTAGGCACATTACTACACCATCATCTTGGTAATCAAATCTCATTAATTAAGAAAATATATGATTTGTCAACTGATTCTTCCCTCCAGAGCACATCTTTCATAATCTGCTCATTATCAGGTTGTGCAATAATTTCAGACTCTACACGACTCTAGTGCTTATTCTTATTCCTAAAATAGAGTGATTAATGAAATGTCTTTGTGCAAGTAGTCAGTATTGTAGCATTCACGAACCAGGAATAAAAAGCTTGAGTAAAACTACTTTTACTGTTTCTTCATCAGTATGGGGAAAATGGGTTTACTATTGAATTTCATGGACCACAGAAGAGAAGCAAAGGCTGTAGCAAGATCCTTACAGCACATCAGGCAAAAGAGAGAAATAATTTTATCTGTAAATAAATATCATACATCTCTGTAGCCTGCTTAAAATACACACTAGATGCTCAAGACTGAAGTTCACGCTCTACTAAGTAGATTTAGCACAATTTTTCTTATCTACAATTTCACACAGGCTTGTGTAATACTGCCAATGCATCGTAGCCTTGAAAAAAAAAAATCAAGAATTAAAAGAGAGACTGTTAGGTATCCTGTACTTCTCTCTTCAGACTGGACCAAACAAGCTACGGCTTTGTAAAAACCCACTCCTCTGGCTAGCCGAGGTTCCCAGTGTCCCAACACTCCATTTTACAGGAAGAACCAAAGCAGCATTTCCATTTGCTGTATGCAAAAGGAATGAGTAAAGTTCAATTTCTGTATGCTTTGAGACAGTGCCATGTGAGGTAGCCCATGCCAGACACAGGGTGGAAAGTATAAGGCAATTCAAAGAAGCTGCTTTAAAACATTTTGCACACCACTTTTCTCCACGCAAACCTCAGCATCCAAAGGATTCCTTCAGATTTCCCCGCGCCCCCCCTCCCCCGTTTTTTTTTTTTTAAGCACTACAGCCAGTTTCAAAGAGGTCCAAGGGAGGAAATTGCAACAAGATGGGATATAGAAAAGAAAGAAGGAAAAAGGCCAGCGTTCTATGTGGAAGCACTTAAATGTATTATTCAAGCAGAAAAAATGGCTTTAATTTTACATGACTAAAACCGGATTGTTCGCAGAGATTTTTTTCCATAGGTAAAGCACGATCAAAGGAAGGATAACCCTGGAATCTGCACACATCAGAGCCTACACTAAATCCTGTCCAGAGGCTTGAATAAACTGCCCATTTGAGACCGCGGGCATTTCACAGATAATCCCACTTGGGCTCACTTGAAATTCTGCGCAGAATTAGTTCCAACTGACGGGCACGAAATGAAAAAGAAACCGCTCGCGCCTCGGGCACAAATTCTTTGGTTTTCAGTCCTGCATCAACTTAGCATTCCCGGCCTCTCTCCGCAGTCACAACACCTCCCCCCGGCCCCGGCCGCCGAGGTGGCCCCCGGCGGGGCGGCTGCTGCCCCCGGGCCGGGCCGGGCGGCCTTTGGCGGGGGGAGCCCCACACCTCACCCGCGCTCCTCACTCTCCGCCGCCATTTCCCGGCGGAGCACCTCCGCAGCAAAGCGGCTTCGCGCGAAGCCCCCGACGTGCCCGGGGGGGGGGGGGGGTGTCCCGGGGCGGGGGGTGATACAGGGGATTTGGCCGTGACCCCCACGGTAACATCCCTCCCCGTCCCCGGCGCAGCGCACGTCCCGCCCCGGGGCGGCCCAGCGGCGTGAGGCACCGATGGCCCCTCAGCATGGCCGGTGTTCTGAGGACAGGGAGGGGTGGGGGGGATCTGCCCTCAGGAGACACCAGTGTGTCCCCGGGCAGCGGGTAACGGGCTGAGGGAGCCCGGGGCTGCCCCTCCCGGCGCCACCCCGCCTCGGCCTCCCCGCTGAACGGACGGATGGGGGACCCGGGCGGGGCGGGCGCCGCGTAGCCCGCGGGCGAACGGCGGGGCCGGTCCGCGGGCCAGGGCTGGGACGCAACCCGCCTGCCTCACTCACCCGGAGCCGGCCGCAGTCGTGGCTTTGATGGAGCTGATGCGGAGCCGGTTGGCCGTATCCTTCAGGGCCTGCAGGGTCTGCTGGTCGGGCTTGTGGTAATCCTCCATGGGGGCGAAGCAGGAGGGCGGCGGCGGCAGCGGGGCTCGGGCGGCGGTGGCACCTGGGGCTGGGCTGGGGCGGCGGCGCTCCGCGAGGGCTGTGGACAGCACGCCGCAGCCGGGCCGTGCGGTGAGGGGGGGAGAGAGAGCGGGCAGGCGCCCCGCCTCCAGCCTGTGCCGACCCGGCCGCGCACACCGCCACCGCCGCCGCCCGCAACAGGGGCGGGGAGAGGCGGGCCCGGCCCGGCGGGGCCGACAGCGCCCCCTGCAGGCGCCAGGAGGCGTCTGTGCGCCCCCGCCGGCGCCGTTGGCGCCATTTCCCCTCCCCGCCCGGCAGTCGGTGAGAGGGGGGGCGGTGCGGCGGCCCCTCACGGCCCGGCGCTGTCAGTGGGGGCGGCCCTGAGAGCTGGAAGCCGCCGGGCTGAGAGGAAAGGGCTCGTAACTCGCCTTTTTCCACCGCTCAAAGCCCGTTCGGTGAAGCCGTTTCAGTGGGTTTCCACCTCAAGCCTGTTCCTGTCTGGGAGAGGACACCACCGCGTCCAGTGCTGCCTAACAGCCACCTTGTTCCTCTGCGGAGTCAGGAGAAATGGTAACAGAATTACCCTGCCTGGCGTCCTTTCAAGAAATAATTCATATTTCTGTAACACGCATTTTTAAAAAAATTTACAGAGACTTTTGCATAACAGGTTGACTTCACCAGCCACCAATCAGGAAATACGTTTTTTCTAGCAATTCTGAGCACTATGACATTAAAGCTACAGACTTAACCAGGCACGTTAAATATTTCATAATTGTTCTAGAAAGCTCGAGTAGCACTAGAAGTCACAATCTGGGAAAAAAAAGAAAAAAAAAAAAAAAAAAAGAAGGGTTTAAACAGACAACAACAACAACAACAAAATTCAAATACTTCACCTCTTGCTCACAAAACCTGGTATCCCCCCGCTGCACTTTCCCTGTATTTTGCTGTTCTGTCCCCTTGTAGTTTGTCCTGGAAGCTGTATTACATGACTTAAAAATACTAATATATTTCAAAAATCTGTTTTAAATGTAAACTGTTACATCTAGTGAACTAGTGCTATCATTATCTAATTTCAGAAGACATCAGTGAGGTGTACCATTTAACACTAAAAAAAATACGCCTTTGCCTTCAAGACTGAAGACTGGGTTTCAGAACCAAAGGAAACCGCCTGCATTTACGAAGTATCCATGCTTACTTGGCAAATTGCAGCTAGAAAGTAACATGTGAAACCCTTAGCAAGGTAAGATAAAACTTTCTTCCATAAACTAACTGCTTTGTTGGAAGAAATAAAAGGAGACACCTTTCCTTTAGCTTAAATGTTTTCTTAAACTGCTCCATCAGTTGTCTTTTCAAAAATCCTTTTAATAAAAGACCTCAGAAGAAAAACCAGGCTGGGAACAGTCTATATGCCAGGAAGAAGGTAAAACCAGAGCCAAACAACCAAACTTGACAGTGGCAAAGTGCAGAGTTCACTTTAGCGAGCACTATACAAAGCTTAGTTGCTGCAACTGCCATTTGCTATGCTCCAATCTGTATTCTACTTTAAAATAATTAGGTAAGCCAAGTACTTTATTTTCTTTTTGCAGAAGCAGAACCAGTTACCCAAGTCTTTTCATTTCAGTAATACTTTGAAGTGATAAGGACAATAAAATTGGGACATGGAAGAGCCTGATGAGAATCACATAAGCCTTGGTTTAAATTTAGGAACTCTGAAGACACGGCCTATAATGCCAAGAGCTTTCAATAGCAGAGCAATGCCCCCCTTAGAGCAGAGAGCCAAGAACTGAAGTTGTTAATGCACTTCAAGGGGCGTTGTGCAGACCTGCTACTGTCTCAAGGTACAGAAAGACACGTCATATACCCTGTAAACGTGCTATGTCTAAACAGCTACTTAGAAATTAAATAATACTTAATAGCTTGAAATTAGGTAGTTGTGTAGGAAATCATATCAAGGAGATCCTAGCTGAGGAAACACAGAAAAAGGACTGCCAGAGACAGGGAGGCAATCAACAACCATTCTTAGTAGCACTTTCCCTGCAATATTCCTGTTGAAATCCACTTTGGTTCAACAATACATAGACTTCTTTTGTCCTCCTGGAACTATGATGCCCAAAGGAATATGGTCAGTAGGGGGACTATGAAAGGTCTCAAGAGTTACAGTAGCATCTACAAAAGAATTACTGATTTAGGGCTCTTCCTTTTCAGATTTTCAACTATCAAAACTACCTTAACTATTGGAGAAGTAACAGTAAATTCAAACCTTAAGTTCCCCATAAAAGATCCTTAACTAAGCCTTATACTTGCTATATACCAGCAAATGTCTTGCCAGAGATCTGGCTGTGCCATAGCCTCAAATAGGCCTAAAATTCAGTCTAATCTTGTAGAGTGAGGGTCACCAACCTCTGCGAGCAAGTTACATGGCTTTCCTTCTTCTCCTTTGTCCTTCCTCACATCCTTTCCATTACCTCTTAGCCTTTCTCAAGGCAACACCACGCTTGATTCTGTCTGCAGCCATATGGTCAGAAGGTAAGTCTAAAGTAGCTTGAGCCAGAAGTACAGTGCTGGATCAAATCTGCTGATCATCCTTGCTGACTGTGCTTTGGCTTGCCCTGCAGAGCAGTCTCACAGCTCATTAACTGGATTCCTTTCAAATAAAGATGAAACAGAAGATTCCGTCTGAGAAAACAGCTAATACTCCCCAGCCATTAATGAGCATTCAGTCTAACAGGACAGACAAGAGCTAGTCTGGAGCAGAATTCAAAAAACACATATAGAGTGGATGTTGAGCCTTCAGCGCAATCTCATGGGCTCTATAGACCTGCTATACTGGAATCTCCTACCTGCTAATATAGACGAAGCCACAGAAGCAAGTTACTAGCACAGCAGCATTTATTAGCTTGAGCTCTGTTCCATGCTTATTAACAAAGAGCAGTTGTTAACATACTGGCTGTGCTAGGGAGTGAATAGCATTTTTTTCTGTCACACCTGCTGTTTAAAAGCTGTTCTTTTAGACAGATGTTGACAGCTAGCTCAACCATCATCTCAGTGACATGGATAACTTCATGTCAGTTCAGCAAGGTTAGGCAGGATAACTTGGTCTACCCTAATCCGTGATTTAGAAGAGGCGCATTAGGTAAATTCAAATGAGGCCAAGTGTAAGTGAAATAATGGCTATGATGCCGAACTCCACAGTATTCAGTGTTGACTGAAGATACGTTAAGAAAACATGGCTGTACACCCTTCCAATTTCAGCTGCAGACAGTAAGTTTCCAAAGACTTCCAAAACACCTTTGCATCAGGAAATAGAAAGTTTATTTTAGAGATACGGGTACTTCATCCTTCTGGATGGCTAGTAATATCTATAAACACAGTACAAAAATATCATAATGGAAACAGGCATCATGAGAACAATAAAACCAGTGATTTCTACACTATGTTTTTGCTTCTAATAGATTAATTCACTGCATGTTTTATGTATATGCAGTGCAATTAAGATGAAAGTATTGCCAGGCTGTTACTGTTTCTCTCTGCATACATCATTGGTAGTGACAAAGTGAGATAACACTCAACTAAAATCAAGTTCAGTCACTCCCTGCTCCTTAGGCAATGTCCTTTGTTTTCCCTCTCAGTTCTTTTAAATATACACTGACTAGATCATAGCCTTAAATATTATTGGCTTTATTATTCATTCTTTGGCTGAAGAGTAAGGCCTGTGATCAGGTCTCTGTGCTTACAGTGAAGATGTGCCCTTGAATCTTCATTTTAAGGATGGGTGCTTAAAAAACTGTCTCCCACATGTACTGCAGCAGTGGCAATCTTATCAACTGCCTTCTCAGGCTGGTGGTTTCTTTTTTTCCTCCTGTAAGAAAATAAGGGGGATGATCTGTTTAAGACCAGTATTACTATGGCTCATAACTAACTTTGTTTCCTCCATTGTTATCTGGATAGTAGAAAGACTTTAAGATAGACTTAGCTTAAACAATGTCATTGGGAGATTACTGCCTGCAACTCACCTTCCTTTCCCTGAATCCCCGTGCTGCATCACTGAGTGATTATTTATGGTATTGTGTTGTTAAAACAGCAGCTCAAGCATACACAGGATGAAATTCCACCTTGTGTCAGTGCCTCCACTTTGATCTACTGAAGTGGCATGTTATTTCTGCAACTTTGACCAAGCGTGATAGACTGTAAAGCAATAGCTAAAGTCAAGGTATACATTGTGTACAACAGTCAACATTTCTTCCACATTCTTGGCGTTTGCCTCTGAAACCACATACAATATGATTAAAACAGGATGCAAATGAATGGACAAACAGTCTTGCTTCAGTATATACAATCATATCTCATTAGCTTCAGTATTAACTACTAGACTAGACAGCTTCTTAAATACATACACAGGACAATTGGATTTTTTCCATCCCCTCCTCCACACTTTGCACAGTCAGGGCATTATGTGCAGTAGAAGCATGGAAGCTGAGCTATGGCTGTCATTTGCTGAGATACTGCAAAAATGCATTGCTGACGTAAGTAGATGCAACCCTGTTTACCAGAGCAGGAGCTGCATGCACTCAGCACTGCTGGAATCCAGCCATTTAGCTACTATGGTGCTACAGGCCCAATTTTGCCTTGAAAACTGTTCTCAAAAGAAATTCCAAAATCAAAGTCTAGTGAGAACACTGAGTGGTTAGGTAGCTCATCACCTACAAAAATCCAAACAGCAGCGAGAAAAAAAATGAGCGGTGACATGGGAGGAGACCAATGGGCTCTGCAATTGCAGTTTAAGCACTGTACAGATTGCAAACTATACCGCAATCTGCCGATCACTGCTGCCATGCATTGTAACCCTGCTAGTCCTGAACAACTCTATATAGAGTACAGGGTTTCATTTCATTTGCAGAGTACC
The DNA here is from genome assembly GCF_965231255.1 of Vanellus vanellus. Taxonomy (NCBI): domain Eukaryota; kingdom Metazoa; phylum Chordata; class Aves; order Charadriiformes; family Charadriidae; genus Vanellus; species Vanellus vanellus. The sequence goes on along the minus strand of NC_138914.1, from coordinate 17,399,374 downwards.
TTAAAAAAATCAGACAAGTTGTGTTCTGGAATTCCAGTCACTGCAGTCTGGTGTATGGGACTGTACTACATTCTCAGACCAAATCTGGTGCTGCAGCTTTTCCAGAGATTCAGTCCACACTGTCATATCTTACTAAAAACAAATTCTGTTCTTTTGTCAGCGATAGCAAGTGATTTTAGTTAAGCGCAAGTGCACACAAGTAAACACCCTGTGAAAAGAATATTCAGCAGGCTGTGAAATAATGATCAGCTCTGCAGTTCTAATTGGAGCATGAAAAACACTTTAAACATCCTTTAGTTTCCATAGAACAGCAGTTGTCTCTGCTGTACAGGCTACAAACAGCTATAACCAGCAACCTGGAAAATGCAAGGTTCTCATGCAGCACCCGATCCAGAAATATCCAGACAAGGAAATGAATTCACCTTTGAAGTCCATAAGAGCTGGACACAAGAAAGAGACACATACACGCAGAATATATTCATAATTCAACTTGACTATAACCTTCTCCTCAGATACAGCTGACAAAGTAATCTGCCAAAGGAAAAATGTTTATGGAAAGCTTCATAAAAGACCAGACCATTTTTGAGCTCCAGGCAGCCAAATGTAGGATAAAAATAATTTTTAAATCGTAGTAATTTTTATACTGCCTCTAAACAAAATGTCATTTAGTGAAAAAAGACTGGAAAACAACCCAAAATTTGCACAGTTTCCAAAATATTATGGCAATTTATGACACATGAAAAAAACGTTCAGATTAAACTAAATAAGTTGAGACAAATTTTATACAAAGAGACTTATTTATCCCTATCTAGCATGTAGTCTATCAGAGAGAAAACAAATCATTGCATGTCTCGCAGAGTTAAAAGGAATTCACTGTGACTGGTTTTGCTAATTGCTCAGCTCTTTGAGGATATTTAGGGAAGTATTTCTGCTATCAATGCAACAAAATTACAGTATTTAAACTGAAGCTTGTAATGTTAACACAGCAATATTTGAGGGTATTTGGATTAGTTTTATTTAACCGATTGCTGATATTACTATTTACAAAACTTTTGTAAATTTACAAACTGAGTTTTTGCATGTTGCAATTTCTTCCTATTATCTGTTAACATAAATATGAAATACTTACGTAGAGGCATTTGAGGCATTTGCCTGTATCTATGCTTGAAAGACCTACTGAATATATAAATGTTCCACATCATCACATTTGCTTTCTCTAGTTGATTCTTAATAACCCAGCTTCTGTAACACTCTTCAAACAAGCTGGGAAGTTATTAGTCACTTTAGACTCTGTTTAAATGAATATCTGCATTCAGACAACTGAATTTGGTAAAATTAAAAGAATAAAGTTATTGATAACATGCTAAGAGAAGTCTCTCAAACAGCAATGCTTTTGTAGGTTGTGTAAATTTAGAAAGATGGTAGATCGGTATACACAGCTATCATGACCAAATAAAGCAGAATTTATTTGTGCTGTGATTTATTTGGAAAGAAACAAACTGACAGAATTTTTCTTCAGCTTGTCCTCTGCAACATGACAGGCTTTGACTATTCTTGCCCTTTGAAAGAACAGCTGCATTAGAAGCCCTTCAAGAAGGGAACTGTTCAAGAATGGATGAGATGGATTTATGCCAAAGCATTCTCTAATTATGCAGACCATTACGCATCACCAGCACATCCTTCCACACGTGCTAAAATACAGTGACTTGAGTTGTACATTGAACAGATTGTTCAGCTAGTCTACAGTAATAACATTACTCAGCTGCTAACAAATTTAAAGTAAAAAAAAAAAAAACCACCACCCAACCAAAAAACCCCCCACCCTCCAATTTATGTGCCAACATAGCTTCAAGAATTGCAAGAAATAATATGCACTGCATGGGAACAAGCATAGGTGTAGCAGTAAGATCAGGCTGTCTTTTTTGTCTAAAATGAAGCTATAGATAGAGCTACATCACGGGCCCCGGGTCAGTCACTATGTAGTGTGCAATCTACATTACTTTCACATACATCTTTCATCTTAGCAGTTTCTTTCAGACAGCTATCCTCATATCTGCAGAATATTGATTTATGTTTATTTTCAGCCCCCTATTAAAAGTGCTGCATGTGTTTCTAGCCAAGTCTTTGGGTTTTCTGTAAGGGCTTCTGTTGTGGCATGATTTTCCTATTCAATCATTGTGAAGCAGAGAGCTGGCCTTATAACCGGTGCCCTGTGTCTTCCATCTTCAAGTCTACACCAGGAGCAGGACTTGCTGTAAACCACAACAGACTCTGTACACATCCAAATCCTGCAGGCTTTAATTTCACCCTTGTATCTCGGTTCTTGTGGTAAGCTTAAGATAGCAGAAGCTTCCTTTACAGCACTTTTGTTACATGGGAGAACTGTGCCCCCAGAGAACAGAAGCTAATTTATTTGATGTTTAAAAAGTAAACTAGAGAAGGCACTTAGCATTATCTGTAAGTCTCAAGTCTACACAAGAAAGTCAGATGGATAACCTGCTGAGCCTTTCCCATGCCTCTTATGAACCACAAGAAGTAAAGCAGGATGTGCAAGCCATACGCTCTCTAAATTAAGACCACATAGAATTTTGCATACACGAGACAGGCTGCAAGATCTTTCCTCTGTAGATGCTCTTAGAGCTTCTTGACGTATTTATGAGGAGAAAAACCCCACAACTCATGCATTTACATCACATACCTGCATGTTTTCAAGTAAGGCCTAAGGGCAAACGCCTTCATTTCAGCCAGCATATAAAGCAAGCTTATTCCTTTGTGGTTATATTTCCCAAGGTTGATTTTGTAAAATGGAGCTTCTTGAATTTTAAATAATGGATTATGGTAGAAATATTTTTAAAGGTTTATTTAAAATGAAAGAAAAAGGGCAACTAGGTATGAGCAGCCATGTTCTATGTAGCAGATTTTAAGCTGTGATGTGAGGCCATAAAGCAAAGATAAAAATTAGCTACCACTACGAATCAGTCAATTCCATTATGCTGCTTCATAACTGGAGGTTAAAAAAAAGCCCATAGCAGACCTAGCAAATTACGTATTGGTACCTGAAGAATTAGAGAAGGGAAATCACACACAACCAGTCTGGTTTTGAACACACCCTGAAATATTCTGGATTCTTACAGGCAAACCACATTTGAGCTTTGGAAATACCTGAAGATATACAGCCGTATAGAAACAAAACTGTAACTTGAAATTTTTCCATGCTTCAGGAAATACCTTCACAAGCCATACTTGTCTCTACATTATTCCCTTTCACTCTCTTTTGCTATTCCTTCCCTTGTTCACTTCTCAGGAATCTTCTATTCACTGGTTCTTTTCCCTTTCATTTTATTGCAAGTGGTCTTTTAAAAATGCAGCAACTGACAAAAATATTCTCTCTTCACTGCCCTCTTTTCCCAATGCTTTTTGAACCTAATTAAGAGTCTCATATGAAGAAGATTCTAAGAGGAAACGAAAAATTGTTGTATTACTGATAAAGATGAGCTTTACAGTTAATGGCCATATTTCAGTTACAGGCCTATCACTGAAGTTTAACTGTCCTAAATTAGTACATCAGTTCAAAAGTAAATCCCTCAATCATAAAATCTGAAAAAAAAAAAAAAAAAAAAAAAAAGGTGATTCACACTTGAAGTTGTGTGAAGATAGGAGAAAAAGATTCCACTATTGGGCACTGAAAGTAACTTTCAAAATTGTTTATCATACATTATAATTTCTAATTTTTTGGATTTCAAATTAGGTCACTAAACTTAGAGAAGTTTACCTCAGCTATATTGAAGACTGTATTTAGTGATTTGACTGCATCCTGTTCATAAATGAAGAAGAGTTGTAGGAATGACAGGTTTCTTTTCCTCTATACTAGTGTTAATCCCCCAATATCTTGTACATCGAGAATGAACTACAGTTGAATCCTTACCAAACACGAGTCCACTGACATCAATTAATTTGGCCGACAAACACGAGCTACAACTTTGTTTAAAAAGCCAGTTGTGTTATTTCATTCTGCAAGCCTGCAACTAAGATTTGAATTTTAGTGGACAAGTTTTAGGAAGCCTAATGTTTACTCCTTGATTCTATCTAGTGCTGTACCACCATGGTATTAGGGATTGACTTTATGCTCTCACGCGCTTTCAGGAAACGTGACTGTAGAGCACACACTAGCAAGAGAGAAAAGGCAAAAAATATTTTCATCTGCATAAATTTTTTGTACGGTGCCTTGTTTAGCTGCAGCTACACATAGCAAATCAGAAGTATTCTCTTATTTCCAAACAACAGGCAAGCCCTTCATAGGAATAACAGTAACCAGGAATACCTGGATCCAGAGAAGACAAAAAGGTTAACAGCATCAACAATGGAAAAACAACAAAACTTCCTCAGTATTGACCAAACAGGCAACACATCTAGCATAGACTTGAAAGTTAGATTCTAGGTCTTAGATGTTTCCACTTTTTCTCAATTACTTTACAGTAAATCCACGACTTCTGTACTTGTTTTGTATGGTAGCCTTCTATTAGAAGAATCTTCTTCTATATATAGTACAATATTATGTATTGCATGTGTGAATATAACAAAATGCCAGTTCAATATTAACTACTAGAGCAGCAAACACCGTTCTTCAGTGGCCCCTCCTGACATATGGTGTGCCTTGCAATCTCTAACTCTTACGGGTAGTTAGAATGGGAATAAGCATCTAGCTAAGATTAAGGGACTTTGGCATAAGGTTTTGTTTAACTTCAAGATCTATTCAAACAGAACTCCTGCTATGGTATTTTCCTCTTCATCAGCTTCCCTATTTTACTTTGTGAAATTCGCATTGATCAGTTGCATGATACCAACCAGCTGTGGTAAGAGACCAACTGCAATTTCCAAAGCTTACGTTTAGAGACCAACACTGGACTGAGTATCATATGCCACATCTAGACTGTTGAGAGAGGATACCATAAAAAAAAAAAAAAAAAAAAAAAAAAAAAAAAAAAGAGTGCTAAGGAAAGGCACTAAAACCAGTTACAGCTGTACTCATAAGACAGTGAACTTGCAGCTGCATTTCTTAACATGAAAGGAAATTGGTCTGCTTATCAAGCTCAAAATGCAAGCCTACTTACAGCAATAGAGAGGATCACCAGAAGCTGTTACAAGTGACAGATGCTATTCTCAACTGTCCTTCAAGCAGGCACACTGTATTTTCTTTAGTGAATGAATGCAATTTGATTTTGGCCCCAGTATGAAGTAAGGAGTTTGAGTTTCTTCTCTGAAAAATATTAACCCTAAGTAAAATCTGAACTTACACTTCTAGCAGGCTAATAGCTCTAGAAATAAAAGGAAACATTGGAAGATTTTTGTAGGTGCTGAAACATTTGTTTTGAAGTTTTATTACAAAAATATATTTGCAAACATACAAAATTTTGGATGAAAAAAATGCTTATTCTTAAACATTTATGCAATAACTTAATAACTGCAAACATACATAGGTGCTATAAAATCCATACCATACCAAAAACGTTAATGATGCAGTATCTACGTTTATTGACTTACAATTATTCTCATTCCTGGTTACCAAAAATCTTTCCTGAAGTCCCCTTTCCCTGTGGTCTTCATATTGAAAGAACATGCAAATGGGTACAACTGGTGCATCCACAAAAGTGATAAAACTCAGAAATTACTAAAAGCACATAATGTATACTAAAAAACTTAACTAACCATATGCCCATACACTGAATAGATAAAAATAAATACACCACCAAATTAGAGATACTGCAATTTTTCCAACTTGAAGTGAAAGGAAGATATTGCATCTTAACATTTTTGTAATGTTGCCAGACAAAACTGAGGTGATACATATTGCACACATTCCTCCTGTTAAGATATGCTGTACAAAGCAACCCAAATACCTGGCAAAATGGTGGCTGATTTGTTTAGAATACTTTTAAAAACAAGAAGTCCCAAATTAAAGTTTGATTTCAAAAATATTTCAGAAATATCAGTGACTACACATGGCATAACGGGTTTCAGAAATATACCAAAATTAAGCAATTAGAAATGCAAGCAAAAAAGAGATACATCCAGCAGTGAGTATTTAAATATTATATTGAGAATTTATACACAGAATTAAACATTTTATATGAAATCAAGATGAGTCACTTAATTTTTTTAATTTTATTCAATCATTTTGCAAATCTTGTTTAATTTGGAAAGATATACTGCTTCTAAGTTAATAGCTGTTAGGCACCTTTCATATAAACTTTGCATTATTAAATAGCAGATAAAGTGTAACTACAAAAGAACAATTCAGCAGCTACAGGTTTTAAAATTGTCTTTGATTAAGTTTGAATTTGGTTGGGTTTTTTTGTTTGTTTGTTTTTTAAAGTGACTTAATGCTAGCCATGAAACACATGCTTAGATAACACAATTAATTTGGGGAGTATAGTCTCAACTAATAGTCCTAATTCTCATAGGCAAAATCCCATTGAGACAGCAGTTTTTTTTTTTTTTTTTTTTTAAATTAAACAAAAAAAATCACTTGAAAACAGTCACAATGTTCTGTGATGACCCACGGTAACTTGCTATGCACTAGTTATTCCTACATGTGGCTAACATGAATCAATGTCTTTGACAAGCTGACAATTTTAGATTTATAAAAGAAGTTAAAATAATCAGGAAAATAAAGTGTTTAAGTAACACAGTCCACATTTAAAAAAATAATTCAGTTTTTACACTGTAGTTGAGCTTGTGTTTTACAATGCAACTTTTCATTAAAGAGTTCTATCTGTTAAATCCATTACCCTGGCACTTGTCATAAGTAACAGACTGTAACTCTGTGTTGTATTGGATGACACCTCGATTGGTTCCAGTGTCTGTTGGCTACATGTAGAGAGGTTAAAACAAACACATGCAGGTGATCAAGATGAACAGGTCTGCTTGTTGTAAAAATGCCTGCCTAGTAACTATGATTTCAACTCTGTTTCTCTTCCAATTCATTTTGAAAGTTGGGGGGGTGGGTAAGTAAACCAATAATGTAAGTAAACCACTTGCTACTAGTACACTAGAAAAACAAAGTAAGGATCTGCCAACTGCTTGCGGGGGCTCCTGGATAGCTGGAAACAAGTTAAGGATATTCAAAGTAGAGTCAAACTCTCATAATAGCACTGCTACTCTAAACAGTATTACTTTTGTCAATTGTATATGATTGAAGAACTCAAAATACTACTCCTTCCTACCATATCTATAGATCTTTGGATATGACTGTATTTAGCAAAAAGTAAAAATATGCACTAGCAGCTTCCAATATTTCTATTCTTAGAAACTTTTATCAACGGGAAGCTGTCTGTAAGAAGTGAGAAGTTATAGACGTCGTCTTTGCTAAAACCAGATAGAAAGCAAGCCTCTATTTGGTTTAGGCTATCGATTTTTGTGCAGAGGAACTGCTCACTGGTTTGTCCCTTTCAGTGAAACTTTTTCTAGAAAACCGAACAAAACAAATTAGTTTAGACCTTAGGTCTAATTTGAGTCTCATTGTTTATGGGCATACACAGTATTGAACTCTAGAATTTATGCAGGAAGCTCCTATCTTACTTAACAAGGCTGTTTATATTGCTGAATTCAAATGCTACCATTAAAGCCAATATTTCTTGATGAATGTGCATGACATTAGCATCTTTCCCTGAATGTTGCACATTTTTCTAACAAAATACCATATATTTTAACTGGAAACACTGAACTCAAAGGCTGAGAAGAGCTTTTCAGAAGGCAGCTAGTGCTAAACAAAGTACGTTTTCCACTAAAAAGCTATGAAAAAACTAAAATAGCTCAAATACATAAAAATGTAAATATTTGTTGTATCTAAAACATACCAATTTGTGAACAAGTCACAATTAAAGCTCAATTACTAGTTTCCAACGAAATTCCCATGCATCTTGACTACATCAACATCAACTAGTCCTTAGGATATATATACATAGATATACGTTGTAAGGAGCCAAACAATTTTTTTCTTCATGTTTCAATAGTGCTTGAGGGAAAAAAAAAGAAGCAGTGCATCATAACTCACTACAGATTATCTTTTTACTCAATAAACCAAAACTTTTCTACTGGAAAAGCATCCTTTGAAACTACTATTGCTGGAAAAAGTTGGGACCTGAAGTCTTATTAATTACCTTTGCATGCCTTTAAGAAATAAATACAAGCCATGGGTAAAACAACACAGCAGCATAAGAAACTATAATTAGATTTTTTCTGACTTCAAATGGGAAAGTATCCAGTTAAATTCTTACATTAGTGAATTACTAGATCACATATAAGAAGCGATAACATATTAATTAGATAAACTTCAGACTATGAAGTGTGCACTAACAATCTGGGGAGAGGGCAGCAGAAGAAAAGCATGCATTTGTTCCCCACCTGCATAGTTTTCAACACTACAGTTCCAATGCAACTGAGGAATGAAAGCCAACTATGACATGGTCCACCCTTAAGCTAGAAGGGAAACAAAATATGTAAAGTATTTCAAACGCTGCTGAAGAGGAAGCGGGCCTTCCAGTGGTGATGTTCTAACTACAAATTTAAAATGAGAACTTCAACATGCAACAGAGCTATCTGTTGCTTAAAAAAAACCACCAAAACTAATACAAACAACAAACCAAAAACAATCACTAAGGATTTTGCATATTTCAAATTTTACCGTTTTAGAGAAAATGGCCTTACTCAGTTGGATACCTGTTTAATGTCAGCGATGCAGAAGCAAGTAAGATTAATGGAATATTTAAAAGATGAATTTATGTGCATTAGCTAGAGACTGTCATTGTATTGAGCAAATCACATTTTAAAGTCTTTTGTTAAAGATTTAGCTCCAAAAGCCACTGGCTTCTAGACCCATTTCTTCCCCACACCTGCGACCTTAAACCACAAGGCATTTTACTCTTTCCTCAGTCCTCCAAACTGGGAACTACGCTACCACAGCTGAATTTTGTTCTGGTGTGGTGTAGTGTACTGCACTATGCATTTGCTGGTTTAAATAGTATCAAGTCTGTAATCCTTGAACAGTGAATACAGCTAGGAATGAAAGCCAGAGCAAACATTTGCACATTCAGTTAATGCTAATGAGAGCTCAAATGCAACTTAAGTCCCCTCCCCAGTAAAAACAAAGGTTTGCTGGTGATGATCACAGTGAAAACCTAGATCACTTCTGAGAACATTACTTTCATAAGTATTTAAGGAATAGTCTTTTTAACAGGTTCAAATTCAAGACGTTGAAAACTAAATATTCTTTTACAAAAATATTAGTTTTATAGACGAGGCATAATTGTTTCTAAAATGGATATATTTTAAGTAGATTTAGCTTTGATTATAGCTTAATGTTGTCTGTATTCTTGGTTAGGACTTGCAAGTAGACTTCATGAATAGTGCTGAGAAAACGGGAATCATTCTGCAGGAAAAAAGAAAAACACATTAGAAACATCAGTAAAAAGATGCAAAGAAAGTTAAACTTAATGCCATTTAAGTTCTGCGTAAGGATTCCTTATAGGGCTAGCTATCTGCAAGTTAAGGGAATGGAACCAGCTGCGTACCTGTACAAGCAGCAATGCTTTTTGGACAGCATACAGACTTTGAGCCATGAAGCTAGTGGGACAGCTAAAGAGATCACTAAGCACACTGAATGCTCAAACAAACCAGCCAACCTGGGGTCACCAGGTCAGCCTTGGCCATGTATTTTCACTTCCCTCCAGAGTCCAAACCTTAGTCATAGACACACAGAATTCCATCCTATGTACAGGTTCCCAAATAGAAGTCTGCATGATGTCAGAAATTATGTTTTTTCTGTCAGACCAGCCTGAAAGAGATTGTAGCATGCTACGCAAGAATTCTTATGTCAAAGCATTACTGGGAAGTGAGTTTGTTTCATCTATAGACAATATTTAGAGATATTTCCCGAGTTTAATTCCTTCAGATGACAAGTTTGCAAAAGCAGTATCTAACCATCTAGCTTGAAGATGTAGTATTCTTTTCACAAGATCTGCACAGCAGTTCCCGCTTGGAGTACTGTGCAAGAGTACTCCTAGGCTGCAGGGTATGGTCTTCATTCAGCTATCTCTCTATTTAAAGAGAAGATTAGAGACAAATATTCCAGTCAGCTCTCTAAAGTCACTACAATAATGCTCTTCAGACTACTGGGTGAGAATCAGTGCACTATGTCTCTAATGAGAGTAAGACTTCTAGCACTTGAGTTCAGTTGCAAGACTTACAAGTAAGCTAGTTTAACTCTTTAAAGAGGAAAAAAAACCCAAACATACACACCAACACACAAAAAGGAACAACGCAGATAAGACAGGCAACCTAGCTGATGATGGGATCTGGTAGTGGCCCTTTTTGGTCCTAACAACTTTTATCGCTGGGAAGACATTATATTTAGACTTGCATTCTGGGTGTAAGCTCTACTAACATCAGCATGGAGAGGGCAAGAGAATCTTGAGTTAACAAAGAACTGTGTCATTCATGGCAACTTCACCATGACATTAGAGGTCAAAATGATCTCACTGCATGGCTACTTCCACCATCACAGATGCATCCAACCAAACCATTTAGTCCCTAGAAATAGCAGAACTAGAACTTTGCAATTTCCATTTCAAAGACACATATTTCAGTTAAAGATTGGGAACAGTTCTAGGGAGCTGGAAACAGGAAAGCTTTCCTTGGAAAAGCAGGAACACTTACAAAGACAACAAAACCAACACCCCATCCTCATACCAGGCCTTCTGCTAGTGCAACTTTTTCCTCATTGTCCACAAATTCATACAAATGTGAAAGGACACATCTGATGTACAGCTCTGTCCTTTTAATTCCTTCATCTCACAACCAAAATGAGCAATCTGTGCCATAATATGTGTACAGTGTGGAGTAACTTACTCCTTCAAACAGAAAGGAACAACTTTTGTAATGTTTCGGGGCAAAATTTGTTATGGGGTACGCAGAATTTCTCAGTACTGGCTACTGTACTTAGAACCCCAACCCTCAGAAATTGAGCTCTGTAAAGACAGGACCTTTATTAGATGTATCAATGCTTCTTGAAGCTGAGACCTACTGAGAACAGTAGGTGGTATAGTCTGAATTTCTGTTGTTCCCAGTGTTAAAGGCGAAGAAGAATTGGCTTTATTCTCCACTTCAGTAGCTTTTGTAGCTGACTGCTGAAAAACACTAGGAGACAAGAGGATTGAAGGCGTTACTGTAGTTGTGGTTGTAACAAACTGCGGAGGTGCAACCTGTAAAAGAACAGAAAATTAATAAGCACCATGTCCATAAAGAAGTTATAAAGGCTGAAGAGATGAACATTAAAAAAAAAAAAAAGCCACTATTATTGTCAGGTATTACAGAATAGCTGCTCTTAATGAAGAAATATCTGCCTATGAAGATTAATATCAATAGTAATTCTCATTTAAAAAGATGAAGAAGGTGACAGCCTTCAATATTCTTGTATGAAGACTCCTTCCTCTTCATGTGGTTACTACCTTCCAGATTTTTTGAAACATAACACATAGAATAAGAGGTGAGCTTTTCAGCTAGATAATCAAAGGAGCCTGTAGTTGTTTTGCAAATTATTATTTTCCTTCGGAGTTTACAGAAAGGCTAGTCCTGCTTCCCACCCTCCTGTTTCTGTGGTCTCCAACAAATACACTTATAATTTGAAGTAAAGTATCTCAAAAAGAGATTTAAAATGACTGATGAACTATAATTAACATATTGGAGCACATTGAAATATTCTAAGTACATTTTCCCTTGTGAGGGAAATCACAAATGTATAGGTATATTATATTTGCATCAGCCTTGAGCAATTCTGACAACCTCCTGATAACTGCAATTATTATTCAGTATGACCATCTATACCTTGCTCAGACTTTCAGAATGACCAACATGGGGGGAAAAAAAAAGAAAATAAACAAGCCAATCTCATGCAAAAGAAAATAAGACTAAATGTGGTATGTAAAGATGTTTGATATATCAGCAGAAAGAATTTCCCTTGGATAATCAACAATCTTCAGAAGAAAAAAAAACTGCAAAGCCATCTAAAGTTAATACATACATAACATCAACAACAGTAGAACTAGCAAATTGATTTTGTTATAGTCAAAATTGAAGACTTACAGCATGGGATATCAGCTGAAGATGTGTTTAAACTAAATACAGTTTACCATACAACACGCACACATTTCTTAAAATTCCAAAAAACAGGTAAAATGTTTTTATTTAGATAATTATTTACTAACTCTGTCATGAACAGACTGTATAGCTTGTCTTATAGCAGGCCAGTAGTTAAAACAGCATTTTACTTTAAGCAGCACCATTTTTACTGCCTTCACAATTAGATCTGGGCATGCTACTAAAACTGCTTTTACTTAGTGCAAGTTGGACAAGAATGAGGCAATTTAACTGATTTGAAAAAGGAGGGCACGGGTAAAGGAAAAGTAGAATTAAATTACAGATGGTATCCTGAGAAGAATACATAACAAAAAGGCAATTAAAAACAATTCTTGAAGACTTGACTATTATCAGTTATTTTTTTACCTGCAACCTGAAATTTTATATTGACATTTTGAACTGTTATTGAAAGGCAGTTCTAATAATGTTAAATCTGTATTTAGATCATTAAAACTTGCTATTAGAAAGTTTTGCAGTAGAAAATGATTGTTACTCTTTTCCACTATCTTTATTTATTTATTTTTTCGACTTGGTATCTTCTTCATAAGATACAAGGTTTCTCAGCAAAACTGAAAGAGACAGCAAGGCATTTTATGCCTCTGGGGTGCTTAAGGTTGGTCTAAGGCTAACAGACCTTACTGCAATATTAAAGCACTAGTACTGTTTGCTTACAAGACAAAAAACAAACTCAGTTCACATAGTGCAAACTCAATGCAGATTGCAGATCCAAAAACAAATTCTCATTTCTGTGTTAGCACCAACAATAAGAGGCACCGTACAACAACAAAGTGCAGTCATTCATAGCAGTCCACAGAAATTCTCACTTGCCTCAGTACAGCTCGTTTCTGCTTGATAACAGTGCTTTAAATATGGTCAGTGGGCAATGACTGTTTGAGATACCAACTGTTTATCACAGTTTTAAATCCTTCCTCTTTTTTTAAGAAACCAAACAACGACTTAACAGAAGCATTTATTCACTTACTTGACTCGCTTTAGACAAAGTCTTTGGCTGTGGAAATACTTCAGATTCCTTGTTTTGTTGTACAGTCTAAGTGAAAAAGAAAGCATAATCCACAAGTTAGCATCCACAGCTCAATTTCCAGTGGTGGTTCTCTGGTTTTTATGAAAGCACAAAAATGCAAGTTTCAACAGATTTTACATGAAATTTGAACCATTTTGTAAAACTGAGATAGTCATCGGGAGGTTGGAAAAAGAGGAAAGATTTGAATTTATGTTTCATGCTTTCAATATTATAGCAAAACTGTAAAGCCATAACAAAACACTTCTGAAGAAAGACTACTACACTTAAAAAAACCCTAAACATTAAAACACTGAAACTGGGAACAAACCAAATACTACAAAGTGAAGAGAAGCAGTTTGCTAAATTTCCAGGAAGGTTAAATTTTCTGTAGGCTATCTAATCAGCTCCACAAAAATTAAATACTGTTTTCTGCTAGAATTTCAGAAGTATTTTATACCTGTACAAACAGCACACAGATATTTAAGTCCGATCTCAAGACTATAATATAATAAAATTCAAGTATAAAAATATTAGAAAAAACAATAAAAGACACATATAAGGTACTTCAGTAAATTCCTGTGGCATTCTTGGAAAGGCTTGTTATAGCCATTTGGAATACCTCTTGGCAGCACAGAACAGGAAAAAAAACCTTTGCAACAGACAGTACTTAGCTTACTTGAACTGCAGTGAAGAAACACTCAAGGAATTGATAGTCCTTAATGACAAAAATAATAGCTTTATGAAGTGGTAACAAGCACAAGATCAAATTCTTAAAGTCTAATTACACAAAAGTTAAGAGGTCTCTCGCTAGTTTGAGAGTATATTTAGACTATGGAGTATTTTGTCTAATGAAAATATATACACATCGTGAGCTCTGTGGAAGGAAAGAGTGCAAGACTGGCATATGAAGAGCTAATTCCCAGGGCTATCAAGCAGACGTTGAATCAATGCAGTCAAGGGCAGTTATGGATAAACCCAGCCAGCTTTTCTAAGTGCTCAAAGATATCACAGTCTTCAGACAAATCTGTACGACGGTTTAGTAGTACACTAAAGAAAAATACTGCTCAAAACGTACAGTTCTTCAACACTAGATCAAGAGAGCTCCTCAATGCTGCACTTGGACCTCTTCCTCCCCCTGAATCATGAATCCATCCAAACATCTCAAAAAGGTGATCACTACTAAATTAATCCTAGCACGTAGCAGTCACAGCCTTCTTGAAAATTTTCAACAGCAGCAGTAGATTAGAAATAAAGCAATTAGAAAGACAGCACAATAAAAGCACACCCATTTCTTAAACATTAAGACAGGGATAATTCCTCTGAGGACAGAAAAGCAACACTTGAAAAATACAGGGTATTCTAAAATAATGCTTAGGACAAGTTACAGGCTGAAGAGTTGAGCTTTTGGTTAGATCTCTGTTATGATTAAGTCATCACCATATTCATAGCAAGGAGTAGCAGCTGACCCAGACAGGGCTACCAAAGATCTTGTTAAAACCCAGTGGCAAGTGCTGGATAATAATAAACATTAGGAAATTCATACAGATGTAGCTGTAAGTAGTTTTGTTTGGTGGTTTGTATTCTGTACCCAAGACGCAAGAAGACACAATCAAACACTAGCTTAGTCTGCATGAATGTAAATAAAATAAAATAATAATGCAACAAAACGAAGTCTGGATAAGCTGACAAGTGGGCACTATAGAAAGTTACTACTTCCTTTGGAGAAAGAAAGCAAGCCCATAACCCAAACTCAGTAATGTCTTTACTACTGACATAGCCAATGATACAGCAGAGCAACACTAGCTGATTAGAAAATAATTTAACATAAAGCCAGATGCAGGAACCTTACAGACTAGCAGTGACTTTTTCACCTAGCGTCTCAAAATAAATTCACTGCTTCGGCTTATATCAAGGCATAGACAATAGGTCCTCCTCCAAGAAATAAAAAGTTAAGAGGTCCTTTGTAAGTGATAGTAATATAAAACAAATCAAGGCAGTCAATTAGACAAAATAAATCAGTTTACAATCCATTTTACTAAATAACTATCTCAATGTAGCCCACAGGTGTCCCCAAGAAGGTGGTCAAAACTGAAGGAGTACAAAACATCCAAAAGCAAAATAACCAAAACCAGGAAATTGTTTATGTTCAAAAAAAGGTACAGACTAGACTTCCACAGCATCAACTCCCATAACACTGATCAGTCTGTACTCTTCTGTCCTTTCTCAGATCATCAGTTCTTAACAGTATTTTTCTGACACAAGTACAGATGAATTCTTTAGGACATATTCATCCCCTAACAGCACCAGCTTGAAAAACGTCTCCCTCTACAGACAGGTCTGTCACTGATAGCAGATGCTAATGATATAAAACTAATGGAATTGGATTTCTATGTTAGCAATTCAATCGATAGCACACAGTGGAAGTCCTTAACTATTTTTAAAAGGCTAATACATAACAGCACATTTTCCAAGGGAAAAATACATGTAGACTAAAAACAGTCTAAAGCTTCATGGATATAAAAACCCACAGAATACCTGAAGGGGAGAGATTATCTTGCTGTTCAAGGTTGATGGCTTACTGTGAGATTCTTTGAAGCTTTCTGGTGTTGCAAGTTGGCCAACCGAGGCAGAGATGTTTGGTGTTAAGGAAGTCTTAGGGAGAGACTGCTGTTGCATTTGGTCATGCTGTGGGGTCAACCTGAGTTTCTGGAGAAGATCAACACTTGTATGGGATGTATTTGAGACAGTTCCTGTACTTGTTGATGTCAAGGGTGCTATAAGCTGGCTTTGGCCAGCCATTAGATTTTGTGGAGCGTGGTTCACTTCAGATGGCGGCTGATTCACTAGTGGGGATATCTGCTTGGCAGCTTGCTGCATAACTTGCATCATACTCTTGTTTTGTTTTAGGCCAGGAAGCATCTGAGCAGGGGCAGCTTCCATTGTCGAGGCTGAATTAAGATTAGGGCTTAAACGAACTGAATAACTTGAAACATTTTTTACATCAGGCTGGGAAACTGAAGCTGGAGGTATTAGCATAGGTGTTAAACATTCCTGCTGATTCAAAGGATTGGCACTGGTTTTAACGCTCGGACTTTCAGGTTTCCCTAGTGATTGTTGTATTACTGTTGACTGGTCAAAGGAAAAAGGCAAGAGCAAACTGTGCTGCTCTCTGGCAGAGGTGTCAGTCTGCAACTTTTCCATTCTCTCTGGATTGGGATACGGAGCTGCAGGCTGTTCCTTTGGTACAGAAGTTCCAAACAGTTCCTCCAAAGTCAGATGCTTCTGCCTTGACTGAAATGGCTAGAAAGAAGGGAAAAGGAAGTTTTCAGTTTAGAAACATACACACCACTGTGCATCTTTCACAGTCGATTACAATTTCAAGAAAACTATGAAAGACAACTAGCTCAAATGCATTTAAAATACAGTTTGGATATCAAGTGTGCCTTATTTACAGGAATTTTGAAATCAATTTCATTTACAAGGAACATCCTGTCTACATAAGCTGTTTCTCTATAGCCTTCTATGGACAGACTGTGCACTAGTGGTAAAGAGGGCTATGGATTACATATGGTTATGTAATTAAGATGGCACCTGCCATCATCGATCAGTCCTAACGACACAAGGCACTTCAGGGAGCAGGGAACCACCAAAAAAAAAACAACCCCAACACGCATGTTGAACAAAATAGACATAGAATTTGTAGAGTTGGAAATAATTAAATGGCCTACAAGATGCAAAAGGAACAGGGAAACCTGGAGGTACATGACTAATCTAGCAATATGTGCCTAGACAGTTCTTCTCACCCTTTTCATTAACAATGCAATAGATGTTACAATAGGTAAGAGAATCTATGTAAACCTAAACATACGTATATATCTCCTTGAAAAGTGTGTATATATACACACACCATTACATCTACCAGTCCTTTAGTCTCTCCCAAAAACATACATCTAGCCTACAGCACTGACACTGTTAGAAAAATCTGATGTTGAGGATATCATCTTTTTAATATTTTGCTGAAAGTGTTTAAAAATGTGTCTCACTAAAAAGAAACAGCTATTAACACCCTTAATCTCAAAATTTTCCTGTTTTTTTTTTTTTTATTTTTTCCCCTCAGGTTGCACAGGACCAGAAGTTATGTAAAACAGCTGGACTAAAATACAACATTCTGTTCAAAAGACTGAATGGCCTGCAGCACAGTTCCAGTGTATTCTGATGGTACGTCTAAACAAAGATGCTATTTTACAATGACAACTACTGTACCATGACATTGCTATGCTAGCTCTAATTTTACTAGCATGGATAACAGCAGTGAAGGTATGCCAGTACTGGTAGCATGCAAGTAGCCTAACAAGAAAACCTTCAGCTTGAAATCATACTGATTTCTGCCCAGGTTACTAATCTCTACTGAAATTGTTGTTATTCATTTTTAGCTAGCTTAAAGTCAGGCACACTTTCTTTTTGCAGCTGATATGTTCTATAATTTAAGCCTTATTAATTATGTTAGGAATTCTCCTTAGAAAGTTGTTTTACTTTTCTCCACTGATACTGTTCCAAAACCTGTCTTTCAACTGTAAAGATTCCCTTAAGAGAAAAATCACTATTGCATCTCATTTCAAACTCAGCTTTTCACTTCAGTATGATAAATTGACTAGCCTTCCTTCATTCTATGATTAATACATTACAAAACTCAAGTAAAACAGAAATCTCTACCATGTTCTGATCCAAGTCAGACTAGCCACTTATGTGGATACAATCTCAAACATGAAGATAATTTCCAGCCTGAAGTATAAAACACATCTGTTGCCTGCCCCATCTGTGGCTGAGGTATAGTTTGAGTGTATCATCAACTAGGTGTGTTCTGAAGACCCTTACCAGCAGGGGCTGCAAAGAGGCAACAGCATCATTTCACTCAATAGGAACAGAGTGCTGCTCAGAGGGTTTCTTCAAAAATCATTTCAGATACATTGAAACGTGAATTAGCAGTCAGAGCTGGCACTATAAAGTTTAATTTCAGTGTTCTGATTCAGTTTTGCCAATTGCTGGCACAAAAGCATTTAATGTTAGAACTGTTTTTCATTTTGAACTGCCAAGATAAAACACTTGAACTTCAGAATATCACAGAGAAGACATTTATTTTTATTCCCATATCTGTGATCTCTTTAGCATGAAATGAAGTTAGCCAATCAACATGCAAGTGTGACATTTTGGCGGGGGTTTAGGAATCTCACCGTACTTATCATATGTACACTATATTTTTATTTCAATGGTCACCTGTTTCAATTGGATGAAAAAATATATTTTTACAGTTGAAACTAAGTGTTTTTCTGGTAGTCTTCCAGTTACCCACATTATTACAAACATGATTAAGAATAAACACATTTATGATACACTTGTACCCAGTTAACTAGCTTTTATAGAATTCTTATCAATTATGTTACCCGATTATTTTTTTCCCCAATATCTCTGCAGCTATTATTTTAAATAGTTCAACAGAATTAAAAATATGCCATTTCACCTGTTCTATAAATTGACTGTTTCTCCTTAATTACTTCAGAGCAATTTGTTAGAATCTTATCTTTCAAATTTTTCCTTTAGTAGTTATTTGACTTCTGTTCTGCAATTCCATGCACAGGTGGGGCACTTCAGCTGATTGCATACAGTCTACATGGAGTGACACCCCCTCCGCCCCCCATCCCCAAAATATATCTTCTTTAAAACAAAGCCTCAGGCAACCCTGCTGCCAGGTCTCAAGACCAGGCATGCAGCAAGAGAAGCTGGTTGCCAGGGGTCAGTCTGTCACTTGTGCTGATCCAAAAGCAGAGGTGCTGCTGAGGGGGTAGGGGGGGCTGCCATAGCCAATAATCCCAGCGAACCCCCCACCCCTCATTTTAATTCATTAACTGTTACAGCCCTGTCCCCTAAAACAGATTCCTGCTGCTCATACCCCAGCCCTAACCTGTACTGGAAATTATTTACTACTACTACAAAGTAAGTATTTTGTTTACAAGTACTAAATGCAAGGTTGCACACATTTTCATAGGGCATTTCATTTTTAAGACACGGTGGTTTATGGAATCAGGAACACAACAGTAAACCATGGCCTGGCCACTCACCTCAGTGGGCTATTTTCTGAGGAGAACCCCTACTGACATTTCCATGCCCGCTGGGTGGCACTGTAAGCAGGCCCAAGTTACTTAAGTATTAGAATATAGTTATTGCAGATTTTTTTTTTTTTTTCCTAAATTTATCTCTAAAAAGTCTTATATGAAGCTACAGCTTCCTTGCGCAGAAATGCTTACTAGGAAGTGGAGCCAAATACTGAACTACTACCTATTCCAGTCACCCCAGTGATGATACCAAGTATTTTGCAATGTTTCCTGTGGTTCAAATATATATATAAAAATATGTATATATATACATAGAGAGAAAGTATATTCCTGTGGTTCAAGGAATATACTGCCAAAGAGTTTTTAAAACAGCAAAAAAGAACCCCAAACAACACTCTTCCTCTTCCCGCAACAAAACAAAAAGCCCCTGAAGCAAACCAACAGAAAACCACACACACTTTTTCCATAATCTAAGTATGAAGGAATCAGCCAAGCTGACTGACACCATTGGCAAACAGTCATACAAGCAGAGGTTCAATGCAAGCTACAGAAGTGTGGGAGAAGATAGGTAAACACATTTTCAGTTATGCCAAAGAGAATTTGGTGCTGCCGTGACCGAGGCACTTTCCATTTCTTGCCGAGCAACTCACTGTTGATTAAGTTAGCAGGACTGTAGCTGTAGCTTTGAAGGCAGCACAGATAAATCTTCAGTAGATGTCTCAAACACAAGAAAACAGTACTTGAGTTCATATGTGAAAGACTGAAACAGAGTATACAGCTAACTGATGCCATATTCAGCCCAATAATGTGGCAGAGGTACTCTTTTCTTGCTTCTGGGCTCTGCAAGTCATCCTGCACATTACCACAGACTGACTTCTTCCAGAATCCAAGTCAGCCCTTTTAAACATACGTGGATATTCACAGTAGTCTGACATAACCTTGTATTTTTAAATGCTAAGTCAAAAGACAGAATTTAGGATCCTAAAAGTTTTGAAACCCCTTAGTTTATTTAAAGCGGTAATACATTCAGTAGACTATGCTGCAGGCATTCTAAGACAAAAAATATTTTGGTTCCAAAACAAAGTAATAAATGAAAAAAAAAAAAAAACAAACAAAAAAAACCCAAACCCTATTTAGGTTTGGATTAAACATACCTTTAAACATACCTGGTCTTGAACTTGTAATGAAGTTTTTTGTTCTGAAGGCTCTGTACTTTCTGGCTTTGGTGGATTTGCATTTTGTTGCATTCCAGAACTTGATATAATATTTAAGTCACTGACCTGATTCTGGGGGGGAAAAAAAAAAAAATAAATTAACACAAATACATGAGTTTTAAGTCTACATTTATTCACTACTACAATCCTGTTTACGTGGCATCTTGAAATACAGACGAAGTAGAGAGTACTGGTTTTTGTAAGACACTGTGGAATTGACAAATTTTAGGAAATAAAAATCATACCATGACATCCACCATCTGGTATGTATTCATACAGCTTTTACTCTTTATTATTAAAAAAAAAAAAAAAGACAACTGGCTTCATACTTTTTCACTGAGGAAAAAAAATAAAGAGGCAGGCTTTTCACATCCTTTATCTGCATTAGCTGGTAATGAGGAAGTTTGCTATACTTTATTAAATCAAGAACCCAAACTAGAAACAACTTAGAAAAAAAAATCCTGTCAGAAATTATTCTAAGTAGCTGGCAAGAGAGCTTGTCACTGACTTATTTGCACCAGGTTTAATTAACCACATACATGTATTTTTAGTAGGTATTACTTTGGTTTTCTGTGAACGCAGCGAAAACTTGACAAGCAACCTGCATTATAACAGACAGTATGTTTACAGATAGAGTTGACTTCCATCTTTAATAAATAGAAAATAGAAATTGTATTACAGTTTAAATCACCAGTGATAAAAAAAAACCAAACTGTAGAACAGGTTAGTTTTCAATAGGTAAACTACACCTTATGCATATGATACAGCCGAACTTCAGCACTACATGTGATGATTACTCTGGTCACTTACCCACAGCAGCAAAATAGGTACGGGTTAAACTTTTTAGCAACAAGTTAAAAAACAATCTGTGCTTTATTATTATTTTGTTTTCAATTTCTTATTGAAAGCAATGAATACAGAATCAGGACTATATATTGTGATTTAAGGACAGAGGTG
The DNA here is from genome assembly GCF_965231255.1 of Vanellus vanellus. Lineage (NCBI taxonomy): Eukaryota > Metazoa > Chordata > Aves > Charadriiformes > Charadriidae > Vanellus > Vanellus vanellus. The sequence goes on along the minus strand of NC_138914.1, from coordinate 17,377,880 downwards.
AGAAGCAACTTCTCCCATCTTTCTGACTTTTAGCCACTAATGTGAAGGTCAAAAACTCTGCTTAAAATGCTGGATGCATTGTGGTTACAAAATCAGACAAAGCATAATTTTCTTTTCACTAGAGGATGCTTCCATGCTCACACTGAAACACACACAAAACGCCACACTATAAAAAGCATCCATTCACTTCATTTAAAAAAAAAAAAAATCTCAAAATTCATTCATTTTCACATATGGACTTGATGTAGCAAGTACTTGAAGGATTAAGCTGATTTGGAATCCTAGATTAAATCACTCAGACCTTCATAAATCTCTTTTTCACTCTCTCTGCCCCCTTCTCATGCTGACACTCTGCCAATCTCATGTGGGCTGCACACAAGGATTACTGTATGATCCATCTGGAATGTACCAGACAGATAAGTACTTTCTGCTCCTAAATACAAATTCATGCACAATTACTGAGTGCCATAAAACATTTTTTTTTAAATAATTAAGATAGGAAAGGTCTCTCAAGAAGCCATCTTCAAACCAAGTTGGTTACCTAATCATTTTAACACTGACATACCTTGGCTACACGGATTTCCAAGATTAATGTGCCAGAGGTTTGCTGCTAAAGCTGAGGTGGTCAACAGAACATTCTCCAAAGAAGTTTGCTTGAAACATGACCAACATTGCTCAATTCTGTTTATCTGGCAACTTCTACATAACTACAATCGTAGCAGGCTATGGGATTATGCTCAACAGATTCCGTGTACAGTTCACATACATACACAAATAGGAAATTAAATCATTATCCTAGTTTCATTAGTGTTCTAAAAGCATCAAAAAACCAGACACACACAAACAACAAATAATCAAGATCAAGACACAACCCCCCCGATTATATAGTAGCTCTACTGTAGTACATGCCCTGCATATTTCCCTATTGTATTACAGGCACCGCAGACATTGACTGTCCAGCCCATAATCTGCATACCATTGACTGTTCATCAGTATTTTACTTGTCTACAGAGCTTCTTCTATGATGCTTAGGAACTTTTCAGTACTCTCACATGAAAAAGATCTGAAAAATTAGGAGAGGAGAAGCTGGAATATCCATTCTGAGTCATTTTTAAGAGCCATCTGTTGGCAATGTATATTATCCAATACTGCAAGGACAAAGAGGGAGAAAGGTTTCATCACACCCTAAAGATGGCACTACCAAAACAGTGAGTTCTTGTGGTGTGTGTTTTCTTTTTTTTTTTTCTTCCCCAAAAGCCTTCAATTTCTTCAAACCTGGCTCAATTGATACAACATTGAAAGATGACTCATTCAGGTTTTGATGCTTGCTTCTGTGCTCTCACAAAAGCTGCTACTTCCACAACGCTGGCCTTCATACAAAGACACCTCCCCAAACAGCACTGATGCTCAAGAGAATCAGAAGAAATCTGTGTTTTTTAAATCTGTATTTAAAGCGTTCAAAAAACCACAGTATCTAGGCTGGGTCAAATATATTTTATCATTTGTCACATTCATCTGCCCTCAATCTATGGCAGAAAGTGACAAATTAAGTTGGCTCATACAAGGCTTAATCCACGTGTTTGTTCTTTCCTCCTCATCCAACATTGTACTGTAACAATCTGGAATCCTACAAAGACTCAAATCCCAAGTACTCAAAGGAACTCTGCTGTGACAAGCAAGTTCTGGAAGGAATCAAGCGCTCTACTAATGTTCTGACTCTTCTCCCACCAGTACAACAACAAAAAGCATACCACAGCTCTGCAACGTTATACTCACACATCATTTTTACTATTGCACATTCTTTTATTATTATACTTGGGGAGAGGTACATACATTCAGAATCTTTGTTTCCTTTTTTGGATCTCCACATATTACCCTTATATTCATCCTGCATGCATGAATTTGGTCCTCAGGAAGGAATTACTTTATGTAGTCCTAAGATAACTAATACTCTCCTCCATTATACAAACTTGTGAATTCAGCACTGGCAATACATACCACACTCACCCTTATGAAATCAGATAATTTATTAAAAGGACAGACACACAGTAGACAGGACAGAAGTAGTAAACTGGGGATCAGAAGGATGGGGGAACAGTATTGTTATACTTAGTCTGCAGCTATTAAAAATATGCTTCACAGAGTCTACAAATGTACTCAATGACTAAATCTCTAATATCTATCACAAGACTTCTTTTGAGACTAAAAAGAGACAGATGCTGTTGGGTACAATTTTTATTTGCTATTCCCAGAGACAAAATTTTCTCACAGCAGTAGAAAATGTTGTAAAATGGGTATATCAAGCTACATTTCAAGTTGGATCACATGATCACTATTCAACCTACCTTGTCTGAAAAGAGAGACTGTTTCCTAGTAAAGTGTACTTGAGAGAGGGAACAAGACATCAGTCTGAGAACAAGGCTACTGAAACAATGGTAGAGCATGCCTGCTTTTTAAACAAAACACAGCTGATGTGTTAAAAACTAGTTTCCAGACAGGCTTTCTTAAAAATGAAAAATAATGAAACGTCAGCAAAGAGTTGCCCACTAAGGTAATAATTACAGAAATAAAACTTACAAATTCATGCAACGTGTAAATCCCAAACTGTTTTAAAATATGAATTTTTCCCCACATTACCCCTTCTCTCTAAGTCACTGTACATCCATGCTTGTATCACAGACATGGGATAGCTCACAGAGTTTTTGAGCTTTTGCTATATTATTCAACATGCCAAAGCATCTTAGCTCAATGAATGCTTTTGATGAATCATAGCAGATCTCCCCCAGTGACTTTCAATACAGAGCAAAAAAACTGAAAAACCAAAGTGTCAGCCACTATAAGGAATATTTACAATAATGGAACTTCAAGATCACAAAACCAGACCCGTTCAGTGGTACGTTCTTCTACAATGTTACATATATACTACGCGTTCGTGTTTCCTTTGACAATGATCTCACAAAACAAGCCAGTAGACAAGTACTGAGATTAAGCAGCCCACGCAAAAATATTTAGAAAAATATTTTGTTGTGTCTGCATCTCCAGGTATCTGTTTTTAAAATTGTATTTTTCCCCCCAGAAGGTAGTAATTCAAACATAAGAATACATAGGCCCATTAAATGATGGCTTAGGTGCACTACTTTGCAATCTTGAGTTAGAATGTATTGTACAGGACAATTTAGTATATCAGAATTATTCTCTATCATCTCTCTCTCAGAAATCACAGGGCATGCTATTTCAGTAGGCTCCATATGATGTCCTAAGCCCCTTATTCAGAATCATAGAATTGTTGAGGTTGGAAGGGACCTTTAAGATTATCAAGTCCAACCATGAAGCCCAACCAAGAAGTAGTAGTGTTTTTATTTGTTCATAAGGTTAGGGAGAAAAGAAGAAAAAAGAAAAAGGAGACGAGACATTTCCTTACTCGTTCATATTCATCCTTGGCTTTACTAAGCATTTCCAGGATGTCAATGGGCCTGTTTTCATTGCAGCCATTGGTTCTGCTGGGACTCTTCCGGTCCTGGGAAACTTGCTGCGATCTCTGAGCTTCTTGTTCTACCACTCTATAACAGGAAAGGAGAAACATGATTTTCAAATTTTATCTGGAGTTAACATCTTGCAAAAAGCAGTAAAGAAAAATGTACTCCCAGCACATTAACACATTTTGTTCCGCCTGTATAAAATCCTAACACACAGTTGACCGAAGTTACACAAGTTTTCATTTGCTACAAGGTTTATACAAGTCAAATTGTCAAATGGTCTGTACAATTTATCTCCAATCCAAACAGCACTGGTCTGTGTCTCGCAAAGTTCGCCTACATTAAACACTACTTCTGTAAAACTGTCATATTTAGACATTTTTAAATTAAAATAAGTTGTCATTCAAGCATGTTATAGAAAGAGCACATGTACCATACCATAGACTGAGTAAAACACATTTTTTAACTCTTTACTTCCTAACATGCATTTTTTCCATATTTAACCAAATCAAGCTATGTTATTCAATGAAATCAATTACAAAACAGTTCTAATTTAGGATGAGGCCTACCATTATACAACACAAAGACACAGGGAAAGAAGAGTGCTGGCTCACATCACATGTCTCTCAAGTCAGTCTGCAAGGAGGCTTAGAGCAAGTTACCCCTCACTCACCCACTTAAGGCTCTGGAAAGAAGGCCAAACCATTTTCTTCTCTAACTGCCCTGTAGTCATTCCACTTACGTCTTTTCTTCCAGCCTTTGGTGCCTACAGTTCATTCACCACTTCTACTCCACCCCTACCTGCCTCAAGTATCAAAAAATGTCAGTTTAAAAGGCAGTTAAGATATGGAAGAAGACGATGTGTACCTGGTACATTTCATTAATAAAAGTAAAGGCAGCATATATTTCTACTCCTAATCCATATGCAGTTCACAAGATATATGGCTGTGCAATGCGCTAAAGCTTATCCTCTTGAAATAAACACACACCAGCCTGTAATCCCTTCTTTTTTAAGCCTGCATTAATCAAATATGTTAAGAAAAAACAAGTGCTGTAAACAGGGCAGAGCTCTAGAGCTGGCATGTCCCTTGCGAACTCTCAATCTGTGGAACTGATGGCTGGTGGGGGAGCCAAGAGGTGCCATCATAACAATCACAGAAAGTATCAATCATTCCAGCCTCCAGTTCCTTTGGGTCAGTTAGGATTCAGGAGTAACTCTAGATTGTGTAGACTGTAGAGTAACTAGATATTTATGTGCACCTCTATGTTGCTCTTTCTGAGGAAAAAAGAAAGTTTCAGTCTTGGAAGTTTCTTCCCAGTTTTCTAGCAACCAAGTCTCTTTATTTCGCTAGAATTGTCTCTTTACTTCGCTAGAATTTAACTGTGTTTATTTGAAAAAGGGTTAGACTTGGCTTTTAAGAATTCAATGCTGCTTTCAAAATTACTTTGAAATTTTTTAATTTTTCAAGCTGCTTATTTAACCAGCTTCTCATTATTCGTACAGCTTTCTCTGTAAGCAAGCACTCACCTGCAAATGTAACTCAGAATAGGGAGGCCAATCTACACTCTGACATTTTTAAGACCTGCAGCATGTGCTCGTTTGGATGAAGCAGCTCAATACTGTGCAAATGTTTCTATGGTGACACCCTGAGAGAACATTTTGTTCTAGCAGCCCACGTGGTCATACAATCCTGACTTCGGACTTACCTAAACTCAACTCTGAAACTGGGGATGAGAAAGGGCAAGGTAAAAGAACCAAAATACTTTGCTGAGATTTTAAGTGTCAGCATAATTGTATCAGAAAAAAGAAATACTTTATTTAAAAGGAAAATTCTGGACAGCTGAAGTCATACATATGCTGCCTGATAGATGAAGCAAAGGCTTCAGGCCTTGAGACCCTCCTTCTGCTCTTAACTAGGTAGTACGGAAGGCTTCAACAAAACACCTTCCCATTAAAATAGTACTAATTGGTCTCACAGCAAAATATCTTCAAGGAGTACATCCATTTCACAGAAATGTTTCACAAAGGTTTCTGAAAAACATTTTGTAACATTTTTTCTATTGTCCATTATGAAGTATTTGTTGCCTTTTTAAAATTTGGGTTTGTTTTTTTTTTTTTTTTTAAGAATAACAATTAAATTATCTTCTGATGTAGATGTTTGGCTAATAGCTCTTCCTCCATCTTCTGTCTTGTGCAGGTTACATTCAGATGGTGGTGATGGGGTAACTGTGAAACTGTCTACTCCCAAAGCTCTCCGAGATTCTCTCCCACTTCTAGCTTGCTGCCTGTATCTCAGGAGCCAGTCTGGGTCTGTTGAAATGGGGTAAAAAAAGCCTATAGACTAACCTAAATATAAAAAAATCCTATAAATTTACATGTCAGAATGCCATAGTTTCACAAAGATTTGAAAACTCCTAGTTTCTGTCCTACTTCTAGGAAGCTCATCCCTCATAAACAATCATCTTGACTTGATGCAAATTAATTCCTTCTAAAGTTAGCAGTTTGATGAGTCCCATAAAAGTTTTTCATTTCAGAAAATTCTAGAATTCTTAAAAAAAAAAAAAAACAACCAAAAAACAAACACACACAAAAGTTCTGTAAATTGAATACCTTTGCTGGGGGGGTGGGGAAATCAACTAAAGCAAATCTGTACAGCAAGCATGCTCTGTGTGCAATCCAGGATTAAATCTTTTTTAAGTAAGGCCTGCTGTTCCTTTCCATTATATCAGATAGCGGAAGAGGCACACATTCCTTCAGGGACACAGTAGCTGCTGTGACAGTTTGCTTAAGATTATCTGCAGTTAAAGCATTGAAAATATACCTGGCACAACCTCACAGAACGGGGGGTGGGGAGCAGGGGGGAGAGAGAGAGAATGTGAGAAGTGAAGTCTGTGATTACAAAGCCCACGAACACTAATTTACTTTTCTTTTGAGAGATAAGCCACCAAAATATAAATGGGTGGCCTGCAATCTTTTTAACTCGGTCTGGCACAATAAGGTCAAGTCAAACAGCAGGAAACAGAATGCAAATCTCCTTGAAACCTTTTATGGTTATGTTTCTGAAGCTCTGAGGTACTATAAAGGCAGTACTCTTTCCTATCAATGATACAAAAAAACCCCACCTAAACGAAAGGGTGCCAATCTAAATTTGCACCCAAGGCAAAGACAAAAACTGTGGAACAAAATTAATAACCTTAGAAGACAACATAAATATTTAGTTCAAAAATATACTGAACTAAGCCTGATACCATGCACTGAAATGCAGTTTTTCTTCTCTAAGATGCAATTTATTTTTTTTTTTTTAATTAAAAAGTATACTTTAAGTTTTTTTGAATACATCTTTTATCCCAGGATGAAATAATTCTCTTGTAGAGAAGCACACAGAAATATCAGCATTTTTACCTTTCTTCTGACTGCCTTCTACACATTTTGGGGGAGAGAAAGCTTGATGTTTGTGGAAATGAATTTTGGCATAATAGTACCAACCCACTTTTCATCAACTCTGTACCAAAAGCCTCCGAAGTACAGCTTTTCCATCCTACAGTAATGTTCAACTAGAATGCCTTCATTTCATTTTCCCTAGTATGAATCTTTAGATACTCACAAGCTATAAGGCATGTCATACCATATGAAGTGTGATTTCATTCTACAGTGCTTTATCAACAAGTAAATATACTTGCAATAAATACCTTTCTTAGTATAAAAATGGCTTCTGCAAATACTTTTGTTACCCCCAAACAAATGCACAGTTTTAAAGGAAAAAAAGAACTAGAAGTATTGAGACATTCCATAATCTAATAAAGAAAGGTGTTAAGAAAAAAAGCACTCAGATAATGAAAGACTCAGCACTACTTAGGCTAGCACAGACCACTTATACCTTTTTTTAATCAAGTGAAGGTCCTAGCCAGCTCAGCAAAATTTAACTGTCTGTATTCTGTCAATATCCAATCAATAAATCTTTATGTATGCATTTGATTTCTCTAGTTTTGCTTGCATAAATCTGAAGGGACAAAACTCAATACATGTTCCCCAAAGTCTGCTTGATGCATTAACTCTAATTTCAGTTTCAGAGATACTTTTAATCCACAATCATTCCAACACCTACCGTAACAAATTCCAACATTAAAAAAAAAAATAAATTCAGCTTTTTGACCTTCCAAAATAATTTGTAATCTCAGAAGCTTTCTAGGGTGCAGAGATGCTACAATTACAAGTGCGAGTATCTGCACCATAAACAGGGGCGAAGCAATAATGCCAACTTCAGCACTTCTGCCTCTCCGTGTTAATAAATCTGCAATACAGGCATCAGGGACCCAACAAAAGACAGGCTACAGTAATTTATAGGGAGACAACAGTAAAGCTTAGATCATTCCCATGCTGACTTTAAACGAACCTACAGCTATTTCCAGAATATTACAGAATCCAGCAAAAAGGCTAGATGTGCTTTATGGACTGCTGAGCCATGGCTAGACTGGTCTGTTACCTGATCACACTTACAAAGATCCCTGAAGTATCTACAGCCCATGATTTGTGCTACAGTGACCAGACTAATTTCATACCAAGTGAACTCAAGTTTTGTTATGTGACACTTAGATCTGCAGCGTAGCTGTGCGTTACAGAATAGGAATAATTTGGTAGAGTTTGAAGGGTTCAGCGCTCTCCCCCACTGCAAACACTCATCATGGTTTTAAATTAAAAGGTGCATTAAAAAAAGAAAACTTTGCCCTTCTGATGCTCTGTTTATAAAGCAGAGAGGCAATAGACATTTTATTTGGTTTGGTAACAATTTCCAACAGTTTCACACAATTGTTTTCCATTAATCCTTATAATTAATCCTTACATTTGGACAAGTGAATTAACAGCAAAAAAGTCCAACACAGCTGGGGGAAAAAGAAAAAAGTGGGAAATGGGAACTGTATAGCGTTATCAGGATGAGAGAAAAGAAAAATAAGAATTTAGGAAGAGACCTTGATATTAAAGCCTGTCATTTGTATTGTCTTACATTGACTCTGTGGGGAAAAGCCAAAATAACCCAAAGCAAAAATCCCAGAAAAATAAATTAAAATCCAGCTTAAAATGTCTACACTATGACTATTTTCCATATAATGTAAGTTCTGCCAGTCTTCAAGATATCCTGACTTGCAAGATATGACATGCTGTTTAAGGCATGCTCTAGAAAAGAAAGTTCAGAAAGTAGAGCGTGATAAAGAAAAGCAAAGCAGAGAACCAGGGATGAGAAGATATGCTGTGCAGTACATCTGCATTTTGCAGTTTTGCATTTTTGCTAGTGTAACTACCCTGTCACACACTTCAAGCTCCTTCCTTTCGTAAGAACATTGAAGATTTGCTTAAGTTCATTCTCATTCTTTTCTATAAGTAAAAAGCCTTGGCTTAATCTGCAAGGGACCTCACCTGAAGGAACAAAAGGTGCAAGAACACTCTTCAACCACAACATCTTTTAAAGACCTCCTGCCACATTGCCAGCTCAACCAGTTCCATCCTCCTTTGAGCTCTGTTGTTCACACAAACTTCTGTACTCTAGTCTGAAGCCCTCCTCAGCTGTGGCAGTGCAACCATCTACAGTACAGAGAGGCTAACTGCACTGCCACAGCAGCTGAAACAAACTAACAAAACCATGTTACTGCAAACAGTCTGTCTTATGGTTTCTTTAAATTGACACCACTTTCAGAAGTTCTGCTGCTGCATGGCATCTCTAGGAGCCCTTGGAACTACAAAATAAAAGCAAGTGACATGGCAGCTTTATAGACCAAATTATTTCCAAAGGGGGGTAAAAAAAGAAAGAAATAAAGAAAAAAAAAAAAAAAAAAATCAAACAATCCAGAAAATAAGAGCTTGTTGCTGCTAATATTTCATAGTTTTGCCTACTCTCCTAACATCACTTTAATTCTATTTGATTCCTCCTACTTCTCCCACTATTATCCATTCGGTTCACTTTAATCAGGAATAATAACTAAACCTTAAACCACCTGCCTCCCAAAACCCAAACAAAAATCAGGCCACCACCAAACAAACCACAAAACCAACCAAAAAACATGGCCATCGTTTATCTAATTACACTTTCTGCATCAGAGGATCTTTTGCCAGCACCCCTATACAAAATAAAATATAAAATAATAAATTGTGTTCACACATGCTTTCTTTGGAGAATGCCAACTAATACTTCAACTGATTTTTTTAATGCTTAACTGAAAATTGTAACAGTTTAGTTTTTTAAAAAACAAAATTAACGTTTTGGTTACTAAAAAAATACTGGTACCAGCAAGAACGTTGTATCTTTCTATCTAAGGAGAGTGAGAAAAAAACCAAACACATTTAATAGGGTTTTTTTTCTGTGTTGGATAAAAGAATTACAGAGTAAGACTGCAGTACTTACTTAGCCATGAGTTTTGCTATTCGATGACAGTCATTCTTGTCGTAAAACCAGATACTGTAAATTGACACTTGAAAATAAGAAAAAGGCAAGTGTAAGACAAAGATAAAAAAAAAAGAAAGAAATAAAATAAACAGCAAAAAAAAGCAACACACCAGCAGTCCATTAGATCTACAATATATGAATTGCCATCAATTTCTATTTGAATATTCTGTATGTGATGACCGCTACTTATAATCAGAAATAGCACATGTGCAAATACAAATACAACTTCAGTCAGATTAAATACAAGAACTTCAAAACGTTGATACTGTTCGTAAATTCAAGCGTCAGGAAAATGAAGTTTTATCTACCAGATTCCTTCTTACTACAGTTGCAACCTTCTGTTTTGAATTACTGGCTTTAACATTTAAACTAAGGAACATCCTTTTTAAAAAAAAAAAAAAAAACAAAACACAACACACTCATTTTTAAATTTTTCCACTTTTGAAGCTCAACAAAAATACTGAAGTTTGAATTACGGTATGACAATTCAGTCAGAGGCTCTCTGGAAGGTTCCCTCTCCAAATTCTTTTTGTAAGAGAAGTAATTGTATAGCAAAGAAGCAGTACCAAAGCTTCAATCTTACTGTCACATTCATGGAGCAGCTTAAAACTAGATTCATATTGAACCCTACTCTTCAAAGTTATCATGGACAAAGCAATGATGGCAAAAGGGTTCCAGCTCAGCAAGACATTATGCCCCATTCTGCTTTCAGAGTAAGTAAAATTCCACTGAAAGTTGGCAGAGGTAGATCCCGATCACTGAGCTGAAAGATACTCCAGAGAACGAAACTTTGTCAGTAGTACCATGTACTATTTCTTCATCCAGCAATCCCACTTCAGAGAAGCCATTTTTACCCACACACATACTCATCTCCTCACTGCCCCTCCCCACAGTTGCACCAACACAACAAATCTGAAGAACTCTTTTCAGAATTGTATTTAATCCAACCCACAAAGCAGGTTATTTTAAATTTTGGTTCACCTATGAAGTTTGTTAATACATAATGTCCAAGTACATCAAAGGCAGTTGGACACTTTACTTATGTTACCACTAAAATATTTTCATTTCTGAAAAGTCACTTTTAGCCTTTTAAAACTCATTTTTACATTGCAGTTCATGCCAAATTTTTTATGAAGTTGAAATCACTAACCAATTATAAAACTATGACTTAAAGTGAAGGGAAAGAATGTTTTATTTTTTTTTTAAACAGCTTTTTCCAGACAGATGCAGATTTTTATTTAAAAGTGAAACCCTTTCCTTCCCTCCCCCCACTTTTTTTTTTTTTTTTTTCACCTCAAAACAGTCAAATCTCAACCAAAGTCCACTCATAATTATTTCAAGCCATGGCAAAGAGGAAAAATTATTTATCAAACTTTTTTTTTTCTAGACCTGCCAGTTATCCTAGGCTTACTGCATTGGACCAAAACCCTCAAAAAGTCATGCCCACACCTCATTTCTATAACAATATTGTAAAACAAACTGAAGTTCTACTTCGCTTCTTTTTTAAAATTTCATTAAATAACAACTGTATCCATTTGGGTGCTTGTTTCTTTAGAAGTTACAGTTTAAGTAACAGACAAAAAAGCTTTTCAAGTCATAAAGAAATCAATACAGAACAAATTTAAGGAACTTTCTTCTTAAAAAAAGACATAAGTCAATAAAAGAAGGCATTTAATACATGTAGTCAATGCTTATGAAATATTTATTAATATTTAGTTTAATACAACTGGATTGGCTACTGCATAGAAACCTGAAAATGTTTCCAGTTTGAGCTACTACTTTAGTCATGTACCATATTTTAACACTAAAGGAAACTCTTTGCCTTCCCTAACTCCATTATCAGGCAAACTGCCAAGAGAAGAAAGCTTCTTCAAAAGCATACTTGCTGAAGAAATGAAGATAAGGAACCTATAATGATATCTTAATGGGACAAATGATAAAGGTCACACTCAATTCTGCCAGAAACAGGCCTACACAAGTCCAGAAGTAGATCCAAATCTCCGTGGTGTGCAGAGTATCAGGCTTTTTTCCACTTTGTACTACTGGCAAGCAATCATAGAGAGCCACTGCAAAACATTAACAGTATTACAAGGATGTAAAGCAGATTATGAGCAAGTAAACTCAGGCATGAACTCAGATATGGTACAACAGGCTGGAATGTTTACCTTCCTCTTTTCAAAGGAGGACTCATTTGTACTATCAGTTCAGCTCGCTTGCCCCAGAAGCACGTGCGTATGTCCCAACTGCACTACTATATTTGATACACTTCATACATGCAGACAACTTTAGCTATGATCATTCTTTTATTAAAAAACAGAGTTGGTATTTACCAGTTCTTTTCAAATCTGTGATCTTTTTACTACAACCAGCATAAACATCAGCTGAATGTTCATATGTCTAATGGCATGTCTTTCTACAGCAATTCTTTTAAGAGTTTCATCCAACAGAAGTCACTAAACTAAGTGACTCATTCTTCCACCTAGTTCAACACTTTCCATCCAGCTTTTCTCCACTGAATGCTGGGCAGCATCTTTAACAGTCAAGTAGAAGTAGTTGCAATCATCAGGAGTAATATCTTTCAGCTGGATTCACACTACATTTTGACACACATGAAGTCACAAGTAACCCATATCACAGACAAAGCAAATGTCATAAAATTAAAAGAAGTCATCAGTTATCTTTATCTACATTCTTCTCAGACATCAACATTTTTATTAGAAACACTGAACTGCAAATATTTATCTAAACACATAACGCTCAACTTCTCTCCAAACTTGCCTGAATCAATCATTAAAACTGCTATGGGAGAAAAGAGATTTTTCAGAAAACAAAAGCATTATGAAACTCCTCCTGCTCAGGTCTAACAGCCTAATTACACCAAAAGGAAGGCCTTACTCTCTCCTACATTGGGCTCCCATTGCTCGTGGGGCAGTCAGCAGTTCCAATGCTGCCCAGTTAGTAGATCTGGATTAAGAGCGGGGATAGCAAAGGGCCACAGTGAGAGAGAGGCCTCACTCTTTGACAACATAAAATGAAGTTGCATCCCAAAGCTGTAGTTTCACTTCAATTTTCATTTTAAGTAAGCATAAAGAAGCAGTGTCACCACCCTTACATTCCCACAGATTTGCCATTAACTCATTCTACCTCAACTCACTCCTGTCCCTGATGTCAGCTGGATACATTTTAGTCCAGACCTGTTCCTTATTACTGCTTGTCCATCAGCTTCACAAACATGCTATCTAGCACAACAGAGAGGGCAGAAACAAGAAGCTGGGGGCACCACGAGGCGGCAAAACTGTTAAAATGTTCATGAAACTGTAGCCCAAGAACGCTATGCTGGAAGAAGCTACACGGGACTTATCAGCACTGCCAGTTTCAGAGATTCCAGACCTATCACTCTCCTGCCTTAGGCAATTTAGCCATCTGTGCCGATACAGCTTCACCTCATTCAAAAAGATGATCTGTTTAGAGGTTACCTTAACTAGCTGGAAGAGATGACAGAGGACAGAGAAAAGTTGTATTTTGCAGTTCCAATTTAGATGTTGCTATACAATGAAGCAGAACTGGGAGTGGGGCACAGTTACCTTTCAAACTCTCTTTGGAAAGCCTTGTATTTTGACACCCATCCCATAAAGTAATCATGGAAATCAAAACAATCTCACTCCCATAAAGCAAAGCACATATATGCATCATTTTACACTTCAAATAGAGTTTAAGGCATAATGCAATAAGCACATAAAACAATCTCTCAAAGCTCCTATTTCTTCCAGTAGCAAGGTTAGCCCGAAATGCCACCTCTCCTCAGTCACTCTGCTCCAATATCTACTTCACAGAGATTCCTCATTCACTATTCATTTTTTCCTCAATTTAAACATTAGCCTGCCACACAGATTTATAAATCATTAGAATTAATGAAAAAGTCCCTCCCTTTCTTATAGTTTTGAATATCTAAGGCCATTTCACAAATACAGTTCACAGCACAATCCCACAAGCAGTTGCACTGGAGTAATTTGGCAGGTGACAAACAGCATCCGAGACCAGGAACACTTTAACAAACTGCCATCTGACAAAGCATAGTGCGGAACCAGAGGGATTACTACTTTGCAACACTGAACCAGAGCGGAAAACCCCTTCCAGTTAGAGTGCTATCTTTCAGGTCAAACAAAGTATTTTTAGAACTTCTTAACAGCTTTCAATGGTTCCTCCCCTCCCCCTAGCTTGCATGGCTGCTTCTGCTATAAAGGTATCAAGAACAGGCTCCTGCCTTATCTCAGACTAAACGACTGGGTTAATGCGCTTGCTGGAGAGCCGTTCAGCTTTGGCAATCACAGAGAAACGTTACACTTAACGCGTTGCCAGCCGGGAGCAAAGGTGATAACGAGAGACTTTCCTTACCAGTAAAGATGCCCTGTTTTGAAACCAGTTAGGAGCTCTGTCAAAGAATTTTGAAAGCCATTTGAAATAATGTATTCAGAACAGCAAAAGCAAAAGGAGTTGCAAGTTAATTGATAATACATCAAGGCCAGAAGACAGCACTTTGTAACTGAGCTTTACACTTAAATGTAAAAAACCTAAAACCTCTCCAAAAATCCATTATTTTTGTTTTATTAAACCTTAGCCTTGGACAGGAATAATAAGAAAAAAAAACAAAGCAAAAATGCCACAGGACTATTTATTTTGATACCCAAGTTTTATGCTTAGCATCTGTCTTTTCAGGACCATGGAAATCAACCTGCCTGGCCTCCCAAATGAACTAGCTTGGATTAAAAAGCCTTTTAATCAAGACCAACGCCACCGATACAGCGGGAAAGTTATAAACGAGAAAGACTTAGAAGAATACTTCTTGCAGACTTTAAGAGGTGAGTTGGCCATTGTTTAAAACTTTGAAGAGTTATACTCTATTATTAAGCAAACTATATCAACTATCAGCTTTACATTACAGATTCTCACGTTACAGATTGAAAGAAAGTACTGAACTTTCAGATTGGACTGTTATTATTGCTACTGGCAGAACTGTATGCATTTTTTTAAACAGTCTAACATACTTTTCACAAAATACAGACAAGAGGAAACAAGCTTAGGTTCATTAAAAATATAGGTCAATGGGATCCAGTGCTTCACGAACAAATACTCTGAATACTATAAAGAATATGCATACATCCAGAGGGAAAGTTAGACAGGGATCAAGTGTACCTGTCAACACATATTCCAGATTAAGCAATAATAAATAGCACATTAAGTATGAAGTATAATCTAAAAAAAAAAAAATCTACCTTTTAAGAGGAATTCTAAATTAAAAATATTGTACATTACTGAAATTAAAAGAAATTGACCTAATTTCTTGATTTGTTCACATTTGGAGATATTTGTTTTCTTTAATTCTCTCGAACAATGAAAAGTAGAATAACTTTTTTTTTTTATTTACCACAGTAACTGGTATAATGTCTCACAGCTTCTTAGTCACACCCCCTGTCATTTTTGCTTTAGAATCTGATGCCTCATGAATAAATGGTGTAACTTTTCAGGCAGCATTATACACAACTTTCAAAGTAGACAAAGCTTTTCTCACAATTTTTGTGTTTAAGTATTCTTTTGGGGCTTGAACAATATTACGTAGCCAGAATGATTCTGAGAAAAAGAAGTCTGGAGTTGGGAAACATTTCCCCATTAATGGCTGAATATTAAAAAGGTATTATTTTCGGGGGTGGGGTGGGGTGTGTAGAAGCCTCTACATATCTTACATCTAACCACAATAACTAATAACAAATTGACTCAGTTGTGTTCACTGGGTGAAATGGAAGACAACAAAAGGTAGATACAAGAAAGGTACTGTATCACTTGGTCTATTCTTCTTTCAGAATACCCATGAAATACTCCTTTATATTCCACCTTGCAAAAAGAGGGGAACACCCTCCCCCCCAACAATGAAAGATAAGTCAGGCCTCCTTTCCTGTGAGAATAACATGGCAATTACCTACTCTTGTTCTAAAAGTATGAAAAAGCCTTTGTGCAATTGGATAAAGGATCTCATATCTACAGCTTAACAAAAGTAAGTTCTGATACACAGCAAACTAAAAATTCCACTGTATATTAAAAAATAAGTATTTGAACAAATCAAACTATAAAAGAATGGTAAAACCCACCAAAAATATTATCACCTAGCATGACAGGCAAATCATTTGCATAGCCTCCAACCAAGAAAAAATAATATTTATATACTGCTTGCAAAGTTTTTCATATCACTTGTTAGCAGCTCTGCATAGACTTGAGTACATCACTTGATATACTCAGAACAGCTCTCATGCCATTTAAGACAGAAATGCCAGAGGTCTGATGTGGTATACATAACAGACTGCCCTTATTATTTTCTTAAGTCAAGACAGAATCCCAGAACAAAGTGAAAATGCGAAGTTTATAAAACAGTAGTCAACAATCTTTATAACTGAGTATGATACATGGAACCTTCCCCAAATATGTGGTGGCATAATTTTGCTTTTACCATCTACTGTTTCTACCATACCCTGGGGAAGCCTAAACCACGATTTGTCATTGATCCTGCTACAACCTAAATATAAAGGTACAAAAGATGTTTATTAATACTGCTGTTTGGCAGAGACAAACATTATTTTAGGTTTTTATCAGGTAGGCCGAACCACTTCCCATCCATAAGCTGTGGAAACAGAATAATCAATTCAATCATTCAGCAGTGTTAGCAGGACAACTTGCTCTTAAGAGTTTCTAATAATCACAGTAGATTTCCTCAAGCAGGATACAAGAAAAAACACTCTACAAGAAATAGGGCTGTTGCCAACACTCTGTGCAACAGGTAGTTTCTCCTTGCACAACCTAGCAGTCCATCCTCTTTCAGTAATTAAAGGATCTCAGAAGAACTCCACATGAAGCCATTAGAGATATGCATTACATTAACCTTTGGCTTAAAACTTCTAATTGAATTAGTCCCCAAAAATGCAAAGTTTTTTCATGCCAGCAGGCATGAAGTGGACACCCTTCTGCATGAAAAGAACTTGGACAAGAATCGTCTAATCTACCCACACAAATAAAATACATACATGTTGAAATTTGAAAATTCAAATCAATCCTAATGGCTTTTTTTGTTGTTGTTGTTGTTTTCTTTTTTTTTTGTTTAAGTTTCACAAATACTCTGCAGATGGAGGCAAACTGATATAACACTGAATATTTCGATCACATAATTTATTTTTTTCTAGCTAATTCAGGATACAGAGGTCAGAAAAATTTAGGAAACTGCATATAAGGAAAAAAATCCAAAACACAACACCTAAATGCAAAATGTAGGAGAGTTAGCAGCACTGAAATCGCAAGGAATAAAAAGCTTAGATGCTGTTTTCTATGCTTTTAAGCTTCTGGTCAAACAAAGCGAACACTAGCAGAGCACACAAAAACTGATCTACTGCTTATCTGTGGCACTCAGGGAAATACCTAGTGACATACAAACTACACTGAACATTTCCAATTTGCAATCAGGGTTTGTTGTTTCTGGGCATGCTACCACGCTCTTCCAGGACATAAAGCAGAGTGATGAAATAAAGGATAGTTTCCAACCAAAGTATTTTAAAATAACAATGGGAAAGATAAGAGGAAAAAAATATGCTTGATTACTTCAGAATGCAATTATTTCCTGTATCCAGTCTATGTTTTCCTCCCTCATCTTTGTATGAATTCCTTCCTTCCTCATACTTTTCTATGTCATCTCTATCCTAAGTCCCATGAGCCTCCCACATATCTTACACAATAGCGTCCCATAGGAAAAGGAGGGCTTTTATCAATGAGAGAAAGGCATATAATTAGCTCTAGGGGTTTCTGATGAACTCACACACAGTCTACCTTCCTCTAAGTGATCCTCTAGGCACTCCCACTAGAATACACCATGGTAATTCCTCAGCAGCTCCTGCTTCCTGATATCATCAGCAGTTCCAACAAATGACTCAACTTCCTGCTTCCCTTATGTCAACTGCATATTCTTTCCTCTATTGCCACCTCATCTGCCTTCCTACCCCTACAACCATCATCTACAGCTCCTCTTCCAAACCAGGCAACCTGCTTAAACATCGAACTCAATGCAGTATTTCCCCCCGCAATTTCTTGCCAGTCATTTACTTACCTCACCTCCTAGACTTCTCGCCTTACTGAGAAGTTTTGACTTTTTCCTCCGCATGACACTTACAGAAGGATTGCTAAGACTATTAAACAGAGGAAACCACCTACCTTAAGCTGTTCTTTTGTCACCATAATGGAATCTATCCTACTCTCCACAGATCCTAGAGGCTTTCCAAGGGGGGAACAGTAAGGGAGTAACATTTGACTGTTCTTTTAGGTACACTGAAGCATAGCCAAAGCACTGTTCCGATCTGTAATTCAAGGGGACATTCCAATAGGAAGAAGACGTGGTGTTGAGGAAGTACAGTATTCAGACAGCATACAGGTTCTCCAAGTAATTCAGTAAGGGGAACCTGTCACTAGGCAGCAGCAAACTAGTATCAAGTATTTTGCCTCAAAAAGAGGACATGAAATTATACCTTTGTACCAGGAGGACCCTCTGCTCTGTGGAGTGACTTTTATTTATCTACTTAAACTAATGTGAATTTCATATACACATATACTCCCTCCTCTATTTAAGGGCTACGTAATTTATACTTTGACCTCTTTGGAGTAACTGTTAGCGTGTACCTAATTGGAACACAGTACACTAGGACTCTGAAGCAAAACTGATACCCAAAACACTACTAGAATTCAAAAAGCAGCAAGATGATACTGACTACTATTTTACCACTCTGTGTAACGATTATCCTAACATCCAGATTTGCTAGAGTCTAAACTCCAGGAAATTTAGTATAGACATCTATCTTCTGAGTCCAAAACCTATTGTGAAGAAAGAAACCTCCAACCTAGAGCTGAGCAATCTTCTCGACTTCTTCGGGCAAGTACTGATTAGTATTTAATTTTTCGCTTGCAAAAGAGGAAGTCCTTTGACTGTTCATGGTGTTAAATACTTTCAAAATCTATCATCGTCGCTATTCTTTCATAGTTTTTTATTAATGCTATAGCACCATGTATATGTTTAGATTAAACCTATCAGATCATTAATTAAAAAGAATATAGCAATATTGAACTTTCTTAGTATATTCTCTTTCTATTGACAGCAGGCAGTCATCATAACATAATACAATACCCCAGCTATTTAAGTAAACCTAGCACTGTAGACAGAAAACACCAAACATTACCCTGGAACCTGCCCCATTACATTATACTTGAAACAGACATCACAGTAATCAGAAGTGGTCTAGGTTAAAAAACAGAACACGAAGTTTACACGGATAGAAGAAAGTTATACTCACAGCTAGCATTTCTGTAGAGAAGAAAAGGTTCATGGAGCTGAAACTCCAAATCTTTATTTACTGGTTCAACCAGGTTGTGCATGTTCAGTCGATTCACTATTGTAAAACCATGATAAGGAGAAGCTGATCTATTGTTTCAATTAAAACAAAGACAAGAATTAATACCTTGATCAGTGTATACAACTTTCTGAAACAGAGTTATGATTTAATCTTCAAATCTCCATTGCTTTATTAGCTGAAGCTTTAGCAGTCCTGAAGCTCTAACAGTTGTTCTTCTATGCCATTTCTTGTCATGCCAACTAATTTCATTTTAAAGCCACATTTACCTCATAGTAGGATTAGGATTAACATTAAAGTTCTACACTGCTAAACTGCTGAATCAAAGATATGCCTCAAAAAAATCTATTAAAAAAACCAGGGCAGGTCCAGGATTAAAATGCAAATGTATTCAGTACTTCATGCAAGATGGTTTTGAGGCATTTCAGAATCTTTTATTAGATGAGAAAAAAACAGGCCATTTATGGTACAACATTTACCTTACTGTAAACAGGTGCAAAAATAATAATAAAAAAAAAGATGTTAGCTTAAATAACATGAAATACACTTGGAGAGGAACCAGAAGAAGTAATTTCTTCCTAAAGGAAGGCTCTTAAAATAAAGACTTATCTTGGTGTCCTAAAAGTAGATATTAAGTTATTCAGAATTGTATTGCTTGGTGAAACAATTTTTATTACCTAGATTTTTGCTAGACACCAGGTGGAAACAGAAAACATCAAGCAAGCAAGCACTGGAAGTTCAAGATAGTTTTAGATCAGTTTCCTCTTGCTGCATGAATGTCACATCAGCATGCTCAGCTGTGACTGTAAGCAGTCATGTAATCAACACAGCAGCATGACAGAAGCAGGGTAAAAATCAGATATAATCAGCTCGTGTTAAAATTTCTGTAACAATGTGGCCACCTTTACCAAATGATCAACAACAAAATCTGTCAAGAGCTTCTGAGGAGGGGGCAAACAATCTCTACCATCACAAGTTAGTCTTTTAATGTGCCTACAGAACTTGTTTATAATAATTGGCTAGTCACAAGGAAACTTTTTGCTTAGGGTTTTTTTGGTTGTTTTTTAGTTTGGTTGGCTTTCTTTCACCAAGTATTTGCAAGCTTGGAGCTAAAGCCAAGTAGATAGGAACTGATTACTAGTATCTCTTCACAGTGCCAGGATAAAATATTGTAATGACCTAGTCTGGAACAGTCTGTCTCAGGATAGGTTAAGTCTGCATTATTTATATTTCTTACATTCAACAGAGTGTTATTTCATTGCTAGATTTTTTATTTGCCTGTAATTTAAAACTTAAATCCATGATTGGCTTTATTTGCTGGCCTTCCCCCACACTGTTTTCCCTCATCCCATATAATTGGAAGTTTCTTTCATCAATTTGATGAGGAAATCAAGTAGCCCCCAAAACAATACAGTAGCAGATCTCCAACTTTCTCCCAGGAAATGGAAGAAATTAAGTTAAAACAGATTATTTAATTTGTCATCTGTATTGTTTTCATAGTCAGCTTTATGGATTTCAGTAGACCAAGGAAGACAGCATTTAACAAACTCAATACATTAACAAATGCTATTGGATTAACAAAATAAGCTTGATAAATTAGTTTTTTGTGTGGATACATATGCAGGGTTCATCAAGTTTTCTCATTTTTAAGCAGTACTTTTAGGTGCTTTTGATAGCTATTCACCTATCTGTAAAGTTTCTTCTTTTCAAATGAGTACACAGAGATTAACAGCTGGGCAAGTAAGTAATTTTGAGTTTACTGGATGCAGTAAATTCAGTATGAAAGATACATATGAAACCACGTGAGGTTTGTTTTCTTAAGGAAAGAAAAAGGAAAAAAACCCACATGAAAACTCTTACCTTCTGTACACAAATAAGGTCCCTTCTATGTCGGTTTTCTCCTACAAAAGACCGCAATTGCATTTAAAGGATATACTTGTTCACACAGTTACTTAGCTTTTGCATAGCATTTTAATTACAGAGATTTACAATATCCTTATCTTTCCATGAGGCTTGACATCAGAGGACTAAAAATATGAACTCTTATTTTCAGAAGCTACATATTTTTTCTTAGTAAGATTAGGTAATAAAACCCATTGCCAGAAGATATTGTTCATGCTATCAATCTGGTGATGTGACATACAGCATTCTACAACTTCCCTATGCTGAGCCCAACCGGTCAGACCTGAACATCTTTCTCACACCTCTGTATTTTAAATATGGACAGTCCATTTGTCTGCCAATATCAGACAGGTTGCCTTCCCCATCTGTTATTTCGATGACAGCACAGCCAATGACAAAACAATTTAACTATGGACCATGTCTGTTTCATACTTAAGTTTTCAAAGTAACCTCTACCACGTGCTTGTGACCCGCAAGCACAGAAAGCTGTGTGGCTCCAGTGCTGTGCACCAGTACCTCAACTTCCACATATTTCCATTTTTATAGTTTTGTGATAAAACTGGTTGTCAAGCAGAAACCGTGTTTTACTGCAACAACAAATACTAACATTTCTCAAACCCCACTCGTCCTGAATTAGGGCTCTGTTCCACACACGAGAACAACAATAAATTAGAATTAAAAACAACAACAACAAACCCAAAATAAACACAAAAACAAAAACACACTAAAAAAAGTCAACCCAGCAACGGCCACCAAGATCCGATCCTCTCCTCTCCTCTCCTGGCACAGGCGCCCTTCGGGGCCGGCACCCCGGCGGGGGGAAGGCGCCCAAACCCCAACCCCCCCCCGGCGGAGAGCAGCCCCGGCCAGAGCCCCCGGGCCAGACGGCTGCTGGGGCGCAGGCGACCGGAGGTCCGGCCCGGCCCGGCCCGGCCCGCCACGAAAGCGAACGCTCTGCCCGGGGCCGCGGAGCCGCCGCCGCCGCCGCCCCCCGGCCCGGCCCGGGCGCGGGAAGAGCGAGGCCTGCTCCTCCGGACTTACCCACTCGTTGGCCTTCGGGCTAAAGCTGTAGAGCGCTACCTGGCCGGTCACGTCGGCAATGCTGGTGATATACGGGTCGTGCTGCTTCAGGGCCGCCAGGCTGATCTCCTGCCCCGCTCTGCTCACCGACTCCATCTTGGATCCCAGCGGCCACTCGCGGGGGAGGGCAAGAAGCGGCCGGGCGGTGTCACCGACGCACCCGTCCCCGCCGCCGGCCGGAACCCCGAGCCCCGCGGCTGCCGTTCCGCCCGACGGCTGGGCCCACACGGGACTGCGCCGGGGCAGCCGCCGGGCCCGGCAGCGGGGAGCAGCGAGGCCCTTCCCGCCCCCTCGGGACGCGGATCCCCCTCCCCGCGCCCCTCTCCCCCACTTGGCGGCTGCCGTGCCCCAGGCCGCCCTGGGGCAGAAGCTGCCGGGGCCTTGCTGGGCCGCGGGGCGTCGGGGGCGCCCTACGGCCGTGGGGTGCCCGAGGCAGCTCCCGGCCCCTGCCGGCACGCGTGGCCCGGGGCTGAGGGTTGGCGTTCACACGCCACTGCCACAGAGGGGTTGGTGGCCTTGTGGCACAGGGTCGTGAGCCACAGGTCGGCGGCCGGGTGGAAAATCGGCTTCATGGGGTTCAACCTTACGTGTGGCGGCCGGGCTGTGGTGTGTCCCCCGATGGTGCAGGTGGCGAGTGGCTGCAGTGGCTGGGCCTCCACCAGCTACAAGGTTTGGCCAAGCTCCTGTTGGAGTTGAGCAATGGCCTCTGCGCTCCCATGCTGCTGAATGTCCAAAGACACTGAGCATTGCTGTACCCCACCACGCAGAGAGCTGTGCTCCCTCCCTGCCACCTCAACGCCCTTTCAGACCTGTAGCTCCATCCAGGGGGTTCTGTCAGACGCGTTCAGCTTGCACAGCGCTGTGAGGAAAGCACATTTAGTCCTTTGTTGAAGAAGGGATCCCAGCAGCTGCTCTGCCCAGCTCCATTCCCTGTAACTGCTCCCCCGAGCACGTTGTGTGAGATTTTCAGTTGACTTCTGAGTTGTCTCTCCACATCTGGACATGTCATGAAAAAAAATAGCTTCATTTCAATGGAACAGATTCAACTAAAGATCTGTGCATTGTTTATACTGTAAGAGGTCTTTAGTTTTATAGTTATTATTTATTTGCTGACACTAGTAATAGAAAGCCTTCTGAGTTTACTGCAGGCTGGCATATGAAGTGCAATGAGGTGGCTCACAGGCTGGAAGAATTATCTTCCAGTACTTTGGGGGTCATGTGGTTTGTTCACATGTTTGTCATTATCTGGTATCTGGATATTTCACAGCGGGAGAAGGAATTTTCAATATTTTTAAAGAATTTTAGAACTAAATACTTTATTTTTCTCTGATACAGTAGCATATCAACTGTCCTATGTAATAGGTATTTAAGTTTGCTGGAACAAGAACGACGTAACATGCAGTGTACTGAGCTTTGTTCCTGCAGGTTTTTTTAGTCATTAGTGGCTTTTAGGAACAGAAAAATATAGAATATTTATTAGGACCAAGGCATGAATGACTTCCAAGATAACACCATTGAGATTCAACTATCTTTGTAGCATTTTGTGCTATCTGACAGGAAAAAACAGGACTGTAAATTTCTAAACAAAAGCATGTTTGTGGAAACCTTCTGACCCTTCTGAGAATGTAAAGAATTTCCTCTAAGCTCTGTATTACCACAGGTCACGTTCTTCTCCATTGCAGGTAGACATACTTCTGATTTTAATACAGCTTTATGGTATAATCCTCTCCCACCCAAGCTATAAGCAAGGATCCAGCGGTTGTGTGGTTCCATAAAAAGTCTCTCTGACCAGCAGTGAGAAAGTTCAATATAATTTTTTAAATTATGAAAGTAAAGGTTTTTGCAGAGAACATTAATTTACCTGTTTTGTTGTCAAACAGTTCTAGTACAAGGTAAAAAGACATTTCTACCAAAAAAAATCTAATCTGGGCACGAAATTACTGTGTACTTCATCCCAGTAACTCACCCCTGAATCCCAAGACCTAAGCATCAGTAAAAAAAAAAATAAAAAAAATAGAGAATGTCTTAGAGCTCCATAAATCTTCCATCCCCTTCTAATCGTTTTACTCCAGGAGGGCTCAATTTAATCCATAAAATGTGGGTTTTCACTGGTTCTGTTAGTAAAGTCCATAAAACTTTCCATCAAGGGCGTACATACAATGACCTTTAGTATGATGTCAAAAATACTGTGATGTAAAATGTCTAGTTAATATTCAGTAACACTCTAGATTAGGAAAAGACAGTGTGAGGAAGTTAAAGTTTGGAAATAATCAACATTGTAAGGGCTCAAATGAAACAGAAAGAAAGTGACAAAAACTTTTTTAAGAGCTGGTTTTAAATGGCATCTTAAACAGCTGCACCAAACTGCTCCTTTCTGCAAGATTACTGTAAAGCAAAGGTACCTTTCAAAGCAAAAAACTTACCGGCAAAGGACAGTCTTCTGCTGTGCAAGATCTTCTCAAGTGTGAAAACTCCTTGGCTTCATCTTGAATGAAAAGTGAAACACGAGGAGCATCAGTAAAAAAAGAGAAGCGGTGGTTTCTGGTGATGGATTGTTTTCCTCCTTCATCTGCTAATTCCAGTCCTTCACTTTACTGAATTTATTCTCCCTGCCCTTCTTCACTGTTGTCGCCTTGGAATAAAATATTTTATATCAGAAATGAGTCATATGGCCTGCCATCTGCTTCCTCCACCTTGAAGTACACCAAAGTATGTAGTATACTTAGACTCAAGCTGTGACCTCAGTGTAAACTGAAATGTTACTTGTATCCATTCAGGCTTGTTCTGTGATTATTGTATATTGTAAATCGCTTTGTCTTCCCTTGAACCTATGCAGCAGTTACTGCTGGGGAAAGGTTCATCTATCACTCTGTTGCTGATTCTTGCACTGAACCAGGCAGAAGTGGGATGATGTACATAATTATGCCCTTTTGCTGTTTTCTCTGTGAGTGGGACAGATTCAATTTGTATTTCAACAAGTGAAGAGAACATTGTGTTCTGTATTTCAGTTATTCAGCTGAGGCTTTATAGGACAGGACATGATGATTTATTACCCTAAGTACTATTATCTACTTGATACATGCCAGTATTAAGGTAGGTGAAATAATAAACCCCCTCTTTTACACCTTCAGTTGCTCATGACAGCATGGCTGGGTCTCTCCATTGATGTCTGCTCTGCTGTTTGCAGTTATGTTACACAAACTCTTTTTCTGGACCCTGTTTTTCACACAGCAGATTACTTGTCTATTCCCAAATCTTATTTGGGCTGCAGTCACTCCTTTCAGACTTCATACAGAAATAGTATTCTTCAGTCTGCAGTCTCTTTGTTTTTCTCTTGCTAACTGAATATCATCAGGAAAGAATATATTGCTGCTGTTAAAGTGATGGAGAAATGCAGTAAGCATTCCCAGGCAGTGCATTTTCTGTTATTACTAAAAGTTGAATTAGGGTGCAGTGGAGTCCAGGAAATCTGAGTGACTCATAGACCTCATATTCTATCATCTTTGCTGTTTTCCACTTGAAACAGTTGTCAGAAGTTTCTGGTTTCAAGAGATATTTTGCAAATGGCACACTTTTTATTGCTTTGCTTACAGATGTTTTTCCTTGTATTGTAATAGCAGGCAATTCTTGGACTATTGATTAGTAATTGCATTGTTATCTATACCTTAAATTTCAGTGATAATGACTGTAATTCTACAGACTGTTTATTTGGGCTTAGTCCTAGCTAGGGAAAATTGTCCTGATGATAACTTCCTTAGTCAATAGCTTAATGAACTTTGTCGTTTTCGTTCTCTGAGCAAGCCTGCAAATCTTTAGCCTATCTTTTTTATGAGAGTCAAATTTCCCTGTTATTTCAAAGTGGTTAAAACAACAGGGCCAGAGGGGATGCTAGAATTTTGCAAGGATTGACGTTTGTTTGAAAAAGCATTTTATTTCACAGGAGGCATTACCTGAGCATTTTGTTTTCTTATTATTTATTACAGTGGTTACTTCTGTTGTATTCTTTGCTCTACCGTAAATGCACATTTGATCTTTGCTGTTGGTGAGGTTGACAGTTCTTGATGTTCAGTCTCCTTTCTATACCTCACTGTACAACTAGTTCTTCTGTGGTGATTGTCCAAGCTGATAAAGGATAACTGAAACCTGCTACAGCTAGAGATTGTTACCTGTCTGTTTGTAAATGCGATTTTAAGGTTAGCACAGAAATGGCCTTGTATGCTACCCAACAGCAGTTTATACCACATTTATGTACGTAAAGAAAAGTTACCTTTCCTGGCAATTATTCTCCTCTTTAGGAGTGCCGAGTGAATCATAAGCCTTTCATAGGTATTCTGGCTTGCAGTATGCTCTCTCTGCAATAATGCTGCTTCCACAAGTACCTTATTACATATTCCTGGTGACAGATATTTGTTTTTAGCTTGAAAAATCTTCTCCCACCTTTAGAAGAGAGTTTTCTAAATTGATACACATTACACTGCTATAGGGCAGCAAAATTTTTCCTTTCTACCTGAGAGTTTTTAAAATTGGGATACTCTGCAGTATCTGTTGGCCACCAAATCAGTTTCTTTTTATCCGTCTTTGCCTGACTACAGAACTAAACTTGTTAAAACACTTATTGGTTTCATCAGGATAAAATATCACCAGATGTACAACTAATATACTCTCCTTGGAATTTTAGTAATTAATTCCATGATAAATTTGTCAGTTCAGAATGTGGTACTTGAGTGATACACTAAATAGGAATTTTAGACAAACTGAGGAAACTCTGGGGAAAAACCTAGAAGAATGGCAAAAGACTTAGACTGCATGCCTTGCAAGAGAAAACAAAAGAAATTATTATGTTGCTGGGTCAAAAGAAAGAGAAAATTAAAAATAAAAAAGAGCATGGCAGTTTACACACTTGATGTGTAAAAGGTTGTTCCAGAAATTGGTTCTCCGCACTTACAGGCAGAAGGACAGAATGGAATCAGGTTAATGTGCAGCAAAAGTAATTAGGCTGGATCCTAACAATCCTGATCAGTAGGAATTGTTAAGCGATATAACAAGTTACTGAAGGATGTTGTGGTGTCTCCTTCACTTGTTTTTTAGGATCTGTCAGGGGTGATTTTTGCATACTTCTTACCTCTGTGCAGAGCCTTTTAGTTCAGGTAATTATTCCATTTCGCTGTTGTATCATTTCTCTCTCACCTTTCTCAGGAGAGCAGTACCCCATCACTTCTGCCAAGTCAATTGTTTAAGTCAGAATTATGAAATAAGCCAACTATGTGTTTCTACAGTTCTTCACACCAAAGGTCACAGTTTCTGGCCTGGGTTTTGTCAACAGGGTTGGGTTTTTTTTGAGTGTGTGGCTACATCTGCAAATACAGTCTGAATGGATACAGAGCAGTGGTAATCTAAACAATTAAAATCCATGGGATAGGCTGGTGTGTAAAGTGACTCATGGTTTTGCAGGGTCATCACATTGAAGTGACAAGGTGTAGGAAAACAGTTCTGGGATTGATGACTTACCCAGCTGTAGATACGTGATTTTTTCTTATTTCTGTGCTGTACCTAAGATAGAGATAATGCATAACTACTTTGTAGAGAGTCTGAGTTTCTCAGATGTAGCAATACTGAAGTCTGAATTTAACTATAAATTATTTCAGTTTCATTTTGTCATGTAATGGTTGCAGTCATGATTCTGTAACAGGAATGGATGACTTTTTCTTTTTTCCTTTTTTTTTTCCTCTTTGTACAACTGGCAAAATGTTCTAGAAAGTGTGAAGCAGGAAGCATTAAAAACAACAGTGATTACCGAAATAGTGTAATTTAATGAAGTACAAGGAAAATGACATAAAAAAGCATTTAGCCATCTATGTGTTCACTGCCATTTTGGATATGGTATTACCAACAGTTATGGTCCTTCTAAGAGATGCTAAAAAAATATTGAACAAAGAAAAGGCATTACATTGCACTTACAATTCAATAAAACCAAGAGAATGAAAATACTCAAGTTGATTTATACAGTAAAGCTGTTCCCACAACAACAGTGCAAGAGGTTGAAATAGGTCACAGGCAGCCCTCCTTACATTGCTCAAGAACATTAGAAGGATTAATCATTTATGGATTATCTCCTAGAAACAATGATCTGGCGCAGACAGGTAATCCAATCTGCTCTATCTTTCTAACCTGGTTTGCCGTTTCACAGGGGATTGTGGAAGGGTGGCAATTTTTTCTAGGAAGACATTGCCTGCCAACTTCAAAGATGTAAATTGGTGGAGTTTGCATCAAAATATGACAGCTCTTCTCTCACAAAGGTACGTAGTGAAATTAGACAGGCAAAACTAACTTTTTTTAACTAGAGCACAGAGGTTTGGTTCAAAAATTATTCCTAGGGCTGTGCCCTTTTCATAAATATCCAGAAATGTGTTCTTCCTGACTAAATTTGTCCAAAAATTTAAATACAACTTATTTTTGAATACAAGCCTTTCAGTGATCGCAGCCTCTGTAAGTGCATTAGATGTAGGTGTACAGCCTGACTTTATTGATTTATATACTTAATGTAATATATAGAGCTTTGAACATACATCTTTAGCCAGTTTTGTCATATTTTATCCAACAGTAGACACAAGGCCTGCTGCTGAATATATTAGAACTGTACTAATTTCGTTACTGAAAATGTAATGTATTGCAAATCTGCATTGTGGCAAATCAGCAATTGGACAAAATAGTGAAGAAGCAAAGGTGCACCATCAGAGATTCGCCAATGCTCGTTTCATTTTACGTGTCGTTTCTGTTTTATGGGTATAGTAAACATTAGGAAAAACAATATGCAATTACTATCACAAGACAGAGTAGCCTGTTCTCCTTGTGCAGATTATAGACTGCACAGATGAAAAAAAAAGCCAATTAGATTAGCAAGGTTCTGCTCTGTACAGAATTGAGAAATACATCAGGAATAATTGTGCCTCAGTAGTAGATACCTTGAGCCTTGAGAAAGCTACTTTAGTAGAACTATGTCAGTTTTTAACTCAGCCAATTTTTATTTATTGTCTTATCTACTTTAAATATACTGTGTCAGTCTTATGGCATTATTGCATGCTTATATTTTTGTTTTTCTGTAAGCACCCTTTTGTATCCTTTACGGTTCCTGAGCCACTTTCGATGCCTCTATGTGTCTAGCCCTTTAAATATTGAGACTATCACATAGATTTTGTAATGTGGGTTTATATGCTTCTTTATCTCTGAAGCTTTGCTGTAAAATAGCAAGTCAGAATTCCTTTTTAATATTTTTTGCTGGTCCTCTTGCAAACTATGGATATCAGAGCAATCATCTTTGAAATAGGTTAGATAAATTTTTTATGACCACATGTGTATTTTTCAATAGGCTTTTCCTGATGTGGTACAGTACTAATAAAGAAGATGCAACACAATTCTGCGAGTAAATAGCTTCTAGAGCTTTTCAGACATGACTGGGAAAAAATATAATGTAAACCAGCCAGGTGATTTTGGCTGCCTTTGATGCTTCTTAGATTGTCTAGTGTCAGAGGAATGGGAATCAGTAAACCTGCATTCATTTCATAGGTTGTTAAACCACTTCAGCTCTCTGTACCTTTGTTTCCCCAGACATAAAATGAGAACAATGTATTCACTCATCATTATGAATATCATTGAAATACTTCTTTGAAGAGTAATATAAAAAGTAGGCATTATGACAATGTTTCACTCATCCAGGGACGGGCTGGTGGATTGCTGATCTATCGCAAGACCTTGTTTGAAGGTGAGGGCAGCAACTGCGTTGACTGCTGTCATCCTCATGCTGCAGTCATGATGAAGGAAGAGGTTCAGGAATGCTGCTCTGCTCTGGCAGGGTGGGTTTCCTCAGGCCCCTCCTCTGGGTGCTCATCTGCCTGCTGGCGCTGGGCTGCAAACTGAAAGATACATGCGTAGCCAGGCACCCAAGGCACAGCACTGGTTAATTCCTAGTGTAAGCACATGTATCTCTTGCGCTTTGCTTTGTCAGCTTTCTCCAGGATGCATCATGTCCAACAGTGACATAACCAGGTGGATTTAATGTCTGTTGAGTGCTAAATTCTGCCCCTAACAGTTGCAGTCAAGAATATGTAATGCGTTTCTGCTTTGAACTAAGACATCCTAGTTTGGGATGTGGTGGCCTTCCTCCAGGGGGTAAGGGAGGCAGGATAAGAAAAGTGGCAAGGAGTCACCATACTGGCGAAAAGGGAAGCTCAATTACATCACGATTAAGTAAATAAACTGGATGAGATCCTAACCTCTTATTTGGCTTCTTTTCACCAATTAAGTTCTGGCTGATGGAGTCTCTCAGAAGAGAGCCATAAAGCTGTCTGCTGAAGATCCTCTGGGGAGCCCTGTGGTTAAGATATGCAAGGAGTGGCAGAGGAAGGGCGTTTCAAGGGGAAGGCATTAACACGCAATGCTGTGGAAATTTGCAACCAAACTAGCACAGAGCTCAGCGTAAGAAACTGCTGTAGTTCAGGCACGCCTTAAGGGCTGTGATGGAAGTGCAATTGCAGCCTTTAATTTGGGGACTTTATGTCCCTTGACTCTGGTGTTAGAAAATAAGTGATCTGATAGTAATGAATTATTTAAGAACAAAAGCGGTAATGTCTTATTTAATTAATTTCAAATGCGTTGTGTGCATTTATGTGCGTCAAGTAAAATGGCTGTCAACTAGTAAAATATTTTCTACAAAATTCTGTCTACAGATTTACTGAATTTTCATTTTGAAAATGAATGTAACTTTAGAGATTAATCTTCAGATTAGATTGCTTACTTTGGCGTGTTTTCAAAGGAAAAAGAACTAATATGTTGTGTCTTCAAACCATCCACTGCATTCATACAGTAATTTTCCCCCAGTGGTATTTCACAATAAAATTACTTTTGCATGTGGAATTAGTATTCTGCAACGATGAATCCAAAGAGCTTGTGTAGGGGTGATACATTTTGCCAGGTGAGGATTGAAGAGCTGATGAATACCTCTCCAATAGATCGTAACAATCACAAATAGTTATTTAAACACTTCTTGAGTACCAGTTTATATGACAGGCTCTAACAGGTTCTTGCAAAACTCTCACGGTCAATATGATGACTATTTCTCATTTGCAAAATTATTACCTCTTCTAAAATCTATATAAGCTATGTGATTTTCAAAACAATTAATTTTGTCTGTTAATTTTAACAGACTTTGAAAGCTGTAGTGTAAACAATGCATGTATACAAAAGCAGCTGAAAGAGCACATCTCCTCTCACTTTTTCCTTCTGGCGTGGTGCCTCCCAGAGTTGTCCAGTTCAGATGAGCTCTGCAGTCCCGGATGTCTAAGCCGGTGTCTGCCTAACTGCCCAGCTCCTCCACCACCTGTGAGTGCAATCTCTGGCCGATGTCAGCTGGCATAGGAATCAGTGATGTGTAGGTCAGACATGCCATGCCTTTTCCCTATTCCCTGTGTGCACATGTGCACCTGATGTTGGTCAGACAGAGACAGGGTGTTTTTAGGGGGCTTGACACTTCCATGACAAAAGAGACCTGCCAACCAAGAGAACTGAGTTCCAGAAGCGATGAACTATCCTACAGGGCAGGAATGACCAAATTCCACTATTAACCCTAATGGAAGAAAAATTCAAAACCAGTTACCAAAAAATAGAACAAAAATTGCCTCTGTAAAATATTTTCAGTCTGGCATTCTTTTTTGGATTAAGAAAAATTCTGATCAGCTCCATTTTTGTGATGGACTTGTCACCTGAATAATTCATGAGTGGTTATGTCTAGCAGGTAAGCTGAATACGGAGGGAGAGCTGTTGGTGTACCTGTGGTGTGTGGAAGGGGAGTGTGGGACTGGCCGAGGGGGAAGGCAAACTGCTCCTCCTGCTCTTTGCTTTAGCGCTCAGCAGCAAGAGTGTCCACACAGGAGCAGCAGGGGACCTCAGGCTGAAGGAAGGTCTTAGCAGGCAAAGACAGCTGCGTCTTTGCAATGTATTTGTGTGGGAAAGGGACTGTTGGACTTTTGTAATATCATGGGCACATATTTTTGGTAAGATTCTCCCATTATAGTCTGGTTTAGTTTTGGTTTTTGGTTTGTTTTTTTTTTTTTTGACTCAGTCTTAAATTCCAGCTGTAACAGGGAGCTGGCCAAGTAGGCTGGGCAAACTTTGAGATTTAGCACTTCAGGGCCACCATGTGATTCATGAGCTTCTGTGGCATGAGAGCTAGGCAATGCTGTTGGCTTACAAACAGCTGCGGGAATGCTTAAGTTAGAAGAGCAATAACCTGTTATTCTTGCTCCTTTAGAAAATCCCCCAAATATTACTCTGTAATATGAGGAGTTTTGCATTAATTCAACTTCAGATGTACCATTTATAGGCCCTAATCTACTTCATGGTGCTTGTTCAATGGTCACACTTCTGCAAAGTGCTCTACATGGGTTAGTGGCACCACGCCAACCGCTGAGAGGTTTGAAGGGTAGTAACTATTTGTTTGTTTTCAAATAATGAGAGACCTACTAAGTTAAATCCACTGCAAATGAAAGCTGAAACACTGACTTTACCAGGTGGGCATGGCTGCCAGTATAAGGGTGCTTTGTCAAACCCTTTGAGAAAGAAAAAAATAAATATATAATAATTAAGGTAATTGTACAAATGTATTCTGTTTATTACCATCATATCAGCAGAGCAGAGAGAGAGACTTATTAAACTTACTCTAACCCCTGTTAGTTCTTTATAAACTTGACAAAAAAATCAGAGGAAGATCATAGAATCAGAGAATCATAGAATGGTTTGGGTTGAGAAGTGACCTTAAAGACCATCTAGTTCCACTCCCCTGCCATGGGCTTCGTCAAGACCAGGTTACTCAAAGCCCCATCCAGCCTGGCCTGGAACACTTCCAGGGATGGGGCATCCACAACTTCTTGAAGTTTTTATCTGGAATATAAATTGTCTATATTCTAGCTCTTTAAGTTGTTTTTTTTGTTGTTGTTGTTTGCATTGCTAGTCAGAATTTGTTAATGTTTGCAAAAACATATTCTGGTATATGGGCTACTTGCAAACTGTTCTCTGAGATTATTATTTAAGATATCTCTTAATTGTAGTTTTAAGCAACATTGTAGTGGTTCTTGAAAGGCTCCCAGAGCCATCAAGCATTCTCCAGATGATATGCTAATAAGGCATATAATGGGACATCAAGGTGAATTTGTTCTTTCAATTTGTACATAAAAAGGTTATTTTTGATATTTTTTAACCTGTTCCTCATTGAAAATAATCTAATACTAGA
Source organism: Vanellus vanellus (assembly GCF_965231255.1). Lineage (NCBI taxonomy): Eukaryota > Metazoa > Chordata > Aves > Charadriiformes > Charadriidae > Vanellus > Vanellus vanellus. The sequence goes on along the minus strand of NC_138914.1, from coordinate 17,344,273 downwards.
AAATATTTACGCTGTAAAATTGTCAAAAGAGAATATCTTGCTTATTCATATATAGCCAAAGGAATAGAGTAGCAGCAGGGCTTGTATATATACTGTATATATTCTGTTACAATCAGCTAAATGGTAATAGAGGAAAAGGGTAATGAAAATATAGATCTGTAGCAAGATCTTCTGTTAGTTCATGGATTTTTGAGGCTTCTACAGTCGCTTTGGGGCCCAGCTTTTTCTCATATTTCAGTTGGAACTGCCTTTTTTTTTTTGCACTTCCACTGAGCTTATGGAAGAGAGGAACTTTGCAAATCTCCATAACTTATTTTTTCTGATGGGAAACTTTGCAAACATACCTATGGCTGTTAGGGGCTTCACTCATCTGTGTAATCAGGGGGAGCTGTTACCAGCCTTACTCTGGGTCTGAATGACCCAGACCGACGTCAGTGGTGGGCCGTTAAGGACTGCTGGCTGGGCTGACCCTTTTAGCAAGTCCACAGTCATGATGACTATGGTCACCCCTGTGGATGCTCACTGGTGCTAACATCAGTGCTATTTAAGGGAGCATCTAAATTTGTTCTTTGACTAGTCAGTAGCTGGGATGTGTGGCTATTTGAAAATGCTCATTTTGTGACCTTCAGCTTGCATCCAGGACCTATTTCAATCCTAACCTTTGGCTTGTATCTCGTTTTCTGACTCAGGCTCTTGACCTTTGGTATTTAGTCTGATTGCTGGTCTTTGGGTGCCAGATCATCTCTTTTCCTAGGCTTGGATTCTGGTTTCGGATATTAACTCTAACTGCTTATTGCAGCTTCGCACTTACATCTTATTTGTGCTTTTGAAATTTTCCCCTTAGGTCACTAATTGTACTACTTACATTTCTTTTTCAGCCTTTATGTAAGTGACTCAAACCTCTTCTTGTAATCAGAACAACTCTATTCTAAACGCCTCCTTTCTCTCCCGGTTCATTAAACTGGGGATGCAGAGCTGTTTGGACACTCCTCCAGGAATCCTTCATTCCTACTCAACACGGGTAGTCACTTGGTTGCCTTTGTGCTCACGCTTATCTGTTAGGATGGCTCCTGGCCTCCGTGCAGGTGGGTGGGTGCCCATCAGCAGAGACTCAGCCCCAGGCGGCCACGGGAAGTCTGCTTTACGGCTGGACATTCCAAAAACCAAAGCAAATGCAAGCCTGATAAATCCCAGCATCCTGTTTGCTGCAAATCTGTTGCTGAGACACCAAGCTGTAAATTGGATTATTTGACCAAATGTGTCAGAATGAAAAACTCTCCATAAATTAAAATGAAATCAGTTAATTTCCTCCTAAGACATTTTATACAAAATGACAGCAAAATCACATTTAAGGAAAATAAAAACAACCCCCAACATCCCTTTTGTATTTTCAGTAAAAGCACCATAAAATTCTGTCAGTATTGAAGGTCAGATGGCAAGCTTCATGTTCACAGTCGTGACTACATGCTCATGTGAGTTTGTTTCCCTGGCTTTACAGGGACTGTTCGCGTGAATAACTACTCCCGCAGAGTGAATAAAAGCTTTTGCAATCTGGTCCCAGCTGGAAACTTATTTCAGAAGCCAGTTCACTCCCTTTATAAAGCGCAATTTCTTTATTTTATCTTGGTTTGTATTTAGTTCAAATGATTTGAGATCTTTGGGCTCACTGCTACTCCATTCCAAATCACCTCTAGTGGAAAAGGTGTACGTTTCAGAGCTTTTAATTCTTTCTGGACACGTATTTGGAATAGAGATATTCTTTTTGTCTGGGAGGAGAAGGGTAATTGCTGCCTGCCTGGATATCAGTTAATTAGCGGTCTCCTCACCGGTGGACGCCTGGCTAAATTCACTCCTTTGCTGAGTAATTTATTAAAAAACTACAAGACTATTCAGGCAGCCCCAATAGTATTTTATAACAAAGCACTAATTACTTGGTATATTTAATGGCAAAAAGGGATGTAAGGAAATACAGAGCATATATTTTCAATTGCTTATGAACCTTTCTCTCACACCTTTCTCTTGGATCACAGGGCTCAGTGAATTATATCCAGTTGTTCCCCAAGTGAGGGTGCAGCATAATTTCAGAGGAGATACCGACTATCCTTTTCTTCCACAGCTAATGTAATCTTGGCCTCCTCAGGAATGCAGCATCACATTTTAAACAGGAGTCACTGTCATAGCCTTAGTAAGGCTGCTTAGATAGGGAGAATCAGCTCCACTAAGTGCTGATGCTTGTGTAGTGGCTTGGGAAACGCACAGAGGAAATGCAGGATAAACCTTTTGCTCAGCTCCCCTGTCACATCTTCTGTGGTGCGGCTGTCCATTAACATGCCACTGGCTCAGCCAGAGCGCTGGGGTCTGCCCAGATCACTTGGTAGCTGTCAAGTGGATAAGACAAGCTTCCTGGGGAATGTACTAGGGATAATTACAGGAAGGTGAAGTGAAATCACATACATGTGCTGCACCGAGTGCTGTGAGCAAAGGAGGCTTTATTCTGTGGTACGGGGACCAGATGGACTCGGTGACTGTTCTGTCGGTTTCTGGGGGAGAATTCAGTACATATGGTCTGGAATCAACGCCTCATTTTGTTGGTTCAAGTCACACCACCGCACTCTCCTTCCCCCCTGCCCCACCCCAAATTCTAATCTTGTTGTTGTTTTATAAACAGAAAATCTACTGGTGAGTGTGAGCAGATACGTGTTGAGGCAGCGTTTTGAAATTTGCCAGCTCTTTATCTCTTTTGCTCAACCCCCCCTGGAGTCCGAAAGCCCAAGCTCTTTTCTTCTCTTTTCTGCAGGGTAGAGACAGCTGTTGTTTTGAAAAGAGAGGCTATGTACCATAGTCATTCTTCTCAGAAATTGGAAAAAAGCACAAGCTTTCTGTTACTCTAGTGCCATATCAGATGATTCATTGTTTGTATGTATATAACATATTACTGTATAAATTGTGAAAATGGAAGGTCAGTAGATTCGATGGTTAGGTCTAACCCTGTTCATTTAGGACCAATCCTTGCAGTGTATCTAAATATCTTAGCACACGAAGGTATACACAGATATTTCCTAGGTGTTACTTAATGACTCATCCCAGTGGTCAGTTTTAATGCTGGGATATGCTAAGTGGGGAGGAAGCACACTCCAGTTTTCAGGTACTCCTTTCCAATACATGGTTCCTACAAAACTGAACACACGAGTATTAGAACATTGCTCTACAAAGCATTGTAGTTCATCTGTTGCAGCCTTTCTGCAGGGAAAACAAGGTTTAACTCCATATCTGACTATACTGAATAATTAATTGTGCTGCAGAAGATTAATTTGAAGAGAATCCTTTTTGCAAAGTAGCAAGTAGACAAGAAAATTGGGGACCTGGCTTGGTAATTCTAGTTTAAATGTATGGTAAGTTCATATAGTTTTGTTTTTTTTTTTTTTAAACCCCGTAGTCTATTTGTTAAAATAATTTACATTTTAGTTTTATCTAGAACTTTTCTGCCACATTTTGAATTTATGTGAAATCATGAAGCTTTGCTTTTAATGAAATGTGTATGGTACAAATAAAGAAACTATCATTTTAGATATTCATATATAATAGGCAGAGACCAAAAAATAATAAGTTTTGATGTCTGCTAGTTCTTCCTTGAGTAAACACCTGCCCATTCTTGGGAGGTGTTTGTGGTAGGGCATTGTGCTGTTCTTTCATCCCACATTCAAAAGACTACTATAGCAGTAAATAGCACAGAAAATAAATTTTTGCATAATGGAGGCAACTAACTCATACTGGAACCAAAATGTGTTAAAGAGCAAGGCTAAGACGTTGCACTGACCTCTTGTAACAGATCAGAAATCATGGGTGAGGACAACACAGACCAGGTCATCTTTGGGCTTTGGCAGGCTTGACCCTGGGTCAGCTCAGAACATATTTCATATGAACAGCAAAACTGAACTAGTCTCGCAGGTAAAGGAGAAGCAAGACCTTGTGGCCCTCTAAACACTTTTTTTTTTTTGTATTTAAAGAATTAATTAGTTTTCAAGGCAGAAGGAGTTAGTAACGATCCTTTAAAACAATGATGATTCCTTTTTTATTTTAAAATAATCTCTCCTTACTGAAATGTTATTAAAGGCTGTTTAGAATGTCTTTGTTTTAATTAAATGGTTAAGTGGAATTAGGTAAGGAATTACACTGAATTCAGAAAACTTTCAGATGGTGGTGCCAGTTTGCTCTTTATGAAGATCCAAAGGTTTGCCATCAGAATGGTTACTATTGCAGCACTGGTATCTCACTGAGAGCTGGAGCTGCTGTCTTTTGTTTTCGCAAAAATAGCTGAAGTTTTATTTCATCCTGGTTTGTTTACACTGACTTGATGCACAGTTTCAAGTATTTCAGCAGCATATATGAAGATCATTACTTTGAGAGAAGCGATTTCCATTAATCCCTTACATTTGATGTTGCATAAGACTTGCATCTTGTATTATGGACTCTGTAACTCAGTTTTATTTCTGATATTTTAGAAAGCACACCTATAACTTGTGAGATAAAAAAGTCATCAAAGCTGTTATTGCCCATTGCACTCAGGCTTTGGCTTTTCCTTTGTATTTACCATTATTCATTAATAATGACGTGCTGACTGATCTCTCTCACATTTTATGATGCACAGACACTCCATATGTATGAGAAAGACCTCCGAAAGCCTAGGAGGCTTTTTTTTTCCTCTCCAGTGAATTGATTATCTTCCAAGTCCTGACCCATATCTTTTTTTTTTTTTTGCAACAAGATCTTTCTGTATGGCAGGGGATGAAAGATGCCTTTAAACTAGCCTGTTTCGTCAGATGAGAGATCAACCCTAAGATGGTTTTCGTTTAGGATGTGCTAGAAGGTTGGATGTGAGAGGTTTTACAACTGCACGACCTCCACTCTGATGGCAGAGGTTGAATTGCCTTTAATCTTCTCCAAGCGTATACTAGCAAAGGATTGTTCTGGCTGCTGGTTTTTCCCTATAATTCCTATCTACTTCATGAATCTTACACTTAGATCTAAAATCTAATGGCCTTTGGGAAGTAATTAATATAACTTTCTACTGGGAAAACAATTGCAAAACAATTGTGAAAAATTTCTTTTCTGACTTATCCATTTGTGGACATCTATTTGTATTTCACCCTGAATCAGAGGCACTTACTCTGCTCTGTCACCCTCCATGTTGGAGTAGGTGTAGTGGGTCTATTCCTGAATTCTGCATGAAATCGGCTCCTTTTCCTCTTGCCACAAATGGGTTTGGACGGGATCTAAATAGTGGATGAAGCATCCACTATGAAGTCATTTTTCTGCTGTTACATTTCCCCGTATCTATCAGGCTTTCCATGACACAAGTTTGGATGCATTGCAGGAAAAGCTAACAATGCCTTTCAACGTGAGAGTTCTCACTGTGCAGAGCTACGGAGGAGTATCCTCTGTCCCCTTGCTCCCCTCAGATCCTTTTCTCCCTTTTGCACTGTTTTGAAACTGCACCGAGACCAACCAAGTGGAAGTTCCTGCAGCATTTCCAGCCTGGGCAGAGACACTTGCAGAGCGTACGGGACCTTGCCCAGACTTCATGTTTGAACATTCTTGATAGACTCAGAATCCCAATAAAAAGTCTGGGGTTTGAGTTTGGGGAATAGTGCGGTAATAGGTACTGAATAATTTGACACACATTTCTGACTGACTGGTAAGTCATTTAAGGCTTGGAAACTATATAAATAAAGGTGATGTAGAAGCTAGGGTTGGGATAAATGCAACTTTCAGGTGTCTTTAGCGGTTCACGAGGAAGAAGCTTGTAAAAAAAAAGTATTTGTTCATATCTTTTCAAGAGTGACATATAATTCCTTTTTCTATTAATATAAAATACTGAATTAAGAAAATGCCCAGTGCATTAGCTTTTAAACACCTTTAAACTTCATAGTCTCTGAATTTGGTATAGGCATGAAATTAGTAGCAGCTGTTTTGAGCCTCTCCCTGTGATTACGGATCACAGTCACAGGATGTACGAGTTATAAAATGTGTGCCAGTGCAGACACATTCCTAAAAGTCAGGGCAGCTTCAGGTAGTTCTTTTTACATTTACTGTTTCTTTGAAAGCTGGTAAAATTAAAAATTTCTAATAAGCTGTAGAAATAAGAATTTTTACCATTGGAAAATACCTAATTCAAAATGTCTTCTAGTAATATGGAAGAACTTGAAATGGAAAACATTCAAAACATTTTAAAAATAAAATTGAATACTGCATTCCAACATTTCCATTTTTCATTTGGATCTTTTTTCATGTTCCAAATTCTAGAGGTACAGACTATAATATTTCAATATTACTGTAAACATAATTCGACAGGGCCTGGTTGATATTTCCAAATTAAAAGACAGTGGAATCTACATTTTACTGAACATTTTGGGTTTTCAATATTTTTACCCACTTAGGATAAAAATAAATTTTGAAATGCCTGGATTTCCCAAAAGATAGACAATTTATTACTCTAACTAGAAGGATTTTTGCCACAGAGCTCCCTAACATAGGATCCGTACCCTGATTACACAAAGCAATGTACTGCTTCTTGCAGTCTTGACTATTAAAGCATGAGAGCTGTCAGATGACAAAAAATGTGTAGCATGTAAGAACTGTGTATCAGTAACACATTGTTTAAAATCAAAGTAAGTTAAGACCAAAAAATCATATTTCTTTTCACCTTAACACTAAATCAAACAAATGTTAATTAACCTTCAGAGACAGCAATAACTTCAGAAATTAATGGCTTTTCCAGGATTTTTATCAGTGGAAAGCCCTTGGTCTCCAAATACATAGCACAGAACTGTTTTTACAGTTCCAAGGGATTATTTAAAGAAAAAAAAGTAGTTTCATCAAGATTTTTAGTCTCACTGAAGTCCATGAGCAGTGGATTAGGTCCTTATATCCGGTTATGTAAACATTTCTGTAACATTTTTAGACAGTTTGAACTGTTACTATAGAACACTGCAGTGCTTTTCATAGCTTGATGTTTTAATACCTACACTTGAAGAGTTTATAATTTATTTTCCACCTCATACATCCTCTTCCCATGTTAACCTATACACTAGTATCTGAGACTATCACTCTTCCCTTTCTGTACTTATTGAAATATGTGAAACAGCTGTCTGTGTCTGACAAAACATAAGAAAATTGCTGAGCCTCAGTGATCCTTAACTTGCGCCAGAGGAGAAGTTATGCTTTGCATTTTATCTTGCAGCTACTTCCTGTTTACCTGTGGGTAAGAACAGGTTTTTTTAATCCACCGTCTTTGCTCCTGATGCCCAGTGAGTGGATAAATCTGGCCACCCATCTGAATGCTGCCTTGAAGACTTTCAACCTATTTTCTCCTTTTCTTAATCTTCATAAGCTTTATCCTTGTATAAAGTCAGTGTGAAGTCTAAGGTCCTTGCCTGAGAATGCTTAACCCCACTTAAAAACCTTGCTTCAGGTGTTAGCTCGGGCTTCAGTGACCCAGAAAGGCTGTGCTGGACTTTGCAGAGGAGGCCTGGAGGCAGAGGCCTGGGAAACGCTTTGTTTTGACTCAGGGAGCTGTATGTTCAGATACAAGACGAAGACAATGCTTGTCGTTCTGGGGTCCCATTAGAAGAAAAGGAGGACCTCAGGTTTAAAAAGATCAGACTCTTCTCTTAATTCTGCATACTGCACCGACTTTTTATCTAATTTTTCCAAAAGTGGAAAAACTACTAACTGGGTAGTATTAAACAAAGGGAGCAGATTGATCTAAAAAGACTGAGTAATAGATGCCTTGTATTAGAACCGCTGAAAGATCGCACACTGACAAAAGTGAAACGTGGTCCCTCGTTCATTGTTCATTCATTCTACACTCCTGTGCCATCTGTCACGCTAGCACAGTGACACGCTAAATCGTTGCATCTCAAAAGCATCAGCATTTTACACAGGGGAAGCAGCCTGAGAGTGCCAGGAAAATAGTTTTGAATGTGTGACCCGTATCTTTTGCAAACAGCATGCCCTTCCCTGACAACACAGGCAAGCAGGGGAATGGAGTTCTGCTTCTTCTCTATGACAAACGACAGTAAATTTTATGCTAAAACATGCATGCCTGTCCTGATAAACTCATGACAGAACTGTGGTTCTTAAGCAACAGGATTGTTAATTACTACAGTGAGAATTCCTTTGCTACCAAATTAAATTGATGTTGTGTGGACATGTGTTTGTTTTACTATTGCCTTTACCTCCCTGTTTCTTACAACCATCAGAGTTCTCATATGGTAAGCACAATATAATTTTTCCATGTTCAGCAGTTGCACTGCTTTAGGAATAATGTGCTAGACTTTCTCAAACACTTGAGCATATATTATGCTCAGCTGCCCTTCTTCAAGAGCTGCTGAAATAATATCATGGTCCAACCTGTGCTCATTTATGAAGTCAAGGAAGATACTACCCTAACAAAGTCAATGGGATTAGGTGACCTATATAATTGTTATCTTAAAGTCTTTGTTATAACTATCTCTGAACATGGGAACTAAGCACCTTTTTTTTTGTCTTACTGGCATTCTTCAAATCCTCCTAAAATTTTACTGAGATAATAATAGCAATCATATGTTGTATAGATAGTACTGTTCATCTCTAAGTGCTTTTTAAAGATAAGAAACATCTTCATTGATGCTGAAGCAAAATTAAATGGCTTGTGCTAAGTCCCACAGCACCGACTGACAAAAATGGGGAGTGAGTAAACCGTCCAACGCCCCAAGTCTGTGTAACAGTAACTGCATCTTTGTTGTTCTTACTATTTTCTATGAAAGTAATCAAGCCTATTAAAACATTATTAAAAATGTAAAAAATAATAACTAATGCTGTGGGTCTACACACACTTTAACCTAGTGTTAGCTAGCTCTGTTTCTGCAAGAAGTGGTGCTAAACCTCTCTGACCTTGTCCACAAGCTGATCCATAGGAACAGAGATTCTCACAGGTTGGAAGGGACCTCGGGAGGTCACCCAGTCAGGCCTCCTGCTCAAAGCAGGCATCAGTACTGATCTCAGACTAGGTTGCCCAGGACGTTGCCCACATTAAAACTGACTCACCATCATCATAACTTATTTTCAGTCTAACTCAGTTCTTTACACTGGGTCATTCTGCATCCATACGGGTACCAGTATTTAGTCTGACAAAGGAGCTGAGGGGATGAAGCAGAGGGGCAAGCGAGATAATTTCTTTCAATGGCAGTACTAATTCATGCTACCCTACAATGTAAGGCTTACTGTTGGAGTATAAAAGATATTGTGATGCTATGCTCAATCCTACTTTCTTCTTGTATTTGGACATTTGTTGGAGCAACAATTTCAGCTCTGAAAGGAGGAAGGGAGAAAGGTACTCTACACTGCTTGAGAGAAATCTCATATGTTAGTGGCACTTTCCACTCCCCACACCAGTCCAAGCAGACATATTTTCATACGTTGCCTAAGGGAATTCTGATATCAACTGTTCAGATGTAATATTTGTGTTTGGTCTGCCTCGTCTTTCTAGCTTATTTATTTCTGTTCTACTGCAGCATAAATTTAATTTAAATTACAATATTAATACTTAACTTTGTGGATCTTTTAAGCCATTCATAGTAGTTTCATAACAATATATCTCACTGAGCTTTCAGTGCAATTCTCTCTCTATCGCACCATCTTAATGAGAGAAGGGATAGTTCTCCTAGCTCCACTTCTTGCATCATACTTTATAAGATACCGTTGGTTCCTGACATGTGAAGGTATCTTAGGATGCTGTCCTTGAAGCCTTTGCTTTCCTTTTCACTGTGTTCTTATTGTGTCTGTCTGTGCTTTAAGTTTCATGCTCTGCCAAATTTTAGCCTGAAGTGACAGCAGAGAAATGAGTATTATAATGAAAGTGCTGACAAACCCTTAGCTGTAATGACGTGAACGGCACAGCTATCATTTGAGTTTGCTGCGTTCTTTACTTTAAATCTTTAATGCTATTTTCTCCTTTTACCCTGTGTTGAGCAGTGGGATTACTCAAGTGGTTTATGGCTTAGAAGTTGTGCAGTTAAGTGAGTTGTTCAGTGGGGTGGAAGGACTCCTCTCTAGGGGCTACCTTCTTCATTTTAGAGGTGTGGAAAAGTTTAAGGTTTGAGGAGGAAAAACGCTGTTAGCACGATGTTCAATACTGCATTGCCATTCCAGCACTGCCGTCAACTTTGCCACCTGTGACCACTTGCTCTAATGACACCTTATTTTATGCACCTCTGACTGAGGTAAGGTCAGTGTCCTCTAGGGTGGAAGAAAAAGATCATTTTGTATTGTAAAGGGGAAATGAGTGAAGCCTTAAGAGTAAGAAAATTTAGCTCATATTAAAGAAGTATTAGTTGATGATGTAGGCATTAATATTTTAGACTGTAAGTCATTTGAAGCAGGATGTCTGCATTTCTGTATGTCTGGATGCTGTCCAAAACATTTCTGACATTACCACAGCACAAATAATGCATGGGCTAGATATGAATCCGTACTGAAGTGCCCACTCTCTGTCTGCGTGTACCCGACATTGCAGCGACGGAAGTCGCGATCCTGTGGAGTTTCCCATTGTTTTCAGTGAAAGCAGAAACAAATTTTCAAGAGGCTTTTTGGATTAGATCTCTAGCTTTTCTAAAATGGCAGGAGTCCTTTCATATATGCCCTGCCATTTTATACTAGACAAGGATTCGGCTCTAAGAATTGCCTCTGGACAATATCTGCCTGGTTCCAGTTGGATGCAATTACTGTGCGGGTGGATGTGTGGCTCTTGCAGTACCATGTGACCAGGTAATGCTAAAGAAGAGGGGAACTATAATCCCTTTAGCTCCGTCATGTATCTTCCCATGGTGACTGAGATTAGCACTGTACTAATTTGAGCAAAATAAATATAGCATGAATATATTAAAAAAGATGAAACAAGATGTATGTGCAGAGGGATGTTAACAGCCTACGGACATCGACTGACATGAGCCTCATGAAGCTCAGCCCCATTTCCCCACTGGGGAAATGAAATTCTCATCTTTGGACATGAAGAAAACTTGACTGGGAAAGGCCAGGAACAACCTGCTCTAAGTTGGTCCTACTGTGAGCAGGGGATTGGACCAGGTGACCTTCAGAGGTCCTTTTCCGCCGGTAACGTTCTATGAATCTAGTCTCTTAAAGGGAAGATTAGTAGTGAAATCATTGTCCTTTGTGTTGTGAATCTGACTGAACTACCGACCCAGTGGGCGCTTAGGCCTGCCTAGAGGGAGAACTACCGACCCAGTGGGTGCTTAGGCCTGCCTAGAGGGAGATTAATAGCTCTGGCAGGATCATTGAAGGAAGACCCTTCATGTGTGTTATACCAGCAACAGATTAGCTCATTGCTGTCAGCAAAGTTAGGGTACAAACTTTGATTTGATCTCCTGTGCTTCCCTGCCACTATGAGATCTGTATTTCTCTCGTTCTCTATTATGAGCATCGAATCAAATTGCTTATGCCTCAAGAATTCACCTGCTTTGTCTGAAATCATCCCACTTTTCCTTTGCTTTGCTGTATGGAAATTATATTGATTCATGGAGAAAAGATTACTGAGCATCATACCTGCCTTTGCTCTCATTTTCTTTTCTGCTTTTCACATGTAACAGCATTATATGGCAGGCCTTGCAGCCACTTCCCAAGTTCTCTGGGGTATGTTTTGGAGAGTTCCTGAAACCGCGTTGCACCGATGTGGCTGCCCCGGGCAACTGGCTGCAAGCTGCTGTCTGTAAGAAACAGCAGAAATTCTTCAGTTCACTGTCTCTCCTTAACTGCCCTTGTCTTTCAAGATTTCACTACCTAAAGAGGGCAAGCAGACACACTGTCTATGAAACTGGGTGTAACACTTGGTTTCTTGAGCTAACAACTGCCACCACTTACGCATTAATAGTCTTTTGAGGGACGATGCTAAAATAAGAGTAAGAACAGCAGCAATGGGGGTGATATCATGCTTCTCTGAGTCAGGTTTGATTAAAAAAAGTAAAAAATCATCAGAAGCAGCTTCTGAGAATCAGAATTGCAAAACAAGTGGTAATAGCTCTCTCTGGATTATGTCTGACTTCGGCTAAAACAGTTTTCTGTATTTCTGGGATCTTCACTGACAACATTCTGCTGGTCATAAAGCATACGAGCAGAAGAAAATTTATGGAAAGAGATCCAAGTAGCCTGCTTGCTTTAATTTGCTCTACTATCATTGCACTCCAGAGCAGATCACAGCAGATGAAGGCAAGTCAGAACTTTTGACATTTTATTGTTACCCCAGACCTGTAACTGCAACAAAACTGGTTTCATCTCTCATTGCCTCATCTTACCTCCACGTGAACTGCGGATTTTTTATTTGTATTAAAAAGGAGGATTAGAACCTTAATCCATTCATCTTTGTAAAGTATTTTGAAATATTTAGAAGACATTTGCTGGTTAGCCTGCTGTGCTGGGTGACAATGGTATTAAAATCCAGATGCATTTTTTGTGAATGCTTTCCCGGAATCTTGGTTTGGAGTGTGACGTAAAGAATTCGTAAAGAAACCTTGGCAGAAAATGGAGTTATACAGCACCTCCAGAACAGACACATGATGATCTCAGTAACTCCTGGGCTGGGAATATAGGTACAGGAGACACATAAACATATTTTCTTGAGTCTACAACCAACGTTACAGAATGATTAGTAAGACTTGAGTGTCAAGCATTATTATGGTTTCAGTTTTGCTCTTTGAGACAGATACGAGCTGAAGTATAAAAATACTTACTTGTTTAGTGTCTAGAAAACTTTGAGAAAACTTTCCAGAACACCAGCTTAAGTGTAATAAATTCTAGACTTTTGTCCTTTGTACCACTATTCCCAATAGCTTACGGGGAGTCCAATGTGTCAAGTCAAAAGGAAAGCTTTAGAAAACCAATTATATGTGTTTTGCCCAAGAAGCCACACAATCTTTCATCCCTGAATACAGAGACACTAGGACATTCTGGTATATATGGCAACATGTAAACCTATGTTGGTTCATATTGACACTGTATATGTGGCTCAGCCAAACAGCCACGGAAAGAAATGCCCTGCAAAGAGACAAACAGGTATGTGGGTATGCTCTCAGCCACCTCTGCCCAGTCACCTTTTTCTGACAGCCTCCTTTTCACTGGATGCTAAGAGAAAACTAGACTTTCATTTTTGGAGGATCTATGGCAGAGACCTGTGGGAGACAACAGTCCCTTCAGCTGCCTCTCCATCTTGGGGCTCACTCACCAACTTTCATTAAGTGCTGCTAAAACTTGTTCTTACTAGTTTAGCTTGTTTCCCTTTTCCCCACTGACACGTATGCGTTACGTCATCGGCAAGTCTGCATTCTATTCTGAGAATTACTTTCCTGCAGATTTCCCTATGGAGACCTAGCATCTATCTTGCAGGGAGAAAAAAGTGTGTAGATGTCTGACGCATCACATTTTCTTCTATATTTGCCCTTCATTCATGTACAGCAAGAGGCTAAAAATTGTCAAGGATATTTGTTGCTTGTCACTCTTATTTGTGCATGAACGTACACATACAGCCTTATGCAGAGATGTGGAAACTTTGAATTTTAAAACAGCAAGAAAAGGTTTTATATCCTTGTTTATCCTCTAGGCACTGTGCTCTCACTTCTCTTTTGATGCTGATGGGAAAGAGGCTTATTAATGGGCTGGTTCAACAGAGTTGTTAAAAGATTTTCTTTATAATAAAGGAAAAATAACCCCCTCTTTGAAATTCCATCGTTGAATGAAATTACATCACTGATTTAGTCTTTATTTTCCAAATGACTAAGCATCTCATTTTTATACAGAATAAAAATTCTTGTCAAGAAAAATTGGTCACAGTTCAGATGTTTTCTAACAAGACATCAGCTGCATCATCAGTATGGTTTTCCTCTCTAAGCTGAGCATCAGCTTATATGAGAAAGAAGTGATATGCTGAGCTCCACATTCTTCCTCCCTCTCCAATCTGCATATCGCACTGCATTGCTGTGGTACATGAATTCTCTTGTGACCCAGCCATTCATAACTTAGTGCTCTCATCATCACTACAGCGAGCACGGAATTACAAACTTTAGTGAGGGTGAGATCTCGTAGGTCAGCCCACTCCATTTCCACACTGGTACAAAAGATTGTTCTGGGATACCCAGAGTCTACATATGCCTCTCTGCTAATACAAAAACACCTGTGGGGACTAGGAGGAAAGGAGAGAAGCAAAAAAGATGTGCTTGTGAAGGAGTGGGGGAAACCAGTGGCACTGAGTTTCTGGATTATTCTTTTGGCATAGGTGCAAACTGGGGCAACCGTCACTGAGAGACTTATTTTCCTGTCCCTGAAGAGTTTGAGACTCTTTTGTCTCTCCAGTGAAGACCTGGTATCCTTCTGTTTAGAAGTATTTGTTCCAAGGAAGAGCCATTCTGTCTTTTCCCCCACAGATTTCAGGGCAGAAAAAGGATTCCTATTTGTACAGAACATTTAATTTCAACAAATATGTATTTTATATGTGAAAAACAAGCTATATATTTGTTCTTTATAGCTTGCAATGAAAAACGTGAACATTACTGCAAATGTTCTAAAGTTAAATACAGCTGTATGGCAAATTTTGTTTTCAGGATCGTTTTCTGGTTTATGAGAATCAGTCTCATACAAATTCTATTTGCTTGGGTTTTTAACCCAATCTTGCTTACACTGTTTTCCTGCACAAAGCCTTGCGGCATTGTGACAGGTGGTGTATGTACAGACACATACTCTTCCCAGAAGATGTAGTCATATGAAGGTAATTTAGTAATCTTGTAAAGGCAAATCTTCACACAACTATTTGTCTTCTGAAATATAATCCCTATGGGTTTTGTGTTTAGAAGGTCATTTAATAACTTATTTGTTGACCTTGTCTGCTCTTACAACTGTCAGATCTACTGTTGTACAACACACTGTACGTAGCATGCAGAAGGGTTTGGAACGCTGTGTTGCGTTCACACAAACGGTACATCATTTTTGGCTCAACTCTAAAGGAATAAACCCACATCATTTTCCTAATGATGCCATTCTTTAACAGAAAAGGCTCAGTGCTTTATGTTTGAGAAAACGCAAGACCTTTAACTCTGGTTATATCTTTTACACCCATTTTGTAGTATACTGACTGAAAACCTCACCAAACATGATGGTTCAGCTTTCAGGTTACTCTTATTTTCCTGGGCCATAAGAGTAAAAATGTATTTTGACAGTGCCACTTAAGCTATACATCTAGCCAGCTTACAAATATCTGTTTCATTTCTCTGTGGAACTTTGCTTTACTCTTGTGTGTTAATGGGTGGACATACAAATATATCCTGTAAGCAGCCAGTGACAAAAAAGATTATTTCATACATTTATTTCTTACACTCAGTGGACCTTTCAGTGCCATTGTTTATAGTGATGGGTTGCGGTCACCCTGCTGCTGAAGTGAGAGTCAGCTCTCTTTAGTTGTATTGTATTTGGGAGATATTGTATTGTATCTGGGAGATACAATTCTTTAAGACTCTAGCATTTGCTTCATTATGAACAACAGTTTTATTCAGGTCAGGCAATACTTTCATCAGCTGATCTTGAGAAACATCTCAGGGAGCATTTTGAGACATTCCTCTAAGGCAGTTAAGAAAAGTTTCGTTCTTATGACTGCTGCACAGCTTTGCACGTTGTATTTCCATTTGAGACTAATGTGCAAAGTGAGCCCGAAGTCAAATGTCCACTGGGATTTTAAGCTTAGTTCTTAACCCAGTTCAGAATGAGGATAAATGAAAATGGCCAATGCTGCAACTGGCTTCACTGGTGTCAGAGCTAATCTTTAAGTTTCTGCATGAACTCCTAGTCGAGGTGAAACCTGGTAGGGACTGTACTGAGCAAGAACATTTAGTTTCTTCAATAAAGCCTTCTCTTTATGGTTGTGAAGCAATGTTCAGAGAACCAAACAGACGAAATAATTTTCTTGTGATAAATAAGCATCAAAATCTCACACAAACCCCGAAATGCGAATTGTACCTGCTGTTATGGATGCAATTCAAGGAATGACTTAACAAAGAGCCACAATGACTAGAGAGGAGTTGAGGGGCAGGAAAAATAGAGAAATAGGTAATTAATGTTTCTGAAACCATTTCATTGTTAACAAAAGTTCATTCATCTACGTGCCTTTAGCTGGGAGACATTATTCTGTTGAGATTTGGCTACACGATAATCTGGATTATTATCTCACTCATTGTCCTTTATGCTCAGTAATGTCAGCGACACGTAAACTGAATGAGAATCTTGTTTAGTGTGAGACAGAGTGGGAAAAGAGGAGGGAAAACACATAGGCAAGATCTATTTTAAAAATACTCTAAAATTATTAGATACTCACGATAGATACTAATTGACAGCTGATGGAGAATTTAAACCCAGCAATTTTGAGTTAGTTCCCAGATTTAAAGAACTGCAGTTAATGGGAAACAACTGTTGATGTATCCAGATGACAGAGATTGCTCGGTGGGACATTCTTGTGTTTGAAAAAAGTGAAAAATGCAGCCACAACAATTCAGAAATGGAAGGGTAGTGGACTGATCAGCCCTATCTTGGCATCCACTTCATTAACCTTATTCACACAGATTGAGTCTCTAACATAAATGAAACTACTTTTTGGAGAAAGGAGTGTTTATTGTGTGTAAAACTGTCAGAAGGAGACTCTTAAGGAACTAAAGGAATAGTTTGGTAAAATTTTATTCTTCCTGTACATATTTAACTGCTTTTGTCTAAGCCTATTTCTAAGGTTTTATTACATCAGTTTTTCGGTACTAAATAACATTTCTGAAGAAATGATGGAAAGTTCAATAGTTGCTTCTTTTTCCAGATTTTTAATGGATTTGTGCAGGGAAAAGCTTTTTCTAAAAGATGCCTTTGGGGAAATGTCTTTTACTTTCTCTGCAAATGTGTACTTCTATGACCACTAAAATGTGAGTTTGGAAACAAGAGTGGGCAGCGGTACATGAGGTACCATTACTGCTGTTTTGGGAACTGGAAAAAGATGTGATCACAAAGTGACAATTCCTTACTTTTTGGAAGTCTAATCACTATATTCTTCAGGCTGTTGTAGTTTCAGGAATAAAGGGAATTAAAGGCATGTCCTAGTTATATATGAAGAAGCTGTTTCTGGTCAGTTTTGCACTCAATGTGTGGTCATGATTCTGGTAAAAATTATGTTTGAATATTCTTTTAAGAAAAGTATAATGTGTATAAGACATAGTGTGTGATCTTTTAAAAATCAACATGAATGTGCACAGATGTATTAGTTTGTACCTTCAGCGCTGTGAGTGAAGTGGCTAATTTAAGCACATGATAGTAGAACCTCCCAGCCCACATCATATGATATCTTTCCTTCTCTTTCAATGCATTTTTTAATTGTAAATCCTGCTGCCTCTGAGTCGCTGATTCAGACAGTCTCCAGCAAAGCCACAAGCCATACCTTTAGCTGCAGGCACCTGCAAAAGTCCCATTCATACCCTGATTTCCAGAGCTGGGAATAAATTACTTCCAAGGCTTCTGCTCCCAATGAACTAGGCATTCACCACAGTAAATATAGAGGAACTTTAAAGCAAATATTTTTATAAAAGGCGACGAAGAGTAAATAAAGTACAATGCAGTATAGATACTCTATAAATAAATCATGCATGACTAAAGTACACAACTCGCACACCTACCAATGTCAAGCAGGGCTGCCAATGACATTGACACCTACCAATGTCAAGAGGCTGCCAGCCTGTCAGAAGGAAAGTTTACCCAGCTGAAGAATCGGAGAGAAAGCTCTGAAGAAGGTCTACGCCTTCAAGATGGAAACCTCTCCAACAATGGTAATTCACATGAAAGAAACACCATCTCACAGGAAAGCTCTTATTATCTTTTCACAAATGTGAAGTTACTCTAACCTAACAGGCCATGCAAATACATTTTTTTTTGTCATTTGCAGCCAGGTTTATTTATGCTGACACTGCTAATTCTTTTGCTTCTTGCTTCTCATGCTTTGTAGCTGTTTCACTTCCTCCGAGCTTAGCTGACTGAAATGAGGTCTGTCTGAGACCGGCGCTTTCTATAGTTCCTTGCACTGTCAGCTTCTATATACATGTTTAAATGATTTTGAATAGTTTCTTATGCTGTTTTATATGCTTGGCTTTCTTAATGGGTAACTGGTGTTATACCAGAGTTTCACAGACTGAGACAAATATTTGATTGCTTAGTGGAAATGAAATGATTGAAGGTAAAGGTGAAAAATTTTGTTGCATCCTTCTAGGAGGAGCTCTGGTCAAGAGCTAACTTCCTCGTTTCCCTAGAAATTTTTGAATACTTTCCATAAAATCTTATAAAATCCAGGGTTTGTGCTTTCTGTAAGATAAATATGCCTGCTTGTATTGGAACATAAGGTTTCTGTTGAGATACTGATGCATTAATATAACACAAAGGAAGGTCTACACGTCTATCAGACTTATAGAATTTCCTATACTGATCTATAAAAAAAATAATTCTAATTTTTCTGCTTGAATTCATGCCATTACTGAGTTCATTTATTTTTTGACACTCAAAACACAAATCAAAGGAATTAATGTTCAGTTTAAAGAAAAAAATTCAGTGTCTTTTATAAAAATGCCGCAATCCCACCTACCCAATAGTAGTCTTTCCCGTTTTCAGTAATAGCTTTTGAATATGTGGAGATACATGAACCATTAATTTGTGCCTTGGAAAGATCTTGAAAGAATGATCTTCACTTAACTGTGATTCTACGTGACAGTACATAAAGTGTAGCACTGTAGATTTTAAAACCATAAGAAACCATTGTGACTGTCTGTTTCAATCTATGTAATTTTATGAATGAATCATTGTATCACATCCAACAGCTATGACTGGTAGAGAACTGGTATTTTAGAAAAATACCCAACTTTGATTTGAAGATTTTCAGTGATGCAAATTCCTTTGCAGACCCACAGTATAAACCTTCTTCACAAGGTACATCAGACAATTTTTAATACATTGTATGCCACACTGATGTTTTATCATCCCGTTTTAGTAATCAAAAGGGCAGGTCAATTACCATAGTGAAGTTTAAATATAATACATTAATTGAGTTATTTTATCAAAACATCTCTTAGTCTCCAAAGAAAAAAAAGTGACAAGGTGGTCTGAAAGATTTATTTTCCATTGTCCTATGCTGACTTGCATGGATTATATTACCTTCCTTTAATTTTCTGTTACTTAAAAATTCCAGTGCTGGCTTTTCTATTATTTTGCCCAGGATCGCTGTCAGGCTGACAGACCTATAATTACCTAGCCTTCCATTTACTCTGTTCAAATTTGGCACAATTTTGCTTTTTTTTCTGTCAAGCTGAATTTAGTGTTGAATTCTCCTTCCAAGTTAGGAAATTGTCCTTGGAAATTTTAAAAATAATAACTGACACTGTATTGTTCGCATCATGAAACCACCAGCATACGTCGTTGAGATATAAAACTGTTTTCTAAATATTTAAGCTTTATATCTAAAAAACCCCAACCCTGTAGCAGTGGAGGACAACTTAAAATATGATACTTTTTTTTTTTTAAGAGTTAACTTTGCCAGAGTAAGAATTTGAATACTTATTCTCTTGAAGTGTTTAATTCAGTGGTCAGTGAGCATGGGATGACTTTGCAGCACTGGAATTTTTGCACACAGAAGTGCAAATTGGGATGATAGGTTGTATTACGACTTAAAGATTTATAATAGTTTATTTAGAGGTCAAATGGTGAAAAGATAAAACAGCAAAGGACCATCTTGCTAGTTATTAAGTAATTCACAAGAGCAAATTAGTCTTCAAGAGAACTCAAAACCATCATGGGTTGATTATGAATTCAGTGTGCATGTCCTTCAAGAGTGCATTCTGGTTTACCGAAGTACTGCACTACATTTTTAAATATCAAAGAAGTAAAAGACACTTGAGGGCTTTTCTAGAATGGCCTCATTCATTCTTTCTTTGCTGTAGACACAGAAACAAGATCAAATGTTAGTTATAATAGTGCTTAAAGTAACTATATCATCATGGATAGTGAGTGAGTAAAGTCTTTACATTACTAAAGCTCTGTGAAAGAAAAAGGAAAAAAAATGTTTAGTAAACTTAAGAATTAATATGCTAGTCTCTTAGATTTCTCTGTGGACTTCCAGAGATTTACTACTTTAATACTTTACGTCCCATGCTAAATAGATTAAAACTGAGCTCTAATGTTTCTCCTGGCTGCAACTTCATTGCCAAAATACCGTGATTTGAAGGCTGTTTTTCCATTAAAAAGTATTACACTACTCAATACAATGTACTTTCCTGAGGATTTGTTGGTTTATCTTTACAAATTTGATTCTATATATGCATATTTTATTTCAGTGCCTGTTTTAATGGCTTTAAAATATTGTAAGTTACTTCAATAGTATTACTTAACTTTTGACAATGTTACTATATTATGGAGGTATTTAACTTTTCCCTTTTCCTTTTCCATGAAAGATCACTTAATATTAAAATGTGCCATTTTCATCTCTTTAGATAGTAAATTTTGCCATGGCTTATTTTATTTGCAACTAGTTTTAGTAGTGATTCTACTGGAAACCATGGGATCAATGTATATTTTATAGTGTGTAGAATCTATTGTGACAAATCTAATGTAACAAGTTCTTTGATAGAAATAAGACTATTAAAAATATGGATGTGAATTCTGCCTGATTGTACACTGCATTGTCACTGGCTTGCTGTCTAAAATCAGTGAGTTTTCTTCCACTTAATCTTCATGACGTCACCAGGATAGTTTCTGCAGCAAAAAGTTCAGTCCTAATGCTATTGAAATTAACAGCAGAGCTCCCTCTGGTTTCAGTAACTCAAAGGTTTTATCCTAAATGCATAACCTTTCCTGATGTTGATAAAATCAATATAAAGCAAAGAAGGCTACTGTTCTGGGCTGTCCACAAATCATCAGACTGATTTTAATTAAACTTCAGTCTAATACAGACAATTAGTGTTGTGCTTACATGGGTGCAAGCTTACGGAAACCTTATTCTTTGGTTTCATAAGTACATACATAAACCTTTGTGCTGGCTGTCATTGCAAGGGTGAGTTTTGGCCTGATGGAATAGATGTCTTCAATGGCGTTTTGCCTGCTCGCTCCAGCAAAACACTTGGCTCGAAGTTCTGTGTTGCCTGTGATTGCTCTGTAAAGCAATTAGCTAACTAGCCTTGTTCTTAAAGCTACGCTGACTTCAGCAGTGATGGTGGTGGCCAAAGAGTTTTGGCATGAACCTCTTTAATGTAATGTCATCAAATAGAGCATCCATAGTAGTTTCAGTACAGCCTGAAACAAGGGACAGTGTAGGCTATTAGGGGAAGGTCAGTAAGTAGGTAAGAAGCATATCAGACGTTTAAATTAAGCAGCATTCAATGACATAAAGGGGAAAAAAACACAAGGTTGGTTGAATGTGCATTTAGAAAGGCAGATATCTACAGAGATAAAGAAACGCCAGCTGCATAGTGGTGAGTTTATTTAGTGTGCAAAATCTGGGCAGAAGTGTTCTGATGAGAATTGTTGGATAAAATGTATTTTGCAGCCTATTTTGGCAGTTCTTAGGCTTCAGACATCAGTTCAATAACCTCTTCAGGGCAGAAAAATGTGTTAATTAATCAAAGAAAGTAAACAGTGTTACTGCATACTTGGGTGTAGAGAAGCCAAGGCGGCACTAGTTTCTCTCTTTTTCTGTGGTTGACTAAATTACTTGATACAAAAGATTTAATTAAAGTAACTTTAAGTTACAACAAAACATTACGTTCTTTAATTTTGTCTGATAATATCTTTTGAATCTGAGACGTTCAGTGAGCTCCTTCCGTCTTGCTGCTAAAGCTAGGGCCAGGGATTTGATGCAGGATGGGCCTGCTGACCTTTCATACGAAGAGCTGGTAGAATAGGAGGTAAATAACCTGGTGTGAAGGTCTTCCAGCTTTGGTGTTATTTTACAGTGCTGAAATAGGGCTCATGACTGATCCCGAAATACCCGTTCTTTCACATCTGCCATCAGATCTTACTAGAATTGATCTTAAGCTTTGCCTGACATCGTGAAGATGGGTGCTGCCACTCTCCAATGGTTCTGCCTAAGTGGCGAGACACTAGTTTCTGTGAAAAAACAAGGGCAGAAACTGGGGGAAGGTTGCAGACCATTGTTTCAGATTGACTTCACTTCAAAGTAAAGGAAAACAAAGTTGCAAACATACTGTACTTGCAAAGGTTGTCCCATTGTGGATTGCTATGGAATGCTTTTTATTTCTTCCTAATGCTAAACATGGTTACTGCTCTCCCGCTTTAATGTTGGTAGGATCACTCCGGTCACTCGGGTTATAATGAGTCATCTCTGCTGTCCTAGCTCTTTCAGATTTGGTTTCTCAAGGCTGGAGTAACATTCGCTTATTTTTGTGTTCATCTTGAGCTCTTTCTGCAAAATCACTGTTCAAGGGTCACTGTTGTTTGAAATTTGCTTTCAAGTATATTTGTGACAAATAATCTAGCCTGACAGCTTCTCCGTATTATTATTTATTCCAGATGATACAAAGGTTAGTTCTTATTTTATTGCTCCTAAAATCTTATTTTTACAGTATCCTCCTCTGGAAGTCGTGTTCTCTTTTCTGGCATTTCTCTTTTCTTTACTGCATGGATACTGAAGAGAGGTGTGCATTTACATTTCTAGGTTTATCTTGTCATTTTGTTAAGTCTCGGGCACAGGTTCTCTTAACAGCTCAGTAGCTAATTCCTTGTTGATCTTCACATCACTTAAATATGTTGAGATCCTTGATTGTTTTTCTTTCCTTTCTGAGCAATCTCCTCACTTTGGCAATTCTGGCAGCCTTAAACAGTGCTGTTGTTGGGTTTGGGGTTTTTACACAGCCTTTCAGTTTCAGTTCATAATTCTCTTAATCCTCTTCAGATTTCATGTTCTTATATCTGTCATATACCCTCTATTTTACCTCAAGAGCTCTTCTGACATTCTTAGTCATCCACATCAGTCTTATCCTTCTTTTATGCCTAGAATAGCCGATCTTGCTCGTTGTCTCACAATCCCTTGACCTCCCCCCTTGCTCCAACTCCTGTTTTGTTCATTATTTAGCACTGGATGCGGCTGGATTGAAAGAAATACCAGATCTCATGGAAGTCAATGATATTGAAAGTGTCTGCCTATTTAGGGGAAGCATTGATGTTTAGCTTCAGTGGTTCTGAGTCAGCCTTTGCCCCCAGGCCGCCGCCGCATTGCTGGCTCATTTGAACAGCAGAGAAGGTGGTGCTTGGTGATGCAACAGGCGCAGACTGAACAGACACAGATTTTGCTTGTCAAGAGGTAAATCTGTATGGAAGCAGGATACTTAGGCAGAGGTAAAAAATAAGCTTAAATTGCTGCATTTGTCCGATAATGTGCTGAATTTCGAGGAAGCCAGAAAAAGTCCTTCTGTAGAGTATCAGCTAATGCACTGTGCATACTCGGCATCTCGCTTTACAGTGGGCACCTGTGCACCTGAGACAAGATCAAATCAATTTTCTCTACACATACTCCAAACCCAAACCTTCACGTTTGAATACCACTTAAGTAGTGTTTCTGATGAAGTTATGACATTGAAATACTGTATCTGAAAACAGGTTTAGAATTGAAGGATGGAGAAAAAGAGTATTTCACATGGATTTACAGTGTAGACTATGTGACAAAAATCCATCCTACTGAAGAATTCCTGTCCATTTTCATATAGCTTGATTCCCTATGTTTTCTAAGTAGTTCAGCAGCTCATTATTAAAAAAAAAATAAAAAAAAGGTCCACAACATCTCTTTTTTGAAGTCCCTATTACATTTGGTCTGTCCATAGTTCCGAAGCTGTATCTCCGCGGCACCTCAGCAGTATGCCTCACTGCCACCAACGAGGAACATTTTAATGCCTCATTAAAATAAGCTACTCCCTAATGAGGGTGAGTGTTCATGTGTGGGCGTATGTATGTTGTGTGTACCTCAGTACCCGCCTGCAATGCATTTCCAGGTGAGATCTACTGTTCAAGAATACGGGCAGCAGGAATGTCAGCATTAGCCTCCTTTTCTTGTGTCAGATAATAGAAGTAATAAAAAATCTGCAGTCTATTTTTTTTTTTTCTGTTGTTGTCAAAACTGCCCGAAATATTTGAGCTCTTTATTCTCCTTTCCACTCTGAAAGAAAACATTCAACTACAATTTGTTCTTCAATTAGAATTGCTCTGTGGGGAGATGGCACTGATGGAAACGGGTACTTTGCAGATGTCTTTACATTCTGTCAACCCAGGACTACATCTAGGGGCTAGTCTAATACCTGACATATATTAATTTATCTTGGAGGCTCTTCAAGTATATGTCTGACAGCAAGATGCTAAGAAATTGTATCGTTATCCAGGGATCTCCTTGGCAAAGGTCACAATCATTTGTATTTCCATTGAGAACACCATGTACTGAGGGCTAAAGCAGTTCTGAGGTTCCTCTGAGACATCAAAACTTCAAAAATAGTGATGGTCGAGACAAAGTCTTTGCTAGGATTTTTTAAATAATTGTGTTTGTCTCTTTCAACACTGTTTAAACCTTGATTTTTTTTTAACAAAATGGTGCTGGAATTTATGAAAGACTGTGTAACATACAAGGTACAACTGTAACACGCCTACGCTGTGTGACTTTAGGATTTTGTATGCCTAAGGCACGCAAATGTGTTTTATACAGCAAGGTACCTATATAAGCTATATTAGCTCTCAGGGGGCATACTAAACATCAATTCTCTCTCATCAAGTGTTGTTTTACCCACTGTATAGTACACAAAGTAGGTCAAAATGTGCTACAGCTAAGCAGAGCCCTTAAACCTAAATCAACTTAATCTAAATTGAACTTCCAAGTGAAATTCACTATTTGGTTTGTTTACAATTTTCTAAATTCAGTATGAGACAATAGGAAGCATTCTGTATCTTTAAAGAATGAAAATATACCCATAAATAAGCTCAATCGCTGGCCTTTGTACAGAGCAAAACAAAAAAAAACCATATACTAAATCAGCTAGAAGCTGAAAATAAATTTTGAGATTGTACTCTATGTTGTTGTCTGCTTGTTTGTTTTTTTTTTTGTTTTTTTTTTTTTTAAACTGTGTATTTATGTGGAACAGCAAACACAGATTATGCCTTAGTAATTTTTATGGCTTCGGCATCTGTCCCTTTGCTTTTATTCACATATTTTCATAGTCATAATCTCTAGTTTCTTATTTGATGATGCAAACCTTTCAGATGCAGAAAAGGATAAAAATCTTGCCGAGTCTAGTGAGAGTCATTTTCAGGAATAATCCTTTTATTTGACGAGGAAAAAAGACCCCAGGCGAAAAAAAAAACCAAACAAAAAACACAGCATGCATATTAAATGACTGAAGATATTAGTGTCCAATGTTTTCATAGCTTGGTTTCTGCATAAAGAAATGCTTGGAGAATTGCTCTACAATAGCAAACTGGAAAAGGCCCAAGACATAATCCACCTGAGCCTAAGTTTGATTTTGCATGCATAATGGAGCTTTATTGTGTTTGAAATTGCAGAGTATGTTGACAGGTCTGTCATCTATCTCAAGCAGATATCCATAATGGGATACACCCCCTGGACTGGGAAATGGCACCCTATTTTGAGATGCCAGTTCCACGGTCATCGAAAGGAGCTTTATGCATAAGTTCAAAGCTGTGAGTGAATTGCATCAACAAGCCAACTGTGTGAGGCAGGTGATTATAGAATATTGAGATTTGGCTGCACTCGCTGATTTTCAATTAGTTTCAAGGGCATGCAGAAGAAAGCAGAAGTGTGACAGAATTTGTTAGTTGTTTTAGAAAATTAATATGATGCAAAACTGGAATATTTCCATTAAATTAAACACATCATAGCGCATCCTCATTTGACGTGCTTGGGCAGTGGTGTCTCTGACGAAAACAAAACAATCCCCAAACCCTCTAAGTAACAAACCGTCCCCCACAAACACCTTTTGACAATTGCACCTGCTAGCGGAAAAACATAAAAAGAGAATCCATTGTGTCCTAAAGAAATTTTTTTATTTGCAGCTACTCCATGACTGATTGAAAGCTCCTCTGTTGCCTTGTCTACTACTGGCATGATCCCTCAGCGCTTTTCTATAGGGATTTGTTTCCCGAGTCTATTAAGCTGGTCTTTGTGTTGTCAAGAGCTACACTGTGAAGTCTTGTGATATGAAAGGATATTTACTTTGCTTCCTTATTTATGCTTTTGTCCTTTCAAGCTCTTTGATCTGCAGTGAAAGCACAGTTATCAGAGATTTGACTTAACATGGTTCCGTGTTTTGCTGAATGTCACCATAAAGCCAGGAAGAAAAATTTTTGGTAGGGTGGCAATTTTGATATCTTATAGCATTCAGAGAGACAGGGAAAAGAATTTTTGAGCAATATGCCACTCATAGATGTGTTTATGTATCCATAAAAACAAAGGCTGAACATATATACGGGATGTTAATGTTGAAGCCAGAGATGGGTGGGATCTTTACATGACAGTCTTCATTCTACCTAGTGAGGCAGTTTAAAAATAATTGTCGTATCATCTACTGTTGAGATTATTATTATTGTTGTTTCTAAAATGTTTAATAACTGTAATCCTTTACTTCTGTAATGCAGCTCTCATTGGATCTACTTGTAAGAATGTCAAATTTTAAAGAAAAGGGGCTTTAAAAGCTTGCTCCAGATCTGAAAACCTAGACTTGCATTTTACTCCAGTAGCGTTTTATACTTTTCCACCCCCTTCTCTAATGCAGTTGCTGCGACTCCTCCCTCATTCTATAGGCCTGTGATTTGCTTATTATCTGGGGTATCTGTTTCAGTGCGGGGTGCCAACACCAACAAAGAGACATGACTATATTTTCTCCAGTGGGTGCCAGTTAGCACAGATAGAAAGCTTTCTTTTTTCCAGTTGTTGTTAGCTCTGACTTACTCTAATGCCAGTTTGTGCTTACGGCTACCCCTCCTCATTGCGTGAAACAGGTACAGGCAAATCCTGCGTGCCTTTGCTGCAACAGAATTTTTGCCTTCCAACAGAATAAGTTCAGAATACAATTTGTGTCATATTCATTGCTGAATACATAAATTAATTAATCGGATGTAAATATAAATATAAAATTTTCCTGTTGGTTTCTTGCTGTAAGTGCAGGCTGTCTCACACATGACATAGTGCGTGTTCCTGTAAAAGGAAGAAAGGGTCACATGAAGCTGTGTCACGATGCAGGCCCAGAATGAAGTAGGACATTTCTTGACCTTGGTGTGCTCAACCGTGCAGCTGTAGTCTTCTTCAAGAGCTACTTTTGACAAGGAATGTTTCTCAAAGTCATTTAAAAAATCTATTTGGGAAAGATTCTGCAGAGAAATTTGCTAAATTCATGTTTCCTGCATCTGGCAAGCAAGAAACATTTTTTGAACCCCAGGTAACGTGTTGTGTTTAGTAATTGGAGCAGAGCCGGGTCAACTTGAGAATTTTATTTCACTCTGTACTCTGCTATATGTTAAAAACCATGAATTTTTACTTATGCCCTAATCTAATTCCCTAATCATTTTCTTAATATTTAATACAGAGCTAATGAATTTTACTTGTTCTGGCAAAAATACTTCCAGATACCCCAGCAGAACAAGTTGGTTTAAAAGTACAAAGTAAGTTTACATTTGAAAGGATACATTTGTGCTTTCACAGGAGAAATCAAAGGGTTTAGTAGGAAGAGCAAGGACTCTTGCCCAAAAGCATATTTTCATTTGGGCTGGGCTCTGCTTGGGAGCAGCGCTTGGGCAGCACCGCGGGTGGCTCCTATGGGGTGCGGAGGAAGAAGCTCCTGGGGCTGGAATTCCCACTTGATGCCATTGGACCCAGCCGTCCCCTCCCCCACTGCTTCCCACAGCACCCGCCGAGGGCTGTTGTCTCCTGCAGTCACCGTGGGAGAGCCCCCACACAAATGTGTTTGCTTCTGTCTAAAATCTGTGCAGTTTTTAGTAGTCTTCCAGCCTCTGGTGTGGGGTTTTGAAACTCCATCACAAGCCATCGCCAGAATATCCTGCAGAAGCTGGAGCGTGGCTTGTATTTATAAAAGTTATTTGTTTGCATGAGGCACATGGTGCTGATACTGTGAGTCATCCGTCCATTTTACTGTGACATTTTCAAGCACAATTATGTCTAGTGGAATTTTTTTGGTAGCTGGCTATGTTGCCCATCTGTGAAATCATCATTCTACCGAGCACTAAAAATAGAGATGAAACTCTTCAGAGAAAATTTTGAATCTACTTAAATGACAGTTTGAAATGTGTTCCTGCAGTCAACAGTTTAAATATTTTCTCTCCTAAATATGGATGCTCTAAATTTAAGGTGATGGAGTCCTGCTGTCACCACTTCAGTTCACCTTGTTAGCACAGTGATATACTTGGAAATAATTTCTGGCAAGGAACCCAGTCTGGTGCCCACCAAAGCCAATTCACTTGGGCCTCAAATGACTAGAACTGGCGTAGGAATGTAGGAGTTCTGGAAGGTGGATAACACACATGGTGGAAAGGATTTATTAATGATGGAGGATCACTGGAGGAAAATGTGAAGACATTCCATGACTGTACATCAGAGGGAAACAGGGAGAAGACAAAAAAGACTACTAGGAAATGAAGCTTTGAGATAAAGAACAATAGAATATCCAGTAACTTCTAAGTGGCTGTTTTTTCAGTCAAATAATCAAAGCAAGTTAGTGAAAAGATACGGTAAACGCTGCAAATAGTGAAGAACTCTAGCTAGGAGAGGGAACTGCTGGAAGAATATAAACTCTGTTGCTGAGTAATAGCATCCTAATTGAAGCCACAGAAAGCCAAAGAATCTAATTAGTCAGGAAAACACATTTAATTACATTCTTAGTAATTTGTTTTGAAAAAATCCAACTGGATTTTAAATTTAACAGATTTTCAATATGTTCAGAGCAGATTACACTGTTTATACTTGCATACAGAGAAAATGAAAAATACCGTTTCAGAGACATATACAAGAAAGCGTTTAATTCAAAATCATGTTTGCAGTTGTCCCTTACTATCTGCCTACCGTTATATAAAGTTCTGCAGAGAGCATGGAAAAAATAAATTAGGACTTGTGTTGAGTTGGTAAGCATTACTGGAGACCATCACCCATTTCTTTAATCTACAGGCAATCTGAGACATACTTGAAGCTGTAGCTCAGCCAAAAAATAATGCAAAGAGCACTGTCTGCGCACCCCGCTGCCTTCCCTCCTTCTCTCCTTCCTCCTCCCTCCCTCCCTGCCACCCTCCCGCCCCGTTTCTGTTCAAGTTTTCACAATGAAATTTTTTTCACAAAATGTACTGCTAGATCTCCAGCTAGACTGAAGTAGTGTTACTCACTTCATTTACATTTAGCTTTCAAAAATTTGTATTTTTGGTGAGCTTATATCCAAATGATTACATGGTAAGGCCTCAGTGTGGTAGGTTTCTTGTATCTTGAATGTTTTTGTCAAACACTAAATAGGAGAGACGAAAATCAACATTATGCTTAGTATTAGGATACCCTGCTCATGCAAATTAATAAAAAAAACACAATGATCCAAACCCATAAAAGACTATTCTTCCAGAGGGCAAATAAAAATTCAGTGTTATATCCTCTTGGAAGTTTTTTTACCCATTAAATCTCAAGCATGGATAAGGCCAATAACATGGACAATTAAGCCTCCCTCTCATCATCTTTATTCTGTAGTGGATCAATGTGTTTTAAATCCATTTATGCGCAGTTTTATCTATTTTTGAGATCCCAGTTAATGGGTTCTCAGAAGTATTGCACTTTTTATAGTTGTCCATATAAACTACATTCATAATAACCAAGTGCTACTTTAAGTTCTTTAGCGAGTCACTGTTACTTTTACTGACATCAGAAAGATGATAGTCACTTATCTGACATAAACAATATATGGACATATTTAAATTTCATCATGGTCTTTTTTAGATAAAAATTCAAACAACATCTTCAAACTCAAACTGTAGCTCTACCCTACTTCAGACGAAAAGAATGAAAATAGAAGTCATAATGCAAAGAGGATGCACCTGAAATATATGCAAAATTAAAAGGAAATATGTAACATGGATGAAAATGAACCCTGCAAGTCCTTGTTTGCAATATAGCCATCTTTCATTAAAATATTCCTCCCATGTATAAAGATAGTAATATTTTAGTATGTATTAGCATACTAATAACTTCAGCTGGACTATTAGAATTAATAATGGATTAACCCGCATGAGTGAGAATCCCTGCCTTGTTAAGGACTAGACTAATTCTGGTGCTTCCCATTTTTTATCAAATTACGTATTTCATAGAATCATAGAATGGTTTAGGTTGGAAAGGACCTTGAAGACCATCGAGTTCCAACCCCCCTGCCATAGGCAGGGACACCTACCACTAGACCAGGTTGCCCAAGGCCACATCCAGCCTGGCCTTGAACAGCTCTAGGGATGGAGCCTCAACAACTTCTCTGGGCAACCTGTTCCAGTGTCTTAGTATCCTCAAAGTGAGCAATTTCTTCTTCCCTCGTCCTATTTGTTACGTCAGTTCCTCTCACGCGCATTGCGACTGGATTTGTTCATTCTTCCCACAATGAACTGCTGCGCAGTATTGCTGTGCACCGCTCCAGAAGTTCACAGTGGCTGAAGTTTTGGTTAAGTAGCTCTATCCTTCTGCACAACACTCCTAAACTCTTAATGGGCTTCCGCTCCTAGGATGTCCATAAGAGGCTGCTTCTTTAGCTGCCTCTTTGCCGTACAGAGAATAAACACCTGACAAGCAATGTTATCGAGGGGGAAATGACAGTAATTTAGCTGCAAGTCCGCAATAACTGTATGATAGTATTAAATGCATTTGTTCCCTGCTCTACCATTCTTTAACACATAAAGGAAGTACACCAAATATGGTACAGCACAGAGTGTATGACAGATGAGGACACCCGTTTTTCTTTTTTCTCTCAACAATGGTTGTTTCCATTCAAAATGTCATCACTTATTATGGTAGCTGGTACACTTTCTAAAACGTCCATATAAAGCTGGCCGTTTCATTTGGGAATGAGTAACTAATATCAAAGGGACATAAAAGAGAAGCAATCTCAGTGAAATAATTAGACATGAATTTCTAGAAGAAGAAGGGAAAACAGCTGTTTAGAGAAGGGTTGATGGCTTCATTAATTAGCACTTTTGTGACTAAACAGTATCAGTGCTCTGGAATACTTTCTCAAAACTTTCTAAAAGGACTTGCATTTCTTTTTTAACTACAAATTTGGTTTTGAAAATATAGCAGATAATTTGATCTAGCAATATAAAAGGCCAGTTAGCTTTTGAAATATGCAAAACTATATGCTTACAGGTTTGGACCAACTGTGAAAAACTTTTTTCTCTCTGTTTCACAGTTTTACTCGGAGGCTCATGATGTTTGGTTTTGAGGAGTATTTGGTAGCTTCCAGTACATATCGCTATGGTCCGTTATAAGGACTGGAGGTTAGAAAATAGGCATTGGCAAGGCCAGAATTAGGAATTTCATGAAAACATTTGCAAGGGAGGCAGCCCTTTTCTATGGATGCTTTTTGGTTATGTTGGATCCAGGCCTTACTAGTTATGGATTCTGCAATAGTGCCACGGTGCTTAACTTCATAAGCCTCATTTAAAAATATGATTTATATACCTGAGTCTAGATTTGTGAAGGTACTAAATGCCTAAGCAGGTTGGGCACTAACTGCTGCTACTCACGTTAGGTGCTGACTTCCAGTGCCTGCAGTGGTTGTTAGGCAACTAGTCTTGATTTAGATATTTTTGAAAATGTACCAAGCATTTTTGACACCTAAATGTCTGGCTGTTGAGAAAAGAAGTCCTAATGACTTCGATGGGCATTTAAGGCAAGTACCCAAGTACATAGTAGACTGTTTTAATCTGGAAAGACCTGTGCTGTAATGATAGAAACCTGTGAACCGGGTGTGGCACCTTCCCAATTAAACCAAACTAACAGTTTGACTCAGGACTGCAACAGCTGAACCCACCAAATAGGAAGATTATAAAAAAGGCAGTGCTCAAATCTCAGTCAAGAGGTGGCATTGGGGTTTTCTCTCTTTGAAAGACTTTTCCTTAAATCAGCCTTGCTGCTAACGTTTGTTATCCTTTAACTTACAAAGGTAATGCCAAAAGGGAGAGGCTTCACCTAACAGAGAGCTTCTGATAAAGCTGGAGGCTGGGCATTCTTCACCAGATCCCTGGAGAACATCAGCAGTATTAAGGTTTTATTGCTCTTCTTCTAATTACTGTCTGTAGTTGTTATTCATTATTAATTAGATGGAGATAATTGTGGATGAAGGATGGCTAAAAGAGTAGGTAGGGACAGGAATAAGGAAGTGGTAGAGGAAAGGGATAGTAGAAGTAGTTGCACTGATAGGCTTTCTTAACAAAATACTGCCTTTGGCAACGATAAGGTTTAAAACCATCGGGTTTGATCATGGCTTGTTCAAAAAAAATGTCCTGAAATACTCTTAAAAAAAAAAAAAAAAAAACGGAGAGAAAGCAAACTTTTAATTTTGAAGCTGTTTTGAATTAGTGTGTTCGTAATCCTTACCTTGTTCCATTAATCGTTCCTGGCAGCGGTGGAGGCGCTGCCCCGCTGCCACTGAGGGCGGCCGCCCCGCGTCCCCCCGCTCCGGCGCAGCGCTCGGGCCCTCGGCGGCGGCCACTGGCTTCGAGACCAGTGAAACAAAACACACATCAAAGTTTTAGGGTTCTGCAGTGAAAGGTAACGCCAGAAAAACAAAAAACAAAGAAACCATATTTTCAAAACCAACCTTATTCAAGTTATTTATTTGGATAAACTTTGAAAATCTCGGGGTTAGCTCGGCGTCAGAACGACGGCGCTTCAACAGGTCAGTGCGAAGAGCTTGAGCCTGGGCTAGCGCCCCGGGTTTTCCCTGGAGGTGAAGGCGGAGCGGGGCTCCCGCGGGGTGCGGAGAGGGGCCGGGCCGGGCCGGGCCCCCGCGGGGAGAGGAGCGGAGGCCGCGGTGTGAGGAGCGGAGCGGGGCCGCGCGGCGCGGGAAGAGCGCGAGCGCGCTGTGGGGGAAGGGTGCGGTCAGTCGGGGTGGACGGGGAAGGTCGTACCGGCCCGGTAAACCGCGAGTTGTCAATAGCGAGGGGCGCCGGAGTGCGCGCAGAGGGAGACGCTAAAGCCGGTGGAGTCCCGGGCGTCGCACCGGTACCTGCCGTGTGGGACAGCGCCGGTCGGACGGGAGGGGAAAGGGCTGAGGGCGGACGAGGTACGCGGGACGCTGCGCGGCCCCGGACGCCCTGAGGGGACGGGCCCTCGAGCCAGGACACGGCGACCGCGGGGCACGACGGCTGATGGCGGGGACGGGGCGGCTGAAGGGCGGCGGTGCCTGAGGGGAAGGCTGAGGGGCGGGGACCAGGTGCGGCGGCGAAGGGGTTAAGGCGGCGGCAGCTCTATTTGCGGCTGCCGGAGCTCCAGGCGATTAGAGAGCGGCTCCGCGCCCCCGCCCGGCCCGGCCGCCGGCGCGCGGCAGCAGCAGGTGGCGGTGGCAGCAGCGAGGGAGTTAACCCTGTGGCGGCGGCAGGAGGAGGGGGGGTGACTGAGGAGCAGGCGGCGGCAGCAGGAGGAGGGGGACTGAGGAGGAGCAGGCAGCGGCGGCAGCAGGAGGGGGACTGAGGAGCAGGCGGCAGCAGCAGCAGCAGCCGGGTTGCTAGGGATGGAGAGATCCCGTGTCACCCGGATGTGAGTGTCATGTTGGCCCAAACTCTGAGGGATTTGGCAGCGGCGAAGCATCAGCAGGAGGAGGAGGAGGAGGAGCAGCCCCTCGCGCGTCGCTAGTCGCTACCATGGGGGTCGGGTAGCGGGGAGCGCAGGGGCAGCGCACACCTGGCTCGGGGTGGGGTGGGGGGCGTCTCTGCCCTGCCGTGGGGGTTTTGGTTGGTTTGTTGTTTTTTTTTCCTCACACGCACTGGAGAAAGTGGGAATAATGCACCACCACCAGCAGCAGCCGGAGCAGCACCCAGAAGGTAAGAGCCGGAGCGCCCACCAAGGGCAGCGGCGTGCCCGGGGCTGAAGGGAGGGGGGAGCGGGGGAGGATTTATGAGGGATTTGGGAATCGGGGATTGGGGGGGGGGGGAAGTAGGAAAGGGGTTGAGGGATGGGGTAGGTTTGGGATGGGGAAGGGACGAGCGGCTGGGTTGGAGGAGGGACCGTGAAGGGCAGGGGATGAGGCGAAGGCGAGATGAGGTGCTGCCCTCGGCGTGTGACCAACATGGGAGCGGGTTTATGCGCGTCTGTTTCTTGCTCTGGCCAAGCCGGGGAGGGACGCGGCTTGGTCGGCGTTCCCCTCATATTTGTGTAATTATGGACAAACGTGCCCGGAGATGCGGGGCTCGGGCAGGGCGGTGGGAGCGGTGGGCTGGGGCCGCTGCCCCGCCGGGCGCACGGGAGCGAGACGCGGGGCTGCTCCGCGTTAATCCCCTCCGGCGCTGCCGCATCCCCCGTTGTTGTTTTTAAATGATTCCTCGCTCCTCAATTAGCAGTAAGTTTGTGGGTTTTGCCCCTTGCGGGGGCTCCCCGGGGAAGGCAGGCACCCGGGCTTTGTTTCCCTTTCAAGTATTGATCTACAAAGACGATGGATGGATGGGTGGGCGGCTGTTTTGCGCCGAGCCACGTTTTCACGGCATCCCAAAGGGCAGGCGGAAGGCGGGGGAGATGGCCGTGCCACCGCTTTTTTAATTTAAAATAAATAAAGAAAACAAGGCTTGGGGGGCGAGGGGGGAGCAGGGATGCTTTGGAAAAATGTTGGAGATAAAATTCCCACCTTTGCCCCCGGTGCCAGCCCGCCCCTGAGGCAGTACTGCGCCCCCCTCCCCGCCCCGTGTCACCCAGCTGTTGATGCGCCGCACGCTCGCCGCTGGCCAGCGCTCGCCCCGCCGGAGCCAGGTCCCCCGCAGCAGCTCGGCCGCCTCCGTGGGCGAGGCGTGCGGGCCGACCCCCCCCTCCCCGCCGCCCCCGCCGCCATCCCGGGGAGCCATCTTAGTGCCCCCGCCGCGCGCTGCCGCCCCTCGCGCAGGCAGGGGCGCGAGCGGAGCGGAGCGGCGGGAAGCCGTGGGGGCTGAGGCCGGGTTCGTCCGCATCCACGCGTGTTCGCGGCTCTCGCGTCTTTCTCGCTGCCTGTTTACCCCCGCCTCCCCCGTCTAAAAAAAAAAACAAAACCAAAAACAAACAAACAAAAAACCAAACCAACAAGGAGGGGTGTGCTTTTTTTGTGGCTCTCCCCTGTTTGACGAGCGGCGATCGCTGGGGAGCTGTTTTCCTCTCCTGCCTGGGCAGATCCATGACACAGTCATCCGCCCGCCAGCCCTAATTCCCAGCACGTATATTGTGCCATTCCTCCATTTTTATTTTTTTTTTTTTTTTTCTCCCCCCCCAACCGAGGCATCTTCAAGTTTTGAATTCCACTTAGGAGTCTCTCCTTCCTACAGGTGCATGTAGGAGTAGACTCTCTTGCTCTAGTCAAAGAGCTCGCGAGGAAAGATCCTTGCGAGGAGGTGGTGTTTCGCCTTCCTTGCTGTCATCTGGATATAAAGAGGACTTTGTTATGATTTGGAAGGTGCAGTTTATTCTTGAAATCCTTGTGAAAACGCAAAACCAAACCCCATCCCTTTTCAGTGGCTTCACGGTTGTAATTTCTAGTGTGAAAGATACCAGTGTTTTATAAACATGTTTATCAGCAGACAGTATTGGATTTTTCACTTGTGGGGAGGCATCCACACATTTTTCTTTGAGAATGCAGAATAGGGCAAGATTTCACTTGCCTACAGGACTCCCCCCCTCCCCGTCCCATAGTTGGTTATTCTCAATGGAACAATGCATAAGAATTTTAAACTACTTTTTTGATCAGAATTAAGTGAGAAAATAGCAAATGCTAAGGTACTATACCAACATTGATCTTAAGGAGTAGCTATGTTTTATTGGATAAACATGGTGACAGGAAAGCTGCCATCTAGTTAGGAAAAAATACAGTAAGTGGAAGAATCAAAACATGAAGTGTTTGTGTTTTGACACTTGCATTAAACTTGAAGTTATAATACTGATTCCTGAGCATTTTTTGCTGCTGTTCAATCACATATATATATGCACGTACATTTGTGCTCTGTAGTGTATGTAATGGAAGCATCACATTGCCAAGAGGTCTTAAAATAATCTTTTTGTCAGAAATATTGTGACACATTTTAGCATTAAAAAATTATAACCAAGTATTTTTTTTCTTTTGTCCCACAGAGGTGAACTATGCAAGTAGCACCAGAATTCCTCTCCCTGGTGACGGACCAGCTATTCAGTCAAACAGTTCAGCACCACCCAAGCAAACTGTTTTATCTTGGCAAGCTGCAATTGATGCTGCTAGACAAGCAAAGGCTGCCCAAAATATGAGTACCACCACAGCCCAGCCTGTAGGATCTCTGTCCCAAAGAAAACGCCAGCAATATGCCAAGAGCAAAAAACAGGGTAATACGTCTAATAGTCGGCCGCCCCGTGCCCTTTTCTGTTTATCCCTCAACAACCCAATACGAAGAGCCTGCATTAGTCTAGTAGAATGGAAGTATCCTTTGATGCAGTTTTCTTTTTTACAATCTGTTCCTTGCGTTTTCTGAATGTATCGAGGGGATTGTTTTACAGCATCTCTTACAGCATCACAGCTAACACATTAGCTCACTTGCACCTGTGGGTAACTGTTGTTAATGTTGATGGTAGTTAATTTTGCTTAAATTGTTGTTAAAGATAGCCTCCTAATTTGTGTCATAGTGACATAGGGTATAATTTTACTGAAGTAGTTCAAAGTCAGAGAAGAGCTCATAGCTGTTCTTTTTTTTTTTTTTTTTGGAGGAGATGGGAGAACATTTTCAGAACTTTTTAAAGTTACAAGCTTACATTGTATTCCAGAAAATCTGTGTTGCGTTTTGTTGCCCTTCCAAATAAGGTTGAATGGATAGGAGTGCATCTAACAGTGTTAATTGGAAGATGACCTAAGATGTCAAACCTGTATCTTCTATATTGCGGTTTGGTGTATTGCTGTTAGGGCAAATGAGTCAGATGTAGGAATCTTTTAAAAAAGATTATTTTTCCGAGTACTAAAAGTAGGGAAGATTTTTAGTTAAGCCAGGGACTCGCTCTAAGTGCATACAAGTGTCTGAGATATTAATCTTCTGAACTTTTACAACATATGTCTACCACTAAATGTATTTGGAAGCATGTATATCTGTAGACAGGGGATCAGATACACTGGCCTGTATTCATGATAACTTGTATGCTGGGAAGGATTGCATTATCTTTAGTTCAGTGATTGTGATGTGGAAGTATGTGGATTTGTTTGGCAAAACTGATAGCATGTTGATGTGGTATATTATTTAATTCTCAAGAAAAGGTTTGAAATAGAAAATAGTGTTGTTGAGGTATGAGGAGGAAAATGTTAGCCTGCTAGCCATGACAACATCCCTGCAATGGGAAACAGCTGTTCAGGAGAGTAGATTACTGAAGTAAAAGTCATTTTGTTGCTTAAAACAGAACAGCCAACCTGGCAATAGGAACTGTTACTCATTTATAGGGCTTTTTTTCAGTTCTTTGAACACTATTCAATTGCAAATTAAAGATAGTGAAACAGATTCTTCTTTCAGTTGAACTGGTAGAAGTCCAACTAATTTCAGTAAATTGGCCTCTCCTTGGCTAAGGTCAGTTAAATGAAATTACTATGGATCTAGAGTGGAATAACTCAGGGAAGAAAGAATGTGTCCCAATAGCACATCATAAAACAAGGTTGTCAATCTTGCGATGGTATCTTTTGTTCATTTCAGTCTGGAGAATGCTGCATGTTGTTGTAACTTTTTGTACACAACATAGCAGCTGTTGATGTTGTTGGGGCTTTGTGAACATAAACTCAGCCTTTGAGGTGACAAATTTTTTGTAGGCCAACAAACAAAATTTAACAGATCTTATTGGGCATATGGGCTTTGTAGGAGTTTTTTTTTTTTTTTCAGGAAAAATATTTTAAACTGACAAAAATATGGGTGTGAGTATATTCAGTACTCTTCTCTGTCTTTATGGGACTCTTATGGATGTGTATCAGGAAGTTGTGCATTGAATTAAGGAAAGGATGCCAAAAATCATAGCCAAAGCCCAAAATACTCCCTTTCCAATATTCCAGTAGGTTCATCTGGGTACCTCCATGTTTGTGGTTACAAGAAAATAATGAAATACTTTGGAGCAAGGGCAAATTAATGATAAACTGAAGGGTGAATTTCATAGGCATGAATTTTAAGAAATATTTTTCTTTCTGGGAGACAAAAGGTGTCTCCAGGTTTCAACTGCTGCCATCCAGATGCAATATAAAAAGTGTAGCTGCAATTCATGCTATTTTCAGTGTGAAAGCCTATAGCCTCTCAGTATGCCTGGCTGCCAAGCCAGTAATGATACTCTGTTCCCCAGTCTACTCACCTAAACTTTTATCTGTCCTGGACAAAGCAAAGTTGTTCAGGAGCCCAGCTGTCAGAGACATGAAGAGGGGCTCAGAATTTTCCTGTGTCCATTGTATAGCTTTCCAGCTCTAATAGAGGAGAACAGTTGTGATTGGTGGGGATTCTTTCTCATATCCTCCTACAAACTAGATCTCAAATGATTTTCCTCCTTTGGACAAACACATTTTGGTTAACGTTAATGAGACTTATGTGAGCTTATAAGGACAGAACAGCTCAATAAGGATTCCTTACGCAGCATGATGATCCGTGTGTTGATTTAAGAGTGTATAATTGTATTCGTCTCTGGAATTTAATATAAAGTGCTCTGTGGCAGCAAGACTAGTAGTTGTGTTTTTTTCTTCCAAAAAGAAGAGGACATTGAAAGATCACTGCGATGGAAAATAATATGGTATAGTGATATAACTAAAGGTGATGAAGTGTTTGTCGCAGTTATCAGTCAAAAGATTGCATTAAAAGTAAGTCTTGTTTTACAAATGTTGATGCTGAAAGGACCACTAGACTTGAAAGTTTGTAGATACGCATAATTCATGAATTCCTTAACAAGATTTTCCAGACCATTTGACATATTTATACTACTGTCTATTTTTGCCAATTGTGTGGCCTTAGCTGTTTACATCCCGTTCCCAGAAGATGATTCTAATTCAACTAATCATAATTTGGTAAGTACTCTTGAACTTTTTTTTTTATATTTGTTTGCTATACTTTTAACTCGATGGTCATGATTAGCTGCTAGTATTTAAGGCTGTATTAAGTACAGATAATTTTAGTAAGAAAAAAATTGGTATATGATGATACTTTAAAATATATATGGAATTACTTTTTTTTAATTTTTAATACGTGCTCCCTTATGTGTTAAAAATATTTTTTTTCAGCAGTGCAATTATTCAGAGGGAAATGTACATTAATATTATGCTGCATGTATATGTATATTTGTGTGGTATAAAACCTTAATTTGAATTTCTATCGCTTATACTGGTTAAATATACACTTGCTGCCTTTCCTAGTATACTTTTCTAGTCTGTTTTCAATTTTTAATGGTATTAGCTGTGTATCTTAGTAGATATTTTAGTTTTTAATGAGGGGATGGTGGGAAATTTTACATTAGTACATTTTAAAGTGATAGGAACATCAAGGTGAATTTTAAAAGCAGTCAGCTGGTATAAGTGATCTTTCAAAAAAGGGATGGTATTGCAGTAAATAGTGTGTAGAGATGTATTTCTTTGAAAATAGTATACTAGTGTTGTGCTTGAAAATATATAATGAAAACTAATTTTGGTTTAATTCTCTATTAAAACTTATAAAGGCTATCACACTCAAGGGTAATATTGAATTACCTTCTAATAATTTCACTGTTCATATTAAACACCATCTTGAAATAGATAGTGGAGTTCAGCAGTCCTGTGCACTCAAAATCTGCGTGTGACTTTTCTAGGGGGAGGTGAGGTTTGTTCATGAAATAAGGAATTGGATACCAGTAAGTAGGTAACTTTGGATTAATTTACCTGGAAAAATTAGGTTGATATGAGGTTTTCTATTTATGAACACGTTTGTGTGAACATTTGTGGTGTGTAAGCTTGTTTATTTTCCTACAAGTAATTATTCTGTGTGTATGACCCATTTTATATTTTTTTTAATCAAGATTAAGCAAATATGGACAATAAAAAATGCTAGCGAAAGGCAGAATAATTCAGGTCAATGTAAAGAATGATTTCTGCAGCTGTGTATCTAGCCAACCAACAGTCTGCCCCCACCCAAGAAATTCGGGGCACAAATCTCCATAGCTGTCAATCCACCAAGAGATCCACTAATAACTAATTTCATAAAGCATTACATGAAAAGGGTAAAGCAGTTACTTGTGTCAGAGGCTAATCATTCTGCAAGAAATGTTTTTAGCATTAATTTTGTTAGGCTAATGTCTGGTATTTCTGACCTAATTCTACAGTGCGCTAGCATTTAGAAACGGACATTTTCATCTTTGGTGTTTTTTTTTTTTTTTTTGTGTGTGTCCGGGTTAGTCTAAGAAAATAAATTACTTTTTTTTTTTTCAGTTAGAGATCTTTATGGATTTTAAGTAGAAAGGGTCTTGAACACACCCAATTATATGTATATAAAGTTTACTTGGTTATTTAAATTCTCATTTTAAATTGGCATCCTGTTTATACTGGTGTTAAGTAATTCCACTAAGTTTACTCAAAGAACAGAATTTACCCTGACAATGTACTTTCAGGTACTCAGATTTAAGCAGACCGAGGGATCACACAAGCACAATCTGTGTACCTGAGCTAATAAATAGTTCTGGAATGAGCAGCATTGGCTTTTCTTATGACTAAGGTTCTACATCATGAAATACACTAAACAGTGGTCTGGGTTCACCTCTCTTCCTCTGGTATTTTACTGATGTTTTTCCTAGTGCGGACCCAATTCTTTTGTTGAACTGTCAGTGTGGATTAAATTGTGCTGTGAGGGAATAACATGGAAGAAATCTTCAGACTTGGCTTGGGAACCTGCTTGAATATGCATTTCCTGATGCCTGAGCTGTATGTAGAGATACGTATTTGAGAGAGAGGGCTGTCAGTTGTCTTGTAGTGGAAGTAGTGATTATTCTGTTGAGTAATGTTAAGATCTTTTGTGATACCGCTCTAAACAGACCAAATCTTAAAAATAAGATATAATATAAATAAAATATCTTATTTTTATTTATATTATATCTTATTAAAAATATATAATATAAATAAGATATAATATAAATAAAATAATTCTCTTTCATGAATGATGTGTTAGTACTAGGTGATACAAAACAATGCATTTCAAACAAAGCAAAAGTGCAGAGTTAAATTCAGACTGGACTGTGCTTGACCACTTTGCCTGTGTTCTGTGGGAAAGTTTATCAAATCCTTTGTCTAAAACACCTTGAAGTGTGTCTCTGGTGTGTGCCAGGAGAGGCGGGTGAAGGGATCCCCTTTTTCTGTACTTTGAATGGAGTAGTTCTCTCATGCTTTTCTATACTGCATAGAGTGTAACACAGACTAATGAACTTTAAAAACAGTTATTTAACTTGATCCTGAATTGTACTTGATTAATAAGTAGTCCCTAATCAGTTAATGTTCTTTCACAAGTGGGCCTGTTCTTCTGCAAGTAGGTGGGTGAAACTATTGTTGAACCAGAGAAGTTATTTTTCTCTTACAGAAGAACAGGGGCAGTGTACACTGGGATGAAATCCTCATAAGCTCACTACTTCATATTTTAATGTAGTTTCTTTCATCTGACTTCAGAAGTTTCAGGTGATCTGAACTTTCCATGCTTGATTCAGCTCTTCATTTGGCAGTGTTTCTTGTCTAAGCTTGATAAGAAGCAGTTTCTGGCAGGAAGGGTTCTCTGTATATGTCTATCTTCTGTTTCTGTCTCTTCTGTTTTTTCCCCCCATCTGTGGTATGTTATTTCCCTTCATGTCTTTTGTCTTTGTTAACTTCCCAGTCATTTCTTTCTTTCTTTCTTGTTATCTTTTGTCTCTGCCCTCTGGCTTCCCTCTGTGTTTACTCTTCTGTTTGTCCTCTTCTGCAGCATGTTTTGCTGTATCTCGCTCTCCCACCTCAATTTTTCTTTCTTGTATCATCCTGCTGTACCACGTTCTGTTGTCCTGTGCTTTGCCTCCTATTGACTTTCCCATTGGTCTGACCAGCACTGGGCTTCTTACTTTACAATGTGCAGGCAGACTGGCACGATAAAAGTCTGGATTTTGGCCACGATAAAGACACTTTTGGTTATTCTTTTTCTTTCATTTTTTTTTTTTTAATAAGTAAAAGTGAACTATAAGAAGGCATCCATCCATACAGAGTCTATGAAAACTACACTGCTGAAGTTTGAGTTTGAGGCTGCTTTGGGCATACTGCATCTCTTGTGACTAGACCCTGAAGGTTTTGACTGGGGACGCTGTTCTGCTTGAGATTGACAGCCTGTGCATTTTGGGAGGCTTACTTGGATAAACTACAGCAAATTGGCAAGTGCAAAGTCATGTGAGTAAAGGGCATGAATCTAATGCATAAAGAACTGGAACCCAATGATAATTAAAGACTATGCCCCTGATAGCTGGATTCTTCAGCCTTGTTTCTGACTACCATTGTCAGGGGGGAACCCTCTCAAGGAGTGAGGTTCTGCATTAAAAGAAGGTCTTTCCAGCCTGTGCTTACAGAGCTGGTCAGGTGATGGTCCTGGACATCATCTCTCCTTTCTCCCAGGCAGTTGGGACTGGGAGAGCATAGTGAGGGACACTGTTACAGAAAGGTAATGTTTGTGTCCTATCTTTCAGGCAAAGATTTCCTCTGTAAGTAGATTTAGGTGAATCTATCAGTGTCTCCAGCACTAGGAAAGCCAGTGTTGTCCCTGAATTCAGTTGTTCCTTCAATCTAGGGCACAGCAGGACAGTACTCTGAGAAGAACTAGCTGAACTCTTGACTTAAGAGGTGTCAGGCTTCCTATCCTTATCTCATTAGCAACCCCATGACTCATTCAGTTCTAAGGCCATGTGAGTAATTAATCCATCTATTGAAAAAGTTGGTTTTTACCTTGCACCCAGTTATCCTCTATATGTAGCTTATCTGAAAATACTGTTGCAGAATGTTACTGCATCTTTGAGGCCTGGGTCTCTGTCCTCATTATCAAAAAGCTATTTAGATTAGACGATGTTCTGTTTCTGATGTTTTTCTACCTTTGGATTCTTAGCTAATGGTCTCTCTTAATGCATCTGCTAGCTGGCATAAAACTCACCCAAGTAAACTTTTCAGGAAAGATGCAAGATAATTTGGACTTTAATGAAAATACTTCATTTTGCATACAGGAAAACACGATGGAGACATTGCAATGTATTGTATCTATTTAGCTAAGCACCTAACTACTGGTACTAAAGGCACCGGAGGTAACTATTTAACTACTGGAGCAGTGTGACTTATCTTTCTGAAAATTAGTAGTAAAGCTGTTTGATGGTTATTAGGTGAGACAATATACATCAGTAAGTAACCTTTGCACAATTGCAAGAATTCCTTAATAGATGACATTTCTGCAAGGGGATTATTAAAAAATGTTATAAAGCTGTACTCAGCCCTGTCTTCATATTTGAATTTGCTAATATTATGGGCAGCCCAAAACTTCAGTAGTATGCATTAGCTAATTATTATGGATTGCTTTGACTATTGTCAGTGCAGATCATGTATTTAGAAGACTTTTTTGCTTTGTGTTGTAACGCATACCTCTGCAAAATAGATGAAAAATCCTGCTCTGTCCTGCAGCCAGTTCCTAGGCCTATTCTGTCTGCTCTGCGCTATACCAGTAGAGTGAAATAGCTCTTGAATTTTCTTGGTAAACAAAATTGCATATGTCAAGTCCATCTGTAGGGCTTAATGAATGAGAAATTTTATTTCATGCTTTGTCTTAAGAAAAGGGACATTCCTGAAAGAAAGATATGACTGGCAATTTCCAACAAATAGAAATGTCACTAGGGTTTGTAGAGGTTTAGGAGTAACATAGACTAGTCCTTGTTCTTCTTTATTTTATTTTGTGTGCCCCAATACAACTTAGGATCTAGCTACTTCAGCACAGATAAAAATGGCTGTTTGAAGTGCAAGGGCATGAGGAGAAGGTTCACAACTTAGTTTTACGGGTTTCAGTTAATGACACTGCAGATAATTTACTTTTTGTTTGTTTGTTTGTTTTTAATGCAGGAGATAGCTTCTCAGTTATCCAAACCAGAAGGCCTTACAAAAAGATGTACTTAATCATTCCCATTTGAAAGGAAATATTTTTTCTATGTTGAAAGTTGCAAGCTTGTTCCTGTGGGGAATTCCTACTAAGGGCTTGTCTCTCCTTAAAAAGATTTGCTGGTAGTGCATTACTGGCAAACTGCCTAGGGAGATACAGCATACACCAGAAAGAGTTCTTTTTCTATTATAGCCTAAAGTCAGTCTCCCAAACAGAATTGTGCTGCACTGGTAGAAGGCTTTTTTTTTCCTGGTTTAATTGTGCTATGAAGAGTAGTGGTTCCCCACCCTTCTTTTCCTTTACTCCCTGCTTGGTAAAGGTATGCCTGCAAAATTTTAAAGTATAGGCTGGTTGCAATGAAAGTAAATCTGTGTACTTCCAAATACACAGAATAATCTTATTAGTTACTATATCAGTTGAATGGTCGGTGAGAAAGTAGTTAGATTTGACATTAAAATTGTTGTAATTAAAATCTAAAGGGAGCATTTAAGATGAGTGGGAGAAGTTTGTACTTTTCATACAAACTATTGGAATAGAGTAAAAGTTGATTTTTAAATCCTCTGA
Organism: Vanellus vanellus; assembly: GCF_965231255.1. Classification (NCBI taxonomy): domain Eukaryota; kingdom Metazoa; phylum Chordata; class Aves; order Charadriiformes; family Charadriidae; genus Vanellus; species Vanellus vanellus. The sequence goes on along the minus strand of NC_138914.1, from coordinate 17,299,276 downwards.
AAAAAACATGAACCCAGGTTATAAAACCAGTTTACTGACTGTATGTAAACAATGTGAATTACTAAGTTCCTCCAATGTCGAGCATGTAAATTTAAGAAAATACTGATCTACAGTTTTATTTGTTGACAATAGCTGCTATGCTAAAGGAAACCCTGAAAATTATTTCTGAAGTTTTTACTCAAAAAATGAACACATAAAGTTGCAAATCTTTACCTGTTGCCATGTATCAGTGCCACACCAAAAGTAGATTACCATAAATATTACTTGCACTTGCTTTATAAAACCTGTTTTGAAAATATGGGTGTTTGCTTTCTTTTAAAAACATGATTCATAGAAGAAGCATATTATGCATTGAGAACTGTGGGTTGTTTTTTTTGTTTGTTTTTTAAATATGGTCTGTATGTGAGCGATGTGTCTTGAAATACCGAAGAGTTGGGATCCATGGCTTTTGAAAGTGCTGGTCAAGGCTTGCTTGCTTAATTTGAGCAGAAAAGGAGAAGTTCTGAGTGCTTTTGAAAAGCTGGTCCCTGGGTACTTCAAAAGACTCATGTAGCTGTTAAGATCAACTGAAGTGTATTTTCTAATCTGGTGAGCTTTAATGACAAACTGTTTGCAGTGACGGTCAATTGAATGTATGATTTTGTTTACTGTTCATTTTGCAAGAATTCAAATTTCTTTATCCTGCTGTCATGCACCAAAACCTTTCTCTTGCTGGGCCATCTGGAAGGACAGGGCCATGAAGAAAGGTTAAATGAATATATAGTGATAGTGGGAGAATGTTAATTAGAATGGATTTGCTTTTCAATGTTAGGTTGTTTTCTTTGTTATTGCGTAATCCTCGGCAATAAAATTTTCATTTAATGAATTGCAAATACAATATCATCCCCCCTCCTCCCCCCTCAGAGGAGATTGAGAGCATGCCCTTAGTTCCTGCTTGTATAAATTCCACTTGGTAGCACCGATTAGCAGCTTACTGTTTGTGTTTTTTCATAGTAACTTTTATGAAGAAAAATGCTTTTGGAATGCTTGAGGAATGCCTTGACGAAACAGAATGTGATTCTTGTCAGAAACCTAGGTGCTTGACTTCAGTACTTAAAACCAAACTTTTAAATAAAGGTTTGAGATTTATGCTCAAAATTTAACTATGAAGTTACATTTTCAATGAAATCAACACAGCTGACCAGGGTACATCATTTGCCTGCTCAGTGTTAGTAAGCAGTATTCTAGAATAATACTGTAGTGATTGGTAGTGATATAAAACTTTGAAATGATGAGCAGATCGATTTGCATGGATTTATTTATATAGTCATGGACCAATTTTATTTTTCCTCTTATTTAATATTAAAAGATGATATACGAGTACATTTTCAATTTTGTTGCATGGCTAAAAGTTTGGGCAGTGTCAAACTCCTCTGTTGCCATTACGTGATGGTTTTCACAGTGGTCACTATTCATGTGGGTAGAGAGCTGCTAACAAGTTTGAAAACTCGTAGAATTATACCTTTTAATAATGTTTGAATCTTGCTGTTTGTTACTGTAGTAAATCACATAATACAAACTGTGATCAGTGTTGGTCAGTAGAGCAGAAAGGATGTTGTTAGACAAAGAACTTGCTGAAGAACAGAATTTCATCTTCAAATATGTTTTTATTGCATGTTTTCTAAGCAACTAATATTTGATGTATCTTAATTGAGGAAAGTGGTTCAGCCCAAATATTTATTTGGCCAATTGTTTTAGTTGTCCTCTTCTCATATGATACAAAACAGGTAGTATGTTGAATTTTATCACACTTGACAGCTTAAATACGTCGTACTGAACTACTAGGTTGCATTTCAGTAAAATTTTGTGGAACGTCCGGTGGAACAAAGGAGCATACAGAACCAGTTACATTTGTATAGCATAAAGGCTGAAAAGCTTTTTGCAATGTAAGAACATAAACATAAGAAATGCTTGTTAATAAGGTTCAGTAGTCTAATAATTATATTTTTCTGTGTTGGCTGACGGTACTGCAGCAGTGCAGCAGCCTCCAGCAAGATCAGATCTTATGCCACTCAGCTAATCAGAAAAATGCAGTCCTTCCAAGGTACTCAGCAAATACCCCAAAGCCATATTATGTTTATCAGACATTTTGTTAGTGCAGTTTTACTCTGATGGATTTACTATGATGCCATTACATTTTTTTTTTTTTTTAACACTCATCCAGAATCCTTTAAAACACATACCAATGATGTATGGCATAAGTCAGTTATTCTTCATAAAATGAAATTTAAGTAATTATATGCTTATCTTCATCCCAAGAAGATGTAACAGTTCTGAGTTCAGGTAGCTTTTATTGTTCAATAACTTATTTGCTGTAGCAAAGGAAAAAGCTGAAAGAAAACAGCCTCCCACATTATGTAAATCTTTTATATTTGTTAAAATAAGGTCTCAAAATCTCTTGACACCACTGACTTCAGAAAAAGTAAACGCAAAAAAAATCGGTAATAAAAAGGAACAATGTTTAACCCAAATGTACCTAAAAGTCTCATGGTATTAAATGATGCTTACTACAACCTCTGCTCTGATTGCTTGCTAGAGGAAAGATGAATACTTCAGGGCACAAAGTCTCTGTGACTGGCCTGCGTTTGTAGTGCAATGCAACTACCTCTGTCTCCTGTTGAAGTGCCTCAGCTGCCATAATTCTTGATGCATAGTATAGAACAAAGTTTCTCTAAATTCTAGTACCAAACTGACTGGTACTTAAACATTTTTACACTTAATCTTAAATATAATGAAGCTATCACATTTAATTGAAATTCCCTAAAACATGGCTTTGGAAGAGGTCATGTCATTTTACTGGCTAATGATTCAGTTTTATGTTTGCATTGTCGTGGGTGTGTTGGTGTAAGCCCATCTTAAGACCAGGCATGCGTGCCAGATGTATTCTTAATACAATAAGAAGACCTTACACTGAACTTTGAAACTTGCTGGACACTCTGAAAGCTTAACACGCATAGTTAATGCAGATTGAGCATAGGTAGACTGAATGTGCACAGACCTTTTCTGTCAGCGTAAGTTAGATTTGTGACTTTTTTTAAAAGGACTTTGTCTCCTGTTGTAAAAGACTATCAGCTGCTTCTTCTCACATCTATGTGTTCCCTAAGCACTGTATGTCTGAGAGCATTTATTGATGTGGCTGAAAAAAAATATGGGCCACAAGTTGTGATACAGCTCTGGTTGCTCTTCCATGAGCTTCCTATTAAAAAGGGGGGGGGGAGGGGAAGCTTTTGCAGTCATGTGCTATATGTGTATCTCTTTGAACCTGTAACTTCTAAGTGCATCTGATTTCAACTAAATACTTTGAAATCTTTGTTTCTGCTGTTATTTTTACATGTTCTTTTAGAACAGGAAGAGAGAAACTTTGTGTTCCCTCTTTTCCCCAAAGGCAGGCTGCAGCAGGAGTCAACATGTCATACCAAAACTCATCAACCAATACCAGGCTGTAGGGATGAGGCTTTATTAATTTTCATACTTACAGAACTATTTGTCTCATCTAAGAGGAACACTGAATTATGTGGGTTGAGGAAGTAAAATGGTTTGTTGCCGTAGCAGAAAGGGTAAGAGAAGGTAGGTAAGATGCTAACCAAGAACTTCAGAAATGAGCATTGAATTTCTTAGTTTGCCCCTAAGTTCTTGTGTGTTCTTGGACAGGCTATTTACCTCTTTAGTAATTTAGTTTCCCACCTATAAAATAGTTTTCTGTTTTAAAAGGATATCAAAAGGAAAAGTAAGTTTGAGGCTGTGAAAAATTCAGATGTGGTGATAGGGAGTTCTCTTAAAGCAGTTTCTTATTTTGTCTTTATTTGGAAATGGTTTGCCTGACTTTCTGGTGAACACTTTCTGGTGAATTTTGTTGTCAGAGGCTGTATTTTAAGTTTGAGAATGTAGACTGTTTTGGCAGCAAATTTTGGCGAAGAAAAAATGATTGGTAGTGGCAATATAGGAACAGAAGGAACAGCCACTGTTCCCATAGTGATACAGCAAAAGCAGTGACATTTAGGTAAACAGCAGTAGGAGAGGAAATTTGGGGGAGTTAATGTTAGATGTCTCAGAAGATACAGTAAGCTTCCATACGGTGTTTCATGTGTATCTGAAAATGCTAATGTTAAGCTTCTATTTGTTATATTAGTAGCACAAGCATCCTTCAATGCTTGTTTGGTGGGAAGTTCAGTGACTTCCTTGAACAGGTGATCTGTGAATGAAACCAAGGCAGGCAACATCCCATTCAGCAGAAATTGCACATAGCAAAAGAAAGCATGATATTTTGAGTGTTCACAAATAGGCTCATGTGAACTGTCCAGCTGGTGGGAATGGCACCACTGAAGGTGTTTTTAGCATGACTGTGTGACACACAGATGACAAAAGTATTTCTGGAAACCCTTGTAGCAGTGCTACTATTCATCCTACTTGGGGCTAAGAAGTATGTAATATTTGGATCATAGAATCACATAGAATGGTTTAGGTTGGAAGGGACCTTAAACATTATCTACTTCCAACCCCCCTGCCATGCCAGGGACACCTTGAGTTTCTTTTGAATTCTGAGCAGCTGTGTCTTATCACACATACTCTGCTCCAAATAATCCACATAATCGTAGAATGATTCTATGATCCAAATATTACATACTTCTTACCCCCAAGTAATTATTTTAAATATATGTATGAAAGCTCAAATACAGGACCTTAGTACTCGTTTTACTCAATGACTGCTAGGGCTGAGGCATTGCACGAAGTTGTGTGTACCTCTCTGTGTAGTGTTCAGTGCAAATTCTGTAATCATGTGAGGACTTTAGCTTGCAGACTAAGCAAATAACTAGGTGGCTAAAATTTTCATTTTTGTAATAATAATAGTTTGAAATAAAGAAGTGTGAAGTAGGAAGAATAGGGCATTGAGTGCAGGGTAGGAAATGAATTTCAGACAAAAGTTGTGGGAGAAGTAGAATTCTGGAGACTTTTTTACATTGAAACTTTCAGGAAAGTTAAATCATGGATTAGATAAACTGTCTTCTGGAGTGTTGCACAGTAAGGGGGATGGGAGTGGGGATGAAGAGCACTGACTATTGGAATTAGTGTCCACACAGGGACTCTGTGCAGGGGTTTGTCTCATCCCCTTTGTCCGTGTTTGGGACTGTGACTGCTTCAGAAACTGTCAGAACGAAAGCAACAATTGGAAAGGCTAATGGAAAGAAAAGTGAACTTAAAGGAGCAACTGCACAAAGACAATATATTTTAGTATATTAGAGTGTGGTATGACATAACATGTTTTAATAAATAATCTGAATGAGCTTGACCCATTCTTTGAACAAAGGTAACACTATGCTAGATTGTCTTGCACGTGCTTAGTTCTGTTCCAGTGAAAACAGGGTGAAGATTTACAGATGATTTGGAGGCCTTGATACGAGTGGGTGTTCACTGAATGGAGGGTTTCCAGTGAAGGGTTAAGTAACATGGGTCGTAAGCAATTAGAATTGTCTTTTTCTTGCCTTTAAACAAGTGTAGAGGTAACAAAATACAAATGTGTTAGCAGATAACCTTCAGGCAAATTGATCATGATGACTGAGTTAAGAAAACTATAAATTTCTGGGCTGAGGATACTGGAAGTATTTAAAGAGATGGATTAAAGCTCTGTGCTTAAGGGCTCCTGTGCAATAGCTGTTTTCTAATGGTTAGAGGAGTGATAAATTGTCAAGGATGCATCAATGTCCTTCATAGAACATTTATCAATATAGATATATTTCTAAAGCATATGGTTACACATGGAAGCAAATTAGATGTGTTATTTTGTAGCTAGATTACTTTGTAAAAGTGTACTTTGAAAATGACTATTTTGCCCATAAAGAGAGTATCTTTAAGTTGAGGTGGTGATGCTGAAAAAGGCTTAATTAACCCATGTGTCAGCTTCCAGTTGCAAGACAAATGCAGTCTTTTTGGATAGCAAGATTCTGTGTTCAGAAGTGTTGGTTTAACTTCTGTATTCCATCACTTAGTATAAAAAGATCACAGAATGGCTTGGGTTGGAAAGGACCTTAAAGATATGTTGTTTCAACCCTCATGCCGTGGGCAGCATTATCTTCTACTAGATCATGTTGTTCAAAGCCACATCTAACCTGGCCTTGAACACTTCCAGGGAGGGTGTATAAACAGTAATGTTATTTTCTTTGATGTGTGACTTTGTGAACTACTACGAAAACCACAAAATACTTATGAATTTGCTTTTACAGAAGTACAAAACTTTTAACATTCCTTATTCAGAAGTTTCATCTCTAATAAAGAACAGGTTTTACATGTAGATAGTTCATTATTTGGATTTGGGATCTTTGGAGTGTAGAATTTATTTTTGTAAGTTGAATGTGTGCACATTTAATTTTTTTTATGAGTCAGGGAAAAGAAAGACCAAACCTATGTGCTCAAGTGCATGTCAGAAGACATAAGTCCTGTGAAGAGGATTTAGTTTCTAGAAGAGATCGTCAAACTCTTCTACCAAATATGTAAACCACATTTTTGCTGAATGTGGAAGAAAAAGCGTAAAACACAAAAAATGTTCTTTAAATCTTCTTCAGACTATTAAAAATGCAAGTGAGTACGGCCGTTTTATATTACAAAACTTTAATATATTGTATCAGACTTGTTTCCAGCATGGCATTTTGAAGAGTGGCTAATATTAGCTAGTAATCTCATGTCTGGCAAATGTGAAGGACAAATTAAGGTGCTAGAGGTCCAGGTACTCAGGCTATTTTCTAGTTAGTTGTTTACTCATTCCCTTTTCCACTTTTTGTCATTCTTCATGAGAAGAAAGCTGGTAGTGGAGGCTCCAAGCTGATATTTCCACCATAATAATGAACTTTTTTTCTTGGCAAGTGGTGGAAGCTCATCTTTCTTCTGTGAACTAAATCTTGAAGGATATGAACTGATAGGTAACCTCATCAACTATCAATGAACTTAGAGGATTTTGGTGTCTCTTTATAGTCATTGTCTGAACACTCATAGTCTGCATAATTATAGAGTAAGGTGCTGATGCCTGCTCTTTACTAAGCTATTAGGGAGGTCACTGAAAACAGACATACTTCAGTTTCCTGGGCAAGGGGCAGATATGTGGGCTCACGTTTGTCTGGAGGAGGCATTTCCTCAACTGACAAGCAGCATTCAGTGTGCCAGACACTCCAACACAGGGTCAGCACTCAGCATGTAAGGTGACTGTGAAACATCAGCTATTTCTGCATTGTACAATTTGTAACCCCTTCTCAGTATGTGAAGACAAAACAGGGAAGTCTTAGGATATAAGAGCACAACTTTTCCTACTGTTTCTCTAAAGCTCTGGAGGAGTAACCGTGAGTAAAGAAAGTCCATGACCTTAACGTCCCTGGGTTTACTGTATGAAGGGGCATTTCAGGACACACCCTACAAAGCTGTGATCATGTATTTTAGCAAAGACTTGCAAAGCTGCAAGTGCTTCCTCGCTTCTACTTGCTGTTACTCCAGTCATGAATAGTGCATGTTAAAGCCCTACTGGAATGAAAGAAAATCCTTGAATTTGAATGTTACTATATTTTTTTTTAAGTTTGTGGTGGAATATCTCTAAAAATCTCTGAAAAGGCTATCTGTAGGTGTTTATCTTGACTCAGAAAGGGAAGTTAAAAAGGCTTATTTTGTTTTGAGATGTAAAGCTCTTTTGAAGAAGTCAAAGGTTCTGGACATCTGTATGTGTCATGAATGAAGCCAAATTGCTTGAAGATTTGAGTCTCTTCTGCATTTTAACAATGTGACAGCTTAGCAGCAGTAATGGTGCTAGATGCTTCACTAGAAATGGATTTTATAGCTTTGGTTTGTAGGTGAAAAAAGATTTCATGAAGAGCATTAAAACATTAAAGAATTTTATCATTCTATCTAGAAGATGACAGATGGAAATTTTTATTTTAAAATTATTATTTATCCTTAAACTAAATATCAGTCTTTGTACCTCTTCCTGTATTGATTTGATTAGAAATTATTGGGTGATGCTCTTAGACAACCCCAGTTGCAGAGTGAATCATCTTATGCCACCTTTTGAATGGCTGCTCATGTTTTAAATTAATGCATTTCTCTTGCAGTTAAGACATGTTAAACATGAACGCTTAAAGTATAATGACTTAGCTAATGAGTGATAAACTGCTGTGGTCTTATGATCACATGAAAATACCTGACTGCCATGGAGTAGACAAGTTTTCAGCTTTCAGATTGTGGTTAGTTAAACGTTAGAATTCTTATAACTCTGAGTAGGATATAGTCTCAAGGGATTGCACTTTTTTAAACCAAGCCTAGAGTGTGGATATCGTACATAGAACTTGCCTTTCTAAATAACTAACTTCATAATGCAACTACTGTGCCTGTTTTCAAATCCGAAGAAGCTTGTTTAAGTTTGTATTTTGCCATTTGTAGTATTAATTCTATTGTGGATACTTTGTTGCATCTAGTTGACTTTTTCCTAAGGCTAAATACCAAAGGCTGTGCTCCCCAGAAGAAGATTGAAGAATTCACTCACCTTTGAAAACCTATGGATAAGTACATGTACAGCAAAATTGTCAAAAAAATCAGAGGGAAAAGTCACAGTGGATTAATTTTTGATAAATGTCATAGCTTCATGATGGAATTAACTCTGTCAGTAACTGTTAGTTTGATAAAAATTTGAGAATTGATTCCCTAATTTATTAGTCACGTGTTACATGTATATTCACTCTGCCAAAATAATTGGGTTCTGGCACATTTTATTCTATAGCTCTTCCTAATACAGTTTTTCTTCCCATACTAATAGATTTTTATAAATAGTGAAATTTCAATGCTGAAAATAACACTTCAAAATACATTAAAATAGGTGAATGGTTTCCCTCAACTTCAGTAATAGTTTGCTGCTGCTATATTTTCCATTAACACATGCAATGATTACTTGATAATTTGGTGCTATATCTATTCAAGCATGCTTTGCATGAGTTAAGAAAAATATCACATATTTTAGCTTATGCAAAATCACAGCTAGCAACTATAAGTGGTAACAAGCAGTAAAATGTGTGCTATGTCATTTACAGTGACCTTCACTGCTGGGAATAACTGTAAGAAAAAATATCTAAGACATGCTTAGAAATTCTTTGTTTGGAGGGCTAAATCTGGCCTGTATTCTGCTGTCCTAATTGTACATAGTGATTGGAGGCCTTTTCAGCTTGGACAGACACAGATCTTTCAAAGGGCAGAATCAAGCACTCAGTTTCATTTTGTATTTCACAATACTGTATATACATCAGCCTACAACAGAGCAATGTGTTTGTTCTAAGCTATAGATTTCTAGTCTGCATACATTGTTTTTATGTAAATTTGACAAGCACATATGCCTCTAAAAAGGCCTAGATGTTATTTTATCAATAATTTAAGCATCATAATTAGTTGGAAGTTAAATGTCAAGATTTTTCTTTCAGATTGGATGTACTCCAAAATTAACTTGGTCATGCTAGAAGCAACTCTGTGTTGTAGAAAGATTTTCCTTCATGTAGGAACAGCAAATTTTAACAGCTGTACTGGGTCACAGCATCAAGCCCCCAGTCCTAGCTCTAGTACCGTCAAATAGGGGATGCATGGGGAATGAAATAAAAGCACAGTATTGGATCCAGCAGTCCTCATCTCAAGAACTTTCTGAGGCAGAGGTAAGGTCTTTGTGTTTAATGGTTTGAAATGAGATAGTACACATCACAGTTAATAATAATTCAGTAGCTTCATGCCATACTTTCTTTAAATGTTTTGAGAGAACATCATCTGGTCATTGTGCTTTCTTATTATTTGTTATAATTTTTTTCTAAAGATGTTTCAGCTGAGATAAATTTTCTAACATTTCCCCCATAAAAAAAAACAAAAACAAACAAAAAAAAACCAAAAAAAAAACAACCAAAAAAAACCCACAAAAAAAAAACCAAAAACACACAACCAACAACCCAACCCTTCCACGAAGGAGCAATCTTCCACTCACCTGCAATTTTCTTGTTACTCTTTCCGTTGCTCCTTTAACAGGTTATTTTCTTCCTTTATGTCACTGTAGTAGATATTTTTTGCTTTTTCTTGTAAGGAAGTCAAATTTAAGAATGCAGTGGTTGTTGCTGCAGAGGTATTCTTCAGAAATAATTTTTTGAACCAGAACTGTTCATGACATGATGACATTTGGATTCCTTGGAAAGGTGATCTGAGATGCAGTCATGTATAGTGTATCATAATTCAGTATTGCATCAGATTGATTCTGACCCGGTATTTACCAAGTAGTGATGCAAGTTACTAGAATATTCTGAAGCACCTCTCCTATGAGGACAGGCTGAGAGAGTTAGGGTTGTTCAGCCTGGAGAAGAGAAGGCTCCGGGGAGACCTTATAGCAGCTTTCCAATACTTAAAGAGGGCCTACAGGAAAGATGAGGAGGGACTCTTTATCAGGGAGTGTAATGATAGGATGAGGGGTAATGGTTTTAAACTGAAAGAGGGTAAATTTAGGTTAGATGTTACGAAGACTTTCTTTACCCTGAGGGTGGTGGGCACTGGAACAGGTTGCCCAGGGAAGCTGTGGATGCCCAATCCCTGGAGGTGTTTAAGGCCAGGTTGGATGGGGCTTTGAGCAACCTCGTCTAATGGGAGGTGTCCCTGCCCATGGCAGGGGGGTTGGAACTCGATCTTCAAACTCCCTTCCAACCCAAACAATTTTATGATTGATTCTATGATATCTTTTAAAAACTGCACTTAATATTATCTTGTCTGTTATTAATCTAATGCTTATTTTGGCAAATGCAAAACTAGTTGAAGTATTTTCTTTGTCAGATGTGAACTAGAATCCAGCAGCAAAGTTGATACTGATACTGGTCTGATTTTCCCACTCAGCTGCCCCTGCAATTTAAGAGTTACTTTTTGCTTACTGCAACTACCTCCCCAACATCTTATTTTCTTTGTTTCTGAGATTCTGAATTGTAGCAGTATTGTGTAATGGAAGGGGTAGTAAGAAAAGTGCATTTTGAGATGGTAGCAGCTGTGATCACAATATATCTGCTTCTTCTATACCACAAGTAAACAGGATATGCATGTGGAACTTCCTACCTCATTTAGGGCTGTCAGCTATGCCTCTTAGCATATTTCACACTGTCACAAGTTTCTCATTTTAATTGTATCATTTCACTGTAGCACTTTGGAGTAATTTTATTGGTGGAATGTAAAGCCGGTAGATCCTGGACGAATTCTAGTAATGACTTTAGCTAAATCAGATTATATCCAGCTATTTAAATACAAGTTTTGCACATTACTGGTAAAGATACCGCGTTGCATATAGCTACATATAATGATTGCTCTGAACACTGCTCCTGAGTATACTGTGCTTGCAGTATTACTCATAGAAGTATATTGTAGTATTATGAAATATCTTCCTAGCTTATTTGTTAGTAAATAGAAGCATATTCCATATCACGCCATCATAAATTTGTTCATATTCTCTGGCGGTTTTTGAAAAGAAGGCAGCCAGTAGTGAGGAAGGTAAGCTACAGAACAGTGAAACATTTGTTTATGAATCAAAATGTGTGGTGGATACAATTTAACAACTATTTCTTGATTTATTTTTTGCCCTAAGATTTTAGTCTAATTTGGTATTGTATGTTACTGATTATTGTGTAGTTTTCTTAAAAACAATTTTCTATTACCAGATTACCAAATTAACAGAGGTATACAATAAGACAATAGCATATTCTTAGTCTTAAGAGATAATGAAAGAAGCTAGTGATTCTAGCTGAAGTAGGAGGAGGAAAACACAGTTGGACTGAAATTGGTCAACAATAGGCAGCAGCTATTGAAAGAAAAACAACTGTTCTGTTTTCAGCCTACTTAAACTATCTTCATTACCTGATGAATAGTGAATTAATTAAGTAGTCAGCATGTAAGTATTTAGGAGAAAATAACACATTGTAGTTAAACAATAGAAAACGGAAGTTCAGTTAGAATTAAATTGTGCCAAACTATGTTTGTTTCTGGCTTTTTTAGAAATCTATCCTCCCTCTTTGCTTCCTAAAAATAAGAATATTTGTAGAAGTGTTGAAGGCCTGAAGGGGACAGTACTCCAACCCCAATTCATAAACCTGCTTTTTCCCAGTCCTGTAAGAGATGATGATAGCAATCCAATCGCTTTGTTTTTTTTTCCACTGAGATTGACCAAAGTCTCTGTGTGAGGTCTAAATTGATAAAATCTTCCTAATTATCCATTGGAAGAGCTTTGGGATACTGTTCAGATATGCTTTTCATAACTGTGATGCTAGATTTGCTAGTAGAAACACTGTTTGGGAAGGAGGAATGGGAATGCTTCTGGGGAGCAATCTTCATTATCAGGTCCTTCTTTTGGCCTACAGATCAAGTGTTGTCTATCTCAGTGTTGCAGTGGTTCTAATAAATGAATGTCCAGGCAAGATATGAAAACATGTATTGCCCTCTTAGTGAATATATATCATTTCACTTATACTTTTCTTTTTCCAGCTTGTCAAGCAGTGGTGTTATCCTTCAGCTATCCTGGCCTTCACAGAATCATTTAGGTTGGAAAAGACCATTAAGATCATAGAGTCTAAACATTAACCTAGCATCGCCAAGTCCACTACTAAATCCTGTCCCTAAGCACAACATCTACACGCCTTTTAAGTACCTTCAGGGATGGTGACTCACCCACTTCGTTGGCCAGCCTGTTCCAATGCTTGACAACCATTTTAGTGAAGAATTTTTTTTCCTAATATCCATCCTAAACATCCCCTGGTGCAACTTGAGGTCATTTCCTCTTGTCCTATCACTTTTTACTTGAGATAAGAGATTGACCCCCACCTCAGTACAGCCTTCTTTTCAGTTAATTGTAGAGAGTGGTAAGGTCTCCCCTCAGCCTCCATTTCTTCAGGCTAAACAGCCCCAGTTCCCTCAGCTGCTCCTCATAAGACTTGTGCTCTAGACCCTTCACCAGCTTTTTTGCCCTTCTCTGGACATTCTTTAGCACCTCAGTGTCTTGTCTTGAGGGGCCCAGAACTGAGCTCAGTATTTGAGGTGAAGCCTCACCAAGGCCGTCTACCGGGGGGTGATCACTTCCCTTGTCCTGCTGGCCACACTATTTCTGATACAGGCCAGGATGCTGTTGGCCTTCTTGGCCACCTGGGCACACTGCTGGCTCACGGTAAGCCAGCTGTTGACCAACACCCCCAGCTGCTTTTCCACCAGGCAGCTTTCCAGCCACTCTTCCCCAAGCCTGTAGTGCTGCATGAGGTTGTTGTGGCCCAAGTGCAGGACTGGCACTTGGCCTTGTTGAACCTCACACCATTGACCTTGGCCCATTGATCCAGCCTGTCCAGATCCCGCTGTAGAGCCTTCTTACCCTTGTGCAGATCAACACTCCTGCCTAACTTGGTGTCGTCTGCAAACTTGCTGAGGGTGCACTCGATTCCCTTGTCCGGGTCATTGATAAAGATATTAAACAGACCTGGCCCCAATACTGAGCCCTGGGGACTACTATTTGTGACTGGTCGCCAATATTATAATAAATATTTTCCATTTATATAGGGATGTTGCATTGTAATTTAAGGGAAATAAGTCTTAATACTGCATAAAAGTAATAAATGAAGGTGAGAAGCCAGGTAAACAAGCTTAGAAAACTCCCTTTCCATTATAGGAATGATAAAGAAAAATTCCTCATGCTTTTAAATTCCTTATTTGCCAGGAGCATCTCTGGTTGCTTGCAGATAAAAGAAATGGATCCTGTTTTGTGTTCGCTGGTTTGTAATTTAATGTACAGTTTAGAAAGTCCTCAGTGGTTAATGTCTTCAGAACTACTGCTTTGGAAGTCTGTCACTTTTATTCAGGCAATTGTTATCCCTGTGGTTGATCTTGTTTCAGTAGAGTATCTGTGTGTTTGTGTGCACATGCATGCACATAAATATACATATATAGTATAAGTTTCTAAGACTATACATATGATACCACATCAGTCCAGAATGATTCCTGTGTGAGAAAAGAGCAGTGGGTATGTAGAAAGTTTTTAACACAACTAGACCAGTCAAAACGGTCACTTGTTGTCCTAATTTTGTTTTGGGCTGGTAGATCTGCTGAGAGAATAACCAGAATTTCTCTTTTGCCCCTTGTTTCTTTCCCTTACCTTGATTGCTGAATGTAACTCAAACTTTAATTGGGAGATTGTTCTAATTCCTTGAAAAAAGCTCTCTCTTTAGCAGATACTGCTGAAGTATGTAGTAATCAGTATGGTAATGATGAAACTATGTTACAGAAATTTCTTTTTCCATTAAGATGCTTTTGGATCACTGGTAATAGCTTCTATGACTTCTCAAGTGCTACAGATTACTACTAAGGAGCCATCTCACAAGCAACTATGTTGCTTGTCTAAGATCAGCCGACTCAGGGAGGAATCTCACAGATTATTCATTTCAGCTGAGTTTTGTGCCTTTGTCTGTAAATGTGCATCTTTTAGGAGACTAGGCAGGAATCAATGAGCTAACCAGGTCTGGTTGATGTACCCACACTATGTAGATAAAGGACTTTGGTAACTTAATATTGGCATGCCGCAGTTTAAAATAAAGTTTCCACGCAGGATGCCGATGAATTTCAGTTGCCCATGCTACATACCCTGTTGGGAACCTAGGGGGGAAAAAAAAAGTTACTAGAGAACAGGGAAATATATTCTGAACACATATATAATTTTCTAGTCTCTATAAATTACTGTGTTTTGTACTACTTTTACATTAGTTTTCTGTGGTTTTGGGTTTTCTGTCATCCCTCAAAATGATGATTAATGTATCTTTGAAATTGTTACCATAATTTTTTATATAGTACAACTTGCTGGTTTTTCAAAAGTAAAAAGTTATTCTGTGCTGAAGGCTGATGGCTGTAAAAGCTCTTGTACTCATTAGAGTCTTCATTTAGCTCATCAGTCAGATGTAACTTTCATTTTTATCTTCAGATGTAGACAACAGCTGGGAGAGGAATGCTCTGGTTGCTTTCATTGCAGATAAATACTTCAAAAATCATTAAAGAGAAGGTGCTCTCATGCTGAGGAAAAATCCTGCTTTGTTGTCTGGCCTTCTGTGAAAATGTAGATGATTTTGTATGTCTCACTAGTATTAACGTTATCTGTTACAAATCTGCTGACTACCTCTAGAAGAATAAACCTGCAGTTTTTTAGCATTATTCTCAGCTATCATAATGTCATTTTATTCCTCATCAGCATCCCTTGCAAACAGCATCTTACACAGTGAGCTTGCAACTCAAAATCTGTGTATTAATCCAGTTTTGTTTGGGGGGTTGAAGGGGGAAGAAATAGCAAAGTTCTTACTGGATGCTTTGTGTGGAATTACTATCAAGGTCATATACAGTAGGAAATGCAGTGAATATAAAAATCAGTTACTTGATATTATAGTCTAGAGGCTTTTTGCTTTGGACCAGAACACTTCTAAAATTTTAGTTTGTGTCAAAACTTTGGCTCATATGAAGATTTTCTGGATAGCTTGTAAAGAGTTGTCAAGTTTCTATAGCCAGATGTCTGTTTTGCAGTGGCAAAACCTATTAAATACCACGTTACACAAAGTCAAGATGCTTATGTGTAATCTGTGATTCTCTCTTTGAGTCTTTTTCTAAAGTGAGATTCCTACTATCACATTTAATCAACTCTAGTAGTATAGAATTTGCTTGCTCCATCAGTAGCTTTATGGAACATTTTTAGGCAATAATGTACTGTGATATGCTGAAACTATAATTTATTTTTCATATTTTAAATGGTGACAACATAGAAAAATAAGGCAATTATGTTTAATTTAACACAAGGTTTAGCAGTTAGCAAAGGGGGCTCATCACTAGAAGTTCATAAAACAAGTGCTTTTGTATTTTAGTCTTTATTCTAAAATTAGTTACATGATTGGGGATTTAAAAGGTCACTAGTAAATACATATCTGAAATATTCATTTATGTCTTAGCTGTAGAGTTTGCGATTTGCAGCCTAATTTCAGATGTTTAGCTGCAATAAGAACGTGGGCCATCACCTTTTAACCATTGAAGTGTCAATGATCTCCCAAGCTTTTCAGTGGTTTTCAATACCTGAGCCTGCAATTATGGTGGAGGGGGGACAGAAGGATCCTGGAATGTGGATACTTTGACTGACAGCAGAGACAATGCATAAAAATTATGTTGTATCATTTTACCCGTCCTTTATTCAGAACGTTGCTGGAATTGAGGTGCGGTTGCTTTCTTACTATACTGTTGAATTTGCTTTTGGAATTCTTAGGGGGGATTTAAAGATCATGTAATTTTTAAGTTTTCAGGTGTCAAACTGTGCCATGTAATGGGAATTTATATGCACATGAGTTGTGGTCCTCAGTGCCTGTTTTACTTAGAAAGGTCTATCACTTTTTAAAATGACAGTCTCACACCATATTTGCTTCATAATTACTCTATTTACCAGTTCTCTTGAACTATCAATAAACTTGCATATATAAGGAAGTTATAGACTTCATTTCAGAGGTGGGGGGGAGGGGAACCCCAAACCTTCCAAGAATAAAAACCATACAGAGAAGTTTTGGATACAGACAACTGTGCATGATGAACTTCCTTTATTGTAGCAATATTTTTTTCTTCTTTAAACATAAGGCTTTGGCATATCTAATGTTAAACTCATTTTAATGTTTCTTTAAAATCCCAGACTTTATTCATAATATCTGTTCTGATTTTTCAAAGAGCACACCACATCTATTGTGGTAGAACCAAAGTAGTCTTCTGAGTTTTTTTTTTTTTTTTGTGAGATTTTGTCACTTTTATGATTTCTTTTTTTGGAGTAGGTTATTCACTATGAAATTTCAAGAAAAGAATTAAATGTTGAGAACTGTAAGAATGAACAGCTAAAATGGCCAAAAAAAAATATCATGAAGGTAACTATGAACTTTCAGAAATCACTTTTGTTCAGTGTGGTTGATGCCCACTGAAACATTTAGTTCATTTTTCTTCCTTCTTTTAAGCATCAGCTTCCCATTTAGTTTCTTCAGTGTCTTGAATGAACAGTAAAATTTAGGAGAGTGAACGTGTCAGTTTACTTCCTATCCATTCATTGTGAGACTTGGGCAATATACTTGAATTCTATTAGCCAAAATCTTAGTAAATTCTTCCCTGTTTCCTGAATATATGATCTGTGCTAGCTTTCCAGCCTGGTAAATAGGAGAGTTTATTGCCTATTGAATAAGAGGCTGGGTTATGAGTGTACAAGCATTTAGCTAACCTATCCTATTGATTTTAATGAGCATATTTAACTGTTAACAGTATAATTTAAGGGATTGTAATCTGTCTCAAGATGTTAATTAAAAATAAGTAACTCGAAGATGTAAGTTATGTACTTTTCTGTACTGCTTATTTAACACTGGACTCCATTTAAAAGGGGTTAAATGAACAAATGATTGAGTTTATCCCTGACATTGTTGTTCTTTTATCTAATTCCTTGTTTATAAATCTTTGGTTTGTCTTCTCATTTCTTTTGTTTTTTACCCTCTTCCTTTCTATTTCCACTGCAATTTTTCTTTTGTGCATTTTGAACTGAAATTGTCATATCTTACCTGATGGGTATTGGAATGGCTTCTTGGAGTTTGCTTGCCCATGAAAATGTTTTTCATCCCAAGTACTGTGACTGCTTGAGCCATGCAGAGCACGTGTAAAAATACACCTTCTACCCCTACGTACATAGAAGACGTTTAGTATTTCCTTGTTTTACATTATGCTGAAGGAAAATGCTTGATACAGCTCACCAATATTTCCTAGCTATCTGACACTTGGGGGATTGTCTGGTATTTGCTTTTCTTTCTCATTGGTATTATTTATACTAATTATGGTACTCGTCTCTTAAAACTTGAAACTAGTGATGATTGTTTGACTGAGTTTGTCAGGTCTCTTGTTAATAGGACAAAGATGTACGGATGGGAGCCTGTTTGTATGGCTTTGGAGAGAGGCTAACACTGACAAAGAGTTCAGAGGTTTGGATTAAGAAGGGCCAGCAGCAGCACTCGAGACGCCTTCATCTACCCATACAGGCAAGGAGTGCAACATACAGAGGCTCAAGGACATGTATTGTAATTAAAAATGCTCCACACTAGGTTTCCTTGCAAAACAGAGATCAAAGCCTATAAATGGATGATAAGGAAATTAGGGGTGATAATAGAGGCGAGGCTAACACGGTTATTTGGGAGTGAATTCAGAGCAAACTGAATTTATTACTTCAGCCCCAATATTCATACTGAAACTAAATTTGTGCCAGGATATTTGGTAAGAATCGTCTGTGTTTAATAGTCTTGTTTGAAAGGAAAGTATTTAATAAAACTGAATATTTGATTCAGATACTGGGCACTGTCCCAGTTTATGATGCTGTTGAAATGAGAAAGTGTTTAGAATGAGTAGTGTTGAAAGCCATGACATAGGCATTAATATTGATGACATTTAAGTATTAACTAGCAAAATGGCATGTAGTGGGAAGTAACTATGTTCTTATGTAAACTTTGTTACTTTGCTTTGACAAACGGTTATTTCCTTTTAAGTTTAACTTTTAACTTAAAAGAACTGGATTGATTCCATTTTTTAGTCACATAAACTAGGAGTTTATTTCTAAGGTGTACATGTACAAAAGTATTTTCCACTGGTCTAAACTAAATCTTTGGTGTTATTTGCATTATAAACCATTGTAATACAACTTAAAATGTCCAGATGTGCTAGTATGGGAGTTGGAATATTTTGTATAAATGTCGCATTTGAGCTGTTAAGCATTTATGATGACAGTGCAGTCAGTCTTCTGGCCTCATTTGGTGATGTGTAATTAGTTACTTTAATGAAAAGGAGGGTGGTTACCCTTCAGGAGACTAAATGGATATTCTATACCAATAAAGTTTCCATACATGGATGATTCAGGAATGCAGTCTGAAGAGTTTCATAATTGTAATATTTTTTTTTTTTTGCGGGTATAACTATTGGTATCTAAAAGCTGAAACAGAGTACCTTTCTAGAATGGGTTATAGTGCTGTTGAATATCAGAATTTTGTATCTTGGTCTCCTTTGTTTTTTTCAGTACCTGATGAGCAACTGTTACCAACAAATTATTCTTTGAAGTCTAGTTTACCTAAGCAGAAGTGATGGACTTAATAGGACTTTCTCGTTTTAGTAAGAATTATGTAGATGAGTAATATTTTGTAGTCTTGGATGGCAGCTGTAATTCCGCCCCCCCCGCTAGAATGCCTGATAGTGTTCTCTGCAATGAAGGGCTTAGGTACTCTTCAGAAAAAGCAAGCTCAAAAATTTTCGGAGGAAAAGGTTTCTTTACTTTTGTGTCAAGCTACTTTTCAAGCTGGAAGGAGGCGAAAAGCTTGCTTATGGTGTGTGTTAAGAATACACAAATCTGATTTTTACATGCCGATTTTTCTAGTTTAATGTATTGATTAAAGGGCAAATTATGAAAAAAGTATAAAATCTTTGTGTAGAAATCTAGCTTTTTAGATGAATAGTGTTATAAAATGAAGTAATGAGAATAGGATTTGGCTTAGTAGTGTAGACTAGTTTTCATAAGTCTGAGCACTCTTAAAATTAACATGACCTTTAGTTTGAAAGGTAGAATACATTGGCAAAGGTGGGATAAATGTATTTTGTATAAACTCATGTGGACAGGTTTTAGAAATCTGTTAAATACTACATTGACTGATGTCCAAATCTGAAGTCAAGTTGTTATACTTATAAAAGATGTTATAAGTAATATTATATAATGTAATTTTAAAATTATATTGGAATGTATAAAAACGTATAAAAATCTCATCATTAGCTCCTGTCTCCTCTTCTCTGCCAGAGGAAAGCATTGTCTTGTATCTGCCAGCGAAATGGTTGCTGTGGTTATTCCCTGCCTCAGTGTTTCAAAATGAGTTAACTAAAACAGTTTAAACAGTAAGCCTCACTTTTTTTTCCGAACTAAGCAGTAATGTGAAGCTAAGAATAGGCTGAATGGGGTTTTCCTTTCTGCTCTACAGCTGGATCCAGAAGATGTTTTCACACAGTTTCATTTCTAAATTTGACACAATCTTTAGTTGACTAGTCATCCCCTCTGTGAGGGATTCTGCACCCAGAACCTGCCTCATTTTATTGGAAGCACAGCAGGTGACAGAGATTGAGCGCTTTCTGTTATTACACAGCAGCAAGGATTGGACCAAAGCAGGCAGAAGTGCTTGAGCAAGGGGCTTACATGAAATTGCCTATGATGGATTACAGTCTATAGTCTTTTCTTTCAATAAATTTACAGCAACATTTCAGTACTGTAAGGCTTCCTTCCTGCATTTGTGGAGGGATGCAATTTCAGCATCAGTGAAGAAGAAGAATAGAAATCTAGGTTTGTTTGTTTTGGTGTTGCTCTCTGTGGACCATTTCTGTTTTGTGGATAAATGGTACTTACATTAGCACATGGCTAAAATGTTAATTGTACTAGTTCAGGTAATTCAGAATTAATGTCTTTTTTTATGCTTCAATGCATATGCAGTGTAGAAGCTTTAATACATACATGAGCATGCAACATTTGGTAACAAGACATTATTATCAATTTAAGTGCACAGATGGTACCTTTAATGCTATACAAGGCATGAAGAGACACGTTGCCAAGTTCTTCTTTTAGTTATACTGATGTTGACTGTAATTCTGCAGTTCTAGAACGATGTCTGATTTTAGTCCTGACTTTGGAGGGAAAAAAACCAAACATAGTATCTGAAAAATAATTAGTGCTTTTTTTTTTTTTCCCAAGTACCAATGCAAACAGACAATTTAATTATTGCATTTAACTTATCCTGTAGTAAGAAATTCTCTTGTGATGCATACATGTAATGAAGTGAGCTCAAGTGTACTCTTGGGAGTTATAATTTTTTTTAATGTCTGTGTTATTAAATATGTGCAGTTTTCAGTTAGGAGCAGTCCTCTATTTTCATAGTTTGTAAGGTAAGTTGACAAATGCCTATAACAATCTACATACTTAGATGTGAAGAGCATGGAGATAATTTAAAGCATGTTGTGTCAAGCTGCCTTTATCAAGCTGCCAGTGTGCTTTGCCAGTAATAGAGCATCTGCTCTCTGTTGACATTGTCAGAGGTTGAGGTCAGTAATGGTATTATGGTCTACTGTATACTTAGCAAAAAGCCGGGTAAAGCTTTTCTGTTTCTAACATGTTTTTCAAGTTGTGTTTGCCTCCACCACCGTCATTGATGTGTCTGATTAAAAAAAACAGTACTGTTTATAGTTCCCTTACATGTATTTGCACTTTGATTTTTACTATGCTCTCAGAGATGCGAGAAGCTGCTAGTATTCCGATGTGACTATAAAATATAAAAGATGTTGTCAGGCACACTTCTGGTGAATTTAACTTCTTTGACCATCAGGATAATATTCTAATCTATGTAGCGTATCTTATGAAACTTGAGCCTTGGAAAATAGAGGTCTGTGCTCAGAAAGATTGTATCACACCAAAGCTGACAGTGTTGGGTGTCGCTGAGGAGCGATTATGAGGGTTTAGGTAGCATCAGAGAGAGCTACTAAGGATAATGGGTAGGAAACTGAGGTATCATTAAGGTGATCTGAATACAGCCCCTTGTGCACCAGATGCAGCAGAGAAAGGGTATGTGATCAACAATTGCTGTTACTGTATTTTAGTCACATTCTGCTGATGCAGCAAAACTGCGGCCATAGCAAATCATACAGCAAAACTGTACTTTCCTGGGCAAGTTTTGCTGATGCTTCTGGAGGAGAAAGGAACCTATAAGGTGTTCCTGTACCAGTGAAAGCATTGTTAGTAATACTGTAGCAGAAATGAATCTGCTACATATCTTTTATGAAAAGCGTAAGAAACTGAATCCGCCCTTCCCCCGCAATGTGAAATTGTCACTAGAGTCTGTTTTGGCCTAACAAATTTCTAAGTTGTTCAACAGTAAACCAGAAGAGCTTCTTTATTGTCCTCGGGTATTTAATTAAATAGGTTTAGGAAAAAATAGGGCAAAATCTTTGTTTAATTAAAATGCTAATTCATAATTACAGGATGCACAGATGACCTTCAGTTACTGTGTAATAGTCCTTTTCTTGTCAGATCTTCTAAATAATATAGTAGCAGTAGCATTTATTGTAAGAGCTGCTTGGTGATCAAAAGCGGCTCCAGTTCAGCACAGTACTCTGATCAGTAATACATCTTTGGTACAGTTTGTTTTTAACTTAATATGAGCACCCTTCATTAGGAAGTGAAGTACAGCCTCTCTGAAACCCTACCACAACCATATATTTGCGGTCCTGCAAACTGATTTGGGCGCACCAACCTCTGCCCCTGTATGGAGAGCTATTAGTTTTGCTGGTGTGCTACAGCAGTGCTGGGAGAATAGAGGAGTGTGTTCACACAATGGGGGTTTAGTCTTGCTTAGATGTGTACGCAAGGTGCTCAAAACTGGAATGCGTTACCAGGGATCTCTTAAGTGTGTCTTATAATTGGATCTTATTGATTACTCTTCCTATCCCTCTGTGCTAGGTAAATATTTTATTACATGTGAAACACAGATACTGACCTAGTGTGGAAATATGGCTTTACGCACCTGCCTTTGTGATTATACTCCTGAAACTTTTGCTGACTGGCAATGCAGGGGCAGTTCTCTCCTGTGACTGCAGAGGTAAAGCTTATATGGTGTTGCACATGTGACCCAGGGGCCATTTGATGGCTTCTTCTTCGCCATTCTAGGATCTGATTGGGGATCACTTTTATATGTTTGCTTATACTTTTACATCTTGCTCTTTCTTCAGTGGTCTGCAAGTTATGTCAAATATACAAATGTATAACATTTGTATAACATCTCTTTCAACTTAGAGTTATACATTAGAAATACAATGCATGTATGTGAACTGCAAAGAAAAGTTTAGAACCAATGCAGTAAGATCATAACTGTTGCTCCAAGGTGTGCTGTGGTGCTTTGCAAACTATAATACTGAACTTTTTCTTGGGTCAGTACCTGACACACTGATGCTATAATAACATAGGAGTGCCTGCATATTAAAGTTGAATAGGGAATGACCCTCAGCAAGTGTAGCTTGCACAAGATAATGCCATCACTTGTTCTCTTTCTGTGTGGGAGATATTTTCAACCACCACAATGCAAATGCAATGATAAAATTCCTTTCTAGTTGACTAATCCATTTAAATATTAACTGAGAACAAACTGCTAACGTAGTAAAAACTTACGTGTCCAACCTACCTGTTCTCACTTGCGATACAGGTTTTAGAGTAGGAAGGAAATACTTGCATAGTTGACGGCTAAAAGGTGGTGCAGGTATCTGTCATTGTGGTTTTAAGTCAATAACCTTGAATTTTTTCCTTCAGGGTAGACCTGAGATTAATATAGCAGTTTAGTCTTGGATTCCTTACTTGAATATAGAGTTAATTTCAAAGCAGCAGTGTTATTCTGAGGCAAGTCTATAGCTTACCAGTGCTGTTGCAGTAGTTTTCTAAATTAAAATTGGGAACAGTCATCACTGTTTAATGTGATGATAATAAACTGAACAGATTGTTTGTTGATTTTAAAAAGGAACTAAAATGCACATAAAATGACAGAAAGAGACAATTTCAGTGTCTGCTGCTCACATGGGATTAATTTTCAGATGTTCTCTAACAAAAGTTGGAACACAAGAAATTAAGATGAGAAATAAACGACAGCTCTTAGGTGCAGTTACATTTTATATATCAGATTTTGTTTAATTCTGTTTTTTCTTAATGTGCTCAAAAGCTTGTATGTACATACACATGGAGCAGAAGAATTAAAACCAAGACAAAATAACAGTATTGTCCTCTCATCTGTTGACTGCCTTCATGATTATTTGCAGGATCAAATTGTGTGTTTTTGTCCTTATTGAATGTGTTGTACACAATGCAGCCCTTACACTGTGTGTATAAAAGTTCTTGCTTACAAAAGGAATGAAGTTACAGGATGTTTTTTTTTTTTCTTCAAAGAAGCAGTGTATCTAGCCCTGTTCCTTATCTAGCCACTCCTTGATTAGGAGTAGTTCTTCTCTGAACACAGTTTTGTTTCAGTCTTAAAGTAATTTTGGAAGCATTCTCTTCCAAAGAGAAGAGAATGCATCCTAAGTACATTCTCAAAAATGGTGTATTTTTGCTGGCAAGAATAATGGCAAAAATGACCACTAATAAAAGTTCTTCTTACTACACCCAATTAACTAAAGAGCACAGAAATGGGGAAACTTGGAAAGTATGCAAGAAGAAAGTAGAGGAAATATGTGTATGTATACATACATATACATGTATGTGCGCACAAATGACTGCAGACTGATGAATGAGTATTGGAATAACTGATACTGCAAAAATTGTACAACTTGGACAGAATTATAAGATACACAATGCTCGTAAATAAGGTTAGTTCCCTAAAGAAGGGAACTTCATACATTTTTGTCTTCTACGATCTTACCAGAGGTGTAGTTCTTCTCCGTAGCAGATTTACTTGATATTGCAGTAATTGGGGGGAAAAAATACGGAGAAGTTTTAAGACCGGTGGGAAGCTTGTAAGTACATTCATTGCCTCTGCTTCATACTGCTGAAGAATTGTGTAAGAGACAGCAAAATTTTTATTATGACTAAATAGATTAATGTTTCATATTTTAAAGAATGCAA
Source organism: Vanellus vanellus (assembly GCF_965231255.1). Taxonomy (NCBI): domain Eukaryota; kingdom Metazoa; phylum Chordata; class Aves; order Charadriiformes; family Charadriidae; genus Vanellus; species Vanellus vanellus. Next base: position 17,274,525 of record NC_138914.1, on the reverse strand, counting down.
TTAATCAGCAACATTCTCTCTAGATGACTTTTAAATGCCTATTTATTTTTTTAATGGAAAACAAACCAAGTCATTCTTCTGTTCAACTGGAACAAAGGCACAGATCAATAAATGCAGATTATAAACAGTACTGTGTTATCACCAAATAAATATGCTTGGCCTAGTTAGGCCTGTAGGTCTAGTTTGATTTTTAATGTATTCCAAAATAGCTTAGAAAATACTGGAGACCTGTATTTGGAAGTCTGCTATTGGACATTCTGTGTCAGAAGAAGGAATGAATCGTCTTTAATAACATAAGTTCAAGTAACATGATCCATACAATTTTTGCCGACTGTGTACAAAGATAGTAATGTTAAAGCGTTCATGGTTTATGTATTTTCACATGCTGTATCTTCTCAGGAGATGGGAAGTAGTAGTTCTGAATACTAGGTACAGAGTCTACCTATAAAGTTCTGTACCATTATAAAATCACATTCTTAAAAGTAAGATTGATCAGGATGGAGAGAATGTTGTAGCAGGCTGGCATGGAGTTTCACTGGCAGAACACTTTTCGTGAAAGCTAATTTCTTTTTTAACCTTTTTGGTCAGGTTAACTTTCTAAGGACGTGAATTGCACCTTGTGTAAGATCACTATACCCTGCAAAACTGAACTTCTCTTCTTAAAAACACTAACCTTGTATATGAATGTGTTAGAATTTTATATTTTTCCAAGTCTTCTGACTTTTTTTCTTTTTTTTTTTTTTTCTTGCATATAGCTATGAATTTAAAAAACCCAAACAACTCACTGTTGCAACTTGAAAAGCAATTGATGTCTTTCTGTTTTCTGACCTTGGCTACATCTATCTGCTCACCCAGTGTTACTTTTAAAATTCTGATATTGAGGTCCAACGCATGAAGAGTTATGGCTTTTTTTTTTTCTTTAATGTTTCACCATGATTAAAAAAATAGTTGTAAGGAAATGGTTGCATTTCTACACAGCACATAAGCATTTCTATGGGAAATTTGAGTAGTTCAAAGACAGCAGCTGTTACAGCACTTTAGATTGCTCTCAATGGAATGTACTATTTTTACTGGTATTTTTTGTGGATGGCTTGCAAGCCATTTACCAGGAGCTCAATTATATAATCCTGGTTTAATCACAGACTAGTGTAAATTGAAAGAATATTTTACACAGCAAAACTGATCTGGCTCATTGGCAAAGACCTGATTTTGCGGGAAAACCAGGGTTTTGGTCAATAAGACTATGCAGTAGCACAGATGACCATGTAAGACCATTCTGGGAAACATACTGGTTGTGCAGGTCACAAATATTTTTAAAATTGTCATCCCTTCTGCAATAACTTCTTAATTATGTAATATTTTGGATTGGGTTCTTTTAAAATGTACTGGAAGAATATAAAGCATAAATCTGGCCATATTCATGTCTGAAATGAAAATTTTCTGAATTGTTCCAAGCACATAGTTATGGGAGAAAACACTTTTATATGTTAAACAGAAACAGTAATTCCATATAGGACCTTATAGGGTTTAAGGCGTTACGTAAGCTTCTGATAAGGAAAGTGCAACACAAATGCTAACTATTATCAATAGTTAATCTGGGAGAAAGAGGATGATAAGTTGCTAACCTAGAAGAATGATTATTCATAACATATGCATGTTTCTTGTTATGGGACAGAATCTTTTCCCGGTTGCTATGTGCACTTGAAAAGCCATGGTTTGGAACACTTTCAGCTTAGTGTTTTTATATGTTTTGAGATGGACAGCTAAGAAATTGCAGGAATGTCATCTAGGTCTTTTTAAAAAAAAAAAAAAGTCTCAGATATTTATGATTAAAGTTGTTTTATCTACTGATATGGTAAATCAAAGATAGCTTAATTATACTCTGGTCTATATTACTTTGCATTTCTCCTTCAGTAGTTACTCTGTAGACGTTTTCCTTGTGGAAGTGTAAAAGACAATGAATGCTAAAGTCACATGCCCTGGGAACTCATTAGCTTTTCTGCAATCTTTTAATCAGAGCTCCATATAAAGAAAACTTCCTTTGTGAAGGTACTAATCTAGGAAGTAGGCCTATATTAATAATGTAATGGGAGTTGCTTTGGATGCAGTTTCTGAATGTTATTTTGTTACAGATGACTCTCTGCTCTTGAAGTGATACTGCATTAAGTAATATGCTTAAGACCTCTAAGTCATCTTGTCAAAAATAGGTAACATTTTGTTTTCTAGCAGCAGAATTACTTTTATCATATAAAATCTCACTGTGTGTTTTTTGGTCCCTCCCAGACTTGGAGAAATCTTTGAACTGATCTGCTTACTGTCCCTTAGTTTTCCAAAGCTACTTTTATGCTTCCACTTGTGTAAATGTTTGGATTGTAGTCAGCTGAGTAGAACGTCTGAACAAATCATTTAACTCTAAAGTAAAGAAGAATTCTGTGGAAAGGGTAAATATATGGATAGTGTTTAACTGTGAGATAGACATATGTTTTAAGAGTCCTTATTAATTTAGTAATAATATGATCCATATGCAATTGCAAATTTATTTTTATTCACTGTTTATTGATTCAGAATGTTTTGTTAGGTTACAGTTAAGGATACCTAGGTTTATTTACTGTTACTGTATTAATTCAGAGGAGAAATTGTCAGCAAAAGACAACACCCATCTAATATTCTCTCAAGCATTGTTAACCAAATTGCTTGAGATTTTTGCAAGCAAAAAATTAATTTTTAATTTCAGTGCTCAAGCATGTTCACTTAATCTCATTTAATTGCTCAACACTGTTTTGTAGGCAGCAGCATAAGTATCTTTGCAATAGTTGAACCAAAAAACGTTGGCACTTGGATTGGCAATTTTTAGTAGCATATCTCTGGCTTTTTTTCCTTGCATAAAAGCAGCAAAAGCAATACTATGACTATTCTTTCTAGAGGAGAAGTTAATATTTAAACTGTCTTACTGTGATATCTGTCAGGTTGAGCTGGTACAGGAACATTGTCCCAGGTTTTATCATGACTTATTTTATGATCCATACCGTAAATTACATCCATATAGAATAACAAATACTCAGAATTACTAGAACTGCTTTTATTTAATAAAATAGCTTCTATAGGAATTTACTTAACTATCATAATAGGTATTCAAATGTCATCGAATACAAAAGTACAGTCTATACATTGGCATGAGAATGAAGTTCAGCTAGTTTTGTTCTAAATACTCAGTTATAGTAGCGCGGAGCTTTATTGTAGTAAATTATAGCTTCTTTGAAGGTAATGAGCACGCAGCCTGCGACCTCAGTCAATGACTAGTCAATTGTACAACCTTCTATTTTTCTCCTATTTATTCTGAGTCTTTGTTTAAATTTGGGTTGCTGAAAACTTTTCTGACATGAGTAATGAAAAGATTATGATCTGGAGAAACAACACTATTTGTCATATAGAGTTCACAACAGCATAATCAGATCTTGACAGTTTTTTATTTTCATTGATGATTGAAAAAATCTTTTGTAGTACGAATACTGAAGTTCTTAAACTTGTTTACTTATTTGTCACTTTTTAAAACAAATTTCTACATTCAAAATTTTTTACAATCTTTTTTAGTTGTTCTACAGGCATTTTTCTTTTGCTCATTTTTTTTTGTTTGAAGTGTTGTGAATATCAGAAAATGTCCAAGAAAACATGTATATGTCTGGGCCCCATGTAAATATCCAATGTGTATCTGTTTTTCCAAATAAAGAAATGTTGATTCATTTGAAGAAACTGATTTTTGAAAAAACAAAAGAATTTGATTATGTATATTGAAGAATGCACTATTTTGATTCCCTCTTGGAAATTTGGAGGAGATTTTCATTATTCATTTTTTCATTCTGCGTGGCATTTGTGATAGAAAATTTTTGTTGAAAGCATGCTGGTCTGTTGGACACTCAGTTATGGTGAGGTTGTATGGACTCATTAAGAAATCTTAATACAGAATTCTCAAATTACATTTTTTTGTAGGAGCGTGTTTCTTAAGGTATCAGTGACTTGTTCATTAAATACTGTGAGCAGTGTTCCTGCAAAGAACAAATTTTTTTTGAAGGTTGTGGCTGATTTTAAGTGTCTGAAACTGAGGCATTCCAAATTCCATATATTCTTCTGAAAATTCACTTGGAAATAGAAATGTTATTCATTAAAGATCAGATTTGTTGCACTGAGTCATTTAAAAAAAACCCCAAAAACAGAGAGAGAGGAAAAAAAAAACATTTGCCTTGCAGGCTTGTGCAGGAGTAAAAGGTGGAGCCACCTGTTTTATATTATTCTGTATCTGCCCTCATGATTCCCAGAAATTATTGTTTGGTATTAATGATTCAGGTTAAGCTGACAGTTTAAAAAAAAAAAGTTGATCCTTTAAAGGAGGTGTCCTATTTCAGTCACTCTTTTCCTTCGATAAATAGGTTCTCACCACTCTTTAGGGGGCATGTGGTATTAACTGGAGAAGTTTATGATTTGGAATAATTCTGCTGGTATGTTTATTCACTAACCTTGCACACCAAATACCAGGCTCACTATCATATGGACTTGTGTAAGCGAGGTCAAAAAATTTTCTTCCCTAAACTGGCCTTTGCTTGATCTGCTTACCATATGGAGCAGTGCCTGCTTCTGCCCGTTTTTTCACTTCATAATATATAGCAAATGACTGGTGATGAGTGGGAACTTCAGCAAAATTTCATTAAGTTCATGTCCCACACACATTCTAACTTACTTTCAAAAGTGAGAACCAATATTTTAAACCTTGTTATCATGTGTAACCCATTGTAAGGAGTGAAATTATTTGTGCACACAATGGGACCTTTTAAAACTTACGGTACGATTCAGCTGTTCTTGCATTAAATAGTACTTACTTAAGGTGTAATTCTATTTGTTTTGATTTATTAGATAGTTATTGTAACACTTGATCAGAATGACTCCACTTTTAATTAGCCTCCAAGGACATGATGTTATGACTCATCCTCATGCTGAACTATTTTTAGTAAATATTTATATTCTTACATAGTACGGAGAGGAAGTGGACACCAGTATGTTGACAGAGGAAAGAGTAAGTACTCTGGAGGTGTTCTAAGGTGTAGATTAAATAGTGTTCCCCCCCTTCTCCCCCCTGCCCATGACTGGCTTCTATGAAATTAGGATTTTCTAGACCACGTTACTACTGAATGTGAACAAGGATCTGAGAGTTGGACATAAGAAATTAAGTTCAAAGACATCTCAAATAATTGGTTTCAGGTACATACTCATTTTCTGTACTTAATATGTCCACTGCCAGTGTCTTTGAGGATGTTGGTAGTTTTGAGAGATACATACATATATATATATGAAGAAATACAAGAGACCAACTTGTTGTTCCACTTCCTATATAAGACCAAATTAGAGGGTGAAAAATGTGGTAATACAGAGGTGGAACTACATTATTGAATATCACAGAGTCACAGAATGGTAGGGGTTAGAAGGGACCTTTGAAGATCATCTAGTCCAACCCCCCTGCCAAAGCAGTTTCACCTAGAGCAGGTTGGACAGGAACACAGCCAGGCAGGTTTTGAATATCTCCAGAGGAGGAGATTCCACAACCTCTCTGGGCAGCCTGTTCAGGTGCTCTCTCACACTCAAAGTAAAGTTTTTCCTCATGTTGAGGTGGAATTCCCTATATTCCAGTTTGTTCCTGTTGCCCCTTGTCCTGTTGCTGGGCACCACTGAAGAGTCTGGCCCCATCCTCTTGACACTTGCTCTTTAGATATTGATAAGCATTGATGAGATCCTCTCTGTCTTCTCCAGGCTAAACAGACCCAGGTCTCTCAGCCTTTCCTCATAACAGAGATGTTCCAGTCCCCTGCTCATCTTCATAGCCATCTGCTGGATTCTTTCCAGTAGTTCCTTGTCTTTCTTGAACAGGGGAGCCCAGAACTGGACACAGTACTCCAGATGTGGCCTCACCAGAGCAGAGTAGAGGGGGAGGATAACCTCCCTTGACCTGCTGGCCACACTCTTTTTAATGCACACCATGATACCATTGGCCTTCTTGGCCACAAGGGCACAAAATGCATGATGTTGGGGTTGTTTTTGTGACTGTTGGTATCATTAAGTGACTACCGGTTTAACAGGTACATTGTTTTGCTTCAACTGGATTGGTAGGAGTGTATTTCCTTGTGCTGCCGTTATCCTGAAAGAATGGGCTTTTGGGTGATTTTCCTCAGTTTGGCATTGCACTAACTTGTGCTGATGTTCTTCAGAACATTGAAGCTTTTACTTTATCTTAGTCTGTCATCATGCTGTAAATTAAAGATCGTATCATAACAGGTAATGAAAGAATATTCAGCATTTACCTACATTCCATTCTGTACAATTTATGAGCTTTTCTCTTGTGTAAGATTTTGAACTCAGTATTCCCAAATAAGGTAGTAATATTTCAAAATTGGAAGAAAGTCATGCTGTAAAACATACTCACAGAAATAGTAAAGTTGTCAGCAGCAGCTTCTAAAATACATCCTTGTTAAATATTTTAGGATTCTATCATGTTCTCAATCATTTCCTTAGAAGGGACTGTGATCACAGTGGAGAATGTGTTACTTTCCTTTGAGCAACGCGTCTGTAGTCAACAAGAAATAGTTTGAGGCTGATGACCTTCTAAAGTCCTGCCAGAATTCTAGTTAGAAAGTTATTCCATGGCTGTAAGGAGGGAATTAAGAATCCTGATGCATGAGAATAGAGGCCCCTGGGAGCAGAAGGTGATTTACATGCTTTTCCCGAGGTGGGTCTGTTAGCCTGCTGTTTTTAAAGCAATGAGCTTTAAATAAACGATACAAATAATTTCTGAGGACAGGTAATTTCCATATTTTTCTGCAGATTTCACTGTTGGGCAAAGCCTCTAGAGACTTTTTGACTTTTTTTTTTTTCCATATCACCAAGCTATCAGGAAAGTGTTCTGATTAAATATGTGAGCAGATCTTTCTGATTATTTGTACTTGGGTGTTCAGATAGTAAGTAGAAACAACATTAGAAACTTAATATTTTAATGGTGTGGAGATATGAATGAAATACATTCTGGTAAATTGTGAATTTTATATTTCTGGTTTTGAGTCCTTGATAGGTACTCACCTGTTTTACTTAAAATATCTGCCTTAAAGAGTTTTTCAAAAAACTATATAGCTAGAAGAACTTAATGAAACTGTAGTAAAGATGAATAAAATTTAAATCACTAACTAAAACATCTTTGGTGGCTTAAATAATATGAACTATTGAACAAACTAAGCTATACCTTTTACAGGCCGTTTGACATAAATATTGATGCATTAGTATAAACAGTTAAAACTAATTTGGCTTTGCATTCTTAAACTCCCCTTTCCAGTCTCCTTAGCATGAATCTAGTGATTTTTTTAATATAGTTTTTGCTAGGTTTAAAAAATTTTCAGTAACATATAACCAAGCTGCAAGCTATTTCTCAGTGCACTAGAAACGTACAATTATTTCATCATGCATTTGAAGAAACTTGTTACAGAAAAATACTCTAGTGCGAAATTTGTTTGGAATGAGATCATGCAGCACATGCGACTTTGTTGTTGTTGTTGTTAGTGCAGTTTTAATAAATATAGTGAATAGGAAGCAAAGAACTCTGTGTTTGGGTACGTTGGAACTTTTGCTTAGCTATACCTTGTGAGATTAAAAAATTGAACAAGGTTACCTCCATAACATACAGATATACCTGTAGGAGCAAAGAGAACCTGAAGGAGTTTTGTGGAAAAATGAAAGACAATCTGAAGAAAAAAATCATTTGATCTAAATCATATTTTACCTAATTTTTGCTTTCCAACTGGGCTGTAAAAATCTTTCCCATCGCGTTCTCTTAAATATACAAAGGCTTCCTAAAAAATACTCCTCACCTTCCTCCATTGAAAATAGATGTTTTTATTTAAAAGTATTGATAACTCACTTCCCCTTCAGTTACCGAGACAAGCTGGGTTAATCTCTGCAGTCCCAAAGAAAATCATAGCCTATGAAAGCAATTTGCATGCTTTTTTCTTTCCCTGAGCACTCTTGCATTTCATTGCTATGCAATTGGTGCTAATCTAATTTGTTCCCGTTATGCATTAGATTTCATGACTTTGCCTAGTGGAAATTACTGTCTGTGAAATTATGGTAGACTCGCTCAGTTTTTCTGAACTTACTTTTGTGTAGGCTTAGTTGTGACTACTGTTAACTGTTTTCATTCATTAAATTTTGTTTTGCTAATCAGATTCTTTTTTCTTGCTAGTCTAGCTAGAGATAGTTGTATCCTTTTTAATCATAATTGCATCACCCTTTATTTTAACATGCAACTCTTTGCTAATCTTGTAATTAATTTCATGTGTTTTTAGATAGGTTATTGTGCATTGTTATGCATTTTCAGAGTAATCCGATTTAGAGTAACTGAGGACACTTTATCAAAATATGTCATTACCTACATATAACAGGACTGAAAGACTTCTGGATAGGCCATGAAACACTTGGACTGTATTATTACTTCCCCCCTCCCCCATCCAAATCCTAAATGTCTTAATGCTGGAAGCTGAAGCTATACCAACTCTGAGATATAAGGTGAAAATTTGGAACAAGTGGCATAAATAATGCTACAACAGTTTGGCAGTGGTTATAGTAGATGCCCCACATGCATCTGACCATTCTAAAAATTGAGATGGAACGCTCTTTGCTGATTATTGTGCTGCTCAAAGAGGGCAGAAGGAAATTTTATGCTTTTGGAATTGTACACAAGGTGTGTTTAGGGTCCTGTCAGAGCTTTTGACCCAGCTCTCTAGTGAATGACACAAGGCTTGAGTATTCACTCCTAATACTTAAACACAATTTCATGTGTTGTGGTTTTCTTGTGACGAGTTTATATAGGATCTCAGCCAAAAAAGAGCAGAGAAGGTCGGAGGTATGTTTTGAGGGCATAACGGAGTTACTAAACTTATTGAAGAACCCTTCTTTATTCATAGATTTCTTTCCTGTAGGTTGATTGAAAGGTACTGCTTTTTGGCTTGAAGGAAGGGAGACGCTTTTATTCATTGAGCTGAATCATCACTGTCTTGTTTTTGTCGCTATAAATTCAAGTCTGATTAAAAAACATTTCCGTGGGTTGCTGTGGCAGTCATTGTTCCAGGCTGGCCAGAGGCAAAACCAATCTAGGCTTTTGTCATATGGGAGATGAGATAACAATGATTTCTGCTTGGTTTTATAGCTCTGTTGCCGTTATTGGTAACTTCTGTGGTCCCATCTTCAAATTCCTGGAAGATGAAATCTGGTGTCAAGCTAGCTTTGCTTTCTTCCTTTCTCCTTGTGCTGAAATTACTTCAAGGATCCAGCTCTTGATACTTCTTCAACAATTCCCCTGCTGGATATGTCTTCAGTTATGGTTTCCTGTCTGCCCCCCCCTCCCCCCCCCAAGGTAGAACATCTAAGATTTTAGCTTGAGGAACAGTGTTTTCAGTTTCACTGCTTGCTTGAGCATTGCCTTCATCCTCCAGTGCATGTTTATGCTGCTTTGATTGTGCTGGTGTAACTGTGTGCAGTTGTGTTGAGACAGATCAGTGAATGAATTTGTGTTAAAATAGCCCCTCCCCACAATTTTTAATAAACTTTTTTAACTAACTGGATAAATATATGCCCACTAGTTGTTCTCACATGGCTGAAATGGTGTTGCCTTTGTGAGAAAGAGTGACAAGATGGAAAGAGAGAAAAATGCTTGGTTTAATCCAGTACCCCTGCTGGAAAAAAAGGCTTGTCAGTGTCCTTCCCTGCGTTTCTTATCCTGTAGCAGACTGGGCCTAAAACCACAGGTATTTAATTGTATGTAGAACTGATATAAAATGTGGAAAACCTAGTTGTTAAGCCAAAGTAGGGGGTGAAAGTACTAACCCAGAACTACCATATACATGGTGCAGCATTCTGAACTCATGTAAATAGGTGTAGCTGTTTCAAGTTTGCTAAATGTTTTTTCAGTAGATACACTTTTCATTGACACTTCATAGAGTGCAGGTTATTGTGTCTTTGACCTACTAGGTCTTGTTATGGTTTAGGGATCATCTGACTTACTATAGCTGTCAAAAACTTGTATATGGTCCATATTACATGCTATGAATAATTGAAGAGATACATGATCATGGGCCATGTCTGATGTGAATCGAAATTTTTACTACTGGATGAACTGGTGTGGATACTTGTGGATGTTAATTCAATACTGTGAATTAACAGCCTCAGCCTCCAGACTTGTCTCAGTTTTGAATTCTCTGAGCAGAATTTTAAGGGAAAAACACATTTTAGCAAACTACCAGGACTTTTGGGCTCAGACCTTCCAGCTGTGGATTTCTGAAGTTTGAATGAGTACGTGTGAAATGATTGCAAAAATATTCCCCAACGCTACAATAAAAGTAATTTTGTTGAGACATAATATTTTAAAGAACACTTCTGAATCCTATTTTTTCCTCTGTGTCTTTAAGTCTTGTAGGCTAATGAGTTTCCATTTGGAACTGCTTCTGGTGTTGGCAGTTTGATTAGAAGTACATTATTATGGTTGCTTCTGTCACTGGAAGAAGTACAAATATGTGCAGTTATCAAGTGACTCAAAGTATTGTAACAGCTATCCAAGTTAGCTGCAGAGCATACAGTATTTGAGCACTTGTAATGCTTTTCTGGAAGGTAGTTATGAAAATGTTGAGGGAAAAGGATACCAGTTTAACAGATTTATTTTTTTTTTTATATTGTGTGATTTTAGAATGAATGTAATGACATCCATTCTACAGAAAGTTAAGGATGTAGTCTCAGTACATGTTGTACAGTTCCGGGATGGAAAGTCTTAAACTACATTTTTAAATGTTGACATGGTTTCATGATTGATTATTTTTAATGCACTTTTTCTGGTTAAATTGAGGTAAGGGTAGCATACAACCATACTAGCGCAGTGAAATATTTGTCATATGTAGAGGTGTGATGCCATATTAATAAATATCCTCTTGCAAATTAACTTTAAATGCTGAAAGAATTTAATTTCTTCCATAACTGATGAATAGAATAACTGCTTGCTTACATCTTTCACATAAGGCTGGTACAGCATTCATCATACTGGTATCCAACCGTATACATTCTTTATGGAAAGTGAATTTATTGCTTGAAGCAAACTGAACTTCTTTATCTACAAAAAGATACTATCCAGACAGTCCTCATGAAAGTTGTCAGATGCTTCATTGTGAGCCTCAAGTACTGTAGTTGCTGTTATCTACTTAGTCTAGCTGGGCAAGTGATTGAAGACAGGTATTTGGATGGTTTCTGTAGAACTTGATCGAAACTTTATTAAATTGATATACTGATGTTTTTTAAGTAGGCAAAATGTAAGGATTACAAGATTCCTGCCGCGTAATCTGTACCTCGGGGCAGATTTCCTGCAGCATACCGAAAGGATTCAACACTTTCCTTGAACTCTTCTGTTTTCACACTTGGTAGTAGAACAGAAAGTAGAAAAAGTTCTATGATTTACAAAGTTATTTCCTTCTGTAAATGTATGTATGATCCTTCATTTACATTAGAGGTCATATTTATAATTGAGTCTTTTATCTGTACTAAATATTGACTTCAAGTTGTGACAGACTGAATCTTTGCACAGTTAAATACAGTCTCTAAATTTTAGTTTATAATATTTGAATTTTAGTAATATTTCCTAACTAGAAAATAACTTAATCCACAGTTCAGTCAAGGGTAAAGTTAGAGAGTGTTAGCTTTTTCACTGTTCCTGCCAGAAACAGATTGTCCAGCTATTTTATGTGGACACACAAGGTAGGATTTGCCGTGAGCATACTAGTTGATTATACTGTAGGCTACAGAAGAACATTCAGAGAATCCAATTTCAACCACTATGCACCTAAATTGAGATTAAACAAATGACTGAGAGGTGAAAGGATTTATATCCTGTTATAACCTACTCTTCAGCTATGCTTTAAAGTTTTAGTCCGCTGCTAATCTTTTCTTACATGAACTTTCTGTATTTGTGTTCAACCTAAAATGAACACACGCAGGATTTCCAGACTTTTTGCCCTAATCTCATTTTCCTGCTGAAAAACAAAACTTCATGCAAATGTTTATGAAAAGAGTGTTAGTGATGTAGTTTTAATATTAAAAGCATATGGAAGCTGCCATCTCACAAGAGGGGAAAAAAAGGCTTATATTTTTGCCTTTTGCTTTTAAAGAGCTAAGGTACTCAATATAGTAAGGAACAAAAATTAAGGAAAGAAAACTTTATTTTTTAAACATTCATCTGCATTATATTGGTCTGGCAAGGGGAAATTCTCTAGATTAGGATTGGGGCAGGGATAATTTAGATGTAAATAAATGAAAGTTCTGCATTTACATTTTCTGTTTCTTACCTCTGCTTGCTTCCTCTGCCTCTATATGTAATGGTATAGCAAACATATGGAAAAGCTTCTGATGGATATATATTTTAATTTTCTCCCTTGTAGCCCACAATAGTTGGCCAGCATGAACATGTCAGGAAACAGCATGAGGTCATACTGACCTACTTTCTTTATTTTTGAAGGGCAGTGGAATACTTTTCTATCCTCGTGCTGTGCTTTAGGTGCTTTTGGGAATAAGCCCAAATTGAGGCAATTGGTTTGAAATCTTGCATTCTCCCCACTTCCCAGAACAGCATTACTACAAGGAGTCACTGCCAGTTACAACACCTAAAAAGTGTTGCACTTTCCATTCTCTACTGTGCTGTTTGTGTATTACATATATACAGACTATATAGTCTGTGTATATATAGTCCGTAAGACACAGGCTGTATATTACAATATACAGATTATAGGCTATATGCTTATCTAAGATACCATTAAAATGTTAAATAAAATGAAATGCGCGTAGAATTTGTACACAGCTGTCTTTTAGCTGGTCCAGCTCCAGCAGACCAGTGTTGGGCTGGATTCCTGGTCACAATTTGAAGTGCCTGGTTTCATCACCGCCTTATATGCTAGTGGTAGATGGAGAGTGTGTATTTCTGCATGTGATTCCTGGATGCTAGAATAGAGACCCTAGACAGCCAGAGTGCTGTAATTTATCGGAGTATTTTATTTACAAGCCAATACCAGGTTTTATGGTGCTATCAAACTGCTATGTCTAGCTGATATATACTGCAGTCAGGTTTAATTACAGAATACATAGGGTGGATTTAAAGCTAGCTAGCTTGGGCATGAGGATCAGTGCAGCTGCCGTGTCAGTGACTTCGCTCTGCAGACTCCAGGTTATTAACCTGTGCTGATGTCTTGCTGCTACAACTTTAAGGTTATTAGTAGTCAGCTAGATTCAGTTGATGCTAGTCTGCCTATTTATGCTATGGTCACTTCAGTATAAGCACCATAGGTAAAATATATATATTAATAAGATAAATCTCCGTGCGTCTGTCCTTGATGCAATAAAGTTTACAGTATATATGAGTATTAATTACTTTTGACGAAGTTAAACTGATTGAACAAATATGATCAAAGCTTAGCAGTAGTTTAGAAGTGAAATGTCTGTTGTGATAGACAATCTAAAGTAATGACACAAGGTGAATGCAAAGCATCTTTCTCTAGATTAGAGCAAACAGTAATGTGAGAAAGGCAGGAGAATGTAATAAATATAAGCAAATATGGTGTACGTTTTCTTTTCGCAAACATTTTTTTGCACTGAATTTTTGTGGAATTTGGTGAAACTGGAGATGAAGGGAAAGTAGGGAGGTAAAGAAGTTTGGTGTCGGTTCCTGTCTTCCGTTTTCTGTCTTCAGCATATCAAATGAATTTAATTGCCCCACTGTAGTAATATTTTGCCACCTGACTTCAGACTTTACCTGATTTGTAGTGTCTCAGGTCCTCCAAGGAAGCAGTGTTCTGTATGGCCAGCAGCTAAGGGTTTTGGCCTGGAAAATAGCCTGAATCACCCAGTAGCTGAACTGAGTTATCTTGACCTTTTCTTGATCTTTTATGCTTTTCCAGGAGGTAGAACTTATGGCATGTCAACACATACCTATTCAGAAATTACAATATGCCCTGTAATTTAGTCTTGTTTGATAACTCATCTGTGCTGCCCTTTCTTATGTAATGAGCTGAAACCTGAGGCATAAAACATCATTAGTACTCCAGTATGCTTGGTTGTTAGATGGGATAATAGTTGCAATAATCTATAGTCTAACTTTCAAATTATTTTCTTTCAGTTTGGCTACGTAGTATCAGAATGGTGCTCTCAGTAGTGTTTTTGTTATCTTTTGGGAAAGCAAGTTAGTGTGAAAGGATGCACTCATTCAAGAGATAAAGAACAAATGACAGCATTTTAAATTACCTGTGTCAGTATATTCTTTAGAAAACATATGAAAATAAACAGCTTCCTCACATAGTCCCTGATAATCATACTTCTGGAAGACTGCAAAAAAAAATATTCTTACTTTATATGTGAACTAATTTTTATGGAAATGTGATTTTTTTTTTTTTTTTTTCAATAATCTCAGGGGCTAATTGCCTGCCTAACTTATCTCTGCTCTTCTTATTGCTCGTTGCTGTCACAGAATCTAAACAAGTATATAGCCTGAAGACCTAATCTAACCATATTTATTAACAATAGTGAAAAGGCTTTGCATTTGTCCAACATCTTTCATACAAAGAAAACATTACTACAACAAAGCATCACTGGATACTTTCCAAATTCTGGATTCAGTCCTGCTCCTTTTGACTTAAAAGAGAATATTGTTTAACTCTAGACATGATAAATACACAACAGCACAGATATCATCAAGGCTTATGTAACATGGAAAAAGACAACTTTATGCAAACAACCAGAATAATCTTTTTCTCTTCTAAGAAAGTTCATGTACATTTTAAGGATCCTCACAGAAAAGACTCCCCATGTGTGAAATGTTGTGAAGATCTTTACGTTTGTGTAGAAAGAATAAATGAGTAAGGTGCCCTACTGAAATAGAAACCTGGGGTGCTTCAAAAACTAGAGTAAGAAATTTTGATGTAATGTGAAAAATGGGAAAAACTAGTGTTGATTCTTTGGTGGAGTTCAAGTGCTGACAATTTTGACCCTAAATTAAGGGTTTGAAGGTAGGGAGTTTAGAGAGATTCACTGAAACAGAGATATATACGAAATGCATATTTTTAAATTACGTAACTGATTTATGTGCATACTTTGTCACACTATGGAAATTACTTTATGACAGAGGGTAAATTAATCGTCCTCTTTTCGGTCAATTCAAATAAATAGGTGCAGAGGAAGGATAATGGATGACTGTGTAAAGAAAACTTATTTCATAAGAGGGAACTGTAACAGCATAACATTTTTCAGCTAGAAAAATTGAAGAATGAGAGAGAATCTCATTGGGGGAACACGAGGGGGAGAGAAAAGCTGCTTAAGCTAAAAGATAGTGCTGGCACAAGAACAACTGGGTATCAACTAGCTGTGAGTAAAGTTACACTAGAGATTAGAAGAGCTTTCTAAACACCAGAGGGGTGAGATATGGGATCAGACTTCCAGTAAGAGTGAACAGCACATTCATTTTTGCAGGGCTGGGCCCCCCAACTTCAAATATTATCTAAATGCTGTCAACTGTGCTGGAAAAGAGTGCAGCAAAGAATCAAGAAATAAAATAGGAAACAGGTGGAAATCTGAATTTCCTGAGATATTAATAAAATGTCACTTGATCTACCCCAACTAATAAAGTGCTAGACTATATTTTTGTGAAATTATGGTACAAAAAGAAGCTTTAGAATATCTGCAAAAACATAAAATACCCAGAGTTTATTCAGAACAGTTAATTGGAGCTGCTGCTGCTTCTCACCAAAAACTTTGAAATTAGTGATTGATGGGTTATTGAAGTATGCTGAGAGTCCTAAACGAGTAACTCAGCTATATAGTCTCTTAGGATGCAATAGTAGTGCATGTTTTATTATCTAAATGTGTTTTCACTTTCTGGCTTGTTCTTTATAGAACAAGACAGATAGTATTTGTAAAGCAAAAGTCACTTCCTAAGTTAGAAAGGCCTGAGGTGTTTAATTATATATACTTTTTGTAATGATGAAGGATTAATGACAATGATGATTTATTGGAATATAGTTTCATTATGATTTTTTGAGCTCCTTTCCTAAATGGTAATATATCGGAAACATACAGATTAATGATAACCTGTGAAATTAGGAATAAATGAGGTACTTTGGTAGAAGTGCTGAAGTATTTTGTACAGAGAAAGAAACTGATGGAATTATAATGCAGATAAGACTAAAGATGGAGAAGTATTTTAAAATGTAAGTCATGTTTTCATTCTTATTGATTGTATGTTTGGTACAAGGACAGTCAAGAGTATCGTAGATACAGGCACAGGACCAATATTATGTAATAGTGTGGAAATGTTAAAATGTGAAGTGCATATCTGTTTTGAAGTAAAACCTAGATTTATTTCTGAAAAGTGTTGTGATGTTAAAAATGTAACAATAGTTAAGGTTAATCTTAAGTAAGAGGAGTAAGCATAATACAGCCTTTTTATTTCAGTGAAATCATCCATTTTTGTTTTCGATGTTTCTTTTCTGTTGAAGAGTAGGACTAGGTCTTTCAGCACACCTTTGCAGCAGGGATCATAGGAGTGTTTTGCGTAGCTCTACACAAAATACTACTGTAGGAAATTACACGATTGCTGAAGGCCTCACCAAAACTAAATGACATTGTCAGACAACACGAAGATAGTTCTTCAAAAGAATCACTTCTATTTATGCATAAAGAGTCGTGTTCTGTGATAGACAGTGAGTCTGGAGTCTTTCAGTGTTGATTCTAAAATTCATATACTCATCTAATTTATTGGATTTCAGCGGCATTACTATCGATTTACACTAGAGGAGAATCAGGCAACTGATTTTCTTGTGAGGCTATGTTCCATTTTAAATAATGGAAACTTTAAGGCTAACCTGCCCTTCCAAAAATAATAAATTATTTTAACCTATTGTAGAATTCAAGCTGCCTTTGTGTTCCTGTTTTTATTGTCTTCAATGGCTTAATACTGAGAGTCATAAGTGAACCTTTGTATCATAAATATTACCATTTGTGGCTGTGAATAAATGAAAACTTGTATTTTGCATTCCCATAAATACATGTTAGAAAAAACCCTAAGCTGATAAATCTGAGCTAAGATACCACTTACACGGGTATGTAACTTTTCAGGGAGAAAAGCCAGATTCTTGGTCAGCACAACAAAAATAAAACTAAGAAATTAAGGTTATTCTCTGGTCAACAAGCACATCATATTCTTTCCACTGTGATTTTACTTGCCACTTCTTCTTTGGCATCTTTCATCTTTTAACTGTATTTCCAGGATAAACTAAACATTCAGATTAAAAGCTTGTCATTTTCTGTAAACTGTATTAATTATACATGAAGTACACATGTATTCAGTGCTTTGAAAAGCTTTCTTCAAGTGTGTAGCTCTGTCAAAGGGGGGGGGGGGGAAAGGTTTGGTCTTATAGGCTGTAAAAACCCAAATGACTAGTTAATATTTAAAAAAGAAATGGTATCTTAGTTTAAATATGAGGTTTGAAATATATGATCATGTTGAGAATAGAGTTTCGTACTCTGGCATGGTCTGTACAGATATTAACATTCCAAAACAAGTACATTTTTTACTATATGACCTTATGATTCCTAAATCTTATGTTTAAGTACTAGAAAAATTAATGCATGCAGTCCAGTTGGTCATTACATAGTATATTGCATTTTTAATTACTGCTTTTGAATATGGCCTATATGTATATATAACTTAAGGACCGTTTCTGTTTCCAGAATGGGCAAACTTTAGGTCATAATTTTTAGTAATCTGTGGGATTTATGGAGATCAGTGTAATTGTAATTATTGTTATGTACTTTTCAGTGAGATAACTTTATTATAACGTACAAGGCAGTATTTGTTGCTGGTATTTTTGCCTATTTTTCTTTAAATAAATCCAAATAAAAAAAAAAAAAACAACAAAAACCTCCAACCATAAAGAAGTTAAGATGCTTAAAAAGGATGTGAACTAAACCATGTAATATGACTGAATTTCCCTGGAGGAGGAGGAAGGTGTCAGTTACGATTAATGTGAACAACATTTATGGCCCTCGAGATGTGACCTCTCGTTACAGTAAATGTGACAGGATGAATTACTTTCAATTACAGTGAACTACATTCAGCTACATTGGTTCTGACACACCTCACTAGGAAACTGCTGCTTTGATAGCTTTAACCAAAGGAAAAAGAGGCAAAAGTTTTGAGTGCAAATGTGTATGTCACTTGAGCAAAACCATTGGATTCTGACTACGATGTATTATTGCCTCAGGTTTTACACACTTCTATTACATCATTCGTTATTTCCACTGGCACTTTCAGGTTTATGCATTGGGCACTGGAGACTATGAAAACCACCTTTTTAATATGCCATGTATAATAAATTTAAATGCTGCCATTTTTCAAAAAAAAGATTGGATGAATTATCCAATTTTTTTTCAGATAGTAACCTGCACCTTTACTTGGAATGATAAGTGGGGTTTACTAGCCATCAGTATGTTCAATTTGGTATCGCATAACTCCCTTTAATGTTTATTAACACTATCAATTTAGTCTTACAAATTAAATATATTGCAACACAGGATATTTATCACTTGGCAGAAGGAATCGTTATAATGTCACTACTTTTTCCTTCAAGGTTCAATTATCATGCTTCAGTTTCTACCTTTAAGCTTTCATAGAAAATAAAAGATGCCCAGGGCAGAAGTCAACCTTTCCCTTTTGCTACAGAGGAGATGCCATCTATTTCACGCTGTACTAAGTATTCCATTGAAACATGAGTAAAACAATGCCTTTGGCAAATCATAAGTTAGAAATAGCACTAAGCAAATGAAATAGCTTTAATTAAAGCATTTTGTTTCTCTTTGAGGACTTGATTTGCAGTGTATTGAGCATTTTTTCTGCAAAGATGAAGACCCTCTTTTGAAATTCAAGGGATTGATGGTGTGGAATCACAGTAGAAAAGTTGCAATGTAAAATTGCCAGTTAGCAAAAGAGAACAAAAAAGGTGGTTGGTTATTCTAAAGCAATTCTGAATTAAGGCTGTGTAGGGTAAATTCCTTTTAGTCTTCATCCCATGTTAAGGGCTGATTTTCAAACCTTAGTTTTTTTCCAATATTTTCACTGGCCATTTGATGTTGTAGTAGTCGATTGTGAAAATTGTTTCAATAGCTATTTTAAAAACCAATATGCAGTATAAACTTATATCTATATGTCAGCAACTTCCAGGCCATTAAGGTGCAAAGATTTATATTTTAGTTGTTATTATTAAAACTTAAAATAGAATCCTAAAGTTTTTAGAGCTTTCTTCAAATTGCTGAAACTGGAAGTCTAATAGCATTTTCAATTCAACTATTCTGGCTGTGAAATATCCTCACTTAGGCCACCAGATTCCCTAAAGTTGAGGAAGATTCTTCTTTTTTTTTGTTGTTTGTGCAACAGAGAAGATTTAGGGGTGAATCTGAGTGTCTCCATTGTTGTAAGCAGTAAGTTTGGATAACATAAATGGTTTAGAATAGGTCAAATAAAAAAAGGAGTTTATGGCCCAATCCTTATATCCTGCCTGCACAGACAAAGCAGGATGGGTTAACAGATAACACCTTAGGTTGGTAACGATGAGTTTTCTCCTGCTTCTGGAGGTGATGCATGCTATTAATTTAATAATTTTCTTTATGTATTTTTAACAAATGATGGTGTTTCATGCCTTTAAACGACAGAGAAAGCTTCACAACTAACTCCATTAGATTTCTTTTCTGCTGTTCATATATTTAAGTCCTCATCTAAATGTATTAACGGTACCTGACTGGTTTTAGTTGCAATACATAGAATTTGACTTTTTGGCGTTATATGCCACCTAACAACTCTTCCTCTTCCCCTCAACAAAGTGGGAAAATCTGGATGGACTGTCCATGTGAGCCAGGTAGGCTGAGGGTTGTTACTAGAATCATCAAGTTCTGCCAAATATATATATAAAAGCATTTGAATGTCTGATATGAATTCATGAGCACATTTACATAGAATGCTTATGAGATTAAATTAGCCTAGCTTTTGAGGAATTCCTAATGACTTCTGCTTCACTTTTACAAGTATTGAAGTACACAAAAGCTTGAAAAATATACGGCTGACTACACATGAACATCTTCAGCAAATACATGTTTTTGAAATTCTGTGCATATAATGAAAGGAGAAAATATTTTTTGTTTGTTTTAGCTCTTGGTCTCTCAGTGGTTTGTATCTGATCAAAGTAATAGTTTTTCTTGCCTGCTTGGGAGTAGTAGAGACTCCAGTTCTCTAGGGGAATGTTACGGTTTGAGAAAACCCACAACAGTTTATTGTCATTTAGACACTTACTCTACCATCCGATGACCCATCCCCACCCGGAAGGAGAATCGGGGAAGAAAACCAAGGAAACCTGGGTGCTGAAATGTAAACAGATTTAATAGAATAAGACTAGATAACTAACACTAATAGCACTAAAGAACCAATATTGGTCCCGATACCAATATAAAATATACAAGGATTATACTCAGCCAATTCTATCTGTAGGAAGCTGTGCTCTCCCAGCAGGGGACAGTGAATGTGGGACACTGACAGTGCTGCAGCTTCAGGAGGAAAGGAAGGGGTCAGAGGTCCCGCACTGGGGCAAGTTGTTCTCTGGATCACCACCATCAAGGGAGACAGAGCACTTTGCAGCAACTTCCTAGTTTATATTGAATGTGACGTTCATGGTGTGAAATAATCCTGTTGGCCAGCTTGGGCTGAGTGCTCAGGTCTCGCTCCTCCTTGTCCCTGCACCTGGTGATCTCGAAAAACACTGAGACCTTGAAACCCACACACTGTAGCTGGCTATAAAGTAAAGATTTTCACAAATTCAGACACTAGATTCTTCTAAAAGTGCAGTTTTCCCTAGCATTAAAAGAGAAATTAGTCCTCCGTCACTCAAACGGGGACAGGGAAAAAGCAAATTTTTCCAAAAGGGAAGTAACAACTCTTGTTCCATGTAATTACTAACACAATTTGTAAATATGCTTTAGGGGCTATCTCACTGAGTAGGTGCGAGAAAGTCCCAGGGACTGTGACATTTTACATCAGCTGGAGAGCAATTTTATAGGTGGAGAAAAAGCAGGTGTTGGTATAGTCAAATTATCTTATAGTGTTAATGGACATGAACTTGAAACAGTGACAGAGCACTTATAAATATATTGTTGTGGACGGTGAATTCTCTGGAAATCAAACCTGATATCCCAGGTAGAGGAATAAAGAAGAAAAGACTTAGATGCAGTTCAGGTGGGAATAAGCAGAATAACAAAATAACCTTCCTGATAAATAGTTTTCTGTGGGAGAAGTGGAAAGTGAAATAAGAAATTGAAAACCTAAATACATCTCCTGGGCTGCCAAATGGTATAGGAATGAAGGGAAGAAAATTATTTTGCATTGCAACTCTGAAATTACAAGGATGCAGTTAGAAGTATTTGAGATTTTTGAGGCTTATTCCCTTTAATGTTGTGGCTGGCTATGTGATTAAAAAAAAAACCAAACACGTGTAGTTGTTTGCAGAATCTGGGGCTGTAAATGTAGCAGCCACTGGAGGGGCACTAACTAATGTTAGTAACATTCCACAAGATAGAAGGAAAACTGATTCATCTGTAGAGAAGAAAGAAATTTGGCTTCAGGGCAGACCGACTCATATTTTCCTTTCTATCAGAAGTTGAAGATTTTTATCAGCAAGGTTTGATCTGTAGATCACAGGAAGTGAGCAAAAAGTATTTTTTCAACTTTATTCAGTTATTTCAGTTTTGTTTTTACTGTGGCAAGTTTTCCTGATACTTTAGCAATGACTATCAGTAGCATTCCATGCGTTTAATTCTTTCAAAATTAGTACATTTATTGTTCCTTTTGTTGAATGCTTCTCTATCATGGTTAGAATGAAGAAAAGAGTAAAGCTTCCTGATGGTGCTGTTACTAGAATCAAGCAATATATGTCTTCATTTTTAAATAAACTTCCAGAAGAGTGGACTGGTATTGTACCTGAGCACAGCTGAAATCAAACCAGGTATATCACTGGTCTTGTTTGTGGACTGGGTACATAATGGCTGTACTATTTTTTTTTTTTTTAATTATTTTTTCTTGGAGCTCCTTTGTATTTATAGGGAGCCATTCCACCTCTTAATATTTCTTCTCCTTGTGCTCTATGTTTGCAATGTATGTCCAGGCTACTGTCCTTTTACTTTAGGGAGCAAAGGACTTCCATTGAACGCTGTCATGACAGAAGAGTATATTTATCCTTGCAACTGTATTTTCTCTACAGATCTGCATTTTCTTGGTTATGGAACAGCCAGAGCAATCTGACACTCAGATGTATAACAAAAATGTTCTCATATTCACTGAGCCTTTTTGTTCGAGTTGAAAGAATTATTGAGGTCTACCCTTTCATAGTTATCCAAGTACTTATTAGGCACACAAAATAAGAATCTCCCTGCAGGGAAACAGCAATTTCTGCAGCCAAATTAAACTTTGCATAACTGGAATTTACTACAAGATACTGTTTCATAACAAAGTCTTTTATCAGTGGAATGGCTTTCATTTTTGATGATCGCAGAATAAAATTTTTATTAAATAGACACCTCAACCATTTGGTTCAAAACCAACCACAGGAGAAGAAAAGTACTAGGAAGGACTTCTTCAGCATCTGAGACAATCAAGGATAAAGTTGTGCTTTAACATTTTCATGGATATTACCAACCATTCTACTGTCAGTTTGGATAAAGGCAATTCTTTTGTTCATCACACTGTTGTTCTGAACATTCTATCCTGTGTCGCCTATATTTGAAAATTTATTTCATTAACATAATTGTGTTGAAATTTTTATAGTTTATGACTTTTAATGCTCTAGCAGGTTGTCCACTCCTAAGTAATGCAGTCTTCCTAGACTTCAGTGTTCTTTTATAGTGCAGTACTGCACATTACCTACTAATAAATATAAAATAAATTAATGTGTTACCTAAGTAGTTAAGAAATTATTTCTAGAAGAAAAAAAATTCTGAAGAGATGATAGAGCATGTAGTGTGTCATTACCAGAAAGGCATTAGATCTTACACAGTGGAATATGTTATTTACCGATAATACCTTCTCCTCGCTATAGAAGTGTCATATCCACATCACGTATTGCAGTACCTTCTGTATAAAATTCTAGCGATGATGTTAGGATCTATTAAACAAGAAACTAAATACATATTTCTCTGATCAAATTTCTTAACATTGTTATAACCATATAAAGGATTCACATCCTTTAGTACTTTTAAAAGTCTGTGTTGATTTTTTTTTTTTTTTTTTTTTTTTTTTTTTAATAGTTTAATTCTGTAGCCTGTCCTCCTACAGAAGACCCAGTCCTGGTCATGGCAGCTGACTGCTCTACAAAAGCAGAGGTTTTGAAGAAAGTGTTCTTTTCTTGATCTTGCTGGCTTGCAGGAGGCAATACTAGACCACAGGTGTAGGACATAGCTCCTTGATTGACAACTGATCCAGGGGTCTGCCATTTAAAACTTGAGAAGGATGATTAAAAAAATTCCAATAAAGTAATAGACCTAACCATGTCCTCCCTTTATATTCTGTGACTTCAAAGTCAGACTGGGACATATGGTAGGTACAGGTCTTGCTTGTGTGTTTGAGTTTTTGAAAGCCTTATTTCATGGGGATTTCTTTAACCTTCTCAACTGTAGTAAAAACCCCCACCCACCAAAAGATCCCAGCATAAAACTGAACTAACACTAAATTAATTTAGTCTTACATAATGAAAGCTTCTATCCTGCTAAAGGTATTTAGAAAAACAGACTGTCCCATTAGGTAAGTTTTTAACAAATAATTCTGTAGTTTTTAAACTGACAAACGCAAAGAGCTAGTGTAGTCATATATCTGACAGATTAATGATTAAAGTACTGTAATGAAACTATTCTGTCAGTTTTACCCAATTCTTTTATAATCAAAGTGGAAATTAGATTTGCGATCAGGTGGATAAATCTAGGGCAAAAAACCACCTACTCAATGAATATGTCACTGTTCTGTTTCCCAGCTGACACTATCAGTGCAGAACATAACTACAGAACCAATCTGTTCTCCATATTGTTTTTTAATCTTTTTCTACAGAAAGTTCTTGCCATTCTTAAAACACAGCACTGGAACATTATAGAGCTGTCAATGAATATTTAACCCACAAGAATGTTACCTTTTTTGTCTTCTCACTTCCTTTTCATTGGGGATGCCATATTCCTTCAGAGAGACTTGAAGAAAGCTTGCATGAAGTGTCTCCTGGATAATAATCTGGCTGTTGGGATAGACTTTTGCTTTGGCAAGCTCACCTACATAAAAGCTGACCACAAAGCGACCATTAACTGATATAGGAGAGCCACTGTTTCATACATTTCGGAACTATATTAGTCAAAGAACAAAACAAACAGGTTGGGAAACTATGAAGTGACCAGAAACTGGACATAGGAAAAAGTGGAGATAGGCTTAAATCCAGGCTGTTGCAGTACCGCCTGAATAGGTTGACTACATTTTTGTTACATTTTTGTAGGAAACGTGTGTGTATGTATATATATATATAGTATCAAAATATGTATTTTTAAGTATGGTTAGCAAGAAGATGCATATGTGCTCACAGAAAACATGGGGAAAGCTCACATAGGAATATTTTTAAAGCAGATTTTTTTTTTCCCCCCTGTATGTTTCATTAAAAAATTCAGTAGAGGATTTACTGCTCTCAGTGTTCCTGTCTGTTTTCTAGTTGTGGATTTCTGCATGGTCAGAGGTGAATTTGTAGGGATTAGAAAATTCTCTTGGTTTATAAATTCTCAGAGATTTTGAAGATGTTCACTAAAGTATCTGACATCTAGCAACATTCTCATCCCCTGGTTTCTAGCCAAAAACTGTTCCCTTACAAATAAATAGAACTGCTAGCAAGTAACAAAATATATTTAACGTTAAAGTAATGTTGTTTTATGACTCGATGTGGGTTTAATTATCACTTAGACACTGACTCTAGTCAACTACGTAAGGTAAAATTATGTGACAATGTGACAGTATACATAAATATTGTCTCTTCTACTTTCCTTATTTTGCTGACCTTATTCTCCTGAGTATCATCAATTAGTGGGTGGCAGAAAGACACCCAAGTAATTTGGATTCTGTTCCAGTTATATTCTTTATTGCTTTCTTGGCCTGCTTTCTGTTGTGCAGTTCAGATTCTTTGGCATACTGTGCTCAATCTTCAATAGGAGTTGTGTGGATTTAGGATTGAAACTCAGATGTCACTGCCTATATGCATTTCTACAACTTACTTTTCACACCTTGCAAGTATACAGTCAATATGAAGTGATTGGTTCATTGTCCCTTTGTTGGTAATTTTTCAGTAGATGGTAAATTTATGGGCAGTCTGTTACAGTTTTTGTTGTTTATGAGGTGGTTTCGAAAAATCATGCTATTTCATATTATTCTGAAGAACAAGGTAAACAGAAGGATAATCTGTGCCTCTTTAAGGGAGTGCGAATAGTGTATTTAATAATCTACATACAGAATGGTTATGTCTGTTGTTTCCACCTAGCTTTTATTCAGCAAAGCTCTGTATCACCTGTCAGACAGCAGAGAGAGTTCCACCTAAGTATAGCATAGGGAAAAACTAGACAAAGAACTTGAATTTTTTCCTACTCGGTGTTATGAATGGAAAATAATGTATTTAGCATATCTACTAAATAGAGCTTTTACATGAACAAAACCAGCACGGATCCACAGGGGTGCCTGTAATCAGTATGAAAATTTGTCATCTGGATGCAACATTTTCCCGTCTGTACAAATGCTTATTTGCAGAACTGAGGTGTATTATCCCCTTTTAGTTTTTCAGGTAGGCGGTGATGATGTAGTAAGAACAACGCCAAGGGCAATGAAGAAGGATTTCAAGGCTTTGGGACGACTGGTTAAGGGATCGGGAGCCCAAGTCTTGTTTTCTTCTATCCCTCCTGTTGCAGGGAATGATGTGGGGGTTAACAGGAAGAGCCAGCAGGTCAATGACTGGCTCCAAATGTGGTGCTACTGGCAGGGTTTTGGGTTCTTTGATCACAGCCCAATTTACAGAACACCAGGCCTGCTGGCAGCAGATGGGAAAAACCTGTCTCGCAGGGGGAAAAAGGTTCTTGGAGTAGAGTTAGCAGGGCTCATTGATAGAGCTTTAAACTAGATTCGAAGGGGGATGGGCATGTAACTGGGCTCGATAGAGAGGCACCTGGGGGTAGTAGTTCAGCACTTGTGGGGCAGAGTGCTAGTATTTTTGAGGATTGGAAGGCCCACCACCCCTCAAAGGCAAAAACTATACACTCATTGGCTTTTCTGAAACGCCTATACAGTAATGCATGCAGCATGGGGAATAAACAAGAGGAGTTAGAGATCTGCATGTGGTCACAGGACCATGAACTCATCGCAGTTACTGAGATGTGGTGGGATAGCTCACATGACTAGAACACTGTCATAGAGGGCTATGTTCTCTTTAGGAAAGATAGGCCAGCGAGGCGAGGTGGTGGAGTCATTCTTTATGTGAGAAAGCAACTGGAACATATCGAGCTCTCCCTGGAGCAGACGAAGAGCAAGTTGAGAGCTTGTGGGTAAGGATTAAGGGGCAGGGTAATATGAGAGACACTGTTGTGGGTGTCTGTTACAGGCCACCTGATCAGGATGGGAAAATTGATCAGGCCTTCTACAGACAGGTGAGAATCTCCTCACAATTGCAGGCCTTGATTCTCATGGGGGACTTCAACTACCCTGATACCTGCTGGGAAGGCCACACAGCTGGGCATGGTACAGTCCAGGAGGTTCCTCCAATTCATTGATGATAACTTTTTGACTCAGGTGGTGGAGGAACCCACCAGGAGAGGTGTACTACTGGACCTAGTACTGACTAACAAAGAAGGACTGGTGGAGGATGTTAAGGTTGGGGGCAGAGTGGGCTGCAGTGATCATGAGAAGATTGAGTTCAGGATTAAGTGCAGTATACACAAAATGACAAGTAGGGTTGAAACCTTAAACTTCAGGAGGGCTAACTTTGATTGCTTCAAGGAATTGCTTGGACAAATCCCATGGGAGAGGGCTCCAGAGGCTAAGGGGGCTCAAGAGAGCTGGCTGCTATTTAAGCATCACTTCCTCCAAGCTCAGGATCGGTGCATCCCAAAGAGCAAGAAATCAGGCAAGGGAAGAAGGAGACCTGCATGTCTGAGTAGGGACCTTCTGAAAAAGCTCAGGTGGAAGAAGGGAATTTACAATAGGTGGAAGAAGGGGCTGAGAGCTTGAGAAAAGTATAAGAATGCTGTCAGCGTATGCAAGGAGGAAACAAGGAAAGCCAAGACAGCCTTGGAATTGAACCTGGCAAGGGATGTCAAGGCCAATAGGAAGGGTTTCTTTAAGTATATAGGAGACCAAAGGAAAACTATGGAAAATGTGGGCCTGCTGTTGAACGAGATGGGTGCCATGGTGACAGATGATGCAGAGAAGGCTGAGTTGCTGAACGCCTTCTTTGCTTCTATCTTCACTGCTTGGGGCAGTCCTTGGGAGACCCAGAGTTTGCGGGTAACAGAGAAAGTCTGGAGGAAGCAAGACTTTCCCTTGGTTGATGAGGGACAAGTTAGAGATCAGTTAGACTGGATATCCACAAGTCCATGGGGCCCGATGGGATGCACCCTCGAGTGCTGAGGGAGCTGGGGGAAGTCATTGCTGGGCCGCTCTCCATCATCTTTGAAAGGTCCTGGAGAACAGGTGAGGTGCCTGAGGACTGGAGGAAAGCCAGTGTCGTGCCAGTCTTCAAAAAAGGCAAGAAGGATGACCTGGTAAACTGCAGGCTGGTCAGCCTCATCTCCATCCCTGGAAAGATGATGCAACAGCTTGTTCTGGGTATCATCTCAAAGCACCTGGAAGAAAAGAAGGTTATCAGAAGTAGTCAACATGGATTCACCAAGGGGAAGTCATATCTGACTAATCTGATAGCCTTCTATGATGGAGTGACTGGATGGGTGGGTGAGGGGAGAGCAGTGGATGTTGTCTACCTTGACTTCGGCAAGGCTTTCGACACTGTCTCCCACATCATCCTCATAGGCAAGCTTAGGAAGCGTGGGTTAGATGAATGGACAGTAAGGTGGATTGAGAACTGGCTCACAGATAGAGCTCAGAGGGTTGTGGTTAGTGGAGCAGAGTGTGTTGGAGGTCAGTAACGAGTGGTGTCCCTCAGGGGTCAGTACTGGGTCCAGTCCTGTTCAATATATTTATCAATGACGTGGATGAAGGGATAGAGTGTACCATCAGCAAGTTTGCTGATGACATGAAACTGGGAGAAGTGGCTGACACACCAGAAGGCTGTGCTGCCTTACAGTGTGACCTGGACAGGCTGAAGAGTTAGGCGGAGAGAAACCTTATGAAATTCAACAAGGGCAAGTTTAGGGTACTGCCCCTGGGGAGGAATAACCCCATGCATCAGTACAGGTTGGGGGCTGACCTCCTGGAGAGCAGCTCTGTGGAAAGGGACCTGCGAGTCCTGGTGGACAACAGGATGACCATGAGCCAGCAATGTGCCCTGGTGGCCAGGAAGGCAAATGGCATCCTAGGGTGCATCAAAAAGAGTGTTGCCAGCAGGTCGAAGGAGGTCATCCTTCCCCTCTACTCTGCCCTGGTGAGGCCGCATCTGGACTACTGTGTCCAGTTCTGGGCTCCCCAGTTCAAGAAAGACAGGGATCTGCTGGAGAGGGTGCAGCAAAGGGCTACAAAGATAATTAGGGGATTAGAACATCTCTCCTATGAGGAAAGGCTGAGGAACTTGGGTCTCTTTAGTCTAGAGAAAAGACAACTGAGGGGGGACCTTATTAGTGCTTATAAATACTTAAAGGGAGGGTGCCAGGGGTATGGGAACAGTCTTTTTTCAGTGGTGCCCACTGATAGGACAAGAGGTAATGGGCACAAACTTGAACATAAGAAGTTCCATCTTAACATGAGGAGGAACTTCTTTCCACAACCTCTCTGGGCAGCCCGTGCCAGTGCTCTGCCACCCTCAAAGGAGTCTCCCACTCTGGAGACATTCAAAACCCGCCTGGATGCTGTCCTGTGCAACTTGCTGTAGGTGACCCTCCTCTGTCACAGGGTTTGGACTAGATGATCTCCAGAGGTCCCTTCCAACCCTGACCATTCTGTGATTTAGTGCTGTTTTCTTTTTGCCAGGGTATGTGGATTTCATGTTTGTTTCATTTTCTATATTGGGAAACTGCCATAACATTTTCCACGTGTGGGAATAAATGGGTTTACTTTCCTATTTTTTTTTTTTTGTATTACTGTGGTACAGCTGACAAATGATTTTCAGGGGAATACAGGTATATGAAGTGAGAAATTAAATTATTATATTTCAAAATTAAAAACTCAGTTACTTTTCTGTCTTACAAATGCTGTGTTTTCCCAGTGGCAGAATGTGAAAGAGTGGCTGCTTGTCCAGAAGATAAATCGCTCTGTATGTTGGCAAGGCATCAGTCACACATCATATTTAATAGCACATGATGGATTATTAGTCCCCAAATGAAGAATGTCAAAGTATCTGATTTTGTGTATGTCTAAACTGCAGAAAGTGGATCAGTTTGGTTACTTTGCTTAAATTGAGTCACTTCATCTGCTAAGCAGTTTTTACTCTGATACATGTATGTTACTCTGGAAGCAAAAATGTATTTCCCCAGTTAAGAAATAATTCTGATCTCTGATGCCCAGGAAGTGGAAATTAACGTGAGAAGACGTAATTACATAGCATAACAGATGAAGGTTTTGCAAATTAATGACTTTTTATTTTGAAACCATTATCTTGTGAGACATCTTAAGTTAAATGCTGAGTTTTGGTGCATCACATTACAACATGTAACAGTAGCTTTGCATATTTCTTTCAGAGATTTTGAAAATATGAAGATAATAAATGATGACTAATGTACACCATCTGGCTAGGGTGGGGAAAAAAAAAGATTTCTTCCTGAGCAACAGGGTTTCTGCTAAGCTGATTTACTTAAAATAAGAAAGCAAATGCATTTTTTTTGCTGAGAAAATGTAGTTCTAATGACTTCACTGAAACTTAGTGGATAAGGGTAGCCTTTGTTTTGTGCTCCGTGATCAAAGTGAAGCTTATTGGTCTCTAGCAGAAAGGCAGTGTATCTTCTCTGTCCTGTTGTTGCATCACATACTCAGGAAAAGATTGCTGAGACTTGAAAGATTTTGAGTAACATTAACAAAAGTGTTACACAGCCTTGCAGGAATCAGCCGCCTGTGAAGAGATGACCTAGCTCTGTGTGGTGTCAAATCAGTGAACAAACTACCCTCAATCTATACAGCCGTAGAATTAGATCTGTAGTAACACAGACATATTTTTGTGCTTCATATCTTCTTTGGATTTACAGCTGTCAGTTTTTTCTCTGCTACTTTTGTGATGCAGTATAGAACTAAATGCAAGAATAGATATTAGAACTTATATACAGTTTCTAATTTACTCTGTGCAGTTTCTTAGAACCAAATTATCTTCTCAGTCTCTTTTAATACAGATTTTGTTTTTCAGGCAGTCTTATGTATTTCCTTATTTTTTGTTTGGTTGTTTTATTTCTTAGTGTTCCTACTTCAATTTTTAACGAAATAAAGTATTCACTTAAACATCTCAACTAATTTGAACAAAATAAGATGTGCAGGGATAGTTTTCTCCACTACAGAGAAAAGTAAGCAGATAAACATGTGTATTGTAAACTTCTAGAACTTCAATCTTCAGTCTCTATTTTTGAATTATCTCTTACTGCTTTAGATTTATTTTTACATAGCAACCCTACCTCTGCAACTCTTCCAATAATACTGAAAATCGTATGGATTTATTTAGTCTTGAGAAATGGTTGCTTAAGTTCTTGACGTGCTGGGTGATGTATGGCCTACAGATGTATCTTTGTTGCAGTGGCAAAATTTGGTGTCCATAGTGACTGACAAGAAGTTACGAAAGTGTGAGAAGGGACTGTCAGTAACTTCCTGAGGGTGGGCAGGTTGTTAACTTTGCAGTTTGTGTTAGAACATCTGTTGGCTGCCTACTTATTTAAAGAAAAGACAGTCTGTAAAGAAAGCACAGCCTGTACTTTGAATATTGTTAACTACTGGGCCAAATCATTCATCTGGCCTCTGTGGAAGACGCGAGTTGTGATTTAAAAAAAAGTGAGTGTGTGAGAGCATGTGTTGTGGTTTAACCCCAGCCAGGAGCTAGGACCATGCAGCCACTCGCTCACTCCCCCCAGCTGCGATGGCGGGGGAGAATCAGA
The DNA here is from genome assembly GCF_965231255.1 of Vanellus vanellus. Lineage (NCBI taxonomy): Eukaryota > Metazoa > Chordata > Aves > Charadriiformes > Charadriidae > Vanellus > Vanellus vanellus. The sequence continues at coordinate 17,243,091 of NC_138914.1, read as the reverse complement.
AGAGTGAGGAAAAACTTGTGGGTTGAGATAAAGACAGTTTAATAGGTAGAGCAAAAGCCGTGCAAGCAAAGCAAAAGAAGAAATTCGTTCACTGCTTCCCATTGGCAGGCAGGTGTTCAGCCATCTCCAGGAAAGCAGGGCTCCATCGCATGTTATGGTTACACTAGTTAGCAGGACTGTCAACTAGCACTAGATCAGGTCAGCTGTACCTTTGCCTACCTGCATCTTCAAAACTTTCTGCTTTGAAGCTGTATCTTCCCATTCTGCACTACTCTTCTGATAAAGAAGTTTCTCTTAACATTCTGTGAACCTCTAAACCTGCAGCTTGTGGCTGTTTCCCCTTATTTTACCATGTGCTGCTACTTAGCGTTTGGCTTCATAGTCTTTTTAACCCCCCTTCAAGTAGTTGTTATGTACTGTTAGGACTTGACTTCGTCTCCTTTTTGATGGAGGGATCTTTCTTTCACTGGAGTCTGTGCTTTTTCAACACCCTTTTTGAACTAAGAAACCCCAAACTGTAGTGTTGCAGCCTCACAGCACTGAGTAGAGGTGGATAATAATTTCCCTCTGTCTGCTCGCCATGGTGTTCCTAGTACAGCCCAATATGGAATTTGTCTGATTTACAATGAGCGCGTATTTAGCTTGGTGCCCAGTGTGACTTCCAAGTCCTTTCTCAGCCGGTATTGATGTGGGATTAGGTGCAGAACTTTACATTTTTCCTTGCTGAGATTCATGTGGCTTCGGTTGGTCTAGCTGTCAAGGTTTCTTACGGTCCATCTGCTAAGTGGCACACACTGACCTTATGCCCACTTTGGTTTTAAAAAATGAGCTTGTCTTACATCCCATATTGTTTGAATAGAATATTTGCAATACTGTTTAGGAAATAAACTGTCCTGCTTCCATAAAAGGAAAATAAAATAAACAGAAACAAGACAAAATATTATTTTAAAAGCTGGATGCTAAGTGACAGGGTAGAGTGGTTAGATTTGAACAGTCATGTTAAAAGGGTTTGTGACTGTTAAGCAAGTTATACTGGGACCGGTGTTGAGCCCAAATAGAAGAGCATTAGAACATTATTTGAAGGGGAGCAGTGAAGGGAAAGGATGTTTTTTAAGATGGAATCTGATAGATTGATGGGTGGAATTAAATTAAATATTTGCTTGTAATAACAGGACACTGAACATGATGACACAAGAGGTCGTCTTGGCCCAGAAGGTCCCATCCAGTCCTGTGTCCTATGTTCCCTTTATGTAAAGAAGCTGTTGAAATTTTGCATATATGAAAATTCCTCTCTCCTTTTTGTCTCACCTTTTCTTTTACTATGATTTTGATATATATTTTGCCCATAGCAAATGCCAACCATAATATTTTATGTCTTCCTTATGTTGTCTTACATTATTTATCTTTCTATATCCAAGCTGCAGACTTAGTTATATACAGGGAGACAGAAATAGCTGTTACTGTGAAATGTGTACATGGTAGGATTTGATTGAATTTAAGTGCTTTTGCAGTATGTTTCTCAGGAATGCTGATAATTCATATTATTGTAACCTCTGTGGTGCTCTCTAGCCAAAGAAATCTGGTGGCTTTTGGTACACAAAGCATTCATATTTCTTCTCTGAGGTCACTTCACTCTTGTAATCCAGTAACTGTTCCAGTTTATTAGTGATAAATTAAGTGGAAGGGACAATTCTGAAATAAATATGAGGGAAAAAATCTGGAGAAGGGAGTGAAGAGAAGGAGGTTGTCCATCAGTTCCAGTGGGCCAGAAGATCTCAGGCAAAATATAATGCAGCTGAGGAGAAGCTTCCGTGGGGGAAGCTCTATAGTGTTTATGAAATGTACTCAAACCAGAGGAAAAAGGCAGGAGTATGGTGCTGAGCTGAGGAGAGAATGGGATCCAGGAATCCTTGCTTTGCACTAGGAATAAACTTGCCTCTCATTGTGATCCCAGGGTGCTGCTTGTTGGAGATGAACACCTGGAGAGGAGTATGTAGGTTACTGACAAACCTCTACATTTATTAAGTCACCGGTGTCAGAATTATAAATGGATATACCACATCCTATACATAACCAATCCTAAATTGCCCTTCCTGAGGAAAAGAAATCTAGTGTCCCAAATTAAAGACTTTGCACGTGAGAATATAAAGATCTTTGTTTAAATTGCAAATTATCAAGGCTTATTTTTTATTTTGTTGTTTAAAGAAAGTGCCAAGCTGTGCAACAAATAGGAGATACATAGTTCCGTGTGTGATATCTGTGCTATATTTGAATATATGATAGTAGAAGATTGTAATCCTTACTGAGCAGTTATAGTCCATATAATTAACGCTGTGTGTGATAAGTGAGCAACATCATGTGTTCCTGAACAAGTTTAAAAAAGTGAATCATTGTCTTTGTGTCTTTTATGCTTGGCTCTGATATTTGCGTAGCAACAGATAACTAAACAAAGTATTATACAAAGGGATGAAATGATGATTTCTGAGGGTAACACATTTTGTTCTTTTTAACTGATCTGTTTTGATAGCAGTGACTTATAATTTATCCAAATCAAATATGTTGTTATTATAGAAAGAAGAAGCCACAAAAAAATCTATCGTCCAATTAGCTAGGAAAAGAGATTCAATGTATAACTGTTTAAAGTAAGAATTCTTGTAAAATGAAGAGCCTAATAATGTTTAAAGAAAGCATTGAAACAAATCTGAAGTTGGAGCTTCAATGATACATGGTGGTGATATATTAAATTAAAACTTCCTCAAGCATATTAGGGTGATTTAAAGAAATTCTGGTAATGTGGAAGGAAGAATAAGTCAAAGTAAACTTTCATGTCAAGATGAAAACGTTGCAATACAGTGTAAAATTAAATGAAGACCCTCTTAATTAGCTTATAACTTTTGAATCTCCTTGGTATGGGATAACCAAGCTGTCTCAAACTCCTTTATTAAGTAGAACTCTGTGGCTCCTAATTAAATAAAGGCTGACCTAATGAATAGTGAAAGTAAGTACACCACTGCATACCTTTTAAGGATATTTCCAGGGCCCTGTTCTACAGCATTTTCTGGTTTTAATGAATGCAAAGAATCCTGTTGACCTGAAAGGGACTATTTGCTTAAACATAGGTATGGTATACTTCCGTGTTTGCAGAAATAGAACCTTTTTCTCTCACAGAATGTGAAAACAGGAAAATCTCATGCAATTATGTAATTATAACCTTGTCAGTAGAGCTGTCATTAAGTGCTATGTAATTAAAACCTGTAAAATAAACTGCCATGATTTATCGTATCTCCTTAGTCCTGATCAATACAAATTAACCACTTACTGCAAATTCTAACTGGTAAAAGAGCTGTTAAATTACATTTTCTTTCATTGTACTTTTTTTTTGTCTTTTACAGGAAAAAGTAGAATATGCCTTCCTGATAATTTTTACAGTTGAAACATTTTTGAAGATTATAGCATATGGATTATTATTACACCCCAATGCATATGTTAGAAATGGATGGAATTTATTGGATTTTGTAATAGTAGTAGTAGGGTAAGTAACTTATCCTTCATTACACAAAGATTTAAAATCTTCTTTACAGTGAGGTAGACTTACGTCTGTTTGGCTGTGAGTAACAGCCTATGCTTGATTTCTATTCCATTGGAGTAAAAGAACAAAGTGATACAAGTGAAAATTCAAAAAGTCTGTCAATGCTATCTGTGGCTGCAGGCTGTGTTGCACAATCAACTTTATTGTAAAAGTTCCCAGGGAATTCTGAGTTCTGCCAAAAATTTTCCTTGGTTGTTACCTTGCAGACTCTTTTCCATCTGATTTTTTCCAAGGTGAACTCTTGGTGTGTGATAAAGATTGATCTGTTTAGGTCAATATACTGTTATATCATTTATTCATTTACCCCTATACTGTGGTTATGTGGAGTTCATCTTTTCTACAAAGACCTCTGGGAAAGACTCGCCTGTTTCAAAGTGGAGGATAGTGGTCAAGGGAGACAGAGTTAACTGGGTGATTCCTTGACCTTCCCAAAATCTGAGGAAAATTGAACACTTAAATACTTTCCTTTGGGGTGCTGCACATCAGGCCCCATATATATATATATGATTTTGGCTTGCCTCGGGGAGAATGTATGCTAAAAATGCCTTTTTTTTTTTTTTTTTTTTTAACCCTGTGTGCCTTGCTGTACACAGCAAACCCTGAAGAGTTTGTTCTGCTCTTCAGAGGAGGGACTGCTCGGGCCTTATGCAGGTTACAGGAGAGTGGAACATCCCACACTTACATTATGCAGCTGCTTATGATAAATAACACATTTGGCTTTTTTGTCAGCAACTTTCTGTCAATCGTTGTGCTAGTTCATTAGAAGATCCTACCTTCAGCTTCCTAGGGAATGAATCTTGAGGCATATATTCCCCAATTTGCTAAATATGGAGGAGATTATATTGAAAAAAAAAAAAAAAGGAACTTCCAGTACTGTAAATTTTGTTTACTGAAAACATTTATTGATATAGCATGTGGAGAACGTTATCCGCATATAACTTTGTATTGTGGCTGGCTTGCAAGGAAGATGTTGGCATGCAGTGTGCCATTCTAATTTCATTTTTAAGTTCAAACTATATCAAGGTCTGTAATTGAAAAGGCCCAGAAATTAGAGTGTGTGCTGCTCTTAGCTCACATGATTACATTAAGGGAAAAGAAAAAGATGCAAAGTAAAGGAAATTGTGGTAAAGCATTATTAAATTTGGGCAAGTATTATGAGTGTATGAATTCCCAATTTATAACTATTTGATTCTGAGATAGTAATTGTTACTGAGAAGATGGTATTTGGGCCAGTTGCTTGGCATTCAGGCAGTTTTGGTCCAGGGCTAAAATTTGTATAAATAGATCCTTCATCAGGTCAGGTCATTCTCAACAGATTGTCCTCCGTGCCTGAAGGGGAAGCTTGGTGGGCAGGTGTGGAGACTATCACACATAAGAGCTCTATTCTTTTGCCAGGCAGTCACTTGAATAGACCTCTTCCCTCTTGTCAAGTGACCATGGAGTTACAGTAACCCTGGAGCAGTCTAATTAACATGACCTCTATCTTTGGCTGTGTCCTAAATACATGATAACTAAAAAATTTTCCATTAACTCCTAAACCACTCATTATTGGAGGCTAAATCTAGTTAGGTCAAATGTTCACACTGAATCCAAGGAAAACATGAAGAAAGAAGGACCACACCTTATCAAATACCTAAAATATCACACTAAGATTTAAATCCTAGCTCAACCCCCAAAGTTTTGGAATATAAACTGTTGTGTAAGTTGTCATCAGTCTACCTGGAAGACAAGGTGGACCCTTCATAAGACATCAGGCAGTGACAGATCTGAGCAATATTTTTGTTTCTTCTTCTAAGAAGAATACAATCTACATAAGCAAGTAAGCAAGCAAGCACGAGTCCACTTATTTAATTAATGCTTAAAAGCCCAGTGAAGAATTGATTTTCATATATAACCCAAGGTGGGTATGGAATCACTTCTGGATCTGATTCTATTTGACTAATTTCATTAGGTATTTTAATAGCTCTGAAAGATCTGCCAAGATGTCCTGTATTGAATGTATTAGGTGAAATTTGCTTCATGTGCTTTCTCAGCAGAAACTGAAGCTGTCCAAATGCATAAATCTTAATTATACCCAAAGAAATCTCTACTAGCAAAAGGGAAGTATGTATAGAGGCTTTTTTTCCCCAGCATTAAATTTAGCATTTAAACTTTGGTGAACTGTACAGGAAAATAAATGTTAATTTTAGAAGTAATAAAGGAAATCAATGGTTTTATACCTAAATGGCTTTATAGGATAGACATGAAATGATGGGGCTGTAGACATAGCTGTGAATGAGATGTTTTCTCATGTCTTTGTCACTTCTCTCTGAAGTCAAAGTATGAATTACTTCCAGAGCAGTCTACTACTTGCCTGCATGCTATGCTACATAATTTCCATTTATTTCTATGAAAGAATAAGGTCCTGGAAGAGAAACATTTCATAGCACCTTCCTGTGCTTGTAGCCCTTCAATTTTCTGAATGATATATGGGACTGACAGACTGAAAACAGCTTCTCTTAATTTGGAACTTGATTCAGAAGTCTGTTTAACCATGTCTGCCTTTAGAGCATGAATAGTCACTCTGAAATCATTGAGATGGCTCATTTTCTTAGAATTATGCTTCTATTCAATTACAGGGCTGAATCAGGACCTGAAATATTAAATGTCTGGATTTCTATGGTTATAGCAGTATGTGGGTTGCTGGTGTTCATTGTTAGTTCTGTAGCTGTTAGTTCTGTTAGTTCTGTTAGTTCTGTGGCTGGCTTTCACTCTGGAGGGGACTGAAGCAGAATAGGCATAGGTATTGACTGATACAAGTCCATTGCTTACTGTGGGGAGAGAGTCTTCAATATCCTAGTTTAGGTAACCTGTTAAATATTACATGATTTCTAGCAACTATCCAGTGTGACAGAGTTGTGAAAAGTTTTCTTGACAAAACCAAAAACCTGTGCATTTCAGGTGTCCTTTACAAGTGGGAAACATTTTTCAGGATTACAAAACTATTGACTTGATAATCCTTTCAGGAGGAGTTCAGTTTTACAACTACTGAGCTACAGATTCTGTGCAAAGGCTAATATGGTTTGCATGGTCTAGCCAGTCTAGAAAACCATGCATCTGAAATGCAGGTCCAAACTAAAATAAACCTAAGATTACTTTACACTTCAACCACTTGCATCACTTTGAATTGCTGCTAGAACTGGGAAAGAAAAATAAAACTCTTGTCTTCCAAAGCATTTTAATGAATGACTAGTTCATTTCTGCAGTGAAGAAATACAATATACTAAATGAGTCATCTGGGAATATTTTTATCTTCAAAGATATTACGTGTCAGACACAAATCTTTTTGGTGTTGTTAAATGTCGGACTCTACTTTTCACATATTCTGGTTTTCCTGACTGTATTTAAGAATATTGAGCTGCAGTGTCACTTGGAGTTCATATAGTCCACCAAAATTAAAATACGTGGTTTCTTGTGATTATCTATTTCATGTTCTTAAGAGAAGACATTCTCCAAACCTTACAGCTCAAATGTTTGGACAAAGAAGTAGCAAAGTAGCTTCATTTATTTAAAAATAGCAGATTGTGTATATGAGCAGAATGTTAATTTATTGGATACTGTGTGATCATCACTCTCTGGAGGGATTAGAAACTATTGCACTTCATAACTCTTCCTGTCATGATTTAATGTGTAAATATACCTCTCAATTTGACAGCTGAACAGCTTTTCAGAATTGTCTGCAGCTCAAGTAATTTCCTAATACCTTTGATTGCATGATAAATGGATGGTGATGACCTTACCCTTCATCTCATTTTCTAGATTATTTAGTGTAATATTGGAACAATTAACCAAAGAAACAGAAGGTGGCAGCCACTCAGGTGGCAAACCTGGTGGCTTTGATGTCAAAGCCCTAAGAGCCTTTCGTGTATTGCGACCTCTCCGGCTTGTATCAGGAGTGCCCAGTAAGCTCTTTTCTATTTAATTCCACTGGAATAATACTGTGACTGGTCTGATTGTTTAACTTTCTTGTTCCAGACACTAACAGAAATGAGATAATATAAAGTTGATTTCTTGTTATCTGGTTATGTATATAAAGTGGGTTTCAAGACGAATGATAACCTATTTCAAGTTGAATGAAGGATTGTGAATTCATTCAGTGTATGATCTTCTTACACAGTTCAATAAGCAGACAGGGGAGTACACTTCTTTTTTAGAAGCTTTATATAAAAGTAAATTACATGTTAAAATGCAAATACATCAGAAAAAAAAATCAGATTTTTTTATTCCAAAACCTTGCAGATCTGAAAGTGTAGGTGGTCCTAAAATAGTTTATATGTTGGTAAGTGTATGCCAAAGCACATTACACATTTCATATTTCCTGCCCCCTCCAATGCACATGAATGCCTTCTGTTTATCCCAGTAGACCTAACAGATAAATTAGGAAAGTTAAAAAGTAGAACAATATTATTTAAAGAAACCAATTGAATTTTCTGATAATCTTTCCCGTTTTCTTTTGATATGTTATTAATTATGGAAACTATTTGGACTGAAGATGATTATGGCTTACAATTCAGCTCTTTCCAAGACATTCAAAAGAAGAATCCTATATACTGTGTTTATTATACCAGACTGTTACATGGAAATGATTGTGATGGTATATATTTAGCAAAAGAACTTCAGTGAAGAAAGAAGCAGTCTTATGAAATGTCAGAAAGGAATTCTATTAAAATAAAAATGAGCCTTTTTTTTTTTTTTTTCCTCCTTGGTACTGTGGCAGCTTCATTAGTCTGGGATTTACTTCTTTTGGTAAGACCAAAATTTGCCTAAATATTTAATTAAGGAGGAAAGAAAAGAAAAATAAAGTCGTTCTGAAAGTGATGAGGCATAAATGATAAAAAAGTAAGTTTGTTCAGGGTAAAAATGTGTTTTCCCAGGTGATATGCTTTATTTCTCTCTCCAGACCAAAAAGACAGTTCTGCAGTTGACTGAGCATACGTATTCTCAGGACTTGCCACAAAGTTGTGGTTGTAGCACAGAACTTTTAAAAAGTCACATAAAATGACCTACAGCCACATGCTGACTACATGCTCATTTGTTCTAAATACCCATAAATACTTGTGCCACATTTCAAGCATTAACTTCTATGGCATAACCTTTATTAACAGAGGAAATAATTAGACAAAGTCAAATACTTATGGAGTATTTCATGTCACAGGAACATTTTGTGGTTCTGATTCACTCTGCATGCCTGTATCATTAATTTCTAATAATGTGTAATTATAGAAAATTTGGTAAATCAAGACATAGAATCTGGTTCATATCTTGTATCCTCTTTTTTTTCTTTTAGGTTTACAAGTTGTCCTGAACTCCATTATAAAAGCCATGGTTCCCCTCCTCCATATTGCCCTTTTGGTATTGTTTGTAATCATAATCTATGCTATTATAGGATTGGAACTTTTTATTGGAAAAATGCACAAATCTTGTTTTCTTATTGATTCAGGTAAGTCATGAAACTGTTGACTAAGATAAAGGACTAATTCTGTTTTCTTTCAAGTCTGTGGGATTTCAGTTTGAAATAGAACAGGGGCCAAAGCACTAACACTGTTGTAACCCCAGTTTTCACTGTGATTCATAATTTTAGGAAGAGTACATTAAATTTAAAAAAGAAAACAGCAGCAATGCAAACTAGTTAGAGACTAGAACATACTCTGAATAGGTTTTAATTTCTGAAATGTGTAACTGAAATGTCAGTAGTGAAAATATTAAGGGTGACTGTCCACAAGGGACAACTTGATATTTTTTTCTGATCTCTGATTACTGGAGAGGTACCTAGTCCTGTTACAGGGAAGGTACACTTTCCTGAGTTCACAGTCTGGCAATGTCTCTCCTTGAAGATTGTGGCAGTACGGTAAGAAGTGCAGTTCTGAAATGTGTGATGAAAGAAAATAGCGTTCCTCTGTCCAGGTGAAATAATGAACTGAAAGTGTTTGTTATGGGAGAATTTTGAAGGAGTGAAACATTACGAGGGAGATCTGATGGCTAAGGGTAAGTTTCTATCAGCTCAGTAATGAAGTAGACTATATGTACGAAGAATTAGTTCAGAGCTGTTTCCTTGGTCGTCCATATGTTAGTATGAAGTGGCATGAAGTGAAGAAACAGCAATGAAGAGAGAAAAAAAACCCACAACGAACCATGGTTGATCTCTAAAAGATATGTTGTATTATTACATGCTTCTTTCCACTTTACTCGGATGTTCTTAGTTATATTCAGTTTTGATTCAGCCTCAGTTCAAGGCTGTAAGGCCCAGGTGTGAGAGACACTAAAAGCTCTGAAGCTGCCACAGGTTGCCTTTCTCAGCATTTCTCATGCTGATATCTGGCTTTACCTTCCAACAGGGTTGATACTACTTCACGCAAAGAGTTAACTCGCAAAAACTTGAGAGCTGAAAGTTCTGATTATTTTTGGTCGATTTTCAGATATACTAGTTGAAGAAGATCCAGCACCTTGTGCATTCTCAGGGAATGGACGTCAGTGTGTCATGAATGGCACTGAATGTAAGGGTGGATGGGTTGGACCAAATGGAGGCATAACCAACTTTGATAATTTTGCATTTGCGATGTTGACTGTGTTCCAGTGTATAACCATGGAAGGATGGACTGATGTGTTGTACTGGGTAAGTTCATAAATCCCTGACCTTTGTTTACTTTTAAACAAGCTTCAATGTTCAAGTGAGAAATAGACTGGTTTACAATACCATTGGAGGGAAATCTTGGTGAGTTTTGTGGGAGACGAGCTCAGCTGCATACTTTTTCCAGTCACAGCATCTTACTGGACTCCTCAGGCTAAAAAGACATTTTAGAAACAAATTTATTCATTGCTTATTTGAGAGGTTTTTTGCCTATTCCATTTGGATAAATGTAATATTACATTTATGTCCTTTGGACTAGAATTTTTTTTGTGCAAGCCTACGTTTTTTTTAATACGTCTTTTCTGATTAAGCTTCAGAGCTCTCTTTTTGCAGGATTTCTGCAAAATATTTCACAGTATTAACATAAATTAGAACAAAGCAGGCTCTCAACTGCAAACCATTTGTTAACTATTCAGGAACAACAAATCACAGGAGCTGTGAGCCTGACATTGTCTCCGTAGAAGCAGCAAAAGGTATAAAAATACTTAACTATTTAAGTCCTCATCTTTAATGTTAGTCTGGCACAAGATATGGAACCTTGTCGTGGTTTAACCCCAGCCAGTAACTAGGACCATGCAGCCTCTTGCTTACCCTGTCTTCACCCCGGAGAAGGGGAGGGAGAAAAGGAGGGAAAAGGGAAGAAAAACTTCATGGGTTGAGATAAAGACAGTTTAATAGAACAAAAATGGAAAAGGAAAATAACAACAACAATAATAATAATGGTAAAAGAATATACAAGACATATGTCACTCTCACTGGCCGGTGAATTGGTTGTCCAGCCCAACCTGAGCAGAGATCATGGGTTCCCCCCTGGCCAACCTCCATTTATATACTAAGCATGACGTCTATGGTATGGAATATTCCATTGGCCATTCTATTGTTCTGTCTGTGCTCCTTCTCAGCTTCTATGGGAAGCTGAAAAAAGTCCTTGACTAATATAAACATCACTAAGCAGCAGCTAAACCAATATACATTATTGACATTCTTTTCATACCAAATCTGAAAACGTAGCGACCACTAGGAAGAAAATTGACTCTGTCTCAGCTGAAACAGTACAAACCTCCACAATCACCACATAAACAGACAGCTGGACACAGGCTGGGAAACTGAAGATATCTTTAGTTCCGATTTTACAATTGAGAATGGAGGTAAAAGAACACACAGATTTTTAAAGGACTAGGGTCACCTAAATATGCAGCTAGACATTTCTCTGCCTAACCCCATTTCAGTTCATTACATTGCATTCTTTTGTGAATCTTTAAGCACCTGAATGACCTTGGACAGAACACTCACATCAGATATTTAAGAAGTCTGTGACAGAACATACCTACCATAGGTGCTGAAAATCAATGAGAATATTCTGTACCACTTGGTACTCAGCAGTAAGTCTTTGCAGCATTGGGACCTTATAACAAATATAATTGTGACAGTTCGAATATTGGAAAATACTTATGAAAGAAGAAAACTGATTACCAGTAAGGATCATTCTTAGCAAGCTGTTAAAAATGGATGAGCTATCTTAAGATGTATCTTACTGGAACTATACTTTAGGTTATGTTGCTCACAGCAGCTTATGTTTTGAATTTCTTCAACTTTGTCTGGACGAGTGGGACTGTTTACTGATAACAGATCTGTTGTGGTGTATTGGATGCAATTAAGGATGTGGTATTACCCAGTGAGTGAACACTTAATTTTATGTGGTCATTTATTGCTAAAAAATGTAACACCAGAGTGTAGTCTCAGATAAAATCTATTATACTAGAATATAGACTATGGAGATGTTTTTAAGATAATGTCACTGTAACGATAATTAAGATGGTAAACTGGCATTCATTAGGATTGAAAGACAAAAAATTTGACAAAATAGGAATCTCTGCTTCCACTGTCTGTTATCAGAGATACAAATTTGTCTATAAACATGCATACCTTCAATACTGAAGAGTCTAACAATAATGCATAGCTATATATAGGCTAGTGTATTGTTTCTCACAGTGTAGGTTTATCAACTCTTTGGATTTTGTTCTCCAACTCTTCCTAATTTTCTCAAGACTGTGTGAATGTAGCATTCGTGTATGCTTTATACAATTTACATTCATGATGATGAGTTACTTTTATCCCTCCTGAAAGTAAAGGGAAGGCTTGCCATGATTCTTTAGAAGAAAAAAAAATACTTTTAACATCTTTCAAGGCAAAAGTATGCCCACATTTCAGTACTTGACAATTCCTTCAACTGTCACCAATTTTTTAAAAGATTAATGTAAAAACTTCAGGGAGCTACTGTATTTGGAATATGATTGTTACAAAAGATATAGAAACAATTTAAGCTGAGTGGCTCAGTATTAAACATTTTTTGCCCTCAGAATTAATGAGCTAGTTGATCTGATGCATCTTAAATCTTTCTGGTCTCCATTGACAGCACAAAAAATAAACCCATTAAAATAGTGTGCTGAATATTGTTATGATTAGACAAAATGCAAGGCATAAGAAAATGAAAAACTTAAAAAATTCAAAACTACACACGAATTATTTTATTTATCTATAACAAGTTTCTGATGTAGAAGGTATTTACAGGTACAGTTTCATGTTATTGTCAGTTTTCATTTTATTACAAATGATACTGACGTTATTAGAGAAGCAAATATTTATTGATCTAGTGTAGTGAAATATAATCAAAGCCAGATATTCAAGTGGCTTTGGAATCTGTCTTAGCTGATGTTTAGATAATTAAATTATAGATCTGGATTCTTTGTGTCTGAAGACCAACAAATTGCCCATTGTCAAGCTGAAATTACTTGCTGAGGACAACAGAAATGACAATTTATATGTTTTAATTTTAGCCCTGGATTAAGGTGAGATAGATTTAGCTATTGCTAGGCAAAAATTAGAAGATATTTTCTTTTAATTGTGAATTATGAAAACATTAGGGGTATACCAAATTGCAATAAAAATGTCCAAAGAATCTAAGAAAACAATTTTAGCTAGAAGTGCATGGATTTTGTGGGTTGGTTTTTACTTAGAAATCTATTGATGATACACAACTGAATGACTTTTATACAAAACATAAACAAATAACACCAAACCCACAAATATTAGAAACTGTGCAAAATTCTGATTTCCATTTTGTCAGTGTGAACAGTAAAATTAACTATGTAGGCTTATCTCGCTAGCAGGTGTAATCTGAGTGGGTGAAATACGTGCAATAGTTTGCATCATCTTATGTGGCGTTCTGTTAGCAAGAATGACAGCTGAAAATGACAGCTTCCAATAACACTCACTAGCCCAGCTCATTATCACCTGGTTAACAAACAGTAAATTCAGCTTAACAATCCTTCAAGTATCAATAATAATTTTTCTCTTATGCGTACCTGTTATAAATTGAGGGCTTGATCCTTCTACTACTAGGCACCCTTCAGATCCTGGTGACATGGATGTCCTGCTGCTCACCAGTTTGCATCTGAAGCCCATATGTCCTATTATTTTTTAGAGTATCATCTGGCTACTTTCCACTCTAACTTATGTGTAACTCACTGGATAGCATGTATTACATGTTTCATCCACAAAACCTGTGACTCCTTAGTGCCAAATGCTAGACTTAACTACAGAGGTTAAGGGATAGTGTCCTTGTTTTCACCAGCTAGTGCAGCATATGGGTTCCCAAATTGTATAATATGTGGCTGCACATCTGTACGTCTTCTCCATTTACATCAGGACTGAGCTTATTCCCAGTCACAGTCCTTTCTGTTTGCTCTCTAGCCCTAGCTGAAGGCTTATGCTATTAGTTTTGGATCCCAGTGCAGTCCTTGTTATTGGCAAAGTGGCAGCCTCTATGTGCCCAAGTTTTTAATGCTCTGGCTCACATTCTGAAGCTGAGAGTGTAGCATTCTTTGCCTCATTTTCAGTTTATGCTAGCAAGCATTCAAGAATTACAAAATCTGAATCTACATTTGCATATCTGGCTCTAGATTTTTTTCCATGTCTTTCAGACATCTAGATTTATAGTCTATTAATGGCAAACACATATTTTATAAATTGCTTTTTATTTTTAGCTATTTCACTTGATACATAGGAACAAACATAATGAGCAGCGGTAGTTGCCAATAAAACCCCCAATTTTCCCATGAGTACCAAAATTATCCCATTTAATTCTTCTTGTTTGCACCATAGTGAAGTTATCTTGAGTTACTACACTTGAATAATCTACACTGACACTACTGTACCTTGAATGACAGATAGACAGCGCATCTGTGAAATAAACTACTGTGTGATGGATTGCCAGAACAGTTGATTCAATGATCGAGCAACTGTATTAGTGGCTACTGAATTTTACTAAGTCTATTTTGTAGATAGACATCGCATTACTAGCTCAAATATTAATGGCTCGTCAGTTCTCTGACACCTAGCTAGCACTGTTCAGACTGATCTTGGAGATTTTTGAGACTGAAGCACTCAAGCTGAAATTGCTGAATAATGGTACATTGATGTCTTACATGATTTCGCCTATTAATACACCTACTGATATGTTAAGATATACTCTCATGGATTCATGTTTAAAATACACAATTCATTACCTGAAATGTCTAAGCAATCTAAAATATATCTAAAACTTGCGTAAAGTTTAAGGAAAGGGGTGTCAGTTTTTTTAATGTACCCTTTACTAATATGCCAACTTCTTAAGACTGTGTCCTTTACTACTGTTTGATAGTAACATGTTATAGTCAAAGAAATACTTCATTCATAATTCCTCTGCTTTTATAACAAAGAAGTGTGCACCTAGAAATCTGGGTTGGTTTTTTTTTTGCTTTAGAAATTAAGCTTTATGTGCCCCAATATACTCCTTGAAGCATCTTAGAACATCTTAGAATCAATCAGTTCTGTAACACAGTCTGTTTAGTCTGCACTGCACTCTTGCATCTGTCTAGTATGCAGATGTCTACACAGCCATTGTATTAATGTTACTGGAAGTAACATATCAAGATAGAAAAGGCTGTATCAATAATTCTTTGAATGTATTTCCATAACCAAGTACAAGAGCTGTGGCTTCCTCACTAGCTTGCCAGTAGTACAAGACAACTTTATTGTGCATAAACTAAAAGGTACAAAATCATTGCATGTTTGTTTTCTAACTGGATGAGAATTTGAAAGAATGATTATAACTCCCACATAAACCTACACATAAGAAAGAAAATAATTACAATAATAAATCAGTCTATTGATTTTTCAGAATATCAATCAGATGATCAGGGACTCAGACCATCGTCTGATCATGTCACTTTTTAGAATGCTGCTAGTTCAAGAATCTTAAAGGACAGCCTACTCAGAAGTATTGTAAGGGGATATAGTGTACTTGAAACCAGCTGATGTGCAGCCAAAGATTTTTCCTAAACACAAGCAAATATTTTGCAAATATACCTCACAAGAAAACCCCTTGGCTCAGTCACAAAGTGTATTATTAGTCCATAAACAAAAATCTGCAAAGTGTGTTTGAAGTATTATCAAAGCTGTCATCAGAGTGTTGAGCAGGAATCTCTAAAAAGTATCTTTCAAAAAATGTGACCAGCAGTCAAGTAAGCAATAATACTCTAGAACTTTGAGCTGAATAATTTAATAAACCAATGGGAAACAACTACTTTGGGTGATTTAAGTCACATTAGTCACATTACAGCTGCAGAATGGAAGGCATGTTATTGCATCCAACACAATACTTGTCAGTGATGAATTTCAGCTTACACTCTGAGAGAAGTCAAAGGATGCTTGACAACTTTTTTTTCCTTTTGTATGTCAGCTGCAATTATTCAGCAAACAATGTTAAAAATTGTGAGGGAATACATTAGAAAAATCTTAGAAAATATTTATTTCTGCCTTTGTCTGTTATGTACTAAGGATAATTTAATGCTGTTCTCTTAACATCCCTCAACACCACTCACAGGTCATCTGAGGGAGAGTCTTCAGTGAAACAAGGCAGCTCATCCCCAAAGGCATTGATGTGCTGGATGCACAGTGCACCCAGCCTGTCACTACATAGACAAAAATTTAACACATGATATCCAGCTGGAGAAAGAGCGATAGAAATTTTGGATGACCGTCTTAATATATTGCATAAATCACACTTAAGAGCCAGGAATTGCAGGCAGGGGTTTTTGAATTTGCGTGTTAATTACTTGCATCCAATTTCATGTTAAAATCTAGCTTAACCCCATCACCTTTTAGGTAATGATGTGGACTAATTACTTTTTTATATCCTCTAGTTAGATAGATAGATATATTCTCTGGATATAAAAAGCTCTGAATCAACCAATTTTAGATTGCAAAGAGACAAGACTTAAATTGGCAATAAATTAGAATCCTCAGAAAGGGAGAAAAGGGAATGATCAAATTCAGACATGCAAACAGAGCTGCCAAGCCAAGGAATATACATATTAAAAGTTTGAATTGGCATTGAAAGGGATGATCATATAACTTTTTTCAAATGAGCATCTTAACACAAAGAACCCACCTGAGTGGGATTTTAAACTGCCTCATGGGGAAATATCCCATGAACTGAACTTGATTTACTTTGACAAGATACCTGGTATCTTAGTCTTAGCTGTCTGCTGACCTGTACTGCAGTCAAAGCCTAGAACTAATTTCTTCTCATAGATCATTGCAACTACTCAGAAGAACATACTATTTCTCCCCAGAAAGTTTAAATAAAGTGGATAGGAACTGGATTAGAAATAGGCCAGGCTTTAGGTAGCACTAAGAATTCCACTAGTTGAATAGCTAGAGTTTCTTCCAAAAACTTTGCCACAAGAAGCAAACAATCATGTTAAAACCATCCTAGTTCCCAGACTGATAACAGTTCTGTAGATACATTCAGATTGACCTTGAGTATTGGGGTTTTGTTCATTGTTTCTACGTAAACCAAGGTAACAATTTTACATCGACAATCTAAATAGTACATGCTATTATGCTTGCAGTTTTTGTATCCGGCATATGGGAAATACTAAGTACATACAATTATTATACAATGTTGTATGGTACATATATAGGTGGAATAGCAGATATGAAAAGAAAAATGGTATTTAGTATCTATCACTAAAGTGGATACTATTACTCTATGTATTTAATAGAGAAATATTTTAAAATAAAAACACTGTTCTATCACATTAGATAATTCATTTCAATAGTTTTTTGAGGCCTAAGATTTATTAGACCTAAAGATCAGTACATAGGTTTTATAAATTTCTTATGTGAAATTAGTTTGGGCAATATAAATAGGGAGAAGCACTAACAAATTGTTCATCCTAAATTAACACGCTGCAACCAATGAAGGAATCAAACAGTTCCATTTTGCTATACCTGGAATATAGAGTTTGTTAAACCTGGTAGAGTCCTCTGACAATCCAACAGAAAACCTTCACTGGATTACTGCTTTGTAAAGGCAGTACTCCTCATTTTGTTATGGTAATGGCTATCTGCTCTGCAGATTCAGCCTGGAATAACTATCTGAAGAAGAGAAAATAATTTCTTAGCAGTCACATTTGTCATCTAGGTTTTCTGTGGAACAATTATTTGATTATTCTTTTTCTCCTAGTTAAAGATGGTAAGCTGATTAATGAAATGCCACCAACAGTAATTAGCTAAAATGGCATTAGATGCAAAATAAAGTATCTGAATGGAAAAAAAAAAATAAGACCTGCATCTAAACTGATTTCTAATCAATATTAGGGAAAAAAAAAATATAAGCAATCAGCTTTGAAGAATAAGTGCATTATTTGGCTACCTAAATTATACACTTCATTAACTAACAATGTATAAAAATATGGTAGCAACTGAGGTCTGTTCAGATAGATCAAAGCAAATTAATAAAACTGAAGCAGTGTCTCATAAGTTGAGGTTTAACTTGAGATGGTCACTTGTATGTGTCCTATATGCAACTTTATAGCACAGTTTACGTACAGAAGCTGGGGGCCAAATTTAGAGGTGATTAAGCAATTATGAAGCTCTGTAGGTACTCTACCAATCTTTCACTTCTCCAAGAGATATATTTCTCTTTATGCCTTAATGCCTGAGCCATGAAGTTCTGATTTTTCATTTGTTGCTGAGCTGAAATGCTTAACAAAGCAGTGGTCTCTGAGTTCACATCCCACCAGTGTATGTCTTGACGTGCTTCTGTGCTGGCAGTACAACAAAGTTGAGTCTGGCCAACCAGGAGAATGTCAGGGAATCTATGCTTTAACTCCAGAACCCAGAGAAGATTGAAGATAAAATTACATGCTTTTACAAGCCAGCCTGGAGGCTGTTGTGCTTCAAGCACAGGCTGTTTTAAGTCAGTTTTAAGTTAACTCCACTTCAGCCTTGAATATCCCAGGACACAAGCTTTGAAGCTAGAAGGCTTTGAAAAGCTGTCTGGTATGCTCTAAAATGAGTAGAATAAATAGCCTGTGATCTGAGGTTTTGAGAACCTACATTGTATGCTTCAAAGAATGCAGGATTAGTCCCATTTCACAAAATACTGATTTCTGAAGGATTTTTACACCCGTCAAGAGACTGACTTTGTCAGTCTTAATAATTTTAAGATTATTAGGTAGATCATTGGTGACAATAAATAAACTCACCAGTTATGTATCTTTTGGAATGTTGTAAAAGCAGGAAGGTAAAATTGAAACCTAAGGAAACTCAGACACTTAAGAAATTGAATTATTTTACACAATGTTTCAAATTTGCTTAAAGTAGATTGATGCATCAGTGCATTATAGCTGTAATAGTACAAATGCAGAATTAGAGGTGTTACTGCATTGCTTTATCATTATCCCCAGTTAGGGCTTATATTAATTGATACATACAAAGAGCTTGCAACAGATTGCAGTAAACCAGTACCAGGTGTGCAGAAAAGTAAGACCTTGATCTGCACTCAGTTGTGTACAGGGATTTTACTCACAATTACCACAGACAAATGAGACATTTTAATGATTTCTAATTGATGTTTTAGATTGGAGTGTGCTGTCTGCAGCTGTGT
The DNA here is from genome assembly GCF_965231255.1 of Vanellus vanellus. Classification (NCBI taxonomy): domain Eukaryota; kingdom Metazoa; phylum Chordata; class Aves; order Charadriiformes; family Charadriidae; genus Vanellus; species Vanellus vanellus. The sequence continues at coordinate 17,223,837 of NC_138914.1, read as the reverse complement.
AATACTAATGGTTATGTCTGCTGTAAATTTGGGTTTCTCCATGTTTCACTTCAGAGTCTTGGTTTCTGATTGTCTACGTCGCATTGTAATGGTAGTTGACTCCAACTACAGCACCAATAACAAGATAATTCACTCCAAATGCTGGATGAGGCAGTTTCAGACTGTACCAAGTTTGTCCTATCAGCTCTAGATAATTCTTCAAGACTTTGCAGACATATACTCACAAATATAAGCATGTAAATGCAAAGAGCGAAATATACAATGAAAATTAATTATTCTCCACCAATTTAAGTTGCATAGAGTAACTTGTCTCCTGATCTGGTAGCATCAACAAATGGGACCTTTTACAAGGACTTTTGAACTGTTAGTTACTGTGTTTATCATGAAAGGGATAGGAAGAGCCTCAGAGTTTTCATAGCTGTTTAAATACACAAATCTAATCTCACATCTTTATGAAAGGAGTGAAAATGCGAAGTGTAGCCAAAAGTGGCATCTCTGGAGAATAAGCCTTTTTAAACACTTAACTGAGTAGTTCACATCTACCGTTATAGTGAAACAGAATTAAGTGATATGAAAAATACTTTATCCTTCATACCATCCATTATCTCATCTATCCTCTGGCTGATGTGATGGGTAAACTAATTCAAACTGAAATCCAAACAGTAAGACTAGATCTGGAAAAAGGCACAGAGAACAGCAAGAAGGATGGTCCTTGGGGGTGTCTTTGCAATAGGTGTTATGGATGCTAAAAGCTTAATGGACTCAAAAAGATATGGCCAAGTCCATTGAGAGCCATTAAATATGACACCTCCTTTAGTATAGTACGTCCCTGACCCTCAGTGGGAGTCTTGCAAGGCTTTTTGCTGAGGATTTGAGATATGGTATCTCCTAGATTTCCTGGTACTTTAGCATAATTCAGAGGCTTTTATTGTTTGTTTCTTAGTTGCAACTTCCAATGTATCTGGAATTTGGGTCTTCATAACTTCTTATTCTGCACTTTGGGTGAGAAGTCAGCATTAATCCTTTCAACTGAAAATACCTTATTTCTGAGGATGAAGATTTTCCTGTGCTCATATATTAACCAAGCTCTGGCTCAATTTTTTATCAGAAGGGAAATTGACTCCTTTAATCATTCTTTAACTGAAAGTTATGGAAAGTGCCACTTGACATGCATGAAATGAGTAGCTAAGTTTTCCAAAAGGAAAGGACTTATTTTTATACTTTCATCTCTGGTGTTAATGCAATCAGAAATATCACTTCATGAGTAGAAATTACAATGCATTAATTGAATAGAGTTTAATTGTCTCTAGAATTAAATGGTAAAATTCTTGAGTAGATGCAGTTTCAGGTTGTTGCTTTTAGGAAGTCAGTCTGAGACTAGTGCCAAGTTGTTCTACTAGATTACGGGTTCCTGAGTTAGGAATGCTTTTGAATTAGTTCATCATCTGCCCAAACCGAAGTATTTCTTCTAGTACTGGTTAGCTGCAGTTTCCAATTTTTACATCACAGGGCATTAGTCCTAGGTAGATTAGTCTAAAACATTGGGCTTACAATAAAACTGAATAAATCCGAAGGAGTTTTTTTCATATGTTATGCACTGTAAAGTGAATGAAGGAAATGCAAATCACAGTTGCCTATGCTAATAGAGCCTTTATGACAGAGCATGGAAATTTCAGCTTTGCTCCTGGGTTCCTACGTTAGTGCAATGCTTGGCTTCTTGAATATGTTCTCTTTGTGAGCAAAAAGAGTGTATTAAGTTGGATTGCAGTGATTCCCAGAGCTCTCTTTTCTCAAAGTAAAATTGCAAATATTAATCTTTCAGGTTTTCCAGAAAGATTTATAGCAGGAAAACGTTGGCATCAACAGCAGATGAATTTATGCCTTCACTTTGAACTCTGGTGAATTGCAAACAACTATTTGCTAATGGTACAGTTCAGTTAGATGCAAAATGTGTTCACGTGTATTTGAGATTTAGACAAAATGTTCACTCTTAATCAGCTATCGTTAGAAGAACACTTTGTGTGTATCATCTGAATCATTTGTATGAAGGAAACGTAATTCTAAAGCAATAAAATAATTATGAATATGCATTTTAAACTATTGAGTAAATTTTATTCCTAAACCTTAAGACCAGATGCCTGAAATTGAAAGAAGATGCACAGGACAGCATACACTGGGACATAGCAGAAATTCAGTCTGGGCAATAGGGTATTTTACTAAATACCTGAGCGTCTTCATTGGTAAGATTTCTTCAATGTAGGAGACTTGTTCTGAGGGAATGGGTACGGATGATTAAAAAAACAAACAAACAAAAAAAAAAACCCAACAAAAAAACCACAAAATCAAACCACGATTGATCTCCTTAGCATAGGCATCTGACATGGTAAGTATTGCTAAAAGTATATTAGTACAGGAGACTAAGTATAAGTAGGTCAGTATAATGGCAGCATTATGAAAGACTTTATTTTCCATATGAATATGCTGTTACAGAATTGGACTATGGAATATGGACTTATGAAAGACTTTATTTTCCATATGAATATGCTGTTACAGAATTGGACTATGGAAACTTGGGATCTTTTAAAATTGGAGGTAATGATCCCAGCCTTTCTGAAAGACTATAACCCTTCTCCATTTTAATTTCTCCAAAATACACTTTTATTAAAATTAAAAGGAAAAAATCCAAATCAATTATATTTTGCAGTTTTCTTTTTTTTTCCTAGCAAGTCTAAGTAATTTTAATTTACTTTTCAGTACCTCAGTTCAATTACTAAAGCATTTTAAAAGGTGATATAAAGAGAGATTATTTTAAAGGATGCATGAAGATGTTGTGTAAAATAATCTTTGGTTACTTAGGAAGTTTGTTTATTTTAGTGGCATTATTACAGATTGCCACCAAAGAAAAGTGCCTGTGGGCCTTAACCTGCAAAGACTTAATGCGTGTGCTTTTATCTAACCATCCCCAGAGCCTATCTTGCAGAAATTGAGATTATGATAAATTTTTAAAAGAGAGAGGAAAACATAAAATAAGTAGTACAGTTTGAAAAACAATGGTTCCACGTTTAGTGTGTCTACTCCGACAGAGATGTTAAGGACGACAGGAGTCAAATTTGACTATCAATAGAGCTCAAAGCCTAATCATGAATTTCAGATATGACGAACACAACAGCATTCACAGAAGAGGAAAAAGGTTTGCCCGAAGATTGTTCTACAATACCATATCCAGTATTGAATGCTCATGCAGTTTTTATTATCTGCTGAATTTTCATGGCTAAAAAGCATCTTAAGAAGAATCTAATGCAAACTTGTCAGCATAAACAAAAAAGCCAGAATAATTCCTCTCCCACGAGAGACATTTCCAAGAAGTTCCAAGTCAGAATTATTTTTGTAACTTATCAAAATGTCTTTTTGTACCTGAATGCTGCACACAAAAACAATTTTCCTGTGTTTTAAAATATCTTTTTTTTCTGAATAGGCCTTTTTAGATTTCCATGGGTATGTTTCTCAAGTCCCTCTGCTGATATGTATAATGAGCTCGCTAAGAATAGACAGTGGAAAAAGTCTTTATAGAAAAGCTTGTGTGGGTCTATAAAAAGTGTACTTAAAGCTCAGTTACTTCAATCTTACCTTAAAAAAAAGAAAAGTAACAACTTTTTAAACATCATTTAACCTTAATCTTGATATAATTTTTGTTCAGAAGTGTTTGTGGAATATTTCCATGTTTCCACTATGTTTCTAAAATTGGATTTCAGTTTTTCATTTTCCTAAAATTGAGTTCATGTTGTTACACACGTTCATTCTCATTTATTTCTTTTTGAATTAATTAAAAATGTCTGACTGCATCCAACTGTAGTATTTCAGGGAAAAAATATTGAAATTCCATGTTACAGAAAATAATATTGCTTGTACTGTTGAGATACATATTGCCGTTTCTTTTCTCAAAGGATCATTCATGTAGCTAGGATATATGTGAGCTAAAAATCCTAATACTTCAATATACTTTGTAAGCATAGTTTTAATTAGTGAGATCTGAAATTTAGTTCATGTTCTAGGTATTAAAGAACAGAACTGTTGCAGTGCTCCATTTATGTTTGATAATATTTTTGGTCTGAATACGAGGTTCACTCAGTATTTTGTTTTAGAGTATGTATTGGAAATGCAAAGTGAGCGTGGCCAGTGCCTTCTTTCTTGTTTTGTTCTCCTTTGAATACTGAAGGAATGAATAGAATGCTATCTCACCTGAATGATTAAATTCTCTTTGTTCTCTGACTCTTCGTTGCTATTACTATAGTGATCTACTCTATAAGATCATCTTATTTCTTGCAGATGAATGATGCTATGGGATTTGAATTGCCATGGGTGTATTTTGTCAGTCTCGTCATCTTTGGGTCATTTTTCGTACTAAATCTTGTTCTTGGTGTATTGAGCGGGTAAGCATACACCTTTTTCATCATGAAGGCAGAGTCCTGAATTCAGTTGCCATGAACACACAGGTTATCTTATACAGGTGAGACTTCAGTTGTGATGACATCTTTTAATAAAGCTCTATTTCTTCCTCCTCTAATTAGAACAAAAGCAGTTTTCTGTAGCTATCATATAAATAATATGCAAATACCAAAATCAGAGCTTAGACATACCAGTATATATTCTTCATGTCCGTACTTGTAGCAAAATTATAAAAAGGGCTAATAATTTTCTAGCACTTATTTAAAGCTTATTTTAATTCATCTTGTAAGCATCACATCTACATCATAATTTGGGTAAGTAAAGAAATTAAACAAATGTTCATTGATTTATTTATTTTTTTAAAGAACTGAGTTAAGTCATAAACTTTCAGTGTTGAAACCTACGTGATCTGGCAGCTGCAAAAAGGACTCTGCTGTTTAATGAATGACTGAATCATAACTTATTTCCTTACATTTTACAGGTAAATGATGCAATAGGATGTGAATGGCCATGGATCTATTTTGTTAGTCTTATCATCCTTGGCTCATTTTTCGTACTTAACCTGGTTCTTGGTGTACTTAGTGGGTAAGCAGTTGAGTTAACATTGTGTATGCTACTGCTACTTGTAAGATGGCCTCTGCATTTACTCAAGCTTCTCAGCGATGGCTTTTTTTGCATGCACATGAGACTCTTATGTCATCCTACCAGTGTTTGCTCTTTTGACTGAATTGCGTGATTCTAGTGCCTTTATCTGTCTGACATCACGTTCACCATGCTTGCCAAAAATACTCATTAAATGAAGCACTAATTTCCTTATTTTATAATATTTCAGCAGGGAGAAACATTATTTTGCACACAGAGATGGGTGGTGCGCCTGTACAAATATTCTCCCCTATAGTTATAAAGAAGTGTCCTTTTTCTGAAAGCCTAACTGTTGCTTTTGTTCAAATGCCCATAAAGTAACGGAAGTGTGATTTGTGTTTACCAGTCACATTGCAAATTCTTTTTAATGGGTGCTTCAAGATCTGTCTTACAGAAAGAGTATGACTAGGCCACCTCGACACAAAGTGTTTGGGGCTTCCTGCATTGTAGAGCTGTGTCCTGCTCTGACAGCCTGCACAAGTGAGCTGACACAGTTATTGATAATCAAATGTCCATTTAATATACTTGTCAGTGGGAGATTGTCACAGCTTTTTGTTGGTTTGTGTACTCCAGACTCCAGCCAAGAACTAAAGTGGTGTCAGTTTTAGCTGTATAATGTGGTTTAAAACTGTGGTTTATGGCAATAGTTTGCAAAGTTTTCCTCTTGCAAAGCTTGCTTACTGAGGTTACAGCTCCACTTCCTTTGCCATTTCTTCGTTTCTAAGACGCTTGAGCTTGGGAAATATGGTAAAGATATTTTCTGGTAAATAAATAAAAGATCCTGCTAGTATCTGAATACTAAAAGAAAATTATTATTATTGTATGTATTAGCTTTTAATTATACAACAAACGGTATTGTTCTGGCAGTCTTAGGCAAGCTGGGCCATCTTTGTGAGCCAACAGAAAAATTTGTCTTATGTGGAAAGCAGCCTGACACCATAGCTGAAGGTGTCATCAGGCTGCTGATTGTGCGCTATATATTCAAAAGGAATTATAATGCATTGTTACATTCCTGGAAATCGGGCAATGAAACAAAATTTCCAGTTGCTGATATGATAACTATATTAAAAGAGTGTTTTTATCTGATGAGTAGTTTTACGTGTCTTTTAAAATCATAAGTCATTTAGATAGGTTATGGTTGCACACAGGAAACTAGGGAAAGCATAGTTTTACCTTACTGTAAGAATCACTTTACAAAGCAGATGTTTATAAGTAAAGAGAGAGTGCTAAAAAGACATTCCTGATTTTTAGATTTAATCTCTTCCTTCCAAGACCTCCCCAGTAAAGTCTGATTTATATAGTCATATTGGCTTTGTTTTATTCAGGGACAAATGTGTAAATTATTGTGAAACTAAGGGCCTAGCTTTCACCTCACAGACACACTGGACAAACAGAATAAGAAGGAGAAGGACGGATAAATGAGGGTAGTCGCAGTGTAATTTATTTCTTCTTTTGATACTGTTACCCAGCGTTGCTGTGTGACTGGACTTCCCACTGAAGTCATTAGAGGATTATGTTTTCCAAGTTCCTTTACCTGGCCCTTAAGAAGGTCACAAGCAGCAATTAGTTTTCTTCCTGTTTTGTGAAGGTGTCCTGTGGTAACAGTTAACTAAATATTCCCCTTTTGCATGACTCAAATTGTTAATGGTTTCAGATTTTTATGTTTTTAAAAATAAGTTGTGGGGAAGGTAATGCTGGATTCGGTGGTTTTTTGCACATGTTCATTTCTTCTACTGAAGCCTTGGAAATTTAGAGAGATCCTCACAGCTAAGCTTTATGTTTGATTTAATACATTTAAAATACTTTATAAAGTTTGCAACATTATGATACATATCATATTGGTTGGAATATGGAGTTGTTCTTTAGCTGCTGTTACAATACAGGGGAAGAGGTGTCCCCTTGTCCTTGGGTTCCGTTCTGCAGACAAGGAATCACCCCTAATTTCTAGGTATTGCTTGATCTGTAGAGCTCTAACAGTCTTCAGAACCCTTACTGGCTTGCCTTCGATTTCCAGCGAACAGAAATAGCAGTGTCAAGTGTGATGTGAACTCTCCTTAAATTCAGAAATTCAGTCATTCTTAAATTTTATTTTCTGCCATAGTGTCACCTAACTGTAGTGTCCCTTGAGCGCTCGGGTTGCTTGATGAATTGTTTAAATCCATGTTTGCCCTAAATACGTGAACAAGCCTTCCTAACTCTCCAGTTTTTTGTTTTCTATGCTTAAGAAAATCATACAAGTGAACTGAGACATGTGATATATAAATATCACCAATGATTGACATTGAGAGTGGAAGGAGAAAGGAAGAGAAAATATTCCTAAAAGATACCTATCATACCAAACTAATGTTTGGTATGTAACTGAACAAAATGTCCTGGCATACTTGCTTGAAACTCTGACAGGGGCCAGTCTGGAATTCTGTTACACTGATTTATTTTGATCACTAAATGCCATTTGTATATCAATAATAAATATTTTCCACATTTTCTATTTAGACATATCTGTCTAAACTTTAGGGGAAAAAAATGATGTAAAATCCTATGGCTGTATTCCTTAGTAGAAAGCTAATATTTTTCTTTCTGAGACAGGCATTGAATATCTAACACATGCATTTTTTGTTTTTTATTTAAGAGTTATTAGCTTTCGAGTTTTATGCTCTTGAAACCATAGCATGAAACCTGATTTATGATAAATCTACAAAATTAAATTTACTAAATCAATCAAACTTCAAGAATGCAAAAATTATGTTAACTTACTTGAAAAGCATGGCTTTGCATACAGATTTTGGAAGTGGAATCTGAATGCCTAATACACCTTTTCTGTATGAAAGAGTTACTTCCTGTAATATCAGGTTATGCTGTGTAAATTTAAATCTGTTTGCTGTTTTGATCTGTTTGCAGTTTTAAAATATCCATTCATCCTCTTTGCACTCCTTTGTTACTCTGTGCCATCTGCCCCTTTGTATTTCTGTAATGCCTCTTCTGCACTGCATGCTTGATGTATTTAGACTCTGTACAAATGGATGTGAATGATGATTTGGGAGATCTTTTGTTTTACATCTAGCCGTTTCTGAAGGTGAGTATTTCCTGGTGATCCGTGTCAGTTTTGCCTGCTGAAGGTGACATTCTTAAAAACAGAGTTCATATTTTTGATAGCAGATGTGTAAATTAATAGAAATAATGTGTGTGTGGAATCCTAATGTGGCAAATATTCCAATTTCTGCATGGAAGCTGACTGTGGAGATTTTTTCTAAATATTCCCTTGAATAACAATGATGGAGTGAATTCATAGGCTTGAGTAATTCAGCTTTTTCAAAATACTCTGTTTTACTGTGTATTAGACAGTAGTTATTCACATTATTCTCAAAGTGTTATTTTCAGTAGTTAGAAGAGGCCTAGCTAAGAAGCAAAGGTACTGAACAAAAATGGTTCTGTTTTACCTCAAACCAGGACATTCTATCTGGGCTTTAGATTGCCAGGGATGTCAAGGGCAATAAGAAAAGCTTCTGTAGGTATGTGGGTGACAAAAGGAAGACCAGGGAAGATATGGGCCCTCTCCGGAAGTAAACGGGAGACCTGGTTACCTGGGATATGGAGAAGGTTGAGGTACTCAACTTTTTTGCTTCAGTCTTCACCGGCAAGTGCTCTAGCCACACCACCCAAGTCACAGAACGCAAAAGCAGGGACCCACTATAGGAGAAGACCAGGTTTGAAACCACCTAAGGAAACTGAAAGTGCTCGAGTCCATGGGACCTAATGAGATTCATCCGTGGGGCCTGAGGGAACTGGCAGATGAAGTTGCTAAGCCACTACCCGTCATATTTGAGAAGTTGTGGCAGTCAGGTGAAGTTCCTGCTGACTGGAAAAGGGGGAACAAAACCCCTATTTTTAAAAAGGGAAAGAAGGAAGATCTCGAGAACTACAGGCTGGTCAGTCTTACCTCTGTGCCCACCAAGATCGTGGAGCAGATCCTCCTGGGAACTTTGCTAAGGCACATGGAAAATAAGGAGGTGATAGGCGACAGCCGACGTGGCTTCACTAATGGGAAGTTGTGTCTGACAAATTTGGTGGCTTTCTACGACAGCTTTACAGCGTTGGTGGATAAGGGGAGAGCAACAGATTTCATCTACCTGGACTTGTGCAAAGCATTTGACACTTTCCCACACAGCATCCTTGTCTCTAAATTGAAGAGACATGGATTTGAGGGATGGACCGCTCAACAGATAAGGAATTGGCTGAACGGTCACACTCAAAGAGTTGTGGTCAATGGCTTGATGTCCAAGTGGTGACCAGTGCTGAGTGCTGTTTCTCAGGGGTCAGTACTGGGATCAGTGCTGTTCAGCATCTTTGTTGGCGACATGGACAGTGGGATGGAGTGCACCCTCAGTAAGTTTGCTGACACCACCAAGCTGTGTAGTGCAGTTGACACGTTGGAGGGAAGGGATGCTGTTCAGAGGGACCTGGACAGGCTTGAGAGGTGGGCCTGTGAGAACCTCGTGAAGTTCAACAAGGCCAAGTGCAAGGTCTTGCATGTGAGTTAGAGCAATCTCAAGCACAAATACAGGCTGGGCAGAGAATGGATTGAGAGCAGCCCTGAGGAATAGGGCTTGGGACAGTTGGTTGATGAGAAGCAATGACCTGGCAATGTATGCTTACAGCCCAGAAAGCCAATGGCGTCCTGGGCTGCATCAGAAGGAGTGTGGCCAGCAGGTCAAGGGAGGTGATTCTGCCCCTCTACTCTACTCTGGTGAGACCTGGGAAGACTGGGGAGACCATATAGTGGCCTTCCAGTATCTGAAGCAGGCTTACAAGAAAGCTGGTGAAGGACTTTTTACAAGGGCATGTAGTGGCAGGACAAGGGGTAATAGCTTCAAACTGGAAGAGGGGAGATTTAGATTAGAAATTACGAAGAAATTTTTCACTATGAGGGTGGTGAGACACCGGAACGGGTTGCCCAGAGAAGCTGTGGTTGCCCTGTTGCCGGAAATGTTCAAGGCCAGGCTGGATGGGACTTTGAGCAACCTGGTCTAGTGGCAGGTGTCCCTGCCCATGGCAGGGGGGTTGGAATTAGATGATCTTCAAGGTCCCTTCCAAGCTAAACCATTCTGATTCTATACTCTCAGGGTGGTGAGACACTGGCACAGGTTGCCCATGGAAGTTGTGGATGCCGCATCCCTCAAAATGTTCAAGGCCAGCTTGGATGGGGCTCTGAGCAACCTAGTCTAGTGTCCCTGCCCATGGCAGGGGGGTTGGAACTAGGTGATCTTTAAGGTCCCTTTTAACTCTAATCATTCTATGATTCAATGAAAGGGCTCTAAAATTGACCTAAGATCTATTACTGGAAAATGCTTTAGAAATGGTTCTAGAGCCAACTATAGATGTGGCTCTAGGAAAGGACTCTAGTGATGGCTCTTGGTCCAACTTCAACAGAGGGCTGGCTCTGGCCAGAGAACAGAATGGACAAACAGCATTTCCCTAAACATTAGAAAAACTGGCTCTAGATCCAGCTCCAGAAACATATCTGGAAATGTGTTTGACAGTGTGGTTTAAAACATACACGTTGGTAATTTCTTTCAGCACAGTGAATTTCCTAGGAATCTAACTGGACACCTGGAACTCAGTTGATCTTTTACAATAAGACTGCATTTTTTAATTCTTTCAATATTTGGAAATACAGAGCAAAATGCTTGCAGCTCTGGAAAGCTGCTATAGATATATTGAGATATCTTTGCATTTCCATTACCTTAGGCTGGTCTGCATTTTGCTCATTCCCATTACAAATTTGAAGCTGTATGTGGCTGTGAATAATTGTTTTAGCGTCTAGAAATCGCAGGGTGATCATGACGTGATCACGCTCTATTTTGATTGCTGTCTTTTGAGCCAGCAGCAAGGAGTGGGTTCAGTCTATAATAGATACTAGAGCACCTTGTTTTCCTTTGTTATTCCACTGGTTATGATGCAAGGATTAGGCCAGGCAACTTCACACAGATATTGCCACTGAGGAGCTGCCCAGCATTTCTATCTCTCTGAAGGGTGGTGAACTGCTTCAGGGGTCTGTTTTTACACGTAGCTTTGGTTACACACAGTGTGTATAATAGACATAGACTGGAGCTGTGTTCTCTGAAGTCGTGGAATACTAGGCATGGAAATTGGAAGCTGAGGACAGGTCTCCTTCAAATATTCCAGGGTAAAAGACCAGAGGATATCATGACTATTGGTGCAAGAGACAGTGAGCTGAAGTTAGAAAGTTAAGTTAGAAATTGTAAAGTTAAGGTTATTAGAAAGTTAACAAATAAAACTAAACCTTAAAAAAGGGAGTTGAGATACTCATCCACCCTGAAAGTATCTTTAAAAGTGCATTGAAAATGAAAATAAATATGCCAGTAATTCAGCATGCATTAAACTGTTTTACTATGAACAGAGAAAATAATAAATAAGTTATGAAGTTTTATAATTTATCAAGAGGCATGGCTTTTAATGATGTATGATAATCTATTCCTCAAGATAGTCCTTATCATTAGGGGATGGTTTCCGCTGACGGCATTTTCTGCTCAAGGCATTAGTATTTCTTTGGGTAGCCATGGGAACAAATAAGACCTTTCAAACACACTTTAATAAATCTCTCTAAGTTGAATTTATTGCCTTGCATAAAGGACACCAAAGCATAAGCTTTGACATGTCCTTACATACATCCTCCTACATGCAAGTCTTCCAGGTTACTAAGAGAATGATAATTTTTTCCATTTATTTCCCACAGTATTATTTGCAATGTATGTACATAATGATTCTAAAAGCTAAGGGTATATACTCATCCATGCTAATCTCACAGCAATATCTGTCAATTAATGTCATATAAAATACGTTGGCACAGATAAGCTTATACACTTAGGAACAGTTGTCTACGGTATATCTGGAAAAAATCATAGAAAGAGACATTTGAATAATGATGCACCAAATAGAAAACGGCAGTGAAGTGTCATCCATAGTCTTTCAGCAAAAGGGAGATGAACTGTTTTTGACAGTGTTGCTTTTTAAAATTTTCACAGTAGAGGGAAGGCTTAGTAAAAATAAATAAATAAGAGTTGTGGATAAAAATTTCACTCTTGCATAGATAAACATGATATATATTCAAAAAAGAGGAGAGGGACTTCAGCTCTAGATCTCATCAGGTTATGAGCTAAAGCAGATTCTATTGATTGCTGTATGGCTGGTAAAAATAAAACTCAAACACAAATATATTCAAAACAAGGAAATATTATCCTTGATTGATCAATTGAATATAAATAAACAGCAAATACTTTCAGCTCTATAGAGCAGTAACTCTAACCAACTGCGTTAGACAGAGACTGTGAAAGTCAATGGGAGTGGTTCAGTACTCTTGAATTAGAGCTTGAAGGGAACTGATTTTTGTTTCAGTCCTGTTTGAACTTATCACACCAAGGCTTCTTAGGGATTAGTCCTGTGAGGTGTGTGCTGATGAGTTCCTGGCAGGTAATAAGCCACATCAGTTTCAAAAACTGTGTTGACAGTGCACATTGCAATGGTGGCGTGAATACCCTCTGGGGCATGGTCCTACCCTTAGTAATGCCAGTTCTTCCACTAAGAAATACGGTGTGTCCTGAGCCAAACAGGTCTCTATGCAGGGCAGAATGAGCACATCTTAATATGCAGATACAATAACAGTCTGAAGCATGTCAGTTCTGTTGCTCTGTCAACTTGTTCCTATCGCTGTTCCCACAGATGATCCCATTGCATTCATGTGTGCTCTGGCACAATAATGCTGTACAGGCCCTGTGCTACACAGAGGTGGTGCTGGAGCCGTTGAATATCCAATTTGTCAATTGCTAATGAACTGTATAGACACAATTATGGGTAGTTAATACCAGCTTGCATTTCCCCTACAAGAACCCAATGTTCCTTGCTCAAGGAAAATTCCTGCTAGAATTTTTTTTGCGCTGCAGAAATAATTCTACTGCGTTCAGCCTGTGAGTCTTTTTTATTTCTAAAAGACAGGGTAACAATGATGTATACAGTTCTTCGGTAATTCAAGATGTGATGTTACTTAACCTTTTTTATATCTCTCTACATCTGTTACACGTTACACCCAGCTGTGAGCTGTTGTTCATGCTTATCTGTACAGTTTAAGCAGTTCGAGTTCTGTGATTTGATTCTGCTAATTTGTTGGTTGGTATGGTTACCACTGTGTGAAAGCTCTTCTGTGAGTCTGGTGGCCAACACTGTACTCCTGTGAGTGCATTTTTGTTATTATGTGACTGTTCGCTGTGAATAAACGAGAGTCTAGGATGTCTGGGTGACTGTTCTACATATAGCATTAGCATAACACTTTCCACGTACCAGACCCTGTGTGCAGTAAGCTGCATACTGCAGTAGATGAATTCTCTCTCTCACTGCTCTTGCAGTGACACAGAAGGGCAGTAATATGGCCAATGAATAATTAGTGTCCTGGTTTATACTTAGACATCAAAGGCAACTGTTTATTTCCTATAATCAGTGCCTAGTGATGCACAGGAGATACAGAAACACTTATGTTGCTGCACAAGTCCTGTTATGAAAAGTGACTTGCCTTTAGCATGGAAGAACATTCAGCTGATAGGAGGCCAGTATAGGTGTCTCCTTAGTTACTAGGTCTGTGAATTACAGAGAGAGTATACAAGATATGTTTAAGCAAAGTGTTGTCTTAGGATTTTTGGTTAATATGACTGACCCTGCCTCAGATCATGGTGTGAGAAACCAGAGAGCTGTAACTGAGTCCCAGTAGGTACTCCATGCTGCCACCTCCACCCTGCTGCATCAAGCCATTCCCAGCTGATGCATACCAGCAGAGATTATTTCACTCTGGTGAAGAAAGAAAAACCTGGCATGAAAATGATTGCGCCACACTATGGAAGCATGAACTCGAAACCTTCATTTCATATGCTTCTGCCTCAACAACCATTGATGATGATGGTGGTGTTCCTAAACAGACAACTGAGATCATCTTTCTGCAAGGAGACAAGGAATTTTTGGGCAATAGAAATACAACTTGCATTTTGTGTAGTAGCTGAGTTATCACTAAAAATAAGTTAGATCATGTAGATGAGTCTCCATATAATGCTGTATTTTGCAAGTAATGTCTCCTTTCTGCTGCAGGTGCAATTGACTGAGTTATTTACACTTGAGCTGCAATTTGCAGCTTTGTTCAGTTTATAGGATATTGTTATATGCTGCAATTTTTAGTCATATTTAACTAGATCAAAATTAGGCTGGCTAGGGCTGGGTCATCTGATTTACTTGCTTTTGCAGTGAAATCAAAAACTGAATTGCCTCCATCTAGGTAGCAATAGTCTGTTTTGAAAAAAAAAGATGTTTTTGAAGGCAAACAGGTAATTGTACAAGGTGTTGTTATACAAGTTCTGCAGGTCTGCTTTATAAGATTCTTCAGATGTAGAGATTTGCAAAAAACCTCTTTCTAGCCCTGTTAGCCTAAGGTCTTAATTTTGAAGCATATTATCCTTTAAAATATGGACACAGTAGTGAGCTTGGCTTTTTCTAGTTGTTGGAACTAGGACAAAAGACATGTTTATCGACTCCTATCCTTTACAAAAACTACTTAAATCTGTTTTATTTTTAAACTGAAATTTTACAGGCAATAGGCCTGATTTTCATTTCACATATGCTGGTGTCAAACCAGAGTGGCTCCTCAGGATTTTTCAGTTTGGGACGTGGATGGAGAGTGATTTAAATCATATTTTAGCGGAGAGACCCTTATGAATGCTAGCATAGTCACAACAGCCCTTTGAATACAAATTTTGTCAGTTTAGTCAATAAACAACATCCCCGCACACACTCCCAAGTGCACATTTTCAAATGCCGGATCCAGGTCATTTTATCAAACCAGAAAGAAATACGTATTTTGAAGTTAGCTCTTAGCACAAGCATTTGTGAAACCAAATATTTACAGAGCTTAAGTCCACTTACGACAATTAACGTGCCGCTTCCTAAGCCTGTCAACTTCATAGGCTTCTAGACTGGGTTGATGACAGTCAGGGAGGCCGGTTCAGGCCATTAGTCTAACCATGTCAGTGCTTAAGCTGCCTGCATAGCCAAAAGCTTTTTCTTTCTGCCCTGGACTCAGCCTGCGCTCTCCATAGCCATGAAATGCTGCACAAGCAGCTGTCTTATTCCCCATTCCAGGACATCAGCCAATGTCTACATATCTTTGTCTAAACATTCAGATATCTTGTTGTCTAAATGTCCTTGTCAGAAGCATTAAAGAGCCGACGTCTCTACCTCGTCTCGCCTCCGTCCTCTTTTCCAAATAACTTCTTGCTTCTTGGAAAAAAATGATTTTGTTCTGCTAACAGGAAACTCATTACATTCCAATTCCATGTAATTCCCCTTTCTTGTATTTCAGTAAAAGGAATACGTACATAGGTGTGTCTGAGGGATGTCACTTCATTGTGTCTGTGATAGAAAAAAGTACCATAGAGCCGGATTTCTCCAACCCCTAAAGAAAATGCAGTCTTCTCAGGTGTTATGCTTCCTTACAAACAGTCAGGTTTTAAAAATAAAAGTAAAACTTTTAAATATCTTGGAAATTAAGCACCATTACATCTCCCCCTACTGATAAATTGCAGCAGCACTTAACACGACAATGTCTGACTTCCATGCTGTATTAAAGGCAAAGGTCATAGTTAGCTGTGTATATAAAAATCTGTGTTTAATTCTCTGCGTGCAGCCATTTCAATGTAAAGTCAAAGTTAAAAGGTGGTTCAGTCATGGGTGAAGAGCTGTTGAAAGTGTCAGCCTTGCCAGTTGTTTCCTTTTTAAATGATTTCTTTTGCTTCCCTCCATGTAATAACAGCAGCTTTCATTTTACTTTACCCACACAGATCACACGTCCTTCACTCTAAGAAAAAAAACCCGAAGGACTTAAATGAACAAAATATGAATACTTAAGAAAAGCTAGCAAGGCTTGTTACTTCTGATTTCATACTATGCCACCATAGTTCAAAGATACTGCCTATGGTGCGAGAGTCATGAGTGCGTTGCCTCAATTGGATGTAAAGGATGGTCTCTTCGATAATCCCTCTGAGGGAAGCTGAAAACCCAACATTCCATAAACCAAACAATTTCTTATAGGCCTGTGACATCTTCTGCCAAAACAATGAAAATTTTTTTTCTTTTTTTTTTTTTTTTTATAAGCAGTTATCCCTCAGAGAGGTCTGTTGAGCTCGCTGTCTTTCATGAGCCTTTTGAAGGACCTCGTCCTTGGATGCTAGGTGAAGGGTAGCAAATGCAAAGCAAGCACTGGCATTCTTCAGCTTCATTACAGTGCCATCAGATGGAACAGGATGATCTCCACATGCCAAACTGAATTGGTGTTGAATTAAGTCCTCAACTGTAAAAAGTGTAGTGCCTGCCTCTCAGCTTTTGCAACATAAAGCTTTTTAGCTTCTGCAGCATAACATTAAAAAAAGCCCAAACAACAAAATCTGTATGGTTGCATGTAAAGAACTTCACTCTTAAATTTACTAATGTTAAAGCAGAAAATTAGTGTTTAAAAGATGTATTTGAAGACTGCAAATAAAACAATACATTTTCTTCTAAAAAATGGAGAGATGATAATTCCAAATAAGTATTGTCAGTGACTGAGCTGAAATACTATGTTTAAAATTATGATACTTTCTATTGTTCTGTGATATTTTGTTAGCAGAGCAATATCATATTGATAATTGTGTTCACCTTGTTAAAATATTTTGCAAGTCTTACACTAATTTCCTAATATTTTTCCACTTGAAAAATAATATTATTGAGTGCTTTAATAAATTTCCCCTTGAGAGTGTATTAATTAGGGAGTATTTTCAAGTGAAAGTTCACATTAAATAAAGGGAATGCAGATTCATAGTAAATGAAATTACTATAGCCATTTTTTAGGTTTAATTTCAGCCCTATTATAAGATTAACAGGTTAGTCAGAGAAAGCTTAATTTTAAATAATGAATCAGTACGTAGTTACAATACACTTCAAAAGATGCTTGCCTACCCCTAATCATGCAAACTGATACTCAGATAAATCACAAAATGTTTGATCCTTCTAGTGAAGGGAGTTATGCGTTTGGAGCTGTGTGGTGCACCAAATGTTGTAATAATATTGGCATATGAAATGTCACGATGCAAGAATTTACTCGATAATTGTCTCGAGTCGTTTATCATTAAGGGAATCATGGATCCATGGAGTAATTCAAGTTGGAAGAGATCTCAGCAGGCCATTTTATCTAATCTCCCTCTCAAAGAGCACGACTTAATTATTTTAATTACCATTCTATGATAATTTAGAGATTGATACAAATCATGAAGCTAAACTAGACTGACAGTGAAATACATTGTCTTAAGACTGACGTAATGAGATAGAGGACTCAATTTATGTAAAAGGATGCATTTCTGTTCTGTGAGAACAGGATTTCTAGATTCTGTTACAGAGAGCGAAAGGGCAAAACATCCAGATCTCCAACAGCACAGGTGTCGGTGCACGATGTAACTGAGAGACCTTATTAGTGGAATTCTGTGAACCGTGCACTGAAATAAGTATGTTTGGACGTGGCAAATAAACCGTGGCTGGAAGAAGAAGGATTTTAGAACTGGCTGCCAGAATTTCCTTTTCACTGAAACTAATACTTACCTCTCTGAAATTATTTCATTACTGCAAGTCAATTTTGTTTTGTACCCATTAGATAAAACTTATTTTAACATCTGTATAGAAGAGCACATACCCAAAGGGGGGGTGGAGTGGGCAGGATGACTCTTCTGATATGGGAAGAGTCAAGAATGCTGCTTAATTTTAAATTAAATCATGAAAGCTCTGAAAGTTTTGATGTAATATGGTAGGGATTTGCCATTATTTCTTTGCACCACTGTCTTGTTTTCAAAGAAGCTTTCAAATCTTTGGTGTAGTTTATTCAGTTCATTTTCTATGTTAGTATGTTATTCTGCAATGTCAAGACCTAGGTCAAAATTCCTGGGAGTTTGACAATCAGTATTTTTTTCTTCTTTATCTGAATTTGATAGAGAGTTTTCCAAGGAAAGAGAGAAAGCCAAGGCCCGAGGGGACTTTCAGAAACTACGTGAAAAACAGCAGCTTGAAGAAGATCTGAAGGGATATTTAGACTGGATTACACAGGCAGAAGACATTGACCCCGAGAATGATGAAGAGGTTGATGAAGAAGGCAAGCGGAACAGTACGTGTTCTTTAGTCTGTACTACTTCTGTGGGACGGTTTGACTGCTTTTAAGGGTGTTACACTGGGTGAATGCAGTTTATCTGATGTTGCTTTCTGATTTCCGGTTTGCAAAAGTGTTTGTAAGCAGAGCGGACATTAATATATCGATACCGAGTCATGGAAGATAATTCAGAATCTTAAAACAAAATTCTGCTCTGAGCTGTCCATGTACAAATCATTGTCTGCACTCGGTCACTACTGAGACTTAAAAACTTTAGTTGTGTTCTGTAAAAAGTTAATGCATGCAAGCTACGTGCCACTAAGTATCATCATAAATCCTTAGTCAAGAAGAATATGCGTTTCCCTCTAGGTGCACACAACAGAAATAACAGTACAATCAGGAAATAACCTTGTGCTAATAGTGAGGAATTTTTTTGAGTTTTGAAGTGGGGAAATGATATTCTTGATCTTTCTTTCTGATATTCAAGAAAACTATATAAAATCTTTTTTACTAGATGGATTAACTGAGTGTGAAATAAATGAAATCTTGTGGAATTTTTGTTCGACACTAAGAAATATAATAACCACTTACTTACAATGTATTAATTTGACAGTAGTGTCTAGTGTATTATGGAAAGATATAATTTATGCTGTAGTGGCCCTCTACTGCTTCTGACCTGAGTCTTAATGTAAAGGACCAAGTTAGTTTCATTATATTGCAACAGCTGTAAAAGTTATAATTGATTTCTCTGTCAGAAATTTTGAGCGGTATTTTAATGTCATAATTTAGTAGAGGTTATTTTAGCCTCTTAGCCATGTTTACATAGTAGCGGTTAAAATTTTCATGAGAACTTTTATTGCTGTACATAAGTGAGAACATGGATTTGGGATGTGGTTTATGATTTAATACTAAATATAATATATATACTAATGCTAAATAGCACCTATTTATTCATATGATACTCTGGAAAGTCATGATATTATTAATTTACATACCATTGTGTATACATAAGAAAATGTATCTACGAGGGATTTGTCAAAGGCAACTCAGAATATTATTTTCTGTGTTGAAATAATACCTTATTACTGTTCTTTTTCTTCTAGTGCTGCTAATTTATTGTGAACTGTTCTTTTAAACCATAGTACTTTTCAGAAGTAGTAAAATAGTGAAAATTATGTGGTTTGATATTGAGGTATTTGTTTTTAAACTTATCTCTGTATTGCACATAGTTAAGTTTTTTAAAATCTTTATGGTTTTGAGTTTCAGAATTTTATTAGCCCTTTAGTTCTCAATAAGAGCAGGGTATGAATCTGTTACTGACTGGAAGGAAACAAGATGATTTTATGAAAGGCTGGAAAGCAACTTGTGTGTTGATGTTGATGCCAGCATCAACCAGAAAGGAATAATTATGTTTATCTGAAAATCTGTAGCACAAAGAGAGGTTTCATCTAGAGCAGAGCAAAAAAGCCAGAGTTCACTATACTTGGATATTGCTACTAATGTTGTGTGGAAGGAATACGTAAACTGTAGGTTTGAGTATCAGCATAAAATCCTAAGACTGAGAAGTAAAAGATTGCACGTTTTATGGAGTAAAAACATGTCGTATAAGTCTGCGGTGCAGAATTATAGGTGATGCTGAATTTGCACAGAGCATTGGACAACTATGCCGTCAGCTATGGTGCTGATGGACTTGGTTTGCAAGTTTGCAGGTGAAATCCTGGGAACCTTTTGCATCCTGTTCAAATTGGATGTTTGTTAATATGCTGCAAAAGAGCCATTTGCTCCAGCATTGCTTAAACAGCTTCTTGGTCATATAGGTCTTTCATAAATCAAAAATACTTATTTGCATAGTTGTTGAGTTTGAGAGAGCTTTTAGCTCTAAACTGTTAACTTAGACGTAATTTCAGAGTAGGTTAAGCGTTGGAAGAGACTTGCAGAGTAAAAATAGAAGGAAAGTAATTTAAAAGAACTTTAAAATAAATCTCAATAATTTAATTTCAGGCAGGCATATGTATTTTGAGTGGAAATTTCCAGCAAATATGCAATCTCATAGCACTCCTCTGGGTTTGTGCACATGTGCTTAAATGTGTGGCTTGGAATTTAATTTTTAATATCAGCTGCAACAGGGTATAAAGGAGGAAGGGTTGCTGAATTGCTCCACTTCCTTGCATTCATGCTCTGTTGCATATCACATTGCATGGGGAGGTATGATGAGAGACAGCACGAGCTGTCTATCCAGTTATTTCATGGAAAGCTTTTGGGTTAGGAGCATCATTATGATCATGAGCTACCTGTTGGGAAATCAGGTGAAATTTAGCTAGTTATCACTAGGTTAATAATATTGAGTAGTAAGCTTTGGAATAAATTTAGTCCAGATTTACTGGTAGTGGGTTTCTAGAACTGTTTTTGAAGCATAAGGTAGGGCTGGGTCCCAAGATACACCGAATAATCATTTGCAGGCTTCTAGGCAGCTATGTCCCTACTTTGAATACTTAAACCTCTGGATGATCAAGATTACTGCTGATTTATGGTGATGGAAGATCACCATAATGCTCTTCAGCATGTGGAAGAGCTCTGGGTTTAGGATACAGAAGATCTCTTTATGACAGGAAAAGGTACAGATTTCAAAGGAGGTTAAATCAGTGTTTAATAGCTTTTTACGTAATCCTTTAAAAATGTAGTTTAGATTCGTGCAACCCCAGCATTTTAAAATTTCTAACCGCGGAAGTCATTAAGTCAAGTTATTTATATATGAACCCCTGGCTTTTGTATGTCTCTGTTGCTAATAGTGAGCAGGTGTTCAGTGCTGTTGAATAATTACATTTTAACTACTAGAACTGTAAATATGCCTTCAGTAAAAGTTGTAAGTCTATTATGAACCAATAGCTAGTTACCCTGAAGTCAATGAATAACTTCCGTTGACTTCAAAGCATTGCAAATTTAACTCAAAATGCAAAAATGAGTGAGAGTTGAGGGACTTAGCTCTGATTAGTTACGCTGCTGGTAATTTCAATTTGTTTTGCCTAACGTTGCTTGTGTTGTATATATGGACACGTTTCTATTTTTTGCGTTGCCACCGCTGCCATCTACTGTTTAAATGCTGGGATTACATGTACTTAACACGAAGGGGTTACATTGGCTGACTTAATGGAAGAAAAGAAGAAAAGCAGACTTAGTTGCTTTGGCCGTTCTTCCAATAAACATGGTAAAACATGTTCTGATTTGCAGTTGAGCTTTCTTTTGTGCCAATACTGCATTTGATATGTTAGCTTTTGAAAGCACATATTGTATGCATTTTCTGTAACAAAGGCATATACATCTTCGGCATGTAGACCCTCGTGCATGCAGTTCTGCTGTTTTACATGCATGTCTAAAATAGACTGGTGCTGCAGTGCTCTACCTTCCTAAAGCATAGCCTTTAATCCATTTGGATTTCCACTGAAGTGTCTTTGTGACTGTTCTTGTTGAAGCATAGGTTTTCTTTTTCAAAAGTCAGGTAAACTAGATAAAAAATAGATTTTAAATTCAGTGTGAAGAAGTTAAAGGATTTTACACGTTTATAGTGGATTATAGTGTAAGCTTAGAACAGTATGATGATAATATTTACTATTTACTTATAATACTTTTAATGTGGAATCTAACAAAACATATCATAATTTTACTGTCTCTCCTCTTGTTATTGGTGGTTTTGTTTTTGTAATTTGTGTTTTATTCAATTTCTTTCCCACCCACAGTGGAGATGGACAGGGGGTTTAGAGTATGATAGTTATTTTCAAATCTGGACTCTTTTAATACTGGCAAATGTGTTGATTTTACATAATCAGAATTGTAGTAATCGGATCTAGTTTCAATCCTACCTACAACAAAGTTATTGGAGCAACTGACTTCCTTGCTGTCCTAAGAATCACTATTGTGGCTCAAGCTGAGGCTGATAAATCTGATCTAGTTGCTTTAGAGAATGCAGAATATTAAGTCAGAAATTGCTAGGACCCGATGCACTCATTTGCTACAAATACCAAGTCTGCTTGAAATTATTTGTGTAACTGTTACATATATTCTCTAATAGCTTACACAGCTTTTCAGGCTGGAATAATTTTTCCTTAAAAATTGCTAAAAGGCAGTGGTTGCATTTTTATTTTGGGTATGCGTTTCAGCATAGTCTTTAAACTAGCAGCTTTGGGTTCTGATGTCAGTCATGAAGCAGCATGGAACTGGCTGAAAACTTGCTGTCGTCTACCGGCCGCAAGTGCTGTCTCGCTGCTAGTACCTGACCTTGCTAGTCAAAAGCATTCTCAAGCATATGTGAACTGACTTAGTTTCATCTGTGTCTGGCCGGGCAGGTGTACTTTTTATATGTAGGATTTTTCCAAAGTATAAATTGGTGGCCTAAGACTATTTCTTTCTGTATTTATGAGACTATTATGCTGATCTGAGTAGCTCAAACTTAGACTACCACTGCATTAGAAATGCCATGCCCTAAATATTAGCTCTGTCACTATTTCTGTTAAAAGCACCACATCTGTAGAGTATACAACATTCCCAAGATTCATAGTGCCATCCTTCAGGCTAGAAGTGGTTGGTTCAGTGATGCTTCTGTTAATGAAGACTGATTATTTTGGTCTCCTTCCACTGCTATGCAACCATTCAACCTTATATTGACTTTCCATGGGCTGTCTATAAAAAGAGAGAGCCTCTAAGAATGATTGTTGATAGTATCAACATTAAATCTGCTCTATGAAAACAGATACCTCCCTACCGTATCAAGTAGAACTTCTTCCAGGCAGCCCCTCCTTAAGCTGAATTTACCCTTCACAGTCAGAATAGATAGTACCACTTATTTCTGATGTTTTCTGGGCAGACAGCAGGCTTAGGAAAATTTGAGATGAATTTGCAATGATAAAGTTGCCTCTTTGGGGATTTTTTTTTTTTTTTGTTCTGTTTTCCTGTTTGACTACCTCAAAGATTTGGTGGAAAGGATTAAGAAAATCCATGTACTGATGTGAGAAAGAATTAGGAGAATTTTGGAGCTCATGGATTTGGTTGGATGTTACTAGCAGACAGAAGATGACCATTTGATCTAAAATTTTGTCAGCATAGTATCTTTTTAAATAATTTTAAGATTCCAGTAGCTGTTACTGATTATCTGACTAGCTGTGCAGATCGCTCGACTTCTGTGGTTCTTTTCCTTCAGCACACGTAACTAGAAAGCTACCCAAGGTGTCTCAGTGTAGAAAGGAGATCAGCCTATGGATCAAAAATCCATAGCTGCAGTTGAACCAGATTAAAATATTAATTATATACCTTCTAGAAGAAAACATTTCCAACGATAATACTTGCCACCACAGGTCAGTAATTCAGAGTGTAATTTAGCTTGCTTCTGGATTCTACAGTGACACTAAATTGTCATGTCACAGGATTATGGAATTTATTTCTTCCAACTCCAGTTGGGTAGGACATGCGGATGGACACTGACTTGCTCTTAGCTATGCATTGGTTATGGTATGTTCTGGAGTGGAGTTTGAAATCCCTGATCCAAAATCTGAAAACTCTTTGGAGTAAATAGTGAACATTATAAGATGAGAAAACCAATCTATTTTCTTATCCGCAGAAATAAAATGTAGTAGCTGATATATTTGACCTATTTTCTATATATTCAGGGAAGTATTAAGCTGCATGCTATATGAGTTGTTTATATTGCCTAATGCAAGCATTCTTTCATTTGAAACCAGTTACCATAATTGAAGAGAGCTGATACTATCTAGAAATCTAGATGATCTTTCCAGAAGAATGCCAGTAAAATAAGGGCAAAAGGTGAATAAAGAATAGAGGAAATTTGGTATCTCCCTTTGAATACTGGATACCAGTTTCAAGATCTCAAAGCTGGCCTTACTGAGATCAGGCAGCCTTTCAAAAGTTCATCTGTGTGCTATAATTTGCCCAATGAACACTGCCCTTAAAAAGCTGTGGTCATGACATTGAGCCTTTTCAAGCCTTGCCAGGTTGCTTGCATTAGCGAGAGTGGATGTGGTCATGCAGTGCTGTTGCTGTTTTCTTCTGGCTAAAGGTTTACTGACTTGCTAACATTGCTGGAGCTAGACTTCCACATGATGCCTTTCTCAGTACTTCTGTCAAGTTTTTCTTTTGGCATATAAATTACAGAATAACGATAACTGAGTTTCTAATGTAAACTGAACTGTCTATGGTTCTTTTTTTCCTCTTTGGTTTTTCTAACACAGCACCTGCAAGTCACTAATAGATCTAGAACAATAGCCCTGTCTGAAACAGAGAGTAACATTCTGGCTGTATTTAATAATTAGCAGAACTAACATTGGCTTCAATAGGGACAAAGATTTTTTTTTTTTTCTTTCATACTTTGTTTTTCTTCCTGCAGTCATGTTCAAAAAGGGCTGGTCTTTCTTACTGTGGGTTAACACATCAAGTCTGGGTAAACTTGAATTAAAATTATGTTACTTTACACTTGCTCTTCTAAAAATCATTTGGCATGTATTAAAACAAACAACATTTGTGTGACACGGAGTGGTACTTTATGAGGAACTGGATTCTAAGTACTGCTTTTAGATGAGGGAAGGGTTGATAAATTTGGAACACAAGTGTGAGACACACTTTGCACATGCAATGCTTGCAAAAGTGGGCCTAGCTCCGTTTTCATGGCAGTTCTTTATAACAAGTATATGAAACAAGACGTCTGCACTCACATTTTGCAGTTGTCCATCACAAGTGCTAAAATGTTCATCGTTAGGTGGCTATAGTGTTGCATTTCCTAACAGCATGCAAGTCACCCAGCACAAAACAACCATTTCAGTTCTTTACCAGACAGGGAAACTCCTTGCATTTATTGCAAAAGACTCTGGCATTTTCAAATAAAAACTATTAGTTCTGTTTTGTAATTTTTTTAAAAAAACCTTTGAAATTTTAATACTTGAATTTGAATGTTGTCAGAGATTGTTTGAATGAAATACCTTTTGAAGTCTGTGACTAAGCTGTGGAGTTCACACAAGACTAGCAATATTAATCTTTAAAAACTGATTTATAAACAGAAGTATGTTATTCGAATTGAGGCACTTGCAGGTGCTAAACAGGGATTTTTCATACATAAAGCAATTGCAGTAATATTTTAAAAGAATCATCAAAACAGAAGAACCTTGTGAAAGAGGGTTTTGCTGTGCTTACTGCCTGAAGTGCCTTGTTTATTCAAACACCTGCATGGACTTTTTGGATCTTTCTTTGTTATGCCAACTCTGTGTTTAACAATTCATGTAATGGTAACTTACATTTATGGGGACAGATTCTCAGCTGTTGCAAATAGTTGAGCATCTAGCCTGCATAGACCCGTCAGCCTCTCAACTTGGATGGAATTGATGGGCATGGAAATCAAACTACCATTTACCACTTCTCTGTATCTCTATGTCAGTGTTGAGGCAATACAGAGGCTGTGCAGAGAAACTGTTTCTAACAGGTCTTATTTTGTACCTGATCTGTAGACAAATCAGAAGATTCAGGCCCTGATTCTTGAGTCTCACTACTTATATTAAGATGTGTGTAATTAAGCCTGCTTTAAGCCTCATTTAGGCAACCAAAATAGTGAGACATTGGCTTAAACCCTCCCCAACAAAACCAATCAACCAAAAAAAACCAACCAAGCCAGCCATCAAAACAGCAGGAGGTACACCCCAGAATACCTTTAAGGTACTCAGTTTTTCTTTTGTTCTTGCTGTTCTGCAGTAATTTCAGTGCATCTTCCACCTCTCTTATTTTTTCCTACTTTATATGGTATTTCTACTGTATAAACCAGTAACATTAATTTTACACTTTTCTTGTTTCTGAGGTTTTCTTTTCATGCTTGCTTTACAGACATGGAAGTAGTGTTCTCCCCTAAGAAGTAGAGAACTTTGCCTGGTCATCATTTCCTAACACCTTGTGACATATGCTGTCCTCCTTCTGTATTTCAGTTGATTTGAAGATAAATTGTGATGACCAATCTGCAAATGAGTTGTGTCTAAAAAGCCATTAGCTACAGATGCAAACTATTCAGTAATGATCTACTCTATGTACAGTACTTCACTGTGTAACAAACATAATAATCCCCTTTTTATTAGTAGTAATTCTCATCATTCTTTCTCGCACCTGTTCTGCCATTCCCAGTGCTCCTTCCCCTCTGCTCATATAGTATTTGGAGGCACAACTACTTTCTAGCACTTTGCCTTGATAATTCATAATGGAAATAAAAGCATAGAGTGGTCAGTGTGATAGTTCCTATTTTCAGGAGAATTTTGGCATTTCTTGGAATTAGTGAGCGTGTTAACAACACATAAACTGATGTGCACTCCCAAAGTGTTGACAGAACACTTCTTAAAATGAAAGGTCACAAAATCTAGCTCAGGTTTATTTCTTTACTAGGGGTAGCATGCAATTTGTTACAAAACTCCTCTACAGTTATGTTGAATCATTGAAAAGAAACGAAAAAAAGCTACAATACACTCTGGAATTCTGTGTGCTTTCTTTTATTGTAAGAGGAGGAGTGATGAAGTGTCTAACTTCATCTGCTATTCCTCAGATCTTCCAAGCTCTCAAAAAGTGGAGGCATTCTTGCAATAGAACAGGAGATCACATTGTGTGTAATCCCTTGCTTGGCTGTCAGTCTAAAGCAATTTCTATCTCCTGCAGCAAGCATGCCCACCAGTGAAACTGAATCGGTGAACACAGAGAACGTGAGCGGAGAGGGAGAGAACCCAGCGTGCTGTGGGAGTTTATGGTGAGTACATGGACTATTTTCATGTATCCACCGTCATCATCTCAAAATTTAAAAGAATCGTTATTTCCCCATAGTTTATTTAGCCAAAACTGCTTTCAAATAGGCAAGCTTTGTATGATACTTGAGGGATTTTTGCCTTTCAGTGGTTTAATGTTAGACCAATTATTACAGCATTGAAACTTTCCTAAAATCCTCAACGTAAGAAGATATAAACCAATTCAACTAAACTTCCAGTGGAGTCATGTTTTCCTGAAAGCTTTTATAAAATATAATTGTTATGCAAAATAATAAGAAAAGAGTGGAAGTCCCCTATGACATGTAAAAAGAAACGTTTTCTGTTAAATTTTGCACAATCTGGAGAATATGTATCTTTTGGGCATTAACTGAATTTATGGGAATATTTCTATATCCCATGCTGGTGGTTGTTTATTTGCTCAGATTTTCATGACTTCTAAGGAGCTTCTATATGAGCAGTTTATTTAAAGATGATTTCCTTTCTTTCACTTAGAAAATTCGTAAAACTTTAGGAATGATAATTAAGAAACTAAATAACGGACAAAAAAATTTCAGTGTTCATGATGCATTTTATTAAAAGCTTGTTTTTATCTATATGTAACTCCAATGTATTGATTTGAAAAATTCTAAAGAGAACGGATTTATGTTAATTATTTTTTCCACATCCTTAAAAATGTGTTTTCCTTTTCTTCTAGTCAAACCATCTCAAAATCCAAGTTCAGGTCAGTATTTTCCTCTCTCTTCATCACTTTTTTTTAGCTTGTGACTATTTACACATCATGATGATCTCATATAATTATTCTTTATTTACTGTACTTTAAAATTTATTGTTTAAAAATTTTCGTAAGAGTTATGGGTGAATACAAAAGTATCCATGAACATTCTTGGAAATCAAACTCCCTGATTTGCTTTGCTGATATTTGTGGCTCTCTTTTCGCTTACTAGGAGCATTTGGGACTATGAGCTTCTATTTTCAAGTATGATCGCAGAAGGGAAGTGTTATAAGCAAAATTAAGAATTAATAGTCCTGTTATGGTAGACATTGGGTGTGCCAGTACAAACCCAACAGGAGTCTTTATTTTGATTTTATTTTCCACTCTTATAGGACATCTATTTAGTAATTAGAAAGGATAATTGCAAACACAGAAGAGATGTCTCTTTCTGTTTAAAAAAGTTACATTACTTCATGAAATGACCAAAAAAAAAAATAGCTATGTGGTTTAAGGTAAGTAATCAAGTGGTAGACTTGAAGGGCAAAGACACTCCTACAGTTGCAGACAACCCACAGAACAAATATTTTTGACAGAAAATTTTCGGTGAAAAAAGGGACAATCAAGAAGATTTGGCAACGTCTGGCATCAGCAGTTTTGGCAACATCTGGAATCATTCCAGTTTTTTAACCCTAGTGAAACTACTTTCAGTGTTGGATTCATTGGTAACAGCAGTGTATTCTCCTTGCAGCAACGAAGAGGAATAGCGTACCCAGGTTTATTCTACTAGCCTTACTAGCTCTAATGACCTACCAGCGCTGACCAGTTGCAAGCAGTTGGAGTGGACTTGTGTTCCTTCAGAATAGTCTTCTTTCTTTTTTGAAGAAGAGTTTCCAGGCAACAGTTAACTGGTGCTTTTCTACACGGAGAGTTTTTTCATGTGATGCTATGATCAAGCTTTCTTTTGTCATCCCTTTCAACCAGCAAACTGGTGACAGCATATAAATGTGCCTTACTGCTGAAGACTGTGGCCAATGAAGATCTGACCATTTAGGATTGTAGTGAATATAGAACTAATTTTTTAGAAGTTTCATCCTTAGTGATAAAAGCTGTATCATTTCTTGTATGCCTTTTGCTACAGAAACTGGCCTTAGCTACAGCAACTGAATGGACCCTTAACCCTTCATGAGAATTACAAGAGATGAGACTGCTTTTAGCTTAATAAAAAAAGCAATTCAATGTGCGAATGGTCTGTAATTTCTCTTGCCATTGCTTCCAGTTACTGTATCAGGAGTATTTTAGTATTTCATGAGCTGAGGATCCCAAACTAGCATGATTATTTTGAATCATGAGATTGTCTCTGATAAACCTTATAGCATACTCTTTATTGCTATGAAGCCAACTCATGCTGGTTTTACGGGAGGAACTCAAATATGAAATGGTCTGTGAAACTTCAGATACCAGGCAGTGCAATAGACTGACGTTATTATACATTCTCCAGGTTTGGTCTGTTTGCACAGTGGGGACTCATGGAAGCATTACAGAGAAAGCAAAGTAATGCCTACATTCTGAATGTGCCCATTATTTGTATTTTAACAAAAATGAGAACTCCAGAAGCTCTATTAAATGAAAGCTGCTATGTCATCTTTGAGAAAGGAAAATTTCTATCCAAACCTGATGTTTTTAATAGTCCAAGCAGTGAGTAAGGAAGCAGTCAGTGCTATCCATCTCTACAATCATTGTTCATAATCAACATGTCAATTTGAAAGAAAACTTATTTGCAAGCCAGAAAGTCACCAAAGCACCTCCAGCTGTTTAGATTCTGCCCTGGTCCTAAACGTCTTTTGCATGAGCTCTTTGATCAGAGTCTGTCCTTGTGGCATTTAAAAACACAAGTCGCACAGAAGTTCATTCATACATATATTGCTGCATCTATTCACAGTAGTTGTGGCAATCGGCAACGGGATGTTGGTGTCTCTCATTTGGAAGTGCTGCAGGGGTCTGTAGCTGCTTGAGGCCTTCAACCATACTTGAACTTTTTAAGCTGAATTTGGCAATGGGAATTCCCCTTTCGACTTTCACGTCTTTCCTTGTAGCACTGGAGAAAGATCTATCCCTTTTAACTTAATGAGTCCATGTGAGGAGTAGTTTTGAGGTAACAGAGCTCAAACTTATAGTTGTGCCATTGTCTTCCAAAGAGATGTGGCTTGTGCCATGTCTTAGATCCCTAAAAACAGCTGACAACATCTGTTATCAAAGAGAAAAAACACTTCGAAGAGCTGCCGGCTTTGCAATGCCACTAAGAACAGAGTCTATCTGCTCTTCTATCTGTGTAAGGATCTGCACACTCACGCTTCTCGTCCTGTTGCTTCTGGGTACCTAACATCTCATATTGGCAAACCCCATTTTACTGATGTGTTGGAAGAATGTAATTTGGTGTTTTTCATTGGAATCGCTAGTTTCTGAAAAGCTCTGTTTACCTAAAATACAGAAACTCAGAGTTCTGCAGCAACGCCCTAGATTATGTGTGAGCTGTCAGGGATGTCCTGGCACATTCTAAGCCAGATGCTAATTCTCACTCTTCTGGCCTGGTCCTCACTCTAACTTTGGGAATGTTATTCTGCAATGGCAATGCACTGTGTTTCAGGGCAAAGTAAATCAGGACATAGCTTATCAAGGATGTGGGTTTGACCGTAAACGTCTTTGCCTTTGGATCAAAATAGGAAATGCTTTTTATTGCAAGCTAGCCTACCTCTGCTATACAAGTGAAAATAGATGTTAATCTTTGGCAATGTGTTTCTGTACAGTCAAGAGAATTATGTCCTAGCAAGATACAGCAATTATCTGCCAGTTTATTAAGTGGAGGTGTGTATCAACCATATGTTATGCTGGGATATACGGGTAAATGGAATGGAAAGTCATGCTAAAAAGCTGGTACTATGCTCTGAATACTGTAGCTACAAAAAGGAGGAATGGAAAAATAGTCTCAAAGGCTTCTATTTTTTCATAATGAACGAGCGCTCTGGTGCGATTCTTCTGTCCCATATTTTAAAAATAAAAGTAGTGAAGTCTAGGGTCTCTGCACAGATGTTAGCACCCACTTTTATAGAAGAATTCATCTTGGGCGTTAGTACTTACTTCTCTGTGAGCTTACTGGTGAAAACATGAGGCACGCCAGTTTCACAGGTACAGGGGTTATGCATGTGGCTCTAAACAGAAAGTCCAGTTTAGAAAAATACCATGTTATAATGAAAGGGTGCTGGTAACAAAATAATCTGAAAAAGAATGTTCCTACTTTTGTGTAGGTCTAGTAGCAATACACGAACACAAATGAATAAGAAGTAAACAAACTAAACTTTGTAGATTCTGCATGACTGACTGACATGGAGTTCAGTCAGACTCAATGCAAGGCTGGATTTCCCATGTGTGGATCCAAATATAAAACAGAGGCCTAAAGGACCAACTAAACATGAATGTCTGAGTAATTGAAAATGAAATTGGGAACACATTTGTAAAATAATTATTTGCTCATAAATAGTTATGAAAACAAAATGATAAATTATTTAATGAGAACAAAAGCAGTGAATAATTTGGTTTATTGTAACAAACTGTCACCTAAACCATTCTATGATTCTGTAAGTGTTCTCTGTGATTTTAATATTTATTCAACTGCTATATTTTGTGAAAAATGCTTGATAATTTCATGACAGCAATATTATATCATTGCAAATTTATGAAAATGGAATTTCTCTTTGAAATAAAAGAGAACACTTGCATTCTGGAAAAAAATTATGCTATTTGGTTAAAACTAGGAGGGGCGATTACTAGAAAACAGAAAACTGTTAAGTGAAAATAGTGTAATTTGGTTTTTTATATTATGTAGCCACAGGTTTTCCTGGCACAACAGGCCATCTACTTTAGTCTGCTACTTACTAGTTGTTTCTTTGCTTGTACCATTCTAATGAAGGTAGAAAATTACTCTTATTCGCCTCTTTTAGTTTTTGCTTTATTTCTGTAGGCTTTTTACATATGCTTATATTATTCATATGCTTCTACATGTGAGTGCTGTTGCACACCCTTCAACAGCGTTTTCATCTGTGCACCACTGTTTTGTGACTGTTTCCTCAGACCTTTTTGGGGGGGGGAGGGGAATCTGTATTGATGTTGGAGAGCTATGAGTTACACACTTTAAGACTGTTTTTGGCTCCTATGAGTAGAGATATCCAAGCAGTGTTACTCTTGTCTTATTTACTTCGATGACAGAACGTTCTGTAAGTGTAAAAAAAAAAAAAAAAAAAAAGGCTGTTTTACTTACCCAGGGAATGAGCTGTCCTGATGATGGCCATGGACATAGCGCTGTTCAGCAAGGACTGGCAAGATAAGAATGTTCTTAAATACCGTGTTGCTTTAGGTCAGGACGGGGTATTTTTCCTTTATATGGTTAGAATACTGCAAAAGCCTGAAACATCTTTGTACTGATGTCTGAAACCAGTATTGATTTCCATTACTACAAGAAAAAAATTAAGGAAAACTCAGTTAAAGCTTGAATGCAACGCCAAGCACAGTTATTTTTATGGTGATGTTATTGCCTATTGGTTCTATTTTCTGAGGCAGATTTAAAACATTTCTGATTTTATACATACTAAATACAATACCTGCTAAGTCATACACTAAATGTATAACGAAATTCACCTACTTATTTGTAAAAATTTTCAAAAGCTGCGGTTCCATGTTTGTGGTACTGCCAAAAGGGCTGCAGTGCCTTTGCCCTGTCTCAGCTACTCGTTCTTCCTGCTCTTGCTGTGATGTGGCAATACAGTGAACTGGATCAGACAACTGACCAGCTAAAATCAACCCAGAAAAAAAGAGATTGCTTTCCCCCAGTCAATTCTCAGATCTGGCTCACTTCCTTAGGGCTAGTTTTGGCAAAAGAGAAAGGAGAGAGCAGAACAAGGAGAGCAGACCAGTCCTTTCCATCACAACAGATTCATGCTAGACTGGCTTGATAGTGAAACTATAGAGGAAGAAGCCTATACATGCACACTCTTCTCAGTTCTTTGCTATTTTAAGGTTAGGTCAAGCTTCCGTTGGAGTCTGTGCCTGCTCTGTTCCTTGAACTTTGGATGAAGCAGTTGTTGGTTCCTAAAATTTTTTATCTGAGTCCAAGGCTGTGGTTCTGGGTGCGTGAATTTTATATGCCCCCATTTTAGGTGATACCAAGTGTTTCCTAATCCTTCTCTTCCTATGACCCAGCAGTATATTTTCTTCCTGTTTCACAAATGGAAACGAAACCCTAGGGTGATTAAGTGGTTTACTAAGGTTCCCAGAAGTGAAGCAGAGAAATCAAATGGGATTTTAGGAGTCCAAAGTTAAGCTAATACCCTCACTTGTGAATCCAGCTCATATCTAGATAGAGCCAGTTTATTTGTCCTTGATTGTCACTCTTGTTCATTTCACAAACATTTGCCCACTGACACAATTTCAAGGCACATCAGTAGAAATCTCTAGGAGTCACTGACTGAGTTTTCTAACATTATAGGGTAGATTTCTAAAAGTTGATCTCAATATTCCTGCCTTGTTTAATCCCACAAGAATTGTGCCTGTGGTTTAGCTCAAAACTTACATTTTCAGACTAAATGTAATTTGAATTCTGAGTTGCCTCATTGGCTTTTCTTCACTGCTATTAAGTGTATGGTGTCTGGGAAGGCAGATATATTTTGTTACTCAATGAAATGTTAAATGTGGCTTTATCTAATTATGTCACAGGCACTTAGAGTCTCTAAAAGTTGTGGTTTACATTTAAAAGTCTATAATGAAATCTAAAAAAGGAGTAACAAATTAGCACTCCCTAATCTGCAACTGGTAATAATTTACACAACTAAATATTGTGCACATATTTATGAAAATACACCTGCTGACACATACATACTTACACTATGTTTTCTACACAGAAAAAAACCTCCTTAAGTTCATATGCATTTTCTGTGTAATAATATATTTGTTTTTATTTGAACTTTCAGTCGACGCTGGCGTCGCTGGAATCGATTTAATAGAAGAAAATGTAGAGCTGCAGTAAAATCTGTCACATTTTATTGGCTTGTTATTGTCTTGGTCTTTCTGAACACGTTAACTATCTCATCGGAGCATTATAATCAACCTGACTGGCTGACCCAGATCCAAGGTACAATCAAAAATTATTTGTCCTGTTTTTGACTATGGATACTTGCCTGTCTGTCAGTGCCTACTTTTGTACTTTGCCATTCTGTTTTTGGTTGCTGTCCTGAAGGATATTCAACCCAGCTAAAGGGAGATACAAGAAATAACCGAATGTATTTGATTTCCACAACTGCAACACAGCTTAATGGCATACCAGCAAAAACTGACAATACTAAATTGTAAATAGCTGGACTGTTACTGTTAAACCATGCTTGACAGATGAGGAAGGAAATGGTAACTGGCCTGGCAGAACACTCTGTGGGCTGTGTTGCTTAAGTTAGAGTGTGGACTCAGGCTGTGAGTTGAGCAGCCATGAACTGCACAACGGATTGGAAAGATGAATAGTTTATAGGCATCAGGAAGCTTTACATCCTTCTGTAACTTTTCCCACTTAGGCATCAAGTACAATCCAATGTAAAAAAATAGTAATTCCTTCTTAAGTAAAAGGCTGCAAACTAGTACAGAAAGTATAGTACTAATATGTTAACACAAAAATGGAATCTGTAAGACAATTCAGGAATGACTTAATGACTTTTTTTTTTTTTAATATTTTGTTCCAGATATAGCAAATAAGGTTCTTCTGGCTTTATTCACCTGTGAAATGTTAGTAAAGATGTACAGCTTGGGCCTGCAGGCTTATTTTGTTTCTCTTTTTAACCGCTTTGATTGCTTCGTTGTTTGTGGTGGCATTGTTGAAACCATTTTGGTGGAGTTGGAAATTATGTCACCCCTTGGAATTTCAGTGTTTCGCTGTGTTCGTCTCCTGCGTATTTTTAAAGTAACAAGGTAAGATTAACTAATACTGCTAACTTTAAGGGTAGCTGAAGGGTGATCAGCAATTCTTTTGTAATACTTCATCATGCGCTGCTCTTTTACTGTTTTGTTTGGGGTTTTTTTTGGTGTGTGTTAACACACGCATTTTAATTTATAGGCACTGGGCATCCCTGAGCAACTTGGTAGCATCCTTGTTAAACTCAATGAAGTCCATTGCTTCACTGTTGCTTCTGCTTTTCCTCTTCATCATAATCTTCTCGTTGCTTGGAATGCAGCTGTTTGGAGGCAAATTTAATTTTGATGAAACTCAAACAAAACGGAGCACCTTCGATAATTTTCCACAAGCTCTTTTAACTGTATTCCAGGTAACTTTCTTTCATCCCGTATGAAACATTTTACCTTTGATGATCAACAAAACTGTATAAGTGATCATGTTGCCTGAAAATAAAATCACAAATACTATTTATTCAGTTTACTTTAAGTAGCATTCTGTTCATTAAACACAGTACTCTGATAACTGCACCATTTGTTCCATTTGTTTCATGTCTTATTTGATCTATCTATGCAACATAGCTGTCATATTACTTCACAAAATTAAATCTCTTTTGTTCATCAAATACATGACAAGAAAAAGAGGTGGAATGTTATTTTTATTTTAATCAAGTTGTTTCCTTTAACTTCATTAGCTCTATAAAGAATCAGCTATTCCCAAGTGGGAAAAAATGAGAAGCATTGTTAAGAGTGTATATTTGCATATGGGTCATATCACTTACTATAAAGTCATATCACTTACTATAATATAAAAATAAGTACAAATTTCTTTAAAGAGACACTGCCAGGTTTATTAAAATTTTAAAGCAAGTTGTCTGTTACTTGTGAAAGGACAGGTCCATACTAACAGCTTAATTCTCACTATTTTATGATCCTTTTTTTCATTTTTCCTGATTTGGATACTGGAATTAGGCTAATTGGTTTTATCTTTCTAGCCATTTTGACATTCAGCTTTGCACATTACCACAGTGTTTGGTTTTAGACATTGTAGGCAAGTGTTTAAAGCTGACCCTCCAGGACTCTTTTGAGTCAACTTCCTGTCTCTTTGGTAGAAGTTTTATCTGGTGACTGCCAAAAGCAAGCAAAAAATCTTTCCATGTAATTTTAACATAAGGAAATATTAATGAGAAATTTCCTTAAGAGGAAAAGTGTCCACATTTGACCTGACGTTGCCCCTTTAAAAAATTGAGGCTGTACTTTCAAACTCAGCCAAATGGGATTTTATTCAGGTTTTAGGCTGCCTTGTTTTCAAAGGAATGAGGCTTCCTTCAGTTTCAGAATACAGTTAGGAGCAACCAGCCTGTTGGGTGCTCCACAACTATGAAAATCAGCTTGATAAGTTTAGGTCTCCCAAAATAAATTTCACAAATTGGCACGCATTGTAATTTTCCTGAACAAGCACTTAATTACTTGGAACAAGAGTCAATATTACATGTTTTCTCAGGATAGAACTGATAATTTTTAAGAAGTTACTTAGAAATTTGTAAAGTGCCCCTATAAACCTGCATTGTAATGCTCAGAATTTTTCTTGTAGTACGGTAAAAGCACAGTTGCCTCATTTTAAACTGTCCTTTTAACTAATGGACAGATTTCTGTAAAATTCTTTTAGACTTCTGTGAAATTATGTGAAACAACAGCCAATAAGAAAATCATGTAATTCTCCCACAGGATTCGAACTCCATTCAGTTTAAAATAGCTACCCTTTCAAAAGCTCTAACAGTGGTGTATGTGTGTGGTACGTGTATTATATAATTTATGATAAGGTGGCCAGTCCCTGTTAAAACCGAAATTGGGTTGACCAATTTGCAGGACTAACAAATGGCATACACTAGAAATTATTTGTGGCCACTATTTAAAAAGAAAAAAAAAAAAAAAAAAGAGAACCTTGAAACATACACTAACCTGATTTTTGAGAGTGATGAGCATTTGCGGGCATTACTACATATGTGTCATTGAAAGTCAGGGCTCTTTTGCGTGCCAAAATCAATACATTTATAGGCTTCTATTTTTATTGGTTTTGTCTTTGAAGTCCAGTGATGTAAATGCATAGCATAAAATAAAAACTAGTACAGTTAAACCAACGCTTTCAGGAGATGCTTATTTAAATGGAAATTTTAAAACAATTCATGAAAAGGTTATGGCATTGCTTTATGTATACAGAAGGTTAGCCTTATTGTGTATTGTGGTCAGAGGAGATGTATTTCTCTGTTGCTGTTTTTGATGTTGAGTTACTAATAATATACCTGCTTCTTAGATTCTAACAGGTGAAGACTGGAATGCCGTTATGTATGATGGCATAATGGCATATGGTGGCCCATCATCATCAGGCATGATAGTCTGTATATATTTCATTATCCTCTTCATCTGTGGTAACTGTATCCTTTGCAGTCACTGGAAACATCTCCAAATGGGGCCGTGTGCCGGAGACGTATGCAAGATTTCTCTAGGAGGTATAGCCCCGTTAATTCTGACACACACTGACAGTGGAGCCACTGACCCATTGTATAGTGCAGGGACCAGATGAGAAAAATATGCATGGAGGAATTAGGATTAATCAAGTAGGATTAATCTGTTAGGATTAAACCTGCTGAAGCGTTCCCCTTCCCTGCCATCAGTGTACTGGAAATACTTCCTTGGCCCCATGTAGCAACAGAAACTAGTGTCGTTCTCAGAAGTTCTTGAAAGGTCAGGAGGTGATAAAAGGGCAAAATTACTCTGTTTTCTGTACTATATGGTACTTATATTAGTATTTGTTCTTAACTCTTATGGACTGAAGTACAGAATTTTATATAGATTGTTGTAAACACAGAAAATAGTGCATTATAAATTTTTCAAAATGCCAGAGCAGTCTTCACTTTTAATAGATAATGTTTCATATTTGAAACTTGCTCAGGCTAGCATAAAGTTAAACTTTGTTTATTTAAAAAATACGTCAAGCGTTCTGCTATTTTAAAATCAGTGACCCTAATGGATCTCTGCTTGTTTTACACCCAGTATTAATCTAGTCCATTAAATGAATGTTATTTGCACTGTGCTCCAGCATCACAGATCTCTACGCTGTAGGTTGGGAACATGCGTTTTATGTCTCTCGCATTGTCAGTGTTTATGTTTATAATAAACCAAACAAGTTGTGTTAAGGCATAATGTCCTTAAAATGATTTGAAATAGATATCTTGCTAAATGTCTTCTTGGCCATTGCTGTGGATAACTTGGCAGATGCTGAAAGTCTAAATACAGCTCAGAAAGAAGAAGCTGAAGAAAAAGAAAGGAAAAAGAACGCGAGGTAAAATAGCACAGGCGTGTTGAAAAAGCAGGAGAGGGAAGGAGGAGGGTACCGAATTCTTTCATAAGGATTTTCTTTACTTTATATAAATATCTTTACCATCTTCAAGATTGATTGGAGTCAGGAAAAAAAAAAGTGAAAGCATTTACCTAGATATTAAACTAAGACTCCATTAATATGATTTTAGATAAAAGTTGGGCAGTAAATTGGGAAAATGTGGTGAATTAAGGACATAATGATAAGACAACTGATATTTAAACACTGCAATGGTAGAATTTATTGCACAATTAGAATGAGAATGTATCTGTTGTTGCCAGTGCACAGCTCCCTGTGGAATGAGATCTCTAAGCCTTATATAGACAAGAAGAAAACTTTCCTTTGAAATCGGTGCAGGCCTATTGAAGTCAAAGCCAGTTGTTTGTATGAGTCCAAGGGCACAGTTTATCCCTCTAGAAAGGAGTAATGATCATGCATTGAATTTTTTAGGGATTTGCTTCTGGAATTATATTCAAAATGATAATCTTTTAACTGGATCATTGCATTCAAATGTAATAGATTTTTATTGCTTTGAGACCTGCGGCTGTGCAAATAATTTTAAATATTATATGATTTTATGTATGCCTTCTTAACTTTTCATAGAATGGGTATAGTTCACTTAAAATCTTCTGTCTTTACATGACGTGCTTTGTAATTGTTGTTGTATTGTTTTGTAGAAAAGAGAGTCTGGAAAATAAAAAAAGTGAGAAGTCAGAAGGTGACCAAAAGAAGCCCAAGGATAGTAAGGTGTTTATTCTAAAAATTGTCTCTTCTACAAAGCAGTTTTACTAATTTTGCTACTGAGTGCTTTTCAAGACTACTGTGCGTTGTTACAATTTCTTTTATGAACCCATTATCCCTACATTTTTTTCCAGGTGAAGGAAACTAAGTTCTGATGCTTTTCATCCTCACAGAATCTCTTAACCCAGAAAAACCTTTTGGTTTCAGGATATCCTGAGAAGGAAAGCTCTTAAAACATGAAATAGTTAATGTTAGAAAACTCTGATGTTATTTTAGGATCCCTGTAGGTACTTTGCCTGATAAATCCAATGGAAAAGATTAGTGAATGATAAACTTTTAGTAGAATGTTCAAACATTCTTGGTAATTTGTACCAAAGCCTGTTATTTATGTACTCGTGATCTACACAGCCGGAAGAATGTGGATACTATAGAAAAATAATTTTTAAAAAATGTGTATTAAACTGTCAGCTTTCCTCTGTTCTCAGAGTTACCCTGTTTCAGAAAGCTCAGACTAAGCATAGGGATCACTTCCCTGACTTCAGAGGCTTATTTGGTTTGCTTTCTGTCAAACTTTATGCTCCAAGCTATATTTGAATTTATTGTTCTTGTGCATCCCTTTCGTTGCTGTAGGTGACAATTGCTGAATATGGAGAAGGAGAGGATGAGGACAAAGATCCCTATCCACCTTGTGATGTACCAGGTATGTGAATACCAACCAGAAGACAAACATGTTTAAGTTTGTTGGCTAAAATATCCTAAACTTGCTCTTGCTGAACACTGAATCAATTCCTTTGAAGTTGGTGAAGGTGTGCTTTGTTACCAGTGGATAAATGGGCCTGTAAACTGCTGAGTATTATCTTTTCCTGGTTTTGCTCAGCCACGGCACAAAGCTCAGCACCCCCACAACATAGCTCAGGCATGGACTGAAGGTCAGGGGCTGAGCTTAACTGGGGCTCCAGAGCCCACGTGTAAGGGATGTTAATGGAGACCCCAGGTGAGGCTAGTCAGGGACAGTAAAGTCTCTTAGTGCAGTCACGGCACTTATGCACACACCCACATATGCACGTAAACATGTATATAGGCTCATGACAACTATATGCATGTTATATATATTGATTCATAGATTTTTTAAAGCCATGCTATGAATGTATATTTCCTATAAGCCATATATTGTTATGAAAAAAACCTAAATGCTTTTAATTTTATAGTAAAAAAGTGTTTAATTTAAAGTAGGTGAAGATGAAGAAGATGAGGAGGATGAACCAGAGGTACCAGCAGGCCCACGTCCCCGTAGAATATCGGAACTAAATATGAAGGAGAAGATAACACCGATCCCTGAAGGGAGTGCCTTCTTCATTTTCAGCAGCACCAATCCGTAAATATAATTTTGAAAAATACTGTTTTAGTCCATCAAGATTTAGTAGTGAAGGAACAGCTTATTTCCAGTGAGGTTAGGAATGGAACTCCAGTATCTTCAACAGGAGGATTTTCAGAACAAATTTTCTGAATCGCTTGGTAAATGAAAAGAACTTGATAAATATATATATAAATTTCCTTCCCACTGTTGAAGATAATAGCATTTTGTACATATAGTCTGTCAAGTCTGCACATGTCTGAAAAATACCCTTTAGTGGATATTAGTTATTTGATATGTTAGTCACTGGATATAAAAGGTGTGGCATAAGATCTGAGCATCTCCTACATGAGATAGGATTCCTAGTAACCTTAGGAACCTTTGTGGACCAATACAGATGAGGAAGGAGAAGAGAAAATAAGAGAGAAAAACAGAAAAGAAGGAGAAAGGATGTATATATTTCTTTTGGGGTAACAGGATTTTCCCAGATTCAAGCAAACATTGAAAGTAAGGACAAATGATTTCAAAAATCAAGAACAGTAATAGTTGGATTTGGGGGGGAATTGGAATGTTTTACTGCTTGGTCTAACTCTGGAGCATTTGAAGTTCTGCACTGATGAAGAAAGTGTGCTTCAGTAATCACTAGAAGTCATTACTGATGGTTGGATGGAAGTGAGCAAGTGAACTAAATTCAGTTCTTACAGACTGATCATAGCTATTACATTTATATATAGCAATTTAATGAGCAGTCTTAGAAGCAAGCTTAAGAATTATTTGGCATGGGAGAATATTATCTTCTCAGTGGTAGAGGTCATCACAATTAAGTTTAGAAGACAGTGTGATGATCAAGATACAATGTTTTGGGCTTGTATCTTATTCATTACATGGGTTGTCTAACACTTCAGAATTTTCAAATGAACTAGAAAGACATTTAAACTGGTAATTTTAAGAACTTGGGTGCTGAATGCAAAAACATTAGATTTGTTGAACATGTCAAATTGCTTTTGGCCGCAATTAATGCTACATATTCTCAGGCCAAAATGGCCGTCTTAACTAAGATACACTATACTCAAATCATCTACTTAATAACAGGAGAACAAATTTTCCTCAAGTACCTTCTGATTCTTCAGCAAAATTTAGGCAACTTCAGTGTTAGTCAGTTACGAACCTGATCCTGCCTTTTTGCCAAGTTAATCCCGGACCTGCTCTAGCAAGGTCCTCAATAGCATTTGTAATAACTTTGGGCTCAGTGACTCTAAGCATATGTACTGTTTTGCTTCACATTACATGGCTGAAACTTAGCAGCTCTGTAATCTTTGACACCCACTTGTCCTATAATTCTATAGAAAATCTTCACAGGAGATTCTGATTTGGGTTGAGTCTCTTAAGTAGCACAATGAAATCTGCAGCCTAAGCCACATCTTACTGTATGAGTATTTTTAACGGCTTTAATAAGAATCAAATCAATCTAGGGATCTGAAATGATTTATTATCTCGCATTGGTACTTTTGACGTCGGCCTCTGTATGTGCACAGTGGTATAAACACTGGAACTTGTAGTGGCATTCATAACCCATTGAAAAACAACAGGAGCTGGGAAGTCCTCTCAGATTCCTTTGATAAGTGCATCTTCACTACAGGTGGATTGGATTTTGGCTTTATTTACATTTTTAGAAATGAGAGCAATAACTTCAGCATTTGCACTGCTTTTAGCTTCTGGTGGTTGCTCTGTTCTGTCATTGTTGGCAGAGTAATAGAAAACATGTTGTATATTAGCCATCTGCTGAATTCTATTTGCACACATGGTATATTTTTGTATCTCTTCTTCAGAATTCGAGTGGGATGCCACAGACTCATCAATCACCACATCTTTACCAATCTCATCCTTGTCTTCATCATGCTGAGCAGTGTTTCCCTAGCAGCAGAAGATCCAATTCGCAGCCACTCTTTTCGAAATAATGTAAGCACTTCATTTTTATGTCTGAAGATAAATATATCCTCACAGGATAACAATCCTTTGGGACTAGTGCCCGGTTTTTAATTTTCAAGTTAAGAAACTTTCTTTTCCTTTTTCAAGTCATACATTTGTAATTCTTTGCTTTAAAAAAACATAAATCTTCAAAGACAATTAACTTTATTGGTGGAACTTCATAGGTATTAGAACCCTTTATTAGGTACATAGTGTTTTTCCTTTGTTGGCTATTAATATATCAGAATAAAATACGCTCAAGCTGAGCATAATCTTTATAATTTTCATATTTTTTCATAATTTTCAGCTGGTGTACCTGATGCACGTTTCCTGAATCACTCTTAGTGCCTCTCGGTGTTTGACACTAGTTTAAAAGTACCAGTTAAAATTATCACTGTTCATAACATAGGGTATAGTCTCTGACCTGTCCTCTCTTCTCCATCATTGACTCTATTATATGGTCTTGGGGAACTCAAGGTATCATTCTGTTGGTGAGTGTGTACCTTCATAAGGTTACTACCTTTTCTTTCAAAGAAACTAGTGTGGCCACACTAATGAGTTTGAGTACCACCACATTGGATCCAAAGATCCTTGGATTCCTGATTGTCTAATTGTCTAAACAAGTTTCACTTTTTTCTAAATCCACGTGTAAGCTGAGGATCGGAGCATGCCCAGCTCTTGCCTTGATTCACAGTCAAATGCCGTTTCAGCCTATATACAAACCCGAAAATTTGGAAGTGTTTTTGCATCCTGTTTTAGATATACTTATAGAAACAAAATATTTGTAAGAATTTTCATTTCATAAATGTCTCCATTATTCAATACAAGTGTAGATTATGTAGTAAGTAAACATCTGTGTTCTAAAAAAAATTCCTGAATCCTCCATTTTAAGTTCTTAATATAGTGGAAGACTTGCCTGTTACTTAAATGCACAATTATTAGACAGAGAAGCAAAAATAACTCCACTCTCATGACTGCTAATGTTTGTCTTACACTTGTTGCACTTGTATGAGTGGTGAAGCAAACCTCTCATGTTATTGTGAGTTGTGCATGCTTTAGATTAGGTATGAAATAGCTGAGATGATGCAACTTGGTAATAGTCTGTGGGGACTTTTGGGATACTTTGACAGAACTTGCACGCCTCTCCTGTTTTAGATATGATCTGTAAAGATTGCCATGGAGTTAGAGAAATTCTTCTGCCTCTTACAGGAAAGGTGGGCCTACTAGGTAGAGGTTGTATCCCTCTAGTTCTTCCTAGTGTAGATGCAGCCTCTGAAAGTCTTCTTTTGGCTGTTGACATTCTCTGAACATTTTTTCAGTAATATTAGTAAAAACAAAAAAGCTGAAACTTTCTCCAAAGGTAAAAAAAGGTCAAAGCACAAAGCCACTCTTCATGTACTATTCAGCAGAGCTGTGTGCTTCCCGTATCTATAAAATTGGACAAGTGCACTCTTATGAATAAATCACACTAATGAATAACAGAGCTGGTGGGCAATACTGGAATTGTTATTGTAGAAATGGCTTGAAGGGCTGATAATTGTTTTGTAACTAGAGGAGTACTAGAAAAATATAACTGGAGAGTGGTGGTAACTGAAACAATTATTCCTATTTGGGACACAGGAAAAACGTGTGAGTGATTTCAGGACGGCATTGCCCTCTTGTAATATTCACAAATGCACCAGACCTGTGAATTTTTCTTGTTATTACCTTGAATGATCATGTTCCTTCAATCAGCAGGGGTATGAAAGTTTACAAACTGGAATACTTTACATATTTATTTTTTTTAAACTCTAGAATGAATTCCTTACTGATTAATCTTTGTTAAATGGCTTTAATATATGCCTATTTTTTCAGCCACAGCAAGGGACAGAAGGATGTGATCTTCAACTGAACATGGGGAAAAATTACTTCCTTTTTGTGATCTAATAAGAATACTTTCTTTGTTCATTGTTTCTATTTTATTTCTCCTTGCCATTTTATTACTTGCTGAATCACAGGAAATATGTTTCTGTGCACAACTGTTTGCTATTTGGATTGCTGGATCCTTGAAACCAAACGAGTACACTACCGTAGTGCATGTTGATCACTAAATTAGGTGCTAGCGATCTGGCCACCTTGAAAAGGTGAAATCTTGGTTGTAGTGAAATATATGGCAGTGTTCCTGTCGACAGCAGTGAGGTCAGTATCACTTCCACAACCTTTTTAAAAGTTTGCATATCACTATGCAACTGTTGTGGGTTCTTTTAAATTTCCTACAAGTAAATCACTGCTGTATCTTCCAGGTTCAAGAATAAAGAGTTGTAGTGCTGATTTTAAGTAATTTAGTTATTCATTCATTTGCTTTGTGACATTCTAGCCTCATCTATACAGGAACAATACTATGTAGCAGAATGTAGAATGATGTGTAATCTAGAAGCATCCATTGAAGCTTTATTTTTTGATGCAATACATTGGTAAAAAAAGAAAATATTTATTATTAAGAACTAT
Organism: Vanellus vanellus; assembly: GCF_965231255.1. NCBI lineage: Eukaryota > Metazoa > Chordata > Aves > Charadriiformes > Charadriidae > Vanellus > Vanellus vanellus. Next base: position 17,179,125 of record NC_138914.1, on the reverse strand, counting down.
TTATTCTTTGCGTAAGATTCTGTATCTCTACTAAAGGCTGAAGAAAGTACCTGTGAAAGCTGATAGAGGAAAGTCTGAATTGAAAGAAAGTGTTGCCTGTTGGGTCCTGTTAACTCTTTAGTAATGAAATCAAATATCTAAGAAAGGTGACATCTGATAAATTTTTAAGTAAATAAAAATGGTTGCACAATAGCTGGAATTTTAAACTACATTGTCTAAATTCCCCGTTTACCTACTTAGACTAATTCAGGTGTTGTTGTGCATGTGGTCTAAATTGTAAAAATTTAATAGATGGATTTCTTACTGTGGCACATATTATACCTTGCAGATACTTGGTTACTTTGACTATGCTTTCACAGCCATCTTTACTGTTGAAATCCTGTTAAAGGTAATGCATTGTTAATTGATCCTTGTTAGCTCAAAAGCAGCTTTAGCAATAATGTTTGTAACTTTTTGTTTACCTTCCAGATCCTAGGGTATGCAGATTATGTCTTCACTAGTATGTTTACATTTGAGATCATTTTGAAGGTAACAGGTTTTTAAAGGAAGTTTGTTTAAAAGGACTTTCCTTGTGTGTCACCTGCCAAGAAAAGGCACTTGAAGTGTTCTTCGCCTTTTCTCTAAGCGATCAAAGCTAAACTTTTTTTAAACCAGAGGATTTTTTTATTTGACAGTTCCTTATAGTTTTGATTGGTTATTTTTTACCATTGGGTGCATGAAGAAGCTGATTTTTTTATCATTACATCAATTTAATAATTCATTTTTTACCCTTTTTAAACTTACAGTTGTCAGAAAAGGGAAAAATAATTCGCTGCGCATGAGCTTTTCCTTCTCCTTGCTCTGGCATTTCCAGAAGAGATAATCAGTCTTTTAAGGAGGGAGCATGTAATTTCTCATTTCTTTTGCTGAACTATATTCACAGAGCTAAAATAGTAGATAACTATTTTCTTGCAATAGGACTTGCAAGATATCTTGCGTTTATATATCTATACACTAAGATACTTTGCATTTATCTTGGGCATACATTTAAATACACAGAAAGGCATAAATATGCTTGCTTAAATGTATTACCCATGCATGAGTCAAAAATTGGCATTTTAATGTATGGTTTGTGTACTGATTATCAAGAATATTCATTGGGGTTACTCAGATTTTAGTTGTATGATGCTTACTCTGGCAAAGAAGCTGTATAACTGAGGATTAGGTTCATGTGGGAGAAAATGCTGAACAAAGAAATAAAAATTTTTGGTGGGAATTTGTGAAATATTTTTTCAGAAAATTATCCATGATTCCTAAAAGTTTCATTTTTGGTTGAGTAACCCTGATCTATACACTTACCAATTTCTATTACACTAAGAATCTGTACATAAACTTTGCATTTACAGTTGAAGATTAAGCTTAACAAAAACTCTTCTCCCAGCTTTTGCTCATATTGCTGTGCATACTCTTCAGAATGAGATTTGATTAATACTAATTGTTGCAATATTTGGGCTGTTTACAAGATAAGCTGTACTGTAAGTAGTAGACTATTTTTATGCTTGCAAATATTCTCCCAGACTTACATTTATCCCCTTATTTCTCATTGTCAGCAGTGAGGAGCTTGCTGTAGAATTGATTAATCTTACAACATTTATGGCATTCTCAAGTAAATATCCATATTTTTTTTTGCTAGAGAAAGGCCAAGCTAAAGGAAAGAGCAAAGCACTGAAAAGAACTGTAGCATTAGATCAAACTAGTTCCCAGCTCTGAATTTGAGAAGCCATAACAAAATATGTTACCACCATTTCTGCGGCAGAAGAGTCTGAAAACATCCACGTGCTCTGAATAGCAGGTTGTATAGTCCTTGCAGTTCCAATTGTGTTTCTGTAGGAGAAAGAGGAATTGTAAAACATGGCTTAAAGAGGCATAACTGTATGTGTTAAGAAAAGCAACATTTCTACTAACTGCAAAAGATGCTGACACTGACCAACTCAACAGTTATTCAAGGGAGGCAGGAAGCAGTAGAGTCTGGGCTGCTGAAATCTGGCATAGTAAAATATTACAAAGGAACAAGAAGGCCCATCGTAGCCAAAAATGTTGATGCTCCTGACTCCAGTTTCTCCTGGAAGCTCTGCCCTGCAGTACACTCACATGTATTTATGAAGGAAAATAAATTGTACCATAAAAAATGTAATGGACAACCAGAACATGAGACACATACGTATACAGTGCCTGCTTTACTAACATGTCTCAGACACTGGCTTTGCTTGCTTATGGCTGGAGGCCTCCGTGTTTTCTGTGCTGGGTTTTGCGCTGTGCTTTCCACAGTGTCTGTCGTTCAGAAGCTGCGTGTGTTCTGCAAGGAGTAAATACAAGTCTAGACCTGAAGTAACAATAGCATTCCTTAATTTCCAGGCAAAAAGTATATGAAACTGAAGTTAAGATAACCACAGGCAATATTATCAGCTGCAGCCAAGAAACTTGTCCAAAAAACAAGTGTTAAAACAGAATAACTCTCAGCATGTGGAGAGTCCCTCTGTGCTCTATTTTATTGACTGCTTTGCCGACGTGAGGATTTCCACAATTATATGGTGTTGTGTATATAAGCGAGGATATGAATAACGGAAAAACTGCAACATCAGTCTATAAAGCATTTAAGAATTCTCTTCTGTAACCCCTTCATGGCATTCAAATCCAGCTTACCGACCTGTTTGCAGTTCTTGGGAAACATGAAAACATCAGAGCAAAGATCAGGTTAGGGCCTTGTGCTATTAACCTTACCCCAGCTGTGCTAATCCCACACCATTTAAACCAGTCCCCAGTGGTGTGGAATTGCAGGTAGGAGGAAAAGAGCAGCACTGGTGGTGCCCCAGGTGCTTGGCTCAGAGAGTGTCTGTTCTGCTGAAGGCTGTGTGACAGCGCTCTCCACTGCAAATCTGCTCTACAGCTCGCTTTGGTCTTGATCTGTGCAAAAGATAGAATGATTTGCTATAGAGTGTTTTACTCAAATGCTTCCCCTGAGTTTTGTAGAGATTGAAATATGAGTCTTCATATAAAGATGGAGATAGGTACTCCACCTGTATTTTCAGGTCTATATATCCGTACTTTTGTCTTTACGTGAAACTTTGTGTGCTGCTAACTGATAACGTACTGCAGTGTAAATGTGTATTTGTAGATAGATGTAGGTTTGATATTCAAGGTTATTTTATTGTTCAACTCCCACTGAGTTTAATGAGCTTAGCCATATTCTGTACAGCTGTAAGTAAAAAGAGCTAGGAGTTTACTGGAAATTTTATAACATAGTTATATTGCCTCTCTCATGTCACAGCACAGGTTAAAGCTTTAGGATTTTTATTCTTCTAGTTTTGAGGAGTATTTAGTATTTTGATCATGACTAAAGAAAGTTTAACACGAGAATAAGGAGGGAAGTGCCTTCAGGAAAATTGCATCTTTTGTAGTTGGCATTCCTTTGCAGATGTATAGCTTTCACTGATGTTTTTTAAAGCAAAAAGCCTGCAAATTTGTGCAAACAAGTAGTGACACAGTAGATAAGGAGATGCCCATTAACAATTGGTAGCTCTGTTCTGCATTGTGGAACAGTCTTGAAAGTGTAATAGTCTCCTGCAAGAGGTAAGGAAATAAAATCTTTTCACTCCATCTTGTGGAATAGGAGAGAAAGTAATGGGTTTAAAATTCACAGTCAATATCAGATGTTCTCTGTCTGGCACTGAGTTTTCTCACCTGTGGAAAACAATTAGTAGCTGAGAGTACTTCAAGAGGACCTTAAGGCTGAAGAAGTTAGAATCCATGTGCCTAAACTGACTACTAAAAGGTATCCTTATTTTAATTTCAAGTTTAGTTTCAGTGTTTCAGTCTTAATCCATAACTATGGAAAAACCCATGCAAAATTCTACTGAAGTTCAGATTCTGGGCTTCGACTGGCTTAACTGGATTCCTCTGTTCATTTTTTTAACTGGTACATACTATCAGTTATGATAAGGTTCTAATTCATAGATTCAGGAGCCAAATTCAGCTTTGCGATACTTGAGAATGTCTGCCCAGATTCTGTCTGCAGCCAGAGTTAATAATCTCTATCGCTGGCTCCTAATGAAACCTATAAATGATGCATGCAGGTTCCTTCACAAGATACCCTTTCTGTGCTTCTTTCATCTTAATCTAGGCACAGAAAGCAAAGAATGAAGAGAAAGTCCAATAGGGAGAGCAATGTTTGATATACTTCTCAGACCACGAACTTACGGACACTTCTCTACGCATGATACAAACCAATCTATGGGTCATCCCAGGTTATTCCGGGATACCACTCGTGGTCTTAACATGTCTCCTCTGAGCCAAAGGCAATTAATAATTTAATGCTGCCTTATGACAGCCATGTGCTGGTTCTGTACCAGATTTGATACTCAGGTTTTTGCAGTACACGTTCAGCTCCTTCAGTTCTGAAGACAGTATGAATGATTAGGAGTCAGAATCTGGACCTTACTGTTTAGTAAGCATGGAAATTTTATGGTTCTTGTAGTAATTTTTCTAACAAAGGCCCAATCAATTCAGTGTAATCAGCTCAGCCTAATCAGTTCTTACAAAAAAATATAATTTGTTGACCTCGGAAACAATTAATACATTTACAGAATCACAGAATTATCAGAGTTGGAAGGGACCTCTAGAGATCATCTAGTCCAACTCCCCTGCTAAAGCAGGATTGCCTAGAGCACATTACTCAGGACTGCATCCAGGCGGGTCTTGAAAATCTCCAGGGAAGGGGACTCCACAACCTCCCTGGGCAGCCTGTGCCAGTGCTCTGGCACCCTCACCGTAAAGAACTGTTTCCGTGTGTTTGAATGGAACTTCCTGTGTTCTAACTTGTGCCCATTGCCCCTCGTCCTGTTACTTGGAACCATTTGCTGGTGTTGCTTGAGCAGAATTTCTATGATTTAAGTGAAATATTTAATGTACATATGGAATTGGTTTATATCTCAATTGCTTTTAGAAAGTGAGATAACATTGTATGCATTCACACTCTAGGCAAGCGTCTTGTAAACAGCCTAAATGTGAATTTGAATAAATAGAAATATAGACTAAACATGTAACAATTCTGTTTTTAGATGACAGCTTTTGGAGCATTCCTTCATAAAGGGTCCTTCTGCAGGAATTATTTTAATTTGCTGGATTTGCTGGTTGTGGGTGTTTCTTTGGTATCATTTGGTATTCAGTAAGTACTGTACTTACAATGTGAATGATTTATTTTTGCTTTGGGGTTTTATACTGAAATCAGTGTTTCAGCTCCTTTTGTTGCCCCTTTGTGTGGGGGTGTGCAGTATGAGTATTCAGGGTTGGGATTGGCAAGAGGTAGTGCTTTGTATGGAGTGTGTCATAACTCATTACTAATACGGGTTGGAAACAAATTACTACTTCCCACTATTACCAAGAGAAAAAGGAAGAGCAGCGTGGCACTATTGTATAGCAAGTAATACCTGAAGCTTCAGGAGGTTTATATACCCTCTTTTGTGCTATTGCCTCATCTACAACCTAGTTCTACGAGCTTGCTCTTTCAGCATTGACCTACTAGGATATGTAACTTGACAGTATTTGAAGGGAAGAGAAGTTGTACCTTAATCAGGACTGTACACGGTAGTGAAGAGATTCTTTTGCTTTGTTTAGATCAGGCTAAACATAATAAAAGAGCCTGAAGGTGCTTATTGGTTCACTGAGCAGTTGAGCCTCATTTAAAATCATCTGTGAAACCCTTAGCGACTTAGAAAAGAGCAAGGGCTGGGTGTCACTCAACTGCTTCCCACTTCGTATTCTGCTTGTACTGGAACACCTATTATACAAGCTATCAGTTTCACAATATGTTCTGTAAAAGGCTGTCTGCTATTATTTCCTCAAAATGCAGTCCTAGCTACTTAAAAAAAAAATGTGAGTCATCTGAGATCTTTTCATCTCTAGCTGGTTGGAAATTAGGGTATTCATTGATTCACAGGACTTATACAATGTCTTTGAAAGTGCTTGTCAACACTGAAAAATACTTTGGGCACTGTTTTGCTCATGACCAAACTTAACTGCATTACAGTGTCAGACAAGCTTCTGAGCTGTTAATTCCCACGTTGCTCGGGATTCAAAATAATTCATATGGTATTTGAGATTGATACTACTTTCTAATATTAATACAGGATCAATAAAGAAATAGTTTTAAAAATCTTGTATGTATATATTGAGAAATTTTTGAAATTTCATTTATTAGGAATTTGCAAGAAGATTATTCTTAGTAACAAAATCAGTTACCTTAAAAGTAACAGAATAACTTTTTTTTTTCCCCCCCTAGATCAAGTGCTATCTCAGTTGTGAAGATCCTCAGAGTTTTGAGAGTCTTGAGGCCTCTAAGGGCAATAAACAGAGCAAAAGGACTTAAGGTGTTTATTTTTATTTTTCAAGTTATATTTCTGTTGGCCTGATTCTTCAGTCCTGCCTCAGGTTAAAAATTCTTGGGCAAGAAGAACTTCATAGAGGAGTTCACAGGGCAAAGACATAAACCAGTTCCTAAATCTTAAATGTGTTAGGCCATATTCTGCCCACAGTTACAGCGGTTTATATGTGGAGGAACACCAGTGCCACGGAGAGGAGATTTTGACTGTAATGCTTTCTGTGAACCAGCATGCTGGAGCAATATTTTAATGGTTTTTCAATGATGCTTATGTAATTTTTAGTCAGTTGGTCTTGATGGGTCTATGTCAACGGACTTGTAGAAAAATTTAGAAAACAAGTTTAATTATGGTAGTAGGTATAATACTGGCAACGGAAAAATAGTTTTAAAAAATAATCTGAAAGTGATAAAAAGGCTTTTACAGTATGTATTCTGTGATACTAAGTAACAAGTCATATTGAAATTTTAATTTCTTTTCTTTTTCCAGCATGTTGTTCAATGTGTCTTTGTGGCTATTAGAACTATTGGTAATATCATGATTGTTACAACTCTTCTGCAGTTCATGTTTGCTTGTATTGGAGTGCAGCTGTTCAAGGTAAGTAGACACGCTCAAAATTTACACTACACCAAGAAAATCAAAGCTGACTTGAATTCTTGGTGGCCTGGTGTTGGAACTGGGGTGGTCCCATTCTGAAGCAATCATAGGATAAATGTGTTTATTTTGCACATTCTGCATTTTGTCATTGCTTTTTGTTTTACCTGTAGGGAAAATTCTACAGGTGCACCGATGAGGCAAAGCAGAATCCTGAGGAATGCCGGTGAGAACATCTTTGATCTAAGAATGTCACATCATATTTTGAATAATTTAAACTGTAGCAGATATGGGCAGGCATGTGTCAGGCCATTTAGGTTTGTATAAATTGGAACTGTAGTTTTAAATACACCAGAAAACACAGGTTAGTAAGGACATAAAACAAGCTGAGTGAGGGAGTAAAGTAAAGTATTTTGAATATAGCATTGAGTAACTCATGTATTTCACTAATGATGGTTTGTTTCTTTCCCACAGAGGCATATACATCGTTTATAAAGATGGAGATGTTGATAATCCAATGGTCAAAGAGAGGGTTTGGCAAAATAGTGATTTCAACTTTGATAATGTTCTGTCTGCTATGATGGCCCTTTTTACAGTATCCACTTTTGAAGGCTGGCCAGCGTGAGTGAATTCTCCATGTTTTCATAGCATTGTTAAGACATAATCCAGAACAGTTCTTTATCATTTACCGGGCATTTTTGGGCAACAAAGCAGTCTTAAGTGATGACACAAAAACTTATTAATGGAGGAAGGAAAAAACCCCTACTATCCTTCTGAATCTGTGCACTTTTCCTGTATTTCTTCATTCACCTCTACCTATAAAGGGCAAACTTCTTTTATATTGTTTGATTCCTAATCTTTCAGCTACTTTTGCTATAATTAGCTATTCTTTAGCTCTAATGGAAGTAATCCTTTTAGATGTTTATCCATCAATGCCCTTTAATACTCATACAAAAATTTTAGCCCTTTGAGTAAAACTTCTACTACAAAATCAGGCAATAGTACACTGCATAGAGAGGTCCAGGAAGAGCAAACTGCTACCACTCAGTATTTACCTAAATAAGAAAAGTCTTAGAGGATAGCTTGGGGGGGGGGGATAAAAATATAACCATCTGGTTATTACCTTGATTCTTTTGAAAAAAAGCATATAACAATGTGTGGTGTGATTATTCTGGTTTCAATATTCTTGTGAGCACTGTCAGTAACTAGAAAAAGATAACAGTAAACAGACCATTTTTGAAATCTGTCCTCTGAGTCTGTGTATGCTACTCTCTTTTGTCATTTTAATGCTAATAAAGATAAAATTTTGTTTGTTTTTCAGGCTGCTATACAAAGCCATTGACTCAAATGGCGAGAATGTAGGACCTGTATACAACTATAGAGTGGAGATCTCCATTTTTTTCATCATCTATATCATCATTATTGCTTTCTTTATGATGAACATATTTGTGGGGTTTGTGATTGTTACGTTCCAAGAACAGGGAGAACAAGAGTATAAGAACTGTGAGCTGGACAAAAATCAGGTTAAAATAAATAATGAACTCTTAGTTTTTGGAAGTATTCTTTTTTTATTTATGCACAGAGAGCTTCTTTTCTTCTTTGGGTCAGAAGAGGGCACCAAACACATATCTTAGTAAAAAAGTGGAATTAGTACATACTATCGATTTATATTGAGGTCATTGTATGTTCCTATGCCTGTAAGCCCAAGGTGCCAGTCTTGTGAAAGCTGTTCCATTAAGCTTGTTAGCTTCTTAGTGTCTCACTTGTTGGTGTCACATTAAGAAGAAAACAGCACTTGCCAGCTTATCCATAGGCAGGGGTAGGTTTTATAATAAGAATGGAAAAATAGATTTTGTGTTCTGAATAGTCTGAAAGTGTTAAAATGTTCTATTCAGGCACTAATAAAGTAGGAGATAAATCCATGAAGTTCCTACATACGTGATGTGATTTTGATGGGCAATTTAACTGAACTTTTAGGAATAACTCTTCCTCAGTATTTATTTTGCTGACTCGAGGGTTGTATGCTATGCAGTTACATTGGTGGTTGAAAACTTAGTAAAGACAAAGCATGACTTACAGATGAATTAATAGTCGTGCTATACACTGTATATGTACACACATGCAGTCTGTGATATACTACTCTATACTACTACATATGAAAGGTATAAAGGTGAAACACTTCTGAATTTCCATGAGCATTATTTGATTCTTTGTATGTGGCTGAGTAGTGTGTATGATTAGGTACAGCTGTAAATAACCAAGTGAGAGAATTGGTAAGCTACCTGATTATTAACAATTAATAATAAAAAACCTATATCAAGTAGATAGACTGCCTGTTTTTAAGACTTATATTTAACAATTTGCACTTATTAATTGTATTATCAGTTGATTAACTGTTAGGTACACTCTGACAATTTTTGATGTATTTGCTTTTACAGCGTCAGTGTGTAGAATATGCCTTGAAGGCACGTCCTCTTCGTAGATATATTCCAAAAAATCCTTACCAGTACAAGTTCTGGTATGTGGTGAATTCTACTGGATTTGAATACATCATGTTTGTCCTCATCATGCTGAACACACTTTGCTTGGCTATGCAGGTAGGAAAACCAGAAGCTCTTTTGAAGCTGTTGGCATAAATTGCAGGCAAGGAATAGGTGATAAAATGCCTTTCAATTATGGTAACCTGTATTTCTTTATGAAGTAAAATTAAAAAAAAACCCACCTCTGATCTTAGTACTCTTCTGTGACGGCTTCTTATCTATTCATCAGTTCTCTGAAATCAGACTGTTTAAAAAGCTTGGTGTTGATAAAGTTTTTCCTAATCTAATCTAGCTCTTTGAGCTTTAGTTTGTACTTGCAGTGTAATTTAATGTGTTATATGTTTGCGTTCCCGAGAAAATCTGAAGAGAATGTAAAAGTCTTAATTATTTTAGCAAACATTTCTCTCAACCCCTTAGATTCTTTTATCTAATATATACTTTTATGCAGTGTCTTTAAACATTACTTCACCTCTGTAGTATCTGTACTTGTTCTGTGTTCATTTTGTACATGTTCTGCTCCGTGTTTGGTTGGATTGGACTGGATGACTTTTAAAGGTCCCTTTAAACCCAAACTACTCTGTAATATTTCTATCCTCTGTGTCTATCTCTTCAGAAGTTTAAAAACTTAATATATGGAGCAATTCTGGGTTTGTGTGATAATGGAAACCTTGCGCAAACATGTTTTCGTATATTAGTTGTATATCTATATGTACCTGTGTGTAATTTTGCATAAGGGTTTTTTTTTCATGTATATATAGTTTTCTTTTTCTAATTTTCCTATATTATGTATGCAGTTCTTCACCAGCTACTTCTCTTATCTACTTTTCCAAGTTGTCTCTTTTCCCTACTTCAGATTTTGATAAGAAAAAGAATGGTTCAAATTCAGTTTACAAAACCATTCAACTTTTTTCAGTAAACTTGCACGCACTGTATCCTCTGAAAAATATCACTCCTACACAATATGTGTTATTCTGTGACTAACATACCACAGGCTTTCTAAGCGGGTGTGACACAAGGTTATGTAATTTCAAACCTAGCATAGAAGACTTGGGAACATGCTGTTGTCTAACACTCCTTTTTTGAGGGAACAGTTTTCCTCTCAAAACTATTCCTCTCAAGATTCCATTAGGATGTAAAGGAATCACAGTTTTGTTCCCCTTAGTGCCTGAACAGAATAGATTTAAACAACTCCATTCCTGACCAGAGATACTCAACTAGTCTTGTATGAATATAGGCATGCATCATAAATACTACAAGAAAATATTTTCCTGTGCTGCATTTTTGCCAACTTTGTCTTAGGCTGCCTTACTTTCACTTACTATTTTAAAGCCTTTACTTCTTAAAAGTATCGTATTTTTTATTCACAGCACTATGGACAGTCTAAGCTCTTTAATGATGCAATGGACATTATGAATATGGTTTTCACAGGAGTGTTCACTGTTGAAATGGTTTTGAAACTGATTGCATTCAAACCCAAGGTAAGTTTTAGATATGATTTAATTAGGTCATCACCAGAGGAATTAAGTATAACGTAAGTTTCACATTAGCTATGTATTAGTCAAAGAACAAAAAGAACCCACGTTTCCCACATTTATCTATCAGAGAAATCATAACAGAAATATTAATCTGGTAATATGTAATATGTAACTCCAGGAAATGAAATGCAGATATCAGAAAAAATATGACAAGATAGTTGATGAGATCTGGAATATTTTGGGGTAATGAAAATGTCCCTTTGTAAATCAGATAAATCATTTCTTGTTGCAAGCATTACCACTTCTTCTATTCGTGGTATGACATTTGTAACTTTACAATAAGTTAATCTCCAGTAAAGACCTGTATGTTATGTTATATTTCCTGTTCTAAAATGCAAAATTATTTCTTTACTTTATAAAATATAGCCAACTACTAAAAGGTACACATAAATAATTTGCATATTCAATAGCCTTTTTAGATTTTTATGTTTTCAATTATACATACACACTATTTGGCAGAGAGCCCCACAGTGAGGAGCTGATTCCTTGCCTTAAAGGGACACTGTCAAAATGAATAACGCAGACACATTTTCAAAAGTAGATTGGCAAGCGAAACTGATAACTGTAATTGCTAATTGAAAGAAAAAAAAGATGAAAATCCGACTGTGACAGTTAATACAGTCTTTTTGTTCAGTTCTCATACTCCATACAGTGCAAAAGCTAACAATGAAAAACTAAACTAAATTTTGCTTTCAGCACAATGAAATCCATATTTATTCTGGTCTTATTTCTATGTAAGTAAGTAAAGTGTTGTCATTCATTATATATGGAATTTGAAAAAAGCCAGTCATGCCATTTGAAGTCTACTGATCTCACCATCTTATGGCTGGTATTTCTAATTTTCCATTGCCCTTCTTGTAAAGTAATCGGTATATCTACATCTGTAATTGGGCTAGCTCCAATACTTAGAGCAACATAGTCAAGGCTTCCCAGAGCTCAGCATGGAGTGGAGTATAAATACTTTTCAGAACTATATATTCAGCTTGCATTTAGTTACAAGCTTGGCTGTGGAGCCTGAGCTACTTGACTTAAAGCTGGCTTGTGTTTGTCTACAGAAGTAAACAAATTATACATCACTTGAGGTCTGGTGTTGAAATGTGAAGTGTGGAGTTCTGGGTGAATGCTTACCCAGTCCTGTAGTCTCGCTCTGCACTGTCCAGTCCATTGTACATTTCTAATGAATTTATTTGTATTTTTGTGTCACCTATCTTATTTAATTGCTAAGGATTTCACATTCAAAATGACACAGTATGAGGCCCCAGAGGAGATAGGTCAGATATGTGGACCACAGTGTCATGAGTATGCTGATTGTGTTTCCTGATTTGTATTGCTTGTTCTATATCCGTGTTTCACACTGAAGTTTCAGAAGACTTTGCTGTATTTTATCATCTGCTCTTTGAAAGAAGATTGTGAATCCTTGTATGGTTCTCCACACACTTTTGACTTTTTTGATCATGAGTGTATAAATCACAGTGCTCCATTTGTATTACAGACTTCCTACTCATTATCAAATCCAATGTCTTAATACCGGTCTCTAAGACTTTGTACAATTTGAGTTTTAACTCTGTTGCAACATGCTTTCTATCTGATTGGATGCTTTTACTGTGAGAGATCCCTGGTTCTGAACCCTGAGAGTTTAAAGGGCAGACACTGTCAGTGAAAGGTCCTCGTTTCCTGAATTTTGTTCCCCCATATATGCAGAACATCTTAAACTTGTTAATTAGCAGTACAAGGTTAAAAAGCCATGATATTTATCAGAGTTTTGCCAGGGATTAACTAGCAGCAAGGGAAGGGAGTTAAATATCTTTAAGGTTGTTCCTGTTATTCTTTGATGTTTGTAACTTTTTTAATTTGTCAGATACTCTTTAACAAAACACCTATTGGCAACATATATTACATAGTTCATTAATAATTGCAAGTCAGACAGCAGTCTTAAGCAAAATGTGCGTATCTTTTAGTAATCTAAATTTTAAACCAGATACATGCTTAAAACAATGATGAGTTGCTTTAACTGATACTAAGATTTAATAATAGTAGGAACAATCTGAAACCCAACGTAACGTTTAGGGTCTGTGAGGAAAGACTGATTCATTTCCTCTATGTTTGTGTCCCTGGTGGGTTTCTTAGTCTAGTCTGGCAGAATGGACAGTTTTATTTATTAATTTTGTGCATTTTAAAAATTATTTGAAGATGCTCAAAGCATCAAATAGAAACTCCACTACTTACTCTGTAAAAATTAGAAAAGATAAAAGCATGTTAGTTTTTATCTCATCTGCTTGACAGTGTCCCCTTAATATGTTGATAAAAGTCCCATGAAAACTGTGATCTTCTGGTCTTGTTGGTCATGCAAACTTAAGGCTACTATAAATTATTGATACTCTTACTACTATGTTGTTTTGTTTAAAGCCACGGTACTGCAGACTACCTTCCAGCTCTGAAATAGATAAAATCTGGATAAGTGATAGATATTAAAGGTGATGCTGAATGTCCGGCACACTTCTTGACTGGGAGATTGGAGCACACAGTAATTTGGAGAATGCGGCCCTAAGCTTTTCAACAGAGTACTAAAAGGACTAAAATATTGATGTGGTAGATCTGTAGAAACATATTTTTGGTGTTAATTTTCTATGCCTACATATTCCCCAGGATTTGTGATTTTATCCTTCAGCCTTTCTCAATGAACAAATTTTTTGTACTTGTAAGTTAAAAGAGTAGGCCTTTTTTCTTCACGTTGTTCTTCACATTTGCTAAAATCTGTTACTTAGCATGGTTTACTACAGTAGAAAACAAAATACATTATGAAATCTAAAATAATACATCAACACATACCGTATGTACAGCTTCACGATAGCTAGCTGTTACTTAAACTTGTAATGATTTTCCATGTCGTTTTACATCAGATTTTTGTAAGAAAAAAGGAAAGATGGCTAGTAAGTGAATCGATCTTGGGTCATTGCAGTGGTGAAAACAACTTATTTGCATGATGTTTATTTGCTGTGACTTGTCCATTCCTCCCTTTTCCAAAACCATCTTTATTTTCTCTTAGTTTTTTTGTTTATTTGTATGCTTTTGCTTTACATACTACTTTGAACAATATTTGTCTATACTGATGGAAAAGGTTTCATAAAATAAATGTGTAAAGTATTTTAGCTGTATTGAATCAAAATGTGAATTTGTTATTTCAGTGCCTTATATTGTAGTGTGTCTAGTAAAGTCACTTTTTCTACAGCTGAAATTAACCTTTATTTGGAGGATCTTTTTTGGTTCCCTTTGTTGTAGAGGAAGATGGATAGCACTCCTCAGGACTGTGCTGATTATCTGTTTGCTGTTTGCCAATAGTCCCTTATTTTATGTATATATATAAATATTGCTATTTTAAAATCAAGAAAGATACTTCTTTAAGAGAAATAAGGAATATGAACGGGAAGAACATTACGAGAGTAGGTCCCCTTCTATAGTTGGCAGCTGCCAACTCTTTAGGATTATAAATTTCAGTATGACTGAGGTGGCTCAGCATGATGTTTAGTAGAAACTTTGGGAATGGCTTGTTCTTGTGAAGCAGGATGAATAACGAAGAAGCGATAGAGAATTGTGCAGAAGGTCTCAAAATGGACATGTTTGTTCAGGAGCCCAAATCCATGAACATTGGCTTTTGCCCCAAGACAAATGAAGATTAATCCCAAAGAACCAAAGCATGTGGCACAAAGGGCTGTAGTGATAATCATACTCTGATCTAGTTTCCTCTTACAGCCCCTTCCTTAAATGAAGGAATGATTATAGTAATTTGTGTTTTCAGAGTAGCATTAGAAACACAATGAGGCTTTCCTGACTCTGCTCAGTGCTTACTCTCCCAGAATACGCTGTAGAGCTGTCGTCTTCTGTAGCAGCTCTCACAGTCTCCAAGAGCAAATTACCGCATGAAATTAGCTTTTTTCAACTAGTGATGCACTTGAGTGTAACCTTTAAACTGTGAAGTTTCTAGAAATTCTAACAGTTTAAAACCTTGAGAGAAAAATAGTGCAATTCTAAAAAATTTTGGAGCTGGTTTTGTTTTTCTGTGCTAACAACACATGTAACAACTTAAACTATTCAGCTAAAACATTATCTTAAACTGTAATAATAACTAACTAGACATAAGGTTAGATTAGCACGCTCATCATTTTAAACTTTTTGCTAAATTTATTTTTTAGAGCTTCAATAGTGGCTGACAAGTTAGTATTTTTAAATTAATTACCATGAAAGCAGAATGTACATGTACAAAATGTACATTTCAGCCTTTTTCATGTAATGCACATTCCTCAGTCATGGTTGGCTGATAAATTAATATAGCTAAGAAAAAGGGCAAATTCAGCAATTTTTGCAATTCTGAATTTCTGTAATAACTAGGCAAAATCCACATATTGCAGAAAACTTACATATCTTGCCTTATATCTGTAGAGTTGCCTTCAACATGGTAATACCATCTTGATTTTTTCCCGCTGACGGATTGATCCTGGAACCTACCTCAAGGTTTCTTCTGAAATATCTTTTTGCTCAAACTTGCAGTTTTGGTACCGATAGACAGCTGATTGTATGATAGCACTTTATAACCATTTGCAGCAGTTTGCCATTATCATATACATAGGGAATATATTTAAAGCCATAAAATGTCAGAAAGGTGACTAAGCAATTTATGAAAATAAATTTTCAGACATTGGACTGGCTGCATTAAAAGCATTAACAAATTGTTAATGCATGTCATGGTTGCTAGCACTGACTTCACTGGTTACAGAATCAGGTCCTGACTGGAAATGTAGTATGAGTTCCTATATTAAACCTAGTTTATGAATAGAAGATTGTCAGTTCTCTAATATTTATGCACAGTTTGACATTAATAATTGTGCACGATTCACCAGTGATGAGCTTTGACCCTTTGAATATTTTTACCAGTCATTTAGGTAGTACTATCATAAAGTCCTTAATGTTAAGGAGGTTTCAATTGGCTTGGTCTTGTAGAAATATTATTAAAGGGATTTTGTCATGCTTGTTAGGGTATATGTGTTAGAATTTCTCAGCCTTGCTAGAAGTCCAAAACCAATTTTGGATGATGGCTTGCTTGCCAACGTTGTGCTTATACGGTGGTGTATTATGCATGTGTACTGCGTGTGTGTGCGCGCGTGTATGTGTCTGTGTGTGTCTGTACATGTATATATATAATGTATATATATACACACACATGCACTTATATGTTGCTTTTCCTTCAGTAGGCAATATTGTTTGTTTTGTTTTGTTTTCTCATTAGACCACAGGTTTTGTTTAACTAATTTCTGTTTATGCAAAACTAAACAGAAGTATGCAAATATTTGACATTTCATGTGTAATCACAAACGTTTGCACCCTGCCTGCTCTGTTCAGGGCTATTTTAGTGATGCCTGGAATACGTTTGACTCCCTCATCGTTATTGGCAGCATAGTAGACGTCGTTCTCAGTGAAGCTGATGTGAGTATACCCCAGCTTACTTTCCCCAGTCCCTACTTCTCTTTCTCTGTCTCCCCACTATTTCCATCATCTGGACAAGTCACAGATTTTGATCTGATGTTTCTAAAGTTTGAGTACAGACCAGTCATAGGTCAATTATGTTGATATGGGAAATAAATAGCCTTTTTTTCTACCATTTTTTTTTTAGCTATGAAAGGGAAAGATTAGATTGTATAGTGGTACATCAGAAAAGCCTAGAGTGTTTCTGTGTTATAACGCTGTCCTTTTCTTCTCTCTTTCTGTTTGTGTTTTTCTCTGCTCTCTTTCTGCTGAATGCTTGTCGTAACAGCACTATTTCACTGATGCATGGAACACTTTTGATGCCTTAATTGTTGTTGGTAGCGTCGTTGATATTGCTATAACAGAAGTTAATGTAAGTAGCAAATGTTCATGCACTAAAAAGTAATTGCTGTCATCAAGAAATACAGAAAATGTAAACTTTACACCCCCCCCCCCCCCCAATCCTTTTTTAGAAAACTATGTTTTATCCTGGAACCAAAGACTGAAATATTGATATAGATGTTTGTACAAGCTGATATTGTAAATCTATATACCCGTATAGTTGCACATGCACACAGCATAGTGAGATAATGAGAATTATATTTTTCTATGTATGTACAGAAAATATTTAAAACATTTTATGTATAAAAAAGGATTTAAGCCTCTGTTACTGTTTTACTTGAAGCCCAGTGATTTTTGGTAGGTAGCTTGACCAAGATAATTCCAGATCCTGTAAGTTGTTTCAGTGACTTAGTTTAACAAATAATGATTTTTTTTTTTTTTCTGTGGGAGGTTGGGTTTTTGGAGCAATGTTAGCATTCATATCTCATGAGATAGCAAAAGGGTACATATAGAAAGTAAGGCTTTCCATACTGTGGAAAACAGAATGTTTATTTTTTTCTATTTCTTTTGCTTCTCCCACCCTGCAGTAAATGTTTTGAAATTTGAATTACTCTTAAAGTATTTGGAAAACTCCATCTTTTCACCAAAATTTTGACTGATGGCCATTATGCATATAGATTATTTGGACAGCAGAAAGATCCCTTCCCAAAGAAAAGATAGGGAAATACTGATTTCTGCCTGTTTTCTGTCTGACTTGCTGGTTTTAACAAGGAAAGCTGTATCACAAAAATGGTAAATGAAAGATAACAAAATACATACCAGTTCTTTAGTAAATATGCAAGTGCTTTAGTAAATATGCAAGTGCTTCTTTGATCATGGGCTGCTTTTCAGGACACCAGGCCTTCTGGCAACAGACGGCAAAAGCCTGGCTCAGAGGGGGAAAAGGGTTTTAGGGCAGGAGTTGGCGGGGCTCATTGAAAGGGCTTTAAACTAGGTTCGAAGGGGGATGGGGATAGATCCAAGGTTGCTAGCAAAAAGCCTGAAAGTGGGGTGCTGGCACTAGACTTGGAAAAGACAGGGGGCGTAACCGGGCTCCTTAGGAAGATGTCTGGGGATGGCAGAACTTCAGCTCCCTCCAGTAAAAAGGAGAAAGGACCAATAGCCCAGCAGAAGTGCTTATACGCTAATGCGTGTAGCATGGGCAACAAACAGGAGGAGCTGGAAGCCATTGTACACCAGGGTAATTACAATGTAGTTGCCATCACAGAAACATGGTGGGATGACTCGCATAGCTATAGTGCTGCCATGGATGGCTATAGACTCTTCAGGAAGGATAGGCAAGCGAGGAGAGGCGGGGGTGTGGCCCTGTATGTCAGGGAGTGTTATGAATGTCTTGTACTAAATGATGGTGATAATGGGATTGAGTGTTTATGGGTAAGGATCAGGGGGAGGGCTAACAAGGCAGATATTGTAGTAGGAGTCTGTTATAGACCGCCCAACCAGGATGAGGAGGCAGATGAAATATTCTATAAACGGCTGGGAGAAGTCTCAAGATCGCGAGCTCTGGTCCTCGTGGGAGACTTCAATTTGCCGGACATCTGCTGGGAATACAATACAGCAGGGAGGGAACAGTCTAGAAAGATCCTGGAAGGTACTGGGGATAACTTCTTAACACAACTAGTGAAAGAGCCAACTAGGGAAGGTGCCCTGATGGATCTGTTGTTTGTAAACAGGGAAGGTCTTGTGGGGGAGGCTGTCTTGGCAACAGTGACCACGAAATGATAGAGTTCTCAATTCTGGGAGAAGCAAGGAAGGGGGTCAGCAGAACTGCCACCTTGGACTTCCGGAAAGTGGACTTTGGGCTCTTCAGGAGCCTGGTTGACAAAGTCCCCTGGGAGGCAGTCCTCCAGGGCAAAGGACCCCAGGAAGCCTGGATGTCTTCCAAGACGGAAGTCCTAAAGGCGCAGGAGCAGGCTGTCCCTGTGTGCCGGAAGACAAGCCGTCGGGGAAAAAGACCGGCCTGGCTAAGCAGGGAGCTAGTGTTGCAGCTTAGGGAAAAAAAGAGGATATACGGCCTTTGGAAGGAAGGGCAGGCCACTCAGGAGGACTACAAAGAGGTAGTGAAGCAATGTAGGGAAAAAATCAGAAGGGCCAAAGCTCAACTAGAACTAAACCTGGCTTCTGTTGTCAAGGACAACAAAAAAAGTTTCTATAAATGTATTAGCAATAAAAAGAGGACCAATATCTGTCCTCTAGTAGATGGGGCCGGTAACGTAGTAACCAAGGATGAGGAAAAGGCTGAGGTACTTAATGCCGCCTTTGCCTCAGTCTTCAGCAGTAGGACCAGTTCCTTGAGTTCCCCAACCCCTGAGCTAGAATACAGGGATGGGGAGCAGAATGAAGCCCCTGTAATCCAAAGGGAAATGGTGAGGGACCTGCTTCAGCACCTGGAGGTGCACAAATCTATGGGGCCAGATGGGATCCATCCAAGGGTACTGAAGGAGCTGGCGGAAGTGCTCCCCAGGCCACTCTGCATCATTTATGAACAGTCCTGGATAACTGGGGAGGTCCCAGCTGACTGGAGGTTGGCAAATGTGAGACCCATCCACAAGAATGGCCAGAAAGAGGATCCAGGGAACTACAGGCCAGTCAGTCTGACATCGGTGCCTGGGAAGGTCATGGAGCAGATCATCCTCAGTGCCATCACACAGCACATGCAAGAGAACAGGGTGATCAGGCCCAATCAGCATGGCTTTGTGAAAGGCAGGTCATGCCTGTCAAACCTGATCTCCTTCTATGACAAGGTGACCCACTTGGTGGACGAGGGAAAAGCTGTGGATGTTATCTACCTGGATTTTTGCAAGGCTTTTGACACCGTTTCCCATAGCATTCTCCTGGAGAAACTGGCTGCTCATGGCCTGGACAGGTGTACTCTTCGCTGGGTAAAAAACTGGCTGGATGGCCGTGCCCAGAGAGTGGTGGTAAATGGAGTTAAATCCAGTTGGTGTCCAGTCACAAGTGGTGTCCCCCAGGGATCGGTGCTGGGGCCCGTTCTCTTTAATATCTTTATCAATGATCTGGATGAGGGGATCGAATGCACCCTCAGTAAGTTCGCAGACGACACTAAACTAGGGGGGCGTGTTGATCTGCTTGAGGGTAGATTGGCTCTGCAGAGGGATCTGGACAGGCTGGACAGATGGGCTGAGGCCAATGGTATGAGGTTCAACAAGGCCAAGTGTCGGGTCCTGCACTTGGGTCACAACAACCCCATGCAGCGCTACAGACTGGGGGCGGAGTGGCTCGAAAGCTGCCTGGCAGAAAAGGACCTGGGGTGTTGGTGGACAGCCGGCTGAGCATGAGCCAGCAGTGTGCCCAGGCAGCCAAGAAGGCCAACACCATCCTGGCCTGCATCAGGAATAGTGTGGTGAGCCGGACTGGGAAGTAATCATCCCCCTGTACTCGGCACTGGTGAGGCCTCACCTCGAGTACTGTGTTCAGTTTTGGGCCCCTCACTACAAGAAGGACATTGAGGTGTTGGAGCGTGTTCAGAGAAGGGCTACAAAGCTGGTGAAGGGTCTGGAGGACAAACCTTATGAGGAACGACTGAGGGATCTGGGGTTGTTTAGCCTGGAGAAGAGGAGGCTGAGGGGAGACCTTATCACCCTCTACAACTACCTGAAAGGAGGTTTTAGAGAGATGGGAGCTGACCTCTTCTCCTTGGTGACAAGTGATAGGACAAGAGGAAATGGGTTCAAGTTATGTCAGGGCAGGTTTAGATTGGATATTAGGAAGCATTTTTTCACTGAAAGGGTTATTAAACATTGGAATAGGCTGCCCAGAGAGGTGGTGGATTTACCATCCCTGGAGGTGTTTAAGAAAAGGGTAGATGAGGTGCTTAGGGACATGGTTTAGAAGTGGTGGTGTTTTTATCAGGGTAGGTTAACGGTTGGACTTGATCTTAAAGGTCCCTTCCAACCTCACTAATTCTATGATTCCCATACTTACATGTTTCTTTGTTTAACTAGTCAAAATAAAATCTCAGAGGAAAGTGCCTCCTCCCTCTCATGCTTTTTGAGACCTTGAAAAGGGAGATGGGAAGGAGGTGAGGCTTGGATCCAGTCCAGCCACTGAAATTGCTCAGGGAGCACACAGGCTCCGTAAATGAGGTTAGCGTATTCCACCTGCTGAAGACCTTAGCTCTTCAGCATTCTGAGGACTAAGTTGTCTAGAAATACCCATGATGCAGGAGATCCCCAACATTCACATATTTTCCCTGTGTCAAAGAACAGATTAATTGGAAAAAAATTGTACGTATCAATAGCTGCCTGGTATTCTTTGAAGATATTTAGCTTGCATGTGTTTCTACAGCAGTCACGGTTTATGAGCTGGCTAATAACATTACTTTTCTCTTAAATTTGTTTTAGTAGGATACTTGGTAGACATCTTTTTTTTTGCCCCAATGGATATTATTACTTACCTAAATGGTTTCTTTTCAGTAGGGATATTTAATATGCATCGTCTTTCAAAATGCTTCTATATTTGAATAAATACTCTTCAGTGGTGAGTATTTAAGTTGCAGTAACTCTGACATATTTTGGGGAAGCAAATTGGTCTTGTGGCTGTCATTGCCATTTAATTGAAACAGTTTTTCAGAAAAAACACATTTTAAAATTTATTTTCCAAAGTGATTCATGTCAGGAATCCAGTTCTTAGGATCACACTCCTCCAGTGACTAGCAGAACTGTGAATAACAGGATAATAAAGTTGCCCAGGAACATGGAATAGAAATTGTATTTGAAAAAACTGTGATCTGTTCCAGGCATACCAGGATGAGGGGGAAAAAAAAAACAAACCAAATGAGTAGTTCTCAAGTAAGATCTGTCCAGAAGACAGTTTTCAGCTTTCGGTGCGTTGTTAGATCAGCAGACCACCTACTGGGAGCTGGGATTCGTCAGGCTTGTCTCAATTGATGCCATGGTTTGTTGAGGATTTCTTCTGGCATCTCTATGAAGCTTAAGCATCCTTCACCCGCAGCCCTTCTTACCTCCATAGCTGTGTGAGCTGTTCTTCCACAAGAGTTTGGGGGCTTCACAGTTGCCTCATGAGATGCTGAGCTCAAAGTATTGGCAGAAGTGTGGGCTGTAGTAGGGTGGAAATGAGTGGAAAAGGCTACTGCCAAAGGAAATACTTCTTATACTGTGCCCACACAGGTCTCCCTTCAGAACACAGTAGCATTGGCACGGACAACATCAATTAGTCGCGGTAGTGGCTGTTGAGAAACAATGATGTGCATAGTTTTTATCTTCTTTGGTTCTTGTCTGTTTGGTAAGCATAGTGATATCTATTATAAATGCAGTTGAACTAAATATAGAAAACAATTGTATTCTTTTTTTCTTATTTTTTTAAGATGGCAGAACACCTTCAAGCATACACAGAGTCTCTTAGCTCTCATTAAAGACTTCAGATTTCTTTATAAAGCTGCAAATTCTACACTGCCATCTCAAAGATTAACCACAATCAAAATGATTTTAAGGCTGATTCACTTTAAAATTCCTTCTGATTTTATGTTAAACTATAAGAATTTCATGACTGACTGCATTACTGGAAAGAACAAGAGAGGAATGATGTGATAACATGTGAGCAGAAGGACCTTAGTCTGACCCTTAGGTTTCAGATTGATCTTGCTCAGTTCTCAGTGGGTGATGGATCTTTCTGTTTGTGAACTGAAGGAAACCGAGCTGACGTGGAGCGTCAGTCAGCACAGAACTGCATTGTCTTATGGAGACATTTCTCAAAGTATAATTACAGTTCATGGAGCAGATTTTTAAAAGCTGCCTCTAATTTGGGTTTGGGTTTTTTTGTTTGTTTGTTCTTGTTTGGTTTTGGGGTTATTTTTGTTTTCTTTTTTTCCAGAAAAGTTTGGATTTAGACTTTTGGCTGAAGAATTTAAAATTTACCCACTGTTTCCATTCACAGTAGTACTGGTGTAGATGAGCGTAATATCTGAGTGTAAAAAGATAGAATAGCTTTCTATTCTGTAAAATTTAGAATAGCATTCCTTAATAACTGCAAAACATACTTGATTGTGAAGAAATTGAAAAATAGCTCAAATGCACTTCCATGACTGCAGAAGGTGTCCCTGTATGTAACTCTGTATTTAACACTGCATGGACAGTGTTAATTTGACAGCATTACTTGTAACTGTCACTGCTGAGCTTTCAGATGTGGAGGACACTGTCATTTTAGTAGTTCACACAGTTGTCTTGAAAATATTCTGGAGATACTTTTCTCCAGGAAAAGTACACACCACAGTCAATAACTAGCACTGTCATTTCTTAGTGTTTTGTGCTACACTCACTAGAGAAAAGGGGCTCATCTTTGTTGTCTTCTAGTCCTGCACAGCAGACTATTTGTGTACTAAGTATTGTCTGTCTCTGATCTTTTCCACTTTTTTTTGTGCTTTGTTTGTGCAAGTCATTAATGTATTACAGTTTCAATATATTTCTGGGCTTGATTTCCCATTTTCAACATGAAACAGTGAATACTGCAGAGTGTCTAGGGAAATTTCTTCGATTTTTTTATTACTTTTATTGTTTTGATTCTGCTGAATTACTCCTATTCATTCGTTTTGTGTAAATTCCCATACTTCAAATTCAGTATTTTAGAATCTTTTTCTTAATATTTTTTTGGCATTCTGAATCATGCCATTCCACCTATACTCTTTATCTGACGCTGACAGTGATCCTGGGAAATCTACAGCTCTGCTAAGATGTTAACACTACTTTGTTTTCAATGGGATTTCAAGCACGATTGAAATGAGACCTGTAAAACTTCCCATTGTAGGAGCTTCTTAAACTGAGGAAGCTCAGCATTGTTTGAGAGATGATCTGAAACAGTGTAAATCGCTAGCACTATTGTAAGATCAGATCTTGTTGCAGTTGTAACTGCATGAGTACAGCCAGGGAGTGTAGTGATAGGACAAGGGGTAATGGCTTTAAACTGAAAGAGGGTAAATTAGATATTAGGAAGAAATTATTTACTCTGGAGATGGTGAGACACTGGCCCAAGTTGCCCAGAGAAGTTGTGGATGCCCCATCCCTGGAGGTGTTCAAGGCCAGGCTGGATGGGGCTTTGAGCAACCTGGTCTAGTGGGAGGTGTCCCTGCCCATGGCAGGGGGGGTGGAATTAGATGATCTTCAAGGTCCCTTCCAACCCAAACCATTCTATCATTCTGTGTTCTGAATTGATTAATGTAAAAGATGACTTCAAAGAATGTGAATACCTAAAATAATGTACTCAAGATGAACTAAACATTCTTATAGTTTTGCATATATAATTGCCTCATGCTGTGGAAACAACTTGGCATCATTCTGATAGCATAGCTGTGTACATTTAGGCTAATTCCAAAGGCCAGCAAGTTCAGTATAGAACATGTTTGTATCTGACCCATTTTTTTCAAAAGAGTGGGTTGGACTTTCTAGTTATGTATCACATTTCAGTATTAAATTCTGGAAATTAAATGTCATCTCTTTATTTTTTTGTTACTTTTCTTATTTTTTTAATGTTTTATAATAATGTATATGGTGCCCTGAGGCTGATTCTTCTGATCCAGTAACCTCTCATTCACATATAATCCAGGAAATTACTGTGTTTTGAAAATTTTTGGT
Source organism: Vanellus vanellus (assembly GCF_965231255.1). Taxonomy (NCBI): domain Eukaryota; kingdom Metazoa; phylum Chordata; class Aves; order Charadriiformes; family Charadriidae; genus Vanellus; species Vanellus vanellus. The sequence continues at coordinate 17,154,517 of NC_138914.1, read as the reverse complement.
GCCCGTGGAAATCAATGTTTAATGTGTTCAGCAATTTACAGGACTGGTCAGCATCCTCAAGGAGTGGATCAGTGACCAGCTCCAGAAATGAACCGCCTCAGAGCAACATATATTTTGGCAATACACTATTTTCTATGATTGTTTTGTTAATTTGCTCTGTCATTTAATATCCCTTCCTTTAACCAGTTATTCTCTTATGAAACTAATTGGTTTTCATGTTCGTTTTATTTTTAGAAATTTTTAGAGGCAAGTATGTATAAGTAAATATATATATATGGCATAGCAATAAAAAAATTAAAAACACTGCTAAAACCTATATAATTGTTTTTGGGGTTTGTGACCTTTTGTTTTCAAAAAGTTTCACATGACACGCAAGATCTGGTGTGGTCATAAAAATGGTTCCTTTTTCAATTGAAAAAACAGAGTAGTGATTGTGGGACACAAGATTTGGTCAGTCCATTCTGGGAGATGGACATACATAACTTAAGACAATGAGAGAGAAATAAATTGGAAATAAATCTGAATAAATGAGTAAATTTTTAAATGGAAATACCAGACAAGTTTCAATCTGGCCTGAATGTATAGAAATTATGTTATTTGTCAGCTCAGAAACCATTTGGATGACCAGCATGGATGATTTAGAGGCATGATCACATTGTTACAGTAGTATTTACAAAGGTTTCAATTCACATTTTTTATTTGTTTACTCTTACCATTCATGTGCTGCCAAAATGTCGCAAAAATGATGGAGAGTTCACTTTCTCCTTTTGTGCAAATGTTTAATGCAGTCCCTATGGGACTAACTTTATGCTTCAAGCTAAGTAAAATTCCAGTTCTTTGCTGAAATAGGGTTTAAAGGAACAGCATTGATATCTTCCTCCTGAGCCCCTCAGGAAAACAGATTTGTCTTGAATCACCACTGTAAACACGTAAGGCTTATTCAATGCTCACACTACTGTAACAAGTAGTTAGTAGCAATGTCATACATCAAAAAAGTCTCACAAAACCAGGATTGGATATTCTGCCATTTGTCAAGAAGCAGCACCGTTGTTACCACTGCAGCACTATGCAGTGTGTAATGTTGACTTGCGAATGGTGGGATGCGCTTACCATTTGCTAGACTGCTAGCGGAGTGTGTGCTTGGAGGGCTAGTGCTTATTTTTATATAGTTGCCCACTCACCCTGTATTTGGTGGGAGAGCTGATCTTGCTTGTGTGGAGGAGCAGATTATAAACCTCATGTCTACCTCCTGTAAGAGAGTCTGGATTCCAGTTTTGAGCAAAAGCACTGCAATTCAGTTTGAATCCTACTTTATGCCTCAGTATATGTCAGAACTTATGTTTTGTTGCCAGTAATTGCTGGTTTTGAATACCGTTAGTATATTTTGTAGACTTGCAAATGTATTTCTTTAGGCCTAAGGATAGGTCAGAAAAATACATTCTCATATGGCTTTGCTTTCATCCGTGTGAGGTCTTATTGCAATATGAAATCTATGCTGTGTTGCAATATTTAATTTGGAAATAGAAATGTATTTCTGAGCTGCTTTCATGAAGGTGTTAAAGTAAATAAATTATTACTATTATTGCGCAACTGAATATTTATTAGTTATCCTAATAACACCCTATGCCATCAACTTGTACATTATGAACTTAAGAGTTTTAAATACATCTTTTACAAGGCAAAAGATACTTCTCTGATCTACTCTGGGGTTCTTCACATTGATTCAAAATTTTTACTGAATTCTGTATATGGGCATTTGATTTGTGTTGAACAGGGAATATAGAGAGGACTGATAAGACTGAAGGAAATTACTTGCTAGCACATTTGAATTCCAGTAATTATTCTCTGAAAAAAATCATATACGTATATACATATGTGCATACAGGCACACATACACTACACATTTCCGAAGATATTTTGGCAACCTGAATGCTTTCCTATATATGTTATTGTCATCATATGTATTTGTCATTCAGATTTTTCCTTCTGTATTTGTAATCATGGTTACATCATCACTGTGCATCCATTTGTTTTGGGATACTCTCGTACCCTTTGGCACAATCTGTAAAAAAAGAAACATTTGCCTAACACTGTATACTAATATCCACTGGTTTTCACTACGTTTATTTTTTCTTAAACACAGAGCTACAGTTTGCTTCCAATGCATGATGCAATCTGTTTCACACTGTTCACAGTTTTGACACTGAAGCTTTTTTCAGTTAAGATGTTTATTTTGAACTTTTGTTGCAATATGAAGAGTGTAATGAGGAGTTACTGCTTAGGAAATGTACTATGTTTTTCATAAGCAGCAATAAATACCAAAATTGGTAGCAGGTTGCAAACATTTTAATCAGTGAGTCAGAAATTCAGGTTGATCATTAGTTAATCTTTTTTGAGGGTTGGGATTGTTTGGGGGAAGAAAGCTGCTGTGTTGAACTTTGATTAAGAAAAAAGCAAAATCATATGTTACTGCCTATTTGAAGTGTTTAAGAATTGGATGAAAATTACACAGTTATGAAGTGCTTTGCTGAGCTGGACTCTCAGCATAGATGGCACATAGCTGACAGAAAAGGTAGAATAATTAAGCTAGTCTCTGTCCTCATTTACCTTGCTGCAATGCATCTGTTAGCCAAGGCGAAGCTATTAATTTATTCCAGCTGTGCCCATTACCAGACTTCCAGCAGTGATCCCAGAAGCACATCTGTCATCTAAGGAATCACATAGTCTCATGGGGGACAAAAGAATCATCATAATGACCAGCCAGTCCCAAAGCGTTTCGGACATGAGTAGTATTGGAATGACTGCTGGAAGGTGAGGGGAAAGAGGGGGTTGTAGGTGGATTGCCTGCCCGCAGGAAATATTTTTTGGTTTTGCATTCTTGTCAGCAGCCATCATCCAAAGAGACACTCTGCTCAACCTCCCCCCCTCAGACTGAAGTCTATTCTAATACTTTCCCTACATATACATAATGTACCATCTACTTATGTGTATATATGTCAAGTAATATTACTGACATTTCAAATAAGATTATGTATTTGGGTAGTGTATGTTTTTTCCTTATCTTAGGAAGCAGATGTTCTCTCTTACTGTCGGTCTGTCTGTTATTGTCACTGAAGATTGTGTTATCTTAATCTTAGTTTCCCAGATCTTAGTATTACTTTGTGCTGGATGGACACACATAAACCTTAACTAACCTTGTCTCTTAGCTGACCATTTCCTTTATAAATAATAAGTATGAAGGATATTTTCTTTGTGGTATATCACTACATTTGCTTCATTATAATTAGTATTAATAATGCAAACCAAGCTGCTGTATTATCAGAAGGAAATGCCAGAGAGGGTAAAAAATTAGATAGGCTTACTTTAAAACGTCAGTATCCAAAACACTTGGCCAATGATGGGCAGAAGTTGAATATTTTCAGCTCCAGTAGAAAAAAAATCCCCTGGTACCAGGAGTTCATTTTCATTGTTTGTTTCTAGCATCTGTTTCCACCTTGGTATTTTCGTACAATTTATATTTTGTGAACGGGGTGTTTTCCTTTTTCATTCCTGGCCTGCTCTTTCCAGTGTCCACAATATATAATCTCTTGCATACGGCACCCTAGCACTTCCCAGCAGCAGATCAGCCATCAGAAACAGGCAATTAAGATTGCTTAGACCAAAGAAGCTGAGAAAGAGTGATTTATAAAGAGGAGTGTGCGTTACAGAGTCTTGTGCATACATAAATGTGCATACGCAAATACATTCAGTACCCTTCAGACAAAAAAGAAGTTGAGGGATTTTGCACTCATGATTCCTGAGCACCTGCAATAACTGTTCACATAGTTTTGGTAATCTGATCTCTGGCTGCATTTTCAAAAGTGAGAATTAAGTAATCATTAAGATATTTACATGTTGAAAAAGGTTTTTTACTGACTTTTGTGAGGGCTTTTTCATAAACAAATCATAATGCATCCTTCTCATTTTTTCTTTTGGAAAGCAATTAAATAAAAATCTGTAGGACAAAAGTATCATTTTTCTGTTTTTATCTGTCCCATCACATATTGCTATCCTGACAGTTGTAGCTTATTTGGGGCCCAATCCTTCTCCTATAAAAGCTAGCAGGGAGAACTCCCTAATCCAGAATTTTACTACTTTTTTTTTTTTTTTAGTGCCAATTTGTGATGATACTGTAATTTAATCTGTTCTGTATCTGTCAAATATTTCATTTAATTTTTGATGATACAAAATATTGAATGCTGATTAGTAAATTGCTCACTGATTAAGACAATATCAAGCTCAGCATGAGTGAGTCACCAGAGATTAGTAGGAAATTTCAGGCTTCATCTGCAGACAGTATAACGAAACCCTTTTTCTTTAAAAGTTCCAGATAAAAAGGAATTTTTTTCTGTTCCAAAACGTCAATAGCAACATGGGTGTGTGTACACTAGTACAGGTTTGTGGTTGACGTAGGTAGACAGCTTTGCAAGATTGTCTCCATGTTTTGTGATATTTTGGCATTTATGATATTTGTGATTATGAATTTCTCTCTCTATTTTGATGATTTTATTTCAAATTGTTGAAATATGTAGGGAATTTCTAATGCAGCAACTATCTTTCATTGGCAGCATATTTTTTGTGTACTTTATATAAGTGCTTACAAAGCTTAGATGTTACAGCTGATTTTACAAATACTCTACTTACTGAAGTCTAATAAGGACATCTGGGTTTTGATTAATATTAATGCATCAATTTAGCAATAATCCCTTAAACTATTTTAAAACACTTTGTTTCAGATAATACTGTTACCCTGGCAGGGCAGTAATGTACACATAGGTAGATTGCACGTAGTTGAGCAAACAGTTATTTGTACCTCATTTTTCCCTTGTGATACCTTTGTATTAGATATGTTTTGCCAAAACAAGTAATAGACAAACCAATCAGTATTTTAATAAATACTGCTAATGTTCTGAGTTTAACAAAGTACTACGTATTCTTGGTTTTTTTACCGTATTATGTTTATATAATATACTGCCAGTATTTTCCACAGATTCAGCTCCTCTCTTTTGCCTTCCTTCTGCCCAAGTTTTATCTTAGATATCAGCAATACTTGAGATTTTACTGAGTGAGTCATGGCATTAAGAGTGTGCCTGATGCATCCACAGTGAGTTGGAAGCAGCACTGAGGAGGCATCATGGTTATTGCTGCGATATGTGACAGTAATTGTTGAAGGTTGCCCCTTTAAAAGGAGGATATTGTAGGCAAGAGAGTGAGACCCATCACTTGGATCTAACATCCAGAATCCCATTTGTTCTAGTGCTATCAATATTTTTAAAGACACTTCCATTCAATTTTGGAAGAAGCTGCTGTGAATCTGTCAGTGCACATGCAAGCATCGACAGTTGGTCCTTCAAGCTTTGCTGAGCGTCTGACCATTTAGGATATTGATACAGTCTCTCCAAAGACAGACAGAGACATAAAGAGGGAAGCGAGTTTCTTCTTTGGAGGAACAGTGTTTGGCTCTGAATAAGAAGTTGGTGTGTCTCTCTCTCCTCCCTGTGGCTTCTGAGGGTTGTACAGATCACTTCCAAAAGGGTTAATCAAATCTGAAGCCCTTTACACCTGATCCTGTTACATCAGCTCAGGTACAGGAGTACTTCGTTGATAGTGAGAGGGTACAAGTATTGCCTTCTTATTTGCAGCTCTGTGGGAGGAATAGCCTTCGTGTCATTGTGCTAAAAACGTTTATCATTTTGGCAGAGTGAAAATCTGTCCTTGTTAAGCACTGCAAAACCCAATGTACATCACTGAGTGAGTTACCTCAAGCGATCGCCTGATGTGATATAAAACACAATTACTGGAATATGGTTAGATTCCAGTGATGGTATAATTAATCTTCAAATAGAGCACAGCAGAAAAGGGGCCTTGAAAGGCTAGTTTGACGCCAGAGCTTTGTTTTTTAGTTTTATTTAGGCTTACTGCTACAATTTCGTACAGCCTGTGGAAGTTGGTGGCTAATTTTGTTTTGCTTACATAGGAGCAGATATTTTATTTGTATTTACTTTCCATTGAGTCTTTTAAATATGTTTTATACTAGCAGATTTTAGTATGAGTCAGCCAACATGAAATGCCAAAGGGAAGGTTTTAATAAGGATATTAATGTTCTGTTCAGGAAGTATATTGAGCTGAAAGATGTTTGTTTACATTTAGAAATGAAGAATATCCTTCCTTCTGTTTATGGATAAACTGATTTTTTTTTATCTTTTATTTGATTTTAATATTTACTGTTCTTAATTTCTTAAAGCCAAAGCCAACTGAAACAGTCACAACTGATGAGTCTGGGGTAAGATTAGTAAACTGACCCCAGTGGTTTTACCTCTATTTGAGTTTATTCTTTTTACCATGTCTCTTTTCCACCAATTTTTTTTCTGTATTTTTCATTACTGTCTTACTACAAAGGTGTTATGCAGTGGTTTGCATTCATTGTCAATGTACTATTGAAGTCTACTACAAACAAACCTGATATGATCCTTATTAACAAACCAGAAAACTTGGAAATGCATGCGATGTGTGAAGCATTTCTACAGGTCCTGTGTTTTTAGCATGTAATTTTTCCTTTCATATCATGCTTATCAAGGTGAAAAGGCCCTCAAGATACATTTTCAAATCTTACCTCTTCCACCTTTGCGTTTGTTGTTGTTTTTCTGGAAGTGTTGCATGTTTGAGTTTGTATTTGGTTTGACTTCTCCATGATGCTCTTCAGAACTCTGAAGACAGCGCTAGAATCTCCATCACTTTTTTCCGTCTCTTCCGGGTGATGAGGTTGGTGAAGCTGCTTAGCAGAGGAGAAGGAATCAGAACTTTGCTGTGGACATTTATTAAGTCATTTCAGGTTAGAAAAATTTATTTAAATTTGCTTTATAATTACAACACCAATTTACATAATTATACGCCAAAATTTATGAAGCAATACCCTGTAGAGTGCAAAAACCATTTCTTTTTAAATTCCTGCTATCAATAATGGCATGTTTAAATATATTTGCATACTAGTGCCAAAACAAGCTTTACCAGTTACTTCAGTGAGTCCAAGGGTCATTCTTTGTGATTTAATATTAGCTGTTACTATGAGATTTCTACAGTACTTCATAAAAAATATTTGTTATATCCAAAAGGGATAGGATAGGATTGACACACACAAGTCTCATACTTCCACACATTTTATGAGATGACTTCAAAGAGGAATTTAATCTATTTTTTATATAAAACTGATTTCATAAGTGTAACAAATAGATATTTGAATGCTTGCTCCTGAAAACTCTGATGAATGTGAAGCTAATGGAACTCTGTAGCTGTATAGAAGAAAGTATCTTTGTGTTGTCAGAATCAGTAATGAAAATAAAATTAAAAACTGCTAAAGATGATTCTTCCCCCTGGATTGCTGGCAGAAATAATTTAAAATATAATGAAGCTTGTGTTCATTCTATGTGGCAGAATATTAAGAGTGACAGATAATAACATGTTAAGTGCTCGCATAGGAAGAAAAATCTTGGAAAAGCCTGTGTTGTACAGAGAAATTATTTTTGTAAATGGAAATTGAAATTATGGTGTGAAATTATTAAAAGACAATGCACCTGTCCCATTTCTAGGCTCTGCCTTACGTTGCCCTTCTGATAGCCATGCTGTTCTTCATCTATGCTGTCATTGGAATGCAGGTAATTATAGATTATTTTTTTTTAGCATTAAACAAAAATATGGTGTTGGCTACTCTGAGACTTCTTTACTAAGGTGCGTATTGAAAAATTCCTTTGATAGTGGTGCTATATATAAGGCAGAGCTTTCAAATTAATGTAAAAAATCTTCTTTAGCTATGATTTTGGTAGTCAGAAAATCCAAAAAGATGCAAGAGAAGAGCTTGGTGTGAGCGTATAGCACTTTGGTTTGGTGAAAGGAGCCACTCCTCTTCTGTATACTGTGAAGTTCGCTAAGTTTTTTCCTATGTATGAATGTATGAAAGAATGTATGGCTATTTTTTACTATAGACTTGTTTTGGGAATCAGGCATTAAAACTCACTTTTTTTTGTTGTTTGTTTGTTTTTTGTTTTTTAAAGTCTTTCCCATATAAAAAGAATAGAACCAGGAGAATAATATAGCTGAAGATTTAGGCACAGCTGAACCTGTGGTTAATCAAGAGTGGGATATATATACAAGATGTGCAAGCACAGAAAGAATTGAAGAATGTTGGTAATCTAAAGTGTAAAAATGTGCTCTTGGGATGAGGGTGCCACTCCTTGCACCAGCAGCAGTGCTGTGAGGGCAGAATAGGTTCTCTAGTCTTAGTAACTGGAGATAGCTAGGTAGGAGAAACCTGTCAGGAAACTGGTCCTAAAATTCATGCTACTGGGCTATTTCTAGTGTGAGGATGGGATAGACATTTGGGAAGGGACTGCACAGACTGCAGGAAAGCAGCAGATAAAAGCACTGAGCATGAAGCTGTGATGGGGAGTGCGGTTTGAGTTGCAAGGTGGTAGTCTCTGTGCCACACATGAGATCCAGTGCTTGCCTAAGGAGGTGCCAGAGGAGCATGGCTGGGTGACCATTGACACTTTGGCAGAAGTTCTTGTAAGGTATCCTGAATTTGACCTGCAGTTCCCTTTTGTTTTCTTTGGTTCTCAAAGTTGTAAGGTTCCTCAAATCAATGCAAAGAGAAGCCCTAATTAAATGGGATTAATAGAAGAAATATGCTACGAAGAGTGATGTTGCTTCTGGATTCTTTCTCTTCATCTTTTATCCAAAACCACCTTATGTCATTACAGTCCAGCAGCATGTATAGAGACCATAATGGTGTTAATCTCTCTAAATTAAATAACAGCCTTCACTGTATTGTAAGAGGATATTCAATTGCAGAAAAAGATTGTCTTGTGGCCAAGGAATTGCACTTTAATTTTAAGGAACAGAAATCATTTCCATCTCTGGCTGATACAGGATGCTGACACTCTCTGCTTTGGTCTCTGTCTTTGCAGCTCTCTTTCTCTATTTAGTTTCAAGGTTTTCAGGACAGCAATTATTTCTTAGTACGAGTATGTACAATATACCAATAAAGGACTCTAGGTGCTAGTATAAAACAAATAATATTTTCTCACCTGAAATACCGGAATATGTATTAGTACTATAATGGTTTATTAATGTTAAATTCAGTGATTAAGAATTATCTTGTACATGTGATAAATTTACTGCATTTACATCATTATCAGGAAAAACTAAAGAGTAAAGAAAGTGTGTTTGTGAAAGTATTTTTCATACATACTGAAGCAAGTTTAGACTGCAAGGCCTACAGCTTCTGACAGTACAGGTCACTAGGATGAAAGTCAAAATCCTGTTTTATTGTAGGTATTTGGAAAAGTGGCCATGAGGGACAACAATCAAATAAACAGAAACAACAATTTTCAGACTTTTCCCCAAGCTGTGCTGCTTCTGTTCAGGTGAGTAAACTTCAACTCTTACTTAATGCATCCCATTTCATTGATCTATGAAAAACGTCTGTAGCTCTTGTACTATGGATCTGTTCAAAATGTGTTTGCAAGTGGGAGGCGATTTAGCATAACACACACATACTCTCTATGACTCTACGCCGAGTGTCCATTGGCACAGCAGGGTTCTAGCCAGGTGATACAGACCTAAACTCATTACAGCTATTGTGAAACATCTCGTTTGTGGAGTAATTGTCTTCAGGTAGAGCCCAAACATAGTCTGCCCTGGTATCACCGTTTAAGTGTTGGGAAAGGTGAATGAGACTGTGCCCTTACTGTATTCTGTAGAAGCACAGACAGCATGACAGTTTGAAAAAAAATGAAAGATTGTTGCAAAGGTAAAGAAATAGTGTGTTTTACGTTTGCTGAAGAGGTGACAAGAAGTAGAGGGTGTAACTTGCAGAAGGGAAATATCAGATAAGCAGTAGGCAAAACTTTCTGATGGCAAAGGTAGCTAAATCTTGATGTAGGGGAATTATGGAATCTCTATCACTAGAGAGCTTAAGAAGAGGGTAAACATTTGCTAGGAGTGCTTCAAAATGTCCTGGAGCAAGGACAGGGAACGACAAGGAGCAAGGATGCCTCTAAAGGTGACAGCCTTGACAGCTCTCTTGCCTGTGGTTCTGTAATTCCACTTGGCTCCTATGCGTTGCTACTAACCTGATTGGAAAACTGGTAGGTCATTCCTTATCTGAGACCAAGGGCATCACCTAATGAGATCTAAGCCACTTTATGCATGTAAAGACTTTTGTGTTTAAAACTAAGTAATAAACACAGCCAAAAATGTCATGAATATCTAGTTGTCTTTCAAATATTTGAAATCATGGGTCTGTACACAGGCATTAGCCTACTGTGCAACAAATGTAATAGCAGAAGTTGGAGACAAGCGTTTCCTCAACCATGCTGACGAAAAGGCAATTCATCTTTTACAAATAGATACTTTCAACTTTTATGAAAGGTGTTCATATGCAACACCGCTTTCATATACAGCAGCTCCACTGCCATAAGTCTTTAACTTGTAAATCACAGTTTGGGGTTCAAATTTCTACATGCAAACCTTTATGGGGCCTTATAAAATGTGTCTGCAATGTCAGATCTATGCTTGTCCTTTCTGAAACATGCTCTGTATTTTTTTAATCTGTTCCTGCTCTGAAAAATTCACGATCTGTCTTCGCGTTTGTGGTTGTACAGCTCCAAGTGTTTTGTCAGAACTTAACAAATTAATATATCTTTAATCCATTTTGATCGAATAATGCCTAATGTATCTTTGTGACCTTATAAAGGTGTGCAACTGGAGAAGCGTGGCAGGAAATCATGCTGGCATGTTTGCCTGGAAAACGCTGTGATCCTGAATCCGATTATAATCCAGGGGAAGAATACACATGTGGAAGCAATTTTGCCATCATTTATTTTATCAGTTTTTACATGCTTTGTGCATTTTTGGTGAGTCTACGTTGTGCTTATTAACAGAAATGAGCTTTGGCATTTTGACTTTCTTCTGAACTGAAAGAGTAATGGGTTCAGAGAATGACTGAAAATCTCACATCTAAAATATTTTTGCAAGGTTATATTTTTCCATACACAGTCCTAAATCCTGTATCTTATACGGGTTTTTACAATGAGAGTGGCGAAACACTGGCCCAGGTTGCCAGAGAGGTGGTAGGTCCCCCATCCCTGGAAACATTCAAGGTCAGGTTGGATGGGGCTCTGAGCAGCCTGGTCTAGTGGAAGGTGTCCCTGCTCATTGCAGGGGGGTTGGACTAGATGGCCTTTAAAGGTCCCTTCCAACCCAAACCATGCAAGATGTTCTTCTGACTACACGTATGCAGGAGTGATTGGTTGCAAGTTTGAAAGCTAACAGTCTTTTCATGAGGCATTTCTCAATAGTATCATTAAATATTAATTGATAATAAAGTTGCAATTCCTTTGGCTTACTAGTAATGCTATTTGTATTATTTAAACTTAGCAGAATTTGCATTCGTGTCTCTACAAGTGTGCTCAAACTGTGGTACATGAGATGCGAACAATAACCTAATCCATGGCATAATGGATTATTTGCTCTAAAATAATCTTTGAAACGTATTTTTCCTCATTGCAGGTGTCTGGTCTAACCTGGTTGATGTGTTCTATTCACAGTACTGTTCTCCTTGCAAAAGGAATGGTCAAACAGAATTCTGTGAACTAATGTAAACATTCGCATTCTGCTGTTCTGTATCATCTTCTGTGTTAACGAAACGTATGCAGAAGTCTTATTGTCATGACATTGACTCCTGTTGTCATGACATTGACCTGTTTCCTGAGATCTACACTGTGTCAAATATATATATTGAGTCCGTTCTTTAATTTGATGTAGTGGGATCTGGCAAATCAAGGAAGAGAAACAAAACCATGTTACAGCCTATGTCAAAGACTGAGTAAGATAGAATCCCCCTCGTGCCATATCATTATTTGATAGAGTTCCAGTTAGTCAGTTAAATGGTCAGCAAGTATTTTCTGTGATATTTGATCATATTTGCCAAAAATCATTGTTTATGAAATCACTTTGAATTCTTAACCTGCTACCTTATAAAATTATTTTATTTAATGTGGGTTTTTTTGATTTCAAAATAATTAAGGCAGATTGTTCTTAATTACTTTTTTTAGATTATAAACTTATTTGTGGCTGTCATTATGGATAATTTTGATTATTTGACACGTGACTGGTCTATTCTGGGTCCCCATCATTTGGATGAGTTCAAAAGGATATGGTCAGAATATGACCCTGAAGCAAAGTAAGTTAGATCATTTCTCTGATAAGATTTATCTGGTAAAAACAATAAAAGCAGAGTATAGTATATTCTTTGGGAATGGATGTATGTTTGGTAACTGATGTGTGTTGGTTCCAGGGGAAGGATAAAGCATCTTGATGTGGTCACATTACTGAGACGCATTCAGCCGCCACTTGGTTTTGGCAAATTATGCCCTCACCGAGTGGCCTGCAAGGTAGGTTTTACCCTATTTTCTTTCTGGGTTTCTCTCACAGTACGTTCATTCATTCGGTTCTGCCCAATATGTGTCACATGCACAGTAATCCTGTCTGCTCACAAGGTCTCCTTGACTCTCAAGTTTTCCCATTTTTTTGCAGGCTTAACTTAAACCAGCAAAATTAGTGTCATTTATTTCAGTGTACTCATTTGAGTAGTTACCACCAATGTAAAATTCTTCCCGTTCATTCTGATGATCTGTGGTCAGTGTCTGTAAATCTATCATTAGTCTATTATTGTCATGTGTATGAACTACCTCATCCCAGCATTTCTGGGGACCCTGTGTCACATACAAGACTACTTCAGCTCAGTGGCATTTCTGATTTCCCTTCAGTCGCAGGGAGAAGAGGGTGGTAGTTTACTTTAAGTGACAATTAAGCTTTGATACAGTACTTTTACAGTTGCATTCATGAGAAATTTGCTGCACATGAAACATAGAAATGAGACTGAAGGGTGGGGACTGCAAGATGATAAACCAAGCTGAAGTGAATAACGGTGTGCAATTCAATAAGTAGCAGTGAGTGAGAAGACTGAAAATTAAAGGGATATAAAATGGTGTAGAATTTGTCAGACGCGATGTGCAATTTAGATGAGGATTAATTGCATTTTAATATAGAAGTTGAAAAGCAACACAAAGGAGATGAATAATTATTATGTTATTTGAGGACTTCAGAACTATGGATATTGTGGTTTTAGCAATTCCAGTTGGAATAAGATCAAGCCTTTTAATTAAAGGTTCATTACAACACCACTGTCATTTGATTTCTTTTACATCTGTTTTATAAATAGGTAAGTTGACATATAGAACACTGGGTTCAAATGGAATTCCAAAAGGCATACTTAAAGCAAACCTATATTTATACGTTAAGATAAATTATCCAATTGAGTAATGCTTTTAAACTAGAATAGAAGAAAATCCAAGTCAGACATTAGGAGAAAATTTTTATATATCAAATAGTGTTTCTATGACAGACAGGGTCACAGTGATACTGCTCTAAAAGATAAACACTGTAATGCAGAGATGGACTAATCCAAAGAGGAAAGCCCCTTTCACACTCACTCAGTGCAGATGGCATAAAGAGATGCACGGCATCACAGGAGAGTTACCTGAAAAATGAATCAGCTTATACACAACAGACCTGGTGCTGTTGTCTTCATGGAGCATGAGGCTGGAGGAACCCATGGGAAACTCAGAAAATGCAACTGGAGGGCATGCTCTTAAATAGCTGCATTTGTCTTAATACTTGCATAATGTGACTTATAGCCAAGGGCTGGGCTTCAGTGTTTGCAAATTAACTCAATAAGTAGCTCATGAAAACTACAGGACAGTTTTAGCTTTTGTATAAGCATGCATGTGATTAATATCAGAAAGAAGTGTTACTGGGTGGTTTTTATACGCAGCTAGGGTGGAAGACTCAACTTTTTTTGAAGACTTATAAAATTTTTATGCCTCTCTGGATATTATTCTTTGAATACATCAGCTTTTCAGAAATAAATGTTGCAGAAGGTTGTTTTTCAAACAAAGCCCCATCAAGATTTGTTTTCCTTTTCTCGTTTACAGAGGTTAGTAGCCATGAATATGCCACTAAACAGCGATGGAACCGTCATGTTTAACGCTACTTTGTTTGCTTTGGTTAGGACTGCTCTAAAGATAAAAACAGAAGGTAAGGTTCTTAGCTGTAAAGCCTTTGCTGCACTTGTAAGAAGGTCCAATGAAGAAAAGTTACAATTTACTTTATTCATTCTGTTGGACATGAGTAAGGCTGTCTTAGTCTCACTGGATTTGGCTTGCTTTTGGATCACGGGTTTTATTCACTGTTGCTAGAAAATTAAATAAAAGGGGTAGTGAGGCGAAAGCCCAAGAAATCTCAGAAATTATTACGTGTCTTTATGTGGTCAGATAAAAACATGTAACAGTGGCATAACAGGAGTTCTACTGCAGAGAATGAATGAGTTCCCCTTTCTGTCTGACCAAGATGCTCCTTCCTCACTACTCTTTAACTTGTTGCCTTGGATCCCACACTGGTGCAACTGCAACTTTAGCACACTTGAAAGCAACATCCTCAGTTTGGTCGAGGCCTGTTCTCGCTGGGCTGAACGGGCTTCTGTCATTTGCATCAGAGAGGGAAAAGTTCTAAAAAATAGTGGTATGTTTCGAAGAATTTTGCTTTGTATTTTCATACATTTTTTTTCATTATTTTACCATCTTTTGCTACTTTCTTTTCCATGTTTTCTGCTATTCTCAGCAGAATTTGAGTTCCACTGCCAATAACATTCTGATTAGATTAAGCCGCCTCAGGCATTGCTGTGGTTTAGGTGAGCACTACAAGAGATGAAAAACTGCTCAGTATTCAGCTGCCTGGACTTTCAAGCCTGTACAACTGAGTAATTACTATGATTAAACAAATAAAGGCTCAGCTTTGGATCAAGAAAGGAGTGGCTTGCAAAGAACAAGTCATTGCTTTCTGCACAATTTAGGCAGAAGTTATTAAGCAGTGACAGTGCAGAGCCAAGATCTGTAAATTGCTGTTGACCTCTGCAGTACTGCAGAGACTGATTTGAAAGCCCCAGGATCTCACTGTCTTACACCCTTTCTTCTCTTTAGTTGTAGTATTGTTATCTGCTACTTCATGTAGCTTGGGCTTGCTGTAAGGCATCCTTATCACAGTCTTTATTTTTATACAGCTAATTAATACCCAAAGGATCATTCATTGCAGTTGGTTGAAACATAAGTGCCATCCTCCATTTTTCTATTTTGTTGCCACAGGTAACCTAGAGCAAGCAAATGAAGAACTTAGAGCAGTTATAAAGAAAATATGGAAGAAAACGAGCATGAAATTACTTGACCAAGTTGTCCCTCCAGCTGGCGGTCAGTCTGATAAACTTTGTAATATGCTATTCTCTGTGCATTTTGGTCTTTCTAGATTGTTAGGAACCAAAGAAATAAAATTACCAAATTTTGCAATTTATATGTCATTAAAGGACAACAAACAATAATAACAAAATAAACATATAGAGAATTATATCCTATTACACTGAATAATACATATAGAACTGACAAGTACAACTTCCTTAGATCAAAAAGAAAAAGGAAAATGTTATGCTTATTTTCTTGCTTGAAAAAAAATACTTTTAGACCTAAATCTAGTCTTGATTTCAAGTCATTCAGCAAAAAACCCTAAACTTAGTTTGATTTCAATGCATTGAGCAAAATAACATGTTTTGTACTAATTAAGCTTGACAACGTACACTGCATTATAGCTTATATCCTTGTATATGTTGAATACTTCTGGGAGAAAAAAAAAAATAATTGCAAGAGGCTAAATTATCTCAGTTACACTAGTTTAAACCAGAGCAGTTCCATAGTCAACCGAAAATGGAAATGAATCAGGTTTATGCCAGTATGACTGAGATATGAATATGGCCCGTGTAAAGAGATATCTAAATTCAAATGACACCAATACGTTTGTGAGAACTACAAGGCACATATATTAGTTGTTCCTACATGCTGTAAATGACATATCAAATATTTGTTATCTCTCTCTCTTCAAATATATATATTCTGATATATATATTTAGCCTTTTTCAATATATACATTTTTATTAATGTAGTGTAGGTTTAGGTGACTGTTTTTTACTTGCTTTTTCAAGTTTTAAAGGTGCAGAATCTGTTGCACTGTCACCCACACCCAGGATATATTTATCTAGACATCCACTACGTAGATCCATTGTAATCATCTGGTATTTCTTGTAGTTTATTGGACTTTTATAGCGTTATGGCAGCTTTCAAGACTGCTGAGACTCAGGTTTGGAAGCAGACTCAAGATCCCAGGCCCGATGGTGGTGGAGGCTGATCCCTTTCTGAAGGTGATGCTCTCAGTCTCTAGGGGAGGAAGAGCATGCTGGCTGCACTGCTGTTCAGCATGACCGAAGAAGCAGCATTAGCTTTGTCGCTGGAGGGAGCCACTTGCTATTGGTGTGGTGGCTGCCAGATGATAGTGGAGATGAAGGCAAAAATCTAGCAAATTTGACTATCCAAAGGGGAACTGATACTGCACATTTAAAACGACTTTTTGTGTTCTACTCTGTTGGTTTTAGCCTTACACCTAAGTGCTTGCATGGCATAGATGAATTGCTTTGTTATTGTTGTAACTATGTGCTTGAGCTTTTTCTGCAGCCTCTGTTCCTTTCAACTATGAGTCTTTCCGAATATTCTGAAGCAATTCTGTTTTAGGGTGGTGGCATGGAATTAGTGTTGCCTCTTGCCAACTTTATTCCCCTACATTTTTTAATTGAAATAGAGATGCATGCTTCAGAATAGCGAGCTGTGCCTGCCTAAATCAACCTGACAAAGAATCTGTAAAGATTACATTCCTAGCACTAATCTTACATAGTAACTCACTGTTAACTTCAGCTTCATTTCATTGCTGAATATAAGCTGTATATTTATTTTCAGCTATACTAAAATTCATTGCTAATATTTATTCTGCAAATGTAGCTCTTCAGTGTAGCTAGAAGGCTGAAAACCTGGATCGCTGCTCGATTGATAGGGAACAGTATGGCTTCTACAACCCAGTATAAAAAATATGTTGGGAAGTCCTTAAGATATATGAATTTTTTATTTCAGTTTGATTTGTTTCTCTGTGGACCTTGTTATGACTTACCTGAAAACTGGAAATAATCTAACCCACCTAGAAAAAAGAGGAATACAGCTATTTTACATTCATATGCCATAGGGGTGTAAAGTAGCTTAATATAGAGTAGAAATTAGTTTCTGTTGATCCTTAATATTCAATAGAAAATTGTATAAGACAGTAACACCAGTGACAGCTGATAGTAACAATCTGCTAGGAGACAGAAAATTCTCTTCAATATAAATCCACAAAGCATCCGAATTCAATATGTTAAAATCACTTGCATTTAAAAGTATTAAGTGGTCTGGTTAATATTTTTTTCTCCAGTATTACTTTTGCTGGTATCACTGAATGCTAGATCCTTCATGTGCTTGTGACCACGTCTCCAGAACACAAACAGAACAATTATTTGCAGGGCAGACTGAAAATAATCAGTATAGCATTTTTGTCCTGAATTATAAATAGATGCACTATATATAGAAATGGACAGTTAGTTAATTATTGATGCTGGTTAAATAACTCGTTACTATAACTCAATTAACTGTTAACAGTTAGCAACACATTTTCAGTGCAGAAAAATTAAATTGCTTTGCAAAAACATAGAATGTCAGTCAAATGCCTGAATGTATGAATGAGTTCACATTCTGAGGAGACTAGAGAGTAAGAGGAATACATACAACTCGCTAAAGATTCACCTGTATTCTCTAAACTCCCGGGTCTCCACCTGCAAACCCATTTAATCCTGCCTAATACTTTTTGCCCTCTCCCAAAAACTTCCTACAGAAATTATTCCTTTTGCTGTGACTAATTGTAACTATAGATTTGTCTACTCTGTGGTCAGTTATGCTTAGCTGCCTCCCCTCTACCTGTCCATATCTGGCTATATGTGTGTTACTCAAAAAACAAAGTCAAGGATGGCTCCCCTTGGCCAGGCTTCAGTTCTTGTGTGCACGTGTCTGCAGTACAACTGACTGTGCCTGTGAAGTACACATGCATCTTGTTTGTACATACAGACTTTGGCATGCATAATTCAGCAAACTGGTAATGCATTCATCTAATACGCTTATAAAAAGTTGGTGCATGTCCAGAGTGGTCAATAAGAGCCCTTCCTTTCTGCATACTGAGACTTTGCAGGTATGGTCGTCTCAGGTACAGTCAGTAGTCGTGCAATGTCATAGCCTGACTTGAGACATGCTCTAAGTGCAACCCATAGTAGTATATGTTATATCAAGTCTGTCACTTCTATGTGCTTGTTCTTTGTAGGAGCCATTTGCTATATCACTTCCTTAAAAGTTCTGTTCAAATACTTGAAACAAATTAGTGTAAAGGATGGGGAAAGGTTTATCTGGGGAGTTTGACCAAGGCTACATTGCAGACCAATGGACTCAGCTGAGCTAAGGAAGGCAAGTGCAGATGAGATGCTTTAGAAGAGATCTCTTCCTGATACAATGCACCATTAGTCTCCGAGGAGCTGCCGAGAGAGATTACAGATGAACATCAAAGCAAATGTTCACAAAAAGTTTAGAAATTAGTTTTGAGGAGTCAATTAAAAAGCGTTTTACTGCTGAGACTGAATCTGCAGACTGGTGAGCTTTTCTTGTGAGCTGCAGAGTTCCTGCTGTTTCCTAGTGGGAACTGAGGGAACTTGAAGAGATGTCAGTATTTGGCAGAGCAGGCTCTTTAATGGGCTAAGATATTTTCTGCAACAGACTGGTCTCCCAACCAGGATATTTTAATGCAATTATTATAGTTATTTTTGCTTTGAGACTTTTAAAGACAAATAAAATGCTGGGAGAATATATCCCTGGTGCATTTTTACTGAATTTAAAGCCTGTCGTTCTTTCATACATGCTTACAGCCCGTGTCAGACATTATAATGAGAGGAGCTTATTTTGAATGGTAGAGGATCCATTTTGAGACAAATTTTTGTCACAGGTGAAAATTAGTTTAAACAGCATTGCATGTGGATTGGATTTCCCCATCCTTTTTATTGATGTGAAAGCAAGTCATGCAAAGAAGAAAGTTAATTAAATTTAAATTAGGAAAAGCTGTCATATTATAGGTAAAAAATACTGTTAGAAATACTGTCCTTAGTGAGATACATTGGGAGATATTATTGATAAAATGAAGACATGAGGAGACTCTGTTTTAATAGAATGTTAAGGTATGACATTACAGTATATGACAATCGATTAAAAAATTTGATTGACAATCAATTAGAGAAAAACTTGCTTAACAGAATGTGTTGAGAGAGATCAGGCAACACAGCAGAAAGGGAAATAGCCACCTTCGTGCCAGATAACTCTAGGGGAACAAAAGTGTGTGGAAAAAAAAAAAGCAATGTTTTTTGAATAGAAAACTTCCTAGTTTTCTGGCAAGCGTTAGTCATCAAGAGATTAAACTTGCACAGCTGAATGATTCAGTGGTTCTCAAACAGGCATGTACATTCTTAACATGCTATGAACCAGGCAATTTTGATATCCTGATATGGTACCTGCCTTTGAACTTTGAAAAGTTTGACATTTGGATTTTGTTCACAACAGTGACTGTAAAAATGCTAGCTTTTACTGCACCTGCTGTTCGCATATCTTTTGAGTTGTACTAAATTAGCTAATGGCAGTTATTTTCATTTCTATCAGCATTGCAGAGCTGATACAACACAGTAATGTGGTAAAGCGCCATGTTGTTTCATATTTACTGTTATCATCATCCCCTATCTAGAAGGTGGCTAAGGACCACATCTTCACTTAAACAAGAGTCTCATAGAAAATATGTGAAACTGTAACCTCTGTGGGATTTCCTCAGTCTAGAATCTGTCTTACTGGGTGACAATAAGATAGCAGAAGATACAGCCGAACATGAGCATCTCGGACACAGATAAAATTTGAACTGAAAGATGCTTGGGTATTACAGTGAGGGCATGACACCAATAAAAAAATGTGCATAGCGAAGCTGGCTGTAAAGATGTCAAAGTCCTTATGCAATCAGAACAATGCTAAATTGATACACTAAGCAACTTTGGTTCAGCAGTGAAAAAATAAAAGCGAGATGTTGTAAGCAGGACTTTTTTTTTTTGAGTCGCTCTTATGAACTTAAATATATGCAAATCCTAGTAGCTTTTATTTTAATCCATTTATTCCAAGTAACTAAAGCCTATCTTTCAGCTTCTATGCATATACAAACATGTTTACGGTTTTGTTAGAAACTTACACGAACTTACTTAGAAGTACATGAGACTTGGCAAAGTATTGTATTTGCTTCTTTATTAAGGATGTGTTCACTTAACTGACTGAGCCTAAACTGCTTGCTAAAACATTGCTTTTAAGCCAGTTATAGGTTCCATTGTTGTAAGCTGAAAGCATAGTACCTATTGCACCCATCACCTTTTTGGCCCCAAATCAGATATGAGTGTACAGGCTATTGATAAATGTGCTGACTTGGGAGAGATCTGTCTGGTCTGTTCGTTTAGATGATGAGGTAACCGTGGGGAAGTTCTATGCCACCTTCCTGATACAGGACTACTTTAGGAAATTCAAGAAACGCAAAGAACAAGGACTGGTGGGGAAATATCCTGCGAAGAATACCACGATTGCTCTGCAGGTGATTTTGTTTTTACATTTTTAACTAACCATTTTGTGAGCTTACTTGAAATAGCAGGTAGATGAATATTGATGATTGTGCAGTGCTGCAAGGATTTTATTTAGCTGGGACACTTTTGGCCCTTATTCATCAGAAAAGTAAAACGTAATCCCGCTATTCTGTCTATAACAAGGTAAGTGCAAAAAGTTATTCTCTGTGGATTGCTCAAACAGTACCAACAGTTATAACATTTCTTAGCAAGTCTAGTTGATACCGTCTAAAGCTGCTGATGTAAAATCAGATAAATGAAGTTCTTGAACTATCATTTCTGTTCTTTGTTTTGCCTTAACTGTTTAATTTCTTGTGTTCCTACAATGCTGTAAGCCAGTTCTTGGAAAACTTCCTAATATGCATTACCTTATAGTAAAGAGTGTTTTATATGGTATCATTTTTCTTCTTAATTCTCATTGTTCTTTTTCTTTTCCACTTATGATTACTAGTGAAATACCTTCATATTGGTATTTTTTAATATTTATATTATTGTATTGTATTTGTATTATCAGTATTTTTAATATTTTTGAACTTCAGATTCATCAATTTCTTTCCTAGGAAGCAATATTAGCGTACTACATTAATGTCATATACTTCTCTCTGTCTCTTAAAACAAGCTATCAAATGGAAACCAGGACCATAGATTTGGCCATCTGTCTCTCAACAGGCCTGCAGCAAGCAGTCCCTAGAGTATATATGATCTGAAGAGTATATCCTGAACGTTTCTTTCCAGTGATACCCTTTGTATTATGAACTTTGAAACAGGCAAATGGAAGGCTGTCCTCAAATAATTCCAGACATCGTACACTGCACCATTTTTATTGGATTGGGACTTCCTGAATTTCAGTTAGCGCTGAGTAGATTCCTACAAACTATAAAGATATTTAATGTTTCTGTTAGCTCTTTATTCTGATGCCAAAACTTAGGAATACGTTGTGAAAATTCCTTTTTAAAAGGGGAGGAATGTGTTAACCTGATTCAGATACTGTTGACTTTGTTAAAAATCCTGCTGGTTTGTACTTTGATCTAGCAGAATGATCTTTGCTGTCTTTAGTGGGTCATTTGTTTCATTCCTGTTTCCTAAGAATGCCTCTGCTGGCAGCTGACACGCATTCTGTTCCAAGTCACCATAAACATAAGAGATGCAACAGGCAGAGAAAGATTGATCGCAATTCTTGAAATTGATGAGTGAGCACATGGCTTGCCAGGAGAGTATGAACTATATTTGCATATCATGAGAGAATAGAAAATTATGGGGAATGGAAGAGAGAAAAAGACTGGAAACCGTTGTGAGGGAGGTAAAAGACACTGGATTTTTAGGAAGGACTTTGCAGACTTCTTCATTTCAGAAGCATTTGAGCATAAGGAGCTCAAAGTTAGTTTTAAGCCACAATATTACAGTTTTCCACTTGTGTTTTTGAAGTTGCACGTATAACGGAAACAAACACTGAGTTTCCAAATGTTAGTGTTATTATCAGATCGCACTTCCTGTTCAATACCAAAGATGCAGCACAAGATGAAACTGGAAAGAATTAGCTCTTCCTCTGTCCTTAGACAACTATTTTTCAATTCAGAACACCTAAAAAAAAACCGCCCATGAATCTCTGCTAGGAATCTACAAAGGCTTATGGGATTTGAGGCATGGCACTTATTTTTTTTTTGCTGGTTAAAACAATGCTCCTGGTTAAAACGATGAGCCAGGGTGGTAGATGGGAAGGTTATTTTTTTCTTTCTCCCCATTTTCCTCTGTTCCACTTTTGTCTTTATAACAAATCAGTAGTAACTCAAGTTGAGTTACCCAATACAAGTTGAAATGCCATTTTAAAGAAACCTGAAACCTATGGTTGGGAAAAAGCCCAGTCTGACGGGTGTTCAGTCCAGCATTTAAAGGCATAATATGATTCAATATGGGAAGCTACAGCAAGTCAAATTCAAAGTCGAAATGCCATGTTTGTTAGAATAATTATGTGGGGATACAGGTTTAAAACAGACCCGGATATCTTTCTGAAAGAGATGTTCTACTTCAACGAGGAATTGATTTCTTCTGATCAGTGCCTGCGAGAACAGTCCTGTGGGCTGTGTTATAGGGAAGGTAGTATAAATGATCACAGGGGATCCTTTTGGCCTTATACTGTATAAAGATCGGATGCTTCTCCATTTTCAGCCTCTTCATTCCAGACTTGCTTTGTCCAAAGCTTAAATGCTTACAAAACTTCAATGTTTTCAAAAACCTATGTTCTTAACAACTATTTTTGGCAGCATAATTTATGGGTATACCATCAAACTTGTTTTTCAACTGCAGAAATTTGTTGAGTGACCTGTGAAAGGTTTGTAACTATGAAGATGTTATTTCTGTTCTTGGAGAGCTAACAGTAGCTATTTTTCCATTTATTCTCTTAAATGCTCAAAGTAAACTAACGTTTGCAGATCTCTCTGGTAAACAACATACTAAGAAAAGCAGAAACATGCAGTATCACTCCGTCTCTCATCCAATTTCTCAGGGAAATTGTGATGACTGTTATGTCAATATATGCGCACTTCCATTTGTAAACACTGAAGGAACTTCATGTAGCACTAACAGTGGACTTACATCTTTATTACCCAGTCTATCCAGATGTATTTACTGTTTGTTTTTTATATCTCTGATCATACATAATCATACAAACTATGCGTACAGTATTCCAGCACCTGACTTTGCTTACCACAGTATGGGTGGAATAGATTGTGAATTAAAAAAAAAAAGTACTAAATTAGCCTTCTCTCTGGAGGGGAAAAATAAGCTCAGCTACACCTGAGTTCCTGTCACTGAAATCTGCAGTAAATATGGGACCTTTATTTTTATTCTTGACTGTATTTACCTTATCTTTTTGTTGTTTTGAGAGCTTTCTTTTTGAAATCAGAAATTTCCTGTAACCAGGGCAGGGATGTGACTTCAGCAGTGGCTTTTTTTTAGTTTCTCCTTTAAACTAGTTAAGAGTACACAGTATTTAGTGGTCATGATAATACCACTGCAAACAGCTTCTGCTTTCTGGACTGCTAGAAGAGGTGAGAGCAGCAGAAGCTGGGCTAAGTCTGCCTAGTTTTTCAAACAGGGGCCCTATTTGTAGACTGGACCCATCCCACAGGGAAGTCAGCTGCCTCCCTGGGGCCAGAATTAGGGACATATGGAGAAAACTCCCTTCCCTGATTCAGACATCTGATTACTACCCACTACTGATTTTTCAGGTAGATGGTGATGAGGTAGGTACCAGAAGTCTAAGGGCAATGAAGAAAGACTTCAGGGCCCTGGGATGGCTACTAAGGGGATCAGGAGCACAAGTAGTGTTTGCTTCTATCCCGACAGTTGCTAAGATTGATGAGGAGATTAACAGGAAGTGCCAGCTGATCAATGCCTGGCTCAGAGGCTGGTGTCATCAGCAGGGCTTCGGGTTCTTTGATCATGGGCGGCTTTTCAGGACACCAGGACTGCTAGCAGCAGATGGCAAAGCCCGTCTCAGAGGGTGAAAAGGCTTTAGGGCAGGAGTTGGCGGGGCTCACTGACAGAGCTTTAAACTAGATTCGGAGGGGGATGGGAATAGATCTGAGCTTGCTAGCAAAAAGCCTGAAAGTGGCATGCTGGCACTAGACCTGGAAAAGATAGGGGGTGTAACTGGCCCCCTTAGGAATAAGTCTGGGGGTGGCAGAATTTCAGCTCCCTCCAGTAAAAAGGAGAAATAACCAATAGCCCAGCAGAAGTGCTTATGCACCAATGCACGTAGCATGGGCAATAAACAGGACAAGCTGGAAGCCATTGGACAGCAGAATAATTATGATGTAGTCGCCATCACAGAAACGTGGTGGGATGACTCGCATAGCTATAGTGCTGCCATGGATGGCTATAGGCTCTTCAGGAAGGATGGGCAAGCGAGGACAGGCGGGGGTGTGGACGTATATGTCAGGGAGTGTTATGAATGCTTTGAACTAAATGATGGAGATAACGGGGTTGAGTGTTTATGGATAAGAATCAGGGGGAGAGCTAACAAGGTAGATATCATAGTAGGAGTCTGTTATAGATCGCCCAACCAGGATGGGGAGGCAGATGAAATATTCTATGAACAGCTGGGAGAAGTCTCAAGATCACGAGCTCTTGTCCTCGTGGGAGACTTCAATTTGCCGGACATCTGCTGGGAATACAATACAGCAGGGAGGGAACAGTGTAGAAGGTTCCTGGAATGTACTGGGGATAACTTCCTGACACAGCTGGTGAGAGAGCCAACTAGGGAAGGTGCCCTGCTGGATCTGTTGTTTGTAAACAGGGAAGGTCTTGTGGGGTATGTGAAGGTTGGAGGCTGTCTTGGGAATAGCGATCACGAAATGATAGAGTTTTCGATTCTGGGAGAAGCAAGGAGGGGGGTCAGCAGAACTGCTACCTTGGACTTCCAGAAAGCGGACTTTGGGCTTTGCAAGAGCCTGGTTGACAAAGTCCCCTGGGAGGCAGTCCTCCAGGGCAAAGGAGCCCAGGAAGCCCGGATGTTTTTCAAGAAGAAAGTCTTAAAGGCGCAGGAGCAGGCTGTCCCCATGTGCCGAAAGACAAGACTGGCCTGGGTAAACAGGGAGCTAGTGTTGCGACTTAGGGTAAAAAAGAGGATTTATGGCCTCTGGAAGGAAGGGCAGTCCACTCAAGAGGACTACAAAGAGGTAGTAAAGCTATGTAGGGAAGAAATCAGGAGAGCCAAAGCCCCGTTAGAACTAAACCTGGCTTCTGTTGTCAAGGACAACAAAAAAAGTTTCTATAAATATATTAGCAATAAAAAGAGGACTAAGGATAATCTCTGTCCTCTAGTAGATGGGGCCGGTAACTTAGTGACCAAGGATGAGGAAAAGGCTGAGGTACTTAATGCCGCCTTTGCCTCAGTCTTCAGCAGTAGGACCGGTTGTTCCCCGAGTTCCCCGACCCCTGAGCTAGAAGACAAGGATGGGGAGCAGAATGAAGCCCCTGTAATCCAAAGGGAAATGGTGAGGGACCTGCTTCAGCACCTGGAGGTGCACAAATCTATGGGGCCGGATGGGATCCATCCAAGGGTACTGAAGGAGCTGGCGGAAGTGCTCACCAGGCCACTCTGCATCATTTATGAACAGTCCTGGATAACTGGGGAGGTCCCAGCTGACTGGAGATTGGCAAATGTGACACCCATCCACAAGAAGGGCCGGAAAGAGGATCCAGGGAACTACAGGCCAGTCAGTCTGACCTTGGTGCCTGGGAAAGTCATGGAACAGATCATCCTCGGTGTCATTACACAGCACATGCAAGAGAACAGAGTGATCAGGCCCAGTCAGCATGGGTTTGTGAAAGGCCGGTCATGCCTGACAAACCTGATCCTTTGTCGCCCCTCCATTTTCTGATTGATGGTGATTCTATGATAAGGTGACCCGCTTAGTGGATGAGGGAAAAGCTGTGGATTTTATCTACCTGGATTTTTGCAAAGCTTTTGACACTACTTCCCACAGCATTCTCCTGGAGAAAGTGGCTGCTCATGGCCTGGACAGGTGTACTCTTTGCTGGTAAAAAACTGGCTGGATGGCCGTACCCAGAGAGTGGTGGTAAATGGAGTTAAATCCAGTTGGTGTCCAGTCACAAGTGATGTCCCCCAGGGTTTGGTGCTGGGGCCGGTTCTGTTTAATATCTTTATCAATGACCAGGATGAGGGGATCAAATGCACCCTCAGTAAGTTTGCAGATGACACTAAACTAGACGGGTGTGTTGATCTGCTTGAGGGTAGGATGGCTCTACAGAGGGATCTGGACAGGCTGGACAGATGGGCTGAGGCCAATGGTATGAGATTCAACAAGGCCAAGTGCCGGGTCCTGCACAATGGGTCACAACAACCCCATGCAGCACTACAGACTGGGGGCGGAGTGGCTGGAAAGCTGCCTGGCAGAAAAGGACCTGGGGGTGTTGGTGGACAGCCGGCTGAGCATGAGCCAGCAGTGTGCCCAGGCAGCCAAGAAGGCCAACACCATCCTGGCCTGCATCGGGAATAGTGTGGTGAGCAGGACTAGGGAAGTAATCATCCCCCTGTACTCGGCACTGGTGAGGCCCCACCTCGAGTACTGTGTCCAATTTTGGGCCCCTCACTACAAGAAGGACATTGAGGTGTTGGAGCGTGTCCAGAGAAGGGCTACAAAGCTGGTGAGGGGTCTGGAGGACAAGTCTTATGAGGAACGATTGAGGGAACTGGGGTTGTTTAGCCTGGAGAAGAGGAGGCTGAGGGGAGACCTTATCACCCTCTACAACTACCTGAAAGGAGGTTGTAGAGAGGTGCGGGCTGACCTCTTCTCCCTGGTGACAAGTGATAGGACGAGAGGAAATGGGTTCAAGTTATGTCAGGGGAGGTTTAGATTGAATATTAGGAAACACTTTTTCACTGAAAGGGTTATTAAACATTGGAATAGGCTGCCCAGGGAGGTGGTGGATTCGCCATCCCTGGAGGTGTTTAAAAAAAGGGTAGATGTGGTACTTAGGGACATGGTTTAGAAGTGGTTTTGTCAGGGTAGGTTAATGGTTGGACTTGGTGATCTTAAAGGTCCCTTCCAACCTCAGCAATTCTATGATTCAGAAGTTTTCTATATTTGGGATTGTTGCTTAAAGCTTTAAATAAGATGAGGAAAATACTTTTATGAGGCTACAGTAAGAAAATACTTTCCAGCCATCCAATTTTTCTATTTGTGAAGAATGAGACCAACTGTATTTTTGTATTCTTGTCAACATCTCACACTATTGCAGATCAGTCGTCTTGTTGCAAACTCCTTAAGCAAACCAGCAGATAAAAAGCAACGCCGCCTGTTCCAGTTTGTGTCAAAAGCTGTATAAGCAATAAATGCTCTTCTACTTTTGCTGACATCTGTAACTTTCTCTTGGGGTAGTTGGAATTACCTGCAGAAGAACTAGTTAATTAGTTAAGAACATGCTTCCCAAGCATCTCGTAAACCCTGCAATTGCTGCATTATCTAGCCTGGCTTTCCTTATCTCCTTTCCTGGGAGAAACCAACATGCTGTCAAGCTCTACAATCCATTCCTAACAATTGAGTGAAGCAAGAGGTGAGTTACGGTTTTATAATCCTGCTGATTCTTATAGTTGGCCATGTCACTCTTCCTGGCTTCAGGGAGTAAACATCCACTTTGAGAGAAAAGGTATACGCTCTTTGTGACAAAACCCATTCTGTGTTTTAATTCTCAGGACAACTGTTGAGGCAAGAAATGACTGGATGTTGCCATTTCCCCTGTTTTATGAATTTTTTTAACATAGGTCATTCCTCTTTGCCTTCATTTATTCCTCATGTTCTCAGTGGTATTTTGCTGGGGGTTTGGTGTGGGGTTTTTTGTGTGTGTGTTTAGTTTTTGTTTGTTCTTTTTTTATGATAGTTTTGTTTAGTACTTTTGAAGATTCTGAAGGGAAAAACCCCATGTAACTGACAAATGGGCTACTGCACTGCTTCTTCCAAGAGAGTTATGCCTACTTTTTTTTTTAACAAGTCCTTTAGTTATATTGTAGGATATTAAGTTGAATGCCTTGCTTTTAGCTAAAACTGTTTAAAACATTCACTTCTCATGCTGCTGTTTCTGAAGGAATGACTTATGTTAACGTAGGCAGAAAAATGATGTGCAATAATTTAAAAGCTTTCACATTCAAGATAAAAAGTTTTGTAGAAATGCAAAGCAAAATCTTCACAATATTACAACTAGAATTCAAGGTCATAAAAAGTAAAGTTTTCAGAAAGAAAAGCACTTTAAAAATATAATATAAAAGATAAGAAGTCATCTACGCCATCTTTATTTAGTTGAAGAGAATTGCATAACACAGGACAAAATTCTGTGAACTTGGGAAAGTCCAATGCGATTCTCTAGTGGCCGCCGTTCGTCCTGTTTCAACAAGTGTAGGAATAAGTCTTCCCTTGGAAGCCACATTATTTAGCTAAAGATTCAATCTGCACCCAGGAAGGCAGACTGGCTAAGGAGCGTGTGTATACGTACTGTTCTTAGGTGTTCTCTTTAGAGAGACATAAAAATTATTTCATTTCCAGGCTAAGTAAAAAGATATGCTTTTTTTGGTTAGATCAAGAACTTCTGGCAGTAAATATAATAACTAATATCAACGGAACCTTAATTTTACCCAAATGTCTTCTCTGTCATTTGCAATTCACTAGGTAAAAGCATTCTATGAGTGCAGTTATATTGACATCAGAATGTTTTTCCAGCACTTTATAGCCGAATTACTACAGCATAATTTACTTTATCAAGCCTTTTATCCCACTTGAACCAGTTCTAGTGTATACTTGTCAATAAAATACTTTCAAGAATTTTATCGTCCTTTGACTTTTGAAGAATACAATGGATGTACTTTTTTCTTTAAAAAAATTTTGTTATGTATAGTCACATACTTATTGAAAAGTGGTTTTGAGTTAGGGGAGGTTCAATGGCTTGAGGAAATAATAGGTTTCTTACACTTTCTGAATTAACTGTTTTACTTAACCCTGCTTTCTTTCATAGACACCTCTTGTATCCTTAGTTACTTCTAGTTAAAGTTACAATGTTAACACTCTCAAATTTAATTTCAGATATTTGAAAAATTAGAACTAGTGAAAAAAGTTTTCTATTGTTTGAGTTCTTCCTTTGCTATATTGCTCTACACAACAAAACACAAATAATCATAACTTGCACTATGCATCAACTTCCTAGCCCTGATGGTATCTGACATCAGGGATAAAGATGTGCACAAAGAGGCAATCACACGAGGGCAATCCTCTTGGATGCTGCTTCTCTGATGTCAAAGATGTCAAGAGATCCAAAACATCATGAAAAAACAATAAGAAAATAGGATGTCTTTTTTTCCCCTCCAAGGTTCTGAGGGTTATATAGGTAATGGAGGAGTTATCCTGCCTTTCTGCCAAAAAAATCAAAGCAATTCTTTAAAGAAGTTGGACTTGGTTCTGCTTTCACTTTGAAATGAGCTGCACTTTTCATGCAGTGCAGTTAAAACTGCTGCCGCTGTCCTTTTGAAACTGTTAAGAGGATGTTATAGTTGATCTTGATCAGTGACATGTATTTAACAAGACTGAATACATTTGAAATTGGTATTGACTTCTCTAATAGGAAAACTAACAGAGCTTTAAAAAACCCTGTTGTAAAGATTATTTTTTTTTCTCCCCATTCCATTCCTTTTTAGCCTACTTGAATTTCTCTCTCTGCAAGGTAGAGATACTTGGTCCTTAATTTGATCAAATATTTCTTAGAAATGCCTCTTTCACTCTGCAGGTGGCTCTTCTGCAGTGTAATGGTAGCATTACAAGCTAAACTAGAGAAAGAAAAGGAAAACTGGTAGTGGTGGGTGGGCAGAACCCGGGGTGGGGCCAGAACCTAGACCCAACTGGAATAAAGAAAACAGCTTCTTCCGATACTGGCTTTGAGAAATGTTTGGGGGGAAGGAGAAAAAATAAAAGTTTGAGGTGAGTCAGGAGGTTATAATGGAGCTCTCTGCAAAACTAGATTTGCTTTGTGAACACCAGAGCGTGCCGCAGGCAGGAATCCCCCTCCTTACTCCACAACAATTGCATTCAGGGTGATTTTATTAGGTTTTTCCTCAAGGCTGCAGCATTTGCTGTTACCCTAACACAGGCTGCTCCGTGGGTATGTGTAGTCAGAGAAGAGGAAGCATTCTAGAAAGTGAAGTGGGTCTCTGGAGATGATCTGCTCAGGCTATAGAGTAAAGTCGTCTTGCCATGAAGTTTCTCATTCCTCCTCACTCAGAAAAGGACACTTCAAATTATAACCAACAGCAGCTTGTCTAAAACTGCATATTGTCACAGAAAACATCTTCGGAAATGAAATAACAAGATCTCTTGGAACTACAGCAGTCTGTCTGCTGCAGACCCGGGGATTTCACTCCTTGTGAAGGGGAAGAAAAGCAAGTGGTTCTGAAATGAAGTGACCAGTTCATGTTAGCTCTCTACTATCATTCAAAAATTCCTTAGGGCTCACAATGCCTTTCTTATGCTACTGACTGATACTTAAGCAGTGAGAACGTATATTTGCTAGGTAAAATCAGAACAAAATTGCATTTGTAGCAGTAGCTTAGGAGTTGTCTTTTTATAGTGATGGAAATTTGTATTGAGCTGAACAATAGTCACAGTGCTAGTAAAATAAATGTTAAGTGAAGCATGAACAAATTTAATTACTTTCATCTAGTACTTAAAGTGAAAGAATTAATTCCACGCTATTTTTCCTAGGGAAAATACTTACTGTAAACTACATAACATTTGCATCTGTATTTCACTTTTATTTACATGTAACCCTCTTTGTTAATACATACAAATAAAAGTTAAAAGATATTTCCTTTCACATCACAAGTACACAAAAGCACTGATTCATTGAGCTGAACTTGATTTTGGGAACATGTTTCAAATTAAAGTCGTTAGGCTTTTTTTCTCTCTGAGACTTTTGTAAGTAATAACAACCCTGCAGTAAACAGAAAAAGAAAAAAGAAAAAAAAACCTTTAGTAGGCATCAGCTGAGGGGTTAATATGTTGCTCAAGTTCGATTTAATTGTGCTTCCACATTCATGTTGTGCTCACAGAAGGGCTGAGCTTGAAGGGAGCCTGGGCTTGACTGAGAGCACAGAGCCTGTGCGTAGCTGTGGAGCAGCACAGGCAGCTCCAGCCTTTGAAGATGGGCTCCATGAAGATGAACACCACTGGGGAATCGAGACTTGACTACTATGTCTCTTATGTTCACTGCTATAGCGTAGGTCTATTCACTTGTTTTTCTGCATGCTTATTTTCTCATTTTAGTAGTTCTTGCATTGTATTCTGTTCGCACTAACGTCAGTTTATTTTTACGTTAAAGTGTCAGCATAGCTTTGGGTTTTTTTCTTTTTATTTTTCTTTGCTATAAAATAAGCAGGTAGTAAACCCATGCTCATTATCTACAAATATAATGGTTTATATGAACATTTTTAGAGTCACAGGCTTTCAGTGTTCTGAAGCTCTGAAGACCTAAGTATTTAGAACTCATGTTTAAGCTTTATTTCAGATCCTTTGAGTTTATATAGCAATATACTTAAATATCCCTCATTCTTCTGAAATCTGTGAAGCAAAGCTTACAAGTGTCTCTTCCATTTCCTGATATCACTGTAAGATGCCTCAAAAGAAGGAGCATTGTGTGGTTTACATGACTAGAAATAGTTTAGGTGATAGTGATTCTTATTTAAATAAGGTTATTGTGCTTGCACTTCTTAAACTAAGCTTAAACTTCATCTATATGTAGGTTGCACCATACCTCAAAACAGATGCAGGCTGAGTTTAGATATAGGGAGAATTATCATTTTGTAGTTACAATATTTATAAGCATTTGAATATTTTTCTAAAAGTCATGAGTCTGGATTCTTGCATTATACACAGATTTCTTAATAAGAAGACATATATCTAAAACAGTGTTACTGTTTTATGCATACTGTAGATGTGGAAAATTGATTTTAAATCTGTTTGGCATTTGTTAAAAGTAGTCTTTTTAAAATGTTTAACTGGTTTATTGTTTTAATGTTTAACAACTTTTAAATGTTTTGATGTTTTGGCATGAGATGCTTTTCAAGCATGTTTAAGCTTTATCTCTCCCTAAATAACCAATTCAGAAATACAGTTATTAGTCATATGACATTTTTTTTCTCAGTGAGGGACTTCTACAGCTCTATTATTTCAGCATTTGAAAGCACATGTGTGTCATCTCAATGCTGTGTCAGAGAGGGGCATCATTAATTGTCTCTTGAGATGCTATTTAGGACACGGCACTGGTGTATTAGTGCCTTGTGCCATCTTGAAAACATTGCAGGTGTTATTATGCCTCATAAAGCACAGCTGCACAGAATTATCATGTTAATTTGAAGTAATCTGGTGCATTTACAGGAAAGCCTATTTAAAGACTTGCTTGGGTTTATTATGTAATTATGTTGCTCCACGCACTGTGTGTCACTGGTTTGGTAACTAACCATTGGACTGATGATGTCTCATCTTTCTCAAGCCTACAAGATAAAAATTAAGCAAGGAGGGCATCAAAGATTAAATTTTGGAGAGAAAGTGTCTGAATAAGAAACAAGTTCTTTTGCAAACTTCTAGTGTGATCTGTAGAGTAGAATTCGAGGCAAGCAAACACAGTAGCATTAGTCTCTTTTCTTCCCCTACTTCAAAGAAACAACAACAAAATTGAAAAACCCAAGTAGAAACAACAGATGTCCTCTTGCAGAACAGCATGAATAATTCAGTGATGCAGTTTTGATCAATGTTATTCCTATAGAACTGCTGCCTAAACATCTCTCGCATGTTTTACCTGTTCTGTTAGACCCTTTCATCTTCCAGTGTCTTTGATGAAAACAAAATTTGCTAAAAGGTATAGGGTAAATGCACATAAATACTAACACCCATGTGAGAAAATATATGTATTTTTTCCAGTTACAGGTATGTTAGGCAAAGACATCTGTGCATAGTAAATAATAACACTCTGTGTTGGAAAGTTAGAGATGAACAGAACTGAACAATTTTGTGTTCTGCAATATACTGGGATTATTAAACACATTTTCTTAGAAATGTGATCCACCTGACTGATTTTTAACAGCCTTGTGAACCAGGCAGGTTTTCAGTCTGGTGCCCCTTGCTTCTTGAAATGACGTGAATTGTATTTTGGTCCTCAAAAAACAGCACATAAATCAATATTTATTATTCACATTTCCACTTATTTAGGGAAAAATGTTAAAGGTGTTTTTTACTGCTGAAATGGCATCAAATAATCTTGAAGCTTCCTTTAAGGAAAGGCAAGAATGCTCTGGACATTGGAAAATCTTTAGGAATCAAGAACCTGCCATAAAGAATAAGGATATAAGGGAGACTAGAGAGAGCGTGATCCTTTCAGTAGTCTTTACCAACCAAAGGAAATGTTACGGAAGTTCCTATACCGGTCTTTAGTGTCTACTCGTTGCTCCATTTGGGGAAAGTAAAGAGGATTTAGCTGTGATTTCCTTTCCTCTGCAGCTCTCGTAATCCATGCTCAAAGACTGTGAGGAATACTAAAACTTGATTTTTATTTTTCAAAGTCATTGTATCATGATGCTTCAGGAATGTGGCTAGTCTTGAATCGTTATGTGTAATAACAACAAAAGGTCTTATAAAGTTCTACTTAGGGAAATAATTGCCTCCTAAGAACTTAAGCAGTCATAGTAAAAAAGAAACAAGCACGCCTCTGGCAAATGTAGACAAATCATTATCCAGGTTGTCTTTTTGAAAAGTTCCATCTACTCAGGGTTTGTTTTTTTTCTAAGAGAAGAAATTATCTCACATTTAAATGTAGCAGTTCTTAGAACTTCACAAGCGGAGAAAAACAAATACTCCTGTTGCCCTCTTATGTGTTATAATGTCTCTAACATTCTTGCTGGGTAGACTAAACCAGGCAACGTCATATAGGGAAATGTGTACAAGAAGGACCCTACTTCCCTGTAGACTAATGGAGAGATGTGGGGAAGGTTGGGTTGAAATTTGTGTGTGTTCTTTTATTTAAGAGATCTTCGGTTTGGTTCTGAAGCGCTTGAAGGTAAAATCAAATGTTTTATGAGTCCATGCTACCTCTACAATCTTCACAGAAGATACTAAATGTGGTTCAGAGGGGGGATTTTCCTAACTGGCATACGAGTACCAATTTCTGCATTTTTACATCAGCCCCACTTCAGTGGTAGCTGACTGATCTAATGATGGATTGTTTATCAGTAGGAGCTCAGTGTGAGGATTTGTCTCGCTATGTGGCATTTTCCTGTCATTAAAAATGTTCTTAGAATATGTAGAGTACTTTTAGATTACACCAGGTAAAATGAGATAGTACATGGGAGTAGTAATTTTAATGACAGAGTTCACAAAATTGTTGTAGGTACTTCTTGAGGAATATCTTAATTCTGCAGCCAGATGTTGCTTGTAGAACCTGTGGCTTCTGTACTGGCTGTGAGTGAATAAAGCTGATTGGTTTAGTTTAACTAACATATACTTTTACATATGGTGATCCAGGTTTCAGTCTTCCGCTGTTAACTGTGTCAGTGCAAGAGGTCTGTTACATGAAAATGTGTATTACTGAAGAGAGATGAGATGATAAAAGCTGCCTGCTTTCTCTTGAGTAAAGAAGGAGTAATCCACCAGGAAGTAAATCAGAAAGCAGTTGGAAATGTAATCAAAATTAAGTTACTATTGAATATGTTGCTGCCAAACACATGGCTTTTCTCAGCTTTTAGGCAGATGTTTGTGGGACTTTGTCACTATTTGGCAGACAGGAATATAAGCTAGTAGTTTTTGCCAGAGTTAAAATTTATAATACAGCTGTCTGAGCGTGTTGTGCTCACAGAAGGGCTGAGCTTGAAGGGAGCCTGGGCTTGACTGAGAGCACAGAGCCTGTGTGTAGCTGTAGAGCAGCGCAGGCAGCTCCAGCCTTTGAAGATGGGCTCCATGAAGATGAACACCACTGGGGAATCGAGACTTGACTACTATGTCTCTTATGTTCACTGCTATAGCGTAGGTCTATTCAGCTGTTTTTCTGCATGCTTATTTTCTCATTTTAGTAGTTCTTGCATTGTATTGTGCTATAAAATAAGCAGGTAGTGAGCACGAAATGCAACTATTCTTGCTAATGATTAAATAACCAAAATATATTAGTAATCCTCTGCTAAATAATACTGCCTTTGCCTCTGGTAAAGAAATAGAAGGCTTTGGTCTTTTACTTTGAAATCTGTACCTTAAAGTGTTAATTTTACTTCCCTTTAGCACCTTACAAAATGATGACATTTAGCAACCTTGCTAGCTAAGATCTTGACTATGCAATTAGCATAAGAAGTGGGAGAAAGCACAGTGTATTCATGAAACGTATATTGTATATTATTAACTCACTAGTAAATGATTTTTAGAGCCTTGTTCAATTATAGCATAACTCTCAAAGTTCACCCCTGGAGGAAGAAGGTATAACTGCCAAATATATGTAGCTAATATGATGAGTCAAGCGCTGCTTTCAGGAAGTCAAATACTGCTATGAGTCAATCCTGAAGAGGAGCCTGTAGAAAATCTATGCCATTAGATACAAAGCTTTTTGGTTTATCCCTTCCTGGGTTCTGGTTGCGCACACTGCATAAAAGCCATTTTGCTCCCCAGCAAATCAACTGTTTTTGATTTGAGCTGAAACCTGACTGCGGTGGTGTGGTGTACTCCAGGGAGTGTGTGTGGTAGGCAACGTGAATGGGACCAAGCCACGTTTGGTGCCCTCTAAGGTCCTTCAGCTCCTTCTGGAGCTCTGAAAGACACAAAATTCTCTACACATCTTCATGCTACCCCAGGGTGAGTAATGTGCAATGTCATGCCATAGGACAGCTCTGATGGGCTGGGACAGCCCTCGTCTGCATCAAAAAATGCAGAAAAATAATAAATCAGGCTTTTAGATCATAATCAAGAATTGAGCAAAGTGCTGCGTGTGATTATTAGTGTTGTAAGTGTAGTGTCAGTGATGGGCTAAACAAACAAATCTTTGATTTCTTCTGAACGTGAGGGGATTAAAATAAGAGTTAGGAAGAACAAGATTGCATTTTTTGCTTCGTACCATGACAGCCAGAGTTAAAACAGGAAAAATACTTCCTTTTTGAAGTAAGGCTGGCCTGTAGAAAGCACTGAATTCTTGCCCTGAGTGTGAAGTCTGTTTCCTCTCTCATGTGCAGGTCTGTCCTTGGCTATTTCAGCTTTATCCTTTTTCCTAAAGGTTGCTTGTGGAAGCAGGCTTGAGAGGAATGTGAACCGATATGTGCTGAGGTCCACGCTACTGTAGCTAGATGGTTTTCTGTCCTAAGTCAAAGCTTTCAGTCAAATATGTGTATATCCCAGTGCAGTGCAGATGAGCTGGAATTATTTCACTGCTTTCTTTTCCATCTGAGCTCTGCTAAAACTGCTGTTGCTATAGCAAAGATCTTGTGTTTCCTTGGTGGACACAGGCTGCAAACATGTTTTTAACATTAAAGATACATCTCATTGAAATGCATTTTATTATTGTTCTTGCTGATTACTTGCTGATACTTTATTATAAGATGAATTTTATTTCCTTAGGGTTCCATAAACATCAGTGTTCTTTTAGTCAGGATCTATGCTGTGATTATATACAGACATGATCACCTCAGCAGGCCTGTACTGGAATGTAAGCCTTTTATTAATAACAGCAAAGGGACATATAATAGGATGCACCTTCTCTGGATGTCAGGATACAAAAACTTGTTAACTGTCCTTTAAAATAAATTTACACGCCTGTAATTAAAGAACAAAAAAGAATTTGCATTCCTAATGTATTATGATATTGTCATTGATTTAGGCAGGACTAAGGACACTTCATGATATTGGCCCTGAAATACGCCGAGCTATATCCTGTGACTTGCAAGATGATGAACCAGACGAAAACAATCCAGAGGAGGAGGAAGATGTTTATAAAGTAATGTCAGAACACAGCTATGTGAATTGTTTTATCATATAATATAATATGAGATTAAAGAATGAGATTATCCCGGAATATTGAGTAATAATAATAATAAAACCCCCACCCCCTCAAACCAGGAAAAAATAAATATTTTATAAATAAGCATATTTTATATATATTTCATCTCATCATAAATTTAGGAAGCAGTTCCTGCAGGGTGATTCTCCTGCCCCTAATTCTTTCTCATTAATTCTTATTTTTTTCTTAAGCAAATCCTAAGACAAGCTATGAACCGTGCCATCTCAAATTTTGATAGTGGTAAGGTTAAACTGGAAGTGTCTTAACTGCTGCAGTGGTAGATAGGAAGAAGAGAATGAAATTCTGTGCAGCCAAACCACAACAGACACAGAGCTGCGTATTTTAAAATAAGTGCCTGGAATTACACAGAAGTCAACTAAATATAAATGCCATTTCCAATTTCCTGTGAGAGATAGCAATAAGAACCAATCAGAAAAAGGATTAGTTTTTCTTTTATGCTATAGATATTCAGTCAAATGGTGAACACCGTAAAGTTGGTATTATAATCAGGAGCGATGTGTAAACTATTTGTCAGCCAGCAAGAAAGCTTAATTTTTCACAAGCATTTCAGAAGAAGCAGATGTAAAAGCATGCTTCTGCAGTAGTTACGTCCTTTGCAAAGAAGGAGGATGTGGCACTGGAGACAGTGCTGCCGCTACCATCAGTAGATGCATTTCTCTGCCAACCGTCATTACCTCCTGTCTTCCCTAGATTGAGCTTCAAGACAGACTGCTGTCATCCAAGACCCACACCTGGCTAGACAGGGAGGCTACATAATCTGGGTCAGATGTAAAAGAGAGCTGCATGTCATAGTCATAATTTAGCACTTTGTTCTCTCTTTCACCATCCATTGCACCCTTCAGGGCTGATAAAGAGTTACTACTCTTTCTTGTACCTCTGTAAGAAGAAAGAATGGAAGCACTGAAGCTTAATGTTACCTACTTGAGATATGCTTGCAAGCTGTTGCATGGCACTCCATCCTGTCTGAGTGACGCCTGTTGCAAACCGATGCTCTGGGACAATAGGAGAGAATTCCACCAAAGTGCTCTCAAAAATTAAGCAGACACATCCCTTTCTGAGGAAGTTGGTGCATGTTCATGTACAGGAATCTGGGTTTCTCCTGCACAATAAAATGTGGAGAAAACTGGATGTCACATTTAGGAGTATGGAAAAAGAATAACGATCACAGCATAATGTTGTTTTGACTCGGAAATACAAATATTGTCATTATCACGATCACATCTCTCTCACTTCAGGAGATCCCATCTGAAGCATCATAAAATTAGAAAGAAAACCACAGATTATTTGAATTGCTACTTTTGAATGCATGTAGGAGAGAAAAGTAAGTTATCGCTCTCAAAAATATGTTCTGTTAAGGTATCTGATGTAATTTTTTCTTTCTCTTCCCCTAAAACAGAGGAATGGTGCCCTCTTTGGCAACCACATAAACCATATTAGCAGTGACAGACGAGATTCGTTTCAACAGATCAACACCACACACCGTCCCTTACATGTTCAGCGGCCTTCCATTCCATCTGCAAGTGATACTGAGAAAAATATGTATCCGCAGGCAGGAAATTCTGTGTACCACAATCATCACCATCACAACTCAGTAGGAAAGCAAGTTCCAAACTCAACAAATGCCAATCTCAATAATGCCAACGTGTCCAAAGTTGTTCATGGAAAACACACAAATTTTGGAAATCATGAACATAGATCTGAAAATGGTTACCATTCTTACTCCAGAACTGATCATGACAAGCGTAGAAGGCCAAGCAGTAGGAGGTAAACGTACAAATATATATGTGCTTTTAAATAGATTTCTATATTATAAATATACTATAAGAAAACTTATGCTACGTTAAACTAATTTGTATATTTAGCTTCACTTCTGTTGCCTACTAATGTATGAAACATTTAAAATATAGCTCTGATGTATGAGAAATGTATATAACTTTAATAAGGTTTGAAAGTAGTAGTTTTCTTTAAAGTGAAATTATTAGTTACAGCACAGACATAATCACCAATGAATTTCTCTAAACTACCTGATTTTAAAACATTTTTCTCCTTATTTTCTTGGCTTACCTGGATAGAACGCGCTACTATGAAACATATATTAGGTGAGTTGATATTGTTCTGACATAATTGAAGAGGACAAAGTAGTTTTGGGGATTTTTCTTTTTTTTTGTTCCTTTTTTCCTTCTTCATTTTTTCCTTCTTTTTTCTTTTACAGTACGATTTTCAAAATTAACTATATGACAATGCATATGCTGAATAACTTAAGTGACAATCTCTAAGTCAAATTTTCCACTGCCTGTTCTAAAAGGATAAACTTCTGGTAAAGTTCAAAATTATTCAAGCTGTTTTAAAAGTCCAGGCAGGTTTGTGCAGTTTTGAACAGATAAAAGATCACGCCTGATCACTGCCGTTGTTTAAAATTTACTTGCGAAGACTGGAAGAAACACTGGGTTTAGCTTTGTTAAATAAAATGTGTACAGTTCTATTTATAGGGGACTCAAAATCTTTCCTGGTCTTATGTTTGAATATTTTCTTAGACAACTTTTATAAAGAGGATATATTGTGTTATTTGAAGTGCATTGCTAAATGTACCTTCAGTGCTAGTTTTTAATGTATGCATTTGCACATTCACTTCAGATTTTTTTTTTTGGAATAACTCCATGAGTGCTTCTTAATATTTTAGCCATTTGGCAAACTTCAGACATGTGAAAGAGGCTGTGTTTCTTCAACTCTGAATTTATATTTTGTAAAAAAATGTCTTAAATGTATTTGACTTCACTGAGCATCCCCATATTAATTATTTTCCTGTTTGTACCATAAGGAAATAAAGGGAGGTCATCTTTAAGAAACAGATAAAATAGTCGTGTTCTGAGCTGCAGTTCTATGCAATTTACTGTAACACCACATTCTGACAACAAGAGAGTTGCTAATGCTTGTCTTTTTTTTTGTTTTAAATCTTGGAAGCCCATTAAAAGAACTGTGTATAAAATATACACTATGTAATTGATATAAATAAAATACAAAAAATAAGTATTTGATTGCTACTTACAGATCTGACTCTGGTGATGGGCGTCGACCTACTATTTGCCGCGAAGAACGTGACGTTCAAGACTATTGCAATGATGATCATTATTTGGGAGAGCAGGAATATTTTAGTGGAGAAGAATATTATGAGGAAGATAGTATGTTGTCAGGAAGCAGGTGAGGATATTTTTTGACTGGGAAAATATTTCAATAAATTAGGTATGTATCTGTAAAGGCTTCACTAAGCACACTTATACTGAAAATTCTCTGTGTAGCTAATACTCCACAACTGCTGGCAAGTGAAATGGTGAATAGAAGAGTGTGTGTACCAAAGATCTTTTGTATTCAGCATCATGTGCTGACTCCAGCAAAAGTTCCGTACCAAATTCAAAGGAAAGCACAAAGTTCCTTTGAACTGAGTATAAACTAGACAGTGCGTAAACAAAGAAGCATTTCATTTATATATAAAATTTCATACAGTGGAAGACTGATCAAGCTGAGATAGAGGAACTTTTAGAAATGGTTTTCTTCTTTTAATTTAACTTAGAAAGGTGAAACTGGTATGGACTGAGATCATAAGGTAATACTAGCTGGGCCAATAAAGAATTGGACAACTTCCTTTTGAAAATTCTCATTATACCTCCTTATTAATAATCCTCCTCTTGGCGCCTTTTTTTGTCTCCTTAGTACAAACACTTAACAGTGTCATAGTTATCCTGGCTTTTATGTGTTTGAAATAGATGGTTTTTAAGTTTTATTCATAATGGAAATTTTTATTCATAATGGAAATGCCATCAATTGAATTTTAGTCAACAACTAGCATTTCTTACAAATTTGTATTACAGCATGATGTCCAAAGTTGTATTGATCTGAGGCTCCTTGCTGTGATTGCAGAGTTCTAGTTTAGTAACCTGGTTCCTCTCAGTTTTCTCATTTTTTTCTCCAGCCCAAAACTTGGCATAGTGTCCTTGTTAATTATAGTATTTCTGTCCAGTAGGCTTTTTCCAAGGCCCAATAGTGTTTTTTAACAACTCTTGCCTGTTCCTGTGTATTTAACTCCTGTGATCTTTGCATTCAGTATCTTAACTTCAAGATTTAAGATGAAAAAAGGCCTTGATTTAATTTTGGTAAATTTGAGATTTTCTCTGCAACTTTTTCATGCATTTTCTTCAGAAATGGACTGGTGTGGGTTTTTCTAACTTTAGAACAGTGACTCCCAAGTTAGTTCAGCTTTGAGCAGTACCAAATAATTTTGATTTAAGCACTGTGCTGCTGGCTTTGGGCAGTGATGGCTTCAGCAGCAGGGCAGGTCCTAACTTTGTGCTGGGACCACTCCTGTGCATAAATAAAGCGTTTCCAGTTGTTCAGGCAATGTTTGGTGCTACTTTGGGAGGAAGTCCTGATATTCCTGATTTAGTCTTTAAAATGTGAGATCGTTACAGTGTTTTCTGACTATCAACCTGTCATGGAACCGAACCTGTATTTGGTAGTGGTGAAAGGCTTCCTATTTTAAAAAAAAATAATTAAATGCACCTTTTACCCAAACATCTCATGATTTTTTTTAATTCCATAATACTTATCTTTTCATTATGATTTATAAAGACATACACATTTACAAGATCTTGAGTAGACTGTGTTCATCTTCCGTATAACAGCTGTGTTTCCCTTCTGCTGAATAAATTCAGTAAGTTCTCAAAAATATCCTCCACTTCTGTCAATAAATTTTTATTTGGAAGTCCAGCCCGGAAGTAGAGGGATTTATTGCCATTTTATTTTAGATCCTTAAGTGCATATGCACAAGTGCCAGACGTGCTTAATTCTCCTCCTCCTCTACTGTCTGTCTTCGCCACCTGAATTCTGGCAAGATTGGCACACTATCTGCATTTTATTGATTTGCATAAAAGCTAAATTTTACAGAATTGTCAAGCCAGTAATTTTTTTACACGATAATTACATTCAAATAACACCCTTCCAAGATTTGATTTTCAACAAGAGAAGTATCCAGAATATAAAAGGCTTAAATCCATTCTCTGAGTTGCTGTGCGGCACACGTTGCCCGGGGTTCACAAGACAGCGTGGCACGAGTAGAACAGAGTTGGGTTTTTTTAAGCAATGTACAACTGAGATCCTACACTTTAGTGGTAAGAACAACTTCATTGAAAATGTATACTAGTACATAAGTGTATGCTCGCTATCTCAAAATTGGTTTGCATACAGAAACTGGATTTTAAAATTGAGTCCTGTAATTACATAATGTAATGTTTGGTTATCTTGCTGGAGAAAGAATAGATTTGAAAATCTTCTAGAAGAAATCTAACAGATCAATTTACAGAAACTCACTGAAATAACATTTTCTTTATTGTATTTTAAACTCAGGCATATATATGATTACCACTGTAGATATCACTGCCATGACGCAGATTTTGAGAGACCAAAAGGTTACCATCACCCACATGGGTTTTTTGAGGAAGATGATTCACAGATCTGTTATGATACAAAAAGATCTCCTAGGAGACGGCTGCTACCTCCAACACCAACACGTAAGTACATTGAGAACAATTTGTTTGCAAATCTAGAATTATTTAAATGCATTCATACATGTTCCAGTTTAAAAAGGCTTCTTTTTAGCTTGGATTTCAAACATGACTTTTCTTGATTACTGTTGCTAGTGGATTATAGTGTATGATACGCATAAATACCTATCCATCCTGAGAGACTGCTCAAAGGATCTATGGATCCGAGCTCACAAGTCAGTCTTTCTAATATCTCTTGCCTCACTCATCCAATAATAGATATAAAAAAAATTTGCCAGTTTTAACTTGGTTTGCTAAATGAAGAAAGAGCAAGATAGAATGCAGCAGTAGTTTGCTTTGAAACTTTGATCAGAGGCTTTTAATCCCTGTGCCCTTTATTCTCACCTACAGATGTGCAGTGTTGCCTTTGTCAGGGCCGTTGTCTCTGCAGTGACTCACCTGCTGGCGCTTCCGTCTCTTAACAGCCAAGCCATGCCGCTTAATGACACTGTAATCACTGCCATTTACATCTTTACCTCGTGCTGTTTTAGTAAACACTAGAGACTGAAGTAGGGTAATTTTCAGGGAAAAGAGAACCAAAAGTGAGCTTAATGGTGCTTTGATTTTGTTGCTGTTTTTTTTTTTTTCCCCTTGCTTTTGAAGCATCTTTAGCTTTTTAACGTTTCTGGAGTCCCTGTGAAAAATAAGTGTTATCCTGAGCTAAGCATCTTATTTCAGATTCACATTGGTACTTTAATGTCAGGAACAATGCTTAATACTCTGTGTTTCTTCTGAGGGAGAAAATGTTTCAATTTATAGATTGAATTCGTGTTGTCAACGGATACTTTTTTTTTTCCTGTTTCTTTAATTTTCATTTACTCTCCTCCTTAGATCTTTCCCTTGGTTTCTCCTTATCTCAAGCACAATATTGCTTTATCTGCATTTCTAAAAGCTCTTGTGCTTCTTATCCTGTAATTTTGTTTTTGTATGTTCCAGGCCATACTGCAGAGATTAGCAGTGCTAATCCTCTGGTGAAACTAGGCACAGACTCAAAGCTCTTGGATTTTGCTCTTTGACCTCAGACACTTCACAGAGAGGAAGCACTTGGGGTTGTGAAGAATAAACCTCTTTCTAAGGCTGTTTCTTGTTGATGCACAAGAAACAACCCTCAGCTCCATGCAACCCCACAGGGTACCTAACAGTACTGGGATGGGTAGTGTGGCCAGCACAGCCAAGTCTGCACGTGTGTTTTTGGATGATGCCATCTAACCAGTGCCATCCAGACAAGACAATACAGGATCATTTCTGGAAGAGCCTCCACATTTTGTATGCTATCAGGTGGATTGGCTTTCTAGCGAAACTAGAGTCATCTTTCATTCTGATGGAGCTGGCAGCCAGAGTCATGGTCCGTGTATCTGTAGGAGTATGACTGTAAGGAGCCCATAGGTAGGAAAATGCGTTTCAGTCCTTTCCTGTCTCAGACACCCTAAAGAAAATGCAGGTAT
Source organism: Vanellus vanellus (assembly GCF_965231255.1). Classification (NCBI taxonomy): domain Eukaryota; kingdom Metazoa; phylum Chordata; class Aves; order Charadriiformes; family Charadriidae; genus Vanellus; species Vanellus vanellus. The sequence continues at coordinate 17,110,085 of NC_138914.1, read as the reverse complement.
AGATTCAGATTTCAGATCTAAAAAAATGAGTGTTTCAGAGAAAAGTATAATGGGATCATTATACAACATCTGAGATACAGTCAGACTGTTTAAAGCTACAGAAAGCTGTAGTAAAGGGCAGCAGCAAAACATATTATATAATAAAGGAAACGTTCTTCAGCAATGCTGTAAGTGCTGGATCCTCGCTTTTGGCACTCAGCTCTTGCGACTAGTAACGCTCTCTGCTATCTGGCTTTCTGACCTTATGGGGCACTGAGGGAAAAAGCAGAAAGAATGAGTCTTGTACTACAGAGAGTAAATGACTTAACTCAGATGGATGCTAGTGAAACGTACAGAAAGCTGCTAGCTCTCGTCCAGTAGCAGAAGGAAAAGACAGCAGACAAAGGGGAGACTAAAAGGCAACTCCTGTACATCTTTCTACAAGTTTCTCTGATAGCAGAGGAATTTTAAGCCAAAGAAATAGACAGATGTTTTTATATCCATTCCGTACATTGCAGCAGAAAAGGATAAAAGAGGATTAAAAATCCTCTGAGGTCTTCCCATGGAAGCGTTGGGAGGGGAGGGTTGAAGGCTTCCTATGGCTGCAGCCTTTGGGATTCATTTAACTTTTCTGATAAAGTTTTGATGACAGCATTAAGCAGATATTTCTTTAGAGGAAGCTCACTCTTTTTATCTTATGTACAAGAGATTAGATAAATGTACTAGATAAGAGGGTATTTGACATCCTAGGATAAGAGGACCTAGTTCTGATCTAAGTTGCGTAAGGGTACTGCAGGAAGTAAAGTCCTTTGACTTACACCAGTATCATGTCACAAGAGCGCAGTCAGGCCTCCTGTCAGAACTATTTATTTAATGTTCAGGATCACAGCTGAGAAATTTTAGAGGCTTGGGATCTCAGCAGATTTTAAAAGAAGCTCAAACCCGTTATTTGTAACTAGCATATAGGCTGTTTGGCCTGGGGAGGAAGGCTCGATGTTCTCATGTAAAGAAAGAAAAAAACCACAAAAACCTGCAACATTGTACTGAATAGTTCTGCTAGCATCTGGATTCAGTCCGAGTTAACGTGCCATGCAGTGCCATGGCTGAGTATTGTAGTTAGTAAACTGACCTCTGTGTCAGGCCTTCTAGAGGATTTTATACCAAGCTCATCACCACAGTATTTGAACAACCTCCAGAAGTGTACTGAGAAATTAAGATGTTCTTTCAGACTCTTTCCTGGGGAGAGGCATCTTGTTTTGGATGTGGGGACCTTTTGGTTTGCTTTTTATTTATTTTGGTATTGCAACATTTAGCATTTGTTAGGGTCAGGAGCTAAGGCTTACATTCCTGTATTTGGATTTACCATAGAGACAATGGAAAGAGACAAAAAGTTTGCATGAGGCGAACTGAATCCCCTCCTGGAGGTGCTGACTTTAGTCCAATGGCTCTTTAAGGAAATTTGATTGTTAGTATCCAGCATTAAGTGTCCGGTAATAACTATGAGGAATGCTAAGTCTATGGCACGTAACTCTTCAATTCTGTTTGCAAAATTCTTGGTGTTGGAAAAAAAGACACCAAGAATAGTTCCAATAATTTTCAAGAGAGCACAGTTTTGTATCGTTGCTTTGTACCATCAACCTCTTTCGAGTTTTCCACTATGGTGCTCGCAGCTGTGAGGATGTATCTGGATTCCAGCTGCTGTTCAGCATCCAGGCTTTCTTCACACTGATGCTAACACAGAGGAATGATACCTATGCGCTGCTTCCCATCATACTGTAGGCTTTCACCAAGACCAGCTGAAACATTTCCATATGAGCCAAACATCTTGATCCAGTTTAGATTTCTACTTTTTCCTTTCTAGCATTTACATGAGTCATAGAATCATCGAACGGTTAGAGTTGGAAGGGACTTTAAAGATCATCTAGTTCCAGCCCCCCTGCCCTGGCTTGGGACACCTTCCGCTAGACATGAATAATAACAGCACATGTAACAGCAGAGACCATGGCTTATCATTGTCAAAAGTAACAGAATAAGTGTCAGGAATTGACAGCGTGAGTCAAGTTTGACTTGGATATGGTTTTTCATATTGCACACTGCTTACAAGGAATTGGGGATTTGGTATTTCCTTTGGGAAGTCTGGTTCATTAGAATGAAGAGTTTAAAACTCCAGGGAAGAAAAAAGAAACTCATCTTTGTAACTCCACAGCAGTTTACAGCAAAACTCTGAAGTTAAGTGTCTGCTGCATCACACAAGCTTGCTTTGTGAAACGGCTGCTTCAAATTCTGTCATGTTAGGCTGCTCATATGGTTTCTACCTAGGACTGCGTTTGCTCATCTGAATAATGTATCCTTTATCTTATAACCAGCCGCTTGCTTCTGTTAGCACAACTTATTTCTTACCGGGGGATATGTTTTTATTTGTGATAGTTGACTCACACTGGAATTCTGGAAATAATAGACTTTGAAGAAAAGTATTTTGTTTTCCTAATGAATTATGGTTTCCCTGTAGCAAATAGACGATCGTCCTTTAACTTCGAATGCCTCCGCCGACAAAGTAGTCAAGATGACATACCACTCTCTCCTAATTTCCACCATCGCACTGCTTTACCACTTCACTTAATGCAACAGCAGGTAAACACAGAATCTTATTTAACCAATAATGAATTACATCTTTCCAGCTTCTATATTGTACTTCTGACTTCCATTGTTGTTTGACAGTGCTAGGGTATTATGTAGTTTGCCTGTGCCTGACTTCTAGGCCAAGGCTTGTAGCTGCTAGACGTGAGGTGTCTCAAACATCTACCTTCTACAAAACATTGCAAATGAGTAGTTTGCCCCTATGACTCTTTAAGTGTCCGCAAAGAGTCAGGACACCCTAAGGAATTTCGACCAGGACTGCATAACACGGCAACTGTCTCTTAATCCTTACCTATGCAGTTACTCGACTCCATTTGTGAAAATTGGCAAGTACATCTTCTGAGGCTCAGCACCCAGCTCTGACGTGAGCTGGCATCAGAAGATGGCAATATCCATTGCCCAGAGACACCACCCAGAATGCTTGGATAATGCTGACAGCTTCCTATCCTGTCCCTATAGGACAGAAGGAATGTTTCTACACTTTGCTTTCTTTCTTTAATATGTTGTATGAGCAATTATTTTTCTTTATTAATGCTAATACCAAGATTTTGTGCTACAAGTAATAATAGAAAAAATACCATTTTATCCTGTCAATTTACCAATTTCAATCCTGTTCCTCCTTTACACGACCATTAAACATCAGAAAACATTAACTTTGCATAGCTGCTGCCTGAACAATTGGTTTGAGCTAACTGCTGAAATGAGAAATTAGTATGACTGAGCATTTGAAATCACTTACTTCTAAAATTCTTCCCCTTACCAGGTCATGGCCGTTGCAGGTCTGGATTCCAGCAAAGCTCATAAACATTCACCAAGTCGTTCAACGCGTTCCTGGGCCACCCCACCCGCCACCCCTCCCAACAGGGACCGCACTCCATATTACACGCCTCTCATCCAGGTCGACAGGGCTGAATCTACAGAGCATATGAATGGCAGCCTGCCTTCCTTGCACAGGAGCTCTTGGTACACAGATGACCCTGATATCTCCTACCGAACATTTACACCAGCCAATTTAACTGTACCTAATGACTTTAGGCATAAACATAGTGACAAACAGAGGAGTGCAGACAGTTTGGTAGAAGCGGTAAGTATTACAGAAACCTCTGAAGTAGCCAAGAGTGTGTGTTCAGTTTTTGTTAACTGTAAAAAACCATATAATTCAGTCTACATTATCTCTCTGAAAATGCGGTATTTTCAGTTTCAAAGCCCAAAACAGGGGAACTTACTGGTAGTTGTCATGGAGTAAAGGATTTCTGCTGAATCAAAATCTTAACATTAGTGTGTCAGAGAACTGGAGGGATTTCAAAGAGATTTGAAATTCAATTTAAGTTTTCTAGATAAGGCTCAGTTACGAAGTGTCCTTCCACAATGGCTGATAGGGAAGAGCTGATGCATATGCCTGTTCTCTCTGTTGTTTCTATAGAAATACATCACCATTTTTGCAGTAACCTGAATAAAAGAACAAGAGGTCTATGAGTCAGTGTACTAAGTGCAGAGGATTGATTTGTAGGTGTACTAAAGAATGTTAAGAATTCCTTTTTATATTAAAAAAAATTGAAGATAAAGAGTATATAGCAGTTCTGAATCAGAGTTACTGTTCTTGCTTCCATCTATCACTTCCTTTCCATTGCTATGAGCTAAACAATATACTTTGTTAAATTTTATTTGCAGATGGGACTTCATCTTTCTTCCTTGTACGCTAAAGTACCAAGAATATATCTATAATTCTGTGTTTCAGGCAGTTGTTCTAACTGCACCATTTACGATACATTAACAGTTGTCTTTAGCGTATCAGCCTGATGATTGCTGTTTATCACAGACTACTCCAAAATTTCTAAAGAGAACAGTCAGATGTACTGCATTATCAGTTGCATTGTCACATAACTGATACAGTGGGGTTTGGAGCCATTTGAGTGTTCTTTACACAGGCAGTTTTGCTGTGGGTTGCAGTAGTGATTCAGCATGGGGTTTTTAGTATCTTCCACAAATGAGAAATGTTGCTATGACCTGTCTGTTCTTTTCTAATTCCACTGTGCATCCCATTCTCTCCCCTCCATCTGCCAGGTACTTATATCTGAAGGCCTAGGAAGGTATGCAAAGGACCCTAAATTTGTCTCAGCTACAAAACATGAGATTGCCGATGCATGTGACATGACTATTGATGAGATGGAAAGTGCAGCAAGTAATCTTCTCAATGGAAATATTAGCAATGGGACCAATGGGGATATGTTTCCCATTTTAAGCAGACAAGATTATGAACTTCAAGATTTTGGTCCTGGCTACAGTGATGAAGAACCAGAAACAGGACGATATGAAGAAGATTTAGCTGATGAAATGATATGCATTACGAGTTTATAGTATTTAACATGGAAAATTATTTTAATAACAGAAAAAGTGCCTCATAGTTTAAAGATGCTAGGCACTAGCTGGAGTAAATAACCAATCAAGTTTTGTACAAGTGATGTCACACCTCAAGGAAGCCATAACTAATAAATTTGTTATCTCCAGGTTGCCGAAATGTGATCAGAGCTGCAGTATGTCAAGTCTCCTCCCACAGAATCTTCAGTTCCTCTGTAGGAATAAGGTTATTTTGAAACCAAGCAGATTGTGACAATCAGTTTTTTGAGGGCTAGAGTGGGATTCTGAGCTGTAATATCTTGCCTGTCTTTCAGCCTTGAGCTGCTGTCCTTCCTAGTGGAGCAGGATTTTGTCAATGAAAATGTCTGTGTAAGTCTGGCACAAAATTGTGTGGGAAATAGCAACATGAGACGAGTGATGACAACCAATAATGTCATTACCTCAGTACTCGATAGCATATCAGCTACACATTGCATATCCATTCTAACGTTGTTTTCAAACTTGCCTCCTGATTTCTTTTCTTAATGCTCTTCTAAAACACAGTTTGTCATGCTGTTAGAGATCATTGGAAAAAGAAGTTATATAAAGAATAATCTGTCATATGTAACACCAGTTTACATAGGAAAATATCATTCAGATAGTCTGTTTTATGACTATCACGTTAAGGGCAAAATATACTGGAATAATTGCATTCTTACTAATGCACTTGCAACCAGGTTATAGTAGAATTAGATAAGATAGTTTGCTAAAAATTATATAGTAGAAATTATTGTAAATTAATTGTAATATACAATGATTTGTATTTGTAAAGAGATGTTCTATATTTTGTAATTATTGTACCGTAATTGAACTGCAGCAATATTTATGGACCCTAATTATTGTAACTCTCCACAGAATTCTAGATATAAGTATTTTTACTTGGAATATATAGATCTATAGCATAAATATTTAAATAGAGCCACCTCTCAGTGTAAATCTCTTTTTGGGATAAAATGTCAAGTTGGAACTTGGCAACAGACAGATTTTTTTTTTTTTTTTTTAATAATTGAGTCAAATTAATCTCTCTGCATAAGGGATGCACAGTTGACTATTTACAGTCTTATACTCGGAAAGGTAAAAAAGTTATTTTAACTTTTTTGATGAAAAAATAAGCTGTAATTTTATTTTTGTATTAATCCCATGCTAAAAATTAATATTTAAAGCATTAAAAAATTGGCAAGTTCATGCCAGGATATTACTGGTTATGAGACAATTAGTTTTGACAAATTATATTACTTACATACCCTACTTTGATAGGAATCATGTTGGGCAGAAAATATTTCACAGGTAAACGAAAATGTTTTATTTCAGTACTACTTACTCTGCTTGGAAAGAAATGAAATATGGTAAAATGATTATTCACAGAACCAAAACCCTTGACTATACAAGAAGTATGCTATTTTATTGCCTCTACCTTTCTGTTGTTCTATGTGTACTATTTCAAAGATTTATTTTTATGCAATCAAGAGAGGGCTTAGATATTGTTCACAATGCAGTAAACCCTGAAATGACTTTGAGGCTAATACAACCTTGGAGGAAAATCAAAAAATACTGAAAGCTACTGTCTATTTTGTTAGCACTGGATAACAATGACTTGTTCTAACAAGTTACCTTATCAGGTTTTACCTGTAGTTCATACGATAGATAGCAATCCAGTTCACATTTTTACAAATGTGATGTTTAAAACATGTCAATAAACATTTTGTACATAATGACAGTTTCCTATGAATAGCTTACAGACCTCCTCTGAAATCATTCTTATTTCAAATGCCAGGATAAGGTTTGTAAATTATTTCTTGACCTACATCATTTTGTATAAAAACAAATGCAAAATGTTCTTCAAAATAAAACTGTGTAATAATTTTATTATACTTGGGACTCCTTTTACTAATAGTTTTTCACCAGGAAGCTCCAAAAGTTAAATTCTGTTTGCACTGTTTGAAGAATGGGAGGGAATGTGTGGAATATAGTCATCAGTCTACGCTATCGTAGTGTGCAAGTCTTTTATGAATGATTGCTGTTAACCAGAAAGAAATGAAGTGATTGGGATATCCATATGAAAAAGGATACTATTACTCCCCTGCTATCTAGGGAATTACTACTTCCTAGATACAGATCTATGGAAAAAATTAGGAAAATGTGACTACAATGCCCTAAAGTGTCAAATCTTTCATGCTTGTCTGCCAGGAAACACTTGGGTAGGTCACCCAGCAGTAGTCACTTTGTTACACTTTCCCAGAATACAGAAACTTTAGGAGACCAAAATGGAGCTTTCCAGATCTGATATCACTGTGAAATAACAATGAGTAGTTTTCAAAGTGCCACTTACTGTGGTATACCCACTCCTGAAAACCGCCTTAAAGGTAACTGGAGTTAAACATTAAAAAAAAAAAAAGGGGGGGGGGGGGGGGGGTGACGGGGAGGAAATTTGGCAGATTGATCTGACTGACAATTTTTTTTTTTAATTAATCATTTATCCAAGAAGACAAAACAATATGCTGACTTCACTGTATTTTCTTGCTTGTGTGGTTAGTCCTTAGCTTTCAGTAGTCTGAGACTCTTTAGAGCAGATATGCTATTTTATGAGAAAACAGTCCTTACAAAAACAAATAATGAAGCAAATTTAGTTACAGACCATGTTCTATATAGTTAATGGTTTAAGGGAAAACATATATATGGATACATAGAATACCTGTTCAGTTTTATTACAGAAGTATATGGAAAAAAAGTAATCAGTATATGCACAACTACATGGTAACTGGCACCCTTAGAATACTACCAATCATATTAATTACTCAATACAGAAAAACTAGAAGTTATCTCACCAATTAAAGCATATTTCATGAATTTCCAGATTTGTTTATAAATGTATGTAATGACAGAAAACATTAGTAAAGAATTAAACAAAGCTAACTCTTTTACAGTGAAGTAAATTTACTGAAAAAGTGAATATATAAAATGCATTCATATTTGAACAGTGTCTTTTCTTGGAGCTTTGATGACAAAATTAGAAACTAAAAACTATAATACTGTAATAAGATATGCTTGTGTTGTCTCTACAATAACTCTTCATTTAAACTATAATTTTAAAAAAATGCATAAATGCTTTTATTATTTCTCAAAATATGTTTCTATGTTTATTTTATAGGAAATGCTTGTTCCAAGCCCACTTTCCAGTTTTGTGGTGTTTATATAGCTGCCTCATGTGGTTGCAGACTAATTGAAATCAGACACTTGGAAAGGATTTTAAGCTGTAGAAACATCAAATGTTCTGGTGTACAAAACCTCGAGCGGCCTTACATAAATTAAATATAATGCAGTTTTATAAATACTGCTATTTTCTGTTGCTTTTAAAAAGCACTTCTCATACTAAAGCAACTTGAACTGAAACGTGTAGAAAAGAAACATTTTTTTAGTCACTTTTCTTTCTTAATCTCATTGTCCCCAGCCAGAGACCTCCAACTGTGTCAGCAGCATCTGCAGCAAGCTATTATCATGGAAATGCTGGTGTTCTTACTCGCTGTACCACTGCTGGTTCAAGCCATGCTGGCAGGTCTAGTAACTTCCAAATTCTTATATCAAACAGCTTTTACAGTTAACTGGTTTTGAATAACATAATGTAGTATCATCAGTGCATTTACAGCAAAATTTATATCTGGGTAGAACTGGGAATAATATTCAATTATACACTGTGTTATTTTGTAAGTAAAACTCTTGAATTTTTAGCCTGTGCTCTGCAATCCAATAAGGTGCTAAAGCTGGTTAATTTTAGCTAGCAGACTGCCAGTGCTCCACAGACCATGTTAGAATATCTTGTACCTGTTCTAAGCATCCCTTAGCAGACTCGGCTCTGCCAGAAGTAAGAACAATTTTACCAGGAATTCAGTATCAGCAACCAGACAATGCAGGAGAAACTCAGGGTAGCTAGATGTTACCTAAAGATTTCCCCAGGGCAACAAAACTTTCAGATACCTGTGCTATTTCTTTAGCACTGCATCAAAGGAATGTCATGAACTGCCTCAACATTCTATAGCAGTGAGGCCTAAATTAATAAACCAACTGCAGTTCACAGCAATGAAAATGTTTAGAAGGAGAGGAATTTGCAAGGTGTCTATATGTATGCTTAGAACTGCAAGAAAAGATGATGTTTCAGAAGAAATGCCCAATTATCGGATTGCACAATGCAGCAATGTGTACCTGAACATGACACACATGCAGTTTGGCACGTGTATCTAACCTTACTGTTTCCTCATCTTTTAGAGCTTGACATAGCTGAGGATAGCTCTGTGCGTGTTCAGTAGTTACGTCAGACAGTGGCTAGTTAATCCTCTGTAGTTGCATAATAACAATTCCCGTCTTGCATGCCTAGAGTGGAAACCCACGATGTAAATCTGCAAATGCAGGAACTTCAGTATTCCGTCTTTCCAAATTGCTTCCCCTTGCAACTGCACAGAACTGTGGTAAGTCTCACCAGTATATATTATTCTGAGAATCCTAATATTTTGTATTCCAAATGATGCTGAGATACCTGCTGAATAGCTTTAAATGAAAATCTCAAAAGTACAGGTGCTGAATAAAAACTATTTGCCATACGAAGGCACACCATACACAGTTCATGCTTTCCCTAAATGCAGAGTTGCATCGGATGAACTATCTGACTAACACAGCTAATCAATCACCTACGACTTAAAATATTCTTGCTCTTCCCCTCATTCCAAAAGAATGCATCACACAGAGAAAGGGTTTACCTGAATCTTTTTGGAGCAGAATTCACTGCTATCATCTTCCATCTTCAGTATTTGTTTGTCTTTACGCAGATATTGTAATGAATTAAGTCCTTTTCTCAGTTAGCAGCAGGGCTTCCAACCACTGCCTTACAGCAAGCGGCACCAGGTAGAAGTAGCTGCCTTAAACATCTGCAGTTGTCCCTCTAGCCAACATCTGAGTCAGCAAGATTTTTTTTTTTTACAATCTGCTCAAATGGTGTAAAATTCCATTTTTTCTGAAAAAAAAAAAAGAAGTTTATTCTGTTTACCACAAGTCCTAAGCAATCTTAGGCTACAGCAGCTTTTACTTTATAATTTGACAGCTGCTTAGTCAGAAGTTATTTTGGAATACTTAATAAATCCAAATGATTCAATGGGTTCAATTTCATTCAATGAGTTCAGTTTCTTTAGGTTTGGGTGTATTTTTAAAATCAGTACCTCAAAGTTAGATTGACACAGAAAACAGCTGTGAAGGATAATGTATCATGCATTGCACATCTGAATTTAGTAAAACAAAGATTTAAGTCCTAACTAAAATATAGCATCGGTTCACTGAATAAGTTATTCGCCTTCTAATTTAAAAAAATTTCTTCCTGTATCATCAATACCTGACCTTATGCAGTTATTTTGAGTAACCCTTCATTTTAAATCTACCTTGGCTGTAATTTTTTTAATAAAATTTGAGTGATAGTAAGGCAGCATTCAGAATATTTGCCGAGAAGTATCTTTTGCAAGCTCATCTTTGAGGAAAGACCAGTAACTTTAAGGACATTACAGGAAGTGCAGATCTCTTACTGTGCTAAATGATAAAGTGGTACAACTAAATCAGCTTAAGCTGTGAACGGAATTCTACTAAGCTCCTTGGGGAAAAAAGCAAGGAGAAATTCCAGTTTTCCAGTATATTTTTATAAATATCAGCTTCTGTTCTCCTTTTTCCAAAAAATAAGTTTCTGATAAATACAATGTAGCTCTTCTGTCTGAATACTACACTGTTATGACTGCTAAGTATGGTGAAATCTGACTTTAAGTGAGGATTTGTAAATTCTGCATTCCTCTCATAAAAAACTACATTTGACAAATTCCAGCTGCACGCAGGTTCCTCTCTCTCCTATGAATTCTGATACATACTACTTTGGCCTGTGAATTTGAAATTGTATAAATGCTTACATTTGCCTAACCATTCTTTGCAGGATGTGGGGATTACTGACTAGCTGTTATCCTGGATAACGCTCTCCCAGCAGTTAAAATCCTTTTTTTAAATAACAAGGCATACCATAATGATTTTCAAAATAGCACACATTAATCTCTTCCATTCCTCATGCAATTGCATAGTATTTGTGGCTTATGTGCACAACTGTCTTGTCATTTAGAAATAGCTTCTCTTCAACAAAAAAATTTGAATTGTACCACAAAAGGTCATGTTAAATAAACAGCTTAAGCCAACCGATTAAAAAAATGAATAGGTATATAAGAATGAATAGGTATATAAAGAATATAAGAGAATGGTTCGAATTAATAGTTGCTTTAATAGGATATGTTGTTTTGCTTGGTATTTATTTAGTTGGCATGTTTAGTATGAGATACCAACATGCTGATGAAAGCCTAAGTGAAAAAATGTGAAAGGGTGAGAGGGTTTGTTTATCTCTGTGTTTCCAAGGTCTTGGGCTTATATACAGGAACATTTTTCTCCTGAAGCGATGGGAGGCCCTTAATTATATCTGCAGCTTTCTCTGCTATCATAACAGTTGGGGCATTCAAATTTCCACTGACAACACTGGGCATTATTGAAGCATCTACTACTCTCAAGTTTTCAACGCCAATTACTTTTGTTTGGGGATCAACTACAGCAGAGCTATCTGAAAGCTGACCCATTTTACAGGTGCAGGAAGGATGATAAGCACTATCAGCCTTCTGCCTTATGAAAGCATCTATTTCTTTGTCAGACTGAACATGTTTTCCTGGTAGAATTTCAGGCCCACGAAATTTTTCAAAAGCTTTCTGAGCAAAGATCTCTCTGCTCAACTTGACACACTGGCGGAATTCCCAAATATCTCTTTCTGTAGGGAGAGAAAATAAGAAAACTGTAAGTACAATCTTGATTTAGTAACACATACAGAATGTTTAATAGAAAAAAATAGCATCAAAGAAAAAAGGCTGGAGGAAAGTCTCTCACTTATTGCTGAAAGCCATAATAAAGTAGGATATTTTTCAAAGTCACAGGTAATTACATTCACTGTGAACAGAACTGTAACTTACATTGCACAATCCCAAAAGGGAATAGGTGAGCTATGAAGAACTGCTCTTTATTTCGCTATACCCACTGTCTAGCCAAGGACACTAGTCCCAGCACAAAGCAGCACACAAGATCCATTCCTTCACAAGCAGAGGAAGGGATGAAATAAACAGCATGATGCAGCAAACACGAAGAACTCTGACTGCATTCCCAACAGGGAATTCTTTTTGGTTTATACAGTGCTTTGCACAATGGCCTCTTTTGATACTGACTTTTATAAATAAGAAATAAATAACAATGCAGCAACTAGCACTTCTGAACTGGTGTTGGGTAGATACGAAAATCTGCTACTGAAACAGGCAGGGAATAAGCTGACAGAGCAAGGAGAGGCTGCATTTACCTGTTGACAAGTAGTTAGGCTCAATGATAGGATGCTCATTTGGGTCTGTACTCTTCAGTTTTACCCAGCCCACACTTGTGCTCCTCATGGGTCCCACGTGGACCTGCAACACCCACACTATACTCGTGACACAATCCTGCCAGACGTATTTCCAAATTCTGTATGGTTTGGGTGGTTTTTTTTTTGCAATTTGAACAGTCTTTACAAATTAGGCAAACGTAAACGTTAAAGGGAGATACTGGCAAATGCCATTGAACATTTTTCCATTTTATATAAATTTGTTGTAAACATGATATTCCATAAGGGGAAGTGAATATACCTATCATCAACTTACAGCTGTTCTTTTAATTTAAAATACAATCATTCCAATTTAGCAGCAGCACAGCATTCAAATGCAATTAGCGATCAGACCACATGACTATCATCGCTGAAGAAAAGAGATTAGCAAGAAAAAACATGTATATTCAGTGACACGACACCAGCATTAGCACAGACTTTTGGATCAAGATCATAGTCTAAAAATGGGGCTTGGATTTTTGCCAATGAATAAATGAGTGGCCTCAAACATTCTCACTTAAACCTCCGTATAAATGGCAGTGGAACAGGGAACACCTTGTTTTAGTTTTGGACAGCATCTAGCACAATGGTATCCTAATCAATAGCACTATGGTAATTCAGTAATGCAAATAAACAGCTATTCCATACTTGCCTACTTTCCCAGAGATAAAAAGTAACATTATTTTGGTAGCAATATCAAATAACAAGTTGATGTTTTTTCCCTAATGTAGGAGGTTAAGCCAGCTTTTCTGTATTATGCTGAACAAAGTATTTTTCAGTGTATTGCCAAATTATCAGTACTTATAATGGAGTTAAATCCAGTTGGTGTCCAGTAACAAGTAGTATCCCCCAGGGCTCAGTGCTGGGGACAGTTCTCTTTAATACCTTTATCAGTGACCTGGATGAGGGGATCGAGTGCACCCTCAGTAAGTTCGCAGATGACACTAAACTAGACGGGTGTGTTGATCTGCTTGAGGGTAGGATGGCTCTACAGAGGGATCTGGACAGACTGGACCGATGGGCCAGGCCAATGGTATGAGATTCAACAAGGCTAAGTGCCGGGTCCTGCACAATGAGTCACAACAACCCCATGCAGCACTACATGATTGGGGAGGAGTGGCTGGAAAGCTGCCCAGCAGAAAAGGACCTGGGGGTGTTGGTGGACGGACGGCCGAATATGAACCTGCAGTGTGCCCAGGTGGCCAAGAAGGCCAACAGCATCCTAGCCTGCATCAGGAATAGTGTGGTGAGCAGGACTAGGGCAGTGATCGTTCCCCTGTACTCAGCACTGGTGAGGCCCCACCTCGAGTACTGTGTCCAGTTTTGGGCCCCTCACTACAAGAAGGACATTGAGGTGTTGGAGCGTGTCTAGGGAAGGGCTACAGAGCTGGTGAGGGGTCTGGAGGACAAGTCTTGTGAGGAACGATTGAGGGAACTGGGGTTGTTTAGCCTGAAGAAGAGGAGGCTGAGGGGAGACCTTATCACCCTCTACAACTACCTGAAGGGAGGTTGTAGAGAGATGGGAGCTGACCTCTTCTCCCTGGTGACAAGTGATAGGACAAGAGGAAATGGGTTCAAGTTATGTCAGGGGAGGTTTAGATTGAATATTAGGAAACACTTTTTCACTGAAAGGGTTATTAAACATTGGAATAGGCTGCCCAAGGGAGGTGGTGGATTCATCATCCCTGGAGTTGTTTAAAGAAAGGGTAGATGTGGTACTTAGGGACATGGTTTAGAAGTGGTTTTGTCAAGGTAGGTTAATGGTTGGACTTGATCTTAAAGGTCCCTTCCAACCTCAGCAATTCTATGATTCTACAATAGAGCATAAGCCTCCTTGCTAATCACTACAGAACATTACTGGAATACATTCTTCAACAAAAATTTACCTGGTAAGCTTCCATTGTGGAAGCAACCCGACCGTGATCAATCACCTGAGAAGGGAGAAAGTGGAACTGAATGTCAGGGTGAGGAACCCCTGGTTCACTTCGGATAAACCCACCAGATTCTAAGTGGGCAGTTGCTCCCTCACCTAGAGAGTGTAAATGAACAGAAAATGCCATTAAAAGACCTCTGAAAAGCAAGAAATCCACTTCTTCTTAACCCTCAGTTTCACTACTATGAATAAGTCATACGTACAGTGGAAATCGCAAGGTACGTAAATCCATTATGAAGAGCACGTAATTTAATGCATTACTTTCATCTGCTTTCATCACTAGACAAATGTAAGTATGCATAACTTTGGAAATCCCACTTATTTGAGAGAAGGACGTTACAGTTATCTCAGTGTAACTGGCAGGCCAAGGGTCTAACTCCAGAGGCAGATTTGGTCCCAGGACCCTAAGAGGTGTGGAGAGAACCCCCTGCAGCATCCTGATATTACTGCACTACACGTTCCATGACATGCAATATAGTTATCCCATCAGTCACATGTAACAGGCAGAGCCATCCTCAGTGTCTACCCTGAAGGGGAACAATGAAGACCCTGCTATGCCTCCTATATTATATGTTTTCATATCTGTTTAAACCCATGAGTCAGCCCTCAATATTTATTTGTATGGGAAAAAGCCACACATACCCAGCCGTAAGTTGTCAACTACTAACATGATAATTCAGCAAGTGATGAAGCCCTCAAATTTAGACAAACTATTTTACTGATTTCAAGGACTACTTTTACAGATTCTTTTTAAAGTACAACTTAAAGCTGGATTACTGTAAAACAAGTGTGCCATTTTAACAAAAGTCACTTCAGATTTACACGCAAGCCTAAAGGGTTCTAATCAGAGTAACAAACTAATTATTTTGGGGCAATTATACAGAAAACTTAATTCAGCTCAACCATATGTTTTTATTGACGCAGAATCTATTTCAAATAGATTTTTTTCTCAATGTTTTTACAACATCTTTTCTCAGTGACACCAAGATTTTTAAATGTAGTTTCTCCTAAACTGAGAGAGATATAATAATGTTAAAAAACAGTGTATAGAATCCTCCCTTATTACCTAAGATATAACAACTGTTCTAAAAGATTCCAATTTAGAAAAAAATAAATAGTTCAAGACAATTTGCAAGCTCCAGTTATTTGCCAGGACATGAAAAAAATTATATATTCAGACTCCCAGACTTGGAAATTAATAGATAAAAGGCTGCAACAATCCTAAAGCTATCGATGGTAGAATGATTGCATACTTTGTTTCATACCTGTAAACTTCCAGAGCCATTCTAGACCAATCCGCACCATGTTAATTGGCTTTTGCGCATTATACAGAGTAATAGGTTTGGTGCACTTTTGCTGAACATACACTTCTAAATGATCTTGAAGGTTCTGGCCTACTCCTGGGGGGGAGTAGAAAGGGGGAGGAAGGAGAAGAAAGGAAGGGAAAAAAAGTTATTTCACACAGAACAATTATACACAACAACCAAAAACCAGCATAAATGGGAACTAAACTAACCTCTTAGAAGGGCAGTGATGACCAAGACCAAGACCATGAATTATATCTGCCTTTTGCTCATGACAGAATAAGGTATTACATAAACATAGCACAACGAGAATGAAAATAGAAAGTTAAATGGCAGACATATCACTTGTTCTAAAATTGCCAGATATGACTTCTAAATACAGTACTAGCTTTTCCAGTTTAAAGGAAAAGTTCATGTTATTCCTTCTGTCTTTGAATATATACAACAGTGGGAGTTCATACAATCTGTTGTGGATCAAAATTCATTCAAAATTCTAAATAAGTATGCTGCTTTAAAAGTACTCAATGGCATTTTTCAGAAAGGCATTTTTCACTATCAAATGTAGTGAAGAAAGTGTAGGAGTTTATTGCTCAGTTCTAAAATCCATGCGTGTTTCCACTGATTTGTAACACTTGATTTCAGTCCACACAATCTGACATAAAGACAACTGAATTTCATGGATTTGTTTCATTTAATAGTCTTTGAATTGCATCCATAGGAAGATGTAAGGTTAAAAGAAATAATAAAATTACCAGGAAGATGGCAAACAACAGGGATCCCCAGTTTTTTTAGATCATCTGCATTGCCAATCCCAGACAACATAAGCAGTTGTGGAGAATTTATGGCACCTCCACTTAAAATAACTTCTTTACTGGCAAAAGCCTAAAAGGAAACGAGCACAAAAGTCCTAGCATTATTCAGCCTGATCTGAATGCAAGCAACGTCAAGAGCTTCTGTTCAGGTATGCTCTTCTGGTGCAGATTAGACACCTTTCCCTCATATTTTTTTCATTCTAAATGTATTCCTATCTTGCCAGAAGTTTATACAGAGAAAAATGATCAAGCTGTCACTGATATTTTCTGTATTTATTCCCATGTTTACAATCCGTTCAAACTGTATGGCACACAAACATTCAGCTCAGCCAGTACCGTGGCTGCCAATAAACTCCTGTGCTACTTGCCAGGAAAAAAGTACCTATGACGCTTGGATCAGTCAGCTAAGCATCTCTTCAATTTTCAGTGACAGTTTGTAAATTAAAACTGAAATGCCTACAGAAGATTTTTAATTCAGAGACATGCTAGCTCAGCTTTTGGACTAGATGATCTCTAGGGGTCCCTTCCAACTCTGATAATTCTGTGATAATTCTGAAAAATGCTCAAGAGTTTATTTTCTTAATTGAACCAAGACCAATGTGTAGTTTCTTATCTCACTGTAGTCCTCAGAAGCCCCTCAGCCACTAAAACACTAGCAAGAAGGCCCTGACTGCAGGCATACATATAATTCTGTTTTGCTGACAGACTTTTCATCAGTTTGAGTCTGAGCCCAGAGCTGGTCACGATATCAGCTGCTAAACTATTCCTCCATCTTTGACTCAGTTTTCTGTGCTGGATAGTTCTTTTTCTAGAACTTTCTCTGCAAGTATTTTTGGCACGTCATCTTTCCAAGGATTTTTGCCCCAAAATATTCTCATTTAGCAAAACCAAAATCATTGTGTCATTTGTATCTGGGGGCTACCTCTTCCCTGTTGCCACATCTCTTAAATTTAGGATCAGAACTACACCCAACCCTTAGTGCTTTTCACTGTTAAAAGTGAAAACTGTGTGGAGAAAGAAAATATTGATACTCCCCTCCTTCTCCCTTTACTCTTTGAAAAAGGATGATGTGGGTGAACCCAACCTTGTTCAAACTATTCCTTTGTATTCTAATGAGCTGGCTCATGAACACACACACATTGGATGCACTACATCCTCCCTAGTCGCACATATGTTGCCTGTTGAATTCTAAGATACCTTTTGTATACAAACTGAGTTAGGCAATTGATTACAAACTGAATGGTACCTCTTGCATATTAGAAAAAAAAAAATATTCAAGATTCACCTGTCCTTATGAAAGAACAACTGCACCAAAGAAGAAACAAAAAATTACCAACAATTTATATTTAATGCAAATTCTAATACTACCTAAGCTAGTCCCATGTTATCATAGAATGGTTTAGGTTGGGAAGGACCTTGAAGATCATCGAGTTCCAACCCCCCTGCCATAGGCAGGGACACCTCCCACTAGACCAGGTTGCCCAAGGCCACGTCCAGCCTGGCCTTGAACAGCTCTAGGGATGGGGCCTCAACAACCACTCTGTGTATTTTAAACTAATACACATTTGCAAAAGTAATACTATATTTATTTGTGAATTCTAATATAACAGTGTGGCCACAGTGAGGAAAAAAAAGATGAGGCACACGATTGTGCCCCAAACTTCCTCTCATTAGCAAGCAAAAACTGCAAGGGTTCAAGGAAACGTACCTGGTATTACTCGACTGCATTCTTCACTTTCGTAGAATGTAAGGTGCTATCATGAGTAGCTGCTTGTTTTTACTTTAGATGAAACATTTAGCTTCTAAAGCAACATTTAAAAGTAATATTTTTTCCTGTAGTACGGTGAAGCATTAACAGATTAGCATGGAGTGCATATTAACTTGTAGTAATCCTATCCTTTTTGAATGACGCCTCAGCTGTACAGAACGATGGTGAATGAGATTGCTGCTAGTAATAAGATCAAAATGTAGTAAGAAGATAAATTTTGATAAATTGTTTCCACAGTATTTTTCTGATATTGCTGACAGATAGCCACTGCTGATATTTCTTATTCATTCTTGTCTCTGGGCAATCACTCCTATGTTAAGACGAATACACAGCATATCTGTGACTGCGGAATCAATACGTAGATCTGTATTTTGCATGTTACACAAATATAACTTGTTTGTATTTTCTATGGTACACACCGAACTGGTGCCAGTTTGTTCCAGGTAGCTTTCAAATGATGCTTGTTTGGTCTACACACACTGCACAGTCAGCACCGTAGTTATTCCTAGCCCATATACAATCTTTCAATGTGCTTAAGGCTAGCATGCAAAGAGGAAAAACTGACTTTAAAACTTTTTTCTATGGGTTATTTAGTTTATGATACATTAAAAATATGTTTCCCCTTTAAATACAGTTTTCTGCCTGACTCTGAACTCAGAAACCCCAGGAATGTTCAGTCTACTTTCCCTACTTTTGTCAGAGGGCTCACTGGAGTCCTGGGAGCTCTCTGGGGCCCCAATGTCTACTGAAATAACAATTAAGTCTTTCCACTGGTTTGAACAGGTTTTGAATCATGCTTGAATCGGGTTTTGATGAACTTTTAACTTTTACTGACGTAAAAGAGATCCTACCTAAAAAAGACTGTAAAACTGAAAATGCTTTAATGTAATCAAGTGTCTCATCTTGATGTTCATAATGTAATAAAATCATTAGCTTTTTCAACCTGACAGGTATAAAATTTTCCAGAAATTAAAAGCAGACAAGTCCTGCAATTTTAATATTGCAAGGGGCGGGGGGGGGGGAAGAAGGGAAATACTTTAAAGGTGTACTTTTTATGATATATGCTATAAATATATATAATTCACTATGTGTAATTCATACATGTATTAATATGTATGAAGATTCATAGCAATTACAGAATTTTGCAATTAAAGTGGTCCAGTATTCAGAAAGCCTTTGATCATATATAATTAGTTTTACCAGACTTTCTTCAACAAATTAATCTTGATAATGGCACAAGAACAGCAAGTAGAGACACTGTTTTTGCAAGCATTTAGTAGCTCATGAAATCAATTAAATTTTCTGCGACTTCTGTTTTATATTGTTAATGATAATCATTTTAGCAATCCATTTAGAAAACAACAGATTTGATCTGCACATTAGAAAATGAAAGAAGAGTTTCTTTATATTGCATTTTAACTTTTAGCAGGTGTTCAAGTCACAGAACACTTGTCTGTTGTCTTGTAAGCCTTACTGAACTCAAACCATCAACATTTGTACTGTCCTCTGTTTAGGATATTGCTATTACAATTTTTAATTGTTTTATAATTGTTTGTGACTAAATAACTGAATTTATTAACCTACAAATCCTTTTTAGGCAATTTTCTAGTTACATACTCCATAATCAGCTGTAATATTAAAGAGTTAAGGGAAATTAAAATGGTTTAGATCTTACAGAAGTCAAGGGATCGAAAGCTGCATAAAATGAACTGTTTATCCACTGAGATAAGTTTTAATGGCAATGCAAGCTTCCTGCGACATGACGACATGTACAGTGGAAGTTGGACTGAGACTGAAAAATACTCATTCTACAACCAACCATAAGGAACATTTCATTGTTACGTTTCATCATTACTATCCCAAAACTCAATACATAGTGGCAATGTAGAAGAGAATGACTCATTATTTATCCCTTGAGCCATTCAGATTTCAGTATCTTTTACAGAATTTCCAATCCCAGAACAGCATTTTCAGAATTGTTTTTCAGAAACATCAGCGTGTCAGCACACTAGTCAATACACGGAGACAGTGCATGATTGCACCATAGGTTCCAGCCACCTTACACAACACTCTTGCATAACATCAAGTTATGGCTTGTGCCCTCAATACTGAGAGATGGAAAGATAATGGAGATGTTAATCTCTAAATCGATACAGTTGAAATATTACCTACTGTAAAATAACTGACAAGGAATCATATACTGGAAGAGACAACAACAGAGCATCAGAAAAGCAGGCATTTTGCATAGTAAAGCGCCACTTTTAGTAAAAGTTTGTTTTAAAATAAAAATTTTAGTTTGCTTTGACTCATACCTTTCTTACTGGAAAATAAAAATCTCTTACCTTTTCCCTTTTCCCATTTTTCACATACTCAACACCAATGGATTTTGTTCCTTGAAACAAGATTTTTGTTACAAGTGTCTTCTCTGCAACTGACAAATTTGGGCGTGATATGGCTGGGCGAAGGTAAGCGCTAGCTGTGCTCCATCTTTGACCTGCAATGTATATTTACATTAAACATCAAAATAGTCATGCTCAGTATTCTTCAAGATTTTGGCCAATAACCATCAGGATGTTTACAGAGGGAAAGCCTTCATAGTTTGTAGAGTTCAAGGCAAATGTGATTTGATATAATAACTAAAGATTCTATTTTAACAAAACAAATTTCACAATGACATACTGAAAACCTGTTCTCCTTCCCAAATTTAACTATGAATCAAGACTTGCAATTTTCAATGAAACACACACTAGATGTGTCTGTGCCTTCTTAAAATAGGGCAAGCCACTGTTAAACGAACAGGGTGTAAACTGCCATAGCTGTTCAGTAATCTAAACAAGCAAATGGCATTCAGTGCAGATTATATGTCCATATTCCAAAATTACTTATTATTATTCAAAAAGTACCACTGGTGGGTCAGAAATACCAATTACTTAAGGATCACTTTATGACTTACCTTGGTGTACAGTCATGTCCATCCAGCCAAATCCTTCTTGCTGATAGCCATTCATATCATCTGTGAAGGGATACCCAGCTTGCTGGGTTGCCTCCAGGAATGCATGATGAAGAGGATGGTTTGTTTTCCCTCTTGACACATACAGGGGTCCATTTCCACCTCTGTACTGATCTGGCCCCAGTTCATGTGTCTGTGCCTTCTTAAAATAGGGCAAGCAATGTTCATAGTCCCATCCTATAGCCCCTTCCCTGCTCCATCGATTATAATCTTCTGCGTGCCCACGAATGTATACCATAGCATTGAGAGAAGAGGAGCCACCCCACACTCTTCCTCGGGGCCAGTACATAATTCGGTTATCCATATGCTTTTGTGATGTTGTGTGGTAATACCAGTTATATTTCTCATCACAGAGGTTGTATGTTAATGCAGCAGGCATATGAATCTTCCACATCAGTCTTTTACTACCTAGAAGGGTATCTTTAGGGCCTGCTTCCAAAAGTAGTACAGTACTGAGAGGGTCTTCAGTCAACCTGTTGGCTAATACACACCCTGCTGATCCAGCTCCAACAATGACATAAGTGTAAGGCTTTGCCTTTTCAGAACTAAGTTGAGATGATGTACGTGAAATTTTTAATCGCTGTTCATTGATGCCCAATATGTTCTTTAATATGTGTGCTTTAAACAGAGTTCCTGTTACTTTGTGCATCTGATTCACAGGACTGCAACATTTAACTCCTTTCACCAAGTATGACATATTTACTGATGGTATCACTCTTGCAGAATTTCTAACAAAAATCCAGTGTTTCACCCTAGAAAAACAAGCAAACAAAAATCCTAATTAAGATGTAAGCACTAATACAGTGCATGACGTCCAAAATGTCAGTCATTTTCAGGTAAAACTGGTATACTTTACCCATTCTCACTATCCAAAAGCTTAACAACAATGTCAATAAAACAATAAACATTTAGTCTGAAACTTGCCATCTTATTATTCTTTTAAGGCAGTCTATCCACCAAATCAAGTGGCACATTATTTTGCATTATATGCAGCCTGATTTTGATTTGCTTCTTGTTCCCAAGATAGATACATGAAGCACATTTTCACATATTTGCCCAAACCATAAAGGATGGAAACCCTTGCTCACCTTGTAGTCTCCATTCATCTGCCTCTAGTAGGTAAGAATTTAAGAAAATCAACAATTTCATAAACTTCTCTGCAAGTTTGTGACAGTTAGTGATACCGCAGAGCGAATTCACGACAATGGAAATTATGAGTATGCCCACTGTAGCTTCTGCCAGACAAAATCTAGGACAACATCTCTACAAAACATGTGTAACAGTGAAAAACTGCTGGGTTTTGAGGTCTCTCCTAACATAGGAAAAGCAAAACCTGTTCATCTTGGCTTTCTACCTTATTACTGAAACCAGATCCTGCAGGAGTGCTCTGAGGACAGTTACAGTCTAGTACCACCAGATCCTCAGGCTGAGTAGGAATGGCCACTTTTTTACCTTCAGAAAAGCCTGTCAGCCTTGCAAGCAACACAGGTTTAGCTCTGCGTTGTACGGTTTCAGGTACAGGGACTAAATACAAGACTTTCCCAGCCTGTCTAAGCGTCACAGGTGCTGGTGCAGCTGGCCAGCCTGAAGTGTGTTTCTCTTGTTCTCTGCCCTTGAAACCATTCCTCTCGGTATAAACAATTAGTGAAAATGGATATCCTTGGGTGGTAAATAGTATTTCCCCCTATCCCACAGCTTCTGTCTAAGTTGCCTCATATTTTAGAGACAGCAACTTATCCAGAGGCTGTTACACTGTAATGCACTGTCTACTTGAAAGAGATAAACAAGCTTTCTCCTGGAAATATATTGAATACTGTATTATGTTTGTGAAATCTAATTTTTCAGAAATAAATTAGTTGTTAATGTTGATTTTCATACATTCAGGTTTCATAGTCATCCAACACTTTGTAATATAAGCCCTGTATTTTTGTAAAATGTCTGGGTTTTTTCACTAAAAGAAAACATGTCTTAGTGAATCACTGAAATAATCAGCTTTTTCTTACTAAAAGGTGCAACAGAACTGTATTCATTTTCTTGGCTGAAACTCTACAATGTACAATTTGTCAGAGCACACACAAGCCCTTAAGGCTCAATTCTGTAACAAAATTAGGTGTAGGTTCCTAATAAATGTTAAAAGTCTTCCACATACAACTACATTTATTTACAATTTAATGTACAATTTCACATGCAAAAGTATTTTTTTCCTCTCAGGTAAAGGATGGGAATAAGCATACATCTCTTACTTTTCTCTAAGAAAAACTTGTAATGGGCTGTACAAACCCTCAAACTTCTGGAAAATGAACAACCAACCATGGAGAACAGTTTGCTCTGTTAAAAAAATGGATGCAGGGAATAGGTCTGAGCCCAGTGTTCACACAGCTGATTCTCACATGGCTAATTCAAAATTGATCCCAGCTGAAGGCAGGTTTGTTTTTTACAGGTGGAGAATATTAAAGGATCCTTTCTTGGAAAAAAGGTTTGGCAATTTCCTGTGATGCAGCAGAGGAAGATGGAAAGGTAGAGAGGTTTTTACTTGTTTTGTTTGTGATGAAGAGAGATATAATTCTGAAGCACCTGTGTTTAACCTGCAGAACTGGTGGGTCATAGAACTTTATTGTTTCAGGAATAGCAGATGAGGTTGGTAGAATATGGGCCTGAGCCCAGGCCCTGATAATTTGGGAAAGGTACTTTGTCCTTATAATGTGAGTTATTTCTTTTTTTTTTTTTTTTTTTTGGTGGAGATTCACCATGATGAGTTGAAGTGATCAACCTTACTCCTGAGGAAGTAAACCCTCAGGTTTTGGTACTACAGATGGTCAACGCTTATTATTTAGATAGGTAGGGTTCATAGACTCTGGAACAAGTACTGGCCTGCTTATTTTGGCATGGGGTCTCTAATGCCATCAAGCATTACTGTGCCTCCTAGCCAGAACACTGGCTGCTAAGCCTACAACTGACCTAGCTGTTGGTTGTAAAGAGGGTAGATTCTGCAGAAGCCCTGGAATCATGTTGAGTCTGAAACTGACTTAGTCTAGTAGTGCTGGAGGCTGTAGTTCTACAGCTTGTTACAGTGGCTACTGAGGTCCTGAAAATACTCAAAAGTATCTCAAGTGACAATCCAAAGGCAGCATTGATGTTACAGGACTAAGTACTTGTGTCTTACCTTGTGCCAGAATCCTAATACTGAAGTCTAGACCCTTTTAAAAGCTGATTTGTTAAGAGCCTCTTGCATATGCAGGCTTTGAAATTCATAGGCTAATTCAACCATGTATTGAAGGGGTTGGTATCAAGGACTGAGATCATGAAGTCCTCAAATCAGAACGCGATGATACTTCTCTCTAAAATAACTTATATAGTTCTATAAGCATACATGGTTTATCGCAGTTCAAGTTCTCCTACGGAAGATAGCCTTGTGGAATTTTGCAGGAATCCATCTTTGAAAAAGAGAACTCAGTCAAAAAGTAACTTAATGCATCTTCACTCTCAACTTACCCTTAGTTTTATCTTGCCCTTTTGCCAGGAAGAACTTATAACCTGTGCAGTGTTCCAAAAAAATGTATTTCAGCAAGAATGTGTTCTTTACAGTAACTGCAAAATCAAGTTGTTATCCTAATAGGCAGAGTCATCTAAAACTGAGATGTGCTGGGGAAGCTGACCCAATTTACCCAGTAGGGAACTATAGTCTTATGGTCAGCTCTATTAAATATTGTAGTGGTTATGTCAAAACAAACATGTAGAAACAGGGAGGTTCTACTGGAATGCTCTGTACTTACCACCAAGAAAAAGTTGTCTTCTGGGCCCTACTAGATATTATTGCGTGTTTTTCTCTGGATTCTCACATATCATGACCTCTTTATGAATATGTAGTAAAATGTTCCTCAGGAATCAGGGCACAGACCTGCAGAAATGCATATTGCAGCAACATGAAATATATTACACTAGAGCTTCAAAATCTGGAGCTCATTTTAAAAAACTACGTATTTACTGATAATATTACTAGTAAGCAGGGCCTATAGACAGTGGCCTTACAAGAATGAGGAGAGCAGGAGCATCTCAGCAGGAAAATTCTACTGCTACAATTAGATATCTAATTGTACACCAGGTAGCTGGAAGTGGGCAGTGGAGTTCTGAAGTTAGGTGTTTGGGGCTCCTTGCATCATTGTAACGCATTTCTGAATACAGTATCAGGCTTGCATGAGAAATAAACCCTGATGTAACCCATGAGTACCTACCACTGCACCTTTATAGACGTTGAGTTGGGGTCAGATGTGAAAACAGACTTCTATAAGGGACAGCGAAGCTTTGAAAGGTCAAAAATGTGTTACTTCTATTTTTTTTTTTTTTTTTAAAGGAAGAGACAAAAAGGAGAGGAAAAGATATGTAAGAGGCTGCTTCCATGTAGGGCATGGAAGGACTAAATTGGCTTGCCTGTTCTGTAAGAAAGCTAAGCAAAAGTGCTAGGATTCAGCCTAGGGACCGTACTCCTAGACTTAAAGCACTTGCCCTCCACAACAAAGAGGGGGTAGGTATTCTGCACACATTGGGGGGGATATATTGAAAAATGGACAATAACAAAATGGTTCTGTAGGTGGGTGAGGTGGCTATTCTGACAAAGTTACAGGGCACTGTGCGTCATTACTGTTAACCAATCAGAGCTGTCTCATTCTCTGATAAAACTGGAAGTAAAGGTGACCAAAAATATGTACCGACACAGTTAGGGCACCCACTGCCTGGGCTAGAAGGCTGAGCTACCAGTAAAGAAAGCTAAACCTAATGTTCCTTTTCAGTAACTGAAGTAGTATTTTGCATCTACTCCACCATGTATGTTTGTCAGATTTATAGTTAGATGCTATTTCATGGTTTTATTTGCTTTTTTTGTTGCTTTAATTCAAACAGAACAGGACTTGTAGCATAACATTTGAGACAATTTTTATCTTGCAAAGAGGGATTTGGGAGTGAAGTTAGTCAATGCTGTCCTGGTCATAATATTCAAGTGACTTTGAGAATCAGTGTGTAGATGTTTCACAAATTTCTGTGCTTTTAAGTTCTGAAGTGCAGAGGTCAAAAATTAAGCCATTCTTATTTAATTTAAATCCAACATACGTAGTTGGATTGAATGGATGAAAACACTAGTTACGATGCACAATTCTTTTTGTCATATTGATCTATACCCACTCATATCTACACATGCTCCTCCTGCACGAGCACTATCCTACCCTAGTTTCCTCTAAACCGATCCTGAAACAAAGAGCAGATGGCCGCTGTGGCCGAAACTTTACTCACTGTCCTATTTTGCCAGGGCCAAAACAATAACATCCTCTCTGGCAGATGTAAAATATGACCCTCTCCCGAAGATGTCCAACAGCATGGACAATGCATGGTGCCGCCGAGCCATTGCTGGACCTTTGCTGGACGTTTACCCTTCACGGCACTGCGCTGCCAAATCCTGTCAGGACTGTATGCGTAAGACTGGAGGAACAGCTCCTCAGGTAAAAGCAGCTCTTGGGTTGTTTTTTACCCCTCACTGCAGACCGTGTAACCAGTTTAAATTCTTCTGCTGTGGGAGTGTTTTGTACTAACTTCCCCTTGAATCCTTCTAGTAAAAAAGTTCATTCACTTACGGAAACGTTGTGGTAAGTTTCATCTCCACGGCTGAAACTGCTCAAGCCTACTTACCTCACCGTTTCTCCTTTGTGAACAAACTTATCTGCCGGCCGAGGGCACCAGGCGGCTGTAAATCCCCGCAGCTCTGCGGGCAGCCCGTGACCCTGCTCCGGGGCGCCCACAGCGGCTCTCGCTCCTCACAAAGGCCCGGGGCCGGGGCAGGAGCAGGAGCGGGCTCCCGCCCAGCCGCTCTGAGGGGCACCGCGGGTCTGTCCCGCTCCCCTCCGCAGGACGGAGCACCCACGGGCCGCGGCTCTCTCCCTCCCGGCCGGGGAGGCCTCTGCCTCCCTCAGAGCCCCTTGTGTGTGGGGGGTGGTCTGCCGAGCGCCAGCAGCCACCGCTCGCTCCAGCCGCGCCGCGGCCTTACTCCCCTCTCCCGGCCCTTCCTCCTCACGGCTCCTAGGAGCTCTCCCCTCAGGGCCTCCTCAGCGCACCGGCTGCGGCCCCACTCACTCGCACGCCCTGCGTCGATAGCCCCGGCAGCGCTGCCCGTCCCAGCTTCCCAGCGCGGAGGTCGGGGCTGCTCCCTGTGAGGCGCCGGGGGCCAGCGGCGGGAGGGCGCGGAGCGGAGGGCGGGCTGCGCTGGGCGGCGGGGCCGGGGCCGGGGCTCCCGCGCTCAGGAGTGGCCCCGGCAGGGGGAGAGGTCCGTGGGGGAGGCAGGGCAGGGGAGCGGGTGGAACTTTCCACAGGAATGCACCCTTTGGCCGCCGCGGAAGGTGTCGGTCGGAGAGAGGCTTCGTGCTGTTTCGAAACCGGCCGGAGCGGTGGCCGGCCGAAGTCCGCCGCCTCGCCCACGCCGCGGGAGTCCCGGCGCGCCCCGCTGTCCCCCCGCACATCAGCCGAAGCGGAGGCGGCGGGGCAGACCCAGCGCTGAGGCGGCCTCCCCGTCCCTTCCCGGCAGCGCTTTAACTTTTTCACTCAGTCCCTAAGTGAGGCAGACAAAAGGCTTTTGGTTTTGGGTGGGGTTTTTTTTTGTTGTTGTTTTGTTTTGTTTTGTTTTGTTTTGTTTTGTTTTTTTTTCTTAAAGCAAACACATTCGACAGCGTTGTCAACTCGGCTGCGACGCCGTTTCGCAGCGGAAGCGGTGGAAGGCGTGAGGCGGCTTGAGGTGAAGAGCGGGCGCGGGGGGGTAAGCGGCGAGAAACCTCCCGTCGTGAGGAGGCGCCCGCCGTGCCTGTGGCGGGTGCGCAGTGCCGCCTCCCCCCCCCGCCCCCCGCCACCGGAGCGCCCGGGCCCTGCCGGCGGGAGGGGCGCGGAGCCGGGGGCTGCCCTGTGTGAGGTGGGCTGGCGTCTGCGGTGCCAGGCTTCGGTTGCCCTCCGTGCCTGTGTAAATGCGCATTTTGGCAGTGAGCAAATGGTAAACCGAGTTGTCCCCCCGGCCTCAGACCCTGTTAACTAACTCGTTACCTCAGCGGTGACAAGTCGTTTTTAGTCCTCC
Organism: Vanellus vanellus; assembly: GCF_965231255.1. Classification (NCBI taxonomy): domain Eukaryota; kingdom Metazoa; phylum Chordata; class Aves; order Charadriiformes; family Charadriidae; genus Vanellus; species Vanellus vanellus. Next base: position 17,081,687 of record NC_138914.1, on the reverse strand, counting down.
TTATTGACACGTGTGCGTTCGACAATAATTCTCAACAGTATCCCACTGGGTAGCCGAAAGTGCTAAAAATACTACAGGGCCTTTGTAACTGTCGTATAACTTACTTTGCTATTGGCTTTGTCCTGTAAGTATCTTCAGTGTACCCTACTTCAGGCTAAACTGCATTAAAAGGTGGTGGTAAGGAGAAGATTCCCGTGAAATCCCTTGGGAAACAGACAAGAATTGGTATCGTGCCAAGAGTCAGTGCCGGTGTTCTTCTGGGTTGCTGGAGGATGAACCCGAGAGCCTTGTTTTCTCATTTGGAATGCTCATGGTGGAATAACGATGATATAATGAAGACTAATCAAAATATTCGTTGTGAGAATGTACACTTTCTCCAGGCATCTTGTAATGACAGTAGTCTCTGCTGCAATATTTTGGATATTGCTTGTAGATGCTGATTATTTTCCCAAGTCCTTCCTTATTGCTCTGCTTGGAATGTGTTGGATGATTAATAATTTTCTGGGATAATTGCTTGTGAATGTTTTTGCTCTTGGTTAGATAAGCAGAAAATAATGAACAGTCTCTGCATTATTCGTATTTAGGCACCAAACTGTGAACTTCTGAATAATTGTTCGTTAATGGAAAAGAGTAATTGTCCCCTGTGGAACTGTGGATAAATGTGTAGCTGATGTAAGTGGTCTTTAATCTTCATAGTGATTAAGAATGCTTGAAACCAAGCTTATGAGTGTTTGCAGTGTTTCAATAATTTTAAACATCTTCAATGCTCATATTCAGTAAGCAAATAAAAAGTCCATAGGAAATATGCATTCAACGTATATAAGAATATACAAAATATATATATAAATATGCATGAAATACAGACATTTAAGAACTAGGCTATTTCTTTTCAGTGACTAGTGGGGGTTGGATCTCTGATTATATAGCACCAGCTGCAGTGTGGTCCTAGTCCTGGTCCTTTGCTAGAGCTCTTAAGCGCCCTAGCGACACTAGTAAGAAGAATTATTTTTTCTTTCCTGAAAAAAAAATAATTGTTAATTTGTTGATTCCTTCCATTTCAATGAGTTCTGCAGATAACATGGGGCTGAAACGAGACCCAAAAGTGTACAGTTGATTCAGGCTACATCAAAACCCTTGGAAAGACAATAAATCAATGCAGGAATTAGCACAAAGTTTAGTGAAATTTTAGAACAGATATTGTTTGTGTCACAGTATAGGTTATGTTTTTGGGAAAGCAGAGCCCTTAAGTTTGTACGGATGACCATAATTTGTTTACACAGTACCGCTCGGGTATATCAATTATGGAAATATCAAAGGTACTAACTTGTACTGTCTATAATGTTATGTTCACATAGAAATGAACTATCAGCTCTAGAATTTACTTACATGATGGGTAGATTTATTTTCTAAAAGGTCTATCCAGCTTAATTTTTAAAATCTTCATCAAAGCTTCAAATAATTGTGAAAGAGGAGATGTGTTAAACAACTTTGTCTCATTATAGAGCTTCTTCCCTACAGATTTATTTTCTCATTTGGGCAGGCAGTGCTACATACTTTCTATTAACCTGTTTTTTAGAGGTTGATGACAAGATGTTCTATAATGAAATTTGAAATATTTTACTAGGAAAAAGGCATAGAAACATCTATGCTTGAAATTATAGTTCAAAGACATAAGAAAAAAATGAATTTGTGTGTAAAGGGCATAACTCATTTGTTTTGCTATAGAAAAAATAAGTTAATTATTAGAGATACTGTAAATATAGTCACAACAGGAAAAAGTGAATTAGTAAATACACATTTCTCTGAAATAACACCATATAGAAAACCAGAAAAGAACCAAACCCGCTAAACAGTAATGGATGGGTCCACATGCTAAAATTCTGTGGTCCTAATTATTGAACATAAATCAGGATTTTCTGCCGTGTCAGAAACTTAAACAAAAGCAGGAGATTATCTTTTTTAAGCGACAAGCTATAAAAGCTCTGAAGTAGACAAGAAACAAAAGTGACTTTGCTGTATTATCTATATGGATGCTCTAGGCTTAGTGACTGTTCAGGATTTTCTATAATTTAACCTGCTCCAGTTTTGCTACCTTTTCTTTTCTTGCAGCTAATACTAACAACTTGTACTAATTTCTACTCTAGCTTTTACAAGAAAGTGTCTTCAGCTATGAATAACTTAAGAGGACTATAAAAGAAGACAGAATTGATTTTTAAACATTACTGTTCTGTTTAGCAGAGCACCAAGTATCACGAGCATCTGCTACTGTTTAAATGTGCAAAGCAGCAGTTATATGTAAGTCCTTAATGAAGTGTTAGAATCCAGGCTAATTCTTCTCAGTTGCTGTGTTTTTAAGCTTAGCTAGTAGAAGGTCAATTTGAGTAGAGTATTTTCTAGAGTTTAATTCAGAATCTGTCACCTTAAGCAAACAAAAAATAATTTAAAAAATGATGAGCCACTTTTGAAAGTCATGATAATCATGTTTATTCTTCCCTTCTCTCATTAAGCAAATGATAACTAAAAATTCTGTCACTTTTTTCTAGCCTTTTTATTGAAACTTTTCATATTGTATGCAAGGTAAAACTTAGGTGGGAAAGCCAAACTTCAGTCCACAAAGTTGTGCCTGTTGATGTCTGACTGTTCAAATGAAGATAAAATTTCCTCAATTCACTCAGTAGAAGTGAACTTCAAGATTTCATGCTAGTCTCTTAACTCCCTCCCCCCATATCTTTTGACTTGAGTCCCATGTTTTCTGTACCAAGGCTATAAAATCTAACTGGACAGAAAACAGGGAATATTCTGTATTCAATATAATCAAATACATTCTTTCTACGCATGGCGTTTTCTCATGTCTTTTCAATAACTGTGAACTACAGCAATTGTCACAGGAGTATTTTTGCAGCACCTTGATAACAGCAGGAAAAAAAAGCCTTTGATGTGAACTTCTGTGTAGTACAGCACAGTGATCATATTTAGAAGTATTAAACATCAGTTATAGTGTTCAAAGCACTTTGAAAGTTTAAATTATTTTAGTTTCATTATACAGTCTACCAACCATGTAATTTAAAGTATCCAGCAGTTATTATGGTAAGGGTGGTCAGAAATAGTTAATTAGAACCAGATGCTCAAATAGCCATTCCCTCATGGAGGAATTGTCTTCTGGGACTCCAGGAGTTTTCCCCCAGCTCTTCAGTGTTCCTTCTTCCTGATGCCCAATGACTTCTCTTTTGAAGAGACGTTAACTTAAAAAAAAGTGGTTTCATGAAGCTGCTGAGTAAATTCAGCAGTTAAGCAGGGGTAGACCTGCAGCACGAAGTTCTGGCTGTGTTCCCTGTTTTGAACACAAAAAATGGAGGAGTTTTGCACATCACTGCAAGGTCTCCTCCTGCAGGTGTCCAGTATTTCGTGGGTTTATTGCCAATTTGTGCAAATCGGTGATGCTCCCTTATCCTTGACTACCCAGAGGATTGCCCCTTCTGTTCTTGACTCAGGAAATTAACATGCGATCTTTTCTGTCCCTTTGTCCCATCATTATCATCTGAATCCTTTTATTCATTTTCTGTTGCTTTTCTCCAGTACTGTAATCGCCCATTTCCTGTCATGCAGTGCCCTGCAGAGCATTGACTTATTTTATTTTTTTTAACAGGGTATTCATTATTCCTTTCAGTTTCTATTTTCTAGAACTGCCCTGTTTGGATCTTCCTAACTGGCATGAAGGCAGGGCTTCTGTCTTGTTGAGTCAATCCTACATGCAAGCATACAACAAAAAGGCACCCATCTCTCTTCAGCCATGTTGACAGTAGAGGAAAAATGTATCAATTTTTAATAAGGCATTCTGTAAGAAATTTCCATGAGACACACTAAATAAATGCCCTTTCGTGACTGGAATAAGTATAATGATGAAGGCTACAAATAAATGTTAGATATATGCAAGGAGTATATGTCATTGATGTGTTATGTTGTTGACCTGATCACACAAAATTTAAGCTTCTGTGCCTAATTATTTGAATCTTGTCACTTGGCACACTGACTATAGCAATGGACCTGTATGTTACTGGTTGTTCATAGGGATCCTACTACTCAATGGCACAAATAGGGATACAGTGGAAAATGTGAGCTTTAGGGTTTGTTTCTACATACATTTGAGCTCTTTTGTCTTGAGCAAGTCTCCCTTTGAGAAAGTTGATCCATGTCTCTCCCTCAATTCTTCATTTGTACTTGGGCCTTAAATATTAATGAATATGTTCCCTAAACTGTTCTTAGTAAACTGCTCAAATACTGTTGCAGTGGCCATGTAAACTTCAAAATAAATAGCATCCTGTTATTTCTACGCCAGTTAATCCCGTTTTTTTTCCATTGTTCTCACAAAATGGATAATAATAACTTTCACAAAGTACAGTTAATGGTTGGGTTTGTCATCCATTAAACCTCAAAAGTGGCTGTAGTACCTAAATACTTCTTTAAAGCACTTGAAAATCCTCGGTGATGAAAAGTACATATAGACATAAAATATAATAGTATTCTTGCCTCAATTTTGTGATGTAATCTTTTACAGTAATCTCAACATTTCATGTTAGCACATTTCATTAAATGCATTATGGATACCTTTTGTGCTTAGGAGTATGTTTGCATCCTTGAACTTGCATTTCAATTGAGAACAGAAGTTGATGTTTCACATTTTTGTTAAATATTTGTAGGAATAGCTCATGTAAAAACGAGTGTCACTGGCAGTCACTGTGCAATTCAAGGTATGCGTTATAACAGAGATGGCTGACTTTGTAAGCAATACTAGTTGCTGCCCTGCTAAAGAGTGGGACTTAGATGCAGAAAGATATGTTTAGAAAGTGTTAATAAATTTACTTACGTTTATATCCCAAACAAGCAAGTTGGAACAAGTGGCACTATTAGTTATCTAGGAAGCCAATGATATTTCTGATTTAATGGCTATATTACAGAATTCTGAAGGATACTTTATTACACTGTTGTAGTGGAAGATGGAGGTTTTGGAGTTAGCACAATATTTGGCTGTAAAACTGAAAGCAGCATCAAAGTAAATTACATTGTGTAAGTTTTCTTTCTCTGCTTTATTCAACCAACGGGCTGTCTTATGAAAGATATGAATGTTTATTTCTCAGTTTGGAGACAGGATGTGGATTTTTGTGTTACATCTTTTATTACACTGGAATAACTTGGTTTACTTCAGTGAAATCAACATCTAGTTTCATCAACATGAGAATCCAAATATTGATGGATGTAAGAGAAAGCCTGAATGGAAAGCTTTATTTATGGTCAGTGATAAAAAAAACCCAATATAAAATATGCTTAGTTCCCATAACTGTATTAATAGAAACATATCTGATCACTGTGAGGTGAATAATCCTTACAAGAAAATTGTTAAAAATAGCACATGAAAATTGAGTAAAGCTAACCATCTGGGATAAGAGGTGCTCATAAGCATTTGATGTGATAGCCGTCCTGTTCAGTTTTATCCAAAAATATGTATGCATTGGTTTTGCTTTAGAGTTATTGACAGAAAGGCTGTTGCAGAAATTAAGTGTCTAAGCAGTGGTGAGGTGAAAGAAGCTTTTGTTGCATTGTATATTGTCTTCTGCTCAAAAACCTGGAGACCAAACCAAAAAACTTGAAGTAAAAGCTGTGATAAAGATTCAAGATGTCTAATGCCTTCAGATGAGGACTGAGAATATTTTCTTTATAGCTTCCTAATTCACTAAGGAATTCATTGAGGATGAGGGAAAGAGTTTAGACTCATTAATCTAACAAAAATATGAAAGGGAAAAGAACAATCAGTAAGGGGTTTTAATACCTCATAATGAAACAGATCTCACCATTTTCCTTCCCAAGTTTCCTTCAGCAGAAGTTGTTGGTGTAGTAAAATCAAGTCAAGCAATCTTGCTGCAGATGAGGCTCCTGTGTGGATTTATTGAAGTAGTGGACATTGCTTGAGATTTAGGAAGGACTGATCTTTTACTTGCACATAATTTTGCTCACAGCAAAACTTCTTTAATTTTAATTTGAATACACAGTCAGCTAGAGGAACTGTTTTTCAAGTTTTTAATGTTTGCATAATTCAGCAAGGAAATCCTTGAAGACCTAAGAAAGATGCCTCAGGCTAGTTTTTCTAATCCCCAAAAGCTATAGCTTAGCAGTTGTTGCCTGGACAAGGTTTTAGTTTCCTTCAAGCTTTTATTTTTCAGTAACTTATCGGTACATGTTCTTGGTCCAAACGTCTTACAGTCATGCACCAGTTTTTCATTTCTGTTCAGACAACAAGTATCTGCAGAGCTGAGATACATGTGCAGACAAGATATACTTATTCAAAAGGCAAATAATGTATTTTTGTAGTCCATGGAGCTGAGTAATTTTTGTTTGTCGTTCAATGAAAAGTGCAGATTCAAACCTCTGAAATTTAACAATTAACGTCAGCTTCACTAAACTGTAGGCAATATAACAAATTAAAAAAAAAAATCCTTGTTTTACATTTATTGAATAGTTTTGCAGTTTTGTTACTTACCATAATACTTACCCATATAAATAACTAAACACAACATTTAAATCCATTCTCAAATTGAATAAAATTTCTTGCTGTAAATGAAAGCAAATTTTTGCTTTTTTTGAACTACCAGTAAGTTAAAATATAGTTCCATAGTTCTACAGCTAATGCAAATATCTAAACCTACAGGTTTTTTGCAGTCATTTCTGAAATGGTGCTCAGCATCTTCACCTTGTCTATTGTTTCAGTTTGACATAAAAGCTTGTTTTATTGGTGATGGGATTTTCTTCAGTTTAATTTTTTTCTTCTGTATTCCTTTATGTAAGAAATGTAAAGAATATAAAATCTTGTCTTTTGCAAGTCTTCTATATGACTAAATGCAAGATCTATATGCTCAAAAAGAAATAGTGAAAAAGAGGGCTAAAACTGTAATGATACTAACTCCAAAACATTAATTTGTTATTGTTAAAAAAAGTGGGAAATACAGAGGTTTTAACCAGGCTAAGATGACTTTAAACTTGACGTTTAGTTAACTTGACCATAACAGCTGTTAAGGTTTTGTCATTGCACCATCTGCACTGGTGCACAGACCAAACATTCTAAGTTAAAGATCAAAGGTAAAAAAAACCCCTACGCCTGTATTTGTGAAAGGAGGGAAATATATGCAAAAAATCAGACCTTCCAGGAAGTAAGGCTGATTATCAGCCCATTTTTTTCAACTAATGCAGGGACAGATTAAGGTTAAAATGTTAGGATTAAAAATGGGTACTTGTCATTGCCTGCTGTACTCCATTGCTTTCTGCATCAGCACCATTAGCTTTCAGAGAAAGCACCAAAAGGGCAAAAAATTATTCTATTTTGTCTATCCAATCTCCTGTTGACGAAGGTTTAAAGAGTTGTAGTGGTGTTCGGCATATCAGGGTGGACATCTGGTTCTGTGTTTAGTTGTCACCTGTATGTCTCTCTCCATATTGTAAGGTATTTCTTTCCATATTTACTGACTTTCAGCCTAAATGCATTAGGTTTTCTTTGTGGTGTTTTGAAAATTTGCTGACGGGAGTGATGGCGTGGCATGGGGGGGGGGGAAGAACTGAGATATAAATTGCCTGGGAGGGAAAAAAAAAAGGATAATTAAAGGTCTCAGCACACAGCTTAGGCTATGAATGATTCGTAATGAAGTTGGTCTTGGGAATAAAAAGTAGTTCTACCCAGACCAAAGAGATTGTATCATTTTTATCAACGGAGATGAGTCTGGCACCTTGTGTCCTGCTGAATTTGGTACTGAGTAGCTGTAGTGGCGGGGGCAAAATAAACTGGTAAGATAAGAAGGGGAAATCATCCACCTTCCTCTTTTTCCTGCATCAAAAGCAATTTGAATGAGCAAATGAATAGTTTCTTACGCTGACTTGAAGCCATTGAGGGAAACTGATTCTTCATGCACTAGAAGGATGCTGCAGTGGCTACACTTGGGTGACTTCTATTCCTGTGTGGGATAATGGCTTGAATCCATAGCTGCTGTGCTCAGCTTTACTATTCAAGTTTCTTGTCTTTAAAATTGTGAGAAGCTACTCACCTTAGCAAGAATACACTTGTCCTAAAGGATGTATGGTGGAGAGGGAAACTTGCTGAGTTCAAAGTCAGTACTTGGTATTATTTAGATAACCTCTCTCTCAATAATGTTTGACTCCAAGACAAACAAGACACAAATGTTGATAGTAATCAGTGTTTTAAACGTGATAATACGTCTTTTAAAAGGAAGAATGTCAGCTCTTTTCTGAAGAATACAATCGTAGTGTAGAGCCAAAGCAATAACTCCTGCTTATTACAAGAAAAGATCCCTTAGTACATAAAATGTCCAGAGGTTTTGATATATTCTTCCTTTCTTATGATCTGTCCTTATGGTCCAGATATGTATTTTGGTAAGTTCTACACAAATATAAAATTAATAGTCTATTTTCCAAGATGTCCACCTCATTTGCAGTCTTAAAAGGTTTGAATAAGAAGCTAGATCTACCTTTATTCTTTTAAGTTCAGTGCTGAAGCACCTAAGCACCATTTAAAAAAAAAAAAAAAAAAGCTATCCATAAGCTACGTAACTGCTGTGTGGTGACTATGGCTTGTCACGCTATTTGTAGTAATCTTGTTACTTTGTTCTCCCCTTGTTCATTTGTTATCTGTGAGCACACTTCCGTACTTCTGGCTCAGGAATTTGCTAGAAATTAATTTAACAATAACTTAATGTCATTTTCTGAGAGAAAGCTAACTTACTGTGCCTTTAGAAAAAAAAAACACCATAAACAACTCTCCCTCCCCCCAACATAACAACCCAAACATCAAACAATGTGGATTTTTTTCTGTTGGTATGTGCACCTTTGCTGAAAGAAGAAATTGACTGTAGAAGAAGATAGTAAAGCTAATTACACACAAAAATCCCACCAGATGTGCAAAACAAAAGGACAATTTATTTTGTCATGTATGTTTTAATAGCTCAAGGGGATACCTGTAACTAGAGGAAACTGAAAGTGTGAGTTCTGTCTTCAAATTCGTGTTATTTCTTTAAAGCTGGTAATTTGGAAATACTAAAGATCACAGAGAATGCTCTCAGATATGACTTCTCAATTTGGGTATTTAAAAAAAAAAAACATACAACTTTTCTTTCTTACAGTCTGTTGTGTGTGGCTTAGAAACAGGTATGTACAAATAGTAAGTTTAAAAAAATCCAATTTCCAATCTGTGATTGCTAAAATAAATTGCAAGTGGCATATGTTCTTTACATACCTAGAGCTTGTGTTGCACTGTCCTCCTTTAAATTTTCTCTCTCTTTCTTGCTGTCTCCCTGAGTAAACATATTGCAGTTACATTTGTCTTCTGCATCTCAGTGCTCCCAGGGACTTGCCTCCCTTCTCAGAAGGATTTCTAGTTGCCTCCCAACTTCTCCCTACAAACTCTTAGGATAAGGGGCATTGCTCAGTCCTGCAGGAGAGGAGTTCCATGTTTGTTGCATAACTTCTGGTCAATCCAAAGGAACAGTGGAATTCTGACAGTTTGTTTCAGCTCATTGCATTGCCGAAGACATAGGATAGTTCATGAGTTCCAGGGCTGTTGCATTTTAAAAAGTATGGCTTTGTTTCTTTTACAAGAAATGTTTTCACCTTACGTATAGTGAAGGAGACATATATATACTGGTACAGAAAATGTCCCACAAACATGTGATGTACAAACTTATGCTAGTGTGATGACTTTATATGCTTATACCATATCTCTTTTGATTTTTATCAGTCACTGCAGCTTGAGACAAATAGTTTTCATCTAGCTAAAAAAGAAAGGAAGTAAACATCACGTTCTTCATTCTGTGATTTCTAGAGATTTTTCTGAGTGCATGGGAGAAGAATGGCTTTGTTATTCATGAACTGATACTGAAATTCAGAATTCTAAGTGTGGGGTTATTTTTGTCGTGTCATCCCCACCCACCCCAAGACCAGGTAAACATGCAATCCAGAGACTGATGGACAGATGGTGATATGTTAGCTATGATCAGCCTATTTTAATTCCTGGCTGTATTTCTTCACGAGGTTCTGCTTCTGAGCTGAGAAAGCGGTATGGCATTGCACCAGCAGATCTTCATAACCTCAGTGCTGTATTGGTTGAAAAAGGAGTTGAAACACAATTTCAGTCCTATTGCATGAGTATAAGTTGAAGCGTCAGCACAGATGGTAAGATTGTTGTCACAGTGGCTGGTGGGGATCTTAAGGAGAAAAAGAAAATGAACTATTTATTTTTGGTAATGCCAGAAATGTGGCATGAGCAAATAAAAGGTATCCTACTGCCTTTCAGTTTAACCATCGAGGTTTAAAGCAGATAATTGTTCTGAAGAGTTTGGTTTGTATAAACCTGCATGTTTCCAAATCAATAGAGGTATTTTCTCCTGGGCTGGCCAATATATTAACTGACTTTGTGGCTCTAGGTGCATCGTTGCAGTGAATGCAGACAGCCCCTCTAAGGAGTCAATACATGTTCACTGGGACATGGGAATGCCATTGGGGACCATGGACAGGGCAGGGCTTGTAGACAAAAGTACTATGTTGAGAAAAAATAGCCAAACTTTTGGTCATCAAACTTTTTTTATGTTAGAAACAAAAGCTAAATACAAATGGGAAAATTTGTCAATGTCAAATGACAAAGCTAAATGTCAAAGCTAAATACAAGCTGGGAAAAAATGTTTGGAATCTAGGGAAGAGGGCTACGAAGATGATTAGGGGATTAGAACATCTCTTTTATGAGGAAAGACTGAGGGACTTGGGTCTTTTTAGTCTAGAGGAAAGAAGACTGAGGGGGGATCTTATTAATGCTTATAATTACTTAAATGGAGGGTGCCAGGGGGATGGGAACAGTGTTTTTTCGGTGGTGCCCAGTGATAGGACAAGAGGTAACAGGCACAAACTTGAACGTAGGAAGTTCCATCTTAACATGAGGAGCAACTTCTTTCCTTTCAGGGTGGCAGAGCACTGGCACAGGCTGCCCAGAGAGGTTGTGGAGTCTCCCACTCTGGAGACATTCAAAACCCGCCTGGATGCCGTCCCGTGCGACTTGCTGTAGGTGACCCTGCTCTGTCAGGGGAGTTGGACTAGATGATCTCCAGAGGTCCCTTCCAGCCCTGACCATTCTGTGATTCTGTGAAGAGAGTATCTTACTGATATTCTCACAAAAGATAAAGTGTTATTTGTGGAGTGCAGGGGACATAAAGGTAGCTTATAGCCTGCGGACATGGAGAGGGTGAGAAATTGTAGTATCCTATGAAACTTCAGAGTCTACTTTTCCCCAGCAGAATTATGAATTCTGGTTCCCAGATCTGGGACCACACTTGTTAGAATATAATATATTTCATATAGGATTTTCTGCCTTCAATGAGATGTTTTTTAGGTCTGCAATGAAAAGACTAAAAATCACTTTATTACAGCTGCAAAGACAGACATGGGTACAAAGATACAGTGGAAATATACCTGAGACTGAGAGGAGAGCGGAAAAGCAGAGTATTATTTAGATATTTTGTGCTTTAATAATTCAGATGTTTTTTGCTCCGGAGTGATGAGCGTGGCATGAGCTGGATAAAACAAATTGAGAAAGGTATTACAGTCTCTGGTGTTAGTTCTGTAAACAGGTCAAAGGACCAAGTAGATGCCAAATATTAAAATTACCAGGTTTTATTCTGAGACATAATTATCACAGAAGCTTTCTCTGTTTAATATTCTATGAGGTGAAACAATTTTTATTTTTTATTGATCAGCAAACATCATCTTTACGTCTAGCCAGCATCAAAGAACTGACAGCCACAAAGATCTGTGTAACCAGAAAGGAATTGAACATTTTCAGTGTATTTGATGCAATTTTACAGAAAAGTTTCAGACAACCTGCAGTTGGTAATCAAAGAGTAAGAATATTTTAAAGTAGTTGTTTTCTTAACTTATTTTAGTTTGGGAAGAAGAAGGTGAGGAATAGGGAAGTGACAGTTAAAAGTATGGAGTAAAAATTCCCCCCTGCTGAAATTAGTAAAAAGGGATCTGAAAAAGAAAAAATAGTAGTTTTATACTTCCTTCGGATGTTTAATGAAAGAGGGATTTGAGCCCTGTGTTTTGGGAGACTGAGAACAAGGCTATGGGAAAATTAGCCCGTTTCTTTTCCATAACTTCATCTCTCCTGTTCTCAAATGGATAGTTTGAGCCAGGGTAGCACAAGCCAGAAATAACTTGATCTGTCACGGGATTATCTGAGACAGAGGATGGTGTGATAGGGGACAACCCCCCTTCATTGTGGGCTAAAATTTTCATTATTTCATATTGGCTGCAAGCTATAGGTGTGCATATACATAATAATGAAATTGACACTCGATATCTTATTCCTGTCTCCGAGTACAGAATTCTCTTTTCCTAAAAATCTATTTTTATCCTTTTTAAGTGCACTTTTAAAGTAACTGTGTTAGCAGTTACTAATCTATATAAATTTTTCTCTGTTAAACCTGTCCCCATTAGGATTGTATATATCTATCTTTGTATTAAGTCCTTGAAGTGAACTTTTCTTCATTTTTATTTTAGTGGCAGTTCCATTATTTTTGATTCCCCGTAGAACCGGAAAGAAACCGGAAAGAAAATACTTCATCCATGCTTACAGCGTACCCCCAGCAAATATAAAAGAGGATTTTCTATCAAAAACCTTTTTGCTAACTACACTAGGTAATTTATCAAGCATTTTTTGCTAAATGATACTGCTATTTTTTTTCACATTATTGGACGGATTTCCTTAGTAAGGCCAGAAATGGCTTCTGTTTTCAATGTGTTTTGAAATCTATTTAGCACCCTGTAGACACACAGTCATCAAAGCTGAGAACTCAAATGCAACCAGCTCTTCAGCAGTGGTTTGTTGGTTTGTTTGTTTGTTGTTTTTGTTTTTTTTTTTTTTTTTTCCCCATGCTTGTTTCTGTTTCCTTGACATTTATCTTTTAGCAACAGAGGAATAGATACTGTTTTTCAAAGGAAAAAACACTACTTCTGCTGTCAGTTTAAAAAGAATTTATGCTTTTAGCTATACAGTTTTTCAATGTAATTCTTAGTAAACATTAAGCAGGAATATTATTATTTCTTTAAAATTGTAAGGCAGCCTATAAGTTTGGAGGTGCTTTAAAGAACATGTTCTGTGATGACTGTAGAACTGGTGATCTCCACACCGACAAGCACCTGTCCACCAGGAGAGCAGGTGTCCGCCTCAGTAATGAGAAGGCAGCTATATTCATTATACCTCCCTTAAGGATTTGACTTCTTGGGTCAGGATCAAGGCATAGCTGCTGCGTACGTAGTATGCTTCCATACAGAGGACGTTCCCCAGCTAGATGGGGTTGAATTAACTATAGTTTGAAATAGGTCATACCTGTTTATTTTCTTTCTTGTTTTGATTTGTATTGTTGGGAGATAGATAATAAGCAGAGCAGGCTGATAATGGGATGCTTTTCTTTTGGTTTCTCTTAATATGCAGTAAGATAATCACTGGTAAACAAGCTTTTGTTGCCACAAGAAGGACCACTGGGATTTTTTTACTTACTGCCTGCTCATCACTATCACATTTTAGGCAGCCGTCTATGAAGATTATGTAAGTGGTGTGTGTTTGAGGATGTAGTGATAGAATTAAGGATGGTGATAGAAAGTAAGACAAAACCACTGTTCACTGAGCAGGAGCCAATAGGCTAGTACCTATTTTGGATTGTGCTTTCTAAAATATAGTGTACTTAGGGATTCATTTATGCATGTTTTGATGGACTTTAGTGAAAATGCACATAGATCATGCATTTGCTAAAATTTAAAATATCCATTTAAATTCACAGGCTGTAAAGATAAAGTAATGAAAAGTGAAAGTTGTATTGAAATGGGTAAGTGCTATGTACACATATAGACATCATCCTGAAGGGGGGAAAATGACTCTTCAAAATGTTTCACAATACCTTCTTGGCCTGAATATTGAATAGGGTCTGAGACCTACTTCTGAATCTTTCCCTATATCATACTTAAAATGACCTTAAAATGGGAATTTTGAGAATTCTAAATCTGTTGGAGATTTAATGGGCTAGGTAGTTTTACCACACACATTTTCAGGCCAACAGTGCCTGAATTCAAACAACTGCAGGGGTCCCTGTTGTAACTAACCCTTCTGACTTGCTCCTTCAAAACCACACTCTGTTAGGTTATAAGGTGCCATCTGCAGGGTGTACGGTGCCTATCACAAGCACAGTTATAGCAGAAATCCATTTTTACGTAGTTATTAACCATTTTATACTGAAATCTTTTCAACCCTTAGGAAGTCTGTGGAATCCAAATATAACTGTAAAATAGAAACAGAATTAGAAGTGAATTTTACAACAAGCAACCTGGGGCTTGAATATTTAATACTGCTTTATGAGCATCAAAAGTATGAAGTACTTCTTGAAAAAAAATATGGGAGCAATGCTAATTTTCTGTTAAATCATAATAAATTGAAAGCATAGTTCTCCAAGTTCTGTATTAGCGTATGCTTCGACTGAAGTCAAATCAGCAGAGCTGGCAAGCAAACACTGAGGTCTAAAAGAACTGTGGTTGCTTTCAGAAGAGCTTTGATCCATTGTTCCAATATGTTATTTCACTTTTTGAGATTATATTCATGATTTTTAAGAATATTTTTAAACAATATTATTTTGTTCAGAATTACATTAATCAATGAACATGAAAACGTAAGAAAATGTATAGTAACTAGTTAATTAGGCTTCGCTAACATGAAACACACCTTGCTTGTAATTCCTATTAAGATATTCGCCCTGTTTTGTTATATTAGACTAGTAGATTTAAAGATAAATATACGTACTATCTATAATTCAGATGTTAAGAATATGTAATAGTTTTAAAGCCTATTAAATGCAATTGGAAATGTAATTAAACATTAAATGTGATTTAACTTAGTAATGATTCCTTTTGTGATAAATGTCTTTAACTCCCCCCCCCCCCCCTTCTTTGGGATTTCATGTAATTATTAGATAAATGAAACTAGAATTTCTGTGAGGATACCAGGAAGTGAGGAGAGCACTGATATTTTTGTAGAGGTAACATTTTTTATTTATTTTCAGCGAAAAGAGTATTTGCTTTTATATAGTTAATTGGTGTGAAGAGTTGTACTAATTATGACTAACAAACAACATGCAAGCATAGCACTGTATATCACAATTTTTTTTCTTATTATTTTTTTTTTAACTTACAAATTGGTAGATATCAAGCCTCTTCTCATGGTGGCAATTTAAGTCTATATTGTTCTGTAGATGTCCCTGTGCTATAAAGCTTAAAGCAAACATACCTGATATGTTCACACTGAATTTTCTTAGATTCTTACTTATCTCATTAATCTCTCTTCATTTTTTGTTATTTGTATCAGTTGTAAGGAAACTATCTTTCAAGAAAATCTGGTAACAGTTTTAGGAAACACAGTACTTCTGTCAGGAGCCCAAACCATAGTACAGAGGGAAATACACGAATGAAATCTGTGCAGAAATGCCATCTAACTTTATATTGGAATTATTCTACTTTCTCTCCCCCAGATAATTCCTTACCTTGCTAAGTGTGGGTATGTCTGCCTGAAGCCTACAGAAAACCTAACAGACTGCGTGCAGAGGAAAGCCAATGGTTAGGTGAGTATTTAGCATTCTTGAGTCAATATTCAATGCAAACTAAACAGAAACTGCTCAGTGTTTTCTGCTGCATTATGTATCATTTATATTCAGCAGATTTTCCCCTGCACGTTTGCAAAAATGTGAAAAAAAAAATGTTTTGGTAGACAGATATTTGAATGTCAAAATCCTGTTAAAAAGCAGATGACTTTGGTCTTTGACTTTATGTACACCAG
Organism: Vanellus vanellus; assembly: GCF_965231255.1. Lineage (NCBI taxonomy): Eukaryota > Metazoa > Chordata > Aves > Charadriiformes > Charadriidae > Vanellus > Vanellus vanellus. Next base: position 17,065,768 of record NC_138914.1, on the reverse strand, counting down.
CTCTAGCGAATTTTGCTTTTTATCTTCCTCCTCTTAAAAGTTGAAGTTTTATGCTTAATACAGTAATGTTACAGTTCAGGAATTAGTTATTTTGTATTTCAAAGTAGGGAAGAAAATTAAGTAACTTAGTCAACAGCTGCGAGCGCACATTGCTGGCTCATGTTGAGCTTCTTGTCAGCCAGCACCCCCAAGTCCTTCTCCTCAGGGCTGCTCTCAAACCATTCTCTGCCCAGCCTGTATTTGTGCTTGGGATTGCCCTGACCCAGGTGCAGGACCTTGCACTTGGCCTTGTTGAACATCACGAAATTGGCATAGGCCCACCTCTCAAGCCTGTCCAGGTCCCTCTGGATGGCATCCCTTCCCTCCAGTTGACCGTGCCACACAACTTGGTGTTGTCAGCAAAGTTGCTGAGGGTGCACTCCATCCCAACGTCCATGTCGCCATTTTCAGCTGTGCAAGACTTATTTCAAAGTGATTGTTCTTTCTCTTTTAGAGATCCTCACAATCAAATCAGTTGGAAGATTTGTGCATTTTCTCCTTGCTGTTCTACTTGTGATAGTATGCATTATTGCTGCGGTAGCTTGCATCGTCACAGACCAAGGTAAGAGTTTTCACTTTTTTGAACTTTAGTGTAATTCCTGTTCTTTGAGTTCTGCTGCAAGCATCCTTTTAGATAAGATCATATGAAAGAGACGACCTTTTAAGTATCATTGTAATAGAAACTCTCTCAAGTTTGTTTAGGAAACTCCAGATGTGGCTACATTAATGTTTTCATTTAAATCAGTATTGTGCCTTTGAAGGGAATTGTCTACGGGCCTCACTACGGTTTGGTTCATATTGCATGGTGGTTGAGGACTGCAGCCTTCATTCTCTCAGATGAAATTAAACTGGAGGATGTGCTCTAATGAATATAACATAGTCCAGCCACTAATGGGTACACAGGACTGGACTAGGGCTACGCTGCAGTAACTCCCCTGAAATGCTTAGTACAGAAATCTGTTCCTTAGCCCCAATTGTTTTGTTCTGTAGTCTCTGCCATTCTACCACACTACTAATGTAGGCCTAGCCTTTTTCCTTCTGTTGTGTTCTTTTCCTAAATGGAGAGTAAATATTTACTCTCTTAAACACTTGTAAAAACAGTGAATCATGTAGAGTGTGGACAATTTTTGGTTAGCCCTTTCCTCTCTAGCAAACATCAACTGGGGTCATGTAAGCATTTTGCTGTTTAGTTTTTGTTCGCTTAGCACTTTTTTTCCACAGTAGTAGTTTTGCAGAATGACTAACAGACTAAGTACCATGCATCTCCTAACCTGTTCTCATCAGTCTGTAATGCAAGGCTGCTCCCTGGGTGTAGTAGACTGTTCTAGCTACTGAATGCGGTTTTGCTAAATTATTTTCAACGTTCTCGGAGAGATGAAGTCCAGATAAGTTGTCTAAGTCTGATCTATTTCATCACGAAGATGGAATTTGAGCTCTAAATTCAATTTTAGATCACTACTTTTGCTTTTCATACTTTTACACAAAGGTATCTAATTTTTTCTAGGAAAAAGTAAGAGGCACAGAGTCAACCTCACCATACCAATTTAGAATACTGTTTACATTGTTTCTAGAAATACTGACATTTTAAAAGAGCTATGGTGTCTTTTTGTTAAACAGATTCATTTAGGAGGCAATTCTTCCATCAGGTGCAGCTCTAGGTGTTAAGAGTACTGGTTATATATCCAGAAGTATTGTGTTTTTATCACACTGTCCTTTTTTTTGCTGAACTCCTGCATGAGGCCTGTCAGACTAATGTTACTCTAACATGTGGGAGAAAAGGAGAATTGCTGAAAAAGATCTTCTACAATGGCTTGCTGCTCAAAAAGCAGCAGTAGATAGGGTGATGTTTCTTGTAAAAGCCTGAGAAACCACAATAATATGAAAAATACGTTCACTCTTGCAGCAGACCCCTTCCACAATGACATGACAAATTGGTCCTCTGTACAAAAATACGTCATTGTTTCTTTCAATGAAGTGAGTTCACAAGATACTTTACCGAGTGCTCTGAACTTCTGTTCAAAATGCTGTCTTATGAAGGACATCGAGAACTTCTGCAGAGACCTTTCTGTTTCACACAATGAGGTGCATGGCAAGAAATAGGAAATTAACAAGTGTCTGAATATTGAGTTCTAGTCTTACACAATTGAGGACAAAAGTATCAATAACTAAACAAACACTAGGGGACTGTACCTACTGGGCCATACTTACTTGAAATAAATCCTGAACAAAACATTTCTAAGTTGTGGCAAACTAAGAAGTGACTTCCATAATAAGAAATTAAATGATAAGGAATTTGTGCTCAAATAACTACAAGTCAGAAGTAATCGGTTGTGTAAATACCAGAACATGGTCCATCAAGAAATTGAGAAGTACTGCTCTCCTCTGCGTAGAGTTTGTGAAGGTGATTGATGGGAGCCTCAGGTGCAGTTAAGCAGCACAGGTTTTCCAACATGATTTAAAGGCTGGGTTTGTGATTCTGCTACTTTGTTGAGTTACAGTGTGCATTTACAGCACATTTGATATGCTGCTGTAAGAATGACGTAGCTTTTAAAGTGGAGTAATTTACCTCACCCTTCAATTTGTCCAACTGTCAGCTACCCATGGATGTGAAGTTGTGAAATGTTTGCTGTGGAGAACCATTTGTATATTAACACATTTAAACAAGATCTTTGTACATATATACTTTCTCTTCTGTATCAAAATCATGTGCCTTAAAAAAACCCAAAACATTTCTTCTATAACAGGAATTTTGGACCCTTTTCTAGAAGGGAATGCCCCTTTCTTCCCCCAAAAGAACCAACCCAGACCCAGAAATAACATCTAATCTTGCCAGAGTAAAATTTGAAGTATTGTATGCTACCTTCAATAAAAGGGAGCCCAAAGGTCCTAGTCTTAAATAAAATACAATAATGTAATCACAGCGTACAGTAAAATACTTTCAGATAAGATTACAGTATAATTTGAGTGGAAATATCCTTTCTCTTTACAACTTTAAATGAAAGCAGATTAAAAGAAAGTCAGTTTTTTCTCGCGTGCTCTGTAGAAACTACATTCATTGATCTTTGATATTTATTATATTGTTAGAAGTGATTTAATAGTTTTAATCTAGATTATAATTGCCGATATGGATTTCAGGTGTGATTCATTACAGAAGAAAAAAAACCAACAAATAGCACTTCTGTAACTAAGTATTATTTGTGGGGAGAAAATGCCCATGTGCCTGTATCACAGGATTGAGGTTGGTGTTGCCTATATAAAAATGCATCTAGTTCTTTTGGGTATATTATATTGGAATTTTTAAATAGGGGAAAAAAGCAGGTAACTACCATAATGAAAATCTGGATAATGAAAAGCTAGCAAGAGCTTTTGATGATGAGCATAAGCAAGTAAAAATACTCCATTTTCGAATTCTTAAGTCTTTCCACTGAATAATATAATTTATTACGTAAGCAAAATACCAACAGCAACTGTAGTTTGGGTTCTCCATTTCACTTTTTCCATGATGATCACTTCCCATCTACTGGTAACATTACAGTATGAATCAGAATAAGGCATTAAACCCACAGTCTGCACTCTTCAGCTATTGCTTCTGTGTACAGGTATCTGGAATGAATCTTGGCTTAACATCTGCCACATCAATATTTTTATACCTCAAATTCCCCACACTGTGCAATTTTAATATATATAACCTATAGAATATAAATGTAGTGAATTTGGAGATGACTCTGATACTCTACACAGAATTCAATTAATACAATTCAAAAGATGAACTATAGCAATGCTGAAGACTTTCTGCGTCACTTTTGGAAAAATCTCAGTTGACGTTAGTTTTAATAAAATACAAAAATATCTATCAGCAGAAGATCAATACATCTGCACTGGAAAAAGGGCGTATTTGGGGAAAGGAATCAATTAATCACGTTCCACTGTAAACATATCCATTACCATACAAATGCAGCTCGCTCTCGTAACATTCTGACACCAAAACGCTGCCATTCTCGCTGATATATCCATAGCTCCTGAGTTGTATCAAGACAGGCTAAAACTGCACCTCCTTTCCATGCAATTAAGCGGGGATCCATATCCTAAATGCAAAACACAGATTGTACACAATCACTGGTGTAAATTTGCATAGTTTTGAAAACTCGTGTCCTAATTTTTCCAACAGTATTCATCACTTAGAATCTCCAGGGCAAGAAAAGAATTTTTTCAAAATTATTCAGGAAAAAATAGCAAGATAAAAATACGGAAACAATAGTTAAGGTGTTTAGAGGAGTAACTTTTTTTTTTTTTTTTTTTAAGATGCCTTCTAGGCTTGTCATGGAAATCCTGCCCTCAGCAATGGAGGCTCTGAAAAATACTTAAGTTTTGATTTCACAAATTTTGCCTGATTAATGTCAAATGAAAATTGCTGTTTCAGTGCCATACTTTCTTTTACCTTAATAGTAATTAGAAACACTAACACAGTTTCTTGCTGAGCAGACAGGTTAACTTCACGGGCCAGTACTAACTGCTTCTTTAAGAATACGGCCTTTAGCTAACAAACACTTCAGTGATCGATACTAGTAACACTCTTGCTATACCTCTAACTTCCTGCCTATAACTGCAGAGTGCTATGTTATGAGCTGAAAGCTCTCCTAAATCTCCTCAGATATAGATATTTTTAGATATAGAATATAGTAATAATAGATATTTTTAATCTTCTGAAGATTTCAACCAATTGTAGTTTATTAACCATTTAGATGTCAGTTAACAGTATACCTTAGGTCTTGTGATGACTTCAACATTTTCAACAACTCTTCTAAAAGAAGGTGGCATTTTGTTGAGAATTCGGTGTTGAAGAAACTCTTGAGCTTTATGAAACATAAGGCCTCCTCCCACTACTAAGATGGAGCTGTACATTTTCTTTTTTGTATCATCAGATGCTGGAATGAATGGATATATAGAAATAGATCAGATTTTTTAAAGTTAATATGGCCTGTATTTGTACTGTAAAAAGTTTAGTGCAAGTCAAACCAGATAGTATTTGCATTTAAAGTTCTTTTTCTATTCTTTGGAGATTCAAAACGTCTAGCTCAAGAAACCTCAACAAGATGCAAGTATAAGGAACAGTGTAGCTACTCTAGATATGATAAAACTTAGGGACATACATCTACCTTTAGTAAAATATAGGAGTTACCAGAAATCCACACTGACATGCATACTTTACAGAACTGTACAAATGTAATTCTTACCACAGCAGTCAATACTATGAAGAATGGCTTTGTCAAGGCCCAAGGCTTTGCCTTCAAACTGAGAAATAGCTGTTTTCCTGGACATGTGTGCAGTTAAAGGTTCCTCTGAATCATTTCCAGATATCATACAATCACTCTGGGAAGATCCCAGTTCTACTTCTTGTGGGTAGATCCTCTCTGAAATGTCTGAGGCTTGGCCTCTCAGGTCTCCCTCAAACGCACCAGGCTTCGACGTAGATTTTCTATCAGCTGTAGCTTTTGCAGACTTAAAAATGAGAAAACAACTTGAACTATGAAAAATGCAAAAACATCTTCTGACTTAACTAAACACCACTGTACTTCCTTCACCTTTTTGCACAGAAAGGTTAAGCATTGCATTATTACCTCATATAATTTTCATTTTAATCTCTACTTTCAAAGTAAGGGTTTTATTTTTAACTCCATCAGATTTATCAATGCAGTAATACGAAGCCCGTAGACACTGAAAATACACAGTTCTAATTAAAGACTTGTCTAGACATCTGTAATTCCTTAGCCTAAATTTATTCTTTAATGTTTCTAACTGAGGTAACAAACTTTGGTTTCTGAGATGAGCTAATGAGTCCTGATTTTTATTCCCCAATTGAATAATACTTAATGAAAAAATAAAACTAGTATTCACACACCTGTTCCTGCTTACTTTGTGTGGCTAGCAGGTAATGCTCATCATGAGGATCTTCAGGGTCACCTTGTGACCTGTGTTGCAAAGTTGTCATTTTTTGTCCAACGATTCCAAAAGTTGCTGGATAAAACAGCGCCATTGGAGCCTAAAGAATGACAGATTTGGCACAGTTTTACTATATAGTACACTTTTACATGTAGGTAAGTTTCTTTACTGATTCTGGCATTGTATGATAAATAAGTCCTCAACTGCAGTTTGTTATGAAATTAGAAAATTCAACAGTGACCTGAAAAACTTACAAAATTAGCTTTCATTCCTTGCACTTGAAGGATAAATATCATATTTAGCTGAGGCTACAACCATTCTGGCTAAAGCAAGTTAGGAAATCTTGTGCATCCACTAGTGCTGCATTAGGCCCATTCATACATACAGTAATTAATTTTAAAACTGTCAACAAGCATACATTAAGAACAATCCAGAAATCACGTGGGCTTAATAGCACTGCGCCAATATAAAGTGAGGTGCTGAGCCTGAATGCTGACTATAATTCTTATAACGTTTTAAAAAATCACCTGTAATTTTTCATCCCCTAATCGGAACTGGTATAATAAAGCTGGAGAATCCGGATGCCGAATTTGGAACTCGTGATCTTGCAATCCAGAAATATCCTAGGGTCAAAAACAATGTAAACAAAATTTTTTATCTTTCTATCAAGCCGCGTAATCTATTTAAACTGTACAGAGCAACAAAAAGTAACAAACCTCTTAAGACTATGAACTTCATTTACCTATTCTTGAATTCTTTTTAAAGTCTTTTCCCTGTAGCGTGATCTGCCGAAACAGCTTTCTACATGCCTGAGCCTCTAACATGAGAGTTTGTACAGAAAGAACAGACCTGCTGGCAGATCTTACAAAACTGGAGTTGAAAAACAGCAGATCTGCGCTACTATCAGCTTCTTTCAGTAATAAGAACAAAGAAACTACCTTTCTTAGAGTTGGGATTCCTGTTGACTAGAAGAAAAATAAAACAAACTACAAATACTTCAAGTCTAAAGCTTCTCCAGCTTTTGCCAGTACTTGACTGAGTAAAGTGTTACATTTTATTCTATTTACAAGCAATTGTAGACTCACAAAAAGGTTCCCCAGAGTAGCATTCTGTAAATGAAAAAAAATTACTTGGAGAATGCACTATTTTCCCTTCTCACCTGGTCTAGATGACAAAACGTCTCCTTTAGGTGCTGAAGCAGCAGGCAATCCAACTTATTAGTTAACTGACAGTCTCTATATGGGAATCCGGCTCGTTGCATAAGCCAGTAAAAACACCGTGACACATCAGATCCTCCATATGCAAGGCACAGCCTAGAGCACAGAGAAGAAAAAGATTATTTTATTTATTTGCTGAAATACTGGCCTTCTATGGTAGTATGCATAGGAATACAAGGAATGTTTTAGACATGCTGTGATCTTGACTTCCACATTGTTTGCAGAGCACAGTATCAGTTTTGCCCGTTTCCTTCTTTTAAAGATGTCAGAATTCTTTAAGGTTCACATTGTAACATGATGACCCTGTTACATGGCTCACAGTCAAAACCCCCTGTATTTATAGAAGATTTTTCTCATTTTTAAAGTTAGGTCTTTGGTAAGCAACTAAGTACAGGCTTATAATAATTCTGCATATCAAACGTGTGCTGGTTTTGGCTGGGATAGAGTTAATTTTCTTCATAGTAGCTGGTATGGGCTATGTTTTGGATTTGTGCTGGAAACAGTGTTGATAATACAGAGATGTTTCAGTTATTGCTGAGCAGCGCTTACACAGAGTCAAGGCCTTTTCTGCTTTTCTCACCCCCCCCACCACCAGCGAGTAGGCTGGGGGTGTACAAGAAGTTGGGAGGGGACACAGCCGGGACAGCTGACCCAAATGACCAAAGGCATATTCCATATAAAGTCAGGCTTAGCATATAAAGCTGGGGGAAGAAGAAGGAGGGGGGGGATGTTCAGAGTTATGGTGTTTGTCTTCCCAAGTAACTCTTAATGCGTGATGGAGCCCTGCTTTTCTGGAGATTGCTGCCGATGGGACGTAGTGAATGCATTCCTTGTTTTGCTTTACTTATGCTCACAGCTTTTGCTTTACCTATTAAACTGTCCTTATCTTAACCCATGTCCTTATCTTAACCCGTGAGTTTCTCACTTTTGCTCTTCTGATTCTCTCCCCTATCCCATCGGGGGAATGAGTGAGCAGCTGTGTGGTGCTTAGTGCTGGCTAGGGTTAAACAATGACAAAAAGATACCTGGTGTTGCGATGGGAAACACCATCTTCTACACAGCAAACGCTTGTCTTCTGATCTCCCACATCTACTATACACGCACTGCTTAAACCACTTCCAAAGGTAGCACAGACAGACTCCTGGTGTACAACAATTCCTAGCAATATGAGAAAAAATTGTATCCAATTCATGCCAAGCTCCAGAGCCGTGTTGCTGACATTAAAGGGACATCTTAATGTCTTTTAAAATCAACTAATAGCCTGACTCTGCACTGAAAATCTGTGTATTTAGTGAAGACGCTGGAGGGGTGGTGTGGACACTTACAGATTTTTTTTGTTGGGTAAGCCCTTAAAGTCCTGCCAAAAGCTAAGAGCAGGCTGGATGCCTATAGTCAAATGTTCTTATTTTTTGCAAGATTAAAGGTATTGCCTCCAGACTTTACTGGGTTTTTTAAACCAGTATTGCAGGGTCTTGGTTATCAGATGCACATGAAGCATTTTCCTATTTTTTTTGTAGTTTTAATGAAATATCATTACCATTAACATTTTAGATAGGCTCTTTAAGTAGTTATAAAACAAGGTCCAATTTCACCCTCTGCTTTTGTTTCAATCCACCTTTGCACTTTGTACTGATTAATTATTTAAACAACAGCAGTTTTAATCTTCAACACCTTATAATTAACTTACTGTTTGATGAGTCTCTATCATTTAACTTATTTTTCTTGTCCACTTTTTAAGCCTCTTTCCTGTTCATTCCTGGCATATCTAATACAAAAAAATGACTTTGCAGACCTAAAGGTGCTACTACTATGACGCATTTCAAATTAAGTATGGTCAGGTTACTGTGCCTTCCATAATGACTTTCTGTGTTGTCCCTAAATATGAAATCAGAGAAAGATCATAGAATCATAGATGGCTAAGACTACAGCAGTATTTTTTCCAGAAGACTAGCTAGAAACTTCTAGCAGTTTAACTGAAAGGAAACTGTATTGCTTTTTTTCATCAGATGGATTTCCAGTCTAAAAATAAATATGCAGAAGCTACCAATTACTTGATTTTTTTTCAAATTTTATTGCTTTTCTATATTTAGTGTATGCATTTAAGCCAACTCTGAAACCTCCTATTATGTCATCCTGTAGAGAGGAAAGTAGCAGCATCTTACATCATATACTTTTGTTTTGAAGTCTAAGAATCTTAATGCTCTGTAGAGTTAACATTATGCATTTTAAAAATACTTGAGAAATCAGACTGTTGATACTTTTATCTCAGCTGAAGTGAGAAACCCAGAGTTGGAATATGTAATAGCAAACCAAGAAAGTTGTTTCAATGCTAGTCAACCATTTTGCCCCATCAAAAGAGACAACAGTTATGGGAATAGCAAAAGATGAAAGGTGCTAGTCCCAGCCAAACTGGGATTGATGTGAAAAAAATGTGCCTTAAAGGAAAAAAACCTTTATGCTCTTAATCATTAAGTGCTTGCTTATGTATGGTTTTACCTGAGAAGCCCATCTTCATTAGGATCATATTTACCAGTTCTTTCACGTGTTGTTTATTATAGATGTCTGGAATTAGTAAAATGCATCTGTAGTACTGAAGGTAAGAACAGTAAATTAAAGTCAGCTCTCAAATTAAGTTTCGCTTTGCATTCTTGAATACCTGATGCTAAGGAAGAAAGCATAATATAGAAGTTAGTAAAAGAAGCAAAATTATGGAAAGGGGGAAGGTTTTTAATAATTTAAATAATGAGTTCAGTGTAAGTACCGAGTTAAGAGTTTATAGGCGACTAAAATGTTTAAAAGTGCTTCAGATAGGAGAAAAACACCTGTTCTGCAAGGAGAAGAAATTTATGCAAGTATTAGGCACCCATTCCTCAGTTGCCACCTTTTTAGTCAACAAAACCCAACCCCAGACTAAGACTGTGAAATTTCTACAATAGGATTTCCAAACCTCCTTGGTAGTTCGATTAACAATTTTTGTCTTAAAGACATGCACAACATTCCAAATGAAGTCTTAGGAACCATGCTCACCAGCAGCAGAAAAAAGTTATTCATTAAGAAAACCACCAGTAAGAGACTACCAATAACAGCAGGTTTTTTCTCTTTTATAGTAACATTTACAGAAGTGGATACAGCCCATATTAATGTGTTCACAGCTCACCTTTAGGTCTTTCAGTGGTATTTCCAGATATTTTTGTATTGCATGTGACCATATAACTTCAAGGTCTGCTAATATGGCAGTGAGGGAGCCACCAGGTCCTGTGTGGAGATTCAACTGCCCTCTTCTAATAGGCCAATGTATGTTATAAGAATCTAGTGGATTAACGTACAGTGCCTGAAAATAAGAGATTATGTTCTATGCATTGCTTTTCCCAAAAGATTAGTAACTAATCCTAGAAAAATATTTCAGAAGCAGATACAAGATGGCACACAGCAGCACTCAGACTGATGTGACAGCAATACAGTGGATTTCTTTTTAACAGGGCTTGATTATAAAGTGTTAAAATAAAAAAAACACATTAAATACATGGTTTAAACTGTTAGAATTTTCATATCCATGGACACAAAAGTATGTTTTTCCATTATTGCAAATTAGCAACTAAAATAATTTAAAGACTCTTGGAAGCTCACAAATACCTAATCACTCATCAGTGATTCCTCATACTGATCCTTTTATCAGTTTGTTGCCTTTTCTCTGAATTATACCACGTGGGTGAAGTTCTCATCTAGTCCCTGCAGAAACACTGATTTATAGCAGCAAAGGATCCAGGTTACTTGCTAGGCAAATGGGGGAGACTGGCTGGTTTTGCTGAATGATAATAATCACTCAGTTAGTCCATAGTAAAGCATCTCATGTATCACTTGGCTAAATTACTTGCTTTTCAATACATACTAATGTATAGCAAACTGCTGCTGATTACATAGCCATGTTAATACTAAGCCCCATTTCAGTGGGAAAATTAATCTTACCTCTTCTCCTACCAAAAATTCAGGATGATTTGATGTGTTTGTCCACTTAGCCCCAGAGCTGTGATCTAAAATAGCTGGCCGCATCTGTCTGTTGTATGACCTGGCCTGAAATGTATTCAAAACAAATGCTGCTCATGAATATTTTACCATTCACTTTTTTACACATGGGAAAAAAAAAAAAAAAAAGAAACACACCCCCCCACCCCAGCCCTCAAAGAACCGTTTTAAGTCTTCATTTTCTCCAGTCTTCAGAGTTAGGTCACACAATAGCACTATCCATATGTGCCACATAAAGGATATCTATTCTTGTCCAGTAAAACATAGCATCACACCAAATGACTATATGAATGAACAGTCTAATAAAATCTTAAGAATGAGTTACCTGATCAGGTGACACCGGTATACGCCTTGCGCCATTTGACATCTTTTTGGACCATATTGCTTGGTCCACCATTTTAAGGCCATTTTGTCTCTGCTCGGTACTTTCAGGTTTCTAAACAAAACGCACAAATATGCCATGTAAATACTTTCTTTCCAACTACATGTCTGAACACTGGTAATACTGAAGCTATTATTAAACCATGAAATCATTACTGCAGTGACAGACTGTAGAAAGGAGGGAGGTTTGTATGATGTAAAATGACCATATGCTTATTTTTAAAGAAACTTTTTTATGTTAGAGTTCCCAATGTCTATTTGTCCAAGTCAACTTGAATCTTTTAACTGATTGTAACGGCTGCCGGACTTCCTCTCCAGAGTGAGGAGCTCAGGATGTTATATATTTAACTACAGAAATATTAAGTAGCAGCAAAAATGTTCACATAGATCTTAATTATTTAAAGGTGAGATTTAATATTAAGAAACATTAATTTACTCTAATGATTTTTTTGTACAGATTCAAATTATGAATAAGATCACTACATATATTTTTCGAGCAGGTTGGACTAAAATTACTTGCTGTGTTATCCAAGTTACAAACCAACTTGTAACCAGTGCATTCAGCAATGGAGCCGTCCAGTTCTACAGCTCTCATGCTATAAGCAGAAATACTGTGTGTGGTATCACACCGCAGAGCAGAGAAATCAATGCGTACAACCCTCAACCTCGACATTTATTAGATTTAGTTCATTGCAAACAAATGAAATAAAACACAAACATAGACTGGTGCAAATCTACTGACTTCAGTAAAAAAAAAAAAAAAAAAAAAAAAAATTAAAAGGGAAAAAACAAAGTTTGTCCTGAGCCATATGCTTCTCTGGAAAAGCCCTAATGCACGAGGGGCCGATAAGCGTTACACAACAACAACAACAACAAAGCAACAGCAATACGTAGTTAACCCCCCCATTTTAGCAAGTTGGGAGGACGCGCGGCTTGGCTTACGTTGAGGCCGTCCCTGAGGAGCCAGCTGTCCCTGTAGGCCGCCTGTCCCTGCTGCTTGTGCCGCCGCGCGATGACATGGGGGATGCCCACGGGCAGCGTGTCGGTGGCCCTCCCGAGGCGCAGGGTGGTGGAGCCGGGGTGTATCACCACGATGAAGTTGCTCTGTATTTGCTGAAAGCACCACAAAGCCCACGGGTCAGCCGCTCTCCCCGCCCCCGGGCCTTTAAAAGGCCGAGTCCGGACCACCCACCCACCCACCCGCCCCCGGCAGCGGGACGGGAGCGACGCCCCAGGGGCCGCCGCCGCGGCGCTGCCCGTCAGCGCTCGCCGGGCCGGGCCGGGCCGAGCCTCACCTCCTGCAGGGACTCGGGCACGGCGGCGGGGACGATGGGCCGCTTGACGCCGCGCTGCTCGCGCTCCCGGTCGCGCTCCTTGTCCTTCCCGTTCTCCGCCTCGCCCTTCTCCGCCTGGGTCATGCTCCCCGCCGGGCCCGCGGCGCCGGGCGGAAGCCGCTCCGCCGAGGGCCGAGCGCCGCCCAGCCCGGCCCGGCCTCCGCGCGGGGCGGAAGCGGGCGGGCCCGGGCCCGGCGCCGCCCCTCAGGCAGGTACCGCGGGGGGCTCGGCGGGAGAGGGCTCCTCGGCCCGGCCGTCCCTTCAGCGCCTGCCCCAGCCCCGTGGGCTTGGCCCGGCCCCCGGGCTGAGGGGACGAGCCACGGTAAGCCGAGAGTCTGGGGAGCTCCGCCGCAGCGGCGGGTGTGAGCTGGCGGCAGGCAGACCCCGTCAGCTGGGCTGTTCCTGCTGGTGGGGCTGGAGGAAGGGTAACGCAGCCCGCCGGACCATTGAACACGTGCTGTCTGTAATGATAGATACACGTGCGGTACGCCTGTGAGGAGCTGCCGATGACCGACCTGAGGTGAAGATGTGACTGACTTTTGAGTGGAGTTGAGGAAGATGTGTTTATTAGGCTGAAGGCTCTTGTTCGCAGCAAGTTTAAAAGATAACTTTGGGAACTTTAAAAGGTAACTTTGGGTTGGGTGTGTGTAGCAGGAGGGGGAGCCACCGGAGGGGGTGATTTCACCATAATTAGCTGGCAATTAGCAGCTACTTATGTTAACCAAGGGGCACTCCTGGATGTTATATTGGATGATGTATTTTCCTGCTGAAGAGATTATTAGAGAGGTCAAAGTAAAAAAATGTGCAGTGGCACCTTGCAAAAGGTAATATAATCTGTTTTCTTGGTAGCTAATCTTTTCTCAAATAGACACAGTCCTCTCCAATTGAACAAAAAAACCCCAAACAAAACACAACCTCAAACCAACCAAACCAAACTTCAAACTAATAGAAATTCCCATTCTTAAATGGGGTAAATTAATTAAAAGGCAGTTACTGTTTGAAATAAAATATCTCTTCTTTGTTAGCACTCAGTATTTGCGTTCACTACCTTGTTCTTCGTGTGATAAAAACAAAGACTAATTTTATGGAAAAAATAATTACCAAAACTTGTGCAGCAAATAGGCTTATAAATTTGAATAAGTTTATAATGGAGAAGGAAGCTGTTTCGAGAGGTGCTTACAAAACACACACATTATAAAACCCATTATAGGCCTTAAGGAAGTGACTTTATAAAAGGCAAGGACTGTGAAAATAATTCGTAAGTTGCATTTTAAGTGCTTTTAGAGTATCATTAATATAACGAAAATACAGCAAAATACAGAATGTTAGTACTGACAAAAATAGAGTAAATACAAAACCTATTAGGAAGCACTGCTTTATGTTTGACTCTTGAGGGACCTTCTGTATCGATTATAAATATGTATTCTTTCTCACTTGAACAGAAAAGGGCTTACTGTGCTTCAGACAGGTTGTTTTTTTTTCTAAAAATAATGAGAAAGTCAGCCTTGTGACAAGCCAAATATAATTTACTTATTACTTTGCAACTACAGTAAAATGCTCAGAAACTATACAAAGACTTTAGACAGTAAACATGTATTTAATAAAACTGTAGTTCAGTTACACCAGATCCTTGAAGAAGGAGTTCCCAGTACAACTTCATTAATCTGCTTGTATCACAGAACAGTTTCCAGTTAGACATACACATTCCCAACATTCCAACTTATTTGGTCCAGCACTAAACTTTTCTTCCCTTTCGTCTTGCAAATGTGTATGCTTTTGCCTGCTTCTTCAGCAGGCGTTTACCTAAAAGATAAAAAGTAATTACAGTACATTTAAAGACAATAAGACCTTTCTTTGCGAGATTAAAAATATGTAAGTAAAAAAAATTATAAATAAAATAGCTTTTAATTTAGCTAAATGAGACATGCTAAAGGCTTGCGAACTTCTATTCCTGAGCAGATTGCGCATTTCCATTATTACCCAAAAGCCCTCCCCATAGACTTTGCTGGTCTTATGTCCAGTCAAAAAGAAAAAATAAACAATCTGAATGGAAAAAAAAAAAAGATAATGGGAAGGTTATCCTTTTTCTAGGGAACTGAAATACTGGTGTATGTGCTTTTTGGAATATTAACTTTTTCCTGCAAGATTTACAGGTATTAACCGACTGCATGTGTGTGTTTTCTTGTAACTTTTGTTATGGTATCAATGGGGAGTGATTAATGAAAAAGAAGGATTGTTTACTTAAGTCCTAAAGTAAATTAAACCATACTATATATACACTCAGTGTTAGATGAAACTCCCACCAGCTCAACTAATTAATAAAACAGAATTAAAGTTCAGGCAGCTGTAAGAAATGTAATGAGCATGTCTTTTTGTTTTTTGCCCCCCTTTTGAAGCAATTCTAATTTTTATGCTGTACTAGAATTCCAAATTTGCATAGCTCTATCACTGTAAGAGGAAGAAAGATTTTTTACCAGTAGTCTTTTAATAACTTTATTAATTTTCCTTTTCTATTGGTAAGTATCTACTTTAGAGAAAAAACCTCATATGTCATATGATAACCATTAGAAACGCAAACAAAGTTTGTCACTACTGATCTGGACAGGACTTTAAGCAGCCAAAAAAGATCAGAAGTTCTAAATAATCTTTGCTACACTTTGTACATCCACTTCTATTCAATTAAAAGTAGAAGATCACCAATTTGGAGCCAAAACCTTTAAACACCTCCCTTCCCTCCCCCCCCCCCTTTACTGAAAGTAGCTAACCACTTTGATTCTCTTCCTGTTTTGGTAACTTTTGCAAAAGGAGGACAAAACGCTCCATCCTACCTTAACTTTCAATTATCATTGTTATTAAAAAAAAAAAAAAAAAAAAAAAAGTTCAAAGCAGGATACAGCAGATTTGGAATTACCTTCCTCATCCACCTCCAGCCATTGGTGGAGGACTGGGGCCTCCACCCCAGTTATTTATTCGACCCATCCTGCGGCGAGGTTGTGCTGGAGGTCTGACAAGAAAGCAAGGAGAACAACATCTAAGGAGAACAACATCTATTCAATCAGCGTTAAATTGTTAAACTAGAAACAGAATAACACTGTCTCTAAATGATAGTAATTAAGAAGTTAGAACCTCTGGAACACCTCTGGTGTTGTTTGGGTTTCATGTGAAAAACTATAAAAAAAAACCCTAACACCACTTTCACAAAAATTATCTCATGCAAACTGTTGTAATTACTCCTGTCTCACAAAACAGAGCTACAGAAAGCTATTACACAGTCTTAAAAAAAAAAAGTTAGGCAAACCATTATGAACAAAGAAACACTGTAACTATAGTGTTTATAGAAACAATACCCCTATAACAAAGTATTTTGCTTTATCTGTGGATAATCTAATACATGAAATGACTGAAGTACTGTAAATCAAATGCTGAGTATAAGCAAGTCTAACAAAACAGAATTTCAACAAACATTGTCCGTTAAGCAAGTCTGAAAAATTGTTTCGGTGACACTATACTGTTACCACAGCCATCCAAAGCTCTGTATTGTTATCAATGAGTTTCAGACAAGATACCACAGGTAAAAAATATTTTAGTTGTCTTACATGACCTGATTCATTGCAAATCACAACTGTAATCTGAATAAGGTATGTCATTTCGCTAAGATAGGAAAAAAATCAGAACTAGTGTGAATATGAAAAAATACCCTCTTCCATCACTGTATCCTGAATAGGAGGAAGATGTGTAGCCTCTTCTTCTCAAATCTGGTTGAATAATACTCTGGAAACTGAAAAATAAAACAGGAGTCAGGTGAATTGATTGCTAGATTTTTTAAGTTGCAAAATAAGAAACAGGCTGATAAGTAGTGTTCAGGAATGAACAGGGTATCTTCTCAAGGTTACCATTTAATAAATCTTTGCAATTTTTCTTCTACATATGAAGATAAAATCTGAAGTAATTCCGAATTACAGTAAGGCTCAAACCATAAAATCTATTTCTTCTGGTAAAGTGCAAGAAATTAATAAAGTATAAACCTGCAACTGAAATACTGAAGGACTGTTGAACACATCAAAAGAAATTCTTAACTGGCTTTAGTCTGGGGCCATAAATTTGTGATTACTGCTGTATGATTATTCTTACATAGCCAGACTCTATTGTCTCCAGTAGAAATTCTCCAAGTAATACCTTAATTATTCGATCAGCTATTAGAAACTAGGTGTTTAACAAAAGTATGTGCTTTTTCTTTTTGCAGTATTAAAATGGAAGAAATGTAAGAAAACTCATTTGAACTGCCTATTGACAGTTATCATCACTTTTCATACACTTTTCTTTTTGTTAAATATACTGTAGTGCTTAATAACCAAAGCCGCATAGTCATAGTAAAGCATTCATGTATGTTTTGGGGACAGCAAATATGGAATGCTAAGAGTAAATCTAACATTTTTATTGTAGTGTTACTGATAGCACTGAGTCGGGTCTGCCTACAGCAAATCTAAAAATCATCAAAAGAATTACTTTCTACTTACAACAGAACCACAAAATCTGCTATCGACCAGAAGAAATCTGTTATAGTTGACAAACTCCAAGGAGCCCGACTCTGGCTATCCAAAACTTGTCCTGTAACACATCAAGATACAAAACATCCAGCGATGTTTAGGGTCTGACACCGTGCAGTTTATTACACAAAAACACGTCATCTGAGTCTACAATTTGCGAACAGGGCGGTGGAGCTACACTTCATGGGCATCGGTGGCAAGTTTCATTCGCTACCGAGTACTGTCCAAGAACTTGACGTGATGGGATCGTCACTGCCAGGCAGACACTGTGCCCAGGGAAACCTACAAAATGCCACCAGTGGAGCCTCTCTTTCCCTGTATGTTCCTTCTCTGTTCCGCTCCCGATGTACGCAGGACACGCTCCGACTTTCCAAAGTGCTTACAGCCCGCTGAGTAGCGCGGCAGGCTCTAACGCAGACCGCACAGACACCACTGGACCGGGGGTCGATGTGGCAGCGGCCCAGACGCGCGGCGCGCCGGGACACCCCGGGCCGCGGAGGCAGCGCTCGGCCCAGGGCAGGCCCGATGTCCCCCCGGCCGTCCCCCCGTTCGCTGCCCAGACCCCAGCCTGTCCCCCGCCGCCCTGCTGAGGAGAAGAGACGCGAACCCTCCCCCCCACAGGCCGCCCCTCACCGTTGGAGATGTAAACCATGGCGGCGGGCTGCGGGCGCTGCCCCGTCACCTGCCCTCCGCCCCACTGCGCCTGCGCGGGCGGGCGGCGCATGCCCAGACCCTGCGCGCGGGGGGGGGGGAGGCCTTCAGTTCCGGCTGGCGGGGCTGAGGGAGGCGGGGCGATGCCGAGTTGACATGGAGGTGGCGGGGAGGGGGCGGTGGTCGCCTTCTCGCTTCGCTGCTCGCAGTAACCGTAGCGGCACGTAGTGCCCTGTTAGCGGGGGTGCCCCCTCAGCGGCCCCGCTGCAGGCGGTGTTCAGGTGGGGCGCCTCCTCCCTCAGAGCGGGCGGGTCTGCTTCGCTCCTGAAATGTGTTTATTTTAGTAGTTACACCGCTGGGTGACGCTGTGTTGGAGTTTCCGTGCCGTGGGCGATAAGGGTGTGGTTGTACCAACGGTAGCAGTGAGCCTTAACCGTAGTTGTTAGGGTGCCAGGGTAGCTTTCATAAAAATTACATGTTCTTGGTAGTCTTCCACAGTTAACTTCTGGGGGATGTTATGTAAAAGCCAGTGGGTTTGTACTTTGTCACCGCCTCAGACCTCTCTGGTTGTTGAACAGAGGTTCGTCCATCCCTGTGGTTTCTGTAATGGAATATTAGCAGTGATAACTCGCTGTAGTAATGTTAGAAATCCGACCAAATGCAGATACTTGTTTAAAATTTCTCTCCAAAGGGAACTCTGTTCCTTTTATGTAATGACAGGTGTGTGGCAATGTATATTCCCATTATGTTGGGACTGTTCAGCCCGAACTTGAGTGTTTCTTTTAATTTATTTTATTTTTATAAAAGCTTTGCCCTGCAAATAGCGGCTAGCGTTTCTTCTCCATGCATGTAAAATTGGAGGTAACTATATAGCTATATAGGCAAATCTAATATAATGCCTTCTCTCTTTTTTTTAAACTTAAGTAGTAGAGAAGGGATGTGTAATTCTGCTGGGAAGTAGCAGTAAGAAAAATGAATATAAAAATATTTTAATGTTGCCTTTGCAAGACCTGCCTTTTCCTCATAACTGTGAGGTAAAGTCTTGAGGTAAAGTTTTTTTGCTAAATCTCTTAACACAAGAGTGTTGTCTGAAGTTGAAATTGTAACATAATATGTCTGACAATGTACTTGTCCCCTAGTAAGGAAATGTTTTGCAACTGACAGGTGTTTATAAATGTTCAGTGCTCCAGAAATAAACTCTTGCTAGCAACTGAAAGCAATTGTGAAAGAAAGATATCTGCAACAACACGTGTAAAATAAATATTTATCATTAACATAACAGTTAGGTAATCTACCACTCAATAAATGGGGAAATACGAAAATGTTTAGAAAACAGTGTGTGCTACAAAGTACATAATGGGCATAAACACAGGCATTAGGTTAAAATTATTCAGGGACAATATCTATCCTTTTTTTTAACTAGCTATGTTTATGATGATTTTTTCAAATGATAGTCAAGTGTAATGTCCCGGTTGAGGTAAAACAATCAATTTTCTGTTCAGTAACTTGCAAACCACAGCATGTAGTCAAATCAGTTTCAGTTTACAAATTGCAAAACACAGCCTACATAGGTATAGAAGAAAAACAGAGACTCAGTAAATAATTTGAACATTGTTTTTAGCTTCTCAGTGAAACCAGATAAATAGAACAATAAAATGGAAGAAAGATATAGTGGTGTAATTTTAATTTATGGAATGCATATTAGATCTGCTGTTGTGCGTAAAGTGATACTGTTACATCAATACTCATATGGAAAGTGAAAGCATTAAAAAGGTATTGTCAAATAATAGGAAAATAACAGTACTCAAGGAAAATATATGACAAATGCATACCTTTGTATTAGTATGCTAATGTGAAAATGATATAGTCTTGTTTTCCAATAATTTTCCTAAATATACTTTGTTTTCTTTTCACTAGGCTTTGAGATAAAACAGCAAATTATCTCATGTTTAAAGAATCATTGCACATGTTGTAGATACAACATTTACTAAGAAGAAAACAAAAAGACTGAGGATGGCAATGGGAAGATAATGGCGATAAGTGGAGTTAAAAGAGGTACTGTAAATTTTGTGTCACAAACTGACTCTTGCTAGTATAAAAACAAATGTCACAGTCCAAACTTTTAATTGTAGTTTAAACAGAAACATAACAATGAACCTGAATATGAGCAGGTAATTATTGCTCCTGAACTCATGCTCTGTATGCAGTTTATGTTGTCCTGGATGAATTAATGTAATAAGAGTTTGAACAATTCATTCCCTTTTTTACTGTATTATCTTTCAGAGGGAATGTGTTCATTATACAGAAAGGAATAATGTATTTTTTTGTTTTTCAAAGGACAACCCCCCCCCCAAACTTGAACAACAAAGAGGTTGGTTAGTTGGTTCTTCAGTTTGTTTGTGTTTGGTTTTTTTCTTTTTTTTTTAAAAGTTAAATCGTATGTGAGATAGTCTTGGTTTATTTAATGAGAAAGTAATAGTAAGTATTGTCTCAGTGCCCTAAAATTATATAATTACAATGCAAACTTTGTCTGTAAAATCCATTTTTTTTAAGGAGTATACTTTTAAAATTGAGATTACTAATGTGTGTGTATTCCTAACACAGTTATATTTTTCCAAGAAAGCATGTCCAGGTACTTACCAGTGGCAAAATAACCTACCTTTGCATAAAATGATACATGAAAATGTCAGTATTTATAAGTATTTTTTAAGTACTTACATATGCATTATTTATTTATTTATTTCCATATTTAAGTTTTAGACATGAAAATGTGAGTTTTAAAAGATGTGTTTAAAAATCAATGGTAGCATTACATTATCAAGCTTGTTATCCATTGGCCTGTCCTTGGGTCAGGAATGGAGTAGAGAAGAGGAATAGAAAAACAGTTATTCACATGCATTTGCAGTTTGTGGTACAGTTGGGACAGCGGGTGTGGACGTTAGCTCTGGTGGGAGTTCATTTCTGGTAGTGACACAGCTCTGGCATCCCACTCTGAGCAGCTGCTCCTTCACAAAGGGCAGGGCCGGTGTCTCTAGCTGTTGCTAGCTAGAGTCCTTAGAATCATAGAATCATAGAATTAGTGAGGTTGGAAGGGACCTTTAAGATCATCAAGTCCAACCATTAACCTACCCTGATAAAAACACCACCACTTCTAAACCATGTCCCTAAGCACCTCATCTACCCTTTTCTTAAACACCTCCAGGGATGGTGAATCCACCACCTCTCTGGGCAGCCTATTCCAATGTTTAATAACCCTTTCAGTGAAAAAATGCTTCCTAATATCCAATCTAAACCTGCCCTGACATAACTTGAACCCATTTCCTCTTGTCCTATCACTTGTCACCAGGGAGAAGAGGTCAGCTCCCATCTCTCTACAACCTCCCTTCAGGTAGTTGTAGAGGGTGATAAGGTCTCCCCTCAGCCTCCTCTTCTCCAGGCTAAACAACCCCAGATCCCTCAGTCGTTCCTCATAAGGTTTGTCCTCCAGACCCTTCACCAGCTTTGTAGCCCTTCTCTGGACACGCTCCAACACCTCAATGTCCTTCTTGTAGTGAGGGGCCCAAAACTGAACACAGTACTCGAGGTGAGGCCTCACCAGTGCCGAGTACAGGGGGATGATTACTTCCCTAGTCCGGCTCACCACACTATTCCTGATGCAGGCCAGGATGGTGTTGGCCGCCTTGGCTGCCTGGGCACACTGCTGGCTCATGCTCAGCCGGCTGTCCACCAACACCCCCAGGTCCTTTTCTGCCAGGCAGCTTTCGAGCCACTCCGCCCCCAGTCTGTAGCGCTGCATGGGGTTGTTGTGACCCAAGTGCAGGACCCGACACTTGGCCTTGTTGAACCTCATACCATTGGCCTCAGCCCATCTGTCCAGCCTGTCCAGATCCCTCTGCAGAGCCATCCTACCCTCAAGCAGATCAACACGCCCCCCCAGTTCAGTGTCGTCTGCAAACTTACTGAGGGTGCGTTCGATCCCCTCATCCAGATCATTGATAAAGATATTAAAGAGAACGGACTTCACCGGACTTGCACCTTTGCTTTCAGTCTGCATGCCGGGATGTTCAGAGGACCACAGCAGCAGTGCACTTGCACTTGATGAAAATCAGTAGAAGGCAGGTTTTGAGAGTCAGCAACAGAAATACAAAACAGTTGGGTTGCCCTTCTGAAGGTAGGTACCATGAGGAATAAAGATGGGTGGTTATCTGTGTGTAAGAGCTAAAAGTTAACATACGTGCCATTTGGAACTGGGGAGATGTGATTGCTTTGATGGTAGGCAAAGTACATATCTGTACAGTGCCATGAAGAGTAGTGTAGGCTATATATTAAGTTATTGAAAAAGACCAATATTAAATGGGCTTTTCCTTTTTCTTTAATGCAATCTGAACTCTCAATGGGATGCCTTCTGTTTTCAGGTGATTTGGTTTTTTTTAGGCTCTGTTCCAGATGTAGATTTGATTCCTTGTGAATTGTGTGTATTTGCATATCAGTATCTAATACTGGTGTCCGAGAAATGTATTACTGTGCTTTAGTAACTTTTTCTAGTTTTTCATCAAAAGTGGCAAAACTATGGGTCAGCTATTTTTGTAGCATTCTGTATGCTAAGTGATGACCTTTCATTTGTGATACAGATTTAGAAAATTGTGTGCATAGAGAACTAGTGTTACAGCATGAACAGGGCTTGTACTCTAAAATTTATGCTATGTTTTTAATACGAATGTAAGCTTTTTAAGATAAAATAATTTTGAATTAAAAGCTAAACTGGGAAAACTTGACCCTTCCCTGAAGAGGAATTGCAAACTGTTGGCCATGTTTGAACAGCAGAAAGAGAAAAGGCATCTTTTCTTTGCTGGCCTATAGTTTTTTTTTTTTCTCCTGGTGGTTATCATGTTGCACCACCACATAATTTAAATGGAAACATTCAAAATTCAGTTTGGGCTTGAATTATTCATAGAAGAGCTGATTGTCATGTAGTATTTGTCTTATGCACACACAGTTCATACTGTATGTATTAGAGTGAGAAGGTTTTCTAAACTCCAGATTAGAAATGTAGGATGTTCATTGCAACATAAACATAAAATTCAGAGGATATTTCACAGGATTCTATTTTTTAACAGCTTTTATAAGAAAAATTAAAATAATTTGCTGTTTGTGGAAGAGCTGAAACTCAATTCTTGAAACAGTCACGTTGATCGAATGTCAGAATTTTGAACAGAACTTACCTGTTTAAGTAAGCTTCAGTTCTGAACAGTTGATTGAAGACCTAATTTTTTTTTGTTGTTGTTCTTTGGTGCCCCAGAGAAGGATATACTCATGTGCTGTGGGGTTTGAGTTAAAGAAATCTTGTGCAGATTTCAACTGGAAGATAAATTTTGCAAAATCTGCAGCTCTGATCTCAACATAAAATCAGGTCAAGAAAATAAGCACATAATGCTGTGACCTATTTTTGTTCCCCTAGCTGGGACAGAGACTAGATTTTCTAGTAATAGAATTTGTCTGCAAATTGTAGTTTTTTGGTTTTGTTTTGATTTTTTTAATACCATTTGTAGATATCTGAATAACAAACAAACATGATGAGGCTTTAGTGCAAAATTGTTACACTTAACAGTTTGAAAGCAAATATATGCTGGAGGAATACCAAAGGACTGTCTTGTGCTTTTATATTTCTTTTGATAACAGCATATTGTTACATACAGAAAGCTCTAAGTGTCTGTAAATGTTACATATTCTTCTTAATAACAAAAACTTCAGCCCTCTGTAGAATGAAATAATTGGTCCTCAATTTAGAGTTGTATGAGAGTCTAGAAAGAAACTTCCACACTCCTCTACGCAGGGTGAATAGTGTGCTAAATTTTCTGTTCAGTCAGAAAAAGAGCATGTTCAGTTACTGGTGAAGCTACCTGACCACAGGAAGAAATACCCGTGTTTCTGTATGGTTATTGTGTAGTGGTGATACTCCTAGTATCCATCAGGTGGCAGCGTAAGTGTGAAATAACGCTATCTGCTTGCTTTAATTGAACTGCAAACTTTCCAGAGTTCGTCATAACATGGTTGGTTTCTCCTTTGTATAAAAATCCTTAGTCCAGTGCCACTTAGACACTTATGTAATGCAGAAGTGGCACATTCTTACTGGATTAAGGACCAGTGTTGAATAAACAGATGTATACTGTTTCGAGAATTTTCTAGAAGTCTGATATTGGTGGGGTCTTGAGTAACGTTGGAGAAAGGCTTGTATGTTTATACATGATTATTATATAGTGGGAAAGACTGGAGGGTTTTTTTGGTTGGGTGGTTGGTTTTTTTTTCTTTTTTTCTTTTTTTTTTTTTTGCTCTGGGAGAGAAGCTGAGAACTCAGCTGTGGAATAGCAGACTTCCAATTTTGTTAGTCGTACTGTTGGCAATTTTTTGGTATAAATGGAAAAAGTTGAACATAAATAACTGTAATAATTACATTTTGAAGTATAGTAGGTAGGAAAAATAATGATAATCAGATGCATCAACTGAAAATAAAAATTGCATCCTCCAATGTATGCTGCAAGTTAGTGGCAAAGCCTGAAATAGAACTGACTTGCTTATTCTCATACCTGTGTTGATTTCTGGAGGATATGCTTGCATCTGTCAGGTAGAGGAAACAAAAGAAATCTTAGACTCTTAGTATTTTGGTTTAAGGCAAATATCCTTTGCCTTGTTATGCTTTCTGCTAATGCATGAGAATTTGGTTTGTCACGTACCTTGTGAGATTGAATTGTGACTGTATGCACACGCACACAATGCCTGCTTTTGCGTGTTTTTCTTCCTCCTCTTTTTCTGAACTTATTTAAAAATAATGGGCTTTCTGTTTAGTGAAAAATGAAATTTGAAGAATAAATGTTCAAGTTAGGGATTATCCTTTTTCATTACTGTTCTCACACTTTTAAATCCCGTTTGTAAAAAGTTAGCTTGTAAGCATACCTACAGATTTCAAATAGCTATTTCCACTTTCCACATTTTAATTCGATACCGAAAATGATATCATTATCCTGTTGTGGTATCTTTAGAAATTAAAAGTACTGATTAACCAGAGGAATGGATTTGTTAAGACAGGTCATGTACTGTGAATATTGGCTTTTCTGCTAGACTATTTAGGCAACTGACCAAGGCAGTACATCAGCTGCAGGTGAAAATGTGCTTGAACTGATGTTGTAATCTCCTACTGTGATTTTTGTCTTATCTGCATGCAAAAATTTCCTTGTACTGATTTGTTTAGCGCAGTGGTGATGGCAAAGCAGAGAGAGGTGTTTTAAAGGCTGGGAAAAGATACAGGTGTTAAAGAAAAAAAAATGGCACCTCAAAGTGCTGAAGAACAATTTAAATGCCAGACATTATTATATCTAAGTAAACCTGGCTTCGTTCAAAAGGTTGGTTAACAATCCATTTTACATTGAATGTGTTCTCTGGGGCCTGTTAAGGAATATAGTGTGTTTCTGCTATTTGTACAGATTCTATTAAATGTTTGGCATAGATTGAACTGTCCAGTTTACATGATAGCTTGGTTATGAATACACTCCAAGGAGGGAAAAATGGCTTTAGCTTGCTGATGCTGTGGAGCTACTTGTAGATAGCCGCAAGTTTCTTATCAGCCACCTGGTGGGAGAGGTATGGGCTATATGACTGAGAAAAATTATGAGAGACATGGGAAAGGAAGCTGGAAAGACTTGCAATCCGACAAGGCACTACTGCTTGTCATTTATCTTTATTTTTATTTCTGAGATAACTACAACACAAAACGTGTAATGGAGTCCTGTGGCCTCACTGATGTTCAGGTGAGCCTGGTGTGGACAGTGCCTCACGGGATAGCTGGGGCAGATTGTGAAGTCATAGCTGGAAAGGTACTAGATTTTAGTAGGAACGAGTTTTGGGAATGTCTGTGCTGAAGTATATGAGTTTATTAAAAAAAGAAACCTGAATCACTCTGAATATTTTTCAAGTTCTTATTTTCTCATTTGTATGCATGTTGGTTTTGTTCAAGCTGGCTGCTGTCCGTTGTGCTCCTGAGCTTGGTTTAGTGTGGTTGGTTTTATCAGAAAGTTTCTATCCCACAGCCTAATCCAATTTTAGTGAACAGCCAGTACTATCTCCAGCTGTAGCTCTTGGGACACTTGCTGAATATTTACAGACCAAGATATTTATACATGAATTAGATTTCTTGATTATATTAGTCCTTTTAATGTAATCAGCACTCCTATTGCTAAATTGTTAAATATTGTTAAAGAACAAAGACAAACACCTAATTGTTTACTTTTTATATACTCAGCTGAAATGGCACTTATCCCTGAAAATATATGGAGCTAGGATATAGACAGTGCTGTTTTCTGCTGGATATGCATGGGTTGCATCTACACTGATGATTGAGTGAGCAGGAATGTTTCTTCTTGATGAAAGTTTGCTTTACTGTATGTTCGGAGTCTTGCAGTAGGCACTTGCACATACTACTGTTGTGCTTGGAGTGGATTCCCTCCTGATGAACCAAGGCTGAGATTGCACAGCAGCTGGAGCGTTCCTGCAGTGTGGACAGAGGGTTATTAGCTCTCTGTTGATATGCTGTGCACAGAGGACTGGCAGCTGGCATGAACTTTGCTGCTGGTAAAGATGTAACGTGGATATGCAGTCCTGGAATCATACCAGATTTCAGCAAATGAAACCTTTTTTTTTCCCTCTTTGCAGCATAATGGCCAGCAATGTAGACTTGTCAATGGAAATTGTATATGACAAGATTAACATAAATTTTGAGAATGCCTATTACTGTATTAGAAAGGGCAATGCAAATAAGGTGACAAATTAAAAAAAGGCTCTAACTGTTGCTTAGAGGCATCTCTGATACTTGATCTACAGCTTTAGCCGTTGAACTTTCTTTAACTGTTTCACACTTAACAGCCGGGATAAAAATAGCAGTTAAGGTACTTGTCAGAAGTAGGTGGATGAAGCCAATTCTGTAATCTATTTGGTGAATAAAACAGTGATGTGATAATTGACACATTGTTCTGAAGAGCTCTTACGGTTGTATTGAAGTATTAATATGAATTTTTGTCTTCTGAAAAGTTATGGAATATGTTAATGCAATCGAAAAACCTTTTAATGGGTTCAAGCAGTGTAGATATTTTAAAAGCACATAGTTATGATTTGTTAGGGGGTGTTTGGGAAGATGCAGATGCTGTGAAGCTTGGAATGGGTGCTGACATGATGATTCTGTAGAGGTTTTAAAAGCACATTGCTTTTAAAACAAATTGCCTCTGCTGGAAGATGTATTTAAAACAATGGTCTTCTGGTAGGAAAAATCCCCTACAAGCTTGTGCTGGGTTTGGCTGGGATAGTTAATTTCCCTCATAGTAGCTGGTATGGGCTATGGTTTGGATTTGTGCTGGAAACAGTGTTGATAACACAGAGATGTTTCAGTTATTGCTGAGCAGCGCTTACACAGAGTCAAGGCCTTTTCTGCTTCTCATGCCACCCCACTCGGCTGGTGGGGCAGAAGAAATTGGGAGGGAACACGGCCAGGACAGCTGACCCCAACTGGCCAAAGACATATTCCATACCATATGAAGTCATGTTTAGCATATAAAGCCGGGGGAAGAAGAAGGAAGGGGGAGACGTTCGGAGTTATGGCATTTTGTCTTCCCAAGTAACTATTTCGTGTGATGGAGACCTGTGTTCCTGGAGATGGCTGAACACCTGCCTGCCGATGGGAAGTAGTGAATTAATTCCTTGTTTTGCTTTACTTGCGTGCACGGCTTTTGCTTTACCTATTAAACTGTCTTTATCTCAACCCATGAGTTTTCTCACTTTTGCTCTTCTGATTCTCTCCCCCATCCCACTGTGAGGGGAGTGAGTGATTGGTTGTGTGGTGCTTAGTTGCTGGCTAGGGTTAAACCATGACAAAGCTATAGAAGTAATCTGGGACAACACACTCCCAGAAAAATTCCACATTTTGCAGGAGGTTGGTACGCCATGCTGTACAGTGTCTCCTGGGTTGCAAAAATAGTTTTGAGTTACCATATGAAATCAATTTAGGCACATGTGAGACTTTTTATAGTAGAGTTAATCAAAGAAGTATTATGTAATAGCTGATTGTGGAACATATACCTCACCCCCAGTTTAACTTTTATGTGAATATCACATTTGCTTCTGTCATTCTACCCCTCTACTCCGCTCTGGTGAGACCCCACCTGGAGTACTGCGTCCAGCTTTGGAGCCCCCAACATAGGAAAGACAGAGACCTGCTGGAGTGGGTCCAGAGGAGAGCCACAAAGATGATCAGAGGGCTGGAGCACCTCTCCTGTGGGTACAGGCTGAGGGATTTGGGGTTGTTCAGCCTGGAGAAGAGAAGGCTCCAGGGAGACCTTATGGCGGTCTTCCAGTATGTAAAGGGGCCTACAGGAAAACTGGGGAAGGACTTTTTACAAGGGCATGTAGTGATTGGACAAAGGGTAACAGTTTTGAACTGAAAGAGGGTAAATTTAGATGAGATACTAGGAAGAAATTTGTTACTGTGAGGGTGGTGAGGCACTGGAACAGGTTGCCCAGAGAAGGTTTGGATGCCCCATCCCTGGAGGTGTTGTTCAAGGCTAGGTTGGATGGGGCTTTGAGCAACCTGGTCTAGTGGGAGATGTCCCTGGCCATGGTAGGGGAGTTGGAATTAGATGATCTTCAAGGTCACTTCCAACCTAAACTATTCGATGATTCTATTATCACATGACAGAGGACCCAAAAGAATCTGATTTTAAAATACAGCTGAAATTCTTTATTACTGTATTTATTGCACTTTCAATTTTTTCTCATTTAGGATATTGCACTGCATTATACCTCATAATCTAGAACACTAACAGTACTAGTGCCCAGTAAGAAATAATTGTGTATAAACTTATTTAATACATTTGTCCACCTCCATCAGACTGGGTGACAAAACCATGCTTTCAGTTCTCTAAATTCATATTTTCATGACTTTAAAAATTATCCCTTTTCTGCCTGTTTAAATAAGTAGTTTTTAAACTCAGAAGGAACAAATTCAGGACAATGAGAAAAATCCTCAATAAATTCTTTATGTTGACAATCAATTGCAATTGAATTGTCACGTGTTTTGTGCTCAAGGAAGAAAAAACTAGCCCGTAAAGAATTTGTAAGTGCTAATTTCATTCACCAATAACTACGGTAAAAATTAAAGTTCTTCAGGAATGCAGTCAGCATGCAGCTGAGCCTTAATGGTAGAGAAAAAGAGTGTAAGTCAGACTAAGTAACGAGATGGTAAAATTTCTTGTTAAATTCTTCCATAGAGTAGTATGTTGAGTTATAATTACTACATCATAAAAAAAAAAAAAAAAAGACATTATAGCCATACAGAGGATAGTAGTAAAAGCTGATTTCTTTTAGAAGCGAAGTCAGGCATAAAACCAGATATGTAGTAGTAGTAATACCTAAGTATCTGAGAAGATGAATAATAAGAGAGTTGAAATATATAAAAATGTAAATGGATTAAACACTGCAAAGTTTTGTATTTTCCTTGGTAACAAAAACATTTGATGTCAATGAAAATTAGTGGGTGATAACAGGTATCAGGAAGCCCTTTATACTGTCTTGGCAGAAAGATACTTCCATGCAGAAGGAGGTTGTGCTTCTTCAAATAAAAAACCCACCGAAACCTGCACTGTAAGACTTTTTTTCTTTAAAAAGGCTTTGGAAAACAAGCATTTTAGATTTTATGCTTTCATAATAGAATATTCACGCTGTCAAATTTCTTTTTGGAAGAAGTAGAGGTGAGTTTAAAGACAGACATTTTTTCCTTAGGCATTGAATTCCTTCGTTCTTGTTGCCCTGGGACAACAAAAAATAAAAAAGTCAGTAAGAATCAAAAGGAATGGGATGCTTTTGAGTAAGAAAAAAGTTTTAATTTATGCTATAAAGAAAAGTCAGGGATATAAATGATCGTGTCTGACTCTTCAAGCAGTAGGAATTAAGCTGAGATGTTTGACTGAAGTAGCTTATTCCTATATTTATCTCGTATGGTATCTCTCGTACTTTTCTTTGAAGTGTTTGACATCAGGTACTGGAAAGAGTTGTAGCAAAGAATTTGATGCCTGGAATTCCTGTCAGAGACTTTTGAATTGCTGCCTCCTGCTTACCTTGCTGCTGCAGGTCTGCAGCCTTTCTTATGGATATTAGAAGCAGTCATTAGGCTTCTGGAATATTTGCTTCTCTCATTCTGTTGGTGTTACAGCTTCATTTTTTTTCATAATTAACAGAAGTTTCCACATGCTCTCTTAGCAGTGTTTGTCCAACTTGTTTCTAAGGTGAGATAATAATGTACTGCATGGTCCCATTGTGTGATGTTGTTTTGCTGGGAACCAATAAGCATCAGTTCAAGTTAACTGTCAGAGTGAAGTCAGGCACCAGAGTGAAAATGCAAGCATTTTAAACAAAAAGGTCCCATGGCTAGCTTTCTTATTAAGCATATACCTCCATCAAACTTCTAATGCTGCCAAAGCAGCAAGGTTACAATATCTATTAAAGTTCTCTAAATGATGTTGGATATCATTTGTGTAATGCTTTGAGTGGGTGTGACTCGTGGAGAAGGTGCTCCTGAACGTTCCCCACCTACAGCATGACCCTGTGGGCAAGGCTTTACTATTGACCCAACACACCACACACATTCCCTGGTACGTAACAGAGGAGATCACTATTTGGCCCTTCATGTAGCTGCCAGAGAACAAGAAGGACAAGGATGCCAAGCTTGAGACAGCTGCTTTTGTTTGCTGTGCAGAATGTCTCCAGGTGTGTGGCGGCAAGGTAAACAGGAGATAGTGATGAAGCTCTGTATTTTCTTGGGTATTTCCCTAACTTGAAAATCCTTTCTGCACCTTTTAAACCTTTCATAATTTTAAGTCATTAAGAAGGAGAGAGAAAGGGCAAAGAGAATTGGTTCCTCTGGGCTTATACTTCCACTCTGAACATTTTGGCTCTCTATTCTGCCTATTTCTCAATTTCAAAAAAGACTTATTCACAGAGTCTTCTCCATCCTTTATGTTACAAGATTTTCCTCCAGGCTGTTAGCCAGGTACATGAATCGCTGTGGTCCTGACCAGAGAAATGAAAACTAAAATGGTATGAAGGAAGCTTCCAAATAATTGAACTCACAATAGATTATGGTGCTTTATTAGCCTAATAGACTTTAGAAAGTGCTTGTTTACAGATTCTCCTCTTGAAGCTGTTCAAAGCATGCTCCTGAGAGCGAGTTAAAAAAAAAAAAATCAATAATGGGAGTAGTTTTGGCCATCACTTGCTCTTCTGCTGCAATGTGACTGGTCCCATCAGACTTTACTTGTTTAATGCTGAGAGGCAGAATCTAAGTTCTAGAACCAGTGAGCTGTATTTTGTCAGGATGCTTTCTTTTGTCAATTACAGCTGTTCTGAAGAGACAGAAACTTCACTAATAGCTTCTTAAAGTTCCTTCTGTTACTTTGGGTTACTGGCTTTCCATGCATAGAAAAGTGACACCGTTGCCTTCAAATTTCAGATATGTTTCATTGCTTGACAGCATCACGTGTTGATTTTGCATTTTTTTTTTTTGCCTAAGGCTTATTTTCTAAAGCTGTTTTTCAGATGACACCTGACTACACTAATACATTTTTAAAACTAAATTTAATAGTAGCTTATGCAATCTACATTTTTGCATGAAAACTTCAGAATTTGATAGTAAGTTACCTAATTTGCATAGCCAATAGTAGATTCCTGATATACTAATGAAAAGCATGCGTCCTTTGGGGACGCAGATGTAGAGGTCTTTTCTGAGTGTTTTCTTACCAAAAATATAAAATCTGAGGGTCTCTGTCATTGGGTAAATTCCTCATATGGTTCCGTATCTTTCTTGAAGCTTAGCTTCAACACATTCTGATACATTTACAAATACTACACAGATAACATATCTGGTGTCTGAATATGTCCAGTATTTGGGTACACACAAAGTAATGTTTCTGCAAAGAGTGATTAAGCACAGAAAAATAATTTATTATTAGACTGATATAAAGGAAAAACTGGAAGACAGCTTATTCCTTTCACTCTCTGAAGCCATTATTCAAATCTCTTAATGTTGAATATATCTGCCTTTTCTAGCCATTCTTCCTTTTTGATGGTCTTGAGGCAACGCAACATTTTTACAGACAGAAGCAGTGAGAGTGTATGGATTATCAGCATTTAAAGATCTGAGCTTTTGATCACAGCATCCTTCCTTCTCTTTCCATTAATTTTCTAATTAAGTTAATACTTCATTTGTCATTATTGATATCATTGAAATACTTATAGTCAGCTCAAGCTATGTGTAAAATAAAGATAGAATATTTAACTACACTGCATATTTAATTTTAAGGATGAAACTGAATAAACTGGATACTTCTGGCAAACCCAGTTTCCTTAATAAGAATAATCAATTATGTTTTCCTCTCTGCCACGCGGGCAGACGTGCAGAGCGCATCTTTCCACCTGGGTTCCTCATGTCATTTGAAAAGCTAGAATTAAAAGGGACAGAACAGGGATTGCAGTCCTCTCCATTTCATCACATCAACTTTCCCTTTGTGCAGCTGGTACACTGAAAGTGTAACTGCTTCAGAATAGGCTCAATAGATATTAACTGTGAGAACAAAAGAACTTTAATTCTATAGTGTGATTTTTGTCCTAGAGAATTTATATTAATGATATTGTGGGGATCTATAATCATCTCAGTCCTTCAACATAAAATGAGTTCATGTCTTTCTGTAAGTTTGGTGTTCCCCTGTCCCGTCCCATCCCGTCCCCCCCCCGCCCCTCCTCTTCCTGGCCTTCCAAAAACTTCTGTCCCCTGATTGTGAAGTGTAGATCTCCTTTGCAACATGTCCTCTGTAGTAATAGATACCCTGCAAATTATGCATTTATCCTCACATCAGCAGTTAATTCCTGCAGTATTTTATGGCACCACTGGGAAGTATAAAATAGTTTGGATAAGCAGAATAAGAAATAAAATTTATAAATAAGAAATTAAATATAGAAACAAGGGAGGTGAGGCCGCATCTGGAGTATTGTGTCCAATTCTGGGCTCCCCAGTTCAAGAAGGACAGGGAACTGCTGGAGAGGGTCCAGCAAAGGGCTACAAAGATGATTAGGGGATTGGAACATCTCTCTTATGAGGAAAGGCTGAGGGACTTGGGTCTCTTTAGTCTAGAGAAAAGAAGACTGAGGGGGGACCTTATTAATGCTTATAAATACTTAAAGGGAGGGTGTCAGGGGGATGGGAACAGTGTTTTTTCAGTGGTGCCCAGTGATAGGACAAGAGGTAACAGGCACAAACTTGAACGTAGGAAGTTCCATCTTAACATGAGGAGCAACTTCTTTCCTTTCAGGGTGGCAGAGCACTGGCACAGGCTGCCCAGAGAGGTTGTGGAGTCTCCCGCTCTGGAGACATTCAAAACCCACCTGGATGCCGTCCTGTGCAACTTGCTGTAGGTGACCCTGCTCTGTCAGGGGAGTTGGACTAGATGATCTCCAGAGGTCCCTTCCAGCCCTGACCGTTCTGTGATTCTGTGTGAGAAGAAAAGTGTTTTGTGTGCAAGTGGTTGTTTATGTGTGTGCTGCAGCTACTTATGTCTCCTTGCTGATGTGGACGGCACTGAAAACTCGGAGTTATTCCTCTGAAGTCTGCAGACCCTCCCTTTGAAGTAATCATCTTTGTGGCTCCTCAAGCCTCCATCAGTAACTGAATTTGTTTCTATAAGACTATGTTGTGGCTTCTACTGGCTAGTAAAAGGCAAAAGTGTCTCTCTCTTGGCTGAAGAAGTTACTACATGTGTTATATTAGAGACAGTTTTCACAACCTGTAATGTAAAGTCAGTTTATTTTTTCTAATTCATAATTCTTCTTGTAGGGTCTTCACACAGCTCTTAGGCTTGATCGCTGCTTCATCAGAATGTATTACTATTTGAAATCATAAAGGTCTTTGAGCTCCTAGGCCTGCTATGACTCTACAGAACTTTGACAGGTTGTTGCTAATATTTTTTGCAGAACCTTTCCTACTCTTTGCATATTGATATATTGTGCTCATCTCATATAACTGGTGCAGCATTTTGTTGCAAAATGTTGTTGTAAATCACTTTTATGTTTTCAAATGTCTTTGCAAGGTGGTGGAATGACTTAGCAGAAAATATGGTAGCTGCTGACAGCAGATTCTTTCCCTTAAGAGATAATGCTTGCAAAAAGAAAACATATGATTGTGTAAGCAGAAAAAAATCTGAAAGACTTGTTGCCCACTTCAGTTCTATGACCTTGGATGTAATTAAAAGACTTGCTATCTTTGTTGCTCAAACAATGTGTAGATAGTCCTATATGCAAACTTGACTGCTTTTATGAAGAATGAGGAAAAATAAGCTAGAGTCAAGGTACTTGACATGGAAGGTAACTATATTGATTTTTTTTTCTAAGAAATTTTTATTAAAAATTGCACTGAGATATGAACAAATACAGATTTTTCTGCTATTTTATATCTATCAGTTCCATCTAATGCAGCAAATCTACTGAGGAAAAAATAAAATGAAATAAGGTTTTTGTTTTATTTTTGTTTTCCATGCAAACCTTTATCTAATTAAAAAAGCATAAGTATTGTCTTGATTTTACAAAGTTATCTAGTTAATTATTTTATCTATTTCATCCCAATTATTTCCTTTTTTCCTTTTGTCAAGGATCCTATTTTAAATATCTGATGGCTGTGATAGGAGTCAGGTTATGTGAAGTCTGATTCATACTGTCCTGGCACATATCCCGTTTCACATATCTTTATTTTATTATTAGTAACCAAATCGGATCTAAATCCAAATCGGAACCAAGTCAGCCATGATGTGCTTTTGTTTTATAGCATTCTGACTTAGTTCAGTACTACCTTGTCTTTCTTTTCCTGTGATTGCACAGAGGTTAGCAAGACAGTGCTATTTATAATTTTTTTTCCCTTTCAACTATTCATTCGTTGTGTCTGGGCCTCTGGAGGAATTGTGGGAATTCTTATGCTCTCAGGAGAGCTAGATAGTCTTGGGGGAGGAATATCTCGGGGACCAGTCCCCAACATAAGAAGGACGTGGACCTGCTGGAGCGTGTCCAGAGGAGAGCCATGAGGATGATCCGAGGGCTGGAGCACCTCTCCTATGAGGAGAGGCTGAAAGAGCTGGGGCTGTTCAGCCTGGAGAAGAGAAGGCTCCGGGGAGATCTTATTGTGGCCTTCCAGTACCTAAAGGGGGCCTACAGGAGAGCTGGGGAAGGACTTTTTACAAGGGCGTGTAGTGATAGGATGAGGGGGAATGGCTTTAAACTGGAAGAGGGCAAGTTTAGATTAAACATTAGGAAGAAGTTTTTCACTTTGAGGGTGGTAAGGCACTGGAACAGGTTGCCCAGAGAGGTTGTTGAGGCCCCATTCCTGGAGGTGTTCAAGGCCAGGTTGGATGTGGTCTTGGGCAACCTGGTCTAGTGGGAGGTGTCTCTGCCTATGGCAGGGGGGTCGGAACTCGATGATCTTCAAGGTCCTTTCCAACCTAAACCATTCTATGATTCTATGACCATGAATTTATTGATATACTTAGCCTAGACTGTAGGAAAAAAAAAGACCACTCACCCCCCCCCCCCCCCCCCAAAACCAAGCAGCCATCAGGCTTTTCAGATGGCCATAGGTTGCATGAGACTGCAGTGGTACTTGGTAATAGGGTGCTTGAGGACCACGGTGCAACTGCTCTAAATCACCTTGAAACTTCACATTAAAAAAGACTCTGTAATCTTCCAGACTGTCTTGACCATAGTGGAACTGAGGTATGTGTGGTTACTGTTGGGGGAATGGCTGCAGGTGCTTTCTGACAAAGCTAGTTCCTTCATGATGATTTTTTTTTTTTAAGAGAAGAATACATATATTTTAAGCTGAGTGCCAACCATCTTAGGGCAGTAACACTAGATGAAATCTCTCTCTCTTTCCCCAATTCTTACCATCTTATTCCCAAATCAGTAGTAGTCTTTGACCAGTATTGCTGTGATTAAGAGACAGATTGCCTTGTTGAAGGTACTTTACAGAGTATGAAAACAATAATTTGAGGACTGC
Organism: Vanellus vanellus; assembly: GCF_965231255.1. Taxonomy (NCBI): domain Eukaryota; kingdom Metazoa; phylum Chordata; class Aves; order Charadriiformes; family Charadriidae; genus Vanellus; species Vanellus vanellus. Next base: position 17,029,512 of record NC_138914.1, on the reverse strand, counting down.
TGAGATTAATAATTCATAGTTAGCTGATGTAGCAGGACAAACAAAGTAGACTTAAAGTTCCAGTTACCTGAAGATCATGAAAGTCACTGTATCCTTAAGATAGTGGACAAGAAGCTGCTTCAGGACTTTCAGGGGCAATGTATTCATTGTTCTTCAGTTTGTCCAATGTAGCAATTAATGTGATTAAGCTAGCGCCAAATCTCTTTTAAATACTATTGCACCGGGTCGTTAACTTTAACACTGTCATCATGTTCTCAGTATTGCATTTACCTTATTTAGGGAAGATACTAATGCTTAGCATTCACTTGGATCAAGAATATATTAATGCTTCTCTGGTTCTCAAGGTATTACTCAAACTGTTCATGTATTAGAAATTGTATTGGACCAAAAGAGGGGGAAAAAATCAGCCCTATATCCCTTAGGCACTCAAAACTCCCACTGAAGTAATAGCAGTTGTCTCTAGATCCATGATTTGCAAACCTATTTGTGCTTAGTTGTGTGTGGCGTTTATCTTGATGGATGCTCTCCTAGGTTACCTTCAAGATTGCCTAGAATAAAAAAAAGATAGAGCTGTTTGTAGGTCCTGTAAAGGATGTGATGCAAAGTAATTCAGAAGAAATCATCAGATAATTCTCAACTAATTATTTTTATTCAAAAGATATGTCAAGGCATGCTGGATTTTCTAGTGAGAACTATCAGGACTGTCTGGAGGTGGCTATAAGGGGTACCTGAGGGTGAGTCAGCAGTGGGTAGTAGGTCTAGACACGGATGAAATGTTTTTTAGAAATAACTTAAATGGTGGCAAAAAATGCATGAAAGTTGGTTGGTTTTTGAAAATTTACTCTTGTTTAGAACAATGCTGATAATCCATGTTCATGTAACTGAAGTTCATTCTGCAGAGACCTGGGGAAAGGTTTTGATGACAGTTACACAGCAATGAACCTACAGAAACAGTTATTCAGGTAGCAGTTGATGCAGGTGGCTTCTAGTCCTAATCAAATATACCTCATGTACTAGAAAAAAGGAAGTGAATTAATATCACATATAAAAAGATCTGTAAGCTAGAAACTTACTGTAAGAAAAGAAGAAAAAAGAAGGCATTGATTTTTGTTATTAGAGGAATCACTCTGGCACTGCTCTCATTTTATATATGTGGGAACAAGAGTAGTAAAAATGTCTAAAATAAATTCTTGGTTTAGAATTGGCATATATTTGATCTTAGGGGAACAAGTCCTTGGACTTGAATTTAAGATGAAGAGGAAATATACTCATGTGGCTCTATATCTGAAGAAGTTCCTAGAAAAGCATTGAGTAAGCACATATGTCTGCTAGTGAATTTCAGACATGATCTTCAAATGTTCATGTTACTTTACTTGGGAGAGTTTTAAAAGTAAAGACAGATACTAAAATCTCAAGGATGTTGGGTCCACCCACCATGACATGTGAAAAAACGTGTTAGAAACTAGTGTGGAAATTAACCTGTGAACTCATTTCCACTAAGATTAGACTCTGAGATAGGAGGTGAGAGTTCTTGACCAAATGATCGAAGAGTGCAAGCTCAAAAAAACCCCTGTATTGATCTCATCTGAAAGAAATAGAGAAATTAAGAATAGCTTCCGGTAGATAGGCTGCAGGTTACCATGCAGATTATAGGGTGCCCCTGCAATGTGAAGAAGAGAGGAAAGAGAGTAGTAGGAGTCACCAGGAATATGGGAAAGGACACACAAAGCTCCTAGCATATGGGGACACAGACTGTTTCCAGTCTAGGGAGATTGTGCATAGGGACATTGTGAGGGAAAAAGAAGGTATGTAAGTAGGCCACCATGTGTGCAATCTGCCATGCCTATGGAACAACAAAATGTATAATCTGAGTAATTGGGGGATTGGTCAGATGTGCCTGGAATGATTCTCAGAGGGAGATTATAGAAAAAACAAAGTAGTTGTTTAGTTTTATAGTCTGCTGACTTTCAATTAAATCGTTATAAATCCTCTTACAGAAATCAGAGTAAGCTGTTTTGTGCATAGTGAAAATGGTAAAGGAGTGCCCCAGAAGGCGTTAGGATGGACTGGTGAGTGCACTGTGAAGTCCTCCCTAGTTTATAGTGTACTGTTCCATGTGTAGAAAAGCATGTTGATGTTTAAGGGCTTGTATACATAGAACAGTCATCATAGTTAAAGTAGCTTTACTGAAGAAAGGTAAGACTGCAGTAAGTGATATTTGTACCACATTAAAGACAAGGAGAGGGTCTCTCATCACAATGTAAACTGATTGTGAAAACTTTTATTTTTATATTTGATACCTCTTTTAAAAATGTGTAACCTTCTATGAAGCGAATAAAGCAATTGGATCTCTTTCTGGAACAGGCAGTGTTATATTTTTATGTACTAGTCCATATGAAAATCTACATGTCAGTAATTATGCTTACTTTCAACCTCTTCCTTTTTTTTTTGTTTGTTTGTTTTGTGATTTGGTGGGTTTTTTGTTTGTTTGTTTGTTTTTTTTGTTTGTTTTTTTTTTGTTTTTTTTTTTACTTTTTCTCCAAGTTCTTGTAGTTTTCAAAAAAATTCCCTATGTTTTGCAATTTGACCTGGAAGGTTGGAATGAAATGTATACAAAGCTTTCTATAGACTTCGTGGAGGATATAGTGGATTCTGTCTCCTGCAGAGCAGGAGACGTGTTGGGTTAATTAACTTTTTCCATAGCTGTGTCATTTCTTAAAATACATTCTGGAGAAATGGTTGTAGTTCTGGATAGGGGTTAGCTTTTTCACTTTCAGCCCTGGTGCATGCCATAAACTGAATTACCTCTAATAGCCCTTCTGTTCTAAAATCATTGAGTTTTTTTGTCTAGGCAGCCCTTGAAAGCATATGTCTGCAGTACTTTGTATCTTGAAATAAACTGAGAGAACTTTCACAGTTCTGTAGAATCATCTGACTTGATAAGTACCAAAGAAGATGGAGTTTTTCTTGTGGCTCTAGCCAGATGGATTCTACAGATTCCATATTGCACAGTGTGATCTGTAGTCTTGGCAATAGTTAGTTTCCAATGTACAGTTTAGCTTCAGTTTTTAATTTGTGATGACCTTCACTTCATTGGTTAGTGATTTTTAAAGTGTGCAATCCATCAGCTGTTTGTGTGATCCAGTAGCCATATAGTTCTAGAAATTTCTTCCCAATAGGTTCCCTTTGTGGTTTATGTTTTTGGAGGGAGGGTAGGAGGGAGGAGAATTTCTTACTTCTTGGAAATTTCCAAACTTTTACAAAATTGGGATCAGAAATATATAATGCTTAAGAAAAATTTCCTTTCAATAAACTAGTCTACTTCCTTGTGAGAAAATTGGACCTCTTCTGGGCAAAATTCTTCACAAAATACATTTTTGGGTAGAGAAGGTATATCTGCTCTTCTATCCTTTGCATCTTCCTCAAATACTAACAAAGCTTCCTACGTTTAAAATTATCAAACATAGCAAATGTTCTTTGGAGATTGCCTTTTCCAGGTACTTGGGAAAATATGCATTCATTTATCAGAAATTCTAGGTGTCTGTTGTTCCTGCACAGCTTAATGTCAACTGCAGATGTTTGGCCCCTTTCACTGTAGTGTTCACCGTATAACAGGCTGGGCAATCAACATTGGTGATGGTCAAAATCACACCTCATGTTTTAAAACTGACTCAGGTGCATAGCAAACTGGTTGATTCAGACAATTAATATTTTAATCTTTCTGAAGCAGTATGATGTCTTTTAAGGAAACAAAGGCTTTCCTGTGCAGCAATCAACTGAAAGGCGTTAAAATGCCTCATGGTTCCCCAGAAGACTTTTGATTTCATTCCAAAGGATCTGTTGCACATTAAAGAGAAATTTGGAGAGGTACAAAGCATTGTGCAGTGATCCTAAGACCTTCAGATATTATTTTTTGTAGGTTCAGGTAAAAAATACCCAAATTTGTTGTTTTTTTTTTTTTTCCAGTTATGATGAACTCAGTAGCTCCACAGAGAACACAGAGCAGTCTGAGGTCCCGGACTTTAGTGAAGCTGACTTTAGGTCTAGTGAAAAATTATCCCCAGGATCAATTTTTCAAATCTTTCAGATGGAAATGATGCAAACTGAAAAAAATGTGCATTTCAAGGTTAAAAGAGATTATTGTAATGAGATGAGTATACAAAAAATGCATAAATTATGTTTTCTAGATGAAGCCTTTTAAGCTATTATTCTTACTAGTGTTGCATCCAGTACTTATAATACAGAATCGAGGGAGTCTGTCTGCTGTTAACCTAGATGTTTGGAAGTACAATTAACATTATTGCAGACAACCACTCTTACTTAATAATATTAAGGTCAGTGTGGCATAGCAAAGAGTTTGTGGGCATCTCTTAACTCATATCCTGATGCTAATTCATTACTGACACACTAGTTTCACTCACTGCACCAACTTTAAGAACCTCTGTAAACAGCATCATAGGTCAAAGAGACTGTTTTGATTGATTGATGTATTTGCCATTAATATGTAGCCATTTTATGATATATTTTTTATCTTGGGGTAAAAATAAATAAATTACAGATGTATCCAGTTAAAAATATGACGCTAACAGAAAGCCTGTTTTATAAATTAAGTGACAGATAGTGCTTTTGTTCTTGTTTCTATAAACTGCTTTTATTGGCTGCTTAGAAAGAATGACTTGATGCAGCTGTATTTAAATTAAGGTGGAGTAGTTTATAAGCAGAATAAAATGGTCATAATGTTTCAAATTAAAAATAAATAAAATAAAATAACTGTGCCATAAAAGTGAACAAAAGATACATATACTATACATTATGTGCGTTCCCCCTTCATTATGAATACCATCTCTTCTTAGGGAATTTGCTTAGTTCGCAGCTATTGCTAGCGCTTTAAACTATATTTTGACTTTGGTTCTAAATATATTGGAATGTTTGGAGGTTAGCGGCCATGTCATATAAAACCTACATTCAATAAATGGCATGCAAGAAAGATCGGTGTGTATGTATAGATAACTAACAGATAACAGACAAATACCGGTAGCTGTTACCATGCATACAAAATTACGGTGATTCTGTGTGGAGAAAATAACTACCTTCTGCCTTTCTTTTTAATGCTCATACTTATTCTCATATGAAACCCACAAGTTCTTTTCCAGGTCACTTTTGCGTGTGCAGTTACTTTTTGTGAAAAACTTGGGGAAAAAAGTCTTAAAAATGGTGACTTCAGGCCCTCATGTACAATCCATATTTGACCTGTTCCAGCAAGTTAATCTCCTTCGCAAAGCAAATTCATTATAGATCAGATAGTTTTAGGCATAAAAAACAATAAAGCCAATGCAGTGTCTGCAATAGGTTTCCAGTAAATTAGCAAGAGTGGGCTAGCATGAAACAAATCAAGTATACCTTGTGATAGTTTGTTGCTTTTCCAATTAAGAAATAGATCTTTTTCATGCAGTAATGGAAACGTTTCCCACAGCATGGCTTGTCTCGCACGCGTTTCCAGTGGGTATCATTACTGATAATGGACATCAGTTTGCATCTTGGGATTTCAGAATTTTGCAGAGCAACAAAGTTTGAGTGTAATTTTCTCACTGCGTCATTGCAAATGCAATGGCAGGAGCAATATCAAAACTGTCAAAAGACCCAAGTAAACAAATCCCAGCAGCAACTGTTAACAACTGTTAAAAGGCAATATTCATGTAAGTAATACTGAACTTCAAGTCTACATCTATGAAAGACCCTGGACTTTATTGTGGACTATATTGTAAAATAACAATTACGGAGAAAATGAATAGTCAGTAATGTAAGGTAACGATGTCAGCTCTTAGTGTTATTTGAAGAGGCCCGTTGTAATGGTGCTCTTCCATGAAAGCATTTTAGATGTAATGTGAGGCACTTATAAGATGTTAGATATACATTTCAAACATGAATATCCTCTTTCTTGTCTTGACTGAAATGACCTTTCACACTATCCTCCTCTCATCAGCCTCTTTGCTAAAAAAACTTTCAATTTGCACATCTCTGTTTATTTCAGGCCGTGGTTAATGCATATGCATTTACTGATTGGCAGCTGCAGATGCAGTTCATTTCATAATCTCAAGGATAGCGATCCAGTTATTCACTAAATGTGTGGATCGTCTGTGGCATCATTTATCTCACTGTATCTTGGCAGATTCTGTACAACAGGTTTTCATGGCAGGGATCATCTCCAAATTACTGATTGATAATTTGTGTGTAGTACGTGCTGTAATAGTTCCATTGTAGCAGGCACTGCAGAAGTAAATCCACTCAGTTTCATCCATTTTGGCAAAGAACAGCTACACATGGCAGGTTTACTAAAAGACTGCGTGTGATTCTCACCATATAACTAGACTGTGGAACCCTTCTCTCATGTTGTAGATTTTATGTGAATTCAAAAAGTGGCTATGCAAATTTGTGAAAGAAAAATTCTTGAAGGATAGGGAAGCAAAAGATATCACCTCTGTGTCAACGAGTCTGAGCAGAAAACTGGTGGAGGTTGGGAGAGTATACTTTTGAATTATCATTCCAAGTTATTTTTCAACTTTTTTTCCTTTAGGTCCACTCTTGGTGTCTGTTGGAGGCAGGGTACTGAGTTGGCTAGCTAGCTTAATGCAGAGATTCTTATGCTAGGTTCTTACAGTACTTTAAGGACTTTCACTAGAAAAATCTAAAATTGTTCCGTAACCGTCTTTTTCAAATATCTTATGGGTGCTTCAGCACTTAGCAGATACGTGGGATTGGGGATAGCCTCCCAACTGAGGGTAAGTAAGTTTGTATCTTCTTGAATCAAAATATCTTTGTTGCTGTTTCCCTGATTGCTGGACCTACTGGACAACCTACAGGCAAGCTTAGGCTGCCTGATCAGAGCTGATGTTGCCCTGTTTTTAAGATGGTCAGTGGTGATTGAGGTGCTAACCTGGTGTGGAATGGGAAGTAATGTGAATAATTTACTTTATTGTGGAAAAGACAAATAACTGTAGCACAGATGGAACTCAACTGTATCATTCCATCTCCTTCGCTATAGGTGCTTGGACTTGCCTCAGCATATCGCCTGGTTTCATCAGTGTAACAAATCCAAAAAACTGTCAGGTTTCCATTATCACCATCTCTTTGGCACATGAGGTAGATTTTAAGTAGATGATTCATGAGAATGTGTTGTTGGAAAGGACTGTGCTGAAATGTGTGTGACAGATGTCAAAGAAATATTGCTGATATATTTTAAGTGCTGCTTCCAGTCAGGGCATCCTTGAAAGTGTAAATATCCTATAGCAACAAGGAAAAAATTCCTTCTGTGCTCATCAAGAACTGCTTTGTATAGAGTTTTCTGGAGCCAGGCTGAACATTTATGATACTGACAATAGACATTTTTCTGATAATGGACATAAAGTGACAATATTAAAGTCATCCTTTTGGATAGCATTGTGAATACATTGCTGTGCTCTATGCTACTTTGCAGCTTTCGCATAAAGGTTATATCCTCTTCTCTGCCTTTTGTCATTACCTAGCACCGTAAACGGGACACTTATTTTTCAGCTTTCAAAAAAGTTTGTATAAAATGCACAGAAAATCACAAGCGCCTTGGAAATGACAGTTATAATTGCAAATAGGCAGGTGGAACTCCTATTGTGTCAGCCAGATTTCCTTGTATATATGTGTGCGAGTGGGACAAGCTTGGAAAAGTTCATCAGATGGAAAAGTTGTCACAGATACAAGACTCAATTAAACCATATGAATAATTGGTTACCTGTCTTGAGGATTAAAGTATCACTGTGATGGAGGTTCTTGAAAAATAAGACAAAAAACAAAGCCCAAAGCCCCAAAATATTTTTGAAATTCCAGATAGGGTAGTAGGATAACGAGAAGTAAAGCCTGTTAATGCGGATGAGAGGGAAGGGGAACGCATGCCAAGCCTAGGAAGAGAATCCTTTTGCTCTTGTGGCTGTTCTGTAAGAACCATGAAAGGAAAAAGCTGAAATGAATGAGTTTGGCCAGAAAGAGAAACTTGTGAATGGCTGTGAGACCATTGTGTGTTGTCAAGGGTGGTGACAGGAAATCTAACAGTACCTGAGGATAGTGGCAATAGAAGGGAGAGAGCTACTGCCAGTCTGCCAAGACTGTCGTTTACTAGGTGACTCCACGAACTGAGTATGTTCAGTTTCTGTTTTTATTGCAAGAAATTCTTGCAAGATAACATCTGAATTATCTTTATACTTAACAATGTTTAACAATTAATATGGCTGTAGATGGCACTGAAATGAAACATTTTTTGTTTTCTGAGCCCAATAAAATTGATTTTTTCACTGCAAAATAACGAGGGAGATTAATGGACCAAAATAGAATACAGTACTTACAACTGCAGTGATACTGAAGAGCAAATGTGAATAAAGACATGTGTTAGAGTGAAAATAAACACAATATCCAGATATTGAAAAAATTACTAACTGTACAGTTAAAGCACGCTTTAAATTTTAAAAAAATATTTTTCCTGATCCTAATTTGTTGTTAACAGCTTGATAGCTTTCATCCTTGCTACAGGATCAAGTTTGTTTCAGGATAACAAGCAAAAAAAAAGTCTCTGTAGATCAGGTGTGTAAGTCTCCTTCCTATGGCAAGAAGCAAATCTTTAGGATTTTTCTCTGGTGGAGGCCAGAAAGATACTAGTGGTATTTTTCTGAACATTGGCATATAGATTTTCTGCTACTATAAAATTTGCCAGTATAAATATGACAGACGATTATTTGCATAAGCTGCTCAGCCTTTTTGTTTCAAGTGTCTCTTTGGATTCCAGTGGGAAAAAATCAGTTTGTATCATCAGTCCATAAAAATTTCAGTTGGCATAGAGTGTGCTTATGAGCAGACCATAAGTGGTAGAGGTGGAGATATGACTACAGTCAAGGCTAGTTCTAGCGGCAGCAGCAGAGATACTAAGTACCTATTTACCTTGGATCCAACTTATATCTGCTGAAGGCGGTGGCACATCTTCCAGTCAGGTCTCTTACTTCTGGCTTTAAGCAGAGAAAAACACTTAAAAAAATGTTACAAAGTGCAAGAAATTCTCTGTAGCTGAGATGTGCTAGTTGCTAGCTTTAAGCACATTTTGTAGTTAGGTTACATACATCGCTATAAAGGGTTTCAGTGGAAATGCTGACATCCTTAACTGTAGAAACAAAATGCACTGCTTATTGTAGTTTAATTAAAGCAAAAGATTTTACTTACTGGTCTTTGCCATGGAACATACACTTGTGGCTGCAATAGCAAGAATTTTCTCCTTGCAATAAACCACGCATACATTAAGAAGTTAAATCATCTTGTTTTTTCTGTAATTAGGAATCAACTTTTGTGAGAATTCAGTTAAACACTGTTTCAGATTCCTCTCGTTCATCAGGATGGTCCCAAATGCTGATCAAAATAAAGCCTTATGCATTCAAATTGGGTGAAAGAGTCACTGGCAAGTTTACTGATTCAAGGCATTAATTTTTAAATATATGTTCCCCCAGAGTCTTGTCCTGTGAGTTGAAGAAATGTGTTCTCAGTAGTATACCTCCAATGATACTTTCTATATTATGTTTTCTTCAGGAACAGACTTTTGAAAAATTATTTTTAATTACATATAAGATTATATGGTCCATCTCTACACATAACTAAGACAAATCTACTCCGTCCAAATGTGCATAAGGAATTCAGAAAGGTGTCTTTTTCATCTAAACTTCCCATCTTCCGAATAACATTATAAAGGACGTAAAGAAATATATGCTAGGAGCTTAAGTGTATAATAAAGTCAGAATCAATTGTTTCTGCCTAGAGAACTGACCTTTTATAGAGCAGCCAGTGTTTTGTTTTATAAATGTTTGATGAAACATTTAGACTGAGCTGTTTTTTAACAAACTAGATAAATGAATATCAGTATAGTGTGCTTGCCTTAGGCTTGCTGAGCATTGTTGTCCATACCAGCTGCTGTACCTTTTAGGATGCTGGGTGAGGATGTGAGGAGAGTTGCCATTGTGAATTTTGTTTATGCACCTTGCTGTTTGCTGTGAAATGAAATTTTAGAGAAGTCTGTATCTTGATTTATGATACCATACATATATAGAAGTGTGTGTTTATGTGTGTGTGTATATTTCCATTTGAAAGGCTTACTTCCTGCTTTGTGTCTGATTATATAATGAAGGAGTTAAAAATCTGTTTCTGTCTGCTCCAAGCAATGACCATAGAAATCATCTTTCCTCTTGGTTTCTGTCTGCAAGTTAAAATGAATTCCATGATGTGAGACTGTCAGCTAGTTTTGTGCTTTCATGTATTTGCTAAAGAAGAAGCGCACTTTTGATGTTGTTCTACTTATGTCTCATCAAAGGTTTTGTAGCAGCTGCATTTCATGGTTCTCTGCAAAACCACCTGGAAAACATCCATCGTCTGAAAGTGATATTCTTAAGAGTGCCTTGCAGACTCAGATTTGCAGGTTGCTGAATGCTGCTAAATTGAAAACGACCTTATTTGAAAGGAAATGGATGCCGTCAATCCTTTAAGAATATCAAAAGCTACAGTACAAACAGCTCACAAAATGTAATGGGTGTCTAGAGATCCAGCTGTAAAGCTGCAGTGCTGGTGTAATCTGTTGAATTTTAGTTATATAGAGTAAGATTTTGCATATCTCTCAAAATGATTTTTTTATTGAATGGCTATTTTAAAAGTTTACTGAATATGTGAATACCTGTGCTCATTGAAAGAGGCAAGACCTATGTTTAGTGGAATTGTAGTTAAATATTCCTGTTACCTTCATGTTTTCCCCTATTAAGTTGTCAAAGAGAAAACCATATGCATTAAGATTTAGATGTGCTTTTTCCAAATGTACATACATTTAAAGGATCATTGGAAAAGGATCATTGCTGCTGTTCAACAATGGTTAGAAGAGTATTTGAAATACTTTATACTTTTTTTTTTTTTAAAGAGATAAGGAATAAATTATGCATGTTCATGATGTATTTACTCATGAAGTCCCACAAGGATCTGTCTATAGACTTGTGCTGTTCTATATAAGTCTATACATTCATAAATTATTAACAAAAAGGGTAAATAATATGCATCAACAGCAAATTTTATTTCCTCAATTATTTTAAATAGTGAAAACTTAATTTGACTGCAGAGAGTTTGAGAGGGATCTTTCAGTACTGTATGATGCAGTCATATAATGACATTTTTTCAAAAAGTGCCAGGTAATATGAAGAGGAAAACAAAATAGAATTCTACACAATGATCTCTAAATTGGCTATTGTTATTCAGAAAAAAATAGTCTCTGAAGTATTCTGGGTGGTTGTCCGAAACTGTCAGCTGAAGGTTTATGTTGGATGATTCCAATTGGCTTTATAAAATACTCATTTTGATGAAACGTGTGCACTTTTTTTTAACAAATCCATTTTGGAAAAAAAACTTTATTAAAGTGTTCTTGTGTCCACTTTGTTCTTTTAAAGGAAATCAGTGAAAGAAAGTTGAGATACTTAAATATCCAAAATTAACAGAAAATCTATGGTAAAGTGAGAAGCTCTATTGTCTTTTGTTTGTTTGTTTTGCTATATATTAATCTGCTATTCCTTTCCATCAGTCATTTCTAGTGGCACTTAATGCTGTGATTCATACCATTAATTTATTCAAAGAATTACATAGTATGTAATAATTAACTACTACATCCTGTAGTATTGGTTTCACTAACTGCTACATGAGAGGACAGATATCTCCACACTGGCCTGACATCTTTTACTGTTCAGGTGATATAAAGGAGCCAGATGCTGGCTGTAATTAATCAGTAGAGAATTGTTCTGTTGACGGAAAGCTCTCAGCTGGCATAAAGCACACAGAGCTGGCTTCTGCTCCAAACACTTCTGCCTCTCTGACATCAGAAGAGGGACAAAATTTTTATCCATTAATCCAGCTGATGTGTAATGTCTTATGAAAAACATGTGTTACTAGGACATTAGGTTGGTGTTGGCTTGCCCACAGAATTGTGGAGCTGTAATTATTTCCTTGTTTTTCGTCTGTTGCACTGCTCGGATGAAGAATGTAAGAGATAACATAATGCAAGAAGAATTTGGACTCTACCATTTTCCTGACTAATGGTGGTCCAATTGAAAAAATAATTGTAAAAAGTATTAGGGAGATGTGAAACTAAGTCTTTTAAACTATTTCTCCTGCTATGTATAAAAAGATTTGTGAGGATCTCATTAGTCACAAGATGTACAGTAAAGAAGTACTTACTTTAAGCAAAGTATTTCTTTAAAATAGGATTTTTTTTGTTTTGATTTCTACACAGAAGAGCAGCTAGTATGTTGCCCTTCTGTCTGGGTCACCCAAGTAAGTAGCATGCATGTGTTTTCTGTTCAACTGTTTCCCCATTTCTGTGTTACAGTACATTTTAAGGAAAATAAGATAAAATCAGTTTAGAAAATAAAATGAAAAATGAAATCTTTATTCAAAACATAAAACTAAAACATTTTGTGGAGATTTTTATGATTGTTAAAAAAGAAATAGTATGAGGCTTAATTCTTCTGTAGTTTTATATCATCTTCTATTCCTTCCAAATCACAGAAAAAAAAGAAATCTCAAAGAAGAAATTGCTATTTGGAAGATTAAAACGTATCATTTATTTCAGGTATGGATTGCGAAGATTTTTAAATGAGAACTTCTTAGTCTAATAATTGATAGCCAATAGGCAACACTGAAATTGTTGGAAATCGCAGCATAAATAAGAGATACAGACGATTTTTCTTAACAGCATCTTGAGTTACCAGTGTCATTTAAGACCTGTGCTACTTTGGTTTTTCCACTGGGTGTCTCCACACTACATAGGAAGTTCAGGCGGTGGTTCTTTTCAAAACAAATACATGAAAGGAGAGGGAACGTGTGAGTACTAAAAAGCATCTTTTGAATACAGTTCAACAGTAAATTATAGAAAATGGGCGTATCTAAATGAACCCTATCTTCCAGATCTGAAGGCTTGAGTGGCAGCTGAGTTTTCTTCCATTCACCAAAAAATTTAGAAATGCTTGCTGATAAAGTTATTCTTTCTATGTTGATCTAACTTTGAGGAATTCCTGTCCCAGTGTAGTATCAAAGTGGAAATGGGTGTTCAACGGAAAGATAAATTCCAAAATCCCGCTGTCTTTTTTTTTTTTTTTTTTATCCTGTGTACATTAGTTGCGGAACTGTGATCCAGACTCTTCTTTTGAATTAGATGTTTGCTAGCACTCTCTAAATTTGTTTCACCTTTGGCTAAAGACAGTCATTTCTATTTCACACTGTAATGACAATGACTGATAGCTTTGAAATTAACTAACCACCACGTAATCCCTGGAGCCCATTTCTCCTCGGTGTGGGTTCTCAGCCGCACTCTTAACTGCAGTCGTAACGGCCGTATCCGCATTGCTCTTTAGTATTCTCTGGAGCACCATGACAGAGAGACTCTTCTGTGCTGATTTTTTTTATCTCAGTATCCGCGCCATCAGGGCTTACAGCATCCTTATGCTGGCTACAGAGACGCGGAAAAGCAACTACCAGGTTATCCATCCACTTTTGCTTTTTGTTTGGGTTACAAAAAGTTGTCACTGCCACTTTCTGGAGTTGTGATGAAACCAAAGTGTGTCTGCATGGTAGGCTGGATACATGTTGTAACCCAGTTTCTCATTGAGGTGATCAATAATTCTGACAATCAGAAGAGGTATTTCATCATAGTTGCCAGACACTGTGCAGTTCTTACAGACCTTTGAGGCAGGTTTGATTCCAGCATCAGCCATACCATTTGGATTACTGTTGATATAATGCATTTCACAGTTAGTGAAATACTTCGCACCTGGAAGGCCTCTTACTGCAATGTCAATCCTAAGTGCAACTTAAGAACCTCACCCGTGTCTGATTTCTGGGCAAAAGAGCCCATGCAAGACACCAGTATGGCTAAGAAGCTTATGACAAACATCTCCAAGGGAAGTAAAGCTTTCTATGTCTTGATGTCTTCATGTGAATACTGGATGCTTTTTTGGGACTTCTTTTTAGCCTCAGCTATGCTTGACTTAGAGGTGATTAAAGAGCTAAGTGGATGAAAATCTATGGCGTATGATACAGTAACAGACAATTTTTGTGGTAGTCTAAGAATCCATATTCAGTCCTTGAAAATGTAGATTCCTGGCAGTTTCTGTGCTTTCACTCCCACTTGCTATAAATATACAATGGAAAAATCTAAGTGTTAAAAATTTCAAGGTATTTCCTAGGTCACTGCTGCGATGAACTGAATGTGTCAAAATGGGTCTTAGGTGAGCGCGTAGAATGGGATCTACTGTTCCATAATCTTATTACCTCATAGTAATATTAATTGTAAATTGCTGTGATAGATTGTACATCCTGACAGGTCAACCAAGTGAGACCAGTGTAAAGAAAAAAAACAAATATGTAAAGCCACTTAGATTAAAAAAAAAAAAATTAAATCTAAGATTTTTTTTTCTTGAAGTGAAACATTTTTGAACTGCCTCTGTAGATCTTTCAATTTTGTTTTATACATTTAACTAGCTGTTAAGCAACTCATAGATGTAGGGGCACACTGGGGTAGTACCGTTGGTTTAACATCTGAGGGAATTCTGTCATAGGGCTAGTAAACCCTTGAATAAATATTGAACATTTTGAACTTCCAATGCTGAGCAAAGGAGTCTTTCTGTTCAGCAGGAACCATTAGCTTTTTCATTCATAGTGTTTCTCTGGAATTTCATGTTTAAAAAAAATAAAAACCTACAATGAAATGGATGTTATTTTTAACTTCTAACATGAACTCACACAGGAAGAACACCATATTGCTGATGTAGGCATTTTTCTCATCCCTTATTGACTGGATTTCATCTGTTTCTTTTCTAATGAAAAGGCAATCTACTGCCTATTATCTTCCCTTCAGGGTCTGCCATCTTTTTCCCTCTCTATTGCAAGTACAAACCTAATGTATAGAGGTGTTGCTGCAGTTCACTGGAAGTTACAACAGAGTTAGTGTAAAGAAATGTGGAACTCTCTCTTTTACAAGTGTACATCATGTGTTTTTAATTATATATTTTTGCAAGGATAGTAAAATAGAGCTTATAAATCACTTGCTCAGCTCAAAGTCACATCCCTTTCAATTTGGTTACCTTCATGCTGCTTTTGCCATGCAGGCAAGCAAGCAGTGTTGTTTCCTTTTGTAAACTTTATCGATTAGGAGAGAGAGAGAACATGGAACAAAATATGCTGGTACATATCAAAACATTTCTCTCTGTGTTTCAGCAATGTTCATACCAAAACAATTACTCTTGTGTTTCATGAATAATCCTGTAAGAAAAAGCAGTTTTCAACTAAGCATGTTTATTCATTTTCCCCAAGAGAGCACAGAATTACATTAATTAAAAATATACAGACAGATGCAACTGGTGGTACTGTTGTGTACCATTGAGAAGCCTTTAATGATTGGTTCCTGAGACATTCTTTTTTCTACGTGCTATGAATTGGCGTGTGTGAGAATAATTATTAGTTTCAGTACAATCTGTACCAGTGCCCTTTTTAACATAAATTTCAGGCTGCAGTGTCTAATTGCTAGATAGATGGATTTATAGTGAGCTATGGTCTATGGGGCATAACATTTAGTGGATACACCATGCCTGCTTCTACACAGTTCTGCAGCTGCATGCTTCCAACTTTCTATTTACAGATGACAGACACTGTAATTTGTGGTCTCTCTGAGTGAATCAATAAGGCAACAAAATCTTGCCGTTAGTACCATCGTTTGCTTATAGTTTCTGGCCCTTATATTCAACTACCTTGGAATTAATTGAAGCATTTTTTTTGGCAAATGGTTTTTGTCTATATTCTGTTGGGTATCCCACGAGGCACACTGAATGCAAAAACTGAAGGTTGTAACCTACCTTCTTATATTAGTTATGTGTTTAAGAGTTTTAATATGGCTGTATTTATTAAACTTAATGTATAATTTTATTACATCACCAATAGTGTGTTATGGCATTTCATATGCCCAGTGTTTTCTAAAAATGTGGAAATAACCTGAAGAAAATTTTTTATTCCCATTTTGCAGATAGGAAAGCTGAAGCATAAAACCAGGAAGGTTCCCTCAAAGTCCACAAAAAGGCTGTCATATACCTAGAAATAACCTCAGATTTGGGTTCTTATGCTCCTACTTTAGTATTCGTAACTGATTCATATCATCTCCTGTTTGAAATATAAGGGAATCAAGATTTTATTTTCCCCTACTTTTGTTTAAATAGGAAATGTTCCTGCTAATAGAGGATCCAGTACTAAATGCAAATGAGTGTAAATTACTGAATCCATGATATGAAGATTGAGTTCTCTCCTTGTTTGGAATAAATTGCTCCTTTTTTTGTGCCATGAAGTTACAATGAGAAAGATGTATTATTTTTACTCAGTGCTGATTTTGCTCTTAACATTGTGCAAATCTCAAATTCCCTTTCCCTCTGCTGAGAAGCTTAGAGCACAGTGGAGAGACTGTACGTTAAGAAACTTTTTTATTGGATGGTGATTCATAATAGTATGACTACAAGCGTTTTTCTTGTGTTTCCCATGTATTATTAAATAGTAAATACAAATAATTGTCTCTTTTTTATTGGATGGAATGTATTTTCCTGATACTCAGCAAAAACTGTATCAGTGAAACTAATTCGGCTATAGAAAACAATACCTGGATTCAGACAAAGTGGTTTTTTTTTTCTTTATTTTCTTTCTGTCCCTGTTACTTTATTCTGAGTACTATTTAGAGTACTAGAAAGGATGAAGAAAAGTTCCATTTTAGTGTGTCCATGCCTAAGTGGTACATTTTGGAAAATTATCAAAAGAATGAAATGAATATGCTGTAGGAATCCATGATAGTTGCATTGGAAGGCAGCTTCTCAGGAGCTGCTATCTGTTATTGAAGCATATTGTTTTTAAATGAATACATACAGCTTTATTCTACAAGGTGTCTTAGCTTATTAACATTTATTTCTATGACTGCATCATGGCAATCATAAATCATTTTGTTGATATACCCCTTGCCTGGGTTATTTAGAGTTGAGACATTTATCCCTAGGAGTCCACTTGTATAAAGAAATACTGTCCATTTCCATTCAAGAAAGGACACTTTCAAAAGTAAATGTGGACACATGCAGACTTGTCTGCCTTTCAGTGTTTGCTCTCTTCTCAAGGCAAATAGATGATCTGGGTTTGAATTCCACAGTCCTGATGCTGTTAAGCTTCTCAAATTAGTTCACTTCTGATATTCTCTACTTTTGTCTTTGCCTCTTCTTAACATAACTATGGAACCAAAAATGAATGTATATTATGCATAGAAAAATGTCACCGACATGTAGCGTATTAAAGAAATTCATTTTAATTTTAATAAATACACCCAATCATTTTTAATATAAGCAAGGCCATGATTTGATGCAAAGAAAGTATGAAATAAGAGGCAAGGAAAGATTCTTCAGTTGTGAAATTGGTACAGGACTAATGATTATGTCTGGTAAGGTGTAGTTCTAGCATTTCAAAAGACTGGTGGTCCACCAGAATGTGTTGGTGTTAAGATGTGTACCACAACATGAAACATTGCTGTGCGATGTGTGTTAAAAATATGCTTCAAAGAAAATCTCTGCAATTTGATTTCATTAAATTCGTAATAGACATTCATACAGCTTCCTGATTGTAACTGATTAGCTGACACAGAGCCCAAGCACATTCTTACTAAAGCCAAGGAGAGCTGTGCCATATATATGCACACGCATAGGAAATATGTAATTCAGCCATCTGTACTCTGGTGAAAATAGCTTTGCTTCAGCTCAAAAAATTACTTTACTAAAAAGGCTTTGCATTTAAATATACATATATATGCACACATGCATACACATAGATGGATACATACATATATATTCATTAAAAAAAATTCTGCATATACTAATTCTTGTTTGTATTTCACTATTAACTAATGTGAAATACTTGTGTTAGTATTTAAACAGCTGCTTCCTTGAGTCTCTTTAGTGTACTTCCAGACTTCTGTAATGTTCACATAAGGTTCTTGAGGTTACAGGTGACCGTGGCGTTAGATTTTGAATCTTCAACTGTGAAGTCGGCTGCCGGTTTTTATTCATTGTTTCCATTTACTCTTTCCTTAATATTTCAGCTTTCTCAGCTTGTAGTTCAAACTCCTGAGAAAGGTCGGTTTGCAACTCCAGCAAGTTCTTCAACAGCTGCTGCTGGTTAGTCAGCATTTTACAGATGATTGTCATTGTATAGTATGGCAGTAAAAATGCTGTACAGAATAATGTAATATATATTTAATAAACGTAGGACTTCTGCAAGCAACATAAACCTTAAAATGCTTCCTAAAATAAAGAGCTTTCTAAATATCTTTTTGTGTGTTATACCTACAAAAGATATAGATAATATTTTCTGAGGCTTCTTTCAGAAATTTCTGTAGTCAACAGCCATAACCATAGTTTTCTAGTCCTGCTTTGCTGTGTATGGGAACTGCTCTGTGTTGAGGTGAAAATGCTTTCATTTGCAGCTTTTATCATGAGGAAGGGTTTTATTTTATGAGATGGTTATGTGTGTGGTGCTTTTGCAATGGGCTGTGAAAGTAACTCTAAAATTTCTCTAATAGAGCATTCCCCAACCTTAGGATCAGAACTGACAACACCTTGGCCCCAGTCCTCAGCTGCACTGCAGGCTCTTTGCACCATGCCAGCAGTGCAAGGTGACTCTAAAGCCAGTTTAATTGGCCATGGAGGGATGTGCTCGACATAAGGATTCTCCCTGGAGGCTGTACAGCGTGTGGTTGGGCCTTCCTTATAGAACTGCCAAGCTGGCTAGTGCAGAAGCCTTTGGGAACATTGGCAGCCAGTGTAAATCCGATTAGACTTTGGACAGCTATGATTTATGTGAAAAGAATAGACCAATGAACGTGGCGCCAGCCCACTCCTCAGCCAGTGTTTGTGGAGAAGTATTTACAGTGTACTCATGTGGTACACAGATTGGTTCGCATTTTTATTGTATATGCAATCTATACTATGTTAAATGCATGATAGTTTCAGTTAAAATTCTAGGTAAAATAATTTAGTCAATGTATTTCTGTTTTCTTTGCTGCTTAATTATCATTGTGAGAGAAACATCCCAGTCTGTGAATTTAACTTCAAGGCTATTCCTGCCTAGGGTTAAATACAACCCGGTGTAGAGGGCTCCTCATTCCGCTGTAAAGGGTTAATAGGAGACGAATAACAAGGGATGTGCAGTTAAGATATTTGCATGAAATTGTTAGGGGAGTTGTGGGAAGCATTTTAATTTTATAATTTTTCATAAATTATTCATTTTAAAAATAACATCACAAATTTGAACACAGCTAAAAGGTTCCAGGCTTTACAGTGTATCACAGCTTTTGCAATCACAATGGAAAATGTGCCCTTTCAGATTCTTATGTTTTCTTCAGCCATTGCTTCACTGAGAAAGAGAGTAAAGGGGAAAGATATTCAAACATTTCTCTTTTCTTTCTCCTCCTCCTACCTAGAAAATTATGGCACTGAGTCAGGTGGGTAATTCAGAATAAAAAGAAGAGCTTTTGTTTACATTCTTTTATCTAGTTTTCAGAGCTCTTTTTATATTTCAAATTCATTTTCTCTGATAGTTCTGAGCGTATATTTTACAGACTGCTCACTGCATTTATTGATGATTCAATACCATTTGTTCTTTTCCGAGAAGGGAGAAATACGGTTTTTTTTTCTTTTTCTCTTTCTTTCCTTCTTTCTTTCCTTCTCTTTCCTTTTTTTTTTTTTTTAAGACTCAGATCTTGTCAATAATTGACTCATTCCTCAACTAAATTTTGAAAAATATTCATTAACATAGAGGAACTATAGTTTAGAATCCTTTTGTGAGTCTCTATATTAGAAGCGTACAAAACCAATAGGGCTACATATATGTGGAAAAGGCTATGTACATGCTTTGTATGTCCTAGAGTTTGAATAGATGGAGTCTCAGAACTGAATGGATTGCTAGCTTCCCCAGTACTGTATCAAAATGGTGACAATGGAATTATTGAAGTGGCAATAGGATACCAAGCTTGCCACTAATTCAACTGCTTTTTGTCTGGCCTGAGCTGGACACTGGTTCACCGGGCTGTCACATAGTAACCGAGTTGGTGGTATTGATCTACACTGTGGCAAAGAGATCAAATCCTTTGGGTTACCAAACTCTCTTTAGAATAGGCACATTACATGTTTGTTTTAGCAGAAAGACTAAGGACTAAGTAGGCATAGAGACAGAGCTGTGCTACGACAGGTACGTCCAGACAATGACTGAGGTATATTGTAGGTCAGTGTTAAAGCCTCTATGGCTATTTCCTTATGTTGGACCTATCCTCTCAAACATGACTTTAAATTTCCATTGCTACTCAAAGTACTTCTAGTAGCATTTAAATTATATTTATAAACCCATATTTATTATTTTGAAAAGATTTTTTTAAAATATTGCATATTTATAAAAATAAAGCCATAACCTAGCTGGAATGTTTGCTAATCATCAAGTGGTCAGCATTTTACATTCTTTCTCAGATAAAGATGTGAAATACTCTTCCAACAAGAGATGCAAAAGCAGACATGAGGTAGAGATGCAGGTCATATTTAAAGAAGCAATTTCATAAAAAGGGGACTGAGAACAGCCTATTTTATTTGCATAACATGATACCTGAAGTTTCAGAGCAAAGTGATATAGATCTTTGCTCTGTCATTTTATGAAGAGCCCCATCAAAATCTTTGTTTCAGAACTCTGTTTCAACTATGTGTTTGTGACTATATTTTGCAATTTTACAATTTGAATGACACAATGAGAAAGATTTTTTTCTGTAATTGCATTCATGGCACTACATCCCTTTGGTATTTCTGCTGTTGTTGTAGCTTTTAAAAGCAGTCTTGTTCTGTATGTTTTGTCATTTTGTATGAAAACGTAACATATTACTGGAAATATTGATAAGGTGTTAAACCACATATTTTGTTGACTTCTGTATATTGGATGCAGAGCATATTTTGCCATTTTATTTTGTTTTCAACTTCTGCCAAAAATAGTTATGTAGAGGTTTCTATCATGCATTTATCACATGCTGCCTTTGATAGTCCAATTCAGAAAAAAATTTTGTCTCCTGGACATAAAATAAATGATGGTAGCAATGGTGCTTAGCATTATGAGAGGATAAAAGTCTCCAGTTAAAGTGTACCATTCAAACAGCTTGGCTAACATTTTTCCTCTAATCTCAAATGCTAATTGTGGCTTTAAATTGCAGCAAATTGTCTAGCACAACAATGTAATGTCACCTGAAAAATATGCCCCTGCAACATTTCACAGTGGGGGATGCAGCTATGCGTGGCATGTGAAATTAAAGGTATGTCACATACTGGCATATCAGCTGTGTCATTTCACCCATACTGTAGCATGGCAGACTTTAGGTGACACACCACCGCTGAAAAGCCAGCGTATGACAAGCTCTTCATTTAACTGAGTAAGGCAGATGCTAGGAGATTCTGCAGTCTCCACTCGTGTTTTGTATAATCAGTTTCCATGCCATTGTGGTCCCTCAAATGTGGTCTTTTGAAACACCATTTAGGCTGAACAATGATTATCTGTACTTCAGGTATGCATCTGGAATAAAATATGAAAATAACCCTCTCCCCCACTATCCTACCCCTACATCTGTAAATCATTTAAATATAGCCATTTATTTCAGGACCCCGCATTTGCCAAGGAATATCAGAAATCCACATGATGTCCCAAGTGCCAGATTTTGTATTTGGATCTCTGATTTAGATGAATAATGTGTAAAAGTTCATGAGGTGTGAAACTGCATATAGATAGCTCCTCACTGGTTTATGCACATGAGGACATTAAGGTTTCTTCCAAGGTCAGTTCAATTTATGCTCACCAAATACTATCAGAAATGTCACTTGTCTTCAGAGACAGCAAATGACTAAGCAGTTTGTTAATATTAATTTCCTGGCCCACCATGCTTACTTTTGAAACCTCCATATTAAAATACAAAGGATGTGAAGACTCATACTTTCTTAAAGATGTAATGATATATTTTTAAAATATATTTTAAAATAAGAACTGCTAGCTACTCTGACAGTCTTAATCTACCATATGCTTAAGAGCAATGAACTAGATTTAATATTAAATTTGGTTCTAAGACTGGTTTAAAAATACTCACCATGGCTGAAGACATACCTATGCAGTTTTGCACAGTTGTTTCAAATGTACTTATCCATTTTTTTATTTCGGCTCATCCATCCCATTACTATAAATCATGTTTATAACAAAATGTTTTTATTTTCCTGTTTGAAACAATTAGATAATGAGAGAAATTGGCAAGTGACATTTTTCACTCAAAATATAGATATATTGCAATTAATAGTACTGTCAGTTGTTGTAAGTATGAATAGTTGATAACTGCTGGCTATTACAAATGCCACAACAAAGAGCTGGATTTAAAGCATGCAGCTATACACTAAAGAACTTGCTGAATGGATTTGATTAAACTGGTTTGGATAAAAGTGTTGGCTCACACAAAGTGAAAGTTGACCAAAGGATGCAAAGAAAAGGAAGTGGTCATGAATAACACAAGGTAAAGGAAACTGTCTATTGGAGGAGTCCAAGGATAAGACCTCATACCCTTTATTAATTTTAATTTATTATTTATTATACCTAAATTTATAGTTCACTAGTTTAAATGCATTCCAGAAACAGAAGCTTATTGACATTTGAAAAATTTTGAGCTATTCAATGCAAAATGATGCTGATGTTCATGTGCTTTGTGTCTTAATAGCTTCCACATTTAAGTTTTAGATCTCTCGCTAGTGACTCATCAAAAAGTGTAAGGATTAGCACGAATAATAAAGATTTATGTCTAACTTGATCCAGGAATGTTCTTTTGTGGAAAAGGATAAGATGCGTTATGTCTTCCCTTCCAGCAAAGCTGTGTAGGGAAGCTTTTCTCTGTAACCGATGAGGTATGTGTGTCACTGAATCTGAATACTACCAGGATTCTAAAACAAACTCTTAATGTTCAGTCAGCATTCTTCTTTGTGACTGCTAATAAGTTGCAAGAGTAAATGTTGTTCTGGCTGGTTTTCCATTTTTTCACAGTGTCTGAGAAGCAGTTGATGAGAACAAATGCTTCTGAAATTGTGTTTCTGAATTTTTGACTATATCATATTTTGGAGAAGAGAACTTTGAGGATTAATTCAGTAGCTAGTATAACATAAGAAATGATCGAATGAGGCATTCTTTATGTCTCATGATGTCTAGAAGATAAGCTGCTGCACACTGTACTATTTCTGCACTGGAATTTCTACAAGCATTTACCTTCAAACCTACACTAAAACGAGTAGCCATAGTTAGATACAATTCTGCAAGAATGTTTACTCTTAAGTCCAAACACTATCCATGATCTGATAATGAGTACTGTTGCAGTGTTTCAACTTTAGCATGAGACTAAAAATGATAGTCAGGGTGGGTGGACAAATATTCTTTATTTCTAGTGCTGTTTCAATAGCCAGGGAATACTACGTTGTACAAGTTCCTGGTAGTCAGAAGGCAAAAAACTGGTTTGAGAGAAATTCCCTCCAGATTTGGCATTTTGGCATTATATTCATTGTGGTTGCCCATCACTTCTGTGCAATAGGTTTGAGTAAGGTACATGTGTCAGGTGCACTTAAAGAAAACAGGAAGTTCTTCACATATCAATCATCCTACTTTTTCAGCTTTACCTATGTATTTGTATATGTATAATATCTCCTTTCACTTCAGTTATTTGTTTTAGACTATTTGATCTTCAATTGCTCTGTCTTCAGGTGTGCTGCTACTGATGGGGATACCAATACTTTGCTTTCCTTAGGCACTATGAGGCTAAATTTATAAATGCCTGGGGGGTCCGTTAAGCTTTTCATATTGTAGATGATATATTACTGCAGTAGGTAAACCCAAAGGAAGCACAGAGGTAGTGAGGCACAGCAAAACAAATACAGATTTGCAGAACTGTGTGCCGCAAGAGCAGAAAACCTCTAGATGTGTAGAGCTTGAGCCAGATGGTGATAGAAGATCATGTCACTAAGCTACGTATCACATATTCCTAAAAGAATGTTATAAGCAGGCATTGATCCTACCTCATACTATCCCTGTTTTGTTCACTAACTAGTAAAAGGTGTTTTATGAGAATTGCATGATTTCTGAACCATTAGTGCTTGAAAATGTATGTAATGTAAGAAAATTAGGGGTAGTAACATGGCTGTTATTTATAACAGAAAGTCGAACAGCTTTATATTCCCTTTGGTGCTTATTACTCTTCCATGGACGTTTGCTTTTCTCCTTACTCTCTATATGGCATGGATGGTTTAAGTAGAAGTCCTGAAGAACTTTCTTTTTCACTGGAACAACAGAAGATCCAGCATTTTTGCCCAATGGCATTCTTTAGACCAACATAAGTAAAGGATCAGATCTTGGAAAATGCTTTACATTCATGATTGCACTGACTTCAGCACCTTCTCAGGGAAAGAGCTGCCTTCACTACCTGCAGCCATTCTTTGGCATCTTCTCCCAGCGTCTTTTAGAATAAGATCTTAATCTAGTAATGATTCTTGAGAAAGGTACATACATAATTTTCATGAAATACAATGTTTATTGAATTTAAAGCCACAGCCTATTAAAAACTTGGTCTAGATTATTTTGATCATAAAGCTGTGATACATTTTGCATAATTTTAATACCTAGATGTACAGAACTCATCTCTATCACTTAGTTTTATTATTTATTTAATTTGATGTTAATGTCCTTTTTTTTATAGATTATGGTGATGACATATAACACACGTATACCTATATTTCTCAACATTTGAATAAGTAAAATACTGGATTATATCTCAATTATATTCACAAGACATCAATTAATTTAAAGTAATTTATAATAAACACTTTGAAATGCTTTTTTGCATGGAGAATTCCATAGAAATTTCAAATATTAAGCAATCAAGATAGCTAATTCCTTCCATGTAAACTTAGTAATTGGAAAATGTTTGTAGTCTTGTAACTGTTGACACATTTAGAATTATTTTAATATAAACTACTGTAGTTGAATGAAAAAATAGTAGGGGAGTCAGCATTGGTTTGCACACAATTACTATTTTTCCAACTACTTTTCTCCTAAAATCTCTTCACTACATTATTGATCAGAGGTCAGGTTAAAGTATGACCTATGTTCAGCTTTTGATGGTCTTGGTGATTTTAGTGATGGTGCCATACCACTGACCATGAGGAGAAGATGGATTGTTGCTTGGATTTTTTTTTTTTTCATGAAAGTGTGTTTGTATTTGCTAAGCACAAAGATGCTATATTTCTAGTGAGGAGATTAAAAATGTAAATATGTTGTTCCCTGAAATTTTCACATCCTTTTGTGGGTTTACTAGAGGGGAGAAAAGTTGGCTAGAGTTTTAAGAAATATTTACGTATGTAAGTTGGAACATTGCTAACTGCACGAGGAAAGACTCTGCTTCCAGCTTACAGGAGGCATTTTTAATGCCAACTTTAATTAAGATTTGTAAATCATGCTACAAGACTAAGGACCATGAGGTTCCAATAAGAAGGAAATTTTTTTGTCATACTAGAATTATTCTTTAAAATCTTTGTTCAGGATTTGAATAATTAGTAA
This sequence comes from Vanellus vanellus, assembly GCF_965231255.1. Classification (NCBI taxonomy): domain Eukaryota; kingdom Metazoa; phylum Chordata; class Aves; order Charadriiformes; family Charadriidae; genus Vanellus; species Vanellus vanellus. Next base: position 17,003,760 of record NC_138914.1, on the reverse strand, counting down.
AACATATGTGGTCGCTTTGAAAATCGCAAGAAGAAACGTCTTCAAATGCCTGCAGAAGTAAAACATGTTTCCTTGCATGACAAAATACATGTATGTTGACTTTGAGAAATAGTAGCTGAAGTTATGTAATAAAGCTGCTATTGCTGATGGTTTAATCATTATGTGCTAACCACAATGCTTTTAAAACTGTATCAGGATTTTTGCAAAAAATAGTAAGTGATTTCTTCACTTGCTTGGCCATCTGAATAGAATTTCAGTTACGTATTTCCTGTTATAGTTGTTTAGGACGTAAACTTTTTCTGGTTTGCATTTTAACTCAGTCAAATTACATGAGTGAGCTTTGCACAGCTAATGAAGAACAGCTCAAAAGATTAGGAACAAAGCATTTTTGCAGAACTAACATGCACTTCAGATATGTGAGTGCAGAAACCGTTGCTTAGCCACAAATGGTTTCTGTCAGATTCAGCTTTTATCTTGGATGTTCCTGAAGGAATCTGGATTAACATAATGAGAATGTTCATGAACCATCTCATTATAATTTTAGAAATTTCAATGCTGAATAACACACTAGGCTTTATTATCAAGCTTCATGACTGGGCCTTTTTATTTAATAAAATATATTTGACACACATAGTTTTGTTTGCATTCGTTTTCCTATATGTCAGCTATATTTTTAGTCTAGAGTTTGAAAAAAAGAGAAGAAATATCAGTAAAATTCTGAGCATCATTATGTTATCCAAAATATCAGGCAATTACAGGTTCCCTATATTTTCTAGTGCCCTTTGTACTGGACATGTTCATCATATATTGCTGTGAATTCCAAGTGTTTACAGTTAATTCCAAATTAACCCAGACCTGAAAATATATATAACACTTTATCTAGATTTTATGGTAGGATGAAGCATTGCATGTGACTTCTAAAACAAATTTGACATTCAAAAGGAATTAATCATAAAGGACTAAGTATGTACAATATGCTTTATATACAGCATTAGTCTTGGATTAAACTATCTGGATGGAAAATTTTTTTGATATATAAAATATTTTCAGTTATACCAAAGAATTTGCGAACATTTTTCTTAAACAGGGTTTTCTTTCCCACATAACAGACGTAGAGCAAATGTGACACAGTGGAAGAACTGAGGATGAAGGGGGTTTTCTGTTTCACTCAAGTTGTTGACAGCTTTTATTACAGCTTTATATCAATATATGAGTGTGTGGCATTTTTTTCTTTCTTCTTGCTCCTGTTTCAGCTTTTAAGCTATTTTCCTTCATGTAGTGGATGATTCCACTACTCTTTTATTAAAGATGGAGAGTTCTTTACAAGGGAAGCAGGGTTGCCATCAGAGATGACACCACAATTTCTTTAAATATTTCCGCCCTTAATATAAAAAATATTTGGTATAAAAGAGTTTATTTTGGAAAAGAGCTCTGTTGGAAATTCAGCTGCTCTCCAGTCCAAATATATTCTTACCTCCTTTTTTTATTTATAGGTGAAGTATTACCAGTCTTTCTGTAGACTTAACATGAAGCGGACAAAGGTAGCATTACTTTTTGTTGTTGATGGTGGACATTTAAAAAAAAAAAAAGTCTGCCTGAAATCTTTAAGAGTTTATAGACCATAGTGAATTTTCAACTCTTACCTTGACTTGTGTATCTCAGACCCAATAATATATTTAAACAATACTTGAACCCGCTTTGCACAGATAACTCTGAAGTGAACAGAATTTTTTTTCCCATTGTGAAATTGATAGCAAGTATGTTCTCCTTGCTGTCCCCTGAAGATTACTCTCCATGCCTCAACCCTTGCTTTGAGAAGTCCTCCCTGCTGTAAGAAATTTATCAGATTAGTTACCTAATACTTCTTATTTAGTGAAATGGATAAAAACATGCATGGAAGTCAGGAGGAGGTGTAGGTGAGTTCACCTATCGCAGCCACAGCAGGAAGAGACAGGAGCCTCTGAGAAAGAAAGCAGATTACGCTGTAAGGCAAGTGTCGCTGCTTAGAAGCATCTCAGGACAATCCAGATTGCTGTGAGCTTTTTATCTCTCTCTCTCTTTTTTTTTTTTTTTTTTTTGCATTTGCCAAAGCTTTCTGACAGCAAAAACCATGAGCCATGACTAGACCTATGGGACATTAATTTTGGGCTAATCTCAGCAATTGTGTGTTCAGTCATGTTCTCAGTCTCTGCCAGGGAGTTATGACTACTTTCTCTGCAAATACTCATAGACTGTGGTACTTGAATTTTGGAGAACTGGTTAGTACAGAGAATGATAGTTGTATTAACTCCTCATATATAGTTTTTGCATGCTGACAACAATATGCCATATATACGTTGCCAGGCACATAGCATTAGTAGCACAGCAGTGCTAGCTTTTCATTTGATTGGTCCTAACTGTAGTAAAATCATGTGTTTAAACATATTAATATATAAGATATGGTCCATCTTATACTAAGCCTACTGTGTTCATAATAGTGTACTTGAGGAAAACAGAATTGTTAGCTTCGCAACTTCATTTATGGATTTATTAGGTTACTAGTATCTGCTGAGGAAGCTGTGCCATGCTAATATTCTTATCATTCTGTATTCTGAAAGACATATTTGAGCTACAGTGACGTGCACATGATTTGATGATTCGGTGGAGATACATGTTTCTGTGAAGACAGAACACATTCTTTATTGCTTGATTTTATTTTGCTTTTGTTGTACACGCTTTTTTTCTCTTACCATTATCTTTATTTTCAAAATGAATAAACCTATATATTTCAAATTGTGTGGAAAAATGAATAAAATATCCATATGGTCAATGCTAGAAGAAAAGCCAAAGTCCTATTATCTGCATTACATGTTTATTATATGTTGAAAATATGTCCTTAGGATATTGAAAGTATATGTAGCCTCAAACTTCAACTTTCTCTGGTCATTTTATTAATTGCCAAGAATATTGAGTGGATTTCTGTGAATATTGAGGTAAATTTTCAATTCAGAGGTCTGAAATCAGATTTGAAGTCCATAGATTGGTGCCTAAATATAACCAGCCTGATTTTCAGAAGGTTGAATGTTAGTAAGTCGTATTGAAGCAATGGAAACTATTCCCATGATATAGACACCAGGAGTTGGTTTTAGGTGTCAGAGTTTGGAAAACTTGGACTTTTGGCTTTGAATTCTATAATATATGTAACAACTTTTTTTTTCTTTTTGGCACATCTGCATTTTTCTGTTTAGCTTTGTTAAATGTTGTGAATAAAAAGTTTTTAATGAACTTCTTATGCAGTTTTGAATTTTGTAACTGAAGTTCATGTACTCAGATGACCAGGTGTTTAAATCCAGATGCTCTCTAAGTGCCCTTTTACTGAACATTTATGAACTTCTCAGATGTAAACTGAGCTAAATAGAATAAATGTAAGTTTGAGTTAAGACAGAAGTAGACCTGGACAGGAATTATTAATGCTGTTCTGCTGGAAAATGCTACATTGTTAAGTCTGAATATTTAATGAAAACTTTTGCTGTACTCTGTTTTCCTCTGATCAGTCAGATGTATCACAGAGGTGGAGACTGAGCAGATCCAGTCCTCATCTGTATTTTCCCACTGTTTCCTTTGCATTAGAACTGGTGATGAGGTGGCCAGAGGGGTAGCATTTAGGAAAGTGGCAAGTTGATCTGACATGTCACGGGGTCATACAATATCTAATGTCTGCACCAGGTAAGGAGATAGAATCACGTGGTGGTGAATAGTAGTGAGGACTGGACTTGCCCTTTTGGCTGTAATGTGCTTAATCTAATAGTGAAATGATAGTTTAGACTCCATAATTTACTGCTTTGATATTGTTATTGTTATTATGCAAACAGTTAAAATGTTAATCATTATCGTGGTTCCATATTTTAGTAACAGATCATTAAACACAGTAATGCTACACTAGATTGTACCCATCTATTTGCATCTAGACCCTTTTCTAGATTTTTCCCCAAGATTTTGGAATCAAAGAAAAGGTGATACACAGAAAATCTTTTCTGAATTTCAATTTAGTTTAATGGCTCTTGAAAGAAAGCTTTGAGAGGTTATTGAGGGTTCTGTGAGTAGTCACAGAGTGATGGCCAATAAAAAGATGACAACTGATGTGGTAATGATATCTTTTATGGAAAAATTCTCTCTGCTTATCTGATCATTACAGAATTCATAGTGAGTTTCTGAGCCACAACTCAAGGAGATTTTAGAAACTGAGGACCCGTTACTTAGGACCAGATTGTGAACGCTTTACTCCTGTTGTTGACTGTTTAGTCCTGTTTTCTTAAATGCTTATATTTTCCATGAGTAATTTCACAGCAATGGAAAAAGATATTGTTTTAGTCTTTAATAGTTGGTTCATCAGAAATTTGCGTGACCTGGGAGGATACTAATTTGATGTATCTTTTGGGCATATGCAGGCAGCTCTGTGTAAGTTTGGGAGGGAAAATATGGGAAAATAGAAATGGGGAAAATAGAAATAATGGGAAAAAGAGATTTAAAAATATTGTAAGCACAATGCATGGCGATCCCCTCCCCTCTTGCTCCCCCCGCTGTCCCCAATATGTTTTCCTGTACAAGTTTTGAAATACTTGAATGTATATTCTGCTAATCATATCTTCCGTATTTGGCTGCATTTTTCTCCTTCCAGTTGTGAAACATATATACTGAAACTTTGCCAAACAGCATAGGGAAGTTGTTAGAAAATGGAGGTTCCTTATGTAAGTAACATATGTAGATGAATATATAATTAATTATAATTGTATGAGAGTCAATTTCCTTTTGGTTGGTACATCCTCTCTAAACCTGCAATATATTATTCATGTTTTTTTGCCTTTTCAGTAGTTAACCTATTATTGTAATTATCACTCATGTTTTATGGCAAGCTTTTTTGATCAGAAATAATTGCTCTTAAAATAATGCATTCCCCTAAAATATTCAGATCATCTAAGATGAATTCTTATTGTGGTGATGCAACCTGATATACCTTGGTGAAAATTTGTAGATGCGGCATTTCATACATTAGGGAAAAACAGGCTGACTGCATGATAAAAGGAGTGGTGAGTCAGGAGAGGGAGAGATGAGTGACCTTTTCCTTTTTTGTTCTTTATGTTCATCTTATACTTGTGATGCATAGTCATCATTTTCAGAGGAGATAAAATCCTCAGCTAATTATTCAGTATAATGTATAAATGCTTTCTGAAGTGAATAAACAGTGTTGATTATTTTTTAAAATAATGGAGATGTAAGATCTCTAATGATAACTGCATGCACATTATCAACAAATAATATTCATAAGTCACATAAACATTACCCTTAGGGTCTGTCAGTCAGTCATCCCAGAGTTTTCAGCCAAAAAGTTGTCTGATGTCCTTTGACATGAGAGTTTGTGTATCATCCAAATGTTAAGAACAAAACTTATGTGAATGCAAAGTATGCTCTGCATTTTCTTCTCAAATTTCTTTGTAATGGTATAATTTTGTGCCCTCAACTAAAAGTTAGAGTAATTATGACATCCCAGAATGGATTTAGAGGTGAAAAAGCAAACTAATTGTGACAAGGGGCTGAAGGCTGTATATCCCTTTCTTTTCTGTTAATGGCTTTAGAAACTGGTATGTGTGAATCTGAGCCCTAGCTTGAGAAGTGAACTTTGCAGTATTCCCACCATCATTTGCAAACACTTGGAGTACTTCTGAAACAGAAGTAGTTTACATGGAAAAATATTAGAAGGAAATTATTTGAGTGACATCTTTATGCATGATGAATAGTCCTGGTGAGCAGGGTGTTACCCAAGCATCCTTTTCCATTGCTGAAGCTTCAGACAAAGGAAAGACTGTGTCAGGACTCACATTAGGTGTAGCCTCCAGAAATATTCTTTAAGATTGTTTTTTCACCCATTTGCCATGTGGCAGAGGATGCTATCCAAGTCCCTCATTTACTAATGAAATGTGATGTGAGACTGTGTTAAAATCTTAGATAAATGAAGATCTGTCACATTCACAAGTCTCTCATATCCAACAGGTCAAAGTTTCCCTACAAAGGAAGAAGCATGGCCAACCTCTGATCTTGTATCAAAGGTGCTATCAACAAGCTAATTCTAATTGTCTAATTCTAAGATTAGTACTTTCATCATATATTTTTTGTGCTAGCTTTTATGTTAAGCCAAAAATAAGACACTTGCCCTTTTTAAAGTTTCTCTGTACAGATCGGCAGATAACAAGTTTTGATTGCAGCTCCTGTTGCATCTTTTCAGAACAGGGCAGGACACTCACTTCCCATATGTCTTGCTCACAGTCTGTTGGCCTGCAGACACAAACGCTATATAAAAGTGTAAGTAATGAATGCAAATAGTGAAAATGCCTCTCTGATTTGCCTTCATATCAATCATTCAAAGATCAAACACCTCAATGAAAATTGAAAAGTGTCAGATTTTTTAAATTCCTCTGCATGATGACTAAAATGTTAGAGCTATTTATTTAGTTTCAGAGACCGAATTCCCTGGTAGTTTCAGTGGTACTTGCCTTGGTAAATCTTGCATATTCAACATTAGAAATAACTTAGAGAAGGTACTTGGGATGATCAAGTCAATATGTAGAAAAAAATGCAAGATATTTGAGGTATCAGACAGCTCAAAGTAAATTCATGAAGCCTTTCATCTGTCTATGTTTCAGCAGAAATCCAGAGTGGTAGATTTTCAGTACCGTGCATAAATGGATTTCTTGCCTTAGTGCAATTCAGGATTGTTATTCAAATAATTGTTAATAAAACCTCTGTCCCTGTGTAACTAAATATTTTGGTAATGGAATCTTTTGTAATACCATCTGCTGCTTGCAATATCATCTTGTTGTATTGTTTGATGATCATGACAGAGCTCCTATCTTCACTCATGCTTCTGGTCTCTGTGGTACTAGTTTGTATCCAAATTCATCATCAAAATATGTCTGTCCTGTGTCTTTCATTGACCTATTCAATCTGACTGATTTTCATCATGGAAGGCAGGTTATTTCTTCTTAATGACTGTTAACATCCTTTTTCCTAGAAGAGAGATGCAGCTGCTCAATACCAGTTTTGCTTTAAATGGATATATGGGGAGTATAGTTCAAACATATGGCCCCTGGACCTTTTGACTTATTTTAAAATCAAATGGACTTCCAAAATCGAATTTCTTCTCATTCAGACACATCTTCCAGCATAAGAGATTAAAGAAACAAGGTGAGAAAGACAAATGTTGATAGGGGATTCGATGTACTCTGTCCCTTGCTTAGGGACAAAAAGTTAAAGGAAGGAAATAAAAGTTATCAGGTATGATGTCTCAGGAAAAGTAAGCATTTCATATTCACCCATTCACAGTCATCTATGATACTATTTTTCAGTGCGTGAATGGTGCTTGGAGGGCTATTCCTATGAAGTGCGCTTGCTTTTACTACATGCTAGTGAAGGGGCAGGTAATGAGAAGAGAAGAAAGTTTGGAACAATTAAATGCACTGCAGCCCCTTGTTCCCTTATCCATTAAGGAAAGAGCATTACAGGAAGCAGCTATGGTGAATAATAACTCTGGAAAACTAAAAAGAGAGCTGACATTAGTGATAATGCACTTTCTGCCTCTGGAAGGTAATATGTCTGCAAAGCAAGTGATTTGAAATACACTCGAAAGCAGAGAATAAATACTGAAAGTGAAAATAGAGAGCAGTGGATAGCAGACTGAAGCAAAATACAAGTTTGAAATACAGTGATTGGCAGTATGGAAAGACATTGATCGGCCTATAAGTGCTACTGGGATTTACATATTGCATTAAAAAGTTTGGGTAAAGCAAATCAGCTTAACTCATACATCAAAATCATTGGAAACTATTTACAGAAAAAATCAAGATAGCTGTTGATTCCCCAAAATACCTCATAAAAGTAAAAAGTTGAGAGTATTGGAAATTGAATCAGAACATGTGATTATGTATGTTAGATTTTGGCTTGCATTCAGTTACTTGGGGTTTATGGCCACTTCTAAGCTTATATATATGTTAGGTTAAATCTTGTTATGGTTCTGACATCTGCTTGTGTAAAATTAGAGTTACAAGTGAGGAATGACAGAATGGCTGCATGCAAATGACCAAAATGTCACACTTGCATGGTCTAATGAACATATTTATGTTCTGATCATGAAGATTAGATGATTTTCCCCTTAACTTTTTTTTTTTTTTTGAGGGATGTGGATTTTTTATTTTACAGTGGTTTAATATGCCAGGAATACAAAGATGACTAAAACAAACCTCAGAAAATAAGGTCAGTGTTATTTCTCAAGCTACCATAAGACAATGTTGTTTAAATAACACATGTGGAACTCCAAATTCCTGGAGTTGCAATTGATGTATGTAAGTGTGTGTGTGTTTATGAACACCTATACACCTGCACAAAGTACACGCTGAGACATCCAAGGCAACACCTGAAATATGTTCGAATAAGTTATTAGATCTTTCAAACAGTATAGCTAATTTATTCTGACTAGTTTGAATGTTTGATTTAGAAATAACTGATCAATTTTTCATATTGATAAAGGCATTTTCCTTCTAAGTGGGTGTTTGGTATCCATAGGGAAATACATGAAGTTGCCAGGGTAACCATGAAGTCCTAGGATGATTAAATACCTACAGTTCAATAGGTGTGTGGCTCTGCATAGGGTGAAAAGGATTCTGTCTATGCCCGTTTTGACAAAAGTCCAGTAGGAATCCTGTAACTAGATATATACTGACTAGCTCATAGGATCTCTTGTCAGACAGGTGAAGGTGTTACTGGGAAAGTACTTTTACACAGTCATTTGATGGAGTTTGCCTGGATTTGCATTCCCTCAACTAGTCTAATTTGCTTCTACTTCATTCTACTGCAGCCAGGACAAATGTGGTCATCTTTGCAAGGTGGAGCAGCCCCAAGAACTGCTGTGGTGCTTTGCAGGGGTGCAGACTAGCTGTGTGGAGCACCTTGTGATTTCTTTTGCAAGCTTGTATTACACACATAGAAACCACTTTCATATATTGTAGTATTCTGTTGCTTCTAGGCAAAAAGTAAAGACAACACTGAAGGTGCCTAGGTGGTAAAGATTGAAAGCCAGAAACCGTGAACATTAAATGTGTCTTGTCATGAGAGTAGTAAGGCAGTCTCACAGCTCTCCTTGACTGGGAGTTAGTGGGAAAGCTGTTGCTATGCAAATGTGTTTGAGAATTCAGGCACTAGCTGCTACCAATAAATACAAGTTCAGCTGCTGCAGTAGATCTTACTAAGATACTTAATTCCACAGAGATGATGAGACTTTCCAGATTTCAAAATATTGAGTTTCCCAAAACTGTATAAAGATTAGACTTGCAACATTTACATATGGACATATGAAGCAAGACAGTGGACAAAACCACTCACACTTTCAGTCTAAATTACAAAGACCTAGCAATTTAAAAGTTAAATGTTATGACATATCATCACAAAAAATGTTCCCTTGTAGTGAAAATTCAGGTTAAGAAAAGTCATATTTAACATATTATGAAAATTTGCATATTTTTTTTGTGGTTTTAACACAAAATATTGTTGCAGGGCCATTGCCTAAATATACATCACATAGCTTTATACTAATGAGAGTACATATGAGTGACTATGTGTTCTCATTACCTTTTGTAATAATAGTGCAAGTTGGAGCTATGCACCCAAGCTCACTTTTTTAATAGTAATATCAGTTAAAAAATGTGATTAGTCTCAAGTAAGATGGGATTCAAGGATCTAGGTAAAGTTAAGTATTTTATTCTAGTGAAAAATTTAGAAGGCCTTCTTAAGATGAAGTGGTTTCTTCTGTTTAAGATGGCAGAGACTTTTGTCTATTTCTCTTCAAATAGCTTAGTTCTGCACAGGTTAGAAACTAATTTACTGTTTTGTTCAAACCTAAAACTGCAATGAATCTGTTTCCTATGTACTTTTCCTTGCTTTTTTTCTCTCTTCTTTCTTTTGAGAGATGGAAATCTTCTTGGCTGCTGCTAAGCAATGAATGACATTGATAAAACTTGCCTATTTTCAATGAAATAGAACAAGGTCAATTTGAATAAGGAATATCTTTATTACGCTCGTCAAAATCCTCAGGGACAGAGGAGAGAGAGAGGCTGGGTGTTGGAAGGACTTCAGATACTTTGTTTTCAGGGAAAGTTCAATAGCTTTGTAAGTCTAAAATTAGAAATGCGTACTGTATTGAGAAATTAGCAGTAAGGAAGGTGGGTAATCTTTCTGAGACATCTAACAAAAGTATAATAAAATGCTTTGCCAAGGTCAAATGCCTCGATTTAATGCTACTTGAAATATCTCTAAAATACTTTAGTGAAGCTGTGTGCAAATCTGAAATCACTTCAGTCCTACAGTGAAGTTTTTACAGTGAAATAAAAGATGATAAATCAGTGGGAGAAAGCACATCACAAAGAATATCTATAGATCCTAGTAATGGCTTTTTGAGGCTGGAACTTCTAGCAAGTACTAGAAGGACTTGATAAAAAGGAACCTTGTCAATAAATGTTCACAGTTTCCAAGCTGGTTTTGCACGATTAGCTCCAATGGCTATTACTTTCAAATGATTTCAAATGTTTTGGACTGAAGCTGAAATACACTGATGCAGCACTTAACTGAATTCTGTCACAGGTGTTCATGCATTTAAATGCAACTTTTACCAAATAGCTTCCACCTATATTCACTCCTGGGTCCAAAATTCTCTTGCTGTCTTTGTGCTTGTACAAAAGCTTAATGCTGTTTATTACATCTGTGTTTTACTGTAACTTAAACATGAAATAGTAAGTATTTTTCTCTTTTGTAGGATCTTGCTCCCATGAAACTTCATAATTATTTATTAGAATCAGGATAAAGGTATGTTGACAATGAGCAGTGGAGTGTAATGCAGGGAACACCAAACAGGCTGATAACTCTTCACAGAGCAGGACAAAGCCAAGGTTTAGCTTCCACTAATAAGGTCATAATCTGAACTCTTTATCAAGACCAATTAACTTGCAGGATGTCAATGTATCTGTGCTGCTTGAAAGACCTAGGAGAGAAGATCTTAGATGGTACTTTTGACTGTGAGCTGTTTCTCGGCTTGTCTGGCACTGAGGATCAGTCCCATAGACTTACTCTGAGTATGCTTCGGATATGTGTGTCTCCCTTGAACAGTCCAGTGATTAAAGCACAGTTGTGATGTTAGTAAGTAGATACAAATACTTATTTTGCCTAATTTGATGACAAGAAATTGAAATGAGGTCTTTACACCAGAGTGCAGAAATGGTAGACTGCCATGTATGCATTTTCTTTCAGGATTTCTTTGCAAACAGGGAAGCTGTCTAACTGAAAGAGAGGTTTTGTGGCTTTGTTTCCTAGGTGGAGGAACGTGGATGTCTTTGGTTATCTCAGTGCATAAACCTTATATGGATTCCTCTAGTTTAGGGAGCTCGCAACAATGATGCTTGTGGTCATCAGGAGCCAAGGGAAATTTCTCTGCCACTTGCTCCTGGCCAGAGAGATGCTAGTTTGCTCAGAGTACAAAAAACTTCTTTCCCCAAGCTGACACCAATTACCAGTACCACCTTTGCAAACTAGCTGAAGACGTGTGCTAAATGCATCCTAGTCCCCAGGTCCTTCAAGAACATCTGAGCAATTTTATTTTGATTCATTACTTCAGAAAATGCCCTATAACTTTGCTGATGTAATTTTGGTTTGCAACAGCATAGGAGATTAGTAGTAAAACATACCAATGTCCATTTAGCTGTGTTTTAGTACAGGGTTTTAGTTATAAGTGTGAAAAAAGAAAGGGGAAATGAGTATAGAATATTATATACTTAACAAACATTACCAGTTGTTCTGTGTCACTCTTCTGTAGTACCTTTGGCATATCTTAATTTCAGAATCTAGAGTTTTTAGAAATTATAAATGAAAGCTGAAATGACTCTTAAGATCTGATTGGCTCTATTCCCATTTATGTTATCATTTATTCCTCAAGGAGTTAGATTTTGGGTACAAATGAAAATGCCCTTGCTGCTGTGCCTGGCCAGATGCAGAAGGCAAACGAGAATTAAAACTCATTACAAAGAATGAAGTATTTCCAGGATCTTTCAAAAAAAAAAAAAAAAAAGGATTTACTGGAGAGAAGGAGGAGAAGAAACATGGGACATTTGCTGCTTTATTAACTTCTGTCTCTGCCTTCTCTCCTATGACATATGGTAGGTGTAGGCTTCTAACACTAGAGTCTGTGTTATCTCCTGAGGAACTAAACACTGCATAACCTTGTATAAGAAACTGGAAGTGACCTAGTGTAGCATGTGCACCCTTTCATCTGGCTCAGATCAATCGCTCGCTCATCTCGGAGTGTGTCTATTTCTTCCTTGGTCAAATCTTTTCTCTGTTTATATCAGAGTGCCTGAATGTCATAATCTTTTTACAAGTATTTTCCAAGGATAGGTTTAAATTACAACCACTGATGTTATAAGTCTGTTGTGTTTCATGAAATGGGTGAGATTAACTGTGATTTAATCAGATTTTTCTTTCCTAATGCATCAGTTTGCACAGAGATAGTTCCCATCTGTGCATCTTTTCTTTTTGCCTTGAGGAATTTAGCAGGAAACCTAGTACACATTCAAACAGTACTAGAGCTGAATACCTTAGTGATTTCTATTCTGGTCACGTCATAAATAATCCTCTGAATGCTTGTTCCAATATATAGTAAAGACGTTGGGGAAAAATACACACAACTGTGTTGAGTGGAGTTGATTTGGGATCACTAAAATACTATTAAACCAGCATGTTTGTAGTTCCCTAATATTCTTGAAATTTTACCATTAGCTATAACCATGTGGGAGAGGAAGATTTCTAAAACTGTATGACATATAACAATGAACACTAATATTTCTTTGCATTGAATAGCCATTTCCTTTTCTGGATCTTGTAGACATAAATTAATTTTATCTCTTACCTCTGTGCCTTGCAAGCACATAGAAAAGCCATAAACTGAAACACCAAAGCAGAATTAAATGCTTGAACACATTTAGAAAAGACAAACACCTTGCTCATAAAAAGAGCCAAAACCAAAGAGCAGAACATTGAAATTCGGAGTACCTTTGAATGGCGAGGGTGTGAACAATGAAATTAAAATTTGTTTTCAATGGATTTATTTACAGGTAGTATTGTTTTTGTCAGATACAGGAGCAGTTGTGCTGTAAGTTGAGCAAAGAGGAAAGTAAGTCAAAGGTGTTAGGGTTTATAGCAAAGAGTCCTTATGCTATCATGGACCCAGCCAGCTAAATGGCTAAAGTGTCCCTACCTGAGTATCTTGAGAGAAACATGAAAGCCACTGTAACCTCAAATTCCTTTGTGTCTTTTCGCATCCTGCTCCAGATACAAACTCATTCCTGTATTTCCAATACTGTGTACTTTTTACCAGTAATATGTGGCTTCCAGTCTAATCACCTGCACTGGACACCGTTTTACAATTTTCCCTCTGAATATCTCAATTAATGAGGAACTTGCAATGAAATCCCTGAAATGCCAAAGGTGTTTTTCAATTGCTGAAGGCTGATTAGGCTCTTAGAGTGTAACATCTTACTTTAATTACATTAAAAAAAGGATGGAAAAACATCCATTACCTCAAATATGTATTACTATGATTTGTGTCATATATGGTAAGTATTTTAATGCTTAGTAAAAAATAGAACATGTAAGTTAATGTGTGAAGAAGACTAGACAGCATTGGGCAGACAGCAAGGCAGCTGCTAGAACAAGCAGTCCTGAATTCAAATAGAGACTAGATTAAACCTCTACATTGTATAGACAAAACTCATTTTTTGAGTCAGAACCTAACAAAAAGTCTCATCTATAGATCTGTTCAATAAATGAACGGTATTTTTGCAGTCATTTTTAATATTTACACTGCATTGGAAGTACTTCAGTGCTGATTTAGGTCAGTTGTAAAGTCCACGGTGAAATTGTTGAAAAAACCCCAAAGAATCTTTAGAGCAATTATATGTTGTTCTAAAACCAGACATCCAGAGATATGTTCCATTTCTGGTTAACTGACTTTCCATTCATGAAAGTTCCTCTAGCCTCTTTTACTGTTTTTTACATGTTTAATGATTTATTTACAGAATTATTTCATTTCTTCATTGTGCTACTTTAGCTTTGGTGAAAAGTTCTGAACTGACCATTAGCTATGGAGTCAGAAATCCCTTTATTTATCCTTTCTGCAGATAATGCACAACCAATACTCATGCAAGTTTCCTATAAATTTTTCTTTGAAATGTCTCAGCCTGGAGAGGCACTGAGTTGGTATTAGAGTTTAGCTTAGCTTTCTACTGAGAATGTAAGGGTAGGAATGGTGATTTTGATGTGAAAACCTATCCTACAGGACTTGGATTGGGATAAACAGTCACATTACACAGAGCAATGAACAGTAGCTGGGGATAAGAACTGCATCGAGTCTCTGCTTGCTTAGATGCATTTAAACTGCAAATGCCAGCCCTTTTCCCCAAGCAGCTCCATAGCTTCAATTAAGGCTTTTCTGTATAGAGTTGTCAGCTTATGTGGAGCAGATTCCAAGTATGAGGTTTCAGACTACATATCCATGAAACCTTTCTAACCGACCTTATCTGCTTAGTTTGCCCGATGGAATTATTTTTCTGGATGTATTTTAAGTGATGTGAAATTAAAAAATTACTAAAGAACTTTTTGTTCTGGCACTTTATTGAGTACATATATGATTTTTTTTTTCCTCTGTGTCTTGCCAAGTAATAAGCTGTAAACAACAATAATATGTACTCATTTTAAGATGGCCATTACTCCTATGAAAGTTGACATAATTTTGAATTTTATTTGGTTGGTTGGGGAAATGAAAGGGGAATGAGGAAGAAGCAGCAAAGAATCTCAGATTTTAATAACTCCAAATGCCTCTTGGGGATGCTAGCTGAAATATTCAAGTATATAATAGAATCATAGAATGGCTTGGGTTGGAAGGGACCTTTAAAGATCATCTAGTACAATGCTCCTGCCATAGGCAGGGACATCTTTTAGTAGATCGGGTTGATAGATGCAAATACTTTTTGATGTTTAAGGTCTTGCTTTAATGATTCTGGCAGTTGCATTTGGGATACTGAGGCTTGTTTTAGTAAGGGCCATAGCAGTGGCTTTGGTTAGGTGTTTGTTCTCTGAGTTTTTCCACATAGGCGTGCATCTTGCTGGATCTAAATAAACTAGTTAACTCCACATGTCTTTTACAGTAAGCCTCAGAATAAAATAAAACATTTATGCTGTAAGGAGACCAGCATTCACTAATACAATAAGGAAAGCTTGTTTTAATGCAGTGATACTGCGGATAGAACTGTGGAAGATTTAGGGTAACACAGCCATGTAAGTTTGTACTTTGGAAACTTGTAAAGTTGCTTAATTTGCACATGTTGCACACCAGGGTTTTATATTCAAGTCAGGAGACCTGAACACTGCTGAAATATTGGAATATGTGTATTGGGTGTTTAGACATGGAGTTCAGTGCTGGCATACAGCAATAATGGTTTCAGATATTTTAATTGGAACACCTGTCTATTGGGTTTGCATGGCAAGGTTTTGCTGGGCGGTGGCTACTGTGGGAAGCTGCTAGAAGCTTCCTCTATGTCCAATAGAGTCCATACCGCCCAGGTCCAAGACGGACCTGCCGCTGGCCAAGGCAGAGCCCATCAGCAGCAGTGGTGGCACCTCTGGGATAACATATTTAAGAAGAGGGGAAAAAACCTGTGTGACAGCAGCCAGGAGAGAGGAGTGAGAGAAACAACTATGTAGAAACCAAAGTCAGTGAAGAAGGAGGGAGAGGAGGTGCTCCAGGTACTGGAGCAGAGATTCCCCTGCAGCCTGTGGGGAGGTTAATGGTGAGGCAGGCTGTCCCCCTGCAACCCATGAAGCAGATATCCACCTAAAGCCCATGGGGGACCCCATGCCAGAGCAGGTGGATGCCTGAAGGAGGCTGTGACCCCGTGGGAAGCCTGCGCTGGAGCAGGCTCCTGGCAGGACCTGTGGACCCATGTAGACAGAGGAGCCCACAGTGAAGCAGGTTTGCTGGCAGGACTTGTGACCCTGCAGGGGACCCACGCTGGAGCAGTCTGCTCCTGAAGGACTGCAGCCTGTGGGAAGAACCCACACTGGAGCAGTTCGTGGAGGACTGTCACCCATGGGATGGACCCCATGCTGGAGCAGGGGAAGAGTGTGAGGAGTCCTCTCCCTGAGGAGGAAGGAGCAGCAGAGACAATGTGTGATGAACAGACCGAAGCCCCCATTCCCTGTCCCCCTGCAGTCCTGTGGGGGGAGGAGGTAGAGAAAATCAGGAGTGAAGTTGAGTCTGGGAAGAAGGGAGGGGTGGGGGGAAGACGTTTTAAGATTTTGGGTTTTATTTCTCATTACCTAACTCTGACTTCTAATTTGCAATAAATTCAATTAATTTCCCCTAGTCAATTCTGCTTTGCCCATGACGGTAATTGCTGAGCAATCTCCCTGTGCTTATCTTGACCAATGAGCCTTTTGTTATATTTTCTCTCCCTTGTCCAGCTGAGGAGGGGGAGTGATTGAGTGGCTTTGGTGGGCACCTGGCATCCAGCCAAGGTCAACCCACCTATACCTGCAACTGAAAAATATTTTTAATTTATTCCATTTATTTGGCCCCAAATTATATCTATTATGCATTTTTAGCACATCCTATTATCAGCAGCATGTGTTGAGATAATCCATATTCTTGAGTTCAGATTACTCATGTTCATTACAGTAGTGCCTAGGGACTGACACAAATCAGTGATAATGTTAGAGATATTGTATTCTGATATTTTATCACACATGCCCCCATAGTGCCTCAGCTGGCTCTTCTGTCAGAGGTAAAGATCTTTTCTGCCTGTAAAGAAACAGGAATCCTCTAATTCTTCACGATATTCAAATTGCACCTCTCTAGAGTAGTAAAGTAAATCACTATTACAAAGAAAATCTTCACCAAAAGAAAACATCATAATAAAAAGTTTTTTCAACAATAAAAATTCTTCATTGTTGTAGATCATGGATCCAGTAATTCCTGAAGGTTAATGGGTTATTTCTGAAGCATTCACAATAGCACATTAAGGAGAAACTTAAATTAAGTTCAAGTTCACCTTACAGTATGAATTGCAGAGATAAAATGTGTAGTAAATAACTCTAGAAAGGTATAAGCTAGTAAAGATCTTTTAACAAATTCTATGTGGTTGCTTTAAAAAGCAATACCACACACAGGTGGACCTCACTGAGCACCTCATTATCTTCCCCAGCTGGGACCAATCAACCCATTAGATTCAGGTGCTCTAGAAAGGCCAGCCTAGGTAATAAGAGATGTTGTGGAGTAAGGGGGGTAGTGGAAGAAAAAGCTAGAGAGTAAAGAATGTAGAGTGTAATATTAAGGAGTGGTTAAAGTTTGTTCTGTTGAGTCTTCTTACTGTGAGAAGAATGCATTCTTGCGATTTGTGAGAGGACATGTGTGAGGCCTTCATGTGGGTGAGTACAGGTTCCTATCCTTATTTACTGTGTAGGTGCATAGTCCACCTGACTTCTGTTTGTCCTGGTTTTGGTTGGTCTAACTATTTGTTTGTGAAGTTAAGTACATGTAGTTTTTAGTCTTCTAGTAGCCTTTGTCGTGTGAGTGTATGCAGCTAGTGGTATTTCTAGTATTAGACCTGCTTGTTGAAATAATGCTTTTTATTTAAAAATGAAATGCAGTAAGATGATGTAGAACTAGTTTTGCAACAAAACAATAGTGGTTGTGACCTTTCTGTCTTGGGTGTGGAGAAAATGACAATGTATGCTGATATTGTGAGAGAGCTCTCTGACAAACTTAAGTCTTAGTAAACTCTCCTTTTCTATTCTGACTCTGGATTATGTAACTTCTCTTGGATTTTTTTTTTTTTTTTATAATTTTAAAAAACCTTCAAAGTTTCTGTCATAGGTTTCCCTACCCTTTATCCCCTCCCCCCCTTTTTTTTTAAACTTCCAAATCTTTTGGGTTTGTAATTTTAAACTGAAAATCGGTAGACCCATTGGTCATTCTTCAAGGGATCCTGATTTTGCTTCATTAAATGTCAATAATAAGTGAATAAACTTTGCTGTAAAAATAAATTTTAGTACAGTAACTAGTGGAAAACACTATGTCTTCTCTTCGTATTTGCATAAAGTCTCTAGTTGCCACTTCAAGCGAACTTCGTATATATATGTAGCTTTAATTTATTTTTGGGCAAGGTATGCTTAAACCAAATGTTAAAGGTTGTATATAGCTTACATCCAGATGTTTTCACTTGAATGCTACGGGTCTTAAAGCTGTTGCAATCATCTTCTGTCCACAGTGTCAGGAGGCAAGTTTTTACTATGTTATATCTCAACCTTCAGTATTCTGGTACTAATAACTGGATAGCCAGCTTGTGTTTTCATGTATGGACATACTACCAAGAACTGAAAGCTATTTGAATTATTGGCATAATTCTTTGAAAAGGAAGTAGCTATGCTGTATCAATTTTTCTAGAGAAACAACTTTTCTTAGGGTTTATTTGTCTTTATGTGCCCTGATGTTCTTTCCTATCTTTAATATGTTTTAGAACAGTGTAGATATGTGTCGTACCCATCATTTTCCCCCAAAGTTGTACAAAAAAGTCATGTTTCTTGCTTATACCATTATCATGCATAACAAATGTCTGAGGTCCATTGACCTCATAAAACTTGTCTGAGTTATCATGCTGCCCTCAGTAATTTCTGCTCATAATGGTGCACATGGTAGTATCACCTGCTGTTCATATTGCTCTGAGTTTTAAGGATCAGCTTAACAGTGCCTAGTAATTAAGACATTGAGCACTAATGTTTCAAGATGTGCTGCCTCTAGACCATAAGTATCATGCTATGAAGAGAAAATTTGCTTTCTGTAGGATTTTTGTGTTCCTATAAAGTTAAAGCTCAACAGTGTAAAAAGAAAAAAATTAAAAAAACAATTCTGTGGTCTCTTGGTAGGGCAAGGTTGTACTGTAGTGTGAGCAAGTAAGAAGAGAGTTTAATAATTTGTTCCCTACTATTTCCTTTCCAGTACAGAAATTCTTTTGAAGTTGAGCAGACTGGATGTTATTGTGTGCTATGAGAAACCTCCAGTAATGCACCATTGCCTTTCCAAGTGCTGCTTGTAATGATAATGCTTTGCATTTATGCAGAACAGAAGTGTAAAACTGGTGACAAGATCAGGCATGGGAAAACATTCGGAGATTTCATAAGTACGTGGAGATGGAGGCTTGCCACTTTAGCCACAAATTGGATGTTACCCCATAGACTTCTCTTCCTCCCCCCGGCCCCGTTCCAGGCCTTGATATTTTTTGGTTGTGGTTCAACTTTTCATGTGCTTGTCCTGCACAGAACTTTGAAAAGCACTTATTCCAAACTACCAGCCTAAGGGTAGGACTGTGCTGCATGGATGAAATACAGTGCTGAGTGTCCCAATCGGCTGTCACTCAAATTTTTATAGGGAGCAATGTAGGCCTATCAGTGCACAGCTAGGCCTCAGCTAGCCAGTTCTTAGCTCTTGGGCTGCTGTTGAGATGTCACTCACAGTGGTATGAATGCTGTGCCTATCTGGATGGGCTGTCTTGAGAGTTTCTACATTGCACTCAGCACCTTATTGGTCCTTAGCTGTGGACGTACGCTCCCCATTAGACTTTCTTAAAGATTATTAGAGGACCATTAAGGCTGATGATAAAACCCTTCTCCCTTTTTGCGTCTTTTATTAACCATACTAGATTTCCCGGCTACATCACATATCTCTGTCTACTGGCACTGCATGGGAACTGGACCTAATTGCTTAGCTTCCCCTTATACCTCATGTTATAAAGCACTAAAATTATTTTAGATGAGTGATGTTGGGAATCTATGAGCTACTTTTAAAGGGTGATTGAAAGGTAACTGAGGAAAAAGTAGGTACTGTCAGTGCACTTGTGCTTGCCATATGGGGAATCTAGTTGAAAACAGCTGAAAATGATCTAGACGATAATGCACCTGCATGAACTTCCTTGTTGCAGTTTCTTCATAGCTCCTCAAAAGCTGTTTGGCTTAGATCGGAGTCCTGTACAGGATATCTTGTCCTTCCTCTCCTGCCTATAACATTTTTCTGCTGAATCATGTAAGTGCTTATTCTCTGACTTAGCAGTCAATGCCTTTCTGGTCTCTAAAATGACCCATGAGACTTTTTTGTTCTTCCTTTCCAAAGCCTTCATATGGTATGATTGCTCTGAAGCTTTAAGTCCACATCCAGGTAGTTCCATAGTTACTCGCTTGGAGTTCTGATATGAAAAGCTTGTCTTGCAATTAGTAGTAATTACTTTTGCACAGCAGCATCTTGTTGGAATGCATAACTTAAGATTTAAGACTGAAGTTAGACTTCTGTTGTTTATAGGAATCTCTCTTGTGTCAGTATGGAGATAAGTGTTTTTCACTCCGGTGATGTTTCTTCAGTTTACAGTCTGACATAGGCACATCTGAATTTCAGGTGTTAGAAAATTTCAATGGTATAACGTTAATTTTAAGTTCATCACAAGCCATCCAATTTAGCTGGTGCAGTAGGCTCCTTTCTCCCACCCACCTCCCGCCCTGTGCTAATTATGTCTCCTCCTTCTAGTTTGGGTTCTACTGAGGTTGCAATTCAGCCTGGATTGCTGCATTATTGTTGTGTTCAGTTATTATTCTCTAACTCCTTGTACTGCTGAATCATCCTGTGTCATCTACCAGTGTCTGCTTGTGATCAGGTGGTCTAGTGACCTTGGTACCTACAAGAATTGTGCTTTGGGTTGCTGTAGGAAATATGAAGTTAAACAGAAGTTAAAGCTTCTTCAGAACAAAGCTGTGATTCACTTATTGAGCGATGCAGACTGGGCAAAGAAAAGGATTTGAAAACAAAGATCTAATAATACCTTGCTTATGCCTGGCATTTCAGTCCAGTCCTTGGATATATATGACTTACCTTTGGCATCCCTTGCCCAGTTCTCTTGGGGACCAAATTACAATCTGCTTGCTGCAGACTCTGACTCTGTTAGATTGCTGCAGCTGACAGCTGCAGAACTCGGGACTGGCCGTCAAGCCAACAGCAGTGAGTGTGCAGACATGCTTATGCTCTGTATGTCTTCCCACAGATTTTTATTTTAAGATTGTATGATACTGGTGGTGACTGAGTTTACAAAAATCTGCTTTTATTATGTCAGATAACCTGCATATGTACGCATTTTATTCATCTATTTGAAAAAAAAAAAAAGGTGATGCTGGTTTTGTCTTGTTTTCCCTAGCCCTTGCATTGTCATCTCTTTATTTTCTATTAAATGAAAGAATGATTTTGGGGGTGGTGGTGGGGAGGCAAAAAGGAAAAGCATGATTTCTTAAATGATGCAAATGACTTTAGGAGTACATGCCAACATATGTCACTGTCTTAAAATCAACAAAGGAAATGCCATGTACTAGCATTTCTGCCAGGACAGTGATGTATGAACTGTACCATACACTAAATTGTAAGAACAGAAATAAGAGTATGAATATTTTTAATTCACTTATGAAACTGTAGAGTTCTGTTCAACAATTAAGAAGTTACTGATGAAAAAATATCTTTCAGACTTTTCAAGTACATGAACTTTACTTCATGGCTACTATGTACAAGTGTTTTTATAAACATCTGCACTAGTAAAAATATAATTTCATAATATAACTTGTTCTTTTTCATAAACGCCATCATTCTGTTTCACTAGCAATGTTGGGGAAAAAAGCTTTAGTGTAGGATATGGTAAGGTGAAACTGCCAGTGGGACTAGTATGTATTTATCATAGAGTAGTTTTGGTTGGAAGGGACCTTTAAAGGTGATCTAGTCCATTTATTTAGAAGAGTTGCTTCCAGCTCTGGCTAAAGCTGAGAAAGAAGTTGGTACATGACGAATTTATAGAAACAAAAAATGAGCAAGTTATTTGATGTATACTTGTAGATTTGCTTTGATAACTGAACATTCCAGTTAGATTCTCTCTCTCAAGCCTGTAGGGTTCCTCCCTTAAATCCAGCAGGGGTAATAAATTCATATTCTGCTACCTGGAACGCTACACTGTACTCTCTGTATGAAAAACAATAGTAGCAACAGTAGTTTTTTTCCTACAATTGCGGTGTCATTTACTGTGTTCGATAGCCACTTCATTAAACAGCTGATATAATAGCAATATTGAGACGCAGTCTCTGGGGCAATAACAATGCTCCCTATGCCCATATAGAAGGTTCTTGAAGGATCATGGACAAGTTTCTGGAATTGGAGAATATCTACTGCTTTACAGAGCAAGGAAAAGCTGATTTCCATGTGACCATGTGACTTAGGAATCAACACTCTCAACAAACGTTGTAGTTAATGTGCCTCTGTATCTACTTACCTCTCCTTTTAAAACATATACTTCAAATTTGGTTGCTTTCTTTTTTTTTTCTGGAACATCACTGTGTTTTTCTTTCTAATTTACCTTAATTTTTTTGCTTTCTATGCAAACTGTAGAGACAAAATGATTGAAGACAGTAAATAAGTGAATATGTATAGATGAAATTTCATTTCTTAAAAAGGAAAGATCCCTTTAAAAATAGGATTGGTTTAAAGAAGCCTTTCAGTGGTGTTGAAATATGCATAAACTATATTTAAATAGTGAAAGTGAAGGTTTATACATCTGTGTTTCTACCCTTCATGACTAAAATATTTTCACCTAAAATGAGAAATAGGGGTGTCTCTCTTGATTTAATAGCTTTGTAGATATTAGATAAGAAGAATACCTGTTCAAATACTTAATTTTATCTTTGGTGAATCTGGCTGTATATTCCTCAAAGCTTTGTTCGTTATTCTTTTAAATGACTCGGTAGTGTGTTATTTCTTTGTTTAGCACAGCTTGTAGTAAAATGTCTATTAATTTCAGTTTAGAGTCTGTTTTTGACTGTGTTTGTTTTAACTTTGAAAGCTGTATGCATTTTGAATGATACCAACTCTTCTTTGGTGCACTGAGTCCTGCCCTACTTGCAGCTTTTCCTTTTTCCTGTTGGTTAGACAAGCTATACCGATGAATGATTTCAATCTTCATTTAAAAATAAGTAATTCCCTGTCTATTGCCTGTGTTTGGGTTTTTCTGGATTCTCTATGTAATTTGTTGATATGTTTCTATTATATTGGAATTCTGTACTCAGTTCCAGTTGAGCGCAGAAGAACACAAAGTGTAAAGCAATTGAGTTTGATAAAAGAAAAACATTCTTCACAGTAAAAGGACAAAGGTGATGCTTATCTGTAGGAGCACCAGAGGCATGTGTAGTACTCATCAACTTTCAGGATCATTCATGCTTTTTTTGAAATATCATCTCATTTTATTATAGACCTTCTGCTACTCATGAAGGAAGTTTGAATACTTAGCCTGAAATCAACTGTGACATTGTACATATCTAAAATAGTAGATAAAAGCCCATCTGGAGCACAACCAGCCATTCCAAGAATTAGATTTGATAACATGCTTCAAACCTTTGGATTTTCTTGGATGATTGTCGTGGAGAATTTATCAAGTCCCCTTTTTCTAAGGATGATTTTCGGTGCTTGTGATTCTGGAAACCTGTAAACCACAGGTATCACTGACTTTTCAATTATGAAGTGGTAAGATACTTTTGTTCTACTTCAGGGCTTGAATAATTGTGGGTGTGCTGAAAGCATGGCAAGTTTTCTTGTTGAAGGAATTTTTTGTTTCTTTTCTTTTTGAAAAGAAAAGAGGAAATATCGATAATGAGTCGTAACTTGACAGGCTGAACCTGTATATTTAAAAATAACACAGCAAGTACTGTAGTAGTGGAACCATTAGCTAGCCTTTTCATGAAACATCGCATATTGTGTAGAAGGATAATGCTTTCCCAGGTGCATAAATGACTTGCTAGTTTTATTCCATTGCTTCCAATTTTCTGCTACCTATAAAACACACTTCAATCTTTTTTTTTAATAAGTGAAGGTCTATGGACCAACACTAACCAGAGCGGAAAAACAAGATTTTTTTTTTTTTTTTTTTTCTTAAAGTGCAAGAAGAAAAAGTGTTATGGGCTGTAATTTTCTTTGAAAAGGAAGTAGGTTAAAAGGGTTACAGTATGCTCTTTTATTGTCACTCAAAAGCTAAGCTGTTACTGGGAGTTATGTGGAAAATCATGTTTTAGTTTGGCAAACAACATTATCTATTTGCCTACATGTTGCAGGTTTGGTTTCCTGTATGATAATGAACATCTTGGAGACATTGCACATAGCTGGCTTCATTTTTATTTACAGACATTTTTAAGAAAAAATAAATCTTCTGCAATGCTAGTAGTCTTCGTAGCTTTTAATAGACCTAGGAGAGACACACACAGACACGTACTTTGTTGATGGGTAGACATCTTTGCTGTACAGTACTAATGATAAATCTTGGCTTGTTAGAATTCTATGCATAAAAATTGGGTTTTAATTCCTTAGCAAGGATATATGAAAGAGAATTAAGACAAATAAGACTGGAAAAAAATTAAGGTATGTCTTCAAATACATTCTGGGGATTTCTTAAGACTGATATGTGAAGATCAAATATAATAAACAATAGCTTTTGTAAAGCTGTATGCTCTTGGACCTGCAATTGTCAGCATGGGCATCTTTTCCATTTAGTTAAGGAACCTGTGTACTTGGAACCACTTTTAATGTAAAGAAGGGAGCAATGGCCAATAACTGTAATATATCATTTCAAAGGCCTCATAGCTGATCATATTGATAACTTTTAAAAATTGTTATATACAAAACATTAAATTATTAACATCAAGTCTACTCAATATTCCTATTTATAGTTTGCATGCTATGTGGTGTGATAGGTAATAACAGGCCTGCGTCTCCTCACAGAAACCATTTTGGGGTTTTTGTGGGTGGTTTTTTTTTTGGTTTTTTTTTTTTTTTTTCCTTGAGTTCCACATAATTTATGTAATTGGTTAATGTATGGAAACTACAATCTTATACCAAGTTGAGTTTGGTGTAAGCTGAATTATGCAACAACTGTTATAACTGAAGAAGATAGAAGATCTGGACTTTAAATGGTCAGTATCAAACAAACAAAAAAACCCAAACGACAAATGTAGTAGTGTTTTATGTTAAGTCCTTATAAAGGATGATGATGAAAATAGTTTGCGGATGGTGCTGTAATAGATCAAATAATTGAGCAATGCAGCTAGACATGAAGAGGTTTTAGTTCATAAGTACCATGTGCGAAGTGGACTGTTCACTTGACACAACTGGAACAGAAGGTGCTGAAAATGTCTCTCTATTATGGCATTATCACAATGAACCCATACTTTTATTCTTGATGTGCGCAACTGACTTGCATTTTAAAAATTATTATAACCATAATTTATATCATGGTGAGAAATTATAATACTGTCCTGGTTTCAGTTGGTAGAGTTAATTTTCTTCCTAGTAGCTGCTGTGTTTTCAATTTAGTATGAAAATAATGTTGATAGCACATATTGTTTTAGTTGTTGCTAAGTAATGCTTATATTAAATTGAGGACTCTTCCATTTTCCTATAGAAGCTGAGAGGGAGCGTAGAGAGGACAAGCTGGCCAAAAGAATATTCCATACACTGAGCATGGCGTCTATGGTACAATGGCAGTTGGCCAGGGGCCAGGGATCTGCAATCACTGCTTGGGGTGGGCTGGGCAATCGGTCATCGGGTGGTGAAAGCAATTTGTGTTACATCCCTTTATTTTTTTATATTCTTTTACCATTGTTATTATTATTTTTCTCTTCTGTTCCTGTTCTATTAAATTGTCTTTGTCTCAACCCACGAGGTTTGGTTTTTTTCTCCTTTTTTCTCCCTCTTCTCCCTACCCTACCAGAGGTGGGGGGAGTGAGTGAACGGCTGTGTGGTCCCAATTGCTGGCTGGGGTTAAACCCCAACAAATACAAAATCCTCACATTCTTGCAGTACTCGCAAGTTTTTAGTTTTATTGATATCACTATATTAATACTGCTTGACCTTTTACAGCATAGCAGTAAACCCCTTACTATCATTCTGAAAGAAGATTCTAATTTGCAGTTATTTTATTCTTTGGTTCGACATGTTACTTGTGCGTATTTTGAACTTGTGTTCCTCAAAGGCAAAGAAATGATGGAATGTCCTTTCAGCCAACCATATTTTTTTCTTTGTTTGCATATTTTGTTTTTAATGCACTTAAACAGTATAATTGGTGTTTAAGTGACTGGGGATAAGAAAGTCCTTGACCCACACAAAGTATTTTCATGTTATATTTCAGTAGCATCACGCGTTTGGTGGCTTGTTTGTTTAACTGCCTGATATAAGATACCCGTTTCTAGATTAACATAGCTTCTGGAACTATCACTTGCTCATGTTTGACTTCTTAAAGCTTATCTATGTTTTCAAGTCCTTGTCTTGCTGTAACTCACAAAAATAACAATGGAACAAATGTTATCTATAAATGTTCTATTTTATATATGCTTTTATATTATATATATAAATTTTCTGTTGTTTATAGAACACTTATTCTATAAATACCTATTTGTTCTTTGGCTGGAACAGGTGCGGTTCCAAACTTAGCCAGTTCATTTGAGGTATACAGTGGAGCTTTAAGGGAAACTGGATGACATCTTGAAACGCATTACTGATTTCTATCTTAAATGTGCAGACAATATTAAAACAAGAGCTGGGACCTTCTGACCTCCCTTATGCAGCTGAGTTAACAGTTTAAATGAAATAGATTTACCATTAGCATCAGTCTTTGTGAGCCGCAGGCACTGGGTCATGGTACCCTGTATCTGCCCTGAGGAAAGAGACAGAGGAAAAACATTGATATTGAAGAACTGCTTTTAAATTCCTGTATCTTGATGAAGCCAATCTAAAAAGAAATCTAAAATAACCCAACACAGTATAAAAGCTATGGGGCCAACATTACTAAAGTGATATATTTTGTCCATTACTTACACAGAAAATGAAGCCAAGGAAATTGGATGCTTGCCTTGTTTTTCTCTTCCAATAGCAGTTTCTAGTTCCTCTTATCCCTGCCTTTGTCTTGTACTCTGTGGAGGTTCTTCCCAGATGAAATGGGTCGGAGTTTTTAATAGGTCTTGCTTTTTCTTCTTTCCAAAATGAGTACAGTTTTAGAAATGAACAGACATGAGAACTTTTATCAGGGCTCTCTTTAATTTGAACTCATAGGTAACTGCTTTGTAATACTGCACTTAAACTAGTAATTCCACTGCAAACTCTTCAAGTCTTTTTGAAAATATGAATAAGTGAAAATGGGAGGAAATGAAGCGTGGGTTTGTTTTGTGAGAGTGCAGCACTAGTTGTATTTCTTGCACTCCTGGGTTTTCAGTTCCTTAGGCTTAAAACCTGTATTTCTCATTTTGTGCAAATTGCTATACCTTAATTTTGAGGTCTACAAGCTGGTGATAAAAATTCCTGCCTGAATAAGGGAATCAAGATATTTTAAAGCTTTCTCCCCTCCCCCCAAGTGCTATATGAATGTAAATTGGTGCTATTAAAATAAATTAGATGTATTTGTGATTTAAATTTTCTATTTTGAAACCCCATATACTCTACAGCTTCAATGTTCTTTTGAATGATTGCAGAAACTGCATGTTTTGATGTTCCAAAATGTGTGGTTCTTCATTCAGATGTTTCTTTAGTGGTATCAGTTGCGGGGAACAATTCAAGGTAAATCTCAACCAACTCTCCTTGATCTAGAAAGAGGCACTAAGCCACCATTTGGATGGGGAAATGGAGTCTGTTCAGTTATGTAGTTGCTCTGTAACAACTAGAAGGAGGAGCTACTTTAGATGTTATTTAGGTATGAAGGGCTGTGCCCTCTGCTGCCTGTTTGTGCCTTTCCTGCTTGCTTCTTTTGGTTTGCTCTTGACTCTTATGGGCATGTCAGCTGGCCAGCGTGCGCTAGTTCTCAGTTTAACATCCTCTGGTACCTTTTTGGTTTAGTAGTTCTATTTGAAATTGAGACACAGTTTCAAAATATCACCAGGCTGCAAAATGAGTAGTGATTTTTATTTGTCTCTCTTCTCACTGCTCTTTGTAATAAGGATGTTGAATTATGTTAAAATCTCTAGTGAAAAGCACATGTTAAAAATACAGCGATTCACTGAGCTTTTTCTAATGGTACAGATTGTCAGTGATTACTGAATTTTATGGCTCCTGCTGCTTTGGATGAGTCCTGCTTTCTGTGTTATCAAGGGTCATGAGAAAATTGTGGTGTCTTTTCTTTTGTGTTGCTGAACAAAGTGCTATGTTTCTTGACTTCTGAAATAAAACAATTTTTAATTTGATTTTGCATCTCTTCTAATTCACCTTCTTTTACACAAGAGAAAACCTTAGTAACAGGCTTTCAACTTTGCAGTGCTTGCGAGGCAATCATTAATGGAGGTATTTTGATATACTTCTTTCCATGACAGCCTTAAGCTGTAGCCACAAATGGCTTTTCAATTTTTTTATTTGAACTCTTGTCTTTAGTTTTTATGTTTTTAATGAATTGATGCTGCCTTTATAGTTTCTAAATATATGTTGGACATATGAAAACATATTCAAGGTCTCTTGTTAAGTGGAAAGAAAGAGTAAAGCCCATAAATAAACCATCAGAGCGTTGCTTTGAGGCGTGTCACACCTGTTGTAGAATTAACATATGAAACTTCAGAATGTCAGACTCTTTTTGGAGATATTCTTCCTAATGAAGGGGGGGGGATAAGAAAGAAAAAAACCAACCTTCAAAGAGTTCCTTGCCTGATTGAGTTGGGGTGAAAAAATGACTTAATGCTTTGATCTTTCCATCAAATGAAACAACATGAAAAGGGGGTGGGGGAAAGGGAAATGTGTAGCTTTGCAGAGTAATGTTATTCTGTCTGCAAGTACCACTGAAAATGTTTATTGGCGCCGGCAGACTATATCATTATACACAATAATTTTCCATCACTGTAGGGCTACTCGCTTTTTATATTAAATTTTTGGTGGTAGAATATTAATAAATCAGTAGTAGTAATCTACCCAACGCTTACTAGGTGAGTGGTGATGGATTCACCATTACTTTGCAAAGAGGACTGTCAACTATGCAATGCTTATTCCCAGTGTAAACAAACATTATATTAGATAAATATAAACATATTTACCTAAATATACTGTGAATTTCGCCAGAGAAAAATGCTACCATTTCCATATCTGTCTCCACATTTGAACTTTGTTTTATTGTGATGAAATGCAGGGGAAGGGGTTGGACTCGAGCATCACTTTAAGGGTGGTAAGACACTGGAACAGGTTGCCCAGAGAGGTTGTTGAGGCCCCATCCCTGGAGGTGTTCAAGGTCAGGCTGGACATGGCCTTGGGCAACCTGGTCTGGTGGGAGGTGTCCCTGCCTATGGCAGGGGGGTTTGGAACTCGATGCTCTTCAAGGTCCTTTCCAACCTAAACCATTCTATGATCTTAGACTGGTGTTTTAGATCTTCTTATTGTTCGTGATGTGCATAAAAACAATCGGGACCTTGAAGGAGGACAGGGTGTAGAAAGAACAGCAATATGTATTGGTTGGTAGGGGAACCCCTTTCTGATGAATGGCATTAGAAGCCTGCAGCTGTTGGGGGAGAGGATTTGGTGTAAAGTGTACAAATGCACAGAGCTGCAAGGAAAGGGGCACAGGCAAGGAGCAGGGAAGCTGCTTAGTTCTTGCTGTCTTCAGGGAAATGGGACTTTAGCATAAAGATCTCACTAAAGATGGGCAGAATTGCATCAAGAAATATTTGGCTCCATCATTAGTTTTGCCTGAAAGTGATCGTCTCCAGGATCCTGTACTTCTCTGGCTGAGGAAGAGCTATATCTGTTCTCTGGTGTTGTGATTGTGAGTTGGTTTTGAAGCCAAGGTTTGCAGCTGACCTTTCAAATCTGTAGTGCTGTCTTCTGTAGCAGAATACAACACTCCATTTTCCAAGTAATACTAGAGCATTCAAGATCTGCCTTTTCTATTTTGAGACTTCCTTTTACTAACATTCTTTTAGTCCTCTCTAAAGAGGATAGAAAAGGAGGCAAAAGAGAATAGTAGCAAATGCTTTTAAAGGTCCAAATGAATAGTGATGCAAAATTATTTTTAATGTTTAGTCAACTCTAGTTACAATTGCTTTTTTGTCATCTTTATTGTAAGTCTGTAATAAATAATTAAGTTGGATGCACTACTTTTGTACAGGTTGGTATAATGCATAAACAGCTGCTGTCTGGTATTTGGATCTCATTTGATTTACTCTCTTTAGTGAAAACGCTGACCTAGAAACTGTCATTTCTGATGGGAGCAGTGGTTCTTCTGCTCCACTACCTGCATCTGACAGTGATCAGTGGCGGCTGTTCTGGAAAAGAGAGTAGGATACAAGAAGAATCTATAGTGGCAATATATAGAATAACCCTCACATTAGGGGAGCATTTCTAGTATATATGATGGTGTGATAAAGATAACCTCTAGGGGGATCAGTAGCGAAGATGTATTCTCTTGCCAAACAATAAAGCATTGATTAAAAAAGTAAAATAATAGAATTTGTAAAAGGTACACTTCTTGGATTATAATAAACTTCTTTTTACAAACCACTGCATTTTGAACTAAAACTAACTCCATAATTGGTAAAACTTCCAATCAAAATTGGAGTATAAAATAAAGAACAAAATCTTCAGCATTTTCTTAGATTTAGGTCCTCTTAACATACAAATTTGACTCACTGTAAAGTAAGCTAATCGTTCTGTCACTGTGTGCTCTGGAAACAGCTCACACACTGAGTTGCTCCTCTAAAAGACATCAGACTGAATAAACATATTTTTTGGGGTTATGTGGGTGCAGGATGTGCAGGACAGGTATGCCTGCTGGTGTTGGCTAGTACATTTTGTGGTTAGTGTTATTCAGATATGTTTCGAACTTACTTACACTGGTATTTATAAAAGCAGTTTGTATTGGTTTGGAAATGGTTATTGACTTTAGAGTCTGTTATTGTTTACATGTAACACTTAAGATGAATAAGAATTATTTCTCTCTTGGGTGGGAAATGCTGGCTGCTGTTTTTGAGTGGAAAGCAATTGTAGTCAATTCTCACCAAGTAAGGCATCTGAGGTGCTAGATGCTTTTGAAAATTCTAGCAGATGTCTAACTCTATTTTTAGGTGCTTGAACAACATTTCAGAATCTCATCTGAAAAAGCTAAAAACCTACTGAAGATACCACTAGAACCTTCATGGTAAATTAATGTGGGTACAGAGATTATCTGTTTTATTAACTTTTCTGTAAATGCTGTCAATCTTTTGTAAGACCTCCAGGATGTTTTACTTTCAAACAATGCAGTATCACCAGAAACTTGCTGTTCACTGAAATAGTGACAAAGGTAGTTCTTCATGGTATTATTTGGATACAAACAGAAAAGTGATTTCTGATTTTTACTTCTATTTTTACCTTTGGTACCTGTCCTGGTTCCGGCAAGGATGGGGTTAATTTCCCCAAGGAGCCGGCAGGGGAGGCAAGTATTCCATCCCACGTGACCCATGCCCAGCTATAAAAGGAGCTAGCCGGGGAGAGGGAGTCAGTCGCCACTCGGGGGCGGGCTGCGGCGGTGCGGGTCCGGTCGGTGCGCTTCGCGGCGGTACTGTAATCGGGTTCTTATACTCCTTTACCGGTGTTATTGTTTTTCTTTCTTCTTCCTATGTCTGTTCTGTTAAATTATAATATTTCAACTCACGAGTTTTGCCCTTTTCTGCTGATTTTTCCCACGGCTGTGGGAGTCGAGCGAGCGGCTGCGTGGTTCTTTGTTGCTGGCTGAGGCCAAACCACGACAGTACCACTATCAACAGCTGTTGCTTCTTCCCTATGTTACCTGTCCAGGCTATCTGTACTTTCTTTGAGTGCGGAGTAGATCTTTGTTTTGGTCATGGTAGGAGTACATACCTTAAAGCCTCAGACTGACTACTTTGTTCCTTTGTCATCTCTTTTTCAGAAGCCTTCTTTCTGTGATGCTATTTGTGTTCTTGTTTCTTCAAGAAAAATAATTAGATAAACTTTTCTGAATATACCCTATTTTTTAATTTTAGTCAAAATATACTTAAATCTAGTTTTCCTTAATTTGCTGGAAACTTCAGATAGACCATCTAATCCTCTTTGTCCATTAAGCTCACCTGAACGTGTCCTTTCTGGTATTCAGTGAGTATGTCCACTGTCTGTATTTTGGTTTGTGCAGATTGGAATAGAAATTCTGGAATGAGGGTACAAGTGTCAGGCTTCCACAATGTAATTTAAATATAAGCTAATGAGCATTTCAGGCTCTAGCTGACCAAGTTGTACATCTAAGCCTTTTTACTTAACTCTATTCTCATTTCTCCTATTAGTGTTTCTCAAAATGATTATTGTACTTGATATTCCCATAGATGACATCAGTTATGTTTGAGCACTAAGAGTAAGTTAGGTGGTTTCTGTGAGATTCTGTTGTTGTGGTGCTGGGGTGTTTTTCTTCCCTAAATACACACAGAGAGTGGTAAGGAATAGGTGAGGGAAAACTTAAATCATAATTTGAGATGGTGGTTTGGCAGATATCTTCTTCTTTTTTCCTCTGGTTGAAAATCCTTTTTAGGAAGTGAAAGAAGGCTCATCAGTGAAATGGAAAATTTCTGGGCCTTGGCATTTGGTGCTTCTGACCTTTATGATGACATTGATTGATGTTCTGGATGACGCTGTCCAGAACTCCCTGCCAAGCCACCTTGGCCATTGTTCCCCAGAAAAAAAAAAAAAAAAAAAAAACAACCAAAACATAGGGTTGAAGCAGCAAGCTTCCTAACCTAAGAGAAAATCCTGAAGCTACTGCTCACTTGACCATTGGGGGCTCAAAGCTTTGGGTCCTCAGTGATGTCTGTACTAGAGTACGTATTCTTTGTTCCAAGCTCTTTTGCAGAGAGAATAACAAAATAATCATCTATGTAACTAGACAGATAAAGTGATCATCCTTTGGGGGATGATGCCTTCAAGTGTGCTGCTGTTAAGCATCTGTTGCCATCTTAAAGGCCCTACACCGTTCACTTGTTAAGATTTTTAAATTCTGTCCTACCACTTTTTTTTAGCCATTCAGATATTGTATTGCCACCTGGCTTGCTGCTGCTTGGTAGAAGTGATTTACCTGTGAGGAATAAAGTCCATCTGATAGTTTTTTTCTTAATGGGTGGGAAGCAACAGCAGCTTATCAGTGAAACAAAACTCTGATAGAAGTGTGAAAGAAGTCACCAAAATTTCTGCGGAAGTGGTAAAAAATTAGCCAACCTTGAAGGCTTTAAAGGGTGCTATCAATGTAGAGAAGATCTGCCTTCCACGGTGAATTAATACAGAGAAATTTTTCTCATACCTCATTTTTATGTGGCAGCAGGCATCTAGAATAATTATGTGTATGTTTTTTGTTTTAAATGTGGCATAGGACAACAGAAATAGCCCTTAACTTGTCTCTCAGAATGTACTTAAAACTTGCAGTATTATGATGTGCAGTTGCTAGCACCACATGCCAGGATAATGAAACAGTTACTCCCAGAAGAATGTGATGGACTGAAGAAATAAATGTTTAAAACTTACGTGAATTTGCATGCTTTGAAATATATTTATTTTACACATCGGGCCTTCAAGAAGGAAACTGTTCTTAGTTACAATTATGTTCATGGTAGTAGAAAAGAAGTGATATATAATTACAATTGTTCATGGATATATTATTTTATTTTAGGATAACTTAGAATTGTCTTTATCTGCTAGACGTTTCTCTTTTTTTTTTTCAAGATTTTCAACAAAGACTGTTTCTTGTGTGGATAGTACATGAGATGTCTTAGTCTTCAAATAGCACAGTGAGGGGAGAATAGAAATTGTGGGAAGATGTATAAAGTGACCAGGTGGGTGTTGTCCAATTAGCCTGTTTTTTCTGCGTATACTAATTAGTACAATATCTTTTAAAAAGTTTATTGTATACTGTATGAAAGTACCAGATGTCCTGGTTCCGGCAAGGATGGGGTTAATTTCCCCAAGGAGCCGGCAGGGGAGGCAAGTATTCCATACCACGTGACCCATGCCCAGCTATAAAAGGAGCTAGCCGGGGAGAGGGAGTCAGTCGCCACTCGGGGGCGGGCTGCGGTGGTGCGGGACCGGTCGGTGCGCTTCGCGGCGGTACTGTAATCGCGTTCTTATACTCCTTTACCGGTGTTATTGTTTTTCTTTCTTCTTCCCTTTGTCTGTTCTGTTAAATTATAATATTTCAACCCACGAGTTTTGCCCTTTTCTGCTGATTTTTCCCACGGCTGTGGGAATCGAGCGAGCGGCTGCGTGGTTCTTTGTTGCTGGCTGAGGCCAAACCACGACACCAGAGAGTATTTTTGAGGATTATACTAGTCACGTGACAGAAGTGCTGCTTGTCATCAGCAATTGAATAGTTCTCCTTTGAGCAAATATTACAGAATTTGATCAGTCTAAAAGTCTGTAAAGACTAAATCTAAACGAAACATGCCATATTCAGAGTTGAAAGCTCTAACTGATGTTTGGTGGAAGGATGGCATCCTTCTCCATTAACCATCTGTTTGTAGATACTGTTGGACGTAGACCACAGGATTACAGCAACTCTTAACCTGAACCAGAACAGCCACACTTACATTGTTATGTTTTGCTGGAGGATACCGAGTACCCCTACACGCCCTCTAGGACTGTAGCAGGCAGGGATAGTCCTGGCTCTGCAGATCTGTCTGTGGGCTGCTTTTTTCCAAAGCTGAAGATTCCCCATCTGTCTCCCCAATATTCGATTTTCTCTGTCATTTGGTAGAGTAACTTGTTAGGCTGTGGGAGGGTGTGATTTGTTTTATATCTCTTGCTTCTAAGAGGTGATATTTGGCTAATTAAATATGCTGGACTATGGAACCAGGTGCATATATGTACACTGTAGCTAGAACTCATTCTACATTTCATCTGACTGCTCATGAATTCAGCCTTCTAACTCATTTAGCCACTTGAATGGCTCCAACTAACTTTTTTTTCCATACATATATTACAATTATGCTGCACGTAAAAGCCATCACTTTTGCTGCCTGGTAAGTAGGTTTTTCTTATGATACTACAAAATTTGAAGGTACAGTCATGCTTGCCTAGCAGTAACATTAGCCAGATGGAATGGATTTCTGACTGGCAAGTGTAGGCTGACCAGTCACCTTTTGATATTGATTATAGAACAGAGAAATTCAAAGTTATATTTCCAGGTGAACAGGATTTGAATTAGTGGAACTTGTCTTGAAAGCGCAGGAACGGCATGAGCTGGTTGCTGTTATGGTGCTCTTACCACATCACCATCAAACCATGCTTCTAGTGGTGTGCCTAGCTGCTATTTCCCTCAGGTCTCCTGAAAAACTGATGCACAATTGTGTGGCCGTAAGTTTGGTACCTTCCTCAAAAGGAAGAGCAGAGTTATTTGTGTGGTGTGGAAAAAGTGTGGGCAAAAATAAGCCAAACTACTTAGCTGATATTTATGTCAATGTTGAAGTGCTGACAGATGCCAGCCTGACTTTAGCAGAAGTGGAGAGTTGATGATTGCATTACATACAGGTCAGTGCTATCAAGGCTTGAAGATAAATCTAGAGCTCTTTGTTAAGAAGATACTTCTTGAACTGTAAAAGATTTCTTTTTTTATTAAAAGTACCACGGATTCTTGTTGTGTATTTTCAGTTTCTTCTGAGTTCTATGTGGTGTTTGAAGCATTGCCTTGCCTTCCCCATGGAGACAGTTTAATGATTAAATTGTATTTTGGTTCTGTGAAAATGTGGGAGGCTGGGGAAAGGAAAAGTCACTTAGTCCTGTTTAAAAGTGTGTTTTCAATAAATATGTAACATGTTGAACAAAAGCTTACCTCATCTAGTATGAGACTAAGGCTTTCGTCTTCCTTTATTACTAATAAAGCAAGGGGAATATTGAGGCAGGCTTCATAAATAAAAATGGATTATGTGACATGGTAGATGCAGGTCCTTTTGAGTATCCTTTGGTCAGCACCTTGTAATAACTTGGAGGACATAGTTTATAGTTCTGGTTTGGGGGTTTTAATAGAACTTCTGTCATTATACACTTTAATAAAACTAAATTAGAGTCCACACAATGAAAAGTTTTGAAATGAACACTGTATGTAGAAATGTATGTATATAACCCCTTAAAACCCAAACTGGCTACATATCCTTAAAACCAAAACAAGCTGTTTTCTAATAGTTTTGTACTCCCCCACATGGCCCCCCTTTGGTTACTTATTATGTAGGAAGAATGTGATGAACAAGCTACACTTACATCTAGCTGATTTGTAAAGGTCTCTGTTTAAGTGTAATGGCTTATGCCATGATGGTGACTGTTTGCAAGAGTGTCCAAACTTACAGTGAATGAGATAATCTTTACAGGATGTTAAAAGTATATAATGGGTTTTGCAAGTGTTTTATATTTTAGGAGGAATTTTTCCAATATGGCCTGTGACATTACAGAAATTTAAGCTAACAAGCTGTTAAGGAACTGTGTATGCCATGTGTGGTGTTTTGTGGGAGGGTTTTTTTGTAGCTATAGTAAACAAAAAAGGTCTGAAACAGATTGAAATGGGGAGGAGCTTGCAAATGATAATAGATCAAAGCTTTTGTGAAATACTGTTTTCATTTTTACCATTCATGTGGTATCGTTTTATCTTTTTCTTTCTTCTTCCTCCCTCCTCTTCTGGCCTTGCCTCTTTTTTCCCTGATGGGTGGAGGGTGGTCAGGTACTAGGCCATGGTGACTCCCCAAGGTACTGGGTGCTGCTGTTTCTCTTGATGTATTAGTAGATCTGCCGTGCTGTATGATGGGTGCTTTCTTGAAGATGAATGTACATAGATGTGATTTCTCCATTTCCTGGTTTAACAGGATTGTCCTACTTTTGCATATAGCATTTCCTTTTTCTAATTCAGTCCCAGAATAGGTGAGAGAACATCTACTACAAAGTGTGTGTTTTCTTACTCTTTTGAGTCTTCAGTCTGGAAAGAATCTGAAATAAATCACAGGTAATGTGAGGAAAGAACAAGTCTTTCTAGGCAAGAACTGGCTGTACTAGTATCTTAGTAATCATTACAGCATAGTGAAGGGGCACAAAATCAAAGCTGAAATTGTTGAAAAGAATCAGATAGCTTTTTCAGTGTGCTGTTTTGCTGAGATTAGTACCTTGTAATGTCAATTTTTTTTTTCTGAAGTATAAAGATCTTCTCAGCTGGTGGTTTCAAAGCCTTGCAAGTTTTAGCTAATGCTTCCTTTTTATTGATACTGTGAACTCCTGCTTAAACAACAATACATTTACCCTAACTATCTGTGTATTAATTTGGCACTGTTACTCCTTCTAGCATCATGGTTCACATAGTTAACATTTAACTGGTAGGTTACTCTGTGTGTTCTGTAGTCTCATTCTAGAATAATTCCCTCCTGAAGGGACTCGGCTGTCAGAACTAGAAAATACTGTGTATTTCCCGCTAATAGGTAATAGGCTTTTCTGAATCTGAAGGTTTACCAGCCGGTTCCTTAGAGACTGACACATTTGATTTGCCTCCTGCGGGCATATAACTATTACTAGTATCACTGTTTGCCACTTTACAACTGAATTAACACAAAGTCGCCAAGTTTTTTTTGAAGTAGCCTAAGGCTTCAGCTAAGAATCCATTAAATATGCTCTGCTAATGCCACCTGCTGATGCTGAGAGTACATATCTGCCTGCAGTTTCGTTTTATGCAAAGTTTTTATATGCAATCCTATATCCATTCAATTAATAACTTCTCGTATGCTTTCTCCTAGTGTTATTTTAGATCCGTAGTAATGAATTAGTTCCAACTGTTATTCCAGTGTGCAGTAACTTCATTTTAGCTGTAGTCCAATTCTTAAAGTATAATTCTGGTTTTTAAAAACAAACAAAAAAAAACCCCAACAAAAAACAACTTAGTCCTTGTTCTCACTGTTGTGTACTAGTTCCATGCATTGTTAAACAGCAGATTTACAGATTTTATAAAACTGTAAGGAATCATTTATTGTGTCTTACTGCCTCAAAAAAACTTACTTTGTGTGTGTGTAAGCACGAAAACTTGTATGTAAACTCTTGGATTTGTATGTGACACAGTGCGGTTAAACTGTTTCATTTTTGTGACTCAACATAGCACTTTAGCACTTTCTTTCTTTGTTGCAGAGGACTCGTGTACATCGTGTCCTTGGTGACCAGGTTCACAGGGGTAATAAAATATTGTGGGATGGTTGTTTTTTGTTAGTTTTTTTCGATTTTTTTTTTTTTTTTTTTTTTTTCCTGGGAGTAGTGTTAACTTTACCAATTGATGGTAGGTATGCCTGCCAATACCACTGTAAGACATGATGCTGTTGCACCTTTTTTTTTTTTTTTTTCTTCCTCCTGTTTTTTTGGGATGTATTTAGCAGTGGATTGTTTTTGTTTTAAACCTTGTGTTTTGAGTTTCTCTGCTTGGCAGCTCAATGTGATGTAAACAACCAAAATAGTGAAGTCCTAGAATTACATTGTATCAACCCGTAGATAAACAGTAATTGAGTGGGTCTGAACCAGACTCTACAGAATGAGGGGAACACTTTGAAAGTTTTAAGTTACTCTAAGTGTGCTTTTCGCATTAGCTTCCACTAAAGGCATAGTTTGGGGGGTGGGGAGGAAGAATAATGATCGACTAGAACATGTCAGCCATGAGCTTAAACTACTGAGAGAGCTAACCCAATTTTTCTTGGGGGGGGGAGGGGTGGGTGGGTGAGATGAGCTATTAGCACCTTGAATTTACTCCCACAGTAACATCTCCTTATGCTTGACAGAACTGCTCCCTTAAGGGGTGAGCATTGTGTTTGTCTTTTCACATCTACTTGTCTCAGCCAGGATCATATAACCTTTATGGTTAAGGACATACTAGCTGAAACAAGATCTGCTTCTAGGTTTTGGTGGGGTTTTTTTAAGTATTTAATTACAATTTATGACTAAGCTTTTCATTGATCATTCTTAAATGTGTACTTTGCTGTTCCTCTCATTGTACCCATATCTTTAGCTCATCTGATTCAAATAGCTGTTGTCAATAGTTCAGAAGTTTTATGTTTATTTACCTTATTCAAATCCATTTTATTTCTTTTTCACTGTGTGTTTTTACTCTTAGTTGCAAATGTCCCAAAGTAACTATATTTCCATTTAGTTGTAAAGGAAGGACTGATGTCTCTCTGTTCCTCTTGTGGATGTTGGGGCAGTTATCTTTCGTCTGCCCTCAGGCAGCGACCTTGGCTCTTGCATGGCAGGGCAGTTGTTGTTTTAGCATCCTAGCTCCTATTTCTCACAACTGTGACTTTTCTTTTGTCCATGGTTCTTGCTCTGTGTTAGGTTTTTCACTGGTTTACAGTAAGAGAAAAATATTTGGACTCCTGACTTCTCTTATGCTTTCTTAGAACTACTCATCTTGTGGTTTAAAGTACAAAACTGAGACAGGGCCTGTGCTGACTGGCAGAGTACGAACCCTTTTGTCAAATGCAATAGTCTCTCACTTAGTTGGTCTTCCTGTGTGGGAAGATGACTATATTTAACAGGGACGTTGAACTTGCTTTAGAGTATTATCTGAGCACTTATGAAAGTGAAAAATATTGTTGACAGAAATTGCAGTATGAGCTTGATGTTTTTTTTTTCCTTCTATAGAATTGCAATTTACCTTTTTTTTTTTTTGAGGAAAATGGATTTTTTTTTTTTTTTTTAACTGAAGGTATTCGGATCAAAAATTAAGTGCTGATCTACTGAAATAAAAGTTATCTATTAAGTTAGTTTTTAAAGCCATCTTTTAATCCCTGAAAGAGGAGTGGCTGAGTGACTAGTTTGATTTCCTTTAAGCACCTTGAAGCTGTTTCTGTTGTGGCTGCAGATCCTGATTTGAGCAGGTGATTCTGCTGTGTTTTAATTTTTTGAAGCCATAGGTAAAATTAGAATGGTTTTGCTTGCCAGTTCCCAATTGTCGTCCGCTTTTCTGCTTGACCACTTCTCTGCTGTCTTAATGTCCGCTGCTGGTCAATACTTTACAGAATGCAGAAATTTACTGTGAAGATAAACTCTCACACTGAAAATTTAGGACTGTTGGGGAGAAGGAAATATGTCACTCATTTGAAATCTTGCATTGTTGTTCAGTAGATTATGGGCTCTGTAGTACAGGAAACTGACATTCCTGTTAATCTCAAGTGGATGTTATGAAGGTAATTTCAATATATTTTTAATCAATCTCCTAAATTCTCAAATTAGGGTAGCTGAAGGTACAGACCTATAGAGAAAAGAGATGGGCAAAGCATAGCTGAAAGTGGAGTTCCTGCCTTTGCTGGTGAGAAGGTATCTGAGAAACCTACTGTTGGGGAAAGCACCGGCTTAACATGCAGCGTGCTGAGTAGGGCCAACACGGTGAATCTTCTCAGCTGTGGTGGGGAACCTGGAAAGGGAAACTGAAGACCACTGAAAAGGGGAAAGGTGGGTTGCTGTAGTAATATTTTTCTATTTTAGTTTTGCTTTTGGCTGATATGTGTGCATAGAACTAACAGCATAGGTTTTTGAGTTTAAAGATCCCTGGTTACAGCCGCTTGAACTCCCCTTTGCTTTGGACTAGAACACGTGCTTAACTTCTCTGTCTGCCTCTTCTCTCCTCCTCCGTCCCACAGCATGCCTCTCTGGAAGCGGGCTGTGTCTTAATGCCGTGAAATGCTGTAATAGCAGTTGAATATAGTTGTTAAAGTGAGAGTTTCTCTCCTCGCGTTTCCTTCAACGAGGTGTGAGAGTCTTTATATGTGTGGAGACCTGCTGCACCCACACAGGTACCATGCAAAGACCATGTCATTTTAAAACACCATTGTACAAAGAAATTAGTGCTAAATGATGGACTTTAGTATTAAAGAATAGAATTAAAAATGGTACAAAAGGCCTAAACTATTTGGTTCTTTCTTTTCAGTCTAACACTGGCTTGATTATTGTTGTATTGGAACACTTAAGTGCAGTCCCATTCTGACAAGTAAAATGAAGGGGTTTCATAGTCTCCCAATATTTTCTTTTGAGGAGAAAGACTCAAGGATGCAGTACAGAGGAAACTGCATCTGATATGCATGTACTCCCTAGTGAATGATACTTTATTTATGAATGTACTATTAGCAGTCCAAAGTAGAGTAAAAATGTGTGTACCTAATTCTGACAATGTTCAGATGCATGCAAAAATTGGTCAAATTCCTTCTAATCCAGAAATCAAGGTCCAATTTGCTGGCAGATTTTGTGTGCATTTTTGAACGTTGCACGCACACAGAAGGCTCACCCAACTTTACTTAGCATGTGAACTTTGAACTTAGTAAGAAGAGCAGACTCTTTCACTGTCAAGTTTTCATTAAATTTTAAAATACATATGCAGGTTTGTGGTGTCAGCGAAGAAGATAATTTCTGCTGGGAGGGTTCAGGTTCAGGACTTCAGTATCTGCATTGGTGGATTGCTACTCCAACCATCACTGTGGTGCTGTTTAGATATCGTAATACCTATTAGCCAGGTGCTCAGGGCTCTGCTCCAGTGGAGGCATATTTACAGCACGTGCATAATCTGTACAGTTTATGATCATCGTTGTCACAGCACTTTCAATAGAAAGAGTTTCTCTGCCCCCGACAAACAACTTGCAAGCTCACTGCACATCTCTTCCTCACCTCTTGCTGAGCCTTGACAGTCTGGCACAACTGCAGATTCTGCAGCTGTTTTTCTTTAATGAACTGGAAATGGCATTATAAGGGTGCAGGCTTAGTGTTAACCTGTGATTGATGTGTTATTTCACTAGGTAACTTACTTTGTGCGTGTATTAGTGCAGAACAGATATGTTTCACTGCACACAATAGGTTCATTCTTCACTAGGTAAATATAATGTGAGTAATTGCAGTTCATTATGTAAATACCTCTGTATGAGACTTTTATGGAGTAGTAATGGATTTTGCAGAATATTTTTCTCCTACGTAGAATACTGTTTTTTAAAGCAATATAACAGTGTCCATCAGGAGGAGGGCTTCTAAGTCTGCAACTTAGATCATTTTGTTATAACTTGGTCTGGCTTGATTTGAATTGGAGAGAACAATCCTGACTATTCAAACATCTAACCATATACTACTGAGGGGAAAAGGGGAGGAGGATCTTTTCATCATAGACTTCCCAATGTTTTTTCCAAGAAGCTCGTGGTTCAGTAGAAAAATTCTTAGACACTGACAGGAGGTGATGCTTTTAAGTATTTGGAAATGCTGATTCAGCAGTGACAGCAGGCCAGAAGACCAAGTGAAGGGCTGTTTGGTGATAAACTATGTGGTCGTGGTTTTTTTTTTTGTAGCATCTAGATCATAGAAGGTGACCGGGGTGGAATTTAAGAGACACATAATCCCCTAAACAATGGGAAAGAGAAAGGAGGATGTGACGGAGAAGAG
Source organism: Vanellus vanellus (assembly GCF_965231255.1). Lineage (NCBI taxonomy): Eukaryota > Metazoa > Chordata > Aves > Charadriiformes > Charadriidae > Vanellus > Vanellus vanellus. The sequence goes on along the minus strand of NC_138914.1, from coordinate 16,961,171 downwards.
GACAAATTAAGGTCTAAAGGCACAGTTGTTTGTGGTAGTACTAGAAAAAAATGTCTAAAACATAGCAAGCCTCCTCCTAAACCCTAAAATTTATAGTTTTTCTCAAGTATTTTTTTCCCTATCTGTGTATATATTAGTACAAGTCCAGAGATAACAGCAAATATTTCAAAATTATAATAGTAGTGCATTCCAGTTTGAAAAATATGAGCAGGTCTGTTGGTGAAGGATCATTAAGAAGGAAACATTAAAGAACTAAAAAGATATCCTTGTTAACCTGAGATTATTTTTTACTAGTCTGACAATATGGCTTTAAATCCCATCTTCTCATATTTAACTGTAGTTTTCTGCCTAAGTTTTGCATGCTGGCATGCAAAAAAACCCCAAATGAAAAAAACACCTGCTAGCACTTATTCCTCAGATTGCAGTGTTTTTATGAAGCTTTTCTCCTTGGAGTAATGTGGCATGCACCTTCTTTCAGGGCACTAAAAACTAAATGTATGAAAACTTACTTTTTCACTACTGTCGGATTATTCTGTTTTGCAAATAGAGGATAGTGTCTTTGCTCCTTACCTTGTTCGATAACACCAATATGCACAATGAAGTAATGTTAGTCAGCTCTGAAAAGGAAGGTGGCACAAGCTTGCGAAGACAGATCTTTCTGTTGTGTTGTGGTGAATTTCAGCCAATACTTTAACATATTTGGAGAACCCCAACAAGCTTCCAGTTTAACAATGTCTCTAAAATATTGACATATACAGAATGGAAGCCTTTGTGTGTTTTTTTGCTATAGCCAAGTTCCCTGTGTATTGAACAAAAACCTGTAATGAGGAAAATAGTTTCAACTGACTTAGAAAAGCAGCTCGTGTCTATAAATGAATGAAAGGAAAGCCAGATAACACAGCTGCTTTATGTAATGGCTAGCCTGTCTTCAAACAACTCAGCTGTGAAACGATGCAAGCCTCGAGATCATTACTTTTCCCCGTTGGCAATTTGTATTCTTGAAGAGTGCATGCGCTACTGTATTTCAGGCTCAGGATGGGGGTGGCAGTATGCTGGGTGGTGCATATTGTGCCAATTGTGGTAAATAAGGTCAATTAGGACACTCTAGTTTTTCTAACTATATCCCTAGTCACTTCATCTACAGTTCTTAAAAATGTAAAAAGCCAGTTCTCTTGGTAATACAGTTAAGGCAAGACGCCCAGAAAGATGACATGTGTTGTCTTCAACTACTGCACTTCCTTGGTCTTGCATATTTCTTGAAGCAGTAACTGCTGCTCTAAGAAGTGCTGCTTTTGAAGTGTTTGCTGTTGTGGAGTGCTGCCTTTCCCTGACAACAGAACTGTGTTATCAGATGTTACCCAGGGTAGCATGAAAGAATTGTTCAGTTTTGCTAAAGAATTGTATTGGCTGTATGCATCATATACTGATTATATCCACAATAATTTTAAACACTGTCTCAAGAAACCGTTAGAAGCTTTTTGTTTACTTGATTTTTCGAGAACTTGAGAGATCTGCAGCTTCTCAGCTGTGTGTCATGGCTACCTTTCCTTGCCAAGGAGTACTTAGTTTGTTTAAGCATTAGGTTAACCAGAGTAGGCCCATTAGCTTTATAACAAATGCAATACCATAATTTCCAATGATGATTTTATTCATGTGAATAAGTTGTGTTGGACTAAAGTGTATGTCCAAAAAAGGCATTTAGTCATAACTTTATTCTCCCCAGTCTTTTACACTCTGCTGGTTTTATGTACATAGATGTATATATAGGCAGACGTATATCACTGTATCTCTATAAATATGGGTTTCTATCCTTTCCTAAAACTTAGTTTTAGCCACTTCTTGGCAGGGTAGGTGAAAGAATAGGAGAGCTAGTAATTCCAATTATTACTCCCTCCCTCATGTGAGGGGAGCACAGTTTGGATGGGGGGAAGCTATCTTAGGAGTGCAATGTTTGCATCGGGACTGAGTTGTTTGGAAACTCGTTATCTGGAAGTGAGAGAATGGCACCAGCTTTGTAGGGGATGGTGCAGCATCCTCATAAAACACACCAGCAAGAATGCTGACTTATCAGTGATTTCTAATATTCAACCATTAGATGAACTTGTATAGAACATGGATGTCTTGTGCTCCTTTAAATAGGTTTTCTTTTTCTGAATCTAGGAAGCAATAAACAATCAAATCATTACTGTGTTTACAAAAGTATCCTCCATATAAACACACTGAAGTATATGTATTGGTTAACACATTAAGTGAAAATATGTAGATATGAAGCATCTCTAGAAATGCAGCTATCTTCTCTGTCTGATTACTACCACAAACCTGTTGACAAGAAGTGCTATTGAAGTCTTGCAGTGATAATTATTAATTCTTTTCCTTAACAACAAAAAGCTTTCCTTTTCTATTTGCTTTCCTTTGGCAACTAAAAGGATCTCGCTTTAGATCTTAAAGCTTGAAACAAAGTAAGGAGTTTCCTAGAACAGCTGCTTGGGAGGAGAATTTTAAACAGTGTAAGTAGATGACACCTTGGGTAGAGATTCCCTGGTGAGAAATAAAACCAAAGTGAATTAGCGGTGCACTGATGAGTGGGTCAGTGATCTTGATTGGAGATGGATGATAATAGGTACCCTTACAAGCTTGCAGCTTTAACAGTTGATTACTAGGCAAGTGTCAGGTGAGCATAGTGCACCTTATAAAAAAGGCTCTTCATGAATTTCTGACACCTTCTGTTCTGGAGGCTGAGCAGCTTCTGCAGTTTGGATTTATGGTAATTTTAGAGTTGAGCATAGGCTGTGATTTAAATGTCTTTCTCTTCTCCAGCAGTGTCTATGGGCAGCAGGCTGTGTGAGTCGGAAGAGTATGTAGGATGGAATAGTCTTTACTACATGTAGAAAGAAGGATGACAATATTGAATTTAGGGATCAAAGAAAAAAAATGTTTAGGGAATTTTACGTGCTTTTGTGAGAAAATGGGCAGTACCATTCTGTTGCCTGGAAAAGTGGGACTGTCCTGGTTTGAGGTAAAACAGAACCAATTTTGTTCAGTAACTTCGCTTCTTAGCTGGGCCTCTTCTAACAACTGAAATTAACTGCATATTGTGCAGACAGTGTTCACTCTCTGAGTGATAAGGCCAATTGTTTATAGCTGATGCCCAGGCATGGGATGCAGAGAGGCTCCTGCTTACACTTATTGTCATAACAGCCAAGGCCAACCAACTTTGTTATTTGCCACGTTGGAGGGTCGGAAGCGGAAAAGCATAGTGGGGTCCCACCTGCAGGGAGGAGCGGACAGGACAGGTGACCCAAAACTGACCAACAGGGTATTCCATCCCATCTGCCTCATGCTCAGTATAAAAGCTGAGGGACCAAAGGGTCACGGGCTCTTCCTTCGATGGCCGACGTCTGAGGAGGACTCTCTCTGCCTGTGATCCCAATCCTGACTCCAGATCCGGAATCCAGTTCCCGTCCGCCACTGAGTCCAGCCTGGGACTGCCCCAGTGCCAGCCGGTGACGTGATTGTCATCTTGGGAGCTTGATACGGTTTTGTATATATTTTTCATTATTTCTTTTTATTTTATTATTAATATTTCATTAAAGTAGTTTAGTTTCTTCTAAACTCGTAAGTCTCTCTTTCCTCCTCTGCCTCTCTCTCTTTGTAGAGGGGTAGAGGGGAGCATCTGTCGGTCCCATCTGGGGTCCTTCGGGTCCCCAGTGGTGGATTTGGCCTAAACCACGACAGGGACTTTAAATAGACAAAGGTGAGAACAGAAAGTAGAGACACATAGCAATGGGTTTGCAGGACAAAAGATGGTGGGGCAATAAATGTATTGGAGGAAAAATAGGGAGCCTTGGTTTTAAAGTACCAAATTATGTATCAGGTTGTGTAATGCTCAGGTGAATCTCTTGGGGTTTGATGTATTACCTAAGCTTTTCTGTGAAACATGATGTCCTGTTGCTCTATTCCAGCAGCCTTCGGCTAATTCCGAAAACACAAGTTTGGGGGAAGTTAAGAAGTTCATCCTCCATTAAAATGGAGACAGTTATTACTAGTAATGTCTGAGAGATGGAGGGCTGAAAACTGTACAAACTTTCTTATGCTTATTTGATAGGTCCTTGATAAATGGCGTATATTATCAACAAAACATCACATTTGGGTAAGGGGTGGTGTCACTGGTCTTTGATCAAATATCATATTGAACCTATTTTCTAAATCTAGTGTGTTAGTCCCCATTTGATTAAGAAATTGAAGATTAGGTAAAGGTGTTCTTATGACATACGAAACCAACCAAAAAAAAAAGGTAACTCAAAACATGGGTGGGATAAAACCTGATAATAACGTTTGGTTCAGAACTTTGCTTCTTTTTCTATATTTTCTACAGTCTATCTAATGTTGGTTGCTTATGAATAGAATCATAGTGTAAACTGGCATTTGTGGGTGGGGTTTTTTGTTGGGTGGTTTGTTTTGTTGGTTTTTTTTTTGTTGTTTTTCAGTCATAGGAAGAGTGGCTATATTATGGCCTAAGCGTGTTAGTCTTATTGTTTCAAATGGAGTCATTTGTTAAAAAGTAAGGAGCACAGCAGTCTGAGTGTGTCTTTTGCAATGTTAGTGACATTGTGATGGATTAACACCCTGTAAAATAGAAATGCATGCTCTGGCAAATATTTTACCTAACACTTATTAGTATAATTATAGGTATCACTTTTGCTTTTACTTTGCATCTTTTAAGCATAATCATGCTTTAATGCACATATTAAAAAAACAAACAAACAAACAAAAAAAAACAAAACAAAACCCCCACAAAAACCAAATGCAAAACAAACCACAAAAACCTAATAAATCAGCTGTTCTTCAGCAGGTGGAGCCTGAGCTTTCCATGGTATGTAATGTCAAATTGCATTATTAAAATTGAAGTCGAATTGGACCACTAGACATAAGTCAGAATTTGAAACCTCAGAGTAAGAGGCTATCTTGCATTTTTTTCTATGATAGGTTATTATTCTGTGTGATGTTTGGAGTTATTAATTATGTCCACTTTTCCCCCTGACTTAGGTTATAATAGGAGTGCCCTAATAATAGATTGTTTCATCTGCTTACAGGCAGCAAGGTTTCAACTGATGTTCACTAGAACAAGTAGCCGCTTGTGTTGGTGGAAAAAAAATACAATCTTTAAATTTGGTTCTTACCCAAAGTAACTGTAACTGCTGAAGCGGTGAAACTTGATTTGCATAAAGCAGCAAGTCTTAAATAGGTTTTATCAGGTTGCTATTGTGACCTTAAGACAATTAATGAATTGCCTACACTCTTTTTGAAGTTAAATCAGTTTTAAACTCTGAAAAGTTATACAATGTATTTAGTGCTTCCTAATGTTATTTTAGTTTTATTGAAACCTGTTTGCCTTTTGATAATTCTTGGTGGTCTTACTCTGCAATTGTGATAAGATATTTAAGACTGTCTAATATCCTCATTCTTCAGGACATTTTCTTATGTTGATGTATTTATTTTTTTTTTTAATTTAACAAGTTACTGGACTTCATTCCCATAATGTGCCTGCTTTTTAATATATGCTAATTCCAGTAGCCTTTTGAGATAACTTTGATTTTCAGGATCAGTCAATGTTCATGATAAATAAACAAGGCTTGCCAAAGTGATAGAGCAGAAGCAGATCACAGGTTAGCAACTGCTGCCATAGAATTATAGACGTTTCATTTCCTGTAACATCTCATAAGCAGCACTGCGTTGACTAAACTACCAGTTTCTTGATCTGATATTCAGGATTTTAGAAAAGTCACATTTTCACCTCAAAATTCCTACTTGTGATGCAGGAGTTAACTGGAGAGTGACAGAATTATAGGCCTCTGAAGCACCTAATGGCTTTACGTGATTACTTGACATAGCCCTGTTTCTTGGATCAAAAGCTATGTTGTATTTTTAACTTTGCAATAAGGACAGTATTTTGAAAATAATTAAATGTTAGTCTAAACTTTGCAGGTTGCTTTCAGTTGAGTGGTTGGAAATTTAACCTCACTGATGACAATAGGTCAATAGATGACACTTCATCTAGTGATGCAAAAAGACCTCTCTTTTGAAAGTCTGCTCAGTACTTCTTCCCCTCTTTTTTTCCCCCCTCAGATACATAATTTCTGGTACCCAGTGTTTGTGTCACTAATCCTGCCAAGATCTGAAGTAAAAGCAATGCTTTTCTGAACCTTTCATGTCTGTCTGGGCTTTGATGAGGGTCCCTTAAAGTGGCTCTGAGGCATTTGCAAGGTTTGGGTGAACATTCACAGGCCATTACAGATATGACTAGGGGTTTCATTCTCGTGTGTAGGCAGTAATATATTAGTACCAAAATATGTTGTGACCTTTAGTCTTCATTTGTATCATCAGAGAAAGAATGCTAGGTTTGTTTGTTTCCATAGCATTCTGTCCATTATGTTAGAGCGCTCAATTACAGTTTCTCATTTTTAAGTTGTCTTTGGTTTTCTAGTATTTTCAATGTACTGAAAGCATTAACATTTACAACCTAGCACTAGCCTTGGGAGTAAAAAAGTAATTTGTTTGCTTAGAGAAGAGTTCATTTCTTAGCACGACACTCAAAAGAAACCAAATGCGGACTTTGTCTTAATAGTTGAAAACTCAAAATAAATGAAGCTTATGTAAAATAGCGCTAACAGACTAGAGCTACAGTGGACTGCTGAAATTGGATTTGGTTAGCTATAAACATCATTAGCTTAAAGCATTCTAGCTTATCATGCAGTGTGAGCTCTCATAGGCTGGGATGTGATAATGCTTTGCTCTTTTAAATTTTAACTCCTTGTGGAGATGCTAGAGCCAGCTGAACATAGGCTTTGTAGAAGCTAAATTAACCATGCGTTCCTTGGGGGCTTATGGCAAACTGTGAGGCTTATTTGGTGTCACAGTGTGCTAAACATAACGTCACAGTAACCTAAAATGCTCTACTTGCAACATATTAATTGTGAGTGTATATTAGTATTTTTCTTTTTTAAATCTTTAGAGATTGTATTAATTCTCGTGTAACTGATTTTCAGTTTATGTAAACATAGGTTGCCTATACCCTTAATATTCTCATGAACTGAAATATTAGTGTTTGATTTCACCTGAACAGTATACAAAAACAAGATGATAATATTACAAAGTTGTATACAAAATACTGGCATGATTTAGAATTTTTGAAGTAGCTTGTGCCCATTATGTGAAATGGTGTTCATTTAATGCAGTGAGTAATGTTACTTGACCTCAGTCTTTATAAGTGGGCATTCCCATACCAATGAAACACTTGGATTTATACATATGGGACCTTCATAAAATTCAAAGAATACAGGTACATATGTTAAGTCTCTACAGAATAGGTCTAATGCACAGTCTCTTGCTCTTTCTCAGATGTGTAGCTCACTTGAAACAAATAAGCCTGTGTTCTCACAGCATGCAAACACTACTTGATGAATTCTTCCACCATTGGGTTGTTTCCAAATAATAAATCCTAAATGTTCAGATTTTGCCTTTAATCTGACAATCTCAAAGTGCTTTGTGAAGCTGAGATGACTTTTGTTATCCCTCTACTCCTGTTTTTCATTTTTTATGTGTAACTGTATGTGAAATATTATACTTTCAGAGAAGTAAGGGAAAAGTTGCATACAGTTGTTTAAAGGCTGGAAGGATTTTCAATACAGGACATTATATTAAATTGTTTATTGCATGAGGTAGCTATATCTCTTCACTTCTTCCCTTTTTTTGCCCTCCCACTGCCTTTATTTAAGGGATGACTTTTTAAGAGATGCATTTCAGAGAAGGAAAAAGGGAGGAAGGGATGTTTTAATCTTTTGAACAAAAAAAAAAAGGCACTGTGGAGAACACACCTGAGGATTATAATCTCAGTATTTAGAACTGCTGAGGAATCTACTGCAAAGGAAGTATTAACACCACATCATGCAGTGTAGTTAAGACTTGTCTATTTTTGCAGTATCTGAATCTTCTAATATATGTGGAATATAGATAAACTGACATTTCCTTTTTTGTTTTGGAGGTGGCTTGCATCTTCAGCAAGGCTTTTAGCACTTTAGCCTTCTGTATTTATTTCTCTCTGTTGAGAACTCATTGTAGATAAGCGTCTGAAAAAAGAAATACAATAAACATTTGTGTTAATTATATCATTTCCTCCTACTTTTCTCCCCTGCACCATATGCTCGCTTTTCTCTGCCTCTCAATTGATTTTCTTGATTTTTTTTTTTTATTAAGGCTTGATATGTGTCTAATCAGAAGACCTCAAAGTATGCTCTGACAACACAAATGTGAGCCTGTTCCTGCACCCTTTTGTAAGTGTAAATATATCTGGAGAGAGACAGAGGAAAGAACAATAGGATTAATTTGTCAGGTGAAGTTCCTCTATATATTTATGTACAGGACTGTCCCTTAGTCTGTGTTCTGTACTTTAGCCTTTGTGTCACATCTCATATTACCCTTTGCCCTTGACCTGGTGGGGGGTGTGTGTCGGGTTTTTTGTGTGTTTTGTTGTTTTTTTTTTTTTTTTTTTTGTGTGTGGTTTTCCCTCCTCTGTCCCCCAATCCCTTGGTTATCTGCCTGAATATGATCCACTGCAACAGCTTTGGGGATTCATCAACTTTTTGTGACTATGACTTTCTATTACAGCCCTTAATGATTCACATGTCCAAATTTTATTTCTGCTTTCATTGGGAAACCAGCTTCTTTCATTTTCTGTGAGATCCTAAAATGCGCCATTGTACTTGATCATCAAAGACACAGCAGGAGATTAGATTCCATTATCATCCCTTAAAAATGGGGGGCCAGGGGCAGGGCGATCCAACTTCATATGCTTGTATGGGGTGCTCTGCTTCTGAGGCCACTAGCGTGTAAGTAACTTACCCGCACTTACTGATCAGATGCACTTTAGTTTTAGAATATAAATTTGCTAAGCGCATAAACATTTTTCTAGTAGCAGCAGCGCTTGCAGATTCTTCCAGATTCGGCAGTTATCTAGAAGAGCATAAGGACATGATAGAAGTGTCACATAACTTCCAAAATATAAATTCATTACTATTCTTCTTTGAAACTTAACTTTCTTCTGACTTTGCTCCAGGACATCACAAGGCTATGCTTTAAACGAAGCACACTGCTGTATCCCCAGCATAAAAGACTCAAACCTTTCAGCAGAACTTACCACTTCTTTTTTTCTATTTACTTTCCTTTGTCCTTATGGAAACCCACTTCGGGAAAGTTTCTGCATCCTCCTCATGAGGGCAACATGGGGAAAATGGACACATTAGTTTCGAACCTGGTGTCTTGACTGCAGTCATCTGCATGCCCGGAATAATCAGTAGTGCTCAGGCTAGGATACAATAGCTTGACAGAAAGTGGTGGTGTTTATATGTATGGTTTGTATGTGTTAAAGTACTGTTACAGTATAGGTTTGTTTTCCATTCACTGAATTATCAAGAGGAAGTAAATAAGTGCATGAACATAACCAGTGTGCATTAATGAAAGATGCTGAAAGCCCTCTATGGTATAATGCATACAAATGTTTGTTAACACAAAAGGAGGTGTCCATGCTTGTACTGTCAAGTATAAACTTCTTTTTCAATTTTTTTTTTCCTGAGACTAGTAAAAATAGGATTTCTGTATTAAACAAATGTGAGTGCCCAGTTATATGTGCCAAATGCATAAATTGTAGATCTGATATGGTATTGAATGTATCATAAACATAAACAAAGTCAAGGTTTGACAAGTAACTGTCATCTTTTCTTGCCAATAATTAGTGATGGTTTTAATGTGTTAAATTTCTCAGGCCTATTGAACACAGGCACACTGTATGTGTATTCAAAAAGTTTCTAGGACTTCCAGTAATTCTTTGAAGAATGAAGCTAGCTGTTACTTGTCACCAGTCCACTGTGTTGAATTGATGCAGATAAGGATCTGTGTAAACATGAAGTTTGAGTCCTGAAAAATTAGCCTTATGAATTTCCTTCCTAACATTGTTTAGCAGGTAAAAAAGCCAAACAGCACAAGTAGTGAGGCAGTCCATGATTCCTGTTTCGTTCCTAGCTTTGAAAAGATACTGTTTATATAATACGTTCAAAGGGGCACATAATTCATTATATACGGTCAGTCAGCCATGTGCATTTTTACATTTCTGCCTGTAGGTAGGCTGAACACCTGGTGACATGGCAGCATATTTAAAACACTGCTTAGAAAATCCACAGTAACGGCACAGATAATAGGATGTTCAAAATGGTTGATTAATAAAAATAAAGTCCCTTTTAATAAAACTCCCATTATTGCCTTCATATGAAGGTAATAGTACAGACAGAAATACAGTCTATTTACTGTTCCTGGTGGGGATGGCCAGTGGGTGGTGAAAGTTGCAGTGTACCATGCTACGCTGTTCTATACAGTTCCCCAAAGGTAGTCTTTCTATCTTTAGTTTCTTCTGAGAAAGCAGAAAGCTTTTATCAGCCAGGTGTTGAACAGAGGATTTGATACTTAAAGCAAATTGTTCAGTGCTCTTAGAAACGTTAAGTGGAAAAATACAGAGGTAGTACATATCTAGTTTCAAGACAGAAAATCCTAAGCAAGAGAAGAACAGCATACAAAGGCAGAGTGAATATTTTGAGGTGTTAATTCTGACTACAGAGGGAAGAAACTAGAATTCTGGAGCGAATGGTGGAGCTATATTGTATGATGCAAGGATGACTCAGCCCATGCTCAGATCATCTCCAGGTCTTGCCATACTTATTTACATTAAAGTTCACTTGCTATTTTAAGTCTGTGCATTTAGTGGAGAAGAAGGTGAGAAACAAGCAGAAGGAGAAGAACAAAAGCAAAAGGAGAGAGGGTAGATTTTAAAATGCAACAACAACAACAAAAATACCTGGACCGATCCCTCCTGCTCCCCAGGCTGCTCTCTCCGTGGAGGAGCTTGTAATCTTACGTTTGCTATATCAAGAGGATTCTTCTGTGAGCTCAAATTAATAATTTATTCATAGGCTGGAGTCAGTTAGCCCGCATTGATTTACTTATGCTGCATTTCTTTCCATTCATAAGCCTTTGCTAGTCCCGATCTCTCAGATAGTGCCTCGCTGCAGCGCTCAGGCGTGGGAGGAAGCAGCAAACCTGCCTTTATGCACAAGGACGTGCTGTGTACGACCCAACTAAATGTGCGAGCCTGACCGAAACCCGGGGCTCTCTCCGGGAACCCGCCGCTCCCGCTCATCAGCGATGCTACCTCGGCGGGGATCGCTCCTCTCCTCCTCCCGTCTGCCCGCGCCCTCCCCGGCGCGGCTCCGCCGCCGGGATGCTGCTGGGCGCTCCCGGCGCGAAGAGCTGAGCTCCGTCCATCCGTCGCCTCTCCGGGCTGTGTGACAGCTGCTTGTCATGCAGCGGTGCCCTGCCTGAATTGGCCGGGTCTCCGGTGGGTGTGCACGGCCCCCCTCCACCCCCCTCGCCCGCCCCTGCCAGCCCCGCCGAGCCCTCCCTAGCTCAGCCCCCGGCAATGTGCAGCGCTCTCTCCTCGCCTTCCTGGAAGGGCTCAACTACACTTTCAGCTCCTCCAGACTTTCTCTGCTTTTGCCGTACAGAGGCACCCTCCCTCTGGTCCAGCTCCTCCTGTACCTGCCTCTGTCTCCGCGCTATCCCGTTAAAAGGCTGCTGCTCCTGCTCCACTGAACCAATGCGCTGGCTGACTTGATCTGGGATGAAGGCTGGAGGTTACCGGCGAGGGAAAGGAGAACTCTAGGCAGCTTTCCATTTGCAAAGTGAGCAGTAATTGCAAGAAGACAGCCTCCCCAGTTGGAATCAATAGTCTGCTTTCTTGCTGCTAAGGGCACTTTGGAGCAGCAGTTAGGTCACTGAAGTAACTCCAGCACACTGCTGACTGCGGAGTTGTAAAGAACTACATGCAAGTGGCTGCAGTAGCGCTGGAAAACGCTTTGCTGTTACCAGGGACACAATAGTTTTCAAGTCATTAGAGCTTCGCTTCTGGTCCTCTCCTTCCATTACACAGAGAAGGGTCACTCTTTGGAGGGATGAGGATGGAGCTGTGATTTCTTCCAGTGGTGTTCTAGTGGAGGGGGTAAGGGTGGGGAAAGAGGCTTCAGAAGCAAAACCTCCACTGCTGCTGAATCCAGCTTTACTTGAATTTGCCCAAATTTTTCCAGGCACAGAGAGGAACAATGCCAGAGAATCTGAATCTTCGGGCTTTTGGGGGCTTTTTCTTTATCTTCTGGACAGCTTTTAACACAGCCTTAGTGGATGTGGTTGGATCGGAGCAGCAGATCCCCTTGTCTGTGTAAGTGCTTTCATGCTATTGCTCTCAGGACCATGTTCAAGGATGAGCACTTGACTGCTCAAGTTCTTATCTTTTTATATTGCAGGTATTTGACTGTTCAAGGCACCTTTGCTCCTCTGTCAGCTGTGTTTAAAGTGATAGCCTGTAACGAGCTCAGCACTACTTTAATTTTATTGTAGGAGCATGTGTTGGACTATGTGACCGCAGAGTCTTAAATGCTTGTATTTACTGAAGTTGATACTGTTATATTAACTCCTTCTCATGTGAGAATTCATCACTTGGAACTGTTCTGCCATTTTATCTGCTTCTTTGCTTTCAATGGATATATGTTATATTGTGTCAAAGCATATTTCTGTACAAGTTGGTTCTTTAAACCTAGACAGTGCATGTTGGCTAGTTTCATATCGGAGGCCTTACCTTAGCACAGCATCTAGTTTGTGCTTGTACTTGAACAGCTTTGCTAATCTTTTTCTGCGCTTAGGTTCCTTAGCAAGCTCTTTAATGCAAAACTGCTAGGATCCTTCTGAGTGCAGCTGAAGCTGTTACAGTCTGTGTTGCTTGCTATGACATGTGTATTACATTTCTTCCTGTCTCTTTTTTTTTTTTTTTTTTTTTTCTTCACAGAGTAAAGCTCTGGGCCTCAGCATTTGGTGGGGAGATCAAATCTATTGCAGCCAAGTACTCGGGTTCCCAGCTCCTGCAGAAGGTAAGGATCTTTTCAGTGGTAATAAGGAAGGTTTTAACAGAGAAAATGGAGGCAGATTTAATTTTTTTAAATGAATAGGAAAGCAGTGCTGTACATGCTTTGGTCGAAGATCTATTTTTGTATTGCATACTAGTCCCTGATGACTCTTTGCATTGCACTGCATGATCTGGAGAGTCCTTGATTAAACTAATAATTTTCTTTTTGGATTATTTTTTTGATACCATTAGAAAGTAAACTCCAGCACTTTTATTTCTTGAAATCTAGGCTTCAGCTTAGATTGCGGGTATTTAATCTGGTTGCGGCATTGTAATGATGATGTTTCTGTGTAGAAAGAGCTGCTGCTTATGAAAAATGTTAACTTCATTCAAGGAGCAGAATTAGTGCATATTGTATTATTTTCACCCTGTGCTGTATGTATGCAATTCACTGTGTCGGGAGAAGGCGGCTGCACTGTTGTTTGTCATCTCTGCAGTTTTTACAATCCCATTATTCCCCCAATCATCTCAACCCAGTGCTGGGATGTATTACATCATTACAGATAAGAGGAATGAATGTGGTTATCTTCTTGCTCAGCTGCACAGCTGGGTAATAAGCTACTGAAGTATTGCAAAAACTTGAGAAATTGTTATAAGTCTAAATAATTGGGGCAGAGGGTAACGAGAGAGCGGATTTGAGTATTAGGTATATAGCAAGGACTATATGAAGCCTACTCTAAATATGCAACCTATAGTAAAGTTCTGTATTGTAGACAATTTATTTTTATAGCAGTTACTGAAAAAATATGAGACTAAGAGGAATATGTTAAAGATGTTAAGACTGCGATTTTGCGGCATTTAGTATGTGATCCTCAAAATGCAATATGGAAAAACAATGAGACATTCACTGACTACAGAGACTCTCATTCAACCCATATGTTAAATTTCTGCTGTTTTTTCAGATGTGATTTTTAGTTCCAAGTAACATGTAAATTTTTTTGGTCTGATTATGAAGGAAATTATTCCTTTAGCTTGGAGCACTTATTTGAAAGGCTTGTATATATGTGAAATTATGTAACAGACAGTACGTGTAGTAGTTCAAATAAAAAGCTTATGCTGTCAATGTAAAGTGAAAGCAACTGACTTAATGATTACTAAAGACATATGGGTTCCTTAGCAGTATCTGTCTTTTCAGTGTTGTGTACCCAGGACTGCAAAAAATGAACTTCACTAAGCTAAAATACAGAGCTATTAAGAACAAAAATATTTGAGATCTCTTACTACCTTTCAAGGGTATTAAATGGCTTCACTTCAAGATATTGGGCAAACTCTTATTTTAATCTGAAAATCTGGACATTCAGCATATATTATAGTTTTAGCTTACATTCTTTAAAGATTGCGTAGTCTTATGACACTTTTGCATGAACTCCTTAAATTTATAAAGCAGATGGACCTTTCAGTTTTGATTAGTATCAAATCAAGTATTATTAAAAGGCTTTAATTTTTTATTGGGACATAACAAACAGCTACCTTTATTTAACTTTGGAACTGTTCCACACGCAGCCATTCTTGTACTAAAATGGCTTTAAAAATTAAATTATCAAATACAGGTAGTCCAACGTTTACTAGAAAAATATGGAATATATTTTGTTTTGCAATTGTGCTAAAATCCCCAAAGAATCAGTAGGACATCCTTAATCATTCTTCTCTTCCTCACAGTAGATACTGCTGTCATCGCTTTGGTAATGTATTTTTTTCCTTCTGAAGTAGCAAGATTTCTTCCTATTGATTGTTATAATTGTAGGTAATTGGAAGCTATTCATTTTACCTTTTCATCAGCATCTTTTCTATTTCACTAACAAACCTCTGCTCCTGTTTTTGAAAATGGACAATGTATGTTCATTCCAAGCTATTTTGTTTTTGTTTCTTGCTTTTGTTATGATATTTCATTAGAGAATGAAAGAGGAAAGACAAAACGCCGATTTGACAGGTATTCAGAGCACTTTTATTCCTCTGTCACGTCCCCTATTCTTTTTTTCTCTTCCCTCCGGGTTACAGTAGTTCTAGGTAACCTCTGGTGCTTTTTATTTTTATTTAAAATTCCAACTGTCTCTGTCCTTTTAAGCTTGCGACTTCTTGCTGTTGGTCGTGGCAAATGAGCCTGGACGACAGGGGACTTTAACGTGTATCTTTTTGTATTTTTATAAAGTACATTTCTGTAAACTCATGTGAATAAAAGCATACCAAACATCAAGATTTGCAAGTATTTTCAACACAAAGTCAGTGGCAGAAGTTGTCATAATAATTAAGGAAGTGATAGCACAGTAGGGCTCTAAACGCAAATGCCTCTTCCCCCTGTCTCTCCCCACTAGCCAGGCATCAAGAATCCATTTGGTATTTACTGTGAGCTCTAGGTGATCAGACTCAATGTCTTTTTAAAGTCAAGATTCTGCTTTTAGAAGCAATGCGACTTCTAAGATTACTGGAGGAGTCTGCATTTTCTGATTATGAATTAAGCATTGTTAAATAAAGACATAAAATGTGCGTATAATTATGTATCTAGGCAGTATAGATTTCTCAATTACCAACAGCTTTGTAGTGCCACTTAGTTTAATAAAGGCTTGCTAAATGAAAAATTAATGTAAAGGTTACTTGATCCATTTTGTTAGCATCTATAGTGAGTGCTACTTTCTAAGGAATGTGTTTGAAATCAAGGTGTGATTGGCACTCTCTGTGGTCCAAATATTTTACATGTTAAGAGTCATTTTGACCCATACTAAAATTTCACTGAGCAAATGAAATTGTGTGAGATAGTAAAGCAAAATTTTGCCAGGTTACAGCTGTGAATATTGATTTAGTTACTATAGTTCTTAAGTGCTGTGAACATCAAATGAGTAACCAGCATTGCTGTCCTCTTGAGTTTCAAAAGATGCATAAGAATATTTTTGTCACTTTATGAAATCACTTAAAAAAAAACCAAACAAAACAAACAACCCACTACTTATCTTAACTAAATGTTTTATTATTTTATTGCATTATGATAATCTAACCCAGGTATGTTGTTATGCCTCCGAAGAATGTGTGAGATATGATTTTTTGGGAAATTGTCTTTAGGTGAAATACAGACACTGTAAATAGCTCAGAAAATAACAGTAATAGTTCAGTAAACAATTTCAGAAATGATGAGCATTTAAGCAAAATTAGCACTTAAAAATGTAGCATTTTACTGTTCTACTACTTGCTTTCAAAGCAAAGGAAGATGATTCAGTGTTCAAAAAACCATTCAGAAGAAAATAGGACAATATTATTCCTAAGATATTTGATTTATGGAGGTTTTACAGTTGTCATATAGATTTGGCAGCAAACAAGGAGCTGCTTGGTGCTGTAGAGACATGCATACTCTTCACCGAGTTAGCAAATACTGCTGGGACCTAAGAATTGATTCAAATTTTAATTGTCTGTTAGGTGCTTACATTTTTTTCCTTGCTTTATTTGAATCTTGACACCTCTCTAAATTTTTTTTTTTTTTTAAACACTGATTATGTTTATTTAGTACTGTAGAAGATGTGAGAGTGTAGCCCACTGGCAAAACCAGGCTTTAAGTATAGGGTGGAAAGCAAGGGTTAGGTGCCAAGAAAATATTCTTCACTTCAGCTGCTGTGATTAGAATTTTGGAGGAACAGACTTTGGGGAATGCTACTGTTGACATTATAGTGTCTGTGATAATAGTATGTTTTAAGTGCCACACTGTTGCAAAATAATAGTAGTAATAAAATGGAAGCAGAAAATGCAGGGAATGTGCCTTCTGTTAATGTTAAAAATAATTTAAATAATTGTTGTTACACAGTAAAGCTTTTTGAATATAAATGAAGTGTTTGGTTCTCTGAAAATGCAGTGTGGTCTATGCTTTCTCAGATTTCTTTTGCAGCGAGTACTTGCCCCCCCCCCCCCCCCCAATATTCTGAGCTTTGATAATTCTTGATTTGGTCCTGAATAGTCGATATTATTTTATTGCTAATGTAGGAACAGTTTCTAACTGAAAAGAAACTTCTACTTATTGGTTCTGCCATAAAGACTTTTTACTGAAGATGAGCTTGCTTAAGGCTAGCTCAGATTTTCCTTATGTAAGTCGTCTAAGGGAGCCTTCACTGTTAGGTAAGCACTGACTGCCTTGCTTTCAAGCAGTCTGCCTCCGTCTGCTCCTGTCGACAAATTCTTCGCTGTGTTTAGGAGTTCTCAAAATCATTGTGTTTTCTCAAAGCAGGTTTTTCAATTAGAATAGCGTTCCTATTTTTAAAGGTTAGAATTGCATTTTGTCTTACCGACTAGATTCGGTGCTGTATCTTGTTAGTTTCTCACAACTATAGAAATGTCAGTGCAAAACTAATATTACAGGGTGATTTAGAACAATTAGCATTCAGCTGGTGTATCTGATTCATGCAGTACATCTATCTTTAGTTTTAAACCATGTAATAGTGACTTAAATTCTTAGAGAAATTTAGTCCAATCATCTTGACATTAATTGCTTTTCTTTTATTCAGCCTTATGTTGGTTTTGGTCTTTGTAGGCTGTTTCTTCTTTGCTTGAGACCCTGCAACTACTGCTTTGAAGTCAGTAAGATTGAGATGTGGAGTTTAAGGTATAGACATGGATTGGCTCCTTGGATACCAAAAATCCCCAAACCAAAACTCAAAAAACCAGCAGCCAGGTAAATGGTATAGAGTTTACCAAAAACTCAATTCATTATAACTCAAACTTCTGAAGTCTGGATTATGTAAAACGTGTTGCCTAGCACTGAATTAAAATCAAGCATTAGAAAATAAAAGAAATATGCATCTTTAATTCTGATTATTAATGCAAATTATGTTTTGGAACTTGCAGAGCTTGAACCTCCATCCCCTTTAATTCTTACAGATCTCTGGGCTACATAAATCACAAGGTTATTCTCTGTGCCAAACTTGTTAGGGAGCATGTCAGTGTGTTTAGTGAAATATTTGATGTTATTATCTGCAGACATAAAGGTGAATTATTTTGGATATATATTTCAATTTTTATTTGAAGAAAAAAAAATCAAATACATTCATATGCTGCTAATGTATTAGGTGGAAAAACCTGCTGGGTCCAATGCTAATTTTTAGGTAGCATATTGATCTGTAGAGGAAAATATCACAGTGCTATCAAACTCCCAATAGTGTGGTGTCTCTCTTCAATAGCAGAGAAAATCTTTTCCTTCCTTATTTTAACAAAGTTCTGCCTTCTCTGAAGGTATTGGAAAATTTTCTTTGTCTTCAGTGACGTTAGAACTGCATCTTGAATGATCTATGGTCTTACTCTCATCTCCTGTTTGAACGTTATGGCAGGAGTAATAATTTCTTGGTGTTGGTAACTTTTTTAAAATGTAGTCTAAATCAGCCTGAGTATCAATCATTATGTTTTATATTTCTCTTTAACTGAAAGGAAAGCCCTGTTTAAGCCATGGTGAATTCATGCTCTTCTGCCATCAGCACTCTATATTTTGCAGTATTTTCTGTGTCTTTCTGGGTTTTGCAAGCACAGCATGATCCTCGTACTTGTATTATTGAAAGTAAATATGTTCTATTGTTAATACATAATGGAAATATGAGACGGCTTCAGTAAGTTTATAATACATGCATTACACTTTCAGTAATGTCTTTTAATATGGAAATTATTGAGTGGACAATCCAACTGGAAAACATCAGATCTTGAAAGGAAATGAATGCTAATTCTCTTGCTTAATGCATTTATGGTTGGTTGTTTTCACATCCTGTATTGGAAAATGCTTATATTTCAAGGTTAAAAGAGCCAGTCTCCATGCAAATTATCTTGACAGTGAAGGTATGTAGAGCCATGAATAGATGCCGCACTGTAGTGGTGATTCACTTTTAAGCAACTGCTGATCAATACTCTACACTCTCAAATGTCATTACTGTTCTGTAGGGTACAATTTTTTTGTTGCTGATAATAAGTGGTTACACATTGTACAACACAAATTATATATTGATAGGATAGACTGTATTTTAGGTTGCTGTAGAAGCTTCAACGAAAGGTCTTAGTGAAATACTTTGATTAATATGTTGTTCTCATGAAGTTTCATTTTGCTTTTTCTGTGTGTAATGTTTTTTGCAAAATTGCGTGGACGTTTTTATGAGCCTATTTAGCATCTGCCCAGTTCATTTGTAAAGCCATTGTAAAGCTTTTTTTAGTGTGAATGACAAAATCATTGCAAGATTTGTATTTAAAAAGTAAGTATGTTCAAAACTGCCACCCCCCTTTTTTTTTTTTTTTTTTTTTTTAATCATAGTTGGAGAGAAGTTGAGAAGGGTCTTGGAAGCCTTTCCAGAGGTGATGAATTCCAGGGACAGGTACTTTCTGAAAGTATCCTGCCCTCGGATCTCCTAGGACTTTACAGGTGTTGTTATTCTTATAGTTGGTAACTACTACACTGTTTCTGAGGATGATGATATAAGATGTGAGGAGATTGTGAACAGTCAAGAGAGGCAGACTTGTTCACATCGGAGTGTACAGGTGTTACAACCAGTGTATCAGATTTAATCTGGGAATGAAATAGTAGACAGTAGAATACAGAGCACAGGAATTAAGCTATCGTAAATCCCTCCTGCACAAGAGCTGGCTTCATGTAGTCTTAGCAGGGTCTTAGCAGTAGCTAGAGCATCTTGGATTGCTTTAATGAGCTAGACTTGAGTTGACAGTAGACAAATTTAGAAGAAAATAATTTGTCTAGCTAGACAAAGGTAAAATAAGGCTGTTTCATCAATGGTGCCCTTTGAGAATGAAGGGAGAAATGGATTTGAGTTTATAGTGAAGTTAGTGTTAGGTGCATAACTGTATGTTTGAAATGATCTGGATTCAAGTCTTAAACAAGATTATTGGTGGGGCGAGTGTTCTAAATGTATCTTCAAAATAAGAATGCCTGAGGGAACACCCAGTGCCAGGTGATTTTTCCAGAAGGAGACAGCGGTTGAGGAGGTGAAGGTGATTGCTGTAGTGGAAGACATAATATGCTTTGCTGGATGCTTTGTGTAGGAATATGATTTTCATTTTGTGCACAAGGTTCAAATTTATTTTCTGGAAGATCCCTAACACAGGAAAAATGCATATTTTTTTTTCCAGAAGACTCTTTCAAGACCCTATGAGAAAGCACATTACCTTAGCAAGATTTTTGGAGGCAGAGAGGGGCAGAATTGTTGCTTCTGCTCCTAAATTAATTTCTGTAAGTAGACATTTGTAATCTTGCATAGGTGCCCTCAGAGAGACTGAACTGTCTGCACGAGCTTCCTGTTACACTTGGTTTCCTGTTTGCTAGGAGCACAAATTAGTTTTCTCTTGTGTTGCCTTTCACACTGATCAGTAATTCCTTTTGCACTTATTACAAGCAAGGGTTACTCTCGCTCCTCTCTCTATTGATTCCCCCCCGCCCCGTCAACGCCACCTGTCATAACCCATTATAGATGTGTCAAGATGCTGATTTACAGAAGTCATCAGCAGAGGAGGTCACAGATTCCAGGTGTTCTTGCTGCTTCTGGTATCTATTGTGGATATACTCAGGGATGGGGAATGTTGTACTCTGAGATTCATCTCATCTGAAACATTTTACCTGCTCCCCACTTCTGACATATTTTCTGGTGAAATGACTGATGTGGCTATCTTTAATCTCTGTAGCAAGCTGAGAATTGACTGGGAACCTCATGTGTGATAAAGCATACGTCAAATCCATATTTATGAGACTAGAAATGTTCTAAACTGTAGAAAAACCTTAAGGTGAGGTTCTTATGTCATATAGACAAAAGGGAACAACTGATCCTGAATGCCAAAAAACTTTCAATGTCTGATGCCGACAGGTATGTTGTGTGAAAGAGACAATAACCTTCAAATAAGCTAGAAAACTGGAGGGGGAAAAACCCCAAACTGGAAGAAGAAAAAAAAAAAAAAAAAAACCAACCCAAAAGTGTATTTCCTTTTGAACCGAGGAAGGAAGTGTGGAGAAATGTAAGTGGGGCAGGGGAGAGGGAAGAGAGGAAGGAGAACTAGGTCTGTTTCACTAGACAGTGATTTAGTGCTATCGGCCAAGCTGTGCCTGAGCAAAACTAGTGAAAACTTGAAATACGGCAACAGTCTTCACATGCAGAAAACCAGGAATAAGAATAAATGTGTTCGCTATTATCCATGGTGGATAAACAAGAACTGGTCTCTAAAAACAGGAATTAGTTTTTCCTATGATCTAAAACTTTCTTCTTTTTATTTATTTATTTATTTTTAACTGAGAGAAAACACTGGAATAGTGTGGAACTCTTGCAGGGTGGCTTTTCAGAACAGTTTACCCGCCATTATGTAGATTTCATTGAACTGCTTTATGTTAGGAAGATGAGCTAGGTAATGCTTTTGGAGCCTTTTTTATTTATTTCGGACTATAAGCAATGAAAGTAACCATATTTCTTCTTTGATGTCTGTATCTGGGCACTGTTAAGCTTTGTGCCTTTATCTCCTTAAGACACAGCTGGGGAGTCCTTCAACTTTCAGAGCAGAAACAGGTTATGAAACACTATTGCTGTACAGGTTGGCTGAACGTTTGCCTTCTCCCCCCATCCCCCTTAATAAGATCATTTGAATGTGTGCTTATAGAAATATATCTCTTTACTATAGAAGGATAAATACATTAGATATAAAAGACTAAATTGGTGAGCAGCCTTCATCTCTTTGACTTGAAGTCCAACAACCACGTGGTAAGACTTCAGCAGGGTTAGCTTTTCAAGATGTTCCAACGTGTTCTTGTTTTAGGTGTAACTATGAAGTATGCAGGTAATAGAGCGTCACTAGGGCTTGTGAGACAGCGAGATGTACCAATGAGAGAGGAGGAAATAGCTGATTAGATGTAAATTCCCGGTTTATTCCTCGTGTACCTGCTACATGTTCTAGTGCTTTGCTGTCAGCAGTTGTCGGTATTTAGTAAAGTTTGTTCTTAACTATTTTTACTCTTGAAAAAGAGTTCTTCCTAGGCACTACTTGTTCTGAATTTTTGCTTTTTTAGGTAGAGCCTGTTTGGTAGAGCCATCAAGACATATAGGTTCTAGCAATGACTTAATCAGAAAAGTGTTTGACAGGTGGTTGTTTTCAGCCATTTGTTCTGTATGTTGAGATTCCTGAGAGAATCGTAGAGTTAAACCTTATACATTTTGTTTATGTGACCAAAAAAATTTCTAAAATATTAGATGTTCTGTTTTTCAGACCTCTTGGTCCTACTCCCACGTTTTGCTTTTGCCTTCCTTAATTTGACAAGTTGTTTTATTGTTGGCTTTGTCTCGCTCTCCCTGTCTTTTTTCTGAACCACCTTATTTAGCTTATATTGAATCTTTCTGTTTTAAAATGGGCAGATGTTCTGGGGAGAAATGTTGTCTTATGACACTGATGCCAAATGTTTTGCATAAATCAGTGTGCAGTGCAGGAGACACTTAAAGATAGCTATTACCATTTATCCTTCAAACTAGATGAAGAGATCTTAGAGCACCCACGTTAAGGAAGTAAAAGATGCAAGGAAAAAGTTGTTCTCAGGTCCATTAACAAAACAAATCATATGGTGACCTAATCTGGCTCATAAGATTGGGGATATAATTCGAGAAGTATGTGTATATAATTCATTCAGTGTATCAGGGCTTAATGTGCAGATCCTGCTCATTGTTTCATTAGTTAGCTTGCTTATATGCATGACTGCTTATATGCATTTCCTTCTTGAAGCTTTGCTTTTAGATTTTAGAAAGGGGTGGAAAATACTTGTGAGCTTCTGGTAGCCTCATGAAATGTTTTCCTTTAGTGTACTCAAAAGGTGGAGTTGATGGGCTTCTCTGAATTTTGTGCAGTTGACAGATTGTGTATTAACACTGTTCCTCTATAACATGCAAGTTGAGTAGATCTCTTATTAATAATTTCCTGAATACAGTGATATTGAATTTAAAAATTCTAATTGTACTCATAACTGACTTTTGTGTTTGGCACTAATGACTCGGCAAAACTGGTTCTGGAAAAAACCCCTCATCTTCCCTCTTTGTACAACCGTCATACTCTCTTCCACTGTGAAACTCTGTTTTTAATAATTTCTGAAATCCTAGAATAATTAGTTCTGGAAGAAGAACTTTTAACTCAACTTCCTGCTCAAAGCGAGGTCAGTGCTGAAATGAGAGCAGATTTCTTGAGGCTTTGTTGAGTCTGATCTTCAGAACCTTCAAGGACAGAGATAACACAACATCTTTTGTTCCAGTGCTTGACTCTGGATGAAAAGTTACTTACTTAAGCTGGAACTTCCTATTTCAATTTATGACTGCTGTCTGTCACTTCTCCTACTGTGTACCTTCATGAATGGCCTTGGTGCATCTTCTCCATAACTTCTTTGTAGGTATTGAAAGGTATGACACTTTATCATGGCAGGCCTCTTTTAGGGCTCCAGTGATACAGTATTGTCTCATCTTTTAGTTGCTTCATCAGGTCTCAACGCTTTTTCTGACCCGTTCTTTTAAAATAGCTTGCACTAACATTACAAGCTCTTAAACTTAACTATCTGCTCTTTAATATTCAGGTGGGCTTTTTCCACAGACACTCCTGTTATCACAACAGAAGTATATAACTTCTCATAATTACTAAGTCTTAAGAGTAATTTCTGCTAAGTTGGTTGCACAAATGGGAAAAGAATTTTTTTTTTTTATTTGTCATGGTAACACAGGAATTTCCATTCTAATCTAGGTCTAAACCAAACCCTTTAGCTCCGGTTGCTTCTGTAGCCATTTTCTTTTACTACCTTTATCAGCCACAGTATTTTAAGTGAAGTTAGTGTTGTACAGAAATAATTTGTTAGCTGGTAGGTTTTATGTCTTATCATCTGTTTTTACTTTAAATTATTCTACAGTAGCTGACAGGGAGCTGCTTCATGCTTTTATCCGCAGACAAGGATTTGACTTGCTTTCCTAAAAAGCAGGAGTCAAAATCATGCTGTCATAAGATCTGTAGGCTGTTAGATAAAAGCACTGTGAAAATGCTATTTGGAAGGCATTATGAAAACTTTGGTCAGGGCCACAGCATAGAGTGTTTCTATTGTTCCTCTGGGTCCTATTTTAATTTTTGGCTATTCAATATACTTGCAAGATTTTGTGTCACGCTATCTAAGTTGCTAATTTTCAAGACACAAATAAAAGGATGTATGTTCTATGGGTATCAAAATATGATATGTTGGGAACACATCGTTGGTCACAAAATTAGATAATTATCTTCTAAAGTGACAAAGCTTCAAAGATGAAAAGCAGGAATATTCAAACTTCAGCTTTACCTTGAAGCTAAATGACTATCATTTTATGACAGCTGTGCAAAATGTATGACTGCCGAGCTGTTTGTACATGATGCTATCGTATTACATTAATAGAAATTTTCACTGATAATGAAAACTGGTAGGAGGCTAAGAGTAAAGCTTTATGTTATGACTTGCAGCCATTGACTATCTGCATCCAACAGATTTATTACCCCCTACGCACATCGTGCCTTTTACAATATCTTCTGCCATTTCTTCAACAAAATACAAGAAAGATATTCTAGATGGAACGATACAAAAAAAAAAAAAAATCTAAGTAGTCACTTCAGACTTCCACATATCATTATCAACTGCAAAGCAATTTCACAGTAAAAGTAGAGATGAGTTCTGATACCCCCCTGGAACTCTGTGAAAAACACTGAGGGGGGAGGGATAGGGAATATGAAAGAAAACAGGAGGATTTCTGTTGGCTAACTCAGCTTTTAATTTTCCTAATAAAAGCAAGACAGCAGACTGAAATTCAGATATATCTGGGTTCTTATCCTAGGCCTGTGATACTTTTCTTGATGGTCTGCTTAGGCCAAATCATCTTGGTGGCCAAAATTCAGTGAAGCCCTTAAGCATGATATTAACTTAACCTGTAATATCACACATACAAATCTGGCAGGTGTGGTGGTGGTGGCAGGATTTCATCCAGAGTGCCAGAAGCCTTGAATTGAAAGTTAAAACCGCAAGCAGGATTCCACCCGCTCTCCCTCTCCCAGACAGAGGCATCTTTGCCTCTCTTTTCCATGTAAAATGGGCCTAGCAATACTGCCGTTTCCTTTAAATTTCTAAATTTTGAAATTGTTTGGATCAGGAGCAGCAACACTTTTTGTAGAGTGTTTAGCATATGGAGAGGATCAGGTGGTGAAGAACAGCATTAGCATATGGATATGGAAGTCAAGAAAAGTACGTGGAATGGATCAGCTCTGGGAGCTACAAAGCATTAATTTTAACATGCTTTTTAAATAAAACTTCTTTCAGTACTGAAAAGATAAATGGTTTCCTGTACCAGTCCTGAATAACTACAAAATTGATAGAAACTCTTATTTCTGCTGTTGATATTTGGTGTCTGTAGTTGGCAATAAATCTCCATATGGTATTGTGCTGGCAAGTGAAATTGAACCCTTTCTTGTCAGAGAATTAATTCTTCCTGTGCTTTGAATAGAAAGTGATATGCTATGCTGATATTAGAAAGTAGTTTTTAATTTTAGAAAGATTTTCTTCTTTCCCTTACGCCTCCCCTCTCCCCCCGACCCTGGTATTTCTTTCTTATTATCTATTTGCCACATAACTACAGTTCTACACTATTTTTTTTTTCCGTCTAGAGCCTTCAGACTTTCTGACCTTTTGTGATTTTCTTCTAAGTGAGATCCAACTAGTAAGACTCAAATTCAGGAATGTCAAATGCAGTTAAATTGGGAATCAAATAATTTCCTTTATCCTTTTATGGGTAACTGATTATTTGTGTCTGTATTACAATTACCACAAATTTATTTTCTAGGTGTACTTTCTCACTCTGTCTTTCTCTGTGCTCCCACTTGTTTATAACCATTGCTTTTTTCCTCCGGAAATTTTTACCATTAGTGTATTTTTCCAGTGTCTTGAGCAGATGTAATCATAATGTTGCAGTGAGGATCTGGTCAGCTGGAGAAAAATATGCAGAAATAGAATGACTAATAGCTTAATAACACTTTAATACATAAGAATGGGGGAAGGTTATGTAAATACAAGTGCTGTTCTTAAAATTATATTTTCGTTATTGTTATGGTTTGAGAAACCCATAACAACTTATTGTTGCTTAGACAATAATTCTATCACCCAATGACCCCTCCCCACCTGGGAAGGGGAATCAGGGGAAAAAACAAGGACACCCGGGAGTCGAAATATAAACAGATTTAATAGACTAAGATTAGATAATTAACATTAATAGCACTAAAGAACCAGCATTGATCCTGATACCAATACAAAATATGCAAAGATTATACTCATATGACTGTATGAGCAGGAAGTTGTGCACTCCCAGCAGGGGACACAAAGTGTTGGACACTGGGAGCGCTGTGGCTTCGGGAGGAAGGGAAGGGCTCAGGGGTCCAGCACCGGGGCAAGAAGTTCTCAGGTTCACAGCCATTATAGAAGAGAGAACTCCTCAGAAAATTTTCTAATTTATTTTGAATGTGATGTTCATGGTTTGAAACAACCCCATTAGCCAGCTTGGGTGAAGTGCTCAGGACTCGCTCCTCCTCATCCCTGCACCTGGTGACCTCAAAAACACCGAGACCTTGAAACCCGTGCACCATAGCTGGCTAGAAAGTAAATATTTTCACAAATTCAGACACTTGAGTCTTCTAAAAGTGCCATCTTCTCAAGTATTAGAAGAGAAATTAGTCCCATGTCACTCAAACCAGGACAGTTATGATGTCTGGAAGAATAAATACACTAGGATCTACTGGGGCACCTTACATGTTGTGAACATTATTGGAAAGAGAAGGTTATTATTTCCCCAGTAACAGCTGATATACCGATTGTGCTTTGGGGATAGCGTGTTCAGGAAAGGGGGGGTGGAGGCAGGGGGAGGAAGACAGGATTGCCTCCAAAATAAAAGTGAAATCTTCAGTCACAGCAGGGGAGGCAAGTTTTATAGCATCTTTCTGACAATACAAATTACAGGGAGGAGCCGGTATTGGGAAGCTACTGCAGTCTGTTTAAAAACAGCTAAAGGTGAGAACAGGGACACATAAAGGTAGTAAGATGAAGAGGTATGGAATGTGTTGGGAGCGAAGAAGCAGAATGACTGAAGAAAGTGTTACTTTTTCCTCTGTGGTTTAATACAATTAAACAATACGTTTGTCTGAAATTCAGTCAATAGCTGTATTCTGGTAATTACTTTTGAGAAATCTCATAAATTAATACTTTTCATATTAAAAATATATAAGCCGTGGTCAGAAAGTCAAGTTTGCTATTTTTGGAATGCGTGAGCACCACGATTTCAAAACTTTTGCCAAGAACTAAAATTAAGAGGAAATTATGTGCTAAGAAATGTAAATTTAAATTCAAGAAAGGCGTCTAAAATTAAACTGAGTGTTGGTAATGACATAATTCTGACTTTTGTATTTGGCTTCCCGCATGCTTTAAAAAAATGTTAAAGCATTCAAATTTTAAATTTGTTGTTTGCTCTGCTGAAGTCCTTTATTCTGTATAGCCTCAGTTTAATGGGAATAAAGTTCAACTACATTCACAACTTGGCACTAATCCTGTCCAGTCCACCTTAAGTGTGTAATTAATGTAAATATATGTTTGTTCAGTAGAACTTCCTCAGCACTACAAGATGTCTGGGGAATTTTGTCTGACAAAGGATGCTGGAAAATGGCATTATATGTGGGATTGGGACCTATGCTTACGTGTTGGAATAATTCAGATGTTAGTGTACAGAATTATTCATGTATGGCCATATTTATCTGATTGTACGCTGTTTATTTGGTTTATAAATATACAGGAGTCGTATAACTGAAAACTCTAATTATTCTGAACATAATTTATCAGACAAAACCAGCTGCTAGCTCGGCTCTTCTGAAGAATCTTCAGTAAAATGTACAACCTAAAAAATAATGTCTTGTAAAGTACAAAATTTCCATTCTTCACACAAATCCTCTGTGCCTGTTGGATATCTTCCTCTCAAGAGCCTAGTGAAAACCTATGGCTTTCTGGTGTGACTAGGAGGACAACGAATCCAGGCAGACTGTGGCTTGCATTGCTTGAAGTTCACTCATTTAAAGTTTTCAATATTACAGAGACAAATTTTCAAATTACAGAGACAACTCTGTAATTCGGTAGAGATGAGCCTTTCACATCTTAGTTACTGGGTGAAATGTTTATATGATTTTAGTTTGTGCAATCATTGCATTGAATAAAATAATGCTCGTTCTGTTTTAGAAGCCTCCAGAAAGCCTATAGTCCTGGTTTTGTCCCTGACCTGTTGATTGACCTTGTACAAATGAATTCTGATACATATCTGATTCCATATTTATAAAGATGTGGAAAATTATACTTACTATCTGCAGTTTAAAAAAAGAAGTTTTGATGACAGCTTGTATGTAAAACTTGCTTTTGTAGGGTGGTTTGTTTTTTTTCTGTGATGTCTATTTTTTTTTTTTTGGTTTTGTTGTGGGTCTGGGTGTTTTTGTGTGTTTGTTTGTTTTTTTAATAAAATTACATCAAATATCACTTACTAGTACATGTTAATGACTGATTGATCTAGTTGATTGATCTAGTTGACTGAACAGGTCCATTTTCTGTAACTTCCCATATAGTAGCATTGCTGTCAAAAAAGAAGTCTTGGAGTCTGGATAATACAGCATCTGTTACCAAAGGCGTAGGAACTTGAATGAAAATAAGATGCATGCAGGATTAGCATTATTATTTGTTTCATTTAAGAGTAAACTAATTACCACAGTATTTGAACTCGCATCAGTTCAGGAGCAATAGAGGCAAATGCAGATGGGAGTTGCTTTGCTTGTTGATGTGAATGGCACTTCTGTAGTAGTCTTGTGTCTGAAATAAGTTAATTTTTAGTAACAATATGCATGCTTTTAATGAAAAGTACTTGCGTAAAGTGTTGATTAGCCCAAATATTGTACAAGACTAGCTGAATCTGTGTTGACTGTCTAGGACTAAAGTCATGACTGCTGATGAGAAATGATGTAAAGAAGAAAACCGTGGAAAAAAGAATTGCTGCTGGACTGGCAGCTAGTTAAGGCACATGCAAGTAAAAATATCTTCCACGTATATCTAGGATATATGAGTAGGTCTGTGCCTACTATGATTGTATGCCACCTTGCAAGCCTTTAAACCATTACTTAGAATGCTGACTATTGTATAAATTGCAAAAGGATTGGATCTGCAATCTGGAAGTTTTCTTTTATATTCACAGTAGTCATACACAGTAATGAGGCTGTTATCTGTAATGAGACTGTATCCTGCTGGAAAGGAGGTGTAGAATATTTGAGGGTGCAATGTTCTTTAGATTGGAAAAATGCTACGGTTTAAATACAAAGAGTAAATGTAAATCTCCTTGATGGTTTCACATTAAGTCAAGCTGCAATTTATTTTAAATGCAAAGTTGCATGTACTTTTTTTTTTTAACCTATTCTCCTTGGTGGGTAGGAGGTTAGAATTGAAAGATGGCTTTTGTTTCCTTGTTTAATTGCCTAAAACGAAAAGTAACTGGAATAGAATCCCATTTCTTGTAGGTGAACAATATAATAAGATTCTCTCACCTAGTGATTTCAACATATGCACTCTCTAATTCTTCTGTTCATTCCCTTCCAGAGGAGCTGGCAATCCTTCTGTGGCACTAGCCCTTCTCCTTCATTATATCATGTATGAGGAATTGTTTTTGTTTTTTTTTCGTTAACGTGAGTGGCTTGATATACAACGTGTATTATGCCTTAAGCATTTATTTTTCTTCTCCTTTCTGGTACTTTTTAACTTCTCCCCCCCGCCTTCTACCAATCTTCTGTTCTCACTTCAGATTTCCCATGATATTTGATAATTGGCTTTCTCAGAATACAACTTTTCTTAATCTTCTTTTCAGTTTTGTTCCTGTGTATTAACTTAAATATATATAAAAGACGTGTAGTAAAACCATGTTGATGAGTTCTGTTCCATTAGTACCTTTTCAGCTCTTTGAAATATCCCAACACCTATCTTTTAAGAAACATAGTATCTAACCTTGATGTACATGGACCTCTTTACCAGTCTCATTCTACCTCTAAAATGCCTCTTGCTTTTGACTACATTTAGTCTAGAACTCATCCTTGGTTGTAGAATGAGATCTTGTTTGCAAAATGTAAATGATTCTCTGTCTGTTCATAGTGAATCTTTTTCCCCGCTGCTGCCCCAAATTCATTCTGTAATCTCTAGTGTCCCACTGATTCTTCCAGACAAAGGAAATTGTGGAAAAAGTAGCAAAACATGAAAATACATTTTTCATTTACTGCTCTTCAAGCTTTCCAAGGCTGGAAGAATTGTTCAGGATACAAAGGAAGGCGGGCAGGTAGGAGTGGGAAGAAAGGAAACATTAATTAAAGGAAAATTCGGAAAACCTTCATAACATTCTTTATTTCTCGTACCGTTTCTCTCATTACTAACTTCTTAGTGGTGGCTTCTTTAATTTGATGATAAGGGAATAGGACTTCGGGAGACCCAAATCCTGTTAGTGTGTGTGTCACCAGGGCTGTTGGGTGATCTAGAGCAAATGATTCTGTCCTTCATATGTTCTGTCTAGTAGCAATGTCTTTGAGACAGTCTAGCTCAGTTTTGTGTTTTAATAGCTATCTGGTACTCTGCATCTACTGAATAGTTGCAAAGGTGCTATCTGAAATTTTGTTCTTGACTTGCTGTTGTACCTGCGGCTCTGTTACCGGGAGGATTGCTGCCCAGTCCTCCAGCATGATTCACTCACAATATTCCTGTCACCACTGGCTGCAAAACCCACAATTACACTGCACTAGTTTCGGGTTACTCCAGGTAGTTCAGAGACCAATTCCAAATATATTTTATTTTCTAATTAAATTTCATTTTCTCAGGAGTAATTCATAGTCTTGATTTGTTTTAGTCTTACTCCTCTCTATGCCTATCGGTCACATTGTGTGACCACACGCTTGGTTAAGCATAGAAGTATTTGAATGTATAGTAGTGAGATTTTGG
This sequence comes from Vanellus vanellus, assembly GCF_965231255.1. NCBI lineage: Eukaryota > Metazoa > Chordata > Aves > Charadriiformes > Charadriidae > Vanellus > Vanellus vanellus. The sequence goes on along the minus strand of NC_138914.1, from coordinate 16,930,095 downwards.
AGATTTCAATAAAGCAATTTGTATGTAGGAAAGATGAGTTTCTTACTAAAATAATATTTATTTTTTTTTTCTCCTACTTAATTTTTTTTTTTTTTTTATCCCTTGCTCCCCCTCCCACCTCCCCCCAAGAGACTATCTTTCTGGATCTCATCTGCAATGATTATGCTTGTGTTCAGATAAAACTTTGACATGAAAAAGGGGTAACCATCATTATTTATTTGGGATGCTTGTTAAAAGCAATTAAGATACTCTTGCACAACAGAAGCAGAATAGGATTGTCACATTACAATATCCTTTTTCCGGATCAGTTAAGAACTTAAGCTGTGCTTGTGGAAGAGTTTTCTGGGAATCAAAATAGTATTGCAATAGCATGTATGTATTTGAGGAAGAGTAAGAAATGACACTTAATTCCATAGAAAAGGGAATAGAGGAGGCATAAAATAACCCACAGTTATAAGGCCCCGTTAAAAAGTGTCTTTAAATAAACATGGGTGGGTGCCATTAAAAACCAGGTAATTAGATTGGTTTCTTTGTGCAACAAATCATATGACCTTCAGCTAACTATTGTGTTGAAAAGGGGTAGCAATAGCTTTTGTATAGTTATGACTTTTTTATTCGGTATTTAAAAATCTGTTTTAAAAACTATTTACCTGTCCTGTGTACATCTTAAGTTTTCTCTCATGGCTACCGATTGAAAGATTTTACAAGATATGTCATATGGTGGCTTTCTGCCATCCTTAAAAGGCCAAAACAAAAACCCCCAACAAACCAAAACTCAACCCCCCACCCCCCGCCTCCCCAACCTCAGAAAATCTTGTACTAATTTGCCTGTATCATGTAACTGTGTAAAGCATTATGAGGTTAGATAAAAGAAGATATAAAAAGTTATAGAGCCATTTTAATACACCTTATTGTCTGAGGCTGTGAAATTTATCACTGATAAGCGTTGCTTACTGTGTTTTCTATATTTTCTTTCCTCCATCTAAATAGTCCTTAAAAATCAAATAACAGAACTGTGATATAATTCCAACTTTGGATAAGGATTACACAACAAACTTTTTATTATTTTTGTAGCCTGGATAACCACATTATTGGAGAACAAGAAAAAGGCTAATAGAAAAAACCCACAACTGTACAGGTTCCCTGCCCTCCCATGTATTCATTGTATATTCAAGGATTGCTCTACCTGTGCAGAGATAAAAATACTCAAGTACTGCAGCAAGATGTTGTATTGCAGGTGGCGTTCATCCAGGCATGGAGAAAAAAATCTCCCGTGCTCTGGTCTTTTTGGAATGTGGAGAAACTGTGAAGAAAGGTTTGCTCTGCGCTAATAAATATTAGCGGTAGTCCATTACAAAACCTAGAAGTAAAGCAAAAAAGCAGTAGCTGAAATCGGATACCATGGTTCATTGTACTAGACAAGCCAAGTCTTTTGTTGTCTGACCTTCTCAGAGAAGGATTTATTTTTGTTTTTTATGAGATATCTTTCTGGATCCTTTGTTGACCTTTCAAAGGTATGTGTTAAAAATCCTTTGCAACTCCCTTACTGAAAAGGTGTTACATACTTGTTAAAAAAAAAAAAAAAATAGAAGATTCTTGAGTTAAGCTGTTTGAAAAGTTTTTTCCATAGAAGTAAAAAAAAAAAAAAAAAAAAAAATTGCTTCGGTTTCTTGACATTGAAATTTTGTAAGGTTTTTCAGCAAAACTAGCAATGATACAAAAAAAAAACCTCAAACCAAGAAACATGCTAGGTATCAAAATACAGCAGAAAGTTTTTAGTCAGCTGGATATAAGTATTTTCACTTCTTCTAAGGATAAAATATTGAGTCTGTTCTTTAGAAATTGGTCTACCCTTTAGCTCATTTGAGGTGTTTCATTTGGGAGATGAATAATACATATTAAAATACAAACTTTAATAACAACGGGTATTTAGCCTTATTTTCTTGAATGGCTCTATTAGCTTAAAATGTGTGGAGCTTGGCTTTCTTTTTTTAAGTTGAACATTAAACTCAACATTAATATGGCTTCAAAGCTAGGATTTGAAACTTGCTGAGCTGGAGGAGAAGGCAAAATCCGTAATGTCTGACTTCTCCAAGACATGTTGCTCGACAACTGTTTGAGGCTTGATATGACTTAATGGTTTGTAGAGTTAATGTTACCAATATAGATATAAAAGTAATTTTACTTTTTTTCCTGCCCTGAGACAGCAGAATATTAGAATGCTTTAACTACATATGTTTTTCTATAAAAAGTGTACATGTGACCATCTCTATGCTTTCTGATGAAAGGTCTCAATCCTATGTGATTTGCCACACCAGCATTGTTGAAGGGATGTAGATAACAGCCGGTAAAGGAACAGCATGGTCAGTGCCACGTTTGGCTGGTGCCGACTCCCTGGCCAGAATGATTTGACAAGTTTGGGGGTGAGCCTGGAGCACGGCTTAGCTTCATGGTGACCTTGCTGTCGGTCTAGGTTACCTCTAGAGTTCCCTTCCAATCTAAGTGATTGCCTATTCTCTGCTGAGCTGTGTGGCTCGAGTATAAAACACTTTTTCAGTGACAACTTAAACTAAAATAAACAATACTAAAACATGAAAGTTAAAGAAATGAACACCACCACCCCCCCCCCGGGGCAACTTATTTCCCCAGAGCATGCTGTGAAAGAGATCATAGCTTTACTTAGTTGGTCTTGTTTGTTATTTCCCCCCCCCCCCCCCAAAGTTTATTAAACTATTGAACATAGTAGCAATTAGTTACTTAAACCATATACATCAAATACTATGTAGAAGTGGTATTTTAGTAGTGCTTAGCTGCTGCCTAGGGAACTGCATAGCCTAGAGCTGCTACTGTGTCACATGTGGAGGAGTAAATAGTACTAAAAAACCTAAATGCTAAAAGTACTAAAAAACGCGAGGGAGGTGAGAGGACTCCCTTAGTCTACCCCTCACCAGTATGTGGGGTTTTTTTTTGTGGGGTATAGCTGTATAAAGTTCTCATTTTGCTTGGTACACAGTTTAAACAAGTTCAAACTAAAATAGAAAACTGTAAAGAAAGCTTGACTTGTGGAATTGTCTTCCTGCTCAGGTTTGGTGTTTAGGTAACCTCAGAGAGAACATATTGGAAAAGGAAACTGTTATAAACTAGGGACTTTTCAGGTTGTGAGGTTGGTATTGTAGCCAAGCGCAAAGGCAGGCGTATCATGGGTGGCCACGTCTCTCTCAGTGAGTGTGGTGAGATTGCTTCTGAGATAGTATTTGAGGAAAAAAGCAATGGAATCAGAATATAGAGCAAATCCTCAAAGGGAAGTGACTTTTTGATTAAAACTTTAATCAAATTAAGATTAAAGTTTTAATCAAAAGCTGATTATTAATAACTTATCACATATTATTTAATGTATGCGACCCATCATGTGTCAGATGTGTAAACAAATGTCTTCCTGAAGATCAGAGTGTTGCTTGGGTACTCATTTCTCATTCCCTCAACCTTCCTGTTCCAAAACTGGGAATGGCAGCACGGTAAGACTTAGGCTGTGGTGTTACCACATTTCTGTACAAGCTTGGAGTCAAACCTTGTGGGAAAAGACTGTCTTAGGGAACTGCCAGACCTGGTTGAAATTTATGATGCGTTGGGTTATTTTGATTTATTTCAGATAAGCTGAAACCTTAGGACACTTTATGTTTTCGACTCAGTCCTTAGCTCTTGAAGTTGACCTAGTTGCAGGTCATTTTGTGATCCTTGTTAAGTAATTTTGTTCCTACTCTGAAAAATTGTAGCCCAGTCACTTCTTTTTTTGTGTGTTTTGATGTTTTTTTTTTTTTTTTTTTTTCTTTTTTCCTACCCTACATTAACCCTGCATTACATCTCTCTAAGAGAAACTGTGTGCGTTACAATCATCAATTAGTTGCTGGACTGTTCATGGGTATCTCAATAGGGCTCTTCTGAGGTTTGTTTTCAGTATGAAAATATTCTGAAGATATGACCACAAGAGGAATAAGTAAAATAAATAAAAATTCATAATATTTATAGCCTTCAAACTTTTTTAATGGGCAGGTGAAAACTAGGTAAATGTAAGCTTCAGAGAAACTGCATTAATATGAAGTACTGTACTAATATATGGCTTAAGAAATTTAGGGATCTTTTGCTGCTAAAAACTAAAATCCCATTTTTCTGTGGCTATCCCATCCACTCAATGATACTTGTCAATATCTACCTATATAGAGGTATCTGCATAAAAAAGTATTATGTTTTGTATGAAATTCCGTTTCACTTGTCAGTATTTTTTTTTTTTCCTCTCTAAGTGCTTGTTTTCATTAGGAATTTGAGGCTTTAATTCTAGAACGTTGTGGGGAGTGCGGAGAATTTTCTCTGACACTAGCTGTTTGTCTCTTTGTCTAGGTGTGGTCCTGTCCGTCCGTGTCCGTCCCCCCCCCCCCCTTTTTTTTTTTCCTCCCTTGAAAGGAAAATGTATTCCTCTTGTAAACAGTTGGCTTTTAGTTAATTGGCTGATATTAAAACTATGGAAGAGCCAGAAGGTATTAGGTCACTCTGGGAATCTGGTTGCACTGACTGCAGTAAGACTAATAGCCTCAGCAGTGAATGGTGTACAGCTCTTAATCCAGCCCACGCTTTGTCTATGAGCAGATTCTTACCTGGACATCATTAAGTTAAAGCCTTCATACCTGGAATCAAATTAATGACAATAAACTCCAAACTTCAGTCCTACTTCTTTCTGGGTGAGCTGCTTGAAAAGTTCCCGTATTCAGATTCCACTGTTTTATGTGTTTCTATACTGAGCCTTTCTTGTCTGGGTGGAGTAATAAGCAAGAGATAGCTGTGAACACGCAATTTACAATATTGGTGAACACACAAAATATCTTTTTGTGCTCTGATTAATATTTCCATTTCTAATTTTTTATTAATCTATTTTGATTACTCAAGATAACCTCCTCCTACTAAGAGAATGCAAACTTTCAGGTAAACGATTCCACCTTTCACAAGGTTCTCCTTAACCAGTGCCATGTGCAAGCCAGACTTTTTAGCTATTCTGAGCTATTCTGTCTTGTCTCAACTTTTAAAAATAAACTCTTCAGCATTTCTGCAGTTGTCTAAGTGTCTTCTGTCGATGATCTGTGTTCCCCCCCCCCCCCCCCCCCCCCCCCCTTTCTTTTTTAGTTCTGCCTAGTGGCTGTGGAATTTGTCAATTTCTATCTTCAGTGCAAGTGAAAATACCTTCAGACTGTTTCAGTCTGCTTGGACTCTGCCAGGCTAACTGCCAGTCTTCCTTCTCAAATAGGGTCTAGACTCAATGACTGTGTCCACACAGCCTTATGACAGGCAGCCACAAGAGCGGCTGTGAGAACAGCATGGTCTGCGATCTGTTCGTTTTCCATTCGTATGACTGCTTTGGAGAGCAGATTGCCTGCAGCCTGCCAGGCTGAAAATCCTGGGCAGCGTATTAAGCTGCTCACTGTACTGTATATGGAGCTGCCAGGCATGCTCAGGCAGGTGACATCTTCTGTGGTCCCAAAGGCATTCTCCAGCTGTATCTTCAGGTTGCCTGTCTAGCGATCTAGTCTGAGGGCTTGTCACCTCTCAAGAGAACATGCTCAGTGGGTGTCTGGCATCATGATCTCTGTAAGAGAAGGTGGGTGCTTGCCATTAAGTTTTGTCCTGATGTTTCCCCAAAAAATTGTCGCCTGTATATGTGTGTATGTTTATATATATATATATATATATATATATATATTACGTCACCCCCCAAATACAGATACCCTTTCACCACTGAAGATTCTGATGACTTTGTAAGGTACAGACAAAACCTGGTATAAAATTTGAGTCTCATACCACTTGTCCCTTTCCTTCTGTTTTAGTATCTACTGCTGATGTGCTGGTACTTGAAGGTAACCTGCATTTCTCTCAAGTCCTGTTTCAAACAATAAACTTGGTACTTTGTCAACACAGGAAAAAAACCCAAATACCATGAAACTCTTACCTTTCTAGTGTTTATGAGCATTAGGAATAATTAAAACACCTTAAGAACATTCAGTTAAACTTTGACTTGAAATAACTGCTCGTATTCTTCTCTTTTCAGGAGTGCTCGGCTTAATGTGTAGATTTTCCTTAGAGCCCAGTTCTGTCTTATTTTATGTGATATGGGTACTTTATTTTTTCACCAAGTCAGGAGAAGCATTTTAATCTTCTGACACTCTGCCGCAAGGCAAGGTGTTTCAAGAAAATTTTACCTGTTACGCTGTTATAGCAGGAGAAAAAAAAAATCACACTGGATCCATAATAAGCTTTTATTAGCTTGACCTATTTAATAGTTTTTCTTCATTTTGTGACAATTTCTGTAATAGAGATTAGGAGAACTGTCAGTTTATCACTGTGAAAATGATAACACAATTACACAGGCCTTCAAGGCATTGTATTTTGAAGTTCGATGCGTAATGCAAGATTTTCTTCTAAGCTTAAAAAAACGGTAAGGATTTTCAGAAGTATTTTGATAATGGTCTGGGGTTTTTCCGTGGAACTTTTTTCTTGCATTTACTGTTTTTTGTCACAGGATGGCAGCATGAGTAAGACCCTAACGAAGGTATAGCGCTTAGTCCTTTTTGACAGGTTTCAAAGACTTGTACAAGGTTAGCTTTGCTCTTCAAGGCAAGGGGTCAGGTATAATTTTGTATCCTGAAGACTGAATACCTAAGTTTCCAGTGCTTGTATGTCATCATATAATCTGAATAGTAAATTGGGAAGGGATAAAGTGGATAAACTTTTCATTTGAAAGGTGAAGTTTCCATTCAGATCAGGCCTTTTAAATAGTATTAACTTAATTTTTATATATTGGCCTTTTATTTTTCAGATTAGAATCCAGGGCTCATTTTGAGCATGCTTGTATATGATTTGGAAATCTTTTTTTTTTTTTTTTTTTTGTTACTGGGTCACAAAATTCTGCCTTGTGAGTGTATTTCATAAAATGTATACTTGAACTGAGTGCCTGGATTCCTAAACTCTGGGGAAGCTTAGCTATTATTAGAACTTTGTAGGCCAAACCCATTTTTCAAATAAGTTACTTGATCATGGTCTAACCAGGTCCTGGGGAAGAGCTCTCACAATATCAGTAGTTTGTGTAGGACAGCTACTTCTGCTAGACATCCCCAAGTCAGGTGCAGTGATTGTATCTCAAAAATATACTATAGTTCTAAAAATATATATGAGCCTGTAAATCATCTCAGCTGAAAAAGCATCTATTTTTCAGGTTAAATGGTTCTTGAACACGTACATATATGTTCTGAGTTGTACAAAATTATGGATTGACTTTTCTTGCCAGCCATTGCCTTAATCCTTGAAACTTGTCTTAAAAAGCTAGGGTATTTATGGAGGGAAGCCACCTTCTCTTCATAACCTAATACTTCTAGATTTTACTTCTGTTACTTAAATCTAAACTCTCCAACGTTAACAACGTTAGTTTCCTCTGAATTATATTTTCTGCTGTTTTTGTGTCCTGCTTGAATGTTGTATTTAGGAGCTTTATAACCAAAGATTCGGACTCACAACGCTTGTTCCAACTTTGAGACATATGAAGAAAAATCTTTTCCTCCTGAAAACTCTGCAGTGTGGACTGAATTCTTCTCCCTGTTTCCATAGATGAATTCAATACAAAGATCCTAGGATGTATCTTCATGGCAAAGTACTATGCCTTGTAGGGGTTCATGGCTTTGGGTACAGAGTGGTCTGTGTTCATCTGTGCATACAGGAAGCAATTTCAATCTGAAATAAAAACTGCATTTGTCATCATAGTTATACAACTTCCAGAATAGCTGTGGCAGTTACCGATTAAGCAAGTGAGCATCTTCAATGTTACGTCCACAAATAGGAAAACCAGACTTGTTGTCTTGTGCAATCTTTTTTTCCCTTCCCATGATGTTTTTAGTCAGAGATGAATGAGGCAAATGTCCCACTCTTTTTCTGAGAAGCTTGGAGGCATCTTTAAAAAAAAAAAAAACAAAACAAAAACCAATGAAAAAGAAACACAAAAAAACCCCACCAAAAACCAAAAAAAAACCCAAACAAAACAAACAAACAACTTTTATTCCTTCCTACTTTGGGTTGCAGGCAAAAACTGCAAGCACCCCCAGTTATGGAGAATTTTGATGCATGGTATGAAGAATCAACTCTGTTTGTGTAGTTCCTAGTATTTATTTAGTTATGCAAAACAACAGTTTTCCCAGATAGCTGTTAGCAGCAAAAGCAGAATGGTGTGATGCAATAGATGGAGATCTATTTTTTTTTTTTTTTTTCTTCTTTGTAGGAACAATAATTATTATTATAGGACATTGTCAATAGAAGGGGGGAATTGGTGAGGGGATGTTAGACTTCCCTTGAGTTTTGGGTGATATGTGTGCTAATGTATCACTTTGTGCGATTCTGACTATATAATCTTGCTTTACTTGTAGATAACTTTGATATCAGATCTTAATTTCCCTCTACAGATAATTCTGCTATAAACCACTTAGGGTTGTCATATCCTCTCACATAAAGCTGCATCAACCACAAAGCTAACAATGTCTTTGATCAATTCTGTGGTGTTTATTAGTCGCTTTCCTTTTGGGAATTGCTGGGCCCTTTTGAAAGCATCAAAGAATTCTGCAGTAATCTGCATCAAACCAAGACACCCCTTCAGCTGAAGAGGGCTCTGCATTATCCCTCCAGATGCCATCGGTGCTGGTTCTGAGTCTACTGGAGAGTTCATCAAATAGCAGTACAGTGCTTTTCTCCTGCCACCAGGGATCTAAGCAAACTTGCTCTGTAGTGCTCCCAGCTGCCAGTAATTTTAGAGGCTTTAACTATATTGCTCACTATGCAGATTTACATTTACAAACTCTATTACTTTGTCCATTTTAGTCTGCGAGTGGTTCGTGTCCTTCCTATTCATTTTCTGTGTATCGAGTGTTATTTCAGCTCTAATTTGTTTGACATTCTTGCTAGTAGTATATTTGTATTCACAGAAAAACATGTGAACAATTTCATCTATTGATGCCGTACAATGTGCCTATTAGATATACAAGGAGCAGTTGAATATATCCCCCAACCATTGTTAGGCCTCTTCAAATGATAATGTGGCCACGTTCCTCTGTGAGGCTGATGCAGCATAAGAATGAGTCTGCAATCTTCAAGGACCTGTATGTTGTGCTAGCAGTGACCAGAAATTGAAAGTAATTACTTCCATTACTTATGCAGGGAATAGCAGAGAATATGTGCAGTTTCATTATGTTCATTAGTTTTACTTGTAGATCGCAGCCATTAGCAAATCGTACCATTGCAGTTCAACAGGCTCTGTTGGGGAGCTCATCCCTTTTCCCATGATGGTATCATGAGCAGAAATGAAGCAAAAAGTATTTGGCCATTCTCCAGACATTTCTACGTGAAGAAGTGTGGAATCAACCAGAGCATGAGTTTTAAAATCTCTAGTTATTTTATACCAGCTCTAAAAATGGCTTTGTACTTATGCAGTGATAAAAATATATACACAAATCTTCTTATTGCCCTTTTTTTTTTTACAGAGCTATTTCTGCATATTTGGAAGAAGTGGGAGCATAAGGAGATTTGCTTTCAGTATCCCAGGGAGGAGAAATCATGCTTATTTTGTCCTTTTTGGCTAAAGGTTCTAATAGTAATAAGTGATATTACATAAAGGGATCTCAATGTAGCATATCTAGAGAGCTGCAAAGTCCATGTTCTAAGATCCCCTTGAAGGAAAGAACTAAGAATGACAATTTGTTAACATTTATTTCCTGAGCTGAATTTTAGGCAAGTCTGTGTCTTTTACAGAAGCAACTGTATGGAACAGCGAGCACGTGGGAGTTCTCAGCAGGATCACACTGTGCTGCTACCAGTAATCTCACTAAAAAATAGTAATGAAACAAGAAGGAAAACAAGTATCTGCTAGTAATGTCTAAGCTAGTGAATGAACTACTTGATATAAAATGTTCAAATACATCACACTTGCGAAATGGAACAAGATCGACTTAAGTGGAATGTTAATTGGACGTCTTTAGGCTTGTGTAGCTTCTCGTTCTTTAGAGAGAACTAGGGAAATTCATGATGCAGAGTTCTTGAAATGTTTGGCTTGATGTGATTCTGCCTCAGTTAAGTCAATTTAGTTATTGTGCAAACTCCTGAAGGCACTTACAATTTAAATTTACAATGTAAGAAATTTTAATACATTAAATAGAGAAGATAAAGTTCAATATTCAGCTACCCATAAGTTTGTCATGCTATTTTGGCTACAAAAAAAATATTCAAATTGGTATTGCAAAACACCCAAATATTGCATTTTTCACATCAGCTGGCAACTGTAAATCTCAGCGCTTGAGTTGGTTAGTTCTTTTCCTTAAAGTGGAATATTGAGCTGTAAAGTGGACTGTGAGAGAGAGGAGTAGAACTGACAGCGTTTCTTTTCAACATAAAGCGTCCAAACATTGTCTTCAACAGTCTGCTCCAGGCAGCTTTCCATCCACAAGTACTTTGACTAGAATACGTAATTTTAAACATTCTATATGATTCCAAAGAAAATTCTTGACTTTGAACTTGGGGTGCAGCATTTTCATTTCAATTAATGGAGATGAATTCTGTAATATTTGTTCTGTAGTCAGTGGTGTCTGAGACACGTACTGTTGCTAGTTGGCACGTATAGCGAACAAGACTTTATTCCAGGTTAGCAATTAAAATTTTAACTTTGCCCTAACTGCCAGGTTTATCTCTGCCTTGGCCTATAATGCTTTGCTTCTTTACCTGCCTCCATTGGCGTGTTAAGGTTTTGTTTCTCTGATTCCTTGTCTACGGAATACACAGATAACACACACTCTATGCTCTTTTTAGAAATAGATCCCTCTTTAAGAAAGTAACTTAAAACATTTGAAATAATTTTCATACTCCTTCCCCCAGTGAAAAGTATTCATGTGATGAATTCAGCATTTTGCAGTAGTGGGAACTGGATGGGAAAGAGGATGGAGAAGGAAAAGAATGTATTTTTAAAAATGCTTAGGCTACTGGGGGATGGAAACCTCAACAGTATCTCCTCTGCTTTGAGACTTCTGCCTGAGAAGCAGGTCTTACTTGCACATTTCCAACTACACCTAGGCCCGTCATTCTGGCATTCCTATTGGGGACAGTTATTAGATGATAAGGAGACATTTAGTATTCCAGCAGAAAATCAGAGGCAGACAATTTCAAAGTCAAGTTAATTTATCGAAAAGGTGAGGAAGAGTTCCTTCTCATACAGAGAGAAACAGTGGACTCTTGCTAGTCTACAATCCAATGAAGTTGAACTACTGTTGCTGATTTAATAACTGATGTTTCATAATGAACCTGAAAAGGAAGCAAAGGCCATTAAGTGGCAAGTTGTGACAGACTTATGCAGTAGGTAATAAAAAAACAAAACAACCAAAAAAAAAAAACCCACAACAAAAAAAATCCATGGAAAAGGGGGCTCAGAAGGAAGAAATGAGAAAATAAAATGTGGAGAGGACGTGTATGTGGACTAAAACCCATGGCAATGATTGTCAGATGGCAAAATATGTGCATGGAGGAACAGATCTTATTTGGGAGGCCAGTTCTTTAATCCACTGACCTTTAAGCCCCCAAAGTCTCCACTGCTCTCCTTCCTCTGCAAACTAAGTTTTGTATGAAAGAATGAGAATACATCTCTTCCTGCAGTTTCCTAACCCGAGAAACAATCCACTGCCATTAGCTGAGCATTTATCAGTGTGGATAAATGACAAAGTAGATGAGTGTTAGACCTTGTGCAAGGGGTGATGTTGTGACCAGCTGGTGAGTGCTGTTTAAGTGTCCTTGCTGCCATTTCCCCAAATAGCTTTACAAGCCCTAAAGCTGAAAATGAGTAAAAAGTACTTGTTACCTATTACCTCTTAGTTTTAGTTTTTAAAATTAAAAAAAAAAAAATAAATGAAAATTGACTCCCTGGATGAGAGACAAAAATGAAGCTCCATACCTAGTAGAATTTATGTTCAGGTTAACCTTACAAAGTAAATGAAATATCTTAGAAGTGCTATTGTGTCTTTTCAGGGGTAGTTAGATGCTACAAATAAGAGATTCTCTTTTGATATATAAGTATCTGTCTTCCAGGGTTGCACTGGTTTCTGCACTACAATGAAAGATGTCCTGAACATTCTTCCTGAAATATATCTGGTGACAAACTGGAAAATGGAATAATCTGTTCAAAGAGAATTATTACTGAAAAAAAAAGGCAAAACATATTTAATGTATCATTATGCCAATATTTTTCATATTGAAAAATATTAGAGGTGAAAAATGACACAGTGAAAACTCCAACATTTTTTCCCGATTTCTACAGAAAATATTGTGTTGAAACATATAGTAGAAATATAAATATTTGGTACAAAGTAATCTGAAAGCTAGGAATGCACCTTCTAATACTTATATTCCTAAATGGAGTTTTGTTTTTAATAACTGTGATGATATTTATTGGTGATGGCTTTTTGTTTGCCTAAGATTATCTCCGTATTTTACCAGATTTCTTTTTCTGTAATCTCATGAGAGAGAGAAGTGAGTTTCATAAACTTAGAAATACAGAATTCAAATATTCTTCACCTAAAATCAAAGAATATTGTAAAAGGGTAAAATTCTAGTTCTGTACGTACTGGTGTAGCTGAATGCAAATCAAGAGTTTAATGTTTAGCAATAAACTCCAGTAAGTTTAAAAGAAAGAGGAACACTCTGCAGATTTTAGATAAAAATATATTATATTTAGGTTTTTTGTGTACAGCTTTGTTTAACCTTTCACAGTCAAACACAGCGTTTGGTGATTTTTGTTGTATATGACTTGATGTATGAGAATGCCTATAGAGGGTGAAAAAGAATGTTTCACTCTTTCAATATAAGAACTGCTATAAGGTGGGCTATTATAGTGCAGTAGGGTAGATTACATGACATGAGATATTTCGCACAAGCTCTAGTGCTTGCTGTTCCTTCTACGCCAAGATCCAGACACAGCAATAACTTTTGCAAATAGCAAATTTTTTGCAACTGAGATTTTAGAGGATGCAGAGTACTAATGATGCCATTCTGAAAGAAAATGGAGAAACAGCCTTTTAAAGCATTCATGGACTTCATCCAAGGGCACTGAAGTCAGTAAAAATCACATGACTTCACCGGATTTTGCATCAGATTCTTAGATTTTCTGTCGAGTTCAAAATTTGCTTGATCAAAATGTTGTTTGAATTACTGAAATAGCATCCTCAGCTAGTCTTTGGGGGGGGGGGGGGGGGGAAGGTGGAGTGGGTCCTTTTTTGTGCTGTTTAGGGTGGTAGCACTGAGTTGCCATCTCTGGACGGATATGGTCTGCAGCTGTTAACTACTCGATAGATGCTATAAAGTGCAGAAGCAAATGCAAGTTCTGTGCATGAATCTAGACTGCACTGACCATCTTATTCCAGAGGGCAAGCCCAAGGTTGGAAAAAGTCACTTCTTGGTACCATGTGTGTCCTGAGGACCACTGGCAGGTTTCTTCTATCTTGTTCGTTCATCCATATATCTTATGAAGGATTACAGCACTAAGTTGTTATAGTCTACACTCAATACCATTAATCTTAAGTGAGTAATTTAATTTAGTGTAGGTTATTAGCTGTTCACCTTGAAAACCTGTGAATAAAAATGAAAAGTATCCTGACATCTAGCATTATATATTGAAAATGCAGTGGTTAAATTCATTAATTGTCATTTGCAACAGGAAGGAGATGATGCCAGTTGAAGTATTGTTTTAGATCAGCTGTTACATAGTAAATGAAGAAAATAAAAAAAACATACACTTTGGTAGCTTGAAGGAGTATCATCATTATCAACCTTCAAAATTTTCTTAGGAAATAATAAATTAGGATTATGTCCACCTGATATTGCCTATTGATTCAAAGCATGAAGAGGGCAGTCTGATTAACTTATTAATTTGTTAATATGGCTGATAATTAAAAAAGGGAACTCTTCTGAAAATGATGGGCTTTGCATTAGGAAAAAGTATTTTACAATCTATTTTTTAAATTATTTTACAGTTAAATGTTTTCAAACTAAATGTTTTTGAGGTTTTTATTTAGATTTAGAAGTTGCTTCTTTTAAGGAGAATTTAGATTTGGAGTTGTTATTTTGATTTTAAATGAAAATGTTGAATTAATGGGTCTTTTTCTCTTTTTGCATTTTAATTTCTGTCAAATTAATCTTTCATATAATTTAAATTCATGAGTTCTGATAATCATGATTTTACATGTCTTAGTTGTAGGGTATGATGTTTTATTGTACTGGAATAACTGCATAACAGAATAGTAACTTTGAGTTTACAGTCATTTTTTTCCATATGTGAGAGAGAAGTAATGTTTGCTTTGAAAGGTGGGAGTATTTGTTTTTGCTGTTTTCTTTTCTTTTTACGAAGAAAGTTGATACGTTCAAAAGAGGTATAGCCTCGTGTGTTGCCATGTCACCCCCACCCTCCTTTCTTCCCCTCATGGGCATGCACTTTCTTGACTTCTTCCTGTTATGAAGTATTCTCTCTTGATACAGAAAACCAGAAAATCTCTTGGTTGTTGTTATGGCAATGATTGCAGTTAGTCGATACTAGCTTCAGCTAGAAGGATTTTGTAGAAGTTATTTATTTGGGGTTATTAAATTTTTTCCTTATCTGCCTTGTGGATATGGGCACGTTAATGTTTGTAAAGTACTTTCTGAAAATTGAGGGAAGGTGTTTGAAAAGTATAAAGCACAGCCATTCTCACATTCTCTGCCATAGTCTTAAAAAGGGATGGAACTTAAAAGCAGTCTGTTAGGATCAGTTCTGAGAAAGCAGCAAAGGGTTTCAGCTCATTTCACATGGTTCAAGATTTGGGAGAGGCTTTTCAAATCAATTGTATTTGCAAAGCTAGACTTAGCCATATTTGTTTGCTGTCTTTTGTACTAAGCCACCATAAAGTTTTCTTTCACAGAAAGAAAACAGAAGGGTCTGTTATCACTAATAACTAAACCCAAACTTCTCACAAAACATTGGTATTCTCCTGAAAAAGCTGTTGTCTCTAAAGGATACTATTCTGTGCCTGCAAAGTTTTTTTTTTTTTCTTTTATATTTCTGAATACATTCTGACCTTTCCCCACTGAAAAGCCTGAGGTGGGGTGGTGGTGAGAAGCACCCCAAGTTTGCCTGGGAGTTATTGCTGGTTTGCCCTCTCGGAAAGAAGCTCGTGGTTATTAGAGGCAGGAAGTGACTTTGGTGTGCTCCAACCCTAGTATTGTGTATATTGTATATATTATATTATCAAGATACTCTTTTAAGAAACATATGGGACTAAACTTAGAGAACACTTTATGCAGAATATTATGGGAAGAAAACAGATTTTGCAGCACAGGGTTGGGATTTCCAAAATAATTGCCCCCATTCAGGAGAGTCTGTGTGTCCACTGTAGAGTGGCTTCTGCTGTAAGCAGGGGGGACTACTAATGCTCTGAAAACCTTTACCCTTCAGAATTCGTTCTTGCTGTGAAATCAGAACCCTTACAGAACAGACACTACAGGATGAAAAGCATTTTTCGCTTAACAGGTATTGGAGAACCAAAGGAAACATGACTGTGCTGTTGGCATTGAAGATGAGTAGTTGCAGAATACAGGAAATGTAACTTGAAATTGCGGGCCAGAATACAGACTGTTCATTTGGATTATTTCATTTGTCAGTGTTCATCATTTGCCAATGGAATTTTATTCTTTCTGAAGATACATATTTATATATTTCTAAGAAAAGCCTGTGATACAGTGGTTGAGCTAAGTTGTTATAGCAACTGAAATAGCTCAGACATCTGAGGATAGCATCGTAATAATCAGAGATCATGTTGAGCTAACTTCAATGGAAACAATCTTTTGTAAGGTACAGAGAGCTCCGCCAGGGCTGACAGTTCTCGATATTTCCATGGTTCCAGGATGATTCAAGATTGAAATAGCTTCTAAGGATCTTCTTTAGTAGGACTTTCTAAAACTTATCTTGAATCAATTAGTAATTTTCCTCTAAATATCATTCTTCTCCAAAATGTATTTACACCTTTTTATTCTATTTTTATTCTGTGTTGTGTATCAGAACCTGATAAAGCTTGCAATATTTGATTAAAATTAACACATCTTTGCTAGGGCAAAAGCTTTTTAAACATTTAATGCTACATGTGCAGAGAATGCTGCAGCTGGAAAAATCTGAGGGCTCTTACTAGGTCATCAAGCTGAGACTTCTAAAAGAAGTCTCGTACAATTTTAAGAGTTCCTAGGACAATCACTGGTTACTTTGAGTTTTAGGAAGGGCAAGAACAAACCAAACTGTTTTTCATTTAAAAAGAAAATGTGTGTGTACACACTTTTTGTTTTTCTTAATTGCTTCATTGAACGTTGCTATTGTTCCTTCTAAAAATTTAACTTGCAATCTCTGGACAAAGGCAAGGAAATGTCCATGCTACTGGAACACCAGTACAGTTTAAGGCAACTCTTACCAAGAACTACTGTCTGTTTTCAGGCTTTCTCACTTATCTCTTGTGGTATCGCCGTTGAATTTGAGCTGCAGCGTGGAGACACAATATTTCTTGCACACATCAGACATTCTGTATTTGCTCATAATCATAGTGCTTTTGTCCTGTTCTGGTCTTGGGTTAATATTTTCTGTTGCCCTTATTTCTTCTGTACTGTCTGCTCTAGAAGTGAGATCCATTCAGATGTTGACTGTGTGCAGAAAGAGAATTATGCTTATTTTATGTAATATTTTAAATCTTTTGCGACTTATTTCTGGATTCAAGATCTGTTTCTATAGAAATGGAAATAAAGCCTGGCAACTCAGTTGTATTGCACACTGAGTTCCTTCAGCTGCTCGAGTTAGTGAATGAAAAGATGAAAGAACTTCAAATGAGCTTAAAAATATCTTTTCATATTACTTTGGCCCTTCTAATTTTTGAAATCTGCCAATTTTATATTTAAATTAAATTGAAACAGTACTTTTCCTTACAATGGCATATTTTAGGTATATTCTTAAATCTAAAAAGCGGATGGCTTTCTTTCGTGAGCTTAAGATCGCTACTGAAAGCAATAACTCCTTCAAGG
Source organism: Vanellus vanellus (assembly GCF_965231255.1). Taxonomy (NCBI): domain Eukaryota; kingdom Metazoa; phylum Chordata; class Aves; order Charadriiformes; family Charadriidae; genus Vanellus; species Vanellus vanellus. The sequence continues at coordinate 16,912,953 of NC_138914.1, read as the reverse complement.
AATATAGCTAAATGGGATAATATTCATGTGACCAAGAGCAATTTTAAATGTGCAGTTGGTTATATGCCTTACAGTTGGAAAGCAGCATAATACAGAAATTGTGCAATCCACCAGTGTTTTCTAATATATTCAGTATGACCTAGTTCACGCATCTACTTCTTTAGACTTACAGAGACTGGAATAGTGAAGTGCTACGGTACAGTTATGTTCTGCTAAATCGCAGTGTTTGCTTTGTAACAGTGAGTTGATGCTTGCAAGCTTTGTAATACAAACACTGGTCAGGTTCAACTAATGACCTGGTCAGTCTTGATCTCTGCCTTTTTATAATAATTCTACACAGTTAGCTCTCCGGTGAGGAAATCGGTCTCTGTGAAAATTGTGTCTTTTAAGGGGATACGCAACTACTAATTTCACAAAGAGAATGTGCCATCTTCTCATCTCCCTTTGGTCCCTCTGATTCCCTTTACTACCTATGAACTTACAGCAAGAGCAAGTTTGGTGGTGGTGCAACTGAGACCTGTAGAAGCACGTTTTATGCAGAGTGGAAGTCAAAAGTGGCAAAGAGGACAGTAAGAATTGCCAGGAATGGAATAGAGAATGAAACAAATTATACTATGCTATTAATCCATGTTGGACTGAAATCTTGAATAAAATACAAAGTGCTGTTTTTTCCATCTCAATAAGGTTACAGTAGAATGAGAAAAGGTAGATGCAAACCTGTGATATGAGGAGATGAACAGGATGCCTTTGCGGGGTAAGATTAAGCCTAGCATACAAAAGAAATGAAAAGGGAGGAAAGGATAGTTTGAAAGCTGTGTAAAATCACTGGTGACAGGAAAGAAGTGATCAAGAAATTTCTCAGTTTGTCTTAAAAGAGGAGTTGAAGAGCATCATATGAAATTCGGTTAAAAGTTGTGATATAAAGGAGACGCTGTTTCCATTAGACTTAATTAATCGGTGTAATTCATTGTCATGGGGTATTACCAATGCCAAAGTATAAATAAGTTCAAAAAGCAATTAGACAAGTGCACAGAGGAAAGGTTTACCAAAGAGCATTGAATATTAAATGGATGCAGATGCTAGTTTTGTCTTGAAGTTCTTACGTCACCGATTATTGATGCCTAGAAGAATGTGTCGGGAGAATATTAGCACATATTTCTTTCATCTTTATAGCATGTTATTTAAGCATCCGCTGCTGGACGCTGTATCGGTGAATATTGTGTTCATCCAATATGACTATTATTATGTTCACAATGATTATTCATAGGCTACATGAAGAATACCTTGCTTGTTTATGCTGACATTTCGTTGCTGCAGGGCAATGAGCAATACAGGGCTCTAGGCATGACTTCCTGTGCCAAACAGAAACTAATCCACAGTGCCTCATTGTATGTCTTATTTACAACGTGACTGTCGTGCTTTCAGTAAGTGTGTTTTGTGTGTGTGCGTTAGCTTGTTGAGTAGAGTATATGACTTATTGTAAGTTTTGGTACCGTTCTAGTATAAGTAGCCTTTGATCGCTGCACGCTAGGCTAGAGGAATGATTTATTTGCATTTCTTATCTCTTGAACTGCACGTGGCATCTTTAACGTGCATAATGGGAAGGAAATAAAACAGGTATTGCCTTTTTGCTGTCAACTATCAACTGCACTAAACTATTTCTTACTGCTGCTTCTTCAGGTAATTTGCTGTGTCGTTGTGGATTATATTTGTTAGTCCAATTACTTTTAAAATCCTTGATAAAGTAATTTGTTAGTGCGACTATTTGGAAAGGTCAATTAAAATTACTTAGCCACAGAGATATTAATTGACATCTGAAAAACTGTTTGAAGACAGTATTAAGTACCTGATTCGCTAACAAAACTGGATATGCATATTTGGAAGGAGCCTCCCTCTGCAATGAGCTTGCGTGGGAAACCTGCACTTGTCACTAATGTCTGCTGAAGTGCTGTGAAGGGCATCGTGAGTTAAGAGTTCCATGCCTGAATGTTTCTTCTTGTCGTTTCACATCAGTTCCTTGCTATTTACTGCTTGCAAGTATTTTTTTTTTTATTGTAAAACAGGAAAAAAAAAATCAGAAATTTAAGCTGACATGGTAAATCTTTGATACGTAGTCAACATGGTTTGTAGTCTGTTGTTCTAAACAGACTATTTAATCAATTAGATATCAGTAGCTTTCTTTTTCTCTTTATAGCTAAAATAGGAGAGCTGGGTACAGCTAAAATAAATTTTAAAAGACATAATACGTACACATCATTTTCACCTCTTTTACCCTTTGTTAACGGTGAAGAGAGTAAATCGACTTGAAACTGGGCTGAACAACTGACACTTACAATACTTACACCATGCTTATTGTGTGAGAAACTAACTGTAGCGTCATTAATCAAACTGTCAGGTACAATGTGAAAGTCCTATATTTATTACATAAAGAGGAACTCCACGAAGAAATGGAACCTCTATGATGAATAGACACTGGACACCAATTATTGTGGTGCTATTAATCATTATAACCGTAGTTAAGATAGGCTAGGGACTGGGAACTTAAACTTCTGTGGGGAAGAAATGCATATATACAAATGTGAACATAGGTGATTTTGTGAGCTTTATAATCTTAAGTGTTCATTTGATGAGATGACAACTAGAAGCAAATGTCGCCAAGTTAACTTAGAAACACTTCTAATGGAAAGTATGATGGATTGGAACTTTTCTTGCCATGCGTGCTCGGGGAACACGTGCGTCACTGACTTTCACTGTCTCTTGCTGTCTTTCTCATGAGTTGTAATGTTATATTTTACAGAGAGATTTCCAGTATTCATTCTTAAGATGATTCTCTTGTTTCTGGAGTTGGAAAACTTCTCATTGTATGAGAATATGAAAAGGACATACTTGCAAATGACAAGAACTGTCTGTAACATGTAAAGAATATATGTTCCAACTGACAAGAAGTCTTTGCACACCTGTTTAATGAATATCTGTAATTTCAATTTCTAACAAATTGTTTTCATGTATAGTAGACATCATCATGGCTGACAGTTTTTCATGTAAGTTTACTTAAACTGTCTGTAAATAGTTCAGTGGCAGACACTTTTTTTCGGGTCTTACTCATACTTCCTGTAATTCCTGGAGCTTTCTGTATGAAATCCAAGTGGCTTAATGAATTTGATGCAAGTAAATAAAACAAAACAAAACCAACCAACCAAAAAAACACACCACCACCACCACCACCCCCCCAAAAAAAAAAAAAAAAAAAAAAAAAAAAAAAAACAAACCAAAAAAAACCAACAAACCACCACACTGTAGAGGCAGTGGAACTTGGAGTATTTTATTGCTGCGTAGCACCACAGCAAGGAAGTCTCTATTGTTGAAATGACGTGGAACATGAAAAGTGTATGTTCCACTTGTAACTGCAAAAAAATAAATCACAGGCAAATTGCAGATTTTTCAGAAAATGCTGTGAAATCATTAATGTTTGTGGAAAAGAGGCTTTCCTCTTGAGTAGGAACTGTACAAAATGGTTTAGATCTTATACCTATTTGAAAGATGTTAATGAAATTATTTAATCTCCAAAATAGTATGTATTTTAGCCTTGTCTTTTGCTACAACATTAACTTTTGAAAGCCATTCTCTTGTGTTAATTCCTTTCTCTGAATGAATTCTCATTCATTTAAGATATTTTTAATATTTAAGAAATGTAGTTATTTGGATGACCAGTGCCATAAATAAAGAGATTTAAATGCTCTTCATTTAATCGGCTTCATCTTTCTCTAACGTTTTCATAGGTAACTCTGAGCTGTGGCAGGAATGCGAAGTTCAACTTTATCCTGTTATATATATATAACATATACATATATATATACATCTGTATATATATATACAGAGCTGTATTCTGCCATTCTGTTTTTTTAACAGGATTTGAGTAGAAACCTTGTCTGCTGCTTTGCTTGTGCTTTTCAAATTATCGCTTGAATCCTAAAGAGTTTTCAGGATTTCTTGTCCCTTTTTCAGGCTGCTGAAAGCAAATGTTGTCATCTGAATGTTTCATTGCAGAGAGGAAATGAATCGCGCGAGGCCACTTTCTGAACAATCAACCACAGAACATTCAGGCAGAGCTGAGCAAAGCCCCAGTCAGAATTAATTGCTAAAATTATATAATTACAGCTGCGCTGAATGAGACTAGACCACAGCATCTGTTCCAGCCTCAACTGCATTTATTCTTGCTTTTGGGGAGAAAGTGCAAACTAGGATATATTCTTTTCTCTTCCATTTTATGGATTGCTAAATAAAATAGTGTTTTATTTAACAGGATATTCTCAAGTGAAATAGATATTTTAAAAAAACACCATATGGTGATAAAATTACCAAAGGAAAAGAATTATCACTTAAATCCTGAAGGGTTTTTTGGGTTTCTTGTGTTACAATAAGGTATCTGAAGATTGAGATTACTTTTATGTAATCATCATAAAAGAAAGCAGTAACTTAAAAATGTAAGTTCCCTACATCCTGAGTCCAATCAAATTAATACTGTTTCTCACACATGCATAAAACCAATAAGTTTACCTCTAAATAGTAAGTGAAATGAAACAGAGTAGAGTGCTTTTGAATCTGCAAAGAGAGCATGAAGAAACAACTAATACTCCCAATAGCAAAACTCTAATTTTCTCAGTTGCAGCACTTTTGTAATCTAAAATCGCATTATTTTCATGCGATGAAAGTGTATGAAGGGCAGTTTATGGTTATAACATAAACATTGGTACAAAAGTAAGCTGAGCCCTCTCTTCTGGGATGTAAATGCCAAACTGAAGATATTGATGTGCTCTGCTCATCGGTTATTTAATGGCTTTGCTTGTCTGGAACCAAGTTGTGGCAGGATTGGTACTCTCTGAAAACTGCCGTGGATCACATGCTCAGGAGGGAAAGGTCTACTGTTTTTGAAAAAGCTACAGGAGGAATTGAAACTTCAAAATACACAGTGAGAAAGGCAAAAGCCGCATTTGAGTTCCTTGCTTGTGTGACTAGTCGTGCTGTCCTACCCGCTGGATCTATTTCTAGGCTATCAAGCAAGCAATAAGGAAATATGTCCTCCTTGCTTAATATTACCAGTCCAAAGCAATCAAAAATTGTGAGATAGTCAGTCCCCCTAAAACAAGAGATGAGCTTGAGTACTACAGATGGAACCAGTACATCGCACCTACTTGCTCTACTAGTTTTTAATCTCGAAGCTGACCAATTTGCAGGATGTACTCTAAAATCATGAAATTGGTATATATACTTTTCAATTAGAACTCAATTTGTATGTAATAGCTTCTTTTTCCCCAGAAAACGAGCCTTTAAAAAGGCATCAAACAGCTTAAGATTTACAATGATGAATAAGAATATTTGGCATGCACTGTTCTGCTATGGAAACTCGAGGAGTTCAGTGTTATAACGCAGCATTTATTAAAGCTAATTTACTGTCAAACATTTCAGAAAATGTAGCTACATCAAACTTATAATGAATATAAGAGTTATGGTCAAAAATGAAAAGTATCTGTCTGTGTATTTCACAAACATTTAATTCATAAATTGTGGTCCTTGAAATCCCATTTTCTTAAAGATGTCTAATAGTGTATTGCTACTGAATCCTTGTTGCTCCCCTTGTTATGTCAACAGCACTAGTTTTGAGTGTGGTTTTTTTTGCACCTCTTAGATTTGTTTAATGCAGTCTGATTTAAACACTGTCTTTTCTAAAACAACCAAGCAGAATGTGCAAGGCTCTCATTTAATGCAAAATACCAGCTAAGAACTGTAGCATCAGTTCTGTAATTTCATTTACTGCTCGCTCTTGCTAAGAAGGCAGTTTTTTATATTTCACACATAAAATAAATGTTGACAACACTTGTCGAAAACTTGTTATTAAATGGGACAAAGAGATAAAATTGGATTTCATAATAAAAGAACACTCAAACAATCTCATTTAGAACGTATAGTCTTTTTTGCAGTACCAGTCTGCAGAGCTGTTTCAACGGTGATGAGTTCTGGTTACGTGAGCAAGGTATTTTACTGACTGAATTGTTAATGTGCTTAATTTTCAGCATCTTTTGCAGAGGCATGGAGGCATACTGTGGGTTATGGCTGTGATCTTATGCATTTATGATAGTTGCTAAAATTACATTTCAACATTCTTTCTTGTTCCAAAACTCATTTTATGTGCAAATATTAACTTCTCTCTCCATACTAAGTTGTGTAAGACCACATTTATTTACGAGCTGCTGTCGTTATATAATGATTAACACAATTTAAACTGAAGTCAGAAAACTGTAACTATGAAGAATAAACAATAGGTTTAATATAGCAATAATATTTCTACAGATTTCTCTACCTTTGTGTCCTAATAAGTATACCTGAATATGTGTCTGGGGTTTGCATGTGAGGGGTAAAATGAAGAGAGTATCAGTCCATTAGTTACAAGTATTTACCTACTTACCGTAGTTTTCTTCGCGTTTTAAAAACCTCAGTATATTCATTGTGGGGCAGAAGACCACATGGTCTCACTACTGTCTTTCTATTCCTATCTGACGCTTGCTGTTTGAATTGCAAGATCATAATCTAAGACAGAACTTTGTGAGTAGCTCACAGAAAACTGATAAAAGGTGAAGGCAAACGTGTGATAGATTTAAGATTAAACTTTTAGGGCATTTACGTTTTCTTCAAAGTGTTCATATGTATCTCTGTGTGTAATTCATCACATAAATGCTTCAATCCAGTTGTATAGTGCTTTGCAATTCTGGATTAATAAAATGGAATATCCTCTCCCTGCTTTCCAGCTGTAATTATTCAGAGTGGAGTACTCAAATTCCTCTGATATTTTGGTGGATAGAGAACACTTTTTTTTGGCCTCAATTCTAATTCAGATACTAATATTTGTTATTCGGTGGCTAAAGACACCTAATATTTGTTATTCAGATATTAATATTTGTTATATAGGTGGCTAAAGACAGATTGGCAAATGCGGCTTGGTGCCTAGGATATACAGGGGACAATAAAGGAGTTAGTTACGGTGCTGCAGGAGAGAGAATTTAGTTTAGAAAAAGGAAGCTGAGAGATGTTATAATTATCATTTGACCTTTGAATGTCACTTCAGTTCTCAAGATGCATGCTTCTTGTTGAAGGAGGTTAAACAGCGGTGAACTACATTTTGCAAAAGTGTGGCTTTGTATGATGCTGAAAAGCAGCCGTGCGAGCAGTGTCTCGGAGAGTTATGAGGGTTAAACAAAAGGTGACTTTTTTTCAGTCTTCAGGACATAGTCTTACAACTCACAGATTTTAGGATGCTGGATTTTTTTCAAATGTTTTCTGTTGCTATTGCCTTATGTCTGCAACTGTTCTCAGCTTTTAAATTAGCAATTTCAGCTCTGTTTAATGTAGTTTGCATAAATGAGTATCGATAGGTTTTTATATTTTTATATTATTTCATATCTGTTGCTTTTGTTGCACTGTACTATTTATTAAAAATCAATATTTAAACGTAAAAGCTGTTAGAATAGTAAAATAGGCGTATTTTTTTAAATTACATGATACTATGTGAATTCAATCGAGAGCCTGCATTAAAGTTGCAATTACTTTCAAAATAATTTTTTTTCCAAAAACTTCATTCAGATAAACCATTTTTTCCCTAAAAAAGGAAAAAGGGTTTTAAAAATATGATGAGGAATTTGGGGTTTGAGTTTAATATTTTGTGGTATAGGTGGATGTGTAATTTATATATTATTTATATATGTATATTATATGTATAATCCCGATATGGGTCATGTTATTATAGGTGAGTTGGGGGGCGCTCCTGCTTTTCTTTGTTTGGGATTGTCTTCTAAAATACATTTTCATTGTACTGTAACTTCAATGTAAGTATTGGTGTCCACCCTGGCAGAGGGAATTTCAGGAGCATGTTCCTATCCAAGAGAAGATGCAAATAGATTTGACAAATAGGTAGCAAGAATTTGGAGGAAGCAGCTGCTGTGTGTGGATTAGCTATCAAGGAATTTGATGGTTTATATACTGTGGAAGGAAAAAAAAAAAAAAAACCACCAAACCCCAAACTCTTTGAAGACTCTAGTTCTAAATCTTCTACTGATCTGCCTGCCCTCATAAGGATTTGAAGGAGGATCACAGCTCCTTCAAGTCTTTATGCCTCTCCGTGCAGGTATATAGAGAGTTGTCTTAGATTTTCTCTGTTTCTGTGAGTGTGAGGGTACAAAGGATATTTTAGAGGTGTCTTAGAGTGTCCATGAATAGGTATGCTCTTTGTGTGGTAAGGGGTAAAGATTGGTTGTAATACAATGATAATCTAAAAATAATTTGTAATTATAAAACTACAAGATGAGCTGTCTACCATGCATCTGTTGTGTAAAATTAAAGTATTTAAAGACAACTATACTGATGATAACTGACTATTGAAGTGGATTTCTTGCCTGGCTTTTATTTTACTTTTGTGTCCACCAAAACAGTGCTATTGACGATCAATCCCACATCCTATTGTTTCTGGCTTTCAGAGGTTTCAGTACCCATTTATTTACTAGCCCGGTCTTACTGACAGAATGCCATCATGGTGGAAAGTCTATTAGTGAAAGACCCTCTAATCACTAATGCCTTTATGGTCTGTTTAGACATCAGAATAGTTGGCCTTTGTCTTTCAGTTTGAGAATATGGCAACAGCTCAGAGATATCAGCAGTCTACAGTACGAAGTTTTCATGGATACGCTTATTTAGTGCCTGGCATTTATCCTGATAGTATAATTTTCTGTTGTTAGGTTCCTGCTATGTGTTTCCTTTTCTACATGGGTTACAAAATTAGGTTTTATCTGGACTTGACAAATTGATAGCAGGCATTTCTACTGTAAAGGTGATTTCTTTTTTGATCAGGAGGCTGAAGCTGGAGATAGGTGTTACTTTGACTTTCTAAAATGCCATGATGAATAAATGTAATTTGTATTCTATTTTGCATGTAGTAACTTATATGATTGCATTTTATTTGGTTCATACATAGTAGTTTCAGATGAAGTATATATATCTTACAGGGAGTATTTTCTGCACTGTTAGTAGTTAAGCTCCATATGGAGTTTCTTGATCAGCATTTGCAATTAAAGGGAAATTAAACAAGGGTTAAGAAACTGCTTGTAACTAACTGGGATTTTTGTGTTGCTTGAGATTTCATCACTGAAAGATATTTTGATGGAAGCCTTGTTATGGCATTGTGTGGTTAAATTGTATCGTGTCATCCAAACTGCATTGCCTTCAATAATATCTCTGTAAATTACCTTTATGCTTTTTGCTCTTTGCGTCTTTGGAGCATGTGTATTTCTATGTTTCTGTCTGTTCTCCAGGGCCCTTCTTTCATAATGAGGGTGCATCTCTCCCCATGTGGTATTTAGTGTAGGTGTGATTCCAGATGAGATGCAGAAGGTTCATCTAACTTGCTCCATTTATTCTACTGCTGAAGATACTTAGTTCTATTTCTAAAATATCCTTCTGTGATATCTTTGTGGGGACCTAAAGATTTCAGTAACCAAGTGTGTTTAGAATTTCTTTCTGATTTAAAACCATGGTTTTGCTGTTGGTGGGAGGCTTCGTTTAACATGTGTCTGGTGGTTATTACGTGGCAAAATTCTGATGTTTTAATTTAAACCCGATTGAATTCAGTTCTCATTGATCTGATTTGTTAGCCCACTGGAGACACTGGCTTTGGTCATAGAATCATAGGGTTGGAAGGGACCTCTGGAGATCATCTAGTCCAACCCCCCTGCCAGAGCAGGGCCACCTTAGAGCAGGTTGCACAGGAACGCGTCCAGGCGGGTTTTGAATGTCTCCAGAGATGGAGACTCCGCCACCTCCCTGGGCAGCCTGTTCCAGTGCTCTACCACTCTCAAGGTAAAGAAGTTCCTCCTCATGTTTAAGGTGGAACTTCCTATACTCAAGTTTGTGCCCGTTACCTCTTGTCCTGTCACTGGGCACCACTGAAAAGAGCCTGGCCTCATCTTCCTGGCACCCACCCTTTAAGTATTTATAAGCATGGATGAGGTGCCCCCTCAACTGTCTTTTTTCCAGACTAAAGAGACCCAATTCCCTCAGTCTTTCTTCATGAGAGAGGTGTTCCAGTCCCCTAATCATCTTGGTAGCCCTATGCTGCACCCTCTCCAGCAGTTTCCTGTCCTCCTTGAGCTGGGGAGCCCAGAACTGGACACAGTAGTCCAGGTGCGGCCTCACCAAGGCAGAGTAGAGGGGGAGGATGACCTCCCTTGACCTGCTGGCCACACTCTTCTTGATGCACCCCAGGATGCCATTGGCCTTCTTGGCCACAAAGGCACATTGCTGGCTCGTGGTCATCCAGTCCACCAGGACTCCCAGGTCTCTTTCTACAGAGCTGCTCTCCAGGAGGTCAGCCCCCAACCTGTACTGCTGCATGGGGTTATTCCTCCCCAGGTGCAGCACCCTACACTTGCCCTTATTGAATTTCATAAGATTCCTCTCCGCCCAACTCTCCAGCTTGTCCAGGTCTCTATGTACAGCAGCACAGCCTTCTGGTGTGTCAGCCACCCCTCCCAGCTTTGTATCATCAGTAAACTTGCTGAGGGTACACTCTATCCCCTCATCCAAGTTGTTGATGAATATATTGAACAGGACTGACCCCTGGGGAACACCACTCGTCACTGACCTCCAACTAGACTCTGCGCCCCTAACCACAACCCTCTGAGCTCTGTCTTGCAACCAGTTTTCTATCCACCTTACTGTCCATTCATCTAACCCGCTCTTCCTAAGCTTCCCTATGAGGATGCTGTGGGAGAATGTGTCGAACGCCTTGCTGAAGTCAAGGTAGACCACATCTACCGCTCTTCCCTCATCTATCCATCCAGTCACACCATCACAGAAGGCTATCAGATTAGTCAGGCATGATTTCCCCTTGGGGAATCCATGCTGAGTACTTCTGATAGCCTTCTCTTCCTCCACATGCCTTAAGATGATGCCCAGAACAAGCTGTTCCATCATCTTTCTGGGGATGGAAGACTTTACTACCTTGATGTCAAAAAGACAATTTATGATGTTCATGTGTAGTAGCAGAAAAAATAGGGATAGGGGTTGTAAGGATAACTAGCAGGCCACCTTCTTTCATGCATCTTTTCTGTAGTTTGAACAGGCTGAGTAATGAAGGCCTTCTCCATCCTGCTGAGCTATCATTGAGGCTTTGCCTTTGCCTTCTATTGAGTTGTGGTATGTTTCATTAGGTGGTGAGCTGAGCAATACTGTGATGCTCTATTCTTTGCAGTCTGACTAACACAACCTGTTTCCGTGTAAGCTTTGAAGAAACCAGGAGACAGTTGGAAATCACAGGTATTCTACTTTTTCCTGGTCTCTCAATATACATATAAATATAAAAGAAAAAGTTATTCTGCCAGTTTGTACTGGCTTTTTAAACTAGTTTTAGTGGTCCGGTAATGTAAAATCACAGAATGGTAGGTGTTAGAAGGGACCTTCAGAGATCATCTAGTCCACCCCCCCCTCTCCAAAGCAGGTTCACCTACAGCAGGCTGGACAGGAACGCATCCAGGTGGGTTTTGTGTATCTCCAGAGAAGGAGGCTCCACAGCCTCTCTGGGCAGCCTGTGCCAGTGCTCTGTCACCCTCAAAGCAAAGAAGTTTTCCCTCATGTTGAGATGGAATTCCCTGTGTTCCAGTTTGTCCCCGTTGCCCCTTGTCCTGTCGCTGGGCTCCACTGAAAAGAGTCTGGCCCCATCCTCTTGACACCTGCCCTTTAGATAATGATAAGCATTGATGAGATGCACTCTGTCTTCTCTTGTCCAGGCTAAACAGACCTGGGTCTCTCAGCCTCTCCTCATAAGAGAGATGGTGTAGTTCCCTGATCGTCTTTGCAGCCCTCTGCTGGACTTTCTCCAGTAGTTCCTTGTCCTTCTTCAACTGGGGGGCCCAGAACTGGACACAGTAGTCCAGATGTGGCCTCACAAGGGCAGAGTAGAGGGGGAGGATAACCTCCCTTGATGTGCTGGCCATGGCATTTTTAATGTACCCCAGGGTACCATTGGCCTTCTTGGCCACAAGGGCACACTGCCCGCTCATGGTCAAGTTGCCCACCAGGACTCCCAGGTCTCTCTCTGCAGAGCTGCTTTCCAGCAGGTCAGCCCCTCACCTGTACTGGTGCATGGGGTTATTCCTCCCTAGGTGCAGGACACTACGCTTGTCCTTGTTGAACTTCATTAAGTTTCTCTCCACCCAGCTCTCTAGCCTGTCCAGGTCTCGCTGTAGTGAATGAGTAAAAAGAAATAGTTCTTGAAATATTTCCACATTTTCTATCTTCTGGAATGCCTTTTATGTATCATGATCATAGGCTGGTTCATTTCATGGGAGATATGTAAAGTGCTGCTATTCAGAAAATGAGTATCAACAGAAGAATATATGCAAGACTATATGCTGTAATTAAAGTAAAACATTCTAACTACTTCATACAACTAAAACCTTTCTCTAAATGACAAAATAAATCTAGCAGATGAGCAGACAAATCTATGGCTGTGGTATGCATTGCTGTTTATTATACATGCATAAGAAATAAAGGTAATGTAAACAAATTAAATGTGCTTGAAAAATACAGAAAATCCTGCTGAATGTACTCCATGGCACACTTAATGTAGGCTTCTTGGAGATCTCAAGCATAGTGCTTGTTAAGATGTGTGAAATTTAATTAGATCACTTAATTTAGCTGCCTGGTATCCTTGATTTATGTGAGAAAGTATGATCTTGATTTCACTTGAGTCATTAATATAAAACTTTTTATACTTAGGCACATATTTTCCAGGATGTGAGAATTGTATGATAAAATCCCGGGCATGTACAACACTAAAAATCACATGAAGAGGTAAAGTGCAGAGAATTTTGGAAGCTTTTGCTTGCATTATTGTGAATAGCTGCTGAACACCTTGTAAAAAGTTGAAAAAAACCAAACCAAACCAACAACAAAAAAAACCAAACCCCAAAAAACCCCCACCAAAACCCCTAAAAAAACAAACCACCCCAAAACAGGGAAGTAAGCTTTTAACAGAACAGTAATCCTTGGTTTATGTGCAGACTGTATACTGTGTTCTGTATTCTTACCGATAGGTAAGGCACAAATTAAAGGTATGGCTGATCAGTTTGAGCGTAGTTGCATTAGAGTATTCCTCCATTCTGGGGAGATGTATTTGTGATAAAGTCAAATTTTCTGTTGTTTGAAAATGTGTAAATTCCAGAAGAGATTAAGTACATCGAAGGCTTAACAGGCAAAATAGGAAATAATCGAAAACCAAGAGGAAAACCTTAAAACCTGGTTGTGGTTGTGTGTAATCTGCCGTTATTAGTAATTAGAACTGGGACAGCGATGCTTTAAGCAAACAAACGAACAAAAGCACCCTGAGTCTGGGGGCCCCTAGAACTCACATTTCTGTTGTGCCGAGGTAGCTGCAGTGGTTTTAGTGTAATAGTGGGTGATTTCTTGAAAATGCTAGCAAAGACAAGGCTTTTGAGATGTTAATTTGCTCTTATGCAAATTAACTTGTCAGTAGCACAGTGAATGTGGAAGACCCAACTCTTTTCCTAGAGTGGTTCCTATGGTTTCTGAGGTATGCTTTGTCAATTTGGAAGCTATGAATATTTATGGTATATGGAAAAACCTCATCTGTGTTGCAGTTTCTATAATTTTTATTTAATTTAACATTAAAAGATGTCATTTCTATCCATTGCGTAGGTAAATGGCTTCATCAGCAATCATTTTATGCATGCAAGAGCTGGCCTGATTTACAGAATGCTAAACACAGATGGGTTTGTTCCTAATGCTCTCTAGTAGTTACTGTAGGAAATAGTGCACAGTATACGCCTAATACATTATTTACTCAAGATAAATGCCAGACATGATTATGGTAAATTAGACCTTCTGAATTATTTATGAGAGTCAGTGCTAAATGTTTTTCTACTCCTTGTGTTACTATAAAAGCTGTTATATAATTGTTGGTAAACACTTTTTTTGTTAATTATTCAAGATACAGGAAATAATGTTTGGTTAAGTGAATCTGTTATTCACTTAGAGCCATCTGGGTTGGTTTTTTTTCAAATGTATTTCAACACTTATATCTGCTTTCTGAGGTAAAAAATTAGTGCATTTTTAGATAACACTCATTGTAGTCCAGTCAGCACCTAGATGGAGAAACTGAAAGGCAGAGTGCCGTGTGGAAAACCCAACGCGTTTATGTATGTTTGGTTGTTTGGTTTTGTTTTTCTTTTTGAACCATCGCTCTTCAATTTCTTTCTTATACTTGTATTCCCGTGTTACGTGAGTGGAAATATTTTCCATGTGTGCATGGCTGTTCTTCATTGAGGTGGTTTGTGGCTAAAGTTTGGCACTTTAGTTTGTGCCCTGGCTTCCACAATGATTGCACTCATTTCCATTGAAGTACTTGAGCTTTTAAGGAAAACAGGTCTGTGCAGTACTGACATATTTTATATGTTCTAGTCGGGTGCTTCACTGGTTTCCAGTAAAATACCAAATAAAAAATCTGATCCTGAATTAAGTATTCTATACAAGGTATTCGTCCTCTAGCCATTGTAATGTTTGTGGTGGGGTGTGTGTGTGTGGTTTTTTTTTTTTCTTTTTCTAATTATATTTTGAAATTGAAATTCTAAGATGCCACCGTTCCCAAAGGCCAAATGAACATAATCTATTTGACGGCAGACTGGCTTTTGGCAGCAATGAACATGCTGACAATGTGGGCATATACATCTTTTGTCAGGTTTTATTTAGCATGCAAAATATATTTCCCTGCTGTGAGAGTACTTCTGCACCAGTTTTAAAGCTATGCTAGCAGTTATATGTTAAAGTCTCATTCTACGGAGAGCATGCCCACTTATTTATTCAAACTGAAGTATCTTTAAAGCTCTACGTAACCATTCATATTTCTTTTGCTATGTTCTCCGTATTACTTTTTTTCATTCAGTTGGGATAGCAAAGTTCACTTGGTTGTAGTTGTTTGGGCATGGCATTTGAATCTGCCGTAAAACACTGCAGTGCTGAGATGTGGACGTGACACGTGGCTTTGTGAGAATTAATTCCAGCAAAATTGTCTCCATACTTAGTTGAAAAAGGTATCTCAAAGCACGCAAAAAGAGGTATGAATGGAGAAATGTTGTAAGCATATTCAAGACTGTTCAGTAGCATTTGCCCAGTTCACATTCACCATGTTTCTGAATGGCGTCTGGGGCAAAAAAAAAAACGTGAATTGGTGGAAGGTGGAAAAGGTTTGGTTTAGGGAATTCTAGGATAAAATGCTTCTTCGGTAAGATATTTGTAATCAGTCTTTGTTACTAAATTAAGAATCAGAAAACTTTCTTATCAGCTAGGCTACTTTGGAAAGCTGTTACTGGTTTTGGTTTGGTGTTTTTTTTTTTTTTTTTTTTTTTTTCAGTTGATTAACTTTCTCTTCCCCCTTTCTCTTTCTTGGATTCAGCAAGAAAAAGCAAATGTTTGAAAACCCTTTTGTGTATCCTCTTCCTTACAAGTATTTTTGGAAGTGTTTTATTTTTCCCTATTTATAAAGTATTATGAGAACTGTTTTTTCTGGAAAGTTTTTTTCTTTTGTTCTGTAAAAGAGTATACAGTTCAGCTCTGGATCTAAGCTATATTTTGGGAAAGCTTTTGTAAGTGATGTTAATATATGCATTCTATTCAATTAAAGGGGTAGAGGGCTAAATGCTTAGCACTGAAATCTGCAAGGAAAAATGGAAAAGAGAAGCTTTATTTTAAATTAATTCATTTTTAAGATAAATTTCTGCATAGATTTAAAGTCTGAGTTTGGTGGGGTTCTCTTTGTTTTGTTTTGTTTTGTTTTTTTTTTTGTCTCATCCCCACTCCACCCCCTCCAAACCCCTACCTCCCCAAACTGACAAGTTAAATGAAGCAGCTGTAGACCGGTTTGGTGTGTAATAGTATAACTCCTGTATGCACACTTGTTCAGATGGTGGTGTTCTCTAAGTATGAGTCAAGAGGAGCTAGTTGAATACATGCTCCACAATGATTTATGTTTCTCCTCTACCCATTTAGTAAAAGAGTAAGAGAAGAACAGATAATGATTTGTCCATGCACATTCACATCACTTGACCTATTCAAATTTTTTCATTTGTGAAATGTGATCCTTTCATAAATGCAGGAACTTGGCTGGCTTGAATTTCAGATGTGATTAAAAATAATAGTTGTGAAACCTGGAGTAGTATACAATAGAGAACAAAATACCTGCTAGACTATAGAAAGCCCAAACCATGACAAAAGCATTCCCTATCAATCTTGAAAAGCAAATTCAGCCAGCCAGGGTTGCAAGTTGGTGTTAGCGAGGTGCATTACCATTAGTATAAAAACGAATACACTGTAAGGGATAGTATGTTGGATTTCAGTTTCAAATGGTGTGATGGCCTATTTATCATCACTTATACTACTTGTTCAGGTATCGAAGTGTAAAGATTTTGTGCCAGTCATAGTTTTTACAGCACTGTATTTAAGCCCATTTTTGCAGCCTGCTTGCAGAGGAAAGAAGTGGAGCAATGCTTTAGAGGATGCTAGTTATCTTCTTCCTAACTAGCCAGTAATTCTATTAATGCCATTTATTAAGGTGTTTTTTGTCAAAGTGCATGTAACTGGGGGGTAGAGTAATGAAGTAGGTGTTAGCTTTATAAATTTTCAATGATGAACTTTGAAGTAGGTGCATTAAAGTGTTGCTCTAGTATAACAAATGCTGTAGAATACCATTGCCCCAAGTTTCTCTGAATTTCATGTCAGAGGTGCTTAATTTGCTGGGAAAAATCAAAAAAGGGTGTGGGGGTGTTAACTTTTCTGTTTGTGGCCTTTCTTACTCTTGGAAATTGTAACAATCAAGTAAGACAGTTCTTCACATCCTGATCAGTAAAAGTCACTGTGGTTGTAATTTCATTAATAGTTTCATAAAAGCTATGAATTCCAATGATTTCACTGTGCAGGAAAAACATTCTGTTGTAACTTAAATATTCTGAGCATAACTCAGTTTTGTATCCATACCGTATTTTAAGGGAATTAGTTATGTTTCACCCTTTGCTTATGAGAGTTTGTATTTTGGCAGGAAAATGATTTTACAAAGTATCCCTACTTATTTTGTTTAAGTTTTGATCCTGTGAAGAAAAGGTATATGTAACTTCAAGTTTTGATATTTTTTAAATTTTTTTCCCTTTTGAGTTCTATCTAATATAATTAAAAATGGCCCCTCTGTTTTCTCCTAATCTGGTGGCAGCCTGCAGTTTTCTGATAAACAATTAGTGTAATGGTTTATCTAGAGGGAAAGCTAAAATGTTTAGGAGGTACCTTATCTGGGAAATTATTTTAAAACTAAATGGTGAAGTAATGGACCCAGGGGGGCATGATGATTCAAAAGAGCACCAAGTAATAATCACAGTAAGGTTTGTAAACTAAACAACCATCAATATTTACAGGTTCAGACAAATGGTGATTTATCATGCATGGTTAATTTGTGCTTTAACAGAAGCCTGGTTGCAAGACAAAAAGTAACTGCATGCGTTCTTTGTTTGAAATAGGACAAATGAGAATTTTGTGGCTGAAAATAACAGAAATGTCTGTAAGAGGTGTGGTATTTTCAGTATCTTGCTTTTGTTTTGTTTTGTTTTTTTTTTTTTTTTTGTTGTTGTTGTGTTTTTTTTAATTTAAAAAACCACCACATACTAGGAAACAAAAAATATAACAAAACAAAATCCAACCAATGTACCAAGAAAACAACCCCAAAATACCAAAACCGAGGAACTGCATGGAGATACTGAGGATGACTTATGAGATGCTCGTTACTCTCAACTTTCATTTACTTAAAAAGATGCTGAAGGCACCAAGCATGATGTGCGTTTGGAAACTTGCATACTACCAGCTAGCAATGAAAATCTAAGTGTTTTAAATGGAAAAAGAAATCATCATAGCTTAGTGGTATTCTGTTCACTCAGTATTAACACTTACGCTTACCACAAAGGGTTAACTTCTCCCTGCCCCCCCAAGAGTACATCAATAATGCATTTAAAATTCCTTACTGGTAATTTTATCAATGGTAGCAGTTTACTGTGCTTTAATGGAAGTGTTGATAAGAGCCTGTCTGGAGACGATAACAGCCTTTTTCCTTTTCTGTTCCCGTGGCCATAATCACAGATGTGTTTGTTTACTCGCACTGCTCAAGGAATCTCAGCTGAATTAAGGAGACGGCTGTGACGTGCTCCTGCAGCGGGGGAGCGGGTCTCACCCGCGTCCCGAGTATAGCCCCAATTTAACCAACTCCCGTATTCCCAATGTCTTGGTGACTGTAGGAAATAAGCCTCAAATCCCACGAAAAAACAATGGCTTTAGAAGCATCCTGTTGTAACAGTGTTCGAACAGAAATGATTAGGAGATGAATGGGACTAAGTATTTAACTTTCAGAAACAACTTTTCCAAGGGGGTTTTGCCTATAGAGCAGCGCAAAGCTAATATTATGAAAGAAGCTATGTTATTTCACTCCGTATTTAATTTCTTGCTAATGCCGTGATTTCCACCCTTGCTCGGAGACTGGCTCAGGCATATATCCTACAGTGTCACAAAAATGCCAAGTATCTTTTTGCTGTCTCCGGGCATGGGTTGCCGCTGGCGGCTGTGAAGGAGGAATGGCGAGGGCTGCTGGAAGCTCAGGCAGCAGTGGCTCTTTGTTTCCCTGGTGCTCCATTCATCATTCCCAAAGAAAGGAATAAGCTTCCTACTTCACTTGAAGTCCACGCGGCTAAACCCTTTCTTTGGTGGATAGGATCCTTCCTTGGGAAACAAATGATGTGCTTCTGCCTTTGTTGTATTTAGTAGAAAATATATTTAAGCAGGAGATGAGTTTAGACACCTGGTTCTGCTTCTGAATACTGGCTGGACACTCACTTCTCCTAACTTGCAGGAAAAAATTGTTCTGATTTTTTTTGTTTATTGCTTTGATTCCATCAGCTTTTTAAACAAGTGCTACTGGTTAGTTGACACTGTTTGTTGATCTCTGACAAGTACTGAATTTTCCAGATCTATCAGATCTCAATGTAGTATAATTCAAGCAAAAGTTTGTAACTAGCCTCAAGTAGCACAACCTCTTGTGTGATCTTCGCTGTCTTTTATGCAGGATACCGAAGCTCTTAATGACGATGAGTTGCTTGCATGCAGCGCTAGATTAAACTGAAATTGCTAAATGTTTCTTGCTGCCCTGCCCTCAGCTTTTCTTGGAAATTGCAGCTCCTGCAAGATGGTAGAGAGGACACGTAGTAACACCTAATATCTTCTGTGCGACTTGATGATTTACATCCCATATTAAAAATCTGAGTTGTAAATTGTGGTGTTGAGTATTTAAATCTCTCCTCCAGCATCCCTGTTAGTGGATCTGAGTGGACAGCTGGAAGCAAGAATCACTTCGATCCACTCTCTTCTTTAAAGTTTTGTTTGCAGTGCTAATCTAAATGAATGTTGTGTTTGGATGATAGTATGGAGGCACTGTCTGTTTAAGGTTGTTCTGTTGCAGAAACCCGAGAACTCAGCAGAACTGAGGGCAGCCTGGCTTTAACTGTACTAAGTCAGCGTGTCATGACTGTCATCTTTTAGCTGCTTTCAGTGTATTTTGTAGGGTGACAAAGTTTGCCTTTAGCTGTTTTTAAAGGCTGAATTGTTTTTGGCTATATCAGAATATAAAGTGTATGTCAATTAAATAATTGCCTATATCTAGATTAACTGCATTTAATATGGTAAGCAAATCTTTAGACATATTCTGAATATCTTTAGACATATTCTGAATCATTCCTGCCATAAATGAGAGGAAAATTGGGACTGCAATGTATTAAATTCTGTTCCATAAACAGTTATGGAAATACATAATTTTCTGAATGCAAACGGTCCCATTGGCCTCAGCAGAAATGTTTAAAGGCTTAGTGACTAAACTGATTAAGAGCTGACTGATGTAACTGTAAGGCTACAGTCACCACAAAGCTCTGTGTTTGGTCCCAGAAAAGCTAGTGGCAAGCATTGTCAGCTCTCATAAAAACACCTGTATTCTGTGAATCCTAACCAACTACAATATAAAACAAGTCCTGAAATATCCTAAACCCCAAAATCTAGATCTCTGGAAAAATAATCGTACTATAGACACAGGGGTCACTCTGAAAAGTCACATCAGATACTCTGTAGATCAATATAGATGAGAATATATGTGGAAAACATGCAGACACTATCATGAGGAATAGCTACGTAAAGTAACAATAGAAGAGATCTTTCCTACTATGTCATAAAATGATTTCAACAAAATGAACCTCTTACAGGGTTGCCTTTAGTCTTTATCAATTTCCATAGGAAACGCAAAAAGTAGAAAAAGAAAAACCAGGATATAAACTGGATCTTGTTAGAAAGATCCATCTCCGACTTCCTAGCTTTCCCTAGGGTGTTCAGCTTTTAGTTACTGATCAGTGGCCCCTGTGTGAAATTTGCTCTACCTGAACTGACAGTATAATGCCAGACAGAACCTGGTCCCTGTGCCTGTGCCGGTAGGTAGTCCTGGATCTTTAACATTAGTCGACTCTTTGATCTGTGATTGTGGAACAGTTTGAAACCTGCAGAAAAAAGCTGCTGGTGAGAAAACATTAACTGCATGGAGGCTTGTAAGACTGGATAGATGATATATGCTATAAAGTCCATGTGAAATATATGTTTAAATTGAAACACAACTCTCCTTTTAGTTTTTTTAAACCTTTTTTTCTTTTTTTTTTTTTTTGCTAAAATATTATCAGTGTAATGGAGTGGTAACATTTGAAAGATTTTTAAATTATGCTTGATATTTTTAGCAATGTGCAGTGTTTCCCTTAATCTGTTTTAATAGGATTTACAATCCTTTTTTTGATCAGAAGCTTCAAGCCTTTCTGAATCTTCACTAAAGCTACAGTTGTAGTAAAGCCAAAAAGGATTGTATGAATTTGGCTCGTGGTCTCTTGATGCAATTTATGTACATTCCTACCAAGGGAAATATCCCAACACAATATTTAGAGTATTGAAAGTATCAGATTGATAGTATTGACAGTATTGTAAGATACTGAAAGTATCAGATTGAAAAGCTTCCTTTTACAATTATGAATAGAAATCGGATAATTAATCCATGGAAAGTCTAGAGATCATAAAATTAGTATTGTGTAGAATTTCACACCTTTTGACTATGTAAATTCTGCCCTTTCTTTTATTTCAGGCAGATCTTAAAAGTTACTTTAAAACTATAGAATCGCTTCTAGGTTCCTTCTGTATAATAACCCTGAGACATCCTACAAAGCATGGAAGAGTGCCAGTTGATACAGAATGCAATGGGCAGGAAAATAGTCTATCAAACACTCTGCTTCATTGAATAGGGAGAGGGAGAAAATCCTTCTGGAATCTTGGATCAGTCCTTTGCAGGCGGTGAGAAAATGAGCCTTGTATCCTTCTAAGGAACTCGCAGATCCCAATTATTGTATAAGAGTCAGGCCTGAGGCCGTCCGAATGCCCTGAAAATGTCCAGTTTTCAAGTCTAAGTGTTTATATCCTATCAAATGGTGTTAGCAGCATCTCACCTATTTCAAGTTGCTGTAGTTACACCGTGAGTGGTTTGGCTTGTAAGCCTGGCCATTGTGATAGGTCTTACTGAGAAAATTTAGGCTAATGGTAAGGAGTAGTTTGAGGAAAGACACTGAAGCACATGATCCCTGGGCTCCAGAGGTAAATTGTGGGTGGAGAACTTCACTGGCTGGTGTTTTTGAGGAGAATGTTTGTGACTTTGGCATGTTAGAGGAGGAGAGATGGTGTGCTCTGAAAGAAAGCTTAGAAGATGATTTCTCCATGCGCCAGACGGAATCTATCAAGGAGGGGTCAGCAAGGACAATGATTTCTGTTGGTTGACTCTTTCTGTGTTCAAAGAAAGGACTTTGCACCCTCTTTGCTCACAAAGAGGATTTTATTTAAGATACCTGACTTGACCTGCTTTTCCCATGTGGGGAAAAAATAAGCATGCTTTTCCTGAAATGTTGGGATGGTGTCTTTGGCCCTTTATCTGTATAGGACTCCTTTAGGCTATGTAGTAAGTGCTGTAGAGCTTTGGGTCGGGGATGCTGGAGTTATCTTTAGAATCTTGAATAATGTTCTTTTTGTATGCTCGTTTTTCCTCATCCCCTTAACTATTTTTACCCTGGTCTATCTGAGATAAATGTGAAATGCACCTCAAGCAAGCTTTTGTTATTAGTTGATTAAAACCTTATTTTTTTTTTTTGTTATGAAGTCTATCAAAGTTGCTCACTGATAACTTCAGAACAGCAAAAGCAGAACGTTATTATGACTATCTGCTTCCTCTGAAATGCTCCAACTAGCAGAGACAGGCTTTGAAACAGCAGTAGTGCAGGAAAAGGATATGGTAATTACACTGGTGGTGTGTTTTTTAAAAAACTACTTTCTGCTAGTATTATCTGCATATCCTTGGGCCCAAAAAGCACTGAGATGAATGTCATTAAAGACTGTATTCCCAGCTGTACCAAGCGTAATATTCTAGAAATTCTGCCTGTGCCTTTGGAAAAGTGTTTCAACTGCTATGGGTTCTATTTACAGAAAGGATGAACCAGAAGAGCGAGTGGGGAAAGTACTTTGGAAAAAAAGATTGTAAACTGAGACAAATACATATTTTCCCAAGAATTTTGTAATAAGTTCTTGGTTATTACAATTATTATAATAGTTCAGATAGAAAAGGTTTTAATGTGTCATCTGAAATAGGGCTCTGGTCTATTCCCCTCACCTCATTTATCCCTTTTAGGGGAAAAGTAAATAGATTATCGTTGGAGACGGGTTTTTTTGAATCTGAAATCTGCCAAGCATATTCTTGTATTGCAGGTGACTGCAATAATTTAGAAATTCACTGTAACCTCTGTCATATTCGCTAATGAGTTCTCATGACATGAACACTGTGTATGCTAGATATTTTCTTAGTTTAAGCTGCGAGTTCCATGGTTGCCAGGATTCTGGTACAAATGAATTTTATAGCATATTTAGATAATTTCAGTTACAGTGTATTGTGAGGGTGCTTTAAAATGTCTTCCTGTAGAAGAAACTACAAACATGTGGCCTTGTTAAGCATGTGTTAATTGAGAAGAGCCTGTGTGAGAGAATAACCTGGCATCGTATTGTCTCAATAGACTTATCTTTTTGCAAAGGAAGGAGTTCTAGATTATCACTGTACTCAAATTTCTGCTTTTTACATTTATAATAATGTGTATCAATTACTTTTTAATGTGCAATTTACCCACTCTGTAGAATTCTATAATCGAATGATTTAATTTGTCATCCTCTTTAAAAATCAGAAATTGAATAATTGCAGAATATAAACCAGTGTTGAATTGGATAAACTTGGTTTAAAAGATCTATCTTTATGTCATACTGCCCATGATTGCTGAAAAGTGTTTAAGAACATAAAAAGGTAAGTGCTGAGAAATCCCAAATTCTGAAACAATAGAATTGGAGTCAACAAACTGCCCATCCCCACCCCCATCCCAAAGCCAGAATAAACCTGCATAAATGGGATTGTGTGATTCTATTGGGAAGGCAATTAATCCCGAGAGAGAGAGAGATCTATTAATATGCAAATGAAGTTCATGATATGGTCAGCATATTTTAAAGGGTTATGTGTCACTAGCAGACATTTCCATTGGAACAAAGCAATTTTCAAGAATTTGCAGGAAAATGAAGTTCTGAGGAAAGGAGTAAGTAGAAGATGATGCTTTCAGAAGTGCCTATTTGCTGCTTGTTTCCGGGTGGAAGCTGTAGCGATGTCAGCATTAAAGCAGTCCGCCCTCCCGGCGCCAGTGCTGTCGGGCTGATGTTACTTGTTCCCTGCACGTTTTGGCACCAAGGCGTTGAATCTTAAACTTTTTCTCCACCTGTCGTTTCTCTGTCCTGCACAGCCAGAGAACCATTAAGTAAAAGGCACAGCCCATGCACTTTTTGTAAGGGCTGGCGCATTTCTAGGCGGCTGCGGGAAGGAGGCGTATGGATACAGCTGGGTGGAGGTGGTCAAGGTGTATGCAGTCCATGTGGCAGACAGACAGGCAGGCAGCTACTGAGGGTGTCCTCGTGCTTTCCTCTGCCCTGGGCTTCTCTAGCTCCTTCTCCTAGATGATTCCTGCCCCAGCCACCCACTCCTGAGCTGCCTGTGCTGCTCCACTCCGGTGGCTCCTTGGTGGAGTGCCTTTCCCCTGCATCACTTGTCTTATTTTGATCCAGTGATGTGGGGTAAACACCCCCCCTGCCCCCCCCTCCCCCTCCAAAGGCGTGAGCCAGAACAGGGGCATCAAATGCCTCTAAAGAGTCTTTGACCCCCCCAACTCCCAATAGCACTGACATTCCCAAGTCAGTTGGATGTGCTCCAAAATCACCAAGACATTCTTAACACTTATCTAGATTGTTATGATAGGACTCTGACATGTATTCTGATGCCTTAATCTTCCCCTTATGAATTTCCCTAAAGGATTTGTAAACTGAAGTGTGGCCTTCTCTCAGCAGTGTCTCTGGTTAAGCTGGAGACCAGCAGCTCTTTGCTGAGACCATCTCATGCCTCCACTCGACCACTCCCTCTTGAGCTGCTTGCCCCATGGCCCTCTAAAAAGGAGCAATCTGCCTTCACCTCCCCAGTCTCTCTTCCAGCTGTTAGTGGGTTACACCAGACTCGGTTGTTCTTTTTGTAAATGAACGTTGCGTGCAGCCTATGAGCCAGTCTCCTCAAAGCAACGCTGCCTCTTCCAGCAGTAAACATTGGCCCTTGACGAAGAAATGATGCTGATATGGATTGCTGGGTGGAGAGGGTTGGTTGGATCGGCCGGAATTTAGAGGCACAGAGGGCACAAGGGGAGTGCTGAACTGCACATCTCTTGTTGCCTGCAGGCTCTTTGAGGAAACGTTGAAAGTTATTTTAATGTCCTGTATCTTTTACTACTGACCGAGAGTCATGCCAGACCCTGCCTTGCGCAGACAAATTTTCACAGGTAGACTGGGACTTCGACTGATAAGCACACACAGGGGCTGTAAGGAAGGAAAAAAATTGTCTGAGTTGTCAGTGCTCATTTAAAAGGTTTTGACCTACTTAAAAAACAGTGTGAAAACAAACACATAATTTTGGGATAAATTATATTGTGTTTCCTTTATAAATTTGTTTTATATTTATGGCTCAAAATGACTTCCTGGAAAGTAAAGGAAAAACTTACTGTATACAGTTGAAGAGGTATGAAAGACATTACTTTTGTACAGAAAATCCCAGAGCTTCCAGTAAGCATGGTAAAGTGGGGAGCAATAGAGTATGAAGGATTTTAAGTTAAGAGATTAAAGAGAACAGCCATTCCGTGCTGTGATACAGAAACTGTTTTGCCTGTAATGAAACACTTTTGTTTTCAGTAGCACTGGAAGAAACTCGCTACCTTTTACATTCTTCACATAAAACGTCAAGAGATGGGGAGTGAACTGTTGAGTTTCTGCAAATTAGCATAGGAAAATAGTTTGTCAACCTAATTTTATGGTTGTAGTAATTAGCTTAATATTTTTGTGATAGACTGCAGCCTACGTTGAAGACTAAGGCCTCAAGAGAGAAAAGGCACCAATACTTAAAATGTCTCCGGTTTCTGAACAGCAGCAAACCTGATTTTTTTTTTTTTTTTTTTTTTTTTTAAACTGTGAAAATATGAAGGTGCTGAGTAATTTGGTCCAGTAGGATGGTCTGTGAATTTGTGTAAAATGTAGTGGGTAGTGAGCTAATTTTTACCAGTGGCTTACAAAAAGCTGGGCTGTGACTTAATGTAGTGAATGGGCTCATTTTGTAGGTAAGGGTTCAGGATTTGAAAAGAAATGTTAAAAGTTGGATAGTGTCTTTGAAACGCATTTCATAAAAATCAATTTTTACGACAGTGCACGACTAATAAAAGGTTTGATTTTTCTTCCCCTTAAAAAGAACACCTGCCTCTTTAGTTTTGCTTTGCCTTGCTACATAAGTCATATTTTGATATGAAACGACAATTTTGTAGCATAACAGAGTTCAATAATATTCAGCCATATGTAGTTTTTGAATATTACTTGTTTAATATGTTATTTGATGAACATTGATGCTATTCCTGTGCTTTATAAAAGGAGCAGAGGCATTTTAGTATAGCAAACAATGAAAATGTAAGAAGGAAAAAAGTCATTTGAATTATAATGAAGTGGTATAAAATTCACAGTACATTAGTTTTCATCTGTGGGATCTTATAATGAGTATTATTCTGCCAGGCTAAAAATTAATGTTGTGAGGAACTCCCCTCAAGTGCTTTGTGATGTTTCATATCTTTTCACTGTGTTAACCGTCATAGGGTTTGACCCTGAGTTCCCAAATGTATCTCATTAACACAGAGATTTTTGCTTTAGTTTAAATAATAAAGTCACTGTAGCTGATTGTCAGTTTGTCAGTGGGATGGAAATCTGTAAACCTCTAGTTTTTTTTACAAAAGTACCTTGAGAGCATCAATACTTGCCAAAGTAACTTTGTTGATGTTTCCTGTGGTATGAAATTTTAAAGTTGCGTTTTCTGCAGTTCTACCAGTACAGACCTATTTCATAGAACTGGGAGACAGTACCCAGAAACTAGGTCACCCTCAGTTTGCATGTTGGGCACTGAATTTGAAGAGCACAAAGCCACTTTTTGGTCATCTTTACATTCTCAGGTTAGTTGTGCATATTGTCTTTTGAAATCGGAGATTCAACCTGTTTACCTTCATACAGGTTGCAGAAAGTTCTTCATGCAAAAGTCATGTTAAATCGTGGAAGCTTATCTCGGTGGGCAGAATCAATACACTAAGCATTTCTTTTTCAAACCAAAGATGCAAAGGCAAGTCTTTTTGGGGGGGGTATATTTTCTTAAGAGGCTTATAGGAGTACACAGGATGCAGCTTTTGCTTTTATTCACAGTAATTTTCAGCTGTTGGAATTAGTGTCTGGTTCTCTGAGGTTCTGTTAATGATTCAGATCTACATCTGGAGTTATAAAATGTTGCTGCATCCGTAGAAATGTTTCCTTGGTGCAAAACATTAGAACTGAATAGAAATAAAATAGAAATTAAATATAATAATTTTGCATAAAAAGCATCATTACAATTGCAAAATTGCGCATTTGAAACCTTAGTTTGTGGGATTGCGGGACCATCCGTGCACTGAAAGTCACTGTGGTGAAAACAGACAAGCAGAGTTAGACGTACATCATAAAGTGTTTGCATACACAAGCTCAAATGCTTTTGCAACTGTAAATCCAGCTTTTCCTAGTTTGTATGTGCCTTGAGTTTGTCAGCTAATTTTTTTTCTTTCAGTGTAGCTTGTTCATTTGTTATTTCCCTGAGGGCTTTTGTTTGCTTGTTTTTAAAGAAAAAGCCTCAAACAGATTCTTATGTTTCCAGTTGTGAACATTTTGTGATGGGTGGATCTAAATGGCTGCTTCGGTTGGGAGTATTTGATCTTTAGGACTGATGGTAGTGGCCCGTGGCGTGAGAAGATGATTAGCTGAGGAAAACAGATGGAAGGGGATGCCACCCGGGGCATTAAGTTACTGTGGTCCTCTGCTGCTTCTATTGGGCACCTCTAGCCTTGGGTCTCCGTCCCTCTTGCAGCTGCCCTGGTCCCTCCCTAGTGTTCCCAACCCCTATGTAGTCGTGCTGGTGCTCTTGGTAGCGATCTTAGTAGCCACTACCTAAGCAATCTACGGTTTCCGTTAAACTTTGACAAAATGACAAAGTAAACCGCTTTGGGCAAATCCAAGGAAGAGAAAGGAGAAGCTCTTCCCATATTACTAACATGTAGCAACTCAGTGAAAGCTAGCACAACACTGGAGCCTGTTTTCTTGTCCTTGGAGAATATCAACAGCTTTTGCAGCAAACAGTAGCAGTTCTAACAGGAAAGATCACAACAGTTGTGTGTTGTTTTGTTTGTTTTTTTTTTTTTTATTTATTTAGACAAACTAAACATAGGGGTTGCTGTCTTTTCCTCCTACAGAGTTGGATTTTGTTTCCTTTTTGTACCCACGAGATTATGAACTCAGTAGTGGGATGGTGTCCTAAAAATGCAAAGCATTTAATTCTTGCGTTTTCAGAATGTTTTGGAAAAGTCGGTATTCAGCCTTTGAACTGTGTCTCCAAACTCCACTTCTGTTTCACAATTGACATCTGTATTTCCTTTTCAAAATGAAAGGACAAGAAGGGGATAACTCATCTTGACCCAAGCTGAAGTAATTTATTTAGCCACTGAACTGAGAAGTCTATTGTTTGTATAACCTCCATAATATGAATAACAATACTGGCAACAAATCTGAGATAGAATGAAAATCTTGAACTTCAGACTGTGTATGTTTTATTGAATTATTTTAATACGTTTGTTTTAGAGCATCTCAGAGTTCAGTTGTGTATAGTTGCATATGGGCAATGAAAAGACAATTCTAGCCCCAAAGTCTGCAGTCTAAATATAACACGAGAGAGAACAGCTGGATACTGCAGCAGCACAGGCGCTCTAGGAAAGAGTGAAATAATTGTGATTAGCGTAATAAGTACTGGTCACAGCACACCAGCTGTCTCGCCAACATGAAGCGAAGTTTAAAGTGGATTAGACATTCATGAGTTTAGCTTCTCTGGTTTACTGTCCTAAAGCTTACAAGTGAATTTATTACTTGTCAGATGGGTAGATGAGAAATTGTTAGTGGCTGAAATAACGTGAGAATGTATCTTGGCAATGTGGTTGAGGAGAGTCCGAAGATAAACAGTTCTGTTTATTGTCATCCTCTTATGTGTCTTTAGAAGAAGCGAGAATCTTTGAAGTAGCTGAGTTAATCCGCATTTATGCGTGCTTCATAGTAACACACATAGTAAAAACTGGAATTGGAGAGAAATATTATAGTAAATGTAATGGAACAGCTTATTTAACATAATGCTCCGGGTATGGAAGGAGTAAAAATAATTTGCAGGCAAAGCTTTGCCGTTGTGCACAGTATGATGGAGTTCCCAGTGCAATGCTTATAGGTGCCTAGGTTGGCCACGTCCTATACTATTGATGTTGGAAAAAACCATATTTGTCTGTGTCAGATAAAGGCTAAATTTAGTTCTGAATTAGCCTAATTCTCTTTCCCCTGTCCGATCTGCAAACGTCCATATGTAATCACAATTAAATGCATTGTAGAGCCGTATCTTATGTGTCGCTGTAAGCGATTCAGTTTTCTCTTCCACTTTTTGTATGGAAGATGAATAAGACTTGTACTTCCAGAGTATAGCACCAGGTACATAAATGACACTTGCTAACTATTCCTGTTAGTGTTTACCTTAAGCACGTTATTTTAATTACTATTAGTTTAGTAGTTTACCAACTAAAATGCCTTAAATAATATGCTTGCATGTCTAATTAGGCATTTAGACAAACAAGTCTTGTAGTTTCCTGCAAGCACGGAATCTTTCCTCTCCACTTTTGCTTAAATTCACAGGTTTATATTTGCATTAAAAGACACTTTAATGCTTGCGTTAAAAGCTGGTCTGTTCTGAAACTGCTGTTGCACAGTAAACAGCAGCGAAAGGTTATATAACTTGGAAAGAAAAGGTAGAAATAGCTTTGAAATTGCAGGTACACTGAAGAGCTGGAACTTCCAAACTGAAATTGTATTGCCATTTAGAAATGGAACAATGGGTTTGCATCATGAGTTGTTTGTAGATAAGCTAACTTAGTTATTTTTTCAGAATTTTTCTGCTTAGATTGGATTTTATAGCGCCCTTATTCATAAACATAAACAGCTGCCTTCATAAATGGAGAGTAATTAATAGAATGGGCAGATCTGCCCCAAAAATGTTATATGTACTTCGGTAGTTCCAGTGAAATTGTAGGATTTGAACCCATCATCTTTATGAGATGCTTGACTGATGGGAAAGAAACGATCATCCCAGCAGGCAGTTTAAGAAAAAGAAAAATGGGTGTTTTATAGTAATCCTTGTATTAAAAAACTAAAAGTAATTCTTGCCACTGAATTGGTACAGAAAAAGGTTTTGCTCTTGTAGTTTTGTATGCCATCCTGAAAAAGGTAGAGGTTTCTATAAGGATAAAGTGAAACAGCGGAGTCTGGAAGGATGGCATTTAACAAATTTCAGGACACAATTAAGTATCGTACAACTTGATCACTTTTCTGCATAAAAACTTTTAATGGGTTTTAGTCTTTTGTAGCTCTGAGCAATATGTGACAACTGTATCTACTGCGCCTGCTTCTAGTTAATTTTCCTATGGGGGAGGGAATAAAATCTGCATATCTCCTACGTTCAGCAGGCTTTGTCAACAAGGTTTGCTCCATGCATGTGAAGGAAGAATCGCCAAAGAACAAGTATTTCTTAACATTATTGCTGCTTTGCATTTGTTAGTATAAATATACTTTTAAAAAATATATGTGCATTTTAAAATCTGTGGTAGGTCTGCCAAAAGTGCGTTAACTAGACTGGAAGGAATGCAAGATGCTGCAGAACTTCAAACTAGCTCCAATATTTGGTTAATTTGGTTGGGTGTGCGACCTCAGCTCTTGCAGGTAGTTAAGAGAGCTAAAACAGTAGTTTGTATTTCAAATGCAGCTATAAGCAGGTTTCTGTGCGTGTACCCACAATCTAGTATGCGTTTACACACAGAACGTGCTGCTCTGCCCACAGTCTCACCCTTTTTGATGGAGAGAAAGCTAGTTGCAATGATTAATGTTTTTGTAAAAACATATCTCTTGTTTATATACAGTACATTTTGCTGACTTTAATGGTGACTATACTGAAAAATGCTGGTGGCTTTGCACTTTAGCATTTGGCTATGTTTGAATAATAAGTTTTTAATTTTTTTTTTCTTTTTTTCCTGGTTTCTTGGAAGCGTTGGTCATCCACTCAATCTCTCTCTTGCCTCTTTTGTCACTGTCTGGTATACCCGGACATATGAAACGAGACCAGGCAAGATATTCTTACTTGGATATAACGGTGTCTCATCTGCTGTGCCAAGTGTTTAGCCTTTTACTACAGCTTAGTTATCATATAAGTGATATTTTCATGCTCGTTTTATGACAGATTAATTTTGTTGCTCGTTTTCAAAGAGGACAGTCAGGTCTCTCAGTGCTCGCACTCGTAGTGCCGGCACATTTCTCAGTTGTGAAGGTTGCTTATGCCCTGGCTGAGCAGAGATGTGTCAGACATGCTGTCTTCCTATAAGAACATGATGTGTTTATTACAAGACAAAATTTTGTTGTCTGTCTCGAGGCTCAAGGAAGCAAGCAGTTTCTACCAACTTTCATGCAGCAATACGGATTTTCTTCTGTATGTAGTAAGCTGCTGTTTAGTCAGCATTAAATCCAAATCGGCAGTCAGCATAAGCGTCTGTACTGGAACTATGTCATTAAACAAAGGTTAAATCTACAAAATGTTGTGGGAAGTTAAAATTGTAATTATTAAACCATGTCTTTTTTTTTTTGTCCTAAGTAATAACAAGAAACTGAATCTATAATACCAAATCTGTAGAACCAAGACAATTAATTGAAATAATAATCTGTTCAACAATTCTAAGAGCTCTTAAATGTTGCTCTGATTATTTGTCACAACTTCTGTGTGGCTTTACATGGGGAGCGGTAGGTGGGAGCTTCTCAGAGCGTATACTTTGCTGTGTTGCAGGAGACTTCAAGGAGCTCTGCAGCCTCTGTTGCTTTGGATTGGTATCTGTTGGTAAAACATTAGGGTAGGAAAATGTAAATAGGTGGCTTATAACCTGCTTGCAAACCTTGGTCTTAGCTGGCTTTTGTGAAATGCAGTCTAGCGGAAGGTAGTAACATTATGAGCTTGTCTCTAAGCATTAATTACCTACAAAGAATTCTGCTCCTTTGAAATGAGCAGAAACTGGAAACGCTGAGGCAGAAAGAGTTGCTTCAAATCTGTGGAAACAAACAGAATTCCTTTGCTACTTTTTAGTGAAGGTGGCTTGTGATCATAGTGAAATTTTAAGATAATTGCAAATTACTAAAAATACATCTCCCTGCTTAATAACGTTATTTGTCTTTATCAATAATAAATGCCACTGTTGGCATTTTTTTTAATATGTAGTTTTAAATGACAGTGATATAAACAATGCAAGGAAGTCAGTGGTATTTTTTTTTTTCCCTACAGCATAGCAAGCAAACAATGTCTCACTGGCATTTTACAATTACTTTTTTTAAAGCGTGATTTGTTGAAATAGAATGGACTAGTTCTGTGTTAACGGTGGCACACAGACACCTCAGGCATCATTAGCTGTTTTCTCTGTCAGCTATTTTCAGAGGGCAGGGATTTTATGACATGCATTCACCAGCTGTGCATAGCTTTTACTCAAGGAAGGTTTTTAAAGATAATATTACGATGAATTAAAAGTATAAATCACAAAGACATAAGGATGTATATATCCTGAGTGCAGTGCTTGCACTTGGTTTAGAGCAGACCTGCCTTTGCGGGAGTTTCCCTGTGGGTTCTAAGTGTCCTATAATTTACGGCTATCTCACAAACACTCTTTATTGTGATAGTTTGAAAGCATACTGTCATAAAAATTTCCTGCATTTACAAATAAACATTTGTGTTTAGGCTGCTTTTATTCCTGTATCTGGAGCTTTGTAAAAGCTAGTCCTGCTATGCGAAGCCATGCCCTGCACCCTTCGGACAGAATAAATGTGTGTGTATGGGGAGCACGGAAGAAAAATACCTGTTCTCTAAAGAAGATGTGCCATCTGTTTTGTCTGGTTTTGTATTCTGGATTTCTGAGGGATATTTTTTAAACTTAATTTTGTAAATTTTAGGCATTCCGTTTGGAGAAGCTTTTTCTGAGCTCTCCTTTTCTGAAGGAAGCAAGATGAATGGGAACAGTCTAAACTGCTGGCCATTCATCCTTGTGATTTTAGGGTTAAAAAAATATATTGGCCCATACTAAAAGGTCAGTATTTATCAGAAGTGGTTTGGGTAGTATCTGAGCTATTGTAACGTGTTCCTGATTAAACTTTACAAAACTGTGACAGTAGCAGTGTCAGGTGGCTCCTGGGCTTTTTTAATATTGCATTTGACAGACTTTGCCAGCTGTTAGATGCAGGAAATGATTAAAGCATCTTGGATGAGCGTAGATTAACTTTCTGATGATATCATTAGGGTGGAAATGTAATAGCTTTGAGGGAAAAAAAACCAAACAAACAACAAGGCAATGTTAGTAACGTGGAATTAAGTGGAGCACAACTTGGAGAGTAAAATAGAATGATATGGAGAAAAATGTCTAGATAGGTAAATACTTAAAATATTTGACGTTCTCACTGGGTTGGTATTTATGGAGAGCTCTGTATTATAAGGCCTGATCCTAAACACATAGGGGTAAAAAAAATAATTCCTCTCAACTTCAGTGGGGTGTGAAACAAGTCGTATATAAGCTTATGGAGTTTCCGCATTACCATCAATGACAGAGTAAATGGGGGCCATTGTTTAATAAATTGTTCCTTGCTGTCCTTACTTTGCAAAATTTCATTTATCTTGCTCTAAGCATTCTTGCTTCAAGACGTTCCATGTTATGTCCAGTCCTAAGACCTTAAATGGTTTGCAAAAGATATACTTGTAGTAATTAAAACTAAATTGAAACAATCCTACTTCTTTTCACCCTGCGGTCAGAACTCGACCCTGCTGTTTGCATCGGTGCCTTTCCACACTTCAGCTTATCTTTTATCTACTGAAATACCCAAATATTCATGCTAACCTTATCAGTGAAATATTTTAAAAACAAGGCTTCCAAATGGCTGTTGTTTCCTGTGCTGCTGCTTTACCATCGAGGGTACTGTAGTATTGAACTCAACCTCTACGGTTATCCATAGCAAAACTGGAATGCTTAAGGTCGACTGCTGTTACGAGGTTTTGGGAAATCTATTATCAGGCAGAACATTTCACACTTCAGTAAACTCCAAATTAATTACATTGATGGTACATGAATACCAAAAGAAAGTGAGTATAATTAATGCTACTTCAGCAAACATCAGAGGAAATATTAGTGATTTCCAATTGATGATAATGCTAATGTCTTATATGCAAATATTTTATTAGATGTGGTATAATGCTCTCTTGCGGTGCCAGTGTAATCTGCGAGTTTATTAATTTAAATATGTTTTTATTGGCAATTTTAAATTATATAAGCATGCAAATGTATTTCAATATAGTCTTAATTACATGCAGTTCACTAGTAAGACAGCTTAGTTGTGAGGACGGACAAATCTGAAATGAAACTGGAACACGTTATGAAGATATCTTCTAGGGTTTATAGTGCAGCATTAAGAGCTGATGCTATCTCAACACCGTCTGTAATTCAGTGAGTGACGCTTAACACGAAAATATCCCATTAATGGTATTATGCTTTCTATTGTTTACAATCTGCACCATAATGCATTCCACCCTGCCTGTTGTAGAGTACGGTAAGAGCAGCCACTGTAAAATGAGCTGCGGGCATCCAGAATGCAGTTTCTCACCCAGAAACAATGTAATAAGAAATACAATTAGATTCTCTGATTAGCAGAACACAGGGAAATTATATAAGGTGGTTTTGATTTTTTTTTTTTTTTTTTTTTTTTTTTTTGCAGATGTTAGCACTTTATAAATTTGCATTGGAATCTTATTTCAGCCACTAAAACTGACTTTCAAGCAACAGTAAGCAGGGTATAGTTAACCACTGAAGCAGAAATCTAGAGTCAATGAGTAATTATTAAGAGCTTTCCAGAATATTAGCTGTTTCAGTTGCTGCAGTGATGGAACAGTCCATTAGATATTTCTGTTTCTGGCAACTCCTGAGAATTGATTCTGATACGAAACGACGAGCCGTTTTGATCAATACTGTAATTACTCTTATTGATGGATTGTTTTACAAATGATAGTCATCATTGCAAGATGTCTGCTCAGGAGGCATCAAGACTGTCCGCTGCATGCAGTAATGCGCCACAAATATCTGATTCAAATCAACACACTATTGAGACTGGGCTGACAAGCGTGAAATTAATTGTTCCACTTCATGTAAGACCTGCATTCTTCTTTTGAGAGAGTAATTTGTTGCCGCGTGTAGCCTGGGAACAGTACAGCCTCGCTGCCATGTGTTAGGTGTGGCTTTTCTGGTCTTTGTCTCATCCCCACAAGATCAATTCTTTCACCCTTTTAAGCATAAGCAAAGGAATTCATGACTCAAGGGCTCTGACAAAATTCATAGCCTTTCAGGTTTTTGAGGAAGGAATTGCCTATCTTGGTGAGAGAAAAATAGGCTTTATGATCCAAGCTATTGAAAGGTTTTAAAATATAGGAGTAACACGGAGGCAAGAAAATCCCAAATCCTTGTATATGAAAGTATAGCAGAGTGAGATAATGTTTGGAACCTGATTTTTTTTTTTTTTTTTTCCCCATCTGAAATGTTGCATCATTTCAGTTTATTTTTCCTTAATGGATGTTTATACTGAAAATGTTATCTTCAAATTGCCTTGGTGGAAAAATAGGGGCTACATTCAGTGAAAGTATTTAGAAACATAAATATTGATGTAGTGTGCCATACCACTATGGTCTATTGATGATTGGTTGGACAAATGGATTATTAAGTAATGGAAGCTAAGTAATACAACATTTATTGGGATAATGTAGTGAGAGGTGTTAGTACATTTCACAAAATTGTACTCCCCTTAATACTTTGTGTGCTTCTACTTTCAGGAAGTTATGTTTCATCTTTAGGTTTAG
Organism: Vanellus vanellus; assembly: GCF_965231255.1. Classification (NCBI taxonomy): domain Eukaryota; kingdom Metazoa; phylum Chordata; class Aves; order Charadriiformes; family Charadriidae; genus Vanellus; species Vanellus vanellus. The sequence continues at coordinate 16,877,078 of NC_138914.1, read as the reverse complement.
TTAAAGCATGTTCATGCTAGTAAAATATTTGAACCTAAAGCTTTTCGACTATAGCCTACTCTGTTTTTGTCATTTTCTTCTTTTATATGAGCTTTTTTCTCAATGGAATGGCGAGGGTGGTTTTTTATAATCTGGCACGGTGTGCATGCACTCATGCATGTGTAAGTTTACTGCATCTTTTTAAAATCTAACAAAATAAAGTCATAACTGGGTATGAGTAAACTGGTTTGAATATGGAAAATATAGAAACAGCTGTGGAAATCACTGGCCATTTCTCAATCTACCACCCCGTCTGTCAGTGTTTATGAGGATAATGCTAAAATTTCTGTTGTGAACTGCTGGGAACAACCTTCTTGCAGAAGTGAAGAGTCCAGCACGGAGTCCCCAGTTTATTTCTGTAAATTATAAAGGTTCACATCTCTCCTGCTTGTTTGGAAAAAAAAAAATAAATAATGTACCATCCTAAAGCAACCATCAGCATAGGAGGCAGTCAGTCTTTTAAATACTGCTTATCTAGTTGACTTCCGTGGGTTTTTTGTGATGGGCTTTAAAGGGCTTTGAAGATATGCTGTGCAAAGTTTTTACTTCTGAAGTGAGTTGTTCATCATGTTTCAACATTACAACTGCATTGCTTTCTTATGGTCTTTCCAGGGAATCTTCCAGTGATGGACCACTAACAACCAGTTTTTAGTGTACCCTAAGAAGATGCACGGATGGTTTATTTTTCAAGAATATCACTTAACAGACAAACCTTTGCTTCTTGCCCAACAAAGCTCTTTGAGGACTTGAGCTGTACTCTGACAGCTTTTATCATACCGATGCCATGAGGCCTCTTCTTCCTCATCTATGGCCCGTGCCACATCTTCTACATTTGTGTCATGCCTTATGCTTTAGTGACGAGCAGTGGCATTGTAATACCTAGTGCTATTCTGATGTATTAAGTACCCAAACTATTAGGCACTGATAATCTCAGTAGTATCTATCAAGAAACATCCCAGATACTGTATCTCGCCGAACCACATCATCCAGTCTGGCCTCACCTTGTACCGTTCAGCTCTGCTCTGTCTTTCATAGGAAGTATTCACGTGTGTGTGTGTGTGTGTGTGTACCTCTGTTGCTTTTGTAGTGGCTGAGGTTAGAGTTGATGCCTGTTGGAAACCTGCAATTTGGGTTAGGCTGGGCAGGGCTGACTACTGGGAGAAAGGCAGTGGTAGACACCAGTAAGCTAGCAGCTGGTGTGCTTCTGGGAACACTGAGGGATAACTACTGAACTGAGACTGGCAGAAGTTTGCTCATGGGTGGTTTTCACACCTGGCCTCCAAACTTGGGCCTTAATGTTAGTGGAGGGACTCCTAATGAAAATAAAAGCAAAGAGTCTGTCCCTAAGCAACGAGCGGGTGATGTGGTGGTGTTGCTGAATTTTGCAGTTGTGCGTTTTTTTGTTTTAACTTAATTGTATATGCCTGAAAGTAATGACAGGGAGGAAATAATTGTAAATATTGTGTAACACTCAGGAAATCTCAATAAGAGGTAGTAATATCCAGTAGTTCTGATCCTTGTCTAAACCTGCCTTCTAGTTAACATCTCGAGCCTTTTTTTTTTTTTTTTTTTTTTTTTGCTCTGGTGCTCTAAATTAGCATTTCTCAACTATTCCCGTTAATGTTAAAGACATCTCTGTTAACAAGGATTCATTAAAGGAAATGATCCGGTGTAAAATGACTGGAAAGATGGGTGTTGCTTGTGACTGAAAATCTCTGCTTTTGCTGAAAAGGCGTTTCCCGAGTAAGTGTTTACAAAATATTGATGGAATGCTTGTCTAATGACAAAACTGGTATTTGTACTTGTTAATAGTAATTCATGCTGGAAAATAGGAAAGGAATAAAAAATAGACTGAGGATGAATAGCTGTCCCATCAAATGCGAGGTGGGATTCTGCTTGACATACACTGTGTGTAGCTACATGGCATTACATGCATTGTCTTGCTGTACATTTTAAATCCTGGTAACTAAGAAAATGCAAAGGATTTCATGCCAAATGTTGAATTTGCTGTGAAGTATAACTGAGTGAACTTTTGTTTGCAGAAGATGTTTTCTGAAAAAAAAGTTCAGAACTTCTGTTCCATGAACAGAGTTAATTTGCATCATTTCCCTGCCACTGTCTTTTGAGATTTTTAACAGAAGGGCTTCTTTAGAACGATTTTATAATACGAATATATACAATTGAATAATAATAAGTAAAGCAAATACTTGAAAGTACATTTAATTAAACTTTATTTCATATTTATTTTTAAATCCACCAAAAACTTTAAAAAGATGTGTTACGAGTGTTCATGGGCTATTTATAGAACATAATACTGCTGTGAGTGAGCCGAGAGGCACCTTCTAAGGTCTGAGGTTAGTAGTATGTATCAGCAGGTTCAGAGAATCAATTAAGAAGTGCTACACCGTGGAAAAAAGTGATTTGGTTAAATCAACTAGCCTATGTGGAAAAGAAAAATATAGTTTGAGTTCCAAAACAAAATCCAAGTGATTTATGAAAAGTTTGGCTCAAAATTTATTCTGTATTAATAGAGAGGATTTTTTTTTTTTACCTGTTTGGATTTTTGGTTGCTTTCTGCCTGAGCCAGTTTAAGTTTGTACTGCCATCTGAAATTTAAATTGCATTTCCAGAATGTAGGCATGAATCAAAACCAAATGAAGTAAAGCCCAGGGCCAGTTGTGGCTCAGATGTAGCAAATATAAAGAAACCTGTCAGGGATATTTTGCTTTGCTCTCTCTTTTTCTCCCATAGTTGTACTGCAACAGTCAGCAGGGATCTTATTCTCTCAATTACATCTTGAGACAAAACTTTTGAAATTCAATTGCTTTCTGTGTTTTGCTACACAATTTCAGGTGTATATGTCTATCAGAACTCATGCTTTTCTCCTGAAGAAGTGTACACACAAATTAATCAACTGCTGTTGTACTTCCATGAATTAAAAGAGGGGGTGGGGGTGGGTGGGAAGAAAAAACCACAACATTCCCCGAACACCTAACTTTTTGTGAAGTTAATTGTTTTTTGAGCTTTGACTGGTTGTCGTGAATGCAATTGTTATTTGCAATGAACTCGCTGAAATCTAACACTTACCTTTAATTCATCCCTAGGCTAAATACACAACAAAGCTCTTCCCTGAAGATAGATTATGCCAGGGCAACAAAAAATGTATCGGACTGTTCTCTAGGTCAGAAACTCAAAGAACTGCTACTTGCTGACTTTCCAAAATATAGCAGATACTTTATTGATCTGTCTACTTCTTAATTACCATAATCCTGTCTGCTTTGTTGCTATTATGGTACGTGACCCGTGATCGCTCAAGTTTTATTTTATCAATGGTATCAAATATAATACACCCTCAGTCACTTATAGTTCTAAGATTGTTTCTACATGTATTGATTTTTAGCTTGTTTTATTAAATTGTCAGGAGAAGAAATTCAAAAGCTTGCTTGCTTGATAAATGTCTTACAACTCTAGTTTCTCGTTGGAAAGAAGTATCAGCTACACGAAGTACAAAAAGAAAATCAAAGTACATGCTTTGACTTTAGAGATCAAAGGAGGGAGGCTTGCAGGGCAGAATAATAGGTATGTAGGATCAAGCATGCTGAAGTGTATTGTTGTTGCCCCACAGATATAGATAACAGCTATTTATCGTCAGTCTGGACAGCTTCACCTGAGACAAAAATTTGCTGGGCAGAGAACATATCCCCCCGCTTGAATTTCAAGTAATGCTTTCCATTTCGGAATGGCAGAAAGAAGTTCTCGTGTTGAAATTCTTAGAAATGCTCAATTTTGGTGGATCTTGTATTTGAACAGTGTTATACAGCTAGTTTGCTGCTTCTGGTTTTTCTTTTATATAGGGTTTTGTGCCTGTTCATTTATGTAGGAGGGTGCATCTTGTTTTTTTCCAGTATTATTTTAAAAACAAGAAAATTGTATTAGTTCACTACTAAATGTTGATATGTATTGTTTTAACAAAAACTGTCTGGGACTTTTTAAGAGTTGAAAATCAAAACAAATTTAGACATGATAAAACCAGAGCTTGCCATTTTCTGAGCCTCAACAGGCTAATCTATTTACCTCCGTACATTGGGGTGCGTTTTTTGGTTTGTTTTAGTATTGGGGTGGTTTTTTTGTTTGTTTGTTTTCTTGAAATCAGCATTAAAACTTTCATTTACTTAATGGCTGCTTGCTATGTAAAAATTCTGTTATCATTTGTAGCCAGTGCTAATGCAATTACTGTCAGGAGAACATGTATGTAAATTTTCATATCTGCCAACTGTTTGTAGGCTTAAATAGTCTGATTCCTACTTTTACTTACTAACTTCTCATATCTCTTCTATAGTGAAGGCTACGTATTTATCTGTTTAAAATATGATAATAAGGAAAATATTACATGAAACTGAAATTGAGATATGTTGTTTTATTTCTGTAATGTCAAGAGCAAATTGATGAATCAAAGAAAAAAAATGTCTCTCTGGCCGAGAGCTTTTTGAGGTGTACTTTGACTACTTCTCTCATACGGTAATGCTACATCTGAAGTCCATTTTGCACTTCGATACGCAGTGAAAATTCACTTTTCTTGTCTAGCAGACTGCCTACTCGGAGCAAGATGCTTAAGAAAAATAAAGGAAAGAAGCAGCTATAAAGAAAAATGCACAGCTGAATACTGCTGAGCGGGAAATATTTGGACAGAGGCGGTTTTGTGGCTATTGACACTGGATCTGGTGCAGTTACAAAACTTGAATGTGTTATTGATACTGAACCTAATGCTGCCTTTAAAACCAGTAATTTGTCTCCATTCCCAACAGCTGCATTTGAAGTAGCAAGTGCTCGGTATAGAACTGCTTTGATCAGATTAGCAGATTTGAGGATTATATTTTCTGTTATGTAATTGGAAAAGACTTGTTCTAAAAAACCCATACGCCTGCACGCATATATGCTAGTTTTCAGAAATTGTAGCTTCTTTCCTTATTTGTGCTTTAATCCTAGATACTATAAATGTAGGCACATATAGTGCATTGTAGGATTAAAACTTGTTAGAAAAACGTATCAAATTTCTGCTTTCATTCACTTGAGTCGACTGTCATAAATCTGTCTCACACAGGTAAAGGTTGCGCATCTGACACGGCCACAAAATACCCACTGTCAGCTGAGAATTGCCTGTCTGCCTAAAGCTTAGTGTATAAGTACAAATTACTTTTTTTTTCTTTCTCTATACTTCTATTCTCAGAGCATTTGGGGAATAAAGCTAAAGTTACTGAGTTTTGAAAAACAGACAGGCTGGAGTAATTGAACACGTTAGCGCTACAGTATCTAATGGACGTGGGTGTGCTCTGCTGGCGATAGGGCTGCCTACTCTAGGAATTTGCTTTGCTCCCTGTTTTGTTCCAGGACTTCATTTTTGGGCTGTCCGTTGAAAGCAACCAACTTCTTGTCCGCAAGATGAATTGCGGGCACTAGTTTGCTGTAGGATCCTATCCGGGAGTGCTGTATACTGTGTACGGTGCTGAGACTGAGGTCCGCAGAGGTGTCACAGCAGGCCCTGCGCGCTCAGATGTTCCCATATTCTCAAAGGCACTCCTGACATACCTTCAGCTTTATGTTAGAAAATTCCCCTTTTGCATTCCTGAGTCAGAGCTAATAGATAGTAATAACGTGTCAGGAGCAAAGGAGCCGGGAGCAGATGTAGCACAAATGCAGGAGGCACTTACCCACCTGCTGGGGCCCATGGGCTGGGCATGGACAGTCTGCCGGTGCACCGCTCCCCGCAGACTGATCCAGGGATGACGGCTTCTCACCTTCCTCTGATCCATCAAGACAGTAGGGACGTAACAGTCCTGCTACCACGAGTTCTCACCAGCAGACCTGCTTGGAGCGCTCTCAGCGCGTCCTTAGGATGCGAGACAGACCCATGCGGGTGGAACAGCTATTGAGGCGGCCACGGCTGCGCTTACGGTGAAGGGGAGCCCAGTCAGCAGCTGTGGGAGTCTGGATAGAATGAAAAAACCTCTATGCTGCAGAAGCGTCTTGAGATACATGGGGTATTTTTTCCTCCTAGTCCAGGTTACCATTGAATATTCCTGGATTCAATTGATTTGTATGTCTATAGCTGAAGGTAACGCGTATAGCCTAGTGTTCTGCTCTACCTAAGTTGAAAACTTTTAATTTTTCATCTACTCGGTATCAGCTGAAAATAATAGTGCAGCAGGTTTAGTATAGTAATGTACTTTGTAGTTTTACAAATGATCCAAAACATAGACTTCACCATTTCTCCTTTTTTGGAGTGGAAAATGTGAAGACTGTGTGATGTGGACGATTTTGCACTGGAAAGTTGAGGAAATATATAAACAAACTGTATGTGGAAATGAACCTGGTTGTTATGTTTTGAAAAGCAGCCATCATGCCTGTGCAGGAACTTGTTTCCAGCAAAAAAAAATCAGTGGCAGATTTATTGAACAGGCACGGTCGTCAAATTTTCACGGTAAAATGTAGTCACTTCTTTGGATCTGGATCAATGCTCCATATAGTAAATATAGATGAGTGTCTGTACACAGATGACTGAATTTTCAAGCTAGAATGTTATGAATCTGTATTTTCAGTGGTTTTTCAAGGAGAGGACTGGTTTGGTACACTTTAAGACCTCCAGTCCTCAAACAAAATTGCCAGTGAGAGTACTGGAGACACTGTAGGAATGGGGGCGTACAGTATCAGTTCCTGAAGAAGAACACTTTAAATAAAAGAGAAAACACTAGTGATTTGTAATTGTTGAATGAGCTCTTAAAATAGTGACAAAACTGATTTTTATGTTTTGATTAAATAGAACACAAGTGCATAATACATAATGCAGTAAGGGATTCTTAGAATGCTTTATTTTTAGGTTAATAGAAATTGATGATAGCGATCCCATCAAAGCACTGTTTAATACATCTTTAGTCTTAGCAGAAATATCAAATTGTCCTCTGGTTATAAGATATAGGATAACTGTATTTTGAAACCTCTCACCTTTTCTGTAAGCTGCAGTAAGTAAAAACTTCAGATGGGGTAAATAAAATATAAGTGTATTCATCAAATGAAAGCAATATGAAATATTCCTGTTTTCCCTCTGTGAAGTGCTATAAAGTACTATTTTGTTGCAGTACCTCTGCAGGTTTTGGGGCTTCGTGTTAGACCACTCACAGCTTTTATTTAGTTGTTGTAGTAGTATTTTGGTCTTTGTATTTTATTGCATTTATATTGTATATGTCTGATTCTTGCTGCTGCTTGAATTAGTTCCTTATATTTCATACTACTTTTACACTGTTTGGGACTATTTATTTCATGCTGTCTGCGTATGCTTTTAAATTTAAGATCTCAGTCTGACAGTTCCTACTCCTGTGAGTACTATTTGCACAAGTAGGAGCTGCGCTGGTGTCAGTTTGATCAAGTAGGTGAAAGGAGGGCTTCCAGGGATGGATCATATGCTGTATGCAAATTTCTTTCAGTTTAAAATGATTTAGAACACTTGCGTCTAATGCATTAAGCAATGAAATTCCCTCTATCTTTACAAAAAAAAAAAAAAACCAAACAAAAAACCAACAAACACCAGAAACCCACCCAAACCCTAAAAAAGATTCATCCTACCTGAGAATTTTTTTTAGGCTAATTAAATACAGTTTTTTATTATTCCTTCCCTTCTTCTCCCACTTTAGCATTACGAAATTGGGTTAATAAAGTCATGGTTTCTTTCAAACTGTTTTGATAACATGAGCTTTACCTCTGTGCCTTATTATCACAGAGGTTTTTACCTATGGGTAATAAAAAAGTTTGATCTGTTAACATTGTGGTTTATTTTGGTAGAATACATGGACCTTTTGTGCCCATTATGGTTTGTTTATTGTCATTTCCAAGAAACTGAGCATAGCTAGACATTTTGTATTTCTGAGTGGGAACATGTAGGAGAAGCAAATAGTTTGTGTAGAGTTGTCCCTATTATTTTTGGGCTAGAGAAATCTGACATACAAGGAAATTGCTTATGCCGTTAGTTTTTGTTGTTTCTCCATTGGGACAGATTGCACGCTCTGCTTTAGAAGAAAAGAAATGATGATTAATGCAAGTACATAATGGTCCATGGGTAATGAGTGCATGCTTTGTGCAAATGAAATTCGGGCTACTATAATGTATAGAATAAATAGTGACAACTATGAATTACAGACCCATAATTCCACTGAGGAGTTCTGCTGATGACATAAACTTCAAATGCAAAGCTTCGGTGGTTTGTGATGCTCCATCACTGGAGCCCAGAAGAGGAATTCATTCCAGTCCAAGCTCAATAATTCTAAATGCCTTTGACTTTCTTTCGTTGCTCAACACACGAACCTCATCTCCTTTTCCATTTTAAATATTGTCTCTCTGCATCTTCCTGTCGTATCACATTGTGAGCACTCTCACGTGGGTTCTCTTTTTCTCTTTTTCTTGCAACCTTATGGATAGGAAGAGGCATAGTTTTCATTTTCAAACTACTGCAAACTAACATCTAAGCTATAGTTGAAATTTTTTTAGTGTTGTCTTGTTTTAAATGTCCAAAGTTTGATTGCTCATCAGTCAGTTTAAATTCCTTGACATTGTGTTTGATAAAAGCTTTAGCTTGATATATGAACGGTTTTATGGAATCTAAATAGGGAATAAGTGTTTTGTGATTCTAACTGCAATTATTTGAGCCTCTTTCTTGTGGAGTTGTGCAGTTTTCAGTTAAGTAGTGGTTGGAAAATACTTTTATGCAATGCATTTCTTAAGGATTCTTTGTTGATGGGGGAAATAAAAATAGGTCATTTATATGGAAAGTTATTCTTTTTACTTTTAAGTGATATAAAGTCCTTGTGATGCTTCATGATAGTCCATGTGATGCTTCATTACCATATGCTCAAGAAGTGTATAACTGTTTTTACAAACTGGGTAACAGATTATGTGCATAAACATTTCATGGTAGATAAACGCACAAAGAATTTTTTATGTTTGTTTGAATGTATCACAGTATTTCAGAATGACAGGTATTTTGTACCCTTGCTACATAAGGAGCGTTGCTTCTTAGTCTGTGTATATCTTCCTTGCATGTGAATTATGCAAAGTAATATTTATTCCATCAGATTCAAGTTTTACTCAACATTCTGTGTTCTTTTCATTTTTTAAAAATGTACAAGCACAGAGGCCTGAAAATACAGTAATATATTAAAAAAAAAATTATTTATCTTTTGACTTTTTGTATTAGGTTTGAAGTTAGCTAGGGTTTTTTTTTAGCAATACGTGTAATAAGCCTTTGCATTTTATGCAGATAGACTATATGTGATGTAAATATTATTGCTGGGATGTTATTATTATTGACTGTTTCTATCGCTGTAGTTCCTGGGATGTTTGATGGTTTTTGGGATTGCACCGTGCAAACTGAGACCGATGCCAAATCTTCAGAACAGAAACTAATTCTCAGCTCTGGAACAGATTGTTCTTGGGGCTAGACTACTGGGGGCTTTTCACAGGTTTTGTTTTCTGCCTAATTTGCAAGACTAAGCCTAAAAGCAAGGTGAAGCTGACTATGGAAATATTATTATCCGTGTTTAGTACCTTGAGAACAGAAGCACTGAGGAATTAAGTGACTAATGCAAGGTTATGCAAAACTCTGTAGCAGTGGTGGGACCTGAGCCCAATTCTTTCCAGTCCAAGGTTAATATCTCAACCACCAGATCATTCTTTCTCTAAGAATATAGCCTTCATTATAACCCCAAATTTCACTTAGGCTAATTTTACTGCAGAGCCAAAATCATTTTGACTTAAATTTTCCATTCCGTTTTGAGTTGCTCTCAAATAACAAGGGAGTTAAAAACTGCTCCTGCAAAGCCTGTTTGAGTATTATGAAGTTGTATTTATTGGCAAAATAACTGATTTTTCAAAACATTTTTAAGCTTAAATAGTAAGACTTTATGCTGTATGTGAGACTTCCATTTGTCTGTCCCCTAATGTTATGGATAATTTTATTATTTACTGTAGTCATTGCCCGAAACTAGACAGATCATCTGTATCTCAGCAATATTTGAACTACAAAGCATAGTTTTGATATAGTTATTCTCTCTCTATATATATGTAAAATGAAAGCTAAATTCTGAATAAATTATTAATAACGTGACAGTTCAATGTGCTAAAATTTGAAAGCCTCTGTAGAGGGATAGTTGACTCGGACAATTTGTATTATAGCTCTCATTTTAAAGAATTAAAATTCTCATATACAAGACAAAATGAAGCATGAGTATACGCTGCCTGTCTAGAAGATGTTTTGGTATAGAGCTAAATGATGATTTCTTCAAATGCAACACATGAAATAAACCTGGAATAATATGGGATTTTTTTGGTAATTCAGCCCTGATAAAGGGTGACAAGCGAAGACCAGTAACTGGAAGAACAATAAATAATTCAGAGTCTAAACATGCTTACAACAATTATTGGGAAAGAAATAAAAATATTTAATAAGTCTTAGATGTTGTATACCTAATGCAAGTGTGCTGTTTTAGGAAAAAAGCTAGTTTTTTATTTACTAAAATATTTTCAAGGGAACTCAATTTTCAGATACAGCTTCAAAGATCAGCTTTGTTAAGATATCCTACTAGAGTAGAAATAAATTTAACGGTACTTTTGGATATTTATTCATTCTTATTCAGTTTGCTCTGTGATATATGCTAATACCTGGTCCTCTTAAGCTATTTCAGAAGAGCTTAAGTTCAAACATCTTCAGAAAATCTTTGTAAATGTTTTAGTGGATGAATGAATAATATATTTTAAACGTTTATACTTTCTTTCTATACAAGGGTGTTGAAGAATGATAGCAATTTCAGCATCAAACTATTCCCGTAAAACAAGTTGGATTTGTTTTACGAATGAGGAAATGAAGACACAGAAAAGTTTCAAATTAATTCCATCAGAAGACTGCTGCAGTGCCGGGAAGGCAGCCGCAGTGCTTAGATTTGTGTTGGCTTCCCAGTTGTCGTTTAGCAAGTGTTTTGTTTTGACTCTCGGTGTACTGTGCAAAAGAGAGGACCTATTAATTGTTTCTTTTTGTCCGTATATGACCCCTAAACCCACCCCCCAATCCTTAAGCCAGAAGAGAAGGGAACTGCTACCTTTTTGTGGACAATAGAAGTTCAGCTCTAAGACACATGGAATTGGATATCTTTTCTAAATGTATTAATCCTTCCATATGCTGTAAGTAGTTATATGATTTAGAAAATGGGTTAGGGAAGAATTCCAAGGAAAGCCAAAGATGACCAGCTGATTATGACCTTGACTTATTTGTTGTTATGAAATTTGTAAAATGTTTCTGCTTGTTAGTGAAATTATTATCTGGGAACAAAGACTTTTTCTGGGCAGGATTATAGCCACTGCATGCTAATTAACGGAACAAAGAGATGAGGATTACAGAAGCAATAACAGTAAAATATCTAGGAACAGTTGCATCAGGACATTATCTTCCTGTCAGCTGTGCTGCTGTGTGCTTTGGCACTTCTCCTCTTGTCATCCCACAGTAACCAGAGACTTTTACGAGGGCCTCACAGAAATACGCCTCATTCTGTCCCTGTGGCTTTTGTTTTCCAGAGAGTAATCTTACGCACTGGGTCAGCAGAACCAGATGGGGAGAAGAAAATAATCTGGTGCTGGTATTCTTAGTGGGATGTTAACGGTTCACCGAAAGTGATAGAGGATGGGTGATTTCTTTAACCACTAATTGTGAAATGAACAGTTTACAGTGAAGTGAGTCACTTCTCAAAAATACGTGGTGGTAGCTTGGATATCCTCAGTCTGTTTTGGCAGGAGATCATAACGTTTAGTCGAGGATATTTTCCCAGCTATCGGGGTCGTCAAAGAGTTCTAAATCTGGTAACTGATTGTTACTTTTTACTGGAAAGCATGAATATATGATAAAAAGTTTAGTTTGCTAGAAGCATGTTTTCCCTTCTAATACTGAGTACTGGAGATTAGAAAGAGCGTGTTTAGATACCCCGCACCTTCTTCGATTTCTGCTCTGCTGTTTTATTTAGTAATGTCACCTTGCCAGGGCTCCTAGTAGCTTTTTGTGTAGTGTGTGCTATTTCACACCTTGTGGCACCTAAGCTCTGATTTTGAGACCTTTTTAGAGTCTTCTAAAGCTATCTCCAAAACCTCTTCATTTGAAGCAAGGATATAAATGGGCTGGAGTGTGACTGGAATATTTTCATGCTTGTTCCTTGAGTTTTTTTTCAATTGCAGTATTGACAGAAAGCTGTAAAACTGACAGGAATCAGATTAACATTCTTTAATGTAAGCTGTTATTGCAAAATTATCTAATTTACTGCAATAAATGCTTCCTCTCTCTTTCTCTCTCTCTTACAAATGTATAATTTTATTTTTCTTACTTGCAAGGAGCTAATAATGAAGTGATTGGCAGTACTCTTGTGGTTTGACTTTTAATCTCCAGTTGGAACAAGAAAATTTTGAAGTATGAGTGAAAAGCAAATTGCTGATTATGAACGGTGTGGGGGTTATTGTTTGTTTTAAAGGCTGGAAAACATTCTCATTTCAACTAGGGCCCCTTTCAACGTGGGCCTGATTAGGGTGTTCATTTAGAGATGTAAGGTGGCCCTATCCATACCTTAAAGCATAAATATTGCTCGGGAATCCTTACAGGGTCTGTAGATATGAATTAGTGAAGTGTTGCGTGCAGCTTGGGCTGATCCTGCAAAAGGATGTTTTCCATTTTCAAAATCCCTTTAGATGAGTTTTGCTGTAGATGATACATAATCTGATCAGAATGGTGCTGCGTTGTTTGTACAGGGCTACATGGGGAGAAGCAACGTGCTGCTTGTCTGTTCCCAGCACCTCAGAGACTGAACACAACTGTAATAGCTCTTTTCCCTGTTTGTGGTTGGTAGCCATCAATGACATTGGGTCTGGAATGGCATTAGTGTTTCCTCACGTGCATCTTGCAGTAGTACTTGTACACCTGTAACAGTAATCTGGAAGCCGTGTTAAACTAGAAGATGTGGTGGGCAGGTCTTGCTAACTAGCCTAATCAAACTGGTTTACTTGTCCTTCTGTCATGGTTGGGGAAGAGAAGTGTCCTTCAGCTGGTGACTAGGAACCTTGGAGGTTAGTCCATCCCAGTTCCCTTGCTCTAGAAAGTGCTTAGGAAGAGGAGTCGCTTGTGGTCAAACCTCTCACCAAGAGGTTACTACGTTGGCTCGGATGCTCCTGAAATAGCAGAATGACTCGGATCAGAGGGCAAGTCTTCTGCCCAGCTCAGAGTACTTCACTAGAGGCCACTTCAGGTTTTTCTTGCCAAGTGCTTAGAGTGTTTGTAGGTGGAGTTGCTCATATGCAAAGTTTTGGGCCCTATTCCTGAAATAAAAATCCATAAGGTATCATGATCTTGAAAGCAGAGTTGTCTTAGTAAAAAAAAAAAAAAAAAAAATGGTTAAAAGGGAACTTTATTTTGAATGGATTAAAGACAACCTTTTTGATGCCTTTTTTAAAGCCACTGAATACCAATCCTTATCTTGTGACTGAAACAAAACTCTGATTTGCTTGATGATGCCCAAGGAGAACAGTTGAGTACAGAGTTGTTTTTATTGTGCCGTGAGATTTTCGATTACCAGACCCCTTCCCAAGCGTTGTACTGTAGTAGGAATACAGGCTTTTTCAGAGTTGGGAATTTCTATGCAAACATTGAAAGGTAATATAAAATAAATGACTAGCATTATCGTGAAAGGTTATGTTGTGATAGTACAAGATAGAATTCTAGTGTAAGAAGAAAATGCAGGTAGTGCAACCTATGATTAAAACGGCACTCGTGAATTGTTTTCAGTTTGCATTTAAAAAAAAAAAAAAGTAGGCGGTGTTCTTGTGAAGCCTTGAAGGTATCTTGTATCTTTCAGTAGTGGCTATTATGCATTCGGGCACCTCAGCAACAAAGAAATGACAGAGAAATGGATGGCCTGGGCTTAACTAAGTAGGTGATGGTACAGATGAGGCCTGATAAGCTTAACACTTCATCTCTGTGCTGCCACTGCAGTTTGCAAGGAGATTAGAACTGTCTGACTGTGAGGAGGGCGAGCTCCACAAATTCACTCATACATGGCAGCTCTGTAATGAGGTGATACTTCATTCCTTAAACTACTGAACTAGAACTGCACAAACAGATGTACGCCTCTGGCAGTGCTGCGCGTGCAGCACAGGCTCTGCTGTACCTCCAAATGCAAACACAGTGTCCGGTTGCCACAATTATATTTTATTGATGTAAACTGGGCTTTGCAATAATTAATTCATAATAATAAGGGACAAATTGTATTTTTTGTGAAAGGAGGAAACCTGCAAGTGGATTCGGGCTGTTTCCATCGCAGAGTAGAGTTTGACAAGAATCTAAATAATTATTTTTCTGTCGATTAACGTGACAAAATCTGGTGTTGGAGATTGAGCGTGTTCTGCCCTGGGTTATGTGCATTATGTTCTTTCCCAGCAAAACTTTAGAAAGCGCACGAGACGGAGATGCGACCCTGCGTTATGAATCTTTTGCAGAGTTGCTGGTAAACAACCACAGGCGAAGCTCGGTCTCGGAAGTTAGCTTTTTTGAGCTTGGGGACATGAGTTTAGCAAAACTACTTAAGGATGTGTTGAGAGTCAGAAAGGACCACCGGGACCCTAATTCATACATAGATAGCTTTAAGTGCTGACTTGTTGAGCCTGCTTCAATAGGAGCGCTTGTGATTTTAACTTAAGTATATGTTAATTACTCTGCTGTCTTAGAGGCTTGAATGCAGTTCATCGAGAAGGTCACTGCTTTGTGGTGAGCTGAGAGGAATTTATCAATAAGCAGTAACCTGTGATTCAGGCAGCTTTGTTTGATGTTCTGAGGTTTAGCGAAATTGTGTATTTTTATTAAGCTGTGAAATGGCAGCAGTCTGCTGATGGCAGTTTGAACATTACCATGAAGAATAGATTTTAAAAATGGAATCTTCAATTTCGATGTCTTTGTGAAAATGTACTGTTAATTGTTGCAATTTAAAGTTTACTTTGTGCAAAAATAGTACTTAAAGGAACTCAAACACAATGAATGTTAAAATTCTGTTCTTCAGAAGGCGATGGCACTCTTTAAATAAAGTCAGAGAACCAGGAGCTTTATCTTGTTTCCTCTTCCAGAGGCTTGCTGGTTTAGGGCCATTCCCGCAAAGTAATAGGACCACCAAATCTTTTCATTTCCAAAGAAAGGGTTGCCTCCATTAGATGCTGATCACTTCGACCTGGTCTCTTTTTAATTGCAAAAAAAGGCATTATTTAATTAACTAGTGGAGTTGAAACAAATAAACTAAGCCTCAACATACGCGAACATAATTTGTCAGTGCTAAAGCTTTCCGTTATGCTATAATGAGCCCTACAAGGCTTAAAACATTTCTATACGTGTATTCCCTAGTAGAGTATTTGCGTTGCAGAAATGTGATTTGAGACATCGGCCGTTTATGCTAACGAACATCCCAACTAGAATAAGGTCTTTTATTTAAGAAACAAACTTTCAAATTGTAGTACTTGAAAATACCAGCCACTATATGCACATGCTCCCGAAACACAAGCTGTTTTCTCTAGATGTGTGCAAATAATAATATTTTTAAGTGCTATAAGCATATGAACAGAAAAGATACAGTAAGGAGGTAACAGTAGGTGTTCTTTTTCTAATTAACAACTTTTATGTGATTAAAGTGTTCTTCTACCATCTTCCTCTCATGTGTGAAGGGAGCAAAAGAAAATTAATTACCATCAGCCTGAAGGAGAGCGCACTGTATTTTTTACGACTTCATAGTATTGATTTGGCTATTATTCACGGCTTCTATTCTCTGCTATGCAGATTGATGCATTTTTAATTCATAGGTACGTTATCATTAATAGTGGTTTATTGACCAAGCAAAACAAAGCTGTTGCTGGGTCCTTTCTAGTGCAAAAGCACTTTTTGCCAACAAATGCATTAGTTTATGCATTCTATTATAGGCTCTTGAGTTAGATGGTTTATTTCAATATGCTATGGTGATGACCTATCGTGATTCTATGTGTAATATGTTTTAATTTTTGGTGAGATGAACTCTGGTAACGTACTGAATTCCTAAATTACAGAAATTTTCTAGTCCTTTGAGAATTGGACAAAAGCTGAATAAGCATCTCCGTGTTTGTGTATGTCTGGTACAACTAACTGCACGCAGAAGCCTCTGTAAATAATAGAAAAAGAATGTGCCCTACACTTTAACTTGAGATAGGTTTGATTCAGATTGAATTTGGTTAAATTTGGGCAAAAGCTTTACGATTTTGCAAAACCAGCATTAAACTGATGATTTGTTGAAATGTTTCCAATCTAATCAAATACTGACATGTGAGTACACAAAAATAAATCTATCCTAGCTTGGTAGTCAACTTATTTTCTTGTTGGGTCTCTTTTTTTTTTTTTTTTTTTTGTGAGAGAAAAAAAAAGACAAGAGTGTAATACAGGCATGAGATTATACAAACCTCTCAGTAGAGGGTCTGAATCTAGTTAGTTTTTGACATACATTTTGATGAAAGCAATATTGTTAGGGAGCTATGTACACTTTAACATGTCTTGTTTTTGGTTTCAGAGGAAAATAAAGACTGAGATAGAGGCTGATATGCTTCACCTTCTCTGCAAAATTTTAAATTGCTCAGTGTGTTTATTTACTCTGCAGTGATATTTTGGAATACCTGCTTATGGTATAGCATGGGTATGATATGAATAAAGGCTATTATTCTGTAGATTATTTATCTAATTTTCATTTAAAAAAAAAAAAAGCAAGAGCTACAAACAGCTCTGGCTGTAGTTTTGATGTGTTTGTTGTTTAATGCACAGGGCTCTTTCTTAAATGGGTTTCAAGCTTCGTTTTTAGAAGTGCAAGAGAGAAAAAACTGAGGGGAAAAAACGTATTGGGAGCTAGCAGCATGCCAGTATTTCAGATGCCAGTCTAAGAATATATGCATATTATAGCGAAATTGTCCAAAGGGGAAAAGTTCTGGGCAAGTCCTGGTGTACCGGGCATTAGTTGATATCCTATTACAGTCTTTAACTGCAGTTATTAAAGAGTGGATTGAACGTGGTTTGGCAATCAAATCTTGACCTTTTTTTTTTTTTTTTTTTTTTCCCTTGTGTGTTTACCAGTTAGTTTTATGAGGTTTTGAAAGAAATCACGGTGAATATGCTACTCTGCCTAAATGTACAGAAAGTCTGCTCATTCTATACTCTTGTGAAGTTTTATAAGTGACTGAGAAACACACATGAAAGTAAAAAAGCATTAGCTTGTGTGGCAAAACCACAAATGTGTTTTCATGCTTCCAGGCAGTGCCAAGTACTATACTTTGGTTTCTAAACCTTTTTTTTTTTTTTTTTTTTTTTTTTTTTTTTTTTTCCAAATGGTTACCCTACTGAATTCTTCTTAAGACATCTGCACGCAGACCATATGCAGGTGGTCTGATTTTCAGAGATGCTGAGAACATGCTGACGTTGCTGGCTTTGATATGACTGAGGGGAATTTAGATTTGGGGGGAAAAAAAATAATCGTTTTTCATGTTCAATGATGAAATGTAGAATTGGAAGCCTAAATTTGGGTGCCTGAGTTCAGTTATTTGGCTGTTATGCTTTTTCTTGTTATTACAAGTTCACTTTGATACGTAATGTTCCGATATCTGTGTAAAACCCTAAATCAATATAAATACTTTCATCAGGTGGATAGAGAAAAGTGCAATGATGAGATAGAGCAGCAGGGATCAATGCCACATCCTTCATAGTGACAAGCAACGAAATAAAGCCCATTTGAGAGTTAATGTTGAAGATCCCGCACAATGCAAAGGGTAAAGGTTTAGAAGCATTATGCAAGCTGGTGAATGTTAGGTACAGAGAACACTGCATATGGCAAAGCCTGTGTCCCAAGGAGATGAGATGACATGTTTCTTTTACTGAGGAACAATAATCATTAGCTATTCTAAAAGAGCAGTGCCTTCAAATCTTGTCGCAAGACACGGGTATTGCTGAGTAAAGGTTTGTCTTCAGAATGCACTTTGTTTTTTGTGTCTATACTCCACTTTGTCTCTAGCTTTCTTTGTTGCTCAGTTTATTTGATTGCTCATCTAGGGGCAACCATGGAAGGTGGGGTGACAATTGTCTAGTTTTTTCTGGGATGGAAAAGAAGCATTATTTAACAAATATATACAGAAATACTGAAACCCAGAACAACAGCTGGGTGTAAGGCAGGCATAGGTCCACAGAAATAGAATAATAAAGGCGAAGAGAGAGACATACACAGTGAAGTAAGGAAGTGTAATGAGAAAAAAACACTATAAAGAAAGTCTGATTGAAAGAATTAGTTTGTGGATGTATCCTGTGACCTTACAGCACAAAGCAAGCTGTTTCAGTTGTCCTTGTTTCTAGTAACCATAAAGGCTTTCAGAGAAGACCAATGCAGTTTGGTGTACACAAGAAGATGTTGTAGTATCTCATCCCAGCTGAGAAATTGGTGAGAACAGTAAGTTGTCAGCTTCCCTACTTCTGAATCTTCAGTGACTCAGAATAACTATCCGGGATGAAAGGACTGCATTCTCACATTTCTTCAGACTTCTGTGAGGACCAGATTAGATGTACATGCCTTTAACGTACTTGCTTTCACTTGAAAATATAGTGATGGCTTTGCCTTGGACGAACGTGCCCTCTGGGTCATATTGTGATTCTGCAGATTTATACTTATGGGTTTTTTTGTTCATTGTTTAAAGCAGTTCATGTGAAATACTACAGTGAATTTTCAAGAGTATCAAGTACATCTTTATGGAAAAAGAAGCCTGCAGGGCAGTTCCCGAATGTTGCTTTTGGTTTAAATGAGGGCTTTATCTTCTCTTCTGAAACAGAAGCAAAGGTAAATATAATTACATGGGTAGCTTCTGTGAAATATATTTCCAAAGCAGTTTTTAATAGTCTTGGTTAACTGGCTCTTAAAACACTTATGCTGGCCTGTGAAGATGTTTCAGATGTTTGAAAAAATTTACAAGACCTTAATTGGCCTTTTCAACCATTTTCAATATGGCTGAGTTTGTAGTCGGGAAGGATGGTGAGCTGGCACTCTTGCACGAGTCAGAAGTCCCCTCAGCCTCTGACACTGGATGCTGGAGGCAGCAGCAAGGCAAACCTCAAACGGTTTTTGTTTCTCTGGTTAGCCCTGGCCCAAAGCAACTCTCTTAAAGGCAAAGACGCGAGGGCATTCCTGACCTCCGTTCGACTGCTTAGAATTAGATCTCCTAACTAGATTATTTGGATCACCCATTTTTGGTGGTGATTATTTAGGTGGAGGCTTACTAACTTCTTCAAGTACAAATTGAAATACTGAATTAGTCTTAGAGAGCAAACATTTGAAACTCTTGGAGTGTGTTTCCGTATCTTTTTATTTATTAGAGTATTATAATTTACGCATCACCAATATGACTGCAGCTTTTAAATTTATTTGTGATGAGAAATACATTCTGTATTTTGGAGGTTCTATAGAGCTTGTATCTTTCCACACTAGCTCAGCTGTTTTATCCAGATATATATTCAAGACACTTCCCATTACTGCTGTTTACGTGCTATACCTGTACATATCTAGTTGTGCGAAGGTTTGAGGATGTATCTTGTGTGGATGTGCTTCACAGACATGGCAGAGGAATATTGCTACATCAGGAATTGGGTTGGTTTGGTTTTGATTACCATTCGGCTTAATGCTTTCATTGATGTGGTTTTTAGCCCTTGCATGTAGCAATGAGGTAAAAATGGGTCAGAAGTATCTTTGTAAAGATTAAATATACTGGGAGTATAGCGCCCTTGCATTGACTGTAAGATACTTACGTTGGGTATAAATTATTTTACAAGGAAAGCAGTAACTATCTTTAAGTCTGCAGGTGATAACACATTTCCCAGGGTAGCTGATCTTTGGCTATAATATACCAGGTACAGCTTTGAGTAGCTAATCATAGTAATATCATATGCCACCAATATTTCAATATTTTGCATTTCAAAGTGTATTTTATGAAGCAGCTGAATGAGAGTTGGAGAGAGCAGGAGTTCCTGAGACACCAGTGTGTGGCAAGAGTCAAATGTGACAGGCTAATGTAGAGCTCCTCGGAGTCGTTTGATGAAGTGAATAAAAATTTCTCTGCAGAAAAGGAGTGTGCCGTCACACTGGTCACTGCTGATGGATTTCATCCACACAAAGAGGTTCAGTAAAGGTTAATAGGAGTGTGTAATGTGGTGTAACACAAACTACCAATTATCAAGGAGTTCTCTAATGTCAAGGTGAGGAGAAATATGCCGTTGTGACTCATCTTTCCATACAGATCAACCTGAACTTAACAGAGTTATCTGTGGTCTATTGGGCAGGGCATTGGAAGAGTAACCAAGAGAGCTTGTTCTCTTTGTAGTTATGAACTGTTGTGTGACATTGGGCATGTCACTGAATTTATCTATATCTCAATATCCTCATGTACAGAATGGAGATTATCATAGAGACTCCTTTTATAAAGTCTCCAGAGCTCTGTCAATGAAAAATTCTATACCAACTCTGAAATAAAATAGTTTTGTTTATAAATGTTCACCAGCCATCAACAACAAAATAAAATCAACTCTTAATATTGCTCATTTTGTGAAAGCCTTTAAAGTTGCTCCACTGAATGTATTTTAGACTAAGGACCAGATCATAACAGCATAATGGTGGCACTCTAGTTTAAAAAAAAAAACAAAAAACAAACACATCACCATAGGGTCAATGTGAATAATGGGGAAATACAAAATCTTTTACTAAGGAGAGATTCACAGATGAGTCTATCAGAGGAGTGCACCATCTGTATTTGGTATCTCTGCCGTGGTAGTGCCATCTGAGTACCCTTCTGCTCAGTAGAAAAGCTCGGTCTCCCACTCACATGCACATGTAATTCTGGAGGCTGCTTTTTATTCGGCTTCAAATTCAGGTTTATTCCAACAGTGCGTATATAATTAGCGGCCCCTCACTTCTGATGAAGCATTTGGAGGCTGTGTATTTTTAAGTCTTCTGCTGGGAATTACTCTGCCACCTTTCGCGTGCAGAAGGGCTGGGTGCTAGTGTGGTAGAGCAGCAGAGGAGCTCAAGCCACATAAGATTTGAACGTTCACAGTTTGTGTCCCATCAATTTGAACATGGATATTGTTTTAAAATAATACTGTCTCATAAAATGCTGTGATAGATTTTCCACATCAAGAGCATTTTATATTCTTAGTTTTGATTCAGAAGCTCAGAGCCGTATGTTGGTAATAGTGGAAAGCCTCGCCCTGTGCATAGTTCCTTTAATTTCAAAAGAAGCGTTAATGGTGTAAGGCAGCACCTAAATGCGACTGTACTGTCAGTTTGCTCCACATAAATTTTATGTTCGGGGCTTACAATTTAAAAAAAACCCCAAACCCTACAAAGGGTGAAAAGGAGCAGGTGTTTTTAAAGCATCCCGAATAAGTGCCATTTGTTTTAAATTTTGTGCAGCGGTGTTAATAATATATAAATAAAAAACCCTATTATACAATGAGAAGAGCATTGAAAAATGAATGTAAGCTTTATTTTTAGATTGCAATTAGGAATAATTAGTGAAAGAAAAAACATTTTTAATTGATGCCTAAAAGGTAGTATAGTATCAATGTTCTGATCCCTATGCTCTAGAAGAACTTGACCTAAAATTCCAAAGTTACTTTGGGTAGCAAAGTCAACATTGGTGAAAAAAATCCATGGGTTTAGGGGTTAAGAACTGACTGAGACACAACTGTTTAAGACTGACGTAGTTTTAGACTCTGTAACTAAAGAAACCCCATTAAGAGCTGCAGCTTGTATTAGCTGTAAGCTTTTTGCAGCCTTGCAGACTTACTCATTCATTACATTTGATTGTCAGGACATCTTAAATATAGAACTGAAATATTTCCAATGTGTCAATGAACTCGCGTGGCGGTTCAAACCGGCACTTCTGCGCCTGAGGGAGTCACTGTTAGGACTTACGTGGCAGTGTCTGAAGCAAGTTTAAACACTGCAAGCAATGCCTAGCTCAGCCTTTCTACTGGGTGGTAGATATTAATTGAAATCAAAAGTTGGTGATTTAATCAAAAGTGTGTGTTTCAGTAATCTCGTTTGATGTTGCACTTGAACATCTGAAAGTGGTGCTTTGCTCTGGGTTTGGGGGGATTTTTTCTTTTTCTTTTTCTTTTGCAAATGGCATGGAGTAAACATACTTTTATTTAATCAAAACAATGGATAGATTGAATAGATAATTCATCTTTCATTTGCGTGCTGTTCTACTTTTTTATTATAAACCAAAAATTGTAAACATATATGTATATTTAACATGTACATGACAAAAACACTCCCAAATAGCAACATTTGTAAAGTATGTAGAACTATGAAAACTATAGCTATGAATACACCTCAGAGGCATATATCAGTTCTTAATATGCAACACAAACTGACAAATTACTTTTAAAGGATTATTATAATATTCCTGTTGAATAAATACATCTCTTTCATCTGGATGGTAACAATGTTTACTGGCTCTGAAAATCCCGGGAAATGAGAAGAACATAAATGGTTATATTGTTCTGCACGTGTATAAAGCACCCACAGACTTGTTGAAAGACGTGAGAAAGACCATTTACACACTGGTAAGTAATTTGAAATATTTTTATATACAACGTAAAGGCAACTATCTTGATTTTGATAAGAGTTGGTAGAAGTAGGTGCAAATACAAACAGGAACACAAAGATCATGCTTCTCTTTGGAGAAAAAAAGAGTAAAAATTCAAACTGTGGCTGACATGGCATCTTTCTGAAGCTGTCCTTCTTCAAGAGGCTATTTCTTTCCCTGCCTTGGTCACTCAAACTGAGTGGGTTTTGGCATTGGTGGTTTTGTTTGTTTTTAATTTTTTTTGTGTGTGGTGTTGGGTTTTTTTACCCTCTTTGTTGTTGCTGGTTGTGTTTGGTGATTTTTTTTTTTTTTTTTTTTTCTTTTGTGTCTGTGTGTTGATGTTTCAGTGCCAAATACTTGGATTGCATTAAGTCCTTCAGACCTGAGGGTTTTTTATAGATTGCTTTCTGGTATGTTATTTCTTGATGATCAGTTACCATGCAAGAAAAAAACCCACCCGTGCCTAAATCCATGAAGAGCATTAAAACTTCTGACGTTGAAGTACTGTCTGTCTTTCCCTGGTGCTTATGTGAAATGATCTGGCAAAACAGATAGTGAAGAAATAATGTGTTTTTGTGTGCTTTCTCAAATGATAAATGTTCTTGTCTTCTTACCAAATGCTGATTTTTGCAAGCAGAAGGAATCAGCATTTCAAGTATTTTTTTTTTTTTTTTTATAATGCAGCAAATCAGAATTTCTATCTGGTTGATCTTCTAGACAATTGGAAATCCACTTATCTAAAGAAATATCCAGCTGTGCCTAACTTTTCACACCCTTTTGTTATGCAAGTGAATTATTTATAGCAAAATTAAGGCTGTTTTCTCTCATTTTGGTAACAGTACAAATGTATTACTGGGTATGTTACAAATGTTGATGATAATTTTTCAGTATCTCTTACTGGAATAAAATTATAGAATATTGGGGGGAAAAAAAAGCAAGGGGGTGTGTGTGTTTGGTTTTTTTTTTTTTTTTTAAACAAGCCAGAAAACCAAACCAAAAGACCTTTATCCCCAACTTCGTATTTTTCACAATGGAGGGAAATGGCTATATTTAAGGCATCTCTTGGAAGAGCCCTTTGGAGTAGCAGTACTGCAAGGTAGTTTGCAAGGCTGGAATATAAAGGCTAGCCTGGCCCAGAAGTTAGGGTTTTTTCACCACTGTCTGTGACAGCGTTTTGCCTGATTGCAACCCTAGCGGCACACTGCTGTTTTCTCAAGATTACATTAAAAGAAAAGAAATAATTTCCTTTAAGAACTATTTCAAATTTATTCTGAAGGAACTATGCTATGTCTTCACTGTTTTAGCTAATTTATTTAAATTAAAAACCAATTTGATATGTAAAATCTGGTGGTGGGGAAATGATGAGAGCCTGAAGGTCAGACAGCCTCTGCAGTGAAAGGAAGACAATCCGTTATTAATGACGTCCTTTGTTACAGTTTTACCGTGTCTTTGTTTTTTCACTATCTGCTGTGATTCAGGTTTCTTGCATTGATAACCATTATAAAATCAACCGCTTTCTAGATTGAATCTAAATTCCCAGCTTCATGCACATGGAGTACTGAGAGGAAGTGCATAGACACGCACAGATTAATCTGGCACCTCTTCCCTCCAGACACAATCACTGGAGCACAAGGATACTAAAAACAGCTGGTGTTTTTTCCAACCACATAATTTCTCCTGTTTTGGAACCTTCCACTAATGGCTGAAAAAATAATAGAAGTATTTTTATGGCAATGAAATACAGAATGTAAAATACATATTATGTAAACCACTTATTATGTAAACCTCCTGGTTGCCAAGGTCTTGCAGATCAAGTAAATACTCCTCGTTTGTTGCAAATGGTTTTGAAGATTTCCAACAATTGACTGGATGCGCACCGTGCCAGATGTGCGGTCTTTTCAAATAGAACTTAAAGAAGATCTTCTGTCTCCTCCAATTTTTTTTTTTTATGTTGGAACTTTGGCATTTAAATTAGGAAAAAATGAATTTATGTATTATGAACGAGCATAATTATAAAATCATAACTTATCAGTTAAATCATTCCCATCTATTTTGAGTGCAAGTTATTATTAATTTTCAAAAGCACCAGTTACTCAAAACTGAGAAGGGTGACTCTTTAATATGTTCTCACGATAGCCTAATAGACTATATGGTATGATTCTCTGTGCCTAGAAAATTTGGCAACTTCAACCGTGCCATTCAGTTTTCAGACAAACACAGTGAATAATCTCCTGATTTTCTTCACCTGATGGCAAAGCTTAAATCAATAACTCTGATGACCTGAAAACAGTCTCTTGAAGTGACGCATTTTAGAATACTTTCTAAGAACTCAAAGGTCAAGTCTGAAGGAAACCATTTTTATCAGAACTTGATATGTTGAACATGATCTGTGCAGCTTGAAATAAGTGATTCAAATTTGTGCTTGATCTGTTGACATAATAAATGCGATAGTTATTCATGACGCTGCATTTTGTTTCATTTGTTTTAAAGTCTTCAAAGCTTTGAATCTTATGGGATGTGTACAGACTTTGACATCATTAATTAACTGGGAATGTTTTCGATTTACTTTTAATTTACTACATTTTATCACAGTATTTGTTACAATAACATTTATCTCTGTCTACTGTGTTCTTGTATTTTCTCCAGTAAATAAATAAATAAAAAAATCTATTTTAGACAAATAACTGTGCTATCCTAAATTTCTTTTTTCAGATTGCAGAGTAGTGACTTTAGTAATGGCATAGATGGACTTGCAGAGTTGAAATCGGAACTCTGCTTATGGCATTTAAATGCAGACCAAGAAGAGGAAAAAACAAATCTTCCCTCCTGCCTCCAGGGAGAAAAATGCAGGTGGTCTGCTTGAGGTTTTTTAGATTACTTGGACTAATATTAGAATCTCAGCTAGACTAGAGCCTCATAACTGGAAATAGTGTGGAAAAAGCTGAAATTATTACTGAAATGGGAAAACAACAGAATATAAAAAGTCTCGTGTCCTACATATTTACTGGCAACTTTGTATATTTTAACCTTCTTATGACATTGTCTGCAAATGATGTTTTATCAAATATTATTTGCCTGTCAAAACATCCACACGAGTTTTTTTACAGAGAAGTATAAAGATTAAAGCAAGTCCAAAGTGTCACTTTGCCTGAAAATTAGTTTTGTCAGGAGAAATGGGTACAATATGCATAAGCATTCTCTTACAATAGAGTCCGTCCTTCCATCACCAGCCAGGATGTGACCGGTCCCGACTTATTCACTGTTTTGATCATTTTAGTGTATGTCGAGCTGCTTTGAGCCCCTGGTTTTCATGCTGTTATTCTTTCTTCTCTCTCTGGAGTTACATAAGGTTTGGAGATAACTGTAATTCTATAGGCAACTTTTATTGATAAATCTTTTTAATAATACCAGCTCATTTTATTGACTAAAGTATTGTGCTGTGGGTTGCACTAAGAGTCTGCTATAGAGGTTTGGAAGATATTTTTTGTGCGTAGGACCAAAGCTGGCAGAAGCCAGGTATGCTTTTCAGTATCCTGGAGGTACAATTATGTGAATAGGTGAGGGCTTTGGTAACAGGAAATGGTGAGTTCATCACAACTCATCATTGATAAATAAATAGATAAATGCTTATCTATTTTTTTGTTTGATAAACAGAGAGGAGCAAATGCTAATTAAACTGAAATCCATCACTTCTTAGAGTACAGGCTACAGTGGAATGATATGGGAAAGGGGAATATTCTCAGTACTAAAAGATTGACGCCACAGGATATTATGCTTTTTTTTTTTGTCTATTGTATTCTTACAAACTTCATTGTAAACACTAAGAATGAAAAAAATGTAGAAAATAGAGGATAAAACCTGTTTTGAATATATTTTTAGCGCTTAGTCGGTCTGTTATTCACGTTTTGAAAAGAGACCATAAGCTAATGCTCATCCATGTTGTATAAAGGATACTTTCAGGCGTGCTTTCAGATAAAGACTCATGTTTATGCGGTTTATTTAGGGTTTTCTTTGCATGGGAAGTTAAGAATGTCTAGATAAGCTTGTAGTATAAGCATTTATAATGTAAGTATTGTATAAAGCTTGTGAAATAGACAGCTACAAGTTGAGCTGAGGAGGAGGATTCTAGGTTGCTAAGGCGCCGTGGATTGCCAAGCACATCACCGGTATTAAATGATTTTTGGATGGGATCTGAGGATTTTTTTTACTACTTTTTTTGGCTGTTGTTCAGTTGCGGGGAGGGGTAATTTAAGCGTTGTGAAGGGGAATTACCGTTTTTCCTACAGTGTGTGAGATAAATATTTCTATTATATTTTCTTAACGGAGTTCTGCTTCGAGCCCAGTTGTTCTGTCTCTGTGACAGCATCTCGGCACAAAGCAGCCTCCCGTCACACAAATAAACATCAAATAAATGAAGAATGTCAGC
Organism: Vanellus vanellus; assembly: GCF_965231255.1. Classification (NCBI taxonomy): domain Eukaryota; kingdom Metazoa; phylum Chordata; class Aves; order Charadriiformes; family Charadriidae; genus Vanellus; species Vanellus vanellus. Next base: position 16,849,867 of record NC_138914.1, on the reverse strand, counting down.
AAAAGTGTAATATGAAACTCATAATTAGTTGTCAAAATTTCAGCTAGTTCACCATGAAGAACTTTTCCCTAATTCTTTTTTTTGGTTTTTTTTTTTGTTCTTCCAGAAATACAAAGAATATGAGAAGGATGTTGCAATAGAAGAAATTGATGGCCTTCAGCTTGTGAAAAAGTTAGCAAAGAATATGGAAGAAATGTTTCATAAAAAGTCTGAAGCTGTACGGGTAAGCAGCAGATCAATCTGCTATTTCATTCTATGATGTAAACCTAAGTGTTATAATTTAGGCTCTGCTCTGAAGGCTGTACCTAGCGATTGAAGGTGCTAAAGTGGAAATGCTGAAGCGTTCAGAGGTATTTCAGGATCAGTATTCAAGAAAAAGGATATAAATAATTTATATAATCAATAAATAAATTCAAGAGAGTGTAACTAGGTTTGGACTACCGTTTTCACATATGAGTTTGTAAGATATCACTTGTATTCAGTAAAACATAACTACGTATATTTGTGCATTAAAATGTTAGATTTCAAAACGTAAAACCAAAACTACTTAATTTCACTGCTCGCTATTATAAAATAGTATTGCAGGGAGGGTATCTTCTGAGTTCAGTAACTGTCCTTTTGTTCAAAGCTAGAAGATGATGCAGTTGCCTCAAATAGGACTAAATCCAAAATTCCTCTAATTGTGGTAAAGTACTAAAGTACTCTAAAGACAATTTATTAGTGATCATCAAGTAGCCACACTGAGCCTTCTGTACGTCTGCAGGTTTGGGTTTTCTTTTAAAAAATCTCTGTTTCCAATCCTTCTATTGTAGTAGCTTTGGCATCCTATTAGGTTAGATTTACCATAAAAAAAGAAAAAGTTCCAACTTCTGTGTTTTCTGCATTGAATAGGAGTTCATTGTAAGATGCGTGTCCTAAAGAATAACAGGTCGTCCTGCTGTAGCTTTTATTTTGCATTATTCTTTGCTAGAAATTTAGGTGCCTGCCTGTAACAGTAGTTCCTGTTACATCACCTATATCAACAGACTAGCAGGACGTGATGGTGAGTCTGTTTACCACCAGCTACTCTATTTCAGCCAGATTTGTCCGCTCAATTGCGTTTGAAGTTCTTTGTGTCTCAACAGCGGAGCTTAAGGCATCACCCAAGGAGAGGGATTCCATTTGTGTAACTGTACAGACAATTTTGCCTTTTATTTTTTGTTATGGGGCAAAAGGGAGGAAGAAATTTGGCTGTGTCTTAGAGGCTGAATTTTCTGGGCTGGCAGCAAAGTAAAACATATTTCAGCTTGCAAACTGAGCACACTTGGCAGGGAAGCGGAGAAAGACAATAAACATGGAACCCCGCAATGCTATTTTTACAGTCTGTTTTCTCAGAGAAAAACTGCACTTTCAGATGTGTGCAACAGCTTCAAGAAGCCTGCAGAATATTGACTCTGGGGGAGGTGGATTTCCTTGTTCCTTTGCAGAGAAAACTGCTGCCCTGAGATCATAACAATGTGAAAAACCCATTCTCGGAGCAGCACTTGTTTAGAGCGAGGAGTGCCCGGCAAGCCGCACGCAAGGAAAGCAAAGCTCTGTTCTATCAGTGTGGAGTGCTCTTGGGGAAGAGCAGTTTGTCTCTCAATTAGAGCTTTGTAGTGAATGTTTTCTAATGTTTGTGGGTGTTTAGAACTGGTTTGGTCTCTTCATACAGATGGCGTTTTTGCCTAAGGTGGAAAAACATATAGCCCCAGTATAGGCCACTGTGCTCTGAGTGAAAATAAGCCCCAATTCTGTGAAGCTTAACTATGCGTAGAGTATTGCGTGAAGGGGTTTTGGTGCTGGAAAAAAATGACTGAAATCAAGAGCCTTCTTTGGAAGGTTTCCATCTTTGGAAAGGAAGCTAGAAGCTTGTTTTGGACAGGGTCGCTTGTTTTAAAAAATGATCTGTTTAGTGTACCTTTCAAGAAAGTTATTCTTTTTTGCATAATCGCATAATGTGGTTGCTAGATATGCACTGAGTGGCCTTTTATGTTCTGGTAACCACAAAATCCTTTGGTACAGTGCAGGTTTTGCACGAGTTCCATCTTTGGTGCATCACAGCCACTTTTCTCCTCACCTCTGGAGAGGTGAGCTAGGAGTTACAAAGCTCATATGGACGTAAGACTACTGCTCCACGCTGGGACAAAGTAATACTGCATCACCTTGCCTCAAAAGTAATAGAATTTTGACATAAGCTTTCATGGAGAAACTTGTACGAAGAGCACTGAAACCTAGAATTCAGAGTAATATTTTTAGATTTTTAGATATGCTGGTGGCAATATTGGGGTAAGTACTAAATGAAGAGTACCTTACAAAATATCTCTCAGCCCTGGAAATAACAGGTTGACCATTGCAAGGGTTCAAATTCAAGCGCTCAGAAAATGTTCCAATGTTACCCCAAATTGTTACCCTACGCTGCTCCTTGAATTAGCTTCAAGTAGACATCAAAATCCATGGTTGAATTTAAAATAGTTTTTCGATAAAACATTTTGATCAGCATACATTTTTCAGTTTCTTGCAGATGTAGCAATCTGTGACAACTACTCAGAAAGCCATAGTATATAAAATATTTAATTTGTAGAAAAGGCCAAGAAGAAAGACCCGGAAGTATAGAAATAGGGAAGGCCTTCAGGTTTTTTGTTTTGCTTTGTGCTTTCAAACACATTAACTTGTTCAAAGCTACTAATCACATCTGAACTCTCTTCTCCCTCCTCCCCCTTCATAGTCTGGTTGAATTTTTATCTTTTCTGTCTCATCACTTTTCATAGTGATTAGTTGGTTCAGTGTGATTTTTATCATATTCATCCCCTGTTTGAATTACCCTTCAGTATGCAATTATCCTATCACAGAATGTCCTATTTTTGTGCTGTCAGATACATAAAATAAATGGAAAACTGAAAGTGCTAAACCAATTATATAACCTTTTGTCATCTACTTACTGATGGAAGACCCTGCGAGCAGTTCCCCCCCCCCCGGCCCCAGTGTTCGCTCTTTACCTTAGATTTCTGTCAGTTCAGGATATTCCTTTTAACCATTTCCTTCCCAATAGTGCCCTATAGTGATCGAATTTCAGAGAGACAACTTCAGGTTTTATTTTGAAATATTTGTGACATGATTTAAGTTAAACCCACTGAAGTGTAGTTTTGATTCAATGTCGCTGATGCTTTGTACCTAGCTGTGACAAACGTAGATGTATCCATTTACCTTTAAGACTGTGGCATTCGACTTGGGAACAACCTTACTGCCCATAAGGGGGGATAAGAGAAATGGTTCCTGTGGTGCTCAGCAGTGGGTTTAATTTTACAGCCAAACCCAAATAATCCCTTTGAGAGCCTCGTGTAGTCTGCTGTCACTTGTGGTATTGCTTCAGTTGCTTTTCCTGGACTTTTAGTGATTTCATTCATAGGAAATGTGCTTGATCAGTCTAAAGTTAGCTGTGATTATTTTTTTTCATTACTTTTTAGAAGATTTTCTGATATTTTAGTGACTCCATTCATTTGAAACTGAAGAGGATAGTGCACGATAACATAATGCTCAGGAACTAATGACTGCTGCAACAAACCTGATAGCAAAAAAGTGGTGGTGGAATTAAAACTTACTTGTTTGGTGCTTTTACCTTTCCTCGTTAATGGTGTAATAGGGAAAATAGAGGGAAGTTAAAAAGATAACAAAAAGAAAGACAAGTTATTGGAGAATATTCAAAAAGCTATTATTAAAACTTAAACTATGCAGTTAAATTTCTATCTTCATTAGTGTTTCTTTGCAAGTAAGAGAATCCTGTAAAAATGATTGTTGATTTACTTGTAAGATGGCAAATGCAGTGTTAAGGATTATTTTTCTGTAAGGCAACTACCATTGCTGCAACGGAAAATGCAAATAAAAGATATTTCTTTTTATTAACTTTTCCTGCTGTAGCTACTCGGTGTTCATTGTGAAGCTGATTCTCATTATAACTGTACTGTGAAAAGTAATTGCTGTTGTACAGTAATTCAATTTCCGTGCATTCATGCATCAGTAAGCCAGTGGGGTTTATCTAGAGAAACCCGGGACTTTAAAGCTTTTTATCATGAAATTCCACATGCAGACAAACGTTCTTCCAACGAGTAGAATATCAACATTTGCATTTAACAAAGAGTTGCAATGAAGAGAAATGGATTTTTTCTTTTTTTTCCCCACCAATGATTTTTACACCAGTCTTCAAACTGCTTTCATATGCTATTAGGATGATATTCATATAATCACAGAATACCAGATTGGAAGGGACCTCAGGGATCGTCTGATTCAACCTTTCTTGGCAAAAGCACCGTCTAGACAAGATGGCCCAGCACCTTGTCCAGCTGAATCTTAAAAGTGTCCAATGTTGGGTAATCAACCACTTCACCGAGGAGATTATTCCACTGGCTGATTGTTCTCCTTGGAGACAAGAGGAGAATTTTTCACAATCGGAATCTTCCCTGGAGTAACTGGTTGGTACCCATTACCCCTTGTCTTTTCCATGTAAAAAGGGAGTCTCCATCTTCTTTGTAGCCACCCTTTAAATACTGGAACATGGTGATAAGGTTTCCCCTAAGGCTTCTTTTCTTAAGGCTGAACAAACCCGATTGATTCAGCCTTTCCTGACATGGCAGGCTTCCCAGTCCTTTGATCATCTTTGTGGCGCTGCTCTGGACCCTCTCCAGCCTGTCCGCATCTTTTTTGCATAGCGGGAACCAAAACTGAACACAGTATTCCAGGTGTGGCCCAACAAGCGCTGAGTAGAGTGGGATAATGACTTCTTTGTCTCTGCTGGTGATGCCTTTGTAGATGCAACCCAGCATCCTATTGGCTTTCTTTGCCACAGCAGCACGTTGTTCACTCAGATTGAGCTTGTCCGCCAGGACCCCCAGGTCACTTTCCACAGAGCTGCTCCCCAACCAGGTAGATCCCAGCCTGTGCTGCACTCCTGGATTATGTTTTTTCCGGGTGCAAGACCTTACACTTCTTGTTGAACTTCATAAGGTTCTGGTTAGCCCATTCTTCCAGCCTATGCAGGTCTTCCTGCAGGGTGCCTCCCCCTTCCGAAGTGTCCACTTCCCCACTCAGTTTGGTGCTGTCAGTACACTTCCTCAGGGTACGCTTGATTCCATCATCCAGATAACTGCTGAAGATATTAAACAGTGTTAGGCCCAGTATCAATCCCTGGGGGATCCCCACTTGTGACAGGTTGCCAGTTTGAAAAGGAGCTATTTACTACCACCCTTTGGGTGCAGCCTGTCAGCCAGTTCCCACCCACCGCACAGACCACTTGTCTGGGCTGTAATGCATCAGTTTCTCTAGGAGGGGGCTGTGGGGAGCTGTGTCAAAAGCCTTGGAGAAATCCAGGTAGACAATGTCTGCCACTTGCCCCTCATCAACCGAGCAGGTCGCTTTGTTGTAGAAGGTGATCAGGTTTGTCAAGCACAATTTTCCCTTGGTGAAGCCGTGCTGGCTTTTCCCAATCACGTGCTTCATTTGACTTATAATAGCCCCCAGGAGGATTCGTTTGGTAACTTTCTTGGGGATTGAAGTACAACTGATGGGCCAAGAATTTCCTGGATCCTCCTTTAAGCCCTTCTTGTAGATGGGACTGACATTAGCTTTCTTCTAGTCTTCTGAGGTGTCCCCTGATCTCCATGACTTCTCAAAGATTATGGAGAGCGGCCTTGCGATGACAGCAGCCTTTACACCCTTGGGTGGATATTGTCGGGGCCCATCGATTTGCAGCGGTCAAGCTCTTGTAATAGTTCACATACCAACCCTTCCTTCACTGGCAGTGGGTCTGTGTTTGTGTCAACCTGGATTGCTGTTCCCAAGGCCTGGGGCCCAACAGTGCTGAGTGTTGAGAACCTCTGTGTTTTCAGCGCTGTCAGTGACTAATTCACCTCTCCAGTTTAACAGTGGGCCAATATTTTCCTTCTGTTTCTCCTTGTTTTATATGTACCTGAAGAATCCTTTCTTGTAGTTTTTGACATCTCTGGCCAGTTTAAATTTTAGCTGAGCCTTTGCTTTTCTAACTGCATCTCTGCACACCCTGGCAATGCCTTTGTAGTTCTCAACAGGTATTTGTCAGCTTTTCCATCACTGGTACTCTTCTCTTCTGGTTTTGAGCAGACTCAGAAGCTTGTAGTTAAGTTAAGGTGGTGTCTTGCTCTGCCTGCTTCCCTTACATTTAAGCGGGATGAACTGGTTTTGTGCTTCCAGGAGAGCATTCTTGAAAAACTCCCAGTGCTCGCTAGCTCCTTTATCCTCTATGGAAGCTTCCCATGGAATCCCTCCCAGCTGAGCTCTGAGCAAGCTGAAGTTTGCTCTTCTAAAATCTAAAACCTTTGTACTAACTTTCAGCGTTCTCAGCGGGATCCCAGACTCCACAATATTGTGATCAGTGCAGCCAAGGCTATCACTAACCGAGATATTACAAAGCAGGTTTTCTTGGTCTGTGAGTAGCAAGTCCAGCAGTGACTTGTTCCTCGTTGGCACATCTAACATTTGTATGTTACACGTTCCAGGAACTTGATGGATGACATGTGAGCTGCTGTATTGTCCTTTGAACAAACATCTGGGTAGTTGAATTCACCCATAAGAACTGGGTTCTGTTGACCCAAAGCTTGCTTAAGTGACCCACATAATGCTTTGTTGGCTTTTTTGTCTTGGCTGGGAGGTTGCTAGCAGGTGCCTACTGTAAAGATCCCCTTAGAGACGACCCCTCTGATCTTGACCCAGAGGCATTCGATAGGGCTTCCATAATAACTGTAGTTGTCTTCCATATGTTCAAGGTTGTCCCTAACATAGAGCACGACTTCTCCTCTTCCCTGCATCTTGTTTATGCACAGTTAAAAAAGTGTGACGTCTGTGTTTGAAATGTTTGTGTTTATTCATATACATGCCTATGTTTGTACATTTTAGTATGTGGATGCATACACATATGGGTACGTGTCTTTACTCACACACGTATTGAGCTTTACAGATGTAATATCAACAGATGCAATTTACTATTGTTTTTTGCATATATGTGTACATATATATGTAAGCAAAGTATTGAACAACATGTGCTACATCCACGTATTTCCAAGCAAATACTGGTAAATTGGTGTCCTGATCAATACATTCATTTTTATTTGAAATAAATAAAGTGATATGTTGGTGAGTGCGAAATGAACTTGTTCGGATAGACACAGATATCGTGGCAGGTAATCCAAAGCTGAGAGTCAAAAGTCCTAAACAGAGGAAGTTTCTTTCGCCATAGGAATACTTTGAAGTGTTCCGAATAGACTTATTTAAGAAAGCTCAGTAAAGAATTCATACTAAATATTGTAGTCAATGAATGTAGCTTTTAGTTACAAACAAGTACTTTACTGTTTTCTTGGATGTATTCGGCATTTAACTAATTTTTGGTGTGCAACTTAATGGTTAGCTCTTCCCCATTTGATCAGCCATATTGGTACAGAAGCTAGTTTTTGCCCTCTGGTTGGTTAAGGTTGGCATTTAGAACTGGGTTTTGAAAGAAGACGCTTTAGTAGGCTGATTTCTTACCCGCTGTTACCTACTGGAATGGAAAAGTATTTATTTCAGTCACTCACTTTAAGATTGCTACTTCCAGTTAATGTTACTGAACTCATACAAAAGTGTAATCACAGCAAACAAACTAAATAAAACTCAAGTTTTAGAAAGGTGTAATTATTTCATGTGTTCTCAGTGATAAGGAAGTTTTTATATAATCTTTTGGTAGCTGCTTCTTAGAGTGGATAATTTTTGTCATGTTCTTTGGTTGAGGTTACTGACTGCTTTCCTTCCCCGCCATTTATATTTGAACCTATTGTCACTTTTGCCAGTGGTTAAATCTCTAAGTGTCATCGGAATCAGGGAATGGTTACAGGGAAGAGAATTCCGTGGCCTCACTGAGGAAAGGCAGAGAAAACTTAGTCCTACGAAAGGACGGGAGAACATAGTGCGGTGAAGGGGCACTAGGGGTGATGTAGAAGGGACCTGAATAAATTATGAGAGGTTTATTTAATGGATGAGGGGTAGAGATAAAAAATATTGTGATAAGATGTTATGCGAAAATGGGGAACGCGATGAAGGAGTGCATCTTTCTGTTCTGTACTCTTGGATCTATGTTCATATAATGTTCATAATGCCATTGAGCTGTTTTTTTGGTTTTGCGTGTGTGTGTCTGTGACCAAAGCAGATACAGTTCTGAATATAGGGAGAGTGTATCTGTTGAGTTAGATAAAATAACATTTTTACCCAGGTAAATTTAAAAGAAGTCTGGCATGAATGAATATATTATAGTGAAAGTACATATAACACATATATTATATCGAAGGAGCATTAAACTCTTAAGTGGAAGTAGTAATCTGCAGGGTTATCCAAGTAGGTTATTAGCTGATCAGGGATAACCATATTGTTTTTGTCTAGACGTTCATAGGACCTGCAAAGCTTTGGATCTTTTGTGCAACTTACAGCTGAGAACGCTTCCCAGCAGTATCATTATCTTACTCTTATATCAAAGATCAAATATATCAAAATGTAACATACTACAAGACATTGCCAGTGTCTTAGGGTCATTGTCTATTCTGTTTTCTCACAGCCGGGTGTCTCTGGTGCAGACATCATTATGTATAAAAAAGCTGTTTGATATTCCTTCCGCTATGGTTATGAATGGGATTTTAAAATAACGGCCATCTGCATAATCTTCTACCTTTTATTTCTTCATATATAATCTGTGAATTAAGAATTGCTGGAATGTAATTTCCAGTTTACATTCCTGCGTACTGGAGAAGTTTTGTAAAACCTATTGAATCAGGGAAGCTGAGGTTGTCACTGCTATGTCATTATGCCAATTAAGAGCATTTACTGAGGACAGAATATTTTTGCATGGTGGGGTTTAGTATTTAGATTGTACTATGTTAAACTTGGAAGATGAAAAATGGTGGCTTCCTACAGTGCCTAAAGAAATATTGAGGCAACAGTGAGGAATATTGCAGGTGAATTTTGAACTGCTTTAAATGTACACTGTCTTCAATGCCCACTGTGTATTTTATTAAACTGTATTTTTATTCTGATTTTCTATCGCTGTGATCAAAGCTAGATTGGGAATGGAATTCTTGAGAAGAGAAGCAAATAATCATTCACATTTCATATTCATATAGTATAATAGAAGAGAAAAAGGTCTTATACGTCAAAACTTATTACTTTGCTGGGCTCACTGTTTCTAAATCTATAATAAACACACTTTCACTATCCACACTGTACCTTTATTGAGCTAATTTGCATGTGCAGAATTAGAAGAAAGGGAAATGAATATCAACATGCACGCTTTAAAACTGTGCTGCTCAATGGGTGCTATTCTGACCCCTGATTTTTTTTTTCTATATAGTAAGACAGGTTGTTTTTTGTCAGCAGATGGAAATGAAAAAAACACCATTATGTTTATAAAATTACTGGCGGAAAAAAATTATAAATGGTCGTGGGTGGAAGGAAATTATGGTGAACCAACCCAGTGTCACTATAAATAGTTTCAAATGACAGAATAAAGACATAATGAATAAAGGAGACGTGGCTACAATTGTGTTAATTACTGCCAACAAATTAAAGGTTTTCAGCAATATTTTTGTATTCCTATTTAGTATTTTAAGTGTAATTGTTGCTAGTTACTTCTGGTATTATTTGAATTTTGCACACAGTTCTACTGGTCTGCTTCATATGTAAGTGATGAATTTTTGTTCTGAAAGCATTAAGAGCTTTATTTACTTTTTGGCAAATTAGACTCCGCTGGAAAAGGAAAAGATGGTTAGGAATCCACTGACAGTGAGTGGAGTATTCTGTTCAGTAGCATAATACATAACCCTAATAGTCATAATTTGAAGAATATTTAAAGGCACAGAAAATATCGATTGCCACTGGTCTTAAGGGTTGCTTTTGCCAAATGCATAGCAGTTAGGATCTATGACACTAGCCCAACCTTTTGTAGTGCCAATCAACTAGATCATGTATTGCTGCTTTGCTCTTTGGTTCTCTGAATTTCTCAAGAAATGTGTGTATTTGTAAACAGACACTGCTATGAATTCTGAAAGGGGGAAAAAGTTTCTTTTTATCGGAGAGTAGGTGGGTTTCTCTTATCCTTAGCCTTCATTCCCATCACATCGCTGGAATAGGAGTGCTCAGAATGTCCTCAGGCATGTCATCAGTGAACAAAAGAAACGAAGGGAAGAGGTACAATCAGTTTATCTCATACCTGTTCTACCTGTCTAATGGAACAGATAGGTTTAATGGAAGTTAGGGGGTTTGTCTGTAGATCTCTCTGAATCATAGCAGAGAGCCCAAGTGCATTGATTAGATCTTTATCTAACTCTTGTATGTCCTAAAATCCAGGTTAGCTGAGTCTACAGAAAGCTATTCTTTAAATAGGTGGGGTGAGGGAGGCAAAACCTGAAAAACTCAGTTGCGTTTTCTCATGCATTGTGTTTCTTGGCATTTAACTTCCACAGAATGAAAAGAATACCAACAAAAACTTCAGGGAGATCTTTCATCTGCTGCTTAAGAATTTATTTTTTTAACAGTTCAGGAATGGCTTCATTGCAAAGAATTTAATTAGCTCATAACAATTTTGTAAATAAATTTTTTTTTTTTTTTTTTCTCTACTCAGAATGAATTTTTTCGGTGTCTGAGTACTAACATGCATTAAAGGGAACTTTAATACAGAGAAGGAGCTTGCTAGGTACATTTTTTGAGGAAAGGGAAGTAGTTCATGTTGACCATGGTTAGGTGATTCAGGGATATATGTCTGACGAGATTTTCAGGGAGATGTGTACATAACCTGGTACATGCCGTATCTAGGAACTACTGTTTCCTAAATGCTCACTTTTACGGCTCTGCAACTTTGGAGCCTTCATTGTCTTGGTACAGCTTGAAATAACTATCTACAAAAAATGAAGCAACTTGAAATATGCTTTGAATTTTGGCTGTCTTTAAAACTCTGGCATGTTTGTATGTTGAAAAAGTCCACAGAGCCTAGCCAGTCTTAGGAAATTTAGTGAATTTCTCTTGGAAGTTCAAATTTAGAAAAAAGAAAAAATACTCTTAAGAAAAAAGGAGGGGAAATAAAGACTTGTAGAGAAAACCTAAAAGCATTTGCTGCTGGAGATGATTATGACGGTTTCATCTTCAGTGCTGAGAAAAGAAGTGAAAAGTATTTAAAGATAGCACATTCAAATATAGAACACTTATCTGAAAATACAGGCGGAGAGAAAAATCAAACCAGCCACTTCACAGAATAATTCTTGTATTAGACTTCATTGCAAAAGTACATAACAGTCAGTCTTTGTCATCAACAACATAAAATAGCTTTCCACACAGCAGGAAAAAAACAGTAAAGTAGTTTTGGAAGAATGAAGTAGGATAAACTAGCCTCATGTATCCTTCTGTCTTATCACTGTTTTAGGGTATTAGCATATTTAAATATTTTACATTAACATTAATTATTTTAACAAAACTGTTGTGTTGTCCAACTTGCTGTTCAATGTGTGATTTAAACTAGTCACTTCAAATAGTAATGCGTTATAATTATAATTTAATTCCACTTGCACAACTGTTGTGTTCAATTTTCAATTATGATTCTTATTTCATATTACAAATATCACTGAATCTTCTTTTGGAACGATAAAAATGATTCTCAAATTTTATAAATACTGATACTTTTATGTCATAAATTAATGAAATAGCTCATTTTGGAGCATGTGCTGATTCTTATTGTTAATTGACTATAAATATTCTCTCGAGAAGATGCACTGTAGCTTGTTTGCTGTTCACGTAACGTCAGCCCGTTTTCCGAAACCTCGTGTACATTCAATTTAATGCTTAGATAATGAAAAAAGGTCTTTTCTTAAAGAGAATGCTCAATTTGGCGTAACCTGCACTTGTATAGAGCAGATTTTCAAGCTGCTGCCCCCTTTTCTCGTTGCATGAATGATGCCAAACTCCTCTGTCCAGTCCGTGGAGCGTGAGGGAGCGCTAGGAGCCGGGGGTAGGGAGAAGCCTGTTAATAGCTTTCCTGGAGGGAATGCAACGACTGAATGGTCGTTTATCAATATTCAGAGTAGGAGAGAGATTATCATCTCTGTGCGATTCTTCATTTTGAGAAATGGAAAAAATGGTATAGCCCTGACTCTGCAGAGGTTTTGAAGCGTGCTCCTTGGCTTGCCGTGGTGTGCCCTGGGGTAACTACCGCTTTCTACAGCCACTTGCAGTTCGCCGCTTGCCTCCCAAACACGCCGAGCGGGCCAGTCGTCCCGCTGCACCCCGCACTCGGGCCAGCAGGTACGTCAGGTCCCGAGTGCTGGATCTCGAACGGCTTGCACAAAAGGTGCCTGCGCTGAGCTAGAATTAAACTGGTGGCAAAACCGTTTGGCGGTTGGTTGCAGTTTAAGTCTGCCTAAAACTGCTACAAGTCTTCCTCCGTAGTAGCTCTTAAAGTGGTCAGAAGCATTGCAATTAAAAGAGCTGTAAAGAGAATTCATTAGTATTTTTAAAGAGCTATAACTCTTCACTCTTTATTTGTGCCGGAGCTTCCAGCGGGTATCGTGTTAGGTCAGGGACGTTTGCGTAGCCCGAACTGCCACCACTATTGTGAGAGAAGAGCCTCCTACGCAGATAACTGAGGGCAAATAGCCCATTTATCCTCTGCCCTCCCACCTTTCTCGAGTTTATTTGACTTCAGTGTAATTAGGTAGGAAGACACCTGCGTAATCTAAAATACTTTCGGGCTTAGTTCATTTGTTATATCGTCTGTAACTGCCGATTATGTATTCCAGACGTACACAGCGCTGGTCAGCACAGTTACTTTCTCTCTCGCCTTTTGGATTTTTAACACTTAGTGGTTCAAAAGTTACTCTGCCTCATCTCATTTTCCCTGGACACTATGGTTACTTTTATCTTCTTATTTGAATAGAATTATACTGGAAAACCAAAAGGACTCTGGCAGTGTGCTTCTTCAGTGCACGGGCTCTAATCTTTCTGGGCAGCTTCCAGTGAGGGTGGGGGTAAAGAAACTCTTTACAACATTGAATTTCAGGTGGTCACAATTTCTGATTGAGTAAATCAGGGATGCAGGATTAACATGACTGGCCTAGAGCTATGTGAAACGCTTTCAGGAGACAAAAGCAGACTGAAAGTGAGGTGAGATGTTCTTTTTTTAACGGGAAAAGCAGGGGGTTTGCGAGTTAAATGGAGCATTTAGTTAGCTTTCTGGTTTTGAACTGGTTTTTAACATCTGTGTGAAATGCAACTGTAATAAAACATCAGACTTGATACTGTAACTAAAACTTCAAATGTTTAAAACTAATCTTTGTGTTTGAATACCAAGAAAAAGGCTCAAGCTTTGTGTGTTAGCATTAGACTTCTGACTTGCCCCAGCCTGCGCTTATAAGGCTGAATCATTATCCAGGCCAGAAACCCCAAAACGAAAACCTAAGAGAGGCTTTCTTTCCCTTAGATTAGTCAAGATTTTGTTCATCATTGCATGAGATGAAAAATACTTGTAACAGCAAAGCACAGGAAGGAGACAGGAGATAATGAGTTGGGTCATATGATGAACACTGCTTTTTCTTTTTCTTGCCTTTTTTTTCCCTTTTTTCTTGTGAGGGTGGCAGTCGTGGCTTTGAAACCGTATTGAACCATCTTCCTATTTGGATGTTTTTTAAGCTCTGTGGTGACTGCGGCTGTTGAGGGAAGTTGTCTGATTGCTTGTGTGTAAATGAGGTGCTTCAGGCCTGATGTTGTATGTGTTTCTGTGCTAAATCTCTTTTGCTGTTTCATTCCCCACCGTTGCAGCTGAGCATCTCCTCCGCCAACCCATTTGCAGATAATCAATTTCTTGTGTAAGTTAGCTGCAGAAAGCTGGGCTCTTTAGCTCAACCTGTATATTTCTGATCAAAAATATTTCAAAATAGTAACCTGAATCTCTAGAGCTTCAGGAAAAGAAAAAAAAAAAAAAGGGAACAAGATTTGAACTTTCACTTTCCGAGGGAATAAGGCAAACTGGCTCCAACACAGCATGTATTGATTGTTAGATTTGAGGCATTTGCTAGGCAAAAGGGCAACATCCCAGGAACAACATAAACCCACTGAAGCCTGAATCTCACAGTGCTCAAATTCTGATGGTCCTTCAGTCTTTGACACTGGAGATCAACGAGCTTGAGGGGTGATAGGAGGGGCAGAAAGGATCCTACTAAAAACATAGCCTTGCTGTCGATCGGTTTTACCGATTGATTAAAATGTGCTTAAAAGGAACACGTTAATGTGTTTCAAATCACATCCAAAGGAGGACTCTGAGTGTGGAGTTTCTTGAAAACGTCCAGGCAATTCTTTGCCTCTACACAGACAAAAGGATCTTAAAACATTTATGTTGCAGAGTGAGGATGTGCGGGAAGAGCAGCTGCAGAGCGCAGCGCTGCAGTGCACTTGTGAGAGAGCAGGTACAGAGGGGGGCACCTGTGCCCGAGATTGCTTTTCTATTTTGAGACAATGCAAAGTTAAAAATCCCTGGGGGTGGGGAAGCAGAAGTGTGATTTTTGGGTTTGTAGTATTTTAAGTTTGGAAGGAAGAATATTGTGTAACTCACGTTCAGGCTTCCTTGAGCGTTGCGTCATTTGGTGCTTTGTCTTTGGTGCGGTAGCAATAGTGAGAACACCAGTGTAGTCATCTGTTTCAGGTAGCATCTTGATTTCAATACCGTGTAATTATGCCATATTAACTCTTGTATATGTTTTAAAATTAGTTACGCTGAAGGGAGCAAACAATAAATTATAGACAACACTTTATTACTTATTTTACTGTCCATATAAATAGATACGGCTATGTATTCTTGGATCAAACGCCGTTCTCTCTCCTTTAAACTAGCGCAGCATATCTTGGGTGATTGCTTCTGGCAGTGCTGTGCAAGTATTCCGGGAGGATGAACTGTTAGAGTAAATCATAAGAAAAAGGTGTTTCATGGAAGAAATAAACCATTCCAAACTAATACTATAAATTGAAGTTTTATTGATGAATCTGTTTTTTTTTTTTTTATTATTATTATAAAGCTTAAATTACAGCAATCATTGTGGCACAAAGCACTACTGAAAAACTACATTATAGAAAAATCTTGTGCCCTGTATTTCTGATGGGTCATTTCAGTACAATAAAAAAAATGCAACAAAAACATTAAATGCAAGAAAAAAGGAAATAACCGCTCTGTACCTGTGAGTCTTTGTTTTAAAAACAAGCTGGACCTGGAAAAGCAAGCTATGCTGCAGAAAAACACACTTAGACATTTCACGTATCTTCGGGAGCTTTAAGGGAGAACACTGGTAAACATTTTTATTTTTTGGTTTATACCTCACATTGTTTCAACAGCGGGGTTTTTGGTTTTGGTACCCTTTGGGGGGGTTAGCACAATGAGGGGATTTTGTCCTCCTTAACGTACTGAGCAGACTAGAATAAAACCTGTAATTAAAAAAGATTGGCTTATATTGTAATTTCTCATTATACTGAAAAAACTGAGTTTTGTCAGGAAAATCATATTTTTATCACTCATTTCCCATATCGTGTGGCGAGATGGTAATTTAGCGCTTTGTAAATGTGCCAGTAAATTAGTAATTCTAGAGTAATTAATTTTGCATTTATCTTAATTGTTGTACATTTATGGATATTTATGGAGTTTTACTTTTTTACACATGAAAAATATTTCTACAGTGCTATTTTTGAGATGGGTCTAAGACGACTAAATTATCTTATTTTAATGCAAATATTTTTGACATATGAAAATGGAAATGCTGCCTTGATTTGTGAATTAAGCAATTTTCATTTAAATGTCACTGAATCATTATAGAAATGAGAATAGTTATTTTGATTTTGCTTTTAGATAATTCCATGCTCATGATCTAGAAATTAAATCACTAACCTCTTGATCTTTATTTTTGACTGAAGCTCAATAAGGGATTGGATATATTCATAAAAGATGAGTCCTTAGGTAGCTAATTAATATACTGATGGACAACCTTTAACTCAAGAAGCCTATAAAACAGTGATTGCCATAAACTGGAATGGTTTATTAAAAAAAAAAAAGGGGAGGGGGGTTGTCCTGTTTAAGTTCTTTTCTTAAGCGTGCACTGCTGACCACTGCTGGAGAAAGGTTTGGAGCTGTCTGTCTTCTGTCTCTTACGTGCTGACGTTATATGGTGTGATAACATAGGCTCATTGCTGTGATTCTGTCAACATCTTGAAGAACTGAACTTAAAAAGTTATTAGAAGAATACTGTGCTTCTTAAAGATGAAGTAGTTTGCTGATCTTACCATACAGTTCTCTGGGAGCCGGTGTAATCTTGAAGTAAAAAGTTGTATTTTGTTTCACAAAATGTTGTATGTTTCTGTCGCTTGTCTTCTCCCTGTTCATCATCTTGTTTACTGAGCTCAAATCGGTGTGATATAGTGTCAGACACAACCGTGTGCTGGATCTTCAGCTTTTACCTTTCTGCCCAGAGAGAAAAGTGAACCAGGCAGATGGCCCTGGCGTGGCTTCTTTGTGCAGACCCAAAGCAATGTTCAGGAGAAACTCAAAGTGTGGCATGATAAGAGTGAAGCAAAAGTTCCTCAGAACTAGAGCAGCACAACCCCAAAGTATAAAAACACGAACAGGAAAACAGAGTGCTGCCTTTAGTCTAAAATAATCTGAGGTCTTTGGGTTTTTTTTTTCCATTCTTCTCCTTGGAAGTTGAAACTGAGCTTTGTGACTTAAAGTGCCGTGAATGTTGATAGACTTGAGCAGATGAAAAAGAGGTGTATTTTTAATGTAATTATAATAAAATATTGTTCACCTGTTTCAACCGGATCTACATCTCAGTAAGAATACGGGCAGTATCTTGGCTGCAGGTGCCAGTTGTGAACTTTTTTCCCGGGTATGTTCTCCATTGAGAACACGATTAATTGGTAGAAATACATTTTATTACTCCATTTCTCTCCTGATTACTATAATGCAATATATCACACAAACACTTCACAGAATTGCTTGCCATTTTTCATGACTAAGGAGATGGTGTGTGTAGTTGGGAAGCTGTAGGACTGGAGATTAGTTAATTATTTTAGGCTATTCCAGGTGACAGTCTGCACCAAAGGAATTATCAGTGCCTTGATAGACTTCCAGCAGCTATTGTAACTCTTGGTTTTGGAGTTTCATATAAATGATTTAATTACTTGGGCTCTTCCCTCTCTCTTTTTTTTTTTTTTTTTTTTTTAGCATATGTTCTCATTAAAAAAGAAAAAAAAAATCTGGTCACTGTTTTGTGGCTTTTGTACTGCACTCTGAGGCAATTAATTCACTTGTTCCTTGTTATATCAATCCTGTTTGTCACTTTCTTCCCCGAGCCTTTGTGGTCTGGCTGCTTCCCTGCCAACATGATTCCTGCTTTTTAAAGAACTCCTCTTGCTTTTGTAATATTTTATTGGACGTTTTAATTTTGGACTTGTTGATTTTCGTCCCTGTTTATCTTCAATCCTCTAAACTACTTTTTCTTAATCATGCTTGCCATGCCTTTGTCTGCACTGCTGGGTTACTCATCGTGTGATGCTTCATCGCACATTCTCATCTGTTTACCCACTGCTTTGCTCCTTAGATATTTTAAAACTATGATGGTGTACTTTCTCCTTTCTCCCATAATTAAACCGGTTGTTTATCTTTGCCATTGTAAACCTAACGAAATCGGTATTTTCTTTCGTACTTCATCTTTGAGATGTATGGTATATTTATGAATATAACATACCTATGACCATTCTATGATCTTATTAAAATTCTGTGTTCATTGTGAACAGATGAGAAAACACCAAGTGATTATTTTGTGACTAGCCTGAGATGAAATTCCAGGAATAGTTTTCATTTCTCTTTTGATACTTCTTGTCCCAGTGTCCTGTTTGCTGAAACAGCAATGGCTGTAAGCCCTTATGGTGCACACTGCTTTCAGCGCCTAAGTTTGCGGGACGGGTGCTTTTCCTATGAAGAAGTAAAGGCAACTGCAAGTTTACAACTGTCGATAACAATGAAAGAGATGGAAGAAGTCACAAGACGGGTTTTGTGTTTAAATTAGGTGTTTATTTTGAAGGTAAGAGTTTGAAAAGAAGGCTTCTACCCTTTTGGAATGCTAGAAATGACAATTGAAATGAAACCGGTTAAGCTAATCGATTGTAGCTGAAGCTACATGAATTTTCTGTGTTTCTCACACAAAATGCTCAAGACTAAGGCAGATAGTGCTTCGGCTGAGTTTGGTAGAATTTATTTTTATAATTAGTCTATCCCCTAAGAAAGCCATCATGAATTTGGGAGTTGTTCCAGTCAGTCCCTGTGTCTAGAACTGGGTTATCTCAATTTGTTTTTGTAGTCTGAGCATATCGATACACGTTTCTAAACATGAATTACTTAACTGTTGTGCTGCCACATGCCTGAAAAGTCTTAGTGAAACAAGTCACTTTTTATGAAAAACGATTAAGAATTTTTATGGTCTAGGAATTGAAGGAGGAATAGATGAGTTTATTAGAATATTTTTAAAGATTAATTTGCTAATGACTAGATTTGAAAGTCAGTTTTTGTCACGCAGGTGTAACCCAGACTGACTCTTGCAAGACTTCTTTCTGCATATGAATGGGAGTACTAGAGCGGAACAGGTGACAAAATGTAATGGTGTCAGCATGATCCCTGACACTGCAATCAGACGGTGGCACAGAAAAGAATATGGTTTCACTACAAGATCACCAAAGAGAGCATACTTTTAAAACGTTTAAAAAGTAAACTAGTACAAAATAATGGCTTCTATATTAGATGTTCTTGCAACATTTTAATATAACATATTATTATGTAAATCTGTAGGCATATACGTTTTTACTGCTCGTATGTTGAGTGCGTGGCAGGTACAGGAGAAATGTTATCTTATGTGGTTGCAAAATCATAGCAATCCAGCTGCTCCTGCTGCTGAGGGTTCCCGATGTTAGATATAGGATGTAGTCAACATGTTACACAGAAACCCTAGATTTTATAACTGAAATATTGCATCTAAAATGACAGACCTAAGTGAAAATCAGATGCCTTTCATATATTATGCATGTTTAAATGCAGTCTTAAATACTAACTGCATTCCACAGCAGAAAAATTGAGAATCGTGGTATAATGTCATGCTTCATGTCAAAGACAGTTGATCTTACATTATTCTGGTTTTGCTGTAGAGCACAGACCCGGGAGGGTGCACAACATTGCAGGTGTAAATATAAACTCTGCGATGCTGTTCCAGAGTTCAGACAAAGACATGGAATTTATAAGTAGCTATAATGTTGTGCATCTCTTCAAGGAGAATGTAGTGCCAGTCCCGCGAAGCTGCATGCAGCGTACCCCTACGTTTCTTTGTTTCCCATACAAGACAAATCCGTGCTGTTCATGCGGCTCTTACAAGGCTGGAATCCTTGAGGGTACTGATGTAGATGATATACTTCATTTCTTCGTGTGTGGTGTGTAAATGTCCAGAGTGAAGAGGTACGTGGGATAATAAAAATCATAAGCACTAAGCTTCAGGTTAATTTTAATTTGTTGGAGTAAAAGTCTTCCTGGGCAGTTAAAAGGTAAGATAATCTCACAGCCATTCACTGATTGTGATCCTGCAAAAGCTGATTTAAAGCTCCAGTGTAGCCAGTGATGCCATATATAAAATGTATCATTCAGATGGCCCCACTAGTATTAACACCTGCCCCCCCCCCCCCCAAAAAAAAACCACCCCAAAACCCAACCAAACAATAAACAACCATTTTGTTTTTTCTTTAAATAATGTAAAATATTTTGCACGTTATCCTTAATGGCAGTATCAAGGAAAACATCTTTTCAGACTGTAAATGCGACTGTATTTAGTTATGATCTTTATGGTTACAAGAATAATTTAGTAGCAAAGCCTGGTTAATCGTCTGCAGTCAGTCTGTCAAAGCTGACGTATTTACCAAGTCATACTGATTATGATATGGATGTTTGTTCAGTCTGAAATTATTATGACCAGCAACTCATTTCACAGAGGATTTTGACCAGCCTGCAATGGTAACTTGGAATTATTGCTAATGGGACTGAATTCAAGAAAGTATTTTGGAAGGAAAAAGGCTTTATTACATATTATAGGTGTCTGTTATTCGGTTTCCCATATTTGTGTTACAAAGCACTAATGCTTTAAAACGTGAAATGAGAAAGTGGTATGGTGATTGTTACTCCAGGAATGAATTGCACTGCAATCCAAAGTGGGCTGAAAATTTAATTTCAGTCTAAACTAAAAGAACAAAAAATTTTATCCAGGATGAAATTTCTTTCAGTCTGATTTCACTATTGGTTGCTTAAAATGCTTCTTGGGAGACAAGCGAGTATAACCTACTGGCATGAAAACAGGCTATAAAATTTAATAGTAAAAAAAAGCTGTTAATCTACCAACTTTGTAAGGTTTCTTTTTGTTGTTTTATTAATTTTATTTCCGTTTTCTTTTTAAAAGGGCATTATCAACCTCAGTATTTCTTCCCACACCATTCTGCTTCTTTTCAAAATCTAACTTTCCTTTTCTACTAGTTAATTATTTCTTATGCTATTTATTTATGAAGAGTTGAGAATAGACAAATTATGCATGAATTTTACTCATTTCTCTAGGTGCTATTGTGTTAGCTGTTTAAGTTTTGTGATGTACCATGGTATGAGAATTAGATGATGCAAATAATTTTAATGTATTGTTTTGGAGTGGTAATCATGATAACACTAAAATAACTAGGAAAAGGAATCCTTCTTTGCACTGTAATAACTAAAGGAAAATCTAAGTAAACACCATTAATTTGCAACGTTGTATGTGACTTGCCTGCTCTGACTTTTATATAGCTTCCAATATCTTTTCCAACGTTTTACACGTTATCACATTTGTGGTTAAAAGCTGTTAAATTGTTCCCCTTTGCCTTTCTTTCATTGGGGAATTCGAGTACTCTGAGCCAAAATTAGCGTTCAGGTCATTACAAAGACACTGCTGATATTGTATTTCATACTTAATGAATCTTTATTGGCATCTGGGTCTAACCTTGACTCTGCTTAGTGAATTATAACTTGGCAGTCTCTGAGTAGGTGCTCCATTGTCCTACCAAATTCCAGCATAAATAAACTTGGTCTTTCCCAGGTATTGGCAATTTCCTACTAGGACACAGTTTTGTAGTTCTCAAAAAAGAAGAAAAAAATATAATAAAAGTCTGCACTGCACTAAGACCTCATACCATGGGCAATGTCACATTTATGGTCTTAAGAAAAAGCTCTATAAATGTTAAATAAGAATTACATTAGATTTAAACTTTGTAAACTTAAAATAATCTCACTGGTAATAAAGGTGATGATCTCAGCTTTTTTAATGTCCTCAATAATTCTGCTAAAATCGTGCTTCTCTTTCTGATCATCCCTAAAGATCTCAAGGCTTGTTCTGAACCTCAGAGTTTTCAATCTGTTCAATTTTTTTTTAGGAGAAGAGAGTAGAGAAATGTTTTTATTTTATAAACTGTAAACTGGAATAAGTGAAAACAGCCCATATCGCACAGTAAACATGTGACAACTGAAAAGGAACTATGGGGCTTGGGAATCCTTTTCAGGGCTTCCGCTGTCTTGAACAGTGCTCTCTTCTGTTGCTGCCTCTCCTCCTTGCCCGTTAACGCTAAACGGCACTTCCGATATTTCTGTTCTCTCCAATCCCTTTTGATGTCAAAATAGGTAGCCCAGAAAACAACTGTTTTATTTAAAAAATGGTGGGATTCGGCGATGTTAGATCATGGAAAGCTAGGTATGTTTTTAAAATGTGAAAAATACTGGGAAAATCCCACCTTCAAAGTAACAAGGAACTGTTTTTGCCGTAGAGATGATCAAACTTGACGTTTATTCACTTGGGGGGGAGGTGGGGGTGGTGAAAAAAAAATTATTTGAATACAGACTTGAGTTCTTAAATTTCTCATTGAAGCAGAAACTCAGGGAAGACATTTGAAATCCTAGAACACCAGATTATTATTTTTTTCAAAACATATATACGTGTTTCCAGTAGGTGAATGCAAATGGTACTGTGATGTAGTGAATGGCATCGTGATGCCAGAGTGATGTAACAGAAAAGATTATAAGCGTTCATTGTAGCAGTGGCCAAGGTCTAATGGTCCTAGCAAGAGACGTAGCGCGGGCAGCCAGCTGGCTCAGGTCTTCAGGCTTCGTCAGATCAGTCTGTGTGATCGCGTTTTAGACCTCAAAGCTTCACTCGTGATCTGATAGCTGTGTTCTGGTTTATGCTGGGGCTTTTCACTTCATGGGTTTGGGTGTGATAAAGGCCACCGTGAACCCCCTAATTCCTGTGTAAGCTGTCTGCCGAGGAAAACCATAGTTTACAGTGCAACTGCACCCTCACAGTGCGTGGTTCGGGTCTTTGTGCCTTACGAAGGCAATAATGAACTTTAAAAGTTCAGAGAAGGGAAGCAAAGACAATCGTGGGTATGGACGACTTTATTCCAAGTGGATTACGTACATGTGGATTCCTCACTCTGGAAAAAAGGCACCTGAGGGCTGGTGTATTTAAAAGGAGTCAGTAACGTCGTAAATGGTAGGACCAACTGGAGAGTTGGCACAGGAGGGGAAGCGCATAGTCTAACTCTGGAGTAGTTACAGCCTGAAAACACTGGACTCGGCAGCTTGCTAGTAAGGAGACAGATTTCTATGTAGACAGCTAATTAAGCTAAAATGAGGTAAGAAAAAATTAGGGCTCATCAATTTCTGTTGCAGGGAGGGTGTTTTTTTAAGGTCAGCTCAATCTAGGATCCATAATGCCCAAATAGAAGTGTATGAATGCAGGTGCCCAGTCCCTTGGATGAGAGCCCCCGCTAGCTGGCTGTCATGTATTCAGAGGTCTCATTTTTGCTAGAAATGCCATTCTTTCCTTGCACGCACAAAAAAAAAAAAAAAATCAAAAAAACCCGACAAGTTTTTAATCCAGTGTAATTTTTGACAAAAGTCAGCTTTGTGCTTTTTTGTTTTTATCAAGCTCTATTTTTAAACCTGAGGGCTATTTCCTTTTCTGCGGTTTTGATGTATGTTGAGCTCTTGTAGTGATAGTTTCAAGCGTTCGTAAAGGACCTTTTTTTTTTTTTTCCCCCTAGAAACCCGCCTTTGACGCTTGCAAGACATACTGTTGTAAAGTGGTCCCCAGGCAGTGTTTTGGATCTTTTTCTCATTTTAGCAATTAATCGGACTTTTGCCATAGGGCATGCCTAGTATTTCTGCTCTGTGGATGTTCCTTATAATTCCGAATGTGTCGTGATAAGTACTGTGTGATATAGCAGGGAAATGTTGACAGCAAAGGATTTTGTGAGACTCAGGTGAAATGTGGGATACTGCAAACGAGAGAACACTTAAATATCTCACTTAAACTGTCAGGTAAAGTAGATATGCAGTGATGCATATGTTCTGAGAATATCAAATCTGCTGCATGTACTACCTTCAAAGAGATACTTCGAAACAGGAATTGCAGCTGAAATTAATTCTGTATAGCACTTCCCCATCTTCTGGAATTGGCATCAAATTTGCCTCAGAACAAGACAAAAACTAAGCAGAAATACAGAGAGCTTCTAGAAATGGTAAAATTCTCACTGGGGTCACAGAACAGCACAACTAGTAATAAGAAGTGGTGTAGCCTTTAATTTTAATACTCCGATCTACTCTATCTGGTAATCACTTAAAGAAAGAAAGGAATACCACCAAGGCATTTATTAATTTTGGGGTAAGCTGTGTGAAATCTGTCAGTCTGAGTTCACAGTATCCCTGAGCTTCATTTTCTTTGGATTTGGAAATAAACCTTAAACCTCAAGGATGAGATGCCACCCTGGCTCATTTCATTACTTCAAGCAGATAATAAACCAGCCCAGAATTAGCATTCCCTCTCCTTATCCGCGCTGCTCTCCTTAGGTGGCTGCCTTCCGTGAAGAGAGGCTTGTGAGCAGTGGTCTCTTCCATCTCTCTAGCTCTCCTCTGGCTGTATCAGCCCTCTTATACCCGGGAAGGATCCACAGATCTCTGCATGGACTCTTTAGCTGGGTGCTGGCAATTCCATGAATATAGCTGCAGAAGATGTACTTGTAATATTAATCTAACTACGTTTTAATGAGCAAGGCATATACTATTCCTAAGTCTTCTCCCCCCAGAGCGCATCTTCTCTGCTACCTGAAGGAACAGCTTGTTTGATGTTGTTTTGTTTGCCTGTACCCATAGTCAGGCTGTAGAGACAGTAAGTGTTGTGATTTTTTTTCTCTCAGACTAAAGGACAGAATTAATTGGCTTTGAAGTCCCCAAACCCGTATTCTGAATAAGAGACATACAAGGAGTGACTGTGAAAGGGAGCCTCCGTGGAAGGCGAGTCGCTCTGAAACCAGAGCCGAGCTGGCTGGGTCACAGACGCCTGCTCCCAACTCCTTCGGTAACGCTTGATGTGAAATTGAAATTGGAGTGATTTCTATGTCTCCGACAGAACTGGCTCCTCTCAGTGCTGTTAAAGCGCCTGTGCAGATTATTATTTTATCCTGGTAGCTCATGGAAAAAACTCTAAAATCTTTATTTATTTACTTATAAATACTTACTTCCTTAGGGGAACCCTAATGAATTAAGTGAAATAACCCCAACAACACAGAGTTCTCCAAAAAGACTTAGCAGCAGTCTGTGTACTCAGACAACTGCATGCTGACTCCCTCGTGTCCAGGAGCTGCACAACCCTGGTGATACAGAGCCGGCTGCTAACAAGGTGGGCAAATGCCTTTGCTGTAAACCTATATAAGTTTGGAGTTTTATAAGTTTATAAGTGTGTTTGTTTGTTTTTTTTTTTTTAAAAAAAAAAGTAAGATTCACAATAATTTCTGACAAAGTGATTTTATGTTTGGCTTTCCTAAGTGGACTTTTGGTTGGTAGGCAATGTGAATGATGGGAAGGAATTTATTCTGGGAAGTTGCCTGAAACAGATGGAGTTCTCCTGTCTGAAAATTCGTTCTCTTGAACCCAGAGCTAGTGGGGGTTCCTGATGGTGCCTTGTCTGGTGTTCCCAAACTTCTAAATCCTGATCTGGACAAAGGGTGAATTTGAACTTTTTGGATGAACGTGTCTTGTAGCTGACACTGACCACTTGCTACTTGCTTTCTAAACTCCTGGGATGGAGAAATCTGAGTTCTGCCAGATACCATTCCAGAGAGACCCCTGAGTGAATTCCACATGCGGGGACTCTGGAAAAACACCTTTCAAATCGCCATTGGAGATTTGCAAATGGATGTGAATGAATATGCAATTCCAGTATGAAAAGCATCATGAATAGCTTCATTTCTACAGTGCAGTGGAACTTTCCCCAATAAAAAGCCGGTGGGAGGCAGGTTTACCTTTCACAAGAGCAGAATGAACTGTAACAGGAACGCATGGCAAATAGCCTCTAATTTTCCTTCTGTCCACTCCAAGTACAAAGCGCAGCCCTGCGTCCCTGCTCTCTCCACTGTACGCAATGTTAACGTGTAGGTTAAGAAAAGCATATGAACAACTGAAAAGTAACAGCTAAAAAGCAGTATCAACTCAAGTACCATTACTAAAATTAAAAAGAAATTGTTGCATACGTATCGTCTTTTGGGAAGAGGAAAAGGGTGTATTTGTGGGAGGCTAGTGTACTGCTGGAACTTAACGCGCTGACACTCCTGTGTGGTGTCAGAGGTAGTATAATATCCTGATTCAGGTTCGAAATGTACAATTCGAGGCTATTCATGTTTGAAGTGAAGCTATTTTGCTACCTGTTATCATCTCTTGTAGTTTTTTTTAAACACAAATTGTCAGAATATGTAAACTTATCAGTCTTGCAGTCGTTCAAAAATCTATGCTGTAATAATATTAATATGTGGCTTAAAAATACAGGGCTCTGCTTTTGAATTTTTAGAGAAAAGCTTTATAAAACATTTGCCTACAATAGTGTGCAAAGACAAGATTGACTGAATAAAGTCTGGGTGCAAGATGTGAAGTGATGTGAAGAGAGTGTAGTGTTTCATGTTATAATGTAAAGGTGATAGTTGTTAGATGCAGGTTGTTTGGAAACGTTTCCCATATTTGTTTTCTCTCTAATGTGAAAGAATTTCACGATTTGTAATGTTTTAGGCAATATTAATTGAGGTGGAAGAAATCCGTGTAAAATCTGTCAAATGAGCTGAGAAGTGAATGACTCCAAACTACTTTGGAGATGTAAATAGTTAGACGTCTCAGCAGAGCAAACCACGTAATATTTCAAGGTTTGATCTTTATGCATAAACAATATTTGAATATAACAATTGCCACGTAAAACTCAAGAATTCAATACTGCAATTTAAGGTGGCTGAACAGATACTTTTGTGCAGCTTTACCAGTATACCTGCAAAAAACAATTAGCTGCCTTACAGTGCTAAAAGTATCTTTTGTTATCCTTTTAATGGTTGAACCTGAAACAAAATGCTATCCATTTTGAAGCAGCAACAGGTTCCGAATAGGGATTGTATTCCTAGATGTAGTAAAATCAAAACAGAAAAAGGACCAAGATCTGAAATTTATTTCTTAATTTCTGAGGGTGAGTGATGTGATGCAAAAAGAGTGGCTTTGCACCGCGTGTTTCGGGGAAGGTGACTACGCTACCAAGGTTATTAGAGAATTATGCATTTCACCTTTAAAGTGCTATCTGTCACTGCCACTATGGCTTATCATTAGCATATCCTTTGATACTTCCATGGCACCAGAAAAAATGTAAATATAAAGGAAAATAGAGATGGGAGTCATAGAAAAGTAATATTGTTACTATGCTGGATCACTTAGCGTGGTAATTTTTTCTTTAGTTTTTCTGCAGTCTTTTAAAATGGAGATAAAATTATTTTAAAAACAATACAGACCCGTATCACAATCTAAATGATTTGGGAAAGCAGCCCAAATCAGTATAGTCTGCATAAATGGAAGTGTTATCTCTGAAACTGCTTATAAGAATGGGACTGAAAATGTTCAAAATTGCCATACTGGGGCTTTCTATTAGGTTCTATCCTAGCTATCTTCTTCAAAATAAGATGGTTTTGTTGCATTGATTCACTTTATCAGAACAAGCAGCGAGAATTAAAGACAAAGTACCTGCCTGGTAAAATACTATGGGGCAATAACTTTCTTACTTCAGAGGTCACGAAGCAGATCTCTCTATGATGTCTGTACAGACAGGGTAGGGGGCAAATGGAGTTGCAATTTCCCGGGACAATGTTTTTTGCAGATGTTAAAAGTTAAATATATACAACACACGCATATAAAGCATAATTAAGACATTATGCTATTCTTCCATGTACTTTATCTCATCAGATAGTTAAGCCTCATGGTGATTAGTGCAAACTTTGTATCAAAATGTGATCTGAATTAATATATCAATACCTGTGTTTATACGTGGACTGTTGCATTACTGTACTTACTAGTACTGTGCTATCGTACTGCTGTGTAAAGGCTTATCCTTTGTGCTTTTGACTGTGTTAATGAGGAACTGAAATATTTTCCTGGATATATCAGTGGAGATCTCTGGGTTTCAGTGGAAATCCCTCCTGAATGTCTGAAGAAGAAAGCAATATCACAACTTCCAAAAACTGAGGATTTAATTATGATTTACACGGCCTGTTACACATTTGTGTAATAAAATTGGCCTTGCAATTTTTATTGGTTTATGACTTAGCTATCCTTCGTAATTCTTAAAGATTCACGGGAAACATCTTGCATATGTATTTTTATTTGAATTACAGTTTCAAACAGTCTAAACACCCATTGGAAAAAAAAAGGCTTAAATAATTCATAAGAATTAGATTAAGCAGCATGCGCAAAAAAAAAAAAACAACCCCAAAACAACAACAAAAAAACCCAACCCAAAAAAAAAAAACAACCCAAAACCTCAACAGCAACAGAAAAATCAGAGGCTGCCAAGATAATGATACTGTTCTGCACCCCTATGCCTTGCCTTTCTATCTAGGAGTCCTAAAAAATTCCTGTCAGCTGAAAACTATCAAGGGAAGGATATTAAAGACATTAAGCCTGACCACCAGGCCATGATTTTGAAAAGACTGTAAATGGCGCGTTCTTCAGCAAGTGGTGTAATATGTGCGTTGGGAACACGGCAATCTCCAGATGGAAGTCCCGCTGACAGTAGCAAAACTCTTTTTAAGCAGTATGTACTGTCATACTGCTCCAAAGAGCTGCGAATTGTGTGATGTGGAAGCCTGGAAGCCTGTACCGTATCCCTCTTCCATCTGTGCAGGGTGGTCGTGGTGCCAGACAGGTAGTAGGCTCTGCTGTGCTCTGCTACCCTTCATCTGCTTTCATAACTCCCACTAGTAAAAGCAGAATTATACTGCTGAAATTCCGTTAAATCAGTGAAATTCCATATGGTATGAGGTTAGTCACTTGTTTTCAGTAGAGCCAGCCTTTAAAGGGGGTGAGGTATTAATTGTGAAGGTACTTAGGTTCTTAATGTCAGAAGTAGAGTTCTATTTGGGTTCCTGTTTTGATAGATTATTTGTGTTTAATACAATTTAAAAAAAGGCAACAACAAAACAACCAAAAACCCCTCCAACATTTGCATAAGATATATACCTATTTAACATGCTGGTGTAATGTAACTGATGTTCAAAATAGCAGCTTAAGCTAAAGCTTCCAAGTGATATTCCCCAATATCAGATTAGTTTCCTGTAAAATTAGTAGTTTTAAGTTTTAAAACTGGAATATGGCATATATATTTTTTTTTTTTTTTTAATGCTTGAAAATTTTCCTCAAACTCAAACCAACCAAATAGCCCTATAAAGTGTTTGACTTCCTCTTCCCCTCTTGTTCTTGATAATTCAGTGGCAAGATTACTCACACCTGGTGCTTTTGTTACCCCTCAGTATTCTGATTGCCTCTTGAAGCTCTTCACAATTTCATTCTTCTACAAATGGCTCAGCTGTCTGGAAAAAGGCCGATTGTTGTTTGCTTTTGTGAATTTCAGCATTGAGGAGCTCAGTAAAATAGTCTTCTGATCTTTCTGTAATTGCATTTGTTTTAACAAAAATATGTCTGCTTTTCTGTGTTCATTCTTTAACTTGTTAATATGATTTCTTTGCATATTGATTTCCTTACAAATTCGGCTTGCTTTATTATTACTATCTTAGTTCATCTTCTCTGTTGTCCTGTGCAAGTTCTATCTTTTACAGTGTCTTGTGAAAATAAAAATAACAATAATGTTAACTTTTTTTTTCCTTCATGCTGCTCACTTACAGACTTTTAAAAGTTTCCATAGGCCCTCTCTTGTCCTGTTTTGGCCCTTCCTTTGTCCTCTGTATTTCCTACCTCTTTTGGACCTCTCAGAGTATTTCATACACATGGGATGGTTCGTTCATTTGCTATCAGTATTTTCTGAGACCTGTATGTACTATTCTAAAGCCTCAAACCATTTTCTAGTTATTCCCCAAGAATTTCTGTCCACGTTCTAGGTTGCCTGTAAAGGAGAATTCTACCTGTATTGTTTTGCATTTCTCAGAAGGAATCCAAGGGCTTATCTGCTTATTTCTTAGAGCAAGGCAAAAGACTTGCTGTAATATCAAGACGGTAGTTGTGAGTTCGGCTGGTCACCTGAAGCTTTTCTGGTCCCATATAGTAAGTTTTGGGGATTTTCTTTGGCAATAAGGATATGCTTAGATGTGGTACTAATGTCACTTCAGGGTACATCTGTACATTCATGTGCACGCCTTTAAGTATGATGAAACGATTCTGGCGAGAATGCAGTGTAACTCCTGGTAGTTCCTCTGCGATCAGCAAATGACTAGGGAATCCATAAACTAGGAAATCTAGTTTGTCCTTTCCTTTTCTGGTGCTGGCTCAGTCTGTCGCTGTTACAGTTACTTTCCTCCAACGGCAAAATACCGCTGTGGAGTCATAGAATGGTTTAGCTTGGAAAAGGGCCCTTAAGATCATCAAGTCCAACTGTTAACCTAACACTACCAAGCCCACTATTAAACCGTGTCCCTAAGTGCCACATCTGCACATCTTAAATATCTCCAGGGATGGTGACTCAACCATCCCTGTTTTGTTTTGTGTTTTTTTTTTTTTTTTTTTTTTTTTCCCATCAGATACATTACCATGTGTAAAGGTCCTTCTGTTGAAACCGTGCCAGTGTAACTGTCATGCTGTATGATGGAATTTGGTTTTACCCATTTTATTTCAACTATTTAAAAAAAAAAAAAAAAAAATCACTCAAAACCCCAAATGAAAATCATTGTTTCCAAGCTCAAACACTGAAAATGTGGGAAACAGCAGAGTTAGGGTTAGCAATATATAATTTGTATTATGGTAAAATTGTTAATTATTTAATAATTTTTCTTTAGGTCTTCTGACATAATGCATAGAACAGACCTACTCAAAGGTTAAATTAGTGCTGCATGGAAAAGAAAATTGTGCATAAAATTCACATGTGCCTTCCTTCATCTTTTTAATCTTTAAACAAATGAATTTTCCTGTGTAATATTCAACATTGTGTACCAGGGCTTTCTACTCATAGTGTCCTCCAGGGAAAAAACCTAACTCTGATTTATGCTAAGAAATTGTGTATATAGCAATCCTAAAGGTAGGGTGGGTTTTTTGTTTTGTTTTGTTTTGGGTTTTTTTTGGGTTGGCTTCAGTTGAACCATATTTCTTCAGTTTGTTTGCTGCATATAAGTTTCTAAAATTATACAATAAAAATGCTTATAAAACAGTATTAATTTGCATAAGAAAACAGGCATTATTTTTTTGTTATAGACTATTGCCAAAAGGTGGCAGTATTTGTCCCCAAAATTTTGTGCTGTCTGGAAAATGTTATGTACGGCAACCATAATGTATTCCTACCTACAGTAGATAATAAAAACTACTTATTAAGTAGACATAGAGGGGAAAGTACCCTATATTTGAAAGTGTAAGGGTGACATAGCTATAGTTTTATTTTATTTTGACAGTGGAATGTTAAATAAGAAGGCTTGGAAGAGAGCAGTGGTGGGGAAAGAGCACTTCACAAGTGGACTACTAATGAGCAAGAACTACTTTCAGATTCAGTTAGTGCTTTAAGTATTTCAGGTTCTAGAAATGTTACTAGGATCTGGCACATTAGATCAGTAGGTTGCTGTGTTCATCAATCAATATGATGAAATGCATAGAAATAATCCACTTAGATAAGAATTCATGGTACAGTAGTTGATTTTCATTTCAAAGTGTTCAGGTAGATCCCATTTGATTCTTAAAATATAGTATAAAAAAAAGTATCTGACGATAAATGATCTCCTTTGTGAGAGACCTGCAAAAAATTTGTCTATATATTTAGTATTTTAAATAAAGTAGTTCTTTTAATTTTTTTTTTAATGATTGGAGAGGGCATCAAGCAAAAAGATTTTATTCATTTTAGAAAGACTCCAGCCTTGCAATCATATTTAACTGCCTTTATTCATATCTGTACAGACACTTAAAAAACTACGATACTATGTTAAACCATTGACTAGAAAGTAACCAAAATTTTATAGGAAACTGTTATTGTCTTTATGGATACTTGCGGCATGTTTTTGGGGAGAGTTCCGGACAGTGATATCACAATGGTTATGGTATACACCAACCATTGCGTGATATCACATACAACTGTATACACAACGTTTGTGTAGGAGTCACAGCTGAGGACACAATAGTGTACACTTGGACACAAAGGTCTTGTATAGTTTATATGGACTGTGTCACGTATCAGAAATAGAAAAATTTCAGTCGGTGAAAACACATTCTGAACCATTTTAGTGTTACACAGAAGTGTTCTTCATTTTAATTCAGTGTTTATTTTTTCAAGGGTCTATGATGAAAGCCTAATTACTGAGCATGTTTGACTCATCTTTGTATCCTGGTGTAGTAAAAACAATAATTATAATGGTTTCGTTGTTGAAAATATATTTCATTTAATCGTCATTTCAGTAGTATTACATATTTTTCATGATGTATACTGCAAATCAGATTATTCAGTTTATTACTCTGGAATGGGTTGTAACTGCCAAAAGGGCATGAAAGACACTATTTAAAAGCCAAGTCTAATACATAAGTCTTTAAGAGAGATTGCCCAACAGATTTAATAAGCAATGGATGAGAAATTTCCCAATCTAACATTGCGCAAATACATCGGGTCTATCATAAACCCCTTTCACTGGCGTCTGTGGGGTTACACGAAGGTGACGTCTAAGACTGGCTCTACGTGGTTGTTCAAGGCAGTCTCCTGCTATTGCCCCACCAACCCTGAGCTGGAGGAATGGTCACCCATTCTCATACCTGGCTTTGGCCGTGCTATTGCCAGCACCTGCTATAGATTTACTGGAGTGTACAAAGTCAAGGTGTTCACAGAGGCTTCAGCCTGCAAAGTGTAGACAATTTCACAGAATAGGGATTTAAGAAAAGGGATATCCGCTTCATTAGGGAAGCGGAGAGCTAGCTTGGATACTTCCTTTCTCCTTTGCATCTCTCATTTTTGTGGTTCTCCTATGTTAGTG
This sequence comes from Vanellus vanellus, assembly GCF_965231255.1. Taxonomy (NCBI): domain Eukaryota; kingdom Metazoa; phylum Chordata; class Aves; order Charadriiformes; family Charadriidae; genus Vanellus; species Vanellus vanellus. Next base: position 16,817,212 of record NC_138914.1, on the reverse strand, counting down.
TGTGGGTTTTAGGTTGGAAAAACAGAGAAGGTAAGGAGCATCAGCCATTACAGGTCTTTAGGGCTTCATGGTTTGTTGGGGGGGAAAAAAAAGTGTTTTGCACGTGTTTCTCAGGATCAGAGTTGACTGGGAGTTAAAACTGCTTGTAGCAACATAAATGACCTTGGTGGTTTTGTCCTTGTTGGGGCTTTGAAGGTTGGAGCACACTTGCTGGTTGTAAACGAGTGTGTGGCTGAAGAGCCTGTGGTGGTGGGTGAGGGAGTTGTTCAGCCTTGCCAGCAGCATGGGGTGGTTCACTACTCTCCTACAATCCAAAATAAGTGAAAAACTATTTTTATAACTTAGTCACTGCCTCTGCAAACATAAGGTATTAGTTTTTGTCGGCTTGGTTGCAGTCTTCAGTTGTCACTTTTTGAACCTGCAGGTGTTAGTTAGCTACGTGAAGACTGATACTGCTCCCCAAGTGCATTTTAGAAGTATTTTGAGAGTCAAGAGGAAAAATTATTAAGAAAAATGGGAGTGTTGTATGAAATGAGTTCCCTAGGTCATAGCAAAATCTAGAGGTGTGTCAAACAATGGAAATGAGGTGCTGTGTCACATACTTTACTTCATTTTCCAAATAAAGCTACATATGACAACTAAATGCTGAACCTTGCAGTTGATAAAAACTAATTAAGAGGTGAAAGTATATCAATCTTTTAATTACTAGGAGAATACAAGTTACAAGGCTTTTCTTAATAAAAAACAAAACACCCACTGGATTTGAACTCATTACCTTTACAAAGGAAAGCAGATAAGGTTTTGACTATGCAATGCAGCCTCTCCTTTGGGTTTGGGAATCTGCAAATGTTCCTTTAATTACGAGGACAGTTTAATGTTGTTAAGATAGAGCAAAAAACACTGAATGTTATTACAAAAAGGTTTATTTAAAAAATAAATTAGTAGATGGGATGGAGTCTGTACCTACATATAGGTCTGCAAGTCTGTATATAAGCACGATTTTGGAAAAGTGATACCCTTATATTTTTCTTATATTAATTCATAGTATACCAGAAAATCCTTCTAGGTACATGGAACTAATGTCTAATTACTAAATGTGGACATAATATCCCAGAATTAATAAGCTACATAAATGCGTGACCAGAGAGCTTCAATGTAACTTTTTTCTTACCAGATCTGCCAGAATATACAAAATTATGAAAAGACTAATTATCACTTAGTCTGAAAGTTGCTTTTGTAATTCACTCCAGCATCTTCAACAGCAATCAGGTCTTCAGAATGATTGGTCCAGGAGACCAAAAAAGCCGGGAATTTTATCTTTGACTTCAACTGTTTCCAAGAAGGAAACTAGGGAAAAATACATTGGTTTACTCTTTTAAACATAATACTGATGTTCTTTTCATTAAGAGTCTATAGCACTCCTATGCTTTGGAACCAACTCCTGAAACTGGCAGGGATGTGGCCTTGACACAAGATTTTCCTTGAAAATCTGTTCCAGCTGGATCAAGTTGTTATCATTTGGAAACTCTGCACCATAGTGGCATATGGCCATTAGAAACGTATCAGAGCAAAACTGTCTGTAAGTGAAATCTTTGAAAATTCTTTGCACTGTGATTTTTTTTTTTTTTTTTTTTTTTTTTTTTTTTTTTTTTTTTAGTATGTGGTTGAACAAGACTTTCCTGCAATTGCACCGTTAGTCTCTTACGGCTTGAGCCAGCAGCAGGGGAAACAAAGTCTTGAGGCACTGTCAGGGCATCCACGTGCCTTCTACACTCAGGAGAGAGATTTAGGAGACTTAAGGAGAGAGGAGATTTCTTGTCTCATCTCTCTCTGTGTTCGTGTTAGGGCACTGGAAAATTGCTAGGGCAGCAGCTAAGGGAGTCTGTTGATGAGTTTAGGAGAGGCTGAGGAAGGTACTGACAGAAGGAGAACATAGAATGGAGAATAATGAGATGGTTAAGGAGACAAAGGGAACAGGATTGGACTGTGCTGGGATTTAGAAATTGAAATGGTACAAGACATTCTAGGTGGGGTCAATGAGACTTTACAGGGAAGAGGGAAAATTGGAAATACAGGTTGGCAGAGTGAGGAATGAGGTGCTGAGTTGAGAGGGGCCTGGAAAAGACTGGTCATGAGCAGGCTTGGCAGCATTGGATGCCAAGGCTGATACAAAGAAGGAGGAATAATTGGTAGGTGCTAGAGAGAAGGTGGAGAACAGTATGAAAAATCTTAGCATTGGAGTTTGGGACACGCAGTATGAGCTTAATGAGCTCAGGATGTGGAGAGAGGGATAGGAAAGAAATGGGAGTAGGTCTCAGGCCATGGTTAGATAGGAAAGGAACGGGAGTAAGCCATGGTTATGTCTGAAGGCAGAATTGGGTACGTTGCAGGATTGCAGTGGGCCAAAGAATCCATGCCAGTATAACCTGAGATGTAACACTGGATTTCTAAGTCTTGAGTGACTGCTTGCAAAATCCATTACCGATACATACAGAAATGGATGCCAACTGCTACAGCTCTTAGTGAGGACTGCAAAGGTCTTAAGTGGTATTTTTCAGCGTTCTAACTGAGCGACATCATATGGACAAAATGATACTATCGTACTGGGGACTGAATTTAGAGGCAACTTCATTCTGGCATTTCCTAGCTTAGCTTGGCTTTGGATCCATAATAGTGTTTGGACTCTTTAGCGTAATGTTTTTGTTGTAAAATTATAGAAATATAACAACGATAATACTGATTTGTTTAAATTCTCAGGGCAGTTACTGTGAGAGATGGAATATTTGCTGTAGTATCTCCACTGTATCCCTTTTTTAAGCTGCCTCCCTGTATTCAAGAGACGCCAGCTCCTTACTTCATGGAGTACTTCTTCACATCTTTGCACTAATACTCTACCCACCTCAATATCTAGTTTAGAGAATTCTGCTTGCAATAGGGATTTGGGAAGGTTTTAGTAGAAAACACAGAGTTTGATTTTCCTTTTTCTTTTTAAAGTTTCCCTTTAATTTCACCTACCGGCAACTGAATTCCTGACCCCGTGGGAAGTAAACAAAACTGGTCCAATTGACTTCACTTGAGAGAGAGTATTACCTACTGTTTTCATGTCTTGGTTTGAAAGCAAAGACGAGGCTCAGTGTCCTGTGATTGAGTGCTGGGCTAGGCAGCAGAAATAAGTGCCTGCAAACTCTGGAACTGACCTTTGTTTCAAGTAATAAATCTTGAGGGGTTTTTGCTGTTGTTGTGTGATAGTAATCTGGTTGGAAACTGGAAGAGGGACAGTATATCATAGCTGATTTTGTTGAACTGGACCACAAATTGCAAGCTGAATTTAAATTAACTCAGGGGATTGAACCTTAGTGCAGAGGTGAGGGAACAAAGCAAAGACAATTGGTTTCACTTGGTGCTTCTAAATGTAAACAGAATAGAAACACCTTGGCTAGTCCCAGGACTGCTGTCAGGACAAAGTGTTGCCTCAAGACTCCTTTTCCCTATTGAGTGACCATGGGAATATTTCCATTTTACTTTAGCTCATTTATGTTGCACATATGGCGTGGGATTCATCTCCCTTAACTTCATTCATACAAAGTTAAACATCAAGGGAGAAAAGAGTGAAGGAAAAGCTCCAAAGTTCTTCCCATATCTTATGAGCTATTTTAGAATGGGCCGAGCAGCACCTTCGGAGTTTTATGTCTTTACATATGAAGGATGTTTAGTTAACTTGTGTAGAGAGATGATTAACTTTGAAATACCTGAGGTTAGGTGAGATAAATCCTACCAATGGAGAATTTTGCATTAAATGAACTTGAATGAAAACAGTTAGCCCAAATCTTTCTTCAGCAATATCTGCCAAGCTTCCAGCAATAGTGTTGAGAGCTGTTAGAGTGGAGGGCAAACTGTTTTTGCTTAGACATTGTGTAAATCTTCACTGTATTCAAATGCAGAAAGACAGTCTGTCATTGTCAAGTGCAAGATCCTGCATGTGGGCTGGGGCAATCCTAAGGACAAATATAGCCTGGTTGGGGAAAGGGTTGAGAGCAGCCCTGAGGAGAAGGACTTGGGGTTGTTGGTGGTTGAGAAGCTCAACATGAGGCGGCAATGTGTGCTTGCAGCCCAGAAAGCCAACTGTATCCTGGGCCGCATCAAAAGAAGCATGGGCAGCAGGTCGAGGGAGGTGATTCTGCCCCTCTACTCTGCTCTCATGAGACTCCACCTGGAGTACTGCGTCCAGCTTTGGAGCCACCAACGTAAGACAGACATGGACCTGAAGGAGCAAGTCCAGAGGAGAGCCATGACGATGATCAGAGAGCTGGAGTACCTCTCCTATGAGGACAGGCTGAAAGAGTCAGGGTTGTTCAGATTGGAGAAGGGAAGGCTCTGGACAGATGTTAGAGCGGCCTTCCAGTTCTTAAAGGGGGCCTACAGGAAAGCTGGGGAGGGACTCTTTGTCAGGGAGTGTAGCAGCAGGATGAGAGGTAATGGCTTTAAACTAAGAGAGGGTAGGTTTAGATTAGGTATTAGGAAGAAATTTGTTACTCTGAGGATGGTGAGCCCCTGGCCCAGGTTGCCCAGAGAAGCTGTGGCTGCCCCATCCCTGGAATGTTCAAGGCCAGGTTGGATGGGTCTCTGAGTGACCTGGTCTGGTGGGAGGTGTCCCTGCCCCCATGGCAGAGGGGTTGGAACCAGATGATATTTAAGGTCCCTTCCAACTCTAACCTTTCTATGGTTCTATAATTATCCAAACAGGATAGCGATTGTGACAGGTAAAGAGTGTGACCGCTGGTAGCTTAAATGTGTGGAAAAAGATTAATAAATCGGATGTTTTAATCTAGTGATTTCAGTGCAGGGGACAGGCATAAGGATCATAATGGTACTTACAGGTTAGTACTGAATAAATACATATAAACATACGTGTACACAGGTGGATATTTAGGTGTGTACACAGGCCAGCTTGATTTTTGGAAGGTGTTTTAAAAAGTAACATTGTAAATACATTTTTAAATGTGTGGGGAAGAGAGCAATGTAGCAGTTGTGAATTGTTAATTGAAAGAAAAACTTTTTACAAGTTGTGTTGCCACGTTGCAAGTGGAATTAAAAAGATACGTGAAGGTATTTCTAGAGAATTACTCAACCTTGGATGAGTACATGATTGGCATGAAATGCTGAAGAAGCTTGCCCTTGGCCCTGAGGTGGGAGGGGTGGCGGGAGGAGCTGGTTGCTGTTGTACCCCGGGCAGGCAAGTCCCATTTTACATAGCCCTGAAACAGCTTTGAGTTGTGTTGGCAGTTGAATTGATTCCTTGATGGCTGGGACATATGGAATTAAAAGTATGGAGTAAAATCTTATTTAGCACATCATTTCTTTCTGCTCTGTGGTAGACATAACAACATGATAGGAGCAGATTTGATAATCTGCATATTTTGTATCTGAGATACTGGCTTTGCACAGCCTCGAGCACAGCAGAACTCGGTACAAGACAAATGTGTTACCTTCTTCATCTGGAGTCTTCCTTCCATGCCACGGCAATCTCCAGATGCCATAACTAAATACAGTGATGACCTACTTAAGTTAGAAAGGCATCTGATTACTACAGGTTTGTCTTAGCCACTTTTATGCAACGCGCGAGCTTCATCTACTTTAATCCATTTACAGTTTTGTTTCTCTTTGTCCAGCTCTTTGCCAAGCTGAACTCTGTATGTTGATTCAAAAAACCAGCTAGCACTCTAACAACGATCAACCTGAAAATCTGCCAGTCTTGAATGAATATAAGTGGATAATTGAAGTTATTTACAATAATTGCTAGGCTTTTAATTTATTTTTATCTTTTATTTATAATTTGTGCTTTGATGCAGCACTTACTGTGACTGAGCATTGTCTAGTGAGTTGTAGTGGAATTTGATAGTAGTGACAGAGCAGTCATTTTTGTATGGCATTAGTTGCATGACTGATATCTGTCTTAAGATACAAGCACTGGGAACTCTTAATATCAAGATAACAGGAGCTAAATAATTTTCAGTGCATCTTAGCCACAGCAACAGCAATTTTCGTAATAGAATTTTCTGGAAAATACCTCGTAGCTGAGGAGAACGGAGTGGGGAATAAAATATGCTGCTGGGCTGTCTGTAAAAACTGTGTCCCCCCCCTGCCCCTCCCTCCAAATCTCAAGGATAAAACCAGCCCAATGACAAGTTTGTTGTCATTGGCCTGCCTAAAAACTCATGCGTTTCTGATGGTAGCAAATATTCCTCCAAGGTCGGCATCAGTCTCCAATAGCTTCTCTGTTGGTTACGGCAAACGTGTGAGAAGCTATTCGCAATAAAATAGCGAGAGGCCTGTTTGCACATGGGTGCCTTCATTGCCATGCTATATGAAACTGTTTTCAAGCACAGGAAATAATAGGGATACTGATGAACAACATCAATATTCTCTGTTGACTTCTTTACCTTCTCCACTAAATGAACTGTGAAAGGAGCAAACTCCAGAACTCTGATGGAAGTAAGGAGGACTTGCAGCAGAATTACCGCCCATGCCAGAATATTACCTAAGCTTACTTAATGCTAATAAATCTTGTTCTTTCCCAAAGAACAGCCCAACCTCTTCAGAAGTTCTCAAAGCACCTGCAGCCTTACAGGTTTCCTGGAAAGGAAATACCTTTTCCTCTTCTGAAACGAACCCCAAAATGGGGAAGTCATAGGAAGGTACCTGGGTAATGTTTTTAAAGTTTGGTAATCTGTTACTGAGTGCTCCCACATGCACAGCGTGGGCTTCTCATGGAGAAGCCAGTGAAGAAAATTGCTCTGATGATTGCAACACAAGTTCTGGTTTCTCTCCCAGGAATATACTCAACTGTTGAGCTATGTTTTAAATAGTTATCTGGCTGCACTTTAAGAAATATTTTTGGCATGTTCACAGCTCAATTACTATAATTTTTGATTGGAAATTAGATGTTCAAATCAATAGTAAGGTTATTAAAATTGCACTGAGTATTCCACCTGAAGAAGTGTAACTATTGGTAGTTTAAGTGTTTTCCATGCACCCAAGACTGCTGGGTTTTGCTTGGTAATGTACCAGAAAACTTGCTACAAGATATGACGGAAATAAGATTTTAAAAACGGATTAGTTTTCCGTTGTTTTCCTACCTGCCATCTTTATTGACAAAGTTTGTTTACATTTAAGATAGAAATCCCTGTTATGATTCCGTACGTAGGAGTCTGGGAGACAGGCTTTTAAAGTTACACAAAATTCCTGTTGTTTTTTTTTCTTACATATTCTTGGTTCTCAAGACAAACATTCAGTGCAGTATATTCATAGGATTGTCTTGGGTTTAGACTTTTTGCCATTTTTTAATAAGAATGGATTTAATTATTTTTTTTTTATTTCCAAAACACATGTCAAGTCAACCTTGAAGACATACGCAAAGTTTGTAGAGGAGGTGGACTTCAAACAGATCTGATGCCATGGGAAAACAACGAAGAAAGTTTGTTAGGGTCTGTGAGAGCTGTTTTTTTGCTGTTGGCTGAATGCCTTCAGATGCTAGGATTTAAGAGCCTGGTTGATCTATGCTTTTTCACAAAGACTGTGATATCCCATGTGCTCGGAGCAGGGTCAGAATTGGTGGCCTTTGTTGGGCGTTCTCTGGATTGAACTTCTTATAGACCTAAAATGATAATTTTGCCTTGTGCCAGACGATACGGAGGTAACAGCTCAAACTGGCAAGACTCGCATAGTGTACTGAAAGAAATGTTAAGGCATAGTCTAATGAGTTTGGGAAGAATATGTTCATAGAAGGGCTACTGACAAGCTCACATGTTTTAATCAACAGAAGTGAGGCTGTGCTGCTTGGTTATTTTTGTAGTAGTAAGGCATGAACTTGGGGCTGAGTAAAGAAGGAGCCATCTACAATTGAGAGAGTAGATCTAGTAATTTTTTTGTTTAAGCATTTTTTTGCTATTTTGAAACGAAATTTTATCTTATTGATCTTATGAAATATAGATGATTAATGTTACGGACTGAGATAATATCAGTACCCAGTTGGTACTAGTTATAATTAAGGTAGAGCAGTCTTCTGTCCTTTTTAAAAAAATTGTATCAGTCTGGTTTGGAGAAGTGAACCATTTCTGGTTTTATGTGTAGCAGTTGATTTGTCTTAGAAAAATAGAAATATAAATGTGTTTCTTCAAGATTTGATAGCTGAAGAGAGAGAGAGAGGAACATAACTTCATTCAACATTTATGGATAAAGGTTGGTGACGTTCCCTGTTCAGTTGTTCAGAAACTGTTTCAAACTTTGTTATGCTTATGAATTTATTTAATCTATCTTCAAAATGGGATTGTAATGAAAAAGAATCATTGAAAAGTAAACTGAAACCCTTACAAGGCACATGTAAAGAGTAAAGATCTTCTCTGAAGCTAAAATGGGTAGCCTACGCTCTGAATGTTTGCATGATCTTTTTCCTGGAAATTTACTTTTTCATTTATTTTCATGTTTCTGCCTATCTGTTCTATTTTCCCCTTACTTTCTGTTGGATTCTATTTTCCCCTCATCCATTCTGTTTCATTCACCTTTCCTTTGCTATCTCTGTAACAACCTAACTTGGATGAGAATTTATCTGGGAATATCAGTTCACTGAAATTAAAATATCATTTGGCAGGAAGATTATTTTATTCAGAGATAGCTCAGTGATTTTTTTTAATGTTATTGAGGTTGAACAGACATTTGTTTTTCTTCTCTCAGCCTTCACTACATTATCTGTGATACTAGTACTACTGAAAATACCAAACATTGCCATTGTGTTTTGGTGAACATTTGGGTTTTTTTGGGGTGTGATATTTGTTCCATCTCCTGGTTCATGCCCTGTTTTTATCCATGCTACACTGGGATATGCTGGATAAGTCAGTTAATCTTTCTGATGTTTACACCTATTGGGAAAGTTTTAAGGATTAGTTCCTTCACTGGAGGAACCTCAATTGAACTGTGCCATAGAATGTGAAAATTTTTCTTTGTCTAAAGATTATATGCTGCCCTTGACTTGTCTGTGCATGCACGTGCAAACGCCTTTCCACACGTAGATCTAAATAATCTTAAAATAATAGACCCTTGAATGGTGTAACTCTAACAACGCTCACTCCATGTTCATAATTCATTCCATGTAAATGCATACAGATCACTCACAATTCCCTTCAGGATAACCACAGCCTGGTAGGCATTTACTTGCTACATCAATGATTTTTAGAGCATGTTTACTCAAATGAAAATATATTGGCATTTGTATTAAGAGTGTCATTATAAACTATTACATTAAAATCGCTAATCACGCTAATGTTGAGAATCATTGCTAGATAACTGTTCAGTCATTAAAATATTTTAAAAGGGACTTTTGGCCTCAATATAAAAATGTTGCAGTATTACATGTGGGTTTTATATTTTTGCCTCCAGAGCATTAAGGAATTTCTTCCATCATGCTTCATCTCTTTGGGGACTTCTTAAGAAAAAAAACCTCAAACCAACCAAACAACCAAAAAGACCCCAAAACCCAAACAAACAAACAAAAGCAACCAAAAAAACCGCACCAGATGACCCAACAAAGAAAACCCTAAAGATTTGCATACAATTTCTTCATTCTGATATCATCTGTGTGTATATCTGCTAATATGTCATTTTATGGATTTAGGCTTATTACTAGCTTACGTTTTCTGTAGCTCTCCCAGATTTCTCACAGTCTCCTTCATAATGGTGTTGAGATGTTTAAAGCAAATTGCGGATAAGGACTGTTACATTAGAAAATGCAACATACGCTTATGTTGTCTACATTCAGTGTACCAAAACTTTAATTTTTGTATTAGATTTGTGAGAATGAAGCACATAGGGTGCATGTATATTTGTGCCTACCCCTTCAAGGAAAAATACATGGGTAGATTGTTTACTTTTTTGTTGTTCTGTAGAGGACATTGCTGAAATGTATGTAACTTTTGTTTTTTAAAGAAAAAACGTAACAACTGAGATCTTAATGAATAAATCAATAAAGTATCAATCAGTACTTTTCATTTCTGAGCTGCTCTCCTTACCAGATGTTTCTACTATTACTCATGCTTCTCTAGCTATTTCTTACGTGGGGGGATAAATCTTAGTTTAAATTTATTTCACCAAGACAAAAATGTAATTGCAACACATTGGGATCAATACAAACTATATAAGAAGCCATGAATTATTTTTCTAGCCCACTAGGTACTAATATCTGGGCATTGGTATCTCATGAAATACTAGAATAATTTTTCTTCCGGTGAGTAAGTAAATATTTCAGCACAGAAAGAAAAACATCTTTGTCTTTTCCCTCTATTCATTTGCGTATGAAGAATATTTTTTGACCCTTCTTTCGCTTTTTTCCTCTCAAACCCATCAGTCATGATCTTTTGTACTAGATGCGCACAGAGTAGTAATGCAGCTATGGTTTTAATATAAAGGAGTACACACCTGCAGAAATGCATTGGATTAGAGAAATTATTTTACATAAAATGCCTTTTTCTTACTGAAGAAATGAGGGCTAGATTTGTAAAATACCTCAGCGGATCACGAACGTGCTAAAGATGGACTTCTGAGACCATTCGATAGTTTAGGAATCTCTTTCAGTTGTTGCAAGGCTTCCCCCTCAGAATAGTTATTTCTGCTACTTCTCTTTTAAAATTCTAAATGCAAAAAAAAATTGTGAATCAAATTAATGTTTGATAACCTTTCACATTGCAAGGTCTGTTTTTACTACTATTCATACAGTGCCGGAGCAGTAGGAACAATTCCTTAGAATTTAACTGTTGTGCTTGAAACGTTTTTTTCATGGCTTCCCCCCACGTAGCCTGTCGCGACGCACGGTTAGTTGGTGGGCGCTTTTACCTGCGCGTGGGTATGCGGGAAGGTGAGCTGGTATGTTTTTCAGTTTAGTTTTGGTTTGATTTTCCCAGGGTTGGAACCATTTCAGTTCAATGCCAGTTTAGGTCAAAAGGGTTTGCCAAGTCCCGCTGGGTTTACATGGGACAAGAGGTGGAAACAGTCAAATGACAGGAGATGCGTGTGCAGCACGGGGCTCTGGGAAGGTGGACTTCATCTGCTATCTCTTGCTCTTCTGTATCAACCTAGGCATCAGTGGTGTTTCTAGTTTTTCATTAAGTCTTTTGAGATCTGTAACACTGCACTAAGGAAAAAGGTATGGAAAAACCTTTCCACTGGGGTCTGCAGGGGAGATGCAGAAGCCCGGCAGAGGATTGAGGGTTCAGTGAGGCTCATGCTCACCCGTGGGTAAGCGATGCGATGAGACAGAGATGTGGACGGAAAGGCTGTGACATGCTGCTGCTTTGCAGACCTTGGTGAACACCAATGCTCCCTGTAACCAATGAGGCTCTACCTTAAACTGTCAGGTTTTTGTTGAACCATTTATTCCGAATTGGCAGCCAGAAATATTTTTCTTGATTCAGTTTCCATTACAGTTCAAATTGTATAGCAGTCGATATGAATTCCGATTCCATTTTGATTTATATCCAAAGACTTGATAAAAGTGCAAGCAGTTCTGAAAAAGGAAGCGAAAGCACGCGCGGCTGTCTGCTCTGCACGTTGTGAATGAGAGCCTGTAGCTCACTTGGTTCGTGATACAAAATATTTGAAAATACACATATGCCGGTGTCTGATAGAATCAAGAAAATAAAAGTAATATATTGAGTATTCTGTGACAGATCATTCTTTGATTAATTTTGGGTTGTACGTATGTGAGTACTCAGGTAGATTAAATACAAACTAGAAAGTTACTTCCATAGTTAAAATATTCAGAAATATAAAGAACCCTAAATAAAACCTTAGAAAGGATACAATGTCTTTTCAGAGGAGAATGTCTGCAGCAAACACCTATATGAATTCAAGTTCCGAATATTATTGAGAGGAAAAAATACTACTCAATTGCTGTCATTCAGTAAATATTACTTCTGTAATAGCAGAAAAAAATCTTGTGATTATGCACCATGTTGAGTGGTGTACAACACTTCAAATCTGCTGCGTAAACAAACCTCATCTCTATTTGTCTAATCTTTTATATTTTATGTGTTGTTTAGAAATTCCTTTTTATTTCAGTTGCTTGCAATCAAGTACATTGTTAGGAAATACCTGCTATTTTAAGAAAGATTTTAAAAGGGCTCCTACATGCAAAATAAGGTCCAATGTGAAAGCAACTTTATTTTGTGTTCTTTCAGAAATCGGTATCGGAATGGGAGCTGCAGGGTGAGCACTAGTGGAAAAAATGACCTTATTTATTTATTAGCAGTTGAGATGTTTTGAGAGTTTTGTACCACCGATCATGGATGCTGAGGGTTTAAAAAAAAATTTATTTATTTATTTATTTTTTTTTATCAGGATCACTTATTTCTATTCTATGAAGTATCATAGCAGATAACATGTGGTGGCAATGAATTAAACAATTTTTAAATGACCCCTGTTGTTATACTGGAAGAAACACTTGGATTTAAAGATGCTATCTATTATTTCAAAAATACACTTTTCTTTTTTCAGCGTCTTGTTGAAGCTGCAGAAGATGCTTACCTGAAACATGAGTTTGATGCTGACTTACAGGTAACTAATAATTATTTTCTTAAATATTTATCCTCATAGTATGCTGAACAGTTTATACAATAGTTTGCTGGAAGAACTGCTGTAGAAAGCCAAGCATGTGCGTAACAGAAGGATGCTGATTACAGAAAACGGAATTAATGAAGGCTGGCTCAGTACTTTGACAGGTTATGCATTTAGTGTTTGTGTGTTGGGAGCCCAAGCAGGTGGATTTTGCTCTTTTAGAGATTTCATTTAAATTCCCTGCGTGTTTGCTTAGGTCAAGATTTTTAAACACAGTAATTAGCAGCATGTTTCATCGTTGCAGTGTACTGGCAAGGAATTGTTCTATAGAGAGTTGAATTTGCAGATGGGGTGGGACCCACAGGGATGGGATTAGTATGACCTTGATTTGTGCAAATAGTTTGCATTTGGATCCGAGTCTGAGACACTATTTTTTCACTTACCTAGGAGCCCTTGGAGCCATATCATTATTGTCTCAAAATGTTGCCTTTAGGAATAACACAGGAGGGAGAAGCACTATGGCAGCTCACAGTTAAAAATGTTTAAAAAGAAAACCTTTGCTTAAATAAAACATATAATTAAAAAAACAAGTTAATTTAGAAACCAAGTAATCTCACCTGAAATGGAAAGTGTAATAAAAATTGTTACTCAAGACTGAAATGAGTAAATACCTCCTTATCTATAATGAATTCCTACATCCTTGGTTTCTTGACTGCCATATTAGGTGGAGTTTTGTTTACTTTGTCTCTAGCTCTCCAGATTGAATTTTAAAACCTTCTGTGAATATTTGCCGTATGTCTTTTTAAATTTTGAGGTTGAGCATTAAGGGAAACAGACTTTGTCCCATACATATATCTAAGAGATACGCAGATCTGCAAGTTCTATTTTCAGATTTGACTATGGTTACTTCCAGTAATCATAAAACGTTTTATTTTATTAAAAATATATGCAAATTACTGATTTCTGTGCAGAAAGGGGAAAAAAAGAGTGAACTTTTCAGACTAAGGATAAAAAAAAATGAGTTTAGAAGGCTACGATACTGAGCTCTGTCAGCCCGTGTTGGAGTAAGGCTAAAATGAGCGCATTGAAAGTGATAATTCCTATTATTGTTGCATTCAATGAATGCTGGCTTCTGTATTCAAATGTTTTAGAGTTCTGTTACATTCCAGCCTTGCGGAGGTGTGCTGCGTTTTATTTTTTTGAACTTTAAGCCTTGGAGAAATAGGAGTTATTGTCTGAATAAATCAGAAACACACTGTATAGAGATTTTTTTAGAGGTCTACAGTAAGTGCTTTCTCACTGCGGGATAGTTCTCACTTTGACGAAGTCCTTCATTTGCTGAGGCTTTGAAGATATTAACGCTTTCGGGAAGGCAGTTAAAAGCCATTTGTGTCAGCAGCATTAACAGGACAATCAGATCTTTGTGTAGAGCTCGGTTGTTTATTACTGTCACGGTCCATTAAAGCTAATCAATTGTTAATCTTGGTTTCAGCGACCCCTTTGCAACCCTTGCTGGGTGATTGTTGTTCTTTATCAAAAATCTCATAATACCATCTGCTCAATATAAAATAATGGCCAGAATGATTTGATAGTGTACATTCAAGTGGAGGGGGACAGAAGGCTTATATAATGGACAGTGTATATAATTCTGCTATCAAAGAGGAATTTTTTGGCATTTGTATTGCCTTGGCTGACGTGTGGAAGACAGGATTAAATGCTTTGAATTAGTGGTATGTGACACAGCACCGGTCTGTGCTCTTTGTGCTTGGATATTCTGGAAATTCAGAAAGCACATAAAACAAGAGCTTTTGTGCTTTTTATTGGTCCAATGTCACCTTCGATGTCTTGAGGACAGTATAGATAATATTGTGTCAGAACATAAAAATGATATATAAGGGAGAAATAAAATTATATTAATATTTTTATTGTCTGTGAAAAAGCACCAATTTAAAGAAAATAATAACTGGAAGTTCATCTTTTAGACTGCTGGTATTCTCTTCGGCAGTGCTGGAACTGTATTATTTGGTTATGCTGGACCTGATCCCTTCTGGGCATTTTTCTTAGTAACATCATTAGTTTTGTCCTTAGTTATTCTATAGGTATTCTAATCAATATACTGTAATGCCGTATAATGGTCTAAGCGCTCAACTGTCTATCCCTGGACTGAATCTATTGGCACCACCAATAAAAACCTTTTAGTTATAAACATAAATAAAATTCCCAGTGAATTGAAAGAAATAAATCAAAATGGGTGATATGATGTTTAACTCATCAGCGTTTTATATTGCACATTTGAGTCATGGTCGAACTAAGAATTGGTGAGAGATGACTTTAAAGATTTACCCTACAGTATTTGAGCTTTGGGAGATTCTTCTTTCTGTTAGGGATGTGAATCAAGAGCTGCAGTTTTAGCAAGTTTAGAGGAAATGACCTTCTAAATGTTACTTATACTTCAACCTTTTAACTCAGTCCAGGATTCTCTCACCTGGTGGGTATGGTTTCAAGTTATTCTGTTATATAAAGACTCTCGTCAAATTGTTGCTAAGTGAAATTTACTGTCGTTAATCATACCCAACAATGTATTTGGGGATATAAGATAAATTACCATTTATATTGCTACAGCAAGTTGCCTTGTCACAATATTTCTGTAGTCTTAAAGGATCGGTCATCTTGCTTTATACTGGACGCTGTCTCTGTGCTTGCCTCTGTTTAAAACGAAGTAATTCCCTCTGATTTTGTGGCTTTAACATGATGAAGAAAACAATATAGATGCCAATTGCCAAGCACGGGCCCAGCCAAGAGTATTGGATGTTATGGGTTTTGAAGTGATTCGAAAACCACCTTTTAGTTTTGTTGGCTTAATTGTTTGCCAAAGGAAAACTTTGGGGAAAAGATTAAAAAGAGGGTAAGAGCTTCTGTTCGGAGGTGATCTATTTAAAAGCCATTTCAAATAATTTATAATCGTTGTTAACTGAAATTTGGTCTCCTGATTGTTTACTTCCTTGGTGCTTGAGTATGTGCTTCCAGAGATACTAGCTGCCTTATGATTCATGGAAACACTGTGGTGGAGTTTGTGTTCAGACCCCTGGAAGAGGCTCTGAAGTGAAAAACTCTTCCCTGTCATATACCTAAGATCTTGTTGCGTGTGCAGCTGTTCCAACCACATAGGTTTAGAGGATTTCTCCTGCCGCCATATTTCCTCAAACCTCTAGAAAGTGGACAGATTTTGTTGTGTAAGAATACACCGATGTGATAGCCAGCGGCTGCTCGTACGCAGTCCCTAGCGAGGTGGTAAAGCACGCTTAAGCTGCAGTCGTGTGGTCTGCGTTGGCACCTGAGCCCTCTACAATATCATACTATTTATGTGGTCGTATCTGAGCCCTTAGAATAGAAACGCATAGAGTACTCTTACCACCCGAACAGAGTGAGGATAAGATCTATTATAGTGTTGGATTATTTCTGGTTTTCGGTAATCTCAGGAGGTGGGTGCTTAGCTGTGGAACTGATGCTTGAGTTCTCAGTGGAGCAGTAAAAGTAACTTGCACTTTGTTTCTTACAAAATTAATTTTACGATCAATAAAGATTTATAATGCTTGGTTCCTACCCCGGTTTCATACCTCTGACCCTAATGACAGGAGGTAGTAATACAAAATTTTGCTATCACTACTGGTTCATTTGCTGAACAGTTTCATTATACACACACATTTGCAGGGTAGTTCTTTTATTTTCTGTGTGTTAATTAAGTTCATTAGTTCACTTGCCTTATATTCCAGCTGAGTTTTCTCTGCGTGTGAGTGATGTGATAATAAAAAAGCAAGGTTATTTCTTTTTAATAGAATCAGGACTAGTGCATAGTTGATGTCACCTGAATTACTAGATATTTTCTTTTTGGATTGTGGTAGTTTGGCTGCCTATATAAGATAGGAGAGGTTCAAATGCCAATACTTTGAGATGGTTGACCTTATTTCAGTTTTACATCACAAGACGAGAAGAGGATTAATCAAATGGTTTTTAGGAAAGGATTACTTACTTTTAAGAATACTCTTAAAGTTAATTTAGTGGGATAAAAAAGGAATAATAGTATGAGGCTGCTTTTCTTTTTTTTTTTTTTTTTTTTTTAGATCTATAACATATGGCTGAGTCTTAAGGAAGAGGTTTTCAAAAGCAGAGTTAGGTACCTGTCTGCCAGATTTTGCTGGCTATTAACTCCTAATTGCATTTCGTGTCCTTGAAAATCTCATCCTTACTATTGGAGCATATATGATGGGTATAGAAAAAAATTTGTGAAATCAGCAGACGGATAGTTAAGGATTTTCCAGTGGCTTACACAGGTGAACGATGTACTTTTTAATACACACTTAATGATTTTTGAAAGTCTACAAAAGGTGAGACTTCAAAGGTTTAAGGAGAAAGCAAAAGAGGGTTGGGGAACAGAATTAGTCCAGTTCATAAACTCTATAGATTTTGGGTCTAATCCTTCAACTGTTAATATTACTAGATTGCTGCCTTCCATGGGGAGCTACCTGACTTGTAGTGATTTTGAAACTCAACCGCTAGATAGAGAGCTTAAAAATAGACATAAAAGTGAAACTTAAATTGCTGCTACTTTTTTTTTTTTAAATTCTGACCTAAATGTTCATTTAATATGATGATACTATGCAAAAATGTATAATGGATTGTTAAATGCTTAGGTATTTAATTAAAATTTAATCAAACAGATAGTAATTACATTGATATCAGTTACCGGAAAATACAAGGATAAAAGATAATTGAGAATAGCTATTGTACATAATCTTAATAAACTCCTATTATAACACGTGCATTACTTTCATGTTAGTATTTCAGGAAAGTCTGTTTGTATATGTATTATCTCACTAATTTTGAATGAGGCACATAATGACTGGATTTACAATCTATTGGTATTAATATTTTTCTGGCTATTAGAATAATGTCCACAAGACTGAAGTCAGCTCTTGCAGGGTTCTGAACATCCACAATGGAAAGGGAAGTCTGTTGGACTTCAAGCACTCAGGACCACTGACTGAAGTGACTTTTTGAAAAGTGCATTTAAAAGAGCCGTGGAGCATCTGAGGTTTGATCTGCTTCATGGATTATATATTCCAGCTGCTTATTTTCTCAATCAGACATCGGTCTTTCTAAACTTCAAGCCTGGAAACCTAATATGAGATCTTCCAGCCTAAATTCCTTTTTAGACTTTCTTTGAAATATTTTGCAGACCAAAGTGCTCTCAGCTATATTTGAATGGGATCTGGACAGGGTACCTGTAGCTTGTAAGGAGCCATGAGGAAGAGATCCTTAACTTGCACCAATCTAAACTGTTAACTTTTCATGGCCCTGTTCAACTCTTGCAGAAGTAGCCAGAAACTCTTGAGACTTTATAGTTTATTTAGTTTTAAAATCTGCTTCTGGAGCTCCTTCCTGAGGTGCCTCACACAGGACCTCAGGACTTGCAGTCAAGGGGCTTTTCGTTGTGTTCCCCTAAATCTTGGGATACTGCAACAGGTTCTTCTGTATGGTTACGTGCATCCAGCTGAAGGCATGATTCGGATACGGCTATGATGTAGAAATGCTACCAGGACCTGTAGAAATCTGGTTGTTACTCAGTTTTCTGGACAGTTTGCAGTTCTCAGTACCGATCAAAAGATAAGGAGATTGAGGAAAGACAGTAAGCGTAGAATTTCAAATGTTGTTAAACACCAACAGCAACAACAAAGCCCCAAACTCTGAAGATTTACACTGCAGTTGGAGGGCTAAGTGGAAGGAAAAAAGAAATAGAAGCATGAGCATCTAGTGAGTTAGTGAACTACAAGACACAACAGGACATGTTTAAATGATAAAAGCATCTGTTAGAGTCTTTATTTGGTTTTAGTTTTTCCTTTATTAGTTCTTTTTTCTTTCAGAAAATGCCTGTGTACTTTTTTTCTGAAAGAAAAAAGTTTCAGCATTGCAGTTCTTAGTTTGGTATTATTCTTGCTGTTTTCTGTGAATTCAAATTCAGGACTTCTCAACTGCTTTAATACCAGAACTGCAACAAATTGACTTCCAGATTTTTAGCTCTAAGGGTAAGCCCTTTCAGTGGAGACCACTTTAGGTTGTCTACTGTTTCCTATTTATTTGCTGAGGTTGGGAAGAGGAAAACTGAAATGACTATGAACTACAGAGATATAAGTGAATTCAGATGTTACTAGCTAAGAATTCTCTAGAATTGATGCTCATCTAAGGTACCCTTCAGAGGAAGACTTTCACATGGCTTTCACTCTGCATGCACGGCAGGGATTAAGTATCAGAAAGAGAATGTAGAGAGAAAAAGGGGCCATGCACCTTTTGGGTTATTCTAATCTCCAAGATATTATCTGTTTTCTTCCTTTGTGGTAAGTGAACAGGAGAAGAGAGTTTTATGAAGCCAGGGGAGGAAAAAAAAAAAAAAGGCTAGCGATATTTTAGTTCATCTTCTAATGATGAAGATTAACTTCATTATTTTTTTTCACTTTGGAGTTTTGTAGAATATTTTTGAGAATTGAGGGAAAGCATTTGCCTTTTTTTAAAAAAATATGTGTAATTTTCATTACTTCCCCCCTTCTGCACATGTATCTTTCTAAGAATTTCTAAATTCTCTCACTACAAACAAATCAGACATAAATTACTAGAACTATTCTATGTTTATGTGTGTTCATAACTTCTATCGACAAGAGTGAGTTTGATAGCTAAGCACAGATATGCATGGAGTTTAACTGTCTGAGAAGCAAAGATGCAAGAGTTGATTTTTTTCAGCTAATTTGTAATTTCTCTGCTGTAAAAAATTGTTTGTCATTTTGGTGCCATCCTGCCCTATATATGGGAGCTGTCAAAAAGAATAGTAATTCTTTGCCTATTTAGTTGACCAGTTATTCTGTCTACGTGGGCCTTGACAGTAAAGCTGAACTGAAAGCTATGGTCTGAATTTGCTATTGCAAATAACGTGCTCTGCTTCTGAGAAAGTTTGGCACGGAGCGCTTGGTGATTCATTCTTCTGACTGCAGATATAGGACTCATCCTTTTGGTACCCTTAACGGGTTAGACTCATTAAAGAGCTACCAGAAATAGTTTTCAGATAGTTCTGGATTTATTCCTGCCTACCTCTCTTGTGATAGCAGTCGCTATCTGAACCGTGTGAAGAACACACTATAAATTCAGTTCTGCCCATCGAATAGGGACACAGTGCTTTTTGCCTGGTGATATCTGCTGTAAATAATTACAGAAATCTGAAACCTGGAATTATCAAAGAATTGTATGATTGAGCAGATAACTTTGTCTTCCTGAGATTTTTCCTTTTGTATTTATTGTGGGGTTTTTGCTACCAGAAATGAGAAGGAAATAACTTTCTCATCCCATGAGTGTTTTCCAAATTTCAAGTTCTCCCATTGAACATTAAGAATACCCCAAAGCTTTTCCTGAACAAGAAAAACCTCCACTTTGGAACGACTCATAATCAAATAGGTGGGGCTCTCAGGATATGAGAAACCTGTTCAAGTTGCTTCTCCAGTGAATATTACATTATTTATATAATGTGAAACAACTGCAGCAGAAGAGTTTGTGAGACACTGAGCTCAGAAAAGCCTGATGGATGGGGCAGTCGCGTTGGATCTCGGAGGCCCTAGTCTGAGTTTCTGTTCTACTCGATTCAGAGGATGGATTTGAACTGCAGTATAAGACTTTTCCTCTCTGGCACAATTCTGCAAAAGAGAAATGTATTTTCCAAAACTAAGAAGAGTCACAGGTCAGGTCTAACAGCAATAACAAGATGGAACAGAAATTAGTTACATACGTATAATACATATATACAGGTTTTCCTTTCCCATGCTCAAATCATTAAGTATTTCCAGGTTGCTGCTTTTATGCTCTTCGTAAGCATCTTATAAGAATTAGAGACGTGTTTAAAAGAAATAAAAGCTGAGATTCTTGCATATTCACATAAATTCACAGGTTAAGGTTATAAGTAAAACAGAAGTTCTCATTAAAATAGTGATAAAACTCGGTGTTTGCAACACGGAATTCTTTTTTTTATTGTTTTTGCAAGGCAATTCTTTAACTTACTCCAATAGAACAGATAGAGGAATAAGCTAGTATTGTTCAGATAAAGGGATAATGATGTACCAGAAGGAGCCAGTCATATGAAAACAGATTTGTTCACTTTCGAGCAGGAGAAAAAAATAAAAAGGAGACGTTATGAAATGAACTTTTACCAGAAAATCAATAATAATACTTAATGCTGCAGCCTTAAAATTAGATTGAAATTTGTCATATCAAGCTGGGAGTTAGTGTCAGCTTGTGAGAACTTCACTCGAGGCTTCAAAAAATTTCCTTTTTCTAAATGCCTAGCGTTCCTTCCAAAAACGCCCAAACCACAATAGCTTCTGCCAATGTGATTGCCTTTCCCACACAGTCAAAATAGCGTGTGATCCACGCCTGCCACCATTTATAATTGAGCAGTCGGCGTCTCTCCCTGCATTTCAAAGCAGGCTGTGGCTTGGGAAGATGAGCACCTCCTGGACATCAGGTCCACTGGTCTGGGCAGGGATGTAAGAATGGGCAGAACAAGTTAAAGGAAGCAAGGGGAAACTGAGGTTTGTGAAAGGAAGACTGTGGAGGATGCAGGAGAAAGCAGAAACAGTGCAGTAAAAGGTGAGGTGTCAGAAGACTGTAAAGTGCAGGAAAGAAGGCTGGAGAAGGAGAAATGACTAAATAACGTGTAAAGGCAAAGCTGTTAAGTGTTAATACCTTTGTGTTTCAAGAGTACTGACAGTAATCTTTTTGCAAGTCTCTCTAAAGCTGTTACCTTTGCTTATAGTGAGGCTAAAATGGAGAAACCATTTTCAGCTACAATTAAAAAAAAAAAAAAAAAGGCAAAACCCTCTTTCTTCTATCCTCTTCTGTGTCAGGTTAGGCAATTATATAAACAGTAAGAAGCTGCCTGACGTGAGCTTCGTTATAAAACAAAAGAAACCTTCAGCGAGAACGAGAGTAAGTAACATTCAAATACCATTTAAAAATGGGTTTCAGAGAAGTTTGGCAAAACAAGTGTGCGCGGAGTGAGGGAGGAACGCTGCATGGGAGATGAGGAAAAATATCACAACGTTATCGAAAAACATATGTTCCTTGAGATTGCCATAAACCTCAGAGAAACTTATCTTTCATTGTCAGAGCAGACAGAGATGACGCGTTTAAAAACATGTCTCTAGTAGATGTTTATGGGACTGTCAATTTCCAGTTCTAACTAACCAAGGACGCACCTTAAAAGCCAGCGAAAAGGTGCAATGACCATGCAAGGTGAAGTTGGAGTTGCCAATGCTTAATGCTTGGCGTATTGGTGATAGCAAACAGGAACGCGGCATTAAAAACCACTTCATAGTGGGCAGTCGCTTGTACTCGCTTGCCGAGGCTCGTGGCCTAGAAATTGGTGATCATCCCTCTCTTGGGGGGGGGAAAAAAGAGAGCTCGTCACCTTCTGAAAACTCTTTCTAATTAGCTTTTAACTTTCTGCTGCAGAAAAGGTCAGCTACTCAGCAGCTCGAACTCCGAGCCCCGGGCCGTTCAGCCGGCTATGGCTAGCAGCAGCCCTGCCCTCCGCACTGAGCGGTTCCACGCTGGGACTCAGGTTTGCTCGTGCGCTCCTTTAGTCCTGTCAAGCTCTTGGTGAACGTTTCAACAAACCGACTTGCCTTGGTTTAAGCGATGCTGAAGGAAAGTGGCAGTTCTGAGGATTTTGATCCTACCAAGATTCATTTTGAAAAACGCTGCTCTGGCTCAGCTTTCCTTTATCTGTGGATGTTCTGTCTGTATCCGACAGCACAGGGAGGAGGTGATGTACAGAGATTGTTGTTTTCTGATTTGTTAAGACTTCTACGCCTAAGATACGCAGCACAGTCTATCATCAAAGCCGGTGTTTGAGACGTGCGTTTTGCCAGTCCCATGCTTTCTGAACTGTCTGGAAAGTATATTTTAAAGAATCTATTTGAAACTTCTATTTAATTCTGTATCTACTCGTACGTATTTTGTGTCTACATTTAGTTTCTGGTACATTGAGAGGACGAGATGCGAAGGTGCTTAGAGGAGCAGGCAGCGCTGGAGTTAATGTTTGTATTTATAAGGCTCATTGGTCAATGATACTGAGCTCTCCTCCAGGAAAAAAAGATCCTTAATTCACTCTTGCAAAATTCAATGCCCTATTGTTCTCACTTTTCTGAAGTCACTGTTTATAACATTGCTCTCCTTTCCCCTCTGAGGAATAATATAATTTATTGGAGCAGTTCATTCATAGTCTATGCGATATCTATCTTTTGGGACAGAGATACCTTTTGCATGATGTACACACTGTTAGCTTCAAACTCTTCCTGTTTGCTTTATGCGAAAGGGTTTGTAATCAGGAATATTTATGCATCCTGGTACCCCGTTGTGCTGTGCTTGCTGTTTTCTGCTCTTCGTAGAAAATTAAACTTTTTTTTCTTTTTGGCTCACACCTACCTGAAAAGCAAAAGATTTTAGAATATTACCCTATGGATTTATGATTACTAGGCAGATAGCCAGTAATAAGCAGTGATATCTGATACTAAAGCCCAGACATTCTCTGCTTTTTTCCACCTTTTTCCTATTATCTTTAGGTTTAATAAACTATAAATGGGAGAAATAAATGGCAGACCATCTTTTCTCTTTTCGTGCTTTTTTTTTTGGAGGTGCTGGGTGATGAGATTAAGTTAAAGGTCATATATTCTTCCAACCTGATATTTAGGAATAGGCAAATTATTGAAAAGGGTGGAAGTAATCTAGGTTTATTCATTTTTGTGGGAGAGCCGCTTTTTTGCTACACAACAATAATTTTAAATGGGAATAACAGTATTATAGATAAAGACTTAATGAATATATATGAGAAAGGGAAGATAGAAGTCGCTGAGCAGTTCATAGCTTTGGATGAGGTCACATTTCTGACTTGTGTAGTATGAAAGTGAGTAAATCTTAGATGATCATAGTGGAAATATTTCCAGGGTATTGTACATACTGCATATTGTAGGAAAGAAGTTACTTTCTTGCCTTTAGCTTGTAAGAAAGATACTGGGTGAAAACAAGCTACATTTGTCCCTTAACATTTTGGTTGCATGTATTGTTTCTTTGTTTCCAAATCTCACGTAATTGCTGACTACAAAATTAAAATAACAAGCTCGTTATTTCAATCCTAAGATACAACTTGCTTTAGACTTCTGCTTTGTCTCTAATTGTAGTGTCTGTGTGTTGAGCTTCATTAACTTGAAACAGAAGGAGCCCCTGCTTTTGTGTTGAAGTTAATTAAAGCTGGTAATGATTATTGTCTGAAAATTTTCTGGGTTCAAGTAGGTTATTTTGCCTCTGCCTCTATTTTCACGCATCATTTCATCAATCATGTGGTTGGTCGATTCATAATATACAGGATTTGTCTGAATTCAGTGAGCTATGTTTTTTTTTTTTTATCAGAAAAATACACTTGCATATTAGTTTAATGGTTAGTTGAAAGCTCCTGCTTGTGAAATAGTCACTGGTGACTTTTAAACTCAGATTACTTAACAATTATTTGAAAAAATAAAAGCAATTCTTTTTCCATGAATAATAGGCAGTGGCACAAAACGCAATAGATAGATCAGTGTCAAGGGCCACAGTTAATGGCTTGCAGGTCTTTTTAATATAAAAATTGAAAATTTCAAAATTTGACAATTCTGTGATTATGTGCAAGAACTTCAGACTTAGAAGTACAGTCTTCTATGCTGTAGTCTATGTACTAGTACAGTTTTGACCATGACTGATAGTATGAAATAATTTTGTTCAATGCTCTGCATTTCAGCCTTATGTATATTGCCATCTTTATCACTGGTTTTGTGGGTCATGCTGTGGGAGATGTCCTGCTTAAAAATAAACAAACAAAAAAAACCCCAAACCAAAAACCCTCCTCTGGTGAAAGATCATGTCTAATATCAGGCCCAGGGGTATCGCGACAAAGTGCAATGGATAAATAGATAAACAGATGAAATAAAAAATAGAGGATGTACTTGCCTGTGGGAAAAGCTTGGAAAAAGTGATGGTATGTTCCTTGAAAAATCAGAGGCCAAGTTTAAATGAACTGCAAACAAAACAGTTGTTAAAAAAAAAAAGGCAACATTACAATAACACTAATTTGATTTAATGTTACATTTCCCTGTTTCCTATTTCAAATTTGAACTAACAGCTATATAGCTAAAGCTTTTGGACTATTCAATTTAGATGTAAAAAAAGGACTTGAAATCTTACTCTGCGTCCAGTTAGCTTTTTGAAATGAGGAGCGTGTGCTCAGAGAAGTATTACTGTGGGTCCAAACTGTGCCTATCAAAGACGTTAGTGAAAGGTTTAATTGATATTCCGTGCCTGTGTGAAGCTCCTGCTGACAAAGTCAGCTCAAGAGCTTTCAGCATCATATGCAAAACAGAATTTTGCAGCAAAGAAGAGTGGAGCTGGGGGTGTGTGTTATTTTGGAAGGGACAGTGGAGGTTTTGGGAACGGGGCTGGCAAAGGTCAGCTGGTTAGCAGCGAGGTGAGGAGGTCTGGTAGAATTTGTAGGGCTCGTGGGAGCTTATGCTGGGTTTGTGGTTTTGGAAAGGGTATATGGAATTGTGATGAGATAAAATGGTCTGGACGGAGGTCACCTGAGGTTGCAAAAGACCTTGCCATCCTAGAACAGTTCCAAACTGTTCTGCATGGTCTTCTCTCCTTTCTGTCACACTTCCCTTCTCACCAGGGTGCCTGGCTCAATTCCCCCCTCTCCTACTACGAATTCTGCCCCCGTGGCGGCAGCAGCAGCAGAGGGCTGTGGGGGCAGGTTGGGGATGTGCTCTGAGAAAGTGCGTGCTGCCCTAACTCATCTTCGCTCTCTTGCCGTTGGCAACATAGACAGTCTGCTGCCCTTGGCATTTTTGCCCGTATTCGCACAGTGCCTGGCTGTTGGTTGATCATATCTTACACGAGGCTGTTTCATAGCAAGCTGTGTGCTGTTTTTCTCAAGACCATGTACCACTTTCTCCGACACAAGCCTTGTGTCTTCTAGTGCATTTGTGTAGTAGGTGGAGATCCAGCTGTTGCCTGCAAACACTTAGGAAATTAATAGTCCCATGAAGTATCACTGTGTTAGTGTCGCTGATTACCGGTGGGGGTAGGGATGTTCAAAGTTAAGTGCACACCTCTCAGTGAAGGGGTAAATCCTATGTTGCCTTTTGAAAATTATTCCTGTTTTTACTGAAATTCCTGTAGAAGTAAATGGCTATTGAAGTCACTCTTTAGAGGTCAAGTGATTATTGTTCTTCTAGAAAGACGCAAATTTCTAGGCTTTAACTACCTGTAAAATGTCAATGATATGAAAAGACATAGTAAGGAGGTGAAATATAAGACGGTGATGTTATGAAAAATTGCTCAATTTCTATACCTGTGCCCCTTCCCTACTATACTCCATCTCTCAGAATTGCAAATTTCTGCAGATTTTATGGGATCTATATTCATTACAGGCTGTAGAATGGGAAATATCTTAAAGATTAATTGAAATTTAGAAAATAAGAATGTGTAGTACGTACTATAAAAATACTTGAATCCCCAAATGTTTGTCATTTTGGTCCAAGTTCTGCACCAAATTCCATAAAGCAGCAGCCCAATTAGCATCCACAATTATCCCCATAGATTAACATTATTTTATTATTATTTTTTTTTAATTCCTTGTGGCCTCTTGGCCACATATTTCCTCCAAATAATGTCCCAGTCCTTCACCTTTCTACATACCGGCAGCACCAGCATTCCTCTTGAGTGGGGGTTGCTGGGCTTGTGCAGAAATGGAATGGAAATTGGGGAGATGCTGCTGAAAGAAGGCAGTGAATAATACAAGGTGGAGACAGAGCAGTTTCAAACAAGGACCGCTTGCAATCCTGGTAATGCAGGTTTTGCACATTGCTTGTTTTCACTTTAATTAAAGGCAATACTTTCCAGTACCATTTGGGGCTGGTTGGAGTGAAAGATATCCAGCCTCCGTAGCATTTTTTCCATCTGTTGATGAGGTTTTTTTCCTCCCACCCCTCATGTTTCAAGAGTTGTTCCGTCCCTTCATCCTATCCCAACACAGGTTTTCCACCTCATCTTCCTATTTTCCCTTTGTGTCTGGGAAGACAGAACTGGGAAGCGGGATTGTCGTCAAGTCCAAACTGTTTCAGCTGATTCCGTTTTGTCTTACACGGGTGACTCATAGCCACGGTACCTGTGTAAACCATGAGAGGTCCTGGTGTATCCGGACAAATCTGGATAGGGACACGAGGAGAGAATTTACAGGATACAAAAGTGTCTCATTTGTTGTCTTGCCCCGTCTCTTCAGACTGCAGTTCAGCTCTACTTTTGCTGATAAAGCATTTCTGCAGTGACAAATCCTCCAACGCACATCTGAGGATGGGTCTGATGGTTTCATCAGGTTTTGCCACGGCTGCCTGGCTCCGTGAGCGCACGAGCCTGCGCTCCCCTGTGGACAGCCACCTCGGGGCTCTCGTTTCCAGCTAAGCCCTGACATTAACCTGTGAATTTGGTGAGCGTTGCACCTCGGCCTGTGCGTAAGTGAACTCCAGAAGGACAGCATAAAATCTATGGGTTTTGAATTGGACTTTATAGTGCCATAAACAGTGACATCATTGTATATACACACAAATATATAATGATGAATACAGCAAATGCAATCTTGGATGTTGGCTGGAAAATGCATGCTCCAGGCCCAGATTTAATAGGAACTTTCATATTCCATTCTTGGAATAGAAAGCCAGCATTTCTGTCTATTTTGACTTTTGCATTAATAAAATGAGGTCAGGAAATCTGTTAAAGTTTATCTTTAAAAATGTTTTCAACCCAATCACCTTGTTTTAAAAATCATTTCCGTTTGTTATCTGCACGTTTAAGTAGATTGTGTTTCCTCGTGATTGATTCTCTGAAGGAAAGCACTAACAGATTCCTGTAATTGATTATACTTTAATGATACATAATGGTAAGTTCTGTTTTCCATTATTGTTACCCTACACGCTGAACTGTAACTGCTGCGATACCAGAATGTATATTGATACACAATTGATTTAGTAACATTTTACCAGTAGAACTGTCTTGCATTAACTAAAAACACGTCTCCATGTCTTGAACAAAAGCGGTCATTCACACATTCGGGGCAGGTACCGTACACGGCTCTGCAGATGGTCAGTTCCTTCAGCTCATTGGAGTTGGCAAATACAACGCCGCTGGAGATCGGTGCAATCATTGTTTCTGGGTTTCACGGGCGATTACAGATGGGAGTTGGCTGTTTTTACATTTCAAATGTTTCACTTTAATTACTTTTTTTTTTTTTCTTCCTTTCCGATCATGTTTTTCAACAACTGATCTTCTGCGTCTCCTTCCCGCCCCTACCCCCTCAAATAGCTGATGGCGAATAAGGTGGTTGGTGATGTGAAACTTATCTTTATGATCGGTATTACCTAATTATTTACTGATGTCCCCTGCCTATTTGTATAAATCTCTTCTCTTCTGTTTACAGGGAAGAGGCTACAGCAGGGATTACTTTGAATGCATGCATGCGATCGCATGTGCATTTATAACAGCAGTTCGCACGTGTGAGTCCTGCTCCGTGACTCAGGCTCCTGCACGCCCTTTACTTGCACAAATAAATAGTGCCACTCAATTGCCACTTAGCTGTACTTCAGCTCTTGGGACGTATGACCTGTCCTAAGCAAAAGGTTACAGGGAAGGTCTGATGAGTGATCTAGCACGTACAGCTGGCTACGTGGGGAAAAAATAAATACGTTTTAAAAAGCTAATTTAAATTTTGAGTTTTGCGGGTGTTTCAAAAAGGCATACAGCTGCTGCCTTCTAAATACTCAAAGGACAGATACAGGAAACTTAATAGCTAGAACATTATAATGATGTAAAATCGCTATGTTGGAAATACTAGATAGAAGCACACGATATAGTCATATAATGTACTGACTAAGGCATCGCGTTTGCCTGTATTTTAAAGATTTTTTACTGAGAATAGGGTTGAATTAAAGCTTACAATTCTGGCAAGTTGTGCCAACGAGTCTCATTTGTTGTATTGTATTGTAAGTCAGCAGCTATATTATTGAAACAATAGAAAATGGATAACGGTTACACTCTCCTCGCTTTCAAAATCCTTCATTTTCCAGGGATTTAAATACAAGCTTTCATATTACCAGTCATATTAAGCCAGTGTGAGCTTTCTTAACCAAAATTTTTTTGGGGAAAAAAGGAAAACAAGCTGCGGTTTGGATTTGGTGAATGTCAATGTTTGGCAGAATCAAAGTACTTTCTAAATATCTGCAATAATTTTGTATTTTGGTTTTAAAACTAACATTTTTAGCTTTAAATTTCAGTTTAAAATCTAAAAACTGAAAATAAAAACAATATCTTCCGAACTGTAAAGACACTTTGGTAAGTTGGATTCTAAACCAATTACCACCATATGCAGCTTTTGTATTTTATTCCATGTTACATAAAGTTTTAAATGTTTGAAATGACATCATTGTTTATATTAATATTCAACACTTCAATTCTGTTAAATATAGGTTAAATATAAATACTAGTTTAATGGCTTTGTGTATGACACTGATTGCAATTCAAACCTTCCTTGCATGCTGTTCTTCTGAACTACTGATCGTAATAGCAGCCTTTATAACATTCACTTTCATTGCCATCCTAGTCATAAACAGTAACATCAATTAATGTGTGGTTACTGTGGGCAGGGATTATAAGAAAAATTATTTTTACTGTCAGAGAACAGTTTCAAAAAGATAAGAACTGCAAATACAAAGCAGTTACGTTACTTAAATGGCCTTTTCAGTGGTGATATTTGAAGAATCAGGAATGTCTGTAGTATCTCACGCTAATTTTGGAATATAACACAATTTAATTTCCTGTTTATTTGCTGTTCTAGAGGAACAGTTTTTGAATTGTGAAGTAAAATTTATCCTGTAGTGCTGTGTATTCTCAGCTCAACCTCACATTGCAAAAGAAACCTCTACACATTTCTTCAATTTAAAAAACCATGAGTTCCTAATTAGTTACACATAGACAGTGTTAGATTTTTTTCCAACTGCAAAATGATTAATAATATTGAGTAATTAAAATGGAACCTGGATCAAGAACTAATCAAGTCTCCCTAATACCATAATACTGTACCCTTTCCTCGGCAAACAAAGTGATCTTGCCCCAGGGGATCTGAATGACTCTCAGGAAATCTGTTCCTGCGAATACACTGTCTCCTCTCATAAGGAATTTCCAAAATTCCCAGTTGGGGAACTTCTTTCCAATATTTTCACAGTAAAAATATGCAACTCGTAAAAGAGTATTAAGAAAATTTTGGAAAATGTCACCAAACGTATATGATGTATGAAAGTGTGCTGTTAACATTCTTCATAGTTGGAAGTCGGTGGTAACCAAACATGTGCACACATAAAGAACAGATCGCTATTAGTCCTATAGCTGTACTAAATATTTTCTTAAAGACTGTGCAATTTCTTCTTGCCAGATTTAAAAAAAGAAATACAATTTCTATCCACTTGATTCTAAGTGAAGTCACTAACAACGCACAGATAATCAGAGAATAATACCGCTTTACGTATTCCTTTACATGTAGACCTCCCCCCCCCACCCCACCCCTTCTCCCTCAAGTTTTGCTCACAAGATACTCGCCAGATACTCAATTACAGTCCAGACGATGGTAATGAATACTGTAGAAAAGGAGGTCTGGAACATATCCCAGCTGTTCAATGGGAGTAAGTACCATAACACTGCGAACCACTAGATGCCACTCTTGTCTCATCCCAGTACAACTCTGAGGGTATTTATGATTAAAAAAACCCGAGCGTGCCCTCCCACCCCCAAAGCCCTTTAAAGATGTTCCTTTGGTATTTCAGTTATTTTGCAATTTCTTAATTAAACTTACAATATGACCCTACTGTTTATAGTATTCCTTCCCTCCTCACTAATGTTACACTTGTTTATAAATATTTCAAAGCTATCCCGAGACAATTTTTTTGTCGCGGGCCTCTTGCATAACTGTGTTGTGCTATGTCTCAGTTTTCTCTTTGGGTGGAATTCACAAACTTCTGGCATGTATATTCATCTGTGTTTCTGACTGATTTCACAGCCATTTGTGGTGCAAGAAGCTCTAAATCTAATTTTTAAAATTCTACAAAGAACTTCAGCTTTGCTTTTTTTCTCTACCAGATATGGTAGGAAGCTCTTGAACTTCTTGTATATTCAGATTTTACCATTGGCAATCTCTCTATTACAGTTGTCATGATGTTTCCGTGCGCGTTGCCTGTCTGTAGATGCCTATCCCCCAGTTTCCACCTTTCAGGATTTTCTTAGCCAGGTAGTTGATGAATAAGTGTAAAAATGCCCAAGTTATTTGAGACAATACAGGAAAATATGGTTTGGAGGTGTTTTTTTTGTGTATTTTTTTTTTTTTTAAGTAATCCCTACATCTTTCAACATAACAAAGTTGTAATCTTTCATTTGTACAAGGCACGATGCAGACCTGGCCCTCAATATAGTACCTTTGAATTTCTTTGTTTAATCTCATAAAAGGAAGCCTTGCACCCCAAATGGATACACAGTTAAAATATGAAGCTTCTCTTCCAAATTACTCTACATCTTCTAAAGAACATACAGTGGAGTTCTGAATATTTGTATAAGAATCACTCCTTTCTGCATCTTGCAAACTGTGGAATATAGTGGTCACTTGTTTCCAGAGAAATGTTTCCATATTCTGGAATTTCTTTTGAAATGATCACTCAAAATTCAATAAGAAAATGTCTCACAAATTTGCCTGTCTCACAAGAAAAGGAAAACCAAGAGAAGTTTGTTACAATGTCAGTAACGTTGGACAAAAAAGCCCTCGGATGTTGCATACATCAACGGTAGAGATAAATATATCCTCTTTTCTTGGTAAGACTGAATCTGTTCTCTTTTGTTTGTGTGAATTTATATAGCCTTTAATTATATTATTTTAATACTGTTTTCCACATAGCATCAAATATTTTTATTGCAGCTTTAAATGTATATGTGAGATAGCTTCTATGTACTGTAAACTACTTGTATGCCAGCCAGTCAATGGAAGTCACTTGCTTGAAAAATACACAGTATATATTTTGTAAGTAACCTGCAACGGCCTGCGAATAACAAGACTGAGTAACGATGAAAAATTATAGGCATATAAAGACCTCCTACACATTCAATTAAGTTAGATTTAGATTTATCTGAGTACTTTCTGGGGTATATGGAATGCTGTGAATAGATAGAAAAATGCAGAGTGATACATCCGTTGAGAAAGCCCTTTGTAGCCCAGTTAGACTCTTAGAGGTGAGGATCGTTGGTGGGGCTCTGAGTAGAGAAATGTGATTGGAATGTTAAAATGTGTAAATACAGGAAAAAGATCTTAGTGCATAAAAACGTGTCAGTAAAGAGGAGATTGGATTATTTAAATAAAAGTAGAGCTGTCGTTCTAGAGAGTTTATAGACTGTATGCAGATAAAAAGTATTGTTCCATTCTTTTTAGGAAAAAAAGCCAACGTATTAGTGGTTTATGGAATTAACCACACTCCGTGTAGACCAAAGCACAGAGCTAAGGATGCATGTGGAACCTTAACTTTATTGCTTCCATATCTCTGAATAGTAACTGCGCGACTTGAAAGTTCCCTTTTTGTCATTTGCAATGGAATGATTTAATTTATTTAAGTTTCTGTGATGAACCCTTAATGTCTTACACATGTAGGGAAGGGTATAGTCTGTGACTCAGCGCTCAAGTCTGGAAGTACAGTCTGTCTGCAATAGTGCAGTGAGGAAGCTTTTTGTGGTCATTAGCAAATGCTGACCTCTCTGTTTGTATACATTGTCTTGACCAAGCAGTTGTTGAAGGGCAAGTTAAGGGGATGTGGTTAAATTGGTCTGCAATTTTATTAACTCACTTGGGACCATAGCAGTTATTTATTAAAGGTCACTCTGTGGGCCAGTTCTCCTCTACTGTCAGATCTTCCCTTTATAATCTCTCCCCAGTAAACTCCCCATTACTTCCCTTTTCTATGAATATTTAAGTGGCGGTGGTGAAAAGAGAGTCTTTGTACTAGCTTCTTCTTCATGTAGTGTACCTGGAGAAAATCAATCTCTTACAAAGCCATATTGGCTCACACAAATGCGAGGAAGCATTTAGTTTGTTTCTCCCCAAGGGGCCATGGTTGGCAGTTCCCTTTGTCAAGAGTAATTGTGTGCCCTCGGTTGGAGGGCTGTGTGTCAAGGGTTTGCAGATGCCAGTTTTGCTCAAGAGCCACCATCTGCAGAAGGAGCAGCAGCTCCTGGGCCGCTTCCACATTCCTGCTCTTCTCCCACACCGGGGCCCTCGCTCCATACCCGTTGCAAGCCCATCCACCTCTGGTGAGGAGCAGCTCATCCCTTGTGCTCCCCAGCATCTGTCCCCAGCTGAGCCCCCGGTCCCCGCTGTGTCCTCCCTGGCCTCTCCCGACAGCCTGAGCACAAGCACAGCTCGTGTGGGTGTGGGATGGTCCTGAGGAGGAGTAAAGGGGCTCCAGCTGTGCTTGTGACAGTGCGGCAGGGATGGCCAAAGCCTTGGCTCCTCATCCAGGCAAGACTGAGCGCTGCTACCCTGCCTGCAGCAACCCCTTACTGCTCCAAAATGGTTTGTGTACCATGGTTTGAAAACCTCTTATGTCTGCTGTTGTCACTAAAAGAAAAAAAGAAATCTGAGTATCCAGTACAGTTTTCTGCTCTGTGGTGAAGGAGGATGTTCTCCCCACCTTGAACTGTGGGCAAGTTGCTCGTGGCAGGAATCTTCTAGTCTGGCAATAAACTACCTTGGCGATGCCACATTTGTAGCAACTAAAAGGGAGAGAGGACAGACCTTGGTATAGGCATTTCCAATCCTACAATTGCGTACAAACCCCCGCAGTATTTTGCGCAGTCTGGAGCAGTGCGAACGGGCGGGCTGTGGCTGGTAGGCAGAACGAGGTGGTGAGTTGCAGCACACAGCTTGCTCGGTGGTGTCACACCTGGACCTGCAGAGGCGGTGGGGACCAGGCCAGCGCTGGGGTGTCCCTTGTGGGAAACCTCAGGCAGAGCACCGGGGCGGGAGGAGACTGGGCTGTACGAGGATGAAAGTACATCTTTGGTCAGAGCGGGGTGTGTGTGCATATTTTTCCCCCTAATTAACTAGTTTTTTCCTCTCCTCAAAATATTAAGTCAGGATATTCTCCTCAGATGTAAAAAGGCAGGCATTTTGAAGGAAATTAATTTTAATCTAATAAAGTCTGTTCCAAGGCTTAGAATTTGCAGTTAAGCATAACCTTTTATTTATAAATACAGCCAAATAGAGTACAATGTACTGAATTAAGGAGAAGAAGGGAGAGTACATGACCAAATGGGGTTTTGAGTAAATACTGGGACAAGGCGGTTCATTCCCCCATTAGTGCAGCTATACAGCTCAGACGCCAATAAGTGCCAGGTCAACCTGGGCCAAAAAGACAAACAAATACGGTTAAGAGATGGCTTTTATTTTCAGAGTTCTTACACCCCTTAATAGGTTGAACTTGTTTAAAAATAATTACTACAGAATGACAGCAATCTGATAATTGATGAGCTTATGAATATAATCAATGATCTATATGCTTTTTAGCTAACACAAGCAATAACCTAGATAGTAAAGAATTAGGGATTATTTTATATAAAAATCAACACAATTACACTGATTATCAGAGTAGAAAGTTGTGGTTAGGATTAGGAACATGTTATAAAGTAACTCTTAGCATTATGATATGCCATTTATAATATTATAACTTGTTTATTCATATCTTTTTCTGTTTCCAGTGTGTACAGAATGCTTCTTTTCAGGGAATCATAGAGCAATAGACTGCAGGAGAAACTGGCAGCTCAGGACAGTTTAAAGGCAGCCTTATAACTAACTAACTGTTGGGTAAAACGATTAGAAACAGCCGAGTCCAGTTTTTCTGTGACATCTTTGTGATGCAGGCAGTGTAAGATGCTGGGCTGTCCGCATGGCCAAATGCGGTGCCACGAGGAGGCCGTTAGCGGGAGTCTCGAAAGCAGAAGGTCTGGGTAGTATGAGGCTGCCTCTGCTGTCACAGGCTCTTCTCTTAATAATGCCAACTAACTCGGCACAGTATTGTGTAGGCAAGGTAATACAGCTTTCAGCTCACTTTTTTTAGTCTCTGTATTTAAGAGCGTTTCTGCCCTGGGCTGTGTAGTGCAGCAGAAGTCACACCAATTTAAAGCCAAATGCAAGATTCTCAAATGAAACTTAAATATTTAAGTCACTCAGGCATTTATTTTTTCCATTTCTCTTCTCATCTTTTCAGGAGGCACAAGCAATTTTGGCAGAGTAGGACCCAAGTCTTAATTTCTTTTTCCATGCTTTATTCCTTATATCACTTTTTTTTTTTCTCTGTCATCTTTCTTTCACTTAATTTTAGCATGGTGAAATACACACCAAATTCAGAAACAGAGTGTACATAGGAATGTATTACTCTTGCTTATTGCAGGTAAGTAAACACCAGAGAAAGCTTGTGCTTGCCAAAGCTTTGCAAACTTTATGTTAAAACTTGTGGAACCATGCCAAGCGTTGATGGACTTGAGCTATGGTTAAAAGCTAAATTTCCATGAGATTTTTCTAAGGTTCACAGAACTCTTCAAGCAAATTTGAGGCCCATTGCAGTAATCTGAGGACCGATTTATTGTTCTGTATCAAACTCTAAAAAGGTTTGGGTTTCGTGTTTTCAGGATACAACGAGTAAACGTTGAAGATTTTTAGATCTGATCCTGACAAACAGCTCAGAGCAAAATCCGGAGTGAACCAGACTAGAAGTCAAAATTGATTCTTCTCAGACCATGCAGATGAAACCTGCAGCTTTTCTCCTAGAACTCTGTATTATGTGCCTTTCAAAGGACTGATAATAGTTTGTTTTTATTTTACAAATATAGGCAAATAAGACTTGGCAAACAGCCTCGTGAGAAAGAAATGAAAAAGAGAATGGAAGAAAATAGATACAAAGAAGCCGTGAGCCAACCAGCCCCAGAACTGTACTGTGAAATGATATGACTAAAATATGTGCATGGTAAATAGTGTGACATTGAAAAATGAAACATTCGATATTACAGCCAGAGGAGAAAAAAAACAGCTCCCAAAATTGAGTTCTGGCAGTATGTTCAGAGAGCGGAATAGGCATATGCTTGATTGCAGTTTGGGTGGAGGGAAAGGAGATCCACAGAGCTCTATTTCAGTTCTTTCTGTATTTTCCCACAGTATGAATTAATCACATCTAATACTAATTATATACTTGCAACATTCTAAATTCCTGCATAAACTGTGGAAAAATGTGAAGACGTTTCCAAGGCTGGAACAGCTTTAACAATGAATCCGTATATGTGCTTTTGTAATTGTTTGCTGTGCGTCATATTCAACCCCAGTTATGTTCTGCAGATTTACTCTTCTGTACTTTGATGGTGATTTACACTCCTAGGGAAGCAGTTGGGTGAAACCATGTCTCAGAAATGTGGAAGCTTAATATAAATAAATTAAACACAGGCGCTTGATTTAAGTGAATCACAGCCTTTTGACGTTTATAATTTCAACACATGATTGTCACCAGCTAGTCAACCTCTGTGACTCATGGTGATGCTTAAGCTGTTGGCTTGGTAGAAAATGTAAAAAGTAGGGTTTTTTTAGCTATTCTAGGATGTCTTGTGGCCTGCGTCTGCAGAAGTGAGACAGATTCATAGATACTAACAACATATTAGGAAGCTGTCTTATTACTTATCGTTCCAAATTAACGATGCCCTGATTAGCTTGCCTGTAAACATTAGGTCAAATAAGGAGTTTCTTCCAGGCTTTGAGATACAGGCAGGGAGTTATTCTCTTGCTGCTAAAAACAGAACCATCACCTGGCTACGGTGGTGAAATTATTTCAGCAGGTAAACCGGAGAGAGCACTACACTCTCTCTGTTGCTAGTGTTGCTCTTGCCTGGAATTCAACGGTGTTATGCAAGCTCCTGTGCATAGACTTCATCCAAAGAGAACCTGTTAGTAAGTTGAATTTGAGTGATCGTGAGGTGCAGGTGCTGCATTCAGAAACAGCAAGTTTGAATAGGACTTTTTCAGGATGGTCTGTTAAATGCTCAGGTAGGGAATCTGGAGTACCACTCTCTGTTATAGTTAGTGGTACATATTAATCAGGTAGAGGATCTGTTGATACGGGAGTACCGGTAATGCTTTGGAGGGCTGGTAACGCTATGGAGCGTTTTTCATCGGGCAGTTTCAGTCCTGCAAGAATGACAAATGTGGTAATTCCCATCTTACAACTAGGGAATCAAGACTGATCTCTCCCCTGAGAGATACGAAATGTTGATCTTGGTGTTTTCTTTCTGCGTTTTTTTAACACAGTGGTTAAAGATCAGTATCTATTGAAAAATCAAATAATTTTCAGCAAGATTTCATTGTGGAAGCATATAGATATGGCTGACTTTTCTAATTTGAAGTAAAAGAAATTGCTGTCTTCTTGAAGTGGGACAGAAAAATCTGAGTTTCAGAAACAACATTTAGAATTTCACAATTCCTGCTTGAACTTCATTAGCCTACTAATTTGTAGTTAGTAGCAGAGCCTCAAATAGTAAGACTCCATCGAGGCCGTAAAGTAAGAAGTTCCTCATTTTATCTGATTTGCTCAAGCGTTTACTTCTAGCAGCCTAGTGATGGATATGTTTGCTGCTTCAGTTTCATCTGCGTTTCAAATAAACTAGATTTAGGAAGAAGAGAAAGAAACAAAGAATGAGTAGAATAAGGGAGAAACAAAGGGTGGAGCTCTTCACCTGTTATCATCTTACAGTTCTTCAGCAGGTCTGCTGGAACATTGGGCAGCAGTATGATGGGATGTACAAATACTGCCACTGGAAATAGTCTGAAGGTTTGAGAAACGTGAATATCTGAGCTAACCAGGAAAAATGTTGGTGAGCTAATCTGGCTGCCTTCCATGGAGAACCGCAGAGGGCTGGCTGTATTTTCAGGGCTGTCTTCTCTTTTCCCATTCATTAATATTTGCCTGACAAAGTCCTGACCTTCAGAAATTATTGTGAGGCTCAGCTAGGAGAAAACCCGGAGTAACACCTAAACTTTCTCTGGAAGATGCCAAGTGTTGTGTATTAATACTTTAAGCCGGGAACATAGGAAAATGTATTGAATATGTGAGTCTTGAACTATCAGCACTGCTGACTGCTTTCTAAATATCCTTAGTGAAGACCAGGGAGGTGATTTGCTATTTGGCCACTGCTGACTGTATGAACGTCTGGGAGCTCTAAGAACTACTGCCGCAAAGAAGAACTAAAAGTAAAAATTATTTCACCTGTCAGGCACACTCATAGAGAGAATTTGGGGAGTGGGTATTAAAATGTGCACTTGGAAACCCTTTTAATTCTACTGTACATAAAGTGGTATCATATCAGATGAGCTCCTTATTCATGTATACATTTTCAAGATAAAGGGACAGCTATTGTTTTCAGCTGCAGCAACCACCATTCACATTGAGTTCAAAGTCTCTGCTAGCTGTAACAGAGATGAGAAGCTTTTTTTAATTGAATATGTCTCATTTCCTTGAAGTATTTAGGGCTTGTCACTGTCTAACTGAACCGAAGATGCCGCTGACAAATATGCAAGTAATTTGTAAAGCAGTTAAAGTACAGGATATATATAAAAGTAGAGACATTCTTCTGATTAGAAAATAATCTTGTATTAATAACAAGTCTTCCTGTTGTAAAACTCTTTCTAAATACAGTAATAGTCAGAATGGGAATTGGAGAGATTTCAAGGATGCCATTTCATTATTCCCAATCAGCTTTACTATAAACAGACTCTGCAAATTTTCAGCGTAAGCATATAGCTCAGGTAAACCTAAGCTCATATTTGTATTCTAAGTACCTGAATGTTTGCTGAGGAATTATCCATGGCGTATTTCTATTTTAAGATGATGTGCGTTACATTAGGTATTTTGGATGGTATCCATTAGCATAAGCCCTTCTGTCTTTGAAAATATTTTTTGCCGCTAAAGTTTATAAGTCTGGCTTAGGTCTTTATGTTTGTTTAAACTACAGATGAGTAAATGGCTGAGATGTGTATTACATTTCAGGGTTTCTTCATGATATGTTGTATGTATTGTTGTTCAGATCCTTGTGTGGTCCAGTCACTCTATATATTATTTCGATGAAATAGCTAATGACAAGCTGGTTGCTTAATGAAATGCTTTCATGGCACCTTGTTTAGGAGGGAGGATCTTTTTCTGGCAGTTGAAGGCTAGCGTTACAATATCTAGTGTAATTTCTCCCTTGGAATCTACATATAGTAAGTCATCTGTGTAGTAAACTTATGTCCGGGAAGCCTGAATTAATAACCTCTGGGTCAACCTCACAAATTTTTCATTATTTCAAATACTTTCTCCTGTTGGTTAAGCCTTTTGTTCAAGATGACATTGAATTGCAGTGGGTAGATGGCTTAGGACCCGTATTTTTCAGGAAAGATGACTGGCGCTTTGTCGTTTTTGTCTCAGGCTTGAAATGAAGCAAGCATGGAAGTAAGATACATATAATATAGTAATTATCCATTAAGATAGCCATTAAGTATGATTGCATTTTTATGAATATTGTTTTAGCTGTGGCAATAAGCTTAGAGCCAATGTATTCAAAACTTGTAAATCTTTTCTATAAGGGAGTAGATTATATTTGCACTAATCTTTGTTTC
Source organism: Vanellus vanellus (assembly GCF_965231255.1). Lineage (NCBI taxonomy): Eukaryota > Metazoa > Chordata > Aves > Charadriiformes > Charadriidae > Vanellus > Vanellus vanellus. The sequence continues at coordinate 16,777,725 of NC_138914.1, read as the reverse complement.
TACAATAAATGGTTGACGGCACCGTAGGATTTTCCTGCAAATCATAATTAACAAGTTATATAATCTTTTTACGTTCAGCTCTTCTCTATCAGTGTAGACACATGCAGGGGAATTTACATATCTGTTTATCATGTTTTCCATTAAAAGAATAGTAACAATTAAGAAAAAAAAGCCCTGTGTGTCCTTAAAAATGTCATTCTTCATATGATGTTCTGGTAACAAAAGAAGCCGAATCTTAGATAAACATCTGGTAGGAATGAAGAGTTCTTCATGTTTTTTACTAGATGAGCATTTCAGACTCATTTGTGACTGAATGATCACTGTATTCCCTCTCATGTCTTGTTGTTTTCAATTTATTCTTTACCAGAGACAGGAAGGGAGCAGTGAAATAGGAAATTAGGATGTTTAGAGAGAGTAACTGAAGAGAGCTGCAAAATGGTTTTTAATTTGTTTAGATGGCTGAGAGGCCTCTACGTGTGTGATCTTTCCTGCTGAGCTGAGGGAAGCGCATAAAGACATCGTGTACCCAGCCTGGGCTGCCACTGTCCGCTGGTGACTTCCTCTACTCTCAGCACATTGCTTCACGCAAGGCCCTTCCTAGGAATGTTTCTCGGATTCTTCAGAGCCTTTGGAAGATGTTATCTCTCCCACCTCTTTAGCCTGTACTTCTAATGCTTGTAAACAAGACCGGGAAGCAAGTTGGATTGTGGGGCAGATGATTCATAAAACTATCAGTTATCCCATCACCGAGATGGGGGGGTTTCAAACTAGAATGTTATGTCTTTGGTTGCCTTGATTTGCCTGATCATCTTTTCTAAAAGTGTTTATCTAGGTTAGTTCAGAAAAGAGAAAAGTGCCGCACAAATTACAGCTGGAACATGGAAAATAATAATCTTTTTGAAAATCTAAATAGTTTCTTCGGTTGCTTTCACTGAGCCTTACCCTATGCTATGGTTTGACCATAATTCTGAAGTTACCTGTAGGAGTACAACAGCAATACAGTCTACAGCTCAGTAAGCATACCGGTAAATTGTTCCACAAGTATCTGAGACTTTAACATAGTGAAGAAATAATCGTACAGACTCCAGATAGTTTCATGATGTTGCTCTGACAAGTTCAGTTTATATAATGTTGTTCCTTTATTGCTGCTGTTATGTTTATCATTATGTTAGCCTCTCCTTGCTTGATATGAAAAATGGTTAAAAGTTGAAAACATAGAGACCAATTTTATATTTTGTAATCTTAACTCATGGACTGTACCACTCATTCATGCATGGTCAGGATGTGAATAGCGTGCTGGTGTTCATTTTGCCTACGCAGATATTTTGCAATATCCAAGTTCTTAACCTGCCCCTCTTTCCACCCTCCCCCCCAACCCCAGCCTAGCTCCCACGCCAAATATAAACTATTATTTGAGGCAAATCTGCCTCAACTGGTTTATGCAAATTCCGAGTTCCTATATCTAGGATTCATGCTTGTTGAAAGAAGTCAAGAAAAGACTTAGAGTATGACATGTAAAAGTATTTTCTTTGTGTATTTTTTTTAAACTTTATTCATACAATCAATGCAAAGCAGAACTGTAAAGAGTCAGAGAAGCTACGCTTGCGTATCAGCAATAATCCCATCGGAAGGCATGTTGGTCTTAGCACAATCTACAGGTTTGAAGAGTTCTCTCATAGTGTAACTTGAAAGATGGAATACTCCATATATTAGCACATTACTATAGCTTGCAAAATATCCTCTTTAGTTTAGGGTGTCCATGTGTCATGTCCCATGTCCATCCCTCCACCTCCCTAATTATACTTATGACCAGTTTTTTTCTTTGTGAGATTTTTTTTTTTTAACGCTTCAGGTTCATTTTATGAATAAGATAGATGCTGTTGTCCTTTTTTTTTTCTTTTTTTTTTTTTTCTTTTCCCCTGAGAAGTGTGTGACTTGGGAGACGCGTTTCTTTTATTGAATTAACTCATCATCGTGGTCTTGTTATTTCAACTGTGGGCTTAGCTGACCAAATTTCTATATTGCATGAGAGAGTCATTAATCATTTGAAGAGGATTTGTGTACATTCAGTTGCTCAACATCTCATCTCTCACTTTACTCTCAAATAAATGCAATAATGTTGCACATGTTCTTTTGCTTTCCTTTGTGTAGTCAATAATATTAATTTAGCCTCCTGTGTATATGGTTGGGAGTAACAAAACAAACCTTGGGTTGCAGTGACCTCCATGAAATTTTGTTCTGTTATAGTTCTTCAGTACTTAATTATTTTGATTATCCCCCGTTGGTATAAAAAAAAAAGTCTGGTAAAGTACATGTTTAATTCATCATTCAGAGCCACACGTAATGTTCAAATGTTGTTGACTGCTGCATATGAAGTTCGTGTTACTTTCTGGTTTATTAGGGATAGTTTTTAACCCTCAACCCAGCAAAACACTATATATAGATTGTCTACTGTCCCTGAGCATAACTTGTTGAGGAGATAGCACAGCTCCTGCGGAGTACAGAGCAGCGTTATAAGCATGCCTTAAACTATGAAGAGTCTGGGTTAAAGTGGCTTCTCGTGGGACACAGAGAAGATGCAGAGCTTGAGAAATATTTTTTTCTTCCTGCTTGGAAGTGGGAATGAGGCACTTCGGGCATACGATTGTGAAAAGGCACAAAGAAGTCAGATACGTCTCCGCTGATAATTAGAAGCAGCCTTGAGGTTGTCATCAACCTGAATGTGTCAGACGAGCTGAACATGCATGGAACTACACTGACTTCACTAAAACTTTTCAGCTTATCCTTTTGTAAAATAGTTTGCTTTTCTATTTCTACAGCATGTTTTAAACTGTATGGAGAGGGTTTTTTTTAATATTCTATACTGAATGACATGCATTGGTTACCTTGCAGTAAAATAGAAAACTTTAGAAAATATTATTGTGTTGATTTTGAAGCAAGTCTTTAATTTTAGTATTATCTTTTACAGAATATTCTTTTACAGAGTTATTTTATAGAAGTTATTGATCCTGACTGTTCACTAGCTTGATATGATCTGTAGGGTTTTAAAGAGAAATGAAGGGGTCCTGTTGTTCTAGCTAGTAATGAAAATGGTATTAAATATGAGGCAAAGTTTTGCACGTTTTCTGCATCTATATAGATACACAAGTGATATAATTTGTTTAAAAAGGTCAGCCCCATAAAAACTGGTTTTGGGAATATTTGAGATAGTGGACTTAAAAGGGAAGAAATCCATTGATTGTTGGCTTGAGACAACTTTTCTCAGAAGTGGACTGTGAGGGTCAATACAACAAACTGTGTAAATTACACTTGATGCACCTTTCAAATGTGACAAGTACCTTCACAATACTGTTCAAGTTTAAAATATGCCTAACCTTATGCCCAGAGCATGGCCAGTAGAAGTCAGTAGTTAATCCTATAAAAAAAATCACACATACTTGATTTTTTTGCTTCTTTTCCCAGTTGCTGAAAAGAATGACCCCACCCAACTTAAAAGTGTTTAAAAAACAAAAAAGGAAAGCAGATATTTTAAAACCAAGGTGCTATTTCTGTTATGTATCAAACTGCATTTCTATTTCTGTCTTTAGACTTTAAAAGAGACGAGTAGCTAAAAGCTTTCTCCTCTGTATGTCTCTGCATCTTAAAATCTCTGTGGCTTTGTTCAGCATTTATAGCCCCCCCACCCCAGGCATCCTTACAACCTGTCGGCATGTGTTTTCCTATAGATATTTTGCATCTGCATTTTTGCCACACCCACATCGGTGGGATAATACTTCTAATCTAAAAGTAAAATTGAGGCATAGTGAGGGTTTTCAATGCTCTGAAAAATATTAGTTTATTACTGTGTAATGTTTTATCTCTGGTTTAATAGTCTGAAAAGGGACAATCGCCACTATTGCAGCATGGAAGTAAAGACAAGCTTGATACAAATGTGTTCAAAAATGTTTTAACATCCTCAAGTGTTCAGAAGTGCTTATTAGTTTTCCCTTGTTTTCTTTGCTCTTGCACAGAGCTTGTCCTATTGGAGTGAAAAGTTTTAGGCTAATTGCTGCTTCTTCCAAAGTGTGGTTTAAATAAAGTCCAACAGACCTCTTATGTTTATTAGCAAGAAAAATGAGCCTCTTCTATTAGTATATTTCTGAATGGGAAGCATGAAGTGTGGAGTTTCTCTGCCGTGTTCCCTTGGGAGCAGGTTGGGAAGATGCGTCCTCAGCAGAAGCGCAGAGCCAGGGGAGCTCCGCCTGTGCTAAGGCCAGAGGGGAACGGCAGGAGGGAGGAGGGAGCATTTTGCGCGCAGCTGAGAAGGGGCTGTCCCAGCCCCAGGAGTATTCCTGTCATGTTCGCTCGGCAATATGTGCAAGACATGATAAGCCTTATCAAAGGGCCCCACTACTATGCTGCTAGATTTTCCAGGTTGCGGATTTTTGCCTTTTTATTGTTTCACAGTATTAGAGTGTAAGCTCATTGACTGGGGTGCAGCCTTTCGGCTAATTATGTGGTTTTGAAATGCTCAACCTTCACAAATGCACAGACTCTACCGTTATTGTATTCTGGTTACAAGATGATTCACTTAAGTCCTGAAATTCTTGATTAAAGTTGCTCTAGAATGTTCAGTAAATTGTCTCCATGGTTCACTCCTGCTCTGGAGGAACATAACTGGCTCTGAATTTATTTATCTACGTAACTGGTATCTTTATAACATACGTCCATTGGGAGAAGGGAGAAATTACAGTGCCACCAGAGTAGGGGTTTGTTTTGCTCTTTAGCGGAAAGTATTTCCTGGAGGTTTTTTGTGTGTATGAAAATGAACACACTGAACACTTGCATTTCTAGACTCAGCAAAACCATTAGATCTCCAGTGAGGCTTGTGATATAGGTGTCCAAAATGTCAAACTGAAAGCTCGTTACGGAAACCTTTTCTCCTTGTGTTTACTCTAAGTGACCAAAGGGTTTTCGTTCAGCCTTGTGACTAAAGAATCTTGAGAGCTTTTGTATGTAAAAATAGGTATTTTTAAAGTCATTTATCTGTAAAGAAAAAGGAGGCTTCATCTGAAACTTGTAACCTAAAGTGACTCTTTTTAACTTTAGTGGATGACTTAAAATAGCCATCATAATTACTTACTACTTGCCACTTTCAGTGAATCAGATAATCTTGCAAGACCTCTGCGACCTTGATGTGTTATCAATTCACATGCTGGTATAACTGATTTTTATGATAACAAAGTATTACTTATCCTGTTTGAATACAATTTTAATAGGGTATACATATTGGGAGGGAATGGAAAGCCCGGGGAAAGGTCATCTTAATCTCACGGTGTAGAAAACACATCAGTTGTTTTTGTAAGGGTGCAAGTAACGTTTCTGTACTACTTCCATGATTATAGAGGGACTGATCACAACACTTCAAATCCCAGGTGTTTTCTGAGCCTTGCGGTTGAATAAAGACATGAAAAAAGGGGGGGGGGGAGGGGAGCATTGGAAGTTCCTACAGAGGGTCGAGTAAGAGCTTTCAGGGAATAATCAGAAATTACAAAGATAATATCTTCTAACATGAGATGCCTGCTTTTTCTCAATTTTAAAAGGTTTTTAAAATTCAGAACCGTTTTTATTGAATGAGGCAGTTTGCTTTTATGACCTTCTATACTTGCTCGCTAAACAGACTAAGTACTTGAGTACAAGAGCTTTAATCATATGCTTCAAAACATAAATTCTCCTTACTGGACAACTGTCAGAAGAGATTTTTTTCAGCCTTAAACTGATATGCATTCAGACATCTGCCTCTTTGTTAACACATGAATAGCAGAGTGGAGACTGTTGTCAATGTGTTTTGTAGTAGTCAGTGTGGTTTGTTTTTTTGTGGTTTTTTTTTTTTTTTTTACTCACTAGTGGCAGTAGCTATTTTGCTGAAACTCTCATAGATATTAAAATTATTGTTAATTTCTAGCTCTGTGCTATTTAATACTAGATCTTGCTTTCTTCTTAATTTTCTGTGTTATTTGCTACTTTTTCATTTTCCCTCTGATGCTCTACCATTTTGAGGTTCAATGCAAATGCCATAAATTTTCATTGATTTAGTGTCTCCCAGAGACCTCCAGCTTTTTCTTTAAATGAGTGCTATGTTTGCAGAAACGCTGTGAAAATGGTTCTTGCGTGGTCAAATATTATCAGTGTAACCCCAATACTGCTGTAGTGCTGGCCCATTAGTGCAAATCATTCCCAATTGTGTTCTTACCTCTTCCTAGTCCTCATAGCTCTGTGAATGGGACTTTTTTATGCTGTCTTGCTAAAAATAATTTCTATACTGTAGAAAAAACATATCAAACTAAAATTGGGCTTACATTGTTTCATATCACTAAAACAAAATACTTCATATTAAAACAATATGAAACCAACTGATATATGTTTACACTTATGTGCCAAGTACTCTATAAGTTCCAAAGGCAATGTGCGTTAGAATGTATCTTTCTTTTAAATTGCACAGTAAATGTTTATATTTAAATACGCTGTTTACAGTGTTAACAAATATTTGATAAATAATTTAAGCATCGCAAGATATTTGTTTACAGTAAGAGAAATGTAAATGGAAATAGAAACTGTCACTCATCTACCACAGTTCGTACAATGCTGCAATTACGCAAGGCATGTGCAATACTTTTCAGCATTATATCTGAATTAGTGATGTCTTGTCTCAGCAAAGTACCCATTATAATCAAGGTGCTTGTTTAATTGAGAATTTATGCCAAAATAAGTGGCTAAACTGGAACAGATAGCTTCAAGGTTTCTATCTTGCCTTGCAGATCAGTTCTCTGCAACCCGCTCTGGTGGTTCTCATTGTGTGCCACAAACCTTGCACTTCCCCGCAATTTTTTTATGGTACCTTTTGAGTTAATTAATTTTTATCACCATTAACGTAAGTCTTTGGCAGCCATCCTGACAGATCATACAGCACGTAGTTTTGTATTGTGGCTCAGGCTATCTTATGGTGTTTTAAAACAAAGCTTGCCTTTGCTAGTCAGCCTGAATGAACCTGTAAAACAATTTTGTGATCAGTCTTCTTACAGCCCTATAAGTCTACTCTGCCACCAGTATGTTATTGCTAGCAGGCTGCTAGCAATATGATTCTTTGGGACGTCTCAAATATGGTCCGCTCCTCGTTGAGGAAGAATGGTCCACTGCTTGTTTGATTGAGTACTACTGATCAGTTTATATTGGCTTGTGTTGGGAATGCTTTCTTCACAAGGGTGAAATAGTAGTATTGCATGAAAGCCGAGATTCTTATTTGTCCTCAGTTTTTATGGCCTTACTCTAAGTCATTGCAATACGATGGGGGCTTTCAAAATGGTTGATCAAACATTCAGAATGATGCAGATGCTGTTAAGGAATGTACAAACAAAAAACCCGATGCGTTTACTTGAGCAAATTTAAATACACAAAAGTATACAAGTACATGAACTTTTATGTTTAGATCTTGAGATGTATATAATAGATTACATGAAGGAGATTTCCTTTGATTGCTTTTTCTCCAGTTCATTGCTCACCATGCAAGTCTATATGTAATGTTAGTGTAAACTCACCTGTTGGCCAAGTCACAGTAGAGCCTGGTTATGCTCCCAACCTGGATAATTATTTTGTTATTTATTAGACTAATAACTTTTTGACATGTTATATTGTGCGCACTCAGAACTCACCTAGTTCAGGTTACATCAAAGATTAACCTCCATTGACAAGATAAAATTGAAGTCATTTTCTCTTAGAGCTTAGCGGGTAGAGTATTTGTGTTGTCAGCAAACAGGACTTTATCCGCTTTCCCTTGGGCATTATCGCGAATGCAGTGTCAGAATGCTAGAAGGATTTACTTTAATATTTTTTTCCCTTCAATTTTTATTTTTAATTTTCCTTCTATCACCTTTCAGCTGTCACAGTCAATAATTTCCTTGGAAGGAAAGTGCCCAAAAGAAGCCACTGTATAATAGCTCTGCTTAAATGCAGATCTTTTTCAGTAGTAGTTTTGAGCTGTATATATTTCCTGATGTTTAATCCTTAGAACTTACAGGACTGTCTTAAATATGTAATTTTTGTAGGCTTCCACTTGCAAAAAAACCCCAACGAACCAAACCCAAAACCTCCCTAAATCAAGCAGAAAAAAAACCCACAGGAAAATATTAATTTTCTGTAATACCATAAGGACTATTTTATGCTACAATTTGCTTTAAAAAACCCCACATAAATAATAATATTGTGTATACACTTGTAGAATTGAAAAGAGAAAATACAGACTCAGACCAATAAATCAGTGAATACTAAATCAACCAAAGAAACAATCAGTCCTAAATACCCTTAATTGTGAAACGAGTGGTTTCATTTATTTAGAATATAGCAGATTTTAATACTTGGCTAGCCTTGCCACTTACAGAACATGATGAAGGAGGATGTCTACTAATTAACTCCTTTGGAAAAGGAAATAACCCACTGAATGAAAGGAAATAATATTCTTTTAGAGGTGATTGCCATGTGTATTCTGACATTCTTATTTGAGCTTTGTCCATTTTCCTACCATTTCCACAGTATTATACAAACCCATGTGCAAGGTAAACTTATGTCCTTGAAATCATGAAGTCTGTATGTGAATTGCTGTAGAAATTGTTCCATGATACATAACTTAAAATCAGTTAAAGAGGAATGGTATATTGCTACGTATTTTAGCACAGAATCTTTCAAGTGAAAGGAGAATACATTTGGGGATAAAGTGTAATATTTATGTACAACTTCTGTGTTAAAATTTGGAGTTAGGTGTTAGTGAATGCTTTCAATGGTGGTCTTTAATAAGAAAACAAAAAAACACCCCCCCTTTGATTTCTCCGTGACAATGCCGATAAGGTTTATAAAGCCAAGAAGTGTAATGAAAGCAGCACAATGGCCCATCTGTAGCTCTAGCAGTTGTGGAGACGATGTCATGCTCAACAGAAAAAAAGGAAAACAAAACCATGTCTTTAAGGACAAGAAAACAAGTGGTTTGGAAACAAGATGAAACAATCATCCTCACCCTGCTGGAACTCAGCTGTCCAGGGGGTGTGAAGAGAGAGGTGTCTGGCAAGAAGCGTGAAATACAGAATTTTCTTTATCACTGTACTCCCGGGGGATGGGATATCAGCCTTTCTTCCTGACTTAGATACTATCGAATGTATCATGGAAAAGCTACACAGCTTACTTCTTCCTTGCTTGGAATTGGAGTAGGATTGCATTTTACAACAGTCATTAGTGCATGGCTTAATGTTGGAAGGAATATTCTATTTCTTACTAAAATGGGAAATACGAGTTGAGCTTTAAAGTCTTCTGCCAACTGTATCTGGCTTTTGCAGAAAGGGTAAACTGAAATAGCTGCTGTCACATATGGGCGGCAGGCGTGCAGTGCAGTTAATGATCCATGATAAACCTGGATAATAAGCAGAGATGGAGAAGGTTTCTCCCAAATAGAATGAGAACTGGAGTTTCTTGGAAATTGTCGTACCGAAACCAAAAGGATGAAGAAACACGATAAGAATCAAATATATAACAGTGACATCCCCCAAGTGGTATAGAGAAGGGTAGCATCTATAGGTGTGTTGGATAATTCTAACAACTTTTAGAATTAATTAATTCATTAACGAAACTACAGCTTTATAGAAATTATATCTCTACTTTTTACCTGTGACTCCTGGAGGGGGTAAAAAAAGACTACTGTGTTTTTTTTCCAGAACTTTAGAATTCAGTAGCTGTATATATTCATGAGATGTATGCAGCAGATTATTTGGCTTATCGCAGTATAAACCAGTTAAAGTAAAATAACTTTAAGGTCATGTTTAATCGTGTCAGATTAATTTCCGTTAAATTGACTTTCAAAAACTGAGTTTGTCTGAATATTTCTGTCATACACACAAGGTCCTCAAAAATCTGGGTAATGTGACTTATTTTACTTTCATCTAAAATGCAAACTACGGGTTGGCCATTTTGAAAAGCTAAAAGAGTAGGATATGGAAAGCAGCTTTCCAAGTAAGCCTCCATTTAAGATAGTGGTTAAATTATCAAGCCTTTTAATAGAAGTGTATAGATTGTAAGATTTTAACTAAGTCTTGTTTAGTAGAATGAGTTGCGTATCATACTGAGAAATGGTGCTTGTGAAAAGCCTTATAAGTTTTTGTACTTGCTCATCTGTTTTAGCCTTGTAAACGGTATAATATGTTTATCCTTGTGCAGGTTGTACAGATCTATGAATGCATAGATTTATGTCTAAATACTATTTATATTGATTTACTCTCAAATAGTTAGGGCGGAGACATGTATTTAAATTATGAGGTTCTTTAAAGACACTAAACTTTGGTCTCTCTTAAATAAGAAACTTCAGAAACTTGCCAAGGGTTAAAGTTATTTAAGAGGTTAAAAAGTAGACTTTGCTGTTTGTTGCTTTCAAAGCTTGATAGAATTTCTGGTTAAACTAGGTCATAAGGAAATCAATAATTTTATCTAAATTGCTTTTGCTTATCTGGTTATAGTTCTGTACAAAATAGGCCAAATACTCTTCAGGAATCTGTAACAGGCAGACAATAATTTCTCGTTCAAAATAAGTCACTGCTAAGTTTACATATCCATATTAAAGTATGTATAATTTTACAAAACCTACTATGATGTGCATTTGTAAAATTCAGCAAAAAGCAAGTATTTTTCTTTAGGAAATGTCAGTCAGTCACATCAGGTAAGCAACAACAGCTTTAATTAATATTCCTGTGAAGTAAAAACACTTTCAGTTTGTCAAGACCCGAGGTCAGCACTGATAGCAGTTCTGGGAACTGATGGAAATAAGCTAAACAGGGACATCATCATTAAATAATTATCCAGGGAGTGATTTAAATCTAGAGAACTTTGTATTAAAAATAGCGTATACACTGTTTGCGTTCAGATTGTTTGTTGTGCTGCTCTTAACGTTTTTAGGGCAGCCAGAGATCTGAGGTAATATGGGGTTTTCTTGAGGTGTATTGATATATGTGGTTTCAGAAAGGTATCTGTACCAGGAGTATAGAGGGAATCTGAGAGACGATAAAAATATCTTGTTCTTCTATTTTAGATGGAGAAACATGTAAATGTTAATCAATGGATTGATAGATATGTTAAAATATTCAAACCTCATATTTTTATGCTGAACATGAATCCTGAATACTGAACGTGGGTTTCTGTTGCAGTATGAATACTTCAATGCTGTGCTTATAAATGAGCGGGATGAAGAAGGAAACTATCTGGAGCTGGGGAAGGAGTTCATTCTAGTGCCAAACGACCACTTCAATAACTTGCCTGTGAACATCAGTCTGAGTGATGTCCAAGTACCAACCAATATGTACAATAAGGGTAAGAAAAGAGCTGTTTTATTTCATCATTCCGCCGGCTGAACGTAAATTAGGACCTTCCTTCCTTTTAAAATGAAGCTGTTGATTAACTACATATTGTGTGTGTTCCAGTGTGCAATTAACTGAAATTTCAGTGGAAGAATGCTGAACGTATGACAGTTTTGTAATATCTATTGTTCTGTGGCGATTTAGCAATTTAATATGATCAATGATTTGTGTATTAGACTTGCATGAATTCTGCTATAGAATATGGCAGAATATGTTTATTCTTATGCATTATTTTCTGGAATCTCCGAATCAGTTGAACAGATCTTACATTATCGCTTACAAGTTACATTCTGTCTTTGCTGAGAGCTAGAAGTAAAAGATACAGGGTAGATGGGAGGGGAATATTTTATTAGGTTTATGCTTTCAAGCTTCTGGGAATCATTCTATGACTGTATACTCAGCTGCTGTGAGTTTTCGGATAATATTTTGGAGGAATAAACTACATTAAAATTTCTACTCCCCTGAGTATTTCTCATAGGTGCCGCATAGCACATAGCGTGAACAAACAGCTACATTAGATATTAGGAAGTATGGACTTCGGTCTAAAAATTGAGAATGCAAACTGAACTCAGGTACACGCTTACTCGTTTTCCTTATGCCACTTCCCTTTGAACAGGCAGCAGAATTTTCTGTGCTTATGCAGTACCCATCTATTTTTTTTTTTCTCAAGCCAGTAATAAAATAAAAAATTAAAAAGAAAAGCGCCAAAGTTTCTGAACAATATCTACAGTGTATTTGTGATTGGTCTGTAGAGAGCTGCCTAATCTTATGATCTGGTTCCTCTTCCTTGTTTTAACTATACGAAAAGACAGCTAAAAATACATTAAATGCTTTCCTCATAATACATTCCAGGCTAGCATTTGTGGTAATTCATGCAAGGATATTGTGTAATCACAAATGGAAGGAGAACTAATTTGGATGGGTCGGGCTGGTAAGAGAAGCGATTGATATGACAGCTTCTCTCCAAAGTTATGATTCAGACTTAAGAATCTTGAGAAGCCAAAAATCCTACAGTAATGTCTTAAATTAGGGATTACAAAAGAGCCAAGCTTCCTAGAGAGTATTTGAAAGGTTGTGAAATGATTAATACAGGATATCTTGAAAAGATTTGGAAAATGCTTAAAGCTTCTAAAGCTACCAAACTATTTTTTTGTGCAAGTGCTAATATTTATTTAACTGAGCCTGTCCATTCATTCATTCATTCCAGAATTGCTAAGGAGGAAAAAAAGAGAAAGAAATAAAGAGTATGGTTGCAAAGGGATAGAGAGGTCAGGCAGTCATGTTTTTCTGGTGGAGCGAGCTAACCTGAGGAGTGAGTTAGTGAGAGCAGGAAAACCAAAGGACCTTCAGTTACATGACATGTAGTACAGCTCTGTATAGAATACATTTTTATATGCTGATTAATTACAGTTAAAGGCCAAAGTCAAAAGGCTTGTTGCGTCTTCTTTTGGCCTCTAATACAGGGACTGCCTGTAGAGATGTAGAGGATAACGCTCTGTGATGATTCCTGTTTCCACTTTGTCTAATTCAAACCAGCCAAAATCATCGTTTTATGCAGCTGCAGAAAAACATTTTTTTGTCATTTAAATGTATTCCAACTGCTGAAATCTGGTATGTTGCTGACATTTTCCTTACACATGGACATGATAGTCTCAGCTTGGACACTGACAATGTCTGGAAATGTTATGCTTACCAAGAAGAGGCCTGTATGTGTTTTTTTTTTTGTTGTTGTTGCCTATTTCTTCAGTTCTGTAATGCGGAGGGGTGATAACAAGTTAATTAAATCCTAGCCTGAGGGTACAGGCAGTAGATATTGGTAGGTTTACAACCAAGTGTCTGCACAACACCATTTCTCTAGAAAATGCCTGCTGTTTGTCTCCAGGTTATGTTTTATTTTATTGAATTACTAGGCAAAACCACAGCCCAAACTCACAGTTGAAAACAGACAAGTGTGATCATTGCATATTTAAGCACAGGACTCTCATGAACTTTTTAATTGTAAGCTAATTCTAAGGTTTTTCCTTCATTTTGGGTTTTTTAATTGTAGAGATATTGATAATTTGCATTGGCTTCAGAGGAGAGTCACAGGACTCACCAAAGGGTTGAAAATTGTGCCTTATACTGAAAGACTAAAGGAGCTCAGTCCATTTAGCTTATTCAAGAGAAGATTAAAGGATTAATTAGTTGATCTCTAGTGATCTTTAGTTAAATACTAATACCAGGCTCTATAATCTGTCTGCCAAAGGTTTAAAAAAGATCCAGTGCCTGAAATTGGGTTCCATTATTTTGCAAATTGCACAAATGTGGGCTCAGTTAAAGCCTTTTTTCTTGTTTGTGTTTCGTGTTTGTTTTTTTCTTTTCTTTTTTTTTTTTTTTTTTAAATGAATTTAGATAGTGGTCTATTAGAAGGCTGTTGTCCTGTGTCCATCCCCTCAAGCCCTTAATCAAGACCAGGTTCTTTTTTGTTTGTTTTTGAAATAATATGTAGTCTAGAATTAGTTTGGGGAAAAACTTTGTCCTGGTCAGCTTGCATGATCATAGTGATCCCTCCCAGCTGTAGAATCGCTAAAGTGGATGATCACAGTCCCTAACTAGACTCTAAATGCAATTGGCTTAAAAATCATGGTACATAAATACATTGCTGTTCTTTATATATCTTCTGGCTCTTTCAGCTTCTGCATAGAAAAGCTTAAAAATATTGATGTTAAGAACAGGACTAAATAATTCCCATTCTAAGGAAATCATCAAGTTTAGAATCGGAAAATAAAAAGCAGAAGCAAATTTCATGACATTTATGATGAAATCAAGAAAGCTGAAATACCATAAATATCAAAACTGTATTAAAATTTAACATGGAACATTTTGAAAAGGAAAACAAGTGCCAATAAAAAAGGGCTGCCAACCTAATTTGTAAGCATACGTGTAACTCTAGTGCCATCTTTGCGTACAGCTTGCACGCACCTATTATAGAATCATAGAATCAGTGAGGTTGGAAGGGACTTTTAAGATCATCAAGTCCAACCATTAACCTACCCTGATAAAAACACCACCACTCCTAAACCATGTCCCTAAGCACCTCATCTACCCTTTTCTTAAACACCTCCAGGGATGGTAAATCCACCACCTCTCTGGGCAGCCTATTCCAATGTTTAATAACCCTTTCAGTGAAAAAATGCTTCCTAATATCCAATCTAAACCTGCCCTGACATAACTTGAACCCATTTCCTCTTGTCCTATCACTTGTCGCCAGGGAGAAGAGGTCAGCTCCCATCTCTCTAAAACCTCCTTTCAGGTAGTTGTAGAGGGTGATAAGGTCTCCCCTCAGCCTCCTCTTCTCCAGGCTAAACAACCCCAGATCCCTCAGTCGTTCCTCATAAATGTAAATAAATGTACATAAATGTACATAAATGTAGAAGGCAAAGTAAATGAGTGAATTTAATAAAGAATCACAGTTTTGCATTTAAAATACTCTTGATTGTCGTTGTAAAATTTAAAGACCTGGTCTGGTTATTGATGTGCTTTTATATTTTCATTCCCCTCGTCTGCACACCCTCGTCCCCCGGTTTCTCTGTATCTTACAGTGCACGTCAATTAATGTTGGAAATAGTTGAGTTACTGATCGTTGGAACGTAAAGCCTATGGGGCTCAGAAAACACTATTTCAGCATTCCTGTAATGTTCATATACTGAAGGAATTCAGAAAAAAAAGTAGGATGTTTGTGCTTTACAGATAAGTGTGCTTATCTGTCTGTCAATACAGAGAGACCTCTCAGCTCTAGGCTGTTTCACAGCAAGGCTGGCTGTCCATTTAAACTGCAGAACATTCTGATGGAATTGGCCTCCTTCGCTTTTCCTGAAAATGACTGCTTATGATAATGTTTTGCTTTTGAAATGTTTAAGCACACATCAGGATTCTAAATCTGTCAGTGCATTCTGTTTCTTCTCTTTAAGCACAAAGTGTATTCATTGCCTATAGCCACAGGATTTGCAAGGCAGTATCCTTTTAAACAATGAATAAATAATTAAGATTAAGAAATTCTGTGATAAGAGTCTTAGCAAGCAGTAGCTCTTTCTTCCGTCCACAAATTTGGTAACTGGCAATTACCAACTGTGTAGAGATTTCTGACAGAAAGTAGAAAAAAGGATTCTTAGTGAATTAATCAGCTGTATCATACAGGTATATTCATAGATGAAAAAGGAAGGGAGGAAGAAAGCTACTTTTTTCATATTAGAAGGAAGTTTGAGAGTTTGATTCTGTACTTGCCAAATCTGATCTGAATCCAGTGTGGACAGTGCAGTACTGAGGCAGGAGTCCAGGTATGAGAAAAGTGTGTATAAGGCAATGTCTAATCCTGCTGCTGTTGGGTTTTTAACATTTTATTTACATGGGTTCTATATCAGCACCAAAGGGAGTTTTCTTATCTCCTATTTTTTACTTCTCTCCTGTTATGTTGGAATGTGAGTGATTTGGACACACGACTGTCTCAGACATAGCTTGCATATGAACTTCCATAGGTATACCTTCTGAAGATACTCAGATATACCTTTCAATATACCAATTGGTATATTTTAAACAGGTATTGTGGAAGAGATTAATAATAATGAAAAATGATTAATGATTTAAAGTTTAAATAGTTTCAACATTTGGTTTATTACTTTCTGAGATGCTGGTAGTATATTTAGAAGAACCTAGGAATGTGACATATAATTAAAAAGTAGGCAGTTGGAATGTGGGCTAGGCTTTCTGGCAACCATCCATGGAGAACATGGTTTCTGGCAGTAGGATTGCCACTGGGAAAAAGCAGGAGTCTATAATGGATTTATGTACAGGAGGAGAAGATAAAAGAAGGCTTCAGAACACTGAAATCTGATCTTGCAGATATTGATGGCATATAAAAGTGAAAGTACAGAGTAGCATTTCACCTTTTGTTAGTATGAAAATGCAGTTAGTTTTAACTTGTTAAAATCCTACATGCTTTGTCCAAAGTACGTGCTGTATCTGAGCTGGAAAACCTATTCCAGTTTTATTTTTCTAAGTCCTCATCTCATATTTACCTATAGCTGTGGACAGTAATGGCATGTTTTCTGCTATTGAGTTTACACTCAGCATTTTTTCAAGTTCTTGGAAGAGGCTTATGAATACTTGGCTAAATGTGGATTTCAATGTAGATGAAAACCAAATTCAGACTGAGAGTGAATGCGTCACGGTGACATACACTCAGACAATTCTAAAATATGGGACCCATTGAAAAGTGAAGAGTAGCATAGTACAGTACCACAAGTGACACACAGCAGGATCTCATCTGCTTATGTTAGTGTTGCGTAACATCTAGGAAATTCAAGAGGATGTTGATAAACACATTATCTCAATATCAACTGAAAACAACTCCTGTTTTGAGCTTTTGCAGTCAGTCTTTGTTTATATGATAAGGTAAACTTTATATTTGTAGTTTGCAGAAAGGGGAAAAGCCCAGGTTCTCCTCTTTTTAATACTTCAGAAATTTCTAGATGCACTGTACGTTGTCTTAAAAAGTGTCAAGTCTTTTAACTACCTGTTGTTGTTACCAAAAATTACGTAGTTAGAATTTTGGATTTTAAGCAGTTCGGCATCTACAGCCTCTGCTTGGGAATCAAGGGTAGATTGTAAGATTCTTAGGTACACACCTCTATAATTTAATTGCCTTGAATAATTTGTATTTTTACATATCTCGCAATATCTCTCTCAGACCTCTAGATACAAATGAATGCAATGAAAAGTGAAGTCATGCAGGCCTTTTACTGTAGAAAGAGAATAATAAAACTAAATGGGTCCTAATCACAGCTGGATAGAAAAGACTACTGTCTTTACTCAATCTCTATTTAGAGTGAATGTGCTCAGTGTAATAATTTCTTCACTGTAAGAAATTTAGATCTAAAGAGAGACCTCTGTGCCTGATAGTTTTTGCAAGTAGAAAAATATTATTTATTTCTAAAAACCTTATGTCTCATAAAATCTTCACTGTGGTTCTGCCTCCAGGTTTGTTCTGGACTAAAATATTACGCACACAAAGAAAACCTTTCTAAGTGTTCTTAAAAAATAAAAAAGCCTTTTAGAATGAGGTCAGTTTTTCTTTCCTAGTTGGGTATCTGCTACCTCCGTTTCCTTTCTTTGTTTTCCCAAGAAGACACAAAGAATAAATGTGGTTATTCAGGCCTAGTTTTGTACTAACTCTTAGGCGAACTTGCATAGTTTTATGCTTGCACTGATTATTTCCTGTTCAGGCCTCTACAAACACTTTGACAATTGCACACTGTATTCCTTTTCACAGTGTTACATGTTTTTTCCTGCTTGCTGAGAACACCTTTCTCATATTTTCAATCCTGAATTTATATCTCCGTTTTCTGTACGAGCTAGCTCTTGCTTGATCTCCTTTGTGCTTATGATTATGACAAGGCTTTCTGTACCTTTTTTGGAGATGAATTGCCTATAAAGAAGTGAAGTGTCTGAGGGCACAGTTGGATGTATGATGTCAACGGCAGGTTATTGGGGGATAAGAACTACTGCTCTCTGCCACTTGTGCTTGCTAGGTATTACTGTCCCATTCAAACCAGCTGTCATAAGCTGTTCGGTAAGCTTGTCCCGAAACTGGTTTGGTAAAAGGAATCAGATCAGCATTTTCTCCTAGCAGAGTGTTTGAAAATAGAATCATTTTGACAGAACTAGGGTGGGGTGACTGACTTTATGGGCATCTATCTATCAGCTCTGGACGGTAGTCTCTGAGAGATGGTGGAGGAGGTAGACATGGGCCAATAGAGGTGGACTGGGGAAAGAGGATAATCTCTTTACTGGGATCAGAACAGATGCAGCTTGAGCGATGGGTCTGCCTTAAAAAAAAAAAAAAAAAAAAAAAAAAAGAGAGAGGGAGGGAAAATAATTTCTCTTGGCAATAGAAAGGAAGTAGGCTTACATAAGTTGATTTAAACTAATGGGAGTTTTTTCCTTTGTTGTCATTTCTAGTTTACTATATATATAATCTTGTTTTACTTGCTGAGTTTTGTAATGGAGGAATATTTCCTGGGGGATAAACCTTCATCCTATTAACACAGCTGACAGTGGAATTAAATGCATTCTACAGCTTTGCAAGACTTAGTTATCCATTGAGTTTTTTGTATTTATTAAAAGACATTGAGCAAAGAGTCCAAACTTACTACCAGATAAGGAATAGATTTTCAAATTCTAAACACTCGTAATTATTTAAAATGTATTTTTGTTTTCATCACTAGTGAATGTCAGAGGAAAAGACATACAGGCACATCTATGCTACATGGTGCAGAGTTGTGCAATCTGTTCTTACATATATGACATATATGCATGATTCACTGGATTCATGGAAATATTATGGATGCAAGATAGTTTTGTGACTATGGTTCTGCTACGAAGTTGTCAGGTCCTGGATTAGAAGAATTTTAATTTATTAAGGCGCAGCACAAGGTTAATGTCTCTATTTTACTTTCCATCCAGAGATAGCTAGATTGCAGCTCTGCACTGTCTTCAATTTGTGCAGCATATGATATGGAGCTTTTGGGAGACATGATATTTTTGTACACCAGTATTTTTGTGCTTGCTGCTTTTCTCGTGGTTTGTTTCTAGTGGGATTCCATTGTATAGCCAGAGGCACGGTTTCTCACTTCAAACTCTGTGACAATTGAAGAGTTTTAGACATGGCTCTTCAGCACAGTACCAAGTGCATGCCATCTCCCCACAATTATGTTCCTTTGATTTTCATGGTCTTAAAATTTAACGCCTGCTGAACTACTGTGCTCTGTGTGGGGAGACTGCAGCCTGTGCTTCACAGTTCTGTGGAACTGACATCTTTTAGCTTGGGCTTTTTTTGTGCTTTACTCCTACTAAAGTCCTGGGGTGAATATCGCACAAATACTTAAATGCCAGTCATTCTAAGTGCACGCAAGCAGAAGCACCGTGCTGGTACAAATGAATAGGCTTGTTCTGAACAGACTCAGTTTTGGAAATTTTTCTTCCTAGTTTGATTTGGAATTTGATTTTTTTTTTTTTATTTGGAGTTTGATTTTTCTTCCTAGTTTTGATTAGGAAGCTGAGGAAGTATGGGCTAGATGAGGTGACAGTGAGGTGGATTGAGAGTTGGCTGCGGGACAGAACTCAGAGGGTTGTGATCAGCGGCACAGAGTCTAATTGGAGGCCTGTAACCAGTGGTGTCCCCCAGGGGTCAATACTTGGTCCAATTTTGTTTAATATATTCATTAATGACCTGGATGAGGGGACAGAGTGTATCCTCAGCAAGTTTGCTGATGATACCAAACTGGGTGGGGTGGCTGACACCCCAGAGGGCCGTGCTGCCATCCA
Source organism: Vanellus vanellus (assembly GCF_965231255.1). NCBI lineage: Eukaryota > Metazoa > Chordata > Aves > Charadriiformes > Charadriidae > Vanellus > Vanellus vanellus. Next base: position 16,757,941 of record NC_138914.1, on the reverse strand, counting down.
GCGTGACCTGGACAGGCTGGAGAGCTGGGCAGAGAAGAACCTAATGAGGTTCAACAAAAGCAAGTGCAAGGTCCTGCACCTGGGGAGGAAGAATGCTAGGCACCAGTACAGGTTAGGGGTGGGAAGTAGCTCGGAGGAGAAGGATCCGGGGGTTGTGGTAGACAGTAAATTATCCATGGCCCAGCAATGTGCCCTTGTTGCCAAAAAGGCCAATGGAATCCTGGGCTGCATAGGGAAGAGGGTGGCCAGTTGGTTGAGGGAGGTCATTCTCCCCCTCTACTCTGCACTGGTGAGGCCACAACTGGAATACTGTGTCCAGCTTTGGGCTCCCCAGTTCAAGAGGGACAGGGAACTGCTGGAGCGAGTCCAGCGAAGGGCAACTAAGATGATTAAGGGCTTGGAGCATCTGCCTTATGAGGAAAGGCTGAGAGAGCTGGGACTCTCTAGCCTGGAGAAGAGAAGGCTGAGGGGAGACCTTATTATGGCGTACAAGTATCTCAAGGGTGGGTTGAAGGAGGATGGAGCCAGGCTCTTTTCAATGGTTCCCAGTGACAGGACGAGGGGTAACAGGCACAAGTTAGAACACAGGAAGTTCCGTTCAAATACACGGAAAAACTTCTTTAGGGTGAGGGTGACAGAGCACTGGCACAGGCTGCCCAGGGAGGTTGTGGAGTCCCCTTCTCTGGAGATTTTCAAGACGCGCCTGGATGCAGTCCTGAGTAATGTGCTCTGGGCAATCCTCCTTTAGCAGGGGAGTTGGACTAGATGATCTCTAGAGGTCCCTTCCAACTCTGAAAAAATTCTGTGATTCTGTGATTTACGTTGATGGTTGTTCAAATTAGTTTAAACAGGGAAATGTCTACTTTTAGCTTGGAAGAATTTTTAGACTCTCTGAAAAGAATTGATAACTGTCTTTGAAGTGCCCAAGGTGAAATGTTGATTGATATGTGGAAAAGCAGGGTGTAGTAGGTAATGCACACAAGGTCCACGTTAAAATGACTACATACAGTAAAGTCTACAATGATAACTATCTTCCATAAATGGCTTTCTGATTCAGGAAGGCACTTCGAAATACCTTCCTGCTTTCCTACTTGTTGCTTAAATGGAATTAAAATACCAATGTTTGGGCATGTGCAGATAGTTATTCAAACGCATTTGCCTTTTTTAGAAACTTGATATCAATAACTGCCCCATGTAAAAGGCAATGGACTCTGCTTCAGAGAGGAAGTACCTTCTGTGCAGGGAGAAGAAACTATGTTAGAATCAATTACCGATTTTAATAATGAAATGTCAAAATAAAGCATAAAATTTCCTCAAAAGTGTTGGGTCTGGAAAGTTACTCTCCGGCTTTCATTTATAATGGAGAATTGGGCTTATGCTGTTGAACCATGTTTCAACTTTTCCTTATATGAGCACGTTTTGAATTAAGGAAGTTACCTGAACTTTTAGCACAGTGCTTACACTGATTTCTTTTTAATGTTGACATTATTTATACCAAATACATTTCTCTTAGCATTTTCCTACAACCTTATCTGACATTTCATGATGTCTGCCAATACGAAAGACTGAATTTTCCCATCCTTTGTTACACCAAGGAAGTTATATTTCATAGTACTCCCACATGATTTGGAAATACATTTTGGGGTCATGCTCATGTTTTTGTGAATTTTGCAATTTACTTAAGTCTTCATTCCCTACTATAATGTATTTGAGAGGGGAGCAGGTGAACAATATGGTTTAAATCAAATAATTATAACTGACTTTTAAAAATCTCTCCTTAGTAACAGTTCCCTCTTTCCTACCCTTGACATTAGACTGCGATAAGTGCATTCTGCTAGTTGCTATTTTGGCACTAGGAAGGATTTTTTTCTTATTATCAGATTGGCTGGTCTTTGGCAAATACCTATCAGCTTTTACATTTTTATGTCATTAGGCCTGGTTCTCTGTTAAATTAGGGAATACAGGTATGTTAAAGGGAAGGTCTGTTTTAAGGAAGCTGGAGAACAGTGTGAGCGTGGTCAGGTTAAAAATTAATTTCTCAGAATCCTTTCTGTTTGAGGTGTTTAAAAAAAAAAAGAAAAGAAAAGAAAAACATGACATTGGATTTTGGATTGCAGATTGTCAGATATCTTATCCAGGTGTATGTAGATAATGAAGTAGCAGCCTTAGTGCAAGATGTTGCTGTGTCTTTATTAACAGAGCAGAAGAACCGAGATAGAAAATAAAATTTGATATCAGTGTTATACAGTCCAAGAGTTAATCTGCTTTGAAAAATAAAAGCAATAACATAAATTTTAACTTAGAGAACTCTGTCTGACTGCCTTCCGTCTGTTCTTTCCATCCTCATACTGTGGTATAGCTGCAGTTCTGGTGTTTTTGAAGTACAGGAAGGGATTTTATCAGTGCCTTCCGTAACTGCAGAATTTTTCTGTGATGGATGCTGAAGTCAATGAATATTTTCAAGTATTTCTGTCAACAGGAGATATGGTTTATGTCAACTCAACTAACAAACATAAGGCACACAATATGTTGCTGAGAGACTCAAGCTGTGTCATCAGCGTTTTTTTAAAAAAGTGGTTCATGAATGTAAAATACAATTAAAAGTTCAGTAATATGTAAAAAGATAGTCATCTTCATTAATAATAGTTTAAATTTGTCTTTCCTTAAATTAATTTAAGGAGAGAGACTAGTTTCACACCATCGGATTTGAAAAACATTCAAATGTTAGCAGCTGTTTTGATTCTGCAACAGTGATTGCTCTGAGTAAATATGGATTTATAAAAGAAGTGGTTAAAAAGTATCCTGTAAGTCTCGAAGTCACTTATTTCAGGGACAAGATGACAATAAATATCCTATATTTTCCTATGGATTTCAATTTAATTTTTATCATTGCTCTCATTATTTTCATAATTCAATTGCTTTCTATGTGGACAGCTGATATTTAGCATTCTTCCATGACTTAGTATATTTGATTTGCTCTTTTTTTTACGAGCTTGTGATACTTTTCTGCAGAAATAGGCTTTATCTCTTTCTGTTATAGCTTTGCTCATGACACGATTATTTCTAGCACATGTGCACTGTGTTTTGTGCCTCTCTGTCTGTCGTCACTTATCATTTACTGGCTGTTGAAAGTATAGATTTTATCATGTGACTTAACACAAAGCTTTTAAACAAAGGTTTATGATTATTGTTATTATTACTATGGAAAGTTGGCAATCAATTATTTGTGTGCTCTCATCATAGAATGGTTTGGGTTGGAAGGGACCTTTAAAGGTCATCTAGTCAATGAGCAGGGTCATCTTCAACCAGATCAGGTTGCTCAGAGCTCACTCCAACCTGACCGTGAATGTTTCCAGGGATGGGGCATCCACCACCTCTCACCACCCTCATTGTAAAAAATGTCTTCCTTATATCTAGTCTAAATCTACCCTCTTTTAGTTTAAAATCATTACTCCTTGTCCTATTGCAAGATGTTTTCTTTCTTTTCTTGCAGTTGCTTCCTTCCTTCCTATCTTTCTATCTTTATAAGCACTAATACTTTAAGAAATCATTTAAAAACAGAATGAATGCAGTACAGCTTTGAATAATTCTGGACTCAGTGTCTTTAGTAACAAAAGGATCAGGTTTAGTCTGTGCTGTTCTGCTTACCATGTTCATTTCTTGAATGCTGGAAATATTGCAAAAGTGGATCTTAGACTTCACAAATTATCTTTAAGTTTTGCTTGAACAATTTAGAGACTGGTAAAGAATATCACCTGTGTCAAATGGCATTTCCATTGCATGATTTTCACTGCATGTTAAAAGATGAGTTTATGCACTACAAGTCACTAAATGCAGACTCTAATCAAAAGTTTTGCTTGCATAGGAAAAAAAATTTGCTGCATGTAATAGAGCCTTCTCTAAAAGATATTGAAACGTGATGAACCACAACCAGTTTTTGATTAAGTGAGGTTTTTTCAATTTGATACTTAAAAAGAGCTATGAATATCTTTCAGTCATACTTTCCTATCAATGCCTTCCAAGTGGCTGTCAAAATCGAGATTACCTATTTTCTAGAATATTAGAACCAAAAAAATTCATTTCTCAAGTGATGCAGAAAGATTATAATCTGCAGCTAGCAGATATGTAAACCCCTTTTCCTGCAAGGTGTGAAATTAAGAAATAAAATCTTGTCTGTCACTGTCGTATATGATTTTATGGACTATGCTTCTGAGAATTTCAGTAGTCATGGCCGTATATTGTCCTGGACTGCTATATTTATATTTTGAAATTCTTACCCTGAATTGTTTGTCTTCACATTTTAAGATCTCTAGGACAGTCTTTGCACTATCTTCCTAACTTTGGTCATTATTTAATTTAAAAGGAACTTTCTTAGTCTAACTGATTTAGTCAGGTTGCAGAGAATTTCCTATCTTCCCATATTTCTTTATTTTAACTCTTACTGGCTATTGGACAAAGATGCACAGACTTCTCTACTTGTTCCATCTGGTTTTGCTCAAATTCTGCCTCAGATCCGATTCCCAGAGTCCACTCAGGATGCTGCTTTGTTCTTGCAAAGGGCTTTAGCTTCACAGGTTTTTTTTTTTTTTTTTTTTTTTTTTCTTTTTCAATTCTCTGTCTTTGACAGCAAGCCTTTTGGAAATGTTGGCATCACCACGGAAGATGTGTACTGTGCTTTATCTTTCTTGTATCCTAGTCTGTCTGTCTGTCTGTGGCTGTGGATCTAATCTGTATGTTTCTAATACATCCGCATCACCATGGCAACTAGATGTCAGATACAGGCTACACGGTAACATTAACTTTTTCCTCTAAAAAGCCCTACTCTCTACCACTCTTTATTCAGCAGCTGTTGCTTAGTTACTTGGGGTTGGAGTTTGCCGTTTGACAAATGTGAGCCAGTGAAGGTTTGTTAAAGCACACTATCTCAGGTACAATATTAAGAGGCTTTCTTATCCTGAGACGCCTCTGTTAATCAGGATGCCTCTCCTACTTCCTTGTTGCTTCCAGTGGCAAGAAAGTGACGATAATTTACCATTGGCCTATAATGCTGGAAAATTGCTCTTTTCTCTCTTTGTATCTTTCCTTTTTCTGTATTATTGTCTCTGATGAGTATTAACTTCTCTGGCCGATTGGAAGCTGTGGAGCCACCGTTCTAGCTCCCATTGTGAAGGACTGGAAGCTGCCTGTTTAATGGTGTTATTCCTGTCCACTTGGGCCTGGGTGCCAAGTAACCCATACAGGAATGGGTAAAGGCGTATCCACAGCACGTAGTGGAGCTCAACTGAGAGCATTACAAGGGTACTGCAGGGTGCGGAGTTGCAGATAATGAATCCTGCTATAAAGCTCCTCATTAGCTCGTGCTTGCTGCCGTGCTAGTTCAGATCTGTGACTTCCAGCACTGGAATCAGTATCTCAGTATTGTCCTGCGCCGCACTTACCTGGGGGTATGTGTAAGTGGGCTCAGTGTGAACATGGGGAGGGGGGAGGGGAAAGGAGGGGGGTCTGTTGTCTCAAGTGTCACAAGCATAAGTTCGCACTGGGTCCCACTGCCTACCTCTCTAAAAAATGTCTCAGGTTTGTATGTTCAAACTGAATTTTGTCCTCGCTTGCTGCAACTCACCTGTTTTACTTTTTTTATAGTGGAATGGCGAATGAGAGAAATGGCACGTGACCCCTTTGAACTGTAGGGGAAGAGACTACAAAGAAAATTTTCAAGAATGAAGTAAATAAAGCACAAAAGCAAAAGTATCGCTAGACTGAGAATACGAATAAGCAGCAAGGCAATGGCAACTTCTCTTTGAATTGGGGTGAATTTACTGAACTGGAAGAGAGTAGATTTTAATCTACAGTTAACAGAGGCTTTTTAACTAGTTTTAACTCAAGCGCTATTGCTGCCCATATTCTCAAAGGCTCTGATTTGGAGGCACGTTGTGTTTGGAGTGCTTACCTGAATTAGAAGTCTGATAAGCTCTTTCAGCTTAATTTTTTATGATCCTGGGGATTAGCTACTTTACCCAAGCATCCCTTAAGTGAAGCAAGTTGTTGTCTTGCCTGTTTACAATTAGCATCACTAAATGAAAAAGAAACTTTAAGCATGTCAGCACTGAAATTACGGAATCTGTCCCCAGACAGTCACAACTGCAGAACCAGTAACGAGACAGTTAAACATGTGGGACTAGTTTAATTAGTGTTGCCTCATCCAGCTGCATTTGGCTTTTAAAGATGTGTTGGTAACATGTGGTTTGCTTGAAAGGTCAGTCTGTAATGCAATGGTGAAAAGTCCTAATGTGAAATACATGTTATATTGCAGCATGAAAACGGAATGGTATGAATTATCATTTAGACATACATTTTTTTAAATTTAAGAACAGTTTAAAATTCACTTTCTTCAAAAATAATTTCTAAACATAATTCCTCCTTTTTGTGAGACTGAAGTGTTTTTTTTGTTGCCTTGTGGATCAGTTTCCTAGCTGGAGTAGAAGTTAGCGCCCAAAGACAGGCGTTATTTATTTAATGTTTGTGTCTACAAAAAGGTTCATTTTTTCCTTCAGCGGCAGTAGGAATAAATTCCACCCAAGCAGGTTTAAGAAACATCAGTTAGGGCTTCGTTTTCCTGTCCCAAAAGAAGTTGCCTTTGTCTTGCACCAAGTGCAAAGAAATTTAGTTGCTTTAAACATACAAGGTGTCCTCCTCCTTAGCTTTGTTCTTTGCATTTTGAGTCTGGAAAAACATTGTTTTTGTGGTTTTCTTGGTGCTGTCTTCTGGTTTTGTATAATCACTGTGCAACCTGAAGAAAGGTTTCAGCCTATCAAAAAACCCAAACCGATGGCAAACAAAAAGCCTACTGTACATCTATTGTCTACAACTATATACAGGGTGTGTGTGTAAATACATATACACTAAACATGTTATTGGTATTATATGGTATTATATGCCTAATTATTCTTTGAGAGCGGTTATTTCCACTTTCTATCTTTGTCTGTGGATAATTTCTTGTAGGCTTTTGCTCTTCATTAGCCTCTAGTGTGCAAACCGTTTCCCTCTTTTCTCATTTAAAAAAAAAATAAGGAAAATGAATTATAATTGTTTTTTTCTCTTTTAAAATGCTAAGTTTCCTTACTTGTGTTTGTTTAATTATTTTAATGACAAAAAGCAATCAGAGAATCAGGGTATGTTTTGTATCGGCTTATAATAACAAACAAGTAAAAGTACCCAGGGTATCTTTTAGCATGGGATACATTAATGAAAAACAAATCTCATGATTCAATACAAGATATTTTTTTTTTTAATGGACTGAGTTTATATGCTAGGAATGCACTGGGGAGTTTTATTTGTTTTTCAGTTTATTTTGTTTTATTTAAAGATTTTTCAAGACTTTATTCTCTCCATGAACTACATTGGAAAAGCATTCTTAATCTGTAAACTTAGTGGCAATTGACGCAATAGTTCTGTGTTTCTGAAAACCTTTAGCTTTGACTATGCAAAATCAATTGATTAAATGGCTGCATGGCAAACAAAAATTGTGGGTTTTATTTATTATGGAGTGGAGAAGATTGATATTTGACAAAGAATCGTAGAAGTTTATCTAAAGATACATTTTGTTCATGTCATCTACTATTTTAGAAAACTGTAATAATTTGCCTTTCCATCCTGCTACATAACACAGACCCTTCTTTGATTTTTCTTGGATCTGTGTCATGTGAAGAGGAGAAAAGAAGGCTTGCTCTACTGGTTAAGTATTAGTATGCTTGGCTAGAATATAAACTGTTTCAAAATATTGTTTGGCTAAAAACTTACAAAGACATTTTTACACTGTACTTTGTTTATCTAGGTGTCTTTCTTGCAGCTTTTATTTGGCACATTCCTGAAGGAGCAAATAGTGTTTAAGAATCCATAACTGATTTTGTAATGTGTTCATCCCAAGATGCTTTTGTGCATCTGCTCAGTGTTTTCAGTATGTTTTAATCCTAGTTTCAGAGGTTTTGAACCAGCTGAACACTTTCATATCTGTGAGGCTTTTTCCAACTATTTTTCGCTTGAGTTAAACTTCTATTCTACTCGAATTGTGCAAACGGTCTTTTGTGCAAGGAAGAAGCGCTACACAAGGATTACAGAACACTACAGCATTAAGGGAGCATTGGTTTGAGAGGCTGAGAGATGATGACTTGTCATGCTAATATATGTGTGCTGTCATATCTGATACTTGCACTTTCAAACTATGTTGATACTCACAGGAAGGTAGCAGTAGAGGTTCAGTTTATTATAGCCCAGTACGACTGTAATGCATTTTACATGCTAAAACATTTCTCTGTAAAGGTTCTCATGTCACCATTTGCTGTATGCAAGAGGCATGATGTGTGAATAAAACTAGGAGGTCTTTGACATCTCCTGTTCAAAGCATTATCTGTTGGTTTTATCTGCGTTTTTTTCTGTGTCGTGTCACTAAGTTGTCCTGTTTCTGTAATTCCTTGTCTCTCTCTCTCTGAATATCTCAGCAAGAGGAATTAGACATTTATCATGAAATGTTGGTTTGCAGGTTTGCACGGTCTTGTGTTTTAAATGGCTTTTGTAAAGATTTGTGAACAGGTCTGTCCTTGAGAAATTTCCATAAGGATGACTTTTATTTCCAAGGCTGTGTCTTGTCTTTTTCATATATCACTTTGACAACAGTCCTGCTGAAATGGTCCCTTTTGGTATGTTGTTTGTTAAATAGTTTACAGCACAGTTGGCTTCATTTAGCAGCAGTCACGTTTACTTTCTTTTCCTCTAATTGGCAGTGTGTTCCACTGGCTTCCTGTATTGTTTGTCATGACGCTTTCCTGCCCTTCCACTTGCAGAGGTTTAGATTTCCTGGTTGCTGATAGACACTCTTCCATCAGCCCGTGCAGAATTTTTTTTTGCCAGATAACTGAACTGGTGCTTTTTTTTCAGGATTGAAAACTAATTTTGGTTCTGTGATGAAATTGCAGTGAATAGGGTATGTACTCAATTTGGTTAATTCCTGTGTTCTGAGCATTTCTTTACTCTTTCCTTCTTGGAAAACTGTTCCTAGCAGTAGTTTTCCATGTTGTTCGCCCTGTCTCTGTCACACCCTGGCATCCTAGAGTTCTGGGGTGTGGTAATTTCTTACTGATTTTCCAGATACCAGAGTCTTCAATTCGTATCCTGCAAAAATGTGGCAATGACTGTGCTTTTCTGAATGTACAGATATATCCTGGTATCTGTGGTCGCATTAATTTAGGGAGTCATCATCTGTCAGGATTACTGGGTTTTGACTTTAGTTGTCCTCAGCTAAAGGCCTTTTAGCAATTGCTGTGTAGGGGATCCTCTTTTGTTAGAATGTGTTAGTGATAGGTGTAATTGCCCCATGTGTCTGGCTCTTGTGACAACAGCTCTATTAAAGCAGCAGCTTTCTAGTTCTTCCTGGGATGGACAGTAAGTGAAGCCTTTGACCTCTTTCTCCAAGTTCCTCCTTTAAGTTTTTTAAAAAAAGTAATATTCTGTGTTCATAGATCCTGCTTATATACTGTTTCCAGAGCTTTGCTCTAACTGATTAACCGATCAACCCCCACACTGGTCGCTTTAAGCTGTTACATCTGTTAAATTAAGCAGGGTCCAACCAGGTCAGCAGCCAAACAGGGGACCTCAAAGGTACACTGCTTTGCTGCAGGACATTTTTTATAATTCATTAGGTGGCAAGCTCTTTAGCAGAGTCAGACTGACTCTCTATCCCAGAATGGTGTTAGTGAGAAGTTTGGCTTTCAAATGAATTAAAGGTGAATCTCAGACCACCTTATTCACAAAAAAAAACCCAAACAAACAAACAAACAAACAAAAACCCCAAAACCCCACCCCAACAACTAAAAAAAAAAAAAACCGAAAAAAAAACCCAAACCAAACCACCCAAAACACAGATTCCCCAAACCCCGCAAAAAAAACCCCGAACACACTCATGAAACTCAGCATTAAAATAAACACATCTGGTCATGCTCCAGTTGTTCTTCTGCCGCTTCAAAAGAGAAGGGGGATGTTATTAGGGCAATGTTGGAAGCTGCAACAACTAAATACCTACTTGTATGCCTTTACACAGTCTTTACCACCCCATATACTTATGAGGAGGGAATGTGATTTCTGATATTGGTGAATGGTTCTCAGCACATGTAGTAAAATGGAGGAGCACCTTCTTTTGTGCTTTTGTGTCTACAGATGGCCAGATGCTTTGATCTGTAAGCTGATGCATCCACATTACCCAGTGGAGGCAAAGGGAGGGGAAGAGAGAGAAAAAAGCAAAGGCGGTTGCCAAAATTGGCATCCAGCCCCAGCTCTTGAATATACTGGACCACCCTGAAAAGCATTCATATTAGTGTTGAGTAGTATAATTTTTAGATTGTTGGTATATGTCCCAGCAAAGTATGTGATTTTGTTATTCTTTAAAATATGACCAGACTAAATACGTTGTCAGTGTCATCAAAACTAAGCTAATATTGTTGCTATCTTTGAGCCAAAAGGGTGCTGGATTTTGCATTCCTTTTCCAGTGCTTGGTCCTGTAGGCTGAGCTCATACCGCTTTGTTGTATGACGGTACTGCTCTGCAATGTTAGGGGCTGCCCTTGAGGTCATCAGTTATTACAAGAAGGAACATCATTTTGGATGCCAGCGTCTTTGACACCTTTTGAGGAGAAATTAGTGATTATATTACAAAGGAAATATAATAGAGGAAAAAAACTAAGGATCGTTGTTAACTTTTTTATTTTCTTGGCAAGAAAGAGAAGCATTCCCCACTTTCTTCATAATCACTGAATTTGTCAGTGGTCTCCCTTATTTTCTATAAAGCTTGCTGGAATAATTACAAAGCAAAATGCATCGTGTATGTATTAGCTTCATTCCATAGACTTATTCTACTCTACTTTTTTTTTATGGATTCCGTAAATTAAAATACATTTCATTATAGTGCTAACCTTTGGCATGCTGTTGCACATCTTGCAGTCTGCAAACCTTGGTTGCCTTTGTTGAGACTTCAGATCTATTTCTTCGGGTCAGCACTATCTATGACAGCAACTTAATTGCTACATGCACTTGTACTGTTCTTTGGCAATTTTGCTTCAGATTCATGTCACTGTACCTCTGTGCCTGGGGGTTGGTTCTATATTAAGTATCAGTAAAAAACAGGTAACATCTACACAACCAGCAGCAGAGCAAAAGCACGTATAATTACAAGCCAGCTCATCTAAGGTGAGGGAAAGGGAATATTTTAATTATATTTTAGCTGTTACTGCCAGGAAGGAAAAGAAGAAATTATATTTCAAGAATTGTAGCAGAAGCTATTTGCATTTATTGTCTTTGAGCCCTATAATATCACATTAATGATTTTGCATATATATTGAGCTTTATCATTTATTCTTTTTCTCCCTCCCCAAATTTCTGAGCATTCACAAGCATTAATTTACCACTGCTGACATATAACTATTTTGAGGATGCAGATGACATTCACCAGTAATACAAAAACTTAAGACTACTGTTTCTAAATGAAATATTGGGGGCAATTTAAGCAATTTAGTGTAATTACTAAAATTAGAAATTGCTGAGAACTACAAGCTTAAAATATAGGTTATTAGAAGATGACACTGTAAAATTTTAATAAGGATATATGATCAGGAACTCAGATGTATTTAGGATGATGCATCTGGACAAAGATGCATTCACATAAGTCATTATCAAATTTAGAAGAAGGAGCTTGGGTTTGAAATCCTGCCTTAAGATGCAGTAGCAAGTAAAGATGTGGGATTTCCCCATGAAGTCTGTAGGCCTGCAGTTTTGTACTATGGATACATTTTTTTTTTTTTTTTCCCCCCCACTTCACTTTTCTTTGTAGTCTAAGGATTAAACTGAGTGTGACCTTATTTGCCTTTTTTTAATAAAAATGGTTGGTGTATAAAATGTAACTTGGTATATTGTGAAAAGAACAGCCAGCATAACAGATATGCAGGGTGTAGGAAGGTAGTGAATTGTCACTGGGTTTCATTTGGAAGGAACCCAGTCATCATAGATCGCATTTTAATTGTGCCTTCTTATTTAAAACACCTGCTTAATGCTCCTTTTAGCTAAAAAAAATCCTATTAGTTTCAGAGTCACTGGATTAATGTTATAGCGATCATCAATTGGATGATTAGTGTAGCCAACCTAATGCAGAATACAGACTCAACCAGTCATACTCAAGAAAAATTTCTTGATTGTATTTCCATGGAGTTCTCTAACCTGTAGTACATATATGTAAACATGTTAAGTGGTCTTCGTATATGGGCTAAAGAAAGTAATCCACTACTGTGGTGGCATGGATAGTTTAATATGTTTTTTTTTTTAAAAAAGTAATTTTTATATGTATCTTTTTATATATAAATATATTTTAAATGCCATTGGAAGGATTTCATATTCAGTTTAGAGCGTAACAGGTGGACGACTAAAGTTGTCCTGTGATCTTCTGGAGCTGGAGCGTATATAGAATTCAAGGATAATTATCATTGGGTTGGGAGGCGGAGTGAAGGTTCTGCTTAGCTGAGTGGCAGCATAGCACAGATTCGTTAGGAAAGGGAATTACAAATTAGCCTCTGATGAATCCGGGATAGAAGACACCTGATGAACTGATAAGATTGTAAAATACTAAGGTACAATGTGCGGTCTTGGAATGACATCCAAACATAAGTTGCTAAGAACCACTACAGTTTATTTTAAATACAAATTAAGATAGAATTATTCTATTTAATTCATTTGGCTTTTCACTAATCCTGATGACTCAAGGGCACATGAAGAGCAAGGTTCTCCTTGTTTTTCCTCTAAACAGGGTTTTCTAGCAACACTTCCAAGAAATAAAAAAAAAAAGACAAAACAACAACAAAACCAGCCCTCCAAACTGTGTTGCTCTTTTCAAAGGTGAATTAAACTTATCACCTTATCTTAATGTTGTAATGCTGAGTCAGTAATGCCACTGTACTTTTTAGCGATTCAGATACACCACCAGAACTTGTGTATAGGAGCAGAACCAGAATAGCAATGTTTCAACTAGTACTGGGGAGTTCCACTGGACTGAGAATAGGATTCTCGGTTTGGTGCTTTGCTTCTTGTGTAACGTCTAAATGCTGAACAATGGATCAATATTCTGGGGTGCTGAAATAGGAGCATATTTTTACAAACAGATGATAGGTCCCGGGATAGGCAGACTTGACCATTAGTTTGTGATGTCTTAATCACAGCTTGTTACTGGATTAACTGCAGACCTGGAAACAACTGGACAATGGATTTTGCCAGCTAGGCAAAACTGAAGTATTACTGCTGGACTGGTGACTGGTTTGTTTGATATGTGTCTGCTTGGAAAGATTTTAAATGTATATTTCATCCTTTAGAGAAACAAGTGACTATACTAGACATATTTTAAAAACAACATCTGTTTTGTTGACCTTGCTTTTTCAGCGGTCCATTTATGTAAACCCAAATATTTAGATGAAAGCAACATTCAAAGATTTGTAGCTGAGACACTTCCCCTTTTCTGCTGTTTTTCTTGATGAATGTAAGGGAAGATAACAATTCACCTTTTTTCCACTCCATTAAAATCACATTCTAAGCAGTCTTCTGAAGTCAGTACAGTGACATTATTTTGCAAGCTAATGGAAGCATTATTTCAAATACTTGAGAAAATGTTACTGTGTATTCATGTTCACACTTTTACAAATGAAAATAATACATCTGTGATTTTAGTTCTGTTTTTGCTTTCTATTCTGCTGACTTTACATACAGATTGAATTGGGAATATGGTATATCTCAATTGTTTCTCATCTTTCATAATTCACATTTTGAAGTTCAGTTACTTTTTAAGATATGTTCATTTATTTCTGATTTCCACTATTGAAGCAAATCTGCACCTTAAAAACTTACTTGGGCAGCCTGGGTTTTTATCAATTTAGGAATTGATAGATGGGGATGTTTTAAACAGAAATAATTTATTTTCAACATCTAGAATTTGCTTTATTGTTCCTCTTTCTGTGGGAATAAAAATTAATGAGGTAATTGTTGTGAAATCTGGGTCCAGTGTTTACCAAACAACAATTAGTGTTATTTGTCATAAGATTTTGTGTTTGTATGTATATCATAATGCATTCAAGTGTGAAAGGTAAGGTATTTCACTTTCTGTTCCCACATGTAAACTTTCATATATAGTGAGAATGGTCTTACTAAGTTGAAGATTAGGGGAAAAAAAAAAAAGTATAAAGTGTTGCCATGAGACATTCCTTGCATTTAGTGAAAGTATATTGAGTAAATAATCTATTATTAGATTGACTCGTTTATGTTCTCTAGAACAAGTGATATAGTAGTTCCAGACAGATGGTCTAATGAGCAATTTTTACTTATCTAAAAGATGTAACTGGTGTCTCTTTTTTATTTTAACCATACTTTCATTATTTAAGTGTATCATTTATTTTGAATCACTTAAATGACAAAGGAAACCAAAAGATATTCTGCAACAGTTGCAGTCACTAGATTTTTGGGTACTGAATCAGCTGAAGATGATGGAGTTCAAGGGATTCTACTTAGGTAAAATCACTTTTTTTTTTTTTCTTTTTTTCCCCCCACCCCCAGATCCAGCCATTGTAAATGGAGTTTATTGGTCAGAATCTTTAAATAAGGTGTTTGTTGATAATTTTGATCGTGACCCTTCTCTCATCTGGCAGTACTTTGGAAGTGCAAAAGGATTTTTCAGGCAATATCCAGGTAAGAATACAAGTTCTTACTCAAAATACAATAAAGAATGTTACGGCTGCAAATTTCCACTGAGTGTTGTCACAAATAATGAATTTCACAGATGCTTGCAGGTTTGATTTTACTTTGTCTAGTTTTCAGAGAGAGGGATTTCTAATCAACGTTTTCAACATTCTGAGTTTTTTCTACCAATTTTCATTTGGAGGTGAAGCCCCCGATATAACTCATGTACTTGTAAATATTCCTATTCAGATATATGCATACACACATAGGAAAAATAAATTCCAAACAGAGTGTGGAGGAGGGCAAAAGAAATAAACTCTTCATATAGTACTGAACTTAGATAATGTGCTCTATTGATGCATAAAGTAACAATTAATTGTAAGTTATTGTTCAGTTTTTAGGCTTTTTTAGACTTTCGCTTAACCTGACATCTTTACATTTAAAGAGTTCAAAAACTTGTTTTAAAGTTTACTTTCACACCAGTTGTAATAAAATGCAATTAGATCACTTGGAATCATAGAATCATAGGGTTGGAAGGGACCTCTGGAGATCATCTAGTCCAACCCCCCTGCCAGAGCAGGGACACCTTAGAGCAGGTTGCACAGGAATGCGTCCAGGCGGGTTTTGAATGTCTCCAGAGATGGAGACTCCACCACCTCCCTGGGCAGCCTGTGCCAGTGCTCTACCACCCTCAAGGTAAAGAAGTTCCTCCTCATGTTTAGGTGGAACTTCCTATACTCAAGTTTGTGCCCATTACCTCTTGTCCTGTCACTGGGCACCACCAAAAAGAGCCTGGCCTCATCTTCCTGGCACCCACCCTTTAAGTATTTATAAGCATGGATGAGGTGCCCCCTCAACCGTCTTTTTTCCAGACTAAAGAGACAGAATTCCCTCAGTCTTTCTTCATAAGAGAGGTGTTCCAGTCACCTAATCATCCTGGTAGCCCTTGGTAGCCCACTTGTATTATTTCTATAGAAATAGGTTCAAATATAGTTACCTATTAACTTTTACATTTAATCATATACAAAATTGACTGCATATTAAACCAACTAAAAAGTTAAATAAAGTGATCCTCAGCTTCTGTAACTTTGGATCAGGCCCACAGTAGGAACTGTTCCTTTAGCTGACATGGTTTAGCAACCCATGGTTTTTTTAAGTCTGAAGTGAGTTTAATGTGAGCAAGTTTATAGTAAACATGTACGTCTGAAAGTGACTGAAAGTACTACATCTGTGTTAGTTTGAGATTATAGTTCAGTTCTCAAGCTCCATGATATTTCAATGGCAGAAGAAATGTTAGTCCTTATTCTAAAGGCTGTTTCGTGGTTTATGCTAGAAAATGAGCATAAGAAGCAGGAAGGATTGCCCTGTCAAATTTTTTTTTTTTTTTTTTTTTTTTGCTTGGAGATGAGATGGTTTTATCATGTTTGTTTTGACCCGCAGCTGGGAGATATTACCTCTTCATAGTGATGTGAGCAAAACATCAGGTGTGTGACCTGTGAGTGAAGCAGTTAGTATAACAGGACCTGTTGAGATCAGCCATGGGTAGTAAGTGCTCAAGATCTGAAAGGGACTTGGCAAGCATGTCACAAAGCTTTAATGACAGTAGTATGATGAACGTGTTAGGCTTGAACAGGTTTTCACCTTACAGTAGGCTAAAAAGGAGTGAGGAAAAAAAGTATTGTTTCTGGTGGTCCTATTTTATTAAATTATTTTTTCTAGTATTTCCTATGTTATAATACCATTGCCTGTTAGATTAAAGTATGAAGCTGCATTATAAGCGCTACTTAGCCCAAATACCACAGGTACTGTGAAAATGTAATTTAACCTTTTCATCTCTTTGACAGGAATTAAATGGGAACCTGATGAGAATGGAGTCATTGCATTTGACTGCAGAAATAGAAAATGGTAGGCAAGACATGACTACCAGTGTTTAAGAAGGAAGGAAGAAAAAGTTCAGTATTTAAAAGAACAAGTTGTTTTGTCTTTTGTCTTAGGTACATCCAGGCAGCAACTTCTCCAAAAGATGTGGTAATTTTAGTAGATGTCAGTGGCAGTATGAAAGGGCTTCGCTTGACTATTGCAAAACAGACAGTTTCATCTATTTTGGATACCCTTGGAGATGATGACTTCTTCAATATAATTGCTGTGAGTGTCTCAGGATTTTTCTTTTTTTTTTTTTCTTCCATTATTTGTTGCTATCCGTCATGTTTTACATCACACAATACACTTGAAAAATGTTGCAAGCGGGTGATGGATATAAGATGACATCTGAACCAACTGGACAGACATTGTGATTTTCCAATGTAAGCTTCTTCAAGTTGCAGTGTTTTTCTATCACTTGCAATCTGAAACACCTTAAACAAGTTGTCTTGAGTTTGGGAGTTGCGAAGAATAGTAATCTGTTTTCTAGTTTGCATGAACTTTCTACTTACCTTAATTTTTACCTTTGTGGTGTGTGTCCGTCCCCACACTTTTTCCCCTCCCCACAGCTTCTGCAATACAGTGCAAATTGCAAAATGGCTAATATATAAGAATTAATAGAAGCAGATATTGGCTTTTGCTGAAGCTTGTATGGCATGATAAAATGTCAACAAAGCTCTTCATTGTTGATGCTTTCCTCAGTGTGAATCTGAAATGTATGTATGTTTAAGTTGTGCAGGGGGATTACTAGTGCTTACTAACAGTGTTAAATTAGATCAGTAGTTCCTGTTCTTTGTGTACAGTAGTTAGTTTTCCACGGTACAGGTACATGTTTTAAATCTATGAAAAGAGTCTAGTTTTACAGTATTTAAGAGTAATGGGATTAATCGTGTAGGTAAAGATGTCTTTAACAAGTCCAAAACTGGCATCAGAACTACACTTTGACTGGGGGATGGTGTGGGGAGAGGGAGGAGGAATCGGTGATTTTATAAATTCTCCTTTGCTGATATTCTTTTGCTAATACTTTATAAATACGTAGTTTTATCATGTCCATAAATCCCCAAAAATGTCTTCAAACACTTGAACTTAAGGAGTATTTTGGCCTTTTTGCCCTTTGCATACTAAAATAAATTACCCCAGTGACACCAGTGCAAATCCTTGAGATTGTATGGAGAATGAAATATATATGCCTGATGTATACGTGCATTTACTGTATTTTTAACAGATAGCAAGCCGTTAGTTCAGAATATCTTTCGTATTAATCTTCTCGCATGATAATTGCATAATTAGCAGAAACTCATGTAGTAGCAAGACATAATTACATACTGTATCAAAAAAAAGATTTACTGTCCTTCAAAAAAATTTTGATTAACTGTAATCTAAATAACTTTTTTGAGTTGAAAGAATGTTTCAACTAAGTAATTATTAAGATACTTGACCAGCCATTTTTTGGTGTATAATCTCTGTGTTTATCAGTAGTTGTGACAGTTACTGTGAATGATGTAGGAAGAAAAAATAAATGGTTTTTCTAAGTGAAGCTTTTTACTTACCAAAAAAGGTCACCTATAACAAAAAATGTAAAAATGTGTGTAGCTAACCTTGCCTAAGTAATACAACAGAAATACTGTGTAAATACTTCAAGAAAAGCAAAAAATGAAATAACTTTTTTTTTTTTTTCAATTTAAAAAATTGAGTCACAGAGTGAATTTTTACATCATTAATTGCTAGTTATCACAAATTTCTGATCACTGATTTTGGCATTGAGAAAAGGGAAAGAAGCACCCAATTACGCCTTTCTTCCCCCTTGCCTGGGCTCAACTTGTGTGCAAGAGTCCCCACCTCCTGCCTTGGTCGTGGCACCCCGTACCTTTGCTGCCGGTGGCAGTCCCTCCCCTCTCCTGGGTGAGGTGCTGGGTGGTTGGGGTCCTCTGCAGGTTCCTGTCAGCAGCTCTGCGCTTATCAGTTTCTCACTGCCACTCTTCACTGCTTCTTGTTTTTCCTCTGCTCTTTGTTTTTCTCTTCAGTGTGGGTCACCCATGGGCTGCAGTCCCTCAGGGGTGTCCACACCTCAGCCTGGGTTGCCCATGGCCACAGTCTCTCAGGGCTGCCCCTGCCTGGGTGTGGGTCACCCGCAGCCCACACTGTCCAGAAGCACACCCCTTTCACCATGACGCTTTTCCAGCGAAGTTTCCAGCCCCTGAGGGCTTCTGCCTTACACCTACCTGTGGGTGGACGGACGCCGCAGGCTCCCCAGGCCCGCAGCTGCGGTTTGGGTCCCTCACAGGCAGTGCAAACCCCCCTCGGTGCCGGCTGGAACCGGCCATGACGGGTGCGGGGCACGGCCCCCACCCACACAGGCCCCTGCCGCAGCCCTCTCCGGCTTACCCATGATGTGCAGTTTGGCTAGTGTAAGAAATTCATAATGTTTAGAAAGGTATGTAATTACTGCGGTAATTATAGCATTTGTCTGAGTTAATTTTTTCATCTGAAGGTTCGTTCCTCTCTCTAACCTCTTTTAGGATGAATATGGGTTTATTTGTTGAAATAAGTAGAAATGGCAACTGAGAATGCAATTTTATTCTTACCAGCTTAGCTGCTTAATTTCATCTCTTGGTGGTTTACTTACTGTGCAAATATGAACCTGAAATTATTCACTGCATTGAAAAAAGTACCACAGAAACGCGGGGGTAAAACAAGGGGAGACGGTGACAGGAGTGACAATGAGTGAATAACGTGCTGTCCTCTCGCCTTGAAGGTGTCTTGGAAGAAGAGTTTTTAAGGAGGTGTTTTGGACTAAGTTTCACAATATAATCCTTGCTGTCTCACAAGGCCAGGAAAAAAAAAAGTAAAGAAAACATAGAATTTGTTTGCTTGAAAATCTAACAAACCAGCAACAGAGACCAGCGTTGTGGAGAAAGGAGTGGATGTTTCAATGAGGAATGGCACTGGTCGTCTGGGGCTGGATTATGAACTCTGCCTAAAATTTAGTATGTTAGAGGAAGACATAGCAAGTGTACACAGGCAAGCCAGGGTTACTGTGATCTAAGTAATCAGCAAAAATTACTTCTGAAGCACTGCTCTGCCTAAGTGCCAGCGGGGTTTACCCTGATCTTTGTCAAGACCGGAGAGGATGTTTCAGTGATCAAAAGACGAGACAACAAAGCCCATACAAGAGGCTTCTTTGTGTGAAAGCACTGAGAACCCGGAATAGCTTTTATCTACAGAAATGTTTCAGTGAGATTATATCTTACTCTTTATAATTTAGACGTAGCCTGGTGATGTGAAAGCAGTTTCATTTGAAGGTAAGGTACGCACATGTCCATATGAGAAATCCCCTTTGTAACATAGATCTGCGCATATGTAGCAAGTCTCTGTATCTAGAACTGGCCACCTGTACAGTGTGTGCAAAAATAGATCCACTGTTCCTAAACCTTGAAGACTTACTCTTCACATAGCACCCACCTGATACTTGCTCACGCCGATTGTTCTTCTGAAAGGCCTGTCCAAATTGTTGCTCTGTGAGGACTGCTGGACATCTGGAAGTCTGAGACTAATGACCAAGTACCTCTTTATCTTCCCAGACCGAAATTTGAGTTGGAATAAGAGCTTTATGTGGGAAATCTGGAGAAACAATACATTTACTCAGTGAAGTGCAAGTTTTGAGCCTGAGTGATTGTCAGGATGGCTTTATTGTTCACGGTGAGATTAATGGAACAAATACTTGCAACAGAAGACTTCTATGAGGAACCAGGTTAGGAATTAGGAGTCAAATAGGTTGAGGAGTTCTCTTTCTGTCTCATTCTCACAAGAGAGAACCCTAAAGCATGCCTGCATTTTGAGGTAAAAGAAGGAAATGCAAGGAAAACAGTGCTGAACAATGTCAAGAGGGCTCACAGATGAGCAACGGCCAGAATGAAGCAAGTGGAAGGGTTATGCAAGCAGATGAGAAGCTTTTGTGTTTGTAACAGTAAGAAGGGACAGCACTTTTAAGTTAGCCAAAAGAGAACGTGAGGTTAGAGAAGCTGGACTGGTATAAGACAGGGCTCTGCGTTGACGGTGGGAGTCAAGGATGGAAAGGAATTGAGCATTGAGAAAATCAGTATCTATCTCAGTGGAAGAAGAGGAAACAGAACTTAGCAGATGAAAAAGTGTCTGGAAAGCATTTGTACAAAATTTTTGCTTGTCAACTCTGGTATTTTTTTATTCTCCCTTTACAATATTTTACTGTACAAGAAGTTTCAAAAACTTTTCAAGTTGCTTTTTGGGTTGTTATATGTTTCAGTCTTCCATATACAAACAGTTGTTTAGTATTCTCATTAACGGTAATGGGAGTTATGGTCACTACATACTAACATAATTAAAAACTCAATTAAAACTTATAAATATGCAGTAGGAGCAAAAAAGGCCCACAATGCCCCAGCCAAGAACAAACCCCAAAAGCTACTAGCTGTGCATTAGCTGAGTTGTTTCATATCCATTTGATTTTCACTAAATACATTTTTAAATTTATATGTATATATAGCAGACAGCAGAATTCAGGTCTTTCCAGAGAATAAACATAAAAGGACAATGTTAAAAATTGTTTTAGCTTTCATGGGTCGGTTGTTGCAAAATCTATCTGAAATTGATGGACTATATGATTGAATTGCAAAAAATCATTGAAATACAAGAGCGATTTTATGCTGCCTATGTTAAAATATAAGGTCAGTTCACTAGTGCTTGAACAGAGATGCCTGCAACAACAAGAGAAAAGGCATATTTTTCCAATTCACTTTGAAGTATAATTCCAAGTCATGCATTAAATTAACAGTATTATCATAAAACGAGTACTAATTTTGCCGAGTACAGAAATTTTTAAAATGCTTTTATAAAAATGTAAACTCTACGTTAAATTAATAAAATATTAACTGAGCCAAGAATGTTAAATTAATTTTAATGCTTTAGTCACACCATTTTAGCAAAATTGATTAAAAGAAATGTATTTGTTAATTCAAAGCACAGTACTATAGTTCTCTGTTTTTAATTTGTAGAATTTTTCCATTATAAATGGTTTCTGGGTAGTGTCCTCTTTGGAGTCCTTGTAGTCATACAGAATAGATTATGGATAAACTTAACTTTTCGGTCTGCCCGAATAATCAGATTCTATACAGCTAATGTTTGAGCAGGCTGAGAAAGAGGAAGGCAGCCAATTGCTAACCTCTGTGTGATTGCTCCAAGCAGTGGGCTGCGCTTGTGTGCCACTTGTTGCACATGGTAAAAGTAGTGGAACTTTAGAAATACCGATTCCTTTGGTTTCTGTTCTGGTTTGGCTTCACTGTCGGATCTTAGGTTGGGCTGTATTGGATGTCCAAGTATGCCTACTATAGCGTGAAATCTTTTATCTGTGTGTTGTCGCACAACAAAAATGTGACCTTGCTGTAGGCAGCTTAAATATGACAAAGTATAAATATGAAAAATCCTAAGGTAAACCTAAGCTACTTGTGTATGTGTGCTAGAACCATATATCTCACATTTTCAGAATATGAATAGCATGATTATACAATGTAAGTCAGCAGCTAACTAACTATATGGTTCCTCTTAGTTCAGATTTTAGCCCACTCATTTTATTTCATACGTGTTGTGCAAAGAAATAACTAGAGTGACAAAATAATATGAACTAAGATAAATGTAACTTAAGTAAATAAAATAATAATAAAAATCAATGTCATCAAATGTTTAAATTACAAGAGAGATGTAAGTAAAACAAGATTTCAGAAGAGGAGCTGAGAAAGGAAGCTAATTGAATATGTATGTTAATATAGTTTCTAATGACAGCTACAGAAATCAACGAAGAACAGACTTAACTGAAAAGCATATTGATTAAAGAACATGCTCAATAAAACCTGCGTGAAGACAGGAAGAAGCTTGGGAGTAGGGGCTGGGGTACTGGTGTGTGTTACAGATTTTCAGTATTTTTTTTTACAATAGAATGGAATATGGTCTTGACTTTGGCCTATAATAAGAGATGCTGTGTAGATTTGGCATTATTATTTTGGAATGACTGTCAGGAGATAGATTGGAAAGTAGTCTGAAGAGAGAAACTACAGGGCAAAGTACATCATTTATCAGCTCAATAAATTTTTATGACAGGGAGATGCACGTGGTACATTCCCAGTGAGTCTAAAGTGTTCCAGAAGTCTTTGCCTTGTTTTTTGTATTACCTTTGGAGTAATAGACATCTCCACAAACTCTCATATATTCCAATAACGTTGATGGGAATAAAATAATTAGGGAAGCATGCAAATCTGCTGCAGATATTATGAGTAAATATCTTTTAAGCATTTTTATTTGTTTCTATACAACCAACCAATTACTACGTTGATGCTGATGTAAATAGTCTGTATAACCAGCGATAGTAAGTGGAGTTACTCTGGGTTTGTATTTCCTTGTAGCTGAGGACTGAGTCTAGCACAATGCCTCAAGAATGACTTGATGCAGTTCAAATTAAACACTCTTCCCTATGCGACAGTAATTATAAGCGTGGTGAGTTGTGCGCTGTTAAAATGAATGATGATGACAGATGTCCAAAGTGGAACAGGCTGCAGGGGTCTATGCTTAGACATATGTGTAGGGAAAGGAGTGGTGTAAAATTGAAGATAGTAGAACAAATTCAGAGCAGAGGCAGTGAGAACTTGCAGTGACAGAGAACTTTGTCTAAGCAGCATTCTTTAAGGATTTTTTTATTCCCACTGAGGTAGAGGAAGAAGGAAGTAAATGCATATGTTAATCTAATGAAATGTTTTTCCTGATTATTTTTGACTTGACTTGTGCTGTCTTTTGTTGTTTGCTATGGATGTTCTGATTCCCTTAATGCCTATGAAAGGGTGAAACTGAGTAGAACCTAAACGCAAAGGCCTTATAGTTTGATCTGTGATAACATCTAGAGTAGATTAAATTAATGAGAGAAGGAATTAAGTTAAAACTGTATCCATACAACTAATGTAGACTTTTTGAAGGCACTTCTGTATTAATTTGACCTGTGTTAAAAGGTTTAAAAGATTAAAACAATCAAGTCCAATTTTCTATTAAATGACTTCAGCATCCGTGAGTCTGCAAGATCTACTGACTGCAGATGAGACTTAGTTTCTTTTAATGCTTAAGATGCTTCTGAAAATAGGACCGGGACATCTAACTTATACCTTGCAAGACAAGCAGATAATTCCTTAAAGATGTCACAGCTTCATGACTTAGTGTATAATAAGCTGCTCTGTTTGACAGAAATTCTGACTGTTGTCAGACACGTCCAGGGTAGATTCAAGCTTGCAGTCTTTTTGGCATAGTCATTCCACTATTAACCTTCCAAAATGTTAGCCGGTGTGTCAAGTATTTGTCAGGACTTTTTTTATGCGTAGCAAAGAATTGGGAGTTGTGACTGTGTTGTATAAAACATGACGTCTTAATGCTATCCAGATTTCTACTTGAAGGATATTTGTGCCAGCTAATGTATATAGTGCCCATTAACTCCACCTGAGTGGTGGCATCCATTCAATTAAATGCTCCTTTTAAAAAGTATAAACCTCTGAAACATTAAGAATCATGTAAAATGAAGAAAAATACCACAGCCTTTTTAAAAAAATGAGCCAAATCCTTTTGTTCTTGCTTTATGTGCATGTTTCACTGTAGTTCTAAATCATTAAATTAAATTGTCTCTTTCAAAGCCTTTAATTAAATTTTTCATCATACTTTTTATTTCTCTCTATAGTATAATGAAGAACTTCACTATGTAGAGCCGTGTCTGAATGGAACATTAGTTCAAGCAGACAGAGCCAACAAAGAGGTAAGGAATGAAAGTAACAAAACAGAGAGATAGGATGCAGTAAGTAAAAATGTGCTATAATGATCTTTTCCTAGTACAATGCATTCCATTATTAGAATTTATTAATTATTCTCCTTATGCTATTTCAAAGGAGTCTTATGTGACTCAGTAGGAAGAAAAAGAAATAACCTCCTAGTCAGTTTGATGGAATAAACTTAATGGAAAAATACAGGAATCATTGACAATATACTGTTAATAAAGTTGAGTAATTAAGTAAAAGACTTGCATTGCTTTAAATTGAACCATCATTCTGTTACCAAAAATTACTGACAAAGAGATTGCATTCTTAACTCAAACTAACACTAAAGTTGAAATCTCAAAACAAGTGAAAACAAATATAATACCATGAGAATAAAAACCCCTAGCATTCCCAACAGATGTGTCAAAATAATAATGCATTCATTGAAGAATGTTCTCCGAAAGTGTTAAAATTAATTACATTCTGATGGCATTTTTCAGAAAAAGAATACGGTGATTTCAGTGAAAGTTTTATTTGAAGGGAGATTGCAGTGTGAATCTGCAGCTTGAAGTTTAGTTTATTGCCTGCCATCCAAATGCACTTGCTCTGTGCAAGCATTACTGCATTGCCCTTCTTAGAAGGGTGAGGTAAGATTGTTTATGCCATGTAAAATTATGAAACAAGATAGTTGAAAAGTCCTGTGTTTCTTCTAGAGGGAAAGGCCTGTTAAAATAAGCCACTTGTGTTACTGTAGAACTTCTTCCCTGATAAATCTTCCTCTCTTCTTAAAGTGACTTGTCTGTCTATGCGAAGTCTTGCTTATGGCTGGGGAGGGCCACAGTCTTGCTTCTTTCTTTAAATATTACTCTGTTTTTACTGAAGGCAAATCAGAAGAGTTTCAGCTGAGCACTGAATTGTGCTAAACGTTCAGTGTGGTAGTTCATTTTTGCTGAAGTCATCAGATGTTACGGGATGTAGGAAACATAGCTCTGAAAACACACTTCTAAGTGTGTCTATCTTAGGTCTTTTTATGCATACCAAGACAAAATGAATTTGATCTCGTTATGCTGAACTTTACTGTATTATTCACATGAGTTCTTTGCACTTTGTCTATGTATACACCTCCATTCTACAGGAATTATTCTTCATGGGCTGCTTCCTTAATATACTTGATGTTCTCCACTATTGCTTTTTAGAATAGCTAAATATCATTTGGTGGTTATGTGGAATGACATGAATTGTTTCTAATCATTTAGCGTTGAAGACCTTTATTTGTGAACTGTGATGCAGTTTTCTAAATGAGCGTTTTATAGTGGATGCATCTAATAAACCGTATGAAAGCCGTGCAAGTTCTAGACTAAAAACTAAAGATTCAAATATAGTGGCCAGATGTACTGTCTGGAATTAATCCTACTGTTAACCTTTCCATCACTCCGCAACTGATCAAAATGCAGATTACCGTACACCCACATGTTACTTAATGTCAGATCTGTTTTAATTTAATTGATCAAAAAGTTTTTATGCCACCCAGATGATGCTCAGATTTTATGAACAGCGCTCAATTATTCAAAATAGCTAAGTACAATTTCATATTTTGTTCTTCAGAGTCAGCTTCAGTATAATTTCTGGTTAGCTAAAATTATTACTATTTTTTTAAATTCTGGAATCACTTTGTGCTTTATTTTGCCTACAAATTGAGTAACACATTCAAGGTTTGAAGAATAACTAAATATGAACTTCTTTACAGTTATTCATATTATTGATCTAGCTATTGTTCTTTCCTTGAAAGGCCATAACTAGAGAATAAACTTGAGATAGGTATCATGTAATATTTCCATGTAGTTTTACATATTATGATTTTGTCAACCTTCATTTGTTTCTTAGCTTCTGTGAATTTATATGTTCTTATTACTTTTCTAGTTTGTGTAATGAAGTTAACGGTTCAATTGCCTAAACACTGGAAGGCACAAAAGTGTCATTGTCATGAGTAGAGCTCAGGGTATAAAGTAAAGATTGTCAAGGAGATAGACAATGACTTAATCAAGTAATTTGGTTATCATGCTCCTGTATTCGTATTGCAAACTGTTTTCTGAATTGTCTGATATTATTGTAAGATCTGAAACTGTGTGATTTGAATATACCAACGCAGCAAAATTACCTGGGGGCCTCATCAAAAACTAACTGAATTTCCTTGAAAAGTTTCTCTTGAATTCATGGTCTTTTGGTCAGGTCCACAGAAAAAAAATGTCTTAAAATGTTGTTACTCTGCACATTCCAAAACTCGTCAAGAGCTGTTAGAGTATTTAGCTGTATTTTGGAACGCATCACAAGAATTCAATCGTTTGGGCTGTTACATTCATTTCTGTGAGTCTGACAGATATAACAGGCTTCTCCTGTAGTTTTTTCTGTGTAATTGCCAAGTGTCCATTGTCATATCAGATGCAAGCAGATTAAATTGCACTTTCTCAACCAATCTTACAAGGTAAATATTCTTTTACATGTTCACTGGTAAAAATAGCTCTTTTGTTTATTAAATAAAGCAGAAACAAGGAAAATATCATGACAAACACTCTAATATGTATTTTTTCAAACAGCCATTATCAACATATATTATCATAAGTTTCTGTATTGGCAAAGTAGAGCAGGTGATTGACAAGTAATGTTTTAAAATGTATGCTATTGTTTCAGTTTGTATGGGTATACGTGTGCCTGATTTTTGGAAGTTCGACGTAGGCCTGAAGATGTAACTGTGTATTCCTTCTAGAAATTTCTATTCTTTATCTTTTAATGTCAAATATTCTCCTTATTTGAATGGCAGCAAGGATGACCACATCAGTTACTACCAGTATAAACTCTATTAGCACCAAACTAAATACAAGCATTTTAAAATACGTTAGAATGTTTTATCTTTAGCTACCAAATATCTATTCCCATATGCTAATAGAAACAATTAGAAATTGCTGTAATGGTATTTTATATTGCTATAGTTTTCCCTTATGTGGAAAGAGGAGATATATGTTGCTGGTGATTAGAGGGACTGAATTTTTAAAAGTTCACTCTACCACTCGTGTATTGCTATATATACACCTGACTTTACTAAGGACAGGTATTTCTTAATGCAGCACTTGTTGCTAGAAGCATGCCTAAAACCAGTTTTACCAAGCTATTCATTTATGCTGAGTAAACTTTAATTGCTACCATTTTGGCCTTATATTTATCTTTATTTTATTTTATTTTACCATAACACATGAGTGCCAATACCAAAAATTCCCATTAAGTGACCCTTAAAAAAAAAATCCCTCCACCAACATACACAGTTCTTGCTAACTGCGTCTTGCTAGGTTCATCTGACATCACATGTAGCAAATAACCACAGTACTTAGAAGCAGAGATAAGAAATTACTTTGAGATGTTTGACTGGACCTTTTTATCTCATAAGGAAAGCAGCTGTTTCAATAACTACAAATAAAAATTGCTTTCACAGGATCAGTACCCCAGTCTACATTTGTCTTGAAAGTATTTACTGAAGAACTGCTTTGCTGTCTTTATATAAGGCTCAGATGTTTTCAAATGGAATCTTTCTACTCGGAGGATGTCACTTAAACATGCTGAATGTCTTTCTTTAAATTGAGTTTTCTTTTATCTCTAAACCTTACAAAACAAAACAAAAAAAGAAAATCTAGAAGACTAGACTGTCCTTGTCACTTGCACTTCATTTGTAGTGAGCTAAAGGGCAAACCAGCTTCTCAGCAGAATAAATAGGGTTAAATTATACTAACATGGGGCAGATGGGCCGGGGCTGGACTCGGAGAGAGATGAGGTCCTCTTTTTTGAGAGATCCGAGTGTGGTGTTTGCTTCTGCTGGGAGGGTGACCTTCTGCCAGCACAGACACTGCCTGGGTCATCCTGAACTCCTGCACAGCTGCAGTAGCAGCCAGCCTGGCTTTCCAAGATGTAGGCATAAGTAAATAGTTTGGTTTGCCACCCACAGCAGTCTGCTGTCTCAGGCAGTTGGGCTACAGCCAGAGCCTATTCTGTTCCCATGCACAGCTGGTCCAGGTAAGAAGAAACCTGGAAGCATCTTCAGGGAATGGAGCATAAGGGTGTTTTTTTTTTTGGTAGGCTACAGGAAACTGCTTCAGCCTTAGGGCTTATAGCAGCCTGGGAAATAAATGCGTGTTAATGGTGTTGGTGCTGAATCATAGAATCATCGTAGAATCATGGAATGGTTTGGGTTGGAAAGGACCTTAAAGGTAATCTAGTTCCAACCCCCTGCCATGGGCAGGGGAACCTTCCACTAGACCAGGTTACTCAAAGACCCATCCAACCTGGCCTTGAACACTTCCAGGGATGGAGCATCCACAGTTTCTCTGGGCAACCTGTGCCAGTGTCTTGCCACCCTCACAGTAATAAATATCTTCCTAATATCTAATCTAAATCTACCCTCTTTTAGTTTAAAGCCATTACCCCTTGTCCTATTACTGCACTCCCTGATAGAGAGTCCGTCCTCAGCTTTCCTGTAAGACCCCCTTTCAGCACTGAAAGGCCACTTTAAGGTCTCTCCGGAGCCTTGTCTTCTCCAGGCTGAACAACCCCAACTCTCTCAGCATGTCTTCAGAGGAGAGGTGCTCCAGCCCTCTGATCATCTTCATGGAGCTCCTCTGGACTTGTCCAACAGGTCCATGTCTTTCTTATATTGGGGGCTCCAGAGCTGGATGCAGTAGTCCAGATGGGGTATCACAAGAGCGGTGGGGCAAAATCTCCTCCCTCGACATGCTGGCCACACTTCTTTTGATGCAGCCTAGGATACGGTTGGCTTTCTGTGATGCAAACTCACATTGTGGGCTGAAACCATGACATCGTGTTGAGCTTGTCATCCACCTGTACCCCCAAGTCCTCCTCAGGGCTGCTCTCAATCTATTCTCCGCCCAGCCTGTATTTGTGCTTGGGGATATTCCCAACCCACATGCAGCACTTTGCACTTGGACTTGTTGAACTTCACGAGGTTTGCATGGGCCTACCTCTCAAGCCTGTCCAGGTCCCTCTGGATGGCATCCCTTCCCTCCAGTGTGTTGACCACACCATACAGCTTGGTGTTGTCTGCAAACTTGCTGTGGGTGCACTGAATCCCACTCTCCATGTCACCAAAAAAGATGTTAAGCAGCACCGGGTGCAGTACTGACCCCCAAGGAAGAGCACTCATCACTAGTCTCCCACTTGGACGTCAAGCCAATGACTGAAACTCTTTGAGTGCAACCATCCAGCCAATTCAGTATCCATTGAGTGGTCCAAACCATCAAATCCGTGTCTCTCCAGTTTAGAGAAAAGGATGTCATGAGGGACGGTGTCAAATGCTTTGCACAAGTCCAGGTAGATGATGTCAGTTGCTTTCCCCTTATCCACCAACGCTGTAACGCTATCATAGAAAGCTACCAAATTTGTCAGGCACGATTCACCGTTAGTGAAGCAATGTTGGCTGTCACCAATCATCTCCTTATTTTCCATGTGCCTTAGCAGAGTTTCCAGGAGGATCTGCTCCATGACCAGGCTGGGCACAGAGGTGAGACTGACTGGTCTTTAGTTCTCTGGGTCTTCCTTTACCTTTCTAAAAATGGGGGTTATGTTTCCTCTTTTCCAGTCAGTCACCCAACTGCCATGACTTCTCAAATATGATGGATAGTGGCTTAGCAACTTCATCTGCCAGTTCCCTCAGGACCTGCAGATACATCTGATCAGGTTCCATGGATTTGTGCTCCTTCAGCTTCCTTGGATGGCCTTGACCCTGATCATCACCTACAGAATGGGATTATGGGTAGCAAATGAACATGCTCTTTCACATTCGGGGATGGGTTGCAGAAATTTTTCTCCATAATGTGCAGGGAACGTAACAGGCTTCCAAAGAACTAGACTTTCAGAAAATCCAATTAGTCTTGGGGGGAAAAAACAAACAAACCAAAAAAGCTATCTGGTGTCTGGTTTACACACTTTCTCAGTGAAACAGTGTGACTATTGCCTTTTTTTTTTTTCTTACTGTTATTTTTTGGAACACAGTGTGGGAACTACTTACCTAAAAAAACCCCTCACACTCTCCATTAAAGTATGAAAAAGCATTTAAAGCATTGTAACCCTTATATATCCACTCTGTGGTGAGACTCTCTCTTGAGTAATGTGGCTCAGTTTTCTGTTCTAAGTGTCAGGAAAGAAAAACCCACATTTTCCTACCCCCTCCATATTTCTCTCTGTCTTTCTGGTAGGAACATGGGCCCGATGCTAGCATAAATCTGTACAAAGTTCCTACAGAGCAGGGAAGTGTAATTTCTTTTTTGAATGACAACTCAGTTTTATTGATGAAGCTGCATTTTTCCTCTGTAACGTGCAATCTGTATTCCGGTTGCATTTTTACTTAAATTATTACTTCCCTACTCCTGTAGCTGATATTTTAGGTCTCTCTTCTTACAACCATTTTAGTAAGGGGTAACAAGTTAGATTTACTTGTTAATTTATATGATATAGAAGCCAAAGTTAGCCAAAGGTTCTTGATCCTGCACTGTTTCGTTAAGCAAAGAGAGCAGTTAGACAGAAGAGAAAACATAGCATGAGTACTTTTACCTTTGCAACATTTAATTTAGCCAAATGCATGTTTTGAAGATTGGTACATGTTTCATAGTGATTGGTGTAGAAGGCAGGATTTTTTTTTTTTTTTTTTGAAGAAGCCTCATCA
Organism: Vanellus vanellus; assembly: GCF_965231255.1. Classification (NCBI taxonomy): domain Eukaryota; kingdom Metazoa; phylum Chordata; class Aves; order Charadriiformes; family Charadriidae; genus Vanellus; species Vanellus vanellus. Next base: position 16,726,735 of record NC_138914.1, on the reverse strand, counting down.
TACCTTTAGGGGGGTTACTTAATCAAGATCGCTCCTTGATTAAAGCACTAATAAGTATCTGGTGCATTGCAGTAGATTTTTAAAGAACATCAAATAAGTTTAATATAATTAAGCATTTAAACATTTAGCATATTGATGCATTTTTGTTATGGGAAGGGGGTGAAGGTTGGGGAACTTTTTAAGAGTGCGGATACATTGAAAGAAGTGATGATTCTAAGCATCTAAAGCTGTTTCCTACCAGCTTCAAGAACAGCAAAGCAGTGAAGTCTTGAGTTGTAAATCTTCATTTAAATTTATTTTTTTAACTGCTAGCAACAACCTACAAGGAAGAGATGCTAGGATAACATGTTTAGAAATTTCCACAGTTTTTGTTCAACTATTATTTTTGTGCAAAACTGTTGATTCTGTAAAAGCTTATGTTACGTGTAGCTTTCAGAGCAGTGAGGATCTAATTGCACCTTGAATTTCTGTCAGATACTACTTCAGAAAGCATGCTGCTCTTGAGAAACCTTCTTGAATCATGTCTGGTTTATGTATTTATAAAAGACAAACTTAGAACTTCAAATATGACAGAGTGATGTGAGTGGTGTTAATATACGTGCCACCAGTTTTACTAAGATAAAAAGTAGGCATCCCAGTACTAGATTTCTTCCCACATATAGTGTTTCTGCTTTCATTTTTACAGTAGGAGAATATAGTAATTTGTTTTAAGAATAATTATAATTCCAGGTGATGTGGTAGGCGTAAAGTTACATCCACTTATTTCTAATATTTTTCATAGCCTAGCATTTGTCATAATTTTATTGTCTTGGCACATATCTGCACTGAAGGTTGAGTTTTAGATATGTGGATACATATTCTCAGAATGTTGTAAGCTATCCCTAATTTGCAAAACTTGCTTCAAGTTTCGTTTATCACAAAGATTAAATCTATAATTATGTTGAGTAGCATAAACGAGGTTGAAATTAATCTGTGATCCTAAATGTGGTTTAGTAATATAAAGTATGTAACATATATTTGAATTTTACCAGACTAATTTATAATTTGGCATTAGCATTAAACAGCTGCTACCTTGAAGTGTATCAATTTGCTATACACAAATTTAAAAAAGAGTGGGAAATAGTTCAGACACTATTCTGTCACCGTCTGCACTTTCTCCATAAATTACAAACATGTGGAACTGCCTATTTTAATACTAGTTTGCTTGGGCCAAGAGGTTTTCGTCTTTGAGAAACTCCATGTTACAATTTACCTACCCCAAAGGAATCGGATGACAATCTGATTTAATGTAACTCCAGATTTAAAGTAACAATATTACAATATACATTCCTCTTTTATATTTGTTTTAATGTACTATATATGGGTTGAGGACATTTCTCTGTAAACGTTTCCAGATGAAATATATCATCTTCTAGATGCACAGATAGGCACAGTAACTCCAAACTAAATCAAGAACTTACCCCTGCATAAATTAGAATGACAAAAATAGACAGATGTAGTGTATAACTTCCAATAAGCTTTTATTTTTGTATGTAATTACCAGAAATTAAATAACCAGAAGACTGATTCAGCAATGAAGCTGAGTGATATTGCCAATAAGAGGTTGGTAAATACAAATTTTTCATCTTGAATTTTATTTAAGCAAATTACTTAGGTGTATATATATATCTGTCCATCTGTGTCAGATCTCCAAAAAAGATTGTTGACTGCATTGCTTAGCTGTTAAAAAAAAAAAAAAAAAACACACCAAAACAAAAATGGAAAGTCTCACCGAAATCTATGTTTTTCAAAACTGGCTAGCTGTTATAGATCCCCAAAACCTTCAGCTCGTCCCAGATCACTGAAATTTGGTCTGAAGTTTTCTATTGCAGCCCCAGGCAACTAATTTACCTAACAAGAATTTGGTTTTAATCTGAGTATATTGAATCTTGAGGTCTTTGTTCAGCACTGTTTTCAGGATTGTTTTCCTGAAAAGAATCCTGTCTACCAACACGACATCTCAGGGAACACAAATGGTTTGATAATCATCACCAACAAGTTAATCTGGGATTGCCCTGGCAATGGATTTTAAATGGGACAATGCTTAAATGCGTTTTACAGATGTAGATGCACATTTATCAACTGTTAGTATGTGTGTGTAAACTTCCCTGTGACACACTGGTAAACATCAGTCTCTCACTTCACACATGCCTCCTGATTGGTGGTTTGTTTTGAAGTTTTTGTTTTTTTTTTTTTTTTTTTTTTTTTACTGGTTTATATGCTGATGTAGTTCATCTTCACAAATCTGATTAATCTTTGCTAAGTATGCCTCAGGAACATTTGGAGTTATAGCATGGTTGGATGAGTACGGGGACTACTAATAGAAGTACCCCTAAAACTGAAGGAGAAATCTGGAGGAGTGCTGACCCCATCAACAGCTCTTCTGTAGGAAGCTCACCCTCATCAGACAATTATTAGCAAATATCATAGTTTTCCAGTGTAATTGTATAAACTCTGCTGCATATATCAGTTGTGCACTGTTACTTCCCTCTTTGGAATCGGTGGAAAATGTTTTATTCGTGTATGCTTAGACTTGAATGCATGGTCCTGTAACCCCATCTAATTTGGGTATTCCTGCTCATCATAAATGGTACCTCATTTTTGGTAACTACACTGAAGCTGTAATAAAATATATCTGCATATTGTATGTAGCATATTGTCTTAACAAAAAAGAAACTGAAACTTTGTGGGTTGTACTAAAAATGCTGCAAACTGCATAAGTGGAAAGTTGGGCATAATTCAATTAACCAATTCAGAAGCCCTAAAATAGAAAAAAACCCAACAAACCGAAACAAAAACAAAACCAAACCAAAACACCAACACCAACCAAAAGAAGCTGGTTTATACAGGTAAGTAGGAAGATAAGAGATTAGGGGCTTGATTTGGCCAGAAACTCACTACCAGTGTACTTCTATCATGTCAGCGGTAGAGAAATATGATACGAAGGCAAACAGGTTTTCAGGTCTTCCAGAAAAAGGATCTGCTATAAGTCATAGCAAGCTGAACTTATTGGGTGGTGTATCTCTATTTGTGAGGCTTTAGGTGATGTCCTCATGTTAAGATGCATTAAAACAGCCTGTGAAGTCTTGTAGACTGTGTGCCAATTAAAATTTGATCCAAGCATGCCAGTATCGTGACTAGCTTTGTCACGATGCTAGGGAAAAATCCATCAGTGAAATTCCGCAAATGTTTGCTATGGTAAAAAGAAGCTATACCAAAACATGAATGCCGGACATGAGGGATGACATTAGCTGACAACTTGTCTGCTCTATTTTGTATATGACTGAGATGTTGTTGCTACACTTACCTGACATTTGAGAATTGGAACTTGGTTCTCTGCTTTAATGTATCATTACTTGCTTTCAGATGTGTTTGTTTCCTCAGATGTCAAACGAAGATGGCTGTACATTTTTCTGCTCCTTTCTTTTTCTTGTTTAAAAAGGGTAAAACTTTGAAGGTTATGGAGTATCCTTCTACGATCACAATGGAAGCCAAAAAATTACCCTGGCTTGCGCAGCCATGTGACTGTTTCTCGTTTGTTAGGGGTGTGACCGAGTTCTGTTCACTTCCAGAATGTGAAGTTTGTTGACTTGTGATTATATTACTAGTCAGCTTTTGTACTCTCAGAGAGTAAACATTGTGAAGCTATTAGAACAGCCTGTAAGATAAGACGCCTCAGAATTTCTTCAGAATTGCCTCCAAATCAGTAAATTATTCTTCAGCTTCACTATGGGCTAGATAAACTGGCGTGTCATTTCATCTACAAAGTTGGGAGCTTCTGCCACGAAGGAAAAATTTAGTTTTCACACTTTTATGGCCTTCATCTCAGAAGAGTTTTTAAGTTGCCTGCAATGACCTGCAATTAGGAAAGGAACATCAGATGCTCACCTGTGGTCAGATAGCCCCCTCTGCCTCCCTAAGTTCTTCTGTGTTCTGAATCATGAAGAAGTGCCCTGAATCTTTGCAAAATCATACATGTCATCTCCCAAGCACAGATTTGTTGAAAGAAATTACTTAACTTGAATTATTTAAATTTATTCGCTATTAAACCCTAATAAATCCAAGGTAGGAAATTGAAAAACAAAGTAACAGAAATATGACTTGCTGTCGTATTTTGCCAGACAATTTTGCCCTAGTCCCTGAATTCTGACAATTTTACCCTAGTCCCTGAGGTCTGACAATTTAATGTAATCATGTAAGTGAGTATGGTCCCAAATCCCTACAATTGTTGATTAAGCTGTGAGGCTAGAAAAGGTGAATACACCTGGGCATACAAAAACTCACTTTCAATAATCTCATAGTAAGAGAAACTCCAAGTTCAGTCATGATAAATGGTTATGAATTTATCCTTTTGTTCAGTTATGCCAAAGCCATATGCAACAGTGGTGTGACTTTAATATTTTGTATAACTGTCCCATGAAGCATACCATATGGAGACCATTCAAAATCTTTCTATGTTCCTCCTCATTTAAGTTCTGAAATAGTCCAAGTGAAATTGGGCCACCAGATTTTTAAGCAGAAATAGGTGTGTGAATATTATTTTTCATCTTTGGATAAACAGTGTCAATAGACCCTTGTTCAGCCTATCCCGGTGTTCTTCAAATACGCGTATTTGTAACTATACCTAGGACAAGAACTCATTTCCTGATTCTACGTCCATCAAATGTATTTGTTGGTTTGTTTCTCACTTAGAGGGTCCTAACAAGCTTTACATAGTTTAAGAAGAAAAGGAGAGAACCTTTTTGATTTGTATACGTGGAATATTATCAGATGTTAGAATCCCTGGGACTTTCTGGTTTTTGCAGTGGATAGTGTTTATAAACAGACAAAATCAGCAACATGCAACGGTACAAGACCAAATGCAGACATCGCTGATGTTCTGGTTTGAACCCCTGTAGATATATGCAAGACCTTGTCCTGGCTGACAGGCACAAGTGGATTTGTATCCTCACTCTCTTCAGCTCATGTTTTTCAGCCACTTCTAAATGGATCATAGATAACTCCACAGCTGAACACATCTATACTTCCTCACTGTAATAAGACACAACTTCTCCTGTTAAGCTCTGGCCCTATAATTTTGTAATCAGACATCAGAGTCTGATTGTCATAATTGTGTGCCTAATTTGCATTCAGAATTACCAAGATTATGCATGTCAATTAGGTATTTGAGTCCACAATTAGATATTGCACATTCTGGTAATTGCACATGGAAATCAGGCATACGGTTGCATGCGAGTGTTTGTGCACACAGTTGGACAAACTCTAGGAAATTCAGATATTAATCTACGAGTGTTCCAGTAGGACAGTATAGAGAAGCCGAGATGAACCAATATTATATCTCGTGTAGTTTATTACTAAAAAGAGCTATTTAAAATGTAAAGATTAAAAGACACTTTTTGACTCATTAAGAGCAGGGGATTCCTGCTTTCTGGAGTCTGTTTGATTTCTGAAAGTTATTGAAAGTGGAATCGATGTGTTACCTTATTCCAAAATCACTTATTCTTTTTATTTAAATTGATGTTTCAGTGGTTAATGTCTTGCCCTGACATTTTTTCACTACTAGTAGGGTTGAAATATACTTTTCTGTTTTGCAGTGCTTTTGTAAGGGACGAAATAATTGAGTGGCAGTTAGAGACACGTTTGGGCAACTTGTGGAGAAATTTTGAGAGGCCATACTAGTTTGAAACTTTGGTTATCTCATACACAAACAATACAATGCTTTTTAAAAAATGCCTTCTCCAGTAACAAAGGGGACACTATAGCATGACTGGCAGGGCATTGCTGTACTAACTGGAAATGTGAAATAAGAAAAAATGGGTGTTTGGAGATTTGGAATTTTTTAAAAATTAATTTTCCTTAAAACAACAGCATGATAGATAATAGTTGTGTCTATAGTATAACCTTTAAAGTCAGAATAAGGTACCATTATTTGAGGGTAAAAAACCCTCAGTCTCTATGAAAGTCAAACAGTACATTTTTGTTGTTTAATAATAAACAGCCTTAGCTAGATGTAGAGTGAACGCTCTGAGGAAGCTGTTCTTTGTGCTGCCTGTAAAGTGAAATATGATTTCTTTTGGCATGGATCCAGTTAATGCCACACATCCAGGGCATCTGGTATGATAAAAAGGGAAACAAAGAAATTTTAATTTGCGTGTTGTTATGTGATTTTTCCAGTGGATTTACAAAGTGCTGAAATTCTCAAAAAACCAAAGACGAGACAGAGAATGGAGTTGGTTTATAAAACAAATCAAAAGCCCCATAAGCTCCCTCCAGACAGAGACCAAACCACACATGCATTTTAGTTATTTAATCCTTCTGTAGAATCACCTTGTAGCATCTGTTCGCTCTGAAGCCTGGAGGCAGAAGACATTGATTTGTTAAAATTCATAGTGCATGAAATCGATTTTTAACATTTTTACTATTTTATATCAAACAAACATCACTATTAGATTTCTTCATATATCAACAGGGTATTTTTCAGAACCTGTATATATATATCACTATGGCAAGAGAAAATATTTGTTCTCCTGACAGATCACACGAACTGAATTAAACACTAGAGATTATACCAATTACTAGTAATTTTTGGTAATCTGTTTATGCTATATGTTCATCCTTGATAATGTATATGCATTGTAATAAACATTCCACAGTACTTGGCTCTGAAATGTTCAGAGGTTTTATAAACCCTTGTATTTTTTAATACCAAAATAATTCTAGTTTAATTATGAAGCAGTAATGTATTCCAAAGAGAAATATGATTTGTAATAAATACTTATTTTAACATTTTATGAAAAGGTAAGATTAGAAACTTATTTCCAGTACAAAAATTTGACTCTATCAATTTTCAGAGAACTCTTCTGTTTTGCAGTGAGCCCCTATGTTAGTAGGGAAGCATCTGTGGTAACTGGAAACTAACCTTAGTTCCACGTATCTGGGGGAGATGGGCTGTGAGCATAGGGCTGCTTCGGCAGCTTGAAAACGTCTGGTCAACACGTAACTTGGATGTTGTGAAAAATTTTTTGACATTGATGAAAGAATAGAAAACTGCTTGTTTTCCATATTCTTTCACTGTTAAATACACTTTCTGTTTAAAAATATCAGCTATATGTAAAACTGGTTTTGCTAAGACATTTTCTGGAGAATTTTATAAACATTATATATTTTAGTTTTTGAAGAATTCCAATGAACAATTTTAAATTTGTAGGAACTTTACATATTTCATGAAAACTGCTTGTATTTTATGAGTTTCCGAAAATCTTTAATGACTGTAACGGTCCTGTGCTGTAGCTAATCCTTTTGTATATGGACTGATGGCCGTATGTATAAAAGTCACCCTGAGTACTGAAGTCAGCGGTGTATGAATCTGACTGTTGGTCAGTCAGTGTGTTTTGAAATAGCTCTGGAAAACACACTGCGTTGTGCTGGTGACGGTTGAAGTAGCCCTTGTCTGGGAAACGGCCATCTTTGCTTTGCTGCTCTCAATTTCGAGGGCACGTTAGTCGAAATCAAGAATATGCTGATGTGGCTTTTCAATAATTTGGACCTAAATTTCAGAGATATTTTGAAATATGAGAAGTTGGATATAGAATAATAAGAGGTTGATACAATTATTGAATATTTGGGTATTTTGTATTCATTCTTATTTTTATTATTACTTGCAAAAACCATGAAAGGCACAGTTCAAGGGACAGTAGTATTTAAATTCTTCTACAAAGTTAATTAGTTTGATTTAGTTTTCTTGCCTATAATAAGGCTTTAAAACAAATGGCTTGATAAATAAAAAGTTTCCTCCTCCTTATCTATTGAGGTAACTTCTTAATCCAGTTGTGGAGACTGAAGTAACGCTTCACAAAAGCATTGCCTCTACTGTTATTTCGCATGACGTGTCTTCATTATCTTCTTACAAATTATTATATTTTCATATTATATTATTATATATTCTATATATCATACTATATATAACTATTATATTATTAATATATTATATATTTATATATTGTATTTCATATTTATGTTATATATTTTATATTATTATATTTAATGTAAATATTGTATTAAAAACAGTAATTACTAGTACTATGGAGATACTGACTAGTATTTGCTTAAGTTAGTTATGTTTAAGTTGAGGGGAAAAAAGAACCATTTTGTATTTTAGCCGTATGGGTGTTTATGTTATCCCTGCTTATATAGACAAATAAGAATGTGCCTTTCATCTGGTCAAAGTATTGAGCTGCAATGAACCACGTTTACTAGGCCACTATGAAGTAATTGTTTTGAATTTTTTGTGGCTTCGGAATTGCCTAGAGGCTAGGATGTAAATTGTCCTGTTTCAACTTACTGAAATTTAATAATGGAATAGGAAGTTCTCTGCCTTCCAATATACTGCTGTAACATCTTTTTATTTTAAGAAATAATAAAAGAAAACGTTTCCATCACGGAAAATCAGGGGAGTGAAGTACTTGTTTGTTGATGTTGTATACAGTGTCCCTTTATGATAGTATGATTCGTGATACTGTTTTTAATGATATATTGCTCTTTCTTATAAACCTGAGACAATTTGCTTCTCCTCTGAACATTTTATTTTCAGAAAGTGGTGCTAACATTGTTGTGAAAATGTGCTACTTAGTACTTCATAGCTTCCATTTTCTCTAAAAAATTGCAATTTAATGTATATATTATGTAGTAGTCCTATATTTTTGTTGAGTGCAAAATTCATTAAATTTGTCAAACTTCTGACGTATCTGGAGAAATAACATATGTTTAGAAAGAGGAAAATATAGGATGAGTTCTGCCCTGTCAAACTGTAGGAACTGCTTGTTATAAAATTTTACTGATGCTCGTGGCCAGCACATAGGGCAATGCATAATTGATGAGACATTTAAAATTGAAAAAATTGGGTTTGAGTGTGACGATGCAACATAGTACTGAAGATAGTCACATATAGCTACCAAGTGGATAGGCCTCTCTTCTTGTGTAGAATATTCTTTATCAATCTAAACATTCTATTGACATTGATAAAATTGCATTTAAAATGAATGTCCTAATGATTAAGGTGTACCATCTTTTAGGGAGGGATCATAACAGAAAATAGAATCTCAAAGCTAAATTTCACAATGAATTATTTTTATTAAGCGGCAGATCCTAAAAACCTGGAAGCTGAATAGTTAGAAATAAGATAAAAATTACTATATGAAGTGAAAAGAAGATATGGATATCCCTAAAGAGAAACCTAAATGAAAAACCTAAAGGAAAATGATTTGACTGAATAACTACCCCAAAACATATCTTGTGATACCTTCGCATTATTATTGTTCTCACACATCCTTAGTTTAGTGTGACTTCAAGAGTCAAAAGGATTAACCAGAAATTACTTTGGTTTCTGAAGTAGTGTATGCGGACATTTAAGCTTAAGAAGTAAGTCTAAAGAAGAATTCAGAAATTGTTAATTATTGATATCAACATGTAACAATATACTGACAAATAAAACCTCCTTGTTCATTTTTCAGCATTTCAGGGAACACCTTGACAAACTCTTTGCAAAAGGAATTGGAATGCTGGACATTGCTTTAAATGAAGCTTTCAACATGCTCAATGAAGTAAGTTAATGCTTTTTAGATTTACGCCGCTGACTCCTCTCTTGCTATTCAGCAATTACTGTCAATTTTAAGGTAATAAATCAGAACTCGAAAATGTGATGATAGTAAAATATCTATAGAACAAGAATTGTAGATAATCGTTATGTGGGGAAGATAGAAACAAATTTACATTTTTATGTGTATACATTCTATATTAACATAACATTCTGTGTCTATGTATACACCTGTGCACATGTGCATACATTAAATAAGGTCTATTGCAGTATCTGTTCTACGTGTGAAAAAACACTAGGGTAATGTGCAAGTTTCACAGTTTAGATTGTTCTTTTTTGTCTTTGGAAGGGCTAATATTTTAGGAATGACAGGAATTTGTAGATTCATAAATACACTGTTATAGAGTCATGAAACGATTGTTCATTGGTTTGACTTCTGGCATGACAATATCTCTTGTAGCTTACATAAAAGAAGTAATTTGAACACTTTTGTATTTACCTCTGTAATACTCTAAGATAGAAGGAGAAATGTAAAGCTTTGTCTAACCAGCTCAGAGTTATTAATGTTATTTTAACTATCTGTCAAAGACCTGTGGCCAACTTTCTGATGACATTCCTGTGAATAATGTCTATAAACAGGAATGCAGTCTCTAGAAGATGAACATCATGATCATGGAGATAATCTAGTGCAGGGCATCTAGTTTCCCTCCCAAACTCCACGTAAAATCAATGTAGCATTCTTAGTTGTCCAGGAAATTGTCCTTCAAAGGATATTTTAATTAAAATCAGACCCATTGTCTTTGCCTGAAATGCTTTTCCTCAGATGGTGCACATCAGTCCTAGTGGTTATCACGAAATGATTTCATGTTGTGTATTTCAGAGAGATTTTATGTCATTTCTGACAAAGGTAAAAGATACTGTCATGCTACGTATTCCACCAAAGAACAATTTTAGCAATATTTTGATTCAGCTGACTACATACCTTCTTGGGAATGAATACTGGAAAAAGCAAGGAAAGAAAGGAGGAAAGTGAACAGTAGTTCAACTGAACAAGTAGTAGAACAAGAATTAGTATAAGGGAGCAAACCAATAAAAATAAAATGCACCGTCAAATATTTCTCATGATATTAGAATGAAAAACTTAGGTAGTGCGGTAGGACTAAAGCCATATTTTTAGAACCTCTGTTAATATCAGTTGAGCAATAGGGTTTTTGTAAATGAGAGCGTTCTCTTCTTTTTTTAGTAACTTATTACAAGCAGATCTCTTCTCCAGGATATCTAAACTAACGAACATTTGTAAAATTGTAAACTGCTATATCACAAAGCTACAGCAAAGTTCATTGAGCAAGATATACGTAGCAAAAGCCATTGTGAAGGGCTAAAACCCAAATACATCAAAGGCCAGAGCACATACTGAGAGGGCAAACGTGAGGTATTTATGCTAGCCTCAGTATTGAGGAAAGCAGGAAGCTGATTTAAAAAACCCAACCACTCATTTGTTTCCGAGTGCCGAGAGCTCCAAGGTGAAATACTAGCATTCTGTGATCAATGACTCCTAAAGAAAACTTAAACTGTTATCCCAGAACATTTCTGTTCTAAGATTTGGAATATCAGCTGTAAATTGTTCTCCAAATGATGCTACATGTAATCCCCACCTAGCATTTTCTAAGGCAACAAAATGAAATTTTCTATTTCTATAGATTCTTTCAGAATGCTCCATCTTGCCCAAAGTTCGCTTTTTTTAATAGAAGGCAAATCCTTGTTCTTTGCCTCATGTTGGTAACCTTTGAACTGCATTAGTGAGTCAGCAAAAGTGACTAAACACCTTCCAACAGGACTGATTCCTGCAAAGTGGTTGGATGTTACAAGTAAGCATAATCAGCCTATTAAAACATTCCCTAGAGCTTTCTTCTGAAGCTGACTGAAAATAAGTTGGTGTTTCCAGAAAAGCTTTCTCTTTATTTAAAAAAAGAAAAGAAAACATTTAAAGATTATGCATGCGTTCTTTTTAATAATATAAATCAAGTGAGAGGTGAGTTGATCCTGATTTAGAACCCCTCTGTGTAGTGGAAGATATTTTCTTTTTTTTTTTTTTTTAGTGAAGAGGGAGCTGTCATCTAGAAAGACAGAGCAGCATCAAATTCCTGGCAGGTGAATTAAATCATGTGGACTTTTAATTATTTAGTAATCTTTAAAATAGATTATGCAAGATCTTCTGTTGCTTTGAGTTTTTCAAACAAGATTACTTAAAAGCTTTCAAAAGCTTTTCCAAAGCAACAAAAAAGGGAGATTGCAATGCAATTCAAATGCAAGAGAGTGATTTGATGCCCAAATTATTGGGTTGAAATGTACGGACTATGGTTTTTAGATGATTGGTTTCTTCTACTAAATTTCTGATGATGTTATGATGAGGATGTAGTTCCTTGTGTATTTAGGCATTCTAATTTGTCTACAGAGAGAAAATAATCTTTTCTGATACGGTTATCATGGTGGCAGTCCAGCTGGTGGTAGTTAATATTGCACAAAGTTAATGTTAGCGATGGATACTTTCAAGTAAATCCGCTATGTGTTTCTTTCTTAGAACAACTTGTCCTTGAGAGAGAATCGCACTTCAAATGCAGAAATGTAAATAAATATTTTGCGTGTGTATATATATCTATATCATAATATAAAAAGAAATTTACGATGTTTTGAGACAAGGTTTCAAAAATAAACAAATCAATGCCTTTTTCATACTGTTTGAACCTCTGTGACTTATTCAGTCACAAAAACAATAAGCATATTACTTTTTCCCCTTTTTTCTTTTTTTCTCTGGTCCCTTTCCTTTTCTGCCTCCTTCTTGTTTTCCCTTTTTTCAACTGAGCTTATAGTCATGAAAATAGTATAGTCATTTCTTTTTGGGGAAAAAAAATTGAAATCGGTTAGTCTGCTGGAAAAAGAAAATATCATCTGAAATAAGTAGCAAACTTGTCTTTTGAGGGATGCATCTTGCAAATGAGACCTCAAACCAAAATATTCTGCAAAGGGTTTGACTTGACACGTGTGCCTGTCATTATACTGTAGGATCATGGATTAACTAGTGGTTCTGATTCCTTTGTATTCACCTTGAAGCACAATATTGATCAGTTCTTTTCTGGGCATAAAAATCCTGAGATGAAAAGATGAAGACCTTCACCCACCCACGGCCCATGTGTTCACCCAAACAGCGTGGAACTAATTCCTTCATGTGGTACATGCTGAAAATGACAATGGGAAAAGCTGCGTGATGTAAAGAAAACTTTAGGTGTTTGTGGAGAGTTTATTAAGAATTCCATTATGGGCATTGAATATAGTCTTAGGAAACTGATTGACAACACTAAATAGCAACCAGTCTCAAGACAAGAAATGTTCTATACTGGTCTTCCAAATACATGTAACCTGGAATAAACATTACAGACAGTGATTGAGAAGACCCGAGATGAGGTTTTTTGCTTTGTTTTAAAATCTGTGAGGCAGCTGAAGTTATAATCATGAATGTGGTATAAAAATCTCATTAGATAAACTGATAGTTTTGAGAATAAAGGGAACTGACATCCCGTGTACTGAATTTTACCTATGATAAGAATCTTTTGATCTGTAAGGTAATGATAGATCATGTTTATGTGTATGTTCACATCTATTCAAGGGGGAGTAATGACTGTTTGTATTTATACTGTAAAAGGGTATATAGCAGCTTCAAGCATTCTTGCATGTATAATTCCGGAATTAACAGCATAAATATCTTTTCCATTATATACAGGTATATTGGCAAAGTCTCTGGGCGCTTCTATTAAGCAGCCTAGAACAGAGAAAAAGCTACTTAATCTCTCTTTAAAAGAGTACAGCTAACCATTTTCCACTTTGTCTACAGGATGTCACATTTACGTGCCAGAAATCTATTCTGGTGAATTATAGGTTGGCTAAAGATATCTTGTCTACATTAAAAAAACAAACAAACAAAGAAACCCCCAAAATCCACAACAAACCCCCAAAAAGGCTGGGAGGGAGGGAAGGAAATGAGGCGGGGGGGAAGCAACTTTGTTTTACACAAATAGTCTATTAAGATTCTGGTTGGATTTTAGAATGGTTTAGGGGGTACACTAATTAAAGTCAATTAATTTAGTGTTGCAATTACCTTTCAGTATTTGCCTAGGTTGTTAAGACTTGAAGATAGTTGATACTGATGTCTTTGAAAAGCACGTCTAAAATTCCACTTCCAAATTCTTTCCAATCATCAATTTATGCAGTGTTCATTATCGAGTGTGAGAATACAGAAGTGCTTGGTACAGTAGTTAGGCACCTACTATGTCATGTGACAACTGCAATTATCTCTTTTGGTGACAAATGCGGTCTTTGCAGTGATTACCTTAAAAAAAAAAAAAAATCATAGCCAATTAAATAAAATTCTGTGACATTTCAAAGACTGTTAATCACAACCAAATGCTGTAAATGTCAGGATGCATTGAGATTTTTGCTGCTAACTGATGAATCACTGAGTTAATTGTAGTTCATCATAAGGCCCTTGTCATTGTTATTATTATGGAAAACACTTTCATCACTCTTGCTATTCAATAAAATTAAAGTTCTAGACAAATATGAGAAGATATTACTCATCAAAGCATTTGAATTTAATCTCATTCTTCAAAATATTCAAACAGATAACTACATAGAATAATGCAGATGCATACAGAATGATGTTTTAAAATAAATATATGAAGGCATTCCACCTGTGTTAATTTCCCTTTTAATTTAATTTCCCTTGTCTCATTCAAAATATGTTGTCCATATGAGGGATATATCCCTTGACAAAGTAACTTCATGTTTATGAGAAAATATTGGATCTAAGATCATACTAATAAAGGAATCACACTTTAATAATTCTGGGGCTGGTTAAGACTGGAGAAACTTTCATGACTGAAGAATTTTAAGGATAGACTCCTTGCAGGTATTACAGATAAGAGTTTTCACACAGGCAGTGCCAGAATATAGCTAACTCTGTAAACTCACATTAGTTTCCCTTTAAGTAATGTGTTTCTATAACTGTTCGCTGAGATTCCTGTTTGATCAAAAGAAAAATGATAAGGAGGAGAGGTGCAGATGATGTAAATGACCGTTGAATGATATTTGTGGATGTGATTACTCAAATATAGAAATGTGAAGGCAGAAGAAAAGAGGACAGAGCACTGCTGAAGCCCACCATCCATTCCCTTTCCTACTGCAGGCACGTCTACAAAGATGCCATTTTCAGAAGTTAAGAACTTTTTCTAGAAAAAAAGGGTTTTGGAGTTTTGGGAAGAACAGCAAATATGTTAGGGCAAGTAGACTGCAGAAAGGTTAAAGACAGAGCAGTTGCTAGCCCAAATTAAACTAGAATAGTCCAAATAAATTTTATTGAATCCAGAAGCAGTCAGAGTCCCTGCAAAGTTATTCACCTTTGGATTTACATACTGCTTCTCAAAAGGGACCATCCTTTTTTGGGAGCTATTCAGCACACATAGTCTGGTGAGGTGGGACAAGGCAGTTACTGCTTGGCTTCCTCAGTACTGAGAGAAAGGTGGTAGAATGAGCCCTTGTCTGACCTCAAAGTTGGTAATGAACCTGAAAATTACATAGGAAGAGAACAAAAGGAGTTTGTTCATTCATTAGCATGTATTCAAATGTCAGCCCAATATATAGAGTTGTGTGTGTTTCTTCAGTTTATTGATCTTTTCACAGATTTATTTTTTTTTAAGTGTTCATACAGAGGAATTAAAAATCAAGTAATTTCCCAGCTTTGCATTTTTTTGCTAAAGCCAGATGTTTCACCTAAGTTCCGTCGATATTTAAAATAATACACATACAAATAAGAACTTATTCTTCAATAAGAGCAAGTAGAGACATATGGATTTGAAATTCAGGCACCAACTCCAGAGTCAAGAGATCAAAGCTTATGTCATGGCTCAGTCCAGTTTACTTGCTCTTTGACCAGGAGAAAATCCCATTTGTGCAACGATGAAACTTATTTTGCATACTCCAAAGGATATGTTGATTGCTGTCTAGGTGCCTGTGCTCAAGTGCTGCCATTCAGCAGCGCGAATTACTGATATGTATTCATGCGGAGTAATAGGAGAATCTGAGAATATGTGATAAATATATAAATATATCATAATAATACATAAATATTAACTTGGTTCTCACAGATAAACATTTTATGGAAAATAATATATGGAACGTAATCCGGAGTGAATATGAATGCCATATGAATAGTCACGTCTCGCTAAGTCTCGCTTTCTTCTTTTTGAGTAGCTTGTACTTTTAAAATTATATTTAAATCAAAGCAAACCCTATGTCGATGCACCAATACATATCCGCTATCTAAATCAAGGGAACACACTTTTAATTTGGGAAAGTGCTATATTTATGAATGTTTCTTATTTTTCAAGCTGATAAAATGGGGATATATAATGAATCCGGATTCTGTTACACAACTGGAGCTACAATTCAGTAAGAACATAACACCTATGAGAAAACCTGAGGCTTTTTCACCTGCTTCTAAGCATGCTAGACAAGATCCATGTTTATCCAGTGGGATCCTATCTGTCTTCATCTAAGAGGAATGTGCTGTAATTAAATGAATGTTTCCTTTCACAGTTCAATCACACAGGACAAGGAAGTATTTGCAGCCAAGCCATAATGTTGATTACTGATGGAGCTGTGGACACATACGATACAATATTTGCAAAATATAATTGGCCAGACAGAAAAGTAAGTATGTTATCACCTTTATTTGATGGAAAACCCAAAGCTTCATCTCCAATATAAAGTGTATGCCTCTTGAAAAGTCAGTAACAATCTCTCTAATGATCTGAAAATTATTTTGGATATAATGACAAAAATGATGTTTATGTGATATTGCTGGAGGATAGAGATGGCCTTTTACTGTAGTAATGAACTTAAGATAATAAGATATTAAGGAAATATTTCCCTCCGGGGTGCATTTTTGACCGTTATATAATGCTTCCCCTGTGAGACATCATTAAACATGAAAAAAATTTCTCTTCTTCCTCTCAAAATTCTCATTAATAATTCAATGCTTTTTGAAGCTAAGGAGGGGTGTGTAGTGTATACAGTGAACTGCTGTTTACTATGACTGGAGAAGGAGCAAATGTAGTACTCATTTTTTTACATGTCTTTATTTGGCAGAGTGAGAGCTAGAGTTGGCAATTGGTGAGATTTTATTAAAAATGTATTTGGTTCTATCTACTGTATAAAGAAATTTGCCCAGAGTGAAATTACCTGGCTATATAATGCGTGGATGTTATACTGTAGTGCAGAAATGCCTTGAATTTTCCTGATGAGAAATTTCTGGGAGGCCTCATGTTAGGATGGGAAATAATTTCCTTCTATGCTTTTTATCTTCTGCTAAAGTAAGTTTTGGGACTATTTTAGGCAGTTTTTGTAGTTTGAGATACCTGCCATGTTACATGCCTGTGGAAGCAACCACCTCACTCTTGAAAATGCAATTTGAGCAAGTAATTGATTAATATGTGCACTGCGTGGAGTTTCAGTATTCTGTGGAAAAAAAGTCGTAGTTTTGATTTGTAGCTTTCAGTCATGTTGCTCTCATTTATAAAATTACATTTGTTTTCTGTTCTCTTTTCTTGTTTACCTGAACTAAACCTCATCTATTAGCAATCAGTGAGCAAGAGAAAATGGGAAATTGGTGATATTTTTACTGATGTTCTGAAAATGTTATGTCAATTACTGTCATTTTGTGTAGTTAAAATGACATACAACTATTCTACTTTTTGTTGGTTAAAAGGTTTTTATTCAGAGAATGTAGGGTAATAATTAACTGCAATCTGAAGATCTATTTTTCTCTTCAGATACCTTTCTCTCTCTCCTTTTATGTAACTTCGTTCTCTAAAAGAAGAAAGTTCATACTTTTTGTGATTTTACCAGGACATGCCAGGAAGTCTGTCATCTTTAAAAGAATGCAAGGATGCATTAGTATTTGTATGTTCTGGGGAGAGCTGTAATAGTTTTTGTGTGAATTGATGCTAGCCTTTCTGTAGCGGAAGGGATGAGGAAGTTCAGTATTCAATTAATGCATTAAGATGTAGAACTAGATATTATGAAAGAAGTTCCCTTGGAGGTCAGCTTCTGTCCATTTTATTTGTTTCTACTCTGTGACATACAAGTACCACCTCCTTGAAATGTGATGATCAACTATTTAGAATTCAGAGGAGAATATGTGACCTTTGTCTCCCTACTTCTTTTCAGAGCCTTTCAGTGAGATTATTTGTTGTTGCTATTTACATGAAAATATCTCCTGCCTTTTCTTATTCTCTGTTTACTGTTGAAGATAGGTGATTCTTCAGGGGTAAAGCTTTTATTTATTTATTTATTTACTTATTTTTTCTGTTGATTAATAAAACATTTAGGAAGTTAAGGCTTTATAAAATACATTTATCTGTTGAAATTACTGAATTATTCTGGAAACAGTAATGTATATAGACTGTAGCTTGTTTTTCAGATATTTAAATATTCAAAATGAAATCTGTTTTTGTCAGACAGGTTGTCATATGTTACGTTTTTCTTCCTAAGTATGAGTGTAATGCCTTAATATTGTATGGCTTAAGTCTTCTATCAGCTGACTGTGCTTATATAAAAGCATGGCAGTAGTCTAGTCTCAATACATCTCTTAACTCCTTCTTTTTATTCACACTTATTTACAAATGTTTTCTGAGAGAAACAAGACAACTGTAACCTGATTGTGAAATCATTATTTTAATATCTCCTTCTTCAGATCACAAATGTTTATAAACAACAGACAATTTTTTTTTTTCCTTTTTTTGAGTAATTCCCAGGTGTTTGCATTCACTTATGGTCTGAGAAGTGTTAATTTCAGCTAAAGGCTTCAACATCTCCTCTTAATACTTTAATCAATTAAATCTTGTAACGGTCCAAGATTTCCATGATCAGTTGATTTATGAAGAATTTTGATTAAGCGATATATAAATTTAAACAAATTAAATAGAGGATATGAGGAATATGACTGAATCTAAATTACCTTTGGAATTTCAATCAATATTTCTGGCACCTTTCCTCTCCCACTAATTCTATCTCCTTTCCAGTTTTGGTGTGATTGAGTGACTTTGTAGGCTGGAGCCTCCTGGAAAGGAGGCTCAAAAGTTTGGTTGTTTGGTTGGTTGGTTTGTTTTTTTTAAAGAAAAGTCTTTCCTCTCTTTTTCAATGGGATATTATCTGATCTAAGTTGTTACATCCTCAAATGTTGCCTGAGAACATTTTGCTTTACCTAGCAAACATCGATGTCTAAGGAGACTTACAGAATCTCTCAGAAGGATGTGCCTCTGACTTCTTGTATTTTCTTATACTATGAAGTTAGTTCCTCTCAAGAATGGGAAGACACCATGGGGAAGCTCTCTATCATATGAAATCAGTAAGGAAAGAGTTCTCTAAAACAGCAAACTATTTGCACAAAACCATGTGCTATACATTTTTCATGTGCAAATCAACAGCTATCTCCGAGATAACAATACTTAACACAGCTGTAGCAAGAAGCAGCAGGACAGGTTTCCCTTTGGGTATACTTCTGCAAAGGCCTAGCATGAAGAACCCTACCTTGTTTAGCAACGACGTGGCATTTAGGGAGTAGCTTTTACTTAATATGTAATATTCTACCCAACTTTATAAAATATTGAGTTCATTATACAGTCCTCTAAATTGTATATTAGAAAATAAGTAGAAAAAAAATCAAATCAGTTTGTGCTCTTTTCAGCTTGAAAGATTTCCGTATGAAAAATGTAAAAGATTTCCATATGTTCGCTTTAATGCATTAGAGCTTTCAATGTTTTTTGTTGGTTTTATTGTTCTAGAAAGGAAGAATTCTTGAAAATGCAATATTCTAAATGTTCATAATGTCAGCGTGCCTAAAAATTGTGCATGTGCTGCGCTACAAGATCCCCTGCTTTTGCACTACATCTTTATTCTCTCCAAAGCCATTTTATGTATCGGTAAATCACACTTTTGAACTTCTTGATAGTTTTTTTTTTTTCTCACGTTTTTTATTCTTTATTTATCTACACATTGCCTTGCCATCTTTCTTATCATTTATGTTTTTCCTGCTGTTTTGATAGTCGTGGACAGCGATGGACAAAATATTAGCTCTAACTAAGATAAGTTCTTAAGTTTCTGCGTACCTCAATTACTGTGTCAGCAAAGTACCTATTTCAGTTATGTTTTATCTAATATTAGATAATATTAAATATGTCATCATTAGTTGCAGCAGAAACATCACGTTCTCTTATAGAAAGCAACTAATTTTTCATATAATGTTGAAGGCTTTGCCAGTCTGTCAGTGACAATCTGTAAAATTGGAGAGTGAAAACATACTGTCACCATGTATATAACAATTCATATTTTCTTCTTTTTTTCCAAGCCACCCATATATTTTTTTAAAAAAATGCTGTGTAAACAGGGATAAGAGCATGCTATTACATATAATTGTGGATGCATTCTGCCTGAAAACTGATTTAAAAGCTGCTTCTTTCTGATAATGTGTTGAATAAAAACTGTGTTGCAGTAATTTGAAACAGAATAACATGGCTACAGTTAAATCCTGAAAGTAGCTTTAATTAATTGAGGTTTTTTTGGGGGGGGATATCAACCTGATTTTGTGTATGAGCTAGAGAATTATGACCATCAAAAGACTATTTAAAATCATCTTCTGGACATTCTCCTTGAAAGAAAGAATGCTTTCATTTTGCTGTTTATTTTATGAGTCCCTATCTCCCTCATAAAAAAAAAACAAACCTTTTCCCATGTTTTCTTAATGTCTTCTGCTACTTAAAATGTGAATCTAGTAGATGCTATTTTTATAACACACTATGTTTTATTTGTGTGACTAAGGATCTGTTCTGATTTTGGCTGGGATAGAGTTAATTTTTTCCCTAGTTCCTGGTATAGTGCTGTGTTTTGGACAGGATCGAAGTTGTTAATATCTATTTCCTTTTTTTTTTTTTTTTTTAGTCCATACATGCGATCTTGCACCTTAAGGAGCTCTATTCTTGTGCATTATTAATGAGTTTATGCTTTATACATATTTTTTCCTCAGTCATGAAACTTGGATTCAGTATTTTCAAGTTTCTGTAGTTCATTCATGACCACCCTGCCACATGAAGTACCAAAAAGAGAACAATAAATCTGAAAGCGTAAATCCATCTACACTGGGTATGTCATATAAAAGCCTGGGTTTTCAACATATAGCAGAAATAAGTGTTTAAAAAGAATAGCACCAAGAAAGTGTTTGTTTACAAGTGCAACTGTGATATAGTTGCAACGCTTTTTTTTTTTTTTTTAAGGTCCTATTTCAGGACAAATCCTTAAAGTCTCAAAATAGCTTTTTGATGTCAGCTGGAACCGAGAGAGTCATGCTTTTACCGTATATTATTGCTTCTACTATAACATCCAAATGCACTATTAGAAACCAAGCAAAATACTGCACTTACATATTATTCTAATCTAAAAGCATGAAAAGATGTTGTGGGATGAGGGAGACAGGCAAAGGGACACGAGTACAGGAAAAGATAGCCATTCAGGTTGCTCCCAGAAAATAAGTAGTACCACTAATTGTCTCTTCTTAAATATCACAATCCTACTTCCCTCTATTGGAAAATTCCAGGAAGATTAATCTTGTAAATATTACTGAAATGCAATTGCACATCTGAAAACAAAATTACAATGAGATTAGAGATACCAGAGCTTCAAGCCCTGTCATGCTCTCTGTTGAAAACCATTTTAGTCACTAATTAATAAACTCGGAACAGAAAGTAACTACTTAAATAATTTTTAACGTATTTTGACTTTTCTGATACAGCAAGATTGTTCTCAGTATGTTGTGTCATTGCAAAGAAAAATAATATAGTAAATCCTTTTTTATAAATGCATGAGGAAACACTTTAAAACCCTAGTGACTCATCAACAGCTCCATGAAATCTCATGATCCTTTTTCTCCACTGGCTGAAATGATCAAGTGCCTGCATATTTTGCAGCATGGTTCTTTTTCTCTCCTCCTTTTCCCCATTGTTTTTATGTGACTATCAAGTTCTATACTTCTATAAAGTCCATCTCCTCATTGTTTTGGAGAAGCCCAAAAGCATTTCTTCCATGACCATGCTTCAGGGCAGAATCTAAAATCCCATTGAGATCAAGGGGAAATAGGCACATAATTGAAGTATATAAGCAAAGATTTTTGTGAAATTCCAGTTTGGATACAGTCTAGTAGTATTCCTTTTCCATATGGGTTGATGGAGCACTCACAAGTTGTCAAGGAGGATGTCTTTGTGAGCTGTTGTGACTTGCAACATCCAGAAATGGATGTTCTGCTCCTTTAGCCTGAGAGCTCTTCACTTGGTTATACTGTGCCACGTGCAATATCTGGAAAAGAAAGCAAAAGCATCATTGAATCAATTGAACTATATCCTTCCCTTTGGGTGTGTCCTTTGATCCTGAAAAGCATTTGCTTTCATAATTATCTGAAATAGCTATATGCTATGGTATATATATGCAAAAACAGAAGTAATCCCCCACTACTTAGCAAAGTGAAAAGGAAACCAAAATCCCACCTAAAGTTTCCTCATATTCTGGAATTAAATTCGGCTAAACAGGTCAGAAGTCTCTCCTGAATTTGTCTCTGTTGGTAAGAAGGAAGGATGAATGTACTCTAGAATTCATGCTTTCCTCCTTTTTTTTCCTCCTTCTTTGCCTTTCACTTACTAGGCCAGTAACAGGGAATAAAACTTCATCATCTGTCTGTCTCCTATTATTCTGAGGGCTCTCAGGAGAGTTCATTTTGTATGGGAGAGAAGTATTTGCTTTCTGCTTATGAACCATTACAACAAGGCAGAGATTTAAGATGGTTTCTGTCAGTGCTGAGACTTCAAGTAGGGTGAATATAAAGAATAACTGCAATAACATCTTTATTCCTACTGCTAAATGATTATGATGCAGAAAGACCGAACCAGCAATGCTGCCTTTGTGTAAACACTACTGTTAAAATTACAAGTTAAACAGTTCCATGCCTATTAAGTATTTATACCTGCTTTTGCATCTGCTTTATATGAAAAATTTCAGTCTGGAAGGTCTCTGGGTCTACATAAAATACTTAAAATTATAATTAAATCCAGAGATTAGCACCTTCAAATTTTCTGGATTTAGATCTGATTTCATAATGATATCCTATATTTGCAGACAATAATAATCAGTTCATAACTCTTTAGCTTTGTGGGACTTCAGTGCAGACTTTTACAGGATCAATACCTATAGACCATTTAGTAATATACGGCATTATGCCTTCTTAAATACTGAAGAAAATACCTGGTTGTTACTACTGCTCACTAAAGATCTTTATTTCAATCCTCTTATTTATCTTAAAGGCATGTAAAATATTTAATTTAATAATTCTGCATTTTATTTATCTTTATTAAAAAATCTATTTAGTGGATTTAAAGATGAACATCAATCTATTGGCTTCAACTGCTGTTTATGAAATGAAAGTCTGAGCTTTGAGTACATGTAAAATTCCCCAGCCATTTAGATGCTGCCGTAGGAGAGGAAAGAATGCTTTCCTTACTCTCCTTTAATAAAGGAAGATGAAAACATGACGTGCTTTTGTTTCCTTTGTCTGAAAACTATCCTAAAGACAAACATGAAATCAAGTGGATGCTGTGAAAAACAGGGTGCAAGGAAATGTGTAGCTGCATTGTGGCATCGCATTGGTGACAAATCATCTTTTTCTTAATGTCTGCTATGCACAAGGTTACAAACCATTCAGCAGGTTTTTAACCAAGTCTCTGCAGGTTCGGAACCTGCTGATGTTGGCAACATGGAGCATTAGTACAGCAAATTGAATGTCTCGCGTACAATGTTGTCTGGCTGTTATGAAATTGATTTTTTTTTTTTTTTTTCTAAAAAGGCTGAAGTACTTTAAAGATGGATGTTATTACTGCTACACAAACTGTGTGCTTTATTACTGCTTATCTCAAGAACAAGAGAAGGTCCAGACACATTATAGGCCTTTCAAGCTATGACATAAGTTATGTTAATTACCCATCTTTTTAGGCACCCTAGCAG
This sequence comes from Vanellus vanellus, assembly GCF_965231255.1. NCBI lineage: Eukaryota > Metazoa > Chordata > Aves > Charadriiformes > Charadriidae > Vanellus > Vanellus vanellus. Next base: position 16,702,953 of record NC_138914.1, on the reverse strand, counting down.
TATGATGAAAGGTGGGGTACAAGCTCAAAAAAAAGTTCGTGATTTGGAGATAAAGAGAAACAACTGCTCACAGAAATGCTGTAGTCCTAATTTCCTGCCCCATCTGCAATTTTTAGGAAAAAAAAAATTATAAAAAATATTATTTTCTTCTGCATTATTTTTCCCTTTTAAAGAGGAAAAAAAGGCAGGTAGGTTTCTATTTCAGTTAATGCTTTGTTTTTTTTTTTTTTTTGGTCACAACTACCAGAATATTGTCTATGACTTGGTCACTAGTATTTCTACCTGTATTCTTTAACATGACGATCAAAGTAGTTAAGAATTCTTTTCTAGGCCACTCTCAATTTAATTTGCCATGAAGAAACTTTTTCTGCAGTGCTTCAAACCAAAAATTGGGGAGATGTTTTTTGTGAAGATAAGGGTAATTGAATCTTTTCCTCAGGGTATATGTGGATTGCCAGAGGAAGGATTACTGCCTCTCATATAGAGTTCTATTGGCTGGAATCGTATAGTGGCTAATGCTTTCTGAATGTTCTAAGAATTTTAGTTGGGATGATCATTTATACACTGCATAAATGTATATCCAAAGTGCTGTTACCCTGTTAATGTTTGTCATGTAGTCAGAAATTGGTACAAAAGTAAATTAAGTATGAGCCATACCAAGTACCTTATAAACAATGGGCAGTCAAAATGGATAATAATCCACGATCTGAAATAGATTGTCCAAAGCGTTTTTCAGGAACTCAGGAGTATCAATAACACAAAAATCATTACTTTTGCTTGTAAAAAAGAAGTTATTTTTTATGTAGTGTATGTAGACACAAGGAGTTCCAAAATTTAAGGTAAAATATATGTACATAAAACGTGCCTGGATGACTACAAGTAATGGCTATTTGCATCTGGCGTAAACTCCGTATCACTGAAATATGTGGCTGAAAGCCATTATTAACAAGAGAGACCAAAGTACTGTAAGTAAATAGCATAATAAGAACCTGGTATCTTATGCATTCTCCTTACTAATCCACAAAATGACTACAATGAAATCGGACCTGATATTTGGAGTGCTGTAAGGTCTTAATTTTTAAAAAATATATTTTTGTGGAGTTATTATGCCAGAAGGAAGACAGTTAAAGTAGGCAATAGTAATTGCACAAATACGCCCATTTCGTTCTGTGGACTATGTCTATTCTTGAGGTAGTGTTTTTTGTGAAGAATTATGTCATCCACTTAAGGAAATAGTGAGATCATTTATTTCTTGAAGTTCTTCAACAGCATGATAAAAACTCTGTTTTAGTTTCTGTGGTTTAAACTGAACAATACTGCAATTATACCGAAAGCCAGGATACAGTTCATAGCCTGCTTGTTTTTAATTACTTCTCTTTATAATGTATGCATCTTCTTACTTAAACACGACAGGCAGAAAAGAGATGTTGAAGGCTGTCAGAGCTGTTCTATTTTAGATGAATATCTACAGTCTCTGTAAAATATCAAGAATGTATATTGTTAATTATGAGTAATCTACCAATAAAAAGGTGACCAGAGCTGCATATATGAAACCCATTAGTTGCATTTGACAATAAAGAGATAACACAGTATTCCAATAAATCAATTTGGATTAATAATAATAAAAAAAGTACAAATAGTAAAAAAACCTGAAGATGATGTTGAGCTGGATGTCTTCCTAAATTATCTGTTTGGCTTCTGGAAGCAGTTGAAATTATCTGAATGTATGCTAAAGGTTACAGTACCGAGGAGAGCCTTGGTGAAAGAGACAAAACTAGGGTTGTGCTCAGTGATCTCTACTTCCTTCACCTATAGCCTGAAGTAAGAAGGATATAATAGATCTCCAAGCCTGCTTGCTTTATAGGTGCTTTCTGTTCTGTAGAACACAAGATACCAAGTGAAAACTTTTCACTGGTTCTGCAGACAGAGAAGAGTGAAAGCTTCATATGTATTTTGGAGTAAGTTTTAAAAAGCTGTCCTTACGACGTCTTAAGCCTCTGTTATAGCTTTAGAATATACTGCAATAAAATTTCAATTTTCTTTTTTTTTTTTTTTTTTTAAATGCAAGGTTAAGCTTGAATCAGACACAATATTATGTAGTGGACAAGCATTAATAGAATTCAAGATATTTTTATCATTAACAAGGATGTTCACAGTTACGTGTGGTAATACAAGTAGAGGAGACAACGCAGTGGTTAGGCTTAAATAGGAAAATTGGTTATTGCCAGTAGGTCAGATTTGCTGCTAGTCCGATGAGGTATGGCAATTCCAGTAGCCTGTAAGTAATTGGTAAGTGCCCTGTAAAACTATAGACCAGCACAAAGAAATAACTGTCTTCAGACATTTTCATCAGTACTGAACTATATTTCTACCCAATTTGTATGATCCATTCTTAGTTCATTCTTGTATCACTTTTCCTTTAATGACATCTTCATATACTTTTATTTTATATAACTCTCAATGAATTAAAATAAGCCATAGTGTGTTGTTTCATTACATACTGAGACTTTAAGTTAACTTCTGTTGGATATTTACATTAAGTTGAGAAGGTTGGTAAATTGCATGTTTAAATATCAAATCTCAAGAGATGTTTGGAAAGGGAATGTTACAAAGGGAGGAAGTTAAATGTTTGGTATAGTATTCTCTTGCTGGCATCCCATTACATATAGTAAATGGTATTTTTTGCTCATTTTGCTCTGAGAGGCCAAATTCTGCTGGTTTGGAAGTATAACAGACATTGTTTATATATGAAATTATTATTCATATATACCATTTTCCCAGAGTACCTCTGTTATCCTTCGTGGCGTCTGGCTATAGAACAATCCAGCAATACATGCACATATATCAAGACAGTACGGAAGATTCATTACATGCAGGGGATCATGTATGTGTAGTTTAGTATTCATTTCAGGAAAGAGCTTACATATGTGAATTATTACATCTCTGCTAACCAAAGCAATGGATTCAGGCATACATTAAAGTGCTTTACTGAATTAAGGACTAAACAAGTTATCCAAACAATCCCGGCTTTAGAACTCTGTTGTGGGTCTGCTGGTTCTTTATTAGTGGTTGAATCCTTAAGCGTGCTCGTTGTTCTGCATTTTCTAGAATACCCGTTTAGAGTGCCCTGTTTGTTTATCTCACTATTTTTATGCCTACTTTTTCTAAACTGGTATAACAGCATTAACTGCATTCTGAGACTTCTGAAAAACATGGCAGTCTCTGTAGACTTAACTTTTGTGTTCCGTTCCCATATGCAGACATCTGCTGCAAAACTGATAAAAACCTGTTCTACTCTACAAGATTCTAAATGCCATCATCTCATAATCCTCTCTACTACCCTTACCGTAATTGCCGCTGTGCAAAACTGACAGAAAGAGATTCGCACTTCTGAATAAATATGTTCTGTTTCTGGGGGATAACACTTGTGCACTGACTTCTGTTAAGATTTAAGCTCAGTCGCAGAGGTTACCCCTTACGAGTTCCTGAAACCTTTTTGCTGGATTTTAACGCTGAAGTTGAGTTTAGCGCATTGGTAGATGCCCTAGAAAGCAGAAGTTCTTCTGCCCTCTTATGTCATTAGACATTCATATCTTGGAAAAACACGTCGTATTTTTAATCATCCAGGACTCGTTATTGAACAAGGCTTTAAAATCCATTGCAGTAGTAAAGTGTATGTCTCAATCGCTGCTGTTTGGCATGTCATTATGAAAATAGAAGCAGCTATAAATACTTATAATACAAATTTCAAAACGTAATATAGTGAGGTTCATAAAATAGAACACCTACAGGGCCTATGACACTTGGAACAGGCATTTTTTTCAGCAAGAGGTATCAGAGGCATACCTTTGTTTAATCCAATCATTTTGTGTATTTTTATGTATGTGTAGAGAGAGAGAGAGAATGAGAGAGAAGTCTACTGGATACAAAATAGGAATTTGTTTTTTAATTCTGACTTTTCTGGACAGTTGAAGACAGAAGCCACTTAGGGTTTGTTTTTGTGGAGAATTGTGTCTCTCTCAAATTGTACAGCCAACTTCCATATCTCTCATGATTTAATAGGATCTGGAAATACTTGGCATTGTTCTGTTTTTCAGCCTCTGAAGGAGAATTTTTCCTTTTTTAATAATGTCCAAGGTAGCATTAGTTATGGTCTGTCTCTGTGGTTTTTAGTTGGTTTGATAATACAAGATATTAGTAAAACCATGAAGAATGTTTCCAAAGTACGGAGTATAAAGACAAAAGTATTTTAATTAATCATTTATGTTTCAGTCACTTTGGATCAGTCTAAATCTCTAACTCTTACTAAACAAATACGCATTTTCAATAAATAAACTTAAATATATAGGTATAATAGATATATTCAATATGTCAGGAAAGCTGTGAGCAGATTTTCATCTCAAGAACGCCTGGTCCTGTTCTCACAGGCGGCTTCTTCCCCAAATAATAGACAGACTCATGCAAAAAAGGAATAGATGCAACATATTGTAAGTCATGGGAGACTATCTGAAAGTTAACTTCTGTTATTTTCTAGATTCGTATGCTTTGTAGACTTCCCGAGAATAAAAAATCACGCCCAAAATTACAAGGAAAAGGGATAAAGGAAAGAATAGTAGGAGGAAGGAAGGAAAATGAAGTAAATGAAATGGGAATCAAAAGGGGATTTCTCAGATTGTCTTACACAGATTCCTTTCCTTCCGGGAAAAAGTCTTCTGTGGTATTGCACGGAAGGCTGGCTATGGAGAGCAGTGAATTACTGATATGCAGAAGCCTGGAAGAAGAGTGTTGCCAAGCCGTGGGCTGGTGTTGCCAATGTATATGATTTCCAACAAAATGATTATAAAATTCGGGGCTGCAGCTGCCCTCCCCTTCTGATGTGCCTTATGCTCCCAGAGACATGAAGTACTCCTCATATAATACTGGGTTATAGGTTAGTTGCAGCATGTCACTTATTCAAGATTCCAGTCTGCCTCTTTTGAGGTACCTCCTTCCCTCAGATTTTGCCTTATCTATCTACCAGCCTGAAAATTACTGTTGCCCTGGAGTAGGTGTGCAGTTGTTTTCAATTCTTTTTACAAATGAAGGGAAAAATCCCTAGGCAGTTCATCTACTCTATTAACTTAATCTCCAAGAATGAAATTAACTGAGTATGCATTTATTAGTTTTGCCCTCACTGTGAAAAGAAATGGCTGCATTTTCCATAAAACGATAGTTTTGTCTAACTACTGAAACATCTGTGGTAGAGATGGGTGAAAACTTTAAACATTTGCTTTGGCTAAGTTTACATCCCATTTAGGGGGTGAGTTTTCATCAAATATTCAGGCTATCAAGTTTTACAGGCAGAAAGATTCATGGAAGATGAATTTCATCCTGTGTGCAGAAACGGCTATGGCTCGGCTATCTTTATATCGTCCCATTTCTTGTCACTTGCAATTGAAAAGAGAGTCCCTCACCAGTCACCAATTTGTGGGACTACCATCAGTGTAGCATTTTCGCAGTTGTACTGCTGGCAACTTTAATGGGGACCACAGAATATGGCTAGGGAATATGGATAGTTTGAGATTCCCATTGTTTTCTTTCATAGAATTTGAGTCTGATCCTATGGTTTATATTGTATTGTATTTATATTGTATTGAAAAGGCATAATCAGCCCACCGTTCAGAAATGAATACGGATTTTTACTGAGACCAAGTTATTTTCCCCTCATGCGCCCACTTCTCCTATCCCTATGCTGTAGTGTTGGTACTTCAGGCATTTTTTCATGCAGTGTTGGGGACATAGCCAGTCCCCATAGCCAGGCATCATGCTGTTGCGTGGCAGGTAGGGACTAATGAGGATCTAAAAATCTCTCTTCGTAGCTTTGGGGACTACTCATCGGAGGAGTTCAGACTTTTTTAGTACAGTGTTTCTGCTTCTGCTGGATTTATATTTGGGACATCCGGTATCCTAGCAGGGTTTACCTTGTTTTACCAGAAAATCTGTGCTCTCAGCCATGCTGTCCTTGGAAGTCTGGCATGAGGGCAGCACACGTTGCTTGAGACTTGATCAGTATAGTATATATATATAGATCAATATATATATACTGTCGTGTCTCTCTCTGCTAGAATAATGTCTTTAGAAAATAGCTGTATTTAAGTGACTAATAGGAGTTTCCTTCTCTCTGTTTCCTACCCAGGGAGGAATATTTGCCAAGACAAAGGGACCTGTTAGCTGCCTTCAGAAATAAGTTTTCATGTTCTTAGCTAGAGGCGGTTTATGGCACCTTCTTGTGTGTTATTCAGTACAATCCTGTCAAAATGGGAGTTATCTCCTGTTCTGGGACTATCTCCCTGACCTATCATGGATTTCATGATGAGTAGTACCCGCAATATCTATATAGCAAATGGAACTGTTTAGAATTTTTTAAAAAAAGGGTGACAAAACTTAGTCCATAAAAAGCATCATGGAAACTTAGCAGTATTACTTACTAATGATTTTAATAAACAATGATATCAGTATGATTCTAATAACTATGATAGTATTTTTTTTAATATTTTGATTCATTTAAGCAACCAAAACCAAATTTGTGCAAAATATTCAAATGTGTACACAAACAGCATGAGAAAATTGTGAGTGCAGAGATTTTAGCACCATATCTGATAATACTGAATTTTTGGCTAAAAATTATACTGGCTGACTAAGTACATTTTGACATATGGCACCCCATTTTGAAACAAACTGTTTTATTTAGGCTGACCTAAATTCTCCTTAAAAGGTCATGTATGGAAACTAGCGATGAGCCAGACATCTGAGGATGCCTTTGTGGTACGTCATGTTTGTGCAATTTCAGAGAAAAATACACTTGGCTCTACATTCGTGTGCAGCAAGAGTGACATCTAATAAGCCATTAGTTCAATATAATTGGTGAGTTTTTCCCTATGGTTATAACAGTGTTATGTACAATACTCAGTTGTATTCGAAGGTGAAACTCAAAACGAAGCCTTTGACTGTGCTCTACTTGTATTAGCAATAGGAAATGATAAACGTAATTTTCAAAATCTGAGTTTGGTTCGTAATAAAATCCTCACATACTTTCCCCATGTTGGTAGACACGACTAGACTGAGGTCAGTCCATTTTTGGTCACATAGCAGCAAGGATGTAGGGAATGTCTTCCCCTCGCTTCCCTACACAAAGGTTGCTCAGAATGGTGTCTCTTCTGCCAGGCAAGGAGATGACAGTCATTAATCATCGCCAGCCGGCCAGAACAAACTTCTCAGTTGAGAAATACGGAACCTTTAAGGAAATTAGCAAATTCCTTTCTTAAAAATGTGAATCCCATCAGTCTCCTCAATCCATCTAGGGAACTCTGGTAAATATTGTACCACTCTGTGCCAGAGCAACTTTTTGATATGCTCTTCTGTGCCAGATACTAATTTCCATAACTGCAAAGTATTACCTGTAAGAATAACTGCTTAGCAGGGGTGGACAGGATCTCTACATGATGTAAACCAGCAGGGACTCTCAGGAAAAGGAGAGGAATACAGCAGGCAAGTGCTCATATTGTATAAATAACCACAGCTAGTTTTGCTGACAAGGGGAGTAAAAAGGTAGAACTTGACCTCAGCCTCTAAAGGATGGATGGTAATTTTGCCATCTTTCATGCATTTTTAAAGTTTGTTTTTGTTATTATTTTGTTTTATTTCTGAGAGGATTTTCCTGATAGATGTTAATGGTGGAAGGTGGCAATATGGTCTTGCTTGAACTATATTTGTGTGGAGAGAAGAGGAGGGAAATGGCAGATGGGCTTCACATCCTGGTGAGGTTAAGATCTTTTATTGCGTTCCTGCAAGCCTAAAATTATTGGCCCTTTTTTGGATAAATTGTGCACAAGATTGATACAGCAACTGCTCCTTCTCTAATTATACAGGTGCGCAGTACTCCAGAATTTCCTGGGAAGGAGAGTAGATGACTATAAATTTTGGAGAAGTTTCATGGCAATTGTTCCTTCTCTGCAGCAAGGGGCACTTGGAAGGCTTTGGTGTCTCTGAAGCTAAATGCTCACTAGTGTTCCCTCTGGGAAACCATGACCCTAAAATAGGGCTGAAATTCAGTGTAAAACTGAGTTGAAAACTAAAAGGATGATTCTAAAATTTGCATCTTGCCTTGTGGAGAAGAGACTTGATTAAGGTTATTTTTAGCTTTTAAAACCAAACCAATTATTTTTATTTATAAGGCAAATTGGTAATTTTCTCGCATTTGCACTGAACTGTTGATGCCGTATTATCTGTCCAAGAAACACGTATGATGAAGTGTTTCAGTGAAAAAGCATTTTGAAAAGGCATATTTTTATTAAATCACTAAAATGAACAGAAAGTTGAGTCAGAAGGAAATTTAATGACTGTTTCATCATTCAATGTTACTATGTTTTGTATTTTTTATATTAAGATGACTTTTTATGGGATACACCTTTAAATAGTAAACTGTGAAATAACATACAGCTTTGCAGAAAACAATCTAGATAATTTTCCATCATTTAGTGAGAAATAGGTGAGTCAGTGCCTGGTTTAGTTACGGTTTGGTTTGCTGCTTTTTAAATGTCAGAATGTTTAATAGCCGTAAGGGAATAGTGCTGTAAAGCAAACCATATAAGTATGTTAAAAAACGCTACTAATGAACTATTTTTTTTTCTTTTAATGTACAGATTTAGCCTTCCCAAATGAACGTGGCTCAACAAAATATGTGTCTTTTCCTCCTTTCTCCAGAGTGACTTATTAATGGGTTGTTGAGTGGCAAAAGAACCTGGTGTTCATTCCCACATTAATATTTAATCACGTGCTAACAGCACTACAGTATCTACAAGACTCGGAACTACTCACAGGAGCTGTGTCAGTACAATGTACTTGCCCTCCGAGTGAGACTGGTTTATTAAATTAGAAGCATAGGCAAGTTTACCGTGCCAGCAGAAGCAGATATCTTTGTACTTTTAATTTGCTTAATTAACTTTGCTGAAATTTTAAGAGTAGAAAGTGCTATGCAGGTTTAATTGCGTATGACTGCTCAGATTGTGATGTATTTCCCACTAGGGAAGCTTCTTTCAAGGTGTAACTTCTCGTAAGAAGTTCTCTGAAACAACATTTTGAAACTATATTTTTTAAAAAATTGACCTATACTGTGGGTGTATGTGTCTCTAAATTTTGGAAGAGGTATATGAAAAATTAATAAAATTTCAGTAAGGAACTTTTGTCCAATTCTTTCTGTAAACTGTGTAAATTGATAGATGTTTACATTTATCCTATAATGTGTTAATTGAATGTAAACATAATTTGTTATATCCTTTCTGAAAGCACAGCAGAGGCTTTACTACGGTTGCAGATTCGGACTCAGTTTTAAATTGTGCTGTGCAAACTTTGAGTGGTTTTGTTTGTTTGTTTCTGTTTTGAGGTTGTTTTTGTCGTTGTTTGGGGTTTTTTGTTTCTGGTTGGTTGGGTTTTTAACTATCTGAGGAACCAGTGACTGATGGAAACGTAGAATCCTAAGGACTGGGTTGTAAAGGAAAGTTTCGGTCGTGGTTGGGAGTGGATCTTGGATTGGAACGGTCTGTGTGATCTCGTAGCTAATATTTTAATGCTTTTAGCAATTCCATTGCATTTCACCTGTCTGCGCTGTACGCATTTCAGAAAATTGTAAGAAATTATTTTATGTAAACATGGCAGTGGCTGATTTGTTACATTTTTTTTTTTTTTTTTTTCCTACAACTGCTGCAGTCTGCCCGTATGATTTTCTGTGACGGTACTGGCACGAGCTGTTAATAAATTAGGCCTGTAGCCTCTTGATGGCAGTGTGTATTTCCTCCTTGAGTTCATAGGCCTTACAGAACATTTATGTCTCATTACAGCCGGTACAGCGGTTTATGCCCTAATAAATCAGAGGAGCTTTGCAGAGATGATCTTGACAGTAATGAATCTTTCTGTTGGCATTTCCACTTCACAGGCACAAATAATGAAGCAAAACTGCCCCATCTGGCCACTCAGTAAGAGTCAAATCACAGTGGGAAGCTGTTTTCTCAAGCATGACAAAGGTCGTTGTGTGCAGCAGGAGTGAAGGATAGCAGGTTGTGCTGTGAGTGACAGTGTAGAATGAAGCCATTTGTGAGCTTTTATCATTATAATTACATTTATTAGCTGTGCTGCCAGGGTTTTCCCCGCCCTTCTACCAAGTCTGTGTGCTCTTGCATCAAAAGCTACCTTAACTGATTTCTGCAGATTATTTGGAGAGCTGTTCGTTAGTTATTGCACAGAAATTGATTTAATCAGCTCAATCAGCCGTTGAAGTGGTATTATTAAGGTCTGTCACATTAACTTTTTAAAAAATAATTTCTGGAAATTTACTGCCTTGAAAGAGCAAAAATTGGCAAAAGATGCTGTATACTATTTCTAAGCAAACAGGTAAAACAGGTTCACTCTGCTTTAGGAACATACGGCAGAAATACAGGATATGTCATCTCAGATTGGCCAGTGGGTCCGTTGAGCCTGCTGGCTAGCCTTTGGCAGTATGTGAGCAGGTAGTCTTTCCACCTGTTCTAAAATCATCGGTTCTTAGGTCTGATTTCGTTGTTCTACTGTTCACTTGTTAATAAAGTCCCTGCAGCAGAACTCGGATACGCGCCCCGTATCCTGGGAGATTTTTTCCAGGGCCCTTCGCAGAGCACCTTCTGCATTCTGGACTTCCTCAGCTCTACATTCAACAGTACCACAGCATCTCTGTTTTAAAGCGTATTTCTTCCATTCTGATTTTTTTTTCCTGCTTGATACCACCGTTGTGTCCGATTTCTTCCCTTTGTAAACTTAAAGTACTTTCTCCCGTCTTAGTTTGGGGGTTCTACACTGCATCAAAACATAGAATTGAAAGGTTTTCTTCTGCTGGGGAGAAGTTCAGGGCTGCCCTCTTCCTTCCTTGTCGGCAGTATGCTAGTCCTGTAGAAACGGTAGGGTAAGGAAAGGTGCTTACAGCGTAGAAAACCTGGCTAGCTACCGTTCTGAACAGCGTCGCCAAGTGACGGCAAGTAGGTGTCACCCAAATTTCCTAAGGGATCATTGCTCTTCGCGTTGGTTTTGCACACAATATATTTTCAGTGTCTGTAGGTGCATGCATATTCGCTATTCTGCCTTGACTATTTTTTTCTAATTCTGAAATGCTATTGTTTCTGTCGGCATAACTCAGCAGGAAATTGAAAAGCTCTCAGAGGAGAAAGCAAGTAAGTTAATTTAAGTGTGACCAGCTCTGTACCAATTCTCCCTTCACCTACAGTACAAGTTTGTACTGTAAAGTGTACTTTACAGGCTGTATGTTTAGGGATGACTTGTCCATCTCAGGAATGCAGGTGTTCATTCTGTATCAAAACCACGACACAACAAGTTTTTTTAGGGGGAAAGTCTAAAACCTATTTTTTTTCCAGTTGAAATTTTACAAGGGTTATGCTGTACAGTGAGAATGCAATTGCCTGAGTACAAATCTGTCCAGATATGGACAGTGACGTGCTTGCGGAAAGTACCAAGTGTTCTGTAATAACCCCAGGTAAGTAGGGACTCAGTTTTATTTTTTTAACCTTTGTAATTTTACATAATTGTGTATTATTAACAACTGGAAAGCCGTATGCTAATGCTATCAAATTTTTACTCATAAATTATATTTTTTTACCCTTACAAAAATTATTTGTATCTTTTATTATCTGTGGTATTCCCCCTCCTTTTTTTTTTCCAAATTGCAAGCGTGGAACAGTAAGTACATCATGAAAACTATATTTGATCCTAAAATAGGAATGTAGGTCTAGAAGAAACAGCTTGGGTGAAATGCTGCTCAAATTAAAAAATTCTTCTGGGCTTACTGGACTGAGTTCGCTGCTAGAGCCACTAAAGGAAGGGAAAAGGGACAAAGAGTGAGTTGGTCAATAAAGGCAAGGACAGCTCTAGGGAAGGGAGCCAGAAGAAGCAGTTTTGAGTAAGATGAAGTGTGGGAATGGTGAGAAGGAGCGGTCAGTGAGGATCTAGCTGCAATAAGATGGTCAGAAGAATTGACAAGAACATGTACTTTGATACTCCCTCCACACACGTTTGCAGTCTACGACGAATGCAGTTTTGCTATGAAATACCAGAATTCTTTGAAAGGCTTGTGAGGGCAAGACAGAGAGGAGACTCTAGAATAAAGCATTCTAGAGTCTTAGCTGTAGCACAGCACTGTTATCCTCTTGCTGATTGTTCTTTTTGAACAAATGCTATTCCAATGGGCTATTTTGATGAAGAAAAGAAAAAAATTAAACTATTGAACTGAAAATGTAACCCAGGAAATGTTAATGCTGAAGAATATTAATTATTAAGTTGAAGGAAGAAGCACATTTCAATGAGATTGAGGTGCAAGGTGGATGACATCTATGAAAAGTACCATCTAAGAATAAGGAGGTTAGGTGTACAGTTACAGTTCATAGAGGAAATCATAAATTTCATTACAGAAGAAAATGAAACTTTAAAAGAAAAAATATTTTTATTCAATTGAGAGTAAAGGTAGATATGAATGAACCTGATGAGCAGAAGTGTTATGTACAGCAAGCGCTATACTTTTCTTCCATGTAGTAAAACTCATGATCTAGATGGCGGAATTAAGTAATCTCTTTTGTAAAAGATGAGCTAGTGTTCCAAGAAAATTACAGAGGTGCCACGGTGCTTTAGACTGAATAAGGTGCGGCACCAGTAATAGTGTTAGAGATCTTGCTCCTTTCCACCTTTGGTTGCAGACTTTTCTTTGCCTTTGTCATCTCTGTCCTGCACTCAGTTCACTGATTGCCCTAGTCTGCCCCTGCACTGAACTCCCAAATTCTTCTCACTGCTTTTTCTTGGAATCTTGTTTCTACCTACTTGTTTCTTGTTTCTACAACTGCACACTGATTCCTAATCTTGTACGTTTTTTTTCCTATTTCCCTTGCTACTGTCTCTGTTTGGGAATCCTTTCTGATTCAGTTCATCACCAAAATTCCCTCTTCTTTCTGTTCTGCCTCAAAAAAATTTTTTTAAATCTGCTTTTTCAAAGACTTCCAACAATCATATTTGTGTTCAAATTTATTCACATTTATTTCAAAGCAAAGTAATTTTTTTTGCCAGACAGAAGGAAAAGTAAGTGCTGAAGTTCTCCTTCAGTAGCAGCATACAAATTTTCCCAATTTATACAAGCCGTGAAAAGCTTCAGGCATCCCTCTTGCTCTTTAAGAACAAGAATCAAATGTACAAATCCTAGGCTATTTGTATGCATTTTGTGTTTTACCCTTTTTTTTTTTTTTCTTTCCATACGTGAACGCTAACAAGTTGAAAGATTATACCTTCCAACTGCTGTCTTGACGGATACTTATCTGTGGGTTTTATTTTGTCTGTCTTGTGATGGAAGTCACTACAAACTTTCACTACCTTGGTGCCAGCATCTGTGAAATGCAGGGAAGGAAAAATACTTGTACAGTTTTTGTGGCATGGCAACAACTTTGCTGATATACAAGTTACCTTTCATAGTGCAGTATCACTTGATGAATCTGCTTTTTCTTACATTCTTGTGGTTTTGAGTTGAGTGATAACATGCTGGCCTTTGTGAAATGTAGAGAATCGGTGGTGCTTATTTCATCAGCTGTGAAATAAGCTGGTCATGAAGTTTCTGTGTAAACTCAGTTATTCTTTTTCTTAGTTCCTTCAGTTATAAAGTTGAAAGGAAGGATCAAAGAAAGTAAGTAAAATTAGTATTGTGTCAGTTCCTTTGGCTTATATCTTTTCTGGCTTTCACCAAAGCTGAAGCTGTTTGCAGGAATATATGAAAGTGACGTGTGGGAGAGAAACTCACTTAATTTAGATGGTTTACTATTCTTGTGACTGTTTTCTTTTTATCCTGGGTGTTTTAAACGGAATGTCTCTGATTTAAACCAGCTACAGTACGGACTAGACACCACACAAGTATAGTGTTTGTTAAGTCTTCCCTGCTAGAGCTGTTTTGTTTTTACACAATTAATAATTCATTAGTTTACAGCAAGAGAAAGAGAGAGAGAACATGAGGAAGTGTGTGTCTGGATATACTCTAATGATATGACGTATGCCTGGACAGTGAGAGACCAAGATATATGCTCTCCGGGAAACATTTTCATCATTTATAGAAAGTGAAGTACTGTTTAGTACCGATAGAAGTGATTAAGGCATCCTCCTCAGGTTGCAGTTGTCTGTCAATTAGTGCACTTTGCACGTGAATAGCTACATTTCCCCAGTCTGAATCAAGTGGAGTAGAAGTGTGAAACTGTAGAATGCTGTAGAGCATTAAAACTTTATTTGTCTTCCATTTCTGTGCCATTCGTAAATGTTTTAATCACAGATTGCACTTCATATATCTTAATTAACTCCTGTTTACCCATACTCTGTAAAAACTAATTTAACTTGATAAGCTCCTAAAAAGTAGTACAGAGCTTGTAGAGTCATAAAAAACATATTTTAAACATGAACATGAAAGCATGGTCCTTATATACTAACCCAGTCGAGTTCCACAGCTCTGACTGTATCTACCCTCTGAGTGGTCTTTGTCAAAGGATAGTCTTCCAGGTAACTTCCTTACCTGCTCTTCATTCCCGATTTCCCTCCTATTAACAACACGTATGATTGGTCATGACTTTAACATATTTGGGTTCCAGGGCCCGTCTCCTCTTCCTAGACTGAGAATGAGGAACCTTCTGGTTTAGGATGTGAATTCAGCCTGGGTTGAAGGTGGCCAGCTTCTCAGGAAAGTTAGATACTGAATCATCCCCAGATACAGTGACTTTACAAAATTCCTACTGGCAGACAAGCAAGCTTTTCTACAACTGACTAGGAGTCATCTTTATTCCTTAGAAGAGATACATGAGATATATCCCTAGGCCTACCCAGGTGAGTTCAGAAACAACTGTCAGTCTGCAAGTATGATGCTATCAGACATTAGGCCAATGAGGCACTCAAGCCTGATTTTTCTGGGCTGTGTCTATATGGTAATGTTCCTCAAAACATATGCTGAGCATTAGTAGTAAATGCTGGTTTCACAAGCCAAATTGTTTCTCAGTTCAAAGATAACATTTGCATTTAAATTAGTAGAATTTATATAATATGACCTTCTGAAAGAGGTTTATACCATACTAATCTCTGTTATGAAATGTTAGTCCTAACATTTTAGTTGTTTCAAATATGCGTTGGTTTAAGTGCATCTTTATTAGAGGTATTTATTCCAAATTAGAAAGTGGATGTCTAACAAAACTCTCACTGTAAGAATGTTTGGAAATGCAGGCAAAGATTTTGACAAAAGCAGTGTATTTTTGTATACTCTATTTAAAGTGCCTGCTGGCAGGAAAACCATTCCACTCATCTTCAGGAGATCAAGATGTCAGTATTCTCTGAAAACATGCATCAGTATAACACAAGTTCTAAATGCGGTTTGAGGGCATTAGGTTAATCAAGCTAGATCATGGAGAAATTTCTATGTTCAGAGCTGCGTGTTGGCAAGACCTCTTTTTAATATGTATTTGCAATGTCCTTTACCTTACGGTACTCTTAAGAAATCTTAAAAAAAAAAAAAACAGTAGCTTCAATCGATTGTACCTTCCAGCTGGCAGGAAAATTAGTAGCGGGTAAAGCAGTAATTGCAATAAAGCTAAGATCAAATGATGATTAATTTTAAATATTGGCAACCTAAAAATATTTCTCCTTTTCTCTGTTTAATTCTCATGATAGCTACGTTGTTTGCTATACTTACAGTTCAGTAACTGGTATTTGCTTGCAAAAAAAGCTAAACTTGTTTGCCTCTACTTCTAGGTTGAAACAAATACAAAATTTCTTTCACTGTTTCTTAATACATGCTTGCTGATGAAAGAATTCAGAGTCTTTGAGAAGTGTGTAGATTTGGCAGCCTTTTAATGCATAAATGTTCCACTACATTTATAAACTGAATTTTGGGCTTTGGAAATATTGTCCAACTCATTAGGCGTTAATATAAGATGCTACTACTATACTTTTCTCTGAAGTGTGATTTAGATTGTTCTAGATTTTTTTCTTTTTACTGCATGATTTTTCTGGATTTTATATATTTTGTCAAGTTGAAGAGATGTTTTATGGCTTTTTAAAATCCTTTTGTCCCAAGACAAATCTTTAAAAAATGCTGAAAACATCTTTAAATACATGGAATATTAAATAAATCCCTTGGTAGTATAATTTATCAACAATTGAGTAAGATATTAGAGGTAGGAGTCTTTCTTTCTTTATAGCCAGACTGGACACAGAAAAGGCTCCAAAATTGAGCAAAAAAGCAGACTCTTTTGCGGTAAAAGATTGTGCCCCTATTGCAAAGACAATGTGTCTTTATCCCTTATCCTTTTTTTGAAGTACTAATGGAATTGTGAGGATTGGGACAGAATTCAACTGAATTGCAGTGTGCTTTGATTTAATTCTTAAAACAAAAAAAAGGGGGGAGGGGAGGAGGGCTGTGACCAGCAGCCGAAACAATGTGAAGATGCTGGTGCATGTGGGCAGCGGATGGAAGCCAACTTAGAGATCAGGAAAGCCACGCTGCAAGATCTAGTTCAGAGTGCTGCTTTGTACTGAAAACTGTTTTTACATGACGGGGTATCACAAAGATAAGGGGTATAAAAGTCACCTTTACTTGTGATCAATATAAGTTTATATCCTCAGGTCCACCCACTATTTGTAGGTGTACTAGGGGTTGTTACGCTTGCTAAATGATACTCTGCATGGCCTGCTATTTTAGGGTTTGATCCTACAACCCTACTTTACCAAATTTCTGAAAGCATCCAAGTCCTTTATTTCCAGTTGCTGAATAGCCATACGTTCTCTGAGCTGTCATTTGAACATGACCTCAGGTAGGTGAAGGGTGTCTTTGGTGTTACCTGATCAGTAGAGCAGTTCTACAAAAACACCTGGGATAAAAAGGAAGATGATGTGTCTTTGTACTGTACTATTCAGCTAGAAAAGCTTCCTTGGTGATTATCATTATAGAAAAGTAGGAAGCTAGAGACATGCCTGAAAGAAAGCTCGCTGCAGAATCAATGCTCATAATCTAGTTCAAAGCACATATTCAAATAACATTAATAGAAGTTAATACACCACGCCAGTTGCACTGCTTGCATATCAGAGGGCTTACTGCTACATTTCATTAGAGGAGCCTTTTAAAGTTTTAATCTATTACTAAATTACTTTGCACATTAAGATATTAATGTCCACATTTTCTTTGATTTTTATATTGGCTAACCCTCACAAAGCTTTTTTTTTTTTTTTAATTGGTTGGAGGAGATGACTATGTCTGCATTTCACCATTATTTAATTAAAGCATTGGTTTAACTTTAATTAATAGAAGTACAATTACTCTTGCATTATCAATATGTGCACGTGTGCTTTTGTACACCTGTTTTCTTGCATGTTTTTTCAGACTCAACAATGTTTTTGTCCCAGACTTCTTTTTTTAGATGAGTTTAGTTTGCTTTTTGTTTTGTTGTCATTTAACTCTGATCAGCAACCAGGACCAAGCAGCCATTCACTCACTCCCCCCCGCTGCCCAGTGGAATAAGGGAGGAGAATCAGAAAAAAAATGAAACCTTATGGGTCGAGATAAATACAGTTTAATAGAACATTAATGGAAGATAAGATAATAGTAATGACAAAAGAATATAAAAAAATGAGTGATGCAATGCAGTTGCTCAGCACCTGATGATCGATTGCCCGGCTTGTCCTGAGCAGTGATCACGGATTCCTGTCCCCAGGCCAGCTCCCTTTTATCTACTGAGCATGGTGTCTGTGCTATGGAATATACCTTTGGCCAGTTTGTCCTCTCTATGCTCCCTCTCAGCTTCTATGGGAAGCTGAGAAAGCCCTTGACTTAGTATAAGCATTACTTAGCAAGAACTAAACCAGTATATTTTATCAACATTATTCTCATACTAAATCCAAAACATAGCAGCTGCTAGGAAGAAAATTAACTCTATCCCAGCTGAAACCAGGACATATTTCTGGACCCACCATCATGGGTGATGCATGCTAAAGCGAAAAATTAAATTGAGCCATAAATAAGGTAGTATGTGCATAAAAAGATCAAGCTAGTGTATAAACTTTGGTAGCCTTTTTTTGTGTGTGACCTTTAAGTGGGTAATGTTTCCCGTGGGACAAAAGTGCAAATACTCAGGGATGGAGCCAAAGCAGGTCCTCTCAAGAATGTAAAAAAAGGTCTGTCATAGCAGATGTACAAGTTCTGTCATTTCTCCTTCCACATCAGAATATGTTGGAAACATTGTTGGATTACTTCATAGTAAATGAAGGGGGAGACCTGCCATCTCCCCTTCTTGTTAGCTCAGGTGAGCATTTGTAAAGTCACTGCACTGTGTAGAGAGCAAACCTCTTTAAAGCATTCTGTTGATACTTCTCTTTTTAAGTGGTACCCTCTCATATTGTACAAGTTTGGGGAAAGCTTTATGCACAAAAAGGCTTGCACTTCAGTCTGTTTTTGTTATAAATCAGTGATCTGGCTCCAATTTCCTTTGGAGTATATCCTCTCTGAGACACAGATATTTAATTCAACACTGGAACTAGCTGCAGTCATAAAACAAAACAGAGTAGGAACCAGTGCCAGGGGTTTCAAATATAGTACGCTGGCTGTGAAATAATACACATGAATACAGCATCATAGTTATATTAGATCTCTTCACTTCAGAGCATTATCTTTTATCTGCCATCTGTAAGGCTTATGAAGAATTGCCTAAAAAGGGAAGCCCTCAAACTCTTTCCATTTTCCTCAATTTTTGGAACTGAGGATGCATACAGAAGTGGTAACAGACTCATAGATGTCAGCGTGCTAAAGTGCCACTGTGCGGTGTGAGAATCTTAAATATGGCTGTCGAGCATATTTCTGTGAGAGCACTGCTATGCAGTACATGTCTGGAAGTCTAGGCTGTCAGATGACAGGTTGCTGGTTCTCTGTCTTATCTTACATTTTGAACTGATTTCTATTGTGCTTGGCAAATACTTTGCTTTTGAATATAGAGCACAGGCTTAACCGTGAAGTGTGTTCCCAGTGTGCAAGGAATGGTTTTGAAGGAAAGCAAATAACAGAATTTTTGTGTATTTTTTGTTGAGTGCATGAAGCTTCCCTCCAAGCTGTAGAAGAATGCTTTGTGACATCACTGTAATATACTGGAGATGTCAACGGCTGCATCTTACTGCTTTAAGTTTCCATCAGATTTTTAACACGGTTCAGGCATCTCAGTGTCCAGTTAGGTATCAGAAGCCAAAAAAAGTACACTGAATAAGGCTGTGACAGAGCGTTGACTTACCCCTATTCTTTTTTCCTAATTAAGCTCACTTCACTCTGGTGCATCAGGGAAGATTGATAGTGACGGAAGTATTCCTCGCTGACCTGTCAGAACTGTGGGCTAACCTGCCTGGGCTAATTAGCCCATGGACAGTCCTTCCCAGCAGTATTACGCAGAGCAGTTATGCTGGTGCACAGAATACAGTCTTTAGGAATTATGAATGCTTAACATATTCACAGTTCTGTACAGTGACTAATTAAATGTGTATTTAGTGGCATTTTCAGGACTTTAACACAGTGGATGTTGTTTCTGAGAGTCACAATGTCACCTATGTGTACCTCTAGGTACCTTTAAAAAGCAGCTCTTAATTTCAGAGTGGGAAAACTTAACACTCTTTCGTCTTTCTTTTGTAAGTCAAATAAAAAAAAAGAAAATCTTTCTTTCCATACTATAGGATTAAGACACTGACGTATTTTGAACTGCAAATGTTTTGAGTTTCTGCAGTTTTAGGATTTCTGCATACTTTAGAATTCTTTAGAACATGACGTATTAATTGACAACAGTGTATTTCTATTCCTTTTGCGAAAGCATCATACTATAGAGAAAAATCCTGTACCTCATCACATGCTGTTTTAATAATATACATGTTTGAATATTCAAAGTTCCTTTGACTTGTGGCCTGGCTTGGGGTTTATCTCAATCTACTGTGTAGGAAGCTAAGTATTGAAATTAATAGTAAATATATGCGTGCCATTATACATGCTAGAAATTGACTGGAGCGGCTATACAAAAGTTGAAAGAGAAGCGTTGAAATGGGAAAAGAGGAGAGCAGAATCCAAAAAAGGGAACAAGAGTCATCACGACTACAAGGGAAGAAGGATGGAACACATAGCGATCACTTTGTTGACAGTGAGAGACCCTGGAAGGAATTCCACTCAAGCTGTCACATCTGTGCAGTATTAACAAGAGAAAAAGCAAGGAACCTAGAGGAAGATGCATTAAGAAAGAGGCTTTTATTTTTACTTGGACGTGTGTGTTTCTCTGAAAGTCAGTGCAGCGTATCCCCCTGGCTTGGGCTCTGTGGGCTGCCACGGCACCGAGTCCAGCAGCGCAAAAGTGGTGCTTGAAAATAATTTTTTGTCACTTTCCAAGTGAAAGAAAGGATGAGCAGAAAAAATAGAAGGAGGCCATGTAAAGTTTTGGGAGTTTGGTGAGAGGGATGTGACAGAGCACAGCTCCTTTTCACACACTTTTTAACAAGCATCAGCTTTTGTAATGGTAATATTATCAGTGCCAGCAGCTTAAAATAGCTCCCTTCTGTCTCTTCTCCATTTTACTATGGCCAGACTTCTTTTAGTCCCGATAGACACTGATAGCTTGCTCTTCTATTTTTTCCATCTGTAAACCAGAAAATTATTTAAAGAAAATGGCATTAGCTGGCCATTGCTAAGTTACTATTTGTAGGAATTTGTTAGAAATTGCTAGTTAGCAATTTTTAGTATTTGTTAAAAATTAGTTGCTATTTTTAGAGAACTCTGGGCAGGTAAAGGATTGATAACGTGTAAAGGACTTATTCCATGGAGGAGCACAAATTTGTAGTTCTTCTAGGAGGCTCTACTTTGTGTATTTACCTTTGTCTCACAGTTAGCTGGATTGTCAGTGTTGAAAGACGTTTTCGTACAGCTCTCTTCCTCTTTTTGGCAATAGCAGAGGAAACTGGCCTTAGTTGATGTGGGAAAGATACAGGCAGTACAATCCTATGTTGCAGCCATCAATGGCAGTGTTTTTGGTTCCATATCTATATATATATAAATGAACATACCCAGTCTAAATTATTCCTTTCTGGCACTCTGATTTGAGTCTAGGGACTTATTTTAGCCACAGCAAGGATTAATTCTACCTTTGCACAACCATACCTAAGCAGCATTGTTTGTGTGTCAGCAGCATCTGAAGACCTGACTACGTACCTTATCATATCATATAAGGAAAATAGAAAACATTTAAAAAATTCCCAGATTTGCTGACTTGAAACAGATATATTTTGTTGAAGGGGGATTTTTCTGATGCTATTTTTGTGACCGTGTGTAAAATTTAATAAGAATTTTCAGTCCATTAGCAAAATAAGTTTTGAAGAGGATCATAGTGAGCATTTGTCATTACCAGTGATGAGTAACAGTCACCCGGCATAGAATTAAACCGGCTAGCTTTGCAGCACGAATGATGCCTTTGACCTATTGTCTTCAGTATCTCCTAAACCAGTTTGTGTGTGCGCATGTGCGTACGTGTGTTTACTCTTGATTTAAAGAACAGAAATAGCATAGGCTTTACTCATTTTTCCTTCATTTCTAAGAACAAAGATGTTTGGGCCAATTAATTTTGAATATATGAGTTTGTCCAAGTGACATATTTTAAAAGATACCAGAACTACCGTTGGAGGACAAGAAGGGCAGTGGGAGTGGTATTTTCTTAAATGCTTTCAAGGTGTAGCAGCGAACCCGCAGATTCACATATTTTCATATTCTTAACTGCAATTTTTCTTAGTAGGAACCAAATAGAGCTTAAGTGAATAGGGGAAAAACATTTTCTTATGTTGGCAAATCATATTTCTTCATTGATAAAGTAAGCAACCATTTCTGTAATACTGTAGATTTAATAGCATAGTTTTCTATGCAATGCTGTACTACAGCAATGAATGAGAATTCTGTAACCTATGGTATTACGTTTACTTTGACATTGTCATGTTTCATGGCTTAATTTCTGCAGAAACAGTTACATCCATAATGTATTACTCTAACTTTGATCTGCCATCTACTGAAAATGAGAATTTATCAATCTGTTCATTCTAGCCTCACAGGAGACTGGGGTAGGTATAAGCTAAATAAACAGTAAGGTATCAGAAACTCAACAGAGCACCAAAGGAAATATTTAAATTATTTTCAATGGCTTCTTATATTAGAAATTCATGAAGGGAGAAGTTAAATTTTGACACACAGGAGTTCTGGGGGGTTGGGGTAGATTTAAGGATGAGTCACAACCCAGCTTGCCTTTGAAGATACTGAAGGGAATGTCTGTCTTACAAAAAGAATAGAATGGGGCAAAATGTGTCTGTTTTCATAATCTTTCTGCTCACTTTGTTGCTGTGCTTGCTGGTAAAATGTTGGCTAAGAATCCCCCGACCCTTATAGTCATATGTTGAGGATTCTGCTAAGGAGAATCTGATGTGCATTGTGATAATGTTTCCCCACACCTTCCTTTTAGATTTTAAACACACACAAACAAAAGTTCGACTGGCTGTAGGAAATTTGTGATTTAAAAGTATAATCCATCTTCTCATGACAAGCATTTTTAAAGGCAAGAAAACGTGTTTGTTACAGGAAAATTCTATTATTCAAATGAAAATGAGGGGAAAACATGAGACAGTTGACAGAAAGTGTTTACTGAAGAGAAACACCAAGGAAAATTGAGACACATCTTTCTACACCAGTGCAGATGCGGAGTTGTAATTATAAAGTCAATAATTCACCTTCTTATTTTTTGTTATTTAGAAATCCTACTTATAATGGACAGACTGCAGTGAATATATGGATGATCAAGGGAGGTAACAAATCATAGCTTGTCAGAATGTCTTGTCCGTTCTTTCTGAGTAGGAACTAGCTAGAAATCACCCGAGTTACACAAGCAGTTAGCTGGAATACCGATCTGGTAAATCAGGCTGTAAGTCTATAATATCCTCTAATTTACAGGACTGAATGGTATATTTTACTCTTGTAATTTTTATATATATAAAGATTTGAATAGATATATATATCCAAAATATTTTTATTTAGTAAATGCAAACCTTTTCACAGTAGCAGAAAGCGTTGATTTGTTTCTGTGATACCTTTGTGTTGTTCCTAAATTATAATAACGTTGTTAAGCCTTGCAGTAGATTTTGGTTTATTGTCATATACAGCAAAGGGGTACAAGGTTTACAACTAGCCAAAAGAAGCATATCCTTGTCAGTAGCCTGGTTTGAAGTTTCGGGTTGGAGCTGTTTCTGTGTTGGCCTAAACTTGTTTAGATTCATGAGGGAAGTGCTCAAAGTTGTAGGGACAGGCTCCTCATTGCCTCTGGATGGTTAATACCACTTTTCTGTACGACAGTTGGAACATTGCTCACTGTCAAAGAATTTTTCAATTCATATTTGTTCTTCATTAGCTCATAATGTTACAATTCTCTTCAGGACCAACACATGTTTTATTTGGCGCTCTATCGTTCTTTGTCATGTTTCTGATTTTGTCTCTTTGACATACATTCATTAAAAGAGAGAAGCATATTTTAAGAAGCATATCAATGGTAAAAGTCAAATGCTTAACATTTTAAGAGGGATTTCAAAATTAAAACTAAAATGAAAATCTTTGGTTCTGAATATCACAGAAAATTGTCTTTTACAAAAGAGCACTGGAATGGATCAATTAAAATTATATTCTGAGTACAAATGAAGTTTTGTGCATAATTTACATTTTTATTAGAAAAAATTTTCACTCTAGGCTTTTATGATAAACTTCGTAAAATACATCTTCCAAATGTTTTGATTGCTTTTGAGATTTTCACAGTCGACCAGATGATAGTGATGATAATGAATAACAGCTCACTTTTATGGAATGCTTTGTGTCCAAAGTCCTCAAAATAATTTATTATTCCTGGTTTATGGATAGGGAAAAGAATTGCAGAGAGGTAGAATAATTTGTTCAAAATTAATGAACTGGTAATATAGCCAGGATCACATCCCGTTTGTAATGCCCATACAACAATAGTGCAGGTAAATACACAACATAACTACAGTTTTAGTTACAGAACAAAGAAAACTGCCCAGAAGACAATATACCCGTTTAAGTAAACACATTACTTATGAGTAACTTTTTGTAACTATGCGTACTTAGATGGTTTTGGTCTTATAGTTCGCTGAACGCTGCAGCCTATTGGAAACATCATTAACCCTGGCAGTCTCTCTTAAGTACTAAATGATTAAGCATATATGTGCACAAAGATATTTCTGTGGTGGCTATAACAAAAACAGAGAGCAGGGGGAGTAATCGTGAGGTATGCCATTCCCTCGTAATAGCTGTGGTTTTGGAGGGATCCTGCTTAACTCATAGCTGTCCTGCCTGAGCAAGCCAAGCGCTCATCTGACCCCTGGGAGAATGTGGCACTGCCTCCTGCAGCTACAAGGGAGGCCTCGAACCTTGTCAGTTGCTTCCCTGTTGGGGCACTGATGCCACTTAAAGTCATGTTATGACATTTTATGAATGTTTAGGAGAGAACTTGTGGTGCTTTGTGAGGATGCAAGCAACGGCAGCGCTGCAGGCAGGTGGTGAAGGAAAGGTTAAAAGCCGCCTTTCCCTGGCGGAGCTGCGTGTGTGTTGCAGCAGGAGTTGAAGGGTTGAGCTAAATAGGGTGGTCCAAATCCCTTGGGCACTCTGGGGTTGACTTACACAACTGGTCTGCATTCGTGCTTCTGCCAGGGTCTACGCTGTTGTTGTGCATTGACCTTGCTAGATTAAAACGTACTTGAGAGTTTCTGTTAAGGTGCAACTCCTTCTACTCTGCCCATAGCATAAATATATGCCGGGAAAGTTGTACTTCCTTTCTGGATGGTTAGGTTGACTTCTTACTTTTGAAGAGTAAGTAGGTGACAGAGGGGCTGGTGATTTTCTGATTCCTTCTGTTAAAAACACATAGGGTAGCTATAGCTGTCAATCTGATTGAGCCCACAGGTTTTAAGAGTGTATTTCCGTCGGTTTTCAGTATTTTGAATTTTCTGCAAAGCTTGATTTATTTTTATTTCATTTTTGAGTTTTGCGGGTTTATGTATTTTATTTATTTATAGCAATAATGGGGGATCCCAGAGAGGGGCATATGTCTCGCTACTTTTGCATTGCAGTGTGGCAGTGATTTCAACTGAGGCCTAAAGTTTTCTCTGCCGCAGCCGGGCAGCGTGTTACTGTTCTCTCTGATTTACAGTCCGTACCTATGCACTGCCTCTGTCCAATTCGAGCTGTCAGCGAACAGTGTAAAGTCTAACAAGCAAGACTCGAGGGGTGACTGTCATGCGTTTGATGATCAATGCAGGAATACCTTTTAATGCTCTCTAGTCAGCACATTGTGTTCCCTGAGCAGCCTTGAGCATGCCAACTGTCAAGATATTGATTGGGTAGTTTCCACTAGCTACTGTAAGTGCTGTGATATTGCACCATATAATTTCCAGCTTCTGTTTTTCTGTCATCATTTAGAAAACTGCATATAGTCCAGATTGGGATTTTATGGTCTGCTGCCCCATTGCACAGTTTATTTCTTTTTTGGTGGAGAAACCCATTGAAAGTGTCTGTAATCTAGAAAGATATATGTGGTGTATGGTGATGATGCTATCACGATAAGTGAAAAATTTATAGGGGTCATTGGTCCTTTGATGATGAATGAGAATAATGCAGACTTGCATACGGCAGAGGAAAAGCAAATACCCCAAACTGCATACAATAAATTAAAGCATTTTTCAATGGCATACCACTAATGTAGAGCTCAAGCTTTACATTACATGTTCAGCACTTTGAAGGACTAAGAGGGCGGAAGGGAGCCACCTGGTTTAGCACTTTTAGCAGTCATTGATGATGTTCATAAAGGGTGGAGGGAGGACTGCATTTTTCTAGAGGCTCCGAAAAAAAATGAACAGGAGCCTCTCCGTCTAAAAGCTTTAATTACAGAAGATTTGTGTGGTGATAAAAAAACATTTAGCAGGAGATTTTCTAAAAATAATGTTCTTGTGATTCGATATAAAGTGGGTTTTCTAATGCTTTAATCTGTAAATCGGTCATCAAGTAAATACTGTCTCTGCAACAAGTAGTATTTTGTCATATTGTCAATGTGGGAGAAAGAAGTGAAAGGGATTTTCAGAGTAGTGAAAAGAGTTGTAGTCTAAAGGCAGGTAATTTTTGACGTTTGTGGATTGGATTTGTGCTGGTAGGTACTATGTCTTTCCTCAACCTCCAAATTATTTTTCTTTTTGTTGCTTACTTGAAAGTCCTTATTTTCTAGAGCTACCAAAAAAAGTAAAAATAGTTTGTGGCTCTTTATCTTTCATGTGACTTTTACATATTTGGTCTTTAAAATTTGTTTTCTTCATATTAGTTATAGGTTGTACTTAAGTAGTTACTAATATTTATATATGTTTTGCCTTAAAGGCATTATTCAGAAATGTATTAGTCAAGAACTCTCTACAGTGGATGTTATTTAAAAAATGGTTCACTAATCCAAAATGAGGTGAAGATGTATCTTAAAAGATACTACTACATTGCTGCAGTCAGTGGAAGATTACCCAATGTTCAGGTGTTAATGTCCCCTGTAAATTCAATTAATTAGCAAGTAATTTGGAGAAAAACGCAATTACTGTTCATTAATTACTCATGATTATTAACAACCACTGTGAAGCATGTATTAAATACAAAAGCAAGTAAAATTGCTGTAGTTTCAACTTTCTTTTTAATTCTCTTATTTTTTGACCTTGCTTTCTGTTTTGTGTCATTATGCAGCTGTGATCCTGAAAAGGCTTAAGCATGTGCTTAGCTTTATGCATTGGGAATATTCTGAGAGAGCCTTCTGTGAAAAGCATTTTAGTTTGTGACCTTGTCTGTATACTTGTAGTTGAGTTTGCCCCTTCTGTGAGCAGATCTCCCTAAGATACCTGGCACCTTTATAACCTTAGCGCCCTCATGAACTCCTTGCATTTTATTTGAGGACAGGATGCCTAGAAATCAAATCTGGCATCTCATATTAATGACTGGAGGATAGTGATAGGTAAAACCATTTGAATCTTCCTCATTAAATATTTTTTTTAAATAATAGTGGGACATTAATGAAGCTTTTGGACAAAGAGTTGTGTGTCAGGAGACTAGGAATTTCTCATTAGCCAACACCTCACTAGCATTTTGACCTCATGATGGGATGAAGGCACTGGGAATAGTGTCCAGAGGATTCCCCTCAGGATGGGAGTTGCATCAGAAATTGATGCAGGATCTGGGATCTTTTACTGCTTCACTAGCTGCCTAGCATATGGAATATCTGAGGCCAGCTTAAGTCCTTTCTCTGCTCATTCTTCACCAGGAATCATTAAAGAATAGCAGCTTTTTGGAACAAAGACCATGTAATATTTCTGTCTAACTTTTATAAAGAGGGTCAAAAACCAGATACATAGCAGGCATACATAGTAGGGCAATAAACTGATCTTTCGTGCAGCATGACAATGGTGCTACCTAATAATTCGGATGTCATTTGATATTTTGGTTCTACTACCATATATATCCGTATTAGAGTCCATGCGGCACCTCATACCCTTGTCTGCCTAATAGTGTTTGCACAACGCGACCATGAGGACAGACCAGAATTGTCAAATCGGTCAGTGAGTGCTAGAAAACAACCAGCTGGCATTAAATGTTCATGGGACACCCCGAATTTTTGATGCAAAATGGTAACTCAATGGCCTTATACTGTCCCTGAGAAACTTCCTGGGTGGTCATATAGGGAAGACTGGATAGTGAATCTGGGTTTGTATAGTGTCTTTGTAGGCAGTGGAAAAATTCCAGGAGATAAAATGAAGTATTCGCCTATATCTGTGCGAGACCTCAGGGCCTGAGTTTATGAACTTGGGGATAAAGACCTTGTCCTACTCCCTCCAAAGCAAGCAGTGCTGTTGGTTGTTATTTGTAATAATTATTTGACATAATATTTGTAGTTGCCAACCAGAAAATGAGTTTTTACTTTTCAGAAAGTTTCCCAACAAGTTTTCTTTGTGTTTAATAATCTGTGTTTCTTGCAAAAGATTCTGCAGAGATTTATCTACGCGGTTTCATAAACTTTATTCAGGAGCCAGGAACCACAACCTGTAGATTTTGAAGACAGAATTCTCATTAAAGTTCTCCTGTCATACATCATTACTGTGATCTGACTTGTAAAGTTGAGTAAAAGTTACCACGAGAGTTTATTTCAAGGAACTTTTTTCCATGAAAAACTTAACGTGATTCACTTCTATGTGTTCTGCTCCCTGGCTTGGCCCAGATGTTGCCCATTGTAGCCTAGATTTTCACACGTGAATCTCTGTTTGTAAACATTGTATGCATGAAATCTGCTCTATGCTTAAAACACAGTTTATTTGAAGAAATAAAAGGCCTTGAAGATCATGCCTCCAAAATGGGATCTTCTGAACTCTATTCCTGTCTTGTTTTAAGGCCAACAGTTAGTCTGCTTAGACCCCTGGAGCTTTTGCGTATCTTGGCTTTTTTTTTAAATGGAGGGATGAATAAACCCACCAAACTTCCTCATTTTTTGCAGCTCTCTCTGCATAAGTTCATTTTATTTAACTGCTATGTACCCCACTTGAATGGGAAATATCTGGAGGATCTGTCCTGTTATAAATGAAATGGTATGTGCATTCTATTTCAGTGTAGCCAAAGCTTTGCATACAAGTTTTAATATAATATGGAAATTCATAAATGGCTATAAAGTTTAGATTAGCGGGCCATTTGATTCTGGGGTCTCTACAGCTACTAAAGACAAAAATGACCAAAAAAATAACAAAAATAAACCTGACAGTGAATGGATAAACCTGAACAAAATCTCTTTGATTGGAGCATTTGGGATAACTGCCAGGCTGGGCTTTGAGATGTTTATAATAGGTTATGTGTTGATTGAGGAGAGGAGCATGAAAGGTACAGTTTTAGCACCCCCAACCTATGCCAAAGTATGCAAGAAAGTGGGGACTGCTGTTTGGACAGGGGACAGATCAATTAAATCTTTTAGGACAGGATGCTTTAAAATGCATGTTTGTAAGTTAAGACATAACCTAAACATTTTAATCACAAGAGATTCTGAAGTTTTATCCACCCAGCGAGTTCTTGGTGCGGAATCAATATTGAAACAAACTCTCCTAGGTCTTCAGCAATTCATTTCTTTTCAACCATGTAGCTCTTGAATTGGCTGAGCACTTAAAATTCATTCTTCTCCCCTGCTAATTATAGACTGTGAGGAGGTGCGGTGATGTAGCTTTTCTTTCGGTTTCAGATCAGGCACAGTTTAAGTTTGATTTGTTCAAACACATTTTGAATCCTTTCAATATAATAAATAAATCTGGGCAAAATGTCATGGTAGAACTTTAATCTTAACTAGAAATACAATTTTACCTTTCTGATGCCCAAACTCCTAAACAAAATGAAATGTTAAAAATGGCTTATTAAAGAGAGAGACAAGACACTGACAAAAGAAAACCCAAAAGTAGTTACCATTATTTTTTCTAGCCCTTACAGATAAACAATTCCCATGTTTTGGTAGTTTTGTCAACAGTAAAACGGGGAGTAAAAATGAGCTGTTACACGTTTTATTTGTAAAGTGGCTCTGGAGTCAGTAAATTAAAGCATGTTGATAAATTAAAGTTTTGAGCAAGGGATGTTTTTAGTATGGAAATAATGCATGGTTCACTAGATGGAAGATGTCGGTTGCCTGGAATAGAAGTGATGCTTTTAATCCAGAAGATATCAAGTAAAATTTGACGGGAAAATGTTTACTTGAAAAATTATTGCTTGCTTTGCTTTACACTATCAGTAATGTTTAACTTTTGATAATCTTGCTTTGGGTTATCTTTTGGAATCAAAAATATTTTGATGACTCAAGATGAATTACCTCAGTGAAAAAAAAAAGGCTTTAGCCAGGTGAAACAATAGAGCTACTGCAAAAACAAAGATGAAGAAAATGGTCTGTCCTGATAAAAGCAGCAACCAAATCAAGGAGTACAGTAACTGTAAAGTCCTTATTTGTTGGTATAATTAGAGGTAATAGTTTATGTAGAATGGACTGGACCGAAGCAAAGTTGCAAAGAGATAAGCAGGATGAGATTAAGTTATAAAGTCTGGTTTGAGATTCTGGAAATAAACAGAAGGCTGAATTATGTGGGAAAATTAGAATGAATTAAGGATTTCTTTTTAAGACTCTGGAATAAAAATACCAAAGATGTATACAATCAGACAGCGAGCTCAATTCTGCTTTATTAGATAGCTTAAAGTATAAAGTAGCTATTTTAAATACAATGGAAACAAAATTTACCAGATAAATTATTGGTACTGTAACAAACATGAATCCATTACGGTTTACTTAAAATAGCTAGCAAAGTAATGTAGTACAGGAAAACTTGAATTTTTGTATACCAAATTCACATATAGGTCTCCTGCTCAGTACCGAGTTCTGTAACGGTATCCGGTAATAAATTGTCGGACTAAAATTCAAACTCTGAAGTGCTGTTGTCTGTGGCTATTGTCATTTGCTTAAATCCTTTCAAGTGAAATTGTGTTCTTTAATTGTTCCATGAAGAATTTTAGCATCTTAATTTTAAAATAACAGTTATTTAAAAATCCCAGTAGTTATTATTTGGGTTTATTTAGCATGCGTGAAAGCGGAACAATGATAGCATGCAGTAAGCCAGAAATAACACCAACTACTTCTTGTCATACATCTCTCTCTTGTTATGTCAAACTGGTGTATGTTTGTTTTGATACTAACGTGCTGCTCTGATGGTCACAAACATTCCTGGTAGGCACAAGTAAATTCTGTTTTCTTGTATTACTGTTTTTTCTGTGGTGTTAGTAATGATGTGTACAGGTACGAAAAGACAGTCCTGAACTGGAAAATTTGTTCTTCAGTTAATGCAGTCCGACTGCAAATAGGATATTAGGCAGGCATGTAAAAACACTTTCTGTACATTACCAACAGAGAGAGGAATAAATTTCAGGTCTTTGAATCCCAGATCCCTGCATTATTCTTTATTGTTTGGGTGGCAGCCACAGTCAGTTTCCTGGGTGATGTAAAAGTTCAACTGGTAGCTCCTGAGGCAAAATATTAATGAATTCACCTATCCAATTATTAGGCCTTCTATAAATTTGCTATTAGTTTTTTATTGTATAAGTAATAGTAAAATGCCTTTGGCATCCTTGTGTAAAATAGCTAAAACAATATTAAGTTACCAGCAGAACAACAAAGTCTTTTCCTGTCTGTGTTTGTTGAGGGACTCGCGTTGCTCTAAGTCTCCATAAAAAGTTGGCTCTTCTGTTATGTTTTTATGAAGGTCATTGATTCTGGACAATTTCAGGCAGATGGTGGAACCTGTTCCCAAATGAAGGGTTTCTGATGAAAAATGCTCTAATGTCATCCTCCTTTAAATTAAGGACAAGGCAGCTTCAATACTTTTAGAAGTAGAGTAATCCAGATGAGACTCTCAAATATACATTGTTCAAATTATTTGGGATTGATAGACTGAACCTTCATCTTGAAGTTAATGTAGAAATTATATTCTATATTGTCTTGTATTTCTGAATTGACTCAAGATATGTTTCTGTGTGGCGTATGTTGCCATAACCTGATTTTGAGAAAAAGAGTGATCGCAGAAAAGATGACATCTGAAATAAATGATTGCAATTCCCTGGCTTGTTGCCCATGTAGAAAGCTTCCCTGGGCTCAGCTGCTGGTTCCAGAGCAGCTGGGGGATCTGGTGCAGCTCCCGTGTTAGTAATGTGCATAACAAATGGTAGGAATACATGCTGCATAAAAAGGGAAGATATCCTTTTCAGTGTATAAGCTGACTTCTTCCTTCAAGTTTACTGGCATCATTTGAGTTTTCTCGTGGTTCAAGATCAGCCAGCTCACTGTGTGCCTTGTCCTAATCTCCCTCTGACAGTGGCCCTGATAATCAATAGCACTGGCTGCATGAGGAGAGACTTAGATGGCTGACTGAGACTAATGGCTCCATATGCACAATATGTGAGAACAAATAAAAGAAAGAGCGCTTTAGAAGTCCACATGCAGCTCCCCACATCTGAAGTACTAACATTTTCTAGATGTTCAGGGACCTTCTGTACGTCTCCATTTCTAAGGAATACATTGAATTGTGTTTTACGTTACATGTGTTGTCTACTGCTAGTGATGCTTTAAAATAAAACCCTGGCACAATTTAGCACTCTGCTTTCAGGAAAAGGTTACTTAAGGAAGTATGCTATTATGGGAAATAACAATTCTACGAACATGCATCAGCTTAAAAAAGAAAATGTCTGGCAGTGAATAAAAGATACACCAAATATCATTGCAAGATGAAGTTCAGAGGTAGGAACAGGAACTTGGTAGGAGAAGGCATTTCGGAGTAAAAGCTCATAACTAGCTTTCCAGGAAAAAAAAGGTTATGGAACATGCTTGCAGATTGGTGTGCAGGTTGTATTTACAGTAGGTGTTGCTTGAATGGGGAGGGTGGTTCATGTCCATTCTAAACTGCTTATGTAGGGCCATTGTGTTGATCTGAGAATGAAATCTGAACTGACAAAGTTGACAGCTATAAACCGAGAGATGATAGTGTCTGCGTGCTGTTTGCTTCAAACCAACGCACTGCTATTTGAAAATTGTAATTTTTCTTCTGTGAGATTTCTGAACTAGAGCTAGCTGTATAGATATTACGCTTCAGAAAACCACAGTTTCTGCCTCTTATTTACTGGATTTTCAGCACAGTGGAGCTCTTGTATGTAGTCTAAAGAAATATAAAGCTTTGTTAAAGTGAATAATCTTCAAGTAAAAGTTTTGGGTGTTTTTAATTTTCTTTTTACTCTTAGTAAATGAAATGAGTTTTCCAGAAAAATCTGGGAAACCAAATTCTAATTTCAGTGACTCTAATAGTAACATAGTTGTGTGCTTCACTTTAACAATATGGCTTATGTCGGAGTAAATGTTACAAAGGGAAAGGCTAAATAATAAAAGTTCTTTTCTGTCCGGGGCCTTCCCTTCTGTCCTCCTCTCTTCCTTCCAGCGGACATATGCGGGACTATACAAGTATATCTCATATCTGTGTAGCACAGAGAGCGCCATATATTACAGCTTATGCATGACAATATTGAGAAGTATCTATTAAGAATTTGAATGAGTATTTCTGAACTCCACGTGTAGATATTCTTATCCTCATGTCTTCCAAACAGATTAAATTGATAAGATCAACATCATTGGTACTTCGAATTAAGCGTCTACTCATGGATTTATTCAGGAATAGGTGTCGTATCTTTATTCCAGATAGGTGTTTAAATATAGCAATCCTTAAATGCTGTGTGTGATGGTGAGAGGAAATAATACAGACACCAAATGTTTTTCCTGTGGAAGGGAAGGCAGTGGCTAACCCGAAGGAATTGTGGAGTTGGACACAAGAATAGGAAGGGTATGATGGACAGATAGGCAAGCAATTTCAGTGGAGCTACATTTGTTTCCTTGCTCTCTGGCATCAGCCGGGATTCCTGGAGTTTCATTGCCCCCAGCTGGCCATTCCTTTTCCTCTGGTACCCACCTGCGTTTCTTGACTCGCTTGGTCGGAGCGAAGGATCAGTCCCGGGGACTGTACCCTCTCTCTGTGACAGCTGTCCCTACTGCAGGGCCCGTGGGACCGCTGGGCCCTCAGGCTCAGCTGGGCAGGCATTTAATTCCATGTGTCAAATGTTGTCTGGCTTAATTAACCTACTTCTACCTTTGATTGAATAACCCCTTTTTCTCTTTTGGCCGTCTCATTAAAAGGTTGAATAAAATCTCTGTCTTAATTGGTTGCATATTAGATTTCCCTTTCCTGAGGCATACTTCTTAAAAGAGAGAACTTGCACGCGCGCATGTTCTCATCTCTCTCCTGGTTTTTTGTGTTTTCTGCTGTCTTCTTGCTCTCATTTTATATGCAGTGATATATTTCCCTTTACTTGATCATAAGATATAATGTTAGGCTCATATCTTGACTTCCTAATGTTTATTATTATTATTGCATTCTCTTTGTGTCTCAATTGGGCACTTTTTTCCATGTGTCGCCTGACATTGCATTAAGGATGTTTATTTTATTTCATGGCACTAAGAGCTCTCAATGTCTAGTTTTCGATGCAGTTTGTTAGTTTGTTAAACTCACTGTTTTCTGAAAACTCATTTTACTCTACTGAGCAAACTCTTTTCAGTTCCCAAAAGTACTGTCTTCCTTCTGTTGTAAGCTATTTTCTTCTTTAATGCTGTCTTTGTTTCTTCTTCTGACTTGCTTTCATTCTTGCTTCTCTTGTCTTCTATTTGCCACTGAGGGCATTTACTTTTGTTCTTTTGTCTTTACTTCCCTACTCCAATATAGTCTCTTCTTTTTGTGTTCAATTGCTTAATTTTTTAAATCTTTTTTTTTTCTAAAGTATCCTTTTTTTATACGATTGCAGTGATACTAAATGATAAGCTCTTATTTTATCCTTAACTCAAGATAATTGTACTAGGGACAAATTTATCATCTACAGACAGCTGTCTCTCCAAAAAGGCACTCATGATTTCTCTGGAGACAAGAGCATCGTAGGTGGCTTGTTCTGGCTCATCTGTAATGATCAGCAGAAATTCACTTAATTAAGGAAATCATGCAAGATGTGATATGACTGGATTTTCATTTCACATATTGAAAGCTTATTTGCAATTCAGTAGTGTTTCCTCCATCATTAGCTGATGTTACCCTGCAATATAGAAATGATATTAGCATACATGGCGATTCATTGTTTCGTGAGAATTGTGGTGTTTTACTTCCTTACTGTGCTCTAGTGAAGAGGATGCCCTTTCCCGCAATGTAGAGCCATATAGGGAAGCTATTGCGTGAGAGTACCACGTCTCCTCTGCATCTGATTCCATTTTGAAATGCAGACCTGAATTCAGACAGTCTTTTGGTCTAGCTGGATTATGAATTCACCCCTCATAGACAGATTTATTACTACTTGTGTAGTGGGCATTGCTATGTGCTGAAGGGACAGGCAGTTACTGAAAACATTTTCTCTGTACAGGCCACTATCATTCTACTTGTGGGTAAAATGTTTTTTATTTGTGTTTGGGCCCCAAGGCAGTATCAAGCAACTGTATTAAAAAATTACTGAAGGTTTCGAAGCTTTTTAGATATTTAAAACAACTCTACATGTTAAAAATGTCCTAGAGTTCTGAATTACTGATCTGATTTTAGATCTTGTAATTGGCCGTAAAAAGCCAGTCTTTGAATAGATTCAATTATTTTCTGAAGAAGATTGCCACAAGGAGAAACGCATACAGTGATGTAGCGTGTCAGGAAGTTTTTTAAGAAATCGGTTGCTCAGTGTCAAAACTCCTTCAGCAATGAATTGTTTTTATTTCTTAACTTTGGAGTTCCCAATTTTCACCACTAACTTAACTTTCCTGTGTTTCTTAATGTCAGATGTAAGCATGCTGATGCTCAATGTCCTCATTTTGTTTCCCAGTTCTCATTCTTCCCATGTTTCTCTAAAAGGAGGAGGAAGCCCTTTGTTTAGGCTACATGTTCTAAGAGTGAAGAGTGTTTATAGAGTATTCATCTGTTTTTCTTGTCCATGATACATATGGTGACATCACTGAATACTTTTATATGGTTTGGACAATGCAAAAGCAGCAGTGAAAATGGAGAGAGCAAACAGAGCATGTTTTTATAATTAACTACAGAACTTAAAGCACGGTTTGTGAGTCATGTTTATAAAAAAAAAAAAAAAAAAAGCTCACTGCAGTTCTGAACTCGAAGGATGGACCTCCCTAAGCTGTTTTTCATATTTAGTGTCCAAAGAAGTTCTGCTCCTCATTCTTCGTTCTTTCTAGTACCAGGTTTAAAATAGTCAAAGTAGTTCTTTACAAACACCTCAACTGCTGTTGCTGATACTTAAGAAGCATTGGAACAGGAATGAATTCAAACTGACAGGTAAAAACCCCCAATATTTTGTCAACATTATGAAAGGGTCAATGGGAACATGTATATATCTAGCTCAGTAACCACAGTACCTGGAGTCAGCCACAAGTAAAAATCATGAAATGACTTATTCAGGATGCAGTCAGAAAAGAGTTAACAATTATTATGAAGCAAACCTGGTTGTTTTTTTTTTTTTTATTTATTTAATGTTTAATTGACTAGGATGACCATTGTATTACAATGTACATAGGCTTATGTGAAATGTGTCTTACTGTTGAATGACATTGTAATTTACAGTGCTTATAAAATTCACTAGGATAGCTAATGAGAAGTTAAAAAAAGTTCTTGTGGACATGCATGGTTCCTGCTTTATCACAGACCTTTCTAAAGGTTTCAGGCCCAACAGTGAACACAAAGTCTACCTAAAGCTTTTTTTCCATTTTTCTTTTTCACAGGTAGAGCCGAATAACCACCTCCTTTATCTTGCATTCAGGTCAAGTATGTATTGCCGTTTCTTTTAGCCACATGCAGCAAATGTTTGATATTTGCTTTTATTTCAGTAGTTTGCCATTGTTGAGCCACAGTGAATTTGTGGTTCTTTCTAAAATTTAGATCTTTTTCTGGTGCTCTGCTAACATTTTCCTCATCTTTTGTCAATGCATTAGAACTTTCCCACCTAATTAACTACTTATTTGAACTGAATTTAATTCTATTCTTTTCAGACTGTTTTTCTTGCTCAAAAATACTATGTTGAATTCTACTTCTGTATTCCAAAGTGCTTGGAATGACTTCCAACTTCATGTCATTTGACAAATTTTTAAGTGTTCTCTTTGTTCTAGTGTTCAGGTTATCTAAACCTGAATAAAGTTATTACATTGCACTTAAAACAGGCCAGATCATTCCCCCCTCCAACAAAGTATCTTCCTAATATGACAATAATACATACACTTTGAGAGCACAGCTGTCTGAAAAGTGCATTCACCTTATGTTCGTTTCATTAGGCCAATACTCCTTAGATGTAGACAACATCGCTGAGCAGATAACATGCTGTGGATTATTCTTCTGTCAATCCCAATTGGAAGCTCTCATGGATGATATGCTGCCTATGAGTCCTAGATTGGTGTGGCTGGCCATGCTTCTCGTAAAAATACTTAGAGTTTAACCAAGTTATCTTTCTCCTCCTCTTTTCTCCTATGTAGTACAAAAGATACTTGTGATAAACCAATCGGATTTCCTTTTAACAGAATGGCTCTTAGATTGACATTGGCTATGTCTTTCAACATTATTATGTAGTATATGCTTGTGAATTGATTGTTTAATCACTTTTGTTAGTGTCTTTCTGGGCAGTAAAACGTAGCAAGCAATTCTACAGGGTTTTTCCTTTTTCTTGGTTTTGAAAATAAAATTTAAAAATATTTAAAAATAGGTACCCTATCTTGCCCTTGGCACTTCCTTTGCTGCCCACAGATCTTCAAAAATATTCACTAATGGTTTAAAAATTCATTTGATTAGTTCCTTGAATACTCTATGGGAAATTCTATCAGGCTTCATAGATTTAAATACATCCTATTTATCTACCATTCTTTTCCAAATATGACCTCAGCTCCTAATCCCATAGTTGAAAAATACTTGTTTCATAGTGACTGCTGCAGTTAAACTTTCTGATGAAGGCTAAAATAAATAATCCACTGACTACTTGAACCTTCTCTATGCTATCTGCTGGTTTTTGTACACTTCTTGTTAGAGTTAGCTTGCATACACACTTTCATATGACTTGGACCTCATACGTACGTACTTGAATAAAGCAAATGTTTTCAACTGTGTGAATTTGAAACTGGAATTGGTGCTAGATCTGAGGTGTCCTTTCGCCAAGTTTTCCTGATTAGAAAAGAGAAACTTTGTGTCGGTCCCCGTTATTTCAATGGCCCCACAACTGGTATGGTAATTTTCAAGTCAGTTGGATTACAATCGTGTTTTATAAAACATTGTAAAAATGTGGTCTGTGAATTACAGCATCATGAATTTGTTTAGAAGACAGTTAACTCTTATGGAACAGAGTTCCTATACTATTTAGCATTTTAAAGATAATACTTGGTATCCTCAATTTCATGTGGAAATGAGTTGGCAACCTCTGTAGGTTAAGGCACAAAAATGTAACACCCTCCTTTTGGTCTGAGACTACAAGTCTGTGTGAATCTTCTGCAAGTATCATTTTCAGAAGTTCTGCTGTCTCGAAGATAATGCTTATCATCACACTGCACACATGTTTGGAGAGCAGGGAACGGAGTTAAATTTTCTGTATTTTTCCCAAGTAGAGTTATTTTGAAAATCAACTGCCCTTTGTGACATGTGAACTGTACTATTTAATGCGATTACTCTGAATTTACCAGTTCTGGGGGAAAAAAAAGAATCAGAAAGTTTCCAGGGTTAGACAAATTAGAAGAAATAAATCATAAAGTGAAAAGGTCATGCTTTTACATCTAGCCTATAAATGATGCTGCAAATTTTTGTGACCTGGTTTAATGAAAGGGTTAAACAAAGTGTTGTACACTGTTTGCTGTCTTTAGGCATTTGTTCTGTATCCATGGACTTATTTTAATGTAAATAGGCACCTCAACAGCTGTGTCCCCTTAAGCACATTTTATTTAGCAGCTGGGTTATACACGTCACTTGGCAGCCATGGATTTTCAATTTTTCCCCGTGCCAAGGGGGCAGCTGGAATAATTTGAGTGCTCATTAATTTGGGAGAAATATGAGCTGTGTAAGTCAGACAACATGAGTCTTCTGTATGGTGTTGTACAAGGATAAGCGGATCAGGGTAGAAGCAATTTGCCCTGTCCCAAGGGGGCCTTCGTTTTTTAATAAGATGGTTATGAAAATTCTATTTCTTTGCAGTTTAAAGAGTCTAATTAGAGCCTGTAATTTCTCTCATATAACTGGAGTGGATGAAGGTTAACGTTAGGCCTCCAGAGTCTTTTCACATTCATTTACAGACTTAAATCAGGTAATAGTTTGTAGCTAATTAGAACAGTGTATTAAATATTTAGTTTGACTTGACTTAACTGTGAGAACACGTGGATGCTGTAGGGCTACAGAAATGATAAAGTAGAGCTAAATTTAATTTTTAATCAAAGATAAACTTAAAGGCTGTATAGTAATTTTAATACTGACTGGTATACTATGACAGTCTGAGCAGCAATTGCCTTCAGTTGGTTGAAATGTCAAGATAAAGGAATATGATGTCTATTTAATGTCATTGCTGCAACACTTTGATGGTTCAAACAATTCATGGGGTATATACACAGTGTCTGAAGGATTAAATATTTTTCAGCATAGCAGACAGTTTTTATGTAAAATCTCATTTATTTTTCTATCCACTAACTCAGCATTTTCAGAAACATTTTCTTAAAGAAATTGTAGCGCTTCTTCTTACAGGAAGTCCAACAATAAACACGCATTCCTACCAGAGTTTTCCAAACAGCGGGTCTGCTGTTTCATCAGAGCAGTATCTGCATTTGCAGCTTTTGCTTTAGCTGATTTTTGGTTTCAGTGAATTAGTAAGGTAATCTTAACATTTCACGTGCAACTTCTTTCCCGTTCTTGTAAATAAAGCCTTCAGTTTTATTCTGTTATGCTTGTAATTTGCAAAATTCTTTGCATTCTGTGAGTGGACCTCACTACAGTTTTCTGTGCTACATTATAAAACTCTTCCTGTTGCTGGTTAAATTTCAAGAGCTTGAATCTTTTGGTACTGAGGTTAATGTAAAAACTAACATAAAATTCAGTTGTACAGAACTGACCATAGGCTTACAAAGTTGAGTGTGGCACCACACTGACTTTTACCTAAAACGGTTGGCTTAAAGCGCAGGTAGGGATTTACATTTCCTTGTAGTGAAGCTTGCTTAAGCCAGGTCGGCATGAAAAAAAGACAGGTAGACAATATCCTGAGTCATGAAACACAGAAGCTCACTTCAACACAATTCTGTAAAGCTTTCATGAAACACATCATACTTTATTCAACTAGACATTTTTAGCAATGCCTCTCAGTCAGAGCAGGAGTGGCTATAATTCAAATTTTTCTGGCTTTGCTTACTGATTATTTTTTTTTTATTGTGCAAAATTTATTCTATGAAACAATTTTGTTGATTAAATATATAGCATCTAACTAATGCTACTCTCCTATTCCATATAAAATGGCATTGCACAGATGTAGCAGGGTGGACCTACCAGAAAGCCCAGAAGGACCTTGCATTTGGTATCTTTTTCAATTATCCCTCTACAGTTTGATGCCTACCAAATAATTTTGGTCAGACATCAATTACATTCTGCTAGATTTTTAGCTGATGAAATTTTTAAAGCCTCTTTATGAATTTGTAGAACTTGATTCTTATTTCCAGTGAGAATTGTGCATGCTAATTTCTTTGACTATGAGTACTTTGGTCTGTTTTCTCGTATGTTAAAGGCATTGTAGTTTAGATTGGAGTCTTAACTGCTCATCTTCTTCCTAACCTTTCCCACAGTTTCAGTGAGCTGATTTCTTATCCCATAAACTGTGAGTACAGCTCTCCTTTTTGTCTTGCCTGAAGGCTCGCTTGTATCCTCAGCAATTGGTCTTGATTGCAATGAAGTTCCTTCATTTACGAACAAGGCTGTGGATCTAAAACTGGAGTAGTAACAGTGGTGAAATACTTCAAAGTGAAAAGGGAAGAATGCTGATAAAGGGAAGAGGTGAACTAATAATTGTGAAAAAATAAAGAAGAAATATACTGTCTATTTGACAGAGAAAAGAAGACAAAAAAGCGTCTGTAACCTCAAAATAGTCAAACTTTTCTGGCTGTAAGCTTGTTCAGGCCTCAGATTCTTGGCTCGTGATCTGTACCTTTAATCTCAAGTTTCCTCTCCAGCATTTTTTGGATGCTAAATACTCCATTACAGATTGATAGAAAACCAGTGATAAAACTTCTAAATATCACCTTATTTTGTTACACTGCTTTCCCAGTCGCCAATTTTTATAAAATGGTTTATGACTGCAATAATCCCCTCAAAATCAGCTGTTATGGGAGATAATAGCCGGTTGTCAGAGCATTAACCACCCTTGACTTCACTTTGGGCCATTACGTAACAAAAGAATGAACTGGTGGTAAGGTTGCCAGGTGTATTAAATTATATGATGAATTATAGAGATTCTGTAGTGGGGATTAGTGTCCAAAAGAGACTAGTGGAGATTGCCAAACCCATTATCTGATAGGACTGCAGGCTGGACAAAATCCCAAGGGTGAAAGGCCAGTGCTTTATCCATTATGTCATCCTCTAATCTGTGTCTGCACCATGCACAGTGAAGTATACTGCAAATGAGTTACCATTGTTCTATGTTACATCCTGGAACTATGTAATAACAGAAATGGAGACATTGGCAGTATTTGGTTACTTAGAATTTAGTCTGATTTTACTCTTTTCTCATGGATTCCTGCAAAAAATATTAGTTGATATACAAGAAAGTTTAGTGTAGTAGCAGAAATTGTATGAGCCTGCTTTTTCCACAGAAGCTTCAGTTAGATCCAAGACAGTTGGTTATGTCATGGTTTCTGCTCTAATCCCTTCCCCTCCTCCTCTCCATTCAGACAAATTAATTTGTTTAGGCTGCTCTTTTACGTTTAAGGAAGAAAATATCTGTTCTGCATTTCAGCAAACCCACCAGCATTTTGAAGAATGGCAATGATAGGTATAGTTGAATTACCCTTAAGTTAGTTTCTCTAGGCTTGGCTGTTAATGGTTCGTAATGACTGATCTGGAATCTTGCGTATCAGAACTGGAAACAAAAATTTCTTTAGCTTGTGAGATCAGCATACAGAACTTGTTCCTAGCTCAAATAAATAGTATCATATTTTTACTTTGAAATAGTAATATTGTTATGATGGAAAAGTGATGTCAAGTAATTTTGGGAAGTTAGAAAAGCGTGAGTTAAAATTTTCCTCTCCCTCTATACCCCATATAGTTGAACTCATTGTACCATGGCTGGCTTTACTAGTGGAAGGATATAGAAACTAGAATAAATAAAATTTTCTAAAACTCAGCAAAATATTTCTAAAATAGTTCTCCGGTAAAAGTGTGTAGTATATACACGATATTTGGAGGTGCCATATAAAGATTTTATTGGTACTCTATAGATATATCTGAAATATAACACACTTAACCCATTGGTCTCAAAGTAACTTGTAAAGGTGGGAGAAACATTACAGCTTGTGTTAAAAGTAAAAGTTACAGTGAAGGTAACAAGTTGGTATTTGGTAATCTCATTTTTTCTGGTTGGTTGGTTGTTTTTTTAAGTAATCATTACTTTTTGAAAAGGAGTCTCTAGGATGTCATTTTCTAGACATGATCTCAGAATGTTATATCTAGACATATTCTCAAAGACTGTGGAAATTGATTTCCTGAATTAACTGTTAAACTGCTAAGAGGAATTTAGTACATTCAAGATATAAACTGTTGTATTACACTTTTTACATTATTTGTTGCTTACTTAACATCATTAATATTTGCTACACGCTAAGCAGGAAAGATAATCTAGAAAGTATTAGATGCTTCTTAGACCTATTTTGTGTTTTGTTGGGGTTTTTTTATTATTTTTTTTTTTATTATTTATTTTGCTGTTAAATGCCAAATCTTAAATGGCTATTTAATACAACCTATTTGCTCTGCCAAATCTTTACATATAATTCTTTAGTGATAAGCTCTTTCTGTGCCATTTGAAGCTCTTCTGCCTGTGAGGGAGCTGATCTTGCTCAGTTCTCTGTGACCAATAATTCAGGATGCATAAAGCGGCTAGAACTTGTGTCCCACACAAAAGGCCTGAAACGTCTTGTTCCATTCAGAAGTATGTCAACCATCAAACTCCTTTAGGGAAGCAATAAGCCGTGTGCTAATATGGTGTTGGACACTTTCTCGCCACCCACTGTATGCTTGCACAGTGTAGAAGAGCATAATCTCATCTTCCTCTGCTAACAATATTCCTAATGTATTGGGTGAATTTTGACAGTGGGAAATTATTCTTCATAAATCTTGAGTTGCAGTATAATTTTCTGTAAATCAACAAAAGATGTCAACACCTGTCCAGTGCTAGAAGGAATATCCTCACTCGATGTCTCGTGTAAAACATGTAGCTTGTTTGACTTTTCTAAAAGTGACCCTCAGCAGCCCTAGACCTAGAGGGTGGGTCTAGAAATGCTCCTCGCAGGCAAGTATGACATAGTAATGCTGTCCCCTGACCACAAGGGATTAACTGCAGCATCAGTTTCCTTTTTTTCCTGCACGTATTTTCTGAGGTAGGTCCATACAAAGAGCTGTTGGGGATGCAGATGTTTGGGAAAGCAGGGCTCAGCTGCTTGATGATCCCCAGACAGATTAAGTGTTTTTCTTTGTTACTGTTTTTGCTTACAACATCTTGTTTCCCAGTTAAATAGACCTATTAATTATTTGGGGTTTGTTTCTGTTAACTGTCCCATCAGTATTTAGGGTACAATGCACAGTGTTTCGGGTATCACTATAACAGAAAGCACTGTTATAAAATTGGGTACAGTGTGCAATTGCAGGAAGGAGAAAACATGAGGAAACATATAAATGCAAAATTTTCCAAAAGACGTATTTAAAATACTACAGGAGAAAAATTAACAATGAAGAGCCTTTTACTGATTAGCCTAATGTTTAACGGTTCAATTTCATGAGGTAATGGCTTCAATTTCATGGCTTTCTTGTACTGAGTGCAGCGGGAGTTGAGTCTTTCAGCACCTTACAGGTTAAAGGTTCCAATAGAGTAGAAGATATTGTGGTAGT
Source organism: Vanellus vanellus (assembly GCF_965231255.1). Classification (NCBI taxonomy): domain Eukaryota; kingdom Metazoa; phylum Chordata; class Aves; order Charadriiformes; family Charadriidae; genus Vanellus; species Vanellus vanellus. The sequence goes on along the minus strand of NC_138914.1, from coordinate 16,659,018 downwards.
GGCGTCTTGCATTGTATCACAGAGCTTTGTAGCCCTCATCAGTAGAATTTTGTGTGCTCATTTAAAGCATTGTCTTAATGGAACTTCCTGCTAACTTATCAATTCAAATAGATCCTTAATGCATTTTTTCACCAGTTCATAATAAAAATTTAAAAAAAAGCTACAAAGGCATTCAGAGATAAGATGAAGTTAATATTGTGGGGGATGTGAAGGTTGGAGGCTGTCTTGGGAACAGCGATCATGAAATGATAGAGTTTTCGATTCTGGGAGAAGCAAGGAGGGGGGGCAGCAGAACTGCTACCTTGGACTTCCGGAAAGCGGACTTTGGGCTTTGCAAGAGCCTGGTTGACAAAGTCCCCTGGGAGGCAGTCCTCCAGGGCAAAGGAGCCCAGGAAGCCCGGATGTTTTTCAAGAAGAAAGTCTTAAAGGCGCAGGAGCAGGCTGTCCCCATGTGCCGAAAGACAAGACTGGCCTGGGTAAACAGGGAGCTAGTGTTGCGACTTAGGGTAAAAAAGAGGATTTATGGCCTCTGGAAGGAAGGGCAGGCCACTCAAGAGGACTACAAAGAGGTAGTAAAGCTATGTAGGGAAGAAATCAGGAGGGCCAAAGCCCAGTTAGAACTAAACCTGGCTTCTGTTGTCAAGGACAACAAAAAAAGTTTCTATAAATATATTAGCAAGAAAAAGAGGACTAAGGATAATCTCTGTCCTCTAGTAGATGGGGCCGGTAACTTAGTGACCAAGGATGAGGAAAAGGCTGAGGTACTTAATGCCGCCTTTGCCTCAGTCTTCAGCAGTAGGACCGGTTGTTCCCCGAGTTCCCCGACCCCTGAGCTAGAAGACAAGGATGGGGAGCAGAACGAAGCCCCTGTAATCCAAAGGGAAATGGTGAGGGACCTGCTTCAGCACCTGGAGGTGCACAAATCTATGGGGCCAGATGGGATCCACCCAAGGGTACTGAAGGAGCTGGCGGAAGCACTCACCAGGCCACTTTGCATCATTTATGAACAGTCCTGGATAACTGGGGAGGTCCCAGCTGACTGGAGGTTGGAAAATGTGACACCCATCCACAAGAAGGGCCGGAAGGAGGATCCAGGGAACTACAGGCCAGTCAGGGTTATTAAACATTGGAATAGGCTGCCCAGGGAGCGGGTGGATTCGCCATCCCTGGAGGTGTTTAAAAAAAAGGGTAGATGTGGTACTTAAGGACATGGTTTAGAAGTGGTTTTTGTCAGGGTAGGTTAGTGGTTGGACTTGATGATCTTAAAGGTCCCTTCCAACCTCAGCAATTGATTCTATGATTCTAAGTTTCTAGCATGACCTTGTACTTCTTACTGCTCTTTTCCCGTGCCTGTTCGTTGCCTGGTATGTTATGCCCTTTGCAACAACCAGATACACTGCAGTACACTTGGAATTCGTGTATTATTTTCAAATTTCTTTGTGTTTGTGTAGGTTAAAGTTAGGAGCTCTAACATATATCAACAATTAATACACTTTACAAACTCAGCGTTTTTCTGTTTTCAGATTTGGAAAGGTTACTTATGCAAAGACCTGTGGCACGTTCAGATTTTTTGAATGTAAACTTACTGATCTTGATGAGTGGATCCAGTATGACTCTCAAAAACTTTTATGACCCCATCCAGACTTTTACTTACAGGGGGTAATGCCGTCTCCTTAACACAGTGACCAACTGCAGCATTGATTTCCCTTTTCCTCTTGGTGTCTTCTGAAGTAGAACTGTACAAAAGGATGCTGAAGAGAGAATAGGAGGATGAGATTATGTAAGGAGGAGTGATATTGAAGACCAGGCTTGAAGCAGCAGCAGGCACAGTGTAATGGAAGGCAAGCGGTGGAAGCGTAAATAAAACCTCAAGCTTTTACTAAATTTGGAAGTAAGTTTAGGTTACTTACTTTCGGGATTTGAAACTAAAAAAGACACCGGAAAATTATAAAACAGCAGGACACCAAGGAAGAGAATCCAGTTATTGAGTCTGAAAGGATGAAGAGTTTATAAGTTTATCCTGGGTAACGAATTTTAAGAAATGGAGAATGAAAAATTCATTATCAATGGAAAGAGAAGCTAGTTTGAAGAGGCAAGTAATTTACAACAGAACTGAAATAGGAAAAGAATAGAATCAGAAGTTAGACCTTGCAAATTAGAATGTGATGCAATTGTCATTTCTGTCACCAAAAATTACAGCTTGTAAAGTTAACTTTTGTCTTTTATCTTTTATTTTCTTTTCCATTTTCTTTTTTTAACCTCTTGGTAGACTTTGAAAGAATTGGAAACCTCCCTAATGCTATTTTTCTGAGTAGAAAAATGTATCTGCCTATAAGGGTTGCACATGAGAATTTCAAGATTAACATTTTTCTTTTCACCCTAAGCTCTGTTAAGTTTCCCTGTATTCTTCCCATGTGCTCTCTTAGTCACATTCAAACAGAATGACCCAGAATTTTGCTTTTTGTCAGAAAAAGACTTTAAGAACGTAGCTCTGGGGTTCTATTTAGAGGATTGGCACCAGCTCTTAATGAAAATTATTAATCATTTTTCTCTGCTTTTAATCACAGATAAACTAACAATGAGATTTTTTTTTTTAATATACTAACCTATGTAAATGTTCAGTGACTTTTAGATAACACATGAGTATGTTTAGGCAGAGTAGGAAGAACATGTGAATACAAAAATGAGTCATCTTTTTCCTTCACTTTTTAGATGACAGTATGCAGCACAGGTTAAAATATGTTAAGGGAGACCAGTGATTTTTCTTTTTGAAAAGTTCTATTCACAAGTGCAAGAGACCTAAATAAATGGCAGCCTTTTTCATTACTAGGTTCACAAAATCCAGGCAATTAAAGAATTGCTTTTGTGAATCTTTAATTACTGCATGTAAATCAAATCTAGGCTGGCTCTGCTCTCCTCTGCTCCTACTGTCATTTTCTTAGCTGTTTATCAAATGAAAATCTAAGTGCTCTGATCAGTGCACCATTGAGACTGTTGCAAAGACCAGAATGTTACCCTGTCGAAAGACCCCATAAATAGCTTAATACTCAAGTGGGGAATCAAGTATCTTGAACAGGATGGTCACATGCTGCCTAGATGATAAGGGTCCTTGCAATACTTTCTTCAGCTGTATTGGGTGAGATGCTCTGAATGGCTGTTCTGCTGAATCTTTATATTCAGCTGGCCTGTGGTTGTATCTCACTACTGCAGCAGAGGAATGATTCATTGCTACTTATTATCTTAGATTAGGTACAAAACATTTCCTAACTATCGTAGGTATGTTCAAAAGACTCTCCTATGTGACTGTTCCTCAGGCTTTCTACTATGATACTAGGCAAGTATCTTTTCTCTATACAGTTTGGTCAATTCTACAGCAGGAATTACCTGAAGAAGTCTCTGGGATGGTCAGATTCTTCAGCCAAGTAGCTAACACACACGTTTAAGTATAGAAATAGTGCCTGTCAGGTGGTCGAGCCATAGCATGAGTTGCCTGGGAAAACCTCGAGGACTGTCCCAAATTCCCACCTTGACAGCTCCTGTAACAATTAAGTTGATTCTTTGTGGTGAGGCTACTTAGGAGTTCAGGCAGTTACTTAGTCTCACGTTGATCCCCTGTTCCCAATCAGTCCGTTCACTCATCTATGCAGAAACTAGCTGGGGCGTTCCTGGACCACCACAACTTATAACAATGGGAACTTGAATTTCATCTCTATATCCCACTTATAACTTAAATTCCACAGCTCTTGCCACAGGACTGTTTTTATTTCTTGCTGAGCCAGAAAGGAAAGACTATTTGCTGAAGGTGTCCATGAAATAGTTTGCAGCTGCAAACAGAGGTCTGCACTGTCAGCTGCAAGCAGAAGTCCCATTTTCCCTCCCACACTGTATTTCAAGTTTCTGGAAATACTATTTTACCAGCTGTTTGGCAAGAAGATGTGACTTCACAGTTCCAGTGTGTAGAATCTTGCAGATTGACTCGTCTTGCTTAACATAGATAGAAGAAGGTCCCTATTCTCCTCACTCTGCTGCTAGTTAAATGAAGTTTCAGAGGTGAGGACAGTTCAGGGACTGCAGATTAGTCCATGCATAATGGATGAAACTGTTAAGTGGATATTTCAGATGAAGTGGTTAGCACTGAAATAGCTGTCATTTAAATCATCATTCTTAGGTTTCCTCACTAATGGTTGAGTGTATGCATCTCTGAGATTTTATATAAGCTGTCTGTCCAGAGTTTAAAGGTTCAAACTTCAGAATATTCCCCAGCTGTAAAAGCAAGAAACTTGTTAACAGTACTCTCTTATTTTTCAAAATTTGAGGGGATGCAACAAAGAATAGAGAGCAAACCACCTGTGTGATCCAAACCATGACCTGTGCCTAGGTAAGGCAACCAGAGTGTAAACCAAAGAGACTGGAAAACCAGAAAGTTAGGGATAATATATGCAGTAAAATACCTACTGTTGATTTAAGTATTTTACTCAGTGTAAGATTTGCGTTCAGTTTTTTCTGAACTACTGAGCTTGGTGGTTCAATGCCTTAATATGATTTAATTCTGCTGTGTACATGGGGGTAGTTAACAGTGCAACTTGTGACAACTGTTGAGATGTTGTGCAGCTTCTCTCTAGCTCGCTATGCACTAGCGGTTTGGACCAGAATCCCCAATCTTGCACGTAGAAGCTGACTGTCATAAAACGCACTGTTAGAAATTAGTCTGTTGCTTAATACAGTAGTTGCTTCTACAGTTCAGAATCATTTGAGCTTAGGCAGCAATCTTTTAGTAGGAATAGTAACTGAATGGAGTGCCCTTTCCCAGAGCCGATCCTTCTATGTCAGGAATGAGACATAGTAACAAGGTAATATATTTCTACAGCTGCTGTTTTAAAGATAATTAAAATACATCAGTCTCAAATGGTATTCTTTGCTATTCAACACCTGCTTTAGAAAAATATGAAGTGAGAAAGTCACAAGCTCTATTAAAGATTCTAGTTCCACTGTCCTCTCAGTTTCTCTAATGTTACTGTGGAGCTTTTACTCCATTTGCTGCGGACATTGGCTTAAAAAATTCGTAGTCTACGGCACATCTGTAGGAACTACAGACTGCAGGAATAGCAAATATAGTTTCAAAGATTAAAGGTTGTAGTCTCAGAGTAAGCTTTGCTTTGCGTTCAGTGAATATGCTAACATCTACAATTTTCAGTTTTGTAGATAGGATATAATAAGTCAAAACTCTTGCTTCTGCCTGAGAATATGTCCTTTCTCTACAGCTCATGTTAAGCCCTATATGGTTGATATCATATTTTACAGGTCAGACATGGAAAATATTTTGATTCAAATCTCTCAAATATCTTAAAGCTTTAAAAGTTATCCAGAACTGAAGCGTTCTCTTTCTGTCATATGTTTTTTGCCAGAGAAGTACTTATACGCTCTGATGGAGGTACCTTCTCAGATGAAAATGGTCTCTTGATTCACTCGCAGCACTTGGATATTGAAAGGTGTTTTTCTCATTTGCCTTATGCTTAGTTAGCCAGAGTGTATGTAGACTACGTAAATGTTGGTACTGGATCTTCTGGGAATGGCCCATAACAACTTTGAATTTATTCAGTATGCCTTGATTAAAATGTTCTCTTCATATAGATTCAAAACAATTTTAAGCGTCCTAACATTGTGTTGTACCATAAGATACTGATATAGGTGTATCAGTGTATATGTATGCGTGTAGTGTATATACTTCTTAAAGCTCGTATTGTGCTATTTTCTTTAGGGTCCAATAAAAACCACAGAATGAGACACACTTGATACTTCCTCATCTATTATAAATTATAGAGCTTTCAATCATATGCCTCAGTACTATATATATTTACAAAACAGATATTTCATGCAATCATTTTGCAGAGCAGAACTGCTCTGACACTTTCCATTCAGTTACTTCAGATATATAAAGAAGAAAATTTGGTGGTTACTATTAACAGTTTTTACCTAACAACATTTATCTGACATGGTACCTGAGAATATGGATGGATATTAAATCTGGTACCTAATGTCTAGTCAATTTACAATGACAATTTCGGTGGTAACAATGATGCAGCGTGTCCTGTTTTGCAGCATACATAGCCCATCACTGCTTAGGTCTTGTCCACATGCAGAAGTTGAAGTGATTTGAACTTATCCTGCTAAATTAATGTAGCGCTTCTATAATATTGACTTAGTTATCTTTTTATGTAGATGCAGGAGACAAGTATATGACCACAGTAACTTTGTCCCTGTTTATTGGTACCAGCATATGTAGAATTATTACATAAAATACCTATCCAGAAGAGAAAAAATAGTACAAAAGAGGTATGTAGATCAAAGTTTCTTTTGAAAAATGAGATTTAGGACGTAGACTTATTCAGGCAAGTTTCAATTCTAATCATTTATTACCCAAGTCATTTTTGTGATCTCTGAAAGCAGATAATAATATGGCAAGCATGTTTTGTAAAATTGCTTCTACAGTGAATGTTTAGACACTCCTGAGTGTTTCCCGCTGCAAGCTTACAGTGAATTAAGTTTACACTGGTGGGTTCAAAGAGCTGATCAAATTAAACTTTTACAAGTAGAGCTATAATCGTAATTGTTTGCCAGCACAGATGATTTTGAGGATTTTTCTCACTATTCTGAATATTCCTAAAACCTACTAATGTATCTTTAAGGTCAATGTAAAAGAAAAACTTCAATGTTTCAGTGGCATTATCTTTAACTGAAGTACCTTCCTGTGACCTTACATGGCTATATTCTTATCAAGCTACTATGAATGATAAGTCATTCTATTAAGCAATGAGCAGTGTAGAAATGGTATTTTAAAATTATAGTTTACCTTAAATTTCATTTTATAAAAGATTTTTTACTTCGTGTTGACACTGGTAAACATCATTTGTATAACATGCACAGTGAAAAGTGCATAGAGAAAAATACACAACTCGTTGGGATAGGGAAGAAAAGCAGCATTTAATAAACTGATCACTTATCTTCAGTGCTAGCTCTCTATAGCTTTTATTTTTAGTTTTTGAAGTAATGCCAAAGAATTAGAAGTATTTTTATAATGCTTAAAATATGTTTCTAGTGAAAATGCAGATACCAAGTAAACTATATGCATAAAATGTACTCAGAGAAAAGTAATTAAAATCCTTGCAACAGTATCACAGAGGAAGCCCATTCCTCATGATGATCTATTATACCGGTTTGTTGAAATTTTATTTTTTGTAGATTTAATGCAGTTTTGTCTGCTGCCTAGGCCTATTATTATGCTTATTGCTCATGCTTTTGGATAAGGCTGGTCTCCTTTTATTAGGAACACGGTGTAGTTTGGTTCTTTATAGATTAAAGCAGATCATTAAATATAAATCTCTCAGATGTATTCAGTCTCATCATAGGCTATATTTGAGCATAATTTTCAGGAAGATAAACTGTGACAGTGATTTACCCTGTATTTTGATCGTATAAATCTCACTGTGCCCTTCCACGTGTGTTTAGAGAATAAAGATTTTCTTTATTAATGCTTTTGGTAGCCATCAACAAAGCATAAAGGTACCGTTCTATGGTTTAACGCTGCGTTCTTTAGAGTCTTACAGTAGGATTATGCATGCTGTTTGATTCAGACTAATTAACAACACTACGCAATCAGTGTGTATACCTTTTAAATTATAGAAATCATGATTGAGTTCTATGTACATTTTATGTTTGAAAGACTGGGAAAAGTTTTGTGATTGAAATCTGATCTCTAGGCATGACAATAATGCAAAACACCATGTTTGCCTCGAAACAGGATCCGGCCATTAAGAAAATGGACAAAAGGGCAGTGAGGCAATATAGTATCACAACGGACAGTAAGGAAGGAAACTTTCAAAGGCATTTTAAAACTTCTTCTGTGGAAAAAAAAAAAAAAATCTATGACAACTTAATGTAGAGTTTGCATATTCTACAAATAATTTGTCTCACTGTGAGTGAGAAAAAAACACTAATTGAAAAAGACTATAAGAAATTTAATTCTATGATTTTTTCATTAATTGCAAATGAATTAAATCAGATGTCTTCATAAATTTCTTACATAATGATGTTTCTGTGTAAATAGCTTTCTGTGTAATTTAAGCACGTCTATTTTGTGAATGTGAGATCAAACTAGCTATTGAATAAAATGTTCTGTAGCATATTTTTTTATAGCTTTTTAATAATCATAACAGAGTTTCTGTAAAAAGTTTGGATAATGATGATTCTATTAAGTATACTGATAAAAAGAGAAAAGCATCTGATGTGGGGTTTAGTTGCAATTTTTCGTGTTACAATATGGAGTTCATAATTTGCTTTCTCATACATAATGATAGCACCATGTTCACAGCTAAAATTGTCAATTTCCAGTCCTAACTTAATCTATTTGTTTTATCTTCAAAATACACAAAATGGAGAACAGGCTATCCTATTAGAAAATCAGTGACATTTTGAATCTCTTCTGTAAAATATTGCTAATTTCCTAGAATCATTTAGGTTGGAAGGGACTTCTGAAGATTATCTTGTCCAACGCTGTGCTCAGAGCAGGTGAAGTTAGATGAGGCTGCTCAGGAACTTGTCTGGTCAGATTTTTAATATCTCCCAGGAGGCAGGTTCTGCAGCATCTCTGGGTGATGTTTTCGAATATTTTATCACCCTCATGATAAAAATACTTTTCCTTCTATCTGATCAGAATTGTTTAGACCTTCTTCTGACTTTCATCCCTTGCTATGTTGTCCTCTTAGAGACCTTCAAGAAAGAGTCTCTCCTCCAGTATATCAGTGTCTGTCTCATATGGGGGAATCCAAAACTGAGTTCGGTACTCCATTTGTGGTCTTACAATGGAATAGAGGGAAATAGTCACCTTGCATTCGTCTTGCTAATACGGCCCAGTATGCACTTGGCCTCTTTCGCTTGGACAAATCATTATAGGCATATGGAATGAGAGACATAAGCCTCAGCCTGGCAAAGGCTACAGTGGGCAGAATATTGGCTTTAGCAGTAGCTGTCAGGTGCTCTTCCCAATGCTCTTGCTGGGAGCTTAGTCGGATGAAGTGCGGCTCACTCTGCTCCATCTTAGCCAGCTATATCAGATGAAGGAGGTATGGAACAGTGGGAGATTTCTAGATGGAATATGTTCAGACCCAGGACGGTGATTTCTTTGCTCAGCGCACACACGGGTGGGGTTACAGACCAAACCCAAAGGAGGGGGCTGTGAGTGCCAAACAAACTTGTATTAGTGAGGCAGAGGAAGCTCTGGACAACATGCTCCTTTCCCATTCCCTGTTTATCTAGCTAAAACCCACTCAGTTATCTCTGCTGTAGTTTCCCATGTGTAGAATAAGGGTTGAGAGGAGAAGGTATGAGGTAGAAAATGCTGTCATAGGTTTACTGTGAGGACAAATTTGCAGCTGTTTCAAGGCTTGTAAGATAACACAACCCTGAACCTATCTCTATTTGATAAGAAAGAACTGAGAAAATGGTAAAGACAGAAATATTTCACTGGAAATTTTCATTTGCTTTCTAAATGGCAGCTGTCTGAAGCTGCTCAAAAACGCAATTTTGGATATAAGTATTATAACATGGAACTGTGGAGTCCAGAAAAACAAGTGTTATCATTTAGCATCTATCAAGTCCTACCCTGCATCCAGTGTTTCCAAAGTATGCCTATCTTCTCTGCCAAGAAATTTTAGCTGAGCAGAATTTTAAGGAAAGCGGCAATTTTCTAGGACTTGTGGACTGTATGTCTGTGTGCACACGTGTGCGTAGACCAGCTGCACAGATTTTGCACAGACATTTCTGTCTGGGAAATGTGGCAACCCTGCACATGATTCTGCAGTTTATCACTTGATAGCAGAAGTGCCACCTGTGGGTACCTGTCTAAGTTGACAAAGATACTGTGTCATATGAAACTTGACAACTGAGGGTAATTTGCTTGTCTGGTGTTGCAGATCCTTTATCTACAGAAGTATTTGCTAATTAAGTGCCTCTTCCTCCTCACCATATGGCAATTTTCTGAATTTATAAGTGCAGAACAGATTTGTCCGAAACATGCATTTTTGCCTTGTACCTCAATGGTTTTAGTTTATTCTCACTTACACTTTAAGCATAACTTTAGTTAAATGTCAGATATTAAAAACATCCCAAGAGATCAGCCATTCTGTTACACAGAACAAAAGCCACATTTTTTCATGAAGACATTACTGGCAAAGATTTTTTTTTTTTTTTTAACCTACTGTGCGATTTAACCTGTAATACTTTCTTAAAAATGTTCTATCCCTATGAATTACAGATCTATCTGTATCTGAAGTTCGATGGCATAATTTTTAAATGCAGTATTGATTGACTTGGTATTTGCATTGTACTTTCAGGTTCGTATTTTTACCTATCTGATCGGAAGAGAAGCTGCTTTTGCTGATAACCTGAAGTGGATGGCCTGTGCTAACAAAGGTTAGTTAACCTTCAACCTGTGAAAGCCTTGTTTTCAAACCCCTATTACCTACCCTTCCTGCATATCTCACCCTCCTACAGATACGGTGTCACTGACAACTAATCAGAGAGGATGGGTTGTTTTTATCCAGGAAAGGAAAAGTCTTATTTTGTAGCATACAATTTAAAAAACAAAAAGACAATTTGAAATGTCTTTTTTTCTTAAAATACGTATGAAGCTTTGAAACTACGTCATCTTAAATTTTTGTTCAGAGAAAAGCATTTGTTCTATTATAGCTGTTATTACTCAGTTAGAGTTAGTTTGATTCCTAAGAACATCGGGTGCAAGTCCTGTTGAGTTAGGCACGGTATCTAAACCACCAGACATCGTCTCCCTTGAGGAACTGACAGTGTAATTGAAAAAACAGTTTTAGATTCTTCAAGGGAGGAGCATTAAAACATGTAAGATGCTGAGATGCTACAGTAAAAATATTGACTAATATAAGCCAAAATGATTCAGGAAAAATAAAACAAAAACGAAACCCCAATTAATCTTCAGGTTTTCCTTTTTCTTTCCTCGTGGAACAAAAAGTTCTTTTTTTCCTTTGTGCCAAGTTACATTATGATGAATTGCATCAGGTGCTATCCATTTAGTCATTATTTCTTTAACTACTGTTATGTCCAGCTGATGGAAATTACTCAGTCTGAAGTCTTGTCTTAATCAGCTAATATTACACCATAATTTAGTTTAAATAATAGTATAAGAATCCTTTGAAGCATCTTTTTGAAGACAATTTAATCAACAAAATCTTTTAGCTTTTTAGCCCAGCTCTACAGATTCATAAAGATCTAAGTACAGCGACTCAGAAATTAGGACCAGACAATAGAGACTGCCTTAGCAGATCATCTGGTCCACGTCTTCCTTATTCCCAGAGGGAGAAAAGTGGTCACCTTTGTCATTCTTCAGGACTACTTTGTTCTTTTCAGAGCCATGTTGCTTTGAGTCAGAACCTTACTCGTATGAATCAACTAAACAGTTTAATGACTGTTTCTTCTATAATTTTTTTTCTCTCAATTTAATAGTTACAATACCTGCTCTCTGATAGCTTAAAATACAAAAATCTTCTCCCTCTAATCAGTAATTAAATACTTTTTGAGAGCTTTGAAAATCACAATTGGAAACAGCGTAAGTCATTATGTCAGCCAGTTTGAATTTAGATCTTTTTTTTCCTACAGTTTTCAGCTACAGCTCATCCGTTTTCTTTTAGTGAAATGAAGGATTACAGCACAACAGATGAGGAGTGTAGTAAAGCTGGTCTAAAGATTGGCGGAATGGCTGGACTGCAGTTTACTACTTGCATGGGTGGGCCAAAGTATGTTGTTGTCACTGAAGGTCAATGACCCTAAAATCAATTTTCCTTGCAGTGATTTTCCACTTGGAAGCACAACATAGATGAAGGCTGTTTGCAGGGTTTCCAGCTGACTGGACTGTGGACAGCAGTCCTTTCCTTCAAAATGGGTCACAGGGGAAATTCATACCACCTTGCAAAACGTCTTTAGCTTCTAGATTGTGATGGTGAAACCTTGAGAAACCCCAAGCATGTTTTTCTGTTACATTTTTTAGGTATTAGTGGGGCATATCTAGAGGGAGTTGGCTTAATGAAGCAAAACCCCAAACCATTTTAAATACATTACAACACTCAAGAACCCCAAATCCCTCTAGAGCGGTTTGTGAAATTTGCGGTGATTTACTCTTCTGTATCATAAGCAAGCTCACATAAAGGAGAAGAATAAAGATTTACTAAGGTCCTGAAGTGAACAAAGGTAGAAGTTTCTAGTGCTTAGCATGCACCTGCCGGATTTTAAAGTAAGCAGGCGCTACCTTTCCCTCAGCACTCACTTCCAGCAGGAAGCTGTGAAGAGAAAGATTGGGAGTTAAGGCGTTATTAACAAAACAACCAGGATGAACCACCTTTTTTCAGTAAAATTCTTTATTGTGTTAGTAATATGTTTTGCTTATTATTATTTTGAAAAAAATTTTATTATGGATCATCACTGTGGTTGGTGTATTGCAAAATGGACAAAGGAGCGGCTTCATCGGTACGAAGGAGCAGAGGCTGAGAAAGCCCGGAAGAGAAAAATGCTTTGCATATCGGCGGTCTGAGAGCCGCTCTCCTCTCTAACTGCCAGCAGAGGACAGATCAGCCCTCAGGCAAATTGTGCCCCAGCTGTAGCAGTTTATAGACTATTGTATTAGCAGAGGAGAGTTGCATACAGGAAGCCCCAGTCACATCCATTCCCATTATTAGCATGACCCCGGCACCTCCTGCACTGCGGGCTCTTGAGGGGGGTGGCAGGCGGCCAGTTACAGATACTGTTCACCTGCTTGAGAGGCCTCTTAGGTGGGGGGGTATTCTCCATGGGAGTTTTACAGCTGCAGTGAAACAATGAATCCCCTCCTTAGTCACTACCCAAAGAGGATTTTTAAATTCTGTTATTTTTATTAGTTGCAGGAACATCGCATCTATTTTGCACAGCGTCCGGGAAAAAAAGAAGAGTACTGCACTCCATGTAAAAATCCATTCGAGGCATTTTGAAAAGTTAGGAGTCTAATGGTGGATATTTTCGAGAAAAACAAGCCATCCAAAAAGATTGCAGGGACTGTGTAATATGGAAAGGCAGCCCACTTGCAGACCATAAGTGTCTGTCTTTAACCACATTATTATACACATTTCACGCTTGTCACTAGTAAATCTTACCCATTTCCTTCATGAATTTTTTTCCTGCTGGGGAGGAAAAAAAAAAAGGTAGTGCTGACTGTAAGGGGCTCTACGGTGGCATAATTCACACACCAGGGAGCTGAGAAGCAGGTGTTAGAATGCTAAAATTTAAGCACGGGTTTGCTGCTATTGCTTACATGGCCTCAGCAGCTGTGCTCAAGAACTTCAGAGCATGTCTTCATCTGGTGATTAAACCTTGGTATAGGAAGAGTAAGGTTTTTAAATCCATGGGGTACCTCTGATCTCTAGATAAGAGAGTTAAATTTAGCAGTGTAGGAAGCTAATTCTTGTGAGGTTTGGCGTTTGTTACACATAGCTACAAACGCATGAATCATCAAAAAGTCTAAATGTACAGTGAAAATGAACTTTTTGTAGAAACAAAGTAAATAGATGAACCATAAATTCACAGAAGATAGGTAAGTTTTCATTTTACATGGGTTATGAAAACTGTAAAATCATTGTAGACTTTTCTATTGTGAGCTTTAAAAAAAAATATTTATAAGGAGATTAAACAGACAAAATCTTGAATGCAAGAAAGAAACTCTTCCCAAAAATTACAAATGAAACCCACCCTGAGGTCACATTATAAAATACTTAGAGAGAGTCCATATTGTTGTGTCTTACAACACTATCTTCATCTGTCTTGTCTTTTACTTATCTTTAGCAGCAATTTTTACATTTCACTAAACTCAGTTATTTGAAGCAACCTGCTTAACAGAAATAAAATCTCTAACGCTCTCTTTCTTTCAAGTTTTCATCCATTGCAGCCTGATATATGATAAATCTGTGCAGCACAGATATGATTAAAAAAAAAACAGGATTTTTTCACACCACATTTTTTTTTCTTCCACTTGCTAACCTTGACTTCTTTAGCCGTCATACTCACTGGGCAGGGAGCCCTGCACGGCTAGCCTGCGACTACACGCGTGCCCGTATACACGTGCTGAATTCCCATCTGGCTGTTTCCAAACAGGATGCTCAGGGTAGACACAAATTTTCACTTGTCTTTGAGACCTTTATTTCTTTGCTAAGTTTACATGAAATTGGTTCAGACTTATTCATTATCTCTTTTAGTCTTAGGAAATTAGGCTAAAAACTGTTTTGTCTATTGTGCAGTTTAGAGCTGCGAGTAGGACAACAAGAAATACATGTTTGGTTTGTAGCAGGCTGCCTGGAGAGTTCTGTGTCAGTTGTGATGTCACAGAACGCATTCTCAGCAATACTACAAAGACAAATACCTGAAGTAATACACATCCGTATGAAAAATAGTTACAAATAAGTGCTCAAGTAGGTGTCTGTTCATGTTCGCTGTACCTGGTCCCAATGGATCCCTTCTAAATGAAGGAAAAGAAGAGAAGACAAAATTTCAGCATTCTCAGTGTCTTATAACACATGTAAACCTGTATAGCACAACACTGAAGTGTTTCAAATCGGGTTTTCTGTTTCTGTCTTTTTTTCCTTTTTTTTTTTTTTTTTTCAGTAATCTAGCTAAAGTTTTTCATTTGAAAAACTGACTTAAAAACATTTCAGGTGGCAATCAGAATGCATGCTTATTTTACAGCAAGGTATTCTTTACCTCAAAGGTAATTTATAGGCTGTGATTAAAGAATTTTCCAGGCATAGGTATCCAGGACCTTCTTAAATGAGTCTTTAAATGTCTTTAAGGTTTTGATTTTAATGAAGTAGGACATTAAAAAGCGTTAACTAATTGTGAATTCAACCTGTATGGGTAAGAAAATACCGCTTGATTAAAGAAGACCTTTCTATCACCTTAGATACAATACAAATTTTTTCAAGTAGTTAATCTCCTCTGAATTTTCAGGTGTTGTTTTATATGCTCATATATGCATTGAGTGTTTAAGTGCAGGTGTTGTGCTGTTGTTCACTGCACGCTACTCAGTGCAAGCAGATCTCTCTCCAACTGTACTTTTTCACACTGTTGTAAGAGAAATGCAAGTACTGGCATAACATGCACTGAAAAGTACATGAGCTGAACACAGCAAATAGGATTGGAATGGTGATGTAAGGTTGCATAGAAAACACTGAAACAAAACAGTGACTAAGTCTGCTCTTTGAGGATATCTAAAAACTTGTCCGTAGGGACAACTGAAAGTGTGTGTTTGGTGAAAGGAGAGATGAATGTACGTGGAGGTCCCTTGCTTTGAGTTTCCTATAGAGAAATGAGCAGAGTTTGTGTGCTCTTTCCTTTTAGTGTCACAGTCCTCACTTATAGCCGTTATGCACTAGTCTAAAACGGAGGAAGAGAGGCAAAAGGCTGATTAGTCTATTAGTGCTTCTGTTTAATTTTTCTAAATTTCTGAGTGGCCTGTGCTTCTGAGTAGGTAACTTGAAATGTGAACGGTGCTGAATATAGCTTCTGAATATTGGTTCTCTTTTAAGCTTTCCGAAATGAGACATAACAAAATTCGGGCACTCTGAAGTGCTTTAGGAAAATGTAGGTCATCACCTGTAAAATGAGTGATCCACACAGTTCTGAAGTATTTTGAATCCTTGATTAAAAGCATTATAAACCACTGTGTGTATACGTATGTGCATGTATATGTATCATTTATGAGGTTCTCTGTGTCAATAGCTCATATTGGCAAATAATCATATTTTGACTAGGCATTGACGTTTACACCAAATTAAAAGGACCAGACAATGAAGTGTCCCTTATTACTCACAGGATGGAGAAACCCATACTTTGACTTGGGAGACACAGCAGTCCCAAAAATGGAGCAGGGAGTATTTCTGAAAGACTAACGTACACATTGTTTTTTCCCATGAGTGTTCTAAGTGAATAATTCCTGAAAGTACACTGTAATTTTCTTTTTTTTCCCCACCATATACATAGAATTCCACTTTCGCAAGTACAGATTTACTAATTAAACTTGTGTCAATCTTTTTACTCTATGGCTGAAAAAGCTTTCAGAAACTTAGCCAAATCTAGCCCTGTTTTGAAGCAAGAGTTACACCTTGATAGGATATGTAGTAGTCAGTAGTCATTCTTATGCAACACTGGACTTAATAGGGGGAAAAAATTCACATAAATAACATTTCTTAAGCAGAATATTGAATATTTGAACAGCATTAATACTACACTAGGAATATTTGAGATCATAGTATAATAAAATTAGTTCTGAAAAAAAAAAACAACACCACCTTTGCTTTTTCTTATTAAGTTGAAAATTATCATTAAGCTACTAATACGACTCATTTCATTTTATAGATCTGTGCTATAAAGTCTGTTCTTACACTGTCTTAATTCATACGTAGGTGAAATGTATGTATGTAGAAACATCAATTTTGTACTGCGGGAATTTTTAGCAGGTGTATTGAATCAGAAAGTTCTAACATTCAGACTACAGAGCACCCTTGCAATCTTACCAAAATTGCCTGCCTATAATAAACACAGCTCAAAAGTTCTTTGCAGCTGCCATGTTTTCTGCTGAAGCTTAATACTCCGACTCCACAGAAGTTTTGATCTTGTCAAAAGACTAAAATTGTAGCAAGGCCTCTTTGATGAAAATTCCATATTGGTCTTTTCTCATTAAAGAAAGGGAAAATATATGAAGGGGAAGTGATGCATTTAAATGAGGCCCGATGAAACTATAGCCATGAAATTTGTCAGTCCTTCATCACCCTTGCATGATGTGGGCTCCAGATGCCCAGTTTGTGATGTATAAAGACGCTTGACATCTGAGCACTGAAAAGGAAGTGGTGACAGCTCAAATAGCTGTGGCCTCTGCTGTTCTCAATGCTGTCAGGTTGTAGGAGATGTTTTAAAGGATTAACAAAGCTGTGATCACTAAGCCAAGCAATTCTAGTTGTAGTCTACGTTTTCTATGACCTGCCGTTTGAAAATAACATATTGCTATTATCTGATGTTTGGTCACATTCTGTAAGGACAAGCATTTTAGAGCATATATGCAACTACTCGTTTGTTACTGTAGTTCTAATCTCTAATGTTTCTTGAAACTGGACAAACTGGATGAGACATTGTTGGACAAAATTAGTACCAGTTCTAACTTTTAAAGCATGCAGCATTTAAAAAACCCAACACCCAACTACTTAACATTAAACAACAAAAGTTTTCTGGAAACAGAGAGTTGAGGACAGGGAGTGCAGTGGTTCATAGCAATATTGGGAACCCAGTCCTTCAAGATTAGCCACAAGTTTCTCACACTTCTCTTTTCACCAATTACTACTTTGAGGCTGCTTCTTATGAAACATTCCTTTTTTGCATTTCTTCTTTGGAAATAAACAAGCAGAAAACATGACAGACATAAACCGCATCATGCTGCTTGTTGCAATCTTCCTTAATTTGTTCTGTCTGGTTTATAACTTGAAATTGTGTGTTTTCACAGGGTTTTTTACTCAGATCTCTACCTTAGCTGATGTTCAAGAGAACGTTATGGAATACCTCCATGTTCTTAGCCGACCAAAGGTTATTGACCAGGAGCACGATGTAGTATGGACTGAAGCATATATTGACAGCACTGTAAGTCTGCACGGTAAAGCATTTAATATAGACTTACTGCATATAATGAGGAATTAGGAGCAAAAGTGCTGTGGTAGAAACATGAGTTGTGCATCTGATTTCTGTTGCTGGAATGTGCCAATTCAGTGTAAGAATCAGGACTTGATATCTTTGTTACAAGTAAATAATTCAAGATTGCTGAACTTTAGCAGATATTTATATGTTGTAAATTACATAGAAAATAATTAAGCAAACATGAATAACGGATAATTTTAAAATTTATGACCCCCAAATGTACATTTGTTTTATTAATCAAAAAATGAGCATTGAACAGAAATTGATTAGATTGAGTAGCCATTTTTTCTATGTATTTTAAAACCAGGACAAGGAGAAACAAAAAGTTGCTTGGAAATGCTGCTTTGGAGGGAATTTACTTATCTCTGTTTCCTTTTTTAGAAGAACATATTAATCCAGTCTCCCCCCCATTCTCTTTCTTTTGTTGAAACATAAGGATGAGACGAACAGAAACTACCTGTTACCGCTGTCCCTTCAGGGCATCCCATGAAATGGGGAGATGGCTAGGAAAATCTCGTTATTATTCACTTCTGGCTTTTATATGCTTGAAGTAATCAGTGGGTTGAAGGGAGTTTGTGCATTTGCTAAAGAGAGTAGCAGGAGGAGATGCGTGTAAGTGGTGTTTTACTGCAACTCGTCTCCTGGTCCTTTGCCTCTGAATCTTGCATGTTAAGTGTTGCAGACAAAATCTTCCTCTTTTCTCAACACCAAGTCCTCCCCTTAACCTACCAATAAAAGTACAAAATGCTGTTTCAGAATTAATTTTATACTTTACTATATCTTTCATCTGTTAATCTGTATTTCTTTGATCATTGCAGGGAATAAAATATTCAGGAAAGTTAGTCTAACTCTCAGGGATTCTCTCGTAGGTTATGGAGAGACTAAGGAAAAGGAACAACTTAATGTTGTGTGAAATATTAAGTGAATACAGCAGGGGTGAGTAAATGCAAGTGAACTCAGGAACACTAGAGGGAGCGTAGAGAAGGAATCTTGAGAAAACAGGAAAATAAAAAACAATGGAGCTGCTACATTCTTGAATAAAGGAACTGTTTAAATCCAAACAAAAGCTGTTCTACTGCAATCAAAATAAAATACTTCCAGGTTCTGCTCTTTCTCTTCTTTTCTCACTCTCTTGACTAAGGCTAATTAATGTCATTATACATGCACACATATATATATGTGTATATATACATGTGTATATACAAACGCACTCATATACATACTCATATGTACACATGTATTTTTGAGTGTCTGAAAACTCCACTCAGGACTCTAATGGGTTGGGTGGTATTAGAAAAGATTTAAAAATAGAATACCGTTGTCTGCTTAGTTACAAACTACCTTTCTTCTCCCTCCTCCATCCTCCTCCCCTCAAAAAAGCCTCATAGACAAAAGAAGAGGATAAATTAGGGTAGTCACATACAAAACTCTGGAAATAGCAATGAAGGGAACCGTGTAACAAACCAGATGTGCTTCTGCCTTAGCTAAAGCTGCTTGAGTGCTATTTTCAGAGGCGAATTCACTGCCCATCACAGTGTCTTGGCATTGGAAGTGCCATCTAAATAATCCTCTCAATCCCATAACTTGTTGATTTTCACAGACAGTTTGTGTCCCTGCTCTTCCGTGGCTGCTGCTCGGACCTTGCCAGCTTAGAAATAGTAGTGTATTTCCAGACAGCTTAAATGTTCTTATCATCCAGCTGTGTCTCAGCGGCCACGGATGGATTCTCAGGGCTATACATACACGGTTGTAATCAGTGTGCTGTGCCCTAACAGCGTGGAGTGTACTTCCCCATCCCCTTCTCACCAAGTATCAGAGCTAATTGGCCAGCTGTGCTGTTTCTGAGCGAGCGACATTAGGCTGGAACATACTAGGATCCAGACAGAAAGAAGCTGTACAGGAATAGTCTTAGGATACAGAACATTTCCCCTGATGCCCCAGACTGTTCTCATCCAGTATTTGTGCAGGACAAAGTCATCTGTTAAAGCCAGAGTTAGGTCATTTAAATGTTTGATACCATTTAGGAATATTCCCAGAAGAATTTTGCTGCTAAAATAAGGCATCTAATTCCTGCATCTGTTCACCTTTCCTGTAAGAGGATGTCTGCAAAATGTTCGTACAGCCGCCTCTTCAGCCTGCCTTTGACACTCTGAGGTGCTTCACTTACTGTTAGGAAAAGAGTACGGCATTTATAGAACTGGAAATCCCTGGCAAGATATCAAATGCAGAAAATGTAACATGGAGGAACCTGCATGTATGTCAGGTCTCTGTTGCCTTTGACACTGTCAGGATCACACCTCTGATAGTTGAAAGGATTATAAAGCAACTGATACCGGGCCTTTCTGGGTGACTCCTTGCTTCACAGGCAGCTGAACTGGCTTCCTTTTTTCTGCCCTTAGACTTTGATCTCTCCCCAGTGTTTCCTGCCTTTTTGAAGAGGTAACCAGCCAGCTCCTAGGGTCAGCTTTAGTTGCCCTCCATCAGAAAAATCTTTGTTTCTTCCTTTAAACTCAGGACTTTGTGTTGGAGACATTATCAGTGACTCAAACCCTCATTTCTTTCAAAAAAAAAAAAAAAAAAGGCCTTTTGACATAGGAGTGATGTAATCTTAAAAGAGATGTTGCTGACTCTCAGAGAAACTTAACAGATTTCTGAAATCATTTGAATTTAGGTCTGTGGAGAGCTGGGCTGATTCCTCATTCTACTTGGTTTAGTCATTCTCTTGAGAAATAGTCTTAAAAAGCTTGTCTTAGGTTAATTCTAAAGTCAGCTTCAGAGTAGTTGAAGTGCTAGACCTGTAATAGGCTCTCTTGTAGCTTAAGTGTTGCTAAAATGTTGGGATTGACGTATGTGATATATGCCAGCCAGCATCTAGTCTTCTGATCCCAAATTTCGCACCTTTCCCTAGGCTTGGTCTCTCTTCCATTTGTATTTCTCTAGTCAGCAGTTTGATAAGCACTAGAAGCGATGAAGCTTTGTTGGATCTGTGCAATTCTATGGGAAAGCGTGTTTGGGCTGTCAAGAGTGAGGGGACAGGCAGATGATTCTTGATTATGGGGTCTAATAGGAGAAGAGATTGTCTTGCTACGTGTTCGTGTCCAGCTGTATAGCCCAGAGGTGCTCTAAGGGCTAGCTTGGGTGCTTGCAGCTGGGACGTGCGTACTGTGAGCCCTAGACCTAGTGAGGTCTGGACAGCACTCCAACAGACCAGTCTCAACGTAACATTTCTGCCTCCAGAGTAGCTCCCATTTGGATCTGATATTGCTGCTTCAACATCACTGAGGCCTACGAGTATGTAATGCTTGAGAAAATAAAATACTTTAAGGGGTGCTTAAAAACAGAGTTTCTAATTGAACGCTTCCAAAGGTACTCTTTCCTGAGTAGAAAAGAATTCTGAAAGTATTTCAGGGAGGGAGGAAGGGAGGGAATAATTTAAAAGTGGCCAATGACTTCTTTTAAGCCTGTGTGCATCTAGAGCAAGTCAATACAAGTGAATATATTGGGGGGGGGGGGGGGGGGGGGGAGGAAACTTCCCTGGGCATCAGAATAGTCAAGTAATGTATAGAAGTAGTCTTTTGGGATTCTGGGTAATCATCTATAAAGCACAGAAGCCCTTAACTCATTCTTATGGTAACATCTGGAATGTGGAGAAACATTACTTTTTGCTGCAGGAAATAAAGAAAAAAAGACCAGACCGGACCCTGAGTTCCCACAAGCTGTTTAAAAGCTTGTGATTGAGAATTTGTTTATTGGGGCATATAATTTGACCTACTTGGACCTTTGTTGACTCTTCCTGGTGAAATTTGTTTCTCATAAACGTACCTGAATATATTCTTCGGATCTAATGCACGATTGAGTTCATCTCCTTCAGGCTATTAGTTTCCAGCTGTGAGCAGATACAGGCATACGTTACCATGTTGGCTCTTTTCAGTTTCCAATTGGAGGATTCCTTTGCATAAAAAGAGCAAATTATTGTTTCATTTAATGTTTTGAGATGACTGTCTGGTGCTTCGGAATTTAAGACTTCATTTAAAAAAAGCATTCTGAGTCATTACAGGTCATGATTCGTCATAATATCAATGGTGAGTGGTTTTTACTCTTTATACCTTTCTTCAGTGTTAAACTATTATACGTTGATGCTTCATTTGCGTTATCCCCACTTTCTTGTAGACATATATTAAATTATGGATTTCAGTGCAATTCTACAATTGCTGTTAAGAAAAAAAAATATAACCCTCTTTTCTTTCTCTTTTTTTTTTTTTTTTGATGCAGGGATTTTTTGGAAAGATTTTTTCTGACCAAGAGCCTGATACTGTGCTAGTAAGGCAACCTGTCCATGAACTTTATTTCCCTTTATGGGGGCAGTAAATTGAGGTAGCTCCGCTGAGCTAAATCCTAGACTAAGTGTTTCTAAAATGCTTATGGCAGATATTACAATTACATTATTACATATATGATCAAACAATTTCAATTTATTCATCTTCATCCTTAAAAAAAATAAATCAAGTACTACGTAGGCATACTTTTTACTCTGGTTCAGGTTCTTTGCAGAAATTCAGTAGGAGGTATAGGAAGCTCACGCTTCTCAGCTGTCACATCAAAATCCAAGTATATGGAAATTTAGATTCTGGGATGTAGTTCTTTGTCAAAGGATGAATTTTGAGCCAGTTTCCAAAAAGCAAGGGAAGCTGTATACCTGAAGTCCTGTGTATAATGTACAGAGATAGAACAGAAAGGCCTACAGACTGAAAGCTATTATGCTGGCATTTTTTCCATCCAGGAGTTTCTGGTGAGGTATACAAATGCTGTTTAGCGTTTCTTCCATTCGCACAGTTTTCTTTGTGTTCAGTGCACAGAAGACCTTTTATGAAGTAACAAAAATTAAATAGTACCCAGTTTCCACTAGATTCTATTCCCAGAGACATCTTCAAATACTTCTGGTGACATGAGTTAATTGTGCTATTATAATAAGTGGGTGTAATTAGCATTTTTATCACAGTGAGAGGTTCCCTGGGCCTCTATTTCAAAACTAACTTCTAGATTGTAGTACTAGTATGCATTAAAATGCATCAGAGTATTCAGAATGCTCATGTAAGTCTACAGCAAGTAAATATTGGTAATCGCTGCAGAACTGAATGACAGGAAATGTCATTAATCGGCAGTAATTATTTTTTTTTCGTGTTTTAAAAACTAGAAATCCGTGTTCCTTTTTCTCCAATCCCGCTTTGCACTTGGTTACATGCTCTAACCCTTCCTTTGTGGCCAGCATCTCTTAATCTCTAGTAATTTACAGCTCTTTATCAGAGAACGTCATCACTGCTGACTGACTCTGAGGTTCCCATGAGAATTTCCTTTTCTTGCTTTGACATTTGAGGGTTAGGGAAGGAAAATCCCATGCATGGATATCAGGCCTTCCATCAGGTAGGTTTGTTCTTAAAATAAGGTTCTTCAAGCTCTTCTTTATCTCCTACAGATCTGCAGTGGTCTTTTGAAGACTCTGATATGGGAGAAAAAGTAGAAAGTAGCCCAGGGAATGCCTTCTTATCAGCACTTCAGTCTGGATTAATTCTCCTGGAAAAATATAGCAGATCTGACCATTTAATCTTTTTTGAAGCTTCTATAAAAGCATGATTGCAGTTTGAAGTTGCAGACCATCTGGTCCAGAAATTTTGGTCTGCTGTATTTGCACTGGGGATCTTATAGGTCTGGAACAATGCTTGAAACATTAACAGTGATGATCAATGCAGCTACTTGTACGCACAATAAAAAAAGATTAGGCACATATTTATATGTAGGTGTGACATCCCTTTATGCTGATGATTAGCGGGCTGTCTGCGCAAATCTTCATTGACAGTCCAATAAAAAAAAAATCTTTGAGCCATGGCTTTTACAAGTTCTGTGGCCCAAAATTCCTAGTTGCCATAAAGAAGTATTGTCGTTTTCTCCTAAACAGTCTAATCTGTTTGTTTTACTGCTGGATCCAGAATAAATGAATTACCGTTAACAACTTTAACTGTTTCAAATTCAGCAAGATCTGTGTCAACTGTCAAAACATAATGAGTGCTCCAGATAGTAAATGAATAAACGTCTCAACTGAATAGAATTAATGCACTCTCATCTTTCAGATGCAGCTCAAAATACAATGGATGTTGTTCTTTTTTGTTAGAAAACGCACATCTGATTTACTTATGTTAGGCAGCAGTGTGCTAATCAGTGCAAGGAATGCTGTGCCACTTAAATTTGAGCTTAGAGCCCTTGCTCACAAACCAGTACAAGAGTCACGGCGCAGTGTGTCCCAATAAAACACCTCTGAAATGAAAATCGGGATGTGCGAAGGAAAATGAAGTCCATAATGATGTATTGGGAATGAGGGTACTTTAAATAAGAATGGTTTGTGCATTGTTCCATGCAAACACAGCATATACACACAAAGACATGCATAAACATAGATACCACCTATGCAGAGGTATGTATGTATATGTGTACCTTTCAGCTTTTGAAGTAAACTACTTCGTTTGATAAATTACATGTTTGCTTTACTCCACTGCTAGTGCTGGAACTTATGCTATTAGGGCAATTTTCAGTGATTGCATTAAGCATAGAATATTACTACAGAGAGCTAATTGCTAGTTGTCAAAGTCACTAGAAAAAATGTCAGGAAATAGCAATATTTATTTTAATGAATTAACACTTTTCATGTGTATCGCTGTATATGGTATTTGCACTATAAAATGCTATATGCGATACATCAAAAAGATGTTTAAAACATCAAAAACAAAAACAAAAGTCCTGCACTTAAAGAGGAACATAAAATTTCCTGCTGGGGATGTGGAACATGGAATGCCATCTGTATTATATGGCACTGAGAAAACTGATTATGTTTGGACCTCTATTTCATAGCAGATGGGTTCATTAAATTTAATAGCCTCCAGAGCCTTTAGAAACAGTGTTAAAAACATGTGGAACATGCTGAGACACTTCACTTCTCGCCCCACAGTCATTATAACTCTGGCACAGACTATAAATATTACAGTACTTTATTTCCATTGAAATGGATTACTATTATAATTATTTCTCCTAGTGTACGTTTACATGAGAAATGCAAAATGCAAATTGTAATTTTTCAAACTTTGAGCTATGCAGTTGATTTCTTTAAATGCATTTTACAGTTCTTTGCACTGGGAGGCTTTGATATAGAACTTATTTTTATCTTCTTCCTGAGCCGTAAGCATGCAGCTGTAATGCCACAGCAAAGCTAGGTCTTGAGCAGCTCTGCTCCCAGTGTGGTGCAAATAAGACAAGCATTATGTTAGACCATAGAAGGAAAATCAGAGCAGTGTTTCATCTTGGCTTTTAGCTATACATTAATTCTGTTTTCTGGTATTTTATATGATAGGGTAACTACAATTTGACCTTGGTCTCTATTCGTCTTTCATCACCGGAGCACAGAGAGATGAAATATCTAATTTCAAGTCAGAGTGGTTCCTGCAGAAACATTGCTTTAAACAGAGTAAAAACTCATCTCTTTTTGAAATATTCTCAAAATTTGATAGCTAAAGGAATATTTTAGTGCTATTTACTTTTTGATTTTAAATGATGTTTCAAATGAGAACAGGGAAGTTGTACCACATTTAAGTGCTTTGGCATCTGTCTAACATTTTCCTCCTCTTCATTTACACATTCTGATGTTTAAACTATATTACTTTCTTCTGAACTTTATCATATTTGATCAAGATTTTTTTCAAAAAACAACTCAGATTCCCAATAACCATAATAATCTTGTTCTTGTAATTCTCAGTAATGCTCTTCTGTTGCCCTTTCCTTTCCTACAAAATGCTGTGACTGTCCACACTGTCTTTTACGGTTTTCTAAGGTCTTTAGGTTGTACTGACCAGGTTAATGCAGATTTCCCCCTTCTTCACATCACTGTCTTCAACACAAATTTTGTCACTGACCATTGCTGATATTATCAAGACCCGCAAATTTTAATAAACCGCTAAAGTCCTACTCTGGTAGATGATGTATGAGGACAGGATTAAATAACAGTAGCTTCCTCGTATAGTTTACGTTCCAAGTAATAGGTAAGAATCACCAGTTCCTTAGAAAGGGCAGATAGTGTAAGGACACAGTAAGACCGTATAGGTCAACACAATAAGCAATTATTGGTCTATGAGATCTCAAGGATGAAGGGCAGTATGTGCAAACACGCACAAATGCATGTTCAGTTATATCAAACTGTAGTGTCCACTTATACAGGGCTCCCACACAAGTGTTCTTTGTCCAGGTCTTAAGAACCACGGAGTCCTTGCTTGCTTTTGGTTAAGCTTAATTTCATGAAGGTATTTGGGCAATCCAGTATTTACAGCTCTTAATAGTGTCTCAAAGTGGTTACATTCATGAAACACAATCTGTGGTTAAATTTTGGAAATCAGAAAATTCAGTAAGGTTTGAATGTTAAAGGAAGACGTTTTGGTGTTCTGAGAGCTGTCAAGTGCAATGATATTACGTTAGGACTTTGTCATGAATTGTTAAGCTTTTCTTTGCTGCAAACATGGTGTGTTTTGTGACATGATTGCTTTGCACCAAATACCTGTTTCTTCTTACATGAAAACTGATTGGATGTATGTGAAAAAGAATCCATAGAATGACATGTGTCTGTAGGTTTCGCCTGCTGGATGTTCTCCCAGCAGTTACTATATACAAATTACAGCGAATTGCTCTGCTGTTGAATTTGATTAACAGGCATATTCATGCCAAAAGGGTATTGGTCTCGTTTGCAGACACCTGCACACTAGAGATAGAGCAGCTCGGGACCATTTCCAGCTGCGGTCTGCCAATGACATACAGTGCCTTTAGGTGAGGGGACAGAAAAAGCTTTTAATTTCCAGCTTGTCTCACAGGGAATTTTCTGGTTTTGTTGTGACACGTAAATAAAATCAAAAGGTGACAAGTCACTAACCAGAGGGAGAATTTGTTTCTAGATCTCTATATGCTATGGTGAATCCAACAATTAGGAGGATATGTCTATTCTTAGTGAAAATAACTAAAGACATTCGCAGCTGATAATTGTCTGTCTTTGATCTTATTGCCTCAACTCTGAGTGAAATAGAGTTAATTATAAGGAAATTGTAGCTATTTTGTCAGATATATTACCTTTTTTTCTGTCTGATTTTGTCTTTAGTTTTCACATAGCACATTTTTTTAGGGTAAATGATAACGTAGGAAAGCAATGAATTTAATATAATGTACTAAATCCCATCCTTTGATCTCATATATGACATTCTTTGACTTTCTGGAAGAAAGAGGGCAGTGAAGATGAAATATACTTTATCTGCACTGCTGGAGTAAAAACCTGAAATAATAAGAAAGACTTATTAAATTATTGGTGCCAGTCGAGCTTTGCTGCAGTGGCAGAATTCAGTGCAAAAAGGAAAAGAAGAGGAGAGAATAAAAGGAAATTATCTTTTTTGTCTATTGTTCTGCAGATGTTGAAGATGTTAGTTATTTATAGCTCTCCTTTTTGTATAATCAGGAGATTGCACATACAACTCAGTCAAGCACAGAATACATTACACACATTAAAGTTAATGTTTATCAGAGTCATTATGACTAATATTTACTTTGAAGTTAGTAATTGCTGGAGAAATTCTTCAGAAATACACTTTATTCTACAAGGGATAATAGGATGTTTCCTACTGATGTTCTTGCTGCTTGACAGCAAGGCGTTCGACCTTTCTCCGCACCATTGTATTTTCTCAGATCAGATCTTTCCACGCAAGCCTGTCCCTTAACGATGAGTTGAAAGATGATCTAACCAGTTGGCAAATGTATGACCTTCAGCAACACCCGTATCAGCAGGAGAAAGCTTAGAACACTTATAAGTGTTTTGTCTGGAATTTGTAAGAGCCATTTTGACTGCACTGATAGCAGATTTTTTGGGAAGAAAATGTAATCACCCTAAATATTAGTTTACATTGCCTAGTTCCATTAAAATCCCTAAGGAGTCTATACTAAGGGTTGACACAAGGAGCCTACAGGGCCATTCCATTTCAAGTCTTCTTTTACAGAACATTATTTTTTTTTACAGTAATGTTTATTTAGTGGCGCATAAATACTGCAGTAGAATATGCATTAGCAGCAGTATACTAATACCAAGGAACAACACCGCTTACAGAGCTTTCTAATGTCTTTTTGTTCTGTTGCAGCCAATGACCTCGGTGTAGTAAAGGCTTCAGTTTTCAATATTGTTAGGTTTATTCCAGAAAACTGTCAAAAAAAAAAACCCAACCAAAAAATAAACTGCCTAAATCAGCTGTATGCTTGCATTCCAGGCTGGTTACATTTGTTGATTATTCTTCTTCATTAATTTACTCTGCAGTAAATCCATTTATAATCTCCATTTATGTACCTGGAGTTATACTTATGTAAAACAGAAGACAGATTCATTGTATTAAATCTCAGTTTAAGGGGCTTGGATTATATTTCTGTTGACCAATGGAACAATTCTAACATTTTCTTTCTTGGATTAAAGCCTCAAAAATTCAGGAGTTACAATGAACAGCAAGTTGCCTTTATATGAAAGAAAAGTTTAATTTTTCTTCCCTCCTTCACCTTGTCCTTTTTGTGTTACAGTTCAGGTTAATAAAATGGAGATAGAGTGAAAGCTGATTTTGCAATAATCAGGTTTTTTATGTTCACAAAATTTTTGCTGTGTAGCCAACAACAAGATAATGGGATTTATCACATTTTAGGTCCTAGCATGCCTAAAAAAAGACCTTAATGTCTGCAAAAAGTTCTAGCTCTGAGATAGCGGAATGAATTTTGAGACCTTTCTTGTGAATTCTTATAGTGAAGGAGTGGTAAAATTTTCTTAACCTGCTGGATAATGCAATAAGGGGAAAAGAGCAGAAGGTGATGAGGAAATTTGCCTCAGGCTAGGTTTCACAAACATTGGATTAAATAATGGGAAAATGCATATTTGAAATTAACTTAGATCATCTCGAAATGCTCTCAAATTCATGATCCCCCAACAAATGAGAGTCTTGGCTCTCTGCCATCAGGTCAAATTGGCTTTTAGGAAGCTTTGCACTTTCAAGCTATGCAGAGTAACAACAGAAAGCTTCTCCCAAAATAAAGCAAGAAAAATGTAGCTCTTTCTACAGAGTGAGTGAATCTTTAGAGATCCCGATGAATTCAACTTGCAGTGTGAAGAGTCCATAAAATCCTCCATGGCTTTTTTGATAAAGTGTAGCTATAAAATCTCTGTGTAAAACTGGAATGGGGAGATACATTAGCTACATACTTACCAGAATGATAGGCAGAACTTGTTCCTCAAAACAGAGCTAATGAACAAGAAGCAGCATTGAATATGCCACTTTAGCATTTATAACGCTGGCACTAGCCAGATCTGTGGTACCAACCTACCCACAAACTGATATAAAAATATTATAGACAAGAAAAGGAACGTATTGTTAGATTAGGAGTTTATCCAACTAAGAGATTTCACAACGTTAAATGATGGAGCATTTTCTAAACTTAAAAAAAAAACCCCACTTTGTTTTATCAAAAAATTTCAAAATAATGCTTGTAACAATTAGAGACTTAAACCTGCCCTCTGATATTGTACATCTCGGTTAGCTAATAAAATCATTTGTTTATGCGTGCGAACCTGAAACACACATGTTTCTAATTTGGAGACACATGATGGCCACCTTGCTACTAGAGAATAATATTTTAGCATATTGGTAACTTATTTCCAAAATACACATTGGACATTTGATTCTCAAATGTTTATACAAAGCCTGGACACAATTTTTCTGGAGGTTTGTTTTCAGGGTTTAGGGAGTATGCTTCCTTCCCTCACAAAGCAAAACAGTACATTTACACATCTATCTGAGCTCAATTCCTGGATTTCTGACTGCAGCTTTTATGCAGTATTTTTGCACGCAATTTGTTCCTTCTTTTCTTTATGCTTCCTCTGAACTTTTGCAGTGGATCCATTGGTGTTTTGCCATTTGAGAGTCAAATTGATAAACAAAAGAAAAGGTGATTCCCTTTGAAAAATTGTTTGAAGCTTTTCATTTAGTAGTTGTGCACGAGCTGCCTTTCCTGCTGCTTTCTAGTGCCCTTGATCTATTATCATATCTGTGGGTTTCTTCTTCTCAGCGAATGAAATTGTGCTAACACTTTTCTGCCTTCTTTCTTCCTTTAAGTTGTTCATTAGCTCAAATAATCTTCTAAGCCTACGGTATCTATCTCATTATGCCCTCCAGCGTACTGCTCCTTTCAAAGAGGTTCTGGGCCATTGGTTACTGACGTAACCTTCAAGGTACTTTGTGCTAGCTAAAACCAACATTTGTTCAAGAGTTTTGCTCATTCAGAAGCGATAATTGGGAAAAAAAGCATAAAATACAATAATTATTGTGAAAGGCTTTTAGGCAACTAACAAAGCAGATTGTTCCCTCTATAAAAACATTCACTATTTTAATTCTAAAAGGTAATTTGTTCCAGCACTTAGAGGCCTGAGCTGGTTCCAGTCTTTGCATCAGACTTCTAGAATCAGCTAGTTGATTTAAAAATATTTTTGGAAGGACTTGTTTCTAAGCAAGTAAGAAAGAGTAAGTCCATTTAATTGCAACCTCCTGTCCCCCAAATCCTGCTCCATTTTTCTTTGCTCTGACATTCCTAGAATCTTTTGCATCCCCGATTCATGTTCTTACAAGATCAGTATAGTCCTCTAGTTATCAAAAGCCGATAGATTACTTTTATTGTGTGTAACAGTTTCACTAAAGAGATTCTCAGTGCTGATTTTTTCCCTATGCCTGATTCTTCTGGTCTTTTTCTTGCAGTCATTTGAAGTCAATCCATAATTTCCCTGTTTTTCCCATGTGTTTATGTGTTAAACATTCCACGGTAGTTTTGCAAGTGCCTTGTTTTGTCCTGGCATTAGGCAAAGATTTCCTTTTTCAGTTACAGGTTTATTGTTTTCATCGTAAAGTAAAAAAAATAAACAACTGCAACAACAAGAAGCTTAAATAAACATAATGGAAAGCAAAATCATTCTGAATCAAATATTGTAAATGGTTCTGTCAGTCCACTGATGATGTCAGAGTAGGTTTTATACAGAATACAAATCTTTTTATTATTAATCCTGTGTCCTCGACACAAGATGATACATAAACCTTTTAATAGGTCGGGTTTGCCTTCATACCTGTAAATAGTGTCCCCTGCAAATAAGAAACTGTTTACTTCTACAGGAAACTGCTAGACATGAAGTAATTTACAATCTGTTTCTCCATTGCATGTTTTGTGTTCGCAGTCCAAACTGTATTGATCTTGAAACGATGCTGTTTACATGTAATACAGTCAATGTCAGCAAAAGATTCTTCTTCCTTATTAAATGCACAATTCCACAAGGTTAAACTGAATGTCTGGTATGAATTTTGCTTAATACAAACTTCCAAAGCTAGGTCCTAAAAACCTTTCATCGTCGTAGATTCCTTCACTCCTCTTAGGTTGCGAATACTAACTACAGCAAGGAAGAAAGGATTCTCAGATTTCTAAGTTGTACCACTAAAATGCATGGATTGACTGTGAGAGTAAGGGAGAGGGACAGAGAGTAAGGGAATGGAAGCAGAGTCTTGCAGTTCTGGCAAAGTAGCACTCTGGACACACAGAAGAAATGGTACTTTGAAAAAAGATGGAGAAAAGAGTGGTTTGGGATGATTCAACTAGGCACATTCTTATAGCCATTCCCTTTTTAGAGCATGTTGGATGATTACAAAATAGATTCTAGAAAAACACATCTCTCTTAGAAGTGCAATCCCATTTAATACAAGCAGAGTAACATGCTAAAAATCACAAACACAATTAGTAAATCTAAGTTTTAGGAGAAATTCTGACACATTCATTAAGTCAAATATACTTTCATCCCTCCTCAGAAAATGGTTATCTTTAGATGTCGGTCTTACATTGCTATGTAGAGCAAGTAAGGTTTAATATAGACTAAGATCAAAACCCCACTGAACTCATTGCAGGATTCTCAATGACTCTAATAGGTGTTGGGTAAGGCTCGTTTTGTTTTTCTTTGAGGCCAGCGTGGATTTTATTGTGGGAGAAAGAGGATGTGTGTCTCTCTCCTAAGAGGATTTATGATTAAGAAATTATTTTTGATTTCTAGAAGGACTGTCAAGGAATTTTCTCTTTTTCCAAATATGAAAGGGCATTTATGTGAGAATAGATGAATAAATGAACAGGTATACATGCACCTATCTTCTGAGGTTCATTCTTTTTTCCTTCCTTCTCTTGCCCCCCTTCCCTCTCCCTCCCCTAGTGTTTCAGAACAAGTCTTTACAGTACAAAGACCTTCTTTTGGTTTTTTTTTTTGGTTTTTTTTTTTCTTTGAAATACAGGTATGACTCCACTCCCCCCCCCCCCCCCCCCCCCCCCCCCAGCTCTTGTTTTACTACAACGCAGCTACTATAAATGTTTCTCTGGGAAGGATTTTCTTGCTGTTATCTATTGCCTCCCTAACAGTCTTTCTGAATGTCTCATTTAGAAATAATTAGCATTAGCAATAATTAAAATGACACTGTCTGTCCTTCTAGGGGTGGTACAAATGCTAATAAATACTGAAGAGTATATACTAAAGAGTATATAAGGAGAAAGAGCCTAACCATATAATTTGATGCCATTTAACATGGATGAGAACCAGAATCTTACAAGTATGTTGGATGTCATATTATGTGTAATGATGTTCAGTTTTAGAAATTTCTTTTCCTTTTGATATTATGAGTAAGAGTAAGGCTGAAAAAAATGCTTATTTTCTAGAATGTAGGTGTATTGTTTTCAGTTCTCATGTGCATATAGATAAAATGGACATTGTATTATTGTCTTGCACAATGTGAACTCTCTTCAGTGCTCTTAAGGTTGAATAGTACATGGTTAACGGGAGTGTAGCATGAGGTGTTTTTTGTTTTTTGGGGTTTTTTTTGTTTTTTTTTTTTTTTTTTTTTTTTACCAGACCTTAGAGGTATGATCAGAAGCTCTTTCTCAGTTTCTGCCTTAGTTCACTTCTGCACCCTGTTCTGGCTTCCCTGGTTATACTTTTTGTACGTATAAAAGCTTTTTGAAGGGCTAGTATTTAAACGTTCAAGATAAATTTGCTTATAAATTGGAGTTTGAAAATTCTGTTCCTAGAAAAGGGACAGGGAATGGTTATCATTTAATAATCCATATTCAGCTCTTAATCCACTTACCCACACCTTTCTGGTGTACAGGGATTCCAACAACTTTTCATCTTTTGAATAAAAATTTTGTGATTTAAATTGTGAGCTTTCTAAACTGTTTGTGGTGCTTTAGCAAATCGACTAATGCTAAAAGCAAGTACAGTCAAAGAAGTTACATAGTAAATACTTTAAACTAATAAAATTAAGAGAAAAATATTAAAATACTGTTTTCCTGTATCTTCAAAATTTTACTTAAATTAGATACTTTATTGTAGGTATTACAGTTATTTTCAGTGTTTTCTGTATGAGATAAAAACACTAAATATGCAGATTTTAATGTAAATTGTGTTGCTTAGCATTACATGATGTGTATCTTAACACCGTTAGTTTTATTTGGAGTTGTCTATATTTAGAAAAATATTCCAATTCTATCCATGAATGTTTGTACCGTTTTTTGATTAGGAAGGAAATACCTGCTATACCTACTATGTAACAGATAAAAGAAAAGTTATATCAATAATTTCTACAGGGAAATCTAAATATAGTAAAGTTTATACTTAATATATCTTTGCGTCTATAAACAGAATTAGCTATGGACATCTATTTTGCACTAACAAGTTTTTCTTTATTGATGTAATAGTGAACGTAGAACTCACTCCCTTTCAACACATATGCCTGAGGCCAAAAATTTGTTCACGGTGTGTAGAATGTTCGTGGAGTGTCTGATATCCTGAATCAGTTCTGCTACTTCGATCTTTAGTCATGTGTCTTTTAAAAAATAATTATTTATTACTAAAGTTTCTAACCAAACTCTGGGTAATTTAAATACAAACTTTCCTGTAAATGTTTTGTATTCATTAGAAAGAGAGAGCAGTTAGTTTATGCAATGAAAAGAATCACAGTCACAGACTCAAAAAATAACAGTCTGGAAGGGACCTCCTGTAGCTCATCTAGTCCAACCCTATGCTCAAGCGGGATTAGCTGGAGCAACGTTGCCCAGGATCGCATCCAACTGGGTTTTGAACATCTCCACAAACTCTCTGGGCAGTGTGCTCCGGTGTTTAATTTAGCACTTTTACAGTGGAAATGTAAGAATATTTGAGTATGAATTTCTTTTCTGTTAACATCAACACAAAGTTCAGAGAGCAGATGCAGACAGATATGATTTAATTAACCATTTTAAAAGTTGAGCATATTTAAATTTTTTTGGTGTGTTAGTGGTTCTTATTTTAAAAACAAGATTGCTAGACAGTGCATTAGAGATTATTCAGTCATTTACGTTAATAAATAGTTATATGTGTTTTAGAAAATGTGTAAAAGCTTCAAAGGGTGGAGCCATTTTATTACAAAGATGTTGGGAATGTATATGTAATTTTTTAGTGTGCTCTGCTGTTTCTTAATTCCAATCTGATCCCTTTGCAGCTCCTGTGTTTTCTCTTTTACATATTTCACAAGAGCTAACTTCTCTCTTTTCTGTCATCTTAGAATTCTTTTTAAAGAGAGAACTGGAATTGTAGTTTTCATCTATATTTTATGACTCTCTTCTCCATAGCAACGTTTACATTTCCTCTGATTGGTATACTTTGCATGCAGAGCACAGTCTATCCTTGAGTAAAACGCTGTAGGTCCTGCAGAATATGTGGTAGCACAGTAAAACAATTATGTGAACAACGAAGGATTTGGTATTGAATCCCTTGAAAAATCAAGTCCTTACAGATGCTGGTTAAGCTGCAGGTTAATGTCACTCTTTTAATATTTATACTGAAATCTTAACATCAGGAACATCCAAGGAGGAGGCTGAATTTTTTTTTCCTTCCTCCATGTATGGATATATTTATCTACAATGCCTCTAGTTCTTACGTGGTCCTGGGAAGTGGAGAATAAGTGCATAGATTGTAAAAGAAAAATTGCCAAAATTGTAATATTTGAATCCTGTATCTTATAGCAACCGAGTAAGTAGATTTCAAAGCAGAAAAATTACATTTTCTGCTAAAAATTGAGAGTTTGAATGTCCTTTCTGTTCTCTGCCAAGTTTTTGCCATTTTGGGGAAGAACGGTGGAAGCCTGCCTAGCAATGTATGAAATGCTTTGCAGTTCTTTATACACATAAATAAACCATTATCTACCCCTACATTTAATTGTATTATATGCCATGAACGGGCAACCTATATTATAGAGTACCTGGTACATGTATGCACTAAGTGTTCTATTCTTCTTCTAGTCTCATTCTTTTCTGAGAAGCTTCACTGATATGTGTGACCTCTTCCTCCTTACAGTGGTGTGAAGCTCAGGACCTCCATGCTTGTCACAATATTTCACACCTTTCCTGAAAGTGTATTTCCAAAAAGTAAAAGTTCTAATACGTACATTCAATGCCAAATTCAGGGTCAGTATGTGACATGTACAGGATGAGTCTAAACATTGCAAACCACCATAAACTTAGCTATGCGCAGATGTTAAATTTGGTGCAGCCCAGAAACTATGTACAGAAATGGTTGTACTATCAAAACTTGATTATTTACTGGCGTGTTTGTATTTAAATTCTTGATTTGTATTATCTGATTATGGAACAATCAATTCAGTAGGGTTGTTAGACTTTTTTTTGAGACTGGTGACATTTAAATTCTTGGCAGGAGAATAGGGCTGTGGAAATGCGGTCAGTGAATGTAAAATTTCTTTATTTTTTATTTCTTTAACCTAGATTCAATAATTTCATGCAATCATTATTAGAAAAACAGAAAATGGAAAATTAATTTCATAGTGATTTATATTATATTTATTTAATAATAGAAATCAGGTTTTTGGTATAACAAGAGACTGTTGAGTACAATTTAGTCTTGCAGGAGATATTTTTATTTTGCTATTCAAGCAAAATGTAAGGTTGAATTTTGATCAACAGAAAGGTAACTTTATAATTCCAGTATGTCTTCCTTTAAGGCTTCTAGACTTGATTTCTTGGCAAATCTGGGACATGCAGCTACATGTCTTTCAAATGAGTTGTTGAAATGGCTATAAAATATTTTAGAAGTGTATGGCCTTTTTGTTTTGGAATTATCATGAAGTCATTTACAAAATCAGCCTTTATGAACTTCTTTTGTTAAGGCTAAAAGGGGACAGACTTTTATGAGGTCTGGCATGGAGTACTTAGCAGAACTACTGGTCCTGTAATACATGCCTCCTGCTTCTAAAGACGGTATTTCAGACCTATCTATGGTTTTATTTGTTTCACTCGTGCTGGCCTCACAGTTATCTGATCCAAGAAATAGTGCAACATCCTTGATGTTGGACTCTTTTGCCTGTTTTGGTTTGTTTTACCATGTTAGTGGCTCTAATTTTTCTTTTTCTGATAATACCAAACACATTTCCATGAAGGGCTCAAAACAATACTAGATTATTTGCAAATGTGGCAAGCATGACATTGCGTGCAATAACAGTACTGAAAAACCTCCTACCATTATTTATTCTGTGTTACATTGTGTGACAGGACCCCAAGTTGACCTGAATTTAGAGGTGGGATTCTTAACACGTCTTACTGGAATCAAGCACACTGTGAACCTCAGGGGGCTTACAGTCTCTGAAGGGTATTTTTTTACAGTACAAAGTAGAATAAGAAAATTTGTTTGCTAAAGAAAATCTGGGTTTTCTGGGAAAGAGAGATTAAAAGAAGAGTTTGAAACCAAATCCCCCTCCGTTTTCCTCACTGTGTCCGTCAAGGCCTTATGCTCTACTCTTGCTGTTTAATCTATTCATCTTTTTTTTTTATGTTGCAGCAAAATTTACACGGTTCCATCAAGATCCCTAGGTCCGCTTTTCTACATCATAAAATCCTCTCGGGTGTCCCCTGGTGCTTATAGGACTGCAGGCTTGGGTCCCTGCCCTACCTGGCAGCACTGCGACCGCCTCTTCTTACTAAGCAGTTGTGTGGAGGAAGGTACATAGGCTCCTCCTCATCCAACCTACAACAACCAGGAGACAAAAAATGGCCAGACTTCCTCAGCCACGGTCATTTTAGCAAAACACGTATTACCCAGATAAACTAGGAGCAAGCAAAACAGATATATGCCCTACCAGGTATCTTCTTTAGAGACAATCACCAGAGGGAGGAAGAGACGCTAATGGAAAACAAATAGGAACAAGAGGTACTTTGGTATGGTTGGAGCTGAATAAAGCCACCATAGTTTACTGTAGGTGCAAGTAGCATAGAAAGACCTACAGTGCTTTTTTGAAGGGGCGGGGAAAGATCACATAGTTTACTGCAAAACTGTGTCTTGGCAGCGTATAAAGCAGACCGCAGGAATCGGAGGTACCCGCTGGGTTTTACACAGAGACAGGCAGTTTTTAGACTATACAATAAAGGGTCAGACCAGAGGACTATTACTATTATTGTTAGGAAAATTATTTGTTTCCTATGGCCTCCCAGAAGGGGTAATGTCAGACAAACCTCTGTAGTTTATTTCAAAGGAATTTGTAGCAATTATTAAACTGAATTGCTGACATGTAGGATCTTGTAACAGCCAAGTTTCAAATCAGCAACAGAACGAAGATTTGTCTGGCTGTAACAAAGACAGATTTATTTATTTATTTAATTTATTTGTAAGGAAAAGACTGTGAGCCTGGATTTTGAAGCTTAGGTGAAAAGTGACAAGAATGCCAGCCCAGGAAAAGCATAATGGAATGTAAATCTTATCTGCCGACCCTATTATTTTTAACCAAAGCTTTGGCTAGTAATATTTCAAGCAAGGAAATATTCTTGATTTTATAAAAGGCTATAAATGGGATTGACAAACTGATTTCAGCAACAGATAATGCAAAACTCTGATTTGTAAACGCTTCTTAATGTGCTCTTGAAAATAATCTCAGTAAGAGCAACAGGGATAGTTTCATATACAAAAGTGTGTAGCATCTAGTTTGTACGGTAATTATTAACAAGAAATCCTCACTTGCATTCCACCTGACTGTCATTCCCTCACATGGCAAAACTTGACCAAACTATATGTATCTGAAAGGGATGTGCTCAAATTAGGAGTAAACTCAAGTTCTGAAAACAAGTAGCAAAAATTAAGCGAGTACTAATATTTGTATAAGGATTCAACTTAAATTTGAAGTCCCAATAGAGCATTGTCTGTATGCACGCATTTGTGGTTTGGGTTTTTGTGTTTATTCAGGTTTTTATGTTCTCCCCTACCTGCTCCCCGCCTCCCCCCCATCTTCCTTGAGCCTATCTCCACTGTATGTGGACTATAAGCTTTCTAATTTAGTTTGAATGTTATCTGGAAGGAAGTATTTCTGCAGTGATGCTTGTGTACTTCACATTGCATATGTTGCCTCGGATGCCTGTA
Organism: Vanellus vanellus; assembly: GCF_965231255.1. Lineage (NCBI taxonomy): Eukaryota > Metazoa > Chordata > Aves > Charadriiformes > Charadriidae > Vanellus > Vanellus vanellus. The sequence continues at coordinate 16,620,671 of NC_138914.1, read as the reverse complement.
CTTGAAGTACTGTTTTGTAGAATATGGCATACAAATTAGCTCATTATGAACACATATTAGTTTGCTATGTGTAGCGGGCTTGGGAAACCCTAGAGTTCTTTACTATTTATTCCAGAGGTGGAAATTTGGACATCATACTTTACTGCGTCTGTCTTTATCTGAGATACCAATGAAAGGATGCTTGTAATTTTTACATGTTTTTAGCAAGAAGGTGTCATTAAAAAAAAAACAAACACAAAAAAAACCCCAAAACAACAAACAACTCCCCAGTTAGAGAGAAAACCAGTTTCAGTACCACAATAGGAAATCTAAAAATCCATATTGCAACTTTCTGCAAAGTTTGAGTGAAAAAAAGAACGCTTACACTTAGCAGAGTCAAAGTAGTTAACAAGTCAAAGACTAATAAGTAGAAAAACTCTAAGTAGAAAAGCTCTAAGTAATGCTTTAAATTCTTACACAGGATTTAGCTTACGTATTTACAGTTCATCAGGTATCTGCAATTTCTGCAGCAACCCTTGTATATCATTCTATATAATCAATTATTTAAACAACGGGCTTTTAAAGAAACACATATAGGTGATACTTTAATGTGACCAGTGCTCATATTTTGCTGTTGCATCATTCAGGTTTTAGGATGAAAGAATTCTACTTGCAGCAATTCTCCCTGCCATGAATTTTCTTACATTTTGTGTTGTGAAAACAGAGAAATTGTGGCTGGTTGCTTTCAGTATTTGTGAATTAGAGATCACATGACAATTCTCTTTCATTTTAGCAGAGTGCTGCTAAAATATGGAAGTTGGTTTTTTCTATTTATTTTAATTCAGAGCAAGAACAAAAGGTCAGTCAAAAGCTCACTAGAAATCTTGAAGGTCTTTCTGTGTTCGGTATTGATTCACCTCCCTCTTTCTATGTTCACCTAATGCCTATAAAGAAACAATTTGTATTGGAAAAAGAAATTTTCTGAGAAGGTGGATTTAACACAAGGCTAAATTGCTGTGTGTGGTGAATTTTTTTCTGAGTATGAAAGTAAAAGGAGAAGAATTCAGAAAAAGGGAAAACCGTATTGTGCCTGTAAGAGTTTATTTTTCTGAGTTCCTCTCCGTTACCTACGATGGGTTTTCTTTTTCCTAAAGTGAAAACGGAACCCATTTTTCACCTCTTGATAAAGAAGGTATTTTATATCTAATGGAGTCTACTGCCTGCTCTCCATGCCTTTTTTACGTGCGTTGTTGCTTACAGTAAATACTGTGCATACAACCAGGTATTACTAATCTTGTCTAAGAACATCTGTGTGATAGAAATATGCATATATGCATAAACTCTTACCTTTTGTTTGCATATATGTACATATAATCATACTTGTGTTTACATACAGAAATGTATTGTTCTATGCATACATTGTTGTCTATTATGCATATATGGTAATATGTTTGCATAAGCAGTCAGTAACTTTCTATTACCATTTTGTTTTTCTTTCCTACTTTAATATGGTAAACTGCTCTTTATGTCAGCTTCATTCATAATAAGTGTAGGTTTAGATGTTTTCAAACCAAGAACGACTGGTTTTAAAACTAAAGCTATCTTTATCTTGAATTATATTTGTGTACAGGAAGATGGAACTACTTCACAGTTCAAGTGTGATACCATATCTGATGAGAAAACAGTCCCTCTCTTAGTATTGTGGTATTTAACAAATTGCATGGTGCTTTTGTGAGACCTAGTAGAGAAGCTGTCAAATAATAAACTAAGTTAATAAGTCCTTACTAAGTTGAATCAATTGGCAACGTAAACCTCGTCTCTCTAGTTTCTTTTCTTTATAATTTGTTTCATATTATGTTTGTGACTTTATGAATACAACAGCTAAACTAGCTGTTCAAATTAATTTAATGAATAATGATTGCTTGTTCTGTTTTGTTGTTTTCCAGCTCCCTCAGGCTCAAAAGGTAAAATATTTTAATCAAATCTTAGTCATTCAAAGTAGTCACCAGTCCTTCATGTTTCCATGGTGTTGTGAGCATAGTACAGTAGCGATCAGTGAAACACTCCACTGTAATGGGGGCTCTGGAGTTGAGCACCAAGAAGGGTAGCTGACATCAAGGCCAGCTAAGGTACTTGCTGAGAGCAGCCCTTCAAACATGAGAGCTATTTTAAAATTATATAGTAGCCTACAACTTTAAAACAACAGGGACGCTATTTTATCAACAATTTGAGATAATAGTAAGGATTAAAAAAAAAAAAAATATCACCCCATTACTCCATGTGAGACATCTCTGGATCATTTTGTCTCTGTTGTAGAGACTGCAGAACCCATGGTATAGCTGGTACCCTTTCACTGCTCCCCACTGTATCTATCAACACACCTTTGAATACATCCAACATTTGACTTCTCTAATAGGTTGCAAACAGTTTTCATATAATATGCTCCTGCCTGTAAATAACTTCTGCATCGATATGGTATATTACCAGAGTCACCACTGCACCTCATGATAGCACAAGGCTTGTGGCAAACTCGAAGAATTGTCTGATGCCTGTTGCATCATCCTTGTGTATTTCACAAATATAATTTAAACTTCCAGAAAACAGGAAATCCAGATAAGCTGTTTCGTGATTTGTGGTGAAAAATATAAAAATGAACAAAAATGAATGGAATATACTGAGAAATAGCAATACTCACTCGTCCATGTCGTGCTTATTGTGCTAGGTAAAGCACCTTTAATAAGAAATGCCATAGCAATTAATTAGTTAAAGTTCACTGTTATTAACAGTCTCGGATGATGATCAAAGTTCAGTTTTTAACGCAAGCTATAGGTTAAGTGATCTTCAATGAATAGCTTTTGCAGAATGATGAGGGCCTTCATGGAACTCAGAACTTTAAAATGGTTACTTAATGGATCTCATCCACTTTTTAATTTAAAAAGCAAGAAATAATGAGCATGGGAGCTTTTATTTATATGATGCTTTGTATATTTGAAATTTCCTTGCTCGTGGAGCTCAGGAAATTCTGTTTCAAATCTGCAGGTAATATGCTATTTGTCCATATGTCCATAGTTTCTTCTTGTGTTTTGATAGTTGCAGAGCCTACCAAATGTGAGGTGGTAACAAAGCTTGTTGCTTTTATTTTTCTTCTGGAAATAGATGCTTTAAAGAAATCTTTTGTTTACAGCTTTCTGGAAAAGTAGAAGGACTAAAAGACTGGCTAGATTGACTAACGTTGGCTTTTTCATGCTCGCTTGCTTGTCTAACAGTTTATGCCCAATGCTTGTCTGAACAGTTTGCAGAAAGAAGAGGCAGAGCGAGTCTATAAGATGCTGGTGCAGAAAGATATAACCAGTCAGGCTGTTTACCAGATCGTGTCACCTGGTGCTGTATTATATGTTCTCGTGTCCACAATTCTGAGCTATTAAATAATGTTCTGGTACAAATTACCCAAGTTTGAGGTTAGCAAAAAAGCACACAGGTTTCACGGAAGGTCAAAAATGCCAATTTTCCGTGTGTTTACCCCTTGAGTAAACTAATGCAGGACTAAAGCCACATATTTTGTATATGTGTGCGTAATGTCTAGTTGACTGTAAACTGCTTTCATACAGAGAGAGAGGAGAGGGGTGGGAAGGAAGGAGTGGAATGGGGAGATACAAGTAATCCAGAAGGGCTTTTGATAGCTTCAGGTAAGAAGTACCTTTTCATAAGCACGGCCTAATAGCTTATGAACAAAACGAGAAGCTCCTGCTATCTGCAAGGGGAAGGGGAGCAGCGCAGGGCTGGTGCGTGCCTTTATGAATGACTTAGTCACTAGTGTACATGTGTTGCCATATGGTGTCTGAACTTGTACTGTATTTTTGTTGGAATCTATGTATCGTCTTGCGAATGTTTTCTCTATAAACATTTCAAACAGTCATGTCTCTCTAAACATGTTCACTTTAATCTTTGAATGATCTGAAAGAAAAATGTGGCATTCCAAGTTTACCTTTACTATTTTATATCTGTTATAAATACTTGGTCATCTCGATGAAATGTGTTATGTCTTTTATGTGAAACACTTTGGCTGCAGTCTTCTCAGTGTTTAGTCAATGTCCAATGGTGATTAGCTATTGATTTTGAAGACCTGTGGGTTCTCAACTGTCTGTGGCAGTGAAATAACAATTAAAACCTGTTACTGTTATGCTATCTGCTCTAAATCAAATTATTGCAAATTCAGAATTGGAGTGCAGGTTAAATGAAGTATGAAGAGCTCGAGGTAGATGTCTGTTGCATTGTGGTATTTGTCTTGAAAAGATCTTTTTTCCAGACAAATGGAAGAAATTAATGTGAATTTTGTATTTCCTTAATGTTGCTTTTCTGCACTTTTTTAGGTAACCATCCCACAAGGCTGTGAAAGTAGTAATAAAACAAACTAATAATTCAAATTTACTGATTCTCAGACATTTTTGGTTTGGCTTCCAAAATGACCTTTATCTTTGAAACACTTTTGAAATCAGCTTTTATAGTCAGTGATGAGAAAAAGCTATTTTTCCTTACTAGCTCAAAAAGGTGTTTTGTTTCCTAGTAGGAAAGCTTTACTTGCTCTCTTGAGCAAACACAGCAGGATTCAAAATCTGTTGTCCTGCTCCTGCTGTGATGTTTTGTTCTACTTAGCTTGTGTGAAGAGGTAGAAGTGAATAAATTAGGCACACAAACCAGAAGCAGACAGTTGTGTTTATGAACATTTAGGAAAGTTCTTTTTAATGGTTCTCACGTGAGTGGAATCGTATTTCCTCCATATCGAAATGTTTTGATGATATTTGTTGCCCAAAAGTTCCTGACAGCTTTCTCCTCTCTTTCTGTGTTATCCCTTAACTTCTGTAAGTAGTGCTTTGCCCTCCTTTTATCTTGATGCTATCATCTTTCAGCCATTTGGGAGCATCATTTATCATTCCCTGCATCATTTACCTTCTTGTACTTTGAAGTGTTGAATTAACTGGCACTGGGAATAGAAAATTTGCAAAGCTACTATTTCATTGAAGTGCATGACTAGGGATTTTAGCATTCTTATAAAAGTTTAGGAGATAATTTGAATCTGATGAAGTACAAAATAATCGTGAAGTAAACATTTTGACCCTAATTTAGCATTTTTTTGGATCTTTTTTCTGCTGACGAGAGGCTATTATCTTGCAGTTTTGTAACGTATATAAAGTTGAGTGATCCATTCAGAAAACTGCATTAAATTTTTCACTTACATGTCAATCGTGATCTTAAATTTAGTTTTCAAATTTTTCTCTCACACTCCTCGACAAGCAAGCTGACTTTTAATAATATTTTTGAGTCAGAAATTTGCAAACTTTAAGTAACTATTTTACAATATGAGGGGGAGTTTGTGTTTCATTTCCGTGTGATAAATACAGAAATGTCTCTCTAACTTAATACATTCACACAGGTTCCTATATTGTCCCAGGCCATAATTTGAATCTAAACCAAAATAATAGCTATTCCTTATTCATGTAGTCTATATAAAACACAACTATATGGTCAAATTCCACTCCTCTGATGCTTCCAGCCTGCCTCATGACTCGACTCAGCACATAAAAGCACAGTACTGGCAGGAGAAGACACCACCTCATGAAGCAAGCCTATGTGGATCGGGGAAAGGAGGAAAGAGGGTGGGTTGGGAAGGTGGTAGGGTTAGAACAAGGTAGTGGAGAAAAAAAAAAAAAAAAAAAAAAAAAACAAAAAACAAAAGCTTCAGCGTGAACCTCTCACATACATCCCTACAGAACTGCTGTCTGCGGTGGGTAGAGCTTCAGCAGCAGCATTGTGGCAACCGCTTTCGACACTGGTGCCTTGTCAGAGGGTTTGCAGTGTTCCCATGCCCCACAGTTTCACCCCACTTCAGTCCTTCTGAATGTAGCAATGTTTCTCCCCTATTTTTCAATTGTTTTTTGTTTTTTTTTTTTTTTCACAAGGCTGCATAGGCTGTGTCAGCAGACCTTCACTTTGACCTATTTCCTCACTTAAGTGCCTTAAGTCTTATTTCCTTCCAGGTCTACGGACCAAAGGTTCCTATGTCAGCATAGCTGCACAGCCCTCCTCAACCAGTTGATCAAGTGCCTCTGTTTAGCCCCATCATATCTCCTAACCTTGCTTTATTTTTTGATTCAGAATGTTAGCTCCAATTTTAAGTTCTGTCCTCTAGATATAATGGCCTATGGACCATTTCAATCTGTTGGTGATTTATTTAAATATTGTGGAAATCAAAGCTCCTGTTGTGGGTGGTGAAAAATCGACTAGGAACACTGTAGATCCAGAGAGATTAGAATTCAAAGGAGTATTATTGGGTTAGAGATTAGTCTATGAGCAAATTTGGGCATCGTTGTGGTTATTTGATAGTTTCCATGATTCAGAATTGGTGGGAGATGAATCTGACTTTACTTGACATTGTTTGTTGCGACAGATGTCCCGTTCCCATGGAAATGCAGTACAGTTATTACAGTCAAGTATAAGCGCAAAAATAAAGAATATGTCAAGCAACAAAAAATTAGTGTAAAAAAATTTCTTATTTTGTTTTGCTAGGCATTGTTTAAATTGAGAAATGAAGACTGGATGGCATTAGCACTATGGGAGCTGACTTCTGAGCTTAGCTGAGCAGTCCTGCTAGGATTTCCTGATACATATCATAGTCACAATAAATCTGAATTTAAAAAAATAATGGTATTTGGGGATTTTAGGTCTAGTATCTTCTTTGATGAATATCTTTTTAATATGGTGAAAGTTGGTGAAAAAATTCTAGAAACCCTGACACAAGTTCATCAGTAACAATTAGGGAATGTGTATATTTAACAAAATGTAAAAATACCACTTTGTAGCCAGCTATAGTGAAACAATATTGCATATTATCTTTGAAAAAAGTCAGGAATAGCATCTGAAAAAGGGTAAGGGCTTTGTTACTGTCCTTACTTGTTCGCCCGTCTCAGGAGACATCCACTGGTCTGTCGCTGGTAGAGCCCAGCTTTGTTTTAATCATTGCACATTACATGTAGACAAGAATAACATTGTGTTAACAGTAATAGATATGGACACTGCTAACTCTGTGTCAGAAATTGTGGACAACCTACTGTAAGTCTTCTTGACTGTACACTTCTAAGGAAAATGTTTCAGGGATCCTCCTCAAATTCCTACTGCCGTAACGGAAACCCCTAATGAAATGGATATTCTTTCTTGTATATGTATTTCTGGAGTAATTCTGGAGTCTGCCTTAATCTTTTTCCTGGGAGATGGAAGTTAGATGTGAGGCTAAACTCTCTTTGGTTTATATGCTTCATGTGAGGAGTAAGTGAATGCTTGCTTATTTGTTGTTTCTGGAGATATATTTGGGGTTGTTCTGAGGAGGATAACCCTGTACAGCAAGGGGTTAACGGGAAAACTGTAGCAGTTAAATCTATTTCTAAAATAGAGAAGTTTTTCTACAATTATAAAACTATCACTGCTAGGCATTATAGATAGTGACTTTCTCAGAGAGTAAGTTCTGTTTCTTTGTTCTAAACGGCCAAGAGTCATTTAGCCTGGGAATGCATTTTTTCTTCGTTTGTGAGATGATTTTTAAAGGTTTGTTATGGTTTGCTAAGCATTTTATCAAACTGAGTGTCCACGGCCCTTGTATAGGTTCCTGCCGAGGACCGTTACCACTAGGTCTTTTCAATAGAATAGCTTTCTGGGGCAAACCACTAGTGCTGTCTCTTTCAGTCATCGTTTTAGATGGTAGATGATCACTTACAAAATCCTGGGATCTAGTTGAAAACTCTGTTTTCCTTTGAGGGTCTATTTTTAGTTTTTCTTGCCAATGTCATGCAAAGTAGCCTAGCGATTCTTACACAAAACGTACTGGTGCAAGTTGGAGAAACTACAAGAACTTAAGTTTCCGCAATGGTCTTAGATGAACATGTAGAAAAATCAATATTCCATAGCATAATTCATCAAAACTTCAAATTAACTGCACTTAAGCATTGAAATACATGTGGTTTTATTCTACCATTGTAGTCGTGAGTTTTAGAGAGCCATAGGAGCAACAACAGTTAAACTACTTGAGTTTATGTGAGGATATCTTTCCAGACTTGAAGGAATAAGAAACATCTGAGGGGCTTTACAGTTCAGTAGTCTCCCATCAGCATATATACCCTTATGCATGAATCCATGCACATTTAATATTCTACTGAACTGAGTTCCCATGAATTGTTATTGCACCAGTTTGAGGTTTTTGTAGGTTCATTATCCAGTCAAACACTGTCAAATCCCTGGCATTTCATAGGTCTTTGAGGCTAAAGTTGCCTTGTATTTTTCTTGTAATGGTGGTTCTGCTTAACTATTCCCAGAATCACCTAACAGAAGTCGTCTACTAGTTTTACTCATGTTGTAAAAGAGATGGTAATACCTTCTGCTAAGGTCAAGAAGGAAAGAAAATTAATTGATGATGATTTTGAGTGGAAGATAAAATCGGAAGATTAAACTGAGGTTTGTTTTGTTGCTTTTGGTTTATTAATAAACCCTAGAGGGAATTATGTTATTGTGAGTTTATATTCTTAGCAGAACATGAACTTTGTTGTGTATTCAAATGTAGAACTAAATCAGAAATTAACAGCTCAGCAGAAGGGTAGCAAATGGAAGAACTTTTGAAATGGCTGGTGGAACAACAGCTGCTGCAATATGAGAAGTTAATTGTACTGAAAAAGAGATGCTCATTCAGCATAGGGAGGAGTCCTTTTTCTGGTTTGTGGAGGAGAAACTTGAATGTGAAAAAATACCTTACTGCAAAGGAACTCTGCCGGTGTATACAGGCTCTGCCTGGGCTCAGGGGCTCCAGTGCATAGTGTGCCTGTGCCACTGTAATGAGCCTTCACATTGCTTTCACGTCACTACGGAGGATCAAACCACTGGCGTAGACAGCAAAAGTCCCTCGAGCCTCATACATTATTGGGGACTCCCCAGACACAGCCACTGGTCCTATCCTGTGTGAGGAAATAGGCAGATCAATACTGGTCAATCGATCGGTCTGACTAGTAGAATGGTGAAGGTTTGAGAGAACTGAATTTAGAGAGGAAGCACAGACTGATTGTGTTTATGAAGGAAGATGCCTTCGTATATAAACTGGCATAGACAATCTGTGTTTCCTCTCGTGAAGGTGCTTCCTGATTCATTAAGGGAGATGCTGATTACAGCACTTATCCACTGCAGTCCTTAATCAAAATGAATCAGTTGGAGAACAACTTAATTGCATTGGAGCAGAAGAAAGGGAACTGAATTTTAGGTCGTTTCTTTTTTTTCTTTTTTCTTTTTTCTTTTTTTTTTCCTAAATGGTGACCACTGTGTTTTATGAGGCAGCCTGCTTCCCCATATTACATTCCATGCTTGCAAAAAAAAAAAAAGAAAACATGCCAATATTCGGATGGATAAACAGTTTCTTGAGTAAAATGTCTTTGCAGAATTTCTGTGACAAGATAAACTCAGGGTTTTGTTATGAAATGCCTAAGGCTGCTGTAAACACCCTAATTTGGCTTTTGGAAAAAGCAGGAACTTCTTTCTATTCTATGGGGAATAAATATCTAACAGAGTAAGGCAGATGTGAAAGGCCAGGCACTCAGTGCCGTACTGCATATAATCAGAGTTCTGTATTGCGTAGCATAAAGATGACTTACTCCGCAAGAGCGGAGGGATGCTGATGCCAGACATTTAAGATGGTTAGTGCTTTTGTAAATATTTATCTAAATAATAGGAAAATATGTGTAAATATAAATAAATACTTATTCTATAAATATAAATAAATAAAAAATAACAATGCAGGCCTGACCCCATTTGCCTTTTTAAAGAAATTACTCTCTAAGAAAGTGACTTTTATTTATTTTCTCATTTCGTTTTCATTCGACTAATTTTAATTTGCTGACTGAAGCATCTGACAATGTCTGAAGCATTGCTCTGGAAATCTTATCTTTTATTTGTGTTAGTTTCCTTCTGTTTCCAGTAATCCAAAAGCAAGAATTTGAAGAAACCGGAATTCACATCCACTTCTGAAACCAGGAAGTGCTTTCTTCAAAAATTGCGAGGGACCTTAACAAGCTCGTCTGCACAGATACGTTTAAGTAGAACAAAATTCTGAGTTAGTGCGCAGATAACATCACTGGCTTAAAACTGTTAAACTGTTCTTCAGTGATTACTTTATTCCTAAAAAGGCAACAACAATTAATAGCTGCCTAGAATTTTCAGGGGCCTAATGAAATTAGATGCCCAAGTCCTGGCAGAGGTATTTGGAAACTAAAATTCCTGAAGCATCTCTGAAAATGTCATCCCTAGGAAATGGCAGCAATATCCAACCAAACCGTTATTTGAGACTATTTTTGTACTATTCCAACAATTTTGATTTGGTTCCATCTTATACCCTGCAGGATGTTGTACTGAATCCGGGAAGTGTTTAGATGTATTTGAATGCTTCTGCTTATATTGTTTAATTTTATAGCAAAAAATACCGAGCAATAAAATGTTTCAAAAGGCACTTCAAAGCACATACCTTCTCCTTAGTTCACATCTGTTGGTAGCCTTAAGCGCTGGACCTTTCCAGTGGAACTTTTATTTTCCGGGAGGGTTGGGGATGAGGCAGCTTTTGTTTCCTTACCTTTTTCTCGATATTATGTAACTACTTGAAGGAAATAGTAACACAGTAATTGATATGCTGCTAAATAGATAAGAGAGAGGACTTCAATGTCAGTCAGAGCCTATGTGAGTTTACTAATATGGTGCCTCAGGTAAAGAATAAGCTTGACACTTCTCAGGGATATAAAGATTGAAGAAATAGAAAGGAGCTCGATTTGTTAATACTTAGTCTGATGCGTAAAGAGACATTATTAAGCACTGGAAAAAACCAGTGTACTAGTAGAGGGGAATAGAAGAAATAGAAATTTGAGAGTGGAAGAAGGATTCAAAACAGTGTTGGAGGAATTGGAAGTTATTAGTGACTCTGCATATATATTTAGATGAGATTCCAACATTTGGGTGAACTTTGGTTCAAATGAATCCGTATTTGTGAACACATTGGTCTGCCAGCAACATTTTGTTTCAGCAGAAACCATATACGTAACAAACATATTATTGTTTGAATACATTTTTGTCAGCCCTTACTCTGTTTCCCATGAGCTCTGCCAACCCCCAGAACAGTGGGGCTTAGTAAGGATGAACCAAGTAAGCTTAGCGCGTAGCTTTAAACAACTTTGAATAATCAGACTGTGGGGAGTTATTATGCCACATAAAGCATAGCTTTGTAAAAATGGCAGTAACTATTAGTATTAATTACTCTTATTAGTTATTCCTAAGAGACTGGAAGGACAAAATTGGATAAGGTACAGCCTATTTAAAGATTGAAATTAAATTCATGGTGCTTCACATTTCAGTCATTCCCAAGGACCCTTCACCGTGTGTAACTAGTAACCATCCATCTGGTGACGTTATTGCATTATAGCAGGATAAGTGTCATTCTCTGTATGTGCCAATAAGAGTAAAAAAACCCAATCCTGATTCTATGAGTAACCAAGTTATTTGTTGCCTGCTTAGAAGCATGCATTTTGTGCTTATTAAAAAAAACAAAAAAAAAAAAAAACAAAAACAAAACAAAAAAAAACAAACAAACCAAAAACTCAAAACAACAAACAGTTATTTTTCAAAATGTTTCCTGTAAGAAATGTTTGACTACACTATTTTCTTCTTAACATGCCTACATAATTCTTTTCTCAGCCTGTGACTTTGTGATGTCCAGGTGATGAGTCTGGGAATCATAAGGATTGTCTGCGTTTTCTTTTGGGGAAAAACAATAATTGAGTAACCAAAGAGTTTATTACTAATTACACAATAACATGATTTTTTAAATTTAGTAAGACCATTCAGAGACTTTATCATTATATATTCATTTTGTCATTCTGAATTTGTGATATTTAACATTTTTCATTAAGCATTAACTTCTAATTAAATATTTGCTGATGATTTAAAAAAAAAATCCTAACCAGTTCTGAGGATATCAGTGATACATGTTCATTCTGAATGTAACTAACATCAGCTGAAGCTTTATCAGTGATTAGAAAGCATATTACTGTTTGTTTTTTTTTTCCTCAGAATCCCTAAGTTTTTCAAAAACTTGCATGAGCTGTTACAGAGTTCTGCTGTATGTGAGAAATTGGCAGACTGGCAAAGCAACAATGCAAAATACCTAGATCATGGCTTCCTTTGCAATTTTTTCATGGACTCTAGCATTAATTGTCCTAGCAGAAATACCCAGTGGCTAGCATTCTACTATTTCAAAGTATTTCTGCCAAAATGTCATTGCCCAGGGAATAAAACCATGCTCCTCCCCAGCACATAATTCCTCACAATCTAACAATTTTTGTGAAATAAATACTGCAGCTTGAGTTGGTGAAAGATCACAAATACAAGTCATCTATCATCCAGTTATTTGCTGACTCCACTTATGGAAGTGGCCAACAACTTATTCATCTGCCAAACAAACAAAAAACCAAACGGGCTGGACTATAAGATTGCACTTTTAGAGAAATGATGGCAACAGCCAACCCTTGGTGGTATTTGTAGATATCATAATTACACGGCAATCATTCTCTGCATGCTTCCATAGTTAGTTTTGAGAGTTAATGACCTGTTCTCTCAGAATTTCCCAGGAAGTCCAGACTGGGGGTTTTTTTGGTTTTTTTTTGTTTGTTTGTTTGTTTTCTCCATTTAAAGAATTTCAAACACCCTAAAGCTTTACTGACAGTCCCTTGGCTTCAATCCTATCCAATAAATTGTTTCTAAGTAATCTCTTGAGAGTGAGTGGACTCGTAAAATAGTACCGTACTGATATTTGACAAATACATAATGTCAGGCAAGGACAACCCTGGGCAATCATATAAAAACTCTAAACGCTCCAAGATGTCACCCCATAATCAGCAGAATGCTTTTTCACTTCCTGGTGTTCATGTGTTTGGGACTATTGACTGTCATACCACAGAAGGCTCCTCTCCATACAAATCATGTCCGCGTGCTTGACTGTACTACTCTGGCCAAGGAGAGTAAATTCTTACCCTAGTTCAGCCGCGTTTGACTTTCCAGTGCAACCTCTGAACTTCCAGTGTTTCCTGAGTTGTTTTTGTTGTTGGTGGTGTTTTTTGTTGTTGTTGTTGGTTGTTTAATTTAATAACATACTGTTGCTTAATAGTTCGAGGATTATATCAGGGCTGGAAATACCTCTTCTTATTGAAAAGGAAAACAAACCAAAAAAAGCTTACATCCTTATCAGATGTAAACTTTGATCCTAAACTCCATTTCTGTTCCTGTCTGATGTCTGCAAACATTCCTCCTCACCGTGAGATAGTGCCAGGCTTCAGGAAATATACTTGTCTGGGAAACTGAACCCCCCCCTGAAGCAGACTGGGGGCTGCAAGACATGTAATGTTCTAGATTCTCCTGCTTTGTTAATGTGAAACATGCTTCATAAAATGTCTTGGTCATAATAGACGACTTCTGTTTTGAAAATCTGGGGAGTTGATAGCTGTTGCTTCACTAATAAAAAAAGCTTTGTTAACAAAAAATCAAAATTGCAGGAATTCTCACAAAAATGTATTGGAAATACTGCCCGAGTACAGAAAATGTGATGCTGATGCAGGGGTAGCAGGAGTCGATGTAGTCGCAATTGAGCATGACCGTCACCTACAATATTTCTCTGAAAGATTCTCCCTTTTGCTTTGTCCATTTGGCTAAACACAGATGCAACAAAGCAGATTTTAATTGTGTTCTACAAAATCTCCAGTTGCCGTTGTAACTGGGTATGTCGTGCTTTTAATTATTGGATAAGCCTCTTCAACTTTAAAGACCTTCCCCAGTTATAGGGGCAGAAAGAGTTTAACAGTAACTCTTAACTTCCAGATTGAGTTATCTTTCATATGTAGGTGGTGAAACCCTACAGGCGCACAGAGCAGTGCTTGCCTTGAACATCAGTTAACCTTTGCCTTATGGCAAAGATGTAGTCTGGTGACAAGAGGATAGTCTGAGCAATGTCACTCTCCTGTGGCCAATGATAAGCATTCTACATGTTTCTCTTGAATGGAACCGTTTTCTCCCTAAATTGAAGAAATGCGTTGAAACCTGATGTGCGGAATCAACTAATGCTTCATGCCACTTCTTTGTCCAGCAAACTGAAACCGGACGGAGCAAAGATGCTCCTGGGATATTAACTGGCTGTCATCCTTTCTGCCGCTGTGTTAGCTGATGAGATCTGAGCCTGGACCAGAAACAAAGTGCATGAAACTCGCGACCTCTTGTTCCTTGCTGGGAGAAAACAGCCTGAGGCGGTGTTGGCAGAGCTGACACTGGGAAAGATGTAGAACAGAGCTCCAGCTGCTTTGCTACTGCACATGCTGCTTCCACAATCCACATTTCAGCCCCTTCGTTTCTCTCATGGGAGACTGCGATAGGAATGAAGATGAGGCATCTTCCCTGCCAATGCAGATGGCGGGGTGGGCAGAGCTGGCATAGTTGAGCTGGGGCCAGGGCTGGGTGGGACTGCGCTGACTGCGAGTGGAACTCCAGAAGACTCATTTAGATAAATTGCCTTATCTCACTTAAAAAGAAGAGAATGTAATTGAAAAATGCGATCGCGCGTCTGTAATCGTTCCTTAGTTCTTAGAGATAATATTTCTTTTTTGAATGTAGCTCGCTGATGATCAGGGATTGGTGTTGATGACAACTGTTGCCATGCCAGTATTTAGTAAGCAAAATGAGACTGTAAGTACTCAGACTATTTCTGTCATGTAATAATGGGGTGACGGCAGTGAAGTTGCTTTCAGAGACCTAATGAGATTTTAGCCTACCCTAAAAAATTTTCTTCTCTTCTTACTATTTTGTCTGCAGTTGGTATGCCTTTGCTGGCATAAAAATGTGGACAAATAATCCCAAATAACCATACTCTAGAAACCGTAGTAAAATAATGAAACCCTATGTCTAAGGGAGAATCTCAGGTGATGCTAGGCCTTAGGATTTTCATACTTCTATATTACTTTTTTACAGGAAATAATCTATATCCTCCTCTTCTTTGCACCGATATGCTTCTATTTCACAGACTCAGAATTTAATTAGTCGTATATTATGTATATATCTGTTTATCTTTACTAATTTGTTATTAAAAAAAATTGCATGGATTTCTCCTTAACACTTAATCTTTCTGTTTTGTTTATCAAATGGCAGGAGAAATTGGGAAAGAAGGGAGTAACATCTTTTTCACAGTAGTTTTTAATTCGAAACCTATTGTGCATGAGGAAGGTTCCTGTTGAGGGACTCGGCTATCAAAATTTGCATGCATTTTCTGTATGAATTGCAGATAAAGTAGAAAGAGGCAATATTATCGATTAAATGATCGTTTGATCAGATTAGTTGTAGCAGCCTCTGTTTTCCCCACTTTTTAAATAATTTGTTTGTTATCTGTTCACTTCTGCGGACTAGCTGCAATGGGAAATGAGTGGTGAGAAATTTCACTATTATTGTGGTTCCAAGTGCATCTTTTATTGTTCTTTTCAGAGATCTAAGGGGATTCTTCTGGGAGTAGTTGGCACAGATGTTCCAGTTAAAGAGCTTTTAAAAACTATTCCAAAATACAAGGTAATATACAAACAATAGTATGTCCTTTACATGCAATATAATATAATTTTTTTAGTATGTTAATATTGTTTATACTGATGTAGCTCCATTATTTCACTCATTTTCCTCAGGAATTTTAGGTCTGTATTGCTGATAGCTAAATGTCATTGGTCCCGAGATCGAGTGCGGTTTTTAATACCAAAATTAATATAGGGCTTGATCTTCACTTTTTTGCAAGTCACGATGGGCTCTAGGAGGTAATATTAAGTATTGTCCATAATAAAATTGAGGAAATTATTTAACCCCACAAAATAACCGAAAATTCATGCTGAAAATTTGCATAACTTTGTATGGAAACCATACGAAAATCTATCCTTAACACGGCTTTAGTTCCCGCCCAACCAGACTAGTGTCTTCTTCTCTTCTCCCCAGTATTTGCTAGATATTTCCCTCTACTTAGTTTTCCAAAGTCAGACAACTCTACTACAACACTCTTAAAAAATTTTCAAAATTTGATGCACTTCATCTATCATTAAATGTTTGTAACTCAGTAAAAGTAGGCTTCGGGCAAATACAAATATTTACTTCCTTTTCGTTTAAATTTGATGCAATGCACTGGTATTTCACTACTTCTTGATGTCTGAAATGCTTTACGATAGCGCTGTTTTATTCACAAATGAAAATTAAATGAATATTTTCCAGTTAATTCCTTGCAGAATCTTTTTGTAAGATAAATGAGCGCATAACACAATACCGTCGACAGCCTTTACTAAAGAGGTCAGCTGTTGGAATAGCTACATTCAGACACGTTCCTGTACATAGATTTGTATGTCATACTTCCCTCTTAATTGGCTGCCATGCTCTCATTTACTGATTTCTAAGAGGGGGGAGGAATAAGCTGACTTGTGAGAGCCTATGTATATTCCTACATGGTTTTGTAGGTAATTCTACTTAGAGGGAAAAAACCCTCCTATCGATTTTAATTCCAATTTGAATACATTAGCAATTACCAAACGATTTGATGGATCAATATGCAATAACTGGGAAGTTTAAATTAAATGAGAATTTGATAAAAATAATGCATAAAATGCTGGCAATAATGTTGAAAAGGTGTATTGGAGTAATTTCCTGGGACCTGGATCCCGCTAGGCTAGATGCTATGCAAACACAAAACAGAAAGGCTGTCCCAACTGGAAAAAAGTTTGCAGAGTATGGGAAGAGGCAGCAGATGAGTACATACCGGTATCAGAACATAGCGAATAGAGACATTGCTGGTCAGGATAGATAACGGAGACCAATCTCAGCACACGAACCACCAAAGTTAGTTAACTGCAACTTATATTACGCTGTTGTGTATGCGGAAATAGAGAATCTGTAGAAGGCAGAAGAGAAAGGAGTAAAATTTGCTCCTTTGCAAAATTTGGAGCAAATGGAGCTCTTTGGGGCAGCCTTGTAAGGAGCTATGGGTAGACCAAGTTTCATTTGTAATGAGAAGGAAGAACAATGTTGTAGTAGCTGCAGAAATGAAAGCCTGGCTGTGCGTGGCTGGAGAGAAAAGACCGTATCACAGTGATGTTATTCAGAAGTCACGTATACGATTTGGACAAAGTCTGAATACAAGAACCTAGAGAGAGTGGGGGGTCTGAATAACAGATATTGCAGCAGAGTTAGAGTGATTCAGAAAAGGAGAAGATAGGCAGGAAAATTAAAGTTTCTGGTTTTATCATATGATAATATATTTTTTAAGACTTAGTTTTCAGTGGAAGTAATATACCACCCTCCTTCTGAACATTAGGCTTTTTATTTGAAGGTACGTTTTATATTGCAGGATGTAATGCAGGAGAGGATTATTACAGGAGGTACCAATATCGCGCAATAGGTTTGTTAGTGAAATCACTTGAGTTATAACTTCCAGTCTCACATACCGTAAACATTCCTGAACAGTAAAAAGGCCATGCAATTGCAAGAGCATAATCACCCCTGGGACCCATTCCTGTAGAGGCAGCATGTGAAATAAAATTCACGCAAGGATATAAAATGATTGGTTGGAAATAGAATTCTGCTGACCTGGAATTCTCTCCGCTCGGATGAGGAGGATTTTATGCCGAGGAAGATGAATAATAACAATGAGCTGTTTTCAGCAGTTGTTATCTAGACTAAACTTCCCCAGATGTCAGTGGCAGTTTCTCCCGAATAAGGTAAGGTGGGATTTAGTAATACTTCGTTTTCATGTGGCATTTTACAGCAGTAAGAGAGTTTTTTTGTTTCTGAACCTGTCATTTAGAGACAGAGTTCAAGGTTTAAAGTGGCAGTACTGCTGTAAGTGGTAGTATCTCTCAAATCAAAGCATTTTAAGTGCAGAGAGTGCGCAGTTTCACATCTTGCACAACACACAATAAAATACTACCCTTGGAATCCGGGTATGCTTCAAATAGGCAAATATTTTTTTCCTGTGAAGTATACCACCCACGTTTGTTTCCTTACCTGACTTCCATTGAGTGGATGTCAGTCTGCAGTTAGCAACACAGACAATTGTGCTTGAGATCTGACAGTTAGCCAACAGCTAGTTCACTTGTCATACTATAATAGGTAAAATATGTCCCCTGTTATTATTTTGGTTATCCCTCCTTTATGAAGAGATGCCAAGAACATATCACCTTCTATTTCTTCCACTGAAGTTTATTGCTTTAGGAAAATGGCTAATTTATGAAACAATCTTCTGTATGGCAGATACAGCTGACCAGATACAATCATTCACAGAGAAACACGATATAAATCTACCTGGTATGTTTTCTCTATGACCTTGCCGTAATATCATACTCTGGTTTATATTTCCAGAAAATTACAGAAGCCAACAGATTTGCTGTCCTGCTTGCGTCTTAGAAATGATTCTCACTTTGCTTTATGGCAGACAAATTCCTGAGGACCCACTTCAGCAAAGCATTTAAGAATGTACTGAAGTAAAATAAAATGCTTGGTAGTCGTGAGAAATGAAAAGCAAATGCCAAAGCAAGATAGTTCTAGGGGTTTGGGTTTGGTTTTTTGTTTGTTTCTTTGGGGTTTTTTTTAATACCTCAGTGCGTCAAGATGCTTAAATAAAGATATATGGGATGTTATATTACCTTACTTCAGAACTGAAAAAAAAAAAAAAGGTGAGAAAGTACAGCGAGATGTACTCTTTTCATGGTAAAAGTTACATACTGAAGCTGCAGAACGAGTCTACGTTAGCACCAAGTTCATGCTAAGAAAGGATGTTTGAATGACCACGTGAATGATTTGAAGGTACATTTATTGCATTCAGTGGTTGCAATCAACTGTGTAATAGCCATATAGTTAAAAGAGTAGTATTGTTATTTAAATAAGTACAGTGGTAAATTTGATTACTTATACCGTTAGGCCTCATAAAGCATTTCATTGCTCTCAAATGATCTCCCATAGTTCCACTCGGTACAAATATGTAAACTACATGAGTTTCTTTGGTAGAAATATGCCGCCTTCTGTGGCTCCAGATGAACGTGAATTAACAGAGAGGTGAAATACCTTTAAGACTGATAGATGTAAATATCGCATATGACACCATTGCTTTAAGTGATTCTTTTCCAACATCACTTGAACAACCGAAGTAAGCTGAGCCCAGCCACTCCTGGGTATATGTGAATTTACTACATTCCGGTATCCCTTTGCGTGGGCACGCTGTGCGGTGTGTGCCGCCTGCTGTGGAGCCTCGTGTATATGTGCGTATCTCATTCACTCTAAAGCACATAGAAAGAAGTGCCCCAGATAGCAAAGTGTGTGTGTGACATTTTAAAATGGTGCTATGAGCTGAATTCATCACAGTGACAGGTTCTCACTTTCACAAAATGTCAAGGATCAGAGCTTTGCATATGTTATAATGAAATACCACGTGGATGAGGGTTATGAATGCCAGCTTTAAGCCCTGGATAACTACATTCTCGCCTGATTTTTTGTTTCGGAATTTACTGGAGACCGTGCTAATTAGTATTTCTTTCTCATTTACTCTTACAGTTAGGTATTCATGGATACGCTTTTGCAATTACGAACAATGGATATATTTTGACTCATCCAGAACTTAGGCCTTTGGTAAGAATACTATTTACTGATCTATTTTATCTAGCTATGTATGTTGTGTTTGTTTTTCTTTCAGTGTGAATAATGTAATATTCATTAAACAATTAAATACAACAGATCAGTTACTTATATCGCTTTATAATGCATAATTCTTGGTAAATTTACCTCTGGGAACAAAGGTTAGCAGGAAAAAAGTAAAGGAAAATAAATATACAAGTTCTTTCTGCAAAAGATGCAGGCCTCCATTACTGCAAAATAGCAAAGCCAAAAATTGCTATAATTATGTTCATTTTACATTGAAATGGAATGCCGGAATGCTCTATTGCTGTGTAATAACCCCTATTTGTCACGTTAAAAGTGTTTAAGCTAATTTAATATACGTGCAGAAATTTCAGTAAAGCATATTCTTAAGCAAAATAGGGGACAAAGGGGTTTTGTACTAAAAGAAATAGCAGCCGATATTACCTTTAGTTTCTCCTATCATCTTGTTTGCATTAATCACAGAAAGAAAAATAGAGGTGCCTGTTATGCAAATGTTTATCGACTTAACACCCTAGAGACCTGGTACGTTCTTGATTGCATCATTGTTTAGGAACAGCACTTGCAAGTCTTCCATCACTATCAAATGTTTGCGGAGGATCAGTATTTATGATTCCGATGCTGTATACACATGGATGCCATATGTATTTCTCATGCAGACACTTCAAAGTAATGTCCAATTTCAACAGTATGTTAGTAGAAAACAGAAATATTAATTGGATGAATAATTTCACATAAAAGAAATTATTGAAAAGTGTGATTTATTAAGTCATTAGCATATCTGCTGTTTTCATTTGGCAAAAGAGTTTGTCTTTCTAAGATTTGGGCTAGGAATTACACACTTAATTAACATTTGTATTTGCACTTATTGTTTCCCCATTTATTTTTTAACTGAAGTAGAGCTTATGAAAAGTTCCACGGGGAGACTTCCATGGGTGAATGGAAAATCATTTTCTCAGTAACTTCACTGTTAAGTGAACAGGCAATCTAATGGTAAAGCAGACATTATAGTATCTTGGAAGGAATTTTAGAATGAATGGCTTAATTATCATTTCTGTTCTAAGAATATCACCTGTGATTCTGGGTGGTAGAATCTTTCACAGCTGTGGAAAGGAAGACAATGTCTGTAGACAATTTGGCAAAGTACTGACCAATAAGCAATACAATTCTCAGAAATGGCTCTTCCAAATTAATCCATTGTTGGTTTGTTTTTTTTTTACCATTCCACTGGTGAGTCACTAAAGCTATATATCCAGGTATAGACAGCTCCGACCCCAGTCAGTTAAATTATCACGATCCAGTGACCTTTTTTATTTTCACCTCTACGCTCCCCACAGATGATTTCTCACAATGATGAATTTGTATCTTCTTTATTTTATGGGAAGTAGGAGCTCTGCTACCCAAATATATAAATATTAGGGAGTGAAAAACTTTCAGCCTCCATAGCAGCAGTTTACGCTTACAAAAGATAGAAAACTCTAAATCAATACCTAAGCATTTCATCTCTCAGTCAAAATGTGGTTTGTCTCTACGAGATAGTACATACATTTCAAGTATTTAAGCGTAGGATTTATGAGACTGATTCACCTCACCCAGACCCATCTGCTCCAGCAATATCCCATTACCAGCAATATCCAGCATGAGATTGTTCCTGAGGAAGATGCAGGAACTGAATAAGAGGATGTGGAAAATCTTGCAGCAGTCAGTATAACTTTTAAGGGTGTCAGATAGGTTTCTGCCTATAAAAATTTGATTCTGATATTTGAACATTAAGACTTATTAGACTGCATACTTCTGTTATCCATGCTCACTTACTCATTTTTGTCAGTCAGACTTCTCATAGTAATGGTTTTCCTTACTGTAACCTTTTTATGCACAGCTTTTATTTTTAATTAAATTTTTAAATTTAGTTAGAAGTAGTTTTTCTACTATGAATATGGAAAGCAGAAGCTCCCGATCTACATTTTTCTTTTGCATTTCTTACTTTCTGTAGTAATATGTAATTGTTATCTCATTGAATCTTCTCATCACAGTAAGCAACCATATTTTTAGTCTGGCTGTAATCTTACTTGTCTTCATTTCAGCGTTTTGTTGTCATGTTCTCTGTATTTTTCTGACCTCTTGTTTATCATCCATTCGCCCATGTTCTTTCCTTTTCTGACTGAGAGTGCCTGCTGAGCTATGTTTGGTAACTACAGCAGAGAAGAGGCAGCAATAGGGGCTGTACAAACCTCCTTACAGCACCTGGATTATATACAAAGACTTTTAACGTACCTGCAGGTCTCTTCTGCTGCATCTTCACTGCCTTCTTAGCTCAGCTGACTCGTCCGTGTCAAGTGACTATTTGTGTGATTTTGCTTTTAACTCACATCCAGCTGCATCGTGCACATAACCTAAAAATTGCTTAAAAGAGCCAAAGTTACGAGAAAACTGACTAGATCTAGAAATCGACTGTCATAGCATTCTGTATCTTTTCCTACAATTTGATTTTTTTTTTTATTTTGCTATGTTAATTACCCTCAGTGGTTAAAATGCTGAAATACATGTTGTTCTGCTTTAATGTAAGCTTTTTATATTAAACTTAATTTTTGTTGGTGGGAAGTGCCGGTGTGGTGAGAAATTATCTTCAAAATTTTTAGCTGTTGCAGAGGAAAACGTGATTGGTTTTAGTTCATGATTGGCCACTACCTTTGCAATATTTTTCCTTATCTCTGTATGTATTCAAATCCATGGGAGTTTTTTTAATATCCCATTCCAAATTGGATACAAATGCAATGTTTTTTACGGTGTTCTCCAGTTTTCATAATACTAAAATCATGACTTTGTCTTGATTCCTAAACATGCTATTGAAATCTTCAGCTATCACAGGTACATCTGACAGCCTGTGTTTGCAAGCCACAGGAGTATATGTTTGAACGTTCCCTATCTACATTGCTTTTGCTGTACTGTCCCTTTTTCTTCTGGAAAATTACTTTGTTCACAGATATTAGTATTTATTCATTACAGAAGAGATATTTTAATAAATAGAAGGTAATGAAATCCAGGAACAGTGGATAGCTTTAAGTTAGACTGACAAAGGGTGTTATCCCCTTTCCCTGTTTCTTTTGTGGGGGCATGTTTGAATGAGGCAAAAGGTGGGTTTCTGTTACTATCCCTCACCCCAGTGTACATCTTGAAGGCACTTATTTCATTAGCTTATACAACAGTCTCTTTCTGAAATCAAAACGTTGGGCAGTAGCCCATAAGCTGTCAACTACAGGGAACTCATTGTGATATATTCACGGTCTGTTCATTTCATTTTTTTGGAAGAGTCATTTTTACCTCTGGGTTCTGTCAGTAGTGCGTAATGGGAGTCTTCTGTTGACTTCAGTGGAGTTTTTGAGAGTGAAGTGATTGCTGGCCTGGGCCCTTAGATTAATATTGCAGGCCGAATCTTGATACCGTCGTGACTAGTGGCAAAACATTCCATGAGATTTGTGACAGTAAGTATGTGAAAATAGGCAACGTAGGACTAGAATTAGATGGTTTGCCAAAGATATTATCTAAAATTAAAACTATTTGGGCACGTTAGAGTTTACATTCAAGTCACATTGATTACTGACTTGATCCGCACTGGTTTATATCGCTGTTATATATTCCGGTGGTGATGTAAAGCTAGAATATTACTAGACTCCCGAGTTACTAACCCCAGAGGCCATGTCTGTTAGTTCTGTGGATGACATACTGCTTTTTAAAGGAATTGTCTTGTGGGACGCAGAGCAGCCAGCCCGGATAGCAAACTGTCGTCGAGGAAGAGGGCTTCCTCTTGCGCCAGATTTTTATCGCGTGCTGCCCAGTCTATTTAACCATTCATCTAGCTGCATTGTTGGTTTTTATTATTATTATTTTTTTTTTCTTTGTGCTGATTATCCTATTGGGTTTATATTTAAAAATGTGTTTTTCTTGGAGATTTCCTCTTTGCTGGGTTGGTTGGTTGGTTGGGGTTTTTTTTAATAAACTCGGCTTTCGGTTAGGATGCCTGCTTGGGCAGCTGGTGTGGGAGTCATTGAAGGAAGGATGAGGAGGAAAGTAATAGATGAGTTTTAGGGCAGCATCCTCCGCCGGCTGCGCGCAGCCCCGGTCCGCGGGAGCCGGCGGAGCTCGGGACAGGCGACGTCCCGCCATGCGGTGGCGCCCCAGCACCGCCGAGGGGGCGCGACAGCCCGCGATACTCCGCGATACCCCGCCGGGCGGAGGTGTCCCGCTGCTCATGGGCAAACGAGGTCGCCTGGAGAAGGGGGGGGGGGCGGGGGGGGGGCAGGGCGGGTTCCGCGATGCAAACGGCAGTGTTCGAATCCAGAAACTCATCTCAACTGGAATTTAAATGAAAAGAAAATTTAATTAATAAAGTGCCTTTGCCATCTTTCTGCTGTGTTTCAAAGCCTTTTTTATTATTATTACTATTTATTACATAGTGGATGAGTACATTTAAAATGTTTTTACATGTTATACCCTTTTTAGGGTGCATTTCCCATCAAAAATACTCCATTGGTAACTCAAAAAACTATAGCTGATGGTAATATTTCAAAAATTTTTGTTTTAATATTGCTGTATCAGAATGCTCCTATATGCTGCATTTTGATTAAAAGTCTGTATTTTCATGGTGTAGTATTTTATTTTCCACAGGAGAATATTTTAAATTGTATGATGTAATTTTGAGTTGTATTTTTACTCAAAACCCACGACTTACTGTTTAGAAGAACATGAATTGTTTGGGAGTTCAAAACTGAATTTTGAGATTTTCAAGGCAGTAACTTGGTTTCTGAAGTTCCTTACGTATGCTTGAAAAGTGTATATGAGGACAAAGTTTTTCTCTGCAACAGTTATGTCAGATTTGATTGCTTTCCTTTCAGTATCTTGTTAGCACTTGCAGGGTTCTAGGTCTTACTCCATTAAATTTAAAAATGCAGAATATGTAATGATGATGTTACATTTTGCCAAAGAAATGCATTTACTGAATGTAAAGGAAGAGTAATAAATGAGGGGCTTTGAGCAACCTGGTCTAGTGCCACAGACTGACACCTTTGCGAATCTTATCTGGTGTTAGGGGTTTGTGCTGTTGCCTCTTAGTCCTAATGTTTGTGTGGTTTTCAATGAATAATAGCGAGATTGCGAGGAGATTTTGTGAAGTCTGTGGCTTTTTTTTGATTCATAGTTGGCAATGGAATTTGTATTTTTGTTCAGGGAGTAAAGAGGGATTTTGTTTTCAGTAATTATTAGGTTCATTTAGGGTAGAATACTCAAAGTTCCTGACCAAGGAGCTCAAGTTCCTTAATTAAAGAAAATATGCATTTAAGACAAATGCATATGTTATGGAATCAAATTGCATCTTTTATTCAGATTCTGCCATTTTTTTGATAAATGTAAGCTTGGGAATGTTTTATGACTTAGGAATTAATCTAATAACATCCATGATGATTAAGGAGTTTGTAATATTCGGAGTTTAAATGATCATCTTTTTCTCGGAGAAGATTGAGGCGTATATTCCTACTCTCTGTATAAGCTCTGGAAAGCTAGTAATGGTGATTTTTCGAATGGCTATATGGGAACGCTCTTTTTATTACTGCAAACCAATTCAATTGAAAAATTGCTTTCTTTAAAACGATGCACATCTTTATTTAATTTGATCAGTCTTAATAGAGAAAGTTACACGTAGAAATCAAAGCCCATGCATATATCACAGTACCCTCAACTGACACATCTCGGTGGCTTAGCTGCCTGAGGAAGTTACCATTTTAAACTTCGAATGTTGACTGTCACGATATACTGTAGTAAGGTAAAGGACCAGGAGTATTTAGGGATTGCTAGAGCAGTATTAAGTCTTTTGTAGCTGCAAATTCTGGGAAAATTTGTTTCTCCTAATATAGAAAAACAGAGAAATCCAAGTCTCGGGGGAAACATTAATGCCCCACTTAAGCAGTGTTAGCCTTTCATAAGCAGCAAATCTCATTTCTCTCTGGGGAGTCCCGCCTGGAACGTAAGATAACCTACACTTACCCTTGCTTTATTCAGCAACTCCATAAAACTCTACAGCTGTAGCTGACAGCAGAATATTTAAATGATTTGAACAGTGTAAATGCCTCACGTTCATTTAAATAACTGAAGAATTCAATCACTTGAATGCCAATGATTATTCCTGTTGCAGTTTACATTTCAAAAAAGACAGCCCATCTGAATCCCTGTGAGAGCATTAAATTGCTATCTAATTAGAAGTGCAAAATTACATATATTTAAAAGATAATTAAAGGTTTGAAGGCTGTTGAATAACCGGTTGTACATATAAATGAATCACAGAAAAATTTGTTAGCAATATGTGAAGCTTTCTTTTATTCTTTGCTTTCAGCTTTGAAGTTAGGTATAACTGAGCTCATGGGTTTAAGTCTGGTAGTATTAAGATAAAGGCAGATGTTTTTAATTATTTCTACTCAAACCCCAAATAATTATAAGCAGCTGCCAGTTTTACATAATCCCAAATGATAAGGTCCTGAGAATGCAAATAAAATCCTAAATAGAGGGGTTGTTTTTTTCAGCGGAGTAAACCACATACATGTCGCATTGCTAATCAACTGCAGTCCACCTGAACTCGTGAGCTCGGCCGGTGTACTCTTTGTTCAGTCTGTAGGTGTGTGACTTAAAGCTGTTTTTTGTCTTTGCTTTTAACTCACCCCGTATATTCCCATCTTTTGTTTCATCAATTTAAACATCGCTTCAGCATTTTAATGCAAATTTTTTATGAGTGTAAATAGACAGAGTAATTTAAATACATGTGGCGTGAGAATTATTTTCTTCTATTACTTCGCTAGAGGGTTTTTCTGTGTACGTGGTACATCTAGTTGTTCCTACTTTTTATCTGCCTGGCAACTTAGAATTGCATTATTCTCTTTTCCCTAGCAAATGGCATGGCTCCTGTTGACAGCTTTTCTCTGCAGTATTTCTGCAAATTTTATGGTGTGGCAGTTTTTCACTGCCATCTGACATGAAAAATCAGTCCAAAATAACTGGGTTTTGCTGCCAACCATAACCTAGGAACTTCTGGATTAACATGGTAAATAATAAGCTTGTCATGAAGGTCTGTCTTTGGAAAGGGAAGTTGTTCTTCCTATTTCCTAAGCAAATCAAGATGTTACCTTTTTTAATATTAAAATAGGGAGCTTTGTATAGAAGGCAACTTTGGTTTTGACTGGACAGCTGTGAGTGTTCTACAAATTCAAGATAAAGTGCAGATCAATAAAGGGGCTGTAAACTAGATGCAAATAATGAAATGAAAGTATCACAAAAGATAAATCAGGATCATGTGAGCAGGAAAAAAAATTCCAAGTGAAATAAAGAGCTTAAAAGTCCAGCAGTAGTGGTTTACATTGAGATAGGATGCTGCTTCACATGTATGCCCAGGCAGAATGTTTTGGAGCTATGTAGCACATGGGGAGTGAAAGCTCAGTTGCTGCGGGTGATGTTATATAGACAGGTGAAGCAGTGAAGGGAATTTTTCACTGCTTTTTTTTTTTTAAATGTCAGAGTATGAATCAGTCTACTGAAGTGATCTCTTCCCCTGTCTTCTGACGACCTTCCACTGTATTTTTCATTATCTTTTCTCAGTCCCATAGTATTTAAACTCTAAGCATTTTATGATGGAAGTATTATTTTATTAATGGACTAATGTTGAAGGACTTCATCCCTATTTAAAGGAATTTGCAATTTGGAATTATTACAATCCTCGCTGAAAAGGAGGAGGGAAATGCCCCCCTCCCCTTCCTCTCTGTGCAGGTTTCCATAGGAGGGTGGCGTGGCCCTTTTTGGAGAAGTGCCTCACTTGGGGACGTCCCCTGCTTTGGAGCCAGGAAAGCAAGCAGCAATATACTCCTGCCTTATTCTATGCCAAGGAGACGCATTTGAAGGACTGGTGACAGAAACAGATGATTCTGCTCCCAAAGCCAGTGTAAACTGAGCTTTTGCCTTGCACAGTCACCTCAATAAGGAACAGTGGGACTCAGCAGCAATTTATGTTGGGATGGAGAGCTGGTAAAGGTCTCCTATCAGCCATTGCACTGACCGTGTCAAGTCAGGTTCAGTGCAGTTCCCACTCAAACAGCTGCAGTCTTTACATTATGTCAATCAGAGCTACACTAGACAGTAAGTGGCAACATTAATGTCCAGAATCTTAGAGAAGGGAGGTAGCTGAACAACTGGCTAGACTGGGGAATTGCAATAACGACAGTGTATTCAGTCTAGGTCTGTTTATTTAAAACTATGTGGAAAAGTGAGTAATGTTAGTTAATGATGCTTTTCCTCTGATATTTGTTCGTTCAATCTTTCCTATCAAAATTGGCAGACAAGAATACCTTTACAGGATGGCTTAATGTAAGGTACGGTTATGCATGCAATTGTATACAATTGTATTATGTAGAATTAAAGCTCAGCAAAATGTATTTGCGCTGTGTTCAAGTTTGTCTCTTCTAAGAAGAAAAATTGGGATAATTCTCAAATCCTGTTTAGATTAATGCATTATCCTGATTTTGAAGTACTAAAAAGATGAAACTTAATCGATTGATGCAACATTTTAAAATTAGAGGAGTTTTTTGGTTCCCAATGCCTTACTTTTGTACATAAGATGATAGTTTGGCAAGGAAGAGCTTTCCCTTGAAATTATTTTACTTCTCTAGCTTTTGGTTGTTGTTTAGTAGATACTTTCTTGCTATAATACTTTCTCACAGATGATTTCACAAGTGTGGCTAAGCAAGTTCACTAAAATCTACGCTTCCAAAGCTGCTATCACAGCAACTTACTCTCTCCTACCGCCCCATTATCCAGATGGAGCACGTCTGAGAAATTCCAATCACCTTAGACCCAAAGCTTGCAGCTGTTAAGATGTAGCGTGCTCCCTCCGTGATCAGATTGCTACACTCTGACTTTATAAACACGTGGCAGGTCACATTCAATGCAGATGGTTTGGGACTGCTTGTGTTGTTAAAAAAAAAAAAAAAAATCAAAGCAAAGAGTTTAATAATGGCACATGTAAATGGTTGTATACGGGGTGCTGAAAAAATGTGATTCAGTCTTTAAACAGTACACGTCACATGTTGTTTGAATCATCCAATGCTATAAGAGTTTGGCCAAGCCTCAAATAAAAGATGCTGAATAAGATAAAGCTCATTCTGATTACCAAACAAAATCATTTCCCGTGTTCTTTCCGCAAACAAAAATATTTTGGAGCTATCATATAGTTTTGAGCAGACTAAAAGATTCTTGTATTGCAGTCCAGATATTAAAAAAAATTCAGTATCTTCTCTCCCCCCCCCCCGAGAGGTTAGCTACTGTATAATATCACCACACATTTTATACTGGCCAAAGTAGATTAACAGCACACAGTTTAAATCTAGCTCTTTTCCGCATGCACTTAAATCAGAGTAGTTTGGTAGAGCTCCTATTTTCTGTCTTTCCCAGTGGGTCCCTTAATAATTTGTTTCAATGCTTTATAGTAATGTTGCAGGTGGGTTTGGCTTCAGCCTTCAATCGGTATGTTATACTTCACCCAGGAGTCTCAGAGATAAAAAGTTAGATTAGGTTTGCTACCAGAGAAAAAGGTATAGATGAATGCCATTTTTCAAAGCTGCTTCCATGTCCCTGAATAACTTTTACTAAGAAATTAGTTAAGCAATAAAACTAGAAAGAAGCTAGAGAAGAGTGGCCAATGGAACAGTAGTGTTGTGAAGTATTTTATATTTGGTCTACTTGCATTTATGTTGTAGGCCCTACTTACATAAGCATAAAGATATGTAAATTTACTGCTGGGAATAAGGTAATATCTTCATGAAGATTCACTCTGTAAGCAAAGTTACCCAGATGTGCAAAAAATTGCGATTTTTTTTATATCCTTTCCTTGCTGGAAGTTGGGTTTTGTTTCTTCTGCCATCCTTTTGTGAGCTATAACATAAAGATACTCTTCACGTATTAAATTCCTGTGTAGGCAATCAAACAGTAGCCCCTAAAGTGTAAGAGCTGAATGAGGAGGTAGGCATCTCAATATTTTATTAGTTCCTGTCCGAAATGTGTTTAAGAACTACACTTTCCGTTCCTTTGAGTGCTAATAGAGCCTAACCTGTGCTTGAGCATTGGGGTTTGGCTTTGGTTTTGCTTCTCTGAATTTTTAAGACGTGAATGCTTCCAATTCTGGCTTTGCTGCAGAACTTTGAATGTTTTATCCAGCTCTTCGTTTGATTTCTTTTGATTTTGTTTTTGCTCTTTGAGTGCAAGGTGTGGAATATAGCCGAGTAGAATAAATACAACCCCTGTAATCAATACGATGCAAATGGTTTCCCTCATGTTTGAAGCATACTTCTGCTGTCAGACACACAAGATCAACTCCTATTGTCGTAAGTAAGGATTTGCACATGTGTCTGAGAATGCAGTACAGCCCAGAAGCTCTTCCACATCTGTGAGTAAGGATGTAATTAACCATTGGAACCAGTACAGGAGCTGTTTGCTCTACTCAAATGATCCCAGCTAACTTCTATGTAACACTTTTCAGCTCTCAGTATTTCAGAGCTTGACTGTAACCATTTCTATACTAGAATGACTAAATCGGATGAAAGGTTTGGTTGGTTAATTGGTGCAGCCACAGAGAGTAGATTAAAGAGAATATCGATATAGCTGCAGCCATAATGAAAGACTTGCAAAGCATGGCTGCAAATGTGAACTGGGCGTTATCCTCTCATATTTTATGCTTGTGAGATTTAACTATATTGGCTGCGAATTTTCTACTTCACTCTTTGGCTGTAGTTATCCCTTTGGCTATCAGAGCTGTCACGTAGCAAGAATTAATCGTAGCACTGAGCTGCTTGAATGCAGTCCAGTGTATAAGCATGTGCTGAAAGCAGAAATTCTTTACATCTCTCTACCCACTAGCCCAGAAGGAGATAACCTTGTTGTTACAAGAATGGTGCCTTCTAGCAGAGGGGCAAAAAAAGCATATGAAAGTAGTCTTCACTGGCATCTGCATGGATTCTTAGAACTTAATCTAAGACTTACTCTAACAGAGTTGCTAGGATTTTTTGTTATTCAAAACAAGAATGAGAATTGAGTCAGGATTTTATCCCAGTTTCCCAAAAGAATCATCTGTAGAAATAATTGGAGTATCCAAGTCGTTATGAGCAAAAATTAAGGAAGCTCAGTGAAGCCTGTGCTAGAAGAAACTTTACAGTGATACCAGTATCTCCAAATGTCTCTGTGATTATGATCCACTATTCAATATTTTTTTTTTTTTAAATTTGCTGTTCTTCAGGAAGGTTTTGTCATGCCCATTTTTAAATACTGTGGTCTACGAAAGCAACTGTGGGATTCACAAATGAGAATCTTTTAATTTAGACAGGAAAAAGTCAGGATGGGAATAACCTCCTCAATGCTCAGAGAGCCAGATTTTTCTTTGGCCTCTCTAGTCTCACTGAATGTGATTGAAAGTTCCTGCACCACTGGCCCCGGTGATGAATTGGCTGTCTCAAGCACTGAGATATAGTTTTATGGTTTACGATATAGTTGGTCCTGCCCCGAGGGAGGAGAATCAACTATATATACTGCCTTAGAGGTACATTTTCTATCCTTCTATGACGCTATTGGTGGGGAGTCACAAAAGCAATTTGGGGATTTTTCACAATATCCCAATGTCTCCTGTCATACTTCATAGAAAGACTTGTGGTTTTCCCTCCCACTTGTATGCATCGTAAAAGATAAAAGACCAGATTTCACATTACGCTGATCGTCTCCCACATTTAATTTTTTTAACACATATTCTCATAATTTTTCTTAACCAGTTCTTTAATCACAGATCTTCCTAAATACTTTTTTCTTCTTCCACCAGGCAAGGTTTTTGTTCTTACACTAGTAGGCTCTCTGATTTTGAATGTTCAGCAGAGGGCAGAATTTCCTACGTTATAAACACCTCGGTGTCAAATCAATTTGTCACTAGAATGTTAATTTTGAATATGCAGTTTACGGTGTAACAGTGACTAGTGATAAAAACCTCTAAATTATCATTATTAGTATATTACTTTTTCCCCATGAAGTTGTAGATAAAACGTAGTGTCAGCAAATGTTAACACCGTACTTCCCAAGACTTGCATCTTATCTTGTTTAAAGAGAAATGGGTAAACATTTTGTTGATAAGATTGTAGTAAATATAACTTCCTGTACAGCTGAAAGAGCTAGTTTGAGACATTTAACATAAACTACAAGATCAAGGTCTCATGTATTTTCCATATGGGGAGAAGAAGGTGGAACTGCTGAGTTTGACTTCCCTGTGTCCCCGTCAAGAATCGTTTTGTATCATTGCAACAGATCGTGTAAGTAATCATGTGTGATGTAGGTTTTTAGTTCACAGGCGACGTTTATGCAGCAATATGGTGCGTTTTGTATGAATTGAGCTACCTACTGTTATGTGTATTGCATACAATCAGCAAATTTTTAAAATCTTCTAATTCAAAATCTTTGTGCAAATAAAGCAGGATGTGCTAAATATTTCACCCCTTTTTCTGCCAGTACGAAGAAGGGAAGAAACGAAGAAAGCCCAACTACAGTAGTGTGGATCTTTCTGAGGTCGAGTGGGAAGACAGAGATGACGTGGTAAGTGTTAAAACCCCGTCAGAAGACATCGTTGCACTGTACCTGGAAACTGTTTAAGTAGTCATTAGAGAGGCCACCTGACTGCTCTCAGGAGGGAAAGGGAAATAGCCCCTTTCAGTTCATTTAGGACTTTATAACTATTTTGTATCGATTCTTCCTTACATATGCATATACCACAAACACAGACTCTTTGTACCTTTGGTAAAACTCATCACCTGTGCATTCTCCGTGCATCCCGTTGTGTGGGTTTGCTGGATAGCCAATACAGTGCTAGAGAAGGGAATAGAATATCTATCTCTTTAGAGCTGGCCCAGACAACTGCTGAAACTCAGAAATGAGGGAACGAGTTTAACTTCTCTCCATGAGATCCTTCTTTCCTTAATGAAAGTAATGAGACCTGTTTTCCTTCATGTACAAAATCAGATTCTTTGACCTCTGTTCAGAGCGCAGATTCACTCTAAACTCCTAGTTTCAGGCATATGGGTAGCTGCAGAAGCATACGTTCTATGTCTGTCACCTGTTATGCACAAAATCCTTTCCGTTAAACTCATTTTTCAGTGCTCCATCTACTCTGTAGTTCACGCTCTATCTTATTCTTTCTTACCTTGCAGGCGTAGCATTTTCTGCAGTACTGTATCAAAAGCTTTCCTTATGTCCATGGCTTAACCTTTGCCTGGTCTTTCTGTTACTTCCTCAATAAATCTGATTTGTTAGGCATGATTCGTTTTGTGTGAATCCGTGCTGACTGTCCTTAATTAAATCGTAACTTTCCAGGTGTTCCCCTTTCTGTCCTGTAATTTAGTTTTTCCCATAAGTTCCCTACTGCCAAAGTCACGACTGCATGTCTGTATTTTTCATAGATGTCTCCTCGATCCCTTCTCAAATGTCAGTACTGTGTTAGCTTCTCTCAAGTCCTTCATACCTCTACTTTTCCAGAGAGGTTTTGAATATATCCACTGAAGGTTCCCATATTTACTTTGTCATGTCCTTCCGAAATCTGGGATGGATCACGTACAACCGCCCCTGGAGTCTTGTCAGTCTTCAGATGTACTAATTTCTTGATCCCTGTTCTGACATAAGTCTATATTTTCTTTCTGCCTTAAAAAATATATATCTTGCATTCCTCCCTCTCTCCACCCCCTTTGTGAATAGTGAAACAGTTCATTTATGTTTTAAGCAATGTCTGTTTCGTCAGGTGATAGATTGTCCTCATCCTCTCCTAGGAGGCCGTCTTACTTCCTTATTTAGAGTTTTGTGTTGGAGTGTACACTCAAACTTTTTTCGTGTTTCTTGGGTAGTTTTGTGCAGTTTTCTACGCGTGCACTATTTAAGACTTCCTCATTAGATTTTCATATATTGTAGCAGCCTTTTGCAATCTTGGCACTCACATTGACTTCATGTTTTATACCTTGCCTTTTCTCCTATCTTTGATCACTTATTACTCAACCAGTTTCTCTGCAAATGACCTTTTAAAATTTCCTTTCACCTTTCAAATGTTATTGCTGTAGTTAAGTACAGCTTTTAAACCTTCACGATTTTTTTTCTTATTATTTCTCTTTGGTTTGTGTTTCGTGTTCTTTTTTCTTTTTTCCAATACTTTCTCTGCTTAATTTTTACAGTTTCCAATCCATCATTTTTAATCATATCTTGTAGAAATTCAGTGGTTCAGTTAATGTAACATTGAACTATTTTTTTGACATTGAAAATTAAGTTTTATTTGTAACTGAGGTTTTACCTGAATACATATGAAAGCAAAAAGGCCAGATTCAGCTTTCTATTTCCATTTCTTGAGACCCCTAAGCTCTGTCACTTTTTCTGAAAATTTCGAGCAAAATTGAATTTTTCGATCTATAGGCTGCAAAAAGTTTTGTTTCAAATTTTGATGAAAGATTCATACATATATTTTATCTGACTCCCTTTCACCAAAAAAAAGTTACAAACTATTTTTTAATTGTAACATTGAAACAAGAAGCCTTTCCAATTGTTTCATCTTTTGAAGGAGAAAAGAAATTAATTTAAATTACAAATAGACTAAGTTGAGCATTACTTTTGTAGAAAAGATCCAGATCTGTTGCCCAATATGTAAGAGTAAAAAAAAAAAAAAGATAAATCATAAGTGAAATAAATTTTTGTGTAGGCTTTGTAAAACAGCCTACACATAGAATCATAGAATGGTTTAGGTTGGAAGGGACCTTTGAAGATCACCTAGTTCCAACTCCCCTGCCATAGGAAGGGACACCTCCTACTAGACCAGGTTGCTCAAAGCCCCATCCAACCTGGCCTTGAACACCTCCAGGCACGGAGCTTCCATGACTTCTCTGGGCAACCTGTTCCAGTGCCTCACCACCCTCAGTGAAACATTTCTTCCTAGTATCTAATCTAAATCTCTCCTCTTACAGCTTAAAGCCATTTTCCCTCATCCTATCACTACACAGCCTTGTAAAAAGTCCTTCCCCCAGCTTTCTTGTAGGCCCCCTTTAGGTACTGGAAGGCCACTATAAGATCTCCCCGGAGCCTTCTCTTGTCCAGGCTGAACAACCCCAACCCTCTCAGCCTGTCCTCATAGGAGAGGTGCTCCAGCCCTCTGATCATCTTTGTGTCCCTACTGTTTGATGATCGGTGACCAAGTGTTTCCTGAAAAAAACAGCAGGTTAAATATTCTGGAAAAATGTATTAACATTCGAAATGTCCTAATACTTGAGCAATGCCACACACAAGTAGAGACCTTCATGCAAATATCTAAATAGGAAAAAAAATGCAATGTCAAACAAATAATATTTTTACAGGTATTTTTAAAAGTAAGCCTGGTATGTCATTGCAAGCTTTTTTTGTTTGTGTGAAATACTATGTAAGTCATTTATACCATGTTGCTATGACCTTTAGAGGGGCTGATGGTCAGAAATACTAATAGAAGAATGAAAGAGCTATGATATAAAGTAATAGTGGAGCTACAGGAAGAGTTATTGTAACCATCAGAGTTAGAATGGGAATGGAATTTGAAGGAAGTTACGTAGATTATTGTAACGAAATCTGTCTCTTTATGCAGCTTTTCTGATGTGAAGATCCAAATGAGTGTCCAAAAAGTGTGTGTTATTTTTGTCGATCTGTTGTAATAGGCAATTCTGTAATATTGTTAATTTTGAGTGAAAATGGTAAATATTGTGTAGAAGACTTAAAACTTTGTGAAGTAACTTACTGACTTGAGGGGTACATGTGGCTCTACTTCACAAGGCCTTGGACTTGATGTTCTTGATTTTTTCCGAGCTTGGTTAGTAAAGCATTGTTTAGTCAACTGTGAAGGGAAAGAATTAGTGTATTCATATAGCTGCTTTTAATAACATAGACTACTACTGGTATATTTTTCTCCCATGAAACACTTATGTGGAAGCTGATTAAGACATTTTCTTACTTTTTACCACATTAATTTAATGGTTTCATAGTTTTCCAAGAATATAGAATGATCTCATACCATAGCAGTGAAACTAGGTTCTTAGCGATTGATTGGCTAGTTGAAGGAGTAATAATAGGTATTACTCAGAAGAGGTGAAGAAATAGGTTTTCTCTAGTCATCGGGTAAGGAAAAGGTGGCAGGACTAAGGTTAGATTTTTTTTTTCACCATAAAATACAGTTAGTGTAAATATATATTCATCAGTTCATTTTCCAGGTTAACAGTACATGCTATCTTGCTGTTGCTGAATTTTATCAGAAATAGAAATCTTAGCATTAGCTTTTTAAACTAACAGTGTCTTCCAGCAAAGTCTGGGAATACACAGTACCAAAGACAAGACGTTTCAATTTGGACAGAAACCTTTTTCTCATTAAATCACTTCTTAAAATTCTTTTATTATAATTTTTAGCTGAATGAAATATTTTTTTCCAAATAAAAAAGACCATGAATGAATGTTTTGGGGCCCGAAGCCAACTGAAGCAGTATTTATTTTATGCATTTGAGGAGGGAGATGAAACTGCAGAAGAGCCGAGAAACCAGATTACAAAGCCAAGAAATGTAATCACAGCAAGCAAAAAAAAAAAAAAAAAAAAAAGAAGAGAAGTAAAACTCTAAATCCCACATGCAGACTTGATCTTAAACACTACTGAGAGTTTGGAGGCCCTTTTAGTAAATCTATGACTTGCCTGAGGCTTGTGGGAGGAATGGGTCTTAGACAACTGCAGGCACCAATAGGAGAAAAATGAAAACCACGTTAAAGATAAATGGAACTGTTCTGTAAATGTTAGAAAGTAGATGGTTAATTAAGACCAGATCTCCAAGTCGAAAACCGCAAAACTTAAAATGGGAAAATATTTCCAGAATTGCCTATTATGTATTGTTAAAAAAAATCCACAGTAAAATATATGCTTTATTTTATACATGCCTCCAGCTAAAAATTATTCTTTTACACTCACTGACAGAAGAGTAAGACTGTTAATTCAAATCTAGATGCCCCAGAATTAAATTTAAAGAGCTGCAAAGTTTGCAGTTTTTGATAGGTCGGCCGTGCCCAACTTGTTCATGAGAATAAACCCAGCTATTTCACTGGCAAGTTTGGTCATTCTCTTTTCACTCCATGCTAACTCAAAAAGCCTGCAGAGTGCATTGATATGACTATCTTCACAATTTTTCGTTAAAATCTGACTCAATTGCACAATCTGGCATGAGGTACTGGAGAGCAGGAAATGTTTATTCAGCAAGAACACGATATCTAAAATTGTGTTCAGATAGATAAGCAATAGAAGAGACATAAAGATGCTTATTTTGTCAATATTATTCTGCATTTCGAATATCCCTGTAGAGGGAGTGTGAATTGATCAGTGATAGTGGAATTTTCCTATTGTAATGAAAATCACAGCTGCAAAAGATTTATAGGTGCTTCTTACCATAAAAAAAATCCCACAAGTATAGCAATTTCATTTTGTGATTGAAGATATCCTGAAACAATCACCTTAAACTTTCTGCATCTGTGCCATTATAAATACAAGGAAAAGAAGTTGCTTCTTCCGTTCTTAACTCTAAGAGCATTCAAATAAAATTCTTATGTATATGGATTGTATAAAACCAGTACCTTTCTTATTTCTTCCCTGAAGTCCTGAGCTGATAAACAGGCACGTTCAAAAAACTAAGGCTGAGGTTTTCTCAAAACCCGTGTCTTGTCATTCTCCAGTTTCAGCCCAGAGCCCCTGCTCTTGGCACCAGCTGCGCCAGGGTAGCGTGTACTCATTGTTAGAGACGCCACAGGTCATTTGGGCTTGTAGACCTGGTGGACAGTTGGTTTTTCCTTGCTCTGCTTTTCATCATCATGGCATGTTCACCTAAGAGAGAGGCTGTGTCAGCTGGTGTCCTCTGGGAGGAAGGCTCTTCTTTCCTAGGGAGCAAGCAAATGGGTGTGCTGAGGGAAGACTTTTTAGAGGTGATGGGCAAGGGACTTGGCAGCACAGATTTGGGAGCCTGCAGCTTCTGTGGAGGCAAGAATAAAGTTACTGAAAAACAGTGTTTATGGTCATCTAAAAAGTAACAGATTTAACTTGCAGAGCAGCAGGTGAATCATTGTGTATAAACCCTTTTTCATTTATGTTTTATTTTCCTTACCGGCTTTGAGTTTATGGTTTATATAGGAATGAAAGCTGGTTTTGACAGGGATTTAAAAAGACTTTTGGATGACTTTGAGAGTGAGAGGTCCAGGCCAATTCTTAAAACTGTGACTGACCTACGGCTCCCATTATGGAGATAAATGTATTACCTTTCAAGGGGTGCCTGGACACAAACGGACAACCAGAGGAAATCACAGAGCACTGCAGCTGTGTGTTCCCATTGAACCAGGTTACCGATCAAATGGGCTGGCGTTCTTTTGCTAGTTCTAATTCCTGATGCAGTTAGGATGCCGTTCTGGTGCTAGTTTAGGATGCAGCCCGATGTAGAGTATCAAGCAGAAGCAGAGCGAACAGT
This sequence comes from Vanellus vanellus, assembly GCF_965231255.1. Lineage (NCBI taxonomy): Eukaryota > Metazoa > Chordata > Aves > Charadriiformes > Charadriidae > Vanellus > Vanellus vanellus. The sequence goes on along the minus strand of NC_138914.1, from coordinate 16,582,326 downwards.
GGGTAAGTGAGGTTTTCTCTTTTTGCTTTGTTACTATATTTGCAATTGTTGATGTATTTAAACACTGAGCCCTGGTCTAACTTCAGCTAATTCCAGCTGGGAACCTAGTCCTTACCTTCCTATGCAGTAACTGCGGGATAGTGGTCAATTACACTGTTTATCCCACGTAAGATCCAAATTACTACACAAAGAGCTATTTCACTATGAAGGGTGCTGAGAGCTCCTATGTCAAGTACCTCAGCAACTTGCCTCAAGTTGTGCGGCAGGAGTCTTGGCCGATACAGTCAATAATAAAATCTGTAAGGGGGTTGTTCAGTGTGTAGTAGAACTGCTGAAAATGAAGAAAATTAAGTACTGCTTAGGCCAAAGGAGTGTACCAGAGAGCTGAGAGCTGAAAGAATTACAGAAAATGCAAATAAAGGAATTGACACGCATTTCCTTCGTTTCAGCTCCGAAACGCAATGGTGAATCGGAAAACGGGGAAATTCTCCATGGAAGTGAAGAAGACAGTGGACAAAGGGGTACAATGTATAAAATATTATTCCACCTAAGTATAAAGCAAGCAGTTAATTTCTTAAACAATGTTTAAGATTGCCATAAATATGATTCACTGCAGTGTATTTTTCTTCACTCGCTGAATGTAAACATTGCTTGCAACTTTATCAGTGACTAACCACTTGATCTTTCATACATTTCTTATAGCAAACTAACTTCTTCCCCCCTCCTCTTCTGACTTTCTCGTTCTGAATCTAGAAGCGGGTATTGGTGATGACAAATGACTACTATTATACAGACATCAAGGGTACTCCGTTCAGGTAGAGCCGACCATAATAAATGGACGTTTCATCAGACTCATTGGACTTGCATTTGTTCAGAGCCTGTGAACTCATTAAAAGCTCATCAGCAAAAGTTGACAATGAAATATCCCTGGACAATGCTGAAAATAGCAAGGAAAAAGAGCCTACCAGCATTCCTTTCAGCTTTTCCAGGGATGGAAAGTTTGTGCAAGCTCACACAGGCAAACTCCCAGTGTTTGTCATGGCTTACGTTTCATTAAAAAAATATTCAGTTGAGGTTTACATTGAAGGAAAGGCTTTTGCAAGTACTTGGAGAGCTATAAATACTATAATCCATTTAAGTAACTACATATTGAGCCCCATTTTGATTTTTTTCCACAACAAAAATGTAATGTAAAATGAGATAGTATTTCACTTCCAATTTGAGGTTTGGATATTTTGTTTCTCTGAACTACCTTCAGTGTATTTGTATAACTAAAACTGAGTAAGTCAGCCATGTTATTTTGGCATGCATCTTAGGAGGGAAAAAAAGAAAAGAAAAGAAAGACAGGAAGTCACTTTAAAAATGCTCATATTCGAATTACAAATAATCCATTAATAAAAGAATACTAGCTGTACCTTATGCTTAAAGCAGGAGTCTGGTAGTTGCAATACTCAACTGAAATTTTCTTCAATGGAACCATTTCACAGAACTTCAGCTACATTTCCACATAGAGAAAACAGGCGCATTTCTGTGCTCTCTAATGCATGTGTTTAGTCTTGTTAAAATTCACACATACATGATAAAACTCAGTGGGGTTTCTGGTTTGGTGTTTGGTTTTTTTTTTTAAATTTTGTGGGGTTTTTTGTTTGTTTGTTTTTTACTTTTATTTTTCTGTGGCACAGTCATTCTTATCCTGTTTAGTAAATAGATCTGGAGCTACATATATGCGTGCAGGGCGAGGTCTGATTCTTAGGACAGAAATATAGCAGGAAAGCTTTCCTGCCTTTTTCAGCGTGGTCCGTATCTAGTTTTGATGGGAGTACAGATTCAGGAAGACAGCAAGGGCAATATTTATTAAAATATACACTATAGTGTCAAAGGTGTTTGCCATTCAGCCCGTTTCCAGATTGAGCTGTTGATTGTAGCGTGGGTGCTCTTGGAATTGGTGCCTCTACGTGTACCTAAGGTAGCAGCCCATACATTTTCAGTCTTACTGGTTCCTGGCATGTTCCTAGCCTGATATAATCACCTTGAATGCCAGAAGGTATTCTGGGTATGCGTACAACAGGAAGAGGCATGGGATCCCCCAGCCGGTTCATTCAACTTGAATAGTTTAAATGGTAGACTAAAAACCCAAGCAGAACTGGGTACGTAACTGTTGAGAGTTTATGAATTCAATGCAAAAAAAGTTGAAGTAGCTAAAAATATGAACCACAGAAAAACTAGTCCAAGAGGAGTCATGATGCTGTTGTCACATATGAAATTCTTTTCGTCTCAGTAGCTCCATGGATTCCCACACTGATGTAGTTTCTCAACAGCTTAGTCTGATTTACAAAAAATTGTCTCCTTTCGTTGTAAGGCCACGGGCATGTTCAAGGCTCAGCTGAAGAAATCTCATGCTGGGCGAAGCAGTGAGCTTAGAGGGGCTCGTTTATTAGCTTGCCAGAGAAGAATGGTTTACTGCACCTCTAAGCACACATAAATACAGCAGATTGTTGCAGGCACATCAGAACTGAAAGAGCATTGAAGCAGCTAGTGAACAATAAATATGATCAGTGAGGGTTTGGAAACAAACAGTTGTAATGTTGATCATAGTACACTAGCTGGAAATGTTAGCAATGAAAATAGCTCTGAATGTCTGTTCTTGTTTGTCCTCCCAGATTTCAAGGTCTGCTTTATTTCTCTGCACAGTTTAGGTGTGGCTCTCTCTAGAGGACACGGGAAATATTTCTTCAGAGGGAATGTAACTGTAGAAGAAGGTAAGATACCTACCTCCTCGTGTTGCTTACACAGTACTTTTATTGTTGATTTGGTAGACCTAAACCTTGTATGTTTGTCTGCAGATTCCGTAACGGAATTAGATATTTTTTTCCTTTCTTTTTTTCTTTAAAGATCTTTTACTTCATAGGATTTTTTCCTTCATTTATATTAAGCACAGTCAGACTGTTTGTGAATCTTCTTTAGATGGGCATCATCTTCTGTCCTCCTCTCTCAATGTTCCAGAGAATGACGCACGGTCCAATGTTAATTATTTGTGGTGTTTTCTGAATGAAGTAACCACTGAGAGCGCTGTAATGGCTATGACTTTTGTGTTCACAGACTATACATTGTGAAGTCTTTCAGAGCTATAACTACTTTGGGCATTGTCTACAGGGATTTTACATTTTTATAACAGTAGAAGTGACTGGGGGAAGAACTCTTACTTCTTTATGGTGTTACTTTTTGATAAGTCCACAGTTAAAATGAGTGGAAGAGTCAACTGTGAGTGGTGATAAAGTTGTTTGGCAAGAAGATCGAAATCAAAGTTCCTGAAGATGAAGGAAGAGCAGAGGCAGTGAAGAGAGGGTTGAGAAGTTTTAGCAGTTGCTGAGCACAAAGTGTTTCAGTAGAGGAATGCTTTCTGATTTTATGCTTAAGTCTCCCTTTCCAATTCTGCTTCTTGTTTTGTCAATGATGTTAAACAAGACAGGTCATTTCTTCAGGTCTTTGTTCCTTGGCTGCATTTTGGAACATGAATACGTTCCTGTTCCCGGGAGAGATGTAAAAAGAAATGCATTAAAGTTTGAGTCGCTTGCACAGCAAATACATGTCTAGATAGAGAGAGAGCACAGCAGGCGACTTGGAGTTGCTTACTCTCCAAACTGTTCCCAGCATACCTCTTGCCTATTTTCTTTAATCCAGCCATACATCTCAGGTAGTCTTTCCGATATTCCCTCCCACAGGCGTCACCAGAAATGTTAACGTAGCCATAACTAACTGTTCCTTTTCTCCCACTCTTACCTTCACTGATTCTCTGTCACTGACACCTCTCTGTCCTCCCGAAGGACTATAATTATAGTTCTGGTTTTGACTTCCCTGCTTTCTTTAATCGCTGTAGCTGTCATTTTTTTATTATGTACTCAGAGGGTTTAAACCCGGACCCTGCCTTCTGAACCCTCTTTGCTTATTGTCTATTGACAAGTGTTTTAAGAGTTTTTAAAATTGCCAAAGTACGTTTTTATTATACTGTATAACTAATGATATAGTTCTTATTTACAAGCATTTGTGTGACCTGTTAGTACAATAAACCTATTTTGAACGATCCTGTAAATTGCTGTTTGTGTTCATGGACTTTGTGCTTAGGTTTGAGGGACTTGTTCTTTTTAAAGAATTTTTTTTTAAAGAGAAAGAGAACAACTCTTATGAAATAAGAAGTATGTATTTTGGCACAAATAACTTTACTAGCCAAATAGAACAAGGGAGTGCAAATAGGAGTCTTTTACCATTGTGTCTTTCTCTTTGCTCAAGTTTTCTTCTAAACTTCAAATATACCGTGTGAGTAATTTGTATGAGTTAAACATACCAGCACAACAAGAAGTTTTTCTTACCTTTTCAGTTTTAGATTTGATTTAGTTGGCTTTTGCCAGTTTGTTAGACCCTAAAGTGTATTTGAACATAGTTTACTGTGATTTATTATGTTGTGGTGATAATGCACTTTCCAAGAAGGAAGGGTTTATGTTATGGAGTGTATGTAAATAACCATCTGTAACCCAGAGTGCTCCCTAAATAACCCATTATAATTCCTGTTACAGGTTTACATGATTTAGAACACCCTGATGTATCTTTAGCAGATGAATGGTAAGCCTTAAACAAAGCATGAAGTTGGTGTCTGTTACCTTTCTTGGTTTCATATTATTTGTGCTTCCTGAGCCCAATTCTTTATGTTCAAAGACAGAGAGATCATTAACATTAATGTTTTGACAACACGTTCACAGGTCCTATTGCAACACTGACTTGCATCCCGAACACCGACAAATGACTCAGTTAGAAGCAATTAAACGCTACCTCACAGGAAAAGAGCCATTGCTCCAATGCAAGTATTTTGTTAAATGTGCATGCAGTAGGCTTTACCCCAGCTAAAAACTCTTGTGCTGAACCTTCTACCAAACGCAAAGCTACTTAGTTTAACCGGTGATAAATTGCGATTGGATTGCTTGGCTGATGTCGCTTTGATTTCATTTGGTTTTGAGCTTTTTCCGGAGTATCAGTAAAGATATTGACTATACAGATTTCTGACTTTTATGGTAAACAATATGCCTGAACCAAACATTCAAGTTTCTGTTCAGATGGTGTGGCTATACTGTGCAATATTATCGCTCCATCTGGTTTTATAAGTTAAACAGGATTGGTCTGAATCAATCCTTGGATCATGTCTCTAAAGAATATGCCAGATATTTCATGAGTATTTTAGGGAGAATGTGTGTGCAATTAGCATTTCTGAACTGCAAAGCAGAATAAAAAAAGTTCAGATGGATAACTGTGTATTTTGTCTATTTGTAGAAATATGTAGAGTTTTGAGACTGTTAGTAAACCTAATTGTTTTAACCTTATGTCATGTGCAAATGCAAGCGTTAGTATGTACAAGAATGTGTTACATGAAGTGGAGAATCATTTTTTGGTTTTTAATCTAAAATCATTGTGGCTACAATGAAATGATATATGAAAAACTGCAGTGTGGTAAAATACCGTCTGCTGTTATGTAGTAAATGCTCAATAGTGCAAAAAGTTTGAATGCATATCACAGGTAAACTATAGTACAATGTAAAAAAGATATTGTTTAGTCATCTAACAAAAAATCATCTTTGTATGAACGTATGTTTACTGATTTTAATATATTGTAATAGGTGATAAAGAATTGATCCAGGAAGTTCTGTTCGATGCAGTCGTGAGTGCACCAATTGAAGCTTATTGGACCAGTTTAGCATTAAATAAATCAGAGTAAGCAAGCTTTGTGTCAGTCATGGGTGAATTTTTAATAGTTTTGTTGGTGAACTGGTAGAATACCTAACAAATCCCAATGCATGAAAATATTATATTAACCATTTGATCCTAAATACCACCAATTCCAAGTTCAGTGTTGTGTGTTTATGTTGCAGTGTACATCATGATGATTAGTTGTAAGGTTACCCAATTCTCACAATAAAACTAATTCATATACTAATTAAATTGTATACTAACTACACCTTACAGTTCTGAGTATTTCTAACAAACAGTTTCGACTACTTGAGAAATTTAATGCAAAATTTACCAAAATTGTTGGTGGAATTGGTAATTTGTCTCAGAACAAATTATATATAGGAAAATTTGTACCGGTAAAATAAATAATTTCTTTAATCCTTTTTTTGCTGTTTTTGTTTCGTTTGTTTTCCAGAACTAACTGGGATCTAGGTTCCTGTTCTAGACAGATAATCAGGAGATTAGCTCTTCCTTTTTAGAGCTTATATGTTTTATTTAATTCATTTATGCTATGATGTACTAAGGTGTTAAGCAACAGGATGGTGTATATATTAGTGAAAACAGGTGTTCAGATTAGCAGTTTGCATGAAATCCTGTGGTTGAAGGGCAATTCGGGAGATTATCCTGATAAGATTTTGCTAAATTTGAACCGTTTTTTAAAAGTTGAATGAAAAAATATATTTGTGTAAAGCACATACTCATACTGAACGAATAAAATCAATGTGATAAGAACTGATTCATCAAAGTGAGGATTATCCGGTCTCCTCTTAGAAGAAGATAAAGATAAGAAATTGTTGTGTGCTAGTATACTGTAGACATTGATGAATTTATATAGAGGCATAAGGTTTCTTGGAATCCTCCTACGCAATTAAGTAAATCCAGTAAACACAAAGAGACACAAAAAAATCCAGTAAACACAAAGAGGACAGCTGCAGAGAGATGCTAGCGGGAGACATTTGATCCCCTTTCATATCCTGACTTACACTAATGAGACAGGCCGTTTATTGGAGAATGAAGTATGAGACAGTAAGATGGCTAAGGCTGTGGCCCCTGGTTTTATGGTAATATGACTGAAGTTCCTGTAGCCATCCGAGAACTAGTTTTAAAGCACCTAGCTTGGTAAGGATAACAATGCAGCAAGAGTTCAGCCTGAGCTACCTGCCGCAATTTTTTCCTAAGGTCTAGAGGCCAAAGCCTATCCTAAAGGCAGCTATGTTTGAGCTAGCTGTTTTAAATCTAGCTTAGTTTTTGCTTCCTTGAGCAACAGGCCCACCGATGACTTGACGCATAGATGTACTGCAGAAGTGTTGAATGGACTGGGAGCAAGATCTGGAATTCCTGCCCTTCTCGAATCACTGAGTGCCAGTGGTTATTAAATAGTTGGTATATAACTGTACCACACCTTTTTATTCTATCGCTTCCATATAATCCCTCCCCAGAAATCCTGCCAAATTCACTCTCTTTGCCTTTTTAGTGACTCTTGGTCAAAATAGAACTTCTACGCTGCATGTTTTCAAAAACCCGCATAACTTTAACTGAAAAAACAGCATTTAAAAAAGATAAAAAAATAAGGGAACTATACTTAAAATAATCTTTCTCAAAAATGTGAACACTTCTACTTTCTGTGACCAGTAATAGAGCTTTATCTGCTTACTGTCTGGAAACGTTATCTTTGCTTGTGTTCTGCTCTATTTCAGAAACTCTGACAAGGGGGTGGAAGTTGCCTTCCTTGGAACACGGACTGGACTGTCTCGTATCAACCTGTTTGTGGGTCCGGAACAGCTTACTAATCAGTAAGTAACAAAGCTATGCTCGGCAACCGTGTGAGAAAAGAAGAAAAAAAATGTTTATTTTGAGGAAGCCCCATCCACTGTTTCTTCTGGGGTTTTATGCTGGCGCACTGAAATACATAGAACAAGTTAAAAAGATTTTATAGGATCCCTTAGATTCTTTCTTCAACTAGAACATTTGGAGCAATAAGCTGTTTTACACCTGTAGTCCATACCTTCACTTTCCTCCCACTTCCTTGGAGTTAGCCTCACATCTTCATTCTTCAGAGCAGAATTATGAATATGCTACATCTGCAGATAATGATTTTTCTTTTACCGTCCCATCTAAACCCAAAAATCTGTAGGCTTTTTCAGGGATTTTGCATCATTGTGGAAAATTTTTTGGTGTTTAAATAAAGCTAAGTGACAGGAGTGGTCTGGGTGAAGGAGTTTTCAGGACATCTCTTCATTCAGGAGCTTCCTATTTTGCTTGGAGAAGATGTAATCTAGCGGAGAAAGAGGTTTCTTAAAATGGAGAGCTATAAGATAAGGTCCCATAATTAATGACTTTTTCAGGCAGCAGTTTGATACTGTCAGGCAAATCGAAATGCATTATGCATGTAAAAGAAAACCTGCACTTGATGTTTACAGTAAACTAAGTTTATTGGATATAAAATTATGTGGTGCTTATATGACCACGAAGTATTGTTGTAGTGTGAGCAGCCTGACAGGTGAGATCAGTAGCGCTGCAATTTGTTCCTGTCAGACAGCGTACCGGAACAACAGTGTGGAGACCATGCTTGCTCTTTTCACTGACGCAAACTGTTCCTCTGACAACGTTCCCTGAGGTTATTGAAGAATAAAGTATGTAGTAGTCCACTACCACCCCTTACATATTATTTGGAAAGTAGGCTGTTAAACTAATTTTTTTCATTACTTAAGAAGGAATACCAGTGGCGGAAAACTACCAAATCTCCCGTGCGTTTTCCACTTTGTACAGTTCACAGATCTTGTCAAAGAAAAAGGCTTTTTAGTGTAAGCATTTTGATTTGTACACATCAGTACAATTTTTTTTCGTGGTACTTAGAGGCACTATTTTTTTACTACTTTTTCCATCCTTCACGACAAAAGCAATTGCAAGCGTGTCACAAGTAATTATTAGGGGCTAAAGTTAACCCTTTTGTTGAACAAATGGTGTTACAAAAATTGTACAAAACCGTTTTCTTTCCCAAAAGACTGAATTTTATTTTTTCTTGTCTTTCAAAACTAGAAACTATTGTGTGCCCTGCAACGAACAACAAGTATTTTCTTTCTCTCTTCTTTCTCAAGAGATTTCCTGACAGCTGAAGATAAGGAGAACATTTTTAATGCTGACCATTTTCCACTCTGGTACAGAAGAGCTGCTGAGCAAATACCTGGGAGCTTTGTCTATTCCATCCCGTTTAGCACAGGTCTATAATTTTGTCATTCTTTAAATGCTGAGCCATATATGATGCTAAAAAGATTCTGAGTATGTCAGTACCGAGGGGCCTCTGTAGCTAATCTCAAATGTTAATATAAAACATGCATTGAAATTTGCAGCTAATTTACTGGTTCTTTGGCCAGGTGCATCTTTTAAAGGGCTCCACGTGGAACCCCAAGATGTGATGTAACGGTTTTCATTTTGTATTTGCAGAGGTTGAACTTAGAGCCTAGTGTTTTGAGCAAGTCCAACAGAGCAGGTGTCCACATCACTGAGAAGCCCTACCGATTGTCACCTTTGTTGCCACTTCTAGCAGAGAAGGCAAAAAATGATTACTCGTTTCAGTGTTCTAAGCCTGTTGTTGGGATGCGGGGGAATTTTGGAAGGCCAGTGCCCGTGTGTTCTGTGTATACACAGAACATGATGTTGGCTGTCTTACTAGCTTATTTTTCTGAGCACTAAATCCATAAGGACAGTTATTTCAAGCCAGGGGGGAAAAGCTCAATTTCCTCATTCTGCAATGTGTTATTTAATTTGGGGGTTTTGTTTGTTTTTTGTTTTGTTTTGTTTTGTTTTTTCTTAATACACCCTGCAGAAACGGCGAACAAAAGCAATGTAGTGACAGCCAGTACTGCTATTCAACTTTTGGATGACAGAAAATCTCCGGTTGTTGCAGGTAAAATTGTTGTAGTCTGTTTTGTTCATTTTTTTTTTTAAAGCAGCGTGTCAGTTCCTCACTTTCTCTTTTAGGTTAGCAAGAATTTAAAGTAGGAATATCATAATTTGAGAAGAGACGAGGAGGGAAAGATGCAGTTGCACTGATATGATATAATGGAATGGCTTAGCGTAGCGAACACTTAATGCCTCCTCTCCCTAAGAACTTGATCCTTTATTAATTGACTATCCAAGCTCTCTGCGAGGTTTGGAGTTTGACTTAATGGAAATAATCATTATCGGTGAAGCATTTTTAGTAGACACAATTCTATATCGTTATAAATCAGAATATGTTATGTTAAGGAAAAGGAAATATAAGAAAGGACTGTCTGATGTGTAAAAGTTCCACCCAGTCTTCTGGTTTGAAAATCCCGTTCTATAACAAATGATACAAAGTCGTCATTTTGTCTAGGTATCAAAGATGTGATTTGATCAGAGCACATAAATTGAATCAAAAAGTTCTGCTGTCCACCAGACAAGAGTATAACAGTACCTGAAGACTAAAAGGCGAAGTTTGAAAACTATAGATTAGAAATAAACCATACAGATTTTAAAATGAGAGGAAGTAATTTTTAAATTGTTGGACATTCCTCACTCAAGTTTAGATGCTTTTCTCAATAGATTTCTCTGGTTCCCAATGGTTACTGACTTTGAAGAATGAATTATTTTAGAGAAGTCTTATGTTTTGTTATGTCAGAAACCAAGCTCTCATGTCAGGGAAAATTAGGTACCTACCCCGTGTAGCAAGAACCATCCTATTTTTCTCATATTTAAAATAAAATTTGAAGTGCAGTAAGATACAGTGAATACAATCCTGAAAGAGCAAGAATTTGCCAGATAATTGGGAAATCTCTAATCTCTTTCCTCATACACAGAATATCTACACTGATAGTAACATATTTTGTATGGTCAATAGGAGAGCACCCTTCTGACTCCACTTACTTGAATACAATCTTCACAACTTACTCAACTCTTCCATAATATAACAGGAAATCCTAATTATGACTTCAGACTCCTGTTAAAGCATAAAACAGCATTTATAAACTAATGTCAATGCAGATATCTGCAAATTGCTGAAGATGTAACTAAGAGTTTTCACTGTACAATGGAGAAGGTTGACATGTTATTTCTAGAATGATCCATCATTTGGAGTTAGAAAAAGGCTTTTGGTTTTGTGTTTTTTTTTTTTTTTTTGTAGTAGTTGTAAAAGAGAGAGATGGATGTTGCTTCCATTTCCCCAATAATTAAGTTTAATATCAAACATTCAAAATTCCTTGGGTCTCATACTTTCTAACTAAAATAAAGACAGGGTCTTCAAAGCTTTTTAATACCAAAGCTTGTAAAAGATTTCCAAGATACCTGTAAATTTGTAATGCCATGAAAGATATGAGCAGTGTATTTACGTTCTGAAGCGCATCAGTGGTTTTTACTTTTGTTTCTGTAAACTTTAGAAACTGTGCACTAGATATTTTTTTTCGGTGTTAAGTGTTTTTAAGAATTTACTTTGAATAATTTTGCCCTTCCCTCTTGTATGGTTGCATGCTTTCAGGGTTTTTTGGGGGGGAGCCTTCTTTGGATCTGTACAAATCATTTGCTATGAAGGTGTCTTTCAGACAGCTACAGCCATTCAGAGACTAAAAAGTATATGAATTATTCTTGTCCTCTTTAAGTTGGAGATCATAAATGCAGCTTGTCAGTCCTACTTTTTCCATCACAAAGCTTTCAACAAAGTACCCGGTATCTAGTTCAATTTTTAGGTTCTATTGTAAGGTTGATAATATTCTCTTTTAAGGAAAATGGATTTGGAGGCAGAAACTGGAGCAGTGGTAAATGGGAGAAGTTTGAAGTTTTTATTAGCCAGACCTGGGAGACTAAAGTAGGGTTATGGGCAACATTTTCAAATACCTACATCGAAGTTAAAATTTGGCGAAAACGTCTCATTTTAATTTGTGTGAAGTAAGTATTCCTCATCCCCATTTGGTCTGAGTGGATTACAGAAAGCAGCAGGATGGGATACACATTTCATGTAAAATCACTCTCTTCCCTAGAGGGATTTGGCTGAAAATAAAGCTGTGCCAGAATGTTGTTTATTGCAAATCACTACAGGAGTTCAAAAACTGGCAGAGAGAAACTAGAACAGTGTTATAAAATGGAAGCCTGAGTTAGACCTGCCCGCAAAGGGAAAAAAGGAACAAAAACCCCCTCTTACTACAAAATCTGCAGTCACTTCTACATTCTTTGTAATTTTTTTTTTTTTTTAAATTCTGTTTTGGTAGAAAAACATCAGTTATAACAGACTTAATATGCAAATCTACACTAAGGCATATTGCAAGCAGGGAAGACTCAACCCTTTAGTAATGGCAGCAAATCCTAAAATCAATGAGTCTCCAGACTGTTACTACAGAGAACTTGAGTGTTGCTGCTGCTGTTTCACCATCTGTACCTACTAATACCAGTTCAGTGTCAGAATGTGTTTGCTTATTGGCAAAAACCCATGTAATTGTTTTTAAAATCTCTCCTGCCTCTTTCAATTGAGATCATGAATTTTTTACTTAAATGAATGCAAATTTCTATAGAAAGCATGGAAGAATGAGATATTCCTTTAATATATAAGTATAGCATCATATTTATTAACGTGTATACAGAGTTGAATTTATTTGCAGAAGAGAAAGGGACAGTAGGAGTGAATGCAGGGTTATTTTAGATTTAAACCCATTTATGCTCAAGGTAGCTTTGTCTTAGTATTCTCTCTGACCATGTCTGCTGTATCAAGTTTACATTGAAATTTAAAATTCCTTCAAGCTGTCCGCAATACAATGTGAAGGAGAATAAAAGATGGTGTAATTTTATTTTTTATTCTTGTCAACATGATCTAAAAATTGTAGAATCCACCCTAGTCTTGAAATTCCATGAGATTCATGTTAGATCAGTATTCCTTTCAGTGGCCAAGATGAAGCCAGTCAATATAGGATAGCTGTATTTAGGTAATAATCTAGCTATTAAAAGGGGGGGCAAATTAAGACTGAATTATCTCTTCCAATGCTCATGTGAAAGGCAGTACATTTCACACTAACTGTTGATAGAATTTAGTATTACAGTCTTGTATTTTTTGATATTGCATGGTGAGTGAAGTCTTTTCAGGCCCTTCATTTGAGCCTCTACTTTCAAGTAGTGAACATATGGGCAACTGGATGAAGCCAGGATATATATGTTATACATATATGTACACATTATGTACATGTTCCTTTTTATTTCCAATTTTTTGGGAAAGGTGATGGTTTCATCGTTATCATTTTTGTTTAAAATAAAGTTTTAAAGATACTGCTCACCTAGACAGTTCTGGGCAAGAGACAGCGATAGAAGCAAGCAAACAACGATCATCATGGAGTAAAGCAGGCTCTAAAAAATAAAAAATGTTTCTCGGGAGATTTTGAGAGATTTGAGAGAGTACATGACCCTTCATATATGTACTTCCCCATAGATGCATTTTAGCTCAAACACTACAGTACAATATAGGACCTTAAAACCCCTTTGTGTTCAAAGACGCCATCGCTGTTCACAGAAAACGTGAAAATTAGCCCCTTGGGATGTTTAACTAAAGATAACAGAACTGACATAATCTTTTTAGGGCAAAAATTTATTAAAGAACACTGAAAAAAATGTCTGATGAAAATTGTCAAGATCTCTTAACTGCTCATCATAGCACAAGCAGAACCTGGAATTTCAAGCCTCATTGAAAAAGTCCATAGCAGTGCTTAGTAAAAAGCTCTGGACACCTAGTCAGAAGAATGAAGGATTAAATAACACACAGGCACAGTCTTTAGTCTCGTCGTCATTTGAAATTTAGAGTTTGAAGTAGATGAGAAGAAGTAGTACATTTTTGTTTAATAAGAGGCTGCTTAAAAATTCTTAAATGAAGTACAAGTGTTCCTTAATTCTTTCGTGCCTATTTTTGTGCAGACTTGTTATATACATGAATGGTTGACGTTGGGATTGACCTCTTGAGATCATCTAGCCCAATCCCAGTGGACTAGATCTTGAGCAGAATCTCGAGATAGAGTGGGTCTTGAATGTCTTGAAAACATGAAATAAGTCGGACCTGCAGACGCGCTTTTCTGTGGTCTCTCAATCAAAATCAAGTAATATTTTAATTTGTTAATTTTAAAAGCATAAAAAGCACTTACCAATACAGTCAGACGTGCCGTTTCAGAGAAGAGGCTAGCCCTCATTGCTCTATGTCAACTTAACTGGAATAGATTAACAGAAGCTCAGTGTAGCTAAATTAGAGAGAAATGAAAGTACTCCAGTCATCTGAAGATTTCTCTTATTCAGCGTAATTCTGGAAAGAAAAGAAATCCATGTTGTTCTTATGTACAGGCATCTCTATAGTCATTTTCTGTCAAAGAAGCGTGATTGCCTGGGATGTGCATTCAAGCGTTGCCATAGCTCTGTGAATCTACCCTGACTCATTCTTTTCTGCTGAAGCTACATAAAAAGAAAGATTGCGGTAATTCCTGTCTGAACAGAAGAGAGAAATCAGGGCAGAAGGAACCCTCTTTTCCTTCACAATTGCAAGCTTCTTGATTGTTGTTTTGGTTTTCTTCTGTGTATTTAATGTTCCTCACACAGATGTCCTGAAGATCAGCCACTCTCAGAATCTTCTGTGGCGAATGTTACCAAAAAAGTCTATAGCTCTTGCGAGAACACTGGGCCCATAAGGGCCAGATTCTGACACTCATGAACATGTTGAATAATAGTTAGACTTTGTATGTAGTCCTTTTGAGAGAGTAGATTTACTGTTAATTTCAGAATGATTAAGGATGGCCAAATTTTTCTCACAGCCATTATTTCCTGTTGCCAAGCAGTAAAAGCTGAAAAGACAATGGGAGACGCTTTCTCCCAGCCGTCATTCATATCTTTATATAGTGTCTTGTCTTTATATAGGTATGACACAGAAGATTCCAGGGAATCTGTCCTTAAGTGCACGGCAGGTGTATTTGATTCCGTAGTAGATGGTGCCGTAACACAAGGCCATGATAAGCCTTAGGTTACTCCCTGTTCTCTGCCACACAGTAATGCTGAGAGACTGATAGAAGTAATTTCTTACACGAGAGATTTCTTGGAAAGAAACATGTCCATATGGCTTAGCAGAATACAAGAAACACCATTTAAAATAGTACTACTGATTTCTGCTGAGACTGTAGATCGTGTTTAAGTGTCATTTTATGTATATGTTATTTATATTTAATTAGACACTAATATATATACATTTAAAATATAATAAGCAGGCCTTTGTAGCCAGGTGTAGGAGGTGTTACTGAATCTGAAGAAAAGGCAGCCCAACCCTTCTCTGTTCAGTGACAGTTTGATTGCTTTTAACAAAAATCCTTATTATGCAAACAAGGAATATTATGTTTTCTACCGGCAAAAAAGTTGTCCCAAGTAAAGCCAGGATCTTTTCCCTTTCCAGTATTTAACTTTTCAAAGCCGATCCTTTTTATAACCAGCCCACATACAAGTTCAAGGGTTTTTTTCTCCAAACCCTGGTTAGAGAGAGATTTTTTACAAGTGTCCTCATCCATCCCCTTCATAGTTCTCCTTTTTATATCATTTTAAGAATAAATATTAGTATAAAAATAAATTCACTTATTCCGTGTTAAATATTCCTAATCAAGATGCCAAATCTTTGGTACTTTGAATGAGACAATTCGAAGATTTAAGTTCTCCTCTTTGTTTCTCATCCATAAGGTAAAGATGATATGGTAAAGATTTCATTTCATCACTAATTTGTTAAAAATGGCACGCAGTTTTGAATGTCTCTGTTCTGGCCAGAGTAAAGTGACCCTGATGATACTGCTGCTTAAGATATTTCAAACTGTGCCTTGAGACAGGAAAAGTCCAAAATCTCATGTTACTTTTAAAATACGAATCTGTCTTATTGAGGCTGGTCACATGTCAGTTTTTTAATCTTCCTGTTTGAATCAGCTTGTACAGAAAAGCAATTCGAAAGAAAGCAATTTGCATGTACAGAACAGCAATTTGAAAATTTGATTATAATTTCACGCAGGAAAATTCGCACATTTTGTCTCAAAAGAAATGGCTTTACAATACAAAAAGATGTATTCTTCATCCCCTTTTTTCCTTTTTTTTTGGTGTATTAATAACTGTATATACGTGACCTCAACACACCATTCAGGGGTTTTTTGAGTGAATTCAAACAGAGTTTGCACGCACATCTCTCTTTGAACAAGGTCCCAGAACACGCTTTGAAAAAATGACTCCAATAATTTAATCAAAAGTAGTTGGAACTACTGATATTTCTAAGAGTGACAGATATTACAAATGTTTCACAAATAGTTAAATCTGCTATTGTTACAATAGCACATAGAGTAAATACATCTGCTCTGTACTGCTTATGCTTTTTTTTCTTTTTTTATCACATGTATTACTTTGGTATGACTATGTTATTAAAAACATTCAAGCAAATGTCACTGTCATACAGAGTCCTTAAAATTTATACCATCTATAAAATTGCATTTTAGTATGAAGGCCTAAAGGAAAATGAATATGTCATCATAATGACATACCAACCAAATGTTTGAAGCGTTCTAAAATAGATGTTTTCCTTGTCAGGGAAGACAGCGATTTATTTAATCTTTACTCCACATTATAAGCTACATAAGATTATATTCAGCAGTAGCGTTTAGTAAATCCCTCAAAATGCTTTTCATGCTTTGGTGGAAAACCACTAGTTTACATTTTTCCAGAGTTTCTTGTTCATTTTGAATATTATCTTTGTATTCCTAAATTTAATATTGGTACATAGACTAATGTTTTCAGAAAAAATGAAATGTGTATTTGTACAGTTTAACGTTAGGCAACTCACAGACTTAGGTTAGGAGCCGTGACCTAGGAAACACGGTTTGTCGGTGTCGTGTGGCGAGAGGTAAGCTCCGCCACAGAATGCTTCAGAGCGTGTGGCCTCCTGCCTCTCTCCGTTGGCTGACCAGGCAATCTGAAGTTAGATGGCATATTTACACCCAGTCACACATTTTTAATCATTTATATTTGTTCTTAATTCATTTTACCATGCAGAATTAGTATGTGAAATAATCGAATAATTATTCGATTTTAAAGATTTTCTGCTAATGTTGGCTTGAGAATTTGACCCCTGGTTATCTACTTCTTGGGCTTTCCTCACCACTTTTTGTCAGAGAATCTGGAGCTCTGATGCTTGAATTAGAACAATATCCCAACGTGTATAGTAAATTGCATACAGCATTCTGCTCTTTGCTTCTGCACTTTGCTCATGGGATTTTTTGTTTGTTTGTTTGGGCTTTCGTGCTATGTAATTTGGGTATGAGGAAGATGCTTGTGATTTAATAGCAATCAGATTCTAGGGGCATTTTGCTAAATAATTCTGCTGCTAGTAAAATAAATCTCTGATTGCAGAAAAAGGCAGCAGATAAGCTGTCAAGTCCTTTTGAAAAATTCAAATAATGCTGTGCAAGTAGGAAGCTGCAATTACGTAGTATATGAATACATTAATACAAGTTTAAGTACCGCGGATTAACTAATCTATTTTCCACCCAGCAGACTGTATTTCCAAATATTAACAGTGTCTTCTCATGTGTGTTGTGTCTAGAAATGAGGATGGCGGCCTTATGCAAAAAGTTCAAGTTATAGTGTATGTAGCCCTAAAACATTGGGGGATCCCTCTAATCGGTAAGAGAGAGCAACCGCAGCTTTCATTGGAGATAGTTACACAGAATGTAGTCGTTGGTTTGTTTATTATGGGTTTCTAATTCCTACTCCATCTCCCCTGTTGTGGCTTACTGCCACATCCAGATGATGGGTGTTGCTGCCTGTCTCATCTGGGGAGCATACGGTCACATTTCGGGTAATGTAAACCCAGGACGTACCAAGACTCTCTTACGATTATTATTGCCGTGCCACTTTCAGCCAAGTCCAAGGATCGAAGTTGTAAAAGTAGGCAAGATGCTTAACTAAAGTCTGTGTGTCTTTGTCTTCTGGCCAGCAAAGATAGATGGTTGTTAGTAGGCAGCAGTTGGTATTTTTTGGTTAAAGTTGTCAGTGATAGATAAGCCATGTATAATGCCACTAAATGTTCTACTTTGATATTCAAGAAGAGGGATCCTGATGTTATTTGGCCGTTGTATTACTAGGGAATAATGAAGCTGAATTTTGACTGACTTTTTGCAAGCTCTGGATGGAAAGGCACGTGCGGCAAGCAAGTACTTTTCCGTTTAAGCTTTGTTTCTTTCAGTATAGATACTAAGGACATTTTCTGTAAAGAACAGTGGTGTATTGTAGTTTTTAATCTCTGTTCTAAATTGGAATTTTAGAAAGACTCTTTTTCTGAAAACAAAGTAGTATGGTGAGCGTCTACATGAAAGACAGGGATACAACAGTATGTGTACTTTGTCTTTGCAAATACCTTGCAGAGTAGTGCATCCTGGTATTTTGTTGACTTTGGGGGGAAGAGTGTTTTTTACAGAGATTAGAAAAAAATACGGTGCTCAATATAATACCTCTCATGAGGTTGCTGGAAAACTACAAATCTTTCTCAGGAACCATTATCTGAAAAATAAATCTGTGCAGACAACTTCTCTCAGTGGCAGATGTCTATTGGTAAGCTTTACAAATTAAGGGCAGTTCTGTGGGGAATCCCTGGATCCAGTCTTCCACTTGTTGTAGTCAATAATTGCTATGGACAATAAATTGTGCCTTTTATCTCTATTTTTCAGTAGTCAAACATTCCATTTCCTCTATTGAAAAATAAATCATTTTGCATTTATCAGTTTAAGCAGTTGAATCAATACTTTTCTCTGTTGAATATCTGCTATTAGTTTATCATCATAAATAATTGGAATTCGTTAATTGCAAAGAGTTTTGTAAATATTATAGATAGTCTTATAAACCTTAAATGAAAAATTTCTCTGGGATTTTTTTGTTTTTTTTTTTTTTTTTTTTTTCTTCCCTTAGCAAACAGCAAGTAGAAAGTATAAATCAGATTTTGCATGGATTGGCTTGCTCTACTCCCATGGCAGAGTGAACTAATGGAAATATGATATACTTTGCTTTCTGGCAGAACTCCATATCAATTTACAGCCTTATGGGTGCATGAAAATCCCTAAAGCATCTTAAATGTGACTTGGAAAGGGTTTCTTTAAATGTTGTTGTGCCCTTCATTGCCGCCTCTTTACCTTTTTTCCTTTTTTTTTTTTTTTTTTAAACTGTCTTACAGTAAGAAAAGCCTTAATTTTTTTGTTGATAAGACTGTTTTTTAAGGACTAGGAAGATGTTCTGGTTATTCCTGACTGGAAAATATCGATCCAGTTCTTGTTTTTTCTTCGCTTGAAGATATCAGAAGTGTGAACGCATTTGTGATGGAAGCTGCGTGGCTGTATCTGAGCCTATTAGAAACACTATGGGTGAAATCTCTCCAGAGGTCAGAGGTTTATTAGCTTTCATCTTAGGATCTGCAGTCTGAGTGCAAGTGTGGTTATTTTAGGTTGTCACTACAGAAAAGCACTGATTTGGCGTGGCTGTGAATTCATTTTTTGGCCCGTGGGCAATAAGAGCCTACCCTGTATTACTTCAGTCTTCTCTATCTGAAAAACTATGTCTTGCTTTGTAAAATGTTATTGCAATAAATGGACAAAAGACTAGAAAATGTATATCTGTGCACTCAAATGACTTAGCTCTGAAAACAGATTATTCATTAAACTTTACTGGATATTTAAAAAAGCAAAAAGCAAACTTGCTTCAGAGATACATCGTCAAGAGATCAAATTTAAAGAGCCTGAATATAAATATTCTAAAAATTCTGTGCTAGTGATGTCTTAGCTGAAGTAATATGCCCAATCTAGGGTGCCACATTTTAAACAAAATGTAGAAGAACTGAAAAGGTTCCAGAAAATGCAGGAAAAAAGAAGTTTGGAGAATGTGACTTTTCGGTAAAATTTGAAACAGCTTGGTTTATTTAGTTCAGGACAGAGAAGAATGATGACAGCCTAATAATAATATGAAGTACTTAGCAGTTAAAAAAAAAAAAAAAAAAGACAGGCAGTAATTAATTGTTTTCGATGTCTGCTAGATTTAGATTAAGACAGAGATGCTTAATTTTCTCTGGACATGAAAGTAACTGCAGATGCAGGAATGAGCTTTAATATTTAGGTTGCAATTATTGCTAAGTAGATAAGAGCAAGGGTTACGTGACTCCTGCCGTATAGCCCATTACTCAGTTGAAGCTGTTATTAGAATAGCTACAGAACTTCATCTTGGAATCCATCTGTTGGAAAGAGAGCGGAGGTCTCTGAATGCCACAAGACAGCTTTGTTTTGCCCTTATTGCAGACTGTCACTCAGCCGTTGTCCTCGAGTCTTCTGCCCAGTGGAATAAACTGGCAAGATTTTCACCCAAAGTTTAGGACAGATGCTAAGAAAAGCTCTTAGACTATAAGCATAGTTGATTTCTGCGTTAGTAACCCTGTCACTGGGGAGATTTTAGAAAACACGTTAAACATCCTTCACAAATAGCCTAGATGTGTTTTCTTTTGTCTTGGAGAAGGTAGGTGGAGGTGCTGATCTCCATTGGTTGCTTGAAATTAATTTCTAATAATTATTTAAAAAACACTTTTGCACATTCAAAATATTCTTTCTGTTCTAAACTTATATTGCTCAAACGGTTTTGGCTGTGATTTCCTCTGGTGGCAGAACTGCGCTGCAGAAAGATAGGGTGGACCCTTGAATGAATTCAGCTGAATGTTTTCTCTGTGAGAGAGAACGTGTAAACATGCAACTTATATTATCCTCCATACTGAAGGGCAGCACTGTGGCGGCAGCTGCATCTGCATTCATGAGATTTGCAAAATGGAACATTTGTGTGTGGATTTGGGAATAAGAGGCTTCAGAAATGTCTGTAGCAGGCATGTATGCCAGCAGGGTAGCGGGTAGTGTCTCTTCATATACGCTAGATGTGCTCTTTCCAGTGCTTGTGCTCGAAACAGTCTGGCATTTCTTCTCTCTTCAGCGTTTCCTCAGCTCTCTTCTTTCTTCCCTACTGAGTAATTTAAAAACGAAAAATCATAGTTAACAAGGTACTTCCTAGTTTCGAAGTTAGATAGTGGATGTAATTTTTAATTGCTGTCTTCTAGGACAGATTGGAAGGTGGAAAAAATGTATCTGGAAATGTTTTTAAACCACGTTTAAGTTACCAGTGGCGGTGACTATAGACTGGCCAGTTCCAAAACCGATTGTGAATTGTATTTCAGGATACGTACCAGCTATTTTAAGATCTTGAGATATAGTCAGTCATTTGTAGTTATTTGGTATTTTTCTTTGCAGAAAGCTCACTCATGTTAGCTACTGATTGTAGCTGCGCCACAACTCATGTATTGTACTAATATTACACCACCAGCAGTAATGGAAAAAGGAATACTTTAAAGTGGCTACATCAAGATTTCAGTATCTCAAACACTCAGCTTTAAATAGTGGCTTCATGCACAAAATATAAATAAACTCGTATTCTTCTCTATAAAGTCTTAATATATATTCCAAAGAATATATATATTTACATTTAAAAAAAAAAAAAGTTAAAAAGAAACAAAAAAAAGCAGTAATTTCTATTAAATCAATCCTGTTTAGATTCCAAGCTTTTTAACTGGAGCGGGGACTTTGTTTTCAAGAAACCAAAGACAAAAGTAACTCAAGCCAAGGAACTATCAAACGGCTCTTTTTCCTCAGGAGTCCCGTGCTGTCTGACCGGGGCCAAATGTTCTTTGTGGTATTTCGCAGTAATTGCAGCATAGGCACAACCATAAACAGCAGCTGCCAACATCATTAGACACACAATTCCACAGATAACTCCGGTTATTACTACAGTGGCAAGTGCATGACGCAAACTAACAGGCCTCGGCTTTGGTTTGGGTTCGCAGTTTGAACGGCTGTATTCCCCGTGGTCACCGTGATGAGAATGCTTCAGAGAACTTCTGTGCTCGTAGCTATGGTGGTGAATGCTAGCCAGGTGGACGTGAGCCGTCCTAAGAGGGCATGCCCCAAACAGCTCATAGGGAACTTTGAGGAGGTCCTTTCCCTTCCGAATCCCTGGCGTTGAGCAGATAATGCCGTCGCTTATTCCTCCTGGAAAAAAACCAACCAGAAGATTTATGGTCTTAATAGCTGGTGATCTCTGAATTACCTTAATGCAAAATTGTCAGAAGCCCGAGTATATTTATCATCAGCTTTGACTTCGTACTTTTAAATATTTATTACTGTATCTTTAAGATCTTTTCCCAGTTAGCTCAATGGTGAGATTGTTACGCTTTAGCAGAGTATTTGCAAGAAGGAATTAATCGGGAAGTTATCTGTGCTTTTATGGATGTAAAAGTAAAGCACAACAGTGATATCAAAGTAAGATGTATAAAAAAAGTCATAGATGAAAACAAAGAGGTACTGTTAACAGCAAATTCACTCCATTCAAATTCATACCATTACTTCTTTTTATAAAGAGAAATGGAAACAATATACTTAGTAAAGATTTCCCGCTCGATTCAAATATTCCATGAAATAGTCATTGTTCTGACATCATATGCTAACTGTAATGAAGCAAAGAGAAAGTTCAGTGAGTTGTATGCATGCCTGAGCAATTTCTTGAAGCAAGGCTCATGGTAAGAAAATATACAGAGGTCTAAAGGAGTTAAGATTAATCGATCTATTACCCTGCTGAAACAGTAAATTGCATGATTGCTTAGAGCCAGCTTCTGCTCTCTCCCAAAGGACTTTTTTAGTATAACGGAAAGTGAAGTAGGAAGCCTCAGTCCTGGTAAATCATGCACTTGTTTCTCAACATGTAAGAGGAACACACACTGAGCATAGCCTTCAGGTTTCTAATTAGTCCATACTCCATGACTTTACGGGTGTAGTGTCAAGGAGTCAACGAGGCTAAAACCAGTGTTTTACATGTTTTGAAAAATTAACTGATCAAATCAGCTGAATTTTCTTCCTCTTCTCTATCCAAAAGAACCCACGTTTCAGCTAAAGGCAGGCATAGAAATTTTCATCCCGAAAAGCCTTTGTCTGAGAAAGCACTGAATACAGATGGACCCAAACTGACATCTGGAGACTACTCCACAAATACTGGTGATATTTCAAGACAGAGATGAACATCCACTGTGTTAGTTTGAATGTGAATGTAGATAAAACTCCAAATCCTGCAACTGTGATCCTTTCATGGTTTTAAGTAACTCAAATATGTATACTTGGAATAGAAGACTGGCATCCCGCCTGAACCGAAACATTCTCTATAATTATTTACAAGTATGCATCAAATGTCAATTGCCTGAGCTGTATTCAGCTAAAAACACTGACATCTTTTAGAATTATATTGGACACAACAGTCAATACTTTTAAATGCAGACAGTGTGCCATCTCCAGCAGTGTTTTGTTAGGACTTGCAAGAAATATCAGTGGGGCCACAGTGCTGTTTTATCATAAGTCTACAACATAAGTAATGGGAAAGATTAATGTGCAATGTAACTAATTTTTCTTCATGTGATTCACACAAGAAATTTTAGGGAAATACAACTGTGGAAGAGAACACAGTATTTGGGCTTCCTTTAAAACTTGTTGCTAAAATGGATTTGTAAGTTCCGTGTCACTTCATTTCGGTAATCTGTGCTGTGTTCAGAAAGATGGAAGGGCATCACTGAATTTCTAAACAATGTTGGTTTTTGAAATAAACTACAATACTCATGCTGCTGGCAGAGCAATTAAGATAATCTTATATGTTTATCTTGGATCATTACATTCTTCTGCACAGAGAAGTCAGAACCCCTGCTGAAATTTGTTGTAGGGAATGGTTGCAGCATAATAGAACTAAAGCCCCGGGATGATGTAGTATTTTACCAGTCCAAAATATTAAGATTTTAATGCTGAGAGGAGTTTAGGCTTTTGTCTTTTCTAAAAGGTTGCTTCTGGCGGTGGCTTTACCTTGCTCAGAGACCATTCCTGTATTAATTGTGCCCCTGCACAGCCAGTACAGTTTTCCAGCTGAGCTCTGATGCCTGGACATGGCAATCCATTCAGTCGCAGGCAACATGGACGATCTTCACATACGCCGTGTTGCAGCGTGCTCCGTGTCGCTTCCATATACAGACAGGTAATCAGTAGTTTGATCACATGCAAACATCAAAGCCCGATTTAGAGAAAAGCAAATTGCCCTGCTGTTCTGAATTCTCGGAGTCTGAACATACCTCCTGGGAGAAAGAAATTAATTTCCTTTTATACTTAATTCCCTTAGAATTAAATCATATTCTCTTTTCTGCAGCGTAACTCATGAATATATTTAAAAGCAGGTGTGACCAAAATATGAGACTACTTTTATTTATAAAATTCACTTTTCTCTTTGTGATGGCGTTACACATTTCTGTCAGGAAATTGTCAATGAATTTAGTACCTCTTCTGGTTAACAACAAATTAGGAAACAATACTAGGCAAGAGTAAACTGGTCCAAGGTGTAACATACATTTTTAGGTAAAGTAGTCTTAAAATATTGAAGAACTACTAAGTGATAGTTTATAGAGGAATTAGAATCCCGAGTTCTCTAAAGTTAAATCAGTATTGATATCTGTCTTGATGTTTACGCTCCTGCATCGGGGAAAAACTTGTAAAAAGTAGGTTGGTTTCTAGCAAAAATATGGTGGTAGAATTAAAACAAGTGTATGTGCACAAGTATACATTATATATATATATATGCACGCACGCACTACACGTGTATTTCCAGAATGTGTCTGTACATAGTATGTATATGATTGTGTGTGTACACTTTCCGTCTTTCTCTTTGTGCTAGTATGAAGTTCCTCTAATTCCGGTTTGCTACCCGTGTTTATGAAAGCCCCTATGTTCTGACCTATGCATAAGAATATATTTCAGTGTACTTATTTGAGGGGATGGTTTAAGGTGTAGGGGTAAATTGTTAAGCCGTAGTAGTGAAGATCAGTTAGGTGCTGGTTGAGTATTCTCATGTGCATTGTATGTAAAGAGAAGAATTCCTTACCTCTGTATAAAAAGCTCTCCAGCCACAGTTTCAGGCCAAAGACATTACAATTACATTGCCAGGGATTATCTTTGAAAAGAACCACTTTCAGGTTTGGAAGTGACTCCAGCAGAACTCTTTCCATTTTCTGAAGTTTGTTATGCTTCACAGACAGCAATGTTATATTCCCTGTGCTGTTTCCAAAAGCCTCAGGCAAGCGTGTAATGCTGTTGGATGACAAGTCCAGTTCTTTTAGGTGTGGGAGGAAACTGAAAGTCCTGTTTTCTATATAATGAATCAAATTTCTGGTTAGGTTTAGAACCTGTAGATACCGCAATTTTTGGAAAGCACCTGGTGCCAAACTTGAGAGAGAATTATTAGACAAGTCTAAGATTTTGAGCAACGGTGTTCCGGTGAATGCGTTTTGGTTGATTCTCCAAATACGGTTATTCTGCAACTGGAGTATCTGAATTTCAGGAGGCAAATGGGCAGGAATTTCAGTAAATCCTCTGTTCTTGCAGTCTGCAGTCTTTGAAGCTGTATGGCATAGGCATTTGTCGGGACATCCATGAGCTGCATATATTAACAAGATGACACTCAAACCCAAAAGCCGGTTGCCTGTATCGCAAGTGAAAGAAGATTTAAAATTAATTTAAAATGTTTGTCTTTTGGCAATATACAGGTCATTAATATAGGCAAAGGATATACAGCTCCATAATAAACATTAATGTAGATAGCATAAAGAGAGTTCATTTCTTTTACAAAGCGTTAGTAAATTACAGGTCGTATTGCAGTCCTTTTATAATGCAGAATGAAGTTAGTGCTTCCACGGTCTTAAAATGAAGTACTTCCCATGGCTTTATCTTAAGTACAAATGGTTTTCCGGAGGATTTGCCATCAGCAGAGCGGTGATGTTTGAAGGGAATGCAACAGAGTTTCTAAAATTATTAAATTGGAAGGTTTCTCTTTCTGTGGTAGTAACGACTTTGAGCCATATTATGTCAGAAGAATTGCAAGTAGAACTTTTATTTTTCTGTGTTCTTACTAACTGTACTACCTAAAAATGATCAAGTTAATGTGCTGTCGAAAGAATAGCAAGCTTCAAAGATGTAGCTATAAACACGGTGAACAGGACTTTTTCAGCAATCCAGATTCTGCAGGTTTGTTCTTTAAAATATCTATGTTTATACTTATTGCTTTAATTCCCTTATCTGAATGCCAGCTGTACTTCCCATAGATACAAGTTTCTACACAATCAGCAAACATTTGTCAAGAAGCTGTTAAAAAGATAAATGAGGTGACAGGAGTACTTAGTAATATTTAGTATTTATAATTATTGTCTGCTCCCTGATGTTCAGGTCAGTTTTAACTGAGAAAAGTTATAGTTTTTACCTTTCGTATTTTGCTAGTGATCTTACTTTGAAAACAAGGTGCCACTTAAAGCTATGTTTGTACGCACAGCATGAAATATAGAAAAAATAATGAGATGATGTTGAAGAATTAGGTTTGCTTTGACTAAAGAGGGTTGGAATGATAAATCCTTTTGTACCATTGTTTTTCAGATACCTCAAATCAATTTTACTATTTACTATTTCAAAATGAAAAACGTTTTAGTTTGTTATTACTTGAAACTTTTGAAAATTGAAGAACATACTGCTTATTGACTTACAGAGATCAAACGTTATTTAGAAACAGGGATTACCATATTAAAGGAATAACACTGTATGATTATAACATTTAATATCACAAATGTATAAATGAAAGTTTTATTTTGAGACTACAATTTAAGTCACAAGCCACTCATTAATTTTCACTTGAAAATGAAATTGTATTTATATCAAAACGATACATGATCTTCTGCAGTGGCTGAATTCTACATTGTAGAATTCCCATGAAAGAATTCAGCATTCGTGCGAGCAAGGTAAGCAATGCTTTCAGTTCATTTCATTGTTCTGCAACAGTTGGCTTCAGAAACTGAGACACAGCTTCTAATGTAGAGTTCAAATAAGCACTACTTGGCAAGAAAATGCTTAGAGAACAGAAAAATTTCATTATTAATCTGAATGCTTCAATATCTCACCTTTCATTCTGCTTCGCTTGTTCTTCACCTTGCAGAAGATTCAGTCCAGTTTTCTGAATTACAACAATAACAAATACTTTGTTCTGATTCCCACTTCAAATCTATAATGTGTCCATCCAGTTTCCTTTCTGTGGGGCGGTTTTTTTTAGATGGTATCTGTGGCTTGGGTAGAAGTGCAACTATTTCTAGTGAGTTACTCCATCAGCCTTTGATTTTTTCTTTATCACAGTCTTCCCCCCTCCCCTTCCCCCATCCATTTATGACACTCGGAGACTTACTCTGCCTCTTAATCAGTCAACAGGCCATGCAAAGAGTATCTGTCAACTCTAACTGGACAGCTGTAACACACAAATAATGACCTGATAGCCTTGCCTTTTCAATTTATTTAATCTGCCTCAAATGTAGGGCACAAAAATAAAGCTGCCTTTTTAAATCCAGTATAGTTTGTGAATTCTGTCGGATTATTAGCTGGGCTGTGTCAATTTTTTTTGCAAGATCAGATGACTCTAAACATGGATTCTGGTTATCCTGGGCTGTGACTGGAGGCAGTGGAGTGTATAATATCACTACGAATAGCCCTGTGGGTTGATGACATGGTTTAGACAGTGCGTTTGTTTGCTCTTCTAGGCTTATTCATCTGACATCTCTTAGTTGTGCTGACAGGATTTTCTTGCATGGGAACACAGGACTGGTGGCTCCTTCCGTAACAATGGCATACATACTGACATGGTCAGCAAGAATAATGAAGAGATTTATTAATTTTCAAAGATATTGGGAAGAAATGGCAGATTATATTAAAATTGTACTTCATGCGTTTGGATGGTGCCTTGACTTGTCTCTTTGTTACTTCTTATAACTCATTCATACTGTATCATCTGCAACAATAAAGGCATTAATGACTTGTGACAATGAAGGAACACAAAGGTGTTTACAGGAATGAGAGATCTGGTATATAATAGATTCTTTCAAGGTCATGTAATCACTCCATCTGTTAGCTGTCCTATGGAGAGGGAAGTTGTGCAGTCAAAAGCTTTCAGACCTATTCTTATATGTAACATAGCTTTCTTGCGTTCAAATTCTGCTTTTAGGTGCTTTTGAAAAGATCACACAAAGCTCACTTGCTAGGGCAAAATTTATATGCTATAGGCAACGCTGTGGAAGTAGTCACAGAAAAGTGAGATCATCAGGTCCAAACTGCTGTTGAAAGCAGGGTCTTGCCTGAGGTTATCCAGGGTCCCGTCAAACTGTGACCTGGATATTTCCAGCAAGGGAGATTCGGTCACTTCTCTGTGCAACCTACTCCAGTGTGTAACCGTTCTCAGCCTTAATAATTCTGTCTTACGTCCAGACAGAGTTTTCCTTGAAGGATCTTGTGTCCATCACCTCTTGTCCTGTCACCATGCATCCTTTGTGAAGAAAGTAACCCCATCTTCTCTGTAGCCACCCTTTGGTTACTGAAAGTCTGTGTTTAGATCTCTGCCACCCTCACCCACAGGAGAGACCTATAATTGTTTTTATTGTATGCTTTGCTGCATTGTTTCTGACACCAGTCAAGATACCCGAAGGAACGGCGAATACTGCTGAGGAGTGAAGGGGAACGTAGAACTGACATTCGGTAAAGTAAACGTGACTGTTCATCTTGAGGATACTAGGATTATTGCTAGAAATGGCAGACCGTACTGTCCTTGACACTCCTGATGAATGACACATCATCCTGATGCAGGATGAAAGCCTGTGATTTAGTGTAGAGGCATACTGTAGATGTAGATTACCTGGTGCCATAGTCATACTAAATAACTCCGACTTTGCAAAGGGAGAAGGAGATAAGCTGAAAGAACAGCTGTAATGTACTTTAGATGAATGTCAGGTTAAAGCAAAATACTTCTCTAACCTTTGTTGCACAATACATTTATTTGCTATTTCCTTTCCCAACCCATGTATGTGCACACATATACAGACATATAAACAGACCTATCTTAAATAGTACTTGTGAATCATTTTAGTGAAGACAGAAGTAAATGGAAAAGGGCTATTATAAAATATCACCGTCCTTAGAAGTTGTAGCCTTGCTAGCTGCAGATACTCTGCTTTGCCCTTTCAAAGAACTAATTTACCTTAGGTACTTGTTGATTGAGGTGCTCTGTCCTTGCACTAACACATCCCTTATATCAATGATAGCCCTTTTCATGACTTTTGATTATACTGCAGGAGGTACTAGCTATTATGTTATTGTTTTCTTGTATGGTGAGACTTTTTCACACTTTTAAATTCTCTTTGGTATGTAAAATTTTATTTTGGCCCATGAATTCAAGGGGTTTCTTTTTTCAGTTGTTTTTCCTCCTTAACTAATATTTGCTGACGAGGTGGGCTTATAAACTCCCACAGCAGTTTGTGTCCTCTAACAGAGGGCTTAAAGCATGTCTAACTGCCTCCCTTATTTTAGGTAAGTCTTTGCTACTATAATTGTATTATTTTTAGCACACGCCATATTAAAGAGATGTTCGTAGGACAAGGTCACTGAAAGTTAAGCACTGTGGGAGGTTCAGTTCCAACAATAATGCAGAGGTTGTTTTATGTACTCTAAATTGTGGTATAAGAAGTTATTACTTTGTTTTAAATCTTCATGCCGAGTTCAGATTTGGAAACATATGATTAAATCTGTCGATTTGCTTTTTGTGTAGATGGGGCTATTTTTTCCTTATATTGAGAACTCTGAATGCACATATTTCGTAAACAGAAGTTTCCCCAACCTATAATCCGTGTCCTATTCCCATTTATTAGTAGTAATACTTTGGTTATGACAGAGAAGTCTGATGTGGTGAAAATTATAGTTGTGACACAGGTAGAGATTTGCCAGAAACAGAATAACCATGAAATCTACTCTACTTCTGGCCTTTTGAATACCCAGCAAGATTCGTTTCAGTTGTCTGATGTGGTGCAGCAACTGTGTTATTGTGACTGCTTAAATTAACTTGTGCCTTGTTGTAACAAGATATGTTTCCCATGGCAAATGGCAAGACAGCCCAATGAACTAATATCCTATCCTTGTTGGCTGGTGGGGGCGGTTCAATGTTTGCTTCGCCAGCATACACTTTTTGCAGCAGTTATTGCCATCTGCTTCAAAAGAGGAGTATGTGTAAGAAACATCTCTTTTACAGAAGAACATTATGTTAATTAAACTCTAGCAGAAAGGAAACAATTTAAATATTTCAAATATTTAAAAGCTGCAGCATGTGGATTCCAATGCATTGTGTATCGAATCCAGGCATACATGGTTATATATAAAAATGTTGCTAAGACCACAGCAGACAATTCCTATACGTTCTCTTTATTAGATGTATTTTCCTTACACTTGTAAGTGGGGAGGTATTAAAGCCATGACTCTTACAGGGAAATGGCATGAACTTTCTCCTTACTAACCTGTCTCCAGATTGGTAAAACAGCTAAGTTCTTGGTGAAGACTCTAAATGCAACTCTGGGCAATGCAGACTCCTCTTCATTTTGGTTCAGGACACAAAATAATTTGTATATGTATCATGTATTTCATTCATTTGCATTGTGGAGAAAGATCTTATCCTTTCCCAGCTATGAGTCAGAATGAAGTGCAAACATAAGAACCCTTGAATCCCTCATGCTTTTCTTTCTACAAAGGCAGTCCTTGCACTCTAAAAGCTCTCAAATGTTACCAAGCAGGGTACTAGGTTTTCAAAAGTTGACAAAAATTACAGGGCCCTGGATCCTACTTCTGCCTACCTTTCACAAGAGAAGTATAAACCAGTGGATCAAACCAAATTTGGCTTGAGGAAGATTTGTACCGTAAAAAGCTGGCCATTTTTTCCAGAAGAGGTGGTTGTGTGGTTTTCTTCTGACATCTTATTGGTTAGGTTGGGTAAGGGGAGAGTAATACCAGCTAGAGTTTAATAACGTCAAATATTGGCTATCCCACAGAATAAGGAGACACCGTGACATCTAAAATGTTGTTCATGTCTGTCCTTGGCAGTTGTTATGAATTGTTTGGTGGCATCCCTTTAAGCTGAGAAACAATATTTTGTAACTCTAGAAATGAGGAAACAGGCAGGCAGTCGGGATTTTGTGTTTTGGATCACTCACTTTGAAGAGAAGAGCACAGTTTTCTCCTTTTCAGTGGCTTGTTTTGCCTTACTTAGATACATCTGGTACTTGTTTATACAATGCATAATTAATCTGTGAAATGCATTGTTAGAAGTTATCCTTGGGGCAAAAGATTAGTAGGATTCATATATAATCTGGAGCCATGGTTACCTCATGGGGCAAAAAATCATTTAGAAGGGATATAAACTTTCACTCTTAAGGGCTTTAATCAACCGCTAATGACACGAGTTATGGAGAAAACCCTTTCCCCGTGGGCAGGGTTTTTTTCCGTAATTATTATTTATGGGACTTTTTACACCTTCCTCTGACACCTCCAGAAGAGGCCAGTGCATGAGATGTAATAGTGGACTAGATGAACTGGAACACGCTGCATTCCAGGTGGCAATTTACAGTGGGAGAAAGGGTAGCTGGGGGGACTTACAGCCTGCTGGTTGCAGCAAGCTGCAAACCGGTGAGGTGAGGTGTGTGCTGCTGTGTCAGATGGTATCATTGGGGCTGCCGATGAAAGCACCTTCTCAGGTGAGGTCAGAACTCTGTCCATCCCCAGACCACTCTTCTGGTTTGGACTGGAAAATTCTTTTAACATTCGTATCCAGGTCTTTGCTGGTAATCTGTAGGCAACTGTTTGGGTCAGTCCTTTGTCTGTAGTCTTTTTCGTTTTTTTCCTCCACTTAAGTGACGCAAGACTTGCAATCCATTAGGGAGATCAGTCAGCCATTTGTTGTGATATTGTAACTCTAATATAATGTAGTTAGGAGTTGGTTTGGCTCATACTCCTTCTCCCGTAACTAAATGAGCAGAAATATATGAAGGTGAGAAGGGGTTTCTTGGAAAATGCTCTAGCACCAGCCTTGCAGTACACTTCGGTGGGTAGGAAATTGATTAGAAGGGATGCAAAGCCTTCAGAATGAGGAGAAGCACAGGGACCAGAGATGCTGGGCTTCTTTACCTTAATTGCAAATTAGATGAAGTTGCAGCAAGGGGCAGAATATTTGTGTCCATCACAAATAGCTGGGGGGGAGGGAGGAAGGGTGCAGATTCAATTTGCAATTATTTCCTGACTAAAGATGACTGCCTTTTGTATGCACGCAGGGCATCTATAGATAAAAATGTATCTCAAATAGAGCCAGAGTTAATTAATTCATTTTGCCATTAGTGTAAATAGAAAAAATATATTGCTTGGCATAAAGCGAAGGGAAACAAAAGGAATAAAACCAGAAGCTAGAAAAATGCATTTAAAAATAAGGACCGGTGAACATCTTGTTTTATCTCGACATTTTAGATGCTTTTTGCCTGCTCATGTTAAAATTGAGGTCACTCACTATTGTTCTAGATAGGTTATTTGTTCTACACTGAAGACAAAGTTCTTTTCTAAGCATTGACTTAGTGTTTTTGTTTTCTTATTTTTATATGTAATAAGATTTTCTATTCATGGTCATAGATTACCCTGGACGCAAACTTAAGAAGAAAACGTAAATTTCCAGTGCGTTCTGAATGGTTGATTTACTATGCCAGTTCTTGTCAGAATCGGAAGGATTTTTCATGAACAACTTCCTGTTAAAAGGGTTTTGAAATGTTCTTGGTGTATGAAAAAACATTGTGAAGTGCAGTAAGTGTTACTCTTTCTTAAACTGCTGCTCGCCAATTGTGCTACAAAATGGAACTCGTATTTCTTCAATTCCTTTTGTGCTTGTAAGACAAATCATAGGTAAGTAAAATTTGCTGTTAAATGTTGGGAACTCCTGTATTTACAATACAAAAGAACTCTCTCTTTGCCCTGGTATCTACACAGTAGCCACTTGACCACAAGAACTTGCAGAAGCAGGGAAGACATTTGCTGCAGTAAAAAGTCAAATAATGAAACTTATGTAATTCTTGCAACACTGGAAATAGCCGTGGGAATTTTTTTTTCATGAATTTAAGCAAGGTATTAAATAGCCTGACATTAAAATTATGCAGCTGATAAATGTTAAGTATTTAATTGTCATGGATTTGAACGTCAGCATATACTTAAGTATCCTCAAACCAGGACAATTCTGTTGGATCAGGACCAATGTGCTCAGTAGCTTTGGATTCAAGCTTTGATGGAGTATTTCATTTTGATGGTGTTTGTCTATGAGAGAAAGGCTTGAAGCCTGTAACTCCTGAAAGAATCTTAATTGCCTTGCAGCAGGTAAAGTACAATGTACCCTCTACCAAGTACATTATAACATACATGATAGCAGACTCTGACCCTCTTCAGTAGTGGTACGTAGCAGCTGTGTAAGTAGAAGCTGGAATGTCAGCGTTCATTGCTTATGGGACCATTTCACAAGTGGAGTAAGGATACCGTAAACTTTTTGCCATATGACTCCAATGAACGAGAATGAGCCAGATGCCTATACTTGCTGCTGATGTTCTTCGTTTCAATAGCAGATAAGTTGTATGAGCCAGTGCATAGTTTGCTGCTTTTCTTGTTTCTTTGTTCTCTCTGGATTTCTGTGTCATCCCTCCTGCTTTTAACTGCTACAGCAGCAGGCACCAAAAGTCCTCTGTATACGACATCATTCTAGAGATCACATGGCATGCTGTTAGTCTTTTCTTTTTCCCCCCTCCCTCTCCTATTTTTCATCTATAAGCAGGCTTTAAACAGCAAGTGTGTTTTTAAAATACCTTTCTCTCCACAAAATATTTTAAATGAAGTTATATGGTAAGCCAGGTATATAGATAAACTTCTCATTGCTCAAGGTTAGCTAGTTGTGCTGTTTTCAGACATGATAAATCCTTGGGAGACTTAGCTAGTATAACCTATAATGAAGTTTCTGTTCAGAATTTGTAAAATAGGCCACCGAGAGATCTTTTATCTTTAAAAGAAAAAAAAAAAAAACAAACCCAACCAAACCCCTTTCAGAGGGCTTTTTATTAATGAGAATTACAATAGTGAAAAATCTGGTATAGATTAGCCAAGAACAGTAACAGTGTATCCAAATGGAACTGGTTGGATAATTAAATTCCTTTAATAGGTACTGAAATTTAAACCTCTTGATCCCTCTGACGTAAGCATAACTATTAAAAGTCGTGGAACTTGATTCTAAAAGTGTAATGTGGGAGAGAAATATTGGTATGACGGTTAAGGTTTTCAGATACCCTGAGAGGAAATTTATGCAGGAGTAAAACAATAGGCATTTAAATAAAGAAAAAAAAAAAAAGGAGGAAAAAAACCCAAACCTAAAACTTATAGCTATGAAATATAAAAAGAAGAGTTAAGAAGACCCTTTTTATATAGGTGTGTAGTTTATACTAGCAGTAATGAAGCAACTTGACTGGGATAATCTAATGGCAAGTAAAGGATGCTGAAGATGATTGAAATCTTTAAGGAACATCATGTTTTCATTATTCTTCCACCCTTTTTAACCTGTTCATTATTAACTTGTCTTTTCTAATGATATGTTCTTCTGTATATTTGTTTTCCTATTTTCATGCTGAGAATCACAAAAGGCCCTCATTCTTTGATTTCTTTTCTCATTAACAGACTATGGGTTTTGCAATAGTGATTACACTATATAAAGTACCTGCAGTATACAATATTTGCCGTTTCTTGACTTAGAAAAAATAAAAATTGTTTACTGAGATTTAATACAACTGTTAGGAGCATCATACCAAAGGGCTGACAAGCTGTCTGCTCAGTAAGAGGGAAACTGTTTTCTAAGATTGGCATAACTGATGAAGTCCTGCCAGTCATAATACTGAACCTTGGCTAGTTTTTGTTAGTACTAACCAGAGTTATCTGCAAGCTTTTAGCTGTGGTTTCTATTTTACTGTCCCCTAAGATGCTGAAGGATGAACTTTCTAGGTCGAGCACATACGTTAGTTGAGAGAATAACAAATTTATAACAGCAGTTGGAATGCCTGTGGGCAAGTATAAAGAAAAAATACTGTATGAAAGTAAATTACTACCCCTAAAGTTTAGCTATGTTTAAATGTTGACCTCATCTTTTTGTCTTCAATGTTTATATCTGACTTCTGCTTCATTACCACTGAGTGATGCTAAAGCATACACATAATGCATATTATCATTTAATACAATCCCTTTTTAACAAAGGCGTTTCTATTTTAATACTATTTAATTTAGGGTATGATCTCAAAAGTTCCCAGCCTAGCTGAGCTTCCTCTGTCCGTATAGCTATAGCTGTCTTGGTCAAAAAGGGTATATTTTGATCTTCTTTATTTGCTCTCATTCCCTTCTGCAGTATGTTATTTTGGAACATAATGGCAGGGCTGACCTTGGTTACTCATGTTTTGGCTGAGACTTTTTATTCTTTTCCCTTTTCAAAATGACAGTACATTGCTCAGTGTCCATTTTCTCTCCATCTCTGTGTTTCAGCGAAGTTAGAATAGATGAGTTCAAAGAACAACACTACTGGCTTCTCTGTTTCTTGAAGTACTTACTGAGAGAAGTAGACTAACTTCTTTTACAAGATGAATTTATGCATCATGTGCCTAGTTTAGTGAACCTAATCATTTCCATACCTCTGTTTTTCATTGTCAGTAAGATCTTAAATAGGTTTTCATTAGTTACTGTGACAAGCTTCCTTTCTATAAACCCTTTAGAAAGAAAAAAGAGCAGAGAAGTCTCTCTGTAATTTGTAGTCCGTGATGATTTGAAGATGTCATGTTCCAAACATAGACGCTTAAGTGAACATTTGTATTTTGTGCAACTGAAAGGAGCTGAATTGTAGACTTTTGCATGGGCACAAGTTAGAACACAGGAAGTTCCGTTCAAATACATGGAAACACTTCTTTACGGTGAGGGTGACAGAGCACTGGCACAGGCTGCCCAGGGAGGTGGTGGAGTCCCCTTCCCTGGAGATTTTCAAGACCCGCCTGGATGCAGTCCTGAGTAATGTGCTCTGGGCAACCCTGCTTTAGCAGGGGAGTTGGACTAGATGATCTCTAGAGGTCCCTTCCAACTCTGAAAATTCCGTGATTCCGTGAAACTAAACACTTTGTCTACTCTACTGTATGCCATCAGCTGCTCATACTTTTACATATTATGTCTTGCTTAACTTTGGACTTAAGGAATACCTAATTTTTGAAGAAAAGATCTGCAGACTTTCTTGAAATGAAAATGTGAAAACAGTAGAGACCAATCTATCTGAAGGAGGCGCATAATGCTTCATTCTCTGGAATAATTTGTCTGAATGCAACGTGGCTGAAATCAGTCATGCAGAAAAACATTTCAGTTGCATCATAGTGCAGTGCAGATCTACACAGCAAAAGTCAAAAAACTGTCTCCTATCCTCTTCATTGCAGCGTCACAGTACCTTTGCTAAGGCATGCCTTGCAGCTTTAAGTATTCCGAATTAAGACTCTGGGCCTGGTTCTTCTCCTAAAATCTTAGGGAACTCTTTCATTGAAATTGGCAGAGATAAGGTGAAGTGTAATTTGTACCCTTTCATCAGCATACCATTTGAACTGTGAGCGTGAGTATGATACGACCTTTCTGGTTTTCTGAATAAGAATAGTACGAAATGGTAAACAAAACTGACTACTCAAAGATTCAAGACTTTTTGGTCCTTTTTGGACAGGTGATGGCACCTGTCAGAAGTAGGTTTCTAGAGTCTTGTGAGGCTAAACATGTGGAGAAAAACCCTACTTCTGAGAGAGAGCAATTGTTTGATTTTTATTGCTATTCGTATTGTATCTTTAAGATGGGTAATTAGGGTGACTTAGGATGTAGAAGTAATTATGGCAGACAAAAATAAGTCTTTTAATCAATATGCTACTCTTCCACTGAAGGTAAGAGACAACAAGAGAGAAGGCTCAAGTAGGTAATGTTGGCTTTTAGAAGGAGGAAACCATTTGTGAGTGGAGTTCCTTTATCTCTACCAGTGTTGTGAGCAAAGGTGTAAAATCCGTAAACTGGAACTTAAAGTCACTAAAAAAAAAAAAAGTATTTGTTGTGTTTCATCTTTTTTCAGGCTTTTAGGATTTAGACTTTCAAGCTGTTCTCTGCAACCACAAATAAGAAACCACCCTCTCCTATTTGTGATCGCCTTCTATTAGAGTTAGTATACACCCACCGCGTGATTTTAGAAAGTACACTATTTGGGAGACAAAGAAAGATTGCTACAGGCTATTTCTGGTATTTGTAGTTGTAGACTAAAAATCGATGAGGATATGCTTTGAAAAGATTCTTATTTTCTAACTTTCTATAAAACAGTAGCTCCAGTGTTTTTGGAAGAGTGACCTTTGCTTTCTGGATGAAAGGTTTCCTATTCTGTCTTACAGTTTTAAAGATCAAATCCTGACATATTTTTCTCACCCAAGATTGCTTCATGCAAGCTGGCATGCCCATTTCTGAATTGCACCCTAATCTATAACATATCATTGTAAGAATACTTACCTATTATTACTTTCATTCATAAAATTCAAATCACTTTTCACAGAATGTGAGGTATCCTTCCTCCCGGTTCACA
Organism: Vanellus vanellus; assembly: GCF_965231255.1. Classification (NCBI taxonomy): domain Eukaryota; kingdom Metazoa; phylum Chordata; class Aves; order Charadriiformes; family Charadriidae; genus Vanellus; species Vanellus vanellus. Next base: position 16,544,880 of record NC_138914.1, on the reverse strand, counting down.
AACAGGGAAATGGAGCACAGAAAATTTAAGGTGATTTGGTCACGGTTGGACAACCGCAGAGCAAGAAACAGACCCTAAGCCTTCTAACTCCAGTTCAGTACTTTAGCCACTGGACCACCCTGTCTTCATAGGCAGATGCCCTCTGATGGAAGTTTCACAGAATTCCAGGTGCCACGGGATAATTTCCTTACATATGAAGACTATAAAACAAGACCAGTGTTGTCATTTGATAAAAAAGATTATTTTATAGATATAAGACCAGTTAACACATTTGAAGCAATGGCAACGCTAATGTTTCCTGTTTTTCAGAGATTAAGATGGGCTTGAACGATGGAGGGTTTCCCATGGTAAAAGCACTGCTGTAAATGTTTCTTCTGGTAATGTAATTAGGAAATATTGGCTCCAGTTAATGTAACTTAAACAAAACATGTTGTCTTCAGCAAACTTGTTAAACAGGCATAGCCTTGTCTAAAAGGAAAACAGGGGCATATAGTGTTTCCATGGAAACTCGTTTAAAATGCTATTTGTGGATATGATCATAATCAGTACCATAATCTAATCTGATTGAATTAAAATAAAAGGGTCTTGGTTATGAAGTCGGCACAGTATAAAAGTATCTGTACACATGCAGAAGTCATAGTCTTCCATCCTTATAGATGCTTTCTAACTGCATGTAAAAGCAGGGAAATATGTGCGGGATCCTTCTCTTTTTCCTTCTATGGCCAGTTGTACCATTTTAAATGCAAAAATCAAGCTCAGAATTTAAAATAAATCTGTTTAAATATACTTTATTGAAGTTGGTTATAGCTTACTGCATCTCTAATGAGTGTGTTTGGTTTCCTTTTTTAAATGAAAGGGAGAAGGGCTTTTCCCTTAGGGTTGGGCATATCAGCTCTGTACTCTGAAAGAATGGAGAAGATAACCTTTGCTTCCCTTATAGACATGCTGAGAAGATTTATTAATTCTGAAAAAGATTCTGGCATCCTTTTTTTTGTAAAATAGCAGTAAAATGCAGAGTTGATTGAATTGACCCTATCAGAAAATAAAACATTTCATAAAATGCGTTATAGCAATATTTCCAAGAGACCCTTTGTCATTTAGAAACATCTACATTTTGGAAAGTGGTATTTCAAAGTTATTTTGATGCCTAGGAACACAGCAGAGACTTCAGAATAACGACCTAATGTTCTCCAATTGCAGTGTGAAATAAGTGCTCCTGGAAATCCCATCAGTATCGTTCTACCTTTGGTATATACCTTAACAGCTATAAAAATCTGACCTTTGGAAGGCCAGCTTTCTTTGTAAGTCAATAATTGATTTGCCTTTATACGACAACATAATTTCTGAAAATTCTTGCCAAAAGTCCTTCTTTGAGTGGGCATTTGAGGACTTTTTGCATTCTCTAGAGCTCCATTTGGGAAGCTGCTAAGTATTCTTATCATATGCTGGGCATCCCTTAGCTCTCACGGACCTCAGGGAGCATGAGCAGTGCTCAACACCTTTCAGGCAGAAGTCCCAGCTGAATTTGCACCTATCTTGCAACTTAGTAGAAATAGAAGCTACTTGCTATGATAAATCTTTGGTTTAATGGAATATCAAAGACAGCTACCTTTCAACAAACCTTCCTGATTTATTTCAAAGCTCTTCCATTAAAGAGGATTACAGCTGGTATCCATGATATTGATTTCCCTCAAAAATTATGAATTTATACTTCTAAAATATGCTTTTACTGCTGTATTGACAGCTAAATCCTACTAATTATTAGGATATAAATTGTAATATACTACTTGTTGAAGCGTCTGGATAATGGTTTCTGCGATGTAAGCATAGTACATTTGTACTTCTGCTGTGGAAGTCATGTCAGCACTTACACTATTTGCAGAAGTTAATAACTCAGCCAGAAAAGTTCACTTATGGTCATAACTTGGCACATGAATCTCAGGCAATGATGATATTTTATTAAGAAATTTTAAAAATCTGTCAGTGCCTTTTAATTTTATCAGTCTCGACATTTTTAAAAAGCCTTCTTTCTTTGTCGTTTTCTTGGAGTATCGATTCAAAACGTTTATTAGTTGTGTACTTGGCCACACATTAGTCAATAGATTGTTCTTTGTGTTTTTGTGGCACTAAGGAGGTCATTTCAACTTTGTCTAATGAAGCAGATAAGCTCTTGGCTAATTTTCAGCAATATGAAGACCTCTCTCAATTCATGAATATTCACAATATCAGACATAAGGAAACAAAAACTCACATGTAGCAATTCTGAAGATGCTAATTTGTTATTTTTCCTGAAATGTGGTAAGTAAACAAGTAAAACAGAAAGCTGTCATTCTATCGCTCAATTCCTGACCTGTTGGATGCACGTTAATTGCTTTCCAGTTCACACACTTGAACAACTTCAGGTTAGATAAAGCAAAAGATAAATTCTTTTCACCAATATTGTTTATTCCTACGAGGTATAATTAAAATCTCTTGACAGGGTTTCAAAAGGGTGGCAATAAAATGTTCTCATGAAATAAGGTTAAGTAAATGTGAAAATGTTCAGATTATGGCCAATATTAATCCATGGTTTTAGAAACGGAATAAACTTTCAAGTGAGATGTTTATATGTAGTATACCGAATACATCTTGAAAGACGGTATTTCTTTTCTTTTACGCATACAAAGTAGGAGTATATGAAAAAGAATGAAACTTATATTTCAGCATACTGGAAAATCTTTCAGTGTTATTAATCTAAGATTAGTTTCCATTCCTGACATGACTTGAATCTCTAGTTCAGGTTATTCCAAGAATGCTAGTTTATAGCTCAAATACTAGCTCCTATTTTTGTTGAGCAAAGAGGCAGCTGTGTTCTTTTCTACAGAGATTCAATAAAAATGCATTTTTGATCCAAAAATGAAAAAAAACGGGCAAATAAAGCTGCTTTTGCAGCTAATGCCATTCATGGAAAAGTAAAATGGCTGTATCTTTTGCTATTACTGTCTTTTAAAAATGTTTAGTAAAAGACACAAGCATAATACAGGAGGGTTGCAAATTCACCGGCCCTGCTTTCTTTGTATTTGCAACTACAGAATACTATGAGGCTACTCAAGTCCATTTCGAACACCTAAAAATGTGTGCACTGGGTATTTTGGACATGTATGTTTTGTTGTAGCTTTCTAAAACTACAGATTACCACCATGTGGTTAAACAGCAGAAAAATGGTTAAATAAAATAGTGATCGTAGAAAATGAAAACATAAAAACTATTTTGGAACATTACAGTAAATATTCAACTTTTAAAATATCCAATAGGTATGGTGTTGAAAGGTTGGAGAGTTGTAATTATGATGAGGTATTTCTGATGTATTATTTAACTTCAAATAACATTACTTATATTTTTAGTAACTCAAATTAATTTGCTAATCATAGTGTAGAACAGAGTTTGTGGAGAATGTCATTATTATAATTCAGTCAATAAGAGATCCAGGACTTATTTCCAAGTGATGTGATTTGATAAAATGTTGGTGTTTTCTCACTCAGTGTCCTAAGACTGGTTTGACTGATGAGATTGCATATATTCACAGACCTCGTATGCATGCAAGTACCTACGATGATAACTGGATAGAGCAAGCGGTTGGTAGTCAGTGTGTTCTGGAAGCAGGAAGAGTTGAATTCTGTAAGTCTCTCCCCTCAGTGCTAAGATTGGTAGCAGTAGAATCTCCATGTCTTGGCTTCTAGGTCAATGGTAGGATAGAAGGCATTGAACTGACATGGCAAAAGCTGGACAGACACCTCACAAGTTCATTTTGCAGCGGATGCCTTAACATATGTCTTTAATGTCTCATCAAAGTGTTCTGTGAGTGGCAGTAGGACAACTTGTCTACCATTCCGCTATGGTAGGATTTCAGTTTGGGAGGGATAAGACTCTTTGGAAATAAGAGCAATAGAAGCTTTGCCCATTTCTGAAATCAGTCTTTCTCACAATGCTGAGATATGTAGATACACTTTTTTTTTGTCAATGTGATTTGGTAGTAGCCGGGATCAAGTCTGAAAAAACCACAATACTATCAAGGTTCGAACATGTGTTTTAGTTACAAGTGGAAGCAGAAAGCCTGGTATCTTCTAAGAGAGTCTGGTCATAGTCTCCAAGAGTTCAGATAAGTATCCTACTTTGGATGTTTGTCGGAACTTTGTTCCTCGTAGGGTTCACTAATTGCAAACTTGAAACCACAGCCTTTAGGCTGAGATGTGAAAGGTATACTGGCTAAGCTACCCTAAACTAGGACCTCAGCTGTAAGAAATAAAGCTTTTTTAGAGAACTTGACAAGTCATGGATCCTCTGTTAAGATTTAGAAATGTGCTTACAAACAGATACTGTTCTTATTTTTCATTTCTGTCATGGGATGTACTTGAATATTGCCAAAAAATGAGCAAGAAAGCCCTATAAAGCTAAAAAATATTTAGGGATTAAATTCAGGTGCACTTAATTCTTTTAGTGTTATTATGGTCAGATTTCAGTCTTCGCATGCTTCCTGTGCCATCAGAATTCAGAAATATTTGTCGGACTAGTGGCCATGCCAGAGGGGTGTTGGAAGAAAGCTCATAGGAACTCCTTATAAAAATTCTGCCACCAGCAGAGTTCTCTTTCTGATGGCGCTTGCCTTCTCTGTGCACGCTACTGAAGCATTCCTGAAGCTAATAAAAATACTACCCCACCCACTTCGTTTTCTTTCTGTCTTTTTTGGGAATGCAATGAACCAGGTGTCAGTAGGTGTCAGGTATTTTCCAAAAGTCACAGGGAGGATACTCCAGACACCAGACAGGGCTTAACCGTGCCCCACCTCACCCCCTTCAAATTGTGCAGTCTAAACCACTATTTTATACTATCAATGTACTCCTTGTGTTTCTCAGGAGCAAGGTATATATCTTTCCAGCAAAGTGCAGTTACTGTAATTTTGCGTGCCAAGTGGTTGCCTCCCTCCAGGCTTATGGGAGGTTTTTTTTTTTTTCCTTGCTTTTTTTTTTTTTTTAATTACAAATGGATTCCCAAGTAGCTCCCTTGAGCTGTGCTCCCGGTACACAAAGTTTATCACGGGGTAAACGAGTAGATTTCTGTGGGAGCCCTTTGTTAGAGTGTTGGCAGCACATCAGCTACTATCTTGTAAAGTTTGAAATAGAGCGTAACTGTCTGAATGATAATTTACAGATAACCCGTTTCCCTCCAAGCTCCTCAGTGAAGCCTCCTGAAAAGGCAATGGACTTGCAGTCAACAGCATCTATATTTTTTTATGTGTTCACTCAATTTATAACCTTTTTGTGTTTCCTCCTGCTCCTGCTGCTACTTCATTAGTCCTCCAGAAGGAAGATATGTGTCAGGGAGTCGAAGGGAGTCTGGGTTATGATGATGTTCACAGACTGCCCTCCCCAGTTCAGTTTGTCAGGGGTTGGCTGCAAACCAAGCCCTTCAGCTTTCCCTGGTGCTTTGAGTTTGGATGAACTTCGGCCTCCCAGCAATCATCATCCTGCTCCCCTTTCAGCTTGGCCTCACATCAGGTTCCCAACATCTCCTCCCTTTCTGCTTGAGCTTGGCCTCCAGGAAATACCAGTTGCCGCTGCCTCCCTTGTATCTTGGGAGTTTCCATCCAGACAACTGCTTCCACCACTCATTCTAAAAGTCTTCGGGAAGAAAATAGCAGGTTTGAGGTCTGTGAGGAAAGAGGAAGAACTTCAACTTTTCCGTTTCCAGAAGAACTTACCGATTTGCATGTTGCATCTTGGTATCTCAGATGAAGGAAGTATTATTTTTATTGCTGATTTCTTCCGACAGGTTATGATATATGAAAACTGTTTCCCATAACAAACTGATAATTATATAGGACTTACAAGTGTATGTGTATGCACAGACATTCCACTTTTTTGACGATAAAAAGATTAAGGTAATATACCAGTAATAATACAGGATTTTTTCCTGAATATTGTTTAGAATCCAAAAATATGAGATAATTTGCACGTTGAGATTTTTTGTATTTTACATTGTATCTAGGTTAATAAAAAAAACCTTGGTGATGGAAAAATCAATCTGTAAATGGTAGTGAGGCAGCTCAAATTTATATGGAAGTGGTAGGTGCACATTTAGATGGATTTCAAATGGATTCAATATTAAAATAATTTAAAAATATTAAAATAATTTGAGTACCTAAATATGCAGTAGAAACATTGTGAGATTAGGCAAGAAGGTTTCTATTTGAAGAAGCTGCAAGAAAAGTTGTAAAGAACATTAGAAATCTTCACTGAGTAAAAGAATAAAATATTTTTAAAAACCCAACAAAACCACACATTGCAGAGGACAGTTTGTGAGTAATAGTAGTGTCTTATCCAAATGCATACCTGATATTTTATTTTTGACGGAGCGGGAACTGTTTTATTATAAGAAAAACAGGAGAAGGTGCACAGCTATTCAATAGTTTGGCCCAGCTTTTTGTCGATTTTAAACTTTTGTCACAGGCTACTTATAACAATTCATTGGCTGATATCACCACTAAGGGTTGAGGTTGCCCGACACTTCCAATTATAAGCTCCTGTTTTCGGTATATTAGAAAATAGCCAGACTTAAACATGTTAGGCTGATTTTTTTTTTGTGTTGAGTGTCTGAATCAGGTTCAGACATTCTGGATAATAAAACTAATATTTTTTCACGTTAAAAGAAAATTCTGGGGATCTCCTGTTTGAAGAGAGGAACTGAAGAAAATGCGCTGGGGTGAGAAGAGGAAGGTATGGGTAGAATGGAAAAGACCACTGAGATCAAGAAGGAAACTGAATGAAGTGTGAAGTTTGGAAGGGTGAAACTGCATTTTACTGTGAAAGTAAACTGAAACTGGGGTTAGAAGTAGTCTGGGAAGTGCACATTAGACAAATGCTCATTCATATTTTTTTATATATCCTGCATGTGATGAAAGAATGACTATCCCTAGGAATATAGCTATGTTGGATGATACTGGAGTGTAACTGTATTACCGTAAGAGAGTACCTTTCGGAATACCTCTAATTTACTAGCTAAGACATCTTGGAATCAAGGGGAGAAAAAATCTGTACATTTTCCTTTTAATTACAGTACATAACACGTGTGTTTTATAAGTATTTTTAAGCTCACCAAATTTGGTGGTGGGAGTCTTCTTTTAACTTACATTAGGGGTACTTTTTGATAGTTATGGTGCCTCAATATTGTGCATTGGGTTGTAATATTCAGCGTCTTATTCTTTGGCGAAGCTAAAAACTGAAGACAGAGCGATTCTGAACTGAAACAGATTTAGAGTGCAAACAAAAGAAGTGCAATCAACCTTTTTTAAGTAGCTAAAGGTGTTCTGGAATATTTCACATTAGTTACTAAACATTTTAAAAGATAGTAATAGGTAATAAGAGTAGGCAGAAAGAAGAGAATCTTAAGGAGTCTAACTTAATACACAAAGGTGATACAGATTAAAAAAATAATCCTGCTACAAATCTCTCTCCAAGATTTCTTATTTTGAAGCTAAGTTAAACCTCATTTAAGATAATTCCATCAGAAATAGGAGGCCCAAATGTCCTCAAAAGTTTGAAAGTCTTTTATGTATGAGAAAGAATCTTATATACTTTATCCTGTATTCTGTGGGAAAAGGGAATGAAGACCTTAAGATGTTTTCCTAACCTGGCTGATATAGTGCTTTTATATAGTGTAACATTCTATAGATATTTCACAGAATGGAAATCCTTTTAGCTTTTACTATTTCTTCCTCAATTTTGTATTTGGAATCCCTCTGCCAGGTTTATAGGGAGATTCAGCTCCTCTCTTGCCTGAAATAAATCAGTCTAATCTGTTTTCCTCTCTTATTTTAAGTAGGAGATGATTCTTTTTACTTAGAGCCTAAGAACTCTTGTAATTCTGTGCACAGAAGTAATTTGTTGAGGATTTCCTTATCGTTCTGTCCATTTGCTTAACCGTGGAGATCTTCAAATGAACACAAGCAATCCTGATCTATTCGGAGTAGCTATTCTTTTTCTTTCATGTTTGCCTTGATACTAAGGAGCCCTGAGCTCTGTAGCGGTTGAGCGCTTCCCAATACTTCTGTCCTCAGAGCATCCCACTAAAAGAGTGAAATGTTACCCTCAGCCATGGAATCAATGCATAAGGAAATTACTTATTTCACAAAAATTATCACTAAGCCAAGAATTTAACTTTGTGATTCTCAACCATCTGGTATTTCATAGGGAATGCACTACAGAATAGCAGCCACTTTATTAAACAAAGAAAGAAATCTCAGGGTTAACTGGTTTTCATAGGCAGCATTAAAAGTATTCGTTGGAATCGCTTAAGTAAATTTACTAACATGATTGAAACAAAAAATTGGATTTGCAATATTCATTTGAAATTGACACATTTTGTGTTACGTGGAAAAAGTGTCTTAATACCCCTTCGTCAACTCACATTAGTTGATCTCCTGTATGCCTCTAGCTCCAGCCCACTCCCCAGTGACATTACAAGGAAAGGCAGCAATGAGGACAAAACCTTTTCTCCTCATCTTTACACATTTTTTCCTGGCTGAAGAAAACCAACTTGTATCCCTTGGCCACTTTGATTGAACCAAACCTACAAATGTTGAAGCATACTTTAAAATATATATTCAACGTAAAGATCAATTCTAGTTTTTGTTGCTTGTGGTGTTTTGTTTTGTTTTTTTTTTTTTTTTAATTTAAAATGTGGGTGTTATCTGGATACCTTGCTGAACAGTATTTTGAAAAATTTCGGTGCAATTACACTTTTTTTTCCCTCTCACTTCTGTGGTAGCTGTTACACCGAGGAGGCTAAACAAGGAATTAGTGACATGGGAGATATAATTCTGAATAATTTTCCTTTTTCCCACATGTAGCCAGTTTGTAAAACAGATTTAAATATAAAGTAGCTTGGAGCGCAGATATTTCATGCTGAAGTTCTGAAATGCTGAAAGACTAGGGATTGCTCAGTAGAATGTATTGGCTCTAGAACATTTTGAAGTGTATTTGAATAGTTCTTAAGGCATTAAATGACCCAACCAAAAAGTGTCCTTTGCTAGTTACAATGTTCTTGAGAAGCTCAGGGTAAAAAAGCCTGCAAAAATGCTTTAGTATCACCTCAGATGTTGAAATGAAAATTATTTTCCCATACACTAAGACTGTTAATTCTTTTGAATATAAAGGCATTCAAATGCAATTAGCTGAACTGTAGAAAACATTCCTAGTTGTCACGTATCATATGTTACATAGGATATAGAGTATTTAGAAAGTACTCATTCATTTTACAGCGAAGTTCCCACGTGGAATAAAATGTGTGCAAGGAATAAAACGTAAAGCAACTAAAATGGTGAGATTAAAATCTCACATTAAGATATACCTCTTCAAAGAAGACGTCTATTGCTGCTTTCACCATACCATGTTTATAGGAGCTTTGTTTTCTCCTCCTATCCTGCAACATAGGTGCAAATCACAGTCTCATTTAGGTTGGAAGAGACCCTTAAGATTGAGTCTAACTGTAGATCATCAAGTTCAATGGTCATGTAGCACTTCATTATTTTACAACAAGTAAAAGAATTGCAAAACTCTAATTGAGGAAATACTGCACAAGGGAAAAAGGTAATCTTTCGCGTGCTATAGTTAAAATGTTGCTGTTAAAACTTTGTAGTCCTTGACCGGAGTAGACTAAGTTTAAGATGCATTTCTGTTGTACCTCAGAAATTAGAGATGCAGCTCTTCTGAAAGTTAGGTGGAGAAAAAAACTGAATCTTTTTTGAAAAAAGAAGGAAGACGGTAACTGAATTGAGAATGCCTGGGCCTTCGCTTTCTGCACGAACTATACTACTGCTGAAACCATCGGAATCTGCTCAAGTGGGAGCAAGCCCAGGGTTTCTCACTATCTTTTATTTCCCCTCACAGTCTGCCCAAGAAAGCATAAAAATTCATAGAGCTAACGCTATGAAAACAAAACTGCAGCTGCCTGCCTCCTCTCATCTTCATGAAGAGAAATGATCTACATTTCATAGAAATTAGTCCCAGTGTTTCAATTGTTTTTATGTTACAGCATTCCACCGTGCAACTCATTAAAACATGCACATGGAATCTTTTACAGATGAGCTTTGTTGTAATTATCTTGTTACTGTTTCAGATTTTCTCTCATGTGGTAAGTAATTTATACCGGACTGAAGGAAACCTTCAGTACGTATTCACTTTCTTTTTATTTAAGGAAGATCCTAGGCTACGTATTTAGCACTTCTCTAGAAAACATTTACGCTTAAATCTTCGAATCCTGAGGTCATCTAGTCCAACGGCCTGCTCAAATTTGTATACTCATATAATTTCATTATGGGACAACAATGGTTTTAATTGTTCCTTAATGTTTATTACACAAAAAAGATGTTTAATCAAAAGTTGCTTTGCCAGGCATTTAAACAGGCCAGCCATGGCAGATCAAATAATTTCTAAATTACAGAGACTTATCACTGACGTGTAATGGAATATTTTGTATTGTAGTATCATTGTTATTGATTTGTACTAGTATTTTGCAATTTAGTATAGGTCTCGGATAGATGCTATGTGTGTTGGATATATAAGCAGGAATGGATGAACATCCATAAACACAGTGGAGTAGATCTTTGTCTTCATCCTTTAAAGCTTAATAAATATTTCTACAGGTTTGATCCTTACACTGCTGTTTGATAACAACTCTGTTCTTTTACATCATCAGGATAATGAACTTTGATAATCTTCTCAGTTTTGGCAACAGCTTCTCTGCTCTGGGTGGCAATGTCTCTAATAAGAGTGCGAGCTCCAAAGGGTCAGAACCCCAAATGAACAATATCGTACCATAGTCCACTCATCTGTGCCTGTTAAGAGAAGCAGTATTTCTAACGGATAGAACAAGGCTTTGGGGAGAACAGATCTGTGTTTTATTCTAAACCCCACCATTGTGACTCTCCAAATTAGAGCTTTGTGTGAACTCTGGTAATCGTTTATGCATCATTTTCACAGCAATAAAATAAGAATATTAAGATTTAACCACATTTAGTGAATATTTTGAGATTCTTTGTTGAGAGCTACTCAATAGTAAGTATAAGTGGTCGAAGTTAATGTTTATGAATGAGTGAGGAACAGAATCTGTAAGGCACCTGTGAGTCCAGAGATGGAGACAAGCATTTTGGAGGGTTTATAGAAATAGTTAAACAGATTAGGAACCTGTTTGGTTATGGAACCATAGAAATTAGTAGGAATTTACTCTACGTAAACATTTCTGAAAATCTGCGTCTTTAAGAAGCTAAATACTCTTGAAAATCCACTTTTTCAGGAACTCAGCCTCTTAAAACAGATTAGCCAGAAGATGCCGTTATAAAATCACTTGGGGAAAGATGCAGCTCTATGGGTCTCTGTATCTTAATTCTTTCTTGCTCAGAAGCCTTGTTCATTCTGTATCTTTTGGAAAACAAGTCTGATCCTCCTTGATCAGAAACCTATTGATTCCACCTGAAGTCTGCAAAAGATGACATTCTTTGCAAGTTGGCGTCTTATACTGTTAGAGTCAAATCTATGCCTAGATTCAGCAGGGCACCTACCTGCTCATGTGTCCAGTGTTGATCTTTTGGCTTTATTCAGGGAATTCAACAGGAACATTCACGCGCAGAAAACAAGGCATAAACTTTGCTTGCTGAAATCAAGAAGTCTTTTACTCATATAAATGGTTTTACATAAATTCTTACATCATTAAATGGATCAGTAGAAATGTAATATGAGATTGATGCTTTGAATGCTGATACAGGACCCAGAAACTCTGTGGAAAGTTCCTGGGAATGTGTATATTTTGCCTCCATTTCTGAAAAAGGGGTTAGAACGTGTAGATCACCTGCATATGAGGAATGAACCTAAAGGCAAACAACAGATGAAGAAAACATGTGCTGCACGGCTGTCAGATAGCATCTTCTCATTGACCGTAAAATAAATTACTAGATAATAAAATGTGGCTGGAGAGAGTTTCCTCTGGAGTTTATTCAAAAGGAGAAACGGTTTTATCTACTTAGTCTCTTAAGCAAAAACATCCATGAGTTACAGATAACAGAAAACTATTTATAACCTGCTATAATAAGAAAATTCATTATGTAATTTCACCTGCCATTGTATCAGTTTGTTACAGATTTAATTTCACGTACATTTTCCTCTACCTGCTAACACAAAATAAAATATATATATGTCATCAGCGTATGTACATTTGCAAAAGCAAGTACAAATAATGTAAATGTAAATATGTTTTAAAGTGATCCCTGCTGTGGATCCTAGAGGAAGAATGAAAAAATGAAATTTTCTTCAATTTTCCAAAACAACTAATTTTTTTTTTAAGTTTTTGCTTGTTTTTAAATGAAATGTTGTAGCAATAAATTTACTAGAAGAAGTTAGGGCTCGAGACCTTCAACGCTTTAAAAACCTGCAGCTTTTGTGAAGAAATGGTGTACTAAGGTTATAGGTTAGTCACTGGGGCCCAGTTCATTCTTTTTGCAATTATGTATCCTGTAAGCTGACAAGAAGGGGTGTAGAGCACTGAACTAGAACCGGTTGATAAATTGTGCTGAGGAGCTAGACTATCACTTGGTCCAGGGCCAGCAGTGAGCTGCTTTAGCAGAAGAGCCTGGCACAAGGAGTGCCCGGTGAGTGAGAGAGAGTGTAAAAGATATGGTCCAGGGATGCAGCAATAGCTGGCGACAGTAATTGAAAGAGATGTCTTGAGCCCTCTTGTCCCTGTTTCCTGCCATATTCTTCATCGTATTACCTTCTTTAAGTAAAAGGAAGCCGATTCGGAAATTTCCAGCACAGATAGAGGGATGTGTTATCCCTCTCTTAGTACAGGCAGGTGAAACCAGAAGAATCAACTGCCTTTGGAGCTTATGGAAACCACACTTTCTATTGATCGACAATATAGTGCAAGGTAGTGCTAGGTCTGCTATGAACCTCAGACTAGGCGGGAAGAAAGGTTTACTGCTATGAGGAAAAACATAATCCCACCTGAGGTAATGAGAAATATATTATTTAAACCAGTGGTATCTTGATGGTATCTATTATCATTAGTATACCTTTTTTGAAATGTGAAAACCAGCAACGTTTGTCAAATAATTTCATTTGACGTAATTGCATATAATGCTCTTAATTTCATTTTAAAAAGAAGGTTTTGATGTTTGAAATAGGCTTCTTGTGTTCCATTCATAATTCATGGATTAAAGGACCAAATAACAAATGATGACTTGAAATGTTAGCCAGCATTTTCATGTAGTTTCAGCACAAAACAGTGTGTGTTCCTACAGCTGTTATATTGCTATCGGTAAAATATATAAGATAGATGTGAACATAATATGTTCAGTTTGTGGTTCTTTTATGTTAATTACGGAGACATATGCTATCTGAATGATGTTTGCCTTGTGTATTCTTCACATTATGTTAGCAATATCTTCATGTTTAACCAAACTGTAAATGATTTAAAATGCAACTGATCTCCTCAATTTAACTGGGGGGGTGGGGGATGGTGTGTGTGTGTATTATTTTGGGGCTTACTTCCCCCCCACCTTTTTTTTTTTAGGACTGTTTTTCCTTCTGATTAATTTTAAGTAATTATTTTGAAGGAATTATAACACACTGTTTTTATTTGTGTGTTTCCCAGCTGTAGGCATCCAGATGAAACTTGAATTTTTCCAGCGGAAATTTTGGACTGCAAGCAGACAGGTATTTTTTAAATTGAAATTTTCTTTGTCGTTGAATCCACAACAGCTTTCTAACTCTTCAGATGATGATCTGCATTTTTTTTTGTCATAAACAAAACTATTGTAAACAAACAATGGATTTGAAGTATATAATGGCTAGTTCTTCTGATTTACATTCCAGTTTATCATCACCAAGAAGAGAACTCAGTGGTCAAAACCAGTTACTTGATCCCATATTTATGGAAGCAAGGAAGTTATTAATTTTGGACCCCTGTATGTAGGGAGTTACTTTGTTGGCCTGACACATGTTAATTCATTTTCGCTGATACCAGAATTATGCCTTCTCACTTACTCTAGACCTATCTTCTAACATTCTGTAACTGAAATATCACACAGATTAATTAACTAAACTATATTACTGAATCATGCTTGGCATTTATAGTCTTCAGTAAACTCCACCTGATATGTTCAGGATATAGAATTTGTACTCATCAAAGAGGATAATCGTGTACTTTCTAAAGATTAGGAGATGCCATTCCTATTTTGAGAACAGATTGGAACTGTACTGTTTCAGAGAATAACCCTTAAAATGCAGGTCCTTTTCGAAAATCATGTATTCTTGTCTACAAATGGTCTTGAAGCCTCTAACACATGGGGGAGATGATGGTGTTTAAAATAGTTGACATTGTTACAGTGTGAATGCACCTTTTTTCTGACGGCAGGAACAGAATAGGATTGGTAAACAGATTTAAAACTAGCCATTTTTAGAACAATTGCTCTCAGATAAAAAAGTAATTAATGTCGACTTCTTTATAAGTGTGCTCATATTGATTTTTAAAATGTCATATTATGTAATCACCAAACTAGAAATGAAAATATTTTATTGATTTTTGATGTCGTCTCTAGTGTGCGTCTCTCGATGGCAGATGTGCTATAAGTTGTGACGATGAAGTAAGTAATAGATTTTTTTTTTCTATTTATGTCTCTAGCCTATTAGAACATAAAGTTGATTATAATGTACAATGAGATGTTCAAACTCAATTAATCTCTTGGTGGCATTTGGAATCACCTTCTGAATGTTATACTATTTAGACTTTTCAATGACTGCTTACAAACATCCATTTAATTACAACATTGACAATGATACCTCAAATATGCATTGTAATAACTTGTGCATTGTGAATCCAGTTTTGGAAACCACTTGAAGCTGTTCTAAGGCATGTTTTTACTACTTTATTGTTCATCTTAGAAGCTAATCTCTGATGTTCATGCTAGAATTAGATGTGAATTCAGAGTTGAATTGAGACAGCACTTATACATTAATAGCATTTCAGAAATAAATAAATTAAAAAGTAACTTCAGTCAGTTTGGCTTTATGAACTCACCAAAGTAGCTTTTTATGTAATTTAATTTGCTAGATAAAAATAGTATTTTTAATATCTTATGCAGAGATTTTACAAAGAATTTGACATCACCATATGATATTTTGGTTAAGCAACCAATGTATCACACGTTAAATGAATTAAAAAGTGGATGACAAAGCACAGACTGTATTGATATATGGGGAGGAATTAGGCATACAAAATACTAGAAAATAAGGGTTGTTTGAGATATTGTATCTTATATAGTTCTTCACAGTGACTTGGAGGAAAACAAACCAATTACTGATAACATCCATGTGTTACCTCTAAGCTGAGTGAATGGTTTGAGATCTGGATCATCTGATAAACTTTGCTTGAACAAACTATATGAATTAAGTATGATAAAATGTAAATTCGTACATCTGGAAATAAAAACTGCAGGCTGTATTTGTATGATACTTTTCACAAAGGCCAAAGGAACTATTGCAAAATATACACAAAAGGCACAAGCCTGTTTAGCTCTGTAATTCATGATAATGCAATGTTTTTGCAATCTTTTTTTAAGTAAGATCACTTTTTTTTTATACAGTTTAAAAGTTTTTATACAGTTTTATTCAATTTTTTATACATTCTTAGTTGTTTTCAGGAAAGCTCCTATCTGTATCACCAAGAGTCAGCAGTCAGTACAGCATTGTTTTTACACCCTTTTGAATGAAGCATAACATACGGCATTCACAGCAAACCGTCAAAAACTGAGCGGTTAGCCCCACCATGGCAAACTGGTGTTTAAACAATGCCTTCTCATCTCTTTTTTCTCTGAAGCCATTTCTTCTGAGCATGTTCGAGTTCTCACAAGTTTGTGTCCCTAATTTTTACAATAGGAACCCACATACATTATTTGCGGTATTCCATAAGTCTTTATTCCTTTTTTCTCTGCTGTCTCTTCTTATCTTTCTTATAGCCTTGTCTTATAGGTTTATTTCTGAGTGTCCCAGCATTTGAAATAGACTCCTACTTCTTATCTTGGAGGTGCTGCTTCCCCTGTATTAATGTATTTCCAATGAAATCTCCACACCTTCCGCCACCTGAACTGCTGCCCTGACTGTATTCCTGCCTACACAAAAGTTAATTCATTTGGAGTGTGTGCTGTGTTGTGTAGCACTGTTTGTTCAGGGCTGTTCAGGACATAAAAAAAAATTAACAATAATAGTTGCATAAAGTAGTGTGCGATGTTTCCTGTAGTGAAAGTTAGCAGAGTTGGGCTTTCCTGAGGACAGGTAATTCAAAACTTTAAATCACTGTGCTAAAAAAAAGTGCATTTAAGGAGCACTTTCCAATATTTGTCATTGTTGTATCGGATATTTAGTTGCTTAAGGCAAAGAACGTTGTTTTAATTTTTTTGGTTACTTTTTTTAGAAAAAGTTGAAAAGGTACATCATCAATCCTAGCAATGTCACTTCTAGGATTCTACTACGCAGCCTCATATACTGTGACACTGAAATGTGTTTTATTGAAAAGTGAGTCCAGGACATAGGTGCAGTGATAAATTTTTTTAAAATACATTACTGCTTTATATGAGATTCAGATTGCAAAAACCATTCTAGGGAGAAAGAACTTAAAACATCAGCAGTTATAAGAGTAGAACACTAACGTCTTCTGCATACCAAATCAGCAAAACTTACAACAAACTATAATTCATCTACTGGGACCCTGGGATCTAACAGTTGCAGGATAGAGATAGCGATAAATAATAGAAAATAAAATTTACAGTAAGCCAAAACACGAAGGCCAGATGATTGTGCCATCTTTGACAATCAAATGGACCATATGAGTCAACATATCTTTTGCATTTTTAGCTATAACAATTTACAGACTCTTCCATTTAAAGCTTGTATCATTGTAATCATTAAGTAAAATTTTCCAAATACGAAGTAATGAAAAACAAAGCAGATTCCACACAGGTGTGCTTACTTAGCCCACATTCCAGGCTCTCATTTGCACATTAACCAATTTTAAGGTGAGCTCATAACGTTTATTACCCCATTCTCCTAAGGGTGATCAGACATGTATTGAAAAAGGAGGTCTGTAGAACTGTTAATTACCCAAGTTTCATGGCCTTGCTTTACTGTACCTTGCTATGGACTTAACGTGCAAACTTTACCTTGAACTGTTTCCAGCAGCTTTAAATATTTTCATCAATAGGTTTCCAGTCATAGCCAACCAGCTTGAGAAGTATAACGGCAGGCAGTCTGGGTAAAGTTAGAGCGCTGGATAAAATCTCCTCCTTGTTTAGCCTCAACCACCATGCTTTTGGAGTTAAAAACTAGGCAGAGATGACTTCCTTCGTTTGCAATAGCCTTTGTGATAAAATAGTAATGTTGCATAATTGATTGTCTAAAACACGCTCCTGCTGCAAAGCGGCCAACTACTTCATCAAAACAAGGATATTATCATTACTGTAAAAATGTTTTTGGTCTGTCCGTGCTAAGAAGCAAGTACACACTGATAAAGATTCCAAGAGAGTGCAGCCAGAAACAAATCACCCTTTTCTTTTGTTGTCACATTGGCAGTTAATAAGATTAGTCATATACTTTGCTAAATATTTATGCAGAACTTCTTTTGCTATTACATCCACGTGCAAAGAAAACTCAAGCATTTTGAAGACTTTACAGCTATTTTCACTTGACACCAGCAGGAGCCGTGTAAACATATGGAGAAATTTAGTAATAGTGCAAACCTTGGTGATTTAGAGATTCCAAACATTTTTTCAATGACAAAATATACTGTTGATAAGACTCAATCAACTATCGTAGCTCCTCTGTTGAGTCTGTTAACTTTCACAGCTGTCTTTTCTCAATGACAAGAAAATATCTGTTGAACAGTTATGGTATAAATTAAAGCAATTAAAAGCATTAAGGCATTAACACAAACAGAGTGGTGCAATAGTCATACAGAGAATTACTTGAGTTTGTATGGCACTTTTGATTCTAAAATATGGACATACAATTAATTAGAAATCCCCCCCCCCCTTTTTTTTAAGAGCTTTGAATTTGCTCGTTTCTTCTTGTTTTTCTGATGTCTCACATTTTACTTTAATGTTCTGTTTTCTTTCTTTTCCCTTTTTGGTTTCTTAACCCATATTACATTCCATTACTGTTATTATATATTGGAGCTGTGAAAAATACATATAGGACTTGAACTTGATCAAAGTTACTGTAATCCAAATGTGTTCTCAGACCTCAGTCAACATTCTCTCTGTGTTTATACTGGACTTCATGCCTACTCTGTTTTACAAGCTCAGGGACTCTCCACCTATGGAACGTTCCCCTTGAAATCTGAAGTTCACTGAAGTTGAGCCTTTGGGCAAACCTGAGCATAGTTCATTTCCAATACCCATGAAACATTGTGAATTACACCTCTTTTGTACAGGTCTAGTCCATGCAAATACTGTTATCCCACGCATTAATCTTGTATCTGAAATCTCCTGTTTGAGATTTGCTAATGTATTGGACGAGTAAATGCACCCCACTGTCCTTTTTCAGTGCTAAGTTTGATTTACAAACTGTTGATTAATGTAGTGCTGACTATTGAGCGTTATTTATCTTGCTGGCAAGCAGATGAATGAATGCTCCTGAACGAATATTTTTCCCTTGTTAGTGTTTCTAAAATGGATTGAAATAGAAACCCTGTTATCTTCGCATTCCTCCAAAAAGATACAGATTCCACTTATTGTGTAATGCCTGTGTCCAATAATAATGCTAAAACATTAATATCTTTTTAAATTCTGAACAATGCTAGTGAATGATTATGGCTTAGAGCTTTGAGATATGGCCACTAATTCTTGAATCAAGGCAGTGTTTTCCCAACTGCGTTAATCCATAAACTATGAAACTAAGCCTACACTCTTTCTTGCCCAGCATAACTACTTTTATTTATTTTCTGTACTGTGGAGAAATACTGCTTCTAAAGCGCTATCTTTAGATTAATCTTTCATGCATGAGGACTGCAAATATGTATCCTCAAAAGAGCTCTTTGTTGATTTAGCTCCTCTCCTAATAAAGTTAGTGGGAGGTTTATGATTGACTTTGGGGAGAGCAGCGTTCTGGTGTTACAGTCTACTTCTGAAATTCCACCCTTCACACACCATTGAGGTTAAGTAGCTGCCTCTTCTGAACGCATTATCCCTACTCGGTTCTTTGCCAGCGTCATCAGCTTTTCACATTGCGTTTGCCAATTTTTGGCTTTCTAGCAGATCAAAGGTTGGAAATGAGTTGTTTCAACTTCCTTTTTGACAGGTTTTCTGTCACCGGGGGTGTCTGTAGCTTAGGTTCCTCTATTAGAATGAATATCCTGCATTTGCATTAGGAAATGACATTCATTCCAAACTTTTGCCCGATACGGGCTTTTTGCTTTTTTAAAAACTAAACTGCAAGCCAGCATTTCTGCAAATCGCTCCTCTTCTTCAGCCCCACAGAACAGAACTAATATGTGGCCGGAATGAGAATCCGACACCTCTAAGCGTCTCTTGAAAAATCAGACTGCATTTTCACAACATCCTGCACAAATACTACTGCGTGGAACCGCTTTCCTCTCTAAAACTGCAGAGAGATTTGGCTGGATGTGCAGAGTGTAGCAGAAAGTGTATTTTATCATGTCTCTGTGCAGCCCATTTGCAGCAGGAAAGGCTTTGAATTAAAACCAAAGCCGTGATGATTCCTGCATTGAAAGCCATCTTACTTTTTTTTTTTTTTTTTTTTACACAAATGTCACATAAAATTCAAGAAACAATGATAAAATATTTCCCATTTGAGAGCAACAATAGAAATACATTAAAGATTTAATGCTGAGGTAGGTTTTTAGCAATACTGAAGAGAAACCGAGTTATAGAAAGGTTTGAGCTGAACCTTATGTTCAAGCTCTGAAGCGCAGTAATTAAAACTTTGCCTGTAGCAAGTAATTCACTTGAGGTTAAAGCAGTGCATGCACGTATGGAGGGAAGCACTGATTTGGGTTTACCTCGTTTTATACAGTTTATACGTCTGACCTACGAAAAGCTAACAGTCCTACCTCTAAATCCAGTTCCCAATTAAAAACACAGTTTGAAAAGCTTTAGGAGACCTGTGGGACCTCTTTTACCGAAGTTTTTGGTCCCATCCCCCAATGAACAAATTAAAAAATATTACCTGGTCCCCTGTCGGTCCTCCAGGCTGACACTGTGTTTTCATTAATACATCATTAGGGTAAATGACATTGTGCTGATGTTTTTCTCCAAACACAGGAGAAGCCATCAGGAGCAACAAAGTTCTGTGCCTTTGGAAACTCAGTTATAAACAAAACTTCTAACAATTGGTTATAAAAACATCGACCTTGTTCTTTTTATGTTTGTTTATAATTATCTTATATCCTCCCTTCCTGTACACATCTTTGTTTTGTTTTGCATCAAATGCATAGAAAATTACATCAGATAACATCCCATAAGTTGAGACTACATTCACTTAGAAGTTATGTAAGCCATTATAACAACCTGAAGTCTTCACCCATTTATAATTAATTAACTTACTGCTATATCCTAAAATAAAAAAATAAATTCAAATTTTATTATTTTTCAGGCAATCAACTGTTACCTAATAGATAATAATGGATTTATTTTAGTGTCCGAGGACTATAGACAGGTAAGTGAAGGATTTTCATTCAGTCTTCTCATGTAACAGATTTATGTGAAGTCACTTGTTTTTTAAATAGGCGGTTTTCTTAAAATGTTAAGGAATTAGTAGCATAAAATTAAAAAGAATTCCTTCAATGAAAAACGTAAGTTGTTTCTCACAAGAGCTCAGTTTCGGTCTCCCATTGGGGCAGGGTCTGCTCTCAAACCCATAAATGACTCTTAAAGGGCTTTTTTGCTGCACAAGTGTCTGTCTTCCGTAAAACATTTTTACCCCAAGAAAAAAGATTCCCTGTGGTATTTTTGCCACATGGAAAGGTTGGGGAGGGAGGGAGGACGCTGGGGACACAGAGCTTTTACTTTCAAACTCGAGGTAATGAAATTTTACAGAGCTGTTAGCTGAGGAGTTTGTTTTCTGAAGTGGATTACAGTCATGGAAGGATTAAAATTAAGCACTCAGCATCACAACAGAGAGGACAAGGATCATGATTAATGAGAAGATAATTCAAAACATTGATTAACTTTAACTTTGTGGGAAAAAAATAGGGAAAAATAAACGTATAACTGGTCAATCCTGGAAACCTTATGAAGAAACCACCACCGTTCTCTTTAACTTTTGCCTGAAAACTGCTGGGATGGTGCCCCTATTATGCCAGAACTGGCTGAAGTTGTATTTCTTTTATGTGTTGGGATTGTAAATAGGAATATCCACACTGCTTAGCCCTCAGATGAATTCATTTGTTACGACTAGGTTGGTTACTGAGAAGCAGCTATCGGAAAGAGCTTCTGGGTGACTTTTCACCTTTGCACAGTGCAAAAGTAATTACATGTTTCCTTGTGATCCCTCTCTTCCTTGCTCCGTTTTGGCTGAGACTTTGAAAAGTCTATTAGCAAGTAATAAACAACGAAAATACGATTTTTCTGAAACTATTATCCTTCCAACGTGTACTAGAGCATTAACTGTTAAGCATGATGTACTGTGTCATGCAGTAGTCATTCTTCATATTCTTCTTATATGCAAAACCGATCACCGGAACTGATCTTGTTTTACTTTATTAAATTTATTGCTTCTGTCCCATATGAACTAAAAATGTTATATTGCTTAAATATTGACTACATGATGTTAGAAGCAGCATTATGGTTTTTCCCCTCCTGTATCTATCTTTCTATCAAATCTGTATTTTCTACTTAATTGAGCAATGACTTAGGAAAAACACTCAGTGTAGAATAATCTTGATACATTTGAAACATTTTTGTCTCATTATTCTCCTGTTGTTGTTGATGTTACTCACAGGTACTTAATTGTGGCTTGTGTAACTGATTTGCTAGTTGATCGTTGGCTACCGTCGGTAAATATGATTAGGAAGAGATTTTTCCTTTGGTATGTTACCTGATACTGGCCGTTACCTGTTCCCTTGAAGAATATTGTATGGACAACTGTTGGCCCGGAACTAGGCTAGAAAAGTGTTATGACCTAGTTTTTCAGGTCTTTGGAGCAATGTCTATTCCTGCCCATGGATTGGTACAGCATCCAGCATACGCGAGTCCAAAGCTTATGCTTGCACGTCTCTTTCCTGGGCAAGGAGGAAAACAGCTGAGAATCACACAGGGCTGCTGGAAGGTCAGGGAACCACCACTGGCAAGATCTGTGGACTCTTGCTCCTATGCCGCTGCTTCCTAAAGCATATAGGGAGAAAACCTTCCTGCCGTTTCATGGAATGAGACAAATGGGTGGTTCTGCCACACCTGGCATACCTGGTTCTGCCGTATTTAGCACTGGTAGCTCCTCAAAAATAGCTTAGCTGCGGTGAAACTCGGCCGTTACTGATATAGACCTAAGCCTAAGATGGACAGTAAAGTTGTCTCTATATTTATATAATGCTAGAGTAATATTATGATAATTATCATAGTATATGATTGTTTATTTTATATGTGTATGTACGTATACACTCTAGATTTATTGGAGATGGGGAAAGAGGTAGGGGCGTGGGACGAAGTATTATCAATTACTCAACTGTCTGGGGTTGCTTCAGCACTGCTTTTCTATGGACTTTCCAAAACGACCTGCACTACTCTAAGAATCTTGTTCAGGGGCAGTGTAATTCCTCATCTGAATTACAACTAAATGTATTAAATGTATGAATGTATACAACTAATGTATTAAAAAGTAATGATAATGGAGATGGGGGATAATCGATAATCTTTGGGGGAGAACTAGCATTCACAAATGGAGCTTTTGTGGAGAGAACTGTCACTGAAATGTCTTTATAAGAATGAAACACAACTCGATAAATCAGGTTTATTACTATCTAAGGTTATACTCGTCATTTATGGTTTGGGCTTTTTGACATTGACTGCCTCTCCAATAGTTAAGATAATCTTTCCTCATCAGTCAGCTAGGGCCATTGAAGCTGGTCGTTTTAGTCACATAAGCTACAAATGTTCCTCTTGTTTCTAGGAGACTTTACACACCCGCATGTTTTGGAAAATGTTCCAAGTTTCCACTGAGTGGAAAAAAAAAAAAAAAGGAAATACTTGCTTTTTAGGTGGAGGAATGCCTTTTTTTGGCTAGGGCTGTAACTTTTCTGCCTGCAAACTCCCAGGTGCATACTTGAGGTCAGCTAAGTTCCTTGTAATGGAATTGGGGTTTAGTTCATACACAACCTGTGGAATCTGTGCAATTTGAGAGTGTAGTGCCCTTTCCCCCCCATAAATTGTGGGATTTCTCCCTTTAAACAATGCAGGGAACGTACCCAATCCCTCTGGGAGTTGAGGCTCTAAAATACAAAAATGTCTTCCCGAGCTAGAAAAACGCTGCACGTGCAAGGTTTTCCAATGCCATATGAATGGCTGCGGATGATGGAGTCACTTCCATGCTACGTACCAAATTCATAACATCAATGTTTGTTTTCTCAACAGAGATTTATTTTTATTAGTCCACATTTACTGAACAAGGACAAAATGAGTAATTCATCAGGCTGAGTGGTTTTAAGTATGAAATGACTCTGAATGGAGTTAAAATTTATAGGACTGATGAAATGTACTGTTCCAGCTCCTTAAACAGGTCATGGAGGAATTATAAACAATGCTTTTTTATGACTGTTTATGAAATCCTCTCACAACCTGTTTATATGGTTTTCTGAGTAACATTTAATCACAAGGGTTTGTGATCAGATTAGTGTGTTTTCTTTACAAGCTTTAGGTTCGAAAGGCTTTTATTTCTGATATTAGATGTTATATAACGTACCTCAATATATTGTATAAGCCCTCACATCTGCTCAGGGGTAATAACGGAATCCCTATAACTTGCCATGACTGTGAAGTCCTCTTCAGTTTTTACGCAGCAGTAGTCCTGAAAACCTATCTATGTAACTGTCAGAGCCGCTCTTGTCAGATCCTGGAATATGCCGGTTTCGATCGCATCCAATGTTCTTTTGCATTTATCTACACTTCTGGTAATTTCTTGCATTTTCCCCTTACAGACCGGTTACTTTTTTGGGGAGGTTGAAGGGGCCGTGATGAACAAGTTACTAACAATGGGCTCTTTTAAGAGGTAAGAATTAACTTGACTTTCTATCTCTTAAAAAACATCGCAACAACAAAATGAAATAAAACAAGCCCAAAGTCATATGAAAGGAGGCCAAGGTTGTCAGTGTGACTGGATTCTCATAATACCTCTTTTCCATATGATCTGCGTGTAACTCGATGCCATGCACGTTGAATGTTACGAGTATTGGAGACAGCCTACAGTGAGTTTCTTGTTAAAAGAACAGTTTATCTGACTACAATGCTAAAATTGTGTGCCTTTCCTGTTCCCGCTGTGCTCAAGTGGAAGAGGGATTGGGCCATATCTACTACTGAACAATCTGAAAGGGCTCTAAAGCAAATCTTTGATGCAACATTAAGAATTTTAACCTGTAGAAAGTTGGAGATTGTTCAAACTAGGCGGTGCAAAATGCCCTACTGTTAAAGGGAAACAGTGTTCTGCCAGTAATTCATTTTCATTCACGTCCCTAACTCACCTTTGAACATTGTTGTCACTATTGACCTGGTCTTACTATCGTGATGACAATAAAAACCAATAGTGATTTTATGTGTTGTCCTTTGAAACAAAATATGCATCCTGGGGAAGTAAGAAAGAGCTTTTCCCTTTAACCTGTAACTCAGCACTGGAGTCTTCATGGCTTTCACACAGCCTATAGGACTGTCCCTTACCCCTTTCTCCTCTTATAGCATGAGAGAAGTGCGGACTATATCTATTATACTTTTCCCTTTTATTTTCTTGTGCGTCTCTAGTACAAAAAAAAAAAAAAAAAGACACGTCACTGGTCCCATCAACCATTGAATTTAGTTATTACATGTGAGGGTGTATGCAGAGGCTCTCAAAACAGATGGTTCGTGTGCTTCCGTGGTAAACCATCTGTCTTACAGGCAGAAAGCTTTCTGTGCTGCCTCCACGCATGATAGCTGAATCCCACTTCCAGTAAATGACTGACCTGAAACGGAGAGACCTAGCACTCTCTGAATCAGCCCAAATCCGAGCTTTTGAGGGTGGCAACCTTTTTGTGTTTAGCATTACATTCTTAACATCCGCTGTAAAAGGAAGTGAAGTAATACATATTTATAGATGGGTTCTACAATGAAAAGATCTGCTTATACAAGAGAATGAAGCATTTGATTTAATGCAAACAAAAACCTACGGTCAAAATCAAGGGATAATGCTTTAATTTGTCCCAATTTGTTTTGTCCTGCCTACCAAAGCATTTCAAACAGAATATCTACTGAACAATCAACGGTAGTAGGCACCACCATTGAGGAAAGAAAACTATTCCATCCAAACTGCGGTGGGCGCCAATTTGGCGTGGATCATTGGCTTATGATTTTGCTGGTTTGGAGCTCGGAGGGAGTTACAGATAATGAAGCCACTAGCTCAGTGCAACTGAGCTGCATGCTAAAGAAAATGTAAACACAATGAGCCGATTATTTAAACACAATAAACCGGCCGTTGCCAATCAGTTTAAAATGGGAGAGAATCAAAGTGGTGTGATTGCACTAAATGAGCCACCTGCTTTTCCTGCTGTACAGCAGATAGCCCTGCGCAGCAACAACAAAAAAAAAAACCCAACAAAACAAACGAAAAACTCCAACTGTCTTTGAGCTGTGCTAGATGAGGCCCTTAAAATCAGTTATTCCAGCAATATGAAGAAGAAATCTTTGCTGGCTCTCATGAAAAATAGTCTGACATCATATTTTTAATATTACTAATTTGTTTGGGTGGGGTTGTATTTTGCTTTTCCAAAATTTATTTTCGATGGAATAAGAAGAAAAGAAAAAAAGCACTGAATTGATGCAGTGGCGAAATCTGTTACCAGTACCGTTTCCCCGAAAGCCCAACAGTATAGATATTGCATGCATTATATTTATCATTGCTGCTCTTGCCACGGAGACAAAATCAGAGAGCAAGCTCTGCTCGTTAGCATTTTATTCTGGTAACATTCAGAGCCTTCCTTTCTTGTAATTTGCTTCTTATATGGCATCGACCATCCAGCAGGTGAATTCTATAACTTTGCCCTGTTTGATCTGGTCTTGCTCCTTTTTCGTTTAGTTTAGAAGGTTCTACGGTGCCTGATCTTCACTGCGGAAGAGTTCACTCACCTCCCCGGTACCTGTGGGGTCCCTGTCTTCCTTTTGCACCAAAAATCTGAGTGGCAGTGCAGATGTGTGCTACCACCTCGCTGATTCATGCCAGCTTTCAGGCTCTCCGTCCACAAAAAGAATGAAATAACCCTTTGTGCCTTCTCTCGGCTACCACTAATTTGGAGGGATATAGAAGTTCTTTTTAGGATTGAGCTGGAAGTGTTAAACAAAAGGGGGTTGTTTGCTGCTGACTATATTTCTTTTCAACCTGCAGCAGGATGAAATTCCATTTTTGTGTTCGCTGTTTATTTTTTAAAGTGAACTTAAATACCTCCTTCCCTCCTCAATTTCTTTAAACTCAGTACTTCTTTTGAATAATGTGTACATATGTATGTATGTATATTTTCTTAGTTTATGGGTTTTATATTTAGGGAGAAAAATTATATCGGTGCCTCCACAGCAACGTGACATGTTCTATGATTTCATTTAGCCAAATTATGTTTATCTTATACCCTGAATATTGCACACAGTTAAATAATTTAAATATAATTTAAATTCATTATTAAATAAATTAGGATGTGCTTATGGAAAAGTATCTGCTTCATATGACAGAAAAAAGTTTCTTTATAGTTTCCTCGGCACTTTGTTTACATAAAAACAGTGGAAAAAATAGATTCAACTGCTCAAAGCATGAAAATCTAAAAAACCACATTAACATCCAAAAAATTAAGGACTGTCAGAGCAATGAGATCCCCAAAGAAATGAACTAAATATATCTGTAAAAGAAAATTAAATATCTCTTGACTGCAAACCCCTTTCACCCTTTGCAGTAGGAGGAAAAGTAAGCAATTCTGGAAGACAAACATGGAAGCAGCATCATTTCCTCTTAGCAGATCTGTTTCTGCCAGGCATCCTCTCAGCCTCTGAAGAATCTATGCTTTGGTATTTAGTCACGTTGTCAGAATATGTGACTGAGATGGTGCATCCCTGAATTCCAGCTTTCCTAGATGCTAAGGCTCACTCTGATAAGGTCTTGTTGCTTGGAGAGCTTCTCTCGTTTCTCAGTTTTTCTTCCTCTATTTCTTTATCTGTACTCACATGCTTCCTAGTGAATAATGCGTGCTCTCTGGGCCCTTACGGCGCGGTACAGTCCAAATCCTTCACCTGTGTTCTCCAAATGCACGCACATAGAGACACGCTTTCATCTCTCTGTCCTGATTTGCTTTATAAGCACAACCTAGCAAGTGTTTTGCCTCCAGGTTATAAGATTATAAAAAAATGCAAAACTCTACACTAAGCTACTTGCAAAGAGCAGAACATTCTTAAAGCCAACTCGTGAAAACAGTACCTAGTTGCTCACCAACGGGCCTCTAATTTCCACTGAGGCGGCGCAACCTCCAAATGAAGGCTATTTTTCTGCTTAGTTCAGGCCACTCTTATTTAAGCATTCATTTTAATAAAACATTAATAAATTTTTGGTGAAGGTGTTAAATGGGCTCTTATATTTAAAAATTGTGTTTCTTTTCATGTGGAATTTTACAGTCATCCATTTGACGTATTAATTTGGCAGTTTCTGAATATAATTGTATACTTTGGAGAAGATCAGTGAGAGACTGAAGGAACAATTAAAATTGGAGTTAGTGGATTTGGTATTAGACAAATGCAAGAGTGATGTAGCAGTTCTGCAACATAGCAGCTCTTATATTATAAAAAAATTCTGTATCTTTAGTGATGATTTATTTAGTAAAAGAAAAAGTGAGCTCAGAATATACCCTACTGTTATGGCATAAATACCACAAAACACCATCAGGTAGACGAACAGGCATTTTTTGTATGGGCAGGCAGAAGACATTCAAGGTAGGAAAATGAGCAGACTGTTTCCAATAATTATCTTCTGTATTACCTGTCATGTGCACTGCAGAGCGTGTATGAGGCCTGCACCCTTAATCTTCAACTTCTAAATGAATAATACGTAATTGTACTCCCCTGAAGATTGACGTTCCATTTCTGTCAATGAAATAGCTGTCAGAAAGGCAACAATATAGAAGACTGTCTGGTACAGGTTTACAAGTAGGTACAAAAGAACCAAATAATATCTGTCACTTCCTTCTTGTCATTACCAACAAGAAGAGCCCTGTTCTGATTTTTTTTTTTTTTTTTTTCGCATTTACCAGATGTGTATCTGGTACCTGTGCTCTTAAATTCCTGCACTGCTGCATGGTATGTTTTCTGCTCATACTTTGTCCATGTGACATCTTAAATTAATTTTAGATGTTTAGAAGTTTATATTTTTAGAGTTTATATCTCTATAAACATTACCACTAATTTAATGCAGTGTGTTAGTATACAGGAATTGTTTTTACCCACTTAAGGAAGAAACGCAGGCATGAGTGTTATGTAAATGAGTTGTCATTCTGCATGCTGGAAATACAGGTTGAGTTGTAGTTTTTAGGCATGTTCTAGTTTTGGAGCACCTTGGCAATTGAGAATAGCTGAACAATAAAGGCAAAGATATGTGATGACAAGTTTGTTTTGTCAAAATGCTGCAATTTATTTTTATGCTTTTCATTGATTTTCTTGGTGGTGAAAGGTATTAGTCTGACAGCTTCTGGACACTAATCATCTGTCTGTCAATGGAGGGGGGAAAGCCAGAGCGGCAACAGTAAGGGATTTCTTACAGCGACCTGCTGCCTCCCCACAAGGACCCTCTCTAGACTTCAGAAACTCGTTTACTCTTCATACCAT
Source organism: Vanellus vanellus (assembly GCF_965231255.1). Lineage (NCBI taxonomy): Eukaryota > Metazoa > Chordata > Aves > Charadriiformes > Charadriidae > Vanellus > Vanellus vanellus. Next base: position 16,515,755 of record NC_138914.1, on the reverse strand, counting down.
TCAACGCTGTCCCTCCTTACCCTCCTTGCGAGAATGCCGGGCAGGCTGCCTACCTGGAGTCTGTGTTAATGAGCGTCCTTCCACTACAAGTGAGCTGTAGTCACCGTTACTTTTTATGCAGACTACTGAGTAAAGCGTAGTGTTTATAATTAGTGTGTCCTGTATTGTTGGCTTCCTTTGCTTGGTTCTCTGGAGCACTTCTTCTGCATTTAGGTTTTGGGTTTTTTTATGAGCTTGAGATTTACTTCCGTGGTAAGAAGCTTGTTATTCCTACACTTTATATGAAAATCCCCAAATCTTGAACTGGTGGAAAAACATTTGAAATTTTATACATTGAAGATCTTTCAGCTGTTATGATTGTCAGTGAGGCCATTTTACACTACCAAGTAGAAATCCATAGGTGTGCTGAAAATCTAGCCGAAAGCAGTAGAGTACATCTATTGATATAGCCTGTGCTGCTGGTAGGTCTTAGAAGTTTAATTTTCTCGAACGGGATTCATACTCAATTGTAACTACATCACAAAGTACAGGGCTGGATTTTACTATATCAAGAAATGGACAATAAAAAAGTTTTTACTAAAATATATTTGGCCCCTGAAGTTATATACAATGGAGGTGCATGTTTAGGTTCTGTTATTTTCCATTAGTTAAAGATGATTGTACATAGTCCGTGTTTGTCCTATGACTGATAATGAAAAGAATTGCTCTGTAGGCTTCAGTGACCAGGTGTGGAAATATGGGCAGTTAACAGCACAGCGATGTCAGAAAGTCTCAAGCATGTCATCCGTAGCAATAGCAAAGTTCTCCTGTGAGGTGCTGTAATACATAGCATGGACTTGGGCATCTAGATGGACTTAAAATTGGATTGTGGGAAGCAGGCAATTATGTTCACTAACTACAGTCAGTTGAACAGGATACGGTTAGCTGCAAACGGTTATTTAAAACTGTAACACAATAACTTCAAAAAGGGCGATCTGGAAGACTTACTTTCTGCAACAGTGAGTTAAGTCTGTCTGAGTGAGAAGACAGCTTATTTTCTAAAATCTCAGAAGGTCATTAGCAATAAAATAACACTCTGTAAATGACACCTGAACACAGGAGCATCACAGTGCCTTATGCCACTGTTTTCACTACAAATACTATAGTACCCTTTATAAAGAATAGGGCTGGAAGACTTTTACCTTCCTAGTACATTTACAAGAACAAAACCAAAACAAAACTGGATTTGAATTTGCGAATGCCTTCGAAGCTGTTTATACTGAGCTTATAGTGACGGAGAGCCCAGGACTGATTCAGTGTGTTGCAGCATTCAGATTTCAGCGTGGTTATGGGCTTCGTACGCTGATCTTTGAAGTGTATTGCAAAATGCGTATTTGATTTTAGTGCAGAAGAATCGGGTCTTTTAAGATTGTTTGGCGACGTTTTGCTGGTATATTTTGCACATCCCGCATTAGAGTTGTTTGAATCGTCTTTAGGAGCTTTCAGACAGGTGGTGATCCTGCCCACGTGGAGAGTTACTGAGATGGACATACATATTGTTTGTTCAACAAACAGAACCCATTCCAGGCTGTTGTTAAGAAATCTATGTCTGACATGTACATTTCTAAGGATTTGCTCCTTTTTTTTTTTTTTTTTTTTTGTCCTAACCTGGATACTTTATCTCATTTCTAGTTTATTCTTGAACTAGAATCTTCACACTGGAAAGACCTACAAATATCTCTACTAAAACTAAACTCATTATAATATCATCCACAGATGATATTCAAGCATTTCCAAAGAGCGATTTTGCCGTGTTCCACAATGACTTTTGAGGTTGTTTATTAAAACTCTTCCCCTCTGCCATCACTCTAAAGTTTAGTATTTATTTCCCCGTTAAATTAAGGGTTTTTTTAACTACGTACATTTTAACACTTTTGTTCCTCTTGCTCATGATACAATCTTAGATTGTTGTATACTCCCTACAATACAGTAAGACCATCTACAAAAAATATAATCTAGCATGTCGGGGCGTAATATTAATTATATTTCTGATTATTTGTGTGAGTATATATTTCAGTCTTTTAATGGCTTTTATCTTTGAGCATTTAAAGAAACTATTACATCTATTACAATTTAATAATTACATAAGAAATGCAATACAAATACAACTACCGAGGAGGGGAAGGGCTTTTTCCAATATTTAAAGTGAAGTTCAAATTATGACAGATGTTCCACGTGACATGCTATAATAGTATTTGATTAACATTTCTCAGCAGAATAATGAAGACCACAGACTGACCAAGCAGTTCTGGTGTATGAAATTGAAAGCTGAGAGATTAATTGCACTTTTGGACAGCAAACACGGTCACCAAACTTATTATGTTGAAAACCTGTTTATAAAGAATAAAGACAAAACTGAATGCTATTCTACTTGTAACACTGGGTATCGAATGAAGCAGGATGGGACCGCTTCCTCCGTATAGAGTTCCTTGACTACTCTGCAGAGAGCACATTAACATCTGTGAACTGCCCTTGTCTGTGCGCTTAGCGCTTACCACCGTCACTAGGAGGTCCGAGTGGGCACGCAACACGGTCCTTGGATGTAGAGGAAAAAAATAGTCGAGCCAACCAAGATTGGAAAGGCCGAGCTGTAGATATTACCTCACAGGGGCTGGATTCTGACCATGGTTAAAGGGGGGAAAAAATAACGGAGAAGCAGCAGCTAGGGAGAGTGGTGTATTACTGCATGCCATACAGGCAGCACAGCTTACACCATGTACTGCTCTGTTTGTCTTGGCAGATCTGTGTGCGCGGATCTGGCTGTGGGCGTGATTCTGCCAAATATGGTCAGTGTTCAACTTACACCCATGTTTAGGTCTCTAGTTATGCGTTTGTCTACCATGTGCCTCTCTCTGCCGGTCCACAAAACAACGGCTTCCAAGCCATTTCTATTCTGAATATAAGATAAAATGAATAATGTCAGCAATATGACCATGTACTAAATGTTTAGTTGAAGCTGCGAGATCCAGTATATTAGATACTTTGCCTGTAAGCCAAAAAGAAAACATAGGCACAATAAAGAAGCTTTTAGTGATGGTTGCTGTCACAAAATTAGATCAGAAAAATTATGTACAGTTTCTGCCACAATGGATTACAACATTTTATTGGTGCAGGTTGCAACGTTTCACGGCATGCAGTGCAGAATGCCTCATGGTGATGCTGAATGCATTTCATGACCTGGTTTTGGCAGCTTCTGGGACATCTTTTCCGTAGCCGAATTTGTGTGCTCTCCTTTCCTCTTCACTTAGAAGCAAGGCACACATTGCAAAACGTTGAAGTCCCATCTCGTACATCTACGAACCATCTACGTCCAATTGTGTTCCCTTGTCCTTCCGATGATGCAACAGTCAAATGGATATGTTCAAATAGTACCAGTAACTTTTATATATTTACATTTGTTGCAACTTATCAGCTTAAGATTCTTTACATCTGCTATAGATGTTAAATGCTTTTTATGTGGATGGATATAGTTAATGAATTGTTCTATGGACAGACAGATTTAGAGAAATAATCACAATTCCATATACTATCTCTGAGTTCTGGATTTTACATTTAGATCTCTGAAGTGTATCAATGATATGTAAAATCACAAGCAGAAAGAAATGTCCCTGTTTACTATGCATCTGAGGAGGCTTCTAGCATGTGTTTATTACAGCAGGTACCTGACGTGGAATATTTTGCCCTCATGAAAAGAAGCCAAAGTAAACCCATCCTGCTTCGATTATCTGTACTGTCAATACGCCGAAATCCCACCTCTCTCTCTGGGAAACACCACCAGGTTTTTACAAACTAGTTGTGCACTGAGATGCTAGAACTGGAGAAGTGTCTTTCTGCTTTTACTGGAGTTCGAGAGGCGTCTGTTGTGAGAAGCCCCTCAAATGCATAGGTTCTTTCACTTTCATGGGGCTAAATGTGCTGATCTTGGTCCAGAACCAATTGTTTCAGCATCGTCTTGAATGTGTATTCTCCTCCTCCTTGCATTGTTTATACCATTGTGTTACACTGTACGTGTGCCTTCCCTGTTCTCTCCCAGTTATGCTTTTGCTTTGTTCCGTAGTGTGACAAAATCCTGACAAAGTTGTCATAGCGTTTCTTACCTTTCTTCTCCTCTGTGTAACCTGTATTTTAATGATCGCTTTCCCTCTTTTCCCTGCTGCTGTTACAGTTTTTATTTTCCCGTCTACTTTGTGGGCAGACTGTTCCATACCATCATTTTTATTCCACTCTGTTTTCTTCTTTTAGTCAAGCAGTTTTCTGTTCTTCTCTGTAGAATTACACTTTATGACTACCAGGCCATGTGTAGAACAAACAAAGAGAGTAGCGACAGTGCCCATAGCTTACTGGACGTAAGTATAGTAAATTTTCTGAGCACCTTTCCATGCAATCATCAAAGAAAATTGTTGCAAATATCTCATGGCCATTGTAAGCCCATTATTTTGATTTGGAATGCTCACAGCTCTTGCGTTTATCCTAGTGCATACAAGGAATGGTTCGTTATAAACAAACGCAAAGTGTTAAGCAAGCATTTTCAAGTTAAATACTTCCGCGCTCGTTTTTAACACTGGACCACCATTTCTGAGGTTCGGTCAGAATGTTCTTTGCACCATATGAATCCTCCTTCTTAGGATTTTGTCAATTGGGCTATAGACTGTGCTTTGTTTGGGGGACTGCAATCGCATACGCCTTTACTGCATGTAAACACATACACGCATGCAGAAACGTAATTCAAATTAAAAATTGAGATTTCTTTTTTTTTTTTATATGAAAGGATTAGTTCATTGGCAAGGCATACAATCAGTGATTTTAACGCTTTTTTTTTCCCTCAGTATTTGAAGATGTCTTTTAAAGTAGAATTTCAATGCATTGAGTTGAATGTCTTGCGATGAGATCTGAATACAAACCCTGTCCCTCTGCAAAGCCTGATTAGAGCCAAACCCAATTTTGCAAGGGCAATACTTCATGTTGCTAAATTGTATTTCTAGGTGATAACCCCAAAGGTATTTTATAATCACGTATATGTTTCACTGATTACTATAATAATCTATCAGAACTGAGAAGGTGTTGGATAAAGTATAGTTTTTGCATATTAAAAAGGAACTGTTTTAACAAATATAAGACGGTATTAGCATGAAAAATTCCTATGTAAAGACAGCAGCAAAACACTAGCAAGTTTACCGGTCTGGAAAAGTTATCTGATAGTATTTTTAAATGTACAGGGTCTAGCTAGAAAAAATAAACCCGCACATAGTTAAACTGTTGAGTAAATATCAAAGTTCTGACAGCTTCCAAATATCTAAATAGCTTTTGTGCTTTGTTTAATAATCCTGCGCATTTTGGGATGTTTTCATTTGCATATTCACATGACACTCTTTTTCAAATACTTGCAAATTTGGATTTACTGCACTTATCAGGCTGTTATCTGCTAAACCCTGAACCTGAAAAAAGACTATCTTGGCATAAGCACCAGGCTGCGCAGAGAGACCGAAATTGTCAGTGAAACAGAACAGGATGCTGTGAATCACATCTGCGTGAAAATTTAAAAAAATGTATTAAAACTGTTAGCCACAACCTTCCATCCCAAGGCTTGGGGCCACAGCTCAGTTTTACATAAGCACCCAGCATGTGGAGCTGAAGTATTTCTTACAAGTGCACTATAATCCAAGAGATTTTTCACTATTCCAATGTTTGTCCGTGCTGTGTTTTCAGAGGAAAAACTCTGCAACTGTTGTGGGAGATAAGGCGAGCATGGTCTTTCTTTATTTTTTTTAAAGACAGCCAAACTCTTCTTTAAATCTCAAGTGAGTTTCTGTGATGTTTAACATAAAAGATGGGCAGAGCTTTGGTTATTTTCTTATTTTTCTGTTGATTCAGTCACTTCTAATAACCATGACTACAGAGAAAGCAGAAAGAGAACTTGCATTAAAACCAGGTAGGGCTAGGTTCCTCAAAAGTATTTTTTCCCTGCTTTTATGCCCAATTTTGTACATAAAGATCAGGTTAATTAGGCAGCATTCAGTACGGTTTCTGCATAAGCAACATATTTTTTCACAAATATGAATTTTGAAAATTCTGGTTTTACAAATCCAGGACTAGACATAGGCACAAGACTGAACTTTAAAAAGTTCATATTTTAAACAGCATAGAAGTAGAGCATAGGCATCAAAGGCTGTGTGACTATTAAAGTCTGTCTATCGCAACATTCCGCCAAAATCATGGAAAGCAGTTGTCAGGGCTGGACCCCTCATTCTGTCATTGCTTTTTAGGCTGTGGGACTAACGTGGTAAATTAGGAATGGACAAGATTCATAGATCATCTGCTCCATTTCTTTACCAGTATAGTATCGCTTCTTAAAAGATATCCAGATACTTTGTTATTGAGCATATTTCCTCGTTTTAATTTATTCAAGTCTTGGGTAACTCTCCATAGAACCACTTTGTTGTATATTTATGAGTGACGTAAGAGTCACCCAGCTCAATTCCTTTGGCTGTCAGCGATGGTGTAGATACATAGAGAGAATAAAACTCCCACAGATTTTGCTGCAGTTTTTGAAGGAATAGTCTTTGAGTGCAAAAGGCTGTCTTAGGAAAATCACATTTCATGAGAATGCATTTATGTCAACGTAATGAAATGTTTTTCCACTAAAATTTCAAAACAAATTCTTTTTTCTCACTTTCTATTCATAGTGTTGAAATTTTTTTCAGATATAGAGTTTTAAAATTTTCTTTCAGTTCTCATATTAAAATAGTTTAATGATACGTAGTATGTTTTACATTGAATCTCTATTGTTCGTAGGTAATAATAAATAGATTATTTTACACTAAATCATTTTGCAATATGAAAACAAAAGCACGCCAAAAAGTTAATTACTTGGGTGTGAAGTTTCAGGGTTTCTGATTTGGAATGAAAATAAAATAAGATGTCCCACAGAGCTGAAAGTTTGTGTTCTTTAGATCTCTGGGAAAGGCTTGTAGCTTTTTGGTTTTTCCTGTAAGACAGCCCTTAATAAGTGAAAATCTGTACTGTCTCAGGCCGCGTGCGTTTTGCTGGCTTGCTGTGGCAGCCTTTCGTGCCGCTGGCTGACGGGAGTTCGTTGGCTCCGGGAGTTGTCAGCCCTGTGCGGAAACACTCTTTGTGGCCTCTGAAAACTTGGAATGGCCAGTTACTGCTGTGCCAAGGGGCACTGCTTCAGCAAGGTGGCGAGTCAGGGCAGTTAAGCGTGATTTTAGGTATCTGAGCAGTTCTCTTAAGGTCGATGTGGCTTCTTAGACGAGCTAAAATACTCTGTCGGTAGGGAATCTATAAAGGCTGCAAATTTTTATGCAACTAGGAGACCCTAACACAGATGAGTGAGATAAGGATAGATTCCTTCCCAGATTCCTGATATTCTTTTCAAAAATGAACTATTCAAAATGCAGTAGAAGCACCGTAAACACAGGATTTTCGTAGTATTTGCTGTATTGGTTATGATCCAGAAAACTACAGGGACGAGGGAAGAATCTTAAGAAAGGCTTAAAGTGCTTACAACTGGGCTTTCGATACGACACAGGTAACTTCATTTAGGTAAATTCAAACTTCAGAAGCTTTTCCTGGCCTAATTAGGCTGAGGTAGTGAATAGAGATTTACATTATAGAGGCAAGCCTGTGAATTGCAGCCTAAGAAAAGCTCGTATTATCTACCAGAGCTGTTCCTCCAGCAATAGCCTGGGAAATAGGAACCCCTAGAGGTTAAATAGTTAAGAATCATTTGCAAAACTTTCCTTTTCCAACTGATAATCTGTGTATATTACCAACTACATTAAAGGGAATTTCATTACTATATATTTAAACATTCAATATAATATTTTCTTCTTCATAAGAAAAAGTTATTGCTCTTTTTCTCGTGCTACCCATGCATTTGAGTATCCATAGCATCGCCTCACTTGAAGAATTCAGTTAAGATATAAATACTGCACGTTTTGCCTTTTTATTAAATGAGTTGCTTCTCTTCAGCCTTATAACGCCTTCTTTGCTGCAGTAAAATGGATTATGACTGAGCTTGTCTTGTAAGTAAATTTTATCAAGAACTTAATGAATTTTTGTATGAATTAATGAATATTTGTACTTTTGAATGCTTAATGAATGTTCTTGCTTTGTGCCTTTTACATGCATTGAGCTGCTTCTATTATATGATTTTAAATATAGTAATATTTGTTAAATCTTTTGCTTTCCGGTTTTGCAGTTTTAAAATCTGACAAAATTTTGGCTAAATGAATGCGCAGTTGCACTTTTTACATAATTCGTGGTCTTCGCTTATATCCGTATGTCTTTGCTTAGTAAGTCCAGCACATCGCAATATACAAACCAAATTTATTATTGTGGTTACTGCTAAATTTGACATAAACGTCTTGCTGTTTCTAGCGCTGCTTGGGTGGGCTGTTGTCAGTGTAGCAGACTGTTCTAGTGATTCACTGTATTGTTTGTCACTTCATGAATTTCTGTAAGATGGATCTTTTACAGTATATGCCAGCTAAGGTGTACTCTGCGTGTTGCTGAATTTTTTTACCTGGCCTAATTCTTCTAACATTTCAAGTTAATACGTAATGAACATGGCCTTTGAGAGAGATTGCCTAAGAAATCACAGAGAAATAGCATATGGAGAAGAGGAAGCCTTAAAATGTATCTTATATTTTTAACCTATAAGTTTTGTTATTGTTCTTATCAGAGAGCAGTTGCAGAAGTGAATTTTATCTTTATTGAAATACAACTAATTTTTTCTTGTAGTCATTTTGTTTTAATTGCAAATTCTATGAGCTTTCATCAAAATTTGGAATAAAAGTTAAGAAGAATTAACTGAATGGCTATTGCCAGAGGGCAGAGATAGATTTTAAATGCAGCTTTCGAAGTAAATGTCAGGGAAAGAAATCATGTTAAAATGCGACTTTGATGCTAGCTATAACAGCTTCAAAAATTTCCAGAAACTTTCTGTGTTTTATAATTATTGGGGCTTCATGTTCATATGATAAACGGGATGTTGGTTTCACATTGTTTACACTTACAGTAACTGATAGACTGACACATTTCTGTCCATTCTTCAAAGCAATTTGCAGTATATTTTAGCGGGAAGATGCATTCTCTGCTCGTCTAGTTAGAGTTGATTAGACACCGGTTAATCAATCCTTTCTGCTCTCGGAAATAAATTAGTTTTATTATTTCAGTTCCAGAAATAACATAAGAAAGTATTTTATGTGTACTTCTGTGCTGTAGCCAGGACAGTTATAATCCTGTGCCATTTTACTAGAGAGTCAAAATACCCTGTATCATGAAGAAATGATGGTCAATAATTTTCAACAGTAAAAATACTGTATGCTGCCATGCATCGAGAATTTTAATGGACACTTCAAATAAGAGCAATAATTAAAATTAATAGTAGGTAAATCTATTATTTATTGATGGGGTTAATTTCAGAACAAATTCTCGGTGGAAAGCTACTGCCCAGTGAAAATATGAGAATAGCAGTGTAGCTGATAATCCCACAGTGATGCTGGTAACGTGAATTTCAGTTCTGTGTTAGCTTTTATTTAAAATCGGATTAATGGTATCAAACTACTGCCAGTTTAGTGTTTTGAAAACATTCTGCGGGATAATATGAGAACTCTAACGATTTCTTTAGGTTCCTTGTGGAATTTAATCTATGCAGTTGGTGGCACTCTGATCTAACAGCAAAAGGTAAGTGTAAATTTTTTCCTGGCCATAAGGACTGAAATGTCTAGTTTAAATTGGATTTTTGAAATTCAGATGTGTGTAAAACATTTTAGATTAAATAATAGATGTCTGACATAAATAGTTTGTCTCCCATGTCGTCATCATTCTTTTCTTTGTTAATGTTTCCCCAAACAGAAGATTATTAAGATCTTCTATGAATGACCACAAAGTGCTTGTGCGTACTCTAGGAATACAGTAGACTACCATAACGGAGAAGTTAAAATAGTAGACGACGGCTAAATGTTTCCCTTCATTCCAAAGCAGCCTTTGTGAATAAAGCAGTTACACTAGCTTTTTTTTTCTGTTTACGCTATGCTTTTTCTAGAGCTGCTGTGATATGCAGGGGGTAGTTGTGCTGGAAAAAGCCATTTCAAGAGAAGCCCACAGGAACACGCTCGTCTCAATATAATTTCATTTGGAAGTATTTTTTAAAGCGTAAGATAGTAAATTTTGTGCTTTTTAAACAGGGCTGATTAAAACTGTATTTTGTTTTATCGTTCTGTTCAAAATAGACATTTTAAAGTAATAAAATCTAGATTAATTCAAATTCAATTGACTCCAAACAATTTTTAAAAATGTGAAGGCTTCATTTGAAATAAATAATGAAATTTTAACACTTCCCATAAGAATTAGAAGTTTTTGATGTCAACCATCTCTTGTGTTTCAGCAGACTTTTTATGGCATTTCAGCAATGTTGCTCAAAAGTAAAGGGCTAATTTACCAGAACAGTCCTCTTCAATTGGCTGTTTCATAGGCAAATTATGCTGCATGCCGTTTGCTGGTACAATGATTTAAACTGCATTCTTCAGCCTCACATTTGCACATTTGCATATTCCTTAGCAAAGCAGGGGATAAAATTGCTACTTTAGGCTTCAGTTTACGTTTGCATTGCCTGGATACCAGGCTGTCTTTACGCCAAAATAATATCCCGCCTGAAGTTAAGGTATCGGGAGGATGGAACGTGCTGAAGCCCTGGAAGGTTCCAGTATCCCCTGTAGTAATAAGATGGTGGAGCTCTCCTAGCAGAAAGGGCTGTCCGGGAGCAGCTGGGAAGCGTGGCGGTAAATGGCAAAGCACGTGTCAGACTGCTGCCGAACGCTGGAAGTGCTGTGTGGGGAGAAGGGGGGGCGCTCAGCTGGGTGTCTGCGGGAGGCGAAGATTTGATAAGAGCTTTCTGGAAATTCAGGCGCGTGAACTTGGTGTAGCCTTTCCCATACTGATGTAAACTGTCCGCTGCATTGCAACACTGACGCCAGTTCCTCTGGTACACGAGCAATGAGCCCGATGTAGATCGGGTGCGCGTACACGAGAACCAGCCGGATGCTATTTGCTTTAGGGCTGCTTCGGCATCAGCAGCGCCTAGACAGATCTTCTAGAACCCAAGACTGAGTTTCCAGTGATTTCCCTAACCGGAATGTAAAGTGTCTCTTACGCTGATGGCTGTGAAGGACAGTAGGGTTTGCTGTGCTAGACCCAGAAAATGCAAAGCTGTTCAACGTATCCGGCAGGTATGCCAGTCTTAGTCCTTGATGTTTGCAGAACAGCGCAATGCAGCCTTGAGTAGGGAACGGGCAACTTTTTTGGATGTTTTTTTCAAGTATACTGTACAAATAAGCCTTAATAGATCCTGACACGAAACATCCGATGGCACTTACATTGTATCTTAGGGAAAGTATCCTTTAAAGACAGCATCCCTCTTCGTCTAATGAAAATGAACGTCTGTTTTGTATTTTAAACAGGTACTAACTACAGGAGACAGGCATTAATAACTTTCTTAAAGATAAAGCTGTCATTGCAGCACTTTGAAAAACAAGTGTGATTGAGGGATTTTCATTCATGTTTTAGTTGCAAGTGAAGTTACTTACTCCATTTCTTTGATGAGTAAGAGTATTGAAAATACCCCCTCATTATGCTCATTGAAATGTCATAATTTTTGTGATTATGTAGCAAGCGATATTTGATAGAACACCACATATTATGAAGATCCTGGAGGGTCCCCGTGCACCTGCCAATTTACCAAAGCCTAGTATGAAAAATACTTCTGCACAAGGTCTTGTAAATCTCAATCACTTTCGTAAGTGAGAGAGAAGAAACTGATGCCCTAATCCTCGGGCAACCCCCTCATCTTCTGGACTCTGACGAGGTGCTGGAAATCTGAGACCGTGGATCTCTGGCAGTCTCTCTGTTACACAAGCCATATGTTGATACAAGTGAGGGTAGACCCAAAATACAGGTGATAAATTTCAGTCATTCTTGGCAACAGATAAGGAGAACAGAGGAGAAATGGAGAAGGTGCAGTAGAGCTAGTCAGTCAGACAATTCTTAAGGATATGCTAAATTGTGAAATATGTCACGACCGTCGTGAAAGCATTGGAAATAACAAAACTTTTCTGACCAGCTGTAGTACCTCCCTTGAGATCTGTGCATCTGGGGGAACGTTTTTAAATTATATACAAAAATGATGAATAGTTCAGAAACGCACGTCCTAGCGCGTGATTGCAAATGCAGTTTTGCTCGTTCCCCCGGCACTGTGCAATAGATACACCACCGGCTTTGGAACAGATTGTCCGGAATGGAAGATCTGTCGAGTCCAGGAGCCTGTTTAGTGTCATCTATTTTTGTCATACCTTGTCTTGTTTTCTCACTTAGCAATTAGTTTAAGATAGGCTTAACATTTATGCTGATGTGCAAGTGTATCTCTGTGTTAAGGAAGAATGAAGTGGTGGGCAGGGAAAAGAAAGGGAATGAGGGAGAGAGATTGTCCAACAGATACATCGGTGTGAGAGTCAGAAGAGCTGCCTTCAGTTCCCAGGTTTGCTGTTGTCCTGTAGTTTGACCTTGAAGCAGCCTCGCTGCTTCCCGGTACCTCAATGTCCCAGCCTTTAAAGTGTAAATAGTGACGCTTTCTTGTCCCTTGCACAGATTAAAAGCGTTATGGAGTATTAATTCTTACTATTTTGGGAAGCAGATAACAAGCATTGGTTCTGGGCAAAGCAACGCTTCTGCCCTCCACCCACGGAGTTATTCTGACGAAACTCTGCAAAGATCCCCAAGCTGTAATCCAAAACAGTGTTTTGGCTACAGTAAAACGTACCACAATTTAGTTATTAAATAAATGTAAGCCCCCATATGTAATAGACACAGCATCACTGAAATAAAGTAAGTCCATCTTGAATATATAGAGAAAGAATGAAAGCTCGTGCATAAATGTAAAGTAGGTTGGCAATGGCTAAAATGTGAATAACTACTTTAACAGTTACATCTTACAAAATTACATTCCATGGATAAACCTCTTTTTTTTTTTTTTTAATTGAAAAAATAGTGTTATGCACTGCCTAGGAAATCTCACAGGGTGGCAGAAGCTGAGTAACATTTCCGTTCTCTGTGAGCTCTGTAATACAGCATCTCATGTTGTTCAGAATTTTGTGTGCTGTTCTTGCCATGTTAACATCAAGATATTTTTTTCCCGTGCCTATAGCGCAGAGGTTGAAACAAACCCTAGAGCCCTGTGACACTGAATATCCAGCTTTTGTTTCCGAACGCACTATAAAGGAGACCACGGGGAATATTGCTTGCGATGACTGTTTCAAGTAAGCCCTTTAAATTTTTTTTTATACAACTGTTTGTGACAAAGCAATAAAACTGAGTTATTCAAGGTTATGTTGAAGAACGTACAAGTGTGTTATATTCTATCTTATATAATGACCTCTGTCAGAGTGTCGTTTCTCTTATAACGGGGGTCATTTAAAAGTTTGATATCCATAAATTAAAGCAGTGCCTATTATTTTCTACCAAAAAATCGTAAAACAAGTAGAGGCTTATGCTAATTTCAAAGAATGTCGAATGTTTTAAGATTTTCCTGGTCACAGGCAGCATTTTAAGGGCATATTCAGTAAAGATTTAGGTACAAAAAGATCAGGGCTGTTGGCTCTCCTGTACAGGAGCGAAGCCCTGCTTTGTGGTACAGCGAGATCTGGTTGTTTCACTTGAATGCCAAAGAGTGTTTCCTTCTTAGAAGTGGGAGAGGATTACATCTATCCTCCAAACTTTCAGTGCCGGGAACCTGAGTTAATAGTAACGAATCTCACGTGTCAGTGCTGCAACCTTGTCAGTTCTACCAGTGCTACTGTAAAGTTGTCCCTCATAGGGTTAAAAGAAGAGAAAGACTTCAGTCTAACTTTCCTCCTTCAGACTGAAAACGTCTTTTCTCTGCGTTTAATGCCTATGTGCAGTGACATTTTAACTGTAGTTACGGTACATTTGAATTAAAGAGTTGCATAGCTATACTTCATGCAAATTTCTGTACTTCAGTAAGTCTCTTAATTGGATTTCCTTTATGCTGCGACGTGATCATCACAAAGGAGATTAATATTTACAGCAATAATTTGTCTATCAATATAAATGTCAGGAGGAATTTCTAAGTTAAACAAAAATTGTTACCAGTCTCCCTTTCTAGACTAAATCAATATGCAATTAGCAAATAAAGGTGAGACCTACTTCTCTGTGAAGGCAATAGGTGTGCTTCTGGACTAGCTCTTCTTGATCTTCATTGTTTTAAAACAGGAAATAGAAGTACAGTGGAGATATACTTTAAGTGCTAATATTCACTTTTAATTTGCTGCTGATCAACTTTTAATTATAAGGAAATTATTAATGTCTAGTATGAATAATTGTTTTTATATGGCTTTGTGGGATAGAAGTATGAAAGTGCTTGGTAAACCGATCCTAGGGAACCCTTTAGATGTAACAATAGGTCCCGCTGCCTGAAAAGTACAAACTCAACAAAATCAAGCTGTGATTTTTCCACCTGACATATCAAATACAATGTACGTTACGCTGCTATGCGTGCTTCGTGCCAGCATTGTAGAATTCAAGCAGCCTTATTTTGTGATTATTTAGCAGAAGTTTACTGAGAAGTTGTGCAACAGGTTATCATACATCTCTCATGTTTAAATATTGCAAACAGATACGATTCCATGAAAAAAGATTAATTTAACAGGACCAGGTTTTCTCAAAGGAATGCAGATTTCAGTCTCTTCTTAGGTAACTTCAGGTCAAAGGAAATAACTTTCAAAAATAACACAATTCTGCAATACTTGGACAGCACTGAGTTGGAAACTGAGTTTAGTGAAAATTATAGTATTTCAAAAATAATGCGCTAAGATCTTTTTCATAGAAAAACATCTTGTGTTCCACAGTGGAACAAAAAAAATAAAAGAAAACCCTGTAAGTTACAAACTGATCTCAAGGCACCCATTATTTTTCTCCACAAGCGATGGCAAAACCTAAAGAAATAACCCAGAAGAACTATTAGATTCTCATGGGAAAGTTCTTCGTTATACCATTTACCCACTGTCATTAACAATCTACAAATTGCATCTAAGATTGCAGACTGCATTGGATTCCAAATATTTTTGTTATAACCCAGGACACTTTCCCGCAGAACAGCTAAGGAATTTGACCCAAAGTCCTTTGTAGACCTATATCTTCTGACCCAGTCTTCTGTTTCATGGCCTCAGTACCAATAAATATTTTTACAAGCAAGTGTATTGCTTAATACTTTTAATTTAAGAATGATGGGCTCAATTAGTCAAAATTAGGGTTCAACCTTATATACAGTTAGTCTTGAACTGACACTGTGTTCACTGGTTAATCTGCACGGCATCTCTGGCTTACTAGGGTTTCGACTGGGATCCTTTTGAGTCAGTGGGAATATTTTCTGTGTCCTCCTTGGATCGTATTGTCGATTAATCTGTTTGTGATAGATACTTGCAAATCTTGATTGCAAATAGGGGAAGATATTTGTAAATATTTACCGGAATTTACACTCTGATATTGCAAACCTTTTTGGAAGACACGAGGAAAGTCAGTGTATTGTGAAGAGGTCTGCAAACAAAAGTTGTGCAAATACTCTGCTGCGAGAAAGTTTGTGTCACAAGTTACTCGTTCAAGTCACTCTCTTTTGTTCCTGCGATGTCAGGCACTACTATAGAGCCCTTGTCTGAAAAAAAAGCAACTAAAAGCCGTCTCTTAGTAGAAGTAAAAACGATGACGGATGTTAATTGAAACCATATAACGTTACTTAGATAAGACATTTTGGAGCACAAATACCGTGTTATTGCTAACAAAGTCACAGTCATAGTCGACAAGGTCACACAGTGAGAGTCAGAGGCTCAGGCTTATTCCGTCCTGGGTGTGCGGTTACTGATCTTACAGAAATACTCCGCACTTCGCAATTACCAAGGGGAACAGTTACCGACTGGAGTTAGGAAAACTAAGCCTTGTTCTTCTAAACGTTTCCAATCATAATTTTTAATCGTGGGTGCTTGGGTTTAAATCAACGTATCTTCACAAACAGCACACAGTAGAACGGACTATATGCTAATTACCTCATAAAGAGCTGGCTCACCTTTTCAGCCATCTCTGAAAACGGAGTCGATGGAAGGGCACCTATACGCTTAAGCGGACTTTTGAGTCGGGCACTAAATATATACAGTCATATAAAATACGCTCTTTATATGTAAACTTATCTCTTACTTGTGTAAAATAAATGCTACTTTGGGATAATTTGCAATGTTTAAAAACGATTTTCAAAAATATAGGTTTTATTAAGAAAGCAGGAGCCTAAAAGAAAATAAGAATTAACATAAGAATGTCATTAGGGTCAGGGCTTGGCTGTCCCACCCCATAATTTGTTGTTATTCAATATCCCAACGATTATTAAATTAATCTGTTATTTAAACAGCAATCAAAAACAAGTCAACCCACATTTTCGAAGCACTGTCAATGAAAGAAAAACAGGGATTTTTTAAAAATCTGAAATGCTTTCATATTTTCCAGTAAGCGATTCCCTATTATGGCAAAAAAAAAAAAAAAACCAACCTTAAAAAAAAAAAAAAAAACAAACACAAAAAAAAACCCAAACAACGTTACTTCTGAAAACTCAGATGATAGACTGTTGAATGTTCTATGGCAGCTGCAGTGTTGGAAAGAGTTAATTGCTAAAGAGAAATGTTTTTTCTTTATCGGTGTCAACTGGCCCTCTTTCTGTCGAGTCAGAACTACACTAACGCCAAATGCACTTGGTGTGGGCTTTAAGGGTGGCGTGCTGCTCGGAGATGTGTTTTTGATTAGACATTAAATTTGAAGTCTTTGGCTAAATAAGCACCTCAGCGCTTCTTGCAGTTTTATGAGGTATTGCCCCAGTGTGTTAGCCAGTTTTTAATACAAGTAAGTGTGTCAACCAAAGTTCTTCGGCAATTCTCACTGGTTACATTACCAGTTTTTGCCTTCTGGTGATCTCAGCATTGCAAAGTTTAATTGCCGATCCTTAAAAAGCACTAAAAATGTCTAAGGAAAGCATCCTCAGAAAGACAAAGTTTTTGTTATGAATTAGAAAGGATGATGGCTGTTACGATATTTGACCAGAGAAAGTTACGTCATCTTTTTAGTATATCCACTCATCTGTTTGTATAACAAACAAAAAAAGCTTTCTCTAATTGCAAATCTTGGTTTTGCATGAAAATTTAGATGTATTCATTTGGCTTCATTTAGGGAAATACCATTAAATTCAGCGGTAACTCAGGCTGCTATGAATATGTGTTTAGATCTTGTGCAGGCACAGCAACTTACTCATCTGACTATTTGTATATTAAGTATATATTTTAAAAGTTCAAAGTTGCAAGGAACCATTTGAGTGCGCAGTCACCAAATTTGTGTTTTCAACTGCAAAAACTGTGGGTATACAGATCGGGCAGCAGTTGCACAGTCAAACGCTTAAAAATCTGCCCTTTTAACCTCTCCTGCTCATGTGTGATGACATATTGGACTTGGATACAGATCAAAAATCTGGCCTTGCTTCCAATGACCCAGGGAGCAAAGCCCCCTTCTCTCTTAATTGCAGCGCTCATGGGTCCACAAGGTCAATACCAAGACCCCATAGAAACTGTTTTGTTCCCAGTTGATTCTTTGTTGCGCGGTCTTAAGACACAAAATAAAGATAGAAGTAAACATGAGAAAGCCATATTCTCACTAGGGAACCAAGGAAGTATGTAGTTACGATCATCCTAACCCTGGGAAAAACTTATGTGTGTGTTTTAATTATGTAAGACGAATGTAAGTGTTCCCATTACTTTGTTGTATATCATATGTAAATTGCCTGTCAAATTGATAAGACCTACTTTATTGATGAAACACTGTCCCACGTATTATATGTTTGGCCCGTTGGTGTGTTAGTAAGCAGGTAATTATTTAACAGGGAAAATCATCAATAAGCCAAATGCCTTCTCTTGCTTTATTATAGACCAGGCATTGCATGCTGTTCGTTGTCAATAAAAAGAGGTAAATGGCCTTGGAATTACAATTCAGGAAGCCACTGAACCCTCCATGTGGATTTATAATGGCAAATTTCAGACTTGTCCGTTGAATGCACTTATTTGGCAGTAACAGATAAATAACGATACAAATTAGATTCAGATTGTTTAGGGCATGAGTATATTAGTGTCAGGAATAGTGCAATCTGCAGACATTAAAATGGTAATGGCTTTTAAAACCACTTTATCTTGAGACATTCCACCATTTGCTAAAATATTTCTGCATTTCTTTCCCAGTAGAAGCTTGCCAAACTGCTGTACTTGATCGTGTTTAAAATGTGTAAATAAATACGCAGTTCAATTTCCCATGAAATAAATAATCATTTGCCTTTTCAGATGTAGTTAGTTTACTTCTAAACAAATCAGCTTGCCACGTAAAACAAGCGAAGCATCAAGGGCCAATTTCTTCTCATTTGGAGCTCGCTCTATGTACATCAGAATATTCCTGTAACTTTCCTGGAGTACGTTGGGCAGTAAATTGCAGTCAGTCTTCTAGAAGACGTTTTGCATTGTATTCAGTTTACTGTGTCCGTCTTGTAGGACCCCGAAGAAAGCCAAATGTTCTCCGTATTTCACCGTACTTTGTTGAGACTGTATGGTTTTGCATGCTTGCTTTTTCAGCGACCATGCCAACTACACACGTGGTACCATGCACGTAAATGGTTTTGACCTATGCCCATGTTGAGTCCCAGGTGTGCTATAGTCAAGCTGCTCACTGCTGATCTTGGCAACGTCGAACAGATCCGAATTCCTGGGCGCTTGCTTTAGATGTGCATGGAAAGCAAGGGGTGTCTTCAAGGGAAACGCGGTATTTCGCATACCTCAGTAGTTAAATGTTGAAGTGTCAAGAATCAAAATCTTAGTCTATAGAGTCATCTTGCACCTCTGTTTTGAAAATCAGATCTTCCAGACTTGCAGAATACTTAGGAGTGTTAAAAAGTCTTTATATTTGTGGCAACAGCAGCATTGGTAGAAACTTCGGTAGCCAAAACCCCCAAACTCTAGAAGATTACAATTTTTTTTTTTTCCTGTTCTTTCCTTGTAAAAAGTATCACATTATGCAATTTAAACTGCTGGAATTGTTTACTAAAGGTCTTTATACTTAGTTTAAAATCCTATATTGTGTGTTAACCACACATCTCTACTTGTACGCTGAGTAACTTCCTCTTCGCTCCAAAGGCAACAGTGATTATAATGTTTGTCATGCAGGTGCAATTTAAAGTCACTGTATGGTTAATTTAACTCTACCCTTTGATAATGTATATTTTGAATGACCAGTTCAGGAAATACTGTAAATTACTATTTTCGTTTAAGAAAATAGGTATATGAAATAATAGGGCAAGGCATATATAAGTTACAGAGCAGGTTTGTGTCTGCCTGTCATTAGTTTAACAATCCTTTGGAGAGTTTTCAAGGGGTTTTTTTTGTTTGTTTATTTGCTTGGGGTTTTTGTTTTTAAATAGACGAAGATTTTCAATATTCCTTTTTTTGTTTCAGAACTTTTTTAGCGTGCTTGTTGAATTCAGCAGTGTTGTAGCTGCTTATACACAGAATGCTGCCTTATATTGAATATAGTCGTTTGTTATTATCTCAGTTTTTATATCAGAGTGTTCCCCCCAAAATCAAAACCTTGAAGTTTGTTTATTTAGTTGACAAAACCATGCAAATCTGTATTGAGATTCTCTCTCTCAATTTGCTTGGCACTGTAATCATCATAAAAAAAGCTAAAGAGTGAAAAAATCACTATGCATCAAAGAAGAAAAAAGTATATTAAATGTTAAAAAAATTCTGACTTTAGTAATCTTTTTCAAAGGGCATTTTTAATGGCAAAGAATATATATTGAATGAGAGGAGTAGTCTGTAGGAGGAAGAGAAAGATGCGGAAATGTACAGTGGTCTTTACTTGCAGATGTGTGCAACTTTTTCATTAGGAGACTTCGTAGCGCTGACCATGTGGTCCATCTGTAAGTACTGTAAAGTCTTGGAGATACGTGTGTCAGCTTCCTAGCAACTCGGTCTATTAACGTCGTCCTTCGTTTCGCTGTAGGGTTTTTTGGAGGTGCAGGATGAGATGTGCTCTCTCTCTTAACTCCCCGCCTCCCTACTTACGCCTCCCAAATGAGCCTAAAGCTGAATTGCTTGAGAATTTTCTATATCACACTGCGTGGGAAGGTGGTGATCACCCAGTCGCTGTTCATAGCTAAGCTCAGTAGTGCTATGAAATGTAAATATTACTGTACTTAAAAGTTGGCATAATTTTACGTTTTAAACAAGCAGTAATAAATATTAAACAAATGATAGATAGTAGCTGACACAATGAAAGGATGTTTTGTAATGACAGCAGATTTAAAAAGTTGTATGAATGCCATGATATAGAGCTGAGTAGTAATAGATATATCAAAGATGGCTTGGAATAGGAAAACTTATTAAAATTGGAAAACATGGCAGTGAATTTTTAAAGCCAGGCACACTTGTGAAGAATTGCTAATACTAGGAAATTTATTTCCGTTTATAATATATTCATATTATATTATAGTCTGTTTGAAAAAAAAACCAAAAACATGACTTAGGCATCTGTACATGTAGCGCTTGTCTTTCTAAAGGATTTGAGAGCTTAATGGATATTAAACAGCCTTTAACTTAGAAAAACAACATGAATCTTCAGATTTGAGTGCCATACTGACACGGACATTTATATTACCTAAAATACAGGGGTTTAACTAGCTATGGAGAGGATGACATGCAGTCTACTTAATTCTTTCAGATGCAGCCTTCTCAATCATCGTTAAAATTTATGTTTACAGGAATAAATTAACAACATCCTTGCAAAGCACGCTGGGGGCACAGCCGATGAGCACTTTAGTTCTAGGATGTATTACACTTTTAACGTGACTCTCCTGATCATCTCTGCTTTTTATACTTCAGTTTGTGTTGCATAGCTCTTTGCTAGAGCCACATTGCATTTGTAGATTAGACTACACCTGAAGCTGTGCCAAAGATTAGTTACCAACTCATGAAATTCAAAAGTTACTTGTACAATGTCATGTGATATTTGTGAGCCTTTCTAAATCAGAGGAAATCAACTGGCTTTTTAATCTCTAAATTATATTTAGAATCGAGCTTGGAAATCATCTAGTGTTTTAAAAACATTCTGTGAGATGTTTCTCAATGCAAACCACAGCTACTTAAGTAGGTCTAAAAAAGCTCCGCTAAAAACACGTGTTGGCTAACATGCTATAGTAGAACTGCATTTTCCAGTCTGGATAACTTCTCTGACCTCCCTATCGTTGTCCTGCTAACTGGGTGCCACTGTCAAAAAGCCAAGTCCAAGCTTTAAGAGACCTCTGATAGGTTTTGCTTTGTGCTGATTGCAGTATCTCCTCTGTGGTTCATTGTGAGCAGTTTATCACAGGATCAGGTACCCACTCTGCCTATGGAGACCCACTTACGCCGCACTCAGCTCAGGTTTGTTCACGGGTATGAACCTTGACTCAGGGTTGAAGTTTGTGCGGTTTTTGAGCTTGGTTTCTTTGCAAAAATTTTGCAATCTCTTTGAAACCTAGTGATCTGAACCTCTCCGTTATCTTACCTTCTCCTAAGGGCGGGCAGCTAGACGAGAAAGCTTAGGAGCGTTGTCAAATTCCTCATTACACACATTACACAAAGTACTTGTTTTCATCCTAAAGCGTGTACGCTCAAAGCTTTTGGATGTTTGTAACGTTTCTAACAGGCAGTTGGTAAGGTACTCTTATCCGAGCATCAGTTATTTGAGAAAGCATCCTCTGACTGATAATGAAAGAGGAATGGCACTTCTGGGGTTTCCTGTCTGAAACAAAGTGGTTGCCAACCATGCCACAGCTCTCCGGGGTTGCAAGCCTTCGGCACGCTCAGGAACAGTGAAAACGTTATTGTTTGTTTAAAATCCTCGATTCTAAAATTTGCTTTGAGTAGGTATGTTCATCCTGACACCGAATTGTGCTGCAGTCAGTGAGGCTATACGTGGTAGCAATATTTTGCTAGCCATGGGGTCGGGTCACAGGCCTGAGGCTGAGAGTTTATCTGTCTCGATTTATACGAGTGAACCACTGGCTGCTTTTTATTTCGTATATTTCAACTGCTGCAGCTCTCAGAAATGTTGTTATTGGCATATATGTTATTTTTATATATTGCATTAAAGATATTCCATTCTCTATCATCATTTATTTGGGGGGAAAAAAAAAAAAAAACAAACAAGAAACCAAGCAGCCCAACTTGACTGTGTTATAAACATTTCATTCATTCATTTAAAAAATGTGATAAGTGAGAGAAATGTGGGTTAGGAAATGTAGCCAGCAGCCTGGAAAGCACATGATAGGAGTTGGGAAACAGCACAGCGGATATCTGCACTTCAGCTGAATGCTTAAAGTTTGTTCCAGACCATTAGGGTTGAACGTTTGCAACCAACAGTGATGTGAGTAACACATATTTGAGTGCAGAGTGTGCAATATTTTCCATTTACCGTACCCTGGTGCTGGTATGTTTTTTCTTTCTGTAAAAAATAGGAAAGATCAAATCTGACAGATATGAAATGTAATCTCAAAGTAGCAACTAATCTTAATCCAAAATACTCGAACTTCATTAATGCAGGTTTGCACTCAAAAAATACGCTGAAAGGTCCGCAGGGAAATGGCTGCATTGACAGAGATGCTCAAACATCGGAGTGCCCAGTGGGGCTGTCTGAGTTGAGTACCGTGGAAATTCAGACTACTTTTTCATGTCTTTGTGCATGTGTTCAGGGTGCCGATTTGAAAATATTGCCCTCAGTTTATTTCAGTTCAAACTACTCACAGTGAAATTCTTCCATGCTTTGTAGGATTCATCTGCAGGGGCCAACCAACCAGTAGCGAAAAGATCTTTTCCATTGCCTCCTAAAAATGATTGATATGATAAAGTATGTGCAGGACTGACACATGCTAGCACAACAATTAGATATTATTCTAGTCATAATTTCAATGTAAGTCCCACAGTCATCACTGTAACAGTAAACAATAGTATTCAAGTGTTCTTGTGGTCATTACAGAAACAAATTAAAAATACACATATGGATTCCCCCCCCCCCCCCCTTGAATCAGGCTGTTAAAGCTCCTGAACATGAAATTAAAGATGAATCTGAACAGCCGTTTGAATGTTTATAGGATTAAAATCCCGCCTAAGCCACGTGTTTATCATGACCACATACTCTGCCACGTAGCATCTGTTGTCATGAGCACGGATATAATAGCAGCGTATGTCTGTAAAATTAAAAATGAAAATATTGTTTGTAAAACACACCATATAGATCAATAATTCTTACTTATGAACAA
Organism: Vanellus vanellus; assembly: GCF_965231255.1. Taxonomy (NCBI): domain Eukaryota; kingdom Metazoa; phylum Chordata; class Aves; order Charadriiformes; family Charadriidae; genus Vanellus; species Vanellus vanellus. Next base: position 16,492,261 of record NC_138914.1, on the reverse strand, counting down.
GCGTGTTTTAAAACAAAGCACAATAATGCAGTGTTTCTGTGAGAAAAGGAGAATTGTTTTAACTAGAAACACACAGCATTGTTTTTAAACAAGTTGAGTTGCTTTAATGGTGCTGTGCTCAAACCGTCCTCAAATTACAAAGAAATATCTTCCATTCTGCAGGATCATGGGGAGATATTTTCTCTGAATTTTTTGGTTCCTCAAATGTAGGTGTATCCTGTAAGTATCTCCAGAGTTCCATGCTGCTTGTCGTTCATTTTGTTCCCTCAAACACTTTGCAGTCTTCGTCTGAAGACAGACGGGGAAAATGGATCTGCAAATCAGAGATTTTTGAATGCTCTTAGGAGGTTTATTACCATTCTTTGTTGTTGAAACAAGTCGTGTAGCAGTGTCACTGGCCACCGGGTAGTGGCAGCGTGGTTGCAAGGCAGGAAAAGGAAAATGGTTGAGTACAAGTGACCAATAAATGGTGGTGATTGGGATCCTCAGTCCGAACGCTCTAACATGGCTGTGTCCTCTCCACAGCTGCCTGGCCCACCCTCGGTCCCACACAAAACGCGCCGCGTTCCACACATTCCCTTAAGACTGGGTGTGTCTGGGGCTATGGCAGTGGCTGCTTATTATTAGGGAAAGCTCAGGTCTGTCTTCAGTTTATATCCTGTCCAGAACTTAACAGCAGTGGACAAGGAAATGGATTCTCTCTCCTGCATGGAAAAACAGAGACTAAGCTGTTTAACAGCACTATCGATTTCCTTTAATAGCGGATGTTAAAGTCAAATAGTAGAGAGCAAACAACTTAAAGGTTAAGTTTGCTTCGCTGGACAGGGCACCTCTCTTGCATGTTTGAAATTGAATTACCTTAGCTTTGCCTGTTATGGATCCAGCTCTGGTAGGAAAGGAAAGTTAAAGCCAGCAGCGTTTCAGAGACAAGATGTTAAGCCTACCACATACGTGTTGTGCCCCTTATGATTCAGGTAGTTGTAGTGAAGCAATGACCTGCATTAAGCGAGGAAATCAGCGGCTTAGAGAAGTGTGTGATCTTCAAGTTGGCCAGCCATCTGGTCTTTCTTCGGGAGATGCAGCAGCCTCATGAGTCCAGCAGCAAGGAAGAAGAGAGGGTCTAGCTCTGCCTTGCTGCTGCTTTGCCTGTTTCACCAATGTGGGAGGTGCTCCAAAATTCCGAAGGGGACAGACTGCAGAGGCCCCACAACAAAGCCGCCTGCTGCAGCAACTAGTAACCTTTGTTGGTCTGTCCCTTTCCCACAGGGTCACCAACTCTGCTTGTCCTATCATCCCTGCCCTTTCCCCCTGGCTTGGAATATCTCCCTCCAGTCCTGGGAGGTTTGTCCCTCTCCCACTCGCCTTACTGATACTTTGCCACCCCGGAGGCTCAGAGGCTGGAAGATGAAAGGAAGAGAAAGAAGCACACGGTGTGGATAGAAGGCAGTGCAGCAAGGGTAGTGTCAGCTCAGTCCCTACTCCTCTACTGCCTTCAGTATATCTTCTGATTATTCCTCCTTACAGGAGAAAGTAATTCTTATAATAAGAAAAAGAGCTGACATTTTTGAAATTAGGTTGGGTTTTGTGTGGTTTTTTTTTTAAACGTAGTCTGTGGAAGAAATAATTATGATAACAGTATAATATATATTATAACTATGAAAACTTCTATATATACAAGCAAAAGGAAAAGATTCTAATGGGAAAAAGAAAAACAGGTTTGAATGTAGTTTGCTGGCTCTTTTCAGGTGTTGTAGTCTGCACTTAGCTTTAGGCATCACATTTCACCCCGTTCGGGATGCATTTCTCTGCAGGATCACTATTCAGCCATTAAAGAAAGAGGAAGACCCTCCTGCAGAGGATGATTCAGATCAGGGAAGCCAGGCTCCTGCTCTGAATTATCCTGGAACGGTCTGTGTCTCTGCAGGTACCCTGCTCAGAGCTGGAGGTGATTACCCTTCTAATGTAGGAACCGGAGTTACATGCATAAAGGCAGCTGGTGTGAGTGCTCTCCAAGATTTGTATTACAGTCCTATTGTGATGTTTTCCGAATTCTAGGCTATCTTCAGAAATTAGAAAGGACTCCTTCTCTGTGGGAAGAGTCATTTAGCCACCAGACACACATTAAAAGTGTACTTTCTTCTCATGCCTCCATAAGCACGATATTAACAAATACAATTATGAATGCAGCAGCACTTGAATTTCAAGTCTTCTCCTGTTTCGTTCTACAATAAAAAATTAATTTTCAAGGAACAGATTAATAAACACTTGCATTTTTGAGCAAATACTATTTCCAAGTAAAACATGAAGCTTTTTTTTTTTTTCTGAATCAATTTGTATGATATTTTTGCAGATATTTTTATATGGGCCAATACAGAAATAGATTAGAAAGAAATAGATAAAGCGTGTGCAACATGACAAAAGTGTTGTGTAATGCTCTGACTCAAAATACAGATTTTCTTGCAAATTTGCTCTCTTCTTATTTTTTCTTCATTAACAAAACAGTTTGGCGTGACTAGATTTTCTTCCTCCTTCTCTCTCTACCTCTTTCAAGTATTAAATTTCTTCCTTCCTCACCTTTCCCGCAAAGTGAAGAAGCAGTTTGTGTTCCGGGTCTGTTTTGAGCCTCTGAACTTGCACATCAAATAAACCCAACTAGTTCCTCAGTGGATGAAAGATGGAGGAGAAATTATTAATAAGGTTCTTATTAACTCAATGTGACTCCAACATAACAGGAACCCCAACAATTTATTCCATTTTATATATGGAAACATATGCAAGGCTTTTTCCATGCTGTCACTGTCAAGTGATGGTGATCATACCAGTGTAAAGGAAAAAGGTTCAAATCAAAAGATTTACATTACTTAACGCAAAAAGAGCTTTACCCTTTAAACGTGTAAAGTTCTCCATAAAGATTAACCATAGGCTATTAAACGTACTTTCTTTTGATTGTTAAGCCAGTAATAAAACCCCTTACGCTGTCCCTGAGATTTGGCTCCCTTTTTGCCAGTGACACAAATGGCGAGCTAAGCCAGCAGGTGCTCAGAAATGCGTATTGTAATATAAACTTTAGAGACTCACAGTGGAGCTCACTTGAAAGACAAGACATTTTCATTACTTTGTAAGCAACTTTATTTCCCACTGCAGTCAGGCAAGCTGTTTTGCTAGAGCTTTTTCTCCCTTCCAACTGAATTTTGGTGTAAGCAACGAAAATTTTGGCGGAATATTTCAGTAGTTGAAAGACTTTGTTCTGACTGTGTTTATGCACCTTTTGTTTTCTGTGAATGTTCAGTTCCTGAGACTTACTGGCATGAACATTCGCTCAAAATGAGTTTCAAAGATGCATGTGCATGTCACCATGGAAACTGAAAGTGGAACTCAAACAGAAGACGTGCTGCTGGGATGATGTGTGCTTTGTCCAGTGTGGGCATGGAAGCAGCGCCGTGTGAATTATCTCAATAGTCACAGAGCAACTGCAGTGGTTGTGACTGGCAGAAACTTCTTTGCCATTGACCTAGTCAGGGTAAGAATACCTCATGACCGCAAAATGATCTTAAATTACAGCAGCTGAAAGAAGTATAATTTGCTTGGGCACGTTCTATTAATAGAAAAGAAAGCTAAATTGGACAAATTTTTTTCTGCCCTTAATTATTTGCTCAACTCAATCTCTGCCTTCAATCCTCTGTCTTCACTTGTTGATACGTTAATCCTTTGCCTGTGACCTCACGAGTCAGCGACTGGTGAGGACACGCACTTGGCTTTACAACTTCATTTCAAGATTATGTTTGAGAATTGTGAAAGGGAAAACATTCATTTACTGCTTGTGGAAGATAACATTTTCTTTTAAATATACCTCTAGTATGGTAGATGAGACGATAGTTGTTCCACTTTGCAAGACATTAGTTAAGACATTATTATACCCTATGGAAAAAAAATGCTGCAGTGAGCCAAAAGTTTCATCTTTTTATGGCTCTTTAGATGACAGTCACATGTTCTGTGGCAGTCACCATAAGGTTAGACACTTCAATAGATAAAGAGACTGTAGATTTGTAAAAATATTCACTGTTTGGTAAACTCAACCAGTGTAATCAATCGATACCTTTTGTATAATTCCTGAAGTAGAAAAGGTTTTTTGACTTAACCTAATATATTGTTCTTTGCAGTTCCTTTAATTCGTACTTTCTGTCAATCCATGCATATACAGCACTCCCCAAATTACCAGGTCTAGCAAAATTTTCTGTATCACTTAATTCCTACAAACCTTTGTAGTTTTTGACTTTTTTTGTCAGAGAAGCCATATAGTAATTTACTTAGCGTCATAGTTCTGTCGTGGAAACTTTCTTCTGCGTTCAAGTGCTTTCTTTTTTCGTTCCAGCTAGGTGAAGTAATAGGAAAAGCTCCCAATCATTTTTACTCCCCCCTCCCCCTCGCCCCCCTCTTCTTTGGGGAAGCAATAGCCTATACTGTATAGCTCTTATGCCACCCCAGAGAAGTGGGTTAAAGAGGAAACGCAATGGGAAATGTGCCCACCTTTCATGCAATGGCACCTTTAAGCCTGGCTGTACGGTACGTGCTCTGTCCCAGGCTTCAGTATTCCCCGGGGGTCCACAAAAAGGGGCTTATAACAAAAGGACTTGGACTCAGGCACACCATAGGTACAACAGGAGAGGGATTACTCCCTTCTCATCAAAAAGAGAAATGAATCATTTAGCATCTAGTTAATTGTTACAACACGTTATGTCCCTCAGGTCCTGTTCTGAGCAAGTTATAAAGACACAATAAATCTAAGTTTCAGACTGCACAAAATCCAAATTGTGCCAATTTCTGGGAATAATTTTTTTTTTATCCTTTATTCATAACTCTTTTGAGAAATTCATGCAGTACAATTTTGGTGTAATTGTCTGTTAAAGGTTTTCCCTCCTTTCCTTTTATTGGCCCCATTTCTCCCACACACAAATCCACAAAGCCACAGATGCTCCATTACAATGATGTCAGTCTTGCTACACGCTCCAGCTGTTCGGTAGGTACATTTATAAAGTTCAGCCTTTTACATTATGCCATAAATGTATATTTCATGTATAAACATAAAGCTAACATATTGCAGATCGCTCTAAGTGTAATTTTAATGGAGGTTCAGTAAGTTTAAAAAATACTGAAAAGTGTTTAATCTTTCCGTTGGCCACGTTTTTATAGCAAGTTTTCCAAATTTTTTTTTTCTGAAGCTAGGTTTGAATGTTCCCTGCCCCCTCCGCTATTTCATCTTCTGTGATTTTTGGAAAAAGCAGGGAGTTATTTTAGTAAGACAATATGTATTTTAAATAAAGATGTCTGAGGAAAAATATGTTCCTCTCCACATCATCTTGGTGCTCAAACCCTCACTTAATGTTCTGTACATTTACCAGCATACCACACCAAAAAACACCTCATTCCTGGAATTGCCAGATTTCAATGCTATTCGATATGGCACATAGTCTGTTGATACAATATATAAATTCTGACAGATTTAAAAAAAAAAAAATCAAGAATTGGGTCTAAGCCTTAAAGCATTTCTTTGTATTCTGTCCTGAATTTCAAAGAAAAGGCTAAACACTGCCTAATTTGGCTCTGCCTCCTCCCCCTTTTCTCTTTGGTACGTGCTTAAGAGTTCAGCTCATTGTTACTATGTGGATCATTGAATAGTGCCCACAGGATCCTTCCCTGGTCTCCCCTGGGTGCTTTCCTTCTTACGAGCAATGTCTTTATTTCTCGCTCTCCTTTTGAGTTGCCTACTTTGTCTTCATTTGAATGTGGTGCTGAGTTATCACCATATTTGTGCCATATAGTCGTCATTATTCTAAAATAAATCTCCTTGCTTAGGAAGATTTTGAGGCTTAATCTCTGTTTTGTTGGCTCAGTAATAAAATGACTCTCGAGAGGACAGATGAAAGCTGAGATCTTTCTCAGTAGTTCGTGTTGCTTCAAGCAAGACCCAGAGTGAATAAAGGCCCTAATGCGATTGCAGAGGCTAAAATTAGGGACCGTGCGTTATCGCTATGCGGCTGCAGAAGAACCTTCATTATTTTTGCAGATCAGTTTCATGTCTACTTAAAAATTCCGGATCATAAATACATAGCTAGGGCTTCATAATAGAGCAGAGATTCAGTACTGAAATCTGAAAAAGAAAAATCTGATAAACTCCCCTGAAATTCGCTTGTGTCCCGCTCTCCACGTGAGTGTATCCGCAGTATCAGTCTATCGGTTCTGCTTCACCTCTGTACCTTTCAGCATCGTGTACAGCTCGAAATGGACAACCGCATTCTGCGAATGAGGGAAGCATTGTCCAAGGCCATCTACTTCTACAAAGTGTGGAGATGTAGTAGGAGATATAAAGTCAATGTTATTTGTGACTATAATACAGGTGTTGTTGACAAGTTCAAAAATCCCTAACAAAACCTGTTGCTCAGAAATACAGATAACATCACCATTTTGTTTTTGTTTTTGTTTTTTAATTTGCAGGTCTTTTGTTATCCAGCAAATCCCAAGCAGCAATCTCTTCATGGTCGTAGTAGATAACGAATGCTTCTGTGATTCTGTCCCACCAATTACCATGGCACCTATAGAAATAAGGTATATCCTTTTATTTGCAACGTTGTCAGAAAGAGATTCAAGATGCAAATATTGAAAAATTTCTTATTATGTAAAACTTGCATTACATGACTTCAGAACACATCATTAGCCATTAGAAAGTGCTGGGATTCTTCGAAATTAAGCCATCTGATTCTTCGAAATTAAGCCATTCCTACTTATTTTCAAGGAGAATTCACTTTTTTGGTGTTTTGGTTTGGGTTTTGTTTTTGTTTTTTTTTTTTTTGAACAGCCGCTACAGATGCACTTGTGTGCATCTTTAAGTATCATAAGGTCATGCTCATCTTTAGATAGCTGAACATATTTCAAATCAGGCCCTAAATATGTAATTTCCTCGTAAGAATGGAGGTCCTGATATTGGAACTTATAAAACTCCTTACGATACAGATATCTCTTCATTTTAGGGTTGAACTGGAGTATTGAAAATGTTTCAGAATCCTGCTTTCCAAAAATATAAAAAATGTAGCGAAGTAAATATATCTTATTGATTTTTAGTTGCCCCAATTTTTATTTTGTGCTGTTCTGTAGGTCAGGATTTGTTTTCTTACATAAACTGGAACTTATCCAAAGCAGCCTGCGGTGCGCTTGTATTGCAGACGTATTGTGGAGAGGCGGGTTAGCAGCGTAAGGGCAAATGATACTGTCTAAACTACAGATCACTGTGTGGAAAGTGCTAGAATTGCCGCCTTTTGCTTGCGTTGATCACATGTATCACCTTGGGGTTTTGATGGCGAGGAAGCAAGGAGCTGAAAGATTTTCACTATATTCATTTCAAACCACATGAAAATGCAATGCTCAGAACATCTGTCCTTAACTACCTCGTACATAATGAATCCCTTAAATGTGAACGTTTAAAATCTCAGAAGATAAGAAGACGCCCAGAATCTTGTCATGGATTTCACCCCGAAGTAAGTTTCTATCTACTTTTCCTTTCTTTTGGACTCTGGTAATTGTTCTATTTGTTAAAAAATAAAAAAAAATAGGTGAACTATCTTCTAAGATGAAATACCAGGAAATACTGTGAACAGTCAGAAGACAGTAGTAAGGGAAGTGAGTGACATTGCAAGCGCTGCAAATCTTTTTACTAAACCTGTAGACGATGTCTTGGCTTGCTGCTTTTGTAGACTGTTTTGTATCATATAAGAGAACGCGGTAGGATGTGAGCACAAACTGGCAGCCGGGAATATCTGGGAACTTACTCCGGCTCAAGCACTCACCACAAGATTCCTCATTAGAGATGGTTGGGAACTTTGTGCTGCTGCTGTTTTTTTTCAGTAACTAGCGTCAGTATCTCAGCTGTCATGCTGTAGTCATTATGTTTACGCATAATATTGCTTGGGAGGGATCGCTACGCATATTTACTACCCTGTGTTCTGCATAGTGGTCTTATTTGTATCGTGCCAAGGAGATCTGATAGAGACTGGGGATGTGATTACAGTGGCTTGTACAGCCTATGTTCACAGGCATCCGTTTTACTTCGGAGTAACTTTATTTCATGCCTTCGATGGTGTAATGCAATGTAGAATGAGACCTAAAATATGGCATGGAAGGGATTGCGTGATGCCTGTTGACGATGATCACTTTCACTCTACCATCTGAACTTGTTCAAATGAAAATGTGTATATTATTGTATTATATCCTGAGCGTATTTAGTTCATGAGTTTTGCTGTTTGCATCAATCCTCTTCTGCCTGTGTAGTTTGGTAAAGAATCCTGCGTCATACTTGAGTGTCATGGCTTGTGTTTATTTTCCTTTCTTTTTTGTTTCTTTAGGAAAATGCAAGAGAATGTGGTGGTGTCTCGGGCCTTAGTGCTAAACCTCCTCTTGTTCTTCTTCCTCTGCTATTGACAATTTTCTCAAGGTGACATTGACTGATGTGTTCAATTGGCATGCTAATACATGGATAAACTGTGAACTCGGAAATGGTGCAACATAGAGGACATGAAATATAGTCAGAGCATCAGCATTTCATGATTTTACACTGTTGGTGATATAAATTCTTAAAGACATGTTGAAAAAAGATTTATCTTTTTACTTTGCAAGTCATGCAGATGTGAATTTGGCATATGGTAGTCATGATTCATCAAAAAAGGACTTGGTAGATAGAGGTGACCATTGCTTTGTCCCATTGAAAACAATTTAAAACTGTGTACTTTTTTCAATAAAGTATATTAAAATCACATTTTCAGTGTATTTTAAGTATGATAATATATTCCATTAATTAATGATGGGAAGAGAATAAAAGAAATGGAAGATGTTTTATTATGCTTTTAGCCTATTTCTGGAAAGATTCAGAGAAGAAAATGTGGAGCTAGCTTTTATAATAAGGCAGAACAGCTTTTCTTAACAAGTCAAGAAAACACATGTGCATGTATGAAGCTGAGCAGGTAATACGCTGTGTGATTTATAGTGACGGTTTGGTTTCTGGAAATAGCTGTAAAACATCTCAGCTACGTTTAGAAAGTGAGCCAAAGCCTGATTAAAGCCTTTTCCCTAACTTGGGCAAGCTTTAGCTCAAATTGGTAGATTTGGTCGCAGAGGGCAAAATTAAATACTTTTAATGTGTTACAATTTGTGGGAAGATAGGCAAAATAACCTTTATAAAAGGATGATACTGCTCTGTTAGTGTTCTGCCCTGTAGATGGCATGTCCGCTAGGAGAAGCTCGTTATGAGGAAATTCATAAGCAGAGAACGTTTGACTTACAGCACATCCGTGTCAGCAGAATTTGCTATGGTTTTCACTGAGAATTCTTTGAGGCCCACCCTCAGCGGGCAAAGATCAAGACCGATATTTTTTTATTCTAGGCCTTACGTTCTTCTTTGTAAGGGAAAAGAAAAGATAAAGAAAATAAGATTTTTTTGAGTCTTTTAAAACCCTATGCAAAGAGGGATCTTTATCCTACCCCTAGTATAATGAGTATCTTCCTCTTGTAATTGGTAGGAATGTCCCTGTTTTGGATATGTCTGCTGAAGATCTCGATCTGTGAAGTATGTTGATCTCCCCATTTATCTTGGGCGTTTTATATGAAGTAGAATGCTATCAAGAGAATAACGTGACCTTCTAACGATATAATACGTTAGATGCAAAATAAAATGCCCCTGTTCTAAATCTGGTGCTTGAAGCTTGCAGTTTCCTGATCGGGGCTAAGCATGCTTTTAGCATTAGATAAACGCTAAGCAGGTTTGCTGTGTATCTTAGGTGAGAACAGAGAGCTAAGCCACTGAGAGGGGCTTTGTTTTAAGGAATAATATCCAGCTCGTAAGAGGAAGAACTAGTAAAATAAAATTTCCACTTCAATGCTTTAACGGGTTCAAATGCACTGGTACTTCCTCTGGTTCTGAAACCATACAGATCCTTGTCTGGACTCATAATTTTCTTTTCCTCACCTTTTTTGGTGTTTTCCTACAGAGTTCTCTCTCCTTCTTTGTTGGTCTCAAAATCACTCACTATGGGAATAATTTTCCAGCTGACATTCAGTCAATCTGTTGTCCTAACGACATGCTCTGTTTACTAAGCTAATTGGGAATTCAAGGCATTTTCTACACTTGGACTGACGCAGATATCCTGCGGTTCTTTGCTTGTTTTTTCTCTGAGCACCATTCCCCCTTACCCTCCACCATTCTCCCCAAAATTAATCTCAATACTTTATTTATGAAGTATTTTAATTTCTGATTTTCCTTCTGACTTTCCAGAATGCGCAACACTACGGCCTCATAATGCTTTTGCGCGTCTGACGCTTGTTCTTCCCCGATGCAACTCAAATGGGTAATGTTTATAAACCAACACAGTCCAGGTGATTTTTCTTTTCCTTTTTTTTAGAAAGTGAAAAGAAAAATCTTCCTCATTAGAGCCATTGAAAAGCTCTGCATACAAATGCCTATCCTGTCTGATGTATAAATCACCGTTGCTCTTACAAAGAAAAGAAATACATTAAAGGAGAAAATTTCTTTTTACTGAACCAAGATGAAAATAAAAATAATTCAATGGTCATTTTGGAAAGAGGTGGACAGTCTTGTAATTAGAAAGGAGCCAGGGAGTTACAAGAGAGATTAAAATATGACCGTCTAAATTAATATTGTGAAAGAGCTTAAAATATGGGTATGTAAATCAATATCGCTCAGAGAAATGTGACAGTTCATTTTCACGCATTAAGACAAAGTTATAAAGGCAGAATGTATTGGTGTACACAACAAGCTACTATGTAAAACAGAATAATCCAAGTTGCCAAGTGTGAAAACATTTCTTATGAGTTGCTATTTCTTTGCTAATGAAGGCATCTTTTTAATTTTGTGTTTACTCCTTTAGAAGTTTCTGATGCAGTGTGAATTCAGGTTCATAAAGGCAGTCGTTTAGGAGAAATTGAGGTGTTGCCTTGGGTCCACGTTTGTGGATTTTTGCCTATACAGGTCCTCATGTTCAGTTGAGTACGTTCAGTCGCCAACATTCGGGTTGTTTTTTCTGAATTTCAAACATCAATCATCAATCATGAGGGCATGAACCAGATCAACAGTAGGCCAGTGATAATGCTGCGAGATCTCTATTTATTCGAACTAATTGGCTGCATCTTTCTGGTAAAGTGAGTGCGTCTGGAAACATTTCTTGGCGCCGAGGCCAACTGGCTCGGGGTGGGGTGTGTGTAAGGTCTCTTGGTCTCCAAAACGGAGGAGCTGCAGCACGAACAGCCTATGTCCAAACGCGGAAACGATGATTATGAGTTTTATGGGACAGAGCTAGCTGACACAGGCTGAAAGCGTGCCAAGGGGTATTCGAAACAGTTTTACAGAAAAGCTGATCTCATTCTAATGCATAGGAATGTTCCTGACTGTTGTTGAGTTTACCAGTCTGTATGTCATCATTAGCTCTGAAACACTGAGGAGGTGTGAAGATGCCATGAAGCGGGTCTGTGCTGTCATACCATAACCTGTGGCAGGTCATAGAAGGTGGAATTAAATTTTATGACCTCACTAATCCTAGGTGTTACTCCTCTCAAATCCTAAAAATATCATACAAGGTCTGATCCAAAGTCCAATGTAACCAACAGCAAAACACAGATGTATACATATGCATACATACAGCTGTGTATATGTAAACTATATGCATTTTTAATAAACAGGAAATTCAGGCATCATCTATATTTTTTATATCTCCGAATATGAGATCAAATCCAAGCAGAACCTGGAAAAATGTACAATCTGTTTCTATGCAGCAATAGGCATAGCTGAAAGTTTCACCTTCTGCAGACCTTGGATTTTTTTTTTTTTCTTTTTTACTCTCTCTGTTAATGGCATTGATTTTCAACTTATTAGCCCCAGCTGCCTCTTCTTCCTTTTATCTTGATACAGCAAAAGCTGTTTGGGGGCTCAGGACTGGCCATGGACACACCATTTTCTAATGGCTTTGTGTGGGAAAACTGCCCATAACTGTCAGTGCTGCAAACACTCCTTTAAAATCTTGTAAGCCAGAGAGCCTGAGGCAGGTCTCTGCAGCTGTGCTATCTCCTCTCATTGTTTTCGTGACACGGAGACTGCCTGACCCACTGCATTTTGCTGCTGGGGCCAATTCTGCAATATATATGCTGGGCGAAACAGGTGGTTGCCTCGGGCAAGAAGATATTAAAAGCAGCAGTGATTGTTTCATTGCCTAAATGGCTTCAAGAGACCGTTTCAGCTTTCTTCTGATAGCAAAAGCCCCAGAACAAGGCGCTGGTCTGTTTAGCCCTTTGGGTTCGGAAGGCAAGATAGAAGTTTGGCTCGGAAGGTTCGTGGCTAGAAGACGCCAGTTATTTCCATTTGTCTTCTGAGCCATTTATGGCCTCCGAGGAGTTTTAACATCTTGGGACTTTCTGTGCCTCAGAAATTCAAACTTGTGCAACTGTACCATAAATAGGCATTCACAAAATGGAAAGTCTTCTGCAGAAGACTGCATCAAAATCTCACAACTGTGGAAAATATGAAGTTTATTTAATTTACCTACTTGATTATTCTTTTCCCTGAGCTGTCCAAGATACCTCCATTAGTATGGTTTTTTTTTCTTCTTGTCCAAGTTCTTCCCCGTGGTTCTGAAGGTTTCAAGAATGTATTTAGCTGACTTGCTATTTGTCTGTTTTACGACGAAGTACTCTCTCTGACAGGTCCTGCTCCCATGTACCTACTGAGAGAGATATGGCTCCCATATACAGCATCTTCAGAAGATCTCACTGGAGTTTATCACAGTCCAGTCTGCAGGCAATTTTCTTCCCTCTCATCTTTAGCCTTTGGCCATTAGGCTCAGATGATTTTTCTTCCAATATAATAATATTCTTGCTATAGCTCCTTGGGAGGATTTACCTCATCTTCAAGAGTCAGTCCTGTGGTTCTTCCCAAGAATACTTTTGGAGCTGGATGTTATAACTTGGATATACCAAGTCAGAGTGTATTCTAGTGATGCTCTGAGTGGAAGGATACGTTTCCAACTCTTTCAGACTTTTTCTTCCTTCTTCCCATAGTAACTGTGGTCACTGAACAAATGTTATTGTTTGCAATTACAGTACAAATTATTGTAAAATTCCACAGTTCTGCCTAGCAGATGCTTTGAAGAATTTCAAAGCACATTGTTTATCTAGGAAGAACCGGTTGACTTTCATTGGATTAGAGTTGGAACAAGAGGCACTTTTGCATTATGGTTGAGTTAGATCCAGGTTAAAGATCTTCGGTAAAGATTTTTGGTAAAACAAAGCTCTATGACCCTTCAGTAACTAGTATTAACAAAATGTATGCAATAGATTTTAAAACAAAAATTATACTGCACATAACGTTTGTTAAATGCCAGGTGACTGCTTGATTATCAGTTTTAAGAACATGAAGCTTTGCTTGCAGAATTAGATCTAACTGAAACTGAAACAAGTGTAAACAAGACATGCTCTTTCATTGTGAAAGCATCGCGTTCCTATGTACGGATATGTTAAATATCTAGTTACTGAGGCTTCCTTTAGTAGTGTAATTTTAAAAAAGGCTCCCTTAATTAAACAGAAAAAAAATAATTAAGTGGTGGTAATTATTTTTTTTATGACTTTCTCCTAAGTCTGAAGGTGGCCTTACTTAAGAGTAGCCAGTAGAGCTGTGAATTGATCCAGCCATCCAAGTGATGAGATGCTGAAACCTTAAGAAGACAATTTCCATTTCAACAGTTTTTACAGATTTGATTGCTCACCATTGTGGCAGAAATAACCAGGTAATTGTGTTTATGTCAAGCTACCCTCTAACACCTCACCAGGTGTCAAAAGCTTACATTTGTTCTCTGCTCTGCTGCTAACGGTTTCTGGCAGCATGTGAGGCGCCTTGTCTATGCAGAGATTTATAGGCAATTCACCCCAAATCGACAAAATAGTATTGAACAAAAACCACAATACAATATGAAGACAAGTGGCATGAAAGCTACTGTATTCCCTGTGATATTTTAATTATTGTTTGAAAGGCCTTTGTTATCTTTACATTAAATGGAGTTGAGGCTGAATTTCCCGTTTGTCACGTCAGAATGCTGCAGAATCCAAGACGCTGGTTGAAGAGTTGAGCTCTAGTTCATTCAAGTAGTGCAGAGTTTGGTTATCTCTTACTTGAATTCTTTTATCAAAAGGTTATAAGGAGTTGACAGCTAGTAGGGCCTCTGCAAGATCAAACCTGAAAGCTGGCTTTTTTGTTCCAGATGCGGTCTTGAACTGCACTTATGTGTTTAAAGCAGCCTTGTAAGAAAAGGTTACACTTGACAATTCTGAGTCAAATTTGAACCTTAACGCCACAAGTTCAAGTGGTTAATGCTGGGTTTGTTTGACTATGTTAGGATTTAATTTGCAGCTTTAATAGGCTGGGTATTTCACTTCCAGGAGAAAGGGAAGATCAGATTTCAGTTCATAGCAAGAAGTGTTTTGAATCAGCTATTTAAATGTCTTAGGAAGAGTGCTAAATGTTTAATAGGGAAAGCTAGTTGGGACTAGTTGGAATAGCTGAACTAATCGAGAATGCTTTTGGCAGACATGCAAATGTGCAGATGGCTCCTGAGACAGGAAATAAAGAATTGTGTTGTTTCATTTCTTTGTTAGTGTTTTGGCACTGGTCAGTTGGGTTTAGCTGGAAAATGAAAGATTATTTTTCATTTGCCCATGTTTGTGGGGAAGAGCATAGATAGAATTAATTTGTAAGCAGCCAGCTGCATTCCTAGGTCTTCTAATACCGCCTCTGAGACATTACTGTGATATGTGCAATGGTTAAGATAGAATCCCAAGTTCCTGTCAATATTTTATTATCAGTTATAGTTAATGAAGCTGTTTAGGTACATCTGTTTCATGTCTACAGATGTGAGTGAAATATTTAAGGGAAAAAAAAAATCTACTTACATTGCTAGTTACTAAGCATCGAAAACAAAACAGAGCAGCAATTAATTTGTAATTTCATTATCTCTAACAGACTTTAAAAAGCAGGACACAAAACCTAGTGATAAAAACTCCAATGGAGACTTGTGATTTCCCATCATCAGATCTTTGTGGGTTTCAGAAAGGCATTTTGTTTTAAAGCAGACATTCTTCCTGCTTTTTCTTCTTCACTCTTGCAAAGTCCAAACCCAGATAATTTAAGGAAGTCCCAGGAAATCTATCCCCCGGAGAAACGGTGAACAAAGAGTATTTCAAATTCAGCTTAAAACCCGAAGTTAATGTGATACACTTAAATTCATACAAGTATGGACTCAATAAGGGATATCTAGTTAATACCCTTTAGGTCCACTAGTAATGCTGTAAGCAAAGATCTCTGTAGGAAGATAAATATTCTGCGAGATACAGGAAGGTCAAGAATTGTTATTTTCCACTGATGAAACTTGTCTTGGCAGAAAACTGCCGCATTTTATTTCAAAGAAAAAACTTTAAAAACTTGGGCTTATGAGAACTTAGAGAGGCATTGTTTAAGTCCATTTTTAACCATGAAATCCTTTTGACATATGGCAGTCATTATGTATTTGCATCTGTCTATCTTGAAAGATTTTTTCCTAATAGAAGATACTTAGAAGTTTCACATTTAACATATTTTTCAATAAACACATGAGAACTTCTTAACAGTAAACAATGATCTTAAACTGCCTTGCCAAGCATGTAAATGATCTACAACTCCTAATGCACCAAAGATTGTTGCATATTTTCAGCTCTGCATTTGAGACCTCTAGGCAATGCTGTTTCAGATTAGGCCAAACCATGAATTTCTTAACTGTTTCACTTGAGAGAAGAAGGCTTTATCCTTCTGATATTCATGGCAGAAAACCTGGAAATTTGTCCTGCCCATTCCTTTCCAAATACAGCAACCCTATCTTCATTAGCATCTGACAGATTTAAGATTAGCGGAGGATACCCTAATGCCAAAAAAATGAAATCCTCTATGAGCAAAATAAACAGGAAAAAGCCCTCTGTGCTTTATACTGCTTTCCCTGCCCGTCCAACTTTTGCCTCAGTCTTACACCAGAAGAAAAATCCCTTGTAGCATGACAAGCGTAGAAAGGAAAGATTATGGCCTCTTGAAAGGGAAGAATGACACGTTTTTCCTTCTGTCCTGTTGTAACAGTCAAGAGAAATATCCACGCTACGTTCTTGGAAATAGTCTTGCTTTCACGTAGACCTACTGGTAAAACTACCTTTGAACAGGTAGGGCACATAAGATTCGGCTGTTTTAGGTGTTAGAGAAAGAAATTACTTTTTTTTTTTTTTTTCAGACCGCATTTTCATGGCTTTAGTATAAAGCAGTTTTTATGCGGAAGGACACAACCGTGTATTATTAGAGGCAGTGCCTCAGTGAAACTTGCAGAAAAGGCAACTTGGTGCACGCTTGCATTTGCGACAAGCAGGGCACCTATGAGAAGCTTCGTTGGCTATCTAAGAATGAGCATGAGCGAGGCCGGCACAGACTCAAAGCTGAAGCAGTTGAAGACGAGGGAGCAGGGGAGGGAAGTTGGCTCTGAGTAAATTCTGAAAAACAGAAAAACAAAAAGACAGGCTACCCACTGAGCTAGGTTTGGTCTTGGTTCAGCAGAAGGTTCCTCTCGAATTCTTCTCCCATATTGTCCTCATTTTATAGCTGGGGAGACGGAAATGCAGAGACCTCGGGATGTGAATCCTTTGAGATTTTGCATTTGTGTTTCCATCGGGAAGTAAAAGTAGCCCAGTGCTTGACCTGACTGGGCTGTAACTACTTTGCCTCAGAAATGCTACATTGATCAAATCAGGAATTAAAATCGAGGAGCCCAGTCGGTCAGTCAGCCAGTTGTGACCAAGCGATGTAAATACATGGCTCCAAAGAATTTTACCTCTCAGTTTCATGTTGAGCCTGTTAAACTACAGTGTCTGGAGACAAGGTAGGCTGATCATTTAAATGGACACAGAGTAAGAAATCGAGTGAAAAATCTCCTATCTTTTGCAAATGCTACTATCCATTTTTTAATAGAAATACCAGGGATATTGTTGCAGGTACCCATTCCATATCTTCAGCTTGGAGCATATAAAGTCATTCATCTAAAATAACTGTGATCTTAAGATCAGTGCTATAAATAAACAAGCTGATTTGAAAAATAGTTCTTAAAGTATGTCACGTTTATCATGCTTATCAGAAGTCCCGTTTTCTCTCAAAGAAAAATCTTGAGTGTTACCTGTAAGACCTGCAGAGTCGTATCCTAAAAGTCTGCTTTCTGGAAGCGAGTATTAAACTATTCTTAAAGCCTTAATATAGCTAAGTAACTGTGCAACATAGCAAAATACTCCCAACAAGCCTCTTACTGAACTTCTAGAAACATGAATTTCTATTGACTGCGCTGTCTTCTGGAAGAGATTTGCATCTCATATAAATGAAAAAACAGGTGCTTATCAAACAGACAGTGCTTTAAGACATCCGTAGATCAGGTTTTGCGTTGTTTTTTTTTTTTTTTTAAATACCCGAATAATCACTGAAGAAACACAATCACAGCATTCATGAAGAAGAAGAGAGAAAGCAAATGGATATAAAATTGACATATCATTCTTTGTTCCAGCCTTCAGAGACTGTTGTACACCACATCTGTTTCTTCTCCGTAGTTTTATCATGATGGATCTTTTCTGCTATAGCTTATAGGGCTCTAGGTCCTTTTAAATTCTTCCATTTTGTGTTTCTATTCCTACTTACTTTTTTCCATGAGTTCTGAAAAAAATCCTAAACACCCAACAAACCACCAAACCCTAGCATCAGATCGAAGAAGATAATGAACTCAATGAATCTTTTTGGAGTTTTACGTACAGTCTGCTACCATTAGAACCAGAAAACTCAGATTCACAGTGTTATAGGGGATGTGTGTGTGTATGAATCTATATACGTATGTATATTTGTGTATACTATAGTTCTGGAAAAAAGTTATGTTGTAAAGACCATTATTTTACTCATGCAGATATTTATAAGCAACGTGTCATCCTAGAACATCCTTACTTTCTGGTTCTGATTACACCCTCTTAACCTAGTCTATACCTATGCACTGGAGTGCAATAATTCATGAAATATTATCGGCCACGTATATTTCAAGCTGGCTTCTCAAGTGACAGCATAACTCTTTCACAATCTCCTGGTCCAGTCTTCAACAGAGAATGTAAATCCTTGTCTCCTTTCCCTCCCCAATGAATTTGAAGAGTGCAGCAGCATTCCCTCTGTCCGTGCACTGCACAACAAGGCTCCCTACACTTCTTTCCATCTGTCCTCCCTACATGGACTTCCTCTAAAGTGTCTCACGTATGGGCTGGGAGAGCAGAATTAGGAAAGACCATCTATTGCCGAGCCTCAGATGACAGTATTTTTTTCAGTTCTGTTTTCTTTCATTTGTTTTTTTTCAAGGATTTGCTGGAGAGAATTAGCTTCAGTTCCTATTTATACGTTCACATAATGTGCTTTTTAGCACTTGTGCCCTACTTGAAGTGGCTTGGCAGGACCATTCAAAGGTGATTGAATTCCATGGTGCACTTGAAAATTATGTTCTTAAATGCAATATAGAGTATAGTGCTTTAAGATTTATCTGTCGAGTCATCTTTCCTTTAGTTTCAGGGAAAGAAAAGACAACGGATTTATCTTGAGGCTTGACTGTAAGAAAATGCTGGTTTACCTTCTGTTTCCACTGAGTTTGCTGGAAGCTGTATCGGAAAGGACCAATGACACCTACTACCTACTAAGAGCAATTTCAGCCGGAAAAAAAAAAAGTATATGTGGACCTGATCCTGTATTCCACTGCAAGCAGTGGGTGTTTGAGGTGGCCACTAAACGTAGGACCTTGCTGTTTCTGGGCTTCTGCAACTTAGAGTTTGTTTTTCTTAGCAGAGTTTTAAATCACGCGTTAGCCTCCTGACTCTTCTTGAGATCTGCTGGTTCAAGCTCACTCCTCTGCCAAGTCCTCCCACTGCAGTGCATTCAACATAACGCAATTGCAAGAAGAAATGCTATCTGTATCTGCAGTGCTGCTATGTTTTCCCCCTTTTCTTTCACCTATACAGTTCTCTGAAAATGACTGTTCTTATAAGGATTGGAAGGCATGATTATTCTTTTTTTTTATTCAGTTGTCTCAGGTTAATATATGACCTTTTACCTTGACCGAGGAATTTCCCCATATGTCTGCTCAAAGAATTTCCTTGGATGATTCTCTGTGGATTTCATTCCATGTTTTGTGGAAGTGAATTATGATTGGATTAGAAAGGCGTAAATCTTCCTGAGTTTTCAGGAGATGATTTCCTGGATTTCCAAAGTTAGCAATATGTCATTCTATCTTCACCCATGCCATGGGCTCTGTATGCCTGTTCCAGGTGGAATTGGTTTCTGGCTGGTTGATATTCATTTGCTTTTAGTTGCAGTTCTTAAATTTTAGCAATCGAAAGCAACTGAGATCACGCAAATATAAGCAAACGGCCGTTGAACAGAAAACATAGTCTAGCTGATTTTCTGTTTGTAGAAGGCAGCTCTCTACCAGGTGAGATCTATTTGGTCCAATGGGATAAAAAGAAACATTCAAAGAGCTGAAGCTGTCTAATTGACAGCAAATGATATCCTAAATTTTTTTCTTGTGAAAGGCTTACAAGGTATTGCATATTGCCAGTGTTTATCAGTTTGTTATAAAGACAGATGAATATTATTCAGAATTCACTTAGAAATATTACTGCAATTATTTCTGATTATTTTTTGTTGAGATAAATAAGGGATCATACCCAGTGAAATGTTAGTTTCAACATGTTTCTTTAAAAATTTGAATGAATATTCTCATAAGTTCTTCAATATTCTGTGAGTGGAAAAAAAATGCAGTTTCTGTGCACCTCTATCAATATGAAGACCAACATTGATCATGTATGGAAGGCCATGCCTGCCCACAAGAATCTGACGTGTCAGGAACTTATTAGTGAAAGAAATTAATAGTAGAAATGCCGGGTTCACACTGGAGATGCTTCCTAATTAGAGGAAGTAGAATATTAGAGCTGAAGTAGAATATTAGAGCTGCTTCCTAAGTACAGCGTATAAGCTTCTATTTTTGCACGAGAATCTCTCAAGGAGCACCGAGCAGCCGGCGCGCTTCCCTGCTCTGAGCCAGGGCTGGTCAGCTATTACAAGTGCCACCGTTGCACTAAGAAGTGAGTGGAGTTCCTGATCGATTCTGGCTATCGAATGCTGCTGGCGCTTTGCACAAATATAATTGCCAAGTCAAAGTGTTTGTCGCCGGTGCCAACTATATCACCCACCGTAATTTTAAATGCTGTCTCAATTGTCAGTCTTTGCCCTGTGCTGCACAGTCGCAGTAAGTGATGAAGGCCACTTCTTGCCCAAGGAAACTGTCAGGCGGGACTCCACAGGCTTCCCTTTGCTTTCTCATCCTCTCAACGCGTACATGAGTCTGGTAGGAAGGACTGTCTGCAGGGGAACGTTTGTTGGCTTGGTTATACTGGTATGATTATACCAGTTGTAATTACACCAGTCTGGCCAATATACCTCCTCCTCTGTATATATTTAGTATAGAATAAAGATATCGTTTTCTCCTTAAACAGCTTTCAAAGTGACATAAGCTAAACCAGAGATAAGCACTCATAGTCCTTATATGAATGTCCGAGTAGAGAGTTATATTTATATCCCAATTATAACAGTTATAATTAAGCCACTATAACCATGCTGGTAAATTTGCCGGTGTAGAGAAGCCCTTAATTAGGAGGCATAGCCTGCAAGGTTTTCAGTTGCCTAATGCCACCCAGCTTTAAAACAACTCCGTGTCCAATTCAGCCAGCAGCGGTTTGTGCCTTGTTCGGTGTGGGGTAAGCCTGAGGTCAGAGGGGGACCTTTTCGGCCTGAAACCTGTTCCTAATATAACTGAAAGTATAGCTGTAGAGCGGGGCCGGGGGAAAGAGCTGATGCGGCCAGTCTGGGGTTCCCCACCTTTTTTTAAGGGCGCTTGGTCAGGATTCTTCTTCGGGTTAGATTCGTGCCTGGCAAATTGCTTAACTGTTTCTTTCTGATGTGGCCCAGGAGCCTTCGCCACTTCCAGAGGAGGCTGCTGCAGTGCGCCTTTGATTAGACCATAACTCCAGGAGAGCAGGCTGATAAAGAAGGCCGTCGCCTACCTGATAGATGATGCTGTAAGAATACAAAGTCCTGCTGCTTTTTCATCTACAGGTATTAGCTCCCAGACTGAATTTAAGACACTAGTTTTGATTTAGAAAGCTCCAAACAGCTTTGGACTACTCTATATAAAGAGAATGACTTTACAGCGCCACACTTGTGTAGGTAAAATGAGGGAAGCATCCCCTTTCACTCTGAAGACGGGAGGTAGGTGTCTATAAATCCTTTGCTAGTGTCATCCCTTACTAGAAAAGCTTTAGTGTGCTGATCTTGAGGGCGCATTGCAAAATACATCCTCGTCTATGAATTTGGGAGCTTATGTCTTGCGATGGCAGTTGGAGTTCTGCAAGGGATGGAAGGTGGGGGAGTTTTGCACAGGCTTAGTCCTGATGGCTGTTAAGGAAGGATATGGATATTTAAATCTTGTCAGGGTAGTTTAAAAGGCACAGGAAGATTTTGAGTAAGTGCTCATTCTTGGTGACAATATCAATACATATTTAAACATATACTGTCTGAGGCACTGATAACCTTTGACCTCAGAATTGGTTATATTTTAATTGTAGGTAGAATAGTCTAATAAACTGTATATAGAAATTATATACACTTAAAGAGCCAGTGGTTATGGGAAACACCCTTTGATTTTTTTCATGGTTACAAATCAATCTGTGTTGAGGAAGAAGCGTTGTGCTAAGCATGGAAAAATTGCTGGAGGACATGTGTATTTTTGGAACTCTAACCCAGGTTTTCTCATACTAGATTTTGGCCACTGAAAATAGGGTAAAATATCAATAAAACTTTGCAGCTCTCAGAAAAAGAGACCAAAAAAAAGCGAAGAAATCCTCTAAATTGTTGAACACATTCAGAAGGGCAGGACTTCTAATCACGTTTCAGCTAGTGCCGCAGACGGTAAGTAATGAATTGGGGAAATCAGATAAAAACTGCAGCAACATTTGCAGACAAAATCGAGCTGATAAATCAGGCGCGTGTCTTCTGCTGATTCAAAGAGAGGAGAAGCGCACAGCTGATGATTTACAGAGATTGATACTAATGCTTTGATTCAACTCTCTATTGCTTTTCTCAATAACGCTGGAAATGAGAAATGTCGGGTAGTCGACGATCAGTATCTGCGTATCCCTTCTCCAGTGAGAGATTCCCCGCTGCTGGCAGAATTGCGTGTGATCCACGGTGCTGTTCTGCAGGGAGCAATGCACTTTGTTTCGTTCTCCAGCTACAAGTTTAGTTACTTCCTCATACTTTCGTCCTTCCTCACTTGATTGTGGGGCCTGATTCGAACTGCCTTTGCACAGGCAAATCTCCAGTTGAAGGTAAGAGAAATTTGGCTGCCGTGAGACAATGGTGGAGTTAGTCTGATAGCTTTGTAAAGTGCTTCAGGATCCATTGGGATGAGATGTGCTATGTAACCTCCACTTATTATGTTTTAAACTGTTCATTTAAAAAGGCACGCTTAAGCTTTTGGCACAGAGAGGCAGAACTTCTTGAACCAAAGTCGGAGGCATATGTAAAAGCAATAGCGAGTGGCTTTAATGAAGTTCTCCCGAGGCTCTACAGCTTGAAGAGCTTCTTAGAGAAGTGTGTACTGCCAGGCTGTTTTTTTCCCAAGCTCTTACAGCTCTAGTAATATGGTTTGAAATGAAAATAAAACACAGAAGCTCAGTTAATTTATGCCACTTCCTTAGCTGTGTTTAACACGCAGGCTGAATCCTGAACTTCTTTGGTCATTTTGGTGATTGGCCAATTATGTATAATACACTGTACACTTTGGCTTTTTATTTCCTGTTTAATTCTGAAAAACAATCACAGTACCTCTCTAAGAGGTAGTCTTTTGAAATGTCACGGCATATCAAATATGCTTGTGTTTTGGCAATTGTCACAATGCATTACTTCTTAAAAAATCATTTATGCACATTACAGGTTAAAGACACAATAGATTTTGAGGAAAGACTGCATGCCACAGGAATAACTGATGGCAGGTGTACAACCATAAGGGTAGCTGTTAAGTTGTATTAAGTTAAGTTGTATTAAGTGGTCAACATTTTTGGACAAAAAGTCTTAGTATGGTTTTGTTGTAACCTTTTTCTTTCCATGGAAAATATTTTTTTCCGTGGGGGTAAAAAAAAACAATATTTTTTTTCTTTTAAAAAAAAAGTAAAATCCAAATATGTTTACTTTGAACTGACACTACGGAACAAAATGAACAGTTTCCGTTCCACTAAATGTGTGTAATTTTGAACGTTATGTCAACATGTTTATTAGAATGGGAAATGCTATCTTTCTTTTGATTACCTGTTCATTTTTTTTTAAACTGAGAGCTGTAAAACTACATAAAATTTTAAGTGCATGTAAATAACAGCATGTTTGAATTAGAAAATATCGTTCAGATGTCTGATTATTAACCTTGGGAAAAGCAGATGAAGAATGGGACACTTTCCTAAAAGAAAATGCTGTGTCCATTCAATAAGTTTTCCCGTTTATATTGCAGTATAACAACAGTCAGTGGCCCTGATCCAACATGCACTAAACTAGGAGGTTTGTTCAGATTCATGCGCAGCTTTGGTAGAACAGCTTTTTTGCTAAAAATTAAGCATGTGCATAAATGCCTGCTGGAGCAGAGCCTAACTTAGCAAGGGACTTTACCCCCTCGAAGCGCAGTGCTTCACAAACCCCATTCTGTGAGATTATATGCACAATACGTTCCAGAGCCGCGCTCAGTGACTGATGCATCGTTTGACTTCAATATGTGCTCATTTTGGATTCTTTGTTCCAAAATGTGGATTTGAATACAAATGAGCCTGGACGCAAGCCAACAGAGGGACCTCTTTCTGTCTTAAACTATTAAATGCCTAAGCATCTTCAATTAAAAAAAATAAACAAGGGACCTGACATTAACTGGCCCGAGCTGTAGCAGACATGTGCTTATGCGGTTTTATTTATTTTTCACGTGTGTGTAATTGAACACTATCAAGGCGAGCCCACAATAAAATACAATGGGAATTCAGCACTAACATCTGTTTGCCCCCCGCTGTTCAATGGAGGCAAAGTCCCCTTTCCAATGGGTATCTCTTACACTCTCCTTTCCCCTTAAGGGGAGCAACGGGACACGGAGCGGGGTCTGGGCATCGCCCTGTTGGTTCAGGTAGCAAAGGGAGTGCTGGTGCTGGGTGTGCTTCCAGCTCGTCTGCTCCGACAAACGCCCCTGTGATTTGCGTACCCTCTCTGATCTGGAATTGCAGATCAAAGGAAAACGCAGGCTGCTGATGTCCAAGCACGCCGCTCCCAGGCTGTGGAAGCGATGAACAGCACCTTGAGCTGCAACCATTAAGGGAATCTGCCATAAATCCCGTTGTGGCATCAGAGCAGGATAGGCGAAAGCCACCCACTGTGATTGACTTGTAGCTGCCACTTGGGTTTTACAAAGTCTGTTCACTTTTTTTTTTGTGTGTGTGCGTGTGTGTGTGTTAAGATACTTTGGCAGTGTCTGTTACGATGCCGTGTAGCTCAGTACTCTTATAAAAGCAGCGGCTTGCATGCTCTTTGCTAGACGATGAGAGTTTTTTGATGAAATGCACATTTGTGTCAGGGGAGTGAGAGGCATTAGTGGCAGCAGTCAAGACTTTCCTTAAAGAAAGAGAGAAGCTCATTTCCATTCCGAGGCCTGATGCGCTATTTAAGCCTTGCGTTTGGACCAAAACCCTGGCAAACTATAGGTAAGTGGCAAAACACTCAATAATCAGGATTAGGTAATAAAATTGAAATGGTTTATGGGACCTTTGTGGGTCCTGGGCATGGAGACAAATTTCCCTCACAATTTCCATTGAATTTAAAGCATCTGGGGAAAGAGGCAGAGTGCCCGAATGAAGACAGAAGCATGGAGAAAGCTCAACGGTGGCCTGAGAGGAGCTGCTCAGCGTGCCTCTACTATTCCGTAGCAATCATAGCACTGCCACAGGGCTGCACCGCGGGTAAAGCCTGTCCTCGGCAGCTGGAAACTTGGGCAACGAGGATTCTGCACTGTAGGAAGAAGGTGTAAGCTTACCACCTGCCGCCCCGTTGGTAGGAAAATGTTTGCTCCCGCTGCAAGGAGAGGTACCCTGGGTCTGGAGCGGCACAGAGTTAGCCGCTCTGGCGCTTTCCCATCCTCGCTCTTGCCTAAAAGCCGGCAGAAATTTTGCCTGGGAGAGAGCAGATAGACTAGAGGAAGGTTATTTCCCTGGGGAAAATGGTGCTGGGAGGAGGATGGAGTAAGACAAGCCAACGCCTTGGTTCTTTGGTTGAAGTCCTTTCAGCTTTGTGCGAGGCACAAGGAGGAATGGTTGTTCAGCCACCCTCAGCTCTGCCGTAGAGTGAATGACGCAGTTGCCCGCTGCTTTGGGGAGTCCCTTTGGTGTCTTAGTGACTTTCCTTGTGTGATCATTGCAGGCATTTTCTGCAATCCCAAAGACGACGCAGAACCACCAAGGAATCAGGTAGCGAAAAGAAACCCTAATGCTGGAAGTTGCGGTGGTCTCCAAACCGTATCAACGATGCCTCAGACCAGAAGCTGTTAAGCTCGATAGGGTTGGGTCCTTTCAGACACAAAATGTGTAAAGGTAGTTCCTGCAGGAATTGCCACACTGTAGTGACTGGTTAAACAATGAAAACAGACGGGCTTTTGTTCTGGGTGCTTTGTAACGGAGAATACTCAAATGATTAATGAGTTACTGGAGAACAAGCATAGACTTAACTATTATTCTGTATGGCATTCATGAACATAGCTGTTCTGCTGGAGAAAAACTCAAAAGTCAGAGCTTTGAGAAGCTTAAGCGCATAAAAATGTTACACTGTTTTGTGTCTCCAGGAAGCACACAGTAATGTGAAACATCCACCACATGTTTAAATTGTGTAGGATTATTTATATATGTGCGTGTGTGTGTGTGTATTTATAGGGAGAGAGAGAGAGAAATGAAACAATGTGATATTACTGTTTTAAAGCTGTTTGCAGATATCCTGTAGCAATTTTGCAAAAGGAATGTTTAGAATGAGAGAAATGAACACCCAGCATTAAAAAGAAAAAAAAACCAACTTAGTAAATCAGATTGTCATATGTCATGCTGGTCTAAAAACTCAATCTACAAGAATTAATGGAGGAACTGGACCATGAAAGCCAAGAAATGAGGTCTGAAAATAAACTTGATTAAGAAGATAATGCTCAAGATGTACAAAGGAAGACTGATTAGCATAGATGAGAACATCAGTGAACAAGCAGAGGAATAAATCTAACATAGACAGCTGCTCAGATCAGATCGGAACATATTTAAAAGATGAAAGACAACATAAGGAGCAATTTCTCATTTAGACTGGAGAGGAAGGCCTCCAACTGATGTACTCCTTCTATAAATGGCTTTTGGCCAAGACACAAAGCTTCGTCCACAAGAAAATATGGTAGTTGGTTTGCTTTTATCCTGAAAATCTGAAGAAAGACCATGACAGGAATTCCATTATGAGAAAGGGGCACAAAATGATGAATAAAACAATCGGCAAACACATTTAAAGGCAGAAAAGGTAGTGGATTGGGGGCATGAGGGTGGGAATGAAGTTATGATTTATGCTTATGCACATGTGAAATAAATGCCCCCATATCTCTCAGTGGCTTTAGTGGGAAAAGCCCATTTGTGATTTTTTTTTTTTTTTTTTTTTTTTCCTAAGGGAAAGGCCTTCAACCAATTCAAACCGTGAAAGTGTCATCGGAGTGCAGATTGCTAGCTGTTTATTAACTCTTGTGATGAGGGTTTAAGAGTGAGAGTAGGTCTCTAGATGGTGGGTCATTCTGCAAAAAAAACCTAAAATGCATCATCTCTGCAAAATCAAAAACAAAACCAGAAGGGTGGCGGATACGTGTGCTACAAGGAAATACATGTGATACAGACAAAGTTAGCTACAAGAGCTTTTAAATTTTATTTCTTTTTTAATTGGGAATAGAGGCTTCGAGGAAGAGGATAGAAGAAAGACCTGAGCTTGTCCCCTGTAGTTTACCCAGGGTGAGTAAATAGACATTTTTTGTCCCAAGAGAAATGAGTAGGGAGAGACAGAAAACCTGATTTGGCTAATGCTCTGTTATCATTGTTATACAGCTTTTTGGTGAGCCTAATTCTGAACGGACGTTACCATAGGGTGGCCTCACCAGCTCGATGTGTCTGAAGGCACAGGGGTGGGTATTTTCGGTCAGGCACAGGCAGTCACGGCTGTTGCTATTTTTGCACTGACTCCTCTCTAATCACTCAACACATTTTAAAACAAGATATAATGATAGACTATGTTGCCAAGACAGAAAAATCAACAAAGTTTCTAAGGGAATATGAAAAGAAATGAAAATTCAAAATGTATCTGGAAGAGAAATATAACGGACAAAAAAACTTTTGATAAAGGTTGTTTCTATAAACTTGGCAATGTCTCTGCTATAAGTAAATATGACTGTCTGCCTGTCTTGCTTTATGTTCAATACATCCAAAATTGGGGGGGTGGGGGGAAAATACAAGGAAGTCTGTTCTCTTGGTATAGCCAGCTGAGTTTTCAGGCCTAATCCATTCTGAAATTAAAATTAGCTCAAATGGTTGGATCCTACTAGGAACTTTAAAATGGAGAATTTCCTTCATAAATATGGATAAGAAGACGACAACTTTTTGGATGTCCTACACAGAGACTTCCATTAGGAAAATAAAAAAATTTAAAAAATCTTTTCCCAACAGTTAAACAATGCTATCTCTGAATTTCAGATATTATTTTATGTATGGCTTAGGACAGAAGTCCCAAATCCCCGTTACTTCTTACGAAGTATCTGTGGGTTTATATTGACATTTTTAATGGTAACCATTGAATCAGCTTACATGGAACCCAAGGACAAAGTTCCATTAACTTCAGCACTGCCGAATCAAACATGAGAAGTAGTAAAAACCCTTTGATTTAAACGAGTTAGGAAACACCATGGTTTAGCACTCCCCTTCTAAGTAATAAAAGTCCCAATCCAAAACAAACTGACATAAGTAGAATAACTTGTGTTTCTGATATCAAGGGGGGTTGGCTGCAACCATAAATCACGGTGAATTAGGCATAATCTGGCTATGCCTCTCTTTCCTTCATTGTAAATATTGTTTTTCCATCTCCATTTTTTGAGGGAGTTTGGGATTTTTAATTACTTTTTGGTAAATAATAGTATTTAGAATACCTAAAAATGCTTTCTGGCAAATGTAGGGCAAATAAATTCCATTATAATGGCAAAAAATAGGTCTCCCACTGAATCAAGTACTCCATTTACCAAGCATTGTAAAAGCTGAAATGTGTGACTTTCTGGAAAGAGATCACTGGTAATTAGTAAAACTATATCATTTATGCTTGAAAAATGTACACTGCATCTACATTGGCGAGCCATGTGCTCAGCAGGAGAAAGTCTGTAGCATGACGCAGTTGGTGCAGAGGATCTGACATCCCAACGTATCGATAAAGCCAGGAGTTTAACTCTGGGCAAGGTCTGCCCCAATCCCTTGGGCGGATCACCCATCAACAGCTCCGGTACCCTACTGGGGCTTCTGAAACATGGCTTCCAGTTCAGGTTCATCCACATCATGGGTTCCTCCACAGCTTCACGGCGTCAGGCCCAGCCAAGCAAGGGGAGGACTCGCTTCAACAGGTACATAACTGATCCCCCAAAAAATGTTAATGTAAGTGCACACAAAATAGTTTTTTTTTTTGCTGTTGATGTTGCTGTTAGACATTCTAAAATAGTTTCTGAAGACAAAGCCATAGTGTAAAATATATTTGTGGATATTACTTGCCAGAGTTCTTTATGAATTAACTGCACTACCTCTGGTTGAAGTACAGATTGTTATTTAAAATAAGACATAGATGGATTATACTGAATATATGTGAAAAGGGGAAAAAGGACTGTGGTTCACAGGCTGCATAGGAGGTCCATTCTGAGTCAACATGGAAGTGCTTTAATTTTATACGTAAGATTTCATAACTAATATCATATTGTTTCAAGTGATGTAATCAGAACTGTTACGTTTCAAACCTGCCTGATTCACTAACATTGACTAGAAATAGTCCCATAACGGCATCTCCTGCTGGATTTTTCATATGATGTTGGATGCTATTCTGAGTACTCTAAAATCTCACAATTAGGCAAAGTGGTTGTTTAGAAGTACCTAAATATATAATTTAAATTATGTTTTTCACTGCTTTGCTGGTGCAGGGGTAAAATTTGGGGATGTTTCCCAGGATATGCAATTAAGACCCTCCCTTGTGGCACAAATGGCGATGGCAAAACCCAGGCAGTATGTGCAGCTTTGAGTATTCATTTCTTTAAAGTCTTCCCTGTTACGTCATAGTACCAGATAAGCTTTTGGCTGGGGACTCGCTTTTTGTTTTGTTTGTATAATAGAAACGTTCGTATAAAGAAATAATAACAGTAATAAGTCTTATCACACAACTAATATTGTAAGAAGCTTTTGGAGAGGATGCTTTCAGTAATGACCACTTCAATAATTTAAATTTCCTTGTTATTTTCTAATCTAAATACCACTATTTTGCTACTATAAAAATTGATATTAGTGTTAGTATTTTTCTTGTTAGTTACACTTGTCTTAAAAAGCCCTTAGGAATAAAATTGTACTCTACGCCAACATGAAAAGAAAATTTTATATATAACAGTTCTGATTTTATCCAAATAAAATTATTTTAGCCAATTTTCTAATTAATAAGATTTGCCTTGCAAATAGCCCCAGCTTTTTTCTTGCATACAGCTATTTCAAATATAAATATTTTTCCTTTCTGAAGAATTTAATCTGTCTATGAATACTTACTGAAATCAAACCTCAATGTGAAAAAGATGCCAAAATATTTTAGGTAGAATATAATAGGAATGTGCAAACAAGTAAGTAGAAACAGAGCTCCGCAGGAAAGATCGCTACAGATCCTCAGTATTAAGACAGTTCAGTCTTACTGACATATATGTCAAAACTGAAAATAATGAAATAACTGAATGTTTTTTCCCTCAAGTGGGCAAACACTTCTCACTTCTTCATAATTTTTGTCCCAGTCCTGTTTCCTGAAGAATGGCATTGCCTACGTAATACACCTGTTTATCATAATAAGTCACACTTGGCACTTTCACGGAATCATAGAGTTTTCAGAGTTGGAAGGGACCTCTAGAGATCATCTAGTCCAACTCCCCTGCCAAAGCAGGATTGCCCAGAGCACATTACTCAGGACTGCATCCAGGCGCGTCTTGAAAATCTCCAGAGAAGGGGACTCCACAACCTCCCTGGGCAGCCTGTTCCAGTGCTCTGTCACCCTCACCGTAAAGAAGTTTTTCCATGTATTTGAACGGAACTTCCTGTGTTCTAACTTGTGCCCATTACCCCTCGTCCTGTCACTGGGAACCATTGAAAAGAGCCTGGCTCCATCCTCCTTCAACCCACCCTTTAGATACTTGTACGCCATAATAAGGTCTCCCCTCAGCCATCTCTTCTCCAGGCTAAAGAGTCCCAGCTCTCTCAGCCTTTCCTCATAAGGCAGATGCTCCAAGCCCTTAATCATCTTAGTTGCCCTTTGCTGGACTCACTCCAGCGGTTCCCTGTCCCTCTTGAACTGGGGAGCCCAAAACTGGACACAGTATTCCAGTTGTGGCCTCACCAGTGCAGAGTAGAGGGGGAGAATGACCTCCCTCGACCTACTGGCCACTTTTCCCTTAAGTTTTCCAGAACGAACCCAAATTTGCAGCTGTGTATATAAAGTGTGTATTTAAAGTATTTTAACATACTGATGCTTTTTCAGGCCTAGAACTTTGCTGTTACTTCCAGAGGCCACCTATACGTGGCAGGACAGGTAACCCCTGAGGTACCAATCTCTGTCTTGGTTCCCCACTTGCCCAGGCTGTGAAATCTCAATAAGGCCCATGTGCCTTTGCTCTATCCCAAGGAGACCAGGTTGTCCCCACCTCTGGAGTCAGGGCATAGCCAGGAACACGCCTGAGGTGAGGACTCACTTAACACACTGTGCCATCAGCCAGAAAATATCTTGGCCCAAATGCCGTTCAGAGCAATGGATAGGCTGCTATAGACTTTAATGAGATTTAGACCTGAGCCTGAAGTATGGAGTTCATGCTTGCTTACTTACATACATGTTAAGTATTCAAAGTATACTTACCATTAGGGCTGTTAATGCATTTATTGCATGATCAGGGAAGACTCAAGCATAAGCTGAGTCACATAATGACTGTATTTACTTAGCAGGATTGGAAACAAATCCTTCTGTTTCAGTAGCTAGACAACACTTTAATACTTGGAAGTATATCCTAAAAGTCTTTAAAAACTGTATGCGTAGCAAGTCCCTCTTACATACCTATGAAACCAGTAATATCCACTGTCACCACATCAGTGTTATTACATCTACATTGTCACATCTATGTAATGTTGTTGAGAGTAAACACAGGTAAATATTTCACATTCTTAACTGTGCCATATCTACTCTCCCCCCAGATTCCCCATAAAATAGCTGCAGGATGGAACAGGAATAATCTCCTCTACCTTTTTCACTATTGGGATTCCTTAGTTTCATTTCCTCACGGTATTGAGGATCTTGCCATTGACTGATGAGTATAAATCTTAAGTGGGCACACATATAAAGAGTTTTATAGGGTGGAAGATGAGTGTCTGATTCATCCTAAAGTCTGGGTAAGGACCCACCCAGCCACTGGGATACGGATTGCAATTTATCAGACTTCTGAAGATGTTACAGGTAAGGGGGACAAAAGAGCTGACATACTTAAGGTCAAATACCTCTACATAAAAGTGAGATTTATAGGAGCATTCACTGTGTTCATTCTTTCCGGGCTCAGTCTTATTCTAGATCTTGTACTTCACTTTCTTATCTAAATTGATTTTTAAAATGGCATGTTAAAATTATGTTTATTCTGCCAAGTGTAAGGGGAAACGTTTGCTACATTAGTTTCTTTAACTGCTTCATATATTTGCTGCAGCTTGAAATGAGAAAGCTAAATGGCTAAAATTCCAGTACTTAGTATACACCTACATGTTGTTATGCAAAGTCACCCTCAGGTAATACCTGTGCCCATATAAAATAATAAAAGTTAAGGCAAAAAGGAAAAGAGTATATAAAATAGCAACAGCATGTGATACCAATTATGTTATAGCCAAAAATAATACTTCTTGGTATGTTATGCTTAAACTACGTTCTGTTAATGTTACTTGGATATAGGCAGTTTTCGATGTACGCTTAGAAATATTTCTATTTGAGAACTATTAGGAAAATATTTTGAAATTACAATGTTTGAGCATGTGGAATGAGTTACCTCCCACAATTATGTGAACTACTGTATAGCAGAGCTACATTAGCTTCCCGGCAACTAATGAACCATGTCATTAATTACAGACATTCAAAATAAAAAATACTCCAAAGCAAGCCAAGTATTTACTATAAATAAAAGGGTCAAGAACTACAAAGTAGCCATTTCATTCTAAACCAATTGTGTTTAATTTTTACCCCCTTTCTCCTCAAATTTGATTTGAAGCAGATTAACTTGATTTTATATGTCAAATCTGACAGCTGTAGGCGTACCCCCAATGAGACTTCCATGAGGGGCTAGGATCACTGGAAGATTTTCAGTAAGAGCGTTAACTGTTTTAAGGATGTGTTTATTAAACTCACATGACTTGTTCTCGGGATAGGTTTCTCTTGGATATAGCTAGGAAGCGTATATTCACAGGTTTCCCTTTGATTGTCCCACTGGCAAAACCGCCTTCAGCTTTCAGTCGCAGCATCAGACTGGTAAATAGCTGCATTCCCTCGTCTGGGAGGAGCTCCTAGCTGGAGGGCAGAGCCCTGAGGCTGCCAACGGGGCTGCTGGGCAGAGCCTGCAAACGGCAGAGCTGCCACTTGCCGGAGAGGTGGGAGAAGGAACCCTTTTCCCTTTCTATTTCTCCTCACCCGCTGGAGCAAATGGGACCTGATGGGTGCCACCAACTTTCCATCAAGGGTGCTTATCAGGGTTCATTGGGGGCTGGGCTTCTGCAAGGCTTTGCATGGTTGAACCACTGCCATAGAGTTAAGGTACACCAAAACAGTGCAGCTCCTAGAAATTCAGGCAGGCCCAAAAGCTGACCGCTGCTGGGGTGGAGAATGGCCAGAAAGCTCCCTCTGGTGCATCAGGCAGAATCTGGTTGTGCCTTGGTGCTGGTTGCTGCAGCTGTTTAAAAGCCACCATACCCAGGAATCATGCAGCACAAAGCTTTGCTTTCTTCACAGAATCACAGAATGGTCAGGGTTGGAAGAGACCTCTGGAGATCACCTAGTCCAACCGCCCTGACAGAGCCGGGTCACCTACAGCAAGTTGCACAGGACGGCATCCAGGCGGGTTTTGAATGTCTCCAGTATGGGAGACTCCACCACCTCTCTGGGCAGCCTGTGCCAGTGCTCTGCCACCCTCAAAGGAAAGTCCCTCCTCATGTTTAGAGGGCACTACCTATGTTCAAGTTTGTGCCCGTTACTTCTTGTCCTATCACTGGGCACCACTGAAAAAAGACTGTTCCCATCCCCCTGACATCCTCCCTTTAAGTATTTATAAGTATTGATAAGATTCCTCATTTCAGGTAGTCACTTTCCTCCTCTACTGTGAGCTGTCTTAGTGGCAGAGTGAGGCAAGTGATTATCATTTTCATCTAAATCTTTCTGTGGAAGGGAGTTTTCCTTGTCAGGCACCTGAAGGGAACCCTGCCGGTGGCTCCGTCCTGCAGGGAGAGCAATGGCTGTCGGCAGGTGAGGGCACTGCCTGCCAGTGTCCTGTGAACTGTCCCATGTGCCCACTGACCCCCAGCGCCTCCTTCGGTCATGCTCTCTTCACTGCTGCTGGGCTAATAGTTTGCTTGTACGTTTGCTGTTTTGTCTAAGGTTATTTTTGCTTGGTTTGGGTGATTTATTTAGTTTTATCAGATAATATCCAGTCCTAAATCATGTAATAGTATTTTCTTCTGTGAGCTCACTATAATTGTGTAAGTCACATGACGTTCCATTATTCATAGAATCATAGAATGGTTTAGGTTGGAAAGGACCTTGAAGATCATCAAGTTCCAATCTCCTTGCCATAGGCAGGGACACCTCCCACTAGACCAGGTTGACCAAGACCATGTCCAGCCTGGCCTTGAACACCTCCAGGGATGGGACCTCAACAACCTCTCTGGGCAACCAGTGCCAGTGCCTTACCACCCTCAAAGGGAAAAACTTCTTCCTAATGTTTAATCTAAACCTGTCCTCTTCCAGTTTAAAGCCATTCCCCCTCATCCTATCGCTACATGCCCTACTAAAAAGTCCTTCCCCAGCTCTCCTGTAGGCCCCCTTTAGGGACTGGAAGGCCACAATAAGATCTCCCCGGAGCCTTCTCTTCTCCAGGCTGAACAGCCCCAACTCTCTCAGCCTCTCCTCATAGGAGAGGTGCTCCAGTCCTCAGATCATCCTTGTGGCTCTCCTCTGGACACGCTCCAGCAGGTCCATGTCCTTCTTATGCTGGGGACTCCAGAGCTGGATGCAGTACTCCAGGTGGGGTCTCACCAGAGTGGAGTAGAGGGGCAGAATCACCTCCTTTGACCTGCTGGCCACACTTCTTTTGATGCAGCCCAGGATGTGGTTGGCCTTCTGGGCTGCGATCGCATATTGCTGGCTCATGTTGAGCTTCTTGTCAATCAGCACCCCCAGGTCCTTCTCCTCAGGGCTGCTCTCCAGCCATTCCTTGTTGAGCCTGTATTTGTGCTTGGGATTGCCCCGACCCAGATGTAGGACCTTGCACTTGGCCTTGTTGAACTGCATGAGGTTGGCTTGGGCCCACCTCTGCAGCCTGTCCAGGTCCCTCTGGATGGCATCCCTCCCCTCCAGCATGTCTACCTCGCCAAACAGCTTGATATCATCAGCAAACTTGCTGAGTGTGCACTCGACCCCACTGTTGTCCATGTTACCAACAAAGATGTTGAACAGTACAGGTCCCAGTACTGATCCCTGAGGAACGCCACTCATCACTGCTCTCCACTTGGACATCGAGCCGTTGACCACAACTCTTTGAGTGCGACCATCCAGCCAGTTCTTTATCCACCGAGTGGTCCATTTGTCAAATCCATGTCTCTTCAATTTAGAGACCAGGATATCGTGTGGGAGAGTGTCAAATGCTTTGCACAAGTCCAGGTAGATGACATCAGTTGATCTTCCCTTGCCCACTGCCACTGTAACCCCTTTGTAGAAGGCCACCAAATTTATCAGGCATGACTTGCCCTCGGTGAAGCCATGCTGGCTGTCACCAATCACCTCCTTGTTTTCTATGTGCCTCAGCAGAGTTTCCAGGAGGATCTGCTCCATGATCTTGCCAGACACACTGGTGAGACTGACTGGCCTGTAGTTCCCTGGGTCTTCCTTGTTTCCCTTTTTGAAAATAGGGCTTATGTTTCCCCTTTTCCAGTCAGCAGGAACCTCGCCAGACCACCACAACTTCTCAAATATGATGGCTGGTGGGTTAGCGACCTCATCTGCCGGTTCCCTCAGGACCCGCGGATGTATCTCATCAGGTCCCATGGACTTGTGCACCTTCAGGTTCCTCAGGTGGTCTCGCACTTGATCTTCTTCTACGGTGGGCAGTTCCCCATTTTCCCAATCCTCGCCTTTGCATTCTGCGTCATGGGCAGAGTGGCTGCAGTCCTTGCCAGTGAAGACTGAGGCAAAAAAGCCATTGACTACCTCAGCTCTGTCTCTATCCCGGGTAACCAGTTCTTGCGTTTCCTTCCAGAGAGGGCCCACAGTTTCCCCAGTCTTTCTTTTCTCGCTGACATACTTAAAGAAGGATTTTTTTGTTTGTCTTGATGTCCCTGGCCAGATTTAGTTCTATCTGGGCTTTAGCTTGTCTAACCTGATCCCTGGCTGCTCGAACGATTCCTCTGTATACCTCCCAGGCTACCCACCCCTGTTTCCACTCCCTGTAGGACTCCTTTTATCTTTTGGTCATATCCAGGAGCTCCTTGTTCATCCATGCAGGCCTCCTGGCTTTTCTGCCTGCCTTCCCCTTTGTAGGGATGCATTGCTCCTGAGCTTGGAGGAGGTGGTCCTTGAATATTAACCAGCTTTCTTGGGTCCCTCTGCCCTCCAGCGCTTCATCCCATGGCACCATACCAAGCGGGTTCTTCAAGAGGCCAAAGTCAGCTCTCCCAAAGTCCAGGGTGGTCAGACTGCTGTGCGCTTTCCTCTCTGCCTCAAGGATTTCGAACTTGACCATTTCATGATCACTACAGCCCAGGCTACCCTTCAGTTTGACACTGTCTACCAGCCCCTCCTTGTTGGTAAGAACAAGGTCCAGCATAGCTCCTCTCCTCGTTGGCTCCTCAACTACTTGGAGAAGTGGTTATTATTATTATTATTATTATTATTATTATTATTATTATTATTATTATTATTATCATTATTATTATTAATTATTATTAATTATTGCAAGTTACATCACTGTTTTATATTAAGCATAACATAAAATATTTGCCCTCTACTTTCTTCTTTCTCCTCTTGGAACCACATTGTTACTTCTCCAGAAGTCAGGCACGAAGGTAGACAGATGTGCTGACCACATAGACAGTAAGCAAGAAGTTCCCCCAACGAAACAACCACATAAAAGTTCCCCAAACATCCACCCCTATGTTTGTAACTTAAGTGTTTGGCACAATAAAGATAACAGCAGTAGATAAGTAGTTTATCTAAATGTATTGCCAAGAACAAAAGCAGTCAAAATGATCAAGTATTGCTGCTATCAGGAAGCCAGAAAGTGCCACAGTCCAACCAGGTTCCCTATTAGTTTCAGTTGCATTCACAGCGATTTTAACAAAAGTGAAAAGAACAAGAAGAGGAATTGAGTGGAAGCAAATATCTCAAGTAGGCTTTGCTGGAATGTGGGAAAGTTGCTAAAAGTCATATTAAAATCAACAAAAGCATTCAATACATGTCTTGGAGAAGGAGGTTGTGTTTAAGTAAGAGAAAGGGTCAGCTGTTAAAAAAAATATTTGGGCAATATGAAAAATTACAACTCCTTTCATCAGGAGTTTGGGACTGATTGCATGAGGGTGTACAGACTTAAAAGTGACAACTTTTGCAGCGGAACGATGCTTTTGCAATGGAATCCTGGCTCCATTCAAATCAATGGCAAAATTCCCACCCGCTTCAATGGAGCCAGGATTTCATGCATATCTGTCTTTTTTCATTCTTCCTTGATATTTGTATCACAACTATCTGGCAGGCTGTTGTCTGTACAGGTCAAAATTACAGCTTTCTATTCATATGTGTCAAGGTTACTGTCTGTTTTCTCACGGAGAAAAAAAAAAGAGTGAAAAAGTGTTACGCATACTTCTAGTGCTATATCATTCACTTCATTGCTCAGAGTTAAAGAGAAAAGAACTGTCTGCTGTATCTGGTAGAAGAAGGACAAAAATGCAAGCAAAAGGGCTAAATGCTGCCTGTGTGTGACTCTTAACTCAAGGCTTTTAAAGAGCTCTTATTTTCAGCTCTACGTGTATTAAGTTTCGGATATGGGTGTCACGGGATTTAAGTGGGGGCAGAATTACCTCAGTGCTGTCTCCTCTTAAAAAATGCTTCCTGAATATGGAAAAGTATTGCATGGGCAGGAAGGAAGGTGACTTTCATCAAACAGATCTGTCATGCAGTGAGGCTATTTAACTCATCAAACAAACCCTGGCATTTGTGCCTCTGAATATAAGCATTAACCTAGAAAAATGAGAGAGATTAATGAAAATTCAAATTGAGAGAATGAAAATAAGAGATAAACTACTACTTTGCAGATGAATGAATTTTTGAAAATGCTTAAATCCACAGAGCTTGTCAAAATGCACCAAAAAGTGCCCTGGTAAGTGAGAAATGACACGGAGAAGGCAATAAATGTGAATGGGGAGCTTTGTGTTCCCCCAGTGCACTATTTGTACGCTACAAAAGCTTTAAAAGAATTGTAATTCTACACTCACTGTTGCTTATCTTGAGGAAAGTACATGCAGTCTGCAAAGTGGCTATTGCTATTCTGTTTTTAAAGCCCATCTGAGAGCACGTGGACATTACAAACCAGAACATTTCACAAATATAATGGGCAGCCTTCGAAAAGTAAGGAAACATTCACACAAGTGAAAATCCTCTAACCAGAGTCAACAAGTTAGAAAAGAGGCAATATATCACCTCAGTCGAGTTTGTGCATGGTATCATGGTAGATAAAAACAAAACCCATGGTAGTACCTGTGTATCTATCAAAGACAA
This sequence comes from Vanellus vanellus, assembly GCF_965231255.1. NCBI lineage: Eukaryota > Metazoa > Chordata > Aves > Charadriiformes > Charadriidae > Vanellus > Vanellus vanellus. Next base: position 16,453,683 of record NC_138914.1, on the reverse strand, counting down.
AGGAATATGTCAATAGTGAGTGAATCCCGCATAAGAAAATGATAATAGCATTGATCTCCAGAAAGAAGTCAGCTCCAGGCTAGATACGGAGTGAATCCAAGAACAGAACAGTTTTGGATGTGGTCAGTAAATAAGAACGTGTTCATAATTCTTTGGACATTTTCTAGCCTCTCTGCTCTTCTTGTAGCTATAATCCCAAATGAAGTACATGAAGTTACATCAGAAACGTTACTGTGTCATTAACTTACTGGACAGCTGATCTGATCAAATCTATTGGTTATTTAAAATACGTAAACACATAAATTCTCAATTTGGTCATAGTTAAATCTTGTACAGTCCATGATGTAGAGTTTACACAGTCCGTCCTTTTTGGTGGGGAGCAGGAGCGTGGTACTTAGTATGCAAGTGCTGCTGGAAATACTTGTGAGTACGTCATTAATGTTCAATACCACAGTGGCCATTTCTGAAAGCTGTATCGGCAGATATTTCTGCTAGCAGTCTCTTTCTGCAGAATATTAGTAGAAATTTAGCACACTTGGGAAGTGCAAACAGCAGGGTTGAGGAGCCTGGGATCAGTGCCAGGTTATTGCAGCTACACGGCTTTTGTACCAGCTAGCTCATATCCTACAAGCTTGGAAAGCAGCTAAGGAGAACGCACGCTTCCATGGAAGATGTACTTAAACAGGGCCAAGACATCGAGGCAAACATCATAATTACTGATGGAAGAGGATGCCAAACATATTATATCTTATCTTTTCAGCTGGCCAGTGGAAGAGAAAAAGCAATCCTTTCTAAGTAGAAAAAATCATCTTGTATTTCCCTTTTCCAGTTCTTCAAGGTCTCTTTCTCCTGATTTCATTGTCTTTCTCAAAGAGATGCTGAATGGTGTTTTCCTCATTGCAAATGCGGATCTTGGAACTGTCCTTTTACCTTTGGCATATTTGCCTTTTTTTTGGTTGTTTTATATATATTGGTAATTATGAGAATTTTATTAAAGCTAGATCCTTGGTTTTGTAGAGAAAAACTGCAATAAATGTGGTTAGGAAGCTTGTAAATCTCACTGACTGCTCAAATTTAATCTGGAAGCCACAGAGAGGCAATAAACATAGTAAGTCCTCTTGCCACTTCACGTGTTACTTTTCAAACTACAACGCAATCATAGTTTAATTGCGTTTACCTCAAGAATCTCTTTGTGATATTTCCATGAAATTCAAGACAGTGAAAATTAGTAATTCTGTTCTAGGAGCAAAAGTTACCATTTGTTGCCAAAGAATTGTGTGCTGCTTAATTGAGTTTTGATGTTCTTGCAGCTATCTACAAATCCAAATTTTCCATGTGATTTTGTGATAAGATCTAAATCTCTGTATCGAATGTTAAAACCTATGGCACTTGCAAAACAGAAAGATTTATGTAATGAGCAGTGGTTGAGGAAAATAAGGTTGCTCTCACTAGCGAAGGGGAGACGTTGTGGTGATCTAATTGATCCTTTTTCTCATATGCAGAAGACTGATAAAATTGACCTAGACAAACTTTTCCCACTGGCAAAACCACAAAAACAAGATGACATAATGCACATCCTAGGAAATTAGGAGCAGATAGGAACTTAACATGAAACTACTGTATTTCATCCAAAGGGAAATACACATATTGAACAGATTATAAGGAAGGTCCACTAAGAGTGGCAAAATCAATTCGTTCAAGAAGTAGTTAAAGAAATTGTAGACAAAAATGATGGAAAGGTGTAGGAAAAAGCAGTATCTTTAAAAGGACAAAAAGGCAAAACCAGTTCCTTTCGTTTTCACGTACCTTGATTTTCTGATTTAAAAAGGATGCTAGTTCAGAAGCACAGAAGCGGGAAATTACATGTCGAGATATTCCAAGTCTAACGTCCCAATTCTGAAATGCACCATCTTGCTCCTATTATATGCTGACCTTGAATATACATTGTATGAGACTTATATGGTCCTTTTGTGGGAAAAAGTCAACTTTCAATTGGAAGTAGTTCTAACCACTTTCAGATGACAGTGCTTCCCTCATCTTTCTTCAACTCAAAACTATGGAGGTGCAGCAAGCACATTTAAAAGTAGTGAAAACCTGACCATGGAATTCAGTTATGAAGTTCCTACTTTTTCCCAGTTCTGACTTTTAATGAGGTCAGAATCTATTGAACGTAATCTAGATATTTTGGCTAAGTTTAATGAGGACAAAAGGAAGTTCTTTTTTTCATGAAATGGTACTCTTCCTCCTAGAAATAGACAAAACTCTTCCAATGGTCCATCTTTAGACTGGTCTTAATATAGGCAGGATTATAGTTTCGTCCTTCTCACCAGGAAGACCGCCTCCTGCAGTCTCTTTCAGCATCACTTGGGCGGCTTTGCTTATCATTGTCCTAAGAACATGTCCTGAGTCATCTTAGATTTTTGAAATGACAGTGTTTAGTCACTGAACTGAGGAACACAAGTTGAGTGACTGCAGCAAAGGCTCCACGACACATGATCTCCCCACGCTGGAGACCATGAAACAGTTAAATCTTCCTGAATTCCATCCAGGTATGAGCTCTTGACAGTGAGGGAATGGCCATATCTCATGTCAGTTGTTTGTAGCAAATCTGAAGAACGGAAAAATCCTTCAATAGAAGGAGGAAAATATAGTCTGAAATACTGAGAATTTTAAGAAATTTAAGATGAGTTCAGAAGGCCGGAAAAAATGCTGGTGTCTTGGACCTGAGATTTCTTTTGAATATGGGATCAAAGACAGACATCGGTTAGTGAGGAGGAAGTTTGGTTTGATTTGCCACAGATGTCTGGTGAAGAAGCACTGTGCAGAAAGGGAAAGGGACTAAAACTCTAGCTTAAGCCAAAACTGCTTGAAATAGGTCAGGAATCTTGAAGGATAAAACGTATACCAATTTTTTGTTGCTGAGATGAGGTCTTCTACTACTTTGTGAAGTTGGTAATCCTCATTTCAACCTACTATCAAGTCTCCCTGAAAAGGAGAACTGTAGAGTTTGACTTTTGAACCCGCATCACTGGGCGTTCATTAGCTAGGGTAAGTCTAGAGACGGGGAGAAGGGCAGCCAGCTCCTGATACACAGGGCAGCAGACAGATACTGAGTCCCCTTGCCCAAAGCACCTGTGCACTGTGTACATGAGTACTTATGCAAAGGACATCTGCCAGAGGTAAGAAGGAGGTAAGAAAGCATCAGTGTTGCCTGTCCAGATCAAAGGGTGTAGTTTAGAGCCTGTCCAATGGGACAGTAGCCTCATCAGGGCCATTCCCACTTTAACAATTCTGAGTTTAGTGGACTTGAGGGACTAAATTTACAAAGAGAAGCATATGCTTACTTGCTCCACTGGCTGAATCGGAGCCCAAGTACCTGAAGCAGTAGGGTATGCAGGAAAAGCTGACTGTTTCTTGCCTTTTTTTTTTTTTAATTTACTTGTAAATAAGGTTTGTTAATCCCCGCAATCAACTACAGAGAAATAAAAAAGGGTCATACCCCTAAGAAGAAAATATTTCCCCTTCTTGCCCTAAGCATTAAGGCTTCACCGGCAAGGAATTCTGGTTTTCTGCTGTTCCAACAGGTCATCTGAAATTGAGGAGCTGCATTAACATTCGGGAACAAAGAATAAGAGGAGGAGCTGAAAGCATGGGAACTCAGTGTGGAAGTCTTCCTGCTTGAGACACTTAAAAATTAAATGACTGAAGCTTTTAGAAACGTAGTGTAGAAAGACTGACACCCAACTAACAGGTAAATAAAACAGATTGCCTTAGGAGTAATTTCTGAGTTGCAAAGTTTTGCCGTTCTCTGGTGATATCTGGAGCATTTGGCTGAGTTGTTCCCAGGTAAGTGACTCTCTCCCTGCTCCTACATCAGGCTCCAGGCAGGAACTGACAGGAGAAGGAGGCAAGCAGAAGGTTTCAGAGGTCATAACTCACTGAATGAATGAGCTCGGTTGGTTCCTGGGGTGAGAGTGATCAGTGGAGCACTTTCACCGTTGCAGGGTGCAATCGAGCTTTGAGCCTTCAGGTGTCTGTAGTAGCAGGAGCTGAAAGAAGTCAGTTTTGCCAAGACTGGTAAAACCTGAACCTTCTTCCCTCCTACCCCCTCATCTTCTCAGCATAGAAGGGAAGCTGAAATAGAAGGAGTATCTGCTTAATATGCCACAGTGCAAAAGGAGTTAGTTATTGAGAGCCTCTGGAGATGGGTCCGGTGCAGGTCTCAGGACTGGCTGGCCCTGCACCACAGCCAAGGAACCGGGCTGCAGCAGGGCAGGAGCTTTAGAGCTGAAGCGTCTGCTGGAGGCAATGAAGATCTTCAGATCCATGGTTCAATTAATATAAACCTTTATATTCCCAAAATAATTATTTAGGGGCAATCCGAAGCACAAATACAGGCTCAACAAGGAATGGCTGGAGAGCAGCCCTGAGGAGAAGGACCTGGGGGTGCTGATTGACAAGAAGCTCAACATGAGCCAGCAATGTGTGATCGCAGCCCAGAAGGCCAACCACATCCTGGGCTGCATCAAAAGAAGTGTGGCCAGCAGGTCAAAGGAGGTGATTCTGCCCCTCTACTCCACTCTGGTGAGACCCCTCCTGGAGTACTGCATCCAGCTCTGGAGTCCCCAACATAAGAAGGACATGGACCTGCTGGAGCGTGTCCAGAGGAGAGCCACGGGGATGATCTGAGGACTGGAGCACCTCTCCTATGAGGAGAGGCTGAGAGAGTTGGGGCTGTTCAGCCTGGAGAAGAGAAGGCTCCGGGGAGATCTTATTGTGGCCTTCCAGTCCCTAAAGGGGGCCTACAGGAGAGCTGGGGAAGGACTTTTTAGTAGGGCATGTAGCGATAGGACGAGGAGGAATGGCTTTAAACTGGAAGAGGGCAGGTTCAGATTGAACATTAGGAAGAAGTTTTTCCCTTTGAGAGTGGTAAGGCACTGGAACAGGTTGCCCAGAGAGGCTGTTGAGGCCCCATCCCTGGAGGTGTTCGAGGCCAGGCTGGACGTGGTCTTGGTCAACCTGGTCTAGTGGGAGGTGTCCCTGCCTATGGCAAGGGGTTTGGAACTCGATGATCTTCAAGGTCCTTTCCAACCTAAACCATTCTATGATTCTATGATTCTGGTATCTCTTATAACCATATATTCAGGCCTTGGACATTGTTCATTATAGTTGTATTTCTAACAGTAACAAGTAGACTTTCACCCTGCTGTTTAGCCTCATCTGTTGTGTCCTGTCTTGTCCACGCATCTGAGCCAGCAGTGAGGGAACGTTCTTTTCTGCTTAAGCAGATGTTTAACTTTCAGCACCTAAGGTGACCTTTTAACTTGGCTTTGAAATTCTGGCCCTGCTGAAATGGGTGGAAGTTTTGGCACTGAATTCGATAGAGCAAGCATTTCATTCCAGGTGCTTTGCTCAATAAAGCGTATAAAATTACAAACCATAGGCCTTTCCTCTTTCTCAGTTTCTCAGTCATCCTAGGTATCACCAAGTGATAAGCACAAAAATCTTGAGGAAACAAAATGGCATCTTAAAAAAAGCTCCTACGTGAATGAATAAAATGCATTTTAATATATATAATAGGTACACATACGCACACACGCACACACATATATAAGATGTCAATAAGATCAAAGCTTTTCTCCAGCACTTTAATAGGTGGCATGCACCCTCTCTTATCTGCTAAAATCACAACTTGTACCTGCACGTGCAGGTGCTGGGAATTGCTTTTTCATATTATTGGCACAGGGCCACATAGTAGAGCCATACACCTTCATTTTTTAACAAGCCAGTGTTTTCTCAGGTGTTCATTTATGTCTGTGAAGAAGTTTCTCAGGCCTGTAACCTCAGGTTTATCATGCTAATAGGTCGAGGTGCTCTTACTGCCAATAAACAGGCTTTATTTTGTCTTAGATGCAAGAATATAACCATAGAATTATTTTGATCTTATTTATAAATATTCTTTGCAAACGTAGGGATCGTGCACATGGAATAGTAACAACTGGTATTTGGAGCAGACTGCCAAAAGATGTGGTAGGTTTTCTGACACTGTCGGTTTTACCATCAAATTTGGATAATTTTCTAAAAGACAAGTTTGGGTTCAATCTACAAGATGCTGTCCTAGAGGCACGGAGAGCTGGATGAAATGTATGGCCTGTGTTATAGGAGCAGAAAGGAAATTGTTGTAATGGCTCCTTTTGGCCTTAAAAATCCGTAAGCCTATGCTGGTTTTGGTGACAGAAAGGTATCATGAACAAAGGCAGAAGACAACTAAGGATTATTTTCTTAGGGGGAAAAAAATTGCTTTGAAAAATGAAGCAGAGCTAAAGAAGATGCGTATTACTGTCCATGTGATTAATGTAAGCACTCTGCTGAAGTGGGCCAGTCTTTTAATTCACAGTAAAGTTTTAAAATTGCAGAGTGGATTGACTGAATTTTTGAGGGAGTGATTGAATTGTTTATATCGAATATCCTTTTGGCAATTTAGGAAGTGACTCTATTCTTGCTGCTTGAGCCCCATTACAACAATCATGATTTTTTTGCAGGCAATATTGTCGGTTCCCATTTCTCTCAATACTCTGCGTTTTGACAGCAGTGCAACCTGGGAGTCAAATTACTGTTTTTTTCATTGTCTGAGACGCCTTTGCTTTTCTGCTGTTGTGTACTTCAAGGGTTCATTCCTTCCCCTTTGCAGTCAGTAGAGTTTTATTGTTGTCTCTCACAGGCCAGGGATAGGGCTCTGGTTTTTCTTTTGTGTATTTATTTGATCCAAAGAGCTGGCTTTTGTTATCTAAACTGAAAGTGACTTTCTCATCCATTAGTCAGTGTATGTTAAAGATCAAAAGTTTGGGGGATTTGTTGTTGATTCTAATCTCACAACATTTTTCTTTATTTACTGCCCTTGTAGATTCTGTATTTGAGAATTCGCAAAACTTGTTTTCAATGTCAACATCCAAGTACTTCCCATAAATAAAAAGGCTGGAGTCACTTAAAATAGTTTCAGACTTCCCCACACAATCTCAGATGGAATAGTCTGCAGTTTCCTGGTATTAATCTGTGGTTTTATTTTACATTGTAGTATTATGTTGCCACTTGTTTTTTCTAGTCCTTTTGGATCACTGCTGAAATGTATAAGGTTATGAAAAGAAATGATGTCTTTAAAGAATGCTAAACCCCTTCTTATTTCTGTTTACTTTTATGGGTACTCTGGAAGATGTACCATTTTCAAATCTTATTAGGATCAAAAATGTTTAAGTCCTACCTATTTCAGAGTTTCCTGACTGAGCCTGGAAAACAAAATCCCAAAGAACAAACAAAAACATAGATTACTTGAAACTGTACATCTTTCTAAGTATTAAAATGAGAATAACTTTCGGAGTCATCAGTTACTCCTAGGAGGAGGGCATATGACAGAAACAGGCTTTTGGGAAGGAAATCGATGTGTGGGAGTATTCAGCTACCCAAGAGTAACAGAGCATTTTGTGGACAAGTTAACATCCCACGTGTCCGCTGCATGGAGCAGCGGGAGCCATTAGAAATATTCCGAGGAATTACTGTGGCTCTCCAGTGCCAGCTAACACCAGCACGGCAGGAGCTGCCTCAGACGGTGCTTGTTCTGTACCTACAAATGTCCGTGAATGGCATACATGGCTCCATTTCTGCCTCTGCCTCCCTGTGTCCTACTGTTGACTCATGGAGACACTGCTACGTCGCCTGACAGGAAGCGGTACCCACAAGCGCAGACACGTATTAAAGATGCTGTTTTCCAAAGCCACTCTGCAATAGATGGTGCACTGCCAGCGGTCACCCATCACCTTAACGTTCATATCTCTCCAAAGCCAATAAGAAACTTGTGTCTGCGTTCTCTGGGCTGTACAGAATCGTATCTGTGGGGGGACATGGCAGCATTCCAGCCTCCTGCTGTCAGGGCATCTTTGGATGCTGCATGAGGAGGTTTGATATGTGCCCCCAGCAGCTTTGCAAATGAAATCTTTGTTGAAATACGTGATTTTTCTTAACAAGCTGTTTAAAACCTTCCCTTTTAAATAGCAATGCTTTTCTCAACACTGTTGTCATACACTAAGGGACATCTCAGAGCAGCAGGGACATTGCCATCAGACCCAGCCCAGAAGCCAGGCAGATCTGAGACCACCCGGGTCACACCACCTTGTTCACTGCTCATCGGAAAAGGTAGGAGCCATCTTTCAGTGTCAGTCATCTTTTCTCTCTTTTTCCTGCTGTTTTACAGTAGTTTTTTTAGTAGTTTTTATGCCTCAACTCTTCTTTTCAATGGACTCAGTGGATGGCTTATTCTCTAACTTCTGCTATGGATCACTTTGGGCAAAGTGCATTTTTCTTTTAGTACACTCTTTAAGTAAAGCAGAGGGAATACTGCTTGTGAAAGGACTTGAATAATTCTGTTCATTTGTTTTTGTATTTGCAACCACTTCATTTACATTCTTTAAACTTTCATAAGAGGAATTGTTGTTGTTGTTGTTATTATTATTATTATTATTATTATTATTATTATTATTATTATTATTATTATTATTATTATTATTTGTGGGCATAGTGATAGGAAGAATAAAGGCTGTTAATATGTATAGGCACAATATTTACACTGCAATTCTATGTCTGTTTATCTTGGATACCATACCTGAATTAGGTACTCTCTAGTCTGGGAAGGGAGTGAGAGCATGGGGCTCAGGTGGACAGTAATTGTCACACACAATTAATCTGAAGTATTGCTCATTGCCAATGGCTCTTCAGCAGTCCCCAAGGTGAGCTGCAGTTTCATTGACCTAACGGGAGATTTTTAAGTAAATGCATTTGTAAAACATACTGAAGTTGACTTGGAAATAATTTGCTAAGAAAAAAGGGGCTGTGACTGTCATACAAAATATCAGACATGGGTAACGAGCCAAGGTCTAGTTTTGATGGTTTTTTTTTACTTCCAATACAGACAAGCTTCATTTCTACAGAGGAATTTGCATACAACCCTCTTTAAACTTCCCCTTAATTTTGTTTCCAAAGAATGACCATCTATTTGTATTTTTCAGGTGGTGCCTTTAGAACATGCTTTATTCTCTCACTGATGTGTGTCCCTCCCCAGTAAAAACCATGAAGCAAACCATAGGTTTCGAAATGCCTGTCCTCCTAAGCACTTCCCTAGGAATTTTGCTGAGCTTAAATGTCTTCAGTATGTGTGAGAAAGTAAATATACATGTAACAAAGAATTCTTCCTTCCCTGGGCAAGAGCATGTTATATAATGGAAGAAATATTATTCTTGGCAGATAATTAAAAAGAAATAACACATTTGAATAGTACTAGCCCACAAAATGCAGGGCTTACAGCTGGCAAGCCATATAGCTTTATTCTAGGAAGAATTTTTTTCCACTACACTAGGAGTTATATGGGTGATAACCCAGAAGCCTTTGGCTTGTCTTAGTTTTTGTAGTAACATTAATACAACAGAAACCATAAAATTTTATTTTACATATTAATTTCACAGAAGTAATTTGCTTCTCATTTCAACTCGACAGTATTGAGTGGAGTCCGTACGCAGTGATTCCAGAACTGTTTCATAACAGTTCTTAATTTTTCTGTGGGATTTCTTTTAACAGCCCCAGCATATTAGAGGTTATATGTTTATGGAATCCATCTTTCCTCATCCTTCTTTCTCATTTTGTGCTATAGCAAGGCCGGCACAGCCCAGGTTCCCACTTTCCTCCCAGGCAGCATGACCCTGCCTGGAAACATGGTTCTGAGCACCAAAATATCCACCCCTTTCAAAGATAATTCACATTTTTATTAAAGTTCCATAAGAATCCTTTAGCATTCTTCAGGTCAAACACGGAGCCTTGGGGAGGTTGTGAAGCTCTGAAACCAAATGAGGTTTTTTTTTTTAATTTTTTTTTTCTTCTTTTCTTCTGAATAAGAGGATTTGCAGAGTGATCTCAGTATTGGGAGACGGATAAATACCACAATTTTGCTTTAAACAGCCATACCCCCAGAGCGCATAGTCAGTGCCAAGGAACTTCTGCTGGAGAACCTGTTGAGGTGATGGAGCAGCACCACTGCCAGGAAGAGCCAAGGATGTCCCAGCCTCTGTCTTTCTCTATTTTTCCTGCTCCCCATTCTCCTGTCCCCCTAGTGCAGGTGTAATCACAATATCCCCCTAAGAGAACATCTTTAACAAAAAGGAGGAGGAAAAAATACCCTCAAATCCATTAATTTAATTTCTAATGAAACTAATTATCAGATAATATAACCCATCTGTAGCCATTTACTTAATTATTGCCAAGTCAGGGAAATCAACGATTCTTGGTTTCAAGGGGATGGGTGGACGCGATGGCCAGGAGCTGCGGTGTGCCAGTGGGCACGCTGGGGAGAGGTTGCAACATCACCTTCTGGTGGAGAAACCTCTGTGTTTACCTTCATGGAATGATCTGATCCGCAGCCCACGGATGCTATTGCAGGGCAGCTGGCGAGGGCATTCCTCGCATGCTTCTGAGTAAGTATTTGGAAGGAGGGTGGGTGGCCACACCTGCCAGCAGTTGCTGGAGAGGTTCATAGCTCCTACCTGCCAGGAAGGCCAGGAGCTCTTCCTCCACTTTATAGCCATTATGTCTTCCTCCACTGTAGTTTATTGCAACTAGTCTATAGACCAAGGAAGAGCAATATGAAACCTTTGCAATGAGATAAAAATTGTTAAAATATTCTTCCCCACTTCATTATACAACAATGTGAAGTGTTGCTGAAGATGCCAGAAGTACTGGGAGAAAGGAGAGAGAAAGCACATGTCCCCCCGCGCACTCTTTCTTCTCCTCCACTGCAAGCAGGATGAGCTGGGCTCACACCAGCCCCGACGGAGCCTCAGGACTTTCCAGCTGAGGAAACCTGGGGAGGGATAATCCGTGATGGAAACCCGAGGGAGCCTTTCCATCTACAGACCTTTTAAGGGCCGTTTTTTTTTTTCCAGTGCGCATTAGTGTGTGTGTGTGCACGAAGCTGGTGGGTTCCTTAGGCACCGGTAGCCTTTTGGAGGTTGCAGTGTATTCGAGAAGGTTTGCTTTTGGCATCATGCAGCCAGAGTCATTTGGAGCCCGATCGTGCACTAAAGAACATGTCAGGAAACCACAAGACATAGTTTCTCTGTGTGGCGATGATCTGCAGGGAGCCTGGATAGCCGTCCTGGTACATTGCTGCTCACTTTATGTCTGGCTTCGCATTAACTCTTCAATTTGCTTGCTTTGGCTTCCCTGACCGTTAAATACATACACGCAGGGTCACTTCGACATAGTAAAAAATCGGTTTCTGGAATCGGCTCCTTAGTCTCCAAGCCCTGGAGCTCCTCGTGCCGGTCCTGCTCCCTCCCGCGTGCTGCGTGGGGTCGCGTGCGCCGCGCTGCCGGGGTAAGTCACCATCTTGCCTTCCCTTGCTAATTTGCTGTGACAGTGGCTAATTCCAGAGGCATCGTTAACGAGCTAGGGATTTTCACCTGGATAAAAGTTACTATAAAATTTACAAGGATTATTTTTAACTGTTATCAAATGAAAAATAGTTTTAAAAGGAGCTCTGTCTGTCAATCCTGCTTTGCTGTGCCAAACTCCAGTAAGCAAGGGGCATCTGGCTTTTTAACCTTTTTTACAGTTTTCTACTTTTAGATCTCCTCTTCCACAAATACAGTAGTTTTGCCATTTCCACCAGGCCAGGAATACTCCACTCCCCTTTTCCCCAGTTCTTCTCTATTTTGATCATTTAGATTTAAATCGACTGGCCAAAAACGGGTAGCTGGAACATCCAAGATCTGTCTTTGGGAGAGGGGGTTGTTGTCCTCCTCTCCCCATAAGTCAGGTCAGTGTCTGCAAGGCTGCAGAAGCACCATTTCCTCTCACATCCACAACATATTTACAAAATAGCATCTCTCAGGCCCAAGAGGTGCAAAATGTATTGAGCTGGGAAATAAGATCCCCATGACTTTATGGTACTGGAGGAAACTTTGAGTAAGTGTTGCTAGATCTAGTTTTTGTTAGTATTTACTGCTGCTTTTATTTAAGCAAATGTGCTTTACATACATTATATTCCTTGCTGATTGCATCTAGTAAAAACAGACATAATATTTGATAAAAATAGCCTGTTGTTTGAAACACATTTTTCTTGAGCAACAATCATCGAAAGTAAGTGAACTTAAAAAAAAAAATAAATCTATATTTTTCCATACTAAAACCATCCAGCCTCAGATTTACAATGTCTGTGAGTTTAAAATTGGATTGAAGAGAGCTAGGCAAAGAAGAACCAAATATTAAGGACAGCAAGAAAAGAAACAAAGTGTCTGGCAGAGGGCACAGCAGATGCCTTCCTACCTAACCTGCTGTATCTCGGCTCATAAGATGGAAACTGGCCTTGGAGCTAGGTGACCTGCAGAAATAGAAAGATGCAGCACAGAAAAATAATAAAAAATAAAAAAAAAAAATAGAAAAAAGAAATCAGAGCAGCGATGTAGCTACATATACCAGAAAATATTTGGCTTGGCTGGAGTGGCAGTTTAAGGTTTAAGCAGTTCTTGATTTTTTTATTTTTTTTTTTCAGGTTGGTTTATGCATCATTAACAAGGACTGTACTATAGTTAGCTCAGTCGCACGGAAGCTGCTCCCGGGATCTCAACGTCGTGAACTATGCTGAAGGTACAAGTCAGAATAAATATACGATGTTTATAATTTATACCTAAAGTGGATAATGCTGCATTGTCAAATCTCAACTACCCATGGGGCGCTTATTTGGTCTCGGGATTCTCTTTGCCGTGGCCCACGAGCACTTGTACCCGACAGATTCCTCACCCGACCCGAAGCACCGTGCGTACCGCTCCGCGGGGGCTGCGCGCTCCCTGCTGCCGCCCCAGCACCTCCCACCCGCCCCCCCGGGGGACGGACGGCCCGGTGTCACCCGGGGGTGTCCCCGCAGGTCCCGGCGGTGACCGAGTCACCCCCGGGCACAGCCTGCTCCCACCGGACAGGTTCCCTGCGCCCCCCCCCCCCCCCCTCTGAGCTGGATTTCCAGCTCAACCCTAAGGGGCCGGGGTGGCGAGCGCTGGTGTGCCCAGGTCCAGTGAGCCCTGGCTGCTGGCAGAGACACTTGCTTTGCAATTCTTTGCAATTTTTGGATTGGATTCTTCATAATTTCACTCCTTAGAGATTTTCCTCCCAATCCCTAAAGGAAACCCAATTAAGGATAAAACAATGATTGGCAATTATTGCTTTATTATTGGAGAAAAAAGACACAATGTAGCGCATGAATAGTAAATTACCAGAGAGGTAGTTATCCTCCTTGTCGAGAGTGTCTCTCTGGTAAGGGTGGTAGTGCCGCAGTGGGGTCAGATGATGTATAGATAAGATATCTGGGAGGCATCGTGCCGTATTTGTATATGGTGCAGCCTGTTGTTACTCACATAACAGCGATCTCAGCCGTAATACAAAGTTTTGCACTCAAATATAAAATATGTGCAAGAACATGCACTAGAAATTCGTACCGCCTTAGCATATGAGAGACTAAAGATTTCCCCTTGTAAACAGAAGCCTGGAGTAGAAGTTAAAAATACCTTTTACAACATAGTGTCCAAACGTAAATGCTTTTCTTCAGCTAACACAGATGCCTTGAGACTGATTTAAAAAAAGACAAAACACAACAGCAACATTTGGAAAAGCCCTTTCGAGAATTCTGTGGGTGGATTTAATAGTAGCCGATGTTTCTGCAGCGAGGAGGGGTTAAGCAAGCCCAGCGCTGATGGCTCTATTTCCAGCTCCGATAATATATTCCAGAGTATCTTGCAAGAGATCCTATAAATGCGAATGCAGAAAAACTGAACATTCTTTTACACGGGCAGGTCTTTTCCTCAAGCATAAATATTCTTAGTCTGTTTCTTTGAGATAAAGGCTGTATCGTTACCAGACCAATGGCTGGAATTTCTCTTTGAAAAGGAATCCTTGTAAATGCTGTGTCTCTGAAGCCAATGGCTCATAACTTCCAGAGAAAATTTCCCCAAATATTCCAGCAAATCGTAGTAATAGCACCTTTCAAACTTTACGCAAAGTTATTATTACACAATTTTGAAAAATGAGGAAGTTGTAAAGCTACTTTCCGTGTAAATAATTTTCAGGTTTTATGCTTAATTAGCTGTAAGTCCCTTCAAGATTTTTGAAATTATTCATGCACCTAAATCCCATGGAACTAAATGGAAGTTAGGATCATAAATATAAATAAATGTTTCTTTTTATTATTTATTATTAATTTAAATCTGAGCTTCTTAAGAATTTTTTTCAACTTTTTCTGTAATTAAAAAGTAAAAAAAAATGAATATGCAAACAATCATATTCTTCAAACAGGGTGTGCATGAAACCAAATCCACTTTCTAAAACTCTGTAAAAAGAAAGTCAGAAGTCCAACGTGTTGCTGTTGTGCATAATGTCCAAGAATGCCTTATAGTAGTTTTCGAAGATTATTTTCAAGCAGCATTGAGCTCTAAACTGCACAGAAAAATAAATAGTTATTCCGTTAGATCTTTTTTAAGTCACTTGTTTGAGGCTGCTTGGCTTGATTTAAAGAGTTTTAAGATATTCTTTGCCTTTTCTTATGACAAGTAACATGAAAAATAAAAGATTTCCCCATATAACAGTAGCCGCTGGTGTCCTGTGTCAGGGTATTAACCTTTTTAACCCTGTCAGTTGGCTGGGGCCAGGAAATATAGACTAGTCTTTTACTACTCTTCTGTGTGTCACAGCTTTATTACACATCACATTTTTACTCTTCTGAAGTGTCTATAGTACTAAAAAAAATAGTCTTGTAAAGAGAATGCAGTGTTACATGGCTAAAAAGGTATGTAGGGCTGAATATCGTATATTTTATCAAAGCGATGTCCTTCTTCATCCAGAGCGCATTATTGTTGCTCTGCAAAATCTTAACATCAAAGAAAGACTCGGGGTTCTGTTTCATATTTTGTAAAGGTGATGTCTGAGCATTTCTAGTTGAATTATTCAATAGTTTGCTGTATATCATTTTGCTGATGACAGGAAAGCTGTCTCGTACCTTTAGTGGTGTCTGCACAAAGTTGGCTTGTCTTTCAAGTTAGTATAAAGCCATATATAGCTGATTAGCAATAAATATTTCAACTGCTATTAAAGAAATATTAGTTCCTCCAGGCAATAGTATTGTCCATTGCTTATACATATTATACTTTTCTCAGAGATCTTGTACACATCCTTCATTAAGAATAATGAATATTATACAGGCACTTAAAAATCTTGTCACGTTAAGACGGCATCATATTGCTAGGGGAATCAAAGACACCCGGTAATTCATGGAAAAACACTGCTTTATCACTTAATTGTAAATCTTTAGAGACTTACATGTTATTTTCAGTAATCCAGATGGTGGTAGAAGAATGTTATCTTCCAGTAAATATCATTTCCTTAAATATATAACAGCTTTGGGCATTACATGGCAAGCTGCATCCAATTCTCTTCTCATTGCTGGGGTTATAGCTGATGCAATAGCTTGGCTTCTTGCTCCTTACTCTTATGTCCATTTCTTCCAGATTGTCACCCATAATTTACTACTCACGTTTATGGCAGAAAGGTTCACCTCCAAGCACTTTTTGTTCTGACAGCCATGGCAGCGACTGGTTAAAGTCACTTAGAGAGAGTGTCCTCAAACAGCGGTGTCTGCATGCCGTGGGCAGGAGCACGACAGGAAAAGGAGTCCTTTCTCCTGTTTTGGACCTCACTTCAGACTCCCACCTGGTGCAGGCAGGTGGCCCCAGCCATCTCCTTTGGCTGGGGAGAGCTGTTTCGCTGCCTGCACCTCCTGCCCGGGCTTCCCCAGGGTCCCCTCCGCCTTGTCTGCACCTCTGCCGCGGCTCTCCTCCCTCGGAGCCAGAAACATATAAGGTTTTGATTCACCTCTCATGCAAAGTTTACGCTCTTTGATGGGTAAACCTGACCGGCCCACAGGGCACCCCTGTTACCTTGGACCCTCCAACTTCTTGCTTGTTTTCCTTTTTTCTTTCTTTTTTTAATTTTTTTTTTTTTCAATTTTTGGTGTATGTGTGTGTTCATTTGGTTTCTGCCTCAGCAGCCTCCTTTGATTTAGCTGCCGGCAGTCAAGCAGGGTAATGTCACGCAGATAACCTGAGGGAACTGTGACGTTTATTCCCCATAACTGTCATCCTCCACAGCAGGGGTTGCTTTGGGAAAACTTAAATAGGACTCGGGGAGCATTCAAATGAGACTTCATTGCAACTGCATGGAATTCGGTTCCCAAAATCACTCTGTTTCTCTTTAGCACCTTTAGTCCTTTAGAAAATGGTGGCAAAGACCGCGGCCACACTCTCTGTGAGGAGCTTTTGTGTGCTGCAGTGGGATCTCAGCTTCATCCCAATTCCTCTGTGCACCTCTGGCAGCCTTTGGTACACAGATTTGGGGAGACCGCCGGTTTGGGGATGAATTCAATCAAGAGAGTAGTAAGCAATAAAGTGAGGGGAAGTTTCCCCATTTGGTGAGATGATGCAACACCACAATAATCTGGAAATAGATGGACTGAATAGCCTTTCACTTGTCTGATTTATAGGTTAAGTAGACAAAATAAAGGAGAATATACTTTCAAGAATAATCCTACCTCAGACTTTTCATCTGAAACTAGTTTGAGTTGATCACTATTCACATTTTCCATTTCAGTATTCAGTTTCCAATTTTTAAAAAAACGCTTAGTATTCAAAACGCCAAATTCCTAAAAAATATTAACTCATTCTGAAATAAGAACACAGCATTTTTGAAATTTTACACAAAATAAAAATTCTGGGAAAAAGATGTTTCCCTGGCATTTTTATTCTACAATTCTCTAATGTGTTCTCAATCTTCAGACATATTTATAATTTTGCAACATATTTGCTGTTATAAATTATCCATGTATTTGCTGTTATAAATTATCCAGTAAATTATCCATGACCCAGCAATGTGCCTTTGTTGCCAAAAAGGCCAATGGAATCCTGGGCTGCATAGGGAAGGGTGTGGCCAGTAGGTCGAGGGAGGTCATTCTCCCCCTCTACTCTGCACTGGTGAGGCCACAACTGGAATACTGTGTCCAGTTTTGGGCTCCCCAGTTCAAGAGGGACAGGGAACTGCTGGAGCAGGTCCAGCAAAGAGCAACTAAGATGATTAAGGGCTTGGAGCATCTGCCTTATGAGGAAAGGCTGAGAGAGCTGGGACTCTTTAGCCTGGAGAAGAGAAGGCTGAGGGGAGACCTTATTAATACTTACAAGTACCTAAAGGGTGGGTTGAAGGAGGATGGAGCCAGACTCTTTTCAATGGTTCCCAGTGACAGGACAAGGGGCAATGGGCACCAGTTAGAACATAGGAAGTTCCATTCAAATACACAGAAAAACTTCTTTAGGGTGAGGGTGACAGAGCACTGGCACAGGCTGCCCAGGGAGGTTGTGGAGTCCCCTTCTCTGGAGATTTTCAAGACCCGCCCAGATGCAGTCCTGAGTAATGTGCTCTGGGCAATCCTGCTTTAGCAGGGGAGTTGGACTAGATGATCTCTAGAGGTCCCTTCCAACTCTCAAACTCCGTGATTCCATGATTCCGTGATAAGCTAGTTTTCTTCCTCACTAGTTTGTGTTACATCAATAATAATAATAATCTGATAATGTAGTAAGTATGGTTTGTTCATTTCTGATTAAGGAGACGGGCTCATCTAATAAAAAACCTCTTCTTTTCATTCCCAGTGGGTATATCTTAACCACCTCTGACAGCACTTTATGTCACCATAAGAAACTCCATAGTGACTGGTGTGTCTATATGGCCCAGAGCGGAGCGATGCCGAGAGGTTGACGACAGTCCTAAACTCAACAGAGCTGTGCTGGACAAGTTAAAGAGCCCACAACAGCTCTGAAGTCTTTGGGCTACTTTTAAGGGGTCCACAGCAGCGGGTAATGGATTTGCTCCACTTTGTCTTCTTTTGTGGACCCCTTAAAAGTAGTCCAAAGACATCTGAAGAGATTGGTGGAATTCAGGTTCATGTCTTTCTTTTCACTCTTGACACTTGCAACGTATTTCAGTCTGCGCTAAGGAGGAGCAAGTAATCACGATACCTGTATGTCGTGTTAGGCATCAGTAGTTTTGTACACTAGGTACTTCTACTGACCGGCCGGAAACTAAAAATGAAGAAAAGAGCATTATACAAATCTCTGCCTGGAAAAATAGGTTATACATTAAATTTCAAAATATTCTGAGGTTAAAAAAAATCCCCGTGAAAATTTGTTCATTTCAGAATATTTTTCTCAAAAACCTTCATCCAAACTTCTGAGATTTTACCAAGCAAGTTTATGGAGAAGGAATATTTGACTGAAATTTCATAAACCGTACATATATATATATATATATGGAGAAGGACCAGGCATATCTGATCTAAATGAATTGCAAATAGAAACGTAATTTAATTGAAATTTCTGATAGAAGGAATACTCCTCATTCATTGATTTGTTGGGAAGGACAATTTGTTACCCTTCTTTTTTCTGCATCACAGAGCTTGTTTACCTGGGAAATATGCTTTAAACATTGTTTTAGATGCCAATGGTTTATTTTTAAAAAAAAAAACAACATTATACATATTGTATAAATAAATACTGTTCTGTTTTAGTATGATAGTCAATTTTACCCATGCCAAAAATGAAATGTCCCCATTCTGCATTTGGGGCTGAAATATTTTTTTAAGTTCAAGATTTTACTTTCATTTTTTAACCAAGGGAGTTCTATGGTAAGTATAATTAAAATTGCAATACATTTGATTCCAGCAGCCTCTTGGGATACATTTCATGCAATGCATGCCCCTGCTTTTCCTTGTCTTGCCTTTCCCTCCCTTTCTTTCTTGTCTTTTTTCCAGCACAGCGAATGCAAGTGCTTTATACCAAATTATCACACGTGACATTTTTTTTACGAAGGTTATCCCTTTCTGGCATATTTTTCTAATTTATAATATGCTAGTCCATCCTCATTTTATTCTTATTGCTGGCTCAATTGAGAGTTTGGAACTCGTTTTTAGATTTTTGTCTATATGCAATTAAATGCAATCAAGTTCCAGTAGTAAAGTTTTGGTCACTTAGTTCAAAATGCTGAAACAACATATCCTGTTTTAAGATTTTGGTTTTTCTTCAAGACACTAATATGGTGTTCATTATCAAAGGACAAAGGGCACTCTGAATTGTAATAAGGACTTTCTGGTTTTAAATTCCATTACTTGCATTAAAACCACTTACTGCCACTAAGAAAAATGAGTATAACTTTGCGCAGTTTGTGGCAAATAGGCAGTCTTTTGATATCTTATAGCAGAATGTTTCAGTTAATAGGCCCGCACTTGAAAGTACCCTTTCACACCAATGGTTGCAAGTGCATTCTGTGTTTTTGTTTAAGTCTGACATCCATGAAAAGACGACCAAGATCTGTTTCTTATTGTGCATTAAAGAGGATTCTTTGGAAATTGCTGAATAACTTAGCAATATGCTCTGTATCATTTTTACTGATGACAAGAGAGATGTCATCTCTGGTGCATCT
Source organism: Vanellus vanellus (assembly GCF_965231255.1). Taxonomy (NCBI): domain Eukaryota; kingdom Metazoa; phylum Chordata; class Aves; order Charadriiformes; family Charadriidae; genus Vanellus; species Vanellus vanellus. Next base: position 16,434,084 of record NC_138914.1, on the reverse strand, counting down.
GTCTAAAGTATCCTCTTGGATAACTTCTGTGTATCGCAATCTGCTTCATTTCTGCAAATGGGAAGCGGTTTCTAAAGCCCTCTTAATTGGCAAATACCAAAATATTTCACTTATTTGCAAGAAACAAAAATGGAGCATGCTGACTCTTGGGAATCACTTCCCAATAATAAGAAGTATTCCATTAAAAAAAAAAAAAAAAAAAAAAGGAAAAAGACCATAACACTCTTGCACTTAACTCACGAGCAGGGCTGTTGTTTTCAACACAAATATGTTGTATCCTTTCAAGCACTCAGGTCTTTGCCTTGACGTGTTTAATAATCACAGCTGTACCAAGTTGGTTTGTCTTCCAGTTAAGGTCAGGACAGCTGGTCAGGCCTGGAGACTGACTTTTATTATATTTTAGTGTTTAGATTCGTTTTATTCTGTTTATCACTTTTGTACTTGGAATAAAAAAAGGGGTCCTTTCCGAGTAAACCCCTTGCAAATCAAGATGTAAGCTACCTCTCCCACTGGTGAGACCGCCATCTCACCGGGCTTCATCTGCGGGACGGATCCACACCCGTTTGTGCAGTCCTTCCCCACGGGCTGAGCGGGACTGATGGAGGGGGGTATTGAGCGCAGGCGGCACGCACCAGTGCTGGGAGGCAGCCGCTGGTTTAGCCACTGCTCTCTCTTGAAAATTTGGTGTAACAGGCGCTTGAGGCACAGCCTAAAACAAATGAAAGCTCCAGCTGCCTGCTGGCACGCTTAGCACAGCGGCGTAAGCGAAAAAAAAAGGGGCGTCGCTGCTAAATGAAGCGACTTGTATTGTTTGTATTTGTATTGTTTTGGAACAATACAAATTTCCTGTAAACATTCCCCTTCTTTAAAAACAGGACAGGAGCCAAAAAGCAGGGCAAAAGGGAAGGGAGAGAGACAACGGGAGGGAGAACAAAGAAGGTGTACCTCCAAGGGCTGGCTGGTACAGCCGTGTATCGTCCCGGGCATCGGGTGGGACCGGCTCAGCACCTAACGTGGGTTTTCAGATCCAGAAGGGACACAGGTGGTGGGCATTGGTAACAAGAAACCTGCCATGATTGAGGAAATGTCTTTTACCAAAAATGAAGTCGTTTTCAACACATTTTAGTCAACAGTGCTAGCCAATGATGCTCAGTTAACATATTTGTGTTGGTTTTAGCCTGTAAATATTTGGACTGCCCATTACACGGAATGTCAGCGGAGACCCGTTCTTTCTTAATCCAAAAGGCTCAGTTTTAGGGTACCCCTGTTGCATCTGAGGGGGGTTTGCTGGAGGCTGCTCTAACATTAGTCTTAAATGAGGTCCTTTTCACCATAGTTTCACCATGGACTCCAGCCACAAAAATTATTCCCTGGGAAAGCTGCTCAAGATTTGTCACATTACTGTGACTTGAGTTTGGTAATTAGGATACTTAGATTGAGTGTTTTTTTAAAACCCCAAGGGTTTTGATTTAGCATATTTTGTCAGGTTGTTATAGATACAGTGAGTGAGCATCAGTATTCAAATCTGGATCAAAACCTCCCCATAATTTGGATTTCTGATACCCAAGGATTTTGTGACCTCATCACTACTGCCTGCTGCACACGGCCAAGAAATTGGTAGCCTCCAGCTGTAAAATCCTCTTGAAAAGAGCAAACATTTAGTGACATGTGAAGAACCTTACTCCCATTGTTACCTTCACAGCTTGTTCCACCCTTCTTTCTCCCAAACTAAAATGTAAAAGCTAGAAAAACGTTACCATGTAAAACTATAAAGACTGTCACTTTTTCACTTTAAATGCACATACTTTATTTTCTTTTTTTTTTTTTTAACAATGTCAGCTCGGGCAATGTTTCTGCCATTCTAACTTAACGCCGTGATCTTAAGATGTCATCAGAAACATTTATTTTAGTGACTGCCTATCATTAATTGCTTCTCCTGTAGGTCTCCATAAACATTACCTCCAGATATATTGGTATATAATATTCATGTGTTTTATGTTTGTATAAACATACTGCTAATACTGTGTTTCTCCAATAGAGATCTCTATAAATCTAGGCCTCCAGAGATACCTTATAATGACTTAAACATTACACCAAACAAGAGATTCCAAGGGGACATGATCAGGATGTAATAATGGGCCAATGTCAAAAAGGATTTATGATTATTATTCATATGACTCAACCATATGCTCCAGCTACTGCTGTAATCTTGCTAGTCTTGGTCTGACATCTGTAGTGATAATGAGTAAAATTGCATTACGGCACAGAAAAAAACCAAGACACTTAAAAAATAACTAGTGGGCTGCCAGGAGAAACATTGACCTCCTCTGTAGGGTCAAGAGATGGTTTTAAAATATGCTGGATGCTCCTGACAGAGTTGAAGCACTCCAAGGATCTGGCAGCCAGCTGTTCCAGCTTTATTAGAGAAGAACTTAAATATAATTGAATTCCTAGACCATATGTATTTATCACTGCAGTTAAATACCTTGCATGATCCTATCGAGTTGACTTTTACAAAAAAGGAAGTTACCTATTTCATTTTATATAGTAGGACAAGTGGTATCTGTTCTAAATAATATCAGATTGGGGAAGATACTTAAATAACGTGTATTTCCAGGATCACCTGAAGAGTCATGCTACCTGTTTGTCTCTCCTGGTTAAGCATCAAGCTTCCAAGTGACCACAGTGAAAAGGCAGATGTTTCTGGTTTCTTTCCCTCTAACAGTCTTGATCTGTCTTGGTCTTTTATGGAGCAAGCCGAGGCTCTGGCTGCAGCTGAACCTGGTGCTGGCTGGGAAACAGTAGCTTATCTGTGCCATTTCCAGGCTTCCTTGTTCAGCGGGAATTTAGCAAACACGCAAATACCTTCTGGAGAGATGTCCAGGCACTGAGAACTCCTTCCTGCTTCTGGACTAATATATAGCGGCGTGCAAGGTAAATATACGAGCATAGGCTTTCTTAGTTTCCGTCAAAGTCCATTAATGTTCTATTACTGACTGCAGCACTTAGGTGGGGGGTGAAATCTCATTCGTTTCTCTCTGAGAAAGAGAAAACTCAGGTGAAATGGCCTGATGTCAACCCTTCTAATCCTCTAGTGGTGATCAGCAGATGGGCAGCAAGCAAAAGTCAAAGGAGCTCATGCATAAAGCGGGCTAAGTCACAAACCACCAAAGTTGCTATAAAATCACGGCCAAACATAGCAGTAAAGGACAAATATTTAGGCAGTGTCAGTCAGTCAACTAATGTATGTATCAGCATATTAGTGAGGAAATCCCCAGAAGCTCTGTGGGAGTTTTTCTTTTTGATCTGCCACCACCTGCCAGGCTGCTGGCATTGCCTCTGCGGCCACCAGGCAGGCGGGAGCAGTTCCCCTGGGACTGGAACAAGTTGCTCCTTAAGGCAAATACCCACTTCATTAATTCAAAGGCAGACTGAGCAATCAGCAGCAGGTGAGGAGCAAAAGACCGGGAACCAGACTAGAGGCAAGCTTGTCTGCCTGCCCCAGAACGGTGACGGGAAAGCTCCTTCTCTGCTTGTTAATAGCGGCAAATGTTCTTCATTGCCGTCAGTCTTGCACAATCTCCATTCTGCTCACGCTAAATTCTGGTGCCTCTCCCCATCCTCCTGAGATCCTCAGCCAAAAGACACGTTTGACATCTGTGAAGCCTGAAGTCTTGGCTCGCACGAACACAAGCACTGGTAGACTCGAGATGTTGTTTTAAGCACCTGACATCCTCCATCTGTCTTCTTTATTTTTAATTATTTCTAGTCTATAGGGTGACCTAATCAAACAAGCTCCCGTCTGATGTCAAGGTTCTTTCTTTGCTTTAATCTCTTCACATTTCTATATAATTTCTTTTTCCTCTGGAACTATCAAAGTATTTTCTTTAACAAGCCCATCAATGAAAAACAAAGTCTGCATTCTTGAATTCTAAGTCACACGTAAACCTTAAAGATGCTGTTTGCTCAGTGTTGACAGAAGCAGTCGTCTGCCCTAATTCACCTTCATCGTATGTTTTTATTAGAGCTGTGAGAGCATGCATAAACTCACCAGGGGGACATGCACATTACAGGGCTCTTTTCTTAAACTCTCTCAGCTCTAATAAAAACACACAGGCTGAAGCACTGCCCTGTATTGGGATAGTAATACCTTTATGTCCTGTGTTCTTTCAATATCAGAACAACCGTCTCTGAGAATATATACTCACTTAAAGTCATCACAACAGGAGTGAAGGAATGGTCTTCAAGGAATGGTCCCAAGGATCTGTCTGTCCTCTGTTGACGTTCTTCTGCTCAGTCCTACCAAAGGGCTTTAGCGATGCTTTACCTCTAACTCAGGTGTCAAGTCTGATATCCCTTTTCTATCCCAATTATTTTTCAGGTGCTTATGGGGAGAGAGTAGTGCCATGGACTAGCACTAATGGACCCCCAGAAGCAACTAAAATGGCCCATCTATTGCTATAGGTTCGCATTTTCTAAACAGGATTTTCATAGCCACAGTGAAATTTTTGAGGCCCTACCAATGGACAAACATTAGATATGGATGTATACAGCCACGTGCATAAACATCAAATGGAGACTATATGAACTCAACAGTAGAACAGTTATCACTGTGGCTGAATGGGGTGCTTCACATTTAACTTGTAGAAATTACTGAGATTAGAGAAAGGTGTCATTTGATCTTCCATTTTTCCACAGATGCTGCCAAATAGTTTTCTAAATCAGTCCCAAATGTGGCCTGGTCTCTGTGTTGGGCCAGTGTGAGTATAGTAGTGGTTTTGTTCCTTCTTGCTACCTTTTCTTCACCCCCCCACGCTTCCTCCCAGAGTTTGGGGCGAGAGCACTGAGCCCCAGAATATCGCACGAGATAGACAAAACAAAGCTCCAATGTGGGCTAGATGTAATAACCTGCAATGTCTCCCCTGTCATCCCAAATTACTGGAACACACCGTGTTTTAGCCCTGCCTACCTTCATGCCTGCCTGTCGGAGAGTGGTGCCTCCTCCTCCTCACCAGCCGGGCTGGTGCAGGGTCAGGTGTCAGCTCCTTCTTGCTGAAATATTTCATTGCACCCTGCTTGCCTCCAAGGTCATGGGCAAACGGTGCTTACACTGGTCACCTGTGGGGGCCTTCATAAGTTATGTGGCTTCTAAGAAACATTTTGGGGTTTGCTGGCTGTATCCAGTAGTACTGGGGAGATTGATCACTGCCAGCAAGCAAGTCAGGCACGTGAGACTCCCCAGGGCCTGGCTGGTGCCTTCAGCTGGGGCATAAACCAGCCTCCCCGTTTGGAGTTAGAGGGAAATTTTTCCCTCCCCACCAGGCTGGCAGGGCTGTGCGTTTGGGAGCTGCGCTTTGTTTAAAAAATAGCTCTTCTATGACGGTACGCAAGCCATTTCTGAACAGATCCTGGACATGCATTTAATAAACTCTCTGCTGTCATGGCGAGATAGGTCTTTGGTGATGCCATCGATCGCCTGCTTTCTTAATGACGTTCATTTTTTACCTTACTTCTTGGGTTTTCCAGTGGGGTTGAGAAGCTACTGCAGGCCACGGTGGATGGGCTGCGTAGACAAATACTCTCCAGGCTCTTCTGTGCAAGACGTTTACTGCTGCAGTCTCAGGTAACTTTAAGGTGATTTTAAGAGCTAGCATACTGTTTCGGCATTGTAGTTTTTAATAGTCCTAAAACGAGCCAGGTCCATTGAAATAGTTTATGTAGTAGGCCTTTGAAAATTCATCCCAAACAGGCAGAAACAGGTTAGAAAGCCCTTGTTAAAGTGTACCGCAAGCACTAACAGCCAAGTGACCACGAGTACTTGAAGGTAGTAGACTCTTCCATGATGAGGGAATCCACACCTACCACGTTATTGCAGCCTTAAAGAGGGTTGAGGCTACACAGTGACATGTCTGTAATCTATCCCGCTGTGCTCAGTGACATAGCTGAAAGATAAAGGTATAAAACTAATATTTCAGGTAAATCAATGGAAATGTGGCCCAAAGTGGTAAAACAGATGTCTTCCTGTAAATGAGTGAATTGCAACATAACTATTTTTTCTCCACTTAACCCTGCAAATACTGTGCACTGCATCCATCAGAGGACTGAGTCCCCAAATAGCTCTGCGACTACATTCTTGCACATTATGTCTTTAATCCCTGATATTTTGTGCTCTATTTCACTTACTGCTGCCTTGTTCTTACACCTAGTTGTCTTTTTTCTGAAGGTTAGTGATGGAAAAGAGTTTGATTATTTTATAGGAGGCCATTTGCCCTCACCTTCCACATGCATTTTCTTCTGTTTACCCGATACAGAAGCCAGCAAGCACAGCAGAATCCCATATATATGGCCTGGCACAGCACCAGGGAAGACCCCACCCACCCAGCAAACCAGATTTTTTACGGTACCTTCTTGAAGCGTGAGTACATGATTTTGCAGAAAACATTGTAGAAAGCTGTAAGGGATTGAATGGGCTTGTTTGGGTTTTTTTTTTTTTGGTTTGCACAATGTAATTTTTCGCTTGCAGCAATATTATTTAATGATGATCACAGCAGAAGTAATTCCTAGCTGTAAAGCATACTTTTGCTAGACACTAGGAAAAAAAAGTCCTGTTTACAGGACAGTTCTGAGAGGATGACTAAATTTTTACAAGAACAGTTGCCTAATTCTCTTCTTAGACCGTATATAGAGATTATGCTTCTAAAGGAGCAATTTGGAGGAAGAGACTTGGAGAACCAGACTAGAAAGTCATACCATGTTCTTCAATAGGGCAGCATGAAAACAGGGATTCAGGAGGCTGTAGAAGTGGAAAACAGGGATATAGTGATTGACACTATGCATAGTTTGCTGAAGATACACACGAAAAGGGATTGTAGTTAAGAAACAGGCAACACTCTTCTGCCCAGCTGTCCTTGGGTCGCATAACTGAGCTATGTGAGTGGACTCCATATCCGGATTGCGCTGTACAAAGCTAGGGGCACATGGCGACAACACGGCATCTGGATGTTATGTGGTGGAGAATGGCATAAGAAAGATCAAATTCCCAAAGCCTGAAACGGACTGAAGAGAATGTCTGTTGGTGCCTTTGCTTCTTTTTGATGTTTGCTTTTGATAATCTCTATTGGTGCCATTGCTTCCTTTTTTAGCATACCTAAAGTGCTCTGCCGGGCCTAGAAGTACGCAGGAATGCTTAAGTATCATCAAAGGTGACGGAAAGAGAAATTCCTTAACTTAAAAGTGTATTTTCACACTAGTAACGAAGCTTTTTTGGTAGAACGCAACCTGTATTACTGCTAATCTACCAAAGATGTCAATCCAGGAGCACAGTGTCCAAAATTAACCCAGGGAAATTTCCTCCCAGTGGTCACAGTGTGAGAATAATCACTGCCACCTTTGTATCATAGGGATTTCATATCTTTCAACAGACTTTTCTATCATCCTAGCAGTAGTGGTTTGTGAAACGAATGAGGTCCCATAAGTGAAAACATAAGTAGAGTGAGTGACCTTCATACATCGAGGTATAAAATAACAAATCAAGCATCGCAACAAACCAACAGCGCAGTGTGCACAGATGGAAGGAGACAAAATAAATTAAAACAATGTTGATATCTGCTGTATTCCCCAGTATCTCAGAGGCTCTGAAAAGTTGCCCACTGTTTTTTTCCCAGTTGCTTATATTCAGATTTTTTAGAGCCCAGAATAGATGTTTTTCCTGTCGTTTAATGACATATTAAGGGAAGGACTACTATAACTTCAGTAAATAATTGAGCTATTAATTTAACCATAAGCTAGACAGCAAAACTTTTTTTTTTATTTTCAGTAACAATTTTTACTCTGTTGTGTGCTCTTTAATTTAAGATTAAAACCACTGATTTAAACCACCATCTTAAAACTCAGAACAAAAAAGAACTTATAAAAGGAAGTAGCTGAATGCTAGTTTCAGGATGTTTTTATTAGAATACTTTTAGAAGAAATTGTTGGTGAAATATTGTTCTTGTAGCTCAGTTTTCCTTACTTCTGAGGAAAATCAGAAGCAGAAAAGGAGGTGGTTTCTGGTCACACCACAAGTCTGGAGAATTAGGGATCAGTCTCATTTTACTGTTTAAACTCATAAAATGCGTAGGCTCATCTCTCAGTTCCGTGGAGTTGCTCTGATGGGCTGGAAGCCGTGCCACCCCGTTCACCCTGGTTACTTCTAACCAGATGTATGAGCCCCTATTCCGCTTTTCTGTGCCGGTGTCCTCAGTGCCTACAGGAAAGAGTCAACACATCCTTCTGTAAGCAGAATACAGCTGCGATAGTGTGGCACGCCAGAAGAGATTTCTTTATTCCAGAGATTGATGTGTTTTATAATGGTAACAGAAATCCCTTTCCATGCAAATTCTAGCACTGACACACAACTCAACAGATTTAAACCAGGAAAGAATTTGAACAATACATTTAGAGTAGAAAAATCAGAAACAGAAAAATGGGGTGGGTTCTGTTGTTTGGATTCTTTTTCATTTCGTTTTACTGTTTTATATGCTGAGTTCCCAGAGCTTCTGGAAGTTTGAATGCCTCAACCATGGGAAGAGGCCCCAGCAGAGGCATAAACTGGGCACTTTTGTATACTTGGTCCCATGTTTTCGCCTAATGCATGTATGACATTTGACATACAGATAACTACATATACAGCTACACAGCCAGCTATCTATGCAGGCAGAATTGCATGAGCTTTTTTTTTTCTGTGTTTATTAACGTTTTCCACCCCCTTCCATCACCTGTGGGGGCTTAAAACAAGGTTATGAAAAGCACTACTGCTGCATGAATACAACAAAACTCCAAACCAGAGAAAAAGCTAGGCTACTGCCCTAACAATTCAACCGGCTGAAACATTTTCTCCATGTAATCAAATGTGCCTGTCTCATTATCGCACTTAAGTAAACACCTTAATAGGTGGCTTAGACCAAGGGTGTACAACCCAATCTAAGAAAATCCTGCTTTGTAGCCTGTCTCGTGAAAAGCAAAACGTAGATTATGCTCTGGAAGTTGTTTACAAAATTGCTCTTGGTCTGACCTGCAGATCAGGTTGGTTTTTGGCTTTAAGAGCCTCTCGGCGTAGTCTCCTGTTCGTGTTTCTGTGCTGCCCGGAGCGCTTTCCTGGAGAAATAAGAGTGTCCTCTGGTGGCTGATAGCTTGCTGCAAATCCCCTGGGTCTCGCACCGGGAGAAGGGGGGGGTCTGTAGGCACTCTGAGCTGCTGAGCCAAATAACCCTTGTTTTCATTTTGTGAACCAGATAGTCTTTCTTGCCGTGCAGTATCTTATTTCCCTTGCAAGTATCCTTGTTATTCAAAACGCCCCGTGATTAATGAAAATGCTCGAACCCATCCTACCAAGCACGCCCTGTCCTCGTGAGTCTACGCCGTGGCCCTGATGCTCTCGCTGGTGCAACCGCGGCATTTGTACCACTGTAAGCGGGCATGATGGGAGGGGTTAAATGACTTCTGCTGCGAGATTTTCTTAACGATAGGTTGTGCCTGTGAAAGCTTGTAACTCAGCTTGCGTGCGCCCACATCACACGGTGCTGTGGGAGCTGCTTTGGCCACGAGGGCCAAGATTACAGAGCAGTTTCCTTCCCAGCCCCGTGACTCCACGCGCGCACACATCCACACTTCCAAAATACTCCATTCTGGGGGATGAGGGTTTTTTTTGGTAGCCAGAACATTCAGCAAAATATTTTGAGCTTTTGGGGGTTTAGGAGAGGATAGCAATGGTGCTCTTGCTATTAGTTGAAAACTAATAGCAAGAAACAAATAAAACTAGTGTGGGTTCAACAGTGTGTCTCTTCACAAACCTCCTCTTCGCCAGTCATCCTCCTGTTTCCAGAAAGCATTGCTTTCGCTTTTCTCACTGCAAAACCAAAAACTATCTCCCTCTGCTCTCTCTCCTTTCTGTCAAACCTGTTCTTTCTTTTCCTAGAAAATCTTTGCTTCTCATTTTCCCCTCAATCTTTTTAATACCAGCTGCTCCCCTGCTTGGACCATACCCATTGCTTTTCCCAGTGGGCACACCCCAAAGCATCACCACCCGTTGGTAAGACCACAGATGAGTGGAATTTGGCACCACATCGACCACCTGGACAGGACCCCAAACTCAGGTTCACAGGAGCCTCCCTCTGCGGATTGCAATGCAAAGGGCACTGTTTTATTCTCTTCCACATCATTTTAAGCAAAGGGCTGAACTACCCAGATACAACAGTATTTGAGCCCCAATGGGCCCACGGTTCCCGTGAAGAGCTGGCTGGAGTGTTCCTGAGAACAGTCCTTTGCTAAAGCCCCTGCACTGATTATTATTTTCTTCCATTGGCGTGATATTTTCATTCAGCGGAGTCAAACCCTCTCTCTTCGCTCTGCCTGTCACTCGGATGAGCGGAGCTGGCCCATCTGGACCTCAGAGCAGGATCTGGTCCTGTTACTTTGTGGTATCTTTGTTTGTAAATTTTGTCTTCTGTACTTCAGCTTGCATGAAGTGGTGGCATCTGACATTTTAAGCCAATCTGTTTGTAGCATCTCTAAATTAAACACTCTGTCTTGTTTGTTAGTTTGGTTTATCTTTACTATCATCTACCACGAAGCTACAAGCTCTGCATCCTTTTGGAAAACAAACATGACTGACAGCAATCGTTATACAGAAAAGCTGAAGCAAACCATGCTTTGATGGGTTTTTCTGTTAGGATTTGTAATAGCATGGAGTTAAAAGAGAGAAATTAGGTGCTTTGGAGCATAAGATTGTAAAACGCTAATTTCAGTGACACAGTGGTGGACTGAGTAAATATAGAAAGGATTTATTATGAAGTTCTTTAGTGTTGTTGGCACTGACAGCAAATTGCTGGGCAACATTATATCGCCAAAATCCAGGAAATAGCACAAACATTGAACCACTGTATTTTCAATGACAATAATGAGAGAAGCTTTGGTATTGGTTGGCATCCCCACAAAAGGCATACGTTGGCATGTTCAGGAATGTAAATGATAGATCTGCTGCTTGAAGTTTATAATTATTTAATCAAACCCAGACTGCAGAACCTGGAGGGACATCGTGTATCCTTAAAGGAGAGGAAAGAGGGAGAGAGAGAGAAAGAAAAGGAAGTCATACTTTGCAAATGACAGAATGTGTCAGTCCCCTGGGTGTGCCTACCACGTATCTGTGATCGCTGCAGAATTTGTGGGTGATCTTTTCTGCTTGCTACATCACCACAGATTTCAGTAGCCCTGCAGAAAACAAATTGCCGACAATCTCTTCTATGTGCTGATGGAAGTCAGATCAATTATCTCCGTTTCCTTTCATGGAAGAAAGAAAATCTACAGGTCAGGACAGGAAACCACTCATTTGATGAACTATTCCTACACTACTGTACACACACACACACACACACACACAGAGCCTCCCCCTTCTCTCCTGCAAACAGACACGCAGACAGCTACGAGCCCTCTCTCTCCTAGACACACAGAGGCACACGTTATTTTCAGCTCACATTTCACATTTAGAGTATTATTACGGAATTTCAAGAAGACTTATTTTGTTTCTATTTTTTGTAAGGGGAAAAAAAAAAAAAAGAGATAATGAACATTCCGTTTTCAGAAATAAATCTCCCGGCACTGTATGTTCTGGCTGGTCACAGGCTGCGTAGCAGAGGTCTGCTATGTTCCCAGCCTGGGCTTTGCTGCCGACTCAACTTTCAATTTAGTCCTGGCACGATGGAAGAAGAAAAAAGCCTTTCAAAAGCAGTAATTGTGTGTTTCTGGGGAGAGCGAACAAATTACTAAATCAAATTAGCATTACATTTCATTCCTAGACCCTAGGAGATTCAAGGCTTTGCATAAGATACTTTCTTAAATTACGTTGTTAGTGTAAACAGTAAGATTCTGCACAAAATCCCTGAGAAGTGATGCATCATTAAGTGATGTCATTATGCAGTATTTAAAACAAAAAAGAAAGAAATGCCCTAGCTGCATGTATCAACACATGATTGCACTATTTTAAAAAATAAAAATACAGGATTTTGTTGTATTGTGAAGGATTAAACACTGTTAATCCATTCACTGTGTGTGCTAGGAATACTTGCTTTGTATTTTCCTTTTCTCTCCTCCCAGACGAAAATATTTGCTGTAGGGTATTCATGGCTGTAGAAGATGAAATCCAGGCCCCACAGAAGGCTGGGGAAGAACTACCGTGCCTTCCTATGGGGTCATCATTTGACTCAAATAGACTAAATAGGGGTCCTCAATAGTACTCCGTTTCCTATCCCAAATTTCTTTCTCTAGTGACCTCCTCCTTCTTCGTATCACCAAATTCTCTGTAATTCTATCTCAGTTTATTGGTTTCTTTTTTTGCAGCACTGAAGTAGAACAAAGTTTCCATGTGGGGCTCCGCAGCTCGTTACTGCCCTATGGGCAGCTGCGCTCTCGCGTGCTGCTGCAACCGGCCGCGTGGCACGTGGCTGCCCGAGCTTTTAAATTCACTCGATCAAAAACAATGGTGCAGTGATCAAAATGAAAAGAAAAAAATGGATTCCACGTGTAGGGCATGGGCAGTTGATAATTAATAATTTGAAAATTAATCGGAGTGTAATGCAGATAGTTTTATTGTATTTTATGCGTTTCGGGTCCTCTGAAGAGCTGCAAATGGTAAAAGGAGAAATGAAGTAAAAATGTATTTATGTCCTAAGACATATAAAGGACAGTCAGTATTGTTGTAGTTGTTGAATTAAAGCACCACATTTGAGGAGCTAAGCCACAACAGCATAAAGAAATATGCAACTTAGGTTTAATTCTTTTTAATTTAAAGATGATTTAAAGGGCCATAGAAAACAAGGACAGTATTAAAACATATGCAAGTAGAAAAGCTTCATCGTTGTAAAAAATTATTGTAGTGCTGGTTGGTTTTTTTTAAGTTGGATTAAACAGTTCTGTTTATCCTCGGACCCTCTGTGTATGTTTTCTGTGTTTCAGACAATAAATGCTCCCCACAAATTTATGCAATAATATGTAATATATTCAGGAAAACTAATTACTGAAGCAATTTATGTTTGGAAAGTTATCTCTAAATGAGAGCTAACATCCCACATATAATTTCTTTTATTTAATCTACCTGTGCATAGAAACTTATTATTAAAAAAAAAAAAATTGGCTGAATAAATTCAACAGTTGAAAGGCATAAAAAAATATGCAAATTGTGAAAACAGCTAAAATTACAGGTATTTTAAAACTCCTTTATTAAAACTAATTATGAAGCTAGAAGTTGAGTGCATATCAGAATATGCTACCACTCTAAATGCACCCTTCCCCTACCTCAAAAATGAGCGTTTATATTAACAGAGTATTGGGAAAAAATGAGCAATAAACCCTTCTTATCTTTTGGGGGGGGGGTGTCTTTTCTTGACAAAGAATGTGGAATTTACATTTAAATTTCCTGGGGTTTGTCTGTTTGTCAGCACTGAGGCCATCTCTGTGATTTACATTTTTTGCATTTAATGATTTTCTCAAACAGAATAAAGAAATCCTTTTTTAGTTCTCCTTCTAAAATCTCCAGTATTGATAACAGGTTTTAAATAAAACCTATGATTAAAGAAACATGTGGATTGATTTTAGAGTTCAGAGTTCTTTTTAAATATAAATAAATTAATTTTAAAAAAGCAAACCCAGGATCACTTGGGTTTTACAGATTAATCACTCATTGATTAATCTGTAAGGATCAGCCAGAGCGGTGAAGGAATATCTACGATATCTAATTATATTCCTATAAACATAGCCCATGCACATTTTTTTTCTCTGTGTTGCAATAAGTTTCATTTCCTGCTAAAGTTTCCGGGTCCACTGCTTAGCTGCTGGTCTTTCTCAAAGCCTGAAATTTCCAATGAGGCAGATCCATTATCCAAATACATGTGCCCTCTGCAGCTGATCCCAAATCCAGTGAAATCAAGGGGAGACCAGGTGTGAAGATCAGACATGCCGGCTGCTCCGCACAGGCATGGCTTCACTGAAACCAAAGGAGCTGCATCACTCCACGCCAGAAGCAACGCTATACAGAGGTTGTTTTTACCTGATATTTTAAAACTGGCTCAATTTCTCAATGCACAGGGGTCTTGGTATTTGAAACATGTAGGACATGTCTTTTGTATGTCAATAGGCTCATTGTTAATAATATGTCAAATTGTATCCCTAGGTGTGTTGAAGACATTCCCTAGGTATGACTAGGAGTCATGCATTAATACAGATTGAGAGAACTGGATTTATTTATTAACTCACCTGTGCTCCAAAGATGTGTTTCCACCTCAATGCTTTCTTTTTTCTGTCTTATGTTTTCTATGAGTCTTTCCCCAAACTATATGCCATATTTGTGATTATTTTTTTTTAATGTCATCATTGTGACTATGTCAGCTTTTTTATCCCGCAGTTCAGTTGGAAAGTCCATACAATTCCTTCCTGATTGTCCAAGAGAGCTGTGTGCACCAGCAGCCTGTGTTTTGGGAATTAAGAAAACGTAATTATATGCTTAGCTATCATACCTCCCTAACTCATTTGCCGATAAGTAGCTGCCAACTTTTAGCCCGGTATTCTCAGTCCTCTCCGGCACCGGCAGCTTTGTGCGTGTCAGGGAGAGTTTTGGCGAGTTTTTGGAAGTGCCAGCTGTGCCTGAGCCAGCTGCTTTTCTCCCTTCTGCTTCTGTATCACTGCGTGCGTATTCTTCAGACATTGAAGTTGTTGACGACAAATATGTGGCTTAGTTTGTCCTTCAGCAGTTTCAGTTAAATTGTAGCTCCTTTGGTAATAGCCAAAATCTGTTCTTCAAAGGACGCTGTTTGGTTAGAGCATTTGTGTACAATCATTACCCAAAATTTTGTCTTACAAGATCTCATTTTGACAAACACATATAGAGCACACAGTATTTAAATGTGGTGTATTTATATCAGATGTATACATAGTAATTCATTCATATCTTTGTATATCAGATAGTTTCGTGTATAATGTAAATAGCACATCTTCTCCAAACAGCACTTATGCTTCAACAGCCTAAATCTCCATTCATCCTATGTTAGCAACATGAATAAATTTCTCCAACCCTTCAACCCAGAAAGCTAAACATGCGGTTGAGCGATGAACCCCTAAATTAATGACATGGTCTATGCTGATGTCACTGGACATGACAGTAATTCCACAGCATAAAACTCACCCAATATAATATCAACACAGACAAGACTTAAGGCAAAGTTTAAACTGAACCCTTTTCTATGAAAAAAACCAGTGTTTTCACAGTTGAAGTATTTTGCAGAAATGTGCTTATACAAACAAAAATTTCAATGGACAATAGCCTAGGCTGTTGCTTTCATTTCTTTTTAGTAAGAAATGTATTACAATAAGAAATGTTTCATCATTTTAATTACTTGTATTTGATTTTTATACCACATTACTAAGTATATGTTTGACATTGTAACATAAGACAAGGATGAAGAACACTCAAAATTGAATACTTCAGTGGCTGTAAGCTACAATGTTTTGCACCTTTCAATCTCACATCAATATTAATGTTTCAGCTCATTTTCATGCCTTGCAATAATTTATTTTTGATTCCAGAATAGCTGTTGAGTTGGAAGTTCTGATTTCTCATCATCTTTAGAAAGCTCAACATCAATATTAGGAGGAATTCTTTTCAAACTTGAAAGATTTAGTCAATATTACATACATATATTCATATCCTTTCTCTGTGCCTCTTTTTCCCCTTTTGTAAAAGGGAGAAGGATAGGTCTTCCATTGCAAAGTACTCTGAGATTGACTTACGATGAATTGTTTATGGAAAATTGTTTTGGTCTTTCTTATAATGCTCTTCTTTTTCTTCCCCCAAGGATCCCCCTAGGATGAGATTCTCAGAAGCATGAAGCTACCCAAAAGCTATACCTCGAGGCTTCTTCCCACCTACAAAACTCTTTCCACCATTTCACCTCATCTTTCTGACAGCACGTATCGTGCTTGCGTTCACCTGACTCGGCTTTCGCCAGACGAGGCGGTAAGTACCCTCATCAGCTGGAGCAAGAGGCAGGGCATGCACCCGACTTTGTCCTTTCCCAAATGCTATTGCATTTCCCTAATGCTATTGTCCCCATAGGACAGGCAAGGTCAGGATCCCGGGCTGAAATTCTGAATCAAAATGGCTCTTGGCTGTGCACAGTCAGAAGTACACCTTTGGCAACAGAAGGGTGAGCATTGGGCAGCACAAATGCACTCATTTTCTTAGGCAAAACCGTGCAGATGCTCCTGGCGTTACCTTTTGAACCGTCTCAGATATGTAGGGTGATCTAAATGTGCAGCACACCAGTCTGATTGTGGGTATACTTAATGGGAAATGCTTTGCTACATGCTTAAAACGAGTCCTGTAGATAAACTGAGTGCCGCTGAATGAACCACCTTACACAATCGAAACACACAGGAGATTTTGGCTATCCTCTTGCTCTGGAAGGTAGTGTTGTATGGCAGTGAGCAGAAGACCCAACAGTACAGTGCCAAGGGTATCTCGCAGGTGACATTCAGAACGCTGGGAGGATAGGATGTGTGAGGCATTTAAAAATCTTATAAGGTTTCTGTTAAAACTAGAAATATAGTAAAATTGGTGTTAAAGTCCTATTGAAATTCTGCTCTGCGCTGTTTTCCATTGTGTTTGAAAACCTGGTGATAGTACAGCAGCCTATCAAAAACGAGAAAAGAAAAAAAAAAAAGGTTCTGTTTCTGTACGTCGGAGGACTGAGGAGGTTGCAGCCACTGGGTGTCTGTTACTCCAACCTACATTGTACAGAGCTAAAATGGATCTTCCTACAGAAAGCTAATCAAGGTGGAAGAGAAAAATGGGGTTCGTTAACAATCCCCGTCACTGAAATGTCAACTAATTCTTCACTCTTCAGTTGAGTCCAATTACAAAGATATTACTAGAAATTGTTTTTCTGTGACGGAGAGCTTCGGCGGTGGTTTTTCTTTTTTGGCACTTTGCTTATTGCTCACTCGCGTTGCACCCATTGCTGGGTGGAGATTAACACCTGTTACTGTTTTAACAGAAAATGATGAATGGTGCCATTACTGGCACAGCTTTATGTGAACAAAATTAAGCTTGTGTGTGTTAACTTTTGTAGTTACAGCAATTACCACAATTACTTTCAAATTATAGTTTGCACAGACCCTGCACCAAAGCTGAACAGCTGAGAACAACCATCCTCCCATTTTCTTGGAGAGGGCTGTAGGCAAAATGCAAACTGCAAGTTCGCTCTGTGCCTCCCTTGAGTCCGAGGAAAGCTATAAAGCACCCCCTCGTTTTGCCCTCTCAGCGAGCGATTCTCATAACACTCCTGTCTAATATACGTATAAGGTTCTCACATTGCAGTTTACAGCTACATTTGACTCAAATATGAAATGGATATTTATAAAGCTTGAGTCAAATCTCAAGTGCAAAGCTTGAGTCAAATCTCAAGTGCTTATCTGGATTTTTGAAACCTGACCCATGTGACTAAATTAATGGGCACAGTTGTACTTTGGCTTTAAATATATGTATCAGTTTTACTTCTCATTATAATTCGTCTCACCTGGTGTTGACTGTCGAAGGTTTGAGTTCCAGCCTAAGCTGCTCATCCAGGTTCCCGCTATAGTCATCGAGGATCAAGACGTGTCACTGCACCAAAGACAGACGGCTGGTATTAATGAGATTCGTTGCCATCCACAAGTGCCTATTTCTTTCCTTCGACTATAGAGGGAGCCAAGACAACTGGCTTGGACCAGAAGCCCAGCTTTTATTTAGGATTAAATTCAAAGCCATGTAGATGAGATGAAGGGAAATTGCCATCCTCACATAGTCACTTACTGCCCCTTCAGCTGGACCAGCCAGTTAAGCAGCTGTCTCCTGCACAGTAGCATGTTCTGCGGGGTAAACTTCTCTCTTAAAATAGAGATGCCTCTGAGTGTGACTTTTCTGTTTCCCTCGTTGGCAGGCTGAGTTCCTTACAGTGAGATGTACAAAATTCGTAGCCCATACTTTCTGAAATGTGACACTTAAAAATGTAGTTGATAAGAGATCTAATAACCTTTTAGATTATTAAACCTATGGCTAATAAAAACATTAATGATACTTTTTTTTAATTTCCTTTCCCGCAGCTAACCATGAAACTCAACATCCTTTCTTTGTTTTGTGGTGAGACCAGAAAAAGTATCTTTGTGATTTAATCTGATATAAAATGTTCTCTAAAATACTTCACATAAAAATTGTTCTTACAAAGAAATATATTTTCCAGAAAGAAAAAAAACAAAAAAAAAAAAAAAACCCCAAACAATTCCCATATCACATTTCTTGGAACTAATTATCCCCATTCATACAAACCAACCGTTACATCTTCCTGTTGACAGCACTGTGTTTCCTCTTCTTTTCTTTTTTTTTCCTAGTACATTTGTAGCATGTGGATCAAAGGTTTATGGATTCTTGTCTTTTCTCAAACCCACAAGCAAAGTAGCAACACAGCCAAGTTTTAAAAGTTTGCAAATCATTAAGAAACAAAGCAGACAAAATATAGAGTATTCCCAAGAGACTCAAGACATGAAAGCATCTGTGTTGTGATGTACGTACACAAAATCTGTTGGGACTAGACTTAGTTGTTCAGTAGGACTTGGAATGCACTAGGATTCCAATGTCCTGTTGTAACTTTAAGGAATCAGTCTATATATTTTGCCACAAATCCCCCAAACACTGTGTCTGTAATGGAGTTGAACCTGTCCATTACTCTGGACTGAACTTCAGATTTTAGGACACTCTGATCTGCATCCAGATTTTAAGTACATGTCTCATAATACACGTTCTACTTGAAGACGAACTCTGCAGAAGTTTCCTAAGTTCTGGGTTCTTGACAAACCTTATATGAAAAACTATCCCTATTGAAGTTAGTGGGGCTTTGCCACTGCCTTCAGGATTCCACTCCTGTTTCTTGCTGTTTTCTTGCCGTGGTCCTCTGGTGATAGACTGTTTCTGGTCACCTTTCCTGCTTGCTTCACCTGACAATGGTTAGCCTGACTGACAGTTAGCAAGTGCAGTATCAGGCAGGGAACTGGCATTTGCTACCACGTGCAGGTATTCACTCTTCCCATAAACTGCTTTACTCAGTGCTAATACTTTAATCAGGCTGCAGAGAGGTACTAAGTTAAATGTCTTGTACAGGTCTTACATCTGTGTAGTTACCTTCATCAAATTGTTTGACAAGACTTATTTTTCCGTAAAGCTGTCTTGACTGGCACCAATTATACTGTCATCCTTTAATTTTATACTAATTGAATCCCTTATCAGCTTTTCCATTACTTTGCTTGGGACTGATGCCAGGCTAACTGACCTGTAATTACTGTGATCATTCTGTTTCCTCTCTTTGGCTTTTGGCAGCGTTGCATATTTCTACCATTCTCCAGCAACCCTTGGATTTATAGTGCATGGGCTCTTTCATACAAAAATATCCATCTCTAATAAAAGGATTTTAACAGTGACTTCCTGGGCAATGTGATGCAAGGGAGTTTATTATTGTTGTGTAATATGAATGTATCATCCTTTTTCTCTTCAAATGCTAAACAGTAGAGTGTGTGTGTGCCCGCATGTGTCTATATACAATATATATTAATTCTGTCTTATCTATGATATTAATAACACTGTTGATTTAAGCAAACCACCATTGTGTTCATACCATTTTAAGATATTGCAGGGGAGACAGTATAGTCCTGAAAAACCTTCGTATTGTTCTTAGCAACATATATTTCCTTAGCTTTCTTTATCATGTTTCTACATTTTTTTCATTGCTAATTTATACAGACCACTGTCTAATTTGATATATGTATACGTACATATATACAAGCGAGAGAAGGTTTTCCGTGTTATGCAGCAATGTCGTGTTATGTTTTGGTCTTTTCTGCCAAAAAAAAAGAGACATAATCACAAACACTGCTCATATGTAATCAAATGATCAGAAAAGATGTTCTGGTTGAATTTAATCCATTCGGTGCCGAATGGTGTTATTTTACAGCCCAGAGCATTTATTCTACTACGTTCCAGTAAAGATCATAAGACACCCTCAATTCAAGCTCCTCTTTGTTTCCTTTTCCATTGTCCTTTTTTTCCCCTTTGTTTAAACATGAGTTGTTTGGAAATTCTACTTAGTCTCCTCAACTCATTTACTTTTCCTTGAAATGGTCAGTATACTTATGTCACTGCACCAATGCATACCAACATAGCAGCTTGAAGCTTACCAATGACATCCTGACAGCTGAAGCCTGCATTCTCAATTTACTGGTTTTTGTATCTCTCCTGTTTACTGTAGCTTCACAAGAGAATGATATTTTATAAACACCTGGTAATTTAGTTAAAATAGGACCTGGATTTTTAACAAGAGCATGCTTTTTTTTTAAGGTTTGGCACTCAGATATAAAACAGATGTTTATTGTACTTTTTAAGTGTCCAGGAGATCTTGTCAAAAGTGTCTGGCATGTACAGTTATTTTTATGTTATATGTAAGTGTATATTATTCTTTGTTTTCATGTGTTAGCACATGTATATTATTTCATAAATGAGTTTTGTTTTCTTATTATGGAATAATACTTTTGGTAATTGCCCACAGCTCTGCATATAAATGTGCTCTACAAAGGTGTTTGGATTAAAGATGTCTGGCTGCAGCTTTATTAAACAAACTGTTAATTAATCTCGAATATTATCTAGCATGCCAAAGGCTTTCCCTTCGTAGACGGAAGTAATTTTATCTATGGAATCTCCAGTCACTTGGGCTTTCTTACCTCTTATATGCCAAACCCATTTCAGTTGTTTCCCCATACAGAACACTGGGTGTAACGATGCATCTGCCGCCAAGAACTAAAGTCTTGATATACAGCTTTGCATTCCCAAATCCCATTACCCACCTGGATTGGACTATTGCTCTCACATTGTGGAATGCAGATCTCACCTCTAAAGTTGCATCAAAGAAAAACACAAGATCAAGTATTTAATGGCAATTTCTCTTAGGATATCAGTCCTTTTCAATTATTATTCTTAAAAGAGATCTTTTGTTAAGAAAGCAAAGCTCCAGGAATAGCAGCTATTCCCACAAAAATGTTCCCACTAGATTCTGCAGAGTCCACCAGTTCCTCAGCTCTTGGCTCAGCTCTTACTCCTGAATACGGACTGTCAAAACCAAGCAGGATTAGTTCTTAAAAGCCGTCAGAAGACACGGTTTAGGGCTAGACTAACCGTTTAGACTCCCAGTCTTGATCTTACTCAGATTCTCCCCTTGTTTATGCTAATTTAAACCTGGTGCAAGGCTGTTGACTTCAATTATGTTCCAACCAAGGAAATGAGATTCTGAATTTTGACCTATTCTTCTTGACGCCACCATTTCTGTTCTCTTTCATTTTAATCTGTTTTGTCTCAGTCTATGTCCTCTCCTTTTGCATCAGCCAGTAAGTGTCCTCTGCAGCTTTATTTCAGCTTTTGTTTGCCTCTGATCTTTTTCTCATTCTTCTAATGAAAACACAGAGTCTTACCAAAAAGCTGGTAAAAAGGTGTTTTTCCTGGACTAAGCATGAATGTACATGAGGGGGGTATAATACTTCTCTCTGTGTCTTCTGAGTCAAAAAAAAAAGCTAATTATGGAGCAGTTAGTGGAGGAAAAGGGACAATTATAAATGAGCCTAAATTTAGAATTATGAGTTTGACTCAAAGCCCACTGAAGACCATGGGAGTCTTTCCACCAACTTCAAAAGGATGTGAAGCACACCTAGCCTTACCTTGCTACTTAACAGGACTTTTGGTTAGAGCTGTATTAACAACATAGGGAAACTGCCTTGAAGGTTAAGCCTGCCTTATTTTCAAAGGGAAAGTTTGACAAATTTTGCCAGACTCTGGAACTTAATTAAAACACTGGAAAATTTAAAAGTGACAACTACTTTAAGACTTTTTTTTTTCTGTATTCCTTCTTGGGTGGATCAAGTAAAGTAAAAGAAAAAAGAGTGTCTTTAATTGCTGGGAAGTTTTTCTTTCATTCAGATGCCTATGCAAACTCCATTCGCAGAGAGGAAAAAATGTTACTTTGACCTCCTCTATATCATGCAGAAATTAAGCTGTGGGGTATTTATACATGTCGCCCTGTTATTACACCAAGAACATGTCTGCTGTCTTTAAAAAAAAAAAATCACTACCAGTCATACTGTTTCTGTGATGATCTCGTGTATCAGAACCATATTTACAAGTACATTTTGCTTAAACTGAACTCAAAATGAGTCTGTAATTACAGGATTTTAAACTAACTTATTGAAAAATTGGTTACGCTGATCCACTATAAAGATTTCAGGCCTACTCATGTTCCCCTTTTGACAGGACCAGCCACTCATTTGCTGCACTCGTAAAGCAGAGATGGTGCTCCCATTGGTGTCATTGGGTCCCTTGGGTCAAGCCAATTGAAATTTCCTGCTTGTATGAAATACTCTCTTCATTATTTTTTTTTTACTTTGGGAATTGTTATGCTCCAGAGCAGTAGCCATTTTTCAATGTTTCTGAGGAAACGGATGTTGTGAAAAAATATTGGCTTGAAAGCAATGCTGCATGGTATTGCCAAAGCACAGCATGCACCTCAGGATCCAGAAGACACCGAGTGAGGTGACAAGGGTAATGCTGGCTGTGCATGTCACAGACAGATTTCCCCTCCAAAGCTGTAAGTCTGCGTGCCTTGGGTTCGTGTGCACAGTGTGCTTTAGAAATGCTGTGGTATGGTGGGGAGTTTTTGCCTCCAGCTTCGTCCTGCTTCAGCAGTCGGCATGGGGCGCTCTCCCATGTCTTTGAACTTTGTTGTAAGACACGTATATGAATCTTGCATGCAGAAATGTATGTAAAAGTTGTAAGATTTGTATACAATTAAAAAAATACTGGTGTGTATATAGACATGTATTTCACTATGTATATTTAAAACTTTCTTCTGGCATTGATCTAAATTTTCAAGCATTTTTCCCTGTTTAGATTCCCCTTATCCCATGTGCAGATTCACTATTTTCTTGAACCAGGAAACCAAAAGAAAAATCAAGAGTAAATTATTTTCTCATCTCAGTTTATAATATCATCTGATAAAATGTAGGTTTCTCCTCCAGATAAACTGTACAAAAAGTTAGCACTTTGCCAGAGTCCCTAGAGCGCCTGTTAAATGCTTAACAAAAGGCTTGTTTTGACAAAGGAATATCACCCCTAATTCTGAAATCCATTCCAAACAAAACTGGGAGAAGATGAGTGGGTAACATTTTCAGTCAGCAGTTGGGCCTTTGAAAACTTAATTGTGGGCAGTCAGAGCTAGCGCTGCATTTTTGTCTTATCGGTTGCAGTTTCATGGATTTCATTATTTTCACGGGTTGCTTTTGTTCCATACTTAATGTTTGACATGTGGGGACGATGGACGTGACAGGACAGTGTTTGGAAAGAAAATCACTGAACTGGTTTCCTGGTGGTGTGTGCTGCCATGGGTCAGCCAGGCTGCAGAGCGGTGGGCAGCAGTGGCCTACCTGACAGAAAGGTCCAGGCCCAGGAGCCCAGGTACAACAAAGCTTCTTGGGCTTTTCAGAGTAACATCTGTTGAGAATGAACTAAGTTTCTCCTCCGTTTCTCCCTGTCCCGCAAGGGTAGCATCTTACGGTCTCTCTCTCTCAACTCTTTTTCACTTTGTTTTGTGATCCCTTTGGGGCCTGTTCCCCACCCTCTTTTCTTTTTCCAGTACTGTGTTGCTTAGAGGTATTGTTGTCTTCCTTCCTCCAAGGTCTTTGCACTTTTAGCTAAAATCACTGACATTTGGGTCAGACAGCCAAGAGAAAACTGGATCCTTCCAGTTTAGGGACTAACTTTTGTTGGCTTTGCAGAAGGACCAGCCCTGGAAATTGTTGAAATAAAGGGAGGCTGCACACTCATCTCTGCCTGTATATTTTAAAAGCTTTATTTTCAAAAAGGACTCTGTTTTTGGAGAAAAGAAAAACCACAGGATACACTTATGAGGAAAATAATTTCTAAAGCTGTGCCAGACCTTTCCTCTGGCCCGGCACAGAGAAGCAATCTTTAAGCTGCCTGGAGAGGACATCTGGTGATCCTGTGGTATAGGGGAGTCATCGTGCTGCTTAGCCACTTTAGGACATCTGCTCTTTTTAGCTTTGGAGAGTGATGGGACACAGCCAGAACTTGCAGTATTTCAAAATAGATCTGTCAGCAGAATAGTCCCTGGAGAATTTTATTCCTCCTGGTGTAATTTCAGGTTGGTTCTCTCTTTGCTATTTCTGAATCAACCAGAAAAGACCCACTGCATCTCCAGATAAGACATCAGAGAGGTGTTTTAAAGTAGTTTTTGCCACCTCTGTGGATTCTGCCCAAAAAGTAGGTTTCCGGACAGGAGGGACCTGTTCTGAACATTGAATGTAAGTTTTTCCAGGAAATATCTGAGCCATTAATAAGGACAAGAAGTGAGTAGCTTTATAGAGTCAGCACACATCAAGAGCTAGGGATCATATTAAGCCACTGAGAGCACGAAGCAGTCGGTACAGCTCTGAACTTCCCTAGGCATGTCCTCAGTGTGAGACAATTGCAAGTGCCTGCTGTGCTGGTGATGTTTCTGTATGTCAGAAATGCTGAAGCTCCAACTGTCAGCACTACCTCTCCAGATCCTTGTACCACCTTCTGCTCCACTATCCTTGGATTCAAAACACCAAAGACTTGATTGCGTGGACTTATGCTTTATTTGCTACAAAACAGACGTACATAGATTTGGTCTTACCCTTCCTACCTGAACAAAAAAGCAGAGTAAATGATTCACACATCCATCACGATGGAAAGAGAAAGGCTCAGAGGTAAATCTGCTTGAAAGGTGGGTGGATCAGGAATTAGTTGCCTTCTTCCACTGTCTGCTGCCCTCTTTTTTGGTAAAGATGGCTCAACCTCCATCAAGAAAATAAGATAATAAAAAGATAACGTAAGATACTTGTTTGGTATGAACTCAAAGAGGATGATATAGAAATTTCCATCCTCTCCCATGTTATATGTGGTAGCTGCATAGTTAGGCAACTTATTCTGTCATGTTTCTAACATATTATTCTGTTTCATAAAGCAAGTCTCATAAGTGTTTAAAACATAATGGATTGATCCTCTGAAAAGTCTGATGTTTTTGACTTCTAGATAAATAAGGGCTCATGGAGTACACACTGTAACTTCTGTATGGACGAGATGGACTGGGACCTATGGAATGGTAGCATCCTTCTTAGCACAAAACTGAGTTGGTAAGTACGAGATTATTTTCACTCTTTAAATATTATAAGCAATTCTTCTTTCTTTGCCTCTAGGTAAAAAGCAAAAAAATCTAAGTTACTTTTATATTGACGTTCAAGAATGCCAACAAGGAAGACCTAAGAAAATTGTTAGGAGGATTGTGTCTAATGTATAAGATATCCATGGAAAGTACAGAAATTTTTAACCTGTCCTGAACAAAAAAAAAAAAAAACCAAAACAAACAAACAAAAAAACACCAAAACAAAACAAACAAAAAAAAAAACCAAAAAACCAAACCAACCAACCAAACAAAAAAGAGTGTTTGGGTCATTATTCAAAAGAGTAAATTATTACAGTTAGGTATCAAGATGTCTGTCATGTGTTTGGATTCGTGGAAGTAAGACATTACAATTGCAAGGAACATCACTGTGTAAATGTGAATTCCTCTTCAAGCATCTTAAGGACTGAGAAGTAAACTGAGCTGTGGAATAAGCAGGTGTAAAGCAAAAAAGATTTGCATTGTTTCTGCCATCACTGAATTTAGTGCAGAATCATTTAATCCAGTAGATCTGATCTCCTGAAATCATCTTTAGATTTAAGCCTCTTCTGCAGGTCTTCTAGAAACAGACATGTTTCCAGAGACATAAACTTCAGAATTTTAATCACTTTTTTAAGACTGCTGGAACCCATGATATGCATAATTCACGAGTTTCACATTGCAGACATGTTAAGGCAAATGAACTATGGCAAACATGTAGCTCCTTACTGCTACATACAAATCCAGAAGTAAATATTGTTCATACTTCACTGCACAGCGCAAAATACCTTCTTGCTATTGAAATATAGAGGCAGCATTTTATGATTTCCATGGCCACGAAGAGATATGGAAGTGAATAGGTGGATTTCAGTATTTCTGTCATGATGGAGAATGGCAACACATTTTCCTTTCCATAAGTCTTAGTTGTTAAAATAGGTAAATCTTGACAGGGACTAGAGTCTTAATTAAAAATGCATCTTTTCATTTATTTTCTTCTCTGCTTTCTTTCTTCTGAATCCAGGAGCCCTTTTCTGAATTCCGTCGCAAATATAGTAGGGGGTTTTGAAGTAGTTTACTTGCAAATTTCATCTCAACCACAAATGAGAAGCAGTCACCTCTAGGATACGTGAACTGCCTTAAGGGAAATGGCAATGTTTACCAGTAAGGTGAATGAAATTTTTTATTTAGGGCACCCTTAACATTATTAAAAATCCCTTTGTGTTTTCAGTGCCTGTGAAGGCAGCCAAGAGGCTGGTTGTTATTCTTTGTCTACTGCTCATTTGTTCATTCCCATTTATCTTCTTCATGGCATTAGCTGATACGTGAAGCAAAGCACCCTTCCAGTACTCCCCGTATGCTTGACACATCAAGAAAAGCCACCCATGCTTCTGCTCTCAGATCTGCTGTCAGATTTTCAATGTATGACTAGGGGTGACTGACTTTTCCATTCATTTCCAGGCATAACTATGTTCTCGCTCTTCAGCAACACCTTCAGATGTTTGTCACAGTCAAGCTTTGTGACTGTTGGCATGAATTCCACCAGGTCCGAGGAGGAGGAAGATACTGCACATTTTCACTCAGACAACTCAAATCACCCTTCTCTGTTTCTGCCACACTCCGCTGTCCCTCTCTAAAGTAATCAGAAAGTTTTACCTTTTGCACCTGACTTTATATAGCCTCAGTGACACCTTAATGGACTCACTATTTCTGACTTTGTTTATTTTTATCTTTTTACATGTACTGTCTTCCTGTTAAACAAAGGAGGTGGAAAAAGGAAAAAATAACGGCTTTCAGTTGTTCTGCTAGGACTGAAGATGGGTAAGCTTTGAATTTTACGTACCAGTAGCATGAGAAGGGTGCAGGGAACATGCAGATTTCATGTCTTTAATATGAAAATACGAGTGATGGGTATAAAACACAATTTTGCTCAGGTTATTGCTTGAGTGGAGCTCACTTTTGACAAGGCTCAGTGAGTGAAGCAGGGGAACAATTGTATACACTTTGGGTTTTTTGTGTTCGTAGTAGAAAACAATGCAAATTAGAGCTCTGTCAAACATAGGAGATCCATCTCATGCAAGGTCTTGAAATATGGCTTTTTTCCAAATTGGAACAAAGATCCAAAATTTCCAAGTGTTCAATGAAGAAAAATGACAGAAAAAAATAATTCACACTGGGTTGGCTGAATCATTCTACTTTGTCAAAACTGAAGTTTTCTATTTGGACTTTGATTACTTTATATCTTTGATATGATGCATCTAACCTGATGCAAAATAAAATACCTCATTCAAAACTTTTAAGTCCAACAATACTGGAAAATGGCAGCTGTTGAGGATACCACTTTGAAAGTAGAGTTATCAAAATCTTCACAGATGTCTGTTGAGATTGTTGGGAAGTGAGTTTCAGTCATTTCTTAATTTGTAATTGCTTGTTTAGAATTGTTTATAACCATTTATTCAACCACGATGAATAAGTCACCCATCATGATAACACCAAGAAGCAGGGAGTCCACCTGACATACACCCAACCCTCCCCACTAACACTATCTGAGTATGGTCCCAGCAGCACCTGTGGAAGCCCATGCAGATCTGTGGGTTATTGTGGTGCAGGCTGAGTGTACACCTCCAGCCGAGTGCAGTCACCCACTCCTTCAGGTCACAAATCTTTTTCTGAAGGATGAACAGTCCTGGTAAACTATGTTAACAAGTTTCCTTCATCGTTTGAGTTAGGATGGACTGCAGGTTGGGTTTCCATAGCCTTGGAAGGTACTTCTGTGATTTAGGCTTGATTCGGGACCAGCAGGACTGAGATCAGCAGGTGTGCTCAAACCATACAGGAGCTTTTATGTATCCTAGAACAGTCATTGGCCCTAATGAAATATTTAATGTCTGCATTTTCCTTTTGTTATTATTTTCAGTAACTGACTAGAATGCAACCTGGGTGTGTAACTGGGACTACGTATTTTGAAATTATTGAAGCCAACACTGGGAAAAGGGCTGTCCTGCCCCTTCTCAGCTGCCACGATGTTGATCCTGTGGGGCATGTTTGGCTTTGTTGGTTTAGAAATCAAGCAGAGCCCTTTTTCTTCATTCTTTAATCGTCAGGGCATAACTTGTTCACATGTTGTGATGACACACAGCCCCATCATAATTCCTTCCTACCGACTATAAAAGGCACGAAAGCAGCATAACCTAGGAGGGCATGTTCACCCCTTGTTTCATGCTGCACTTGCACTTCATCCCCATAGTTTAACCCCTGGTATATAACAATGTGTGAGCTCAAATCACCACGTTTCTCAGAATAATTTTTTGGTAGAGAGTAAACCTCTAAAATGCAAAGCAGGTTAGAGATATGGTCGATTCCTGCCATTCATTTATTTCCTTGTGGAGCATTGATGCAGTTGAAGCTCCCATCACAAAGAACTATCATTAACTAGTGCTCATTTATTTGCTTAAGGAGTCTAATAATCAATCATCAAATTTCTTCACTTGTTTTGTGGCATTGTATTTCATCACTTGGTAGGGTATGAAACATTATCATTCTTTACACAAGTTTGTTAACGGAATATTTATTTGAAGAGGTTTCACTATAAATAAAGATTTTCTACATATATTTCTTTAAAAAGATTTATTTTTATTTCAACTATTTGTTTTCATATGAAAAATTTATGTGAAAAAATAATCCAAAAGTGTAAATGGCATGAAAATGGAATTATCCATGGGATGGAAGGGTCGATCACTCCAACTCGGGTATGCGGGTTTGGGTGGGGTACAGCAAATGGCTTCATTGGTTTACATGTTTGGGGTATTTCTCTCCATGCCCTTCTCTCCCCACTACTGTAGACCATTTATCCTTTGAGAAAGAAAAGGAAGGCTGGTACAAATTAAGAATGGTAATGTAAAAGTTTATACCCACTGCACAAAAGTTTTTCAAATTAATACAAGCATTAAATTGCCAAAGGTTTTTCCATATACTGCCAATATTAAACATGACATGCCTGCTAGGGTTGGGATAAAGTTTTGTCAACATTTTTGGCGTACAAGGTCTCAGCCTGGGGTCAATATTTTCTTGACCAAATTTTGTTGTTTCAGTTGCCTTTTTACACTCATATATTATAGCTCAAACATTTCCCCCCAAAAAAATGAAATTTGGCAGCCTATTAAGTCCATAATGTGGTTTAATGCCTTTGGGTATTTTTTTAAAATGTAAATCATTGAGATATTTAGGGTTTGAGGTTTAAGAACTGTGCAGACACTTTAACAACTTCTTTTAAAAATATTTAGTATGCATATTTACTACATATGTATCTTATAGAGACTAGAGATTAAACTGGAGATTACTTGCTAAAATATGCAAACTGCTGTCCATGAATAAACATCCTCATGGACTCCCATTGAAAGTTTCTTATTTAAAAAATGTTGTTTAAAACTACAATAAAAGCGAAGGGAAGCAAGGTGAGGGGAGGAAAAAGCAACATTTAAGTAACTTTAATGGTTTAACTTGGCCACAGAAAATAAAGAAGTTCATTTTTTTTTCCCCTGGGATCTAATCGAAAGCCCACTGAGGTCAAAAGAAGGCTTTCCACCTATTCCTACGTGCACTGGATCCTGTCTCTGCTCAGTTGCTCTCTTACTGTGCTTTGCTGATGGGCTGCAGCAGCAGCCCAGACAACACAGTAGCCCTCTCGTCTGCCATATGCATCACATAGGTTTGGGCTAAATTACTGGTGGCAAAGGAACTCTTCTCTGGAGTGTCCTTGCTTTCTCTGTAAATTTGAATCCGGTTTCCACTTTTGCTTTGACATACTGCTGCTTACTGGTTATTCGTTATAGTCCTCACACAGTAAAATATGGGAAGAAAATTGTAGAATCCTGCAAAGGTACAAATGTCCCACTGTGCATGTGTACCTAACAGTGGTACGTACCACCCAGCATCCCTCAGCCTAAGAGTTCTTCTAGATATTAACCTCATTTCAAAGTCGTTTTTAACATCCGCCCGGGAATACATTCTAGAACTTTTGTTAGTTACAAGTGACAGGATTTGTGTAATCAGTGAGCACTGGCGCCATGGCATGCAATGCTCGTTAGAATGCAATTCCTGCAGTTCCTGGACAATCTGTTCCTTATGGTGATTTCTGGGAGCTTGTAAACTCTCACTAAGACGCTGGCAACATCAACCAAACATCTCAGACACATTGTCTCTCTGAACCTGAACTTTTAAAATGGTGGTTAAACATGTTGTCTGCTTTAGTTTCCTGTCTATCTTCATCATAAGCCAGCACCTGTTTCCAATAAATTATACACAGAGCTGTATCAGCAACACCTTGGCAGCAGCTGCCACCCCGAAAAGCAGAATGCCCTTGAGGACAATACACCTGTGAACACATACAGTGTTTATTTAGCTGAAAGGCAAAACTTTACCTTACATAAAGCAATTATCTAAAGCCTAATGTATGCCCATTATTAACACAAAATAACCTTGTTCTTAAAAACCAATAAAAATCTATTTAAAGGCTTTTTCCAAATCCCAGGGAAACAAATGCTAGCACTGTGGATCTGCTATTAGCCTAGGACTTAGATGTCTGATGGTGGGAAGACGTGCGGGGGAGGCTACGCGTGCAGAGTTACAAAGCAATAGGGCACAGATTTGGAGTTCGTCATACACAGAGATGAGGGAAGAAGCCAAATCATTTTCAGGGAGGCTGTTGAACAACAGACTTTTTTTTTCTTTTTGCTTCCACGTTATAAAGTAGCGTTTTGTTGCCAAAGTATAGAACTACTGTGTTTAAGACAGTGTTTGATCTTTCCATCACTGTGAGACAGGAGGAAAAAGTGGTCCTGAGAAAAAGGTTTTCTTATTACTAGAACAAACCTTTCATATCCAGTTCACTACCAGCACTGTCCTTTCATGTAACAGCGCGCCTATTTTAGCAGCGGTAAGTGGAGTGGTTGTTTGCAGCAGATCACAGGATAATGGAAATGAAAAAAACTTATGATTAAAATAAAACACAAATCTGAGATAAGTTCTCAAGCTTTGGTAAAGGCAGAAGTAAAACTAGGAACTCTGTAGCTCAAGTAAATTGTAAAATAAATTTTCTGTTCAATATGCATACTTCAACGATTATTTGGCACATGAACCTTGTAAATCCCTTAAAGGGGAAGACATTTGCTACTTGCTGTTTCCAAAATTAACACTAAATATGAAAAGTTTATATAAGTGTGTGCATGTGGGTATATATTCCTGTATTAAATGCTCATAAAATGCTTACATTTTTTAGTCATACTTTACAATACTTTCATTCCCTGTCTGATGCCTCCTGATGACATTTAAGTGATCAACTCAAAATGGTCTTAGGTGAAAATGTGTTTTAACACTTCTGTTTGGCCAGACCTGAAAGCTGTGGAAGGACTTGCTAATGAGTATTACAGCTTGCTTAGGTGTCATATTTTTAAGTCCCTATGAGGCTGAATACAAATACACGTAGAGTGGTGATGCCAGCATGTGGATGTCCTCCCATGGATAATATTGTAGAACTAGATCTGATGGGTTATGTTATATTTTATGAAGTGCAAAATGAAATTTCAAGAGAAAAACATTAGCATAACCTCACAAAAAATACCTTGTCTTTCAAATGTTGCTAATAAACGTCACATATTTTGTTTTATATTTTATTATCAGATAGTTTGAATTTTAAAATAGCTATATTTTTTCTAGTAGACTTTCTTAAAACTGCTTTATTTTCATCTCAGAACAAGCATGGTACGTTTCATAGATTCAAGCTAAAACATATGGATTAAGTCAATGATTCAGTTTCTAAACCTCCAAATGACTGTTCTGATTACTCATGCAAATCTATATTTTTGCCAGGTTTCCTTAAGACTTTAATATGAGTAAAGTTAATAGGAATATATTTTCTTCTCCTAATGCATGTGAAAATGTCATAGAATGATGGTCTCCATATACAGATACAAACCTGCTTCTTGATTTCAGTTTTCTTGGCTGTGTTTGAGTCTAAGGGAATATAAATGCTAGGAGCACCCAGCTAAGATTCCAACCAAAAGGAAATTCAGCTATGGCTACAGAATAAAAACTATTTATTTTCCCCTGGAGTGTTTAGCTTTTATTAAATGTCAACAAATCTGAAAACATGCTTTACTAATCTATGGTGTGTATGGGAAATAAGTCACAGGCACAAGTCACTGAAGATAATGTTTGCTTTGGTTTAGATAAACAGGTTCCAGAGAACTGAAATCTCTCACAAGCATTTAAAACCTGCCCCTTGTTTTCCTTTAACATTTGTCAGATCTCCCACTGGTGATCAAAGAATGCCAAGCTGTCATATAGCATGGGGGCTGAAAGCAGACCTACGTTTGTGATTGTTCACTACCCTCTGTGATAAGTTTATCCCTTAGTTTCTTTCCTGTTGACTTTCATGCACGCTATTAACCCCGCATGTTGCACGTTCTCAAAGAGAAAATGGAATTACGAGTGGAAGATGCTGCCACCTGCCACGTCTGCCTCTGTGCTTCCCATCAGAGAACCACCTTGGGAGCGAGGGCCACAAAGGCAGCTTCGCGCTGGGACCTGCGGGGAGCCCCACCTTGCTGCAGTGTAAGCTGGGTTCCTCCAGACCTCACCTCTGTGTTCACACAGGTTTCATTGAGATCGGAACATTAGAGTGGAGGTCAGCGCTGTACATAGGAGAAATGTGCTAGTTACAAGCAAGAGCACACAAGCACTATGCTGATTCCGGCACAGCTTTGCATAGCTTCAAGGAGGGTAACAGGAGTGCGGGGCAATATGGGTCAGTCTAGTCTCGCCCGAGGGATCCCAAGTTTGGTCCAATTCGATGAAGAGACTGCTAAGGCTGTATAAACCTGAGTCACCTTGTGAAGGGCGTGACAGGGCAAACCCTTACTGACAGATGGCATTGAAGCCGGTATATCCAGGACAGAAGTGCTGAGCCAACAAAAGAAGGAGAGTAGAGCTGTGGAAACCTGTTACCCCCTCAACAAAACCCTTGCTGCAGTGTGGTCTCTTCTGTGCATTAGCTGTCATCACTGGCTTTCTCGTGGTGTGATGTTTGGGCCAGGTAAATGCAGAGCTTCGCTTTGGTCTCCAGTCTGATGGCATCCAAAAATAAGTATCAAAAGGCACCCACCTCTTTTTAAAAAGCCAAACAGAAGAACGGGCAAATGCAAAATGCAGTTTGGGTACAGTAGACAAACAACCAACAATAAGGCTGAGTATGTATTAGATCGTCTTCTCGAATAACATTTTATCTCAGGCACAATAAGGTGGGAAAAGAGCCATTGGTATCAGAGTTGCCTTTATTGCAATGCTTCTTGATTATTTCTTATTATATTAAATTTCTTTCCACTCATAGAGACATACAAAACAATGAAAGAAAGCAATATGAAAGTTCGCAGTGTGCAAGATTCATCTTGTATTCACAGGTTTTGTGTAACCCATTTTAAACTGATGTTTGCTTGTTTAAGAATGCACACCTGCACATTACCACTTGTGGTAAATAAGTTTATTAGCCAAGGAATGTCTGAATACTTACTGGAAATCCCATGTAAATGCAGTTATGTTTTCTGTTAAGATTCCTCTTTGGTAAAATATGTTATCCCACTCCATACTCCAATGGGAAAAAAAAAAAAAAAAGCAGTAAATGATGCACAAACATGCAGGAAAGATGCAGGTGAAAAGCTTCACAGGGTTTAAAAATGTCATATGCCTGATGATTCAGTGTGTCTTTCCATGTGCAATTTAAGCATTCTGTTTCATATTACACTTATGTCAGATCAAATGTTCCACTCGTAGACTAAGATTTTTATTAGTGTCTCATTTGTATTTATTTTCACTTTGAATTAAAACCTAAAGGTGGTGACAGAAGAAATTCTGATGCTTGGCATAGGATTAATACTTGAGGGCCATTCCGTTTTGCTAATCATCCATTTGAAGAGTATTTCCTTATGTAGAGATTGCTCCACTTAAGACAAAACCATTTTTTTCATCTCTGAACTCCAAAAGAGCAGAAGGGTGGAAAGAAAGTGAGGGGAGGCAAAGGAGCAAAGTGAGACAGAGCAAAGTGGGAAGCTTTGATCCTTTCACCAAGGGCTGAGGCGGTTCAAAATGAAAGAATCTCTCACCATCTTTAAAAAAAAAAAAAAGAAAGAAAAAGGAAGAGAAACAGAGGGAGCAGTATGACAGGAGACAAAAATTGAAGCAGGAGGCAAAGCTTCAAAGTAAGGGCTGATGCCAGGCTGTGAAGGAGAAGCTTTGCAAGGAGCAGAAGAGAGGAAGCATCTTGGCTTCCTGAACCCGAGGAACTTCCAAGAGAAGTGAGGAAATCACAGGAACAAAACACATTCAAGCGACTTCTGATTTTGCATTGCTCATTACATTTCTTGCGCTCTCAATTATCAAATAATTGTGCCATAACTACACTGAACAGCCTGGAGCTATAGAAAAAAACATGCCAAAGATATTGGGCAATCTGCAAGAGGAGCACTGGCCCCAAAGCCTTCAGCAGTCGGACTGAGGGACCCCATTTCTAGAGCAGAGAGGCGCAGCCTGGGTGTGTGCTGGGGTTTGGGGAAGGGGCAGTGCTGGACCCCGCTTGGGTCAGGGTAAGCTTGAGAGAAAAGGGGTCTACCAGCAGGTCTGTCAGCTGGTTCACGACCCTTATCTGATTTAAAATGAGCAGAAAATTAATGAATTTAGCGTATGGGTTTAATTTTGTCATAGCAAATTTGAGTGGTACTTTATTCCATCTCAATGAAATGAGTAGGACTTCGCGCAGAGCGAAGGATTATTCCACTTGAGGCAGGATCAGTCTTCTAATCTGCTACCCTTATACAGCCCAGTTTTCTTTGTTTACACGTTTTAAGTTACAATGCCTACATCATCTGTCAGTAAGCATCCTTTTGGCAGGCCAACAAATTGAGGTGGATATACAAAAAAACCAATTTATCTGTGCCTGCACTTTTGCCAGGGATCCTAATGGAGTATGAACATACAGCCCAAACACTGTAGAATGCCAGCACGGTTCCTGGCAGTATGTAGTTAAGCATGAACAATCTGTGATTTGTTGAAGACCAATAAGCGACTCGAGTCCTTCTTAATCTGCAGTAAAATCGGTTTTTGCAAAATAATGACAGCTATATATGTGGTGCTTAGTATGCTTTTATTTTTGTACGATGGCAACCTCTACTGTCATAATTTATTCTTAAAGAACTACGGTGTATAAGTAACTATAAACAGCATATGAATCCAGTGCCTGAATAGCTGCCATCTTTTTTTTCCTACTAACAGCAGTCACTATTCAGACATTTGAATGATAGAAACAGAATACACACCTACCCACTGTAATTTATTTCAGTCATTTTCAACAAGATGTCCTCTTTAAAAAAAAAAATTCCTTGAAAAATCCATGTCAATCCTTCATCTCTCCTCTGAGGAATGAGTATTTATGCTATCCTCGAGCCAAGAATGGATCATCATTCACATATGCAAAAGAAACATTAAATTACTTCTAGAGTTTTCCCACTCTTTTTTTATTATCTTTAGTTCACTTTTGTGCAGAGTTATACATTAAATGAGTTCCTCTGCTGAGTGTAATAGGACTACCTGGAACCTTACGTAGAAAGAAGTGCTAAGAGACTGGATGAACATTCCTGCATATTTTTGCAACAATGTGTTATTTTTGTAAAGAAATAATACAAGTACAGTCTTGGGCAAGCTATAGCAAGGTATTGGTTTTCAGAATCCTTCTGGAAATACTATTTACAAACACACCAGACCTTTTCTTTGTCTCATTCAATGTCCATGCTCAAAAAGAACAGGATTTCACATTAATTTAGCTGTATGTGTTTGTTATTTCAAGTAAAATTCTCAAAGCATCAAAAGGCCTCTATATATGAGGTATTTCAAGAAAGCAGACACAGGCACACCAGATCAAAGGTACAGAATACAGTCTGATTAAACTAATTTTTTAAAAATGCATCTGAAGAAATTTTCTTTGATTCAGGGAACATGAAAACCAAGCTACCTTTGAACAGAAAGTTCCAATGAAATCCAATATTTTTTTTATAATTTAAGAAATTCAGGGGTTTAAATGTTTCTTTGCTTTTTCCTTTTTATATGTCAATTAGAGTGGGACGGAGCTATTGCATGAAATATATATGGGGTCAAAGTCTAAAGTAGAGCCATCAATAATAATGTCTGCAGAACATCTGAGTTTTCTTTGAATTTCATGCCACTTTAGAACAAAGACGTTTGCAAAAGTCTCAGCAAGTAACGACATTTTAGGTTGTTTATTAAAAAACAAACACAGACCAAACCTTTGAAAAGCACACTATAAGTACGTTTACAACTATCCTCATTAACAAATTTGGAGACTTCTTTTCTGTTCAACGTTTATCCTGTTTAGCTATCACACAGCTGGTCTCACTTGATGCCATCCTGCTGGTCTCACAAGATGTAAAGCATCCCCAATATCCAGGACATGAGAAACATTAAGGGAAAATTTAGGAGCACGTACAGATTGTGACTTATGGAAGCAGTTAGACGTGAGTCTTGTCTATATCTTATATCAGGTAGAATTATAGTATTTGCTCACTGGATGCTCAACTTTAAAAATTTATTTAGCTCCATCCCTACATCTTCATGAGTTTTGGTGCCTTGGTCACCAACCAACATGCCACTGTAGTTTCTTACCCCTTTTTAATTGAGAAAAATGAAGAAACATGCCCCTGAAGATCCGAAGGTTTGAGATTTTTTTCATTTCCATTAACAAGAATTTCTCCAGCTAATGGCATGCATCTAGAAGTACCCAGCCTTCGCAAGTTTTATTCTTGAGATCTTGGAAGGGTGGCAGATGCACAGCAGCACACTTCTTGGTCACAGTTTCAGTAGTTTGTATGTGGGAGGATCTGCAATAGTATCTAGTTTCTAGTCAGGATTTGGAACCAGTCTGGAAAGTAAATGCTGTACTCTTAATTTATAATTTTTCCCTTTTCCTACAAGAAATTGCCTGTGAATTGGTTGTCTCTCCAAACAGCTGGGTTTTTTTTAATCGTATTTTTATACCGTTCAGTTGTCATCCCTTTCACTTCCGCAGCCTCTAGACTTTCATCTTCAAACTGTCCTTCAGAAAGTCCTGAACTCTGAACAGATCAGCCTTCCTTATGGCATTTGTACATTCCTGAATCTAACTCTTGCATTCCGGTGAAGGCACCTTCTATAGAGACTCTGCTTCCCTAGAATGAAAGGTACAGTGTCTGTTGAAAGTACTGCATATAAAGTCACCAACTCCATCTATTTTTCTACTTTCGATGGATGCCCAAATCTTGTTTTGAAAACTGTTAGGTGAAAGCCAAGATTATGAAAAATTTTCTCAGTAGCAAGTAAACTTTACTCGTTATGCTTATAAAGATGTGATAACTATAACCAGTGTGAAGGCTATGAGCTTTCAGCCATGGCAAGCAAAAAAAATGCAGATAAATGGGTATCGGTGGCTGTTCACGTATTGCCTGGCATAATGGGAGAAACAAGAAAATGTTTGTTTAAAATACATTTTACCTATTTGATAGATATCTAGTGACAGTCACCTTGACCACCAGTTGCCTGGTTCCTGCTCGCTTTCAGGATACTGATGCAAACGTAGGCTTTGGACTGTGATTATGATAAACAAAAACCTACAGACTCACCAAGCGATTGAGTGCAAAGAGACTGAAGAAGCTGTCAGACATTCTCATGCGTTGTCTGTGCTGTAATTGTTTCCAGTGGTCAGCAAAAATCGAAACAGAACCATAAGGTTTTAAAGATTAGGCTTAATGTCTCCCGCATAGTCTAATACATGATATGGCCCTTTCCTGGAACACTGTACGCACTGAAAGAGAATGATGAAGCAGAAGAATGGGCACTATGCCATTGCATCAGATGAAAGGGACGTTGGTGGATATTTGCCATGGGAATACTTGACTGTTAAGCAGTTGATCTACTGTCTGTTAGCTCATGGGAATGGAACTAGTAAACTTGGGAAACCTCAAATAAATTCCCATTGTATATATAACATAATCCAAACCAGAATCTTCTCGGGAACAATTGCTAATGATACTGGAAGTCATCCTTGTTTAGCGGAAGAAGAGACAACTTGCTATGATCCATTTCAGTACAGATTTTTACACTGAAAATTTTTACCCAATATTTACAAGAAGGGAAGTCTCTCATAGCGAAATCTCCATTTTAGGCATCAGCTTACTAAGGTACTACAAAGAATATTTTTTGAAAAGCCTGCTTCTGCCACCCTTGCAATGACATGAGGAACTTTTAAAATTACCTAGATGATAAATTGCTGTTTCAGAAGAATTCTTGAATGAGCTCATCTTTGTACCCTATCCACCATAGTCATGGTTTCTGTTACAAACCAGATGAGCTGAACATTTACCTTAGATCTTCTTACTAATTTATGAAACAAATGTGCAATAAAGACCAAGTTTCACATACAAACATGTTCACTGACGTCTAAAACAATCCAAAGGTTTGGTCGCTGTGTGTTTGGAGATGAAACTATTTTAAAATTCTTCCTCAGCCCAAAACTGCTAAGTTTTTTCTAATCAATCATCCGCAGATACCTCACACTGAATAAGTCATGCATTTCTAGCTGGCTTCCCTAAAGGGGTTTTACTCAGTGTTTAATAGAAACCATTAAGTCATTGGAATCAGAATACACAGCTAACATATTAACAAGCCCAGAACAGAATAACTGAAGTCAATCTGTAAAGAATTTCACTCTCAGTTGCTAGACCCCAGACAATGAATCGACACAGACTAGTGAATGACATATCAAATATACCTGGTTTATAAGGTACGTATAAATACTCAAATAGTGTGGCATTGGAGTTGGTGACATGAAATATGAAATCTTTACATATATTCTTTTAGAAAGTAAATTGACTAGTATCTGTTTAAAAGTTTTCTGTTATAATAATAGTTTAATAACAATTTAGTAGCAGTTTATTTTTTCTAGCTTGCAGATTTGTTGTTGTTTGAAGTCGTCTTTAACTCTTGAAAGCATGTTTCTGTATTCCCTGCCTAAAACTCAGGATCTCCGTCAAATTTTATCTCAAAACATCTTTCTTGCCCCCTTCTTTTACTTTCACAAGACACAGCCAGAGAATAATGTGTCTCAGCTGCCACAGAATGCATTCCACCAAAAGAATGCACCCAAATCTGACCCGGGGAACAAGATACACCCCACAGTATATAAAACCCTTAATATTAAGTTGCCAGAAGGGTATCTGGCAAGCTCAAAATTAAACGTCTTTTCAGCCAATTCTAGCTACTCTTTTACTCCATAACCTTCCCATGGCCCATTACTTGTACATACTTTATTTTTTTTAAAAAAAGCAGTTTGTTGGAAAGACAAGTCTTTTCACAGTAACTCCAAGGTGCAGGTGCAACTTGGTTTTCCTATTTAAATTATGCTCAGTTTTCATTCCTCTCTCTGTCTACATTCTTCCCCTTTCCCTCTCTTTTTCTGTCCTTATTTTTGAATGGACTAAAATGAAATGAAATTCTTTAGAAAAGAAGGGAGAAAAAAGACACACACATGCATGACTTCTCAGCTGTTTTTTTTAAACTCTCACAGCTCTAGTAAAAATACTGTATACCTAGGCATTGCAAGCCAACATTATTTTTGCTGTAAAAACACCACGTGCACGTTCTTAGCCATGAGTCCTCTGTGCAAGGTCCTTTCACACATGCAAAACCAGCTGATATTTCATCACTTTAATGTAGGGATAAATAGAAGAATCGTGGAAGAGAAATCCACTGCTGTTGTCTGTTTTTTTAGTTACAGATGCTGCTTCTTCAGCATCAGGACTGTGCATGCTGATATTAATTATGAAAGTCATTTTCTTATATACTGTCTACTCCAGTGGCTGTTACTGCAGAAGTTTAAATCATTTCAGTGTGCCCTGCAGCTGTCACAAACTTCTTACAAAATTATAAGAAAAAACTCATTTCCTGTACCAATGTCCTGCTGAACCTAATACAAGTCCTAATCTGCTACTATTTCACAGAATCACAGCATGGTTGAGGTGGGAAGGGAGCTCTGGAGGGCATCTGGTCCAACCCTCCGGCTCGAGCAGGACATCCCAGAGCCAGTTGCCCCAGACCATGTCCCGACGGCTTCTGAACTCCTTCAAGGATGGAGGCTCTGCAATCTCTCTGGTCAACCTGTGCGAGTGCTTGGTTACCCTCACAGTAAAAAAATGTTTCCTGATGTTCAGAGGGAACCTCCTGTG
The DNA here is from genome assembly GCF_965231255.1 of Vanellus vanellus. NCBI lineage: Eukaryota > Metazoa > Chordata > Aves > Charadriiformes > Charadriidae > Vanellus > Vanellus vanellus. The sequence goes on along the minus strand of NC_138914.1, from coordinate 16,393,421 downwards.
TTTCAGTCTGTGCCCATTGCCTCTTGTCCTGTCACTGGGCACCACTGAAAAGAGCCTTGCTTGGTCTTTTTTACACCCTTCCTTCAGGTATTCATATACATCGATGAGATCTCTCATGAGCCTTCTCTTCTCCAGACTAAACAGTCCCAGCTGCCTCGGCCTTTCCTCGTATCAGAGGTGCTCCAGTTCCTTAACCATCTTCGTGGCCCTTCGTTGATCTCTCTCCAGTATGTCCAGCATTTGCGAGTAAGGGTGAGTTTAAAGCAAAGCAGAGCCCAAGTTAAACATGCTTGAACAAGGCAGCAACACAGTCAGTGGGACAGAAGATAAAAAAAAGCTGAGCAAATAAAAAATATCAAAGATGAGCTGTTGCACCCTGGATTTTGTACATAAAGCCTTAGCACATAGGAATACAGCTTGCCCGGGGCACGTTCAGCTTTGTTTCTGATGGGGAGCGAAGAGGGAAACCTGGGCACCAGGGAGAAGAACTAGGAGACGGGACAGAGCAGAGAAGTTTAGGGGTAATGCGCACATGTGGATGCATACGTCCGTGTGTCTGTCTGTATGCATGCCTACAGATAGTGGCCTGCTACTGTTAAGGCACTGTAATCTGATGCAAACTGTTTCATATATTAAAAAGCTGCATTAGCAAAAAGATCTTTTCAGAAATAGACAGCTGTGGTATCTATGCCAAAAAATGACATTGAAAAGGGATTAACTGTTTAAGTGTTCAAATTAAACAAGACAGAAACAGTTAGCTTCCCTTGGCCTGTAGCTCCTCTGCATGAGGCAGCTTGTCTCAAGCTGCCAATACCTCATTGCTACTAAGGCGAGGAGACAGTAACCTTAGGAATTGGGACATTTCCCAGTCTCTCACTGTCTGACCTTACGCCTTGTAGTCTTATCTGTGCTAGGGCAGGATCTCCCAATCTCCCTACGCCTAAATCTGGGCCATAACAGAGTGCTTTCCCGGTGCAGCTATTTCTAGAGAACTGTCCTAGCACTTGGCGCAGACCTGTTTATTCTGGCAAAACTGCATTTTGCTGCGTAATATGGGTGAAATAAGCTGCCCTGGCGAATACACAGCTTTGTCATAACTAAGTCCACAGCAGGGACTTTTGCTGACACAACAAGGGATAATGCTCTTTGACGGATATTGTAGCTTGTAGTGGAAGCCTGGCCTAAGTCCAGGACTGGGACCTATAACCTGCTTATTATTCTTATTAGCAGTCTTATTTAGATTAAGGCACTGGCTTGATACTCGATTCAGGAGATTAGGAATAGCGATGTGTATATGGAAGAAAACACAGGGGTTGCAGAGGTGCTCTGGCCAGAGCAAGGGCTATTCCAACAGAACTGTGGTGTTTCTGGCACTCGGGTTTACTCTTTCAGAGCAAGCTCAGCATTGCGTTCTGCCGTAATACTACTAGCTGTCTTAAAAGGCTACTAGGTGGTGTGAGAAAGCAGCCGTAGGGTTTTTTTCTTCTTTTTTCTTAAGTAGAAAAAAAAAACAAAACATTTTATAAATACCTATTCAGTTGCTTGCCTTAGTCTCAAGTTCCATAGCAAGATAAGCGAGAGGTGCTTTAGTCCTGTGTTAGCAACATCAGTTTACAGTATAAAATGAAGGAAGAAGCTCTCAAAGTCAGCCTGGTCCTTCCAAAGACTGTACCTGGACCCTTCTCTTTCCCCCTTGCCCAACTATTGTAATTTTCCTAACCTCTGCGTGCTTAAGTCCCGTCAGTTCACTGCTTACTGCGGCAACGCAAGGCCTCTTTCCCTGGGCTTAGCAAATTCCCACACTGCAGTTGTTTCCTCCTTTAAGCTTAGATAATGTCTCTGCAGCAAACCTGAACTGAGCTGCACATTGCCTTGGCTGTTCCCGCCAGAACCCATGCCATGAATTTTGAACTAGTGTCTTTGTATCATATCAAAATTATATCCCGGCACAGCTCTTGGAGCATCTTGACTTAGGTTATTCAGTCCGAGTTGCTCAAAACCACAATGACTTCATAACCATGGGAAGGTGTGCTCCTTCCCACTGCCATTTCACCCTACAGTTACCGTGACACAGTGCAGTTGTGCATTTCCCATGTGGCATCCCTATTTCTCACACAAGGTATCCTAGATGGTTCACTGACTCTACTCTGGACCATGTATAATTATCACGCTAGAGAGACCAACTTAAATCTGCCAGACTCTTTAATACCAAAGCATAAAATATAGATTCTGCAAACCTACTCCTGCAAATATTAAACCAAATGCCTGAGATTGTTAAAGTCCCTAACTCGAGAAAATTGACTTTGCAACCACCATAAATTGGAAAAGGAATAACAAATGAGTTGGCAACTTCTGGTACTGATACCAGGTTCTGAAAGATAACAAAAACATTTGCGGAAGAATTGTATGGCACGGGGTGGCTGGATGCTAAAGGCAATGAACACACAGCCCTGCACAGACGGAAAGGGAGGCACCAACGTACCTACTCCCAAAGAATGAGATCTGGAGCCATCATAGATGCGTTTAGGAGAACATCTGTTCACAGTCAAGTGAGACCATAAGGAATTATTAGGAAGAAAAAAACAAAACAAAACTGAGAACCACCCTATACCTATATTTTGCATACCAGGTACAATCGTGGTATCCCACATTTCAAAAATAGTAGAACCAGGAAAGGTGCAGAAAAGGGTAACAAAAACTGGCCAGACCTGCAGAGTGGCAGGCACAGAAGGATGGGCCAGGTAGGTGATAATCCGCTTGCTATTGGTGACATTAGAGACAGAGTGCAGCTTTTGATGGACCTCTGGCTGGCCTTTGCCTGTCGGGGTTTTTAATGCCTAAATCCTTCATGGGGCTATATCTGCATGGCCTTGAGTAGCTGGAAGGAAACCTAAAGAACAGGCCAAGTAGGGAGAACAAAACAGAGAGAAAATGTCCACGATCTCTAAAAAGGCAAGTCAACACAGCTGGAAAAAACATTCTGGATAAAGAATTGCAGCCACTAGAAGTGGTGAGGTGCAGTTACGTTAAACTAGAGCGGTTCTGAGCAGACTTCATCAAAAATGTGCTTGCGCAAGCAGTATCTTCAGTACCATTTACAATGACAGTAGTGTCAGTGAAGCTGACTTTACCGAAAATAACTATGCATTTTTCTTCTTTTAAGTATTCTTTAGCAGCAGCAGCTTCAATCTTCTACAGTGTCTGTCTGGGAGTCAGCTGGACATACAGACAGGGAATCACACATACAGCCACCGGAGCTGGATCCAAAGTCGGGTGAGCTACAGCGAACGCAGCAGCTGCAGAGCCCGCAATGACCCGGGGGCTGCCCCAGGTGTCAGATGACCAAAGTACACATACAACAAATTGCTGGAAAAACGCTGAGTACAATACATCGTTGATTCTGTATTATTTGTGCTACATTTCTCATTTATGGTGTCATGTCTGACTATAACTATCGCTTTGATCACAGAGGGACCTGGCAAAGGACCGTTCTAACTACGCTTTGCATCGTTCTTTCCATGAGCAGCCTCGGCGTGGTCAGTACCTCCTTGTGCAGGTTGCCTGTTTGCCACATGTTATCCTTATATATACAGACATATGTACATGCCGATTAATAAGTTAATTTAACGCAAGAATTCGATGGTGAGACAGAAGACCCCAAGAGAAAAGTTCTTTCCTGTTGAGATAAAGCAGCAACTCTGTTAGCTTAAGCCAGAAGAGACTTTTTTTATGTTACCCAGAATTGCTTAGACTGAGATTTTCTGAACATCTATGCATTTGAAAAAGACTAAACTATTTGAAAGGAGCCATTAGCATGCATGCTTTAACTTCACTTCTTTTTCATGTTTGGCTTTTACGGAAAAATACCAGATTTTGATACGAACATCTGTTTCATGTTTTTCTAAATGTGAGCTTAGCATGAAAATTAACCCCTGAATTTTTGGTTTCAGCAGCCTCCTAGCTCTTCAGTGTGAGTTCGGGAGCCTTCTCTTCCTAGTGCTGCTAGGAAATCAGCCCAGCCTATGGCTGATTTGTCTTCTGGAAATAACTTGGTCAACACCAGATGTGTTCAAATGTCTAATGAAGATATTTTTCACATAGTCACCATTAGGAGTTGTCATTTCTTTTTGCTGAGGCACTCCAATAGAAGTAACTCAGCTCTCAGTCTCATGCAACCTCATTCAACTTTTATCCCAAGAAAACACAGGGAAATAACAGTCATATTTGCTCTTTCCAGAAATGTGTTTTAGTTACTAACAGGCCCAGCAGATGTTTAGCAATGGTGAAACCACTCTGCAGAGCACAAGTCTGAGTTTGATTTAGTGGGGAGTTTCTCCTCCCTCACCAGAGGACTAAGGCATTAGACACTAACATATTTTCACCTACCAAAATAAAGGCAATTTTCTGTCCTGTCAGTTTAGGGTACACTAGCTAGAAGTAGGGACAACTAGCAAATCTCCCCCAATGCAGAAGTTCCTTTCAGCGTGAGTGGGAGCCCAAAATGCCAGAGGGTTTTCTGAGTCACCTGAACTTCCAAGCCAAGAAAACCAGACCTTTGGTACCTCCTGGTTCAGGTTGGCTCAGGAATCCCTCCAACGTGATCTTTCTTTTTGATAGATTGGCAATTCCCTTTCAGACTTAAAGGGGGACTATACATGGGGGAAGAAAAGTACTAAATAAAAATAATCTTTTAAGTATTTTAAACTCTTCAGAATGTTTGACCTTGACCTGGGTGAGTTTCAGATACAATTCGTCTCTCACCAGTTTGTCTATCTGTGATCATAACAAGGTTCTGCATCAACTTATGGAAATTATAGGTGTTTTATTCTGTTACTATATGAAGAAAACATTTTTCTTTTACCACAGTGAGAAAGTTTTGCACACATTTGCACCGAAGACCTAAAAGCACCAGTATTAACATCTTTCAAAGTTAATGAGACACTGTTAAATCTCCACTTCAAATCTATAGATGATGTACAGGGTTTTCTTTTAATACCTGTTCATGGCTTTTTTTTTACATACTACCATTGTATTTCTGAGGCCATCAGTGACATCCAGTGGCCAACTAGATTAAGCCTAGACACGTTTTATAGACATCTGCCTACTGCTTCCCTTAGTAAAAAAAAGCAATAAAAATGTTAACAATGCAGTTGACTTGTTCAGCATAATTCTCTCACAGGTGTGATGGAAATCTCCTTGGAGAAAAGCTCACAACATCAGACCCTCACTCTATTCCCTCCCTTTGAACTGGTGAAACTCAGACTTTTCACAGGAGGCACAAGGATGTGATTTGGGCTGTAACTTCTATGCCAGTATCATCACCGAGGTGTGTCAAAACCGAAGCTGCATTCTCTCAGGATCTGAGTTGGTGCAAAACTAAAATTAGAATTTTTCTTCTTGATGCAAGCAGACGTGAATGCACATGATGCACTGGCACAGGCTGCCCAGAGAGGTTGTGGAGCCTCCCACTCTGGAGACATTCAAAACCCGCCTGGACACTGTCCTGTGCAACCTGCTGTAGGTGACCCTGCTCTGGCAGGGGGGCTGGACTAGGTGATCTCCAGAGGTCCCTTCCAACCCTGACCATTCTGTGATTCTGTGAATCTCAATATAAGCATGTCCTGTCCTGTCTGTTTCATTAATGAGATTTCATTTTTACTATTTTAAATGAGCTACTCCAAAAGCAGTTAACAGGAAAAGCAAGGGAAATATAAATATTTATTCAGCCCAAATCATACATCTGGATAGAAAACAAGTGTGAAGCACTACAGAACAGATAAAACTCAGCACTACAAAAATGTTAGTCATACTCTATCTTACAGAAACGTGAAGACAAAATTAGGTGCGGTAACAAATCTCCAGGGCTGAGTTTTAAGCTTGCTTGCAGTGAGTGACCATGTTATTAACTGTTAATAGCCTTCACTGGGTAACAAAGAGGTGTTCTGGAGAAGGTGGTTGACGATGTTCAACCCCTTCAGTGCTAAGAGTAGGGTAGCACAGGGGAGCCATATCCGGCCCTCGGCAGTGCAGCCCTCGCTGCGGGTGGTGAAAGTGCGCGTCCACCCCAAGGCACCCCCTGCTCCCTTCTGCCCCCGGGGGCGCCCGGAGCCCTGAGCTCAGCTGAGTCCTCTGGTCCACAGGTAAGTAAGTATGCCACACATGGTGAATGCGAATGGGGCTGATGTTTGCCCTCACATGTTTAGTCCACGCAGTGTGCAAAATGATTATATTTTTGTTTGTAAATGATCTCTTTAAGTAGAACGGATATGAAGGGGATAGAAGTTAGGGAGCAAAGCTTTTCCCGTGCAGTTCCCAGGGCATAGGGACTTCAGTCGCTGATTTAGCACTACAAAGCATGGACAACAGTACCAACAGTTGCTACCATTGTAGTCCAACAGCTGTAGTAGTCATGGTGCTTCTAACATGTCTGTTTTGTGGTGCCTCTCGTTTTTTACTAGATAGTCAATTTTCCTGTGATCTGTTCCAATGAAGTATTATGTCTGCACTTTGCAAAAACATTGAAGAGCTAAATGCAGTACATCATTGGAAAAGGACATTCGTGCCAGCTATTACCATTGTCATTTTTGTGATTTATTTTCCCCCCATTATCCTTTCTCCATAGCTGGCACAAACTAAAGAAATGGGGCTGCTTATGAAAAATAGTTGTGGTCATCAGAAACAAGAAGAAAAAATAATACATTCCAGAACTCTAGTTTAGAATAAAGTGATTTACTTCTGGGAAACATAGTATAAGTATGAAGTAGCAGTGAACAAGAACTAAATGTCTGTTGTTCATTAGTCCGCCAGATAATGAATTAACAATACTTCACGGGTTATAGCATGTAAAGGCGGAATCTGTGCTCATGTATGCTATTGACGAGGGGGAAGAGCATCAGTGAAACTGAAACTTACCCCACCATTTAGACTGATACTGCTGGGAGAAGGAACTGACCCTTTGTTTACAGTGTTTACAGTTACAGTATTTCCAATTCCTTTAAATATGTAAATAATATGCATTTAACTGGTCAAGAGAGGCCAAACCCAAACCCCTGGTTTCATAAGCTTACGTATTTGAAGTGCACTAAATAATAGACTTGAAAATAAAAGGTAACGGGTGTTTACTAAGCTTTCTTGATTCTTGCCAAGGGCAGACTGACTTAGAGGGCAGACAGCCATAGCAAATATGCCACATTCTCATTGTAGGCAGAAATTTTGCGTCATTTCTCCATAGAACCCCAGTTCCACTTTCGCCTCTACCCTTTCCACAGTAGCCAGCAGCCACTTAAATGGCAGCCTTGTGCACCTGGCTGCCTCTGAGCAGCGGTGAGGGACTGCAAATACGGACATATAAATACTTGTAGATAACTTTTCTTTTTAAGTATATGTATATGAAATATGTATTTTATAGATATAATTTTTTTCATGCCACACTCTTGTCCAGAAACAGCATTTTAATGAGTCTGTTGAAGGTGTCATTACAAATACCAGCATTCAGATTCCGAGTGTGATTGCCTTCTTTTTTTTTTTTGAGTGGGAGATCAGCAGTTTCCTCCCATTTCACAGCAAAGAGAAAGGGCAAAGCCTGCGGAACTCCTACAAATGAAATACAGAAAAATTGTTGTGGATCATTTCTGTAGTAATTCCCCCTGAAAGCCAGTAATACATTTAGAAACTAGCAATTATACATGCAAGGCATCGTTACTGGCAAGTAGCACTGCAATGAAAGGCTGTATAGTTGGTATTGCGGTTACTGACGGTTTGCTCTGTTCTGCTATATGGTTTCCTTTTTATGTATCATGTAAAGATATTTTGATGATGTTTCACCACTGTAATATAAAAACATCATTTTCTATGAGGCAGAAAATTAAAATCCAAGGTGGATACCCAAAGGCATTGAGAAAATATGCTAGCTACTTTATTTATGCAGTTATTTAAAGAATCTCATAAGAAAACTGGCATAGCTAAGCCAGCAGTACTCATTTGGACAGGATAGTCGAGCTCAAGATGACCATCAGCCGCGTATTCAGCTCATTGCACGGAGTTTTTGCCACGTTGACTTCGCACAGTTTAAAAATCCCACTCAAAGCTTTGAAAATACCCCCCTGTGAGCAGGTGGGGTGAGGGGATGCTTATGCCTGTTGCCTGTGCGCAAAGCCCCCCCTCCGCTCCCAGAGCTGGTCCACAAGGGTGGTCTGCTGGTGTCCTTGGGAGGCTGCAGCACAAGAGCATCCTGCAGGTCTGGATGCAGAGAGGGGAAGGTATGACCCCACCAATACTGCCCGTCTAAATGAGAGGCCTCGAGCTTCAGGCCTGTGCAAGAGGCTATGGGTGTCATTGCTGGGACATGAGGTTTAGGGCAATGAGAAGGACTTGTGCAGCTGGATCAGAAACCCTGCACAAACCACCCGCTGACGTCGGTCCGTTTGGAAGCAACTTTGGCAGAAATATCTAAAAAACAAAGAAATAGTGAAAAAAAGTACATCTGTTTCTTGGTGTGTCTCTGTCTAGAGGAAGTTCAACCTCGGTTGAAGGACTGGCAACATCCAAGCAGTCTGCGTGAAGGAATCGTCTAGGCAGAAACTATGACGAGGAGACATTTGTATTCTCCACTAGGCTTCCAGATGCGAAGGATGGGCAATCGCTTCTCCCAGGAGGGACAGAGCTGTGAATGTGCACCTCTGCCTTTCACACCTTCTTCCGTCAGGGTGGAGCACTTGCTAATTTTTGCAGGGAAACTAATCATACCTGTGTTTTGGAAATCTTGCTTTTAAAAGGCCCCCTTGCACTTCTAGTGATGGGGTTCCGGTCTGCTGAGCAATTTCTTGATGTTGCTGGACCTATTTCATTAACATTTCCTGGCTCCAAAGACAGCTGATCACAGCGTTGCCAGCACTGTTTCTGTCTAAGGTTTGTCTCAGTTTTGGTCTAGGTTAAAGCAATTATGGAATTAATTATTGGCTGTACAGCTGTTCTCCCCCGCACCCTGCCAAAAGTCAGCTTAGTCTTCCCTGCACAAAATGCTGGTGACAAAGCAAATCTCGTGTGCTGTGGAGTACAGAAACAGCAACTCCCATCATATAGCCAAACCAGAGGATTACGAGCAAACGCTTGCCAGGAAAGCTGCCGTGCACCCGGCGTGCCTGCCTCTCCGCAGCCTTTAGGCGGGTGTTGTGAACACACCTGTGGGATCTGTAACATGTAATATATGAGAGGCAGAGATGCGGGATGGTTTGTCCTTAAATAGCATTTGCCCCCTGGTTAGCCCAGCAAATCCTCTATCCACTTACACTAATACTGAAGCTGCTTCATCAGCTGTGGTAGAATTACTTTTCAAGTACATTCGTTGTACTGACTGTCCTTTAGGTCCTGTGCATTTCAGTATGCTGATGCAGCTTATGTTTGGTCCACTTCCTTTATTGACACGGGCACCTTTTTCCTCCAAGAGCTAAAGGGAAAATTGCCAATAACCCAGTCTGATCAGTGGCACTTTCCCCTCTCCACCTGCTTCCCTACATCCTGCCCAACCACTGGCCTGCAAAAACACCTTCCGTGTACTTCAGAAGACAGCAGATTATTGTTATAAAATATGTTATTTAAAAGAGCCCAAATAATCACACGTGTCCTTGGGAAGTGCACCCCTTGACCCAGCATGGCTTAATTTCACTTGCAAAGGCTGGTGCTGGGCAGCCGCCGCTCTCAAAGCCCCCTCTTGCCTGCTTCCCAGCTAGGCACAGAGATTCACTAACTAACTACGTGAATTTAAATGTTGGTTCCATCTTTGAGGATTTAGGTGACACCTAGGTACCTCGCCTCAGCTGATGAACCATCACGTGCTTGAGATTACATGGAAACTGAAGGGAGGTGGCAGGAGGAGAAATGAGGGCAGTCTGGGACGAGCGCATGGTGTCCTGGTGGCAGCGGCAGGCGGGGTGTGTGAGGTCGCACGGTCCTCCAGGCTGGCTGCCAAACTGGGACCCAGTGAGGGGTTTCCCCAGCCCCACAAGCTGTCTGTGGCCAGGGAGAGGGACGGCAGCTCCTGCCCCAGATGTGATGCTCGCGGGACAGCGGGGCTGCTGTGGCCACGTGCTGCCAGGACGGGAGCTGACAGGGGACTCAGCTCCTCGGCAGGTACAAGGTGTGGGCACAGATGTAACACCCGGCTCTCAAGTGCATTGCCCTTAGTTTGGTTCCTCTGCTTTCGGCAAAGCAGCCACCTTTTCCTGCTAAGACCCCGTAAAAGAGCCAAGCAACTTTGCTACTCTAAGAGACATTCAGGAGCCTGCGGGACAAAACACAGCTGCCATGAGGAAGCAAATTGGGCTGAATTTAAAGCTGCAGCTTAAACAAATGTCATCTGCAAGTGCTGCAGTTCAGCAGAGTTCTTCCTGATGGCGCTTACCGAAGACGTCATCTCATTCACCAGTCCCCACAGCATCTCAGCAGAAAAGCATGTATCCTTCCCCTGTGCTGCACGCTATTGTCACCACTTGTAAATGGAGAACTTGAGGCGTACGGGCATGAGGAGTCAGATTTTCAAAGATAGCACCAATTCTCCATTGTTATGTTTGCAATTTGTAATTCATTGGATGACATAAATCACCCGATCAGCAACCAGAAACAATACCACAGTGCTTCAGAAGCTAACCATGCCGAGGCTTCTGACATTTGAATAGTGAACCCTTGCAGTGAATCACTTGCGTACTATTCAAAAAGCAAAACAATATTTTGAAGAAACAGCAAGTAATTTTGAACAAATAGAATCATAGAATCATAGAATTGGCTAGGTTGGAAGACACCCTTGGGATCATCAAGTCCAACCATCTACCCTACTCTACAAAGTTCTCTCCTACACCATATCCCCCAACACCACATCTAAACATCTCTTAAACACATCCAGGGATGGTGACTCAACCACCTCCCCGGGCAGTCTATTCCAATGCCCGACCACTCTTTCTGTGAAAAATTCTTTCCTAATGTTCAGTCTAAATCTACCCTGTTGGAGCTTGAAGCCATTCCCTCTTGTTCTGTCATTAATTACCTGTGAGAAGAGACCAGCACCAACCTCTCTGTCCTTTCAAATAGTTGTAGAGAGTGATGAGGTCTCCCCTCAGCCTCCTCCTCCTCAAACTAAACAGTCCCAGCTCCTTCAACCGCTCTTCATAGGATTTGTCTGCTAGGCCCTTCACCAGCTTCGTTGCCCTCCTCTGCACTCGCTCCAGCGCCTCGATATCTCTCTGGTATTGAGGTGCCCAAAACTGGACACAATACTCGAGGTGTGGCCTCACCAGTGCTGAGTACAGAGGAACAATCACCTCCCTACTTCTGCTGGCCACGCTATTTCTAATACAAGCCAGGATGCCGTTGGCTTTCTTGGCCACCTGGGCACACTGCCGGCTCATATTCAGCCGCTTGTCAATTAGAACCCCATAGATGGATAGATGGATAAGTCTAAAAAAATGTGTGAACAACAACAACAAAAAAAAGAACTTCTTGTCAATTGTAGTTCATACTATCAGCCTTAACTTCTGCAAAAAAAAAAATAATAATCGCGTAGCTACGTGTTTGCACTCTGACTGTCCTCCTCATGATCGCTTCACTCAACAGCTAGCAGAATTGTTGGGTTTTTTTTCTTTTGAGGATTGCTTTTATCTGGAAGAATTATATGAGGTATAAAAGTGGTAATAGGGATATTTTTGGAACAACATATTTATTTTCTAATGAAGTGGTTTTTGTTGTTATCTTCATTCTCCTCTGTAAGTGAAATCTGAATGGGCCCCGTAATATCTGTGAAATTGTGCTTCCATGTCTAACCCTCACATCGCTTCTAGCTTTCAGTGACTTTCAAGAAGTTGTCCAGTGGCTCCCTGCCAATCCAAAAATCTCTGTAAATGCAAAGCAACTCTCTGAGGACCATTTGGGAAGCACAACTGCTTTTGGTTTCAGTAACAGACAAGGCAGAATCTAAAAAACGTTTTGGGATATTTATTTATACAGCACAAATGGGCATAACACTGTGTATCACGCTGTTGGCGTTTTAATTCCCAAACTGCATCTTAGAAATTCAGAGCTTTTCCCCTCCTACAGTGAAGCCTGACTGTTGCAGAAGCTGAGAGAAACAAGATTTTTCTAAAATGGTATGAAAATTATCGATAACTAAGAGATCAAATCTCGCCCCTCTGGCACATATAAATCCGACATGACCTGAGCGGTTGCAGGGGAGTCATTTCCAGTTTGCGCCGACATATCCGACACAGGAATTCTGCTTCTTCGGTGATATTCGTCAGCTGCTTTTCCTACCTGTGACGGTCATTTCGGGTGCAGGGACGGGACTACACACCTCCACACACTGCATTGTACCTGCGATTTGAGCACATCTGCTGTTGTCCAGTAAAATGTAATAAACTTTTAGATAAGTATGTGCTCAAGCCTAAATTTGTAGTCTAACACTTCTTGGCTCAGCAGCCCAGATCAGAGGCGAGGTCTGTAGGTGGGAGCACCTGCTTTCAGTGGCTGGTTGAGGTGGAGGACTGAACAACCAGACAGCTGACCCGGGGGTTTGGTGTTGTCGTTGGTTGGTTGGTTGGTTGGTTGGTTGGTTGGTTGGTTGGTTGTCTGGTTGGTTTTTTTTTTTTACATCTCTGAAGAATGTCAAAAATTTGCAAAGCAGAACTGAGCAGAGAGTTTGCTGGCAAAACAGGAAAATAATGGGAGTGAGCAGATGTTAGGACTGAATTTTCAGCCACCCCGAAACAAGCAAGAATTAACTTGGATAAAGCTCTTTCTTTGGGGCCAGGCAAGTATTTCATTCTGACTGAAATGTTTAGGGGTTAGTTTCTCTTTTCGGTGAAATTATTTCTGGCTAGCTTTTGTTGAACTGAACAGATTTATTTTTTTTTTGTAAAACAAACTGTCCCAAAACTTCATCCACCTCAGCCATAGAGATAATTTTTACACAGAACTGCTCATTGCAGAGCAGTGGAAGTTCATCTATCATTTCTCCCCACCAACGCAAGAGAAAGAGTGGATCCCATGCTCGGAATGCAAATCACCACAGCATTTCTGCGTGAGTCTGTCTTGGTTTCAGGTGGGAAAGAGTTAATTTCTTTCTGGTGAAAGGAATGTCAATAATATCTATTGGGTTTAGTTGTTGCTAAGTGATGTTTACAATATTCAAGGACTTTTTTTTTTCAGCTTCCCATAGAAGCATAGACAGAACAATGGAATGGCCAATGAAATATTCCATACCACAAAGGTGGTGCTCAGTGCATAAATGGGGGTTAGCCGGGGGGGCAATCATGATCACTGCTCAGGACAGTGCCAATTCACTGGGCGGTGAGAGTGACCCGTGTCATTATTATTATTATTATTATTATTATTATTATTATTATTATTATTATTATTATTGTTACTTTTTCCTTTTCTGTTATTGTTTCTATTAAACTGTCTTTATCTCACAAGTTGTTTTTTTCTTCTCCTTTCCATCTTCTTTTTATTTTTTTTCCTTCTTCTCCCCACCCTTCTGGTGGGGGAAGAGGCAGGACAGAGAGTCGCAGGGGGGCTGTGAGGGCTGGACGTCCCACCTGCCCATTCACTTGCTTTTTTAGTCATAAAATACTGTGCCCTTTTTGCACCGACCTCAAATCAAAAATAGCCAAATTAAAGAGGGGAGCAAATAAATAGCAGTAGTTACATGAAGTGTGTCAATGAAAACAGGAAGGATTTAGATATCTATTTTAGGACTATTACATTGCTTTCAGTGGTTTAGATTAAGCAACTCTAACACAGACTGAACCTGGGACTGAAATGCAGAGGCAGGGATTTGTTTGCTTTTTGTTTAAGACCCTCACAACCCCTCCTTTCTCACTAGCATGCTTAATTAAGAACACTATCTCCTCTGAGGTTTATTGATTTAGTAAATGGATGAGACTGCAACATCAGCTTGAGTAAAGGAAGATCTGGCCCAACATGTTTTTCCTAAGAAAAACTACTATGAGAACGTATGTACAGCAAATGCTAAATACACAATGCTTTCCTCTTCACCAGATAATATATGGTCCTATTTGGTCACTGTTGTAACAAGTAATGCAAAATCAAGAGACATGCAGAAATGGTTCATTGTTCGGCAATGAAGTCGCTCATTTAGCACCTGTTAATGCTATTACTAAAGACAGGAATCAATTCCAATTAGTAAACATGAGACAATTGCAACATACACAAAAATAAGATAACGCTTTTTCTGCTGCTGTTTTCAACAGTGCTATTTTTATAATCATCTGGGAAACCTCCTGTGGACTTAAGATGAAGAGTTGGCTGAAGCGCATTGAGCATGCAGAGGATACACGAGGCCAAGAGCGTATCAGACCCCAGCTCTGAGAAGCGGAAGGGTTCGGGCTGACGAGGTTTTCTCATTCACTCAGGACCCGAGGCAGCTCCGAGCAAGGAGCGAGCAGCCAGCAGAAAAGTCCACAGACATCCCTGCCCATACTTTGGTCAAGCACCCAACTAAATAACACGCTGGAAGACCTGTCAGCTTGTACCCAGTACTGGCTCTGGAGGAAAAGGTTTAAAACCAGATAAACTCATGAGCTCAGTGAACAGGAGAAGGGCCTAAAGCCTATATTGTCCAGCTCAGAAGTGGGAAATCTTTGTTCAGCTGAATTTACTATCATCAGAAACGCCACCGCTTAGGAACTGAAGTGAGACTAACTAGAGAAGAAAGAAGTGGGAACAGAGTAAAAAGGATGCCGCAAGTCATGTAGTAGTGCTGCCACAGTGTCAGAAATTGAGCCTCTTCTCCCTTTCTCCTGACAACCAAACCCTACCCAGAGCCCACCAAGGATCACCAGCTGACCTCAGTGTAGGTTCTTTATGCTTTGCACGCCAACAGGATGGCAAAGGCACCGATTATAATAAAACAAATATCAGTTGTGCTTGTCACACCATGCCAGGTAGCAGATGCACTTTAAAAGACAAGTAATTATAACCTTCCAAGATTATTAGATTAGATTAGCAAAAATTCAGCTGCAATACAAAATAGACATGAATTTAATTACCATGCTAATTTTCTCTTGGTTTGAGAAATACTGGCTATACTGCTGTAATTACTTGTCTTACACATCAAACCTTGCTAATACTACCGTTTAAGTTACTAAAGCACTTAAAAAGATGAAAACTGCATTCAGACATGAAGTTTTATGCTGAAACAGTCTGTGAGTATTACACAGTTCTGAGATCTTAAAAATGCAAAATCTGACTTTAATCCTTTTCAGGGGAGACAAAATCTGGAGCTGCTAAGCACTAGGGAAAATAAAAATATATTTGTCCAAAATACACCCTCTCTTCTATTAAGAATTTTTGAAATTTTTAATAAGTAGTGCAAAATGAAATAATTTTGTGAAAAATCTGGGGATTTTCTCCTCCCCCAATTCATATTTTAACATTGATTATAAAGGAGTCTTTCTAATGAAAGGAAAGAGGGAATCAGAGAAAATGCTCAAATTGAACCCAATTTCACCTAGAAAATGCTCAAATTGGACCCAAGCCCCAGAAATTACTGACAGTTTTACTCATCCAAGAAAATGAAAAGCAGAATTTGCCACTGAGACCTGTGTGATTTTCGTCGTACACACTTTAACAATAAAAGTCCACAGTCTCCTCCATCTTCAGTTTCAAGAGATCAAATTAAAAAAAGAAAGAAAACCGAAGAGTGGCTGTGCTGGATGTGCTGCCTGATATTAGCTGCTGCTATTACCATACAGAAAGCAAAACTTCATGCTTGAGTATTTCCCCAAGGCCCAGCAGCAGTGAGTGGGTGCGTACAGCCAGGTGATGGCTCCCTGGATGGCCGGTGACAGCCCCAATGGCCTTGTGTCCAGGGAAGGTCATCCCACTGGTGCCCGAGGGTCAGAGGCTGGCACAGAGGGTTCGAGAGCTGGAATCCACTGGGGGGTGATGGTGGTGAGCCCCAGGGGGTGTGCTGCCTCGCTGGAGCTGGGCAATGCACCTCTGCTTCCGCTGCTCTCGAGGGTGACTCGGCTCCACTGTGTGGGAAGGGGATGATGTGACAGAAGATTGGAAAATGCCATTGCGCTGGTGTCAAAGGAGACATCAGATCAGTTTCCCTAAAAGACACAATCCCATCTGGACAGCAGAAATATATACCGTTCCTTTAGAAGAACATACTTTTTTATCCATTTTTTTTTTCTTCTTGTTCTTTTTTGGAGATTATTTTTAACACCCCTTGTTCAGTTTATCTTTACCTTAGATAGCAACAACTATCACTTCTTCCACTTGGGAATATCTGCTATAGCTGGTATTGATATTCAGCAGCAGAGAAAGAACTGCGCAACGTGAGCCCTCAGGAAACAATCTCTGCTCTCAGATGTTCATGGACTAGTCCCACTGAACCTGGGGCACAATTTCACCTTATAAATTGTTTTTATCAGCAGCATAATGTTTCTCTATAAACTGTTTGGGATTGCTAGAGCAAATGTAAAGCGCTATTTCTGCACAGTAAAGCTATTCCTCCCCCCCCCCCCCCAACATAGAATATGCGTCTATTTTTGGCAAGAAACTCACTCTCTACCCTGGGATAGCTTGAGTGAGTAAAAGGAACAAACCACTATGAGCTGAATACTTAAAAAAGAAAGAAAGAAAGAAAACTCTCCTCCTGCTTGCGAACAGAAGATCGGTTCATTTGCGCATGCTGTGTAAAACTCGCCACAAAGTCCTTTGTGCCATCAGCATGAAAAGAATCCTTTGCCCAAGCGGGAGATTAGGGTGGCCAGCGGGAATCCCTGCACCCGAAATTCAGATCAGAATGGGTAAGTTCATGGGAAGTTGGGATTTTAAAGGGATTGTTCTGACGATGCCAAAAAAGCAGCAGTAGCAACAGCCAACTCCGTGGGCCCATCCAAATCTCTGTTTTCTCTCTCAGCAAAGGTACGCCGAGGCAAGGGGCTGGCTTTGCTCACCTTTAGGGGTGCTATACAAGAGTGAACCATAAAGGTGATAGCAGGTACATCAGACATCCCATCTGAGACCCGAAGCTGCAGCCTGTCCCTCCCCTTGGTATTAGCAAACCCCGAGAGGTCGGTGCTGGTGTTAAAAGCCCTGCGAGGAGGTAGCGGCGGCAGCTGAAGGCTGTGGTCTCACGCAGCACAATCAATGCATCAATCTTCCTTACGTCGGTGCCTTATCTTGGCTCCCAGAGTTGTCGTCAACTCCAGAAGCTCTAAGGGCACCAGGGAGCGGGCGCTGAGACGCGGGCGCCGCAGCTGCCACTCCCCTCCTGCGCCGGCAATTGTGCCGCCACCTCGGGAGCGCTCCCGGCCGCCCGGCACGGTCAAAAGACCTTTGAATTAACCTTTTCACTGGAAAAGAGATTGTGGCCCTATAGAAAAGTATGAATTCAGAGCAAAGCCTTTCTGCAGGATTAGTCCGTTAGAAGCAAAAAGGAGAAAGGTTTTTTTGTTGTTCTGCAAAATATAAGTGATTACGGGATTTAAAGGAAAAAAAAATCGTCTGTCTATAGTGGGGAATATCAGCGTTGGAACAATGCACGCTCTTATCCTCTGCCTAAGTCCTTGTACTGCCCTTATCTCCATCACATCTGACTGCCTGCCAGGAGTGTGAGCTAAGAGATATAGTGAAACCGCTGTCCTGTGTGGTCCATTCCTCCGTCTGCTCTCAAGAGAAAAAGGTGTGCGTGAGATGTAGATCTGCTTTGCTATAGGATTTTTTTAGGGAAGGGGGAGGGCTGTGCTAAGATTTTATATCAGAGGAAGATAAGCCAACTAATTCCCTGTCAGAGTTTTTTCTTTTTTTTTTTCCTTTGTTCTTGTTGGTAGCCTTTTCTTTTCCTCCCCTTTTCGAATTTTTCCCAGTCAGTTTTTTGTCCCATTAACAGACAAAGCACCCCCACCACCTAATCTCACCTTTGGGAGTAAAGTAAAAGACTGTGGACTGCAAAATACAACGCTCTCCTCACCGCCTTAGAAACAAAGGGCTTTCTTGTATTTTTTTAATATGGTGTCCATACACATGTGCTTAGGTACACAGGATACTTTTTTAATGATCAATTATCAGGGAGGCATTTTCCGTTTGGTGACAAATTAGAGTAATTTTAAGAGAGTGACATTTTTTTCCCCAATGGTTATAGAATAGTCCTCATGAAGAAATCTGTTCCTCATACAGTATCTAAAAGCTTGTCGAGAGCAAAGAGTGAGCACCTCAGTTTTAATTCCACATACAACCTTAAATAAAGCCAGGGTTCTTATAGGCCCCACAGTAACTAAAGGTAAAAGGCTTTTCAAATTTCACATCATTCAGTCCTTATGTCAAAACTATTTAGTGTGGACCTTATGATCACACTTTCAAATAGATTCTGATCTTTGTTTAGAAACCATCTGGCCAAAGAAAAATAGCCAACTGTTTCATCTCTCTTTTTCTTTTTTTTTTTTTTTTTGCTTTTTTCACCCCATCCCAAAAATATGTTTTGAGATCAGCGTTCCACTTTTCATACCTTTTTGTCAAATGTGATAAAGGACTTTTAAACATCCAGAGCAAGTTCATTACACATAACAAAGTTTGCGTAATCACATGCTTATAGCAGTAAAATCCCATAGTCCTTCCCTTTACAGATGGCGCAGTAATTATAATTTAGCTCTCTGAATATAACTCAGGGTGTGGAAAAGATATGCGAAGTTTGCACGCATGCTAGCCCACCCTGTTACAGAATTTCAGATGTAACCAGTTTTTTGGTTGTATGGTCACATTAAAATTCCCCTTTTGCAACACTTTATGCAAAAAACAACACCTGGATTCAGAGTTTCCTAAAGGAGTCATCTGAAAATAGGTACTTTCTGCCAAAACGTCATGAAGATTTATGTGCTTACATTCACGGATTAAATTGAGGACAGGTGGGAGAACATTCAAGTCTGAGAAGGAATGATAGCAAATTTATGTGTTAAAAAAAAAAGGGGGGGGGGGGGGGGGAGGGTAGTTATGATTTCTGGTGGTTTAGATAAAACAGACGTAGATTTTGTAAAAGGGAAGGTACCATGCCTGGAAAGCCATCCTTCAGCAGGGAAGTAATTATCTATGGGATTGTATTTCCCTAAAATGAAAATAGAGGCATTCTGGAATTCAAAACATACTGTCTCG
This sequence comes from Vanellus vanellus, assembly GCF_965231255.1. Classification (NCBI taxonomy): domain Eukaryota; kingdom Metazoa; phylum Chordata; class Aves; order Charadriiformes; family Charadriidae; genus Vanellus; species Vanellus vanellus. The sequence continues at coordinate 16,374,257 of NC_138914.1, read as the reverse complement.
ACTACAACCAGGGCACTGAATGGCACTTGGCTGCCGCGCGGTGTGTGGGAACAGATGTTTATGGGGAGGACTCGGGGTGTATCGGCACGGTGCAAGCAGGCGCTGGAACACTGCCGCTTGCTCTCCTTCCCTGGCCAGGATAATTGTCCCTCTCCCAGGGACAACCCTCCCACCACACAGGAGACAGCGAGGGCTGTCGCAGCGGAGCACTGGATGGTCACCGCCGTTCCCCGGAGCCCCTCAGACACGGTGGCCGCGAGGCGCTCTGCAGAAAGCCTGTGAACGAGGGAGCACCGGTCATGAAGCCTAATGACTGGCCCGCGAGAAATGGATGCTGGAGTCTGATGAATGTCCTCTTGTCTGGATTTGGGGGGGACGTCCATTAAAAGTCCTGCTGTGTCCAGACCCTATATAAGACACATTCAAACTAAATTTTACGCTGAAGTGTAACGTAGTGCAATAGTCAGCCTAGCCTCTCTGAAACACCATCCCAACCGTCATCAGCATCCATAGCTAAGATACACTGTAAGTCGAGCTGTTCGGTGGGCACTTAATTCCTTTTAGGTTAAAATTAACATTATCCCAGTCCATACACCGAAAGCTGGCTGTGTAAACATTACCGTTCCTTTAAAACAGTGGTGCAGTGAAGCTCAACATATTCCCAGCTTTTAAAATCACAAAAGATAATTACAGTGAGGCAAATGAAAACTGAAGCATATCGACAAGCTCGCTTGCTTTTTTCCCCTCTGTAGGAAATGACTGCAGAGGTAGGCAGGCTAGTGTTTCACAGAAGTACTGTGTTTTATGTAAATAAACATATAGCTAGGAACAGTCATGAAGGTTAAAGGGCATCTGTAAAGAGAAAACTATGATTCCCAGACTCTTTGTTAAGTTTATTTAGTAGAGGGACGAGAGAAAGTTTCAGATTGGGCTGTAAGGTGCTAATAGTCCGACTAGATAAATGTTAGCTTCCCAAGTCTGGATGCCAGAAGAAACTGTAACATGGTTAAGAGCTGACACAAAGTTCTTCCATCCAAGAAAAACATGTTATTCGGCACAAAAATTAGGGTATAGAGTATTATATCTCAGTATAACATTGATGTATTATTCTTTTTCAATTCCTAGCATTCAGGAAGGCGCAGTATTATTGTTCTGTATTAATCCTCCCATGCATAGATTTATTTTAAAAATTGTTAAGGATCCCATCAAAGTATTCTTCGTAATTTAAAATTTATTTTTATTCACTGTCGCCTATAATTACTTCTTAGAAATTTAAAGCTGAAATAGGTTTCCTCTTTAAATTGATGCTTCCTGTCTTACGCATGCATAAAGATTCATCCACGTAGAGCACTTGCATGAATGCCGAGCCACTGGAATTGCTGTTCTGTCCAGAACTGCATTACGTTATTTACACAGAGACAGTGACTGTGGGATTAGGCCTTAATTACAGAAACACTTTTGCAAGCAAAACAGGTTGAATTTAACAAGATTATCATTGATAATCATTAACAACAAGCTGTTCAGTGCGTATTTCACAATTAATTTAATGACATGCATCAGGTGATGCTCCAAACACAGGGACATTTTTGACCGTTTAGTTACCCTGTTCCTACAGCGTTTGATTCGTGACCACCATCAGGGTGACACGAGGCCATCTGGACCTGTCGCCTCTGAAATCTGAAAGAAGGATTATTTTTAAAACTATGTCTAGTCATTTCATCAGCCAGGTACAACTGAAGCTTCTAAGAATTCATTATTCTTCAGATAACACAGCGTTTCCTGTCCAAGGCTCACAAGTTTAACACAACCTCTGGAAATAGCTGAGTTAAGTTAGACCAGTATGTTGTGGCCACGTTGTTTGCAAACCCTTTGAAAAGTGGCAGATTCAAAGCACTCTGTGTCCCCAGCAGGATGTTAAATTTTGTACCTATTTACATGGTGAGATCAAATCATGCCCCCCATTTTCACCTGTACAATCTCCCTGAAACCAGGGGAAACAGGCATCTAAAAAGAAAGCAAATGTAAAGTGAGGTCATTGTTCCTTTTTTTCTCAAAGATAAGAAGTTTTCACATAGCAACGCCCTCTGGGAAACAATCAATTTTAGACCAAATTAGTCCCAGTGGTAATGTTGATTTTTAGCAACTGTGTTACACCAGGGATACATTTAATCCCACTGTTCTTTGTTGTTCTCATTAATAAGCCATATTATGTCACTCAGCCTGCGTGCAAAAGTATCATTACTGTTATTTAATTACTTTGTTTTTGTAAGAAAAACTACCAGATTCAGTTGCGTATAACCAGTAACCGTGGCCAAATCAAAGTCGTGCACTCCAACCCAAATATTTTTTACTTTGTTTCTGCAAATATAATTGCATGTAATTTATAGTTGTGTACCGAATTTTTATGATAAAACCTCATTAATCACAAATTCATCAATGCAGCAAAAATACATCCAAGAAAACGTGGTATAATGTTACAAACGCAAGACATGTTTTAGGATGGAAAAAGGCCAGGATCCCCATCTTCATCTATCCCCCGATGTTACATAAATGACTAAGTCATCGTATCAGTGGTTTTCACATGGAAATATAAACACCACTGAAATTCCATATGCTATAACTGGCTACAGCTCTAGAGTGCTTAAAATTGCCAAGAGTACCCTAAGAATAGTGTACACAATATCCATTGAAGGATGAGACCAGCCAAAGCAGAGCTGGCGGCGTGATGCTGTTGATATGGGGCATTAATCGCCACCCAGGCGTCTGCTCCCGGGCGCATTATCACCTTCCCCTGTGCCCTCACAGGCAGGTTGCTTCAGATCTCTGGCCGTTCTGTTCCCTCCAGCTCCTGAAGTGGTGTTGTTACACGTCTATCACTCTGGTTATTTAGCTCTGAAGGCCTCGCATGCGTGTGTATGGTTCCTGAGAGAACACGGTCTTAAACTTTATTTAGCTTCTGAAGCCCTATTCCAGCACCAATTATAAATAACTTTTGATGTTGGGCACTGCGGACCGAGCTTCACGCTCTTCTGCAACACCGCGGAGCTGCGGTAAACCAAGTTGCTCCTAATCTACAGCAGCATCCAGGTGAGAAAAATTTTGCTCCGTCTGTGCTTTTGCAACTATATCAAAGCCAGGCTATATTCCGATCTAATTATAGACCTTAAATCTGCAGCGTGTTACCAGCTCAGGGTCTTTCTAACTTCAGAGTCTCGAGAAGACAATTCACAGACAAGCTATGGTTGTGAAATCCAGTCAGGCAAGACATGCCTCTGATTTTGAAGCAGGAATCCATTCTATGTTGATGGCACTATTGGCTCAAATATCATATTTACATTCTAGTTTTTAATGGCTTGCAGTTAGGAATCGGACGAGCTGTTCTGTAGGTGGTCTAAATGATATCCTGTGTGCATGCTGCATGCTGAGAAGAGTTTGCTGATCTAGCGAATGATAAAAGACTAAGCAATCACCCACTGTAAGTCCAAATCTTTACCCTGGCAAACCTTACACTGATTTTTCACACGAGTTTTGCCTGAGTAACGATTGTAGAATTTGGCCCATTTTGACCACACCAGTGATTAACAGTCCATTTTAGGTATTTAAAGCTGATTCACATTATTGCAATAAACAAACTTCTTAGTATATTCTAGCCTTTTTAACGCAAATTTCTCTGTGATGAAGATATTTTCTCCATTTAACAGAGAAGTAATATGCTTTTTGGCTATATCTGGTTACCCAAAAATGTAGCTGCATTCCTTGTGGGATTTTCAGAAGTATATGAGTGCCTGTGTCTCACTAAAAACAATGAGAATTAAGTTCTAAATGTCTTTATTGAGTCATATCAAAATGACTGATTAAAAAAATCACATTAGTCAGCTTTGACAAAGCTGGAGATTTATTCTGCCACCCATATTCCACACCACTCACTACTCAGGTCCCTGCATTTGACTTCTGCTAAGACTGTCATCCTCCTTTCTCTTCAACTCCCTTTATTTCATGTACTTTACAAAAGGGATCTCAAAGATACGACCCAGTCTTTCACTCTGCGCATAGCTCAGCAGTGAAGATCTTAATCCTGACTGAGACTGGGAATTCATAGAATCATAGAATGGTTTAGGTTGGAAGGGATCTTCAAGATCATCTAGTTCCTACCCTCCTGCCATGGGCAGGGACACCTTCCACTAGACCACATTGCTCAAAGCCCCATCCAACCTGACCTTGAACACCTCCAGGGATGGGGCGTCCACAGCTTCCCTGGGCAACCTGTTCCAGTGCCTCATCAGCCTCATAGTGAAAACTTTCTTCCTAATATCGATTCTAAATCTCCCCTCTTCCAGTTTGAAGCCGTTACCCCTTGTCCTATCACTACACGCCCTTGTAAAAAGTCCCTCTCCAGTCTTCTTGTAGGCGCCCTTCAGATACTGGAAAGCTGCTATATGGTCTTCCCAGAGTCTTCTCCAGGCTGAACAGCCCCAACTCTCTCAGTCTGTCTTCAGAGGAGAGGCGCTCCAACCCTCTGATCATCTGGCCCCTTGGCTAGATTTACCTCTAGCTGGGCTTTTGCTTTCCTAATGTGATTCCTGGCGGCTCGGACAATTTCTCTGTATAACTCCCAGGCTACCTGTCCTTGTTTCCACCCTCTGTAGGCTTCCTCTTTCTGTTTGAGATTGTCCAGGATCTCCTTGTTCATCCATGCAGGCCTCCTGGCATTTTTGCCTGAGTTCCTCTTTGGGGATGCATCGCTCCTGAGCTTGGAGGAGGTAGTTCTTGAATATTAGCTGGATTTCTTGGGCCCCTCTTCCTTCCAGGGCTTTATACCACTGTACTCCAGAAAGCAGATCCCTGAAGAGGCTAAAGTCTGCTCCCCTGAAGTCCAGGGTAGTGAGTTTACTGTGTGCCCTCCTCACTGCCTTGAGGATCTCAAACTCCACCATCTCATGGTCACTGCAGCCAAGGCTGCCCTTGAGCGTGACATTCCCCACCAGCCAGCCCCTCCTTGTTGGTGATAACAGGTCCAGCATGGCACCCCTCTTCTTTGGTTCCTCTGTCATTTGGAGAAGGAAGTTATCGTTGACTTATTCCAGGAAATGCATGGATTGCTTATGCCCTGCTGTGTTGTCCTTCCAACAGATATTGGGGCAGTTGAAGTCTCCATTGAGGTCCAGGGCTTGCAAATGTGAGGCTGCTCCTATCTGCCTATAGAGGGCCTTGTCTGCTCAGTCTTCCTGGTCTGTAGCAGACCCCCACTGTAACATCACCTGTCCCTGCTCTCCCTTTAATCCTGACCCATAAGCTTTTGGTCAGATCCTCATCCATCCCCAGGCAGATCTCTATGCACTCCAGCTGGTCCTTGACATAGAGGGGGACAGCCCCTCCTCGTCTCCCCTGTCTGTTCTTCCTGAAGAGCCTGTATCTGTCCCTTTCAACACTCCAATCACAGGAGCCATCCCACCATGTCTCCATGATGCTGATTAGATCATAGCCTTGCAGGCATGCGCACATCTCTAACTCCTCTTGTTTGTTCCCCACGCTACATGTGTTTGCATAGAGGCATTTAAGTTGGGCCCCCGGATGAATCTAGCTCTCTGGCTGGAGTAGCTCTTTTTCCTTGAAGCTGCACTTCAGGTGCTCTCTTGCTGACCTGCAAGTCATCTCCAGGTTGTGGGCCTCTACTACTGGCATCAGCATCATATCGGTAGGAGTGGCATGGATTCTGGTTCCCCTCCCCTGGCAGCTCTAGTTTAAAGCCCTCTTCACAAGGTTGGCAAGCCCCTGACCAAAGAGATTCTTCCCTTTTCCTGACAGGTGGACCCCATCTGGCCCCAGCAGTCCAGGCTTCTTACAGTGAGTCCCATGATCTAAGAAGCCAAATCCCTGGCTGTGGCACCAGTCCTGCAGCCACCTATTGATTTGCCAGATTCACCTGGCCCTGCCAATCACCCCTTACTGAAGTAATTTAATTCAAATAAATGGTAAAACCTAGAAATTGTAGTGGCACCAGTGGAAAACTACCATTTTCCATTTTTGTTTTTAATTTCATATTTGAAATAGAAACGCTTGCGAAGGGGCTTCCGTATATTTGAGAGGGTGGGTGGGTAAAATTTAAACAATCATTCTATGACGGGTCCCTAAATGGCATCAAAACCTACCAACGCCTTTGTGCTACAAAAGGTACAAAAGTTGCTACAAAAGCTTCTGGCACACTGGTCCTTGCCCAGGAGCTACGTGGCTCCCAGGTGGGAGCACATCTAAGCCCTTTTACCTGAAGGTGCCAAGGGCAGAGCAGTCTCTGCAGCGCTGCGGCTGCTGCCCCTTCTGCGCTGGCGTATTCACGACCGTACCTGTGGCAGCAGGTAAGCAGTGCAGGCATGGGGGAGCTAGTGTTGTGGACCCAAAATCAACACTGAGCGCATCGCTGGGGGGAAAGGGGTTAGCTCTGGGCTCGTCCTGTGGCCTGGGCTGGTAGTGACCGCAGCGGCCCCGGAGGTGTTGTGGAGACCACCTCCCAGGGATTCGTACTCTGCGCGCAGACTGGCTAGCGGGAACAATTGGGAGATTTACCTCCTGAGCCCAAGTAACATGAGACGTCATGTAAGAATAAGATTAAAATGATTAATTTGAGGCAATTGCAGGAGAAACAGCCCTTCTTTATGTTACTTTTTCATAATCCTGAAATAACCCCTGGAAGAAGGCGAATTTCAGTTTCCTTCAACACCTGCTAATATGTTTGAGAGACATGTTATAACCCTTATTCCTCATTCCTGTATCTTGTTGGACTTTGGCTTTTGGGGGAGAGATTTTTGTAGCCGTTTCTCTACTTGAATATAGCTTTGCTTACAGCCATGACTTACTACCACTGTGAAAGTCCCCACAGTGTCTCAACTCTCCATCAGGCTTAGGCACATTTAAATAACAGTTTAGCAGATAAAGTACTTGCTTGCTTCCTCTCTTCATCCCATCGCCTTCCTACAGAGCCAGTAAAGAGCAGGGAATAGGAATACCTGGGCTACCTCTTCATTCTCAATAAAATACCATTATGCTTGTGAATAACCACGAAAGGACAGGAGGATACGCTCCAGCAAGTCCAAATCTGCCGCCAGCCCTGACAGTCAGGCAGGGGAGGGAGCTGGTGGGTCCTCAAACGTGAACCCCGTCTCAGTGGGCAAGGGCAGCAGGCAGTAAACTCTGCGCAGGTCTCGCCTGCAGGACCTGCTGCCACAGTTCATGGACGGCCCATGGAAATGCAGCTCCTACACCTTCTTGTAGTAGTTATTAGCAGTATAATAGTTAATATTTTCATTCCTACAGGCAAAAATTTATCTTTATGCTGTTTTGCATGAAGAGCACTACTGAAAGCTCATCAGTAGCATATTCATCTGGATGGTGTTTTCAACCTGGGTGCAACAGTCTGTTATTTTCCTGCCCGAGACCTGGAGAAGGCAGGACATCTCCACCATGCCGGTTCTGGAAAGCCAGGTGGGTGCTGCCCTGCAGGAGGTCTGAGCCTGTGGAGTGGCAGCTTTTACTCGGAGAAGGAAGAGTTTCTTCTTCCAGGAGGAATGTCCTCAACTTCATGCCTTGGCAGCAGAAATTACAGTTCTCCATCGTTGTGCTTTCCCCCCTTTCCCCTCCCCTGGAGGCTGCCCAGAGCCCGGCGCTGCCGAGAGGCTGCCAGTGCCTGCCTGCCTCCTCCCCGCGCCCTGGGCTGAACCCTGAGCTGCCGAACTCTCAAACGTGCTTTTTGGTGGGTGCGCACACTGATGTTTTGTCTGCTGCTCCTTCTAACTCGAGTTCATTTGTCTTGGTGTTTCTCACAGATGGTTACAATAAGACCGCAAATGGTTTCCCCGCTTTAAAAAAAAAAACCAAAAAACTCCCCTCCCTCTCCTTTTTGGTTTCTTAAGTGAAACTTAGATGTCTAAGTTAGGGAGTATACTCTGGGTATTATATTAAACTATTCAGTGAAGTCATTTTAGTTTTGCTCACCTGGATTTTTAAACAGTCAATTCTCTTAGGGATGGAAATGTTCCCTCTGCGACCCAGGAAAGCAGAATCTTTTCAGCAGTGCCTGAGGTGGAAAAGGCTATATAAAATAAATAATAACACGGTAATATTTTCAACACAATCCTTGGTCATTGCATCAATCATCCCTGCGCATAAAAAGTAGTAGGCTTCCTGATCTGTTTATATCGTGTTCTGCATATTTGCTTCACGTTTATAGCTTTTCTTTTTCATCTGGCTTGCTAGATCATGATGGGATAATTTCAGGAAGCCTCCAGCTAGATTTCCTCCTGCTTGCACTGCCTCTCTGCTTGGAACAGCAGGACATCTATTCCACACTAATATAAGAAAAATAAGAACAAGTTTTCACTGCAAGAGGTTCCTCTCCTAATTCATTCAGACTTTCTGGGAGAGGGGATGAAAATGGCTTTTGAAATATAAAAGACTGCTATAGCTGACTCCTCACTGGGGTTTGTCATATCCCGTTAGCAGCGATCTAGAGATATGTGTGTCATAATGTGTTGGCAATCACTCATCTTTACTAGTATCATATGAATGTCTATACATGTTAATGCGCAACCTTGTCGCTCAAACAGCTACAAAGACATACTGTGTAACAGGAAGAAATTGCTAATGCACGTAGACTTTCGTGTTACCAATAGGAGTAATGCAATAACATGCTTTATCCTGCAGAGACTGGTACCTATGTCACTGTGCACTAGGCAAAAAAAAAAGTCACCATCACAGGTGCTTTCACCACATCTGCAGATTTTACATTTTAGATACTCTTTTAGCTTCATTAAAATCCCTTGCTATACATGTATTTCATGGCCACAGTATTCGTTGCAGTTTAGATGTAAAATATAGCTCCTTTGCCTAATAACATCTCATTTTTTTCACTTGTATTCAATTAGGCCCATTTTATTATAGAAACCTCTATGTTCAGTCATTGTAAGGGATTACTATTACATATTCCTATAAATAATTGTTCACTTTAAGGATAAAGTGAGTAGGAATTTGCTTCCAAAGCATTTTCATCACTGTACTGTCAGCTTACTGCTGATACCTTTTAATTACATGGACTTTTTTTCTGGAGGTTTATCCTTAAATCTCCTGATAATCCCAGCAAAATCTTGATGTCGACTAATGGACCACTCCTCTTACAGTGCAGTTATACGAAGCAAAGAAAAGGATCTAAACAGCTCTTTTCCTTTTCCCACAATTTAGCAATATAAACTTGTTAAACGGGAATAGAATTTAGGAAATGCCAGTCCACAAATAGGAAAACTCCCAGTAAAAGAGACTGGGTTACGTGCCTTCCTCTGAACAGAAAAAACAAATCAGCTGCAAGTCTGCAGCATGCAGGTTCATCTTTTCGGAATTTTATCCAGACTCACAAATGAATACACGTTATTCAGCTTTTGTCCGCAAATGAAAAAACAAAGCCAACTCTGACTACAAGGGTTCAGAACAGGAAAGAAAAGCAAAAGAAGATTCTTGACTTTTGAATAAAATGTAGCTGTTAGGTGGCGGAGCCATTTGAACTATAAGTGCAGTGGCAAATACTCTCGGCTCGCCGGGTGAAATTTAATAAATAAATAAGAGATTGGGTGTGAACACGCCGTCGATCTGGGCATTCGGCAAAGCGCCATCTCTTACAGACCGGCGGAGGTTTCGTGCACGTTTTTCTGATTGAATGCTATTCTCCCAGTCAGTCAGAGCGCAGCACAAGTTGCCAGAAATCATTCATCAGCCCCTCGCAGAAAAGGCTGTCAGCTAAGGCTACAGGCCTAGCGCCAGGCTGTCAAGTTTTGGGCTTGCAGCCAGTCTGTCATGGTTTGAGGCTGGTAGCCAAGCAGTAACTTTGATGTTTAAGGGGTTAGCCAACTGGTATGCGAGGGTGGCCTATCAGCTCAGAAATAATATACCGCACTCAAAGGTCATGAGTTCTGAAACTAATCTGGCTGTTATAATATTTCTAATAAAAACTGAGGTAGACTTTTTATATTGTAAAAAGTGTTCAAATTATTTCAGTATTTGTTTTGATTAAAATTTCCATTACACGTGCTTTTCATTATGCAACTCAATTAGTATATAAAAGAATTTCTGTTTAAAATGTTCAAATGAGCATAATTGTTCAATTTGGAAAGATTACAATGCTTTTATTTAATTAACACTGCAATAAATACTTCATTTTGTAATGAACCCCATACTTTTGGGCCATTAACCATTCAATAAATTTACAGTATGGAAGGTTCTTTATGGGGAAGAAGATAAATAAAGCTATTTAAATGAATGTGCAACAGCTCTGATGCTAAGCAGCAAATTATAGCTTTTTGCTTCCCATCCACTAGAGTTGTACCTCGATTACAAACATATGGGAATGTAATAAACACTATACATTTCAATTACTATTTTGAACATGAGTTACACAACACTCTCTCAAATTTGCTACGTAGAAACGCAGTCCGCATTCGTGGCATCTTCCCAGAAAAAGAAGATGAAATAAATTTTCGTCTGCCTTTCGCCTTCCCCTTCTCCCACCCCACCCACAGCTTCTTCAGTTCTGCAAACCCGTGTTGGGATTTCCTGGTGTAGACCCAATCGTTTGTTTCTTCATGAGAAGAAAGGAATTAAAAAGACCCCCAGCCATTCAATAGTTTATTATTTGCAATGATGAAGGAAAATCCCCTGGTAGCAGTGTGGCATGATGCACTCAGATACACACCAACAAATGAAATAACAGAGAATGGGGGCTCCAACACAAAATCCCTAGCACTCCAGTTGGATCAGAGAAGCTGTGGCTGCCCCATCCCCGGAGGTGTTCAAGGCCAGGCTGGACGGGGCTTGGAGCAACCTGGTCTAGTGGGAGGTGTCCCTGCCCATGACAGGGGGGTTGGAACTCGATGATCTTGAAGGTCCCTTCCAACCCAAACCATTCTATCATTCTATGATTACGTATTAACCTCCCTCCATTGTGAGGCCTATGACAAGTGCGTCTAAATCCATAAATCACTAAGAGGCTCGAGAGGTAAAAGTGGCTCTTTCAGGTACTGGCAGCACTGCTCAGTCAGATGGAAAGCAAGAGTCCCCACCAGCAGGGTGATCTGAGCCCCCGCTGCCTGACCCGACTGACCGCAAGGTGGGAAATGCCTTCAAATCCCAACAAAATCAGCAGAGCTGGGAGCTCAGGGCATTTGCAGAAGCTGTTCAGCATCCTGCTTCATCCCGGGCTGCCTGGGAAGCGCCGCTGGGGCCCCGCTGCCATCCACCTGCTGGGTAGCTGTCATGGAAAAGGGGTTCACTTCTGTCAATATTTTGTGTCGTTTCAGGGTTGTATGCAAGGAGGTAAAATGGGAGGGCAAAGCTATTTCAGATTTACAGGGCGGCCCAGCCAAAAAAGCTCATAAAACTCTAGTTTGCCAAAAATGGCAACATAACCAGTAACAAAATCTAATTTGTGAACTTAACTGGGAAAAAGGCCTCTTTGTAAAACTATGATATCATCTAGGAATATGGATTCAAAAGATTTTATTGTTTTATTAACCAAACCTCCTTTCGTCTAATCCAGATGTTACAGTCCAGAATCTTTACATGAAAAGCAACAAAATCCACCCAGAAAACCCAAACCAACCGAACAAAAAAAAGCCAAACTCAAGAAATACTTTGGAAATGTATTAGACTGTCCTTTTCACACCATTCAAAAAGGCCGGACAGCATTTTTCTACACTGTCCACTGGAGTCCTTTCAGATGTTGGGCTGTGTTTACCGTCTCAATTATTTACAAAAATTATGAAATTAAAATAAGCCACATAACCATGTATTTAGGCATTCCTTATGAACTGTAACCACTGAGCAAACTACTTGAAAAACATCACTGCATGCTGTATTTCTCAACTGCTATTTGAAGATTTTTTCCTAATCTGAAAGTAATATATAAGTACAGACATAAGATAAAATAAGATGTAGATTTAGAGAAAGTTTAAAACTACAGGTGAAAAGAAAAAGTGCTACTGAAACTTGACTCAATAATAAGTTTTTCTTAAGAGCATTTAAGATTCCTAAGTATACCTTAAAACACGTAAACATTTAAAATAGATTTTTCTCAGGAAATCTAGCCACCTGTTTTTGTATATTTGCTGGAAAGGGAAAAAAGATAGACTCCTGTTGTGCAAAAATAAATTGTGCAGTTTGTGGTAACTTTATTAAAGATGAGTAATTTTTAAAGCTAGCAGTGAGACGTAAATGTTTAACACAAGAGTCTCTTTCTTATGGAAGCTTTGAATAAGGACATGCCTGTTTTCAACTGTAGATTTACAGGCAGGGACGGAGCAAAATATTTTAAAATATTAACTGTATCGTCTGGTGAATGAAAGTGTTAAAATCAGATTAAAAACTCAACAAGCCACGTCCTGTCCTGTGCAAGCTGCTTAGTCCCTGGCACTTGCAAACCTAGTGAACTAGGGTACGGGCCTCCACGTAGTTCAGAGAAGTTGGTCTCACTCCAGTAAGTGTAATAATACACAACGTTGCTAGGAGAAGAAAGGATATATCCCTTAAAGTCTAAGTTGAGGGCCTATTTCAAGGGCCTGATTAATAATCGATACCCTTAAGCACACGCTTCATTTCGTGGTACTTCAACACTAGTATATGAAGTCATTTAGTTTAAATGTTTCTCTCTGATAGTAATCTCTATCTGATTAGTAGTTTTCTTTCTAATTTCAGACTATGAGAACTGCTCTTTTCTTGCCTAACTGCACAATTTAGGGTCAACCAGATTGAGAAATGATAAAAGATTCCTTCATAATGAACTGATGTTATCAAACTCCAAACATAAAAGTCAAATATTCTGAAAAATCAGGTCCTCCGGTTTAGTTCTGCAATGTTACCTCTGAACTCTCCGCCTAGGGAGGGAGATGTCTCTGTTTTAGAGCCCAGGTACCAAGGCAATGTGACATTCCAACCTTCCATCTATATGGCAAATGAGAAGAAAAAAACCAGCCATCTAAAGGAGAAGTTATTTTTTTCCTGCTGTTGACTGTTCTGGCACAATTATTTCTGTTTACACAAAAGAGGTTGACTCTGTTTTGAAACATTTTTTTTCTTTATCATGCTTACCCCAGTCCTGCAAAACTCTTCATCCTTCTCTTTTTACAGTAATGTAAACATTGAAAGTAATAATGATACTTTCTCCAATGCTGTCTACCCTTATACCTGAACCTTAATCTAGCTACTTACAGCATGTTAAGAAAATAATGGAAATTATCAGAATAGTTTCTTTCAGCTCATTCAGTACACGATTATGATCCAAATATACTATTTTATGAAACGGACCCTGGCATTGTCCTGAAGGATAAGCTTGGCATACAGTCAAGAATGCTAATTTTGTGACCAAGCTGTCCCATAACAGCAGTAGAAAGGGTAGAAAGGGCTACGGTTTTGTGGGCTTTTTTTTTTTTTGTCAGCTTTTTCAGTCTGAAACTATGCCATTAAGACACTTCTGAGTTACATGACCAACAAACAGTCTTGTCTGGTGCCTTAAATGAATGTCTTGTCCTTTATTATATGGATCAGAAGTTGAAGTATGGCACGTCTCATATGCACAGCACTCGGCACTCAGTGTGAGCTCTTCTGAGATCCTTATCTCTAAACCAGTTTATCTTCAAAGTCGTAAACATCTGGAAATTGTGCACTATTCTTGCTATAGAAATCAAACACTCGAGTCCTTATTTGATCTCCCAGGGAACGTTCCCACTGCTTTCTTCTGTTGTGTAGGTGCCACAGGATTTGGCTTTCTATTTGACAGCTTCTTTTCTTAGGTGACTGGGAATCAGTCAGGCAAGGATAAATTAGGTCTTTTTTTGCCAGCTGCATTATTTAACTGACTAAACAACAAAGTGTTCAAGAGGCAGTAGGAGGTTTTATATCAAGATAAATTTATTACAACAGAAAAGTTGAAGTCTTCATTTGCCCTTACCAGGCACAAAGTGCCCAGTGCCATCCAGGCTTTACCTGTACTGGAAAGCCGTGGGCCATTATGAAATTCAAAGTCTCATACATGTTCCTGGTTATGGGTAAGACATATGCCTAACGTAATGTTCTGCCTGGCTAAAGAAAAGAAAGAAATAAACAGGGTAGGTATACCGTGCAGCTTCTGACAGTATCCGGCTTTAGGACTTCCAAAGTTGTTTTCCAAAAGATAACACTCAATACGGTCACATAATTGAGACATTAATAGTTTTTCCAAAAGAGATAGATCTCGCTTCGTCTGAACGCGGCAAGAGTTGAGCTTGGCCTGATGTTAAGAACGGAAATTTCCACAGCAGCTTCTTAAAAACAGCCAGGAAGAGCTTTAAAGGTTTATTGGAAAGTTTTTACTCTCTCATCCCGATTTTTCCATTTTCTCTGTTACTACCATCAGGTGATCTCAGTAGCTTCATAAAGAATTGAATTTAGGATATTTTTTTTAATTCTTAAAAAAAAAAAAAATAACCAGTGGTGTATGTTACATCACTGATTTATCTTTAGAACTAGGGAATATAGTGCCCCATATCACAATGGTCCTACTGGCCTTATGGTTAAAATCCTGTTCCCATCAAAGCAGAGCAGCCAATATTCCCTAATAATTTTATTTGATGCTCTTCATTCAGAGAGATTCAGGATGTCACACGTATCTCAGGAAGCAATGAGCATGTGCTGGATTTTTCATGTATTATCATGAAAATAGAAGCATGAACTGCACATTGGAGAAACAAATCTTCCATTTTTCATATCAAACACATCAATTTCTTGTTGAAAAAAAAAAAAAAGATTTCTAGCTGGGTTTTCCCCCAAAAAATATGTGAATTCCCTCCCCCACCCGTTTTTATTTTTATTTTCCTTTAATATTTCCTTCAGGAAAAGAACAATTCTGACCAGGTCTATTTTTCTGAATGCTCAAATATTAAATTTCCTTTGCAGCTTTGCGCCTGCAGGATGTGGCCCCTTGCATGGAGCAGGAGTTGCTGAAGGAGCCAGCCTACTAGAGCATCTCATAAATAGGAGAGACCAGCAGCAGGTGAGCAAATGTGCTACGTTTCAAATCTCAGTTTATCTTTGTGCTTGAAAAGCCTGAAGCTGTTTCATATAAACGTCTTAATTGTAAGACTGTAAATAAAGTGCACCAGATTCTGAAATGGAAGCCATGAAAAAATCTATTTTTTTTTTAACAGGTTACCCCACATCATTAAACTTTCTGAAGGAATGTCTGTATTTCTTAAACTTCTATTTTTGCACAACCCCTTACAAAACATTTAAGTCTTAAAACTCATTCAGAGGATATTTATAGTTACGATGAAGGATAACAAGTTTCACGTGGGCATCTGAATATTTGAAAAAGAAACAGCAAGTGAGACTGACTATACGCTGGTGAAGCATCAAATATGTATTTACTTTCATGAGTTCAGGATGCCAAGCGAATTTATGAGCAGCTGAATGAAATAGAGCCACAAGTGAGTTCAAGTAAGTGGTCATCCCAGATAAGTAAAAAAACCCCAACACTGCTACCCTCACATTTAACCACTGGAGATGTTGCCTGTCATGTTGGACCATGTATATTATCTGTGCAATAAGG
This sequence comes from Vanellus vanellus, assembly GCF_965231255.1. Lineage (NCBI taxonomy): Eukaryota > Metazoa > Chordata > Aves > Charadriiformes > Charadriidae > Vanellus > Vanellus vanellus. The sequence continues at coordinate 16,358,644 of NC_138914.1, read as the reverse complement.
AACAAGGGGAACTTAATGCTCTTCAAGGGGTCTAAAATGTACATTTAGTGGTATTAGTAAGCAATTGTGCTGCAGGAATCTTCGTGGCTGGCTGTCTTGTTCTGGTCTGGGAATTGTCAATCTCTCTACAGCACGTGAGAATAACATGTTGGGATGCCACAAGTATGTGGGTAACATTTATGTAACCTTCAGCCTTTGTGGGAAAATAAAAGCCTTTGTTACTTGGATTTGACTCTGTACCAGATGGTATGAATAAATGTTTGCAATGCCAGTGTCGTTCAGCTTGGCTGATCGATTCTGTCATACTCCCAAGGAGGTAGAGAGGGCTTAAATAACTGATTCAGGATGTAGAAAATATTTTCCTTTTCCTGTTGCAGTAGTATCATATAGAAGTGATGCTATTCTGACCGCCAGCTTCCCACTTGCTGGGGTGCGTGACTTATGTAAATATTGATCAGCTTTTTAGAAAAGATCACACAGCTCATTCCTAACGCTTTCACGTATTTTAATTAATTCCCAAAGATGCTTAAAGCACAATGGTCACTATCGGTTGGTTTGGGGGTTTTTTTAGTATTGTTGTTGCCTGGACTAACCAGAGCTGATGCAAAAACCTGTGTTCAGTTCTTGACCAAATTCTCTCTCATTTCCAGTCTGGCCAACAAACACATTCTTATTGCAGAACAATTTGGCAAACCTTTCTTTGGCCAGTACGAGCCTGATGACAGCGATCACCTTATTTCTTATGTGTGGAATATAGCGCCTAGTACACTGGCCTGAAGCTGACTCAGGGCTTTGAGGTGCACGCTACGAATAAAAACGAGAAAGCAATTCGTCTATGGAGTTGGCATAACATGTCCTTCTTTAAATTTTCCCTCTTTCTTTTCAAGATCCATGGTGGTGGCTCTCACAACACAGGCACCAGAGCTTTTCTTTTCTTTTGGAAGGGTTCAATCCCCTACGTCCCTCATCCCCAAGAACTTGCAGCCCTTAAAGTTTGATCATGTGCCAAGCTTCATGAGCCCAAACTGCTCTTTTGTGCAAAACTGCAACCAAACCCCACACTGATTTTCATAATTACCACAAGCACGTGCTACTTGCAACTTCTGTGCTATACACAAAAATGAGCTGAAACACCTACAGTGTGGTATCAGGTGGGAAAGTTTCTGCATGTTTCAGATGCAAACCCATTTCTATTTTGGAAATGTCACATAAACAGCTTTATGTTGGTTTTGTTCTTCAAACTCCTGGTCTGTTTTAATCCATATCTCCTCCATTTGTGTTGCATTGTGTCATTTAGAAAGCTGTGAAACCTCCAAGGGTTTTTCAGCCCTTTTATATCCTTACCACAGTACATATCAGACCTGTTCCTGCAGAGAATTCCTCACCGCTCTTATCAGACCACAACAAAGTCTCAAGATAATCCTTCTCCATGTCTAAAAGGGGGCGGGGGGATACATAAGTATTTAAATATTGGTGTCTACAAAACTATTATTACAAGGAAAAGAAAAACCTCTGGGACAAATTCACATATGAATAGTTTCATTGATACCAATAGAGCAAAGCTGTATTTACAATATTGTAACTTAGAAAGAAATTCCCCTATCTCTATCCTACCTGAATTTATAACAGATGCATAAATACTCTTTGAGATATATACATTATGAACACAGAGCTGTCATCACGGCACTCAAGACTACATTTTAACCTGTACATGTGGTGTACACCTGTGTTTTTTCTGACAATGCACTTGATTTGCGGTGTGGGAAACTCCCAGGTTCAAAACTAATCTAGTGTCTTTGTTTTCTCTTATGAGATCTTTTTAAGCTTTCCTCTGTAATTCTTACACAGCTTCTGGGGTAGCTGCATCTTTAGTTCCACCTCCTTTAAGAATATGGAACTTATTTTCACTAATACAGAGTTAACTACTAAGAAAAGAAGGACCCATTGCAGAGCCCAAAGGATTATGATGTGTCACAGCAATGTTGTTGTTCAAATGCTTTACTCTATATATTTTCTCTCAAAGCCAATAATGTTCGAGAAGAAATCAATTTCATCAAATTAAAAAAAAAAAAAAAAAGACAGAAAGTCAAACCCCACACCTAAAGGTAGAGCTTCTTCACTGCTTCACTTCAAAAACCATAATCGGTGTCTCTGCTATATTCACCCCGCAAACAACCCTTGCACTTTCATGTGATGAGCACTGTGGAGATATTATACAACTACTTTTCTTTCCATTCTACTTATTCCAAAAAAAGATCACCAGCCTCTTGTCTTTCTCATTCTCCCAGGCCAGACTGCTCATGGACCCAAATGGGACTGTCCGCCTCCCTTCCCTCACCCTCCCTTGCTGTAGTCAAGGCAGCTGCTGCATCCTAAACTCAACGATACCAGAAGTTGGCTCTCTGGACTTTTACAGGCAAAACGGCTATGTCCTATATATGGTGTATACTAGCCTCTTTGTAATTTAATGCTGGCATCTTTGACAAGGTAGCTGCATTCTGTCTCACAGCATGTTGTATATTTTAAATGCTGTTGTACAACTGCTGGCCAGACCGCACAGTATAAAGTAACGGTTGAACAAAAAAGAGCTTCAGTACTAACAGGCAAACCACAAAAGTTTTGGCTGAGCATCCAAAACTGCTAATGCTTATCGGGACCTCCTGAGAGCCCCTCCTTCCTGCAGCCCAGAAACCTCCACCGCCAAGTGTCCTGATCCTCATTAACTTCACATCACTGTCATTTGCTCGCTTTTTGCAGCAGCAGCCTCCGCAAGCTGCTCGGCACTTCCCAAACGCAGTAAGAGACATGCTTTGCTATTGTTTTCTCCTCCTGTTTTTTGGTTTGGTTTGGTTTTTGTTGGTTACTTTTATTATTTTATTTTGGGGCATGGCAGGAGACACAAGCTGTGCTGGAGAAATTACAGAATGAGTGCAAACCCTGTTCTGTATCTGTGCAGCGATGTGGTGCCCTCTGATGAGAGCTGGAGTCTGGCCTCCCCAGCCCCTTAGGGGTCCTTCATTATTTGTCACACCATCAGGCCTCCACTCCCGCCAGCTTAGTCTGAAGCATGGGAGCAGCTCCATTCAGTTCAAAGAGTCCCGTCTCAAAAGTTATGCCCGAGAGCTTACATCTTAGCAGGGACAAGGACTCTTATCCACATGATGTGAGAGCGCATCAAAGTGTAGTGAAGCGAAGTTTTAAATATAGCTCTTTCCATAATGCCCACAGCAAGCATTTACCTGCCAGACAGCAATTTCTCAAGCTTTTCCTTCCCCTCCCCGTTCCTGCTCGGTCTGTGTCTGCGGGAGCAGGACCACAGCTGCCATCCGCAGCACTGCTGTCAAATGCAGCGCTAAGACTCCATACATATTTCTTGACAGAAATACCATCACTGATCCTTTCCTTTGCCAATAAGCACCACTGCAAGATCGTTTGGGGTTTCACGTAGTTTCTTAGAAATGGCCTGATAAGCTTCAGGATGCACCATGTAATCACAACTTTATCTGAAAACTGCAATTACCCTTCCTAAGGACAGAAATTGGAGGAACACAGCACAAAATCTATCATAGGATCAACATTTTCTTCACTAATTCTCTTTTCCTTTCTCTTCCTCCTTATCTGGCTGTTCTTCTCCTACTGTTATTTTGCCCATTTGGCTTCCTGTGACCGACTGAGCTGCTTCCTGCCCCTCTCTCTCCTCTCTGTGCTTCTCCTGTGGTTTGCAATGCTTTACTCCTTCATTACAATTAACGAGTTATATCTGCAATCACAAGACCCAGTGTCTGAATGGCCAATCAGGTACGATGGCGTATGTGTGACCACACCAGCAAAAACATTAGCAAAACTAATTTTTCTACATATCATTAAGAATCACAGTTTTACAGGAAAGCAACTACTCCGAGTCTTAACAAATCTGTGACCTGCCAGTGCCCTGGGGAATATCTGTTAGGTGTCACCAGCACTCAGATAAAAGTGCTTGCTAACATGATTTCACTTACTCATAGTGTAACAATATGATGTTATCCCTTGGCTCTAATCTGCGGTGCCAAAATGGGTGAGTGTGTATTGGGCTTTTTGTTTGTTGTTTTTTAACAATGGCAAACATGGCTTCTGGCTTCCTTGTGGGTGGTATATTAAATTTTAATTTTTTCCCCCTAAAGAGGTTCAGCTATGAATTTATTTTCTCCCCACCCTGCTTGAACCATAATATTGTGCTAATATTAGTTACACCTTGGGGTTGCTACAAATCAGATATGCTGATTATAGGATTTTCTTCTTGTTTTGTGCCAAGAGTTAGAAAATAATTAATTAGCATATGATGTAGCACCAGAAAAATCCTGATTCCCAGGATTTTCATAACACGCAATGTCTCCTTATAGACATAGTCTCACTGTAGATAATAAAATTGTACAGGTTCAGTAGCTGTGGTGGTATTCACAGAATGGTCAGGGTTGGAAGAGACCTCTGGAGATCATCTAGTCCAAACCCCCCTGCCAGAGCCAGGTCACCTACAGCAGGTTGCACAGGATGGCATCCAGGTGGGTTTTGAATGTCTCCAGAGTGGGAGACTCCACAACCTCTCTGGGCAGCCTGTGCCAGTGCTCTGCCACCCTGAAAGGAAAGAAGTTCCTCCTCATGTTAAGATGGAACTTCCTATGTTCAAGTTTGTGCCTGTTACTTCTTGTCCTATCACTGGGCACCACTGAAAAAACACTGTTCCCATCCCCCTGACACCCTCCCTTTAAGTATTTATAAGCGTTAATAAGATCTCCCCTCAGTCTTCTTTTCTCTAGATTAAAAATCCCCAAGCCCCTCAGCCTTTCCTCATAAAACAGATGTTCCAATCCCCTAATCCTTAGCAAAGGGCAGCAGTACAGATTATGTATAAACCAGCAAATTGTCAGAGGTATCATTAGAAAATTCTCATGATCCCCCAGACGTGTCTCCATGGGAAATGAAGTGACACAAGTACCTGTGAAATGGCTCTAATTAACAAAGTAGTGCTTGTTGGCAGCTGAAAAACTAAATAGTCCTTTATCTTAGGAGTGAAGCTGTATCATAATAATAATCCTCTGAGGAAAAAAAAAGCCCACCATCAATTACATCCTTCACTGCTGTTTCATTTCTCACTTTGATAAAGAGAGAGGTTTTTCTTTCCCCAGCTGACGAAGAAGAAAATAATGCACAACTTGCAAAGTAGATCTGTATTTTTTAACTACATATTAGAATTATCCAAATCATCTAACATGCTGCATTATTAACATGAAATTGAACTCGTGGGTATTTCTGAGCAGGTGTGTTAAGAAAGAAGAAGGAAGAACCCCCCCACACACACCTGAAACCATGCTACTAAAGTTGGATATTGCTCATGTGAAGCTGTGATCTTGCCCTAACCGCTGTCAGTGGACACCATAGTTTGGCCTGGTCTTGTACACTGACTGCTTCCGTATTTAATAATTACATATTATTGCATAGATACTTCATATCAGCTCCACTGCTTTCTGGACATACTTCCCTCATCTGTGCCACTCTGCTGTATAACTGTACAGTGGAAGGGAACAGGGCCTTTACTCTGTGTTTCACTGAAATTCTGTTTTCCTTAAGCTAAAAATGTGTTCAAAATGGCTAGCAAAGTTTCATGAGCAGGAAACTAGACACCATGCTTTCTAACTCATCTCTCAGAACCATCAGAAATAGTGACTTCCCACTAAGTCCCCTCCAAGCACTTTGGCTGGCTGGCTGGGCAGCGTAAGAGGAGTTTATATATACACTGGATTATATACAATCTTTGTCTGGCTAAGTCTTTTGCTTTTAAGTTTGTTAATCCTGGTATCTTTGGGTTCTGACTCACAAGTCAGATAGTTATCTTAGGATGTCTGTAGTGATTCCTGCTCTTTGGTGCCTGGACCACCCGCCTCTTGGAGATCTCCCCCCAACCCCACCTTCCTCCCATTGCAGCCTGACTCATCGGCTGGTGGACCAGCTGCCACAGCCTCGCATCTGGAGGAGGGAGGCAAAAAGTAAGGAGGGAATGGCAAAAACCCACAACACCTCCAGCACAGTGCTCATCTGCAATACGGGCGATGCAGACTTGTGTTGTCTGACACTTTAAAGGAGGTTAAATTCAGTTATCTGAATTCTGGGCAAATGGTAAAAGGCCGTCTCTCATCTCCTTACCTCCCTTCCCAGAGGTTTCATCAGCACCATTTTGCCCTGCTCTGTGTGAGGCCCTTTTCCACGAGATCAGGCCGTGCACCCATGTGTTCTTGGAGGATGTTTTGACCAGCCGTGTGCGTAGTGCACCAGCTGTCAAGACCTGTGAGGTCTGGCCATGTTCAGCAGCAGATATTTAGCTGTTTAGGAATCTTTACAGTTAGAAATGTACTCATGTAGGAACCCAAACTGAGGTACAAGCTGCAGGGGAAGTTTTCAGGATCTACACTGTAAAGTGCCCAAGTCCCTTTAGAGAGCTTTGTACACCAATTAGTGACTGGTTTAGTGCTAACGAGGAAGGAAGCAACAAGTACGAGAAAAAAAAAAAGTTTGTTGAAACATGGATGTCTGGCATAGAATTCAAAAGACTGGTAAACGATATAAGGAGTGATAAGAGCAGAATTTCCTTTTGACAGATGCAGCTTTTTTCCTGATGCCGGGTGCTGTTTTTTTGGTGATGGAAGTTAGTAAATGTAAGTTTGCATCTTGTAGCTGATAGTGGACCACCCACTGGTTTCGAAGAGATGGGCAAATATCATAAATTTGTATGAAACATTAGAAACTGTCTCTGAGGCCAATTCACACAGACTGTATCCTGTATCAAGCTATTCATTTTTCTGTGGGAAAAAAAAAACAAGCAACATTTTGAGGAGCACCGACCTCTCTGAAAAGCTCCTCTAAAAGTTGCCAGCGTAGATTTTGATCGCATGGAATAATAGAAAGTTTTATGTTGCTCATATAAGTCTTCCCATTATTTTTGTTTGGTAATGGAATGAGTATTAATACAGTCTTCCGCGTTCCCACTTGGAACAAATCATCCCTAGTACTGACATTCAACCTGGGAAAGTCTATTAGTGCCTTGCCTAGTACCTAGAGCTCTTCTATTCTTGACTTTTTGACTGCAAACTTTGTTTCAGCTTTTCATGTCATGGTTCTCTGTCACCTGTCGAAACAATATTATTTAACAATGTTTTTTTATCCTCAGACAGTTCTTCACAGAATTTTGCCATCTGGCTATCATGGCCTGTTTTTCTGCATGTCATCTGTTTTTGATTTAACAATTCTAGTTTGTGGTTTAGAAACTCTCGTCTGTGACCTCTGTATCTTGAATATCCTCTGTGAGTCACCTTCATCATCACTGTCTTCTAATTCCTCTCATTTCTTCTGATCTCCTCCTCTTATACCTGACTAAATAAATTTGTTTATTTTGGCCCTAGTATAGCCTCTGATCTTAGGCTTCCTTAATCCTTAATCCTCTTAACACCTTAGTTGGGATGCACGTTTCTTTTTGGGCCGTCTGTTCTTTCTAAATGAATCCTTAACTACAGCAGTGTCTCAAACTGCCACTTAATATTTAGATCTTCCTTCTTCTTCAACACTAATATCACTCAAAATTTGTTACTGATGCAGTGCTCAAGCAGTAGGTGGAAGACAGAGCTCAGCTAAACCAGGGCTCCTGTAATATTATCATTGCTCACATAAATGCAGCTAGACACACAGGTTTAGGCTCTGAGACAGAAATTTCACCAACATTAATTTTGCAGCTGACAAAAGGAGATAGAAGGCTATCTTTGGTTTGATCTTTTGTCCGTCAGTAACACTATGTCCAGGTTTCCCTCTATTGCTTGTGAAGAGGCAACAGCGTAGTAGACAGAACTAAATTTTTTCAGTACAGACCACTGGCCACCTTTGATAGACTTTTCTGTTCCAAAAGGGATGAGTGATCCCCAATATTTCTTCATTACCCCTGTGTGCAGTATTAAATTCATATAAATCGTATGAACACCTGCTGGAGTGCAAGGAAGATTGGCTGAATTACCTTATGCACAGATTCACTGATTTATCCTCCTACTTCCACAAGACCAGAGATCAGGACAAAACTTGGATCACCGATACAGTGACTGGAACTACAGAAAACATCATGCAGTGGACTGCAGTCAATAATTTAGCAAATTTTTTGCTTTTTACTAATACAGTTTCTCTGGAAAGACAACCTTCTCTGTTTGCCTAATTGTCTTGCCTTGAGACTGTCTGAGGTAGCTGGCAGTCAGCCTGTGTGCTGGGAGCATCACCCAACACATCAAACATCTGTCTTTTTTTTTTTTTTTTTTTAATTTTGCACTTCTTCAGTTTGTGATGCATTCACAGAAACACAGCAGATGCTGGGCATATTAATTGCTGCTGTGCTGTCCTGCTTTCTGGAGGTCTTCCCACACTGACGACCTGGCTGGCTAAGCGTGCCCTCAGCCATGTTTTGGCACTTTGCTCTCTCCTACAAAGAGTCGTTCTTAACACCTTCTGCATTGACCAGTGCAACTCTCCCAAAATGGCATTCTGTGTAGCATCCCACCACCATCTGCTCCTGCCATTGGAGTGCATTTCTTCTTAAAGACTGGGCTGTAATGGCTGAAACATGTCTGTGAAGTAGGCACAGGGAAGAATTGGATTTATGTTTCAGCTACACATCTTCTTTAGCTTATGACAAACCCAGTTCTATAATAAAAATGTCTTGAATAAAAATGACAAACCAGAGTCTTCCAAATGTACTACTTTGGATGTTCTTCATTGCCACACAACTCTAAGCAATACTACAGAAAATACCTGAACATTTGCAATCAGAATATTTCTTGTTCAATATTATGTACAATATACATAACCCTTGCTGAAACTACTACTGAATACACTCTTGAGACTATGAGGCTATCCAATTCACCTGTACTTGTCTTAGAAGTGATTTTCAGGGAACAATGTTTAAGGGAAAACTTACGTAATCCAGCCTTGAAAAAATAGCAGATAAAAAAATCATTAAAACGTCAGTCTTTGACTACACTGACACTTGTGACTTTTCTCAGTTTTAGAACATTTCGCAGTTTTCTTACCAAAAGCCCCTTATTGGTGAGCCTTTGGTGACAACAATATCTCATCTATGAGAGCTCCTGGTCAAGGAGAAAAAGCACATTTTAAAAATTTGCTTTCCTTTATATATATGCTGGAAAAATCATTCTATACCAAGAGAGGAAAATACAATTGAAATGGTATTTAATGCAGATAGTTCTTGAATATTCAAGAACATCAGCTGACATAAATGGCTTTGTTAGAGAAACATGTCTTTTTTTAGCATTCCTTTCCCTTTTTGGGGCTTATTTTGTTCTTGTTCTTGTTTTCTAAGGGCTTCATACAAACATGTTGTACATGGCAGAACACATAAAGAATACCAATTACTGAGCTCAGAAAATAGAAATTCTGTGTTATATAGGAAAGCTCTTTTGTAGTTCCAGCAATTTTAATCAAACTAGTTGATCAAAAGTATAGCTCTACAAGGCATTTAAAGGCACGTATGAAGTAGCAACTTAGAAGTGTCATTTAGTAATTTCTGTCTTTATGATGGACAGTAAAGGAGTTTACTTAGTATACAAACACTTTCCATGCTTAAATACATGTTATTAGTGATAAATAAGAGTTTGTGTTTCAAGCAAACAGAAATCTCTTCTTTTGTATTGAATTAAAGTTGATTTCTGGAGTGGCACCACAGTTTTTGATAATATAGTGATAAAAAAAACATGCTTATACACAGACCAGTGAATGTAAACACGCATGCCTTAGCATACCTGGGCACCGTGAGGACACTATTTGCCAGGAAGTTGAACTACACAGACCCAGACTTTGGCTACAACTTGGCAGAGGGACAATATATAGAAACGTGTGGATAATTTTATTATTCCGTCACTTGTGGCTTTGATAACGGTGATGTAAAATCAATGATAAATCATATCTCTGTGTGAAATTGTCACTGGGCTGTCTCTTGACTGTTTCAGTTTTGAAGTCAGGCAACATAAGTCCCTTGCTTCTGCACAGACCTAACATCTTTAGAAAGAAAAGGGGAAAACTTCTCTTGAAAGACTCCCGTTTCATACTTCAGCTGGCACTTGAGCTCTTTGTGAGAATACATTACTGAAACAGGTGTGTACAGCTTAATACTTCTTGGCTCTATTATATAATAGGAAATATATATGAGAAATATAAATCCTGCTGGTGTCTTCTAGCTCTGGTAACTTTACAACAAGCTGCAGGCAAATTTTAAGTCTTCTACTTTGACTTAGGCTTTCCCCCTCCCCAGGTAAGAACAATGATGCACAGATGCTTGTCTTTGGACCATTGGGAACTGGCTGGAAATAAACATAGAAATAGAAAGGAGAACCTCAACTTTTGTGTAGCTTTTCTAGAAGAGCTGCTGAAAAACTTGTGATGGTTTCTCTATTCTGACAACTGCTTCATATCTTTAAAAATATTGTCTCTGTTCTCACCTCCTTATTAGGTAATTTTAATCACTTTGCAGACATGGCAAATTCACCCTATTACTAAGAATAAAAAAAAAAAAAACATGCACAGCTCTCTCAGTTCAAATGAGCCATGTTTCAGAACATAAAAGCAAATATTTTCTTCAGAAAGATAATTTGTTATCCAAACAAATATAATTAGAAGCAATCTGGTAAAATAATACTCACAGTCCAAATTAGTGTATAAAAGACTAAGAAAAAATACAAAACTAAACAGTACCTAGAATCTTTCTTGAGTGTTTTTGTCTGATTTATCCTAAGTCATCCATTACTCAAATTTTAGAACTGAACAAAGCAATCATGCTCTAGTGTTTTAGCCAGAAGCTTGAAGCAATCTTGACCTCCAAACTGCAGACCAAGTCTGGGCTGTAATGACTTCTCTTCCTCAAAAAATATAGTAAACAATTTTGCAGTATATACGTATATCGTTGCCCATGCTAACTGGTATATAGTTTACCACAGCCAGCTCAAAGGAAAAGCATTACAAAATGAAAAATGTAGAAATAGCTCTCATTTGTACACGTTATATACACAATTAAATGTACCGGTTTGTAGTAATAACAGATCCAACCTTCCAGAGAGCATTGAGCTTTTATGAACTGTTCAAGCACTCATTAGCTGTTGACATTCTTTAGAAATGAATAATTTATTTGAGTTTGGGAGAGTAGCACATGATCTAATAAAATAAACAAGTCATTGTCATCCGCAGGTAGTGTGCCAGATATATGACTTAAGCCTTGGTGGAAGGAAGAGACTATTTGCATAGAATACTCATTTAATGCTAATGTTCAGAAAGCTCTGCTGACAGCTCTCGGCCTCTGCAGGGAGACATGAATCTTCACCTGCTGTCTGCTCCCACCTGCTGTTGAGGTCTCTTGTAAACTTAAGGACAGCCCTTGGCTCCTCTAAAAAAAATTCATCATTCTATATATAACTATTCTGCACCAGTCATTTAAAGAGTAACTCACCAGCCTCAACTTTTTTATCAGTACTTATACGAGCGTGCTAGACTGTGTCTTTTGTGAAAATAAATATGAGGGGAGTGATTTGTGATTGGTGCCTTCTGCTCTACTCAGACGGAGGACAAGGGTTGTGTACAACATCCTATTCCCAGGCAGCCCTCCTGGCTGACTGGACATATCGAAGGACTCCAACTGGCACGTTCAGCGCTTCGTGGAGAAAGGGCGTCTCACCCGAGAGGCAGCCACTCCTATATTTCAACCCTTATCTCCAGAGACAACTGACTAGTGCTATGGAACTGAGTACGACTTGGCATAGAGATCTTTAATGCCATCATAGAAAACTGCATCAGCTCCCTCAAGCCCATTACGTTTACTGAAATGCTTGCTATTTACCACACTGAAGGGTTTGTTTTGCCCAAAGGACATTAATAGAGAACTAACTAGAAAGAACATTTTAAAAGTTCACGGATTTGTAATAAAATTGCATGTTTCACCAACAGTTACACCATGGGAACTGATAAAATGTACAATAGCAATTAACCAGACTTGCTAGTTGTCGGGGAAAAAAAAAAAAGCATGAGCTTTTAAATGTTCAAAGCATCAGCTTACAGAGCAGGAACTAATTAAGCATGCACTAATGAGGCATGATCTTATGAAACCAGAATTAATGAAACTTCAAAGTGCTACCTTTTGAAGCACAAAGCTGGCAAAAACAGCTCCAGATAATTGCCTAACCAGTCGGAGTCAGGTCCCAGGCCAAGCTCCAAGACTGGCCTAAAAATCGGTTGCCACCCCTCCCATAGCCACAAAGAAGTGAACAATCAATCTGGACAAAATTCTGATAGTGGCATTTAAGGACTTGCTCCCCAACATATATATTTATATAATATGAACAACCTCCAGCAGGAAGTGAGCAATACCATCACCTCGCCAAGAGGAAACAGCTGGGGGCTAAACTACACAAAGCTGTTCAGTCCTGTGTCTGCAGGAGACTTTTGAAGTTAACAGAGAAGACAAATTCCTGATCTTGGCAGCTGGAGCTTTACAGCTTTGCTATCTGGAACTTCGTAAGCCAGTGTTTAGGAGTTTCTCTAACTAATGTACCAAGGGAGTGACAAAATCAAGGGTTGGAGTGTCCAACTCTTGTTCCTTCCCTCCCTGCCTAATGAAGAGTGAGTTAATACAAAGCAGGACAGCTACAAATGAAAATCAGGGACACATCCAGAAATAACAAATAGTCTGGTAGCTAAGGATGCTTGCCAGACATGCAGAAGACTGCTTTGTAGGTCCTGGCTCTGAACCAAGGCCAAGCAAGGACTCAGTTTTGGTATCCAGCACCCATACCGGCAAGTTACAGAGGTCACAGGAGCACTTGTATTATCCATCAGCAAAATATTTTACGAGGCTACAGAAACACTGTGAAAAATTACTTGTTTGGGAATTTTTCAGAGCTTATCAGTGTAAGATATGTCCCTTCAAAAAACCTGGGGATGAGGCTACCTGGGGAAGAGAATAAATTTTAAAATGCTTTTCCAATCAGTTCAACCCTATAATCTCATCTGAACTTTCAAGGCTGCAGTAATAATCGATAACCCATCATTTGCAATTGTCTAGACCCTTTCAAAATATGTTTAATCCAAAATACACTGTTGCCGCTTCTTTGCTTTGACTTCAAATGATGCTGCACAAGAATCAGTCCCTAACTGGTCTGTAGTACCATGGGAAGAATGTGTGTAACAAAACAAAAAAATGGCTAATGTGCTGGTAAGAAAAATACAACCGGAAAATAATGCATTCTAACCTGTTATCTTCCAAATACTTCAAAGTCACTTACATGAAAAATAACTCCATACCTTTCAATACATCCCCTATACCCAGATTTCAGATCATTACTGACTTTAATCAGAAAGACTCTAAGCCCTTGTGTCAGGCAAAGCCTTTATAGGAACCATGTCAGGAAAAGACTTTATAGGAACTGTGGATTCTAGCCACTCTCACAAACATCTCTATAAATATGAATACAGTTTGCATACTACCAGTATTTAATATGTGCCTTGAGGAAGAACCTCAAAGCCTAACATATTAAATGCAATTTCTTCCTCTAAGAACTGTAGGAGAGCAATAAATGACATTCCTAGCCTCTGATCTGAAGCTTATTATTTGAATAGACCTCAGGTGACTGTGTGTGAAGCATGAAAGCCATTGGGACTTCAGTCTGGGTCCATTTCGCACAACACTAGAAAATGGTGCTGTGCAACAATACAGTTCAAACTTCCCAAAGAAAATCTGTGCACTGGATTTCAGATATAAAGAAATAATTTTCACCGTTTCATAACTTATCCCATTTCCTAATACATCCAAGTTTGGATTTAGAATATTCCACTGTTGACCTACTCTACTGTATCTTGCCATCCACTTTTCCTTTTGCTGTGTGAACTGCTGCCCCCCCCCCTTTTGCACTATGTCCATTGTGTATCATAAAGATTTTGAACCACACCTGAAATGTCTGGACTTTCAGTCTTTCCCAAATCACTGTGCCTTTAGCTTCTTCAACAGCTCTGCTTTTGATCTGATTTATAAGCACTCGTCCTTCTTGGTTTTACTACACTTTCAAGGAAGAAAATGAAAACTGTCATACAAATTATTATTCTCATACATATACTGGAAAGCCAGATAAGGACACTGGGTGTAGATTTAAAGCCCCTTTCTTTTATTTAAAAAATAGTACGATTATTTTCATTAGAATGTCTACTAAAGTTTGCCCAACCTTTTCATAGATATGCTTTTGCCCTTCTTTTTTTTTTTTTTTTTTTTTCCAACAGAAAAATATTTTCCAAGGACATTTGGATATGTTTTAAACAGAGAGTCACGAAATATGTAGGATCATATCCTCAGCTGGTGTAAACTGATGACAATCCACTTCTTTCAAAGCTAGCTTTGTGCAACCACTCTGTTTTTCGCCAGTTGTGGCTCAAAAACTATCTGGAAAACAACCGCTTTGGAAATGTTTACATGCCTGGCTGGTCTTATTCTATCCTCTTTTGTTTATATCTTAAATATTTTGGACCAGATATATGATTAATTCAGTGGAAATTTTACCCTGGTTACTCACGAGTTGCTTTACAGCGGTTTGATTTAACTTCAGGGAGTGGAGAGATTGTGTTTACTGATGGAGGAGAAAGAAACAGCAGTCATAAACTCCACACTCTGACACTGCCGATGCGCAGGAATGCTGCATACCGTCCTGTCAGCATTGCACCATGCTTTCATACTTCTCCTCTCACAGTTTACCAGTGAGACTCAAGATTCCTACAATTCCCAAAGTACCCAAATCTTCTAGACTGAGGCCAAAATCAAGTTATCACAGTAAACTTCAGTGATTTGTTGTAGCTTTTTAAATTGTATTTATAGGTCAAGAGGAGGATTTGTTTTGGTTTTGCCTCTTTGAAGATTCAGAACTTATACTTTTTAACAAGATATTATCTTCTAATTAGAAAAAAAGAAAAGGCTTTCTGGCCCTAAAATCTATGGTGTGCAAAATAAACATACAAGCTTTCTTCTTTCATGTTTCCCAGACCAGACATCTTTACACTCCTGGGAAGCTCCTACCTCCTGTTCCTATCAAAGGAAGACAGTGAGGAGGGGTCTAGGGGAAGACGGCGCTTTCAAAATTGGTTTATTGGGGGATCAATTGTAGACTCCGTGATGCTGCTTTTGTTTTACACAGATACCAGGACTCACAGCTTCCTTCCTTCCTTTCTTCCTCAGAAACCAAACCTCTCTTGTCCTCCCCGTCACTTCTGTGGCTATCAGAGCTTTCAGCTACACAGAAGTTTTAATCAGAACAGAGATCCAATCTTCAACGGAGCCCAGCTAGTTAGGGGAACAACTTTCATAAAAAGCTAATTCAAGCACAAACCATTCTCTCAGCTCAGGTCAAAAAGACCCCCTGGCACTGCCTACTCTCAAAAGACTGGGCAAAAGTCACTTCCTTTCACATTTTAATGAACAACTTTAACGTCACAATGCTGACATTGGATATGATCTTGAGACAGACACCTTAAAAATACTTCATTGTATGAAGCACAACTTGAGAGAACATCCCACAGACAACTGGACAGTTAGGGAGAAGATGAAAATGTAAATTCAACTCTGACAATGTTGTTGATTAATGCTTAATGCACCGTAATTACTTATAAGCAATAGGAATACAGTGAAAGCACGTTAAGTATTTTCATCTGTCTTTTAATGAGAAATAGCAGGTGGAAACAGGGAGAGAAGTATCGATTCATCACAGACCACCAGAACACCACAGACCACAGAGACCTTCTATCAGGAAGGACTAATTCTGTAAAGCTGAATTAGCTTCCTGGTATTCAGTATAGCCAGATCTACACATCCAGAAATTATGAATGAGACCCCCAAAATCATGAGACTGGCTTTAAAGGGAGATTTAAGAAAAATATGACTGTTTTATTTGCCTTCTGGGTGTTCAGCCTCTAGGGTTAACATTTCCAAGCTTCTGTTTGTAATCAAAAGGACCAGAAACCCAGTATTTAAAAAATGGAAACTGAGAGTTGCACATGCTTCAAGGGCTGAGGTGTGAAGAAAAACCCTAAGCCTTGTAAGAGATGTGATAAAGTCATCATAGTTGGCGGTGCTGTGGTTATTATATAGTTTGGCCTTGTCCAGGAGAAAAATATTCTCTCCAGCTGCTGACCTTAAAAATTACTCCGTTCTCTACTGGTGATACCACTCAGTCTTGGGCAGTGCCTACACCTCTGCACAATTCTTCTGAACTCCGAAATGTTTAGAGTTTATTCCACAGTAAACTGAGCTCAACCCTGAATGGGCTAATCAGCCAAGGAGCCAACATCAATAGGTTTTCACAGTTTGGTTGGCCCCAGGAGTGCCAAATATACCATAGCAGATAGAAATCTGAGACATATAATATTTTTCTAAAAAGAGAACTAATTTTCTTAACATCTAATTGAATTCTCTAGTAGTTTCACTGAGAAGTCTTGTGCTGGTTTCATCTCGACATTTAATGAACACTGATTTTTTAAAGAAACTGTTTATTTGCATTAAAAATTTACTTCCCCACATTCCCCAAAGTATCAAAAGAAATTGAATGTTAGATTTATAATTAATGTGGTTTGGATTTTAAAAGAAATTTTTTACAGCAAAGAACATTTCCATAAATCATGTCCATGATTGAAAAAACATGGTCATAACTGAAGACAAAGCTGCTTCATTTTGCATCTGTTTCACATATATAAATGTGTCAGGTTTACATAAAACACACTGATAAAGATGAGAAGAAGGGAAGAAAATTATAAAAATAGCCTAGGTTGTATCGGTAACACCTCTTTTATTATAATTCTCTCTGATACTATTGTGACCAAACTCATTACTTTTCTTGTCTGGTTTAGTCACTTAAACTATTAAAAAGTTAAAAGGAAAATAACTTTTATGTTCAACCCTAGAAGAAAGATGGCATGTGCAATGTGTCATTACCTTATTTTCTTCTGACCACTTCACAGATAACAACCCTAAATTAGTTCATCACAGTAGTGATTTCCTTCAGCTCACACCAAATGTGGTCATATTGATAGCTTTGATTTCAGGGCCAGACACCTGCCTGGGGTAAACTAGCCCTAGTCTGTCAGTGTTGGCAGGGCAATGCCAGTTTGCACCAGGACAGGATTTGCCCAGTGCTCCCGTAACGCATCAGAAGTGAAGTGGTTTGCCAATAGAACCACTTTATCACATGCACTGTCCTACTTGTAGTATTACTCCACAGCATAACATACATCTTCTGAATAAATAACTTTGCTGCCTAGTTGGCCAACAATCTGCTACTAATAAAAAAGGAACATTAATATGTTTCTTCTAATATTTTTAATTAAAATATACGTCTTTAATATATTTGACTTCTTTTTACCGCAGCAGTTTGGCATGAAACATCAGAGAGAACAAGCATATACAGAAAAAATAAATTAAGTATTTAACCTACCACCATCTTGATGGGAAAGCATATGCAGTAAATTTTTCAAACAGAGGTAAGTAATGTGCTACATAATTTTTTCCTCCTAACAAGTGTGTAGTTGGAGTGGCTAATGCAAAGTATACCTCCTTCTTCATACATAAAATTCCCTTTAAAGTTGTTTTCAGGCTTGTTCCATTTATAGTGGAATCTCCTTCAGTTTACCCAGGACTTAAGTATTTAACTGTTCAGTGTGCTTAAAAAAAAAAAACAAAACAAAACATAGCAATTCTTATTTTCTACAGCTTATTTTAGCAGCAATACATTAGTTAGAAAAAAAAAAAGAGAGAAATTTCTGCCAATAAATTCCCCTGCCCTTCAATGGTAAGGTGTATTTCTTTTTGTGATATGTCCATTTGTTTACAAATTAACAGGAAAAAAAGAAAAACCCTTAAACATTCTGCAAGAAATGGTAGCTAAGAAGAGTAAAACTACCACTCAGTTTTCAGCTGTTTCAATTAGGCAAATTCATGTGCAATTTTTCAAGCTGGAGGGGATCTAAATGATACTGCCACTGTATATATACCGAATTTTAGTAAGTAAAATCTTAGAATCTTACTGATTCTAACTTCAGTCTGCCTCTGCCCTCTCTGTGTGTTAGCCATGCAGTGTGGCAGCTTTTACTTCCAGATGCTTGCCCACCACCATTGCCTATGTACATGCGACGGCCATGGGGCCTTTGCTCCCTTTCCAGAGGCGGCAGCCTGCCCTCGCTGGCCATGAGCCCTGCCAGACCCTCTGGCCAGGGGCCACCCCCCAGTGAGCAAACAAGGCCACGGGGTGGAGTGGCCCCACGGTGGCCCAGCCGCCAGGGCACAGGATTCGGCCCTTTGCACTCCGCTTTCCCATCCAGCCTCAAGAGGCTGCTAAAGCTGGCGTGTGGCAGGCCTCATTATTGTTTTGTGCTTCCTTTTTATTTTAGTTGGCATTTATTTACTTGCTGAGGGCAAGGTAGTTTCCAAACTAAGGCAAACCGCATTCTTAGAGGCGCAGAAAGAAAGAAGTGATACAATTTGTGCTGACAAAATGGAAACTTGATTTGCTTCCCCACAGCCCCTGCAGCTGCACCGCTCCCTAGCCACAAGGCCCCGATATGGCTGCCCAGCCGGGGCTGGGCCTGCACTGCAGCCCTCACTCTTGGCTCCCTGGCCACCAGGCATCGCCGTGGCCACCAAGCACAAACACACAGGAATATCATGGCCATTTGTGAACAGCCCCCTCCTAAAATGTCCTGATCTCTGTTTCAAAGGGCTTCCAAAGTTTCTGCCCCTTCCCCGCCTTGTGAGAGTGGGCCACAACCAGCACCCACCGAAGGCTGTGCTGTCCCCAAGGACATCGTTGACCACAAAGAGCCTCCTTGCAGCAGGGAAGGGGACAGCCCCATTCCCTTCCCTGAGGCCGGGAAGCAGCAACCCAGGAGCCAAAATGCAGCTGCCCTCTCTGGTGCGGGCCAGGGGTCCCTGGGACCCTTCCACCTCCTGCCCAGCACCATGCCTGGCCCTGTGCAGCCTTGCAGTGCAGCCTAGTCCCCAGTCTGAGACAGAGGAAAACAGGAAACCAGACAAAATAAGGGGTGGAGGGGAGGGGGAGAAGGCAGGACAAAGAAAAGAGACAAAGGTTTAACTAAATATAAATAAAACAATGAAGCAACAGATGCTGGAGGGCGAATCTGACAAACGAGTGGCCTGCTGACAGCTGGCCTGGCACTGGGACACATGCTGGAGCAGGAGGGCTTGTATGTGCACAAGGGCTCAGGCGTATTTTGGGAGAGCCCTGGCTGTGCTTTCCCCCGTGGTTCCCCAAGCAGGCCTGCCTTCTGCCCCTCCGTCCTGACAAATTTGTCATGACTTCAACCAGCACATACAGCACAAAGCGAGGAGTCAAGCGAGGAAGTACGCACCAGGGTCCCTTACTGCTAGAGAAATGTTCTTAAACCTGACAAGCAAATGGCCCAATCATTATATTTTTCCCCTAATGTGAATAAGCTCTATGAGAAATTTGTTTTGCGTGAGCAAAGGCTGCAGGATTGAGCCTAGGGACCACCTTATGAAGATGAAATATTTCTTCTGATTTGGTTTTTATATTCCAAATCCTTGCATTAGCCAGTCTCCTAAATAACAGCAATGCCAAATTTCCTTTTACAGAGCCTCAGTCAGCTGGCTTTAGGTGCCAAGCCAAAACCAAACAAAAATTTATTGTGTGCTGCTATCTCCAGTTCCTAACAATATATTACTCAAAACCTGAAAATTTTAACTGTGCCAAGCATTCTTTATCAAGGAGGTACCTGGATAGGAACCTCAATTTCTGAGTGTTTCTGCAAAGAATAAACTACTGCCTAATGGTAGGAACTTTACAAGATGGATATATTCTGGATCTATAAATTCTAATTCTGTGCTGATTTAACCCCATATACACAAGAACATGAGAATAGCCATACTGGGGTGCATCTAACCCCTTTCTAGTCTGCAACAGTCCTCAGGGCACACAGGGAAAATAAAATAAAAAAACAAACAAACAAACAAAGGTGTTGAATACTCTCAGTACTGGGATCATTATTTCAGCCTACAACTATTTTCAGCCCAACTGATTCCCAGCCCCAGTATGGTTTGCTCAGTAACCCTCAGAGGGTCTCTCTCATGAGACCTTCTCCAGTGTTGGCTGAAGCCCGTGTGAACATCCAACACCCAAAATGTCCTTGGTCCAGAGGTTCTTCTGCTCATCTCATGCAGAACTTGGGGTTTTGGACCTGGCCGCCACAGCCCTCACCTGTGAGCCCTTGTTTTCCTGTTAGAGACAGGCAAGAATCAGTCCCAGTTCACCTACTCACAATCTTCTAAACTTAAAAGAAAAGTGAGTGGTAAGGCACGGTGCTTTTAAGAGGTGGGGGGCAAATGAAGAAAAAGGCAATTAGGAGGTAATAGCTCTACTGGGTGAGCTATTGAAACACTTTGATTTCCACATTAAACCAGCAAAACTCTGATGTTTCCAAGTTCACTGGGATGTGTGTCTAAATTGACCTTTTATTGCATATGGTCAAGTGCTGTGAAAAATCCCACCACTTAGCATCTCTCTGTTATCTCAGCTACAGGCAGGGAAATTCTCCCCTTCAAAGAGAACCATAAAAAGAGATAACAGAGACAGGGACTTCTGTGCCATCAGCATTTCAAACTCCACATCCCCTCAGGAAAAGAGGGGGGGTGTTTGTAAGGGAAAAGAGGGTTATTTGTAAGAGTAAACTGATCAATGGCAGTAGTTTCTCACCCACCAATCTTATGCAACACAGGAGAAGAAATGCCTCTGGGCTCTCCACCTGGAAAATGTAGTAGCAAACCAGCGCAGGTACAATTCTTGGAGTACTATTCTGGCCCCAGTGACATTGGTAAATCATCTTACCAAACACGCAGGCTTAACAATTCTCCCATACAGTTACAGTGCAAAGAAAGCTTTCTACCCAACTCTTACACGACCTCCTTTCGGTCCCCTTTTTACCAAGGAGCATGATTTTTCTTACACTAATAGATCTATAGTCAAAATTTCTGCTGTATACTGAATGCCAAAGTAGATGCTGCTGTATGTGGGTGGGAGTGGGAAGGAGTCTGCCAGTATAGCACATTTCATTCAGGGAACTGGTATAAACTACATACAGACAAAACACTAGCTTGCCAGTATAAGCTGTGGCTCCACTAGGAAAGTTTGCCAGAATAGCAAACTGCCAAATCTTTTCTAGCGTAGAAAATCCATGCTATGCCGCAGATAAATGTTGCTTCAGACATTAACTCTCACTAGGCTAACCATACTGCACGTAGGAGCTGACGCCACTCATAGATGCTACTTCTTTTCTCCATAATCTGCCTGAGTTCAGCAATTTCAGGAGGCCCAAACTCTTTTGGGGAAGGTGGGAAGGGAAGAAGCCTTTGGTGGCTGGGTTATACCCCTATACATTTCCTGTGATGGGACAGATGCACTGGGGCATGTCCACAGCCACATACAGGGACAGAAGGCCTGGCTTTGCTGCATTAGAAAAGAAAAGGGACTACCATTTCATTTCACTTAGCTGGAGTAGTCATGGTATCCTCAGCTGAATTCATCAAGCTGTCTTCTATCATAAAACATGAAGGAAATGGATTTTACTTGCAAGTGAGAGGATTGGACAACAGCTTAACAACAAGTTGGAATAAGATCATGTTATTACAGTAGGAATACCTGATATAGCAGCAGTAATCATTTCACAGGGGTTTCCCACGTGTTTGTGCAGGACTTTTTCATGTACCACCTGTGACCATCTTTCCTATACTTTTACCCAGAGTCAAAGCAATGATGGCTATGGTCCTTCAAAGGCTTTTACAGTTCAGTTTACAAACTAAGAGTAGATACAGAAAGGCCAGAATATCTGGCACAGTAAATACCATAGATACAGAAGTGGGATTATCAATCTAGCACAGAAAACAAAATAAGTGCATTCCTTTTTTTTTTTTTAAGATGGCACTTCAAGTTAGTGTCAAGAGCTTTGCTGGGAGAACATACGTAATACAATATAATCACATCTGAAAACACAACAAAAATTATTAAAAAGATCATGCTGTATTCAAAGCATTTATCACATCCTGAGAAAATTCTTTTTATTGTTCAAAGTAATGGTTGACCTCAGCATCTGAAAGCAGAGTGTTGCATATATGGCTTTTGCTGAGCAGGTTGGGTTTTTTAATCGCTTGGTTTGTTTTTTTTTTTAACAGAATTTTCCCCATATTCACAAAATCATGATAACTAACATGCTAAGAACATTTAAACACTATTTGTCTACAGCACAGGAAATGATACCATTGAAACCACCAGAAATAACCTCACTTTACCAAATTTTGCCCCAAGGCCATCCAATAGAGGCTTATGCTTTTTGCTACAGTGAAAGAAATAATTTCTGAAATAGGTTTACATCCCAATCCACCTCCCTATTTTTTTTGGGGGGGGGGGGGGGGGGGGGGGGGAATTTTTCTTTCATTTTTGCAGTTTGGTGTTTTGCTTACTTTATTCACGTATGTATTTCTTTTCACTTGCTCCCATATCATCCTGTCTTTTATTAATCTAATTTCTGAGAAGAATGAGGTATTCAGATTTTCCCTGCATCCCTAGGCTGCCTGGCAATTGGGCCTACTCTGTTAAAGGAGAGATGACAGTTTATTAAGTATTAAGCTACAGACTAATGAGTTCTTGCCAAAGCCTGTCAGAATTAATTCATTTTCCAATGAAGTAAAATGAGTGACTGAATGGATCAATACCATTGCCTGCAATCAGTGCTCCTCCACAATAAATGCAGGAAAGTCCTGCCACTAATATTCTGCTGTATTTGCCATTAGCGATTGAACTCTCAAATTACCCAGTTTCTGTCTGCTTTCACAAAAGAGGTTTGCCAGGGAGGGTGAGGAAATTAAGGCAAAGTAAATAACAGTGTTATTAACTAATTTCTTATTCTCGTCCAACATTTTTCCCCTTATTGCCCAAATTTGCCAGCACTCAGATTTCATGTCTCCTTTGACTTTCAGGAAGAAATATTTCAGTTTCTTGTAAGGGCCACACTTTGGATATCTTACCACTGCCTGGGATCTGGCTTCAGAGATAGCCCCACAGATTTCTGGGAGGGGACTAAAAAAAGAAAAGCAAAGGTGGAGAAGGGCTTTAGATCAGTGGAAATACACGTTTCTGGGTTAGGCACTCCTCAGTGTCAGCCAAGGTGTGTGTTGCCACCAGGTTGTCTAGACCAATTAACTTGAAACACCACTGTTTATTATTAAAATTTATTTCACAGCTTTGTCTGTTATCCCTGAGCTCCTGAGTTGGTCCTTGTGACTCATTCCTCTGAATGCTCCTGCTCCGTCCCCTCACAATTACAAAAAAAATTAAGAAATCCCTCTTCCCCTCTGGCCCGGCAACCTTTCCTGGGGATAGCGTGACCTAACTCACACATCAGCTCTGGAAATGCAAAAGGCTCTGGGACCCCTTTAACGTAGCTACTGACTGATTTAAGAGGCGATTCTTATTTATTATACATTATGGTAATTCATTTTTCATTGTTTGGGAGATTCAGGGGGCTTTGTGTTACCTTTAAAGAAAGTGCTGACAAGCTACCACAAGCGTAAGGAGAGAGGCCACACAAGAGGAGGAAAAGAAAACCGGTGCTAATGGCTGTTTGCTTGAATATGGCTGATATTCTTCATTCAGGCTGTATTTATTTAGGAACTCAAGGAATATTACAATTGTGGCAACTAGACGGGGGCTACTCCATTTTATAAATTGGTTCACTTATTCATATCAAGTGCTCAAAGCCAATAAATGTCCTGGTTTGGGATGTATGACACCGAAGTGCAGAGTCACCGAGGAAGGCAATGAGCGCTCTCCCTCACTCCAGCACTCAGCACTTGGCAATCGCTGGCCGCTACATAAATCCTGCGCTGTATTATGATATGTGCTAGGCACAGCCTTGTTCTCTAGCCGAGCCCCACCACCGCTGCTTTGGCTCTGCACAGAAACAAGTTAGCTCCTCTCTTCAGACTTGGCCATAAGAAGCAGAGCACAGTTTTCCTTTCCTGTGTTTACTTATTTCTTGTGTCTTCTTACTTTCAGACAGATGAAATTTATTTGCTTTCTGGGATCAAGAATTTTAAATGTTGATAATGATCCCATCTCGGGGTATCTTCATAAGCAAACTCCCTGAGAGATAACAGTCGATCTGTTAACGGGAGAGCCAGCAAAGCCTGCTTTGCTAAGAATTTGTGCCTGATACCGAACTGCTGCGTGGATGTGCCGTTATCTGTAATAAAAGATCAACATTCACTACAACCTGTCCTTTGGTGGGGACACAAGCTAGGTCGCTTTTCTCTGCTGATTTATTTCTATAAAACAAATAAAAATGGAAGCTATTTTAGAACTCGCCCTTTCTGCAAAGTTTCGTTTAAACATCATTGGATGAGAAAGGAGGAAGACCGACAGTCAAAAAACAAAAACCCCTTCGAGAAAGAACATTAAGTACTGTGTAGAGCAAAGGTTGGCAACTCTAGACCATTTTATTGCACATAAGAAACAACTGGAATAATTTTTCAAGGGCCACATGATTAGTATTTAGCTGATTAATAAGCTATTTAAGGCATTTACAGGACTCAGACAAGGAACAGGAACATGCAATTAAAAAATCCTCACATTATTGAAGAATTACACCTCATACACTGTAAAGTGGGTATAACTAAATAAAGTAGGAGTAGTGATATTCTCTCATTTCCTTTATCCTATTTCTACATGTCATCAGTATTTGTTAATACTAACTAATTCTAAGATACATTTTTATTTCCTTTCAACTCTGCATTCCATAGAGATAAAAGAATAAATCTTCAAATCCCAGACCCCATGTTTTCCTATGCTGAAAGTTAATATACACATATATGTGCATTGTGCACAAAAAAGGGGGACAAACTGCACAGAATAAAGAAAACGCTACTTTAAAGCCAATATCTCAATACTTTGAGGGAGGTGGAGGGAGGGGAGAATGAGGAAGATGAAAAGGACCAAGTCACAGTTTTACAGCTTTTACAGATATTCTTTTATGGAGCAGCCTGAAATAAAGAGGCTGAAACCAATGTGTTCTTTCAGCAAGAAAGATACCCACATTCAGAGTTTTCTCTTGATGTCTGTGCTTAGAGCCAAAGCTGACATTTTAAAAAAAAAAAAAAATATATTTTTTCCAATCTGAAATAAGAAATCTGCAACTTGGTTACAAGTCTGTCAGATATAAACTATTGGACTAAGTAACGGAGCTCCCTCTAATGGTGCTTCTATAGTTATACTGATTTATAGTATATTGTTATGTCGTGTTCTTCCTACTTGTTGCTAATAAAGTTACATCAAGCTCAGGACTGCCTTTGTTGTATATATTTGTGTTTATTTATTCCCATCTGGTAGTACAGCTTTTCTCTCTGAGAAAAGAGCAGTTTATTGCAATGGAGTCTGAATATCAAAGGCAGCTTGTTCAGAAGAGGATTATTATTATTATTATTATGTATTAAGCAAACAAGAAAGGGAGCAAAAGCATTGGCATCTAGATGGTATTTTATAAGGCTTTTTTTCCTGTTTGTAAATACTGGTTACCTGGTTGCAAAAAGCATGCGTGAATAAAGATAGTAATACATTCTTTGCATGTTTGGATTTTCTTTATTGTTTTCTCATCCTGCCATCCCATCATGGGAGAGGCTGCTGCTGTCTTTGGGTTACTGCCAGGCATATAATTGTTGAGGTGGGTTGAAAGCAATACAGGATTCAAAGAAAAAAATTGAGGAAAGAAGTGTAAGCACTTGACAAACATAAAGTAAGATAATATGAAAACTTACTGATGCAGAATGTTGGTTCGTTCACTTGCTTTTCATCCAAAAATGGGCCAAAGCCAGGCTTATTTCATATAATTCTCCCTGCTCCACCCCACTTGTTGCAAGTTCAAATGAAACAAGACCCAAAGGCAAACCACTCCTAATTTTGATCTGGAAAAACAAAAACTACAATGAAGATTCTGTTTGTTTGTTTATTTGTTTTACCCCCAAAGCACTCCAGTTTTGCCCAGGAGAGCTCTGAATATTCCAGTTTTACCACAAGTAGAAATTCTCCATAGTGCCTCATCTTTCCCTTCATTTGTGCACAGCACCAAGCTTAGGGAATTAGCAAAATTACAGCTGCTCAGTGAAGGAGTAAGCGTAACATGGAAGGGATATTGCCAATATGAAATAAAAGGTATTTACGTGGCTGTGTAAAGAACTCAGCACCATTAAGTCCCTCTTTAGTTTAAGTATGAAACCGATGCATACAGCTTAAATAAAAGATAAATTGGGCAGAAGCTTTACTACGTAGCGTTGAAAGAAGAATAAAGCAAGGACAATCTGTCCAAGAAAAAATAGAAAATAAAAAATAAGAGCAGGAGAGAAGGGAACAGAAGCTATTGGAAAGAAACCTGGCTTCGCAAAACTGTAACTATTCCCAGCTATGTTTATACGTATTTTGTACTTTATAAAAAATTATGAGTATACACCATATTGGTTTAAGAAAAAAGAGCAGCAGGAGTACTGAGAGAAATAAAACACACCCTTGGCTAAGCATCTTGGTCTGTCTCTCTGGGGAGAGAAAGCATTTTTGGTGGTCAGGCAAAAAGGAAAGCAGGGATTCATTATTATTACTTTTGTAGAACTATATTCTACATGCAAAAGGCAACACTATGCAGAGGGCACTTATTTTAACTTTCCCATGTACTTAATCAGTGGCACAACTTTAAATACTTCATTCTCTTTCTGCATAGTACCTGCCTACAAAAGGGTTGGCCAGGAATCAGATCCTTTTTTAAGTTTGGGGGATTTTTAAGTTGGTAGTGTTGAAAATCCATCTCCTCACAAAATCATCTCACAAGTTCAAAAATCTGGAAATCAAGATTTAACAGAGGCTTCGTTCAGCAGCTGGGGCACCGCAGGTGTACAGGTTGCAAGTCCCTTTTAGGTCACAGTAGTGGGTGGCACTAGCGGTGGCTTATTTGATCCTAAACTACCGTCTTATTTGAGTTTGAAAAAACGCCTATTCGTGGTTTTCAAATTATGGAATGAACTTAATTAAACTGTAAAACATTAAACAACAGTAGGAAAGATGATATCCTTGTGGGGAAAAAAAAGAATAAATCAAGTGCCTTAGTGACTTGGAGAAAATAAACATAAACTGCTTATAAAAATAAATCAACAGTTTCCCAGTTTCCAGTCCCACCCACCACCTTTTTAGCGGAGACAGCAAGGTGAGCTCGCCTTTTTAGAGAAAAGTTTCTTCAAGAAAAAGAAAAGAAAAAGCCGATATATAGATGCAGGTCCTTGAGAAAGATATATCACTTCCTTTCTTTTTTTTTTCCTCTTTTCCTCCCCCCCGCCCTGCCCCAGCGTCACTCTGTCATGCTAGGAGCTGCACACTCCAAAGGGTTTAAATGTTTTTCTAAAGCTGAAGAAACATGGTAAAATGTGGAGCATTACAACATTACCACTCTAATTTATCAAAACTTTGGAATGTTTCTCAATATGTGTGAGTGGGAAGGCAGAAAGAGGCAGTTTTGACATGTAAAATCATGATTGGAGAACTTTATAGAAAGTGCACGCAAAAAAAAAAAAGAAGAGCAAAGGAAAAAAAAAAACCAAACAGAAAACAACAAACAAAAGGAGAAAAAATTACAGTGGAGAAACAAACTCACAAGCATATCTGACATTAATTAAAAAAAAATAAAAAACTGTATGAATTGTAAAGATTTCCTGCATGGTAACTGAAAGGAAAAAAAAATTAAAAATCAGATGAAGTCTTTTACATGAGACAAAAAAATGTGTTTCTACCAGCTGTCATGAAAATATTGCACAATGACTGGCACGGAAAACTAACCCTCTGCGGTTTGGGGGGTTCTCTGGTTGGTTTTGGGTTTTGGTTGGTTGTTTTGTTTTGTTTTGTTTTTTTTTTTTAACGTAGAATCAATGCATCAGAAAAGCTAAACTGGAAAAAGAAGTTACCCCATTGTATTTAACTTTTGAACAAGCAAACGCCTGATACTGCTCTCACTCTGCGCAATGCAAAACTACTGAAGAAAATGAGCTACTGAGAGATTAATTCAACAAGGTATTTAACAGCGTGCCCAGCCACAAATCAATCAAAGTGACCGCTCAGTTGGGTCAGTGAAATTCTCTGAGTCAGGGCTGCAGCAAAAATCAGGGACAATCTTAATATCTTCTGTATAAGAAACCGTCAGTAAGAAATTAGAGTCCTTGGTCTTTAGAGGACTTTTGGAACTGAGTAAATCACAGAGATTGACCAGGAATGTGAGGACAAAGACTGTCAAAGAGAAAGGCTGGGACTATGTAACACCTTACAAACAAGGAGAGCAATTTCAAAACCAGTATGGTATTTGACTGGCAGCCAATACATTTTCAAAATAAATCAAATGTGCTCCTGTCGTCTCCTTTTCATAAGAAACCTGGCAGCCACATTCTGTGCTAGATGGAGTTTATGTAAAGTCCCCGGTTCCCTTAACATAGTGAAAACCCAGCCTACGCTACAAGTATTTTCACTGTTCATCTAAACCATACTCACATCCTCAAACACCACGCTGCTTTCCCATTATTTTTCATCATATTACACTCATGAAGAGCCTTTAAAAGGTTAAATTGCACTCATAAAAAAATAAAGAAACAATTTACTTGCAGTGAATGATCTCAGGAACATCATAAACAGAAAATTCATTCTGTGTGCATATTTGAATGCTAAACCAGATCTGATCGTTTTCAGAAACAAAATTAACTGATCTTATTAAAATTCTGAATAAATTATTCCCTTCTGAGATTAATTTAATAGTACATGAAATATTTTTTAATATAGCAGTATCCTTTTCCAAACATAGCGTATGAATACTGAGAATTAATATTTGCTATAACAGAAAAAATATTTCAGTATTTCAGAGCAGGAATTGGCATCAAGTTGGGGGGGGGGGGGGAAAGCAAAGGCATTGCTAATCATTGAAAGGTAGGGAAAAGACATATGCAAGTATGGTGCAATAAATATACCTTCAGAAAACAATGAAACAAACAGCCAAAATAGAAAACAGAGAGTCTTACCATGATGACACACAACAATTAGCAGCAACCAAATGTGTAAGTGGGGAAAATAGTTACACTGCTTTATACAAGCTAGCAAAACCAAATTACATTAGTTGAAGTTGATTTTTAAAAATCCAATTATATACAAAAGTCCAGGTTCTTAATATCAGACTCTTAAATGTAATTTGGGGAAGATTCCCTTAGAACCCACCAAGACTGATACAGCAGCAGAGTTTTAGGAGAGAGAACAAATGCAATGGATACAGTGTGTTGTTATAAATGTTTTCATAAGGGTGAGGAGGCAAACAGCAAGTGACTGCTGGACAAATGCTCGGACCAATTTTATTTAACATCTTTAATAATGTTCTCTAAGAGAGAACACACAGCACGTTAACTAAATACACACAGCACACTAATTAGGAAGTCCTACAAACATCAGAAAGGACCTAGAGATGTTTAAAACCCCAGAGAGGAAAAACCACATGAAGTACCATGCGGGCAAATATATGCTAGTATCCTGGGGAAAAGGGGTGGCTAAATTCTGCACTGAGCTTGGAGGTCTAGTGGCTCTTGCCACTTTGCTGGAAGCAAATTAACTGTGCAACGCCTCCTTCACATAATGCTACACGGGGCAAAACCATCTAGAATGTTTTGTGTGCCTCCTTTTAGACAGGAAAAGATAGTCAAGCTTCACTGTGGTAATGCTAGCTCTTCACAATAATACTTCAAGGGAAGAGTGCCACATTTGGCTAGGATTTGTCGAGATAACCAGGTGAATTATTATGTTTTTTTCTCTCTAATTCCTATAGCCTACACCTTCCTCCCTTTTTAAACCAGAAGAATCCTCCCCGCGATCCCACATATGAATTCTAATTAAAAAAAGAGAGTGCAATGCAGCCTCATTACTATGTTTTACAAGTTATTTGTCTAAATTATGTGGCCTCTGTATGAATAATTACTCTTTATCATTCAGTTTGCTCTCTATAAAGATAGCTGAAAACTAATTAGAAATTGTTCAGCGGTTAGCCAATGCCGTCTTTGATCACTCCTTGCTTTTAAAGTTTGTGCCTGTGCCCGTACTGCATTCCCAAGATGTTTTCATTTACCATCAGGAAAGCAGATCATGTCACAGGAGAGGAGTACTGAGAAGATGAGTAAAATCAATGCAAAAAAAAAAAAAAAAGGCAGTTACAGTTTATCTCACAAGTTTAAAAATTAAACCAAACACCAAATTGGGTATTTTAGGATTTTTTAGCATAGAAAGGAAATTGGTACAGTCCTTCCAACATGCTTATGATCAAAACCACAATGTGGCAGCCAAATATCCAGTGCTCATTGCTTCAATAGCTCCTTGTTAATTCACTTAACTCAAATATTGAAGTTATGTTTGGGAAGCCCCACTCAAAATTTACATGGCCAACTGACTCAGAAACGTTCCCCTGCTTCCATTAACTCTTTTTATATCTTCCTTTCAAAGCCTCATCACTCACAGAAAATGAGCCACTGGTGGCAGGCTCCGATTTTGACGGGAATTCCACGGGAAAGGCGATTCACACATAGACCGGGTGGGCAGAGGACTGTTTATGTAGCACTCTCCAAAGCTCTTGTGGATACTCCTGTATTCAATATCACAGTAAACAAGGAAGTTATCAGGACAGACTCCACACCATTGGCCATTTGATACCCGATTATGCAGCAGGCTTGCCAGCAAACTTGCTGAATAGGCTTTAAAATATCTTATATGGCTCAGTGGTCTCATAATCCCCATTATACGAGACCTGGAACATCTCTTTTGGAATTCACCTCTGCTTCTCTCAGTGTAAGTCTAACTGTCTTCAGCCTAAGCAGAACATATTGATCGCATTTGATTCTACAATACATCTGCTGCAAAGAAGTTTTGTCATTACAGCTTTTATTGGGAGGAAGCTTCACTATAAAGGGCAGCCCGCTGCCTGCCCAGCATTTATCAATACCTATCTGCAGGGAAAATGGGCTCATTAGCAATATGCTATGGGGAAGGTCTGGAAACAGAGAAACTGCATAACAAAACCCAACCCATAAATCAGAAAGTAAAACATTCTATAGCAGCCATGGACAAATTTGACACCACAGCAATGTCCCTGCCCATGCCCGGTGAGTAAAGGAGGTCTGCTCTGTGTTTGAAGTTTATTCTAGGGAGTAAACAGTAGGTGATTCTCTTGCATTTGTCTTGCAGAATTAGCAGTGTGGCTAGAAATTGCTCTTCTGGGAAAAGCTTTACATTTTATGTTCCACATCTTCTTGGGAACTGTTGGCACCTCTGCCTAAATCTTATCAGTAGGTTTTACCAGCTATCTCCTTCCTCACTCCAATTAGCATAGAGAGAAAAGAGCGTTTACCTTTGTCTTCTTCAGAGGCTGAACAAGGTGATAGGAGTGGCAGATAATACTGGATGCATTACAGGAATTTTTAGACCCATAGTGGCCTGCACTATGTGCCCTGCAGCACAGGTTTTGAGTTCCTGGTGCTCTTCAGCCTCTGAGGTCTTCTACAATGCATAACCAGGAGGATGATAAACAAGGACGTGTGTTTCAAATAGTGTGAGGGGCCTCTCTACTTCTTTTGACAGAAACTTGCTTACCTCCGTAAGAAGCCAAGACCCAAGCTTTTCATGTAAGACTGCCAGTACTGGACCGGAGCAAAGATTCATCCTGCCCCCAACGGCAGCCCTTAGCAGACAAGGAGAGGACAGTAAGGAACATCTGAAGATGCGCTTATAGAACAACTGTGCAGCAGTGCTCCCTCCAACATCTGCACTTCTAACTTCCAGTCAGGCACATCCAGACCGGGGGGCTGCACCTAGATCGTAACAGCCCCTGAAGGACTCAGCTTCTATTAATGTATCTAGTTCATTTTTTCATCTACTATACTTTCACGACCACAGGCTCAGGATTCACTTCTTCCTCTCGATCACCTCACAGGGGAGGGAGAGACAGCCAGAACATGCAGCCGCTGCTCTCTGGCCGCTTGGCTGTGCGTCTTTCAGAAATTTCTTATGATTGCTGAGGTGACACTTGAGAACAGGGTAAGCAGGACTTCTGTTTTCATCGTGTTTAAAAACAAACTTCCAACACCACCCAAGCAGTCCGGCAGCCTACAGTACAGGGAATTGTATCCACACTTGCCAGTCCTGTGTGGGAGATCAGTACATTAGATGTGAAAGAAGCAGTGCTGCAGAGCAGGATTTGATCCATGAAAGACTAGACTCCGCACAGACTGGCTCTGCCGTTGAAAATAAAGCGGAGTCTTTTTTCTGCGAGATTAGAAGGTGCTGAAAACAAGTTTGCTGGTCTGCAAATTAGCTGTGCTGGATATATTGGCATGTTTAATATGTTGCTCAAGGAAAATAAAGTGCTACAATACAAGATAGACAAAGTAGATAATGAGGCCAGAAATGGGAATTCTAAGAATAGTTCTGCATGTCTGAGGAAACCGAAACAGGGAAAGGGGATGTTTTCTCTGCACAGTGGCCTGAGGATCTGTAGTACCGAGGGAGGACTGGGTGCTGATTGCTTTGATCTCTGCCAGAGGACCGTCACGGAAAAAAGCAATATATTCTGCCAGAGTCCGTTACCCGGCACAGGGGGCCCTTCCACACCAATGGGAAGCTCCCCCAGAACGGGATATCTCAAAGGTGGCTCAAGGCTGGGGAATTAACTCCCCCATCTGCTCACCACTTCTGCTCCCAGGGTAAAATACAGCTTATTGACCTTGTCTTCTCTAACAATTGCACATAAATTGCCACAAAGCTGCCATGGCACACAACCTTTGGGATGGGACGAGACTCTCCAGGGGCTGCTGCGATTCATGCGTGGGTGGAAAGCACCCACAAAGTGATAAGTGATCCCCATAGCCTCATTTACTTGCTCTGGTGTCTTATTAAACTGGCTCTCCTTCCTACTAAACGCAGCACCTAGTTGTTCATTTCACACATGAACATCTTGTTCCAGTCACATCAAATATTCACCTTAAACTTGCTCAGAAGTCCTTTTCTCAAAACATTTCTCTCAGACAACCATTATATCAACCAGATGATAATAATCAGAGTAAGCAGAAATTCTCAGAACCTGTTTTCTTTTACACTCAACTCAATAACATGTGCCTCTGACATCACCCTGCCCGTTTTTCCCAAGTGCAATGTCTACTGAGTACAGTACTTTCAAATTTGAGGTAATTATTCCAACATGAGGGGAACTCTCTTGATTTGCATGTGAGAGTAAGTATGCACAAATTTCTATCCTGAAATCCTTTTTTTCCTTCCCGTTTGCTGCCTCTTCCCCTCTCTTCCCCCTGACAGTATGATCAGGACCTAGTTCAGAAAGCATCTTCAGCAGCTCCTGCTCAAGAACACCAGTGAAGCAGCTGTTTAAAATGCCTGCATGGTTTCTGAAAAGAGGCCAGATAAAATGCGTGTTTGAGGCTTTCTAAATCAGGGTACTACACTTAACACAGGCCACAGTGCAAAGCCTTCAGTAGTCAGCATGTTGGAATATGGACCGTTCGCCTTTTTTGCGGTGCTAAAAACATTGGATTTCTAATTTTTTCTAATTTGTTCTAATATTGCATAAATAGAGACCTTTCGGTGACCAAGAAGAGTTTTGGTGCATACAGCAACTGCTTTACATTTGCAGGTCCAATTCAGCTCGTTTAGACACCCGCAAGTTGCATGCGAATAGGTTTGTTCCCATTACCCTGCTGCATTCTTGTCCATTCCGTCACCGAATGCTCTTGCAGTGGATGACAAACAATTCCCCACATAAAAGGCAAGCTAAAGGTCACCCTGCCTCTTCATTCCTAAAGCACAGCTACTCCACTTCATTCCCTATGAGAGAAAACACAGTCCTCTTCACGACAACTCTTTGCTAAATCTGTACTATTTAGGCTTAGATACAGAAGTAGCTAGTAAGAAGCGTCGGCATCGTCTCGCAGACACCCGTCACACATAAATAACCTGACCCCGCGGGCTGCCTGGAGCCCGACTGCCCTGTTGCCACACACGGTGGCTCACGCGCAGCAGTGCCAGGCTTGGGGATCGCCCGGATGATTTGTAAATTTTAGGAATGACCTCGGGAGAAGGGTACGGAGGGGGTATTCAAAATTCAGAAACATCTACTTTGATGCTGCACGCTTTTCCCCTGTCATTCAAGCGCATGTTTTTTTGTTTAAGGATGATTAATATATTTTTAATGTTTTTCCTAACTGAAGGGAAGCCTGTGCTATATATTAAAAGAGGCTAGAAAAACACCCCGAAAGCTGAGCTGGCATAAGTGGGTAGCCTGTATGTGATGTTTATTATGATTTTTCCTTAAGATCCTCGTCTCCTTGTTTTTCACTGTTTCTTTTTGCATTTGTCACTGCCCTGTTTGAGGCATCTTGTCTTCACTCCCGTATTAGTCCAAGTCCCAAGAAGAATTCAACCCAAAACACCCTACGAGAAAGCTTTAAGGAGCACAAAACCCAGCCAAGCTCCATGCAGAGCTCTGCAAAGCTTTCAGAGAGCAACTTTACTGCCGCTCCAGTTCAACTTGCCAGAAATCTGGGTTTGATAGTGCAGGTTTCAGGGCGTTTGTCAGGTGCCTGGGTTAGAGCGCAACCTGGGCCATTCGAGCCTGGGTATGGCAGACCCCGAGCCGCTGCTCTGGCAGGGTACGGGGAAGGTTGTGCAGCAGTCCCGGGCCAGGGCTCAGCCCCCAGCGTGGCCCCCCGCCAGCCGCCCTGCGGGAACCACCTGCCCCGGCCCCGAGCCGCTGCCTCCCCTGCACCCGCTGCGCACAGTTAAAAACCATTTCAGGGTCTAACCCCGAGTCCAGGCAGGTAGGGCGAGTGCTGCCAAAGGCAGGAGGGTTATTCTCCCGCTCATGATGACTTTTTTCCGCGTTAATGGGGGTAACCGCGGGTAGTGACTGCACTTGACACAAGGGAAGAAAGCAGCAGAAGAAGAGTTTGTCAGCGAACATTCAAATGTGAACAGTTCCTAGAACTGGATTCACAGCACTTGTTAAACACTGGAACTGGAGGAGGTACCAGGTTTAGCAGCAAGGACTAAATCTGAGCTCAGGCTTCTGGGTCAGATGAAACAGCTGCTTAAAAGTCTAGGAAAAATGACTGGTCCACTGACACGTGGCACAAGCTGTAACATTTATCAAATAAACAAACAGTAGCCCATGAAGTCCTCAGCTGCATTTATTTCCATTCCTATCATTTTCACCTTGCAGATAAGACTAAAAACCTCATTATATTTTACTTTCCTAAGTTTTATGGGTCTGACATATACTCAGAAAGATTGCCGTTGCGGCTGTTAACTACCTGCCGGCACTCTCATTAAGGTTCATTTAGGAATAATCTATTACCAGAAAGGAAAGGTCCAAGTTTCAAGGATGGATTATTTAAATCACAGCATGCCATTCTGCAGCAACAGGAAAACGGCCAATTCCCCCCACCAGCACCTTTCAGAGCTGCTCAGTGGGGGAAGAGGCAGCCCACGGGAAGGTGTATTGAATTTCCAGATGGAAAAGTAATGGCATACAACTCAGGCCACCGCAACTCTGGACAAGTGCAAAAGAGCAGTATTTCACTCTAGTACAAAGAGCTGCATATAAAGAATATACAATCTACGCTGTCCCTTAAAAACTATCCAGACGGATGACAAGAATATTTAAGAAAGCATGTGCCATGTAATATTATTTGCATATATAATATTCTTCTTACTTGCATTTATGAAATAGAGATAAATAAATGACTAATATATTCTTGGAAAATATACAAACCTAGGCAGAATACAAAGCACATGGCTATTCTAAACTACAGGTAATAATGCATATACCATTTCTCTTTTCTTTGATTTTAAAAACTTCTCTAGAAACTTAAATGTATGCTTGAATTAAAATTGAACAAATATTATAGTTGATATTACTATCCAAATACCATTGATGGTTCACTTTAAAATATTTCTCATCTAGTTTACTTTTCAAAACGCATTCGAGTATAGATATTTTAGCAAAAAGCAAAGAAAAATGCTAATGGAATAAGAGGGGAAAAAAATCAGGTAACGTTGACTGACACATAAAAAGTAGGCTTTGTTAATGTTATATTCATTACCTTAGAAAAAGTTTTACGGGAAGTGTAGTAAATCCACCACAGATGTGATAAAGATTAAAACCTCTTTTAAAGCAAATCTGTCCATTTAAAATAACCCAAAAGGCACGTGCAACATTTCTCAGCAATTCTCCAAATAAATAGCTGATGAAACAAACTCGATATTAAATTGAAGCATTTCATAAATTCTACGCAAATGCAGTCCTGTTAATCAAGACGAAAATCCCCATTTTTCCCTTCATCTCCAAGAGATATTAAAAAGCACTTAGCAGCTAATTTGAAATGGCAGTCCATTTGCTCTAGCACTGTGCTACCTACCACAATGACACACAAAACCATTTGCAGTGCAACACGCAGGAGAGTAGAAGCGCTGCATTTCCCACAGAGCACTACTTAAATTTAAAAAAAAAAATTTTTGAAATACGAGTATCTAAATTAAGAGTACATTATCTGATACATTTAAGGGAGGAAATGTTACTATTTTATCCACCATGTTTCATTTTGGTTTTTAATAGACCATCTTTAGATGAACCAGGATTAAATATTTGCATTAAGCATACCTATAAATGCCATCGAACAGCTGGGTCCTATCAACCCAAACATCACAAATGGCTTGCAAGATTCTGATTACTATGTGCATATTAAATCAGCATTAACATTTTTTCCTAAAGAATATATGACAGCGCAGTAGAGTTAAATGAGAGTTTAAAAATAAAGAATCAAACCAGCCACTTCATCACGATAACATGTTGTATTTCATTCTCCTCCAACGAGTTTCCCCATCCTGCAATCTTCATTTAGGATTTCTACCATTCTCCCATATATATAATCAATGTTTTAAAGCAGTTGGGTTAAAATGAATATTTAGATCAACAATAGACACCCAGAAGAAAAATAATCCCTTCTTCTGCATACAAAAATATTTTGCTTTTGCTTTGTAAGACATGGTATATAACCTGATCGTTACATACAACTCCCCCACATGAGGGCTATAAAAGAATTCAAAAAAGTTGAAATGGTGCAGCTGAAGAGGAAAAACAGCCTTGGGACCCAAACCTGCAAGCATTTTTTCCCATGATTAACTACTCTGCCATGAGGAATCTCATTTGAATCATTAAGAATACTCAAAGTACCAAAGTTAAATACATACATAAGTATTTACAGGCTTGGACTTTGATATGACCCGAGGAAGCAGCAGAGAAACTCTGTCCTTATTTTCCTTTTTCCTCAGCTGAGCTAATTCCCCTCCCTAACAGGAAGGATTTCTTCAGGAAAAAGACCACTCGTTGGATGGCAGCTTCCCCTGGGTACACAGAATTTTAATTCAGATTTTTAATGTGAAGAAAAAGCTATCTCTCTCCCAACAAAAGCGGTATAAAGAGAACGCGTGTGCGGATTGCAGCCCATAAAACAACTATGTATAACGTTAAATATTTGCATATCTTCTTATGTTAGCTTGGCAAGAATTAAATTTGCTACTCATGAGTATTGCTGACATTCCAAGTTCATGCCAAGAAATGTATTTACTACCACACACTGCCATCTTTTATATAACATAACATATGTGTGTGTTTATATGCATACACATATATGCATACACACTCAAAAAGAGCTGTGCCATAAATAATAATAATAAATCAAAAGAAAATAATATTTAACCCCCATACCCCAAACTCACTAATAAAGACAAGCAATGTAGAGACAAAAACCTATGCTTGACTTTCATCATGATGTAATTGCTATTTCAGATCAAACTGAGAAAATTAACGTGCTAGCCAAACGAACAAGAAGTAGGTTAATTTGGCCAAAATGCTCAGTTTCTCACTTTCTTTCTGCAATAAAAATATTACTGAAAAATTCCAATTATGTAAATAAGGTAGGAATAAATAAAGTGTTGAAAATATAAGGCAGTTCTAATGGAACAGCATCATACAAAGGTATGAACCCTGCTTCTTAATCAGGCTAATTTTCTGCTGAAAAAGGTGCACAGATCAGAGTATGCCAAAAAGAACACAAGCGATCCAAATACAGCACCCTGTGGTACAAGGAAAATGTAACTTTTTTTCTTAAAAGAAAGCAATGCAGTAAGTATATAGATTTCAATGCTTAAGAAATTTTCCCAATGGATGGCATACATAATTTGATATATTATATGTATTTCCTTGTACATTTCCTCCAAATTCCTATACTCGACTTGAGTCAGTTGTAATATGCTATTTCTCAACAGGAGCTTTAAGAGACATCAGATCTTTCACTCATCTGTGACTGTGCGATTTTCTCACAGAAATAACCAAGGACCAGACTTGCTTCCTGATGTCCCATGTCTACGAAAGAGCCCGGCACCAGCCTAAGAGGAGCCCACAGCGCGACAGCCATGGTACAGACTGGGACAATGCGCGATCCCTGTGTCCGCGGGGTTGTTGCAGTATATTGGCATTCTCTGCTGCTCGGAAGGTGTGATGTGTTTAGCACTGAGCAATACAGTCACGATTTACCTTTCACATCTTCATCAGGGCTTAAGAGGACTTTCTACCCAGACGCCGGGTGGTGTGTTCTGTTGGTACCAGATGTGCTGATAAAACACTGTTGCGCTTGTTTTGTTCCAAGAAAAAGGGATATCTCCTTGTCTAAAGTGGTTCCCACCTGCTGAAACTGTCCCCAGGGCCACTTGGCATAGTTTAGAGCAGCTGAAGCAACCAATCCAAATCCCCAAAGCAGTTATGAGCAGAGACACCCATGTCTACACCGTTTGTGCACCCGTATTGACTTGGTTCTTCCAAGTCCAGCATGGCTCACCTGCAACTGAGCCTGTAGCCCTTCAAGAGCTGCAGTGGCTCTTATGGGTCACATCGTGGCGACTAGCAGAAAAATGAGTGCGCTCCACCCCACTTCACAAACTTCTCTGGCCCATATCAAATGTTTATGTAGTCCAAGACCACATCAGTTATAGAAAATGTAAAATTTTGTAGAGACAAAAAGTAAAATCAAAATGTAAATCACAACATTTGGGTCAATACACAAAATTCCGCAGCTAGCACCCTCAGGATTTCTACTAGTGAGATAGAGCAAAATGCCCGTAAAAAGCAGACAGCTGGTAATAACATCATGGCAAGGAAGCCCCTACGTATTGCTTAGAAGCTCAAGCACATTTCAATTTGAAAATGCTTAAGCAAACTACATAAACTGCGTGCAAATCATATTTCAGTAATTTACCTTCTCAATAAGAAAAAAAAAAAACAAACAACTTAAAGGGAGACTAACATATACAGTTTTTTAATTTGTTTGCATAAGAAAGACACATCCTAATTTAGGTAATGCTTAGTGTTAATAGTATATATTTAAATGAGCCTCTATGATCTGTCATCCTACTACTTTAAGTGTTTCTTTAATCAGCAGAAACAGGGGCCTGGATGTCAGCAATTCTGAGACAACACAGCTCCCTTTACCTCCTGGGAGAGCTGCGCCAAGCTCAGGGCTCTCCAGGAGGAGGTCTCCACGGGACAGGGCTGCTCCTCACCCTGCAGAGAGGTGGTGGCTCTTGCTCCTGCACACCACGCTCTCCTGGGAAGGCCTCAGAATTTGACCTCATTTTAATTTCGGTTGGAAAATCACAACCGCTATTTTAATAACACACAAAAGCCAGCACTAGGCCAGGGAACTATTGGTTCCTCTCTGCCTTTCCAGACACAAGCCAGCGACAATTTCAGGAACAAGACGGACACCACCCACAAAACTCTCGTGATGTTACTAAACGTAAGAGCAATAAGTGAAGCAGCCAGTAACTCCTATGGTAGGAATTCCAAAAATCAGCATTCCAACAAAGAGTTCATAAAAAGCATCCATCAATTTAACAAGAAAAGTCCATTGTGGATTTTTTTTTTAACTTTGAAGTAATTTATCAGCTCCTGAGAGGCATTAGGATTGTATTTTGTGATGCTCCTCTGGCATAAAATTGCCCAGGAGGTAGTTCAAGCAGTCAGTGGAGAAGCTTTATCCAATGCTTCAGGGTCCCTGGGATCTCTGGAGACACCAAAGCATCGCTCAAGCCCCACTGATCTTTGCAGCAGGATAAATAGCAAAGGGAAAGGCACGTGTCACCTCCCTGATGTCCCGAGCGGCCCCTGAGCAGGGCTGGCCGCCGCGGTGGGCGGCGGGGCTAAAAAGCAGTGACCCTGCGGAGGGGCACGGCGGAGGCAGCAGGAGCAGCTCAGCCGGTCACCTCCCAGCCCTGCTCCAGGCACGTACACTTCCATGAGCTCTCCACCTTTCACGAGCCACGGGAATTTAAACCAAGACACAGATTACAGGAGGTTTGGGAACACGGGAATCCCTGCCCATCCAGAGAGGATTTCTTCCCTGCACCACGTCTGCCAGTCGTGGGTAGCAGAGACACACATGAGCTGTGGCAAACAGCTACGGAGCAAACTTCTTGTAAGAACAAATTCTTCCAAACTCTTAGTCTAGGATGTGAATGTCTGCACTGACATCTGTTCTGAGTTTTTAAGCGCATTTGGATGTATTTTAATATATGTAATAATTTAATTGTAATAGATGTCTATAAGATGTGCTTTTTGCATAAATAAGTTTCAGACAAGGCCCAGTCAATTGGGGGATTTAATTAATAACTACCTGGAAATTCTTTCGTGAAAACTGATGACGTTAATGAGCGTGCAGGTGACTGTCACCAGTGGGGTTGCTAAAGAGCCACCAAAATCCTTTATGAAACTAGAAAAAAAGGAGAAGAAACTGCCCCCCTTAGTTTCAAGTTGATGAATGACACATGTGAGTGTGTCCTTAAACAAATAAACAAAACAAGAAAAAAGAAAAAAGAAAAAAAAAAGGTTTCCTGATTAAATA
This sequence comes from Vanellus vanellus, assembly GCF_965231255.1. NCBI lineage: Eukaryota > Metazoa > Chordata > Aves > Charadriiformes > Charadriidae > Vanellus > Vanellus vanellus. The sequence goes on along the minus strand of NC_138914.1, from coordinate 16,317,462 downwards.
ATGAGCTATTGCCTGGAACAGCAAAAACACATAAACAAATAGAGTGACTGTGGGAGCTAGAATGAGGAGAGAAAAACAGTTTCAGTAAAGACCAAGAGCCTCTCCAGAGCACAAGCTGTGAGCAGCAAGCAGAGCCCATGTCACCAGGATGGTTGGAACCAGTTACTATTGAAGCCATTAGTTGCCAAAATGTGCTGAATCTTTTTTAGCATTGACCCCTGTGCCTTCCACCTCCTGGAGTGCATTTCTCTCTTTTTTCTTTGTTTTTTTTTCCTTTTTTTTTTGTGGGTTTGTTTGGGGTTTTTTTAAGCAGCAACGCAAAGTAAAGGGGTGGAACAGGTTGATACGGTGATGGCATTAGGTTTTGATCTCTCGCTTCAAACAAAAGATGCACACCCAGCTATCAAAATAAAGCGAACATTGTTTAACGCTACTTGCCTGACTTTCCCTCACCTTTTGCCTTGCGTAGTCATACAGATCTGAGCCAACAGGATATAAAATGTTACCCAACCAGAACTATCGACAATGCAGGTATTTGATACCCACGTGGCCTCTTCTTGTTTCTGAAATCCTTTTATAAATGTCCTTTTTACCTTAGTCTGCTTTGTAACATTTAAGTCATCTTCAAAAAAGTAACAAACTCCCATCTAACGCACAGTGTCAGAACGGGAAAGTCACTTTTCCAGGACAGCTTCCCTTCCTCTCTGTCACAGAGCAGCAGGCTACGGTGGGTCCCAAAGCAGGTAGACTGATTTGCAGAACTGTTATGTACAACTAGGAAACCCTTCTCTGTTAAGCAAGAACAACTGCAGCTGCTACAAAAGCAGCAGCATTATATGCAGCGTTCTTTTAAATGGCAGAGTTATAATATTGATGTGCAATCAGGAGCTTCCACAGTCTGTTATTTTAGCATTGTCCAACCCAAATTATGTCAATGTATATATTGTTCATAAGGATTCCAAACTTTTAGATATCTCTAGCTGGGAAAACAAACAACACGCCCCCCTGCTCCCTCCAAACCTCCCATTTCCTATTCCAGCAATGCAATAAAAACGCTTGCAAAAGTTTTGGACAGTCTCCTATCTTTTCTCCTGTTTGAGGAGAAAAATAAATGTTCCTCAGATTCCTTATAACAGAGAGAGGTTTAAAATAGTTTCTAAAACATTTTATAGCATCTTAAAATATTCTCTTTTATCTTTTATATTTTTCTTACAGATTATGGGCTGAGTTTAAAAAACCCTTGGGTGCTACTTTTGGAGTTGAGTGTATGCATATGGTGCACACATTTCCAACTAAGTGATGACTTCCATGAGACGTAGTACTATATGTGGGTGGGATGCTGGCAAGTAACAGATTTTAATGTACAATTCAAATAAGGGCATGAAAATCCAAGTTTTGCAATAAAAGAAACATGACGAAATTCAATGGGAGAAATTTAAAGTTATTTATTCTCTGCCTTCAAAAGAACTGGGATTCTTGGTTGTGTCCCGAGGCTGTACAAAATGGCTACACGGAAAATCTGTCTCCAACCAAATCTGCCCAGGACTGCAGGCATTAGGCTGGTTTTGTGATGTCATCTAGAGTATTGTTTCCCAGAAAATATGGAATTGATTGCATTTTGCTAAGCGAAGTGGAAACAAAAAGATTTCTCATGCTCAGTTGTAATCACTTCAAAATTAGGGCTAACACATCTTTCTGCCCTCGACAGAAACCTCTTTACCTATAAGCGACTTCAGCAGCCTCGAGCGAGGTGTGCTGATACCATGAGGCCGCCCCAGAAGCGGGCTCTTGATGTCAGCCGGGCAATAGCCATGGCTCCATTAGGATGCGGATAGCGTGGTCTTGCAAGCTGGAGTAACAACGCGATCAAATCCTTTGCCCAAGGCACTAGCTTAATTGGGGATGGCTCTGATCATTAGTACTGGAGAAGCAGTTATATTGTTTTGCAATTTATCCAGTACCAGCAAAATTCGCAGCTCTGTACAGTACATAGTTCACATTTATTGCCTTCCCCAAGGAAAGTATAGATTGACCACACCACGAAATGTACTGTGACTGGGACATTGTGTCCCAAATATGTTATAACAGGCTCTGCTCTTTGTTGTGTCGACACTGTTACTGAATTGTGTTAGAGTCCTACATTCATAAAACATTTTTAGGTCTTTAAATGTGCTGACAGCATAGTACATAACAGATAACCACCAGATTCTTCAAAGTCTAGCATCAAATTTGTACAGATTAAAGTGATTTACCAACAAAAGTCTTAAAGGATTTGTTATAAAGAAAGTTCCTGAAGAAAGAAAAAGTAGGTGTCTGTTTACTACAAAAATGGGAAGATGTTCTAGTGAACGGAGGGGGTGGGTGGTGACAGCGCAAGGCATAAGAACGTAAGTTGGAGACGGATGAAGAGTTTGGGGGATGCGGTATCAGCAAAGAGCAAGAGGTTATGTAAAACTAATGAGACATGCAGAGCCCTAAAACCACAGGCTATTGCCCAGGGATCAAATCCCACAAACATCCCATGCAATTTAAGAAAATCATTTTTTCTCATCAGATCTAAGACATACAATATAGTAGGAAAATAGCATCTCCTTTTTTTTTTTTTTTTAAGCTTGGCACATCATCAAAGTCTCCTGTGAAGTCAAAGAAAAGCACCTCCACCCTAAACTGAAGCTTCTACACAGGGAAAGAAAACACGTTCCCTTCACTGGCTGTTTCTACCAATGAAAGCAGAAAGTAGGTGGGAGACACACAGAGCCGTCAGCTTTTCCCATTCCACCTTAATTAAGCTGGAATTCAGCCAGGACACTACTTCTACAAAAACGCCAGCAAAACTTGTAGCCATCCAGTCCACCCCTTCACAAAGATGGCACCTTGGGATGGCCACCACTACCTCAAGCACCAATTTACCCCTGGCTCGGAAGGGCTCTACCTCCCGGTAACGCACCCGCTCCCCGATGTGTCTGGGCCACGGTGGCTTTCCAGAGGACGGCTGAGGACTCGCCCTCGCCTGCGAGCCGGCAGCTCCCGGGCCAATGGGGAACGGCTGCAGACTTGAAAGACACGCTGCTTAAAAGGCTCTCTCATGTTTCAGCTGACCATGTGTTTTCTCTTAGTACCCTGCGAGTTCAAATACCTCTGTATAACAGAAGTCAGACTGAAAAGGCATTGTGCATAAAATAAGTCTTATCCGCATTGGTACGAGACTTTGTGCTTTTTAAAAGCATATACGAGTAGGCAGGGTACGGTTCACGCTACTTGGTGCGTAGATTGCATCTTGTTCAAATTCAGTGATAAAAAAAAAAAAAAGGTTTGCAAAGCTTTTCTTTTAAACCTGATCTGTAGCAGCACAGAAATATTTAACAACATCCACATCATTCATAGGTAACTATCTTTTGAGAAAGACCAGATTTCTATCTCTTTGCATGTAGCACTGCTAGCTCGAGCGCACATGCCAACTGCAGGATCAAGCTCCCAGTAATGACACAGTTTGCAACAGCATCCTGCTAAATCCTAAAGCTAATCCCAAATCACACAGCTGTTTTCTAAAAACAAAATTTAAAAAAAAAGTTGTAGTGGTAGTTTTTTGTGTTGAAAGATGTGAGTCCACCAGTGGCAAGAAATCAGAAATGCACCAACAAGGTGCTTGGTGAACGCACCTCAGTTCAGAAAAAGTGTTTGTTATCTCTGATTTTTATTACTTTTCTAAAGGTACTGGTCTTACAGTTTATTCAATGCACTTAGAATGCCACTAGATGTGTAATCACTGAAGTAAAATTTCCACACAGAATGAGTAGTCAACGTCACAAAATAAGGTGGTATCGATTCAACTCAGAAACCGGGACTTCTTGAGAACAACAGCTGAAGAAAGAATTTTGATTAAATTGAGAGGCTCATATTTTACGATACTTTGCTTTCTACCAGGTTATTCATTGTCCATGAGCAAACATTTCAGCAGCACTCCTCAAAGTCTTCGCATTTATCCTGCAAACTCTGGCACTTGCTCATAAACATCATTTAAGACGATGTGATGGACTGCATATTTGATCTCACCACCTACTTCCCAAGCTAAGGCCATTGCTCACTCCTAGGCATGGGAGTTCGGAAGCAGCTGAGAGGTGTCTCAATTCATTATTTTAGGTACTAACACACGGGAAAAACAATCTCTTGGTGGTGACTTTACAGACTTGCAGATACATAGTCTAAAATGAAATATAGACAGACAGACACACACACTCTCTTACTTTTCCAAGCGGCACCCTCAACCTGGGGTGGAGTTGGAGGTTTGCTTTCAAGACTCAGGAGAGCCTTTCAGTGCAGGGCCCCTCTGTGCGGCACCGTCCTGACTCCACAGCCACCGCATCCTCCCCCCTGCCGCCCGGCACGCCTGTACCACTCCCATTTACTCACCCTTTTCTAATAAGAACATTACATTACCCTCACTGCCCACAGACTACTCCAAACTCCTGCAGACCTGCACTTGGATTAGCGTCCGGCATTAGGGATTTAGCCAGTCATCCACACGGGTCAGAAATAACTCCTCTCCTCTCCTGCCTCCCTACCCCTGCTTAACAGCCAAAATCCAAAACCCAGAGAGGTCAGGAACGCGTTTTGAGGCAGTACAAATAACCCTCTCTCAGGCTTCCAGGAGTCCTTTCCCCAAACCAGGTCAGTAGGGCCGAGGGAGCTTCATCTTCTTCTGCAGCACTTGGCTGCTCCAGCCATCGGAGCCAACCGTACCACAGCAGCTCACAGCTACCCACAGAGTCTTGCAGAGGACAGCACTGGGGGGTTCCTATTCTCTCCCTGCAGTTTAATCTCCCAGTTTCCCCTAATCAGCCTGTGTGGAGCACTTCACCGCTACAACCATATTATTCTGAGCACTTCACTCATCCTCTGTTGTTGTGCTGTGCAGACTACTCTTAACAGTCTGGGAAACGCAGACTGCATGATCTGATGCTCTCCTATGGATTTTAGGAAACTCAGAATGCTTGTAAAACCCACTCTAACATACTGCATCCTGTTGTCATGAAAAATTTTATCGTCACAGAAAAATTCCAGTGTCATGAGAGCATTTACGATAATTGTCAGAAGAGTTTCACAAAAGCCATTTTCATTTGATAAAAATCAACCTACTTTGTTAAGTAAAATGTTCCCAAGTAAAGGCAAGTCTAATTCAAGAACAGCAAATAGGACTAGAGCTTGTATTGCTTGTATCCGAGCCAGAAACAATTAGTTATAAGATGCTTATAATGTATACCTTTATTACTATGTTGACTCAGCCTTCCGTGCGTTTCTTTTCCTTATACCCCACTTTATACCGTCCATCCTCTCCGTTCAGGCAGGGACCTGAGACTGGCAGCCTTTAAGCAGCGTATTATCTGGAAGAGCTAGAGGTATATTCCAGATTTCATGTATTAAATTCCCTCAGCCTGCTGACCTCTCCTCTTCTCGGGGAAAACGCGGGCTGTGTCACTGGGCAGGACTTCAAAACGATTAGGGATGGGGATGAGACACTACTGGTCTAGTCAGGGTGAAGATTTTCTTCCCTCCAGAAAATCTACAAGACTCCCGATTTGGTTTTCATTCGCAGTTTTCCTGGAGCACGACATGTTCCGAGTTGCTACGGGTTATGAACACGTGTTAGGGAAATTAAATAAGCACCTAATCCAAGCACCGCTCACTCAATTAATACCGTGCTGTTAACAGGGTTATAACTGCATGCAATTTATGAGAATTAACAAGATTTGTTTGCATTCACATGGTCTTATATCTCCTGGGTGACAGCAGGGACCGTGCAACAGGGATTTATGCTCTGCTCTGGCCGCCGTCCCCAGTGCCCAGAGGGACTGGGCAGGGACCCCGGCGCTGGTGCCGGGGGGCTCTGATCCCCACCCATCACCGCCAGCGCCCGCTGGGGAAGGGCACAGCTCGCTCCCCGCTCTCGAAGCCGACTGTACTTTGCATGGGGGAATTACTGATGGCTTGGCGCAGAGAGAGGGGGGTGACCCCTCCGGCCTCCTGATTAAATGGACTAGAACTGAACTTGCAACAAAAATAAACACAGCAAGTACACAAATCAGCAACACTTGCGTGACTTTATGAAGACAAAAATCAAATTGCTTCAAGATGATCTTTACAATTACGTTAGCAAGTTCAATAGAGCATCAAAGATGACAGCTGTAGCTTTCTGCGGCGAGGAGCCCGCAGAAGGCGGTGACAGAGCTTCTCCGGGCTTCCGCAGCAGCAGGGCTGAGCCCCTCTCCCCTCTCATTCCTCAGCCATTACTCACACGAGTACCATGAAGATTTTCATTAAACAGTATTGGTTAAAAAAAAAAAAACACGTTAGGATAGAAATGGTAGACCTGCTTTGTGTTTGGCGCTGGTTGGGTGAGACTTCGACCATTTTCAGTCCATGATTTCCTCCATTTGCTCCTCTTCAGTGGTCTGTCTCACCAACTTTGCAAACTCCTACGCCTGGAGCGGAGGTGCGCCTGCACTGCCGCCCGCCCGCTGCCAACAGCAACGCCGGGAGCCTTAGCGATGGGCAGTAAAACTGTGGACAGAACTCTGCAATAATAGATGGGTTTTGCTGTCGGTCTGTCTACGTGGCTATTCATTATTAAAAGAAACGATCTTGCTTGCTTTTCTAAATTTCAGCTGTAACGGCAATTTGCATTAAATTATTTACCTCCAAACACTGGATTTGCCTCCGTTACTAAGAGTTCAATTCCTCCATTTTCAGGAGTAAGTAGGACAGCAGGACCCACAGCAATTTATAACTGAACACCACACCAAATACAGGGTTTATACACTTGAAAGGTCAGTACTACGCGTTTGATGTGGACTACACAAGGCTTAGCCAAATTATACGGGCCACATTATGGGGCCAATTTCTGTAGATCTAAGATGAGGTCCACATATTCGGCTAGTTTGCTCATTTGCAAACATCTGTAGCAGAACACACTGATCTTCCATTAAAAAAATAACACACAAATGGAGTCAGTTCCATTTGTTTTCCATATATGGGAAGAACTGTCTCTAAACAAATTTAATTCTTGACTCCAAGTGGGATTGAAGATGCTTTTCAGATAAGAAGTGGTAAAATAAAATCGCAAGAGATCACAGAAAATGATGTTGTTATTCCCTTCCTGCAGCATTCATCTAATTTTATGTTTCGCATTGGGGCAGTTTGGCCTTCTCGTAAGACCAGAAAGACAGCAGACAACAGCAGTTGAGCAGTGGTTAGTCTGCACTCATGTAACCCAGCAATCATAATTCAAGGGAGAAAATGATTTCCTGTCAGAAATATAGACTGAAACTGCCAAGAAAATCTCTCCAAAGCTACAAACTTATCACCATTCAGCCATTAGGCTTGCGATGAGGAGAAAAATCAAAATTGCACCACTTAGTAAACCATGGATGGAATATCACGCAGAGAGGAAGAAAAGAAGACGTAGCCATGAAGTCAGCTTGAGTTCTACTAAACACTTCGTTTTGAAATCACATTTCTAAAAAATCAGAGAAGTAGGTAAAAACACAGTTGCACTTACAGCCTACCCACTGTGACATTTTTTCCAGACAGCTGGCAAGATTTAGCACGAGCTACGAAACCGTGTCTTAACAATCTTGTGGATTCACTCGTGTCTCCATCCTTGGTGCCAGAACTACCGTGTGTGATGAACAGCGCACTGCCTTTAGGGCACCGCGCGTGCGATGTGCAACCGAGGGGGACATCGACCTGGGAGCGAGTGCCCGGATAACTATTCAAACCTCCCTCCCCAGCTGCAGTCCAGCTTTCATAAGGTTTATACCAGGATTACAGTCTTTTCAAGTTAAAATAACCAAGAAAAGAAAGTTTGAGAGATGACGTTGCTTGAGCTTTTTCAAAAGTATTTGCTCAACGGTAGTGAATTTCTCTCCCCAATGTAGGGTGTGCTGCTCCAGCCGTAAGAAAAGGACAAAAAAAAAGCCTGCACAGTGTGATTTCCTGATTAAGCTACTTGTAACCTGTAACCTCCTTGGTCCGTTTTCAGCTGGTTTGTTCTGTTGGGTTTTGGGGGTTTGTTTTGGTTTTTTATTTTTAAAGTTTCTACTGCTGAGCCCAAAGGAGATCCGTTAGAAATGGCCGGCTGGCTCATAGCAACAGTATCTCAGGCAGCATCAGAGATTTTCAGATGTGAAACCCTTGTCCAGTTTTTTCACACCGGTGGTTATAGCCGATAAAGCATCATTACTAAAGCATTATCCAATGTATTATTTCAACCTCCCAGAGGAAAACAGACTGGAAATTCAATTATCTATTGCCACAAGTCACTGTGTTACACCATGAAAACGAAACCCAAAGTGGATTGAATATTTTTTTAATAGAGTGCCAGAACGCAAAACTTATCAAGAAATGAGAAACACAGTAAGACCTGAATCAAACTATAAATTCTGACATATCTCCACTAATAATGATTAATGACTAAGAAAAAGAAAAGGGAGGCCACATGCACAAATACCAACCTGAGCTGACATTAAGACATACAGCTATTTTAAATATTTTTCCTTCTAATTACATATTTCTTACTACTGTAAACTATTCAACACACAAAACCAGACTGGCTCTATTGCCTGCCTCCAAAGCAGCAGGCAGTCAAATAAGCTCTGAAAAGCTAATTCAAATGCCACAAGCAAAACAGCGCTGCCGTTTCTTCCATAGAAAATCCAAATAAAGCTCATTTACTTCTCTTGTGAGTATGAGACAAAGGTATTAACACCACAGTGGAGTTGTTCTACAGTAATATATGAACAAGGAGACTGAATGCCCAACCCTGCAGACCCTACTACGGCCTCCAATATTTTTACTTACATTTCAGTGAGAGCAAAACTCATTTGACTCATGGAGAGGGCTGTGGCCACACCAACTCACTTTGTTCACCATTACAAGAGTGATCGCTAAAAAAGAGAGCTCAAGAGTGTGCCAGTGAATAGTATTCAGGGTATGCCACGTTGTTCACTACTTCCCAAGCACCAAAATTAGTTTTCCTGGGCAGAATGGCTCTTTTTAGGACAGCTTTACAACTAACGCATGGCCCTTCACATTCTACGTGACCCGAGTTTCACCGTTCAAGTACAAAACTCATAAATTTTAGTATTTCCCTGTTTCATTGACAGGTGTAAATGAGAGCACGTGCCAGAGACCATATTTGGACGGAGCTGTGCCTGCAGCAGCAAAGGCTGCTGGAGCTCGGTGGGTCCACGGAGCGGTGGGTGTTGTACCGGCACCGTCATGTCAGCAGGAGGCTAAACGCTTGTGGGATACAGCATACCGGGGTTAGCAGCATGACACCAGCACGGTGCCCCACACCGCACCAGCACGATGCCCCTCTGCTCAACCCACCCCGCCGGTGTGTTGCTTCACCTTGGCGCTGGCAGCCCGGCTGCCGGGGAAGGACGGTGGCCGCGGCAGCACAGGAGGGCGGCCCGGCTGGACCCGGGGGCTGCGGATCTCCTCCTGCTCTCCAGGAAAGCTGCCTACGCAAACCAAAGCTGCCGAGCACACAAATTCAGGGGTTGTTTAGGGTTGTTGCAGGCTGGTGAGGGAGAGTTTGGGTCATGCCAGGGGGTCCCAGCTAGGACTAGGACTGGTGCCAGCAAGGGCACATCTGGCAAAAAGCAGGTGCCTAATGACAGAAAACGACCCCCAGCCCTTAGTGCCACTGACTTCTCAATGTGAAAAGCTTCCTAGTGTGTTGATATCTGGGGATGTCAAGGTGCCCTTTTTGCTGTCAATTACCGTGCAAGATCGAAATGGCATCATTTGTCACCGGTTCGATGCCATGCGACACATCTGGACGCAGGGTGTCGGCCGTGTTTGTGTTATGCTCTCAGCGAGAGACGATTTGCTAGTAGAGATCATGACAGCACTGCTGGAGATGAAAATACCCAAAAAAAGAGTCCATGACTGGCAACTTTTATTTTGCAACATATGTCAAACTCTCGTCTGTGATGTGGCACAACTAGCTATCGCATGATGTAAGTGCAACAGCACATATTTTAACATACAATACAATTGTCTGGGAGAAGTTAATTTGACTCCCCGCTGCGAGACGCATTACGTGACGACCAAGTCCTGAAAAGTGCTCTGGTCCACTTAAAACAGCGCTGTGAGCTGAAAGGGCTTCTCGCAGGGCAGGATGCGCTGGGCAGAAATTTCCAGAAGTGAACTGTAAATGGAAAACCTTTAAATAAACACTAATATTAACTAAACTGGATGCAGAATTACTAGTTTGGGTTGGGCCTCCTCAGAGTAATGAAGCAACTCCCTTAGAAATGCCTCTATGTTCAGAGCCTGCACTTAAGGCGGATTAGCCATGTTGTCATCTTATGCGGATACCAGTCTTTGCTCGGTAAAATGAATTAAGACCACACCAAAATTACTCCAGCAAAGAGTTCTCAACAGCGTTCGTAACCTCAGGGAGGCCGTTATGACAGCAAAGGGAACCAGCAAAATACAGACTGGTTTACCAATGCTGTTTTACTGCAGAGCAAAAACACGGTTTATGAAAATGAAACACACCGAGGAAATACTTTGCTCAGACCCCAGCACGATGGTACGGTTCCCCAAGAAACAAAAGTCCTTCTTCATCCCTTCCAGCACGGAGCTTAGGAAAAAATCACATCTGACGTGAGTCATCTTCTCATTCAGACATGAATTCAGTTTATCCTTGCTGGAAGGATGAGCTAACCCTTACCTTCTCCAGACTTTCTCAACGGGGAAGGCAGGCACGGGGGTAGAGTGGAGCTCGGTGACAGAGGTGAAAAGAGGAAGGAAAAACATACACAAACACACAGAAAAGCGATAATTCTGGAGTTTTCCTCCGGGAAACCACGTGCCACTGCACAGCAACAAAAATAACCCAGGGGTTCCCTCTCTGCTCCGGCTCCCTGTGAGGAGCCACTTTAAAGCTTTTAGAACATTCGCAGAGTTTGAGAGAAATGGTTTTTGTTTAACTTCAGCTACTTCAGAAATGCCTGGGGCCTGAAGAAACAAATTTTTGGATTGCTCTTAAAGAACCGGCTGAACTTTGAAGTTTGGGGAATTTTTTTCAGATCGAATGTTAAATTAATAAACACCAACATGACATATCAGTCTGAGTACTGGGGAACAAATTAACAATCACTGAAAATCTTCTTGGATTAATTAATTGTGGCATATTGTTACTTATTCTAATACGCTGACGGGTCTGGCACTTCAAGTCCTGTAAGCCACACTGCATAATGGGGTTTTGTCCTAACTAAGCACGTTTGATGTTATTGCCCATTTGCCCCAACAAAATAAAAGGCATATCATCACCATTTAATAAACTTCACTCTGGGTAATAATGAGATCACGAGTAACTAATTTACTTACGGATCATTTAAGTTCAAGAAATGCGCACAGAATTTCAAAGCATCTGGAATCTAAATGACTTCTTCGTACACAGCGTCTTTATAAGAGAAGTTTCATCAATGCCACTGGATTTACCCTGCACTTTCGCGTTAATCGAGGTGCTTGACTAGTGTCCCACGCGACTCATTTATTCTTCACTGTATTGCAAGAAATGGCTGGATAAGGAAACCTTGACTCCATGGGAAGTCACGGGTCAGTCGGCTGCAAGCCACACACAGACTATTAATTGCAGCTACGTGGTTGCAGAATCATCTGCTAACACTGTACAGACAGGAACAGTATCGTGCCAGCATTGCCACATCCACATTTTTGTATTCTCGCCTCAATTTTCCTCACCCCATTTTCGGAAGAAAAGCCATGATTCATTCTTACGAGGTCCCCTATTAAGTACTTAAAAAGCAGTAATGTAAAACAATCTTCCTCTATAAATACTGGTAAACAACAGCTTACTCACCGCTCTAGTTCCTTACCATCCTAGTGAAGTATAGAGGGGGAGCTATTCAATGCACTTTCCTGTACATTTCAGGGATGTTTTTTCAGGAATCTGAGGACTGTAATGCTTCAGCAGCCCAGAAGCGTACCTACCAAGGACCGTTAGAACAAGCTTGCTTCTCACAAGTTAGCCGATTTGTTGGGAAAAAAAATAATAAAATAAAAAAATAAAAAAAAAGACACCCCCTCCAGATTCTAGACTATTCTCATTAATGCAAGCCAAGTTAATTGTACCAGGACATTCCTACTGCAGGACGGAGCTGAGATGGGCGAGTTCCTACTGATTTTATCCCTGGGGAGTCCAACGTGAGAATCACCTCCCTGAAAACACGTGGTCCCTGCAGAGGGCCAGATCCTCAGCAGGGGCTGATGGACAGGGTGCTTTGATTAACACCACGAGCTCCTGACCCAGAACATCAGCGCCCTGAGGAGGATTCCAGCAAACATCTGTTACCATTAAAGATCGCCGGTTGAGATCTACACCCAGAGAGGGCCAGGGCTGAGGGATTGCGTAGTTCCTCTCTGAGGCTTAGGCAGCACTCAGATTTGAATGTTAGCGGAGCAACGTTTAAGGAAATCGGCTTCAGAATCAGAAATGAGAAATGTGAAGCTGTTCATTTAGCAGTTTCTCTAAAGCTTCTCCGTTTAATATTTGCAAATTTAATATTTACACTTGCAAGCCTTACAAAAATTATCTTAGGAGGAGCAGCTTCTGTACTTCTCATAATAAACAAACGACGAAAAATACATGGTATGTATAGCAGGGGTTTACAGCTGGGATCCTATATGACTTCCTAGAGCCACTTATCTAAGATCTAGTATCTATAAAAAGCCTCTCTGTTTGCTATTTACACAGGTGTCCTGGAGCATTATATAATCATGTAGCAGATCAACGTAGCCTTAGGATCTCAAAGTATAATAAAAGTACATTCGGGTCACGACATAGAGGGAAAGAGTTGGCTACCATTTGGCGCTCATCTTTTATTCCTTCCAGAAGTTCACCTAGACATGGAGGATAGACTTCTTCAGTTCTTCACGAGAATAAGGTGAAGAAAACACATCTTTTCCTAGTCTTGTTCACCTAGGTTTTTAAAACGTAGAGTCAAGCTGCCTTCTCACGTAAATGCTCAGATTTTCCCACTCTTATTTATGCAGTTCCACTAAACTTGGCAATAGATCTCCTACAGTAAGGTCCACAAGCGAGGGGTCTTACAAGATCTCTACTTTCAAGCGTCAAGTTTTAAAAGAGTAAAGCCATAGTAACTTAAAGTATTCCAAATACACACCACCAAGGAGGACAATAAGACGTGAGAGATGACAGAATCTACACAAGGCATAGATGTTTCCACATATTCTCTAACCACAGAGAGGATCAGAAACTACAGTACAAATTAAAGCAGATTCCATGATAAAAATGCCCTCCAGAAAAAGCATATATCATCCCTTCCAAAAAAAAAAAAACAAAATGAATGTGATGTATTATCCATAAAATCCTCCACAATGACTAATCTATCATTTCAGTCAGCCAAATCCTGAAGACACGGTTTGAATCTTAATAAGGTAACAACAAAATCCACTAGAATGTAAGAACAAGGGACATATTCAGTTCCTATTACATCTGGCTTCATTAGAGCTATTCCTCCTTTTAATCTGCTATAATAGAGACCGTACATTTGAGTGAAGATCTTAGAATTTGATGTTTGTATAGAAATATATATTGCATGCAAATAACATTGCAAAGACAACGCTAGTACATCAGACCTTCTACTTACTATGAACTAATTAAGTCCTCCGTTCGTGATGTTCTCCTGCCATTCTTTGCCAAAACATCTGCTACACAGGATCTCTACATACTGCCTTGTTACAGGAGACAACATCAGGATGAAGAAACTTCCACCTCCCATTCCCTAGGCTGTGTACAGCTGCTGCTCATGCCAAGGCATCGAACCCCCTCCCATAATTTTTATCAGTTGGTCAGATTCCCACATATATTAGAAGGCTGTAACAAAACCACAAAAAAATATTATATATAATGCAATGCAAATCATAATACTTTTACAAGGTTAAAAAAAAAAAAAAAACAACCAAACTTATCACCTATTTTCAGGTACAAGCATGTCATCGTGCATACTGAGGATTGCCAGAGGTCATAACTACCAAGCATTCCATATGATGCATATAACTACCAAGGAATTGCTCCCAGACTACTATCAGTGGCATTTGCCTAGTTCTACATATATAAATCAAACGGCACTGTGGCTTAAAATGGCCATATTATCTTTGACAGAAGCAACCTTGTGCCTGCTTGAGAGCTATAGCAACACTGACTCTTAAAAAAAGTATTTGTTTGACACACCTTGCACTGTTCATTTTCTTTATAGTGGGTTTTCTGAGTTTCTTTGGTTATGGTTTTACTTCTAGTTCATCAAGTCCTCTAACTTGATTTACTTACAGACCCTTTACCCACAAATACAATAGGTAAGATGAAAGTATCATTAAGAGAATACTTTCATCCAGAAGGCATAAATGCAGAAATACACAGACCTTCGATTTTACAAGAATGTCAATCAACACCAATGAAGACTGCTAACAAAGCCAACGTGTTTACCCACCATCACTCGGTCTTTTCCCTGTGTTCTTCAGATGGTTACTAGTTCATGTCTTGCTGAGTAACAACTTTCTTTTTCATGCTGTGACTCCCTGTCACCCAAAGGAAAGCACAAAAATACAGCGGACCAGCATTTTGAACAGCATTAACGACCTCAGTCTCCCTGCCCCAAGTAACAGCCAGTTCAAGCTTGCTCAGGGACTACCCTTTGCTCCTCCAAGGTTGCCGGTTTATAAAGCAGAGATACTTGAGAAGTCCTAAAACTATTTGCCTACCAAGCACTAACTTTTCTGAAATCAATAGTCACGGAAAGTAAATCCCAGCCCCTACTTGAGAAAAGCTATGTAAGAAATGCAATTCTCTTTATGAAAAACAACAGGAAAACCTACCAGGAGGTGGGCTCGCTTCCCTGGTAGAAAGAAGAGGCAGAAAGCAGCAGCCAACGGCATAATGCCTGGCAAGCTGCAGCTGCTGGCACTCTGCTAATTAACTGCTGGGCGAGAAGCAGGAGGAGCCCCCGGGCTGTGGGTTGTTTCTGAAAGTGGTCCTCACACTCTAACCTGTCACTGGGGACCTGGGAGTCACCGGGGTCCATTTCCTTTGCTCAGGGTGCGCCTCACAGACAAGGACTTTACAAAAAAAAAAAAAAAAAAAAAAAAAAAAGTTTTAATAAAATGGAATTTTGGAATGGGCTGCTCTATAAAGAACCAAACCAAACCGAAAAGAACGGTGAGCCATGCCCTGAGCTCTACACTACAGTTTGCATTTTTTAAATTCCTCACAATGGATCTGGAATAAATCAGCAATGGGTCAAACCGGTTCAGAAAGTGTTTGAATAACTGCCCATGGAGTGTCCAGGGGTTCTCCTTCAGCTGAGTATTTTGACTGCTGCTGTTCAATTACCATTTGAGAAAGCAGGACTGCTGAGAAAGACAACACGACGTAAACCAACATTGGCTATGAAAGCCTACGGTGTACCAATAGCCACACTGCACCGCCCGGGTTTCAGAGACGTTACCCAAAGCAGCTTCACGTCACACCGCTCGACGACGCTCCCAGCCAGCAACCTTCCGCGCAGCCAGGGGTAAGCGGTCTTCAAGAAGTCATGAGAGCCCGAAATACCTAATTTTATCTCTATAAGAGAAAGAGTAATTGTCAAATCATTATTTTACATTTATAAAATATATGATGAGGAACATACCACATGCATTCTAGACTTTCTGTCTGCACTGGAAATCAACTGGGAAATTAGAAGGTACGGCGTAGAAACATCGCTACGAATATACTGTATTACTGCTTTTGCAGCTGCAGTCCCAGAATTTGTTTCACAATAATTCAGTTACCCATGTTTAAATAACCAGCCAGCAGAAGAAAGGCTGATATATTTCATATGCATTCTCTTTGAGCAGGGGGGCCTTCACGTCTGGTCGAAAAATGTCAGGCTCATATGACACCACCAAAGTCAGGAGAGATGCCTAACCATAACTAAAAGCAGAATTTGGCCAACACAATTGGAAAATACCAGCAGAGTATATACAAATGCACACACGCAATCTCATATAAGAGCAGAGTATGAGACAGATTGGGTTTTTTTAATCGCACCTTTTAAAAAAACAAAATTTCACGTACAAACCCATCACTGCGTTCCTACGTGGTTCATTTATCCGCTGCAACATAAACAGACACACCAGAGCCCGTACCAGGGGGGAAGGTCTGGGTTTTTCTTTTTTTCTTTTCCCCCCCAACATTGGGGATTTTAAATACAGTTTGAAGAGCGAAAGAACAGACCTGGCCTGCTTTCCAAACTGACTTTAATAAATAAGCGATTTGAAGACTACCACAGTCAGCAAGCACGTACATAAGCTATGCCTGAATATATTTATCTATACTTTTAAGAGCGCTTTCTTTTTCCCCTTCGTTTTCATAGTTTCCTCTCGCGTATAGTCCGGAAGAAAAAAACTAGATGTCTTTCCCGATGCAGCAAACCCACCCTTTTACAGTGAATATCCAAACGGTTTAGATACTGTTTCTCAAGAATCCTTACCCAAAGGGAAGCAGCCTTTCTGGCAGCTGCAGCGCCAACTTCTACAAGTTTCGTATCATCTTCGTAAGATCGTTCTATCATCAAGCACACCCTTCAGAAAGGAAGGATATTAGCTTGCTTTCTGCAGGCGGTGCCTGACTCGAAGCTGCTATTCATGCTTCGGGTTTCTCGCCTGTTCCTGCTAACACCTGGGGCTTCAATATTTTGCAAAAAAAGGGGGCGAATCTTTGTGTTCGGTATGGGCAAAGCCATAACCGAACACAAAGATTTGAAGAGATTACTAAAAATACAAGATTCTGAACCAGGGGTAACAGCATTTTTAACAAAATTAAACAGATAAACTTTGCTGCAAATTAAAAACAATTCTCTTGTATCCGAGCCCATAATGACTATTTTGAATACAGATATTTACTGCTGCCAATAAAGAAATTTTTTGGTAACTTTTCTGTTATTGGGAAGAGCTTGAATACAATCCAGTCCAAAAAAATGCTGACTTTCCTAAATAGGGGCTGTGTTTTTGCAATAAAGAATACTGGTCAATATACAAGTGAAGGAAAACTGAACCAGATGTCAGTAATAGGACCACAGAACGTTGCATTTGCCCAGAATCGCTATTTTAAACACACGATGTTGGTCTACTGGTTTGTGGGATAATACATTCTTGGCAGCCAGAAGGAGTTTCGATATGTTAGAAGGTTATCCTTGAGCAAAAAAAAAAAAAAAAAAAAAGAAAAAGAAAAAGAAGGAAAGAAGCAGAAGAGAGGTAGAGAAAGGCCACACTAATTCATCAAGCTCACTATAGCAGAAAAAAATTATGACTTACGCAGGAAATCAGTTCAAAGAAAAGCCAGTCTCCAAACAGAAGGCTTGTTTTTTACATTAATTTTCATTTTCTGCTTTACTTCCTTACTACTAATACTTCACTGTACTTTGCCTTTTTTTTTTTTTTTTTTTTTTTTTTTTAAGGATTCTTCCCTCCGTAAACGCTCAATTTCTGGGCAAAAAGTCGAAGGCAAAACTGGTGAGCTTTCACCTTGCAGCTGGAGTGCAGTCAGAGCGATGGGTGGGGGAACCACAGCGACCGCACACGCAACCCAAACCGCACAAAACTCAGCCCTGAAACTTTGCACGTTGGAAACCTTTCCTTACACGAGGATCCTGCTGCCATCACTGGCATTACTGGGGGAAGCTGTTCACTGGATCAGGCCCCACTGTCCCAGAATCCCTACAAGCAGCCCTGGAAGCCATATGCACCCAAATAACATTGCCCCAGGTCCCTGCCCACCACCAATTAAGTACTTACCCATCTCTAAAATGCTTTCTAGTTCAGAGTCACAGGTATTTGGGATTGGGGATTTTTTTTTTGGGGGGGGTCCCTTCTGTTTAAGAAGTAGTTACATCTGTATGGCTTCTTAATATAGAAATAAAACTTCAAGATGTACTTTGTATGTTTGGCGAACAATCACTTCCCTGTTTTACCACGTAGTAAATTTAAAAATCAACTCTGTTCACTGTTGTAACAAACCCTCCTCTGAAAGATAATTAAAACCACTTCCCAATATACAACCAAAGTTTTATTTTTATAGTCTATCTTCCATTATGGCATAATCCTTTCTTTTTTTTTTTTTTAAACCAGTGAAATATACAAATCACGCAAGACAGAAATATGTACATTAAATGTACAGAACAGAGGAAAGGACATAGAAGATTTACATATCTGAATGACAAGTAAAATATTTTACATTAAATAGTGTTTTAATAGCTAGGATCACGAGACTCAGTTCTGCTCCGACAAAAGTCACTAAAAAGGAACATGAGGTGATTCAGCAAATGAAGAGGAAAATGATCACGGTTTTTGTACAATAAAAACCAAAGTGACATATTCAATGAATTAGTGCTTTATTTATTTATCTTACTTTAAAAGATATTCTTTGCAAACATCTGAAGATGAGGGGTAAATATGTCCTTGTACAATAAATTAAGAGCAATAAAGCGCCATTTAAGAAGCTGATAAATGATCAAGATGAACTTAATGATACAGCTTAAAGGCTCGTGAAAAGTTAAGGCTTTAGTACAACTAGGCTAAAGTGAAAGATTTTCCTCTCTTGGTATTCGCAAAACCGTTTTCTTTAACTTGTTGGATGGGACTGAGTTGGGAAGAGGCATCTGAACCAATGACGAAATGCTCTGTAACGACACAGCACTGGGGGGAACGCATATTGTTCAACAGATAATAACTTCCATTTCAAAAACTGAAAAGCGAGGGCCAAATGCAGCACGTTTCGGAGTTGGAAGGTGTCTCCTTTCAGCAATAATCAAGAATGCCCTTAACATGAGAGTGGCATAGAAGCAATCTCCAGACCGGTATCAATTCAAGTGCAGGGTGCTGCCTCTACCAACCGCTTGAGAAAGTCCTAAAGCCGGGAAGAGGCTTACTTCTTTGTGGTCATCCTTAAAACTTTTGAATGAAAAAAGCTTTTCAAAAATAATTAAAAAAAAAAACAAAACACCAAAAGGTTAGACTCGATCTAAAAACCTGAAGAGACCTGAAAAAGAAAATGGAGGATGAACTGCCCCTGCAATTTAGGCATTTTATTATTTCTTAAATCGTTAAAATATATATGTACAAAAAGCTTTGAACTATCAGACACCAGCAGACCACAGTTCTCCCATATATATGTAACTGCTCAAGTATAGTCTGAACAGTTGTAGTGTATATCTGCAATATATTATCTAAAGCATGTGTATTAAAGACATAGGATGATAAATTTGGTATTGCTGCAACATTTCATTGAACTATAATAGTCAGTTAATGTTATTAAAATATGAAACTATTGTCTCCTTAAGTGAAAGCGTTCCCAAAATCTGCGGAAAAAAATAAAAAATCAGTCATTCCAAGAGCGGATATCTAATGATTTATTTTCTCACATAAAATTAGAGGAGTTATTTGTCAAGCTGTGTTTTGAAAGACAGCCAGCTATTACACCATTTTTAAGGCATTTTCAAATTTGGGGAATTCTATTTTCTATGGGCTTTCCAGGCTGGGAGACCGAAACTGTTTGCAAGCATCACCGCTCCCCTCGTACGGCGCTCCGGGCAGCCCGCACCTCGGCGGCTCTCCACCCTCGGAAGCCGCGAAGCACGGCTCTTGTAAGATGAGACACTCCAACGTCACAATTAGCTAATAAGGCCAAATTCTGCCTTGGAGAATACTATTCATTAAGACAGATTTCTTCTTTTTTTGTTTGTTTTTTGTTTTGTTCTTGTTAGGTTCTGGAACCAGACACGGTGACTCAGGAATGGCGCAGTTGAAGCCTTTATGATCCTTTGCTCTTTACCCTCCGATGCCATTGCGTACTCGAGTGGGCACATTCAGGTATGCGACCGACACTGCACTTTGTGATGAATACACCCCTTATTTACAGAGCCCTAAATGTACCGAACAGCTTTATATACCCTATTCTGATAACTTCTACTGTCTGAAACTAAAAGTCATGGACAGGTCTGTGTGTTCCTCACATCCATAAGGATTGTTCTAACATCCCAAGCACATTACATGGTTGCTCTGCCTACTGCACATGTATTATGTCCCATGGGACTAAATTAGGATATGTTGGATTTTCCCCTCAAACTACTCTATTGTTTTTAAGAAAAGTCAATTTTTTTTTTTCACTTTGTAAAATAAATATTCTCAGGTTCTCCCCCATTATTGCCAAAAATATAAGCCGCACACAGTTCCGGGATGGACGCAGAGAGGGTTTCCAGGCACTTCTCTTTGCAACCTTTATACTTTTCTTTTTTCTTTCTTTTTTTTCCCCTTTTCCCCGCCCTTTTTTTTTTTTTTTTTTTTTTTTTTAAAGAAGACGACAACTCGTTAGACTCTATAAATAAAGTGGAGATAGTCCTGTGGGAAGGGAGAGGGGCCCGCACCCCTTGCTGGCAGGCGGCTGCAGTTCCTCCCACCTCCTCCGTCCCCTATTTGCACACAAACTGGTCCACGATCTCTGTGCACAACTTGCATTTCACGTAGCAGCACCAGTGGAACTTGCAGTGGCAGCGCTCTCGCTGCACCGTCTTGAACTGGTCGTAGCCCCGGCCACAGCACATGAGTTCGCAGCCGTCCATGCCCTCCGAGGTCTTATTGCAAAGGCGGCCCTGGGTGCCCAGGGACCCGGTGCTCTCGTTGCGCACGCAGTAGTCGGGGCTGGGATCGATGTAGACCAGGTCGTGGATGGTGGGCGCGTTGAAGCGGCTGTTCACTTGCACCAGCTTGCCCCGGCTGTTGAGTTTCATGGCAGCGGCGCTATCGTATTTCTCCTTCAGGGCATCGCCTACCTTGCGGAAATCGGCGAGCTGCAGCCAACAGGTCTTCAGGCTACAGGAACCAGAGACGCCGTGGCACTTACAGGCCACGTCAGCCAGGTTGTACACAGTCTGGAGGAGCCAGGGAGAGAAAGCAAAAAGGATGATGAAAGATCAGCACGGCTGTGAAAGCATTTATTCCCCTCGCTTCCTGCCCTCTGTCGCATTCCTACGCGCCCCTCCGCCATCTTCGCCTCGGCGTCCTCCTCCCTCCCGCCCTGCGCTGGGAAGGGAGGGCGGGCGAGCGAGCCGGCAGGCGCGCACCCCCAGCGCCCCCCCTTAGCCGGCAGGACGGGGGCAGGCTCTCGCCAGCCTCTCCCCGCCCCAGAGAGAGCCGCGCAGCTCGCACACGGCCCAGACGGCAGCATCACTCAGGCCGCAGTCAAATTTTAGGAATTCGCTTTCAGGCCAGCAAAGGATTTCGCTGTTTCATTGAGAAATGTAAAACATCCCTTTATTTTCTATCTGAGTTACTCTCTCTATTGATCTCCGCTTGAGGCTGCAATTAGGGAAAGAGTTAAGATTCCTCTTGCTCCTGGCTCGGCTGCAGCCGATTGTCTACTCTTGGCTCGGCATCCTCCTCCCATCCCATGCACTGCTCTGCAAGAGAGACTTCATCCAAGAAGAAACCCCCAAACACCTATGGGTGGGAGACAGCGCTACAGAGCAATATCCTCTTTACAAAGCTTTGGCAGGGAAATATCAGTCATTTGCCCTGTACAAATAGAAATAAGAGTCAGTGTTGACACTGCCCCAAAAATCCTGGGGTCTGACACATTAGATGATACTGTAGACAACTTCCACCCAGCAGTTACAGAGAGTCTGAATGCTGCCAAATGGCACTGCAAAGATGAGGCTGAGGAAGGAAAAATCTGCTCGAGTCTCTGTAAGCAACTGGGAAAGTGTCATTTTTCTTCCTGCTAATAGTAAATTGGCCTGTCCATTGCTTTCAGACACCCTCCTCTCATATTTAAATACTATTAATTTTCAATTATCTTTCATCCTTCTTCACCTTAGAACACAAGTGTAAAGTCTCCAGCCGACTATTTCTGGCACATCAAGCTCTAGGAAAATAATGATTTTGGCTCTTCACATTCAGACTATTAAAAAAAAGAAAAGTTTACACCCATTCATTTAAGGCATTTTTGAGATTAAAGAAACCATAAAGACATGTTTAACCACAGAAGACCGTGTCTTCTAATAATATGGAGGAGCTTTTCACGTCCTCTTGAAGCGGGGGGGGGGTGGGGTGGGGGGAAGTCAGAACAATCCTGCGGCACAATTCCAGCCTGGGAAGCCCAGCGCGTCCCTCCTCCCTCCAACGCACACTGTCCTGGTTGGAAATACAAACTAATAAAATCCCGTTCTACAGAGAATCCACAGCGAGCAGGGTGCTTTTAATGAGACAATACGGAGGGAAAACCAACACACTTCGGTCCCGATCTTCCCCCACGGGGAAGGCAACTGGGCTGTCAGACAACCAGGAGCAACACAAACGCATACGCTCCCCCACCCAACCTACACCCTCTATTTGCTGTTTGCTTGGTTTGTGCACCGAAGCGGAGACAAGCCTTGGTGGCAGGTCACCGCCCAGCGCCGCCCCGTGCCCCGCTGCCGCAGCACGTTGTCGTGCTTCAGGCCAAAATCCACTACTGGGGACCTGAGGGACCCCAGATGGGACCGACACGTCTTTCCCCAAAAGGAGGGACGCGGACGGGGACAGAGGGACGTGCTGTTTCGCAGCCACTTACTCTTCTCCCGGCCTCGTTGTTGTGCAGGTTCATCATGATGCGGGCGCTCTCGTAGGAACCTCTCTGGTAAACTCTCTCCCGCTCCCGGGCATCAACGAACTCCTTGGCGAAGCGGTATCCGTATTCGATGTTATCCCCGCAGCCACCCCAAAGCCAGTCCCGGGGCAAGTCCTTGGGGCGCGCTGCTCGGCTGCAGCCGCAGGAGGAGAGCTCGCCCTCCCGGCAGGCACGGCTCATGGCGTTGACCACCCCGGCCGCGCTCACCGCGTAGGTGAACGCCGTCTCCCGGCTGCCTGCGTAGGAAGACAAGCGGTGTTACAGGGGAGAGCCCGCGCGCCCCGCTCCCTGCCCGCCGATGAGCCGGCAGGGCAAAAGCCACCAAAATTCATTCGCCTACTAAAAGGTAGAGTAACCCTGAACCGTGCTCCTCAATATGTCTTCACTCCGAAAAAACCAAGCGAAACCAACCCATTAAAGCACACAAGGTGTTGCGAAGAGCAGGGGACGCTTCTCATCCACGCTGGTGAAAGCCTGGACGGGAGCATGGGGAGGAGGGGAACCGGGGCCGGAGCACGATGCCAGCGGGACCGAAGCATCCGTGCCTGCGTGCGAGGGGCGGAAAGGGAAACAGACTCCCTGTCTTCCAGAAAAAAAGAGATGTTAAATACAACTTTAAAAAGTCTGGTTCTTAAATTACTACTTCTCAAACATGATTTATGCACTTCACCCACTTTTTCCAATTTATTTAAAGTCATAGCGTTTTACAAAGCCTCCTGGTATCAAAAGAAATGCGCAGCAGAATAGCACACAACTTTTCACCCTACGCGTAAGGCAGGCGCTTCTGCAGGAGGCTAACTAACGACAGGAGGCTAAACTAACGACAACCTGTGCTTGTTTAGTATCCACCACTCCAGCTCATGGGAATATGGCAAGTGAGTCCACGGACAATCAGCTTTACAAATTAGAGGAAGAATAAACCCTTGGCACAAGGCGGCCTTGAAGGTTTTCTCCTGCATCTGGTGCCCTTAAATGGAAATTGAAAACCTCGAGTTTCAAACTTTCGGAAGGAAAAGTTACAATACCCACAATGCAAGGTATGGCCACCTACCATCCTCTTGACGGTACCTAATCCCACCTTTATTTAGAGCCTGACTTCCCCTATCGCTTTTCCAAGGCTGCCACAAGTTCTGACTACAACTAGAAAAGCTTTCAAACAAACAAACAAACAAACAAAAACCAACCACAAAACTAGCACCAGAGAGCCCACTTGAAGTTTGTTTTTCATCTTAAGAGACAGCATCCCACTGGGTCTTTTCCAAGAAAGATTCCCAGAACGACTGAGAATAGACTAAATATTTATTTTTCTATTTATACGAGTCAAGTTTTATTCCTAATCTTTAGTCCAATCAATAGATCAAGCTAGGTTTTAATCTTGATTTTACAAGATTTTTCTTAGGGAACAGCATGGGCCTTTGCAAAACCAGGGGTTTAAGAGGCTGCGTTTTGGACATGCCATATGTATTTAGGCAGCAACATTTTTGAGGCAGAAACTCTTTGTACAAGACCTACCATAACAGGTCAAATCTAATAGAAGAGGAGCTTTCGAGCACTTCTGGAACATAAATAATTTGCGGTCTTGTCCATATTTAACACCAAGATGACACCATGCTCAGAGCAGCGTTGTTAATACAACAGCTGTCATCCACTGGATTAATTTTAGTAATAGATGCTGGTTTCAAATGGGACAAATCAGAAGCCTTATGTTCGGAAAGATGAGATTTAAGGAAGATGAGAAGCACTTCGCTCCCTTACTTACAACAGTCTGCTCTCACAGACACCTGCTCCTGGAAGTACTTACATGAATTATGGGTATAAAGGGTTACAGGAGTAGCCTTTTCGGTTAAAAGAGATTTGGCTTTATGCGGTGACTTATGCCTTGCATTTACTGCAAACTATAGCAGGGGGAACCTCATACGCATTTTAATGTTCCCGTTTGTTCTGTAACACACATTTTTGGATTAATTCCTTAAGCAAAATTTCCACTAGATTGAGAGGAAAGAAACGTGGTCTGCTTCGGACCACAGGACTCGCCTCTTCCGTTCCCTTTTATTCTTTTTCATGTTTAGTTAGCTCATGCTTTCACGTGGTTAACTATGTCGTTTATGGCAGGATTCAAACTCATGAAGCTGACTTTTTTTGACTAGTTTTCATTATTATTATCCTGAAGCATATTTTAAAGAACTTAGTGGGAAGGAGAAGGAAAGGCTGGGGTACGGAAAGAAGAGTTGCCTCCCAAGTTCCCTCCTTGAACATTTAGGCAAATTATAAAATAGCATCAGCTGCTGAAGTGGATTTCAAGCCCCCGCAGGTTGCAAGCCAACACTGCCTCCAGTCATCGACCCCAGGAACACATTAAGAGTGATGGTTCCACATGGATGAGTTACTCTGAATTTTTCTTTTCTTTTTTTTTTTTTTTTTTTCCCCTTTCTAAGTCTTTAGGCACAACTGTGCTTTCCTTCGCTGTCAAACATATCTGTCTTTTCCCACAGTCCAGCATTTCTCTCTATTGTAGCCATGGCAAGGAAACACACATTCCAAACACGTTGAGTCCCCTCTCTCCCATATATATAAAACATAGAAATGGAACCGTTCAACATACGTACACTGTAGGAAGCCACCCACAGAGCAAGGAGCTGAGCTTTACACTTGATATGAATAAGTCTGCAAGAACAGAACAATTTTTTTTTTTTTAATACCTGAATATAGGATACAAAATGTTCTTTGTCTTGTATTTTAAAAGCATTCGGCATCGGGCAGCAGGCATGAATAAACTGCAGCCCGGCTACGCCGAGCTGCTGGGGGAGGATCCGGTTATTCTATTTTATGTTAGCGCTTCTTTGCTGTTCGGGAAGCCCAAGCGCAGCCAAGCCGGGGCCGGCCACCGAGCCAGGAGATGGCGCACGCCGGCGAAGGCAGCCCGGACCACGGCCCGAGCTGGGAACCAGCAGCGGAGGAGAGCGACAGAGAACAAAAGCCCGAAAATGTTGCAGTTCAATAAACCACAGAGCAAGTTTCCAAACCCCATGCTAGGTTTATTTGTACGGCTTTAGCTAACTTTGCGGGGTAAAGCCTGGAAGAAAGACTGTCCGTTTATACACCGGGGTAATTACCGTGCTGTCCGTCAGCGCTCTGCCCGGGCGCAGCCAGCGACAGCGCGGCCTTAGCTCAGAAGACAAAACCCTCCCAAACGATGTGCGTTCAGATCCCGACTACCATCTTCTCCCATCGGTGAGAGTAAGGAGTATCCCACCGTCCCCGACACGCCAGGGTATGGTGGGCTGAAGGAAAACTGAATGAGGCTCTAAAAGACCCCTCTTCCCTTCCACTCAGAGGAACAGCAACTGGTCGTTACCGAAGATCGGCAGGGAATAATACAACTGTTACCCACAACACCTTTCTTGTTCTCAGTGAATACACTCTTTAGGCTCTTTAACTTGAATATGGCTATTAACCTCGCTTCCATCTGCAATTAGAATAAGTGGCTTAATTACATGATGAATTGCTGTGTAGACATCAGCTAATACAGTCATATTCAGCAGAAGGGTGCGGCAAAGTTCTTTGACTTGAAAGAAACCACCTTTAAATAGATCTGTCATACTCGGGGAGGGCAGAAACGTCTGTTATGGAGACAGACACCACAAGTCACGGGCCCAATCCTGTACGTTTCTTCACACCAATAGTCCCCTTGAGCTAATTTTCACTTGCTTGGATAATAACTAAGGGCCGAAGGACGAAGGCCTAAACTTTAAACAGATTATTTCTCTGACATTCGTTAGATTATTAGAACAGAAAGGTATACAGAAAAAGTTTTCTTTCGTGTCTCCTGTGCTTTTAGACTTTTGCTCGGGTAGGGTAAAAAAAACCCCAAACTCTGTTGGGGTGTTAATACCGTTCTTGCAAAAAGCCCAGGGAAGGTTGTTTATCTAAAATCAGCTGTTCCAATTAGGTCCTTTTATGCAATAGACATTTTTCTGCTTGTCTGACAATCTCCAAATAGAAACTTCTTTTAACAGAAATTGAGACCGAATGTGAATCGATGTATTCCTTCCACCTTAACTGGAGTTAGCCCATTTACAGATAAACCTAGCTCAAGTCTGATTTCAAAACTTTCTTTTTTTAAAGCAGGACAGGAAAGTGCTGGCATAAAAGCTTTACTTTACATGTCCAACTAAAAATCACTGCTGAATTTGTCGGTGTACTGATCGCTACATAAAACAACTGTCACCCAGAAAAATCGGGAGGTTTTCAGTTGCTTACACAGAATCATCAATCTGACTTGGGAAAGTCAGAGGAAGGTTTCACCATGGATCCAGTTCAACAGCACTGGTTAAAATTTTGCCAAGGACATTAAAATACGATGAGGTCCTTAAACGACAGTAAAGGCGGGCAGCACGTGAACAGTGGAGAAGCACATTTCAAAGAGGATCTGATAGGGAAAGGGTGGGGTGGCCACCAAATTGTGATGAGATGTTAAACAAGAATCCACCTCTCTTCCCAGCGATGTGATTACATTAAATCCAAGTTACAAGGACAATCATACATTTTGTCCTGACAGAACTGATTTCATAAAAATTACCCTGCGACATTATTTTTAACGTAAATCTACCTTTCTCAGAAAGAGGAAAAAAGTTACCATAGCTGGAAATAAGCAAAAATGAATTGCCCATAAACACTAATATACAGAGCAGCAATTTTCAGTTAACCTCCAGAGCAAGAGCAATTTATTATGCAGCCGTTAACTTTGGATCTAGACATGGACATCTTTAATTTTACAAGATGCTGCTGTTTTTAATTCTCTTTGGTTGCCTTCCTTTAGTCTCAAGGTTTTCTAAAAGGAGATTGCAGGGCTGCATTTTCCTTTCTCCTCTATTCCCATATGCAAATATGTATTCCTTCTTTGTTTTCCAAGACACATGGCTGGACAGTGGTGGGAAATCACCTCCAGCTAAAAATAATGCAACTCCTTTGCCAACTTTTAAAAACACTTGATTGTATACAGTACTCAGTAAGAACCTGGCAAGAGTTTCAAGTGCAGAACAGTATGTGCCATACAAATCCTTAGACAAGAGTTTAATCATAAAGATGTTGCTTCCTACCTATCTGCATGACTCTGCCAAAAACAGAGTTGTTGTCCACAGTGCTGCAATTCCATCTTCTATGTCTGAACTGATACTGGCACTCCTTAATGCCCGTCTTTGCACCCTCTCCAATGAACTGCATATGGTCCTGATACAATTGGCAGAGTTTCTTCTGTCCTTGGGAAAGCCCTGCTAGCTGGCTACATAGTGGCTGGGCTCCTATTATATACACCTCTGACATCTGAACAGGGTTCATGGGGTTCATAGGGTTCATCCCTAAAGACCTGCATAAAGAAAGATTTGGATTAATAAAGAGAAGACTCAAAAAAAAAAAAAAAGTCTATAAATCTTATATATGAGTATACAACTCTTTGTTTTGCTATCAGGTGAGAAAACAGAAACACTTAAATACGAAACTTTTGTTGTAAAGACATATGAAACTCTTGTTTAAAAGACAGCACGGAAGAGAAGTTATTAGATCCCGTCCATGTGGTTATCACCATCCATTAGGGACTGAAGTAAAACGCAGACCTGGAAGACTTGCATCTAGGCAGTCCTTTACCAACTTAAATGGACGTCGTAAAAGTAACAGAAGCTCCAAACAACTGCAAGGCCAGAAAAATAAATAAAGCAAAACCAAAAAAAGCCCCCCAAACCCCACTTTATTTTAACACACATTTTAGGTTTAAGTCTGGATTTTTCAATCTGTTCTACCATAAACAAAGAGGGAAGCCTTTAACAAGCCAGAAGTTAGAAACTTGCTACAAACTACTTCTAGCTTCTTGAGAACGACACAAAAAACACAGAAGCAAGTATATTCACTGTAAACAAAATCAAATTTGTTTTCTTAATTCTTAAAGTGCTCTTCACATGATACATTTCAATTAAAAAGTGGCCATTAATCTGAAAAGGATCACTTGAAACAGCAGAGAAACACCTATTTCAAGAACTCCCAACATCGTACACTATACAGAAACAGATAAATCTGCCAAAGCTGAAATTTAAATGTACTTCTTTGTAACAAAACATATTTATAAATGTTTATAAAGTTACAGAAAAGTTCAAACTGAAATGCTAATAAAAGGTTTTACTTGTAAATCAGCATTATCTCTTATATATGCAAAATTTCTAATCTTACAGAGTTGAAAATACTGTTTTAAAAGAGAGGCAATTCTAGTAATTTCAGGATGATCAAATCCATAGAGAATCTACTGTACGGCATTCAAAAAATGAATTTTACAACACGAGAAGTTGCACATTTACACTTCTTCGGGAGACCCGTTCATTTTACTACCCAACGTATTACAACTCAAACATTACTCCCCTGCCGTCTCCTTCATGCGGTGCTCCCTCAGAAACAAAGTACGTAAGAAGTAAATAGACATTTAATCAAGCAAACCTTGACACCCCCTTTTAAAATGAAGTCGATACAAGATGCTTACCACCAAGAGCTGGCTTCTATTACAACCTGGGTAAAAGAGGAGAAAACGGCCAGAGCCACTATGAGGTACTGAGAAGCCATTGTACTGCCAACTGTCCCCAAAGCACCTCCTTGGATTAATACTGCAGTGGATTTCTGGAGGGGGGAGAAAAAGGATCAGATTGTTTATTGCTTCTCAGACCATTTTCGAGCATTCAAGTTTAAACAACGGAAGTATCCGGGCCCCTTTTAACTTGACTCTGACTCGCCTGCCCTTCTCCCCGCCGCGGCTTTGGTGCCAGACGCAGGCACGTCGCGGCTCCCGCTCCACCGGGCAAAACCCACCCACGCACCCCCACCCGCCCCCGCCACCCCCCCACCCCCCCGCGGACACCGCCTTCCCGGGGCGGCCGCAGCACCCACCCGCGCCCGCCTGTCCCTCTGCCCCGGCCCCGCCGCTCCCCGCACCCCGCCCGCCCCGGGACGGGACGCGACGCGACGCGACGCGACGGGACCGCTGCTCCGGAGGCGGGGGGACCCCATCCCCGCTCCCCACCCGGCCATCCCCGCTGCGCCGGGGCTCCGGGAGACCCGCGGGCTCCGGGCCGGGCATTACCCCATCGCTCCCTGCTCCGGCGCCAGCATCGTGGACACGCAACGCTCCCGGCTGGCTAAAGGCGGCTTCAGGTTTGCCGAGCGAGCCCGAGCGGGAAGGAAAGGGGGGGAGGTCGGTGGGTCCCAGTCGGGGACGATGCGGCCGGTGCTCGCCCTTCCCGGCCGCCCGGGGAAGGCGCTCCCCGCCGCCCCCTAAACCATCTCGCCGCAGCCTCCGCGCTGCGCCGCCGCCCGCTCTCCGCGATGGCCGAGGCAGCCCCGAGCTCCGCGCTGGCGCCGCGGTGACAGCCCCGACGGCAGCCCCCGGGCCCCGCCGGGATCGGTACCGGTCCAGGGAGGTACCGGGAGCGACAAGGAGCGGCTCCGCGTCCCGAGCCGGCCCTTTGCAACAACCGGGCTGCCGTCTTGGAAGTCAAACGCTTCCCCCGACAGGTCCCGCGATCACCGTCTGCGTCCTCACACGGGACTCTTTAACTTGCTAACCAGTGCCATTCACGGTTTTTTATTTCCCCTCCCCTCGGAAGGGGAAAAAAAAAAAAAAAAAAGACATTTCGACACTTGGGGGCTCCCTATTCATTCTCAAAAGGCCCTTAATGCTGAATTGAAGGTGCTCTTAATTCTAATTTATTTCTGTTTGCGAAGGGTCGGGCGGAGAGGAGCGATGGCAGCGCCGCGGCGGGAAGTCGGGCTGACACGAAACCCGCCCGGACACACGCGGGGACCCGCACGCGTGTGGGAGCGGAGCACCGCGCCCGCTCATCGCCGCCGCGCCGGGGCTGCAGCTCCCCCTCGCCCCTGGCCGCCTCCTGCGGGTTAAACACCTCCTGCCCGGGGGGACCCCCCAGTTGCTCACTGCTGGGGGAAAGGGCGGGGGGGGGGGGGAGCGGGGGCCGGACTCCCGCTGCTGCTCCCGTCCGGTTTAGATGGGATCAATCCCGGGAAAGATGGGAAAGCCGAGGGCGCATTAAACAAGGGACGAGGGGAAGCAAGGTGTGCGAGGAGCTGGCGGCGGGCCCCAAAAGCCAACCTGTTGGGTTTTTTTATCCTTTCATCTGTTAGTTCTTGAAGTAATACTAAAGAAGCGTCATGGAATTGCCCGAGGAGGTTGGAGACGCCGGTGCCCAACCGGGACCCCAACAGACGTGCCACTGCCCGGCCCAGCAGCCCCCCCGCTGCACGTCGAGCTGCCCCGGCGGGGCGGGCGGGCGGGGGCCCACCGGTGGCCGCGGCTCCGCGAGGAAGGGGGGCGGTGACCCCGGGGCCAAAGCCCCTCTGCTCAAAGGGCCCGGGTGCCCTCCCCCCCCGTCTCCAGCGCTGCATCGGGCCGGAGCCCCGGAGCCCCGGCGGCCCCCGGGGAGCTGTGCCGCCCCGCTCCCAACAGGGGGCGGCCTCGGCCGCCGCAGCCCCGGGAGGCGACGGGGACGGGCGGCTGCTGCCCCTCCGACGGCACCTCCCGCTCCTCATCATCGCTCTTATCGCCCTCCTCGTCCTCCTGACACGGAGCTGCGTGGCGAGGCGGGAGGAGGCACCTGCGCCCGGGGGCGCGGGCGGGGGGACAGCCCCTCCAGCCCGTCCCTTCGGCACGCAGCGGCTGACGAGCTGCCATCAAAAACAAAGGGAAAAAAAAAAAGGGGGAAAAAAAAAAAAAAAAGGAAAAGAAAGACTCGCCGGCAGCATCGGCTATCAGGAGCGTGAGGCACCATTTGCAACTTTGTAGGGCCGCGGAGATTGTTTTTTGGTATTTAATGCACCCCATGCGGAGCCCGCGCTCTTTGCCGAGATGAAAAGGGAGGCTTTTACAGATCCTGCAGCCGCGGGATCGCCTCTGATCCTGTTTTACACGGGGTGTCTGGAAAGCCTGCGAAGGCATCTGGTTTTCTGGGAGCACTACCTGCGGGAAAGCGGCATCCAGAGCCCCGGCTCCGGGGGGGCTGTAAACCGCGGCGGCCTCCGCGGGAGGCGCAACGGCTCCGCGGGGAAGCCCCTGGCCGCCCCCTGCTCCCCGCTGCGGCTTTACATCCATTTCGGCCGGGCGAGACCAGGTTTCACGTTTGCGGAGAACGACACCGGCCGGCTCCCCAGCCCGGCTCTCTCCTGCCGGGGTGGCGGAGGGGGGAGGTCCGGAGGGGGTCCGGGGGGGGGGGGTTCCGGCGCACCTTCCCTCCGTCCTGCCCTCCGCGCCAGCTCCGGCCGGGGACGAGCCCCGCTCCTCGGCCCAACTGAACTCTCCGTGACCCTCCGAGCGCAACCGATTTAGCATACAATTGACAATTAAAAACAAACAAACAACAAAAAGGCAACAGCCTTTCCAACATGGAGTCCTCGCAGCGCCAAAGGGACCCCGAGGAGTCGCGCTCCTCCGCTCTGACCCAGGCGGGACCCTCTGCAGATGCAGAGTGATAATCTCCAGAAACTTAGAATAAAATTAAAAAGGGGGGTGGCGGGGGGTGGGGGGGGCTGACTCCGGGTCCTCCGCTGGCCCCCAGCCAGCTCTCCTTAAAGGTACAGGCCACCATTAGCGCCGACGTTGTGCTCCTCCATA
Organism: Vanellus vanellus; assembly: GCF_965231255.1. Classification (NCBI taxonomy): domain Eukaryota; kingdom Metazoa; phylum Chordata; class Aves; order Charadriiformes; family Charadriidae; genus Vanellus; species Vanellus vanellus. The sequence goes on along the minus strand of NC_138914.1, from coordinate 16,285,051 downwards.
GCGATCCTCCTCGGGAAAGTTTGGGAAGTTTGGAAAGATGTCTTTAAACTCGCGTTAGGAGCCGCTGCCAGAAAGATGCACCGGGACGCGGCGGGCAAAGCGAGCCCCGCAAGTGTCCCCGCGGCGGGCAGCCCCTCTTCGCGGAGGGGGGGGAGAAATTTTAAAAAAGAAGGAAAAAAGAAAATAAAGGAGCTTTTTTTTTTCCAAGCGAGGAGCAGCGCTCTCCGCGGTGGGTGAGAGCGGAGAGGTGGGAGCGCCCGGCGGCAGCCCGGGGCGGAGAGGGCCGCCCCGCCGCCAGGGACCCGCGCCCGCGCAGGGCCGCGCCCCGCCAAGGTGCTGCCCACCCTGCGCGCCCGCGGAGGCAGCGCCCGGCGGCGAGGAGAGACCCGCGCCCCGCGCGGACTCACCTCCATTGCCGCGGGATCACCGAGCGAGAGCAGCCAAGTAATCCAAGCAGAGCAGGAGGGGAAAGGGCGAGGCGAAAGTAAAATCCTGGATCGCGGGAGCCGGGCGGTATCCTCCCGAGCAGCGGGCGGCGGCGGCGGCTGCCGGGGGAGCGCGGGGGCCCGCGGAGCTGGCGGGGGGCGGCGGGCGAGCGGTGGCTCTGTCCGGCGTGGGCTGAGCGTGTCCGACTGCGGAGCGGGGCACCAGTGCAGCCTTCTTTCCAAGGTCCATCAGCAATCGCAGTAATTAGGGCTTTCCACCACCAGAAGAAGAAGGAGGCAAAAAAAAAAAAAAAAAAAAGCCAAAAAAAAAAAAAAAGCCAACCCAACACACGCACACAGCGCCCGTGGGCGTGATTGTGCGGAAGCAAATAAAAATCTTCACAAGCGGCAGCGAAAGCGCCGCGGGCGACGATCCGTCCCACCAGCCCAGGTGGTGCCGCCGCGGGGCTCCCCGCGCTCCCACCCGGCCCCCGGCGGCGCTCGGCCCGCCGGCGCGGCCCCTCCGCGGCTCGGCGCGGACCGGGCACGGAGGGGGACGAGCGGAGCCGAGCGGGCGCAGGGCTACCCCCTGCCCGCCCCCCTTCACTTGCTTAAAGGCTGGGCGGTGCGGAGTCGGGCGTCCGGGGCTGCAGAGCCATCCTGGGGCTGGCTCCCTCCATTTTACACAGAGAAGAAAAAGCCAAAAAAAAAAAAAAAAAAAAAAGCCCAACAGAAAAAGAAGTTTCTGCACAACCGGGGAAGGGGGAGGGGGGGGCCTTGTGCACGCGTGTGTCTGTCTTAGGGGGCGACTGATCCTGCAAGGCGTTTAGGGGCAGGGGGAGGGGAGAAGTCCGGGGCTTCAGGAGCTGCGGCTCCCCCAATCCATCGCTGGCAGAGGCACCCAGCGCCGGGGAGCAAGTTACGCGCGGGAGAGCGAGCCAGAGCAGACGGCGTCGCGCTGCAGCCAACCTTTCCTCCTCGGGGCTCTGCCCCCCGCCCGCTGCAGCCGGCCCGGCTCCCCCCGCGTCTCTCCCTCGCTCCTCTTCACCCCACTGCTTAAAACTGTTTAAAAAAAAAAAAAAAAAAAAGTTGGAGAGCCAACGGCAGCTGAAAAACTTTCTCGGCAGCGCATGCGCCTGGAGCCGACCTATTGCAGACTGGGCTGGATTTTAAAGCTGTACGGCAGCGAGTGGGACCCCGGTGCAGCCCCGGAGCGGGCGGGGGGGGGGGGGGGTGTCCGGGCTCCGCGGCCGCGGCGCCTCCTCGGGAGCGCGCCCTCCGTCCCGCCCGCCCCGGCTGAGCCCCGCGTCGCCGGGCCCCTCTCCATAGCCAAGCACGGCGTGAGACCCCCCCCGAACACAACCCCTGCCCGCAAAAGGCGGCCCCGCGGAGGCTCCCCCTCGCATCCATGTGCGCGCAATGTGCAGCGCACATGGCCGAGCCGGAGGGGGCTGCCCCAGCGTTCCCCAGCAGCGGCTCGTTTGACAAGTCTTGTTTATCGCATGCTCCGGGACGCGCTGCCAAGCGCCGGGGGATGGAGCGGGCTCGAAGGTTTAGGTTCCTCCTTCTTCAGCGTCTCTTTTCCGCTGTAAATTCGGCAAGTTGTTGGCAAAACTGTTTGGGTTAAAATCATGTAAGACCCAATGAGCGCTACAGGCGCTACGGCGGGGGAGGGGGGGCGGGGGGGGAGGACACCCTTTGTACTTCAGAATGCTTTCCCCGCTCTGCAGTCCTCAGCCAAAGTTTGTTTTTTTTTTTATTGCCCCTCTCACACGCACCCAAGCACAGGAAATGGGAGCGCTCCCCCAGCCCTGCCATAACTCCGCATTATTTCCCTCGTACTCGCCTGCGACTGCGGGTCCACGGGGGGATGCGGGGAAGGGGAGGGAGCACATTATCAAAGCGACCCTGGGAAATCCAAACAGGCTGCGAGAGCAGCTCCGCTATCAATAAATTCATTCACTCCTTCAAAGCCATTCCAATGCAAATAAAATCCCGTCATCAGCCCAATGGGGGGAGAGGCACATCTCGGCCGGCCCGAGCCCCTCTCCCGCCGCGCACACGCCTCCGGGGGCAGGAACTCGCCCGCCCCGACGGGGCGCTGCCCGCCAGGTAAGCGCAGCCCTCCTCCGGTATCACCGGCTGCTGCACGCTCGCCCCGACCACTGACCGGGCCAGCTCCCCTCCTCGAGGCCGCGATCGCTACGCTCCCCCCGGCTCAGCCCAGCGTCCCGTCCCCCCCGGGCCGCCCCCTCTGCCCGGGGCGCCGCTCCCCGCCGCGCCCGGCAGCGCCCGCCGCCTCCCGGGGAGGGAGACGCGCCGGCGAGAAGGGGGTACCGGGCCCGAGAGCCGAGGAGCGGGCGGCTCGGGGCGCGGGTGCGCGGGCAGGGAGCGGGACGGCGTGGAAGAAGGGGAGGGGGTGTGCGTGGGGGTGTTCCCTAACGGGGCGGCGGAGGCGTAAAAGCAGCGCGGAGCCCCCCCTCGCCCCGGGACACTCCGCGCCCCCGCCGGCACCTGCCTGCCCGGACGGGGCCCGAGTCCGCAGCAGCGATTCACTCGCCAGATTTATTCACTCCCTGGTGTCCGAGGAGCCTTTCGGTCAGGCATCCTCCCAGCCCGGGCTGCGGTTCTATTCCTGGGGCCGGCTGGTGAGGAATTTATAAATTAGGTGCAGGAATAAAGGGGTTGTTCGTTCCTTTTAGGAAGACCAACCTTAGTTTTATGCCTAGTAAATAATATTTTACTGCCTTTGGTTTACTGTGGCATTTCAATTATCCCCTTTAGGAGTCTGCAAACTGCGTGGGTTAAAGGTCATTTCTCAAATCACTAGAATTAGTAAAGAATAGCAGAAAACTGTAAAAAGGGGAGGAGCCGCGCAGTAAAAGAAGAAAGATCGCCTGAAATAAACTAATAAAGAGCCCCGAGCTGTTTACCTCTCGCATTTGTATTCCCGAATGATGTTTATCATCATGTAATTGCATAATGTCATCGGGCACAGGAAAACGCCGAGCCCAGGCCGGGCAGTGCAGGCAGGGCTGGTAGCAGCAGCTTGGCAATCGGCGAAGCCAACGCCGGATCATTTTCCTTGCCGGGATGCCTAGTCGTTGCTTTTAAATAGAAATCCGAACAGGGAATTTATAAATCACGGGCAATTTTTCAAGCCGTGGCGCATAGAAGTGGAAATAAAGGGCAGAAATCCAAACATCCTGCAAGGCTTTAAGAATTTTAATTTCTCCGCGCTATTTAAAACAGCTGGGTGAAGCTAGAGGGGGCAGGAGGGAGAAGTATTGACACTGTTACAGGCAGTCGGGCTGCCCAAGCTTTTGTTTTCCAGGTTTGCTGGTGATGGAGCTCTTAAGTTAAGTGGGCGGTTGATCCGCTGTGCTTTACTGCTAACATCGAGGTGTTTGCTGGAGGAAAAAAATATGCTCAGAGCAATGTAATAGGAAGTGCAAAGATATGGTTGAATGTCCGCACAGCAGAACCCCAAACAGCAACTCTGCAGGATTTTAGAGATGAAGGTCTGCTATAGTTCTGCAATTCTCTGTAAGACAGAAATAGAGTATTTCTGGTCTTTTAGATGTGTTTCTGCCATTTTTCTGCAGAGTAATGCATTTTAACTAAGGACTAGTCACATCGGAATATTGCATGCATGTGTTCATTTTAATGTGTAGTGCTGTGTGATTTGTATCTTTACACCTCGGTCAATGGCAAATACGCAACCAGAGGCCGATAGCATGGTTTTCCATCATGAAGAACCCATTTGGGAAGCAGAACTTTTGAGGGAAGATGGTATTTTCCTATATGTCTTTTTAGTTCATCATGGCATTTGAATATATAATATAGGAATTATTAGGCATGCTGCACTGAACCTTTGTGAAGGTTCATAGCCCATCTGCAGCTGCTTCAGTTTTACGATGCATAGTGGATCTGCATATATGCTTCTTTGTAGGTGGGGGCCATACATAGTCCCATAATGACCATTTGACAGATCAAATAAGTTGTGTAATTTTGAACGCGAAACCTGCACTCTGCCCACAAGCACATCTACTCCAAGGAAGACTTTTTATTTTAAGCTCCAAGGGACTTAGATGTGACTGCCTAAACCATGCCGTTGCTTTCTGCTGCAGACCATCCCGTCATCCAAAATATGGCTAAACTACAAAAGAAATGCCAAAGATGATGAGTTTATGCCAAGTTTTGCAATAATTGTTATTTTCCTACATGCTTAGCCACTAGAGGCAAGAAATAGCATGAGAAACTCCCACTCTTCTTAAATAATCATTTTATATTTCTAACTTGCCACTGCTGATGAAACTTGGACAAGTCAAGAGACTAAAAGACAAAGAAAAGAGTATGGACATGTGTGTCTGTGTCCCATCCCCCCGTTGGCCCCTCCCTCAAATCCCAAATTCATGAAGTTGAAAGAAGCCAGGATATTTGGGAGCAGCAATAACCACTAGAGAGCAAGAAATACAGAGTCTAGATTAGCATTTGTTTTTACCAGGTGAAGACAGATGCAGTGAGATGCAAATAAGAGGCATCAGGCAACAGAGGACAGTTTGCAGGGTAATTAAGTGTCACAGATTCTGCACCAATCTATAAACCTGCAAAGTCTGTAGAAAAAAATATGCCATTGATGATAACTATACCAATTTGTTATTACTAGTAATGAACTGCATAACAAATAGCCCCCTCAAAACACTCGGCATTTGTCTGCATTATCAGCTGGAGAAAGACAGTTGTGGATTCGTTTTTTCATTTTTAATGTGCAAAACACAGATGGATTTTTTTCATCCCCTCCTACTGAGGTCTACTAAACCTTGCTGCCGCTGCACAAATCACAGCCCAGGCACAGAACGTGTCTGCTGCCTCTTGGAGGAAAATAAAGCTATGCGGAGATTCTTTACAAAAATGGGAAGTAACTCGAAAAGCTGTTGGACCGGGACGCCAACCTGGTGCCGCGTCTATTGGAGCACGGGGCTGGACTGCTGTGAGCTCAGCCAGGTGGAGGATGGTCAAAACCCACCCTCGCACAAGAGCAGGGAAGGCAGCTTTTTGGTGCCCCGCAGTGCTGTGGGGGCCAACTGCTGTGGGAGACTGGTGCCACAGGCGGCTGCTTGTGCCCACCCCCGGCTCTGGCACACTGAGCTCAGCGAGCTGAAGGTACAGGCGCTGGTGCTAATGCAAGTGTCTGCTGGAGGTGTTCAAGAAGGACGTGACTCCCCCACAGCCAACAGGACATGGGAAAGCTGCCTAGACCTCTGTTTTCCGCAGTGACAGACTGGGAAAGGGGAGCTTCTGACATATTTTCATTTTATCTCTGGAATAGCGAGGCTGCCGAACATGATTATCACAGGAATGACTTTATACCCCTAGAAGTGTTTGCTGTTTTCCCCTCTTTCCTGCCTCTGTCCGGGGCAGGTGTCCCTCTCCTCACACCTTGTGCCTTTGCCTACAAGCTGTGGGTCTTTATCTCGATGATACCACTCTTGTTCGCATCTCAGCCATCCCCCTGCTGCCACCATATGTCATTGGAATGTTTCAAGTAGTGAGTCTGGTTTACTTAAAGAATAGTGCTTTTAGAGGAATAATACTTTGCTTTGTTTCCATTAGGACCTTAGAAAAAACGTTTATGGGAGGAAAAATAAACAATCCCACCACCACTCCTTAACAACAGAGTACTTTCCCTCCCCTAATGCTACCAGTTCCTTCTTTCACTGAGGCCAAAGGCACCTCCCATAAACTCTGGAGGGCTCTTACATGTTTCTTCTGAGTGGCCTGAACATAACTCTCCCCAATACACACGCCCAAAGGCACACACAGAATTCATTTTCCAACGATGACCAGGCAGGGAGCTTTGTCACACCGACTATGGGCCAGCACAGTCTCCTGGTTCTTCCTCAGAGAGCCACAGAGCAGTTGAGGCGTGGGAGGCCATAGCTGCGGAGAGGGTCCGCAGAGGAGACAACGGGGAAAGGGCAGGACGAGGCTCTCTTCCACAGCCCGCCTGTATCGCTCGGGTGTAACAGCCCTTTGAGCAGCCCCGTTCTCACACGTGCGCCTCTGCCCCGTGGCTGTGCTTCAGGTTCCCAACTGCAGCAGCAGAGAGAGGGCAGAAGCAGCCCAGCACCAGCTATAGAGGGGAAGGATCATGCCGGGATGCTCTCTGCCCTTTAAACGGACACCCCCATCAGCAGACTGCCGTTGTGCTCCGTTTACACCGCTAACACACCCCTTGAGACGTGGTTTGGGGCTGCGCGTAGCGTGCTGGGTGGTACATCACCACACTTGGTTCAGCATCCTCCTTGGCCCGCGTAAGATGGCACTCCTGCCTTCGGCAACGTTTTAATCCCATGTCCTGCCTGGCGTATTTTCATGGTGTCGGTGTGATCGCTGTGTGGTACTCCTGACCCGCAGGTAACTAGGGCTCTCGGGAGATTTTACTGATGGCAAACCAGCAGTCCGCGAACAGGCGTGAATTTACATGCGGGAAGAGGAAGAGAGGAAAGGGCACCACAGACTGCTGCTGAGCATGGGCCAGTCTGACACCCGCTCATGTCGTGACCGCAACCGTGGGACCGGTCTGACACCCGCTCCTGACGTGGTCGCAACCACGTGTGGTTGCCTGGGGCTGCATCCGCTCCTGAATAGCATTACTTGCCTCCGAGAAGATTAGAAGATTAGGCTAGAATTTATAATTGTAGCAATATTTGATCCGCACAGTCTGCATAGCTCAAGGAGGAATGTAGGTGGACGCTGTCTGAAGCTCCCACCTGAAATATCACTAAGCATTTCTTTAAAATATGTACACACGCATATCATCAGTAAGGTGTGCTTAAGAGTGAGAGGAGGGAGCTTGGTTAGCCCTTATATGACACTTATCTTAAAGACTACTTAGCTAATTCATCATTTCCTTAGGACTAAAGATATGTCATAACAGCTAAGCCAATGTATATTTGTCCATGACTGCTTAAAGCCAATATAATTCCGAACATAGCTATCAATCTACGCACCATGAGCAACACATCTGATAAATTTAGCCCTATCTTTCAAGCTCCGTAACAGTCTGTGAATTGACCTTAATTCTTACCAGGTTATTTAGAATACGGCATTGTTTGACAACTCATTTTACGAAGATATTTAAGGTTTAGATTAATTTTGAACTCTTCGTTTTAAGTATCTGATTAGGCAAACCTTGTGACTTGTTGCCCCGGTGATAGCACTGTCTGTATTTTTTCATGGAATGATTAAGGTACCATTTTAGCTCCACATTATTTTCCTCAATTTAAATGAAAATTGTGAAAACTTTTGAAAATGGCACTGGCAGTCCGAATTTCTGCTCACGGTGAGTAACACAAGGATCCCCTGATAGCACAGCCATGGGACCGATACGGAATGGGATTCTGTACAGAATAGGTACGTAACGGGCACACGTGTAGACCTGGCACTTACAGCAAGTGCTTCCCCTGCTAAAATCACCAACCCAGCCTTGCGAGTTGAAAATTGATGTATCGTAGACCACCTCTCATTCTCTTCTGCCGTTTAGAGCCTGTAGGCTGTCACTTTTTGAGGAGTGACCTGACAAAAAATGCTTATAGTGTAATGTTGGAAGAAACAAGGACCATCGCGGTGGAAAGCGTGCTGTGATTCCAGGCAGGACCTGGGGATGGAATGGATGAGGGCTTCCGCAGTGAAGCCTCTGCTGTGCTCCAACTTACCTGAGTTCTGGTGTCAAAGTCTGTGTTTGTGTCACTCCTCCTGTTCTGCTTCTTCACCTGAAGGCAAAGAAAAACCACCCCAGCAGCGTACTGTGCTGTCGGAGCTGACAGTCCCACAGAGATGGGAGACGCTCTTCTGTCCCTTATAATAGTACAGAACGCTGTAAGCTGGTTTTGTCAAGTGGCTGTATTTTTGCTGCTGGGAGAGCGTGACAGGTACTCATTACTGCCCAGTGTGCCGCTTTGAACAGCTCTGCTAATTGCCCGGCCCTGTCTCATTGGCATCTGTCCTGGGCACAGCATTTCTTCCACCCAAACAGTCAGTAATAACCTATAATTCAAAGCACAGTGGTGACTCCATGATACCGCTTGTAACAAAGCAGCCAAGCAAAGGGACAGCTACAGAAGGGGCTACTTAATTGCCTGATAATAGTCCTTGCACTTTAGTTTATCTAATTGTCTTTATTACAGGTTGCCAATTTAGCAACTTCTCTTTATTTAATCAGCTGGTTTGCTAGTATTTTCAGAAAACACTTCCTTCCAGAACATCTGAGGCTCACAGGGTAACTAACCCGGTATAGGGGTGGATGTACCGATCTGCCGCTGGTTGTAGTGAACTCCACAGGAAAACAAAATCTCATTACTTTCTGTAAGGTTGTATGCAGAACATTTATTGCATTTTCATGATCACCTACATGTATTTCTATGGAATGGTGGAAATGCCAGAGGCTTTTCAAGCAGAAGTGCTTTTCCATGCAGTTCCATCATCCTATGACTTTTTTCTTTTTTTTTTTTTTTTTTTTTTGACAATACAGTATGAAGTTATTGTGAGGACTGCATTGTCACAAGTAGGACATCATGAGGATATTCTCTATTTCCATAGAAGCCAATAGTATTTCTTCACTATCCCACACCACCAGCTTGTGTTCCTTAGGAAACTATTCCCTGGTTTTCCACATTTTCTTTGTACCTCTCCTCTTTATCAAAATTGTAAGTCCCAGCTTGACTCTGTAAAAAAAAGGACTATAGAATATAGATTGTAAAAGTCACTTAAACGGTTAAATGTGGGTCACAGCAGGGCTTTTTGCCACTCCGTAGGCAGGGTGCTCCCCTTCAAAATGCTGGACTTTATACTTGCCATTTGCGCCGGAATGAATATCGACAGTCCTGTCCCTGAGACTAGAATAGTTTTGGGGAAAGCATTCCTTGTCTGAAATACAACTTGAGCAGTATTTTATTATACTGTGACCCTGTGAGTATACAATCAGGAGGGACTCCTGGGGTTTATTTCAGCTGATTATGGAACACAGAGCAGAAGGCAGCCAGTGACCTCTGTAAATGATCACATATTTGACTTTTGGATAAGAAGTCATCTAGTCATAAATGATTTATCTAAAAGATTCTATCTGATCTGAGACTAACTTCACTCAGCTGCATTAGCAAAGCATGTAACAATATAAATTTCACATACTGTAGTACTTTAGAAAATATATTTACATTTTATATTCTTCACATATATCTGGACTGGATTTTGAAAGCTAATTCAAAGTGAAATCAGATTTTTAAAATATTTGTTAAAAAGCCCTTCCTAAAAATCTGGTATTCATTTTAAGACGATATCCTGTATTTAATAAGAATTGTTAATATTGTCTGTGGAGCATAATTACAAAACTGTACTAAGATGTGGCACGCGAAAGAAGTGTCCTTTTCATCTTCATTCCTGCGGTGTGAGTAGGATGTGCATAACATCAAAAAATATCTCTTCAATTGCCATTTTGTTTGTAACGTGGTTTCAGGCAGCGTCTTTGAAACGTTTTGAATATGCAAATAGGAAGAAACTTAGCAAAATAAAAACATCTGATTTTTTAAATTTGTCCCATTCCCCTGGTGTTTGACCTTCCTGAAAGTCCTAGGCTTTCACACACAGAGGCACCTTCCTTTCATATGAACTACTCAATTCAAACAGCTCATTTATTTTATTTTCCGTCTGCAGTTTAATGTCTGTGTTGCTAAGTAATCTAAATTCTTCTCGGAACTCGCTATGGTTTCAAGGTCCAACAAATCAGTTGCAGAAGATGCCCCTTCGGTGCAATTTCTCCCCAATCACTCAGAGGTTAGCAAAGGTGCACGCATCACAATTTGTACTGGGAATTTCAGAAGCGAGAGGGAAAAATAATCATTGAGCCAAACTGAATAGGCAAGCGAAGTCTGAAAGAACAGCATTTCTAAACAACCTATTTTGATATTTCCTGATTTGCCTGATTCTTTGGGACACTAATGACGGCAACCTAATGTCTCTTCGGAAGATTTTATAGGGTTTTCTATATTTCAGTCTCTCTTGTGCAAGCTGCTGTTATATCCAAATGCCACAGCAAGCAAAGGAAGGAGAGCATTTTCGTATTGCACAGGATAGGACCCATGGGTAATGCGGGTCTGAAGCACGCGTTTCATTTCGGATAGTCTTCCCTTAGGTGCCTCCTGCCTCACGCAAAGTCCTCCTGCGCACCCTCAGAGAAGATGGCAAAGCAGCCAAAGAATCACAGGATTCCTTCAAGAAGAAGTTTTCAAAGACTGCGTGTGGCACCTCTGCGTGAGGGAATTTAGTGCTAAAAAATGTGCAAAGTGCTGCTGAAAGTAGAAAAATCAGTCCTGTACGCCCCTATGGCTGCAATGGAGAAGAGCAAACAGAATAGCGGCAAAGCATAAACATTTTAACCGAAATCATTCCCTACGATGTATGCAGAGAACAGATGTGGACGAGGACTGCTGTGAAAAAGTATCACTATGACCATGAGCATTCACATTACCCCAAAAGCATTTATAACTGATTTCAGGATCTAAGTCTTGTAAAAATTTGCTCACGTGAGTAGTTCTATTCTTCTATAAACTATCCGGCCAATCATAGCCCAAAATGCCAAGCACGGATATCCCTTACTCTCTGAAGGACTGGGACTAATTCCTTCTGACTTCAGTAGCGTTACTGACAGAAACGGGGGGCTACTCCTGCTCTCTGATTTAAATTCTTAACCTGGTTCAAAGACACTAAGGAATACAATGACATCTATAGCCAGATTAGTAAACAGTTCTCTGTATTTTAGCAGAATAACTATATCCAGTGCAGTGTGCTTCATACAGAAGGAAGACTGTGAGATATTTCAATTAATTTATCTATGAATTACAATAACTGACGGTAATCTTGAAGAAAAATTAAGAATACCTGCACAACACCCAGGTCTGAAGAAGAGACTTCCACTGAAATATTCATGGGTTTGGGACCAAGAAAACATTCCTTATCGTATGAGCCGGACAGGTCTTTTCCTGTAGTTTTCAGACCTTGATGTTTTATTGACCAGACTCCTTGCTTTAGACTTGAGCTCATGTTCTCCGAGGAAGTACAAGTGGTAATTATGCAAGTCTTTCCTTCCCTGTCATAGGCAACATTCACAAGGGAGATTTACAACCTTCAGCTTTCAGATAGGGAGACCGGTTGTTTAACTTCAGTGAGAATAACTCGGACACGGTGAATGGCATCAGAATTGGAACAAATCCTCCAGAAACTGGCTACCCGCACAGCACTGGAAGCTACTTATTATGTGGGGTTTTTCCCTCTTCTTCTTTTTCCTGTAAGATTGGTCAGAATTTATTTTGTTTTAGAAAAGAGATTCCTTAGACAGAATGCATTTTACTCCCTGAGGCCACAGCAAATCTATCTATAGCAACAGAAAGCTAACCTAAAGACTGAATGATACTTACTCAGTCGTAAAAAATACCATAAGTGACCGTAATGTAGAGACGCTATAGTGACAGACTACCTTGAGAGTTAGTAGGAATAGAGTGCTGACCTAGAAGCAGAGTCAGGACAACTATAAAGAAAATACGTTGTAAATGAACTTTACATACATTTTCTTATCACAAAGCATTCAAAAAGTCAGGCAGTTTGCTCATCTGAATTACATTTCGCTCAAATTCTGATATGTAGAGGAAATGGTTTGGCCCCGTGCTCCCGTAAATGTACGCAGTTCCTCCAGAAAGAAGCAACTGGGGTACAATCAGAAACTTACCTTAAATCAATAGTTTTTCAGTTCAGTAAAGTTTGAATTAGTCCCTTAATGCACATCCTTATCATGACTGACAACAATCCTGCCTTCACGCGTTTCATTGCTCTAAGACTGGAGAAGGTACAGAGGGCAGGAGAGTTACGCATGAGGAACACAGCTGGTCCGTAATGACCAGATTTCTGTGACCCTTAGTGGATTGTAATAAGGATCTTTTTATTAAAACAAAACAAAACAAAAGAAAACTGTAAGAGCTCCAGGGCAGATCTGTGTTCTCTGTTGGCCTGTGTTAACCTCTAACCAAAATCTGGCCATTTAAAAAAAAAAAAAAATTACTTCAGCTGTTTTTCTTTATTTTTAGAAGTTTAAAATGAAATATAAAGCCCATAATAAAATGCATATGAGGACACAAATCAATAGACTTGAGAACTATGTTAAGAACTACCCAACCATATAGGTCTTCATTAACAAGGGTGTTCTCCTCATGACATTCAGAAAATGCTCTTATTTGCTTCTATGTGTGGTGGTGTTCACGATATTATTTATTTCTATGGTAACCAAAGCAGTAAATACAGCAATATTAGACAAGAATAATCAAGAAAAAAAAAAAACCAACACTTATTGCTAAAGAAGACAACTAAAAGCCAAAACAGAGGTGTTTAGATGATGGTGTAATTTGCTATAATAACTGTTTAGCCGCATATTTGGCAAGCCCTGGATAACTCACTTATGAGTAATGCATTTGTCCAAATTACGTTCAAATAAAAAATAGTTACCGTGCTACATTATCCCGCATACGGCACAGATATTTCCTTTCCATCGATTTTCCCACGACAAGAAGGCTTCTTACCGCACTCCGGTTAACTGTGGCTTGGCGCTTATTTCTCTTGTGCAGCCCCTCGAAGGTTGGTTAGGTGATGTGGAGCCACACATCATCAGTCCTTCGCTATCTGGAGCTATCTAACTTCCTTGCGCAGCCTCCCACTCGCCTCTCCGCTGGCTGCTCCATCTGGAGGGAGCTGGCTGCTCTCCTCCAGCCCCGGCTCCCCGAGCGCCGGGCAGCCTGCAGCTGCCAGAACATCTGCTGTCTCCTGGCCTCGCCGGGGTGAGTACCGAAAGCACGGCCTTTTTAAAGTTGGACAGTCGCCTCCGTTAGAAACTGGATGAGTTCAAAGTTCTTGGATTCGTCCTGAGACTTGTAGCTACGTGGGAATATATGGTGTGACTAACCGTAGCACAAATTCAAGTGCACGTTTCAATCAAAGGGATACGTGCGTTGTCTTTAGGATGCGCTGGCGTTTCGCCTGCTCTTCCTCTGCATCTGTGGTGATCCGCTTTTGGAATAGCCTCATTCCGAAGAACGAATCGTTTTGAAGAGCAAAGAGTGGAAGGAATGCAAAACCAACAAAATCAGTCCTTGATCCTCAATTGCATCCCTCAAGGGTTGGCTTCTCAACAGGGCTACTGCTCCACCAGTGCCTCCAGGCCATACAAAAGTTGTAGTGACGCGTTATGGGCCACTCCTGGTGAAGGCAGAGGTTGCCTCTTCTTTGAGAAGGTGCATTTGAAAAAGAATTGTCTCGTCTGAAAAGTTAGGAGTGTGAAATGACGTCACTCTAATCTCACGGGAGGAAAATCTGTACAGCAGCCCCACATCAGCTGTCCTCTCCATGTATGGGTCAGATCACGCCCTGGCAACGTGCAGGGCTCCCACTGACTTCCTAGTGGGAAATGTATTACTTATTTAGAGCTGGCTTGGCTTTATTTAGAATGATTTAATACATTAGTTATTAAACATTTTGTGTTTTGGAGGAGCAATATCAACAGGTGAAACAGAGTCACGCAGTTCTTTGACCTTCTTTTTGGTACTGTCGGACAGGTTTCTGCACAAGGCGGGACGCAGTTGTGCGTAATTCGCGTGGCTCCTCCAGGATCACATCCTGTACCTGAAGCACAGTGCGAACAACCGGGAGATGCAGTAGGTGTTCTGCAATTGGCTTTATCCAACTCGTGCTGGCACGGAGCTGTCTGGGGCTCTCAGAGTGCGTCTGAGCTGACCCGTTGGCTTGAAATGCAAGCCGCCACATGGCTTCATCCCCTGAATGTCCCCCACCGCTTATAGTTGTGCTTGCGCAAACCTCGAGCTGCTTTGGCTGAGATCTGGAGCAAACAAACGGGCTCCCTTCGGAAGAAACCTCAAGCTGAGCAGAGGCTGACCCTTACTCAGGCTCTGTCCTACGGGGCTGGAGGAACTCTGGGCTGCGTGAACTCAAACTTCGCTTGAGGCAGTTCCTGCAGCCAGAGCTGCCCTCTGGGGAGCTGCCCTCCCCGGAGGCGCCCAGCGGACACAAACACACTGGTCCTGCCCCTTCCCCGGGGCCCTCACAGCCCCTTTCCACGGAGGAAAGGGGGGGACTCCTTGCTGAAAACAATCTTCTAGAAAATGGGGCTCAAGAGCCTTTTACAGTTTCCCCAAATCCACCGCCGTCCTCAGGACGACGAGTTGGCACGTACTGTCCCCTCCAGCGCGCAGGGAGGCAGGAGCTGCCTTTAGAGCGGGAGGTGATTAGCGCCGGAAAGAGCATAAAAATATGTGTGTTGCCAACGGAGTGAGACGGAGAGTCCCCCAATACCGGCACGGCCTGCATAGAGGACCAGACCGTTCTGACAAATTGTGCAGGTCTAGGAAGGAGATAGAAGCAACTGCGACTCAATTTATAGCATTGCAACTCAGAGCTAAGTAGGTGTAAGTAGACTACACAATAAACGTACATTTAGCTGTAGTTAAAAGTGAAACTTAATATCCTATGTTAGTACATAGTGCCCTCTTAGCAAGAAAACTAATTTATAGGTAAAGAAACAGAGTTTAAAACTAAGAGACTGTGTGTTTTTAAACAACCTAAGCAAAACGCGTACTTACTTACCTTTTATTCTCCTGCTGTGTGTGCCCTGCGCTGGTCCAGGGAGTTCTATGAGGTAAGAAATTCCTGTTCAACAAAAGTTCCTTTTCTAAAAAAAGTGAACATAATGGAAACGGGGAACCGCTTACCAGGCAGCTGAAAAAGGAGCTGACTGTGCAGAGAATTTCACACCTTATGGCTTTTGGTCAGTAGAGTACATAAACAAAATGTAATTTTCTATGCAATTACACAGGGTCACACAAGAATATTATGCTTTAGAAACCCACTCAAAAGCATATTGCTCTCGAAGAGCCCAATCCGGCCAACGGTTCCTCATTTTGGTCGTAAGCGTTTCTGGGAGTGGGGCCTAGGAGACGTTTTCCTTTTTATGCTTTCTTAAACAGTTTATGTGATAGTAACAACAGGAAGATAAATTGCTTTGAATGGTAGCAATTAGAGAAATAAGGAGCGTGATAGATTTACCATGTGGAAAACATCTCTCACACATTTTCTGACAGTCATTAAACCCACTTTTAATGACACAACACCGATTTCAGAAAGAAACAAAGTTTATTTGATGAATATAAACAAGCTGATCAACACTAAATACTTCCCATACACATGATAACAATGTTATGAACTCTAAATACCTTGGTACTTTACACTTCTACTAGACATTAAACTACAATGACTGTCTAATACATGCCCACTGGTAATTTCTAGGAATTCCTTAGTTTCATATCAATGTCCTTAACCGTATATCAATATCACAATCCAGAACATGCCACTCACTTGAAAAAATTATTACAAGAAGCACTATCAAATGAGGATCTAAGGTAAATAGGGAATACTGACCCATTGCTGCAGAACATCACATTCAAACGTCACCCTACGCACACAAAAAAAACACTGCAGATATAGTTTGTGTCAACACATCTGAGGTCTTTTCATAAACACTGTTTAAAAAGTAAATTGAAACCCACTTTCAAATGAAAGTCAACGCGCAGGTACGTGCATACCGGATACACAAAATTCATTAAATACAAAATTCATACTGTACATTTAAATGAAAGAAAGAATGTGCAGTACAAGACTGATCTCACATTAAAATAATAATCGTTATCTTCAACGTTAACCAAAAGTTGGTTTGCTTCTTTACACTTAGAGGGGGGAAAAAAACCTACCAAACATTGCTCAAATAAAATATTTCCCGACATCACAGTGTTTATTGTAAACCCCGAGATTCTATTTTAGTATATGAAAAGATTTTCTCCAAACGTCAGAGTATCACATGAAATGAAAAAAAAAAAAAAAAGAAAGAAAGAAAGAAAGAAAGAACAAAGCAATGTTCGACAAAATTTTCCTCTTTAGGGGCTAACTCGTAGGCCCTGATAAAAGTTTAAATCAACGCTCTTACCAACATGAGTGGAGCAAAAATGCCCCTAAAATAATATCTGTGACAAAATTGGCACATACATATAAATATCTAACTATACAGCTTTGTATCTGTGACCCTATTTCCCCCCTAGTTTATTTCCTACTTCAAGTATTCAGTTGCAGAGTTAAGGTAAAGACCTGATTGTAAGAGACACAGACGATTGTCCCCTACCGCGACAACAAATTTGTCACGAGAAACTAGTTTTGTTGTCTGAGTTTCCAAGTGCAACATTTGTCATATGTGCTAAATATACTCCCAAAAGCTTTGCTGTTTCAAAAACAAAGATCTAAAATGCCATTGATAGTTAAAGGACAAACTTTTTAAACATGAATGAAATTGGGATTATCTATGCTATACTAATTCTATACATTTTACTCTATTTACTGAAGACAGTAGCATCCAGCAGGACTCCTGCTTGAATAAATTGCTCTTTGATTGCACCAAGAATTATGGTACAAATAAATAAAATATCATCTCTAGACAACAATTTTAGAGGGGTTACTATGTATGGCTCATGTAGGATGTTTAGGGTTAATCGCACCACAAGTTCAAAAAATAATTTTTCTAAATTCAGTGCAAGACTTTAGGAGTATCCATTTAGATTTCTATTTTTTACAGCAGCAAAGAAAAACTACTAAGGATTAAGGCCACCCATGCTTAAATTTATTGTTTGTCCTTTAAAAACGCAGATATTCTATTCCCACTCCCATCAGCATGGAAGCGTTTCTTCCACGGACAAAAAGATGCCTCAATAAAACAGCCAAACATTTGCACACGTTTGCCAGACTGACTGAAAATGGTCAGGGAGTCATAAGGATCCTCTCCTTGAGAAGTGGTAGAGATTTGACTATCAGTTATTTTCTCTCGCTGAATGTAATGACTTCGCATTTTTATTTTTCCTTGCATGTGCTTTAAATTTATTTTAGTAGATACGTTTTTGTTGACGCAAACAGCCTTGAAGTGCCGTTTGTTCATTGGTATTTTCATCTTTAATGTCTAAGATTCGTTGGGATCCATGTTGGAGACTGTTTTTCAATGCAGAAAACAGTAACAAACAGTTCCTCATTTACAGGAGACCTAGTGCATACACTGTATTCACAGCAATCTTTTTGTTTGTTTGTTTGTTTTTTTTTAGAGTCCCAGCTTTTATTGTTGAAAACTTGTATGCATTTGGATGGTAAAAGGTTGATACATCCTTGTGTATATGTCCATATATATACATATGTATTTATATACGCCTCAAGCTTTCACCATCCAGGAATAGATACATCTTGTATATAATCTTATATTTATGCTCAAATTAGATGTCCTATGCATTGTCAGAGACACACACCATATTTTCATAAAGCTGATCTTTGTCATCAGTTAGTAGTACCAAAAATTGATTTCATTTCCAACCTGGCCCAGAGCTTAACACCGGTTATACTGGCAACATTTTGGGGGTTTTGTTTTGGTTTGTTTTTAAATTATTATTATTGTATCAGTAGATATAAGAAAACAGAGGAGGGCAAAGGCTTGGTTTTTTATTTTTTGGAAAAGCCCAGACCTAACTGGGGGTTAATTAATGCCAACACCCTTATATAGCATTTTACTAATACCTCTTTGATAATCTAGTGCAATAGAAGTGATACTTTAGAATAGACTAGGTAAAATCAGCAAATGCAGATACCACATCTAAGAGAATCTGAATTACTTGTTAAAATCAATATCAATTTACCAAAAATTAGTTAAATAACCTGGTTAACTGAACTTCATTAAACAATACTATTCTGAACAGATGGTTTCTTAGCGAAAACAGAATAACTTGCAAGACCCATTAAAGACAGAAATGAAGCTCTCATAATTTCTGCTTGAGTCTCCTTCGTTATTTTCCAAAGTATCTTGATTTCATAGTAGACTACAAGAAATAATGGAGAAAATGCCAATGAAGGCAGCATTTCAGTAGATATCAACCTTAGCGTTCATTTTCTGCATCTGTGATCTTCTCCAGGGTATCATGGTCATGTTTGGAGATCCAATGCAATAGATTATCATCGTTACCTTCCAGTGCTACGGTTTTTTTTCTTCTTCTTTCACTAGTTCCTCTGACAACTGTAACAAGGGAACAAAATATTCCAATTAATAACATGATCGAAGCATACAAAACATCCTAGTTCTCATCTAATCAAGCTTCTCATAGACCTCAGGGGATATATTGCTTTTCTAGGGACTAAGGATTTCAATTTGATTTGAACCCACTTATGTTTACAGGGCGGCAATTGGTTTTACAGCGGATTTGTATGACAAGATTCCCCCTAAACGGGAAAGATTTTAAATTCCAAAGATGTGAAATTATGTTACGTTTGTGATTCTGTAAACGGTGAGTTTTCTGATCTTATCTATAAGCACAGTAGCTCTGAAGTGGAAATGCTATTAATAAAACGAAATACTTTGATTTGGAAACTAAAGGAATCATCCACTTATTTCCACTCAGTTCTACGGCAGGTGGGAATACGCAGTACCTCTAGCAACTCTCCAAAACTGAAGGTACTGAAGGTATTGTTATATTTTAAGGACTTTATTTTAAGTCCACTGTTAGTTATTTCAAGCACTGTATTTTAAGTCCACTTTAATTTACAAAACAGTTGAGAGCGGTTTTATGGACACAAACCCCACAGATTTATAACAGTTAAAATATACAACAATTTATTACGAGTTTTTCAGCCATGCAGTCACTAATCAATGACTGTTGCCCCTTAGGGCTTGGCTGGCATCGGCGAAATCGAGGGGACTGTGAGCGGTAACGGGTGTAAGCCCACGTCGGTCAGAGGAAAGAGCATTCCTGCTTTCCATGGGCTTTGGATGAGGCTCCGTGGCTGATTGTAAGTGACTCCAGAGTGTGGCCTGAATGATTTTTATTGTTACACTAGTTGTGCTGCAAGCAAAGGGCACGGTATTCTTGAACAAAGAGCAGTGAATTAGTCTTATTCACATTATCTGTATATCAGACGAGTGGGGGGAATTACATGATTCCTTTGCAGGGCAGCTGTTCACTTATCTACTGACTTTGTTTCCAGAAAAGTGGAAATGCATTACGTATGGGATTCCGCATTATTGCCCACCCGTTTACGTAACTTTAGAAGTTTCTAAAGCATCCCGTTTTATGAAGAAGCAATTTTCATAGAATGCTTACACTTTTGTACACAGCTGAAAAATCGTTGTTTTGTAAATAGAACTAGTTGACTAAAACGCCCCTTTAAATTGTAGAAGCCAATGGTGAGCAAAGTGCAACACTTTACAGAATAAACTTGCGAATGATTTTAAGTCGCTATTTTCAAGTTCACGTCTGTGTGGCAAGTACATATAATGGTTTATATAATACAAACTTGGATGAATAGTTTTACTTTTCCAATGGGAGGTTGGTACAATTCTCCTGGTTAAAACACTTAGGGACTAATCCAAAGCCCACTGAAATGTGGAAAGGTTCCCACTGATTTTAACAGGTTTTGGATCTGGCCCTTGAATGGAGAAAAAATGACTTCTGCAGAGCTGGAAAGCCAGGGAGTTCCTAAAGTAGATCATGTTACTAGTTCTGGCACATAAAATCTTTGCAAACTTTTTATGAAAACTGTAAGTCAGAGCGTGCATTACGTTTCGTGGACGGCGCATAGCTCCCATTCTTTTGCGTACCGAGCATTTCTTAATCAGCATTCAAAGAGATATATAGGCATAGGAAGCACCCGTATAAATTCATGAGGAGAGTACATTCCAGAAACTGTAGCACAAAAAATGTCTGTATTTTTTAACAGGTTCGCTAAAACATAATCCTAGCAAATCTTCAATACACTTGAGACTTTACAAGCTGAAGTTCCTTTGCAATTAACACTCATTTATGCTCTTAAAGAACCCAGAATAAAGTGGCCAATCGGAGGAAGAGCAACAAGTCATAAAATACAGTCTCTCTCCGATTCGCTCCCCAAATGTTCATCGGGGTTTTAGTATAGAATGAAACCCCCGCATAAACCCCACCCGCTTAATCAACCCACCCGTTCACCAGGAAACCATATACCTATTGGAAGCGTAACAAAAACTTGCTCACCACAGGTAGGAAATGCAGAGTATTTCTCGAGTAAGTCAAACAAATATATAAAAGGATATTGCTGTCAAATACCAAGAGAGGTTGAGTAAATTAAATTTATATTTGTTTCTTCAATGCTGGGCTTGGTATAGGTCACTGAACCTCTCAAAACAGAAATAAAATTTGGTAACATACATTGGGCCTGAGATTCAGCAGTGCTCCAGCTGAAAGTAATGTCTTATGAGTTTGGCACCTCTGACAGTCCATTAGATGCCAGTCAATGAAAACAGCAGAAGGATGCGAAGATATAAAAGTGTAGTAGCCCGCAAATGTTTGTTCAGATTGTTTTTCCGTTGGATAAAGACACCTGCCCGATGACTCCTTTTTACCTCCAATCCCTTCCTCTCCTCAGTGATTTGCAGAAACGAGCTGGAGAGGGTGGGTAAACACAAAGGGGTTAAAGGGGAAACTGTTTAATAACAGTAGTAAAACGCAGGCTATTTTTGACATCTGGGTTAATGTCCATTATGCTCCATATGCTTTCCAAATGTTTGCAACAAGCACCCAGATACAAAAACAGATACCCATTCACATAGGCTTAAATGGCCCTCTCCTAACCTGTTACACATGGTACCTACATAAAAGGCCAACGACTGATATGGTAATTAGTGAGTCAGAAAGAGAGGGAATAGCCACTTTATTGCAGGGAATTGGTATCTGACCAAATGTTAGTAGAGAAGGATATCATTAATGAAAACCTGTTAGGGCTATTTCTGCTCCTTAATCTATGACAAGGCGTCTGCATTATAACGTGACATCTTTTAAAAAGCCGTCAGGACGAATTCCTCAGTTTCCTTCTCTAGACTCATTCATCATTACTGCGATCAGAGCACCAACAAACGAGGGGAAATTATTTCATTTTCTGGAAACAAGTAACTAGACTGGAAAGTAGTATTTAAAAAATAAGGCTATAACTCATAAAGTCTTTCTCAAGTGACCTCCCGAAACTCAGCTGAGCCTCTTGCAACAACAAAATCTAAACGACATGAAGGAAAAAAAAAAAAAAAAGCATTCTCAATTTTTACTTTCGTCTGTGCAAAACCATGAAAAGAATGACACAATTAACTAGGACAAAGCCCTGGCACGGTACTGTTCTGAATTCTGCCCCCGCCACTAGCTTATTGTGTGACTAAGGCAAAAGTTGTATAATTTTTTTGTGCCTGACTCGCTTCTTGCTATAGCAGGGATAACATCAGGCTCCTCGCAGGAATTTGCAAGGCTTAATGTTTGTAATGTGCCCTAATAGTCTTGGATAAGTGCTAAGTATTATTATTTTTCAGTTCCTGCATTTGATTAAAACTGAAATGGCATAGTAAAAATTAAATTAATATATTAAGTTACAAGTAAAGAGCAAGCATGTGGTTTGTGGAGCTACTTGTAACACTTTTAATACGAACGTGTATTACAGAGTAGGCGATTCCCAAGGTCTGTAACGACATGTACCATGTGGGCATAACTTAACAACTGCAGAATCCCCCCCAGATGTTTGATTCAGCCAAAAATCTGTTCGTGGCTTCTGTGCAAGCCCAGGGCCCGGAGCAGTGGGAGCACTGGGGGCTGCTGCTCCCCTGCCCCTGAAGCGCAGTTGCAAACATGATCACAGCCCAGACGTTTGCAACTCAGCACAAGAAACAATATTAGGTAGCACAGGTCTGCTGGAGTGCTCGCCGCCATAGAGTTCCCTTAACGTGGCATATGAAAATGGCACGAGAGGTACTGTTTGAACTTCTCTGTCATTACAGTCCCAACAATAAATACTGTTTTTGCTACTTCCTTCTGGCCTAACTCCCACGGAAAGAATGAAACCCCACCTCTCGCTTTCTAAAGACTACCGTAACCTGTTAAAGCCTGTTAAGTCGACGTGAAAATCTCGAGCGAGGAGGGCTGAAAAATAATTAAGACGTAAACTTGTATCCAACCTACACAGAAAACTTTCAATGCCGAGATGCCAAAGACACCTAAGACACTTGTTGAGCTGAGTGAAAAGGTAAAATCTAGTTTAAATTTATAGCATTCCTTCAGTGTCCCTCTAGGAGTTTGGCTTTTTGCCAGCGTTCCTTGTTAAAAATTTGTTAAACGTGTTTGGCATTAATGCAAACACAAAGTGCTCATTTGTTACAAATTCTATTGGAATGCATTCATTTAAGGCAATGAAGTAGTTACCAGAAAAGAAAAAATGTTCATTAAGTACATTTTAAAAATACAATGATGTATGCGGTGCATAACTATGGCGCCCCAGTGGCTATATAAATATCTGACAGAATAACCACAAGTTGTGTTTGGTTTGAAATCGGAATCTTTTAAACATAACCGATAGAACAAAACCTGGTTTTGTTTGTTGTCAAAACTGCTGTTAGTCTTTCTTGTTTAGAACTAGTTAAAGTAACCAAAGTTTTGGCATACAATTTCTTACATCTCGAATCAATAAAGCCCACAGGTTAAAGTAATGCTAAAGGAAGTTTCTCGATTGGAACGGTAAGTGCAGCACTGCACATTATCTGGAGCACACTGAACGCAGAAAGTAAACACCCTGCTTGGAGGAGATCGAATTTTAGTCATTCTTAAAAAACTCCACTTAAGGAAACGTTACCTGGGAGATCTGCAACTGTCTGACAACATTCAGGTATACGTAGGCCAAGGTGTCCCGCTCTACTCTTAGTGCACTAACCCTTTCAGAAAGTAAATGGCTGAAACCTAGTTTGCAAAATCCTAATAACAAATCTCTCTTTTATAATAACAACGTGAAATATCCCTGATGATCATAACTCTTGATTTTGGCTAAGCAATTCTGAGGTGTACTTCGTAGAGGCTAGAAACATCTTCTTAGCTATGTTGTATAAGTAGAACCCTTTTTCTTTTTACTTTTTCCATGATTTACAGTTACTTACAGTAAAGCTGAAAAATGGTAAATACATGAGCAAACTATATTTTAAAAGAAAGGCCCAGAAACCGTGTGATTTAATTAAATAGTGAAAGGTTCACAAAAACCCATCAGTATAAAAAGTTATTTATAAAGACAAAATGAACTTTGTTCCACTTCTGGCAAAGAAATTATTTATCCCATTTGTTGCTATTTATGTTTTAAATTCATTATACAGTAAACTTCAGAAGGATCTGCAGCTGGTGGTAGAATCACTGCATGAATGTGATGAACTTTCCATATTGCTATAATGCCAGAATTGTTAATCTGAGTTTGGGATAAAAGCAGATACCATTGGGATGAATAAAATCGAATGGATTCAAGCCCTCTAGAGAGCGAGAGTCCTTGAAAACTACTGCACAACTACATGATAAAATTAGATGAAGTTTATGAACCTTGAGACTATTTGGACACGGATGCCTTCTCTACTGGGAATGTTTATAAATCAAAATTAGACAAGTGGTATACGAGTTGAAAGACAGCTTTTTTTTTTTTTAATAAACAACTTCTTTTCATAAAACAAGTCTAGTCCAAATCAAAGCTCTTCAGAAATATGAGAAAACCCGGCACATATTCTTCAATCTGTCACTTTCACGCTGAATTAAGAAGAGGGTTATGGGGAAATGTTAAGGATGGCTTCAGAGTAGCACTCTTCGATGGGCTGAGATGGAGCGTATTGAAGACGATGGAAGAATTTCCATCAGCTCCAGCGGCCCCGAGAGCTGCTCACAGAGGCAGCAGTGACTCAGCAGCGCAGGGCATGGAGCTCTTTGTCAAGACATTTATGTCTTCCTTAAGATGCAGCATGTGAGACGATTAAGGCTTCTTTTTTTTTTTTTTTTTTTAATTTAAATCAAACAGGAGTGACAACTAAAGAAGAGTTCTTGGGCAAAGTGGTTCAAACAACAAGAGTTCCCAATGTGATCCTCAAAACTGTCAATAGCAGAGTTTACTTAATGAAATCTGAAGGAGCCTTTTTCATCCTTGCTGATGTGGAATGCCACTTATTCTCATGCTAGGGACTAATTAGGGGCCTTTTTTGAAGATCAAGGTTTTGCGATCTCTGCTTCTTAATAACATGGTTTGCCTGTCTGCCACCTGGGACAAGGCAAGGCACTCTCTCTAACTCCCGAACAGCAGGCACTGCCTTAGGCCATTGCAAGTGCAGGCAGGAAACCGATCCTGCCTTCCCACTCGCTTAACCCGCTCCCTGCCGGCCCTCCGCACGCCCACGCGAAGTCCTGCGGCGGCGGTGACCCATCCAGTGGGGCAGCCTTGATGTAATATAATAAAAAAATCGTGCGGCTGGAAATCTGACATTGAGGGCAAAATGGTCGCACCGGAGTAGTGATAAAAATGGCATCACAAACCGCGCTCCACTCAGAGCCTGGACTGAACGCCTGCGGCGGCGCTTGCTGCAAATCCACACACCACTTGCTGTGCCCCAAGCAGACAGACAGTTTGTGTTTCTGGTGGCTGGGAAAAGAAGTGGTTAAACAAAAGCTGTGTCAAGCCCCCAATCTAATAAGTCATCTTATTAGGAAGTTGTGATGCCCTGTTTGCCCTAGCCTGTGGCTTGTCTGCTCCACTGAAAGGTCTCCTGCTGGGACCTTTGTGGCATTATATGAGGTAGAGAAGGCTGCTGCAATATATGAGCCTTGGTTTTGAGCAGCCAAAACAGCAGGAGAACTAAGCTGCAAAGAATTAAACATGTAACAACTTTGTAAAAGCACAGACAGTGATTGAGGTTGGCCCTTTTGCTGTTGACACATTCTGGCCCCTGTAGGTTGTGGTCACTAAGCCCATTAGAGTTTCAGTGTGGCAACATCTAGTTCAGCAAGTTCAATGTGTTTCTGTTTTATTTCTAAATACTGGACGCAAGCTGGCAGTGATAGGAGAGCGGAATATGGCACCAGAAATATGTCATAAACACAGTCGTCATTGTCAGGGATGTGAAACTACTTTTCAAACTATTTATTTTTGGCAGATGGAGGTTGGGTGTATTTTTGCATTTTGTTAACTGAAATTTAATTGCAACTTGCTGCATGTTTTGTTTAATTTTTTTTTTTTTTCTTTAAAAGAGAAACCTCAAGATGCTGTTTTCTCTTAAAAGAGAAATTTTTTCAGTGGATAGAGAAGTCCTTGTTGCTAGAAATTTATTGCAAAATGAAAACAGAAAAAAATAAACCCACCAAAATCTCAGCCGGGGCAAGTTTCACTTACGAGCATCCACTTATTTAAATCAACACTCCCCGCTGTTCTTATTTTTTTCATTTCTTTAAGATAAAACCTATATTTAATTCAGAGTTTAAAAACTGGATTGCGAAATGGACAAGAAAGGGGAATTAAATTAATGAAAGGAGGTGTGACTGATATATCTGAGGGGTAGATGTCAATTAGAAACCCTAATATGAGATACAGATCAGAAGAATACCCCTTCCTACCTCCCTGAGGACTATGCTGTTTTCAGGGAACAGTGCAAGGTTTCCATTGCACGCTGATGAGGACACTTGTGGTCCCTGAGCTCTGAAGGTTCGGTTTGCCTTTCAACACCGCATTGCGGCGCCACGTTTTGTAAATCCCTGCAGATTCGTCACCGCCAGGAATTACCAGTCCGCAGCTATGGAGACAAATGATGAGTTGGCTGAACACTGCGTATCTGAGATGTTTGCCTCTCTCAAGCCTGTTAGGTGTTGCCGCTGCCCTCGCTCCCAAATGAGCTAAAGCTTATGTAAGAAGTTAAACGTGCAGAGAATGATAAAGACAGGTCACGGCCGAAGGAGGGAAGGGGTTGGCAATCTTTTCTTCTTTCTTTCCACAGGCATTTCCCTGGTGCCCTCCCGTTTCTTCGTGGGTGAGGTAACAGGGTTTTTGCTCAGGCGTGGTCACCCTTTGGGTGCACCCAGCTCTCCGCTGCTGGCGGCGCTGCTGAGGGCTCGGTAAGTTCCAACTCGCTCATCCACAGAAATGACTGGCCAGTCCTTTTGGAGGGACAAAAATGATGTCAAAGGCAAAGCACATTCTTTCTTTGGCCACCAGTGATGAAGGAGTGTTTGTTTTCTGTTCTTAGGAGTTCGCCTGAACCAAGCAAGGTCATAGCTGCGGCTGTTCTCCGGATGAGGGGAACTTCTCGAATTTGTAGGACTTGTTTTTTCCTGTCATCTTTTTAGATTTGCTGATAGGTTGGGACTAGAAGGAAATTCTTAAAATCTCGTACATATTTGTCTGGTTGTAGGGAGCACAACTTGGTTTTCACCTCATGCATCCCACCAGAGTCAGTCAATATTTAATAGCTAAAATTGGCTGGCTCTTGGGCTTGGATAACTCCAGTTACTGCGGCTGTCACCAGGCTCTGTTGTTAGAAGCATATTGGCTACTAGATGTTGTACCAGAGTAAATACTAATAAATTTGGTGGCTGTGGTGAGGAAGCTTAATCCCAAAGCATTCCAGGCAACGAGCAGGCATACAAGGGCTGCACTCCTTCTTTTGAAGTACCCAAAGGCTGGATGGAGTCGGGAGGAAGAGAGGTGGTGAGGGCTGAGTGCAGGTTTGAGGTACTTCATGTGTGGGCCTATTTCTTCCCTTAGGAAAAGGCTGGATTCTTGGCTAGAGAGGACAAGTCTTCTTGGAAGTGCTGGGCACAGCATGGTGTCCTTAGGGCAGATGATTCCAGTAAATTGGCAGAAGTTTGCTGGGATTATCTTTTTCTTAACTAAATAATAATAACAAAATTAATAAAGATGCATCTAATGGCTGGTGTCTGCTTTTCCAATCACTTTAGATTGCTTATCTTCTAAAGCTGAGAATAAACTAATGAGCTTCGGAGGATTGCTCTGTGCATCTGAATATTTGTACAAACAGCTGTATGTCCCTATCTACACTTCATAATTTAGGTAAAGCATTAACACGCCATTTCATTAGTCTGCTCTGCTAGTTAATAGCCCTGTACTCTTCAGAGTTATACTATATATTTAAATACTAATTGTGCTATGGAGGGCATTGTGAAGTATGCTTATTGTGTTAATAATATAAAATAAATCAATAAGCCAAAGGATAGCTCAGAGTTTTGTTATATACCAAAAGCCTGTTCTACAGTACACGAGATAGATACATTTTCATCTTCTTTCCCTCCAAACGATCCTAAATATTTTGTATTTTCCATGGTTCATGATATGAACCTACTTATAAAAGTGAAGTGTGATATTGACAGTTGCATCTTTTAATGTCAAGAAGAAAGAGATACAACTAAGGAAAGTGTTAGTAGGTTTGGTATATCTGAAGTAAGACCAATGCTGGATCCACTTGAAACTCCTCGAACTGCGAAAGCATTACAATGACTGTGTGTGGCAGTGTGAACATGACCATACACGCTCGACAGCTACTTGTTTTTTTAAATACCCATCCAAACAACAGGCAGCATTTTGAAATCTAACCTGTGTGGTCTAATTATGCAATAATTTTTATACTTTAGGCCCCAATATTATGAGCTTCTCCACAATTACAGGTCTGCCCACGCATTTCTCAGTGCATGATAGGGAAGACTTAGGGACCAGTTCTGGTAAGCGTATAAGCGTACGTTTTAATTTTTACTCTGAGACTTAAATGTGCACCTAACATTAAGAGAATGCTCAAGAGCATACCCCAAAGGGGACCTTACAGACTATCCTTTCACTAAGGGCATGCATATACTATGCCGTGCAGATCGACAACCCACAGTTATCAGCATACCAATAATAATGACTATTGCATAAAGGGAAATGATAAAATAGCAACAAGCAAAATCTTGCTCCCCTCCAACCTCCAACCACCATCTTTTTAACCATTTATGAACTCGAAAGCATGCAAGTGTGTAAGAGTTAGCGAGATCGGAGGCTTAGATTGCAAGATTTCCAAAGCAGATACTCAGACCTTCCATGCAAGTGTCAAATGACAGGTAAACATATACAACTAAAAATATGAAATTCATTATGAAATCGTATAATATTACAAGGGCAACATTTTCTACTTGATGCATTTATATAAAAAAACGATGCATTGCAATTAATCTGTGTTTAGCAATACAAGACTAGTAAATTTATGACCAAAAATAATCACTGCGATCCATCACTACTCACAACTTACACTGAACAGTATTTTTACTAGAGAACAACTACTTCCCTGTGCCTGTTTTCTTTCCCCTCTCTTATCTCCCGTTCCAACCGTGCACAGACCTTCTCTATTTTTTCTCTGTCTATTTTTCTGCTTGCTTCAGCTTTATTTCTCCCTGCTCTTTTTTATTCCGTTCTCTGCAGCACTGCCCTTACCACTCGCTCAGTCTCTTGCCAATCTGCGACCAACTCGTTGTTGAGTGGTGGTATTGGACGATAGCTGGAAATTGTGTGATATCGCCACCATCTACTTTGCCTGCATACTGCACTTCCGTTGGTTGGAACAAGATAAAACACAAGAAGAGTAATTATAAAAAGCATTTTTGAGGACAACAATTTGCTAATTAAAAACGGCAAAACAAATCCAGAAGATACTCTTGTTGTGCATGCACAAATGTGCCAACCCCACTGAGGAAAAAGTAAAGCCCAGAGTGGAACTTAGCTCATAGAAATAACTTGGAAAATAAGAATAATGATGACGGTACAAACTTTGATTGTTCCTCCGTTAATTTTAGAGGGAATAGCAACAAAACTGGTACTTGAAAAAAATCTTTTCCACCAAAACAACTACATTGCAAGAAAGAGAAGACAGTTTCAGGACTACTTGCCAGCAACTTTGTTCTTACTGGACTCTAATTCAAGAAGAAAATACCAAATTTGACAACACATCCTAATTTCTCATTAAGTGTTCTAAATACAAATGAAATCATCCAGCCCATTTAATTCTAATCTTCTGGATTTATCTTTTTTCCTCGCACTTCCATGTCTTGCCTCATTTTCTATTCGAACTTAAAGATACAATACAGGTCACCACCGTACACCTCCACATTAATATTTATATGCTTTGGATATGAGACACAGTGGCCTGTGCTATATAAAAACATTAGAGTTGGACACAAAGATGTGTGAAATTCAGCAAAAAAGCACAGCTGGACCATGATTTCATATTTGAAGTTAGCACACTATTGTGAGGTCTACGATATAAAATGAGAGGATTAAGTCAAAGAACATGGTTTCACTGCATTTTTTTAATGAGAAAACCTTGGTTTTACAAACATTTGCATAGATCAAATCAAACTAACTTTGTATTAATTTGTCTAAGCTACTTGTGCTTTTGAACAAGACAATTTTTGTAGCATAACTGTAAGTTTTCAACAGTTTTATCACCAAAAGCAATTGAATAAGTCACAAATAGCTTTTTAACAGAGCTCAACAATTAACAGTCACGTAAAAACCAACAAAAGCCCCAGTAATTTTCTCATGCCAGTCATAAGATCCCAAACATAGGACATAAAAAAGGAGAAGAATCACCCATGTCCTTCACAGAATTTTTTTCCAATAGAATGTTTTGGGGTCTTTAATTTCATTTCATTTCACTAAATTAAATCTTATTTTTAATTCTCCAAAGCACATACCTTCCACCATTAGGCACTGCCACAGTAACGATCACAAATTGTTTTGGTAGGCTCATAAAAAATGCAGCTTGCTCCAGTAATAATTTCTAATGCAGCTCTCTTCCAAATTTTGGAGTGTGGATCAGGAACAACTCACACCTTCTGCTATCCCTATGCAGAAGGAAACAGGGCCTGCCCTTCCCCTCCAGGGAATGCATCCTCCAGGCTCCCCGCAACGCACGTGCCCCTGAGAGCTTAGGGCTCTCTGCTAAATCCGGAATATCGCATTTAATAACTATGAATAGACCGATGCCACCCACAAACCATTTAGCACCGTTCCAATTTCATTCACACTCGTGGTCTCCACAGCTGGCATGGCAAGCCTGGGCAACAGTTACGTGATACTGCGTAAGTATGGCTTGTATTATCTCTAGAATCCGCTGCCCGCTCATTGCACTAAGTGTCCATATTGTGGGAAAATTTACCAGTCATTTCATATTCACACCCTTAAGACTATTCACGATTCTAGAGACTTCTCGCATTTCTACTTCTTTTCCGAACTGAAGAATTATATTGCAATAGCCTCTCTTTACATAGAGAAAATTTGAAATCTCTGTCATCCCCACGATCGTTTTTCTTTCCCTAGCCTTTCCCGTGCTCTCCATTCTTTCTCAGTGGCTTATCAGAAACGTGTGGTATAGCAAAGATGTGGGCAAACCTTGAACAGGTACAGGGGTTAAAAATGGCTTTGCGGTTCAGTATCTATTTCTTTCCTAAGTATTTATGATATTGTTTGCCTTTTTGATTAGTGCTACAAATAAAGCTACGTTTTCAGAGGACTATGCACAATAATTCCAACACCTCCATCCTGAAGAGTAACGGCTAATTTACATCCTGACATTCGGTATACAGTGTTAGGGTCGCTTTTCTCCCATGTGCTTCATTTTACATTTCTCTAAAGGAAATGTCATCTGCTCTTTTAGTGCCCAGTCCCTCGAGCCACCGCAACCTACATTTTGAATTTTCAGAATCCCTTCAATCATGCAGACGAACAAAACAGATTTCAAAACCATTTCATGGGAAATTCCTATTAAATACATCTGGTTTCTCAAAAGAATGAGCGAAACCTGCGGGGTAGCTGGGACGGAGGGAAGGCAACAGACGTATTTCCATTCTGTGCCTAATTCAACAAAGTGCCAATCCACGCTTGGGGAATCCTTTTCTGTGCTGGTGTTGCTGGCTGATACAGTGTCAGCGTTTTGCAGGATTATGCCATTATCAGCCTGTACGGGGACCCTTTAAAACTCCTGAAATAAAAGGGCTCTTTTTGCATATTTATGCCATCCTGCTCTGAGTACTTCCTGTCGGCCCCAGTAAATCTCTTTGCCAAATTTCAATTGACTCTCGTGGTGTTCCAGCTGTTAGATAAACTTCCGAGGATATTTTTGTGACAGGTACAAACCTAGAGAGGAAATCTCAAGAAGAAATCCTAAATTAATTATATGTCAGCATTCAAGCCACAAGAAGGAGCAATTGTCATAAATTTTTGAAAGTTAGAATCCAATTTTAGTCGTAAGCGCAAAAAAGTTCACTGACTCAGTTGTGAGTCACTGCCAATAAAATAATATATTTCACGTTCTGTAACTGTTCGCTTTGGCTAAACATAGAAGGGAAGAAGCTAAGATTAGTGAGCTGTATATTTAAATCACATAAAACGACTACAGACACGAACCAATAACAAATTGTAGATTTACAATTCAGTATTGCCTAATCTTCTCTCACCTTTTGGAAAACGCCTACAAATTATAACCTCATTTTGTGCTAAATGAAAACATCTTCACTACTTGAAAATCTGACAACGATGCCAACAAAAGTCTTTGGGCAATACCACACAACACGCACCCCAGCTCTCTTCCTCTATAGACACACCATGCGTTTCCATTGCTTTATGAATGCGGGGAATATCGAGTAAGTGGGGGGTTGAGAGGGCAAAGAGTGTTGAAGCAGTACTGGCCCACAGAGCTTTGCCCACGTTTCTCGGGTTTTAGCATTGCTACGGGTTTCTTGACAGCTCTTCCAGTTCCTTTACGACACGCCCTTGCAGCGCCTCCGAAGGTGGCATCTGGGACACACAGGCAGTTCGAGTGCTCTGCAGCCGCCACCGGCTGGGCAGGTGGCAGAGATTCCCCATCTCGTTCCCCCAATATTCAGAATATTCTCCTGGGAACGCTATCGAGTGCCATCACCCGGATGCGCTCCTGCCCAGCAGCGCTTCCCCAGCCACGCAGGCGGCGGCGGCGGTGCGCGTCCCACCCGGCCCGTCAGCCGTGCGCGGCTGGGAGCAGGGCTCCAACCCACTCCCGGCTGACAACAGCCGACAAAGCCGCGCACCGGGTGTCAAGCCAGGGACTGGAACAGCAGCCTTGCGCTCTAACCCGGCAGGGGGGCCCTTTCCAAACCCACCTGCCTAAAGACAAAAGGGAGAGTTTTGAGATACCCGTCTTGGTACAGAGAAACGTGTGCGGTGGGGGTAGGGAGAGAGGGAGTGGGAGAAAATATGTTAAGCTTTGCAGGCTGCATTTCTCCATGCGGATTTGGGGCACAGGTGGGAGATGCTTGTGGTCCTCATTCTGGCACCCGGTCTATAACAAGCACTGGCAAACAGCAGAGCAACGCACCGCGCTCAACCCCGCGGCGTCAATACAGCCCTCAGGGTGCTGTCTACCGGGCACAGAGCTAGCGGGGAGAAACTGTGCTGGCCACAGCCATGGCTCCCACCCACCCTTGGCAGAGCTCTGCACCAGCAGCCCTTGGCTACATAGCCCAGCAACCATCGCTCACAAAGGAAAAGCCCAAGCACGGAGATGCAGCCACCTTCCTCAGGCAGAGGCAAGACGAAGAATCTGCTCTACAGCAAGAAGAGTCACAGCTCAGAGGGAGGGAAAGACAGCGCAGACTATTGACAGGAGAGGCTAGAAAACAGTCATCTCGCACAACGGGCACGAGGCCACGGCTGAGTATTCTGTTCATAAACAATATCCTTTTATAAAATGCAGGTAAGGTTCCCCCTGCTTTACTGAGTTCTTTCTCTTCACAGATGAAAGACACTAAAAAGATCCAGCCAAAACCCACGGAAGACAGAGTCTTTCTAATTCTTTCAATGGAGTTATGTCAAAATAGTCCTAGGAAGCAAACACTCAGGCCCATCTGCAGGCAAAACTTGGCCCACAGCATAAATACGAATACATCAGAAATCCGGCAAGGCACCAGCAGGAACATACTGCACTTAACTGACCACCTTGATTCTGTGTCTCTGAAAAACTGTGGATAAATAACTATTTATGTCACCCTGGGAGAAAAGGAATGTATGATATGGCTATGAAACCACCTGGACTTTTATATATAAAAACTGTTTTCACGACTTATGGAAAGCTAGACATGTAAATTACGCTACCTTTAGCAGGAAAAAATATGTGCCAAAGACCATGCCTAGGAGCAGAACTCAGGAAGAATAGGGGTATGGTCATGCCACTTTTGCAGTGTTTTCTTTTACAAGCCTGTTTTACTGCTGAGGTGGGGGAGACCAGTGTTATTGCTTCCTCAGAAAGCTGTTCTCACAGGATTTGACTGTTGGTCATGAAAATCTTATAAGGTCAGACAATCCCGCAAGATTTTAACAAATGGAGGGTTTAAACGTGTTCCCAAGATTTTCGTTATGTCTATTTCTAAGACGGAAATGAATCCCCTTACAAATGCGTACCCTCTGGGAAACCAGAATTAAATAGAAGCAAATCTGGCGATTTGAATTCAATTCCCTTGAAAGTTTACACAAATCGGTTATCAAATTATTTATCTACTTTCAGGATTTCCACATGGACAGACAAAGCTGGCATTATCAGCAAAACTATCTCTGCATATTTAGTGTGGAAATAAATAGGCTGAGCCTGTTTTCTGAAGACTGATCATTTCGCAAGAGCAAGAAGACACACAGTCACAGCATCCTACGCCATTAGAGGTCCCCTCAAGGCTGACTGTGAGCATTAGAACATTAGCAATCTGTGTATTTATCAAAATGTGGACACTAGAGTGGCTTGAAGTAGTTTCACTTCCTCTTAAATGATAATAAATTGGCAGCGTGAGTGTTGACTGCCTGAAATGCAACTTCATTACTTCAGAGGTTAATGGAGCAACCTCTCTCTGTTGATCTTCCTGTCACCGTTGGCTACAAAAGACTCTCTGACACAGTGCAGTTTTCAGGAGAGGCACAAGTATAACAGAGATTAACCACATCAAAAAGAATACTGTCCCGCTCCATTATATTCTGCAAAGCTGGTGTGCAGTAGACCACAGTGGCCAGCAGTGTGATCTGGCTTGTCAGAAAATAAAATTAGCATAAAAAGAGGTGATGATGCTATATTACGGAGACAAATACATTTCAGAAATTACTGAGACAAATACTTTACAGAAAAATAGAAAAGAAAAAAGAAAGAAGAAAAAAGAAAAAAGAGAAAGAATGAAAAGGGAAGAAGAGGGAACAAAGAAAAGAAAAGAAAAGAAAAGAAAAGAAAAGAAAAGAAAAGAAAAGAAAAGAAAAGAAAAGAAAAGAAAAGAAAAGAAAAGAAAAGAAAAGAAAAGAAAAGAAAAGGAGTTAGTAGAGACCAAACAAAATGTGAATAATTTCATTATGATGTAAAGTATTGGGAGCTACTGACCTTGAGCTATTTTGCACTAATTCTATAGAATCCCTCTTGTATTTCTTACAGAAAGCTACACAGTGATTTAGGCAAACTACTATTCTTTTGAAGGCTGAGTTCATGCTTCTGCAGGAGATGAACACTGACAGGAAAAGAGTAGGAGGTGGCCACTGAGATTCAAAGAGGATTACATTTAATGCTGGTTAAGTGAATAACCCACTGAATGAAAATGTATTCTTTTAGGGAAATGTGCCTCTTCTTGTTATATGTTACTGCCCTGAAATGCCTGGAAGGTGTGATAACTTTTGATAATTCATAGCTCCTGTTGATCACTAAGAACACAATGAACATGTCCCTCACAATTCTGAACAGAGAACATTGCCCAAGGAAGCAGAACATCCTGTACATCCTATACACAAATAACTGGAAGTCACTTCCAAGAAGGCAGATTACTCCTGTCCTCCAAGCAGCAGCCACTTCGTCAAAACACTAACCTAAATTCACAATAAATACAGGTTGGTTTTCTTTTTGTGAATACGTGGATGAAATAAAATTTCTCATTAGAAATGTTTTGTTTAATATTGCTGTTCTCTTCAGCAGATTAACAGATGAAAACATAACTAAGAATACAGCAGACATGCAATTATAGCACTGTGAACGCATGCACATATCAAGTAATTATATGTGTTGTTGTGCAAACAATTCAGGTGTGTTTCAGGTCACTTGTATTCACTCTCCACTTCCCACCCCCGCTAGTCCTTGGGATGGTGTTTAGCAAGTCTGACAACATGTCTACAGCAAATATATCAAATTCCCTTGTTGAACTCTTATGTTTTGGAAGTTACAATTAGAGGTGAATACTTGTGAGCATGAAACACATCAACCTGAACAAAAGCAGCCACCTCCTACACACAGTGGCTGGTACCTGGACTTCTCATTAGAAGGCAA
This sequence comes from Vanellus vanellus, assembly GCF_965231255.1. Lineage (NCBI taxonomy): Eukaryota > Metazoa > Chordata > Aves > Charadriiformes > Charadriidae > Vanellus > Vanellus vanellus. The sequence continues at coordinate 16,249,291 of NC_138914.1, read as the reverse complement.
CGTTGATAATAAGAAGTGTCTGCTGATAGCGTCAGGGAGGAAGAACTTACTGGAAATTATGGGAGATAAGGAAGACCGGGATTTCTTGCTGGAGAAGGAAACTGGAGGTAGATTCCAGGAAGAAACTCCTCTGAATGCCAGAGCAACTGTCACCTTCCCAGCCTGTGATCTAGGTGTTGTGAACAACGGGACAGGAATTCAGTGATCAGCTCCGACTGTGTTAGTGGCTCCTTTTAAGACCTTGGGCAAGTTGCTTAATCCCTCTGCATCAAGATTTTCTCAACTGTAAAAATCAAAAAAGCAGCTACTAAACCTGAAGAAGTCCCTTACAATCTACAGATCAAAGTGGGATGTAAATGCTAAGCTTTCTTCTGTACTGACACACCATTTTCAGTTTCTTTAGGTTGAAAAACATACGCAGTGTTACCTGAGTTCAGGTTGATTAGAAACCACGGCTTAGCTTTTAAGAGAATGAATAGTGGTTCTGGATGACAAATTTGAAAAAATGAAAAAATTTTTACTTTCACAAACTTTCTCTAACTTAGGATGCAAAAATGAGTTCCACCAATTTGAAGCTGTGTTTTGCAATGGCTGCTGTGCTGCCGTAGAATGATAACCCTTTGGTGAATGATTTAAGAAAAGAATTGAAGAGAAAAAATTGGTAGTTCAATAGTATGTTGACCCCATGAATGTCAGAGAGTTGAGAAGGTCTCTTCCACAAATATATCAAACTCGAAATTGATAACTAACATGCAGTGCTGTAGGTTCTAAAAGATACCATTTGTAATATCTCAAAAAGTCATTGTCCCACTGGAAAACATTTGAGAATTTGTATGTTGCATAAAAATATGAATCAAATATGAGAGTGTAAGACAACTTTTAAACAGGGAAAACTCTGCCTCTGCATACACAGACTATCAGAATGCAACAATATGTATTTCAAAGCTACATTGCTGCAGATGGAATCAGCCACATCTCTCTTTGTAGACTCTCCTTTGAAGAAGGAACTTTACGGGTAAGTGGGTGAGAGGTATAGCTGCCACTCGTTGCTACACAAAGTTGTCCTTCCTTATCCTGGAATGCTTCCTTTTTGCTCCAGTCAAAAATGCACTATGGCACGGCTGGTCTATAGGTTAAGAAAACATTTTTGAACATCAATGGGAATTTCACCCCAGCTTTTCTTCTATGTCCATAGAATATGAAAAAATAAATGCAAAAAATCATCTAAATCACAATTCAGCTCTGCTGAAATGTTGCTGCTGCAATTCCAAAGCAATACACAGCTAATATAACATTCAGAATCACGCAGTTCCATGCTGCATCATAATGAATACCATTGTGGATACATTTATATAAAAGCACTTTGCTTGAACAACCCAGAGGAAAAGAAAGTCTATTATGCACCGCAGACGCTATCAGTAACGCAGGCTAACATAATACGCGTGGCTACAGATGGACCTTGGACAAGATGGGCCTTGGCTACACCTTGGATAAAGGTAAGTTACAGGAAATCAGAAACTTGCACCAGAAATCCTAATACAACCGGAAGTTGTGTATTTTCTCAAACAGTAGCCTCTTATTACGGGTATCAGGCAGCAGGTTTTATTCATGTTGATGTATGTATTTACAGATGCCTTAACACCCAACATTGCAGCACAACAGTGTGCTTTTATCTAAGTATGACAGTGAGCAGTTCCCATCCTCAGCACATCCCTGGAATTGAAGCAACATCCTGATTTACAGAAGTAATTGAGCACAGACAGTTTCTAAAACAACTACTATTAACTGCTTTTTAATGGCACGTATGGTTTCCAGAAAAGTCTATGGGAGGTAAAATAATCCTAAATATTTTAAAAATTCCACAGCAAGGAAATATTCTGGATCTTTAAAATAGATTCTAACTTTGCATCCTGAACTTTTTTTTTTTTTTTAATAAAACCCCTCCGTTCTTTCTTAATTAGAACTTTTAACAACCAGGGCAGAAATCTTAGAGGGAAACCTATACCGATGTATTTTTCAATGAGAAGCAGATTTTAGAAGGATTTTATTTGTAAAAAAGCAAAGCTTTTTTGATCTTTACACCCATTTGCATGGTAGAAGTATTCAAAGGAGTGAAGCATCTCTGTCATTAGTAAGTAAAAGAGATATCAAGTGTACTAAACTCAAAGATTATCCATCAGAAATGAAAGAAAACAAAGACCCTACAAGTATAAGACAGCCTCTTTTTCTGTTGGCTGAAATCTTTCATATGGTATATAATGCTGGCAAAACAGAATTTTTCTATTCACCTTTTTCCCTATTGAAAAGTAATGCTCTCTTTATCTAACCTTTTCTAAACCACCATTGAAAATTGTATTTTCTGATTCAAACAAAACATTGTTTTTCTTTCTGCCTCATATGGCTAATAATAAAGACTTGAGGTAAATCTCCCTACAGCTGCTTTCAGTTCATTTTAAGTCAATGAAACCTATATAATCCTGTAATACAGTCAATTGTTTCTTTTCTACTAGGCCTGAAGGGCTGCAAGCTTAGAAAGGGAAGAATTACTGTTTTGCTTTTAAGCACCTATTAATATTTTACCCCTCCAGCAGTTCTTTTTTTCCCCTTTGAAGCCTTTTTCCCACTAAATTAATGTTTAACAATTAAATCAAGCTGAAGGAGATCTTAAAAGATCTAGACAATTACTGATTGGGTAGAAGAACAGGCCTTTAATTTAAATGGGAAACATCTCTGAAATGATGGTATGAGACCCCACAACTAATTACATAATTTTCTGCATCTGAGAAAACACGAGCTGAGAGAATGCAAATAGAGCCACACATGTAACGTCAGGAAGAAAAGCTGGAACTCGAACGTCTACCTATTATCTTTGAAAATAGAGCAACTTGTAGAAAAACAAGCTTTGTGCTACTAGATATACAGAGCAAAAATATACCTCTACAAAAAAAAAAAAAAGAAGAAAATCCAAGGGATGGCATCTCTTTTTCAGGGAAATATTACCCATACACCTAGAACGGCAATACTAACTCTCTATGTAAACATCACGAGCAGGCCTAAGAGCCCTTTCCAAATTGTATATTCTTTGTATACATAATATACTCTTGTGTACTTGTAAGATACAAGTGTTCTGAGTTTCCCGCTTTCTTCTATAGTAATGTGTATGTTAACTTAAAAATATATCCACAGCTGAGTAGTAAGGTACGATAATGGAGTTTTGCTGTTAGGCCTGAATAAATAGAGTTTGGCCTGAATGAAAATCCTTAACCTGAACTCAAAAGCTGGTTAGTGACCACCTCCTTTGTCAGATCATCTGAGTACCCAGGGAGAGAATTGTCTGCCCCCTTGACTCAGGCAGTCCTTTGGATGCTGAGACCTAATCAGCTCCATAACCTCGTGTGTCTCTCCAGACCTCACAAATACCTTCGTGTGTGCTAAGACCCTAACCACTGTTCTTTTTCCCTCCTAACTCAAGAAAATTTCATCTGCTACAAGCAGAATAGCGTGACTAGCCTTGCTTCTTAAAAAGAGTCAGATTGAACTAGGACCAGGGAAAGTTTCGACCAAAAGTGCATTACCAAGACCTAATTAACAGAGTGAATGACTTTATCCTACTTCCAGCGTTGGTGCAGAAGCAGCTAAGGGCCCCAACTAGAATGTCCAAGAAAATGTTGGATTGTACCAGCAGAAACCAAATAGGTCCGTGGTGTGAAACTTCCAAAAAGGGAGCCATGCTTTTTAAGTTTGTCCATCACACAAGTATTAGGGAGAGACACTCAATGAACCAGACACCTAATTTCCTGGTGGGTTCTCTAAAGTATTTCCGAAGGAACCTGGCTCCCACTGATTCCAAATATATGAGAAAACAGCAGTTTTTAAGAGAGATACTTAAAGTTGCTCCCACTTACACGGTTGAACACTTAGGGAACTTGAAAGTTTAGTTTGCTGTTTCAATGTTCACCAAACTATAGCTATTCCTTAAACATTTCAGGAATTGCACACTGTTCTCCTGTCAAATTTTGAGTACTTCTTACTACAAGACAAGCCACAGGTAAATGAATTAAAAGAAAAAAATCCCAACAGTTTGTCACAATGCAAATACTTGCTTAATATTTCAGATGAAGTTTTCTCTAATTCAGCAGTTTTACTCATCCCTAGATAGAATCAAAACATGATCTAAGGAAAAAGTGTTATTCACTTTTATGAGTCATCAAATCATTTGGAAACACCGAGCGCATTTTAGCTCACCATCTGTTATATAACCTCGATGCAAAGTAAAAATTATTATGCTTTTGGCTAGAAATCTGAATTCCATTTTCAGAAAAAGGTTGAGATGACAAACAGACCACTGTGAAGGACACATTCAGCCAACCGAAAACACTCCAGCACTTCCAGGAATTAAGCCTCTCATTCCTATAATAACAAAAAACATCACTGACATAAGAAGGTCATGTCCTTTCCTGCTTTTGATAATTTTTTTTAAATATAAATTCTTTAGTATCTTTATATTATTCATTTTAAATGTTTCATTTCACCAAGCCAATGATACTAACAATATATTTCCCAATACAGGCTGTGACTGATTCATGAGCGTGTGCATAGCCGAGGCATACGCACTAAAAAGCCATACTCAGTCAAATGCCTTCTTTTAGTCTGCAGAAAGAACAAATAGGTAACAACCTCGCGATTGCGTAATTTACACAACACGTTGTCAGAAATCAGCAAAACTAGGAATCACTTGTATCTTATGCAAACCCCTCAGAGACATTCTGTAATAACACTTCATTTATGGTCCTGAGAGCAACTGACTCGAGGAAATACATACACAGAGGACCAGCACGAGCACCGGCCCCTTGCAGGCAGCCGAGCACAGGCTCTGCTCACGGGTTTGTTCCACTTGGCCCTGTTGGGAAATTGTCTGCGTGCCAGTGGGTAGGAGGGGTGACAACCTCCAGGGCTGTGACTGAGCAGGCAGCAAGAGGAGACGCAGCCCGGGCAAATTAGATGGGAGCTCAGGGGCTCCCACCACCGCCGGCATCAGTCGAGATGAACGGCAGAATGTGTTGGCAGCAGCTCTCGAATGACAAATCCGAGGTGTGGTTGTAAGCGCACAAGCCTCTGCTGAGCAACCGGCACTGACTCCAGCGCAGACCTACCTGCTGCCACTTTTTTTTCTTCTGAGTCATTTTGAGTGCCGCCAGAAGCAGCTGTCCCACACATCCAGCAGGATGCTGAGGCTCAGCCCATCCCTGAGGTCTCCAGCGCCTTTTGAGGTGTCGAGGGCCCCATGCAGCCAGATGGCTGGAGAGCTGAGCACCCTCACCTGAGCACCACGCTCTCGGCAGGCCCTCCGCAGCGCCGCAGGAAGGCGCTGGGCTGGTGACTCAGGAAGGGGCGCACAGGACAGATGCCCCTCGGAAGGACAAGGCTGCTGGCTCCCGGAGAGCCGAGGACAGCCAGCGGCGAACCTGCGCTGCATGCGAAAGCCCAATCCTGCGGAGCCACTGTGCTTTACCTCCGCACGAGGCAGCAGCTCCTGTTACCAGCAGGCTGTGAACCATGTCCTCACTCTTTCTCCTCCATTTCACACGCCAAGTGAATCTGATGAGGGCGCTGTCCCTCTGACACCTTCTGTTTCAGAGAAGCTACAGAACCAGCGAAGATGTTGCTAACACTTCAAGAATGTGCTGAGCTGGGCAGCAAGTTTGCTGAGGATTGCCTGAGAAGGCAGAACCACCCTCCTGGGGCAATCTGAAGGGAGCACAGTATTAAACGTTGTTTTTAAAATTCGTGAAGATAGGGTGGGTCAAGAAGACGGATGAGGCAAAAAAGTAGGAGAGAGATGAACAAAGGCGCAGGCTTTGGGCCAAAGAATAAACTTTCCTTGCTGTGTAATGGCAAAGGTGAAGGGGAGTTGACTGGCAGCAAGAAACAGGCTGCAAGGTTGCGAAGAGAGACTGTGCCCTTCTCTAAAAACTGCGTTCCTAACGCAGGAAGGAAATGATACAAGGATATTTCTGTCTTTTAGATTCAGTATGTTCCTTGCAGTGTCAAAAGTTCAAAGTGAAAATTTCCATCTTAGTCTGAAGAAGAACAGTGCAAAGGTTTGAGCATTGGGAAAGCACGAGGATCTTCCTGGAGATCCGGCATGAATACAGGCCTAAGCAACAGAGAGCGGGTCTGAGCAATTAGGAGAGCATGTCTTGAGAAGGCACGTAGGAGCCCCAAGCCGAAGGCAGTCCCGGGTTCTGCTCAAAGTCAGGAAGATTGAGAGAGCACAGCTCCAGCGTGGTGGGACCTAAAGACAGAGCTTGGGGAGCATCCAGCCAGGGGAGCCTGTCCAGAGCCGTGACACCTAGTAACAAATAAATAGCAAACAAAGATATACCGGTGACAACAATCAGCTTTAGAAGTTAACAGGAGAAGCCTGGAAAGTGTAAAACGTATTTGCGTTGCTAGGCAAAGGCAGTGAAACTAATTCTAGAGTAATGCTGTGTCAAGTAGAGTTTTGCGCAAAGGAATTCGAAGACCAGAAAACAAGGAAGATGAATTGTTATTTAAATTTCCAGATTTGGATCCTTCCCATAAGCCTGACAATGAAAAATTAATAATACAGATTCATCTAGTTTGTAATAAAAAGAACCAGGCCAATATTATGGTCTCAACAAACATTAGCTAACGGGCATGGGAAGGTTTAAACTGTCACCATTCAGCGCAGTGATGATGAGTGAAAAGTGACACGGGAAACTTGGGGACTGTTTTTAATCACCCTTGCATAGCTGCTAAAGGCACAATAAAATGGCAACAGGACATTATAAATAGAGCATGTAAAAGAGCCTTCTGTGACAGGGAGAACTGTTGCAGACTCCCTCATTAGACAGGTTGGCTTAAGCATTCACTCCGTCACCTTCCACAGTTGGTCGAATGCTCCGTCCCACCTTAAAGATAACCGAGCTTGTTCCGTTTGGTTTGGCCCATCCCTAGTTTAATATAAAAAGGGTGATTTATCAGAGTCTTAGTTTCAAAGGCAAACCAAACAACGACCCAAATGTGTTAAAAATTTTCCAATTTCACAGAAAGGATGCCAGCTTTGTTTTAAAAGCTTCACATGAATTGAAATACAATTTAAACGATCTGGGATGTTTGGAAATAATTTTGTTTGTAAAAAAGAAACCTTTCTTCCCACAAAGATGCTGGGAGAGAACGGAGCTTCCTGGTGATTTCTGATTGTGCCAGAACTGAATTTTGCACATCTATCTGCAAATCAGTCCGCAAGCAGCATTGCACAACATTGTCTTTTGGCCCAATTTTCAAAGATCTTAATACCAATAATTCCCACTGAAGTCAGTGGGAAGATGGAACTAACAAAAGGAATCTGAACATCTATGTCACTTCTGAGGAATAAATGTTAATCAGTCCATTTAGTTAATCAGTCCCTTTAATCTTGAAATGCAGCATGCAAACATATTAAATTCTAGACGCTATTCACAATTTGCCTCAACAGTTTCGGCAAAGAGCAGGCAAGCTCAAAAAAAAAATAATCAAGACAAATGTTTCTGGTTTTTGAATAATTTAGTTTGGATTCTAATTTCACTGCAAGTTATGCACTGTAATATTGAGCATAAAATCAACTATCATTCAGACTCAGCACTGAAGAATTACAAATTTGTTTCCAGCATTTAGTTCTTCTTGCTATTACATCACAGATGTGCACACATTTATTTTACTATGAGTTTTGTGCATTTAAGGCCACAGTTAGAGATAAAGAATTAGCAATACTTTCCCTCTCTAAACACACAACAACATACAGCATGAAACCCATAAAAAGGAACATCGGTGCTCATGTCATTTACATTTCTTATTCGTCCTTCCTTTCCCCAAATGTGTACTGTGTTCAGCTAATCTCACTTGTCATTCTCAGAAATGTTTAAAATAATGAAAATAAATTCCTTAAAAAGAAAGATGATTTCCCTTAAGGCTAGGCATTAGTGAAGTATTCCAAGGAAATAATATCCATAGTGCTCAAAGACAAAGGACTGTTCGCAAGACCTACAGTTTTGGACGTTTTTACTCACATTCTTCTCCCAAAATGAGGCAGAATATCAATGATTAAGAACAATGAATGTTTTTTGGGGTCACCGAACAAAAGAAACCAAATAAACTGAATAGTAAAGAGCACACCAGAATGTTGAGAGGGAAATTAAACAGCAAATAAATACATAAACATGATTAGATTTAAGCATGCACTTAATACATGTTTAGAACTCTTCACTCATACCTGACTCCATTATTGCACAGATTACCTTTCCTTTACCCTTCTCCCTCTGGAAATTTAATTAATGGCATGGATGAGAGATGCTCACCAGGCACAATGAGACATGCAAAGGACGTACAGGAGGAATACTCTGAACGCTCTTTGTGGTAAATCATCCCAGGTTTTGTAAACAAATGAGAGGGTAAACAAGAAGTTCACATGCAAGGCAGCCACACGGCACTTCTGCAAACAGATGTGCCTCACCTCACCAAGAGGCAATTCTGTGCAGGGTAGACTAAACCTTCAATATGCCATCTCCTAAGATGCAAAAGGAACATACAGCAATGAATCTTACCGTTATTATTTTAAGTTTTTTTAAGTATTTTTGTTCTATTGCAAACTACTCCATTCTCATGGCTTAGAGTAGCTGCAGACAAGCTTTAAAATGCACTACTTCCATGCCTTTTCCATTTTACTGTATTCAACCTGTTTTAAAGGAAAACAATTTGAAAGTCTTTTCCCTCAAAAAATATCTCCTTATACAAAGACTGTCTCTGAAATAATTGATTGCTCAATGCTAGCCTAGAAAAGCATTGCACAACTCTGAGAAATAATCCCTTAGATATAAGGACACGGTAAATGACAGGATGTCAAAAGCAAAAGGAGGGAGACACCTGCAAATTAATTCTGTCATCTGCTCACTGCTCACCCACTCACATCACGTGGAGCTGAAGAATGAGGGACCTCATCTCAGTGGGGCGGTGAAAGGATCAGAGAGAAGAACAAAGCAGCAGCTGATCATAACAGTTGCAATCGAAAATTGGAAGGGAAAAGCACAGGGAAAATTGAAAAACTGAATTTAAATACAGACATGGAGAAAGGCCAAGATAGAAGAGATAAAACACCCTGGGCAATTAAAGAGAGAAGACTGCATTAGAAGAAAAACATGGTTTAAACTACTGTGTTAAACAAAGGCAGACTGCAAACTTTATACCTGAGGGCCCCTCAGTGACAAAGTACATTGAGGGGACTGATGGATGTCACTGCTGTTTCTGAACCTGCTGAGAAACTTCCCCGGTTCTGGAAGAGGAAGAAGGCAGGTACAGGCATGAGTGATATCCACCATCCTTGCTGAACTCCACTGGAAGGCTGCCAAATAGTGAATGCAGTTAAGGATTAATTAAAGTATGAGCAAACTACTGCATCGCCGAGCAAATCCTTCCCTCCTCCCTGTGTCTGAGAAACTGAAAGGGGGAAGACCGAAGTGCAGAGGTAGTGCAGAAGCAACGATCATCCCGGAGGATGGTTTTGTGGCTCTGGAGGATCCCCTGTGATCTCTGCAGCCCTCACTGCTCACTTCCCGAGGCAAAACCGCACTGCTCCTGCTGCACGGCAGGCAAAACCATCCAAAAAATGGAGCAACCTACAAGGGATTTTTCCGTATTTCTTGTAGGCTTTTTTTTCTGTGAGTTCGCAGGTCCTACCATCGAGATGCAGATGCCTGGCTTGTCTGCAAAGTTCACCTGACAGGATGCCTTTAAGGAAATGTTTCTGTGGAGAAGGGCTGTGTACGGAGGAATCTACCCTTCTTTAAAAGTATATGTAACCTTATCAATGTACGTTTGCCTTCCCTCCTTGGGAGAAGGTGCAAATATCAGCGTAAAAGGATAGCTTGATTGTTCAAGCATCTACATGGTTTTAATGAGTAGCTGCTTAAACGGTCCAGCAATTCCACACGTAAATATTTGACCTCAGGGCTACAGTAATTTACGGACCTTCCAATTTTGGAAAGTATTCTTTTTTCTTTTGTATTGCACTTGGACTGTTGCTTTTATTGCTTACTCCATATCCTTTCCCACTGTTCCCCTACGGAGCTTTGGGTGATTGTGGGAAATGACAGAGGGATCTGTACATCACTCTCGCGCGTGAAGAAAAAGGGTCTATTTAGACTATTTACAAACCAGGCAAACAAAACACAGGGAATTGTGGAAAAGTTTATGTCGAAAAGTTCAACACAATTTTTTTTTTTCTAGAACAGTGTGAAAGGGAACCTGAGCTTAAAAATGGGGTCCACAGCTAAAGGTTCAGTACAATATATATTTATTTGCCCCAAGTTAAAAGTCAAAATCCTGGCCTTTCAACTATGTGTCAATAACTATTGTAAATGTTTATGAGAGGGAAAATGGAAATTCTCATCTAATCCAAGCCATGCCAGAAACTTATTTGCATTGTCTACAGTGATATAGAAACTGTATCAACCACAGCCCGATCATATTAAAATTTTAATTACAAAGTCCTATGCAGTTATGAAGAAAGTCTTTGGATGTTTCGTCATGAAGTCCAAATTAAGACACACATTCCAGTACTTAAAAACTCTTGCTGCTTATGGCAGGGGATTCATTAAAGTTCTTTCAAAATATAAATTCTATACCTTCCATACAGTATTTGCAAAATCTGTTCTAAGTGTGTGTTTCTCGGTGCTGGCAATATTACAACAGAATCGGAAAAGAAGAAAGTCAAAAGTAATCTCTGTGCAATTAATAACAACCTTTTCAACTATCTGGACTAGCTAAAAATACACTACTTGGATGAGGAAAGATAGCTTTGAGGTAAAAATAGCGGAAAAAAAATTATATTTAAGACAAAACAAAAAAAAATCCCAAATTACTCTTAAGAACTTGTGCAGACCTTCAATATTTATAACCTCCTTTCGCAAGCAGAGCTTCAGAACACAAAGAGGACGTGAAATTGATAACAAAGGAAAGACGCCAAGAATGTACAAAATAGAAAGAATTTCTGCATTCCTTCTGCGAACATGGAAGTCCTCCCTCTGAAGCAATTTATCTTGGCTGATGAGGGATAAGTGGGTGTGCCCAGGACAAAACTTGTCAGACAAAGACATGTTTGTTTGCTTTTTATTTATCTTAAAGTCAAAAGCACAATACGTTACAGTGCCAATGTGGGCCTTTCCAGATCCTCACTCTTCAGTGGGATACGAGATGGAGAGAACTATTTATTCCGAAGGGAGGACAGAACTGCAACTAACTCTATAGTTATCATAAATTTGTATAATAAGTAGCCTTTGAAATGGCTGTGCAAGCATACTGAAAAACATCCTAAGCAGATAAGACAAATAAAGCCTGAAAATGGCAGCAAAGACAGAGGTGAAGCAGTGTGTTCCACCTCCTACAGTAGAATAACGCCCCGCTCACTGCTAGAATTATCAGACTATCGCCCTCACTCCCTGCCATGATGTTCTACCCCAAAGAAATGTAGATCCTTAAATTAACATAAGTTAGTCACTCAGAACACACTCCAGCTAAAAATTAAGGCCTAACTGGAATTCAAACTTCCTTACTTTCTGGTTTCAATTCCAGTCTTGCAAACACTGAAAATCGATTTTTTGAAAGCTTGTTATTACCCCAAATTAATAGCTTCAGGAGCAGAAAATGCTGCTTAGGGAGTAGTTCTCACTGGTAGGAAGATGGAATGGCTGAACGAATGTATTTTTTTTATTATTTCTATTGTCCGTGGCTTAAAGTGGACAACAATTGACCTTGAAAGCTGCATTCCTAGCAAGATTAAACAGAGTACAACGAACTTTCTGTTTAGAACAAGATTAAAGAAGATCTCTGGAAGACAGAGAGTCAATGGTTTACTTCAAAGATAGGTATGAAAATTTATTCTGACAAAACAAAACAATATCAAGTGAAAAGTCAGAAAAAATGGTCTTGGATCTCTACTAATCAGCATTGCTTTTTTCAAGAATCAGGAATTCTTTGTAGATGAATTACATGTTAAATGACTAGTTCAAATCAATTTATTCATGCCACATGTCTGGATTTTCATGCATTATATCCGATATTGTTTTATATTTTTAACTGTAGCTTGTTTTAAAATGCAGTGGGCTTAGAATTAATGCACCGGACATAGATTCTTCATTCTACTTCATATAGTCACCATTTCAATGTAGAACTTTTGGAAACTGGGAAGTTTTGAAATGCTGAAGTGTTGCTACATCACTCTGGGCTAAGTTCTGCCTTGCATATTCTTTTGAGTGATTGACAACAAGAATAAAAATAGTACCGCGTTAATCCTTTTTCTTGATTAAACTTGATTAATTCTGGTTACATTTATAATCTTATTAATCTCTTGGGTTACTACTTTTAGGCTACGCAAGCTAAAATGTATTATCTGATGCAATCATTTGATGAAAATAATGGGCCGAGTGATTACTATGGAAAATGAGTGTTCGGTACCTCAGGGGATGAGAGCCTATCAAGGGGATAGCGAGGCATTGTTTTTTGTCCAAATCTCAACAGTTACATAATATTTACTGTTACCCACCCATATACTAAAAACACATAATGCAGATGGTATTCCTAACTTGAATCTGTCTCATTCTCAGAACAGCCCATGGTGATTTTATTTATTTACAAAGAGACACTGAAGAAAGAAGATACGCACTGCACTTGCATAACTCCTGGTCAAGACCTAGGGTTTGCTTTAGGCTGTATGAGTTTTAGAGGACTCACACCCTCCCTCATGTTGGAGTACGCCATATCCGACCAACTCCTGAATTTTAGTCATGTTATTCTCAATCCTGGAAGAAAATCAGAGAGAGAAAATGAGAATTCCTGGAACTCTGAGGTAATAAATGCCATTTGATAGTTTGTCCATGACCTATTTGCCATGAGAAGAACCCATAGAGAGGGGTGAGGTCTGCGCCTTCCAGGAGCAAGGTGCCGGGATAAGTGGCTGCCTAAATAAGATGCTGCAAGGAATATATCATTTTCTCCTCAGTCTCACAAGTTTCAGAAGAAACAACAGCATTATAAATTATTTTTTTTTTTACAATCCCCTTTTTCATGCATTCAACCACTTCTATCTCACATACCTGTTACTCAAAGATTCCAACTACCTAAGACCATTATAAGAACCATTTCCATTTTCAGAAGTAGGTCAACAGCAGAGCATTCCATATGAAATGCGTACTCTCTCATGAAAGAACATCTGACATTTATATTTTAAGCAGACAGTGACTAGATGGCACACAATAAATGTAATTAAGTAGCCAAGCCCAGCAACGGCAGGGTCAGAATGAAATCCTGAACGCTCTGCAGTGCAGCAAGTTATAATTTTCTATAGGTTTTAGTTCTAAAGTAAAGAAATCCTGGAAAATGATATCTTTTCACAAGTTTGATACAAAATGCAAAACATTCATAAATATGGTTTTAAGCTCCTTAAAATATAATGCTGTAAATCTTATTACAGACTTCAGATGTAATTGTTCTGCTGTTTGTCTCATAGCGCTGTGCCTCTTAACTTTATATGGTTACAAAGGGGATTAATTTTGCTTTAGTCCTTTGTTTTCTTTTGCTAATAAAGACCAGGCTTGTTTGTTCATTTTCTTTCAATTACTTCTGTTTCTTATAGTGTGAGCTCATATAGATGTAATATAGAAAATCAGTATAAAAATCTAGATGGTTCAGGTAAAGTCCAAAAATTTGGACAACTTGAGAATGACCAGAAGCTTTTGGGGTCATCCATTCCTTTTTTATTCCCTCTTATATTTCTCATATTCCCTCTTACATTTCTCTTCCTCTGTGTTTTCTTTTTATTTTGAACTAATAAAACCTTATTTCTCTCTTCTTAATTTCCTATGCTTTCCTCTCAGAATCCATTTTTCCCTTTCCAAAATATCACTGGCAATTGAGAATACCTTCACATTACAGGCTTATCAGTTCATCTTCTTCAAAGGCCATCTTGCCAACAAAGATGTACAAAAGACCATCTGAAGGGACAGGCCCCTGTGTTTGTATAGAGCTTTGCTGTTATGAATGTGTAGGTGTATGGCAGAATTCCCGTACAGCATATCTACATCAGGTCCAACAGTAATAATTTCTTTTAAATACAGCATCACTTAATCACATCAGCTCAGAATATAGGTTTACGCTTTTTTATTTTTAAAAAAAAGTGGAAGATATTTTGGAAAGTCAACTGAAGTAGAAATGCCTTGACATTTTAAAAATAACAGAAAAATTGAAATTATTTATTGTGAGCCCCTAACCTGTGCTCTGATCCCAAACACAACAGCATTAAGAACAAAAAGACCAGGGTAGCTAATGCATTATTGCTAAAAGTGAGAGTAAACAGTCTCATAATTCATCCTTACAAATGAATGAAATAAAAATGTGCAACCGAACCAAATTTTAAAGCCAATACAAATTTTGGTACTCTCTTCTGTGGCAGAAACCCAAGATATTCATAAAAAAGTAGTAGCTATATAGTTTACCTCAACAATATTCCTTTAAATTCTCTAATTATAATTCTATTTAAAGGAAGAAATATTGTTTTAAATAAAAATTTTCATGAAAACAGCTCTTTTCATCGAATTCTTCAGACAACACAGGGCCCTATGACCTGTAATTTCCTGAACTACAGCTTATGTACATATTAATGAAGACGTAATAGCTCTGACTTGTTATTGGCAAAAATTTTCTACAACTTAATAAGATATAAGGTCTTAGAATGTAGATACCAGAAATACCAGCAAGCTTTATTTTAGACCTATCTCATACAGCTGTCTAAGGCAGGAGGAATACAGTCCTTCTGACTTCATCTTTCCTTCCCCTCTAAATATACAATATTCCAACCAGCGTACAACTATGCTTGTATATGCACTTGGTACTAATAAGTTTAAAGTAGGAAATGATGGTGATGTGATAGCAAATGAATGTTGGCAAAATGTCAAATGTCCGGTGTAAAATTTTATGAGCATGCACATTCCAACGTAATGTGGACACAAGCCATCCACTGTAGTTCATTTTGGCAGAAATATTGCAAAAATATAATTTTAGCATATATTACAATTCACTTACGGATGCTTAAAAACACATTCATCAACCTCCCAAGAAAGGTCAAAGAAACACATGGGTATACGATATACCGGAGGAACTGGTGTATCAGAAAAGCCTGTTTGAAAACCGAGACACCGATAGACGCATCAAAGCTGTTGCACGGGCTTCTGACTGGGCTAAAAGTAAACGCAAGTCTGACAGTCGGGAAAATGTAAGTGAGCACGGCTATGCTGATTTTAGTGGACCTATAGCAATTCAACCCAAGCCATGATCAGGCCATTAATTTACAAAAGAATTGAAATCTTTCTCATCAACATTAAATGTAAGATGTTTGATGTTTTCTGACGGTACACACGTAGAACCTTGTCAATAATCATACCCAAGATGGTATCCATTTTTTTTTTCATGGAATAACCTAGTGGTGCAATTTGTGTATTAAAAAGATTGAGTAGTGCAGTTAGTTGTGTGTGTTTAATTATGGGTGGAAACTGGAAAGCTGTTCTTGCAGTGGGAGAGCTGTTTTATTAAGAACGAAGAGACAGAGGAGTTGCGAAGAGATGAACGAGGTAAAACTATATACCTTGTTGCTGCACAGCAGCACTCCACACTGGCACAAACGTAAGCAGCAAACAAGCAAACTTTGGGGCAGGGCAGTGCGGCTGGAATCCACCAAACAGAAAACGACTTTGACATGATGTCTGCGTGAGAGCCGCTGATGCCAGTGGGGTGTCTCAGCCTGTGCAGCGCTTGCAGCTCTCGGCTCAATCGGTGTCGAAAGGGGCTGTGCTGCTACAGGCTCTCCTGCCAGCAGCTTGGTGTGCAGTCTGGCACTTCCAAACCTCTCCAAACAAAACCTCCGTGCACCACCGACTGGATTACGGAATGACAGTCAAACAGGCCTCAAAAATATCTTTATAAATACACTTAAGTCTACTATGTATAATATAGGTGATGTATGGTGGACACTCACGACATAGCAGCGGGGAAGCAAGCGCATTACAGCGTTGAAAATTTTGTTAAGTCATTTGAGCTGGTCAGTTTTGAAAATAAGACACCTTCACATTACCTGATTTCATACTCCCAAACGTGGAGTCATTGAGAATTAGAAGTTTTCAGGATGGATGTAAATATTCATAATTTCAATAATTCTAGTTTATGCACTCAATTCAAGTTCACTAATGGAAATATGACATTTGCCACACCAAAAATAATCCCGTGGTGCGCTTTTTCAAGTCCCAAAAAGCACATTCATTCGTTAGTTTGCAAAAAACACCTGGCACCTGGCAGAACCGCTCTCTTGGGAACTCCATCCCTGTACACTGTTTCACCACTAATCGTTATAATATTTGTGAAAAAGGGGAACCTAGTCAAGGCTTTCAGAACCTCTTGAATAACTTACAAAACCGCTAACTCACAAAGCTCTCCTTTTAAAAAACATATGAAATCCCTCAAACCTGTACCTCTTCCAGACTCATTAGCAGTAAGCGATAAAAGACATTAACAAGGGAGATATTTGTAATGAGCTTGCACAGAGGTCTGTGGATGTCTGCTAGCAGCCTGACCCCTTCTTGTGCTCCTTGGGCTCCTGTCTTACCAAAACAGACCACTACCAAAGTGTGATGCTCTTCCTTTGGCTTTTGTCATCCATTTACAAGCTGCAAGTAAGCAAGTAAACTGAAAACCAAAGAGAATGCTGCTAAATACCAGCAGAAGTCCTCATTATGGCGGCACAAGAGTCTCCAAACAAATCAATTACGATGCCCCAGATGGCCACTGGTAAAGTTGCTTTCACAGCAGAAGTCATATCGCGCACACAGAGAGCATATGGTATCTGCCGCTAGTAACTGCTTAATACTAGGCAAAATCAAATAGCCAATATCCTTCACTGAGCTTTGTGTGGCCAATACTGTCTCCCCAGGAGTAGGAACCCTCAGCTCACAAAAAAAGGCAAAAGTAAAGATGCTCGAGACTTGTGACTGGAGAGGACTCGAGTTAATGAAACATCCTACTGGATCATACACCCACAAAATCCCTATTATAAACATTTGCTCGTCCATAGGGTTAGCTTCAGGCAGAAGTTAATGAAGAAGACCTCTAAATGTGAGCAGAAATTTTAAAGTAACACTGATTGTCAAAGGTGCCCTGGGAACGCTGCCCAAGATGCTTAAGAACCACCTCAATGACTTTTTCATTAGTCTCCAGAGTTTCCAAAAGTCTAGACTTACTATCTTGAAAATGTCAGTATCAGACAAATTTATGGTGAGAAGCAAAGTTCATGAGATAATGGGGGTGGGGAAAAGAGGATGTTGGGGGAGAGGGGGAGAGAGAGAGGGCGGGAAGAGAGAGAGATAATAAGTCTAGACTTTATTTTGAATATATCTTCCATTTTGTGACAACATCTTGACTTCTGAGCATCTGGTTGATCTTGAGCTCGTGAGGAAATAAATCCACTTCATAGACAATGGCATCAGTATTATGATACAAACTAATAAAAACAACAATCCTTGATTTTATCCAATTAGACTAGCTAATGACCAGGAATTCATCGTGATGTACATATAGCTAGTCCCTAACTCAAAATTGCATCGAAGGTGCTAATAGACGATGAGTGTAAGATGAGGTTATACAGAAATTAATACGATGATAAAGAATTTTCTTATGTGTTTCCTTCAGTCTAAGTTTTACACTTGGGACTAAAAGTAAGGTAGATGACAATCCTGCCTAAGGCTCCTTCAGTTCTTATCATTCTTCAATCCTTAATTCATGGTTGTGTTGAACTTCAGTTGTATCGTACATATTGGTTCCTATGCAGCCTGAGAGCAATTAATGCTTAATAAATTTGCCCATTTCACCTGATGAACGGGCTGACCAGAATGAGCCTCCAAACCTGTCTGATTAAACAAAGGAGAAAGGCAGACCTGAAAACATTAAAGGGCTTAAAATCCTCTTTGATTGTCATTAACTGATCTGCATCTGGAAAAAGCATCAGAGAGCATAATGTGATAAAACGAAAAGGTTAAGATGTTTGCAGAACAAGAATAATCCTTATGCTATAGACAGGAAATATTCAACTCAGAATAAAGTTTAATGAGGGCAAAATAAAGCCTAGGCATGTGGAAATGGTCCTCTTTGAGGATATTCTTTATACCAATTACTCTTCAAAGGTATTGCATTAATGTTTTTGGCAAAAGATTACAATTAAATCAGATGAATAGTTTCCAATGTTTTTGCATCTAATGTGCTCAAAAAAATGTTCTTTCACTCATATTATGAATCTGTCATCCTTGTATTTTATTTTGGCAATTCATACAGATACCGATTTCAATTACGTCAAGAATTGAAAAACATCTCAGCCTATTAATCTAGTTTATGACATGAAAAATAATTAATTGGTTTTCATTATTGTTTTTTGTTTTCCAAGAATATCGTATGGGGAGAAAAATTGCCAATAAGTTCCTACTTCTTTCTTCCTAGAGCCTTACTTTCTTATTTTTATTATTACCATTTTTCCCTTAAGGAATAACCACTGCCTTGAACTACACAGTCTCTTGCAATTTCATTTCATTCTAAAAAATTATTTTGCCTTGCGGTGCTTCTGATATTAGCACAGTAATAAAATAATATACCACAGTAATTCCCTGATAAAGCTAAATGTTGGGACACAAAGGAGAACAATTTTTGAAGAGTGAGTGCAAGATGGGGGGGGGGCGCGTCTGGGTTGGGATATTTGCCAGTGGGATTTGTATGTTTAACTTCCCAAACATTTAACCCTGCATTTCAAAAAACCCCACCCCTCCAAAAAAAAAAAAAATTAATAATAGCAATAAGCCATTTTATTTTTTTCTGGATACAGAGATCCCTTTTCTTGGGAAATCTTCTTAATCAGGTGATAAAGATCACCTTGAAAAGATTTGGAGACGAAATGCACATCATTGTAATGATCTGTCTGAACACACTTAAGTAACAAGAGCAGGGGCTGAAATCTCCTCTCTCCTGCAATCATGGAAACCTTCAACTCTGAATTCCTCTTTTTCTCACACCTTTTCCTATTCTCCCCGTACTATTTCTGCAAGTTCTGCCGCGTTTGCCGCACGCCTTTCTGCACAAGAAACCCCACCGCTGCAGGACTCGGTAATTCAGCCTTTTTTCTGACCAGTATTCTTGGACTGCTCTATTTGTCCCCAAAACACTGCCATGCTCAGCAGAGCCAGCCTCCACTGAGGGGTCTTGCAGGCGCTTTTTGGGTTACAGAAAGCAATCTGAGGAAGCAAGTGACAGCTGTCGGCAGTGAGGCAGTTTGTTTCGAAAAACAGAATTGTGACACAGGGGAGAGTCATGGGGAAGAATCTCAGACAGGAGGAAGGTTTGCCATTCTGTGTCTTCAGACAAAATTACTTTTTAAAAATCCCTGTCAGAAGGCTTGGAGGAAAACATCTCCTGTGTCAGGATGCCAAGCAAGGGGCAGCCTGGGCTGGGATAAAGCCGCCTCTGGCAATAGGTGCTGATGTAAGGATCCTGCGTATTAGCTCCCTTACAGCTTAGCTCAGGAAGACACTCGCCCCTTCCACAGTATTAAGACTTCGAACAGCCTTCACTAAGTAGGTTTTTCACGTTTTTTTTTGGTAAAAAAAAAAAAATTAAAATATTTATAGTAAGAATAGGTCACCATTGCGTTTAACGTTTCATTTACAAAACACCTAAGTGAGCAGATAGGACCTTCTTATTAATCTAAGTTTCTGCTTTTCTAGCGATTAACATTAACTACCTAACCAATATATTTCGAAAATGCCAGTATGAGAGAGATGTTACTGACAGATCAGAACTGCTGCACCAGCACCTTGCTGGATTTGGCCTCCCCTCGCTAGATCCTAGTTGCTTAGAATTACAGTTCTCGCCTCTTCGTGTGTTTCCTCTTGCACCGCTTAATGTACTATTTTAACCTTTTTCCAAGTCTCTACTTATTTCTACTGCTGTGGTCTCCAAGAAGCAAACCCCCATTTTAGCTTTTTATGATTGCTTTACAGTTTTAGGAGGTTTGCTAAAACCACGACAGACAGGATCACCATAATGATGACAGAATACACCGTCCCTTTGTTTCCTAGCCTATTTTGAAGAATTTAGAGAAAATTTCATGTATACAATCAGCATTTTGCTCCTCAAATATAATGGCTTTTGTGCCGTTCTCCTTGCAACTACAATGAGAGTAAAATAGATGTACTATGTCAACTACCGAAAGAAAGGAAAAATTTTGTACCTCTCTTTTGTATAACAGTGTGTTAAATTAGGGAAACAAGATGGATTTGAGTGGAAACAATGTAACTGTTCTACTCAAACACCGCCATAAATCTGAATCAACTTAAGTGCTTTGTTCCGAATTAGTGCAAGGAGCCGTTACCGTAATTCTCCTACTCTCTTTTTCCATCACACTTCAGCCCTGAAGAAGCATCGCTCATTCCTGTGCTTTGAAGCGCACCCTCAGCCGAAGAGATCCGCTCCCCATCACACGCCCTTAAGTAGTTTGATGCCATTTACCATCTTCACCGCGACACGATTTCTTGGGATGCTTTTCCCAGGCAGCTGGATGAGCACGTGTGACTAGTACCAGCAAAGAAAATTTTCAGAGTCCCCGAAATCTGAATGGAGGCAGCATTTGTGCAGCAAGGTGTCTAAACTTGCCGCCTGCAGTTACGGAGCGTCGCAGTCTGCCTGGGGAGCATTCAGCATCTAGCAGGCAGCCTTTTATGGTGAGACCCAGGCCTACCAGCAATGACGGCAGGAAAAAACGACAACACGGAATGCCTTTTATAACGTGGCTAGTCCATTGCAGACTACAAAGCACGTGGGCATGCAAAAAAGAAAAAAAAAACAAAAAACAAACCAACCACCACATTGCACATACTACTAACAACTCGTCTAAAATATAAGAGTAATTTGAAAACAGATATTCCAATTATAAATAGCTGTAGACATTTCAACGCTAAGGGCTTCCAGCAATATTGCTGCTAATTTAGAAGAGGTTATTGGGTGACATGGTCTTTAACCATGTCATCAACGCCTATTGCTACTCTCCATCCTTTTTGCTGGATAGTCTTTTGGACACTATTATAGTTCTTTGGTTTTACCTGAAGCAGAGGAGCCAAACAGCATTCCTGTTTAATCACTGGGGCCCCTGTGTGCCTCATGTCGATTCCCGGGATCTGAAGGGACCAGAAGCCAGAGCTCCGGGTGTCACATTTAGCTCTCGGGTTGAGGGTTTTTTTGCAATAGGTGCATACATTTCAAGCATTAATCCCGATTTTGATGTTCAGGATATTCAAGAACTTTGTGGTTGAGCTGAAAGAAGCATATTGTCCTATTGT
This sequence comes from Vanellus vanellus, assembly GCF_965231255.1. Classification (NCBI taxonomy): domain Eukaryota; kingdom Metazoa; phylum Chordata; class Aves; order Charadriiformes; family Charadriidae; genus Vanellus; species Vanellus vanellus. The sequence continues at coordinate 16,227,821 of NC_138914.1, read as the reverse complement.
AGAAAGGGGGGAACAGGAGGGGGAAGTGTGTAGAAATCCGTTTTCTGAAAGGCAGCCTCTCTTCTGCCAGCATAATTTCAAAATACCAGTTGAATTGCAAGTACAATTTCTGTTCCTTGCACCTCTAAGTGGACTTGACTGTGGATACAAAAAAAAGGTACCTGTTTATTCTCTAAGGGAAAAGACTATTTAGAATAAGTGTATGCTTACAATTATGGTAATGCTTAGAAAGCTCAGTTATGAAAGGGTTCGGGGTATTTTTTTTCTATATAAGTTGCAGCGTAATCTAATGAGTTGTATTGAAAATGCATGATTTTTGCATTCACTTCACATTGCTCCTTCTCTGTTTGCAAAATCTCATAAATGTAACCAAGACAGATCAAGTTTCACAGAGAAAATTAGGCTAAGAAAAAAAGCAGAATTCCCTTCCACTACCACCCTTCCTGCTTTCCCCATGCATTCAAAAGAGAGAGACTGGGTACATGTCAGTCGTACAGAGAAGAAAGAAAGTAGGTCCAAGCTTGACACCTCACGCTACGTGTAGACTATGTATTTAGGAATAGAGCTTTATACGCCCTTGTATTTGTCAACAGAAATATGGCTCTATTTATATTCACAGAAATTGCGAATATACACACTGTATTTTGCCTTTCATTTTTACTTATCCCCTGAATTTTGACTTCGCATGCAGAAGAATAAAGATTACCTGTCAAAATCAAATGGTATAAGAATGAAATATACAGCAGTGTGGGACTATACAGTGTGGAAATATACAGTACTGTGGGAAAGTACTTGGTTTGCTTACAGATGCAGCAGATGGTGTGCACTACTGAAAAGTGCTTAATTTAATCACCAGGAAAAATAAAAGACTTAATGGCATATTTCAAGCGAAGACATCTTGAGCTTTTCACATGGTTAGTAGTCAGTATTTATTTTAATATTCATCAGCCTTCTCTGAAAATTAGCACTTCCTATACCAGCAAAGGTTAATTTTTAACTTTCCCATTCAATGTAATATACTATTACATAGCAAGGAAGCCAAGACGTCTTTTAAATCCAGCTTCAAGTATCCACACATTCCACGTTAATCTGCAATGCTTAATTTAATATCTGTACAGCACTGGTAAACATTTTAAACAATAGATCACGCAGCCTAAGGGACAAAGCCACAGTATTCAGAAGGTGGTATAATAGGTTTGAAGGATGACTGTACACTTGAGAGGAGGCAGAAAACCCAAAAGCAAGGAAATCTGTACCACAATTGCCAGAAAATAATGCAGTCGCTATGTGAGCACACCCTCTGGCACTCTCTTCTGTCAGGACAGGAGAGAAGTCTACAGTACTGTCATGGTCCACAGGCTACAAATGTTCTCAATGTAGCTTTGTATTCAAAGCTTTTGACAAAAAAGGTCAACAGCTGTGGTTCACCGAAAGTCTGGGGGCAATAATTCTGTGTTTTAATGACATAAATGACAATAGTTTTTCAACAAGAGAAAGAACAGAGAGAGAAGAGAGACAGCAAAAATGGAAAATAAAATTAGTCTTATTTCATTTCCTTTCTACATTACTAGTTGGAATGAAACGTAAAATATCGTTCCAAATTCCCTCAAGTGCTTGAAATCATTCTTCAAAATAAAAGGCGTTAATTACCTGCAGCAGTTACGTTCATCTAATGTAACAAGATTTCATTTAGCCTGTCTTAATCTCCTCATAGCTGTTATTGGTCTTTTATTTGGGCAGTGAAGGGAGGGCATGAATATTATTATTAAAAGACTGCAAACCAAAATTCCTGAAGAACCAAAGGAAACGAGATCATTAATACCATCCTTGTGCATACATTTAAAATATGGTTGCTAAATATTGGGCACCGATAGCAAAAAATTTTACAACTACTGCACGTGACACTGCAAACTGCAGACAGCGCTTCCAGGAAGGATGTGAAAAAGCAGTGTCTAGGGAAGAGAAAATGTTTCCTAGATGATATTAACATTGCCATTTAGGGTGAGCCAAAAAAATATCCATCTGCAGGTTCAACTAAACAGCCTGGGAAACTCCAACATCAAAATATTTACTAGATCCAGATGTTAAGAACTTAAAAACCAAAAAAACCTTCTTATCTTTCCTTCTACGCTTATTCTACCGTTTTTCTACCATTCCTACCATTTCATGATGTGCTTGTGATTTTTCACAGGACCTCAAAAGGTTGAGCTCAGCTCAGGAACCAATGGGATAACTTTCCGCTCTCTTGTTTCCATAATCTCCTTTATCCCCCCGAACACGCCTTCCGCCACTGACCATGCGTGTCGCCTGCGTGATCCTTTTCTCTTTCAGTGACTACCGGCAAGCCGAGTACCAAAATTTTGTCTCCAATATGATCCCTAAGAGCTAAATTTTGTGGTCCTGAGGCAGATTTTCCTCTTCCTGTTCTCAGACTCATAACGAAGCCAATAAAAATGAAGGGTCTGCTCATGGAATCAGTTCCACACATACTTGTCTTATGGAGGTGAATAATCCCGCTGATTTCAAAAGAAAGACAAATGTGCATGAAGTTCAACCTAAGTGTAACTGATTGCAGGCTCGTGGCCTGGATGCTGATCCCAGGATTTGGCTCCAGCAGCACAACCTTATGCAGCTTGTGCTGATAAGTCTTATTTTAATATTAGTAAAGGGGATATGGCACAGAACGTGTCTGTTAAAAGGTTTAAAATACATGTGTATTTTATTTAAGCAACGTTGAATTTCTGGGCAACCTCCCTAAATTCCTTTAGTTTGCTGAACAATTAGAATCAGCTTTGGCATTCTTGTGTAATGACGCAGTGGAGAATTAAATGACAGACCATATGTATATGAAATGTATGTAAATTAATACAAACATGCAGTAAAATTAAACATATTATAAAAGCAAAAATGCAAAAGTATATGCTGATTTGTGCACATAAGGTTCAACATTGTGGTAGAAAACCTGCTGTGCTTGTCAATGAATTCATCCTAATTTGATTTCTGTATAGAACAAACAAATGTTTAAAACTTTTAAAAAAAAAAATCTTAAAAGAAAGTGCACATCTGTTCACCAAATCTGACCCGAATTTGCACACAGCATTGCGCCCTTCAAAACATTTTTTTGGAAACAAATTTTGATTTTTCAACAAAAATGTTCCTAGTTATCCCCATATAAAGATAATTTCTATACACTGTGAGACACTTAAGCCCAAACTATTAACATATACAGAAACCTAAAAAAAGGAAGCAGACCTCTCTCTTATCTGCGCGCCCAGCCACTTTTCTACAAGAGTTTGAAAGCCACACACACACACGCGCACTTATACATGTAATCAGGGGCAGCGCTTAGATACGAGACCTTAGTCGTGGTGTTACCCATCTATAACTCTTCACTTACAGAATGTCACAAGTATTTTAACACCCATAGCAAGATGTCACGCTGCTTACAAAGCAATCTCTCAGAAGTACAGGCAAACCAGATGATTTGCTTTCCATCATTCCCCTGGTGTTGTTACTTTCCTGACATTCACGTGGGATACTTGACCCGGGGGCTGGTGCGATCCCAATCAGAACCGTACGCCGTACAGCCCTGCCTCGCGCCCGGAGCTTCCCAGCAGGGGAAACCCAACTCGCGCTTTCCTGCTTCTGCTCCACGGGCAAAAAAAAAAAAAAAAAAAAAAAAGCCAGTTCCAGCAACTCTCCTGCTTTTCCTGAACGCAACAGCCTGAAACAACCCTGCACTTGCAGCGATGCTGATAACACTTAGAAAGAGAGACAGAACTGCCACTCGCACAGCTGAACCCGTGCCCAGGGAAGTGACCGGTCCTGCTGCGCGGTCGCCAGCGGAGAAGTGGCCAAAGTGTGACACCTTTGAGCAGGGCACCGCCTTGGCTCCCAGCGACTCTGGGCCAGGATTAGGAGCGCTGCATTCCTGCTCCCCCGGAGGCTGTCATTTGCAAGTCACATTAGAGTTCCTGAAACTGGCGTGATGCCATCTTTTGTATGGGTGAATGTTTTTGGAAATAAGAATGAAACGACTGTATTTGCAATCACATATCTTAGCTGTAGGTTCTCTTTTTATAGAAATAATTAATAAAAGCTTTGCTTTCATGCAAAATAAATTTTTAAATACCGCAGTAGTTGTGCATGAACTGGAAAAAAAAAAATTAGAAAGTTAACCTGCACTCTGAGAGAAACCACTAATCTGGAAGGAGAAAAGAGCTCAGCAGATTTTGGAAACATTTTCCAAAATACTTCAGGCCAAAATTTCCACAGGCTTTCTGAACCACGTTCATAGCATTTATGCATGTATGATGACTTATTACAGATTTCTATCTAGCCTAAGGCATTTGCTTTCTTAATTTGTTACATATCATAACAAGGAGAAAGTTAAAATAGTTTGTAATGCCCACCAATGAAGAAGACTTGTCAAATATGGACCACATTCATCCGTGACAATAGGGAACACAGACCGAAAGCAATTCTCTCGCAAAATGCAGCGCTCAAAAGACCTCTCCAAAAGCAACACTGATTTGTCATTAAAAAACAGGGAAATGTTAAAGTGCAAGTCCATCTCTATCCATCCATCCAATTTATGCGTCACTTAGGAAAAGAACTAATCAGTACGCTCCATGGTCTAGACGTAAACACCTGCAAAAATAAAGCTTTGTTAACATTTCTTTAGTAATTTACTACAGTTGTTACAACATTACAATTAATTTCTGATGATGTTTGCAACCGGAGAAACTCCTCACAAAAAAAGAGCCAGACATTAACACTGGTTGAACCCATTACCAAAAGCAGTCACCCTTATTGGGGAAAAGTCATCATTGCTGTGGACGATCCTAAATAAGTCAGGAACATTTCCATTGGCTTTTGGTAAGCAGCAACTAAGCTAATCTCCAATTAATTTGTACTTGTTCTTTGCATACCCCATGAACTGGTCCAAGCTCTCATTTGCTACTGCAGTTTCCAACTGGTCTCAAAATCAGAACAGACTTCTTGAATTTATGAGTCTCCGTTAGGAAGCTGGACAGCTTCCAGGACACAAGATATGAACTTGACCCTCTGATCTGCAGGCAGCAGTTCAATACTTCTAAAGGAAAGTGCTTTTGGAGCGTTCAGTAGGAACTGAAACTTGCATATACTGCACACAACCCTCTCGGCCTCCCCCCCGGCCTCCAAATTTCCAAACCTAAAACCAGACAAACTAACACACATTAGCAAGAGGAAGGGAAAAGAGTATGTAGATTGCATCCATTCATTCTCAGTTGTATAGGCAACATCTGAAAAAGATCTGGAACGCAAAGAATACTTAATACTGGACCTGGTTCTTCCTTCAGAGATTTGTATATCCGTTCAAATGAAAGTTGAATCGTAGAGCTAAAAAGAAAAGTTATCACACTCCTATGCAAGCCGTAATACGAAGAATTCACTGGGTTTCTCAACAATGACTTAGTAGGCCATATACACAGCAGTAATTATTTTTCTGAAAGTAGTTTCTATGTTTGTGCTGCAAGTGCATGGATTGGTGATGACAAAAGTAACACTGGTCACAGATTCTGCTGTCAAACTATTCAGTCTACCAAAAAGGTAGGAAAAACTAGCAATTTTTCTGTTTGAAAATATTTTTCTAACAAAGTACTAAACCAAAATATATGTTCTTTTTTACTTCCATAAAAAATGTCAAATGGCTTTTAAGCACAGAGCTTCATTCTTCAGCACAATGCTATAGATACACATATGATCACAAAAGAAAAAAGAATCCACTAATGGCAGATCCCTTCATCGCAGATCTACGTCACTGCAGATTTATCAGTTTAATTATGGCATCCAAGGATGTCTATGCAGCTGCTTTTGTTATTAACCGCATATCCTGTGGTAGTGCTAAGTTAAAGGCTTCCAAAAAAATGTCATTTAGCTAACTGTTTGCTAACTGTTCAGCAGCTTGGATTTACACAGCACAGCCGAGCTATTACTGTATTTGACAGCGTGCTTATTGGAAGTCATACATGACTGAGCTTTGATATTTATGCTATGCACTTTTACCCAGAAAGAAAGAATGCAACCCGTGTACCAATTAATTTCCTGTATTCCCTAATTTAGATATTCTCTTAACGGTTAGTTTCATAGTATGTAGATAATATTAATCATTACTAATTGATTTATGATGAACTAAAAAATTATTTTGTTAGCTTCAACAAACTTAAGATTTGCCACTAGATATTTCCAGATCTTCTGTTCCCAAACTGAGGGTACAGAGCAGAAATACAGAATATAAATTGAAAACAGATAACAAGTACTTTTCTTGTGAATGACAGAAAGGCAGGGCAGGATTTAGATGGCTTTGTGATTGGCATTGTTTCAGTGCTTCAATAAGTCATTCCTTGTTCAGTACAAAATTAAAGCTGCCAAATACTATTTTTTAGAGATTGATTACGTACAGAGGTTTTAACTAGTATATTTCTAAGCCATGTTGTGAATGGATTTAATAATTAACTAAGTGTAACTAAGTAATTTGGCAGCCTCAACCAACTTCAATTTATAATTTTTTTCTGGTTGAAAGGAAAAACAATTACTATACTCTGTATTACTCTCAAATCTGAAAATACACATAAGCTAAATACAAACATAACATTAAACATTAATAAATGCATTTCAAGCATGGATATTCTGTATCAAATACATTTATAAATATTACTTAACAATTATACATCAAGTTTTTCATTGCTGATAGAGTCTAATTCATTGATGAAACAGTTACTCTAGAGAGCCCTTTAAAATTCCATTCATATTACTGTATTAAAAGATATGCAATCGCCGGATCCTTGTTACAGGCTCATTTAAACCTTACATACAATGGAGGATAACGTCACGCAAAATAGACCCTCTTTTGAGTATCATCAGAATTCATTTTTTATTAACTACTTATATTTAAGATATGCAAGTTGGAAGGCTTAGGTCTGATTGGCAAAACAGTTCTGGGCATTCTGCACTGAATAAATACCGATTTCTGAGAATTTTGTTAAAAATGACACAATATAAAACAGTTACTGAAAAAGAAGGAATTTTTATGTTCTTCCAAACTGGTAGACCTACGGCACATGTAAATATTTAGTGTGAGTAAGTTCTACTATCAATATGACTGGCCTACTTACCAATATGTCATCTGTTTCTAGTGTCTTCAAGAACTGAAATTACCAGAAGTATAACAGTGGTATATAGAAAATGCCACCGTGACTTTGCTCTTAAAGAACCTGAGTGTCCCAGAGTAACAATTGTCTGGAAGAACAGCAGGTAGCTTTGGATGCGTTCACTGCTACATCTTTACACAGCCCTCAGACACTAATATCAAATTCAAATTGTAGCTACCATTTAAGCCTTGATTTCATAGTCAGATCATGATGAGTCAAATCTTGTCTAGAAGATGCAAGGCTTCAGTGATCAGAGAAATACCTATATGGGTCTGTATGTAGAAAATTGACTCTTTAAATTCTCTACAGGGATGGTAAATCTCTCAATACAAGGGTAAGGGGAGGTGCTGAAGTTATGACTTGCATAAATAAGAAAAAGCAAAAAAAAAAAAAAGAAGAAAAGGAGAGAGATACAGGTAAATAAAGTAAGTAAATACAATCAGCACCAGCTAGGAAAATACGAAATTACATACTAGGAAATCTGAATATCCCACACAAATCGCTACACGGAAAGCTTTGGATTAGGCTTCTAGAAACCACGATTCAATAAACCAACAGTTGTCAAACTGGTAGCAGACCTGACAGCTATTTCCTGTCTGGTGCTGTCCATTATGGAAATAAATTGACTAGATTACTAAATCGGTGCGAAAGATGCCGCTAAATAAGTAATTCTAGTGGAGACCTTTTTTTCCTCCTATTTATTATTTACATTAAAATAACTCCCAGAGGCTGTAAACAGGATTGGAACCTAGAAACAAGTTTAGACAGCTCTTTGCATAGCGTTGTCTAAGCTTGCTTAATAGCTATGGATGCATAAAATGAACACGTGTGTATACACACACACACACAAATACAACTACAACTCAGCCTTGATTAGTACGCATACAAACATACAGACCTTATTTACATACTCAAAACCATTCTTTTACACTATCAGGATCACATATATATACACACTCATATAGTATATAGTGCAATGACCTCCTGGTCCATAAGTGGGCTGGGTAGACACTTCCTTTATGTAAAAAGCAATCCAGCACATAATCATCTGAGATCTGCTATTTTTGTAAGCAAAGTCCATAGTACTAACTGAAACAGATGTCATACGCATTTTAGTATTGTTAATTATTTTTCTCCCAATTCTACTCCGTTTTATAAATTCATTATATAGAAAAAAAAAAAAAAAGTTATACTTGCTAATTACCTGATCAGTATTTTGAACTTGGGATAAAGCAGACATCTGTTTTCGCTGCTTTCTCATCTCTGTGGCACTGTAGCGAATAATTGATCAAGACTATGGTAAAAATCCTTTAAGTAGGGTTTTTCCTTATACTTCATGTTAAAAGACATGAAGATGTGGTTTCACAGCAGCTCTATTAACTAGGCAAGTAAGAACGCTCTTCATCTGTGCCCAGAATTACAGAGTATTACGTTATGCTGTGGCTGTCAAATCCACAGATATTCTTAGCCTAGACACACGCTTGCTCTGTAGATCACTTTGCACCTTGTGACAATTTAAGTTTTATATCTGTGTCTGCAATCTGAATGGGAGGGAAGGCAGAAAGATAAATCTATAATACATGTTAGTTCCATGTTGAGACCTCTGTTAATTAGGTCGTCCTCAATCACCATCTCTTTAATTGGCATTTTTCTAATATCAGGAAGAGACGCCTAATGTTTAGGTGTCTGATGCTGCATCAAAACGCCACAGGTAACAGCACAGCCCTATTCCAGTAGGACAGCGTGTGTTGTCAACAGAATTATTTCTTGTTTTAAAAACAAAGACTCTGCAATGAAGAACTTAAAGTGTCAGAAGTGAAAAAACTTTGGGGAAGAAAAGAAGCAGAAATAGTGTTACAGGCTGTTTCTATACAGGTAAATGTTCCCTAGCTCAGCGGACATACCACCATCAGAATAGGAAGACAGAACACTAAAAGAGGACAGTACCACTGGAAAAACTCAGAAACCAAATGACTCTGAAACATGCCAATGAAAGCAGAGAAAGGAACAGCACAGAAGCATTTTTCTCCATCTATCTGTAATTGTCACATGTGTTTTATAGATAAAGGGCACGTATTTAAGAAGTTCCTCTGTGCCGACTGTGAGGGTAGGATTATAATAGTCACATCGTGCACGCGGCATTTGTAACGAGACTGCCACAGGGAAGGAGCGGATCTGGCGACAGAATGCATAAATGGAGGAGATACCAAGGAGATTCAGAGCCAGACGTAACATCATGTGTGACATACCAGAAATGCACTCAAGAGGCCAGGTTTAGTAGACAGGGCAATCTGTGCATTTCAATGGAGTTAGGGAGGACATCGACGTACAGGGCTGTGTAGTACCTTGCCGTCAGCTGATGAGAATGATTTGGGTAAGACACCAACTCTTGTTCTTCCATAGGTCCCTCGGTAGAATATTTCCAGGTATTAAAAAATACCTGCACACATTCTTCTTCTGGTTTTAGATGTATACTGTAAGGTTTTTGGAGATGCAATACACCTCAGGCTTCCATGAGCTTTCTGTAGCATTTTTGTTTTGGCATTTCTTGGTTGTACAAGGACTGGGAAAATACATGTAAGACACCTTAAGATCTGTTTTCTCCTTTCTGTATCTGGTTCTTTTCAATGTTTTTTTCTAGCCCTGTAATATTTGCCTGATGCTCCTTTTTTTCATCCTGAAGAACCATATCTACTGGAAGAACTTACTTGCTAGTATTCTCAATCATTATTTAAAAAAAAGCCCTACAGAATTCAAAACAATATGCTTCAACTAGGTACTAATGCATTTATTTATGCATTCCTTCATTCCTTTCAAGCAAAATCTGATTTGGCCCTACATCTGTATGCCTCTTAAAGATAAACAGGGCATTATTAAAAAAAAAAAAAAAGAAAGAAAAAAAAAAGGTTGTTTAGGCATAAGCCAGACACAGCTTGTTGAATGTGACAACAGTTTTTATTTACACACAATTAAATCAAGGCTGTGTTTGCACTATATAGTTTTAAGGGGTTTCTGACATTATGAGCTAAATTGATTCTGATTGTTTAGGAGAGATGAGAAACCTTCAGCTTTTTGATTCTATTTCACGCCAAATGACAGTAACTTACTGTCTTTGATTGCTGTACCTTTGCTATTCATGATAAATGCTTTTAGATATTTATACTGAGAATGTGTTCTAAATAAGTTTACCTAGCACTACCTTTTATCAACAAAGTGCTAGTGATTAGAAGCTCACGATGGAGCCAATAGAACTGTTTGTCTGAAAATTGACACATCTGTTTAATAGAGGAAGAGAGAACAAGGGCAGGAAGGAACAGTTTTTGGTTATCTAGAACTGGATATATTTAAACTAAAGAGTTGTTTAATAGCAATTCAGGCTTTGATTTATTTTACGTTAAGGGATTCTGTCCCACATCAAAGATGTCTGTTAAAGAGGAAAAAAAAAAAAAAGATTCCTTTCTGAAAAAAAAAAAAAGCCCAAACCTTTGGCTGAACAAGTAATTTTCAATTTAGGAGCAGGTGACAGTAAGATATCTCCCAAGGGCAGAGTATTTAGACTTACATGGAACTAAACAACTCTGTTATGATGAAAGCCGGACATTCCTCAGTGCTAGGATCTAATGAAAACATCAATGTTTTACTAAGTTTTGAAAGTGACAATTTAACAGTTTTACAAGAACCATTTAACATTTATCATCACTTTCTGCAAGTTACATTTAGACAAGGGAAATAGTTACATAAAGCAAACAATTCTTGCATATCGTAAAAAAAAAAGCATACAAACTTCTTAAGATGAATGTACATTTAAGAATGATGCCTCTCTGCAATAAACTGTCAGCAATAATGGGTTCCCATAAACAGGAAATGGTATTATAAAAAGAGGAACAGATTATGATCATCTCTGATGACAGAAACTACATACTTTCTTTTTCTCTGACTACGCTCTGTGCAAAGTCCATCAGACTGAGCAATTGCACGGACCAAATAACAGCAAATTGTAAGGTCAGAACAGAACAGGAACAATTACGGTACCACAACTGCTACAAAACTTGTGCCTCTGGAGAACAGTAGGAAAGCTGAAGAAGCAGGAGACAGATGACGTAACCCGGGAAAGCGGGGTTTTAAGTTTGGAAAAAGAGATTTTGAAGTGCCGGCAAGTTACTAATGAGGAAAGAGGAAAGAAGAAAAAGAGGCTGGAGATAGGCTTGAAAATAAATCAAATTAAGCTGAAAGCCTGGAAGGAATACTGCAGCTGGAAGAGGTTGTAGAGGGAAAAGAGAGCACGGCAGAAAGACCACATAAGAGAATGAAGAGCCACTAGAGGCTGTAAGAAAGGAGGCATTGAAATGCCAGATGAAAAATGTTAAAAGAGCAAATCTGGCAAAATAAGGATAAGGTGCTTCCTCGGATTAGGTAGCCAAAGCTGAATATGAGGCATATCCATGCAAGTGCTGAGATATTAGTAACTGGAATATTGCAACATTTGTCGTTTAGATAATTTCTGTTAATGACATGAGGCACTTTGTCTTTGACAGGAGTGGGTGGCAGAAGACAAGCTCTAGGTGCTTAAGAAGAAAGCTGGAAGACAAATTTGGGGAGCTAGTTTAGGATTTCTGAGATGTCAAGAATGTAGAAATGATGAAAGGGACAATACACACTGATATTCTTGTTTGACCTATAACGCCTAGAACAGGAAGCTTCTGTACTTCAGAACTATGTCTTATAAATCTTACAGGTACTAAACAACGTGAAAATTAGTTAACAGATAGAAACAGTCTTAGGAACACATGCTAACTTTTAAATATGCCTTGAACTGCCTATACAAACCATTGCCACAAGAGAAAATGCACTTCTGTTTTGCAAAACACGATTTCCAGAAGCGAAGCTTGGTCTCATTGAAACACATTTAAATATTTGTGTTCAGACGATGAATTCATGTGCTTGTTCTAAACATTCATTATTTTACATTCTGCACGTACAAGAAAAACAAATTTGCACAGAGGTTTATCACTATACCATTTCATTAGCACACAGAAAACTCAAACTGTTGGAAATGCGCAACTGTGCCTTATGCAACAAAAGTCTCTTTATGAAGTATGACTCGATAGACAATATGCCGGTTCCTGTTCTAATCAAATACTTTTGAAAATTTGTTGGCCAGGAACTGATGAAGTATTTACCTGCAATAGTTAGGTAAAAGAATGACACTATCAAGTAAAATATATTTTCATAGATCCTTTGGATGTTTTATTCCCTCAGCAGCCAGCTTCCAATGGTTCCACCAAAAAATCAAACCACGTAGCTTAAATATTTGTCCGCAAATAACACTGGTTAAATAACTCTGCAACATCTGGTTTCCCTTTCTGTTTGCTATTTGAGTGCTTTTTCTGAGTATAATTAATCCTTATAAAATGGGAATAAAGCAAGTTATTGTCTTCTGGAAACTAATGAAGTATATTACAACTACAGACAAAGGGACTGTACTTCGTTCTGCACAGCAGACTTCAGATGCCCACAAAGAGAAAAAGAGCTTATATTCACATGAAAATGGTACTTGGAGCTCAGAGGTCTAGATTCACTTAACAAATTTAGTAAAAGGAAGGTCTTAGAGTAACTACAGAGCCGAAGCGGAAAATTTCAGGAGGACAGTTCGAAGAAATAGGAAATAAAAGCACAGGGAGACATGACAGGACACTTCTGTCTTGATTTTCCATGTTGAGGGCTCTGCCAACACAGACTGAATTTGTGGGCTGGTACAGATAATAGAAGTGGGGAAAAAAAAACCCAGAGTGTGAATGGTGCTTCTACGGGAGCTGTGGTAACATACACAAGTATTTGCATTTTCATTGCAGTATTGACCTAAGACCAAAGACAGGTTTTGTTCTCCCTGTATCTGTCACTGTGCACAGGAGAACAAAGCCACACTCTTAAGAAATCATCTTTGAATTTAGGATTCATTACTGTAACGCTCCAACCAGCAGAGCTTGAAAGGGTAGCTCCAGACCAAGCTGTTTAAAAAACTCTACTCCAAAACCCCCTTTATTATGCCTAATTACAGAGGGCAAAACTAACATATCCCAATCTTTCTTTTATAAATCAACAAAGCTTTTGCCATTCATTTCCATGAACATGGGTTTAACATAAAAAATTCAACAATAGCCACCGAATCTTGTTGAAAATACTGTTCTAGCCTCCTGTTCTGACAAGAATGGAATTAAACCATTTTATGTTCTCTCACATCTTCTTTTTCTATTTGATAGAAAAACAAAAGAAAAAATGAGAAGGCTGCTAAAGCAGTCTTTACCACTGGTCTAGTTCAGGTCTACACATAAAAATCAATTAAAATAAAGGGTGGATTTTTGTCTCCCCTTTAAAATTAATTCTGCGACCTCATTGAATTCAACAAAGGAGATCCATATCGATCAGTTAATTACGCCTCTGTTACGCATAATAAAATATTGTCTACTTTCCATTTCTGTTTTGAGGTTTGGTCTGATTTTGCCTTGTAAACATGAAGTGCTGTATTTGTAACTGTCTTTGTTTATAGAAGACATCTTTTAGAACTACAGCTTATTTTACGTGTCAACGATATATTGCCCACAAAAGGACCCAGACTTTACCTGAAGGGGCTGGTCCAACCCATTAGCTACCTACATGAGATACAGTTTGAACCACAGACTCCAAAACAAAACAAAGAGCTTGTCTTTTTTCTCAGGGAAGCCTCAGCAGGACTGTGCCTCAGGATGTAACCTTCCGTATCACTCAGCATTTCGGACTATACAACATATATGTAAGAAGAGTGAGGAATATACATAGGAGAGTCACACAGTCATAACACTGTAAAGCACAAATGCCCACTATTCATTGTACTACATTTAGTAAAACTTCATTTTTTACAACTCTCTTAATTTTATCTTACGAATAGGATCTAGACCCGCTGCAAACCTAGACATGTATCGAACTTTACTCGCATGGATCAAATCAAAACCATGAATTTGCATTACCAGTTTGGACTGGCAATAGAGCCAAAATTCACTAAGTCCTCTAGGTATGCCACATTACGCTGCTTCCAAAAATCAGTTTGCTAAAGGAAATCTTCCTGGAGAAAATGTCAGTTGCGTACTTTTCAATATGCTTCATATTTCTGCATTTTTCTGCATCAATTTGTTATGGAACTATCTTTCAGATTACCCCTGCTTTTATACTGCTTGGTGTTTGTTTTTAAGTAGAGTCATAAATGTATTTCCATTTCATGCTATTCTCAGTTAGGAATAAAATGACGGTACTTCCAAGAAAGAAAATTACCAGGGAATCTGTTCTGCATTTGTAGGCAGGAGTGAGGCGCTTTGAATGGAGAAGAAGAATTAAATTAGCCCCAGATATAGGGGCTGAATACTAGCCATGTGTTTTTGAAGTGAGTATCTGCAAATTCATTCCTATAGATTCTTTACAGTCTGAACTTTATACATACAACAATATAGGTATAACGTGGTAAAAAGTTTGCTGCCCTACAGCAAGCACAAGTCTATCCAATTTTTAGGCAAAACACTTTTTTTTTTTCTCTTCCAAAGGGACCATCGGTCTTTGAATAAAATATTTTTACCTTCCCCCACAGCCACCAGTTTAGAATGAAAGCATATTCCATGTTTAAGATTCTATATTTACTTAGTTTAAATATTTATGGGTGAGATGTATATACAATATTGAATAAAACAGAAACCAGATTCATTCCTTAATGAGTGAGAAAGAATAGACTTCATATTGGGCAAAAAGTAGCGTTAGAAATTGTCACTGCCTCTTCGAAGTCAGCAACCACAAGAAATGTTAAGTCTTCTCAACTACTGTACAGAATAACAAAACCAAAAGAAAGTGTTATTACGTTTTCTTCTATATTATCAGATTTTTATGACAAAGGTTAGAATGTTAAAAAACGTGTTTAAATTTATTCAGCTGTTCTCATAGTTTCATGTTTCACTGGGCTGCTACACTGCATTATGTTCCCACATGACTGGATTAAAGCTATCTAACAGGCTGGTTAAGTTATTAGTCCAGCATCTGAATACTTGTTCAGAACCTTTTTCATCAAGTATTGACAAGCTGCAAAAGTCATAATGAAATTCATTTTTTTTTAAACGGGACATCAATGGTATTTGTCAGATCAACACTTCTAAAGACTGCTCTTCCTCCAAAGGCACCGATAAACTAAAAATGGTGTGAAACCCAGTTGCAGGGGGACTGGCCAGCCCAAGGGAGAGGTAACAGGATACAGAGACTTTAACCTTCAGGTCATCAATTTAAATTCAGCTCAAGTTGATCATGACCAACATTCCCACATGATGAATGTTTGTTAGCCTGTGTAAAGAAATAGACACAATAAATATTGGTGGACACATTACCAAGGTAACTGATCCCCTTCGGTAATCTCAGAAGAATACCTACAGACTGACGGGGCACACAACAATCCTGATTCCTGTAGTTTCATGGAATCTATCACCGACTGCATATCCTGAAACAATGTCCCAACCACAATCAAATTACTTAGGACAGGGTTTGCAATGTTTTATTTTTTTCCAGTAGGTGCACGTTTCAACTAGAAGCATCTTCAACAGTGATCACCACTGAGTTCACCTTGTCATAATAAAGCATAAGGTGCAAAACCAGAAAACTATATTGAAAAATGCCATTAAATTCATTGCTATTATATCCCAAGTACTACTGCTAGGCAGATTTGGTTGAACTGTTAAAAGTGTGGAAATAGGAAAAACAGAGAAAAATCTGAGACAGCTGACAGGAATAACCAGAGGCATGGAAAGACCGCTTTATATGGAGTCTGAGATTGAGATTTAGTTTAGAGTCCAGATTAATAAATGTTGCCTGGTATGAATATATAAAATAATGATTATTACAGGCATTTTTTCAGAGCCTGAGGGTTATGAATAAAGCTAGGCACAAAGGTTCTCTCCTAGCCTGTAAGAATTCTGGAGATTTCAGAAAGGTCTTGTTAGTATTAGGTCAAATCCTTTCACAATTTCCACAAAAGCAGAGATACCCAACCTATTACAGACAATAGTCCAGTGGTAATGACAGTTGCCTTGGATGCATTAGATATTCAACTGGGTTTTAAGTCTCTATTCAGCTGGATTCAGAAAAGGAAATTGAACCAAAGTCGCATGTCTTAAAGGATAATGCCCTAACTATTAGGCTCTGGGTATTGTAATGCAGATTTCTCTCAAGGTTTCTAGTTGAGCAGTTCCATTTTCAATAAATTAGTTATTTGCTATTTGAAATTAAACTACCCTTGATGTGAGAGAGGTTTCAGGTTCGGGAAAGCAACAACTTCTATCAAGACTTCCATTAACTTGAAAAATTCTCTAGCAGCTTTGGTATTTCCAAGAGCGAATGCAAATAAGTTTCAAACATTTGTGAATGGTCTTTTTTTGCTTTGTGGCAACACTAAAGAGGGGACAGTGAGACCAGGCCATGCAATCTTTTCCTGTTCGAGGTATCAAGTGATTTAAGGCTGGGGAATCACTGCTACCAGTCATCCATCAACGAACCTCTCATATAAAATAAAAATAACAAAATGGGCCATAAAATGAAAACCATTTTCATTTAAAATTGATCAAGGAAAAGAGCAACAGCATTCATATCACTTTTTCTTTGCAGTTGACAATTTTTATACCTGGGAGGATAAGGCCTTTAATCTGAGCTTTAACTAACATATGAGTAATCTTTACTGTGATATCTTTTTATCCTTCCCATCTGTAAACTTGAAAATATGTTGTTCCCAAATTAAACACTAATTTTCATGTGATTTTAACTGTAAGTCTGTATTCTATTTCTATCGTTTGTCTTACGTTTGACTGTTACCTGACTCTATCAAGATGCTTATTGATCACAACTTTCAATTATGGTAACTGCCTTATGCAGTACACCAATTCTAGTCAACTAGAATCATGTAATATAGTTTATCCATAGTTCCACAATAATTATTCATTCTTGAAGACCTCTGCTCACCTCCAGAGTTTACCACTCTATCAAGTCATAGCTTTTAAAAATTCTCCCTCTGTAGAAATGTTTCTGTTTTCTCTGCTCTCCTACTCAATTTTCCGATTCCTGTTTTGTTTCAGTCCTCTCTGTCCTTCTCTGTCATTATGTGGGGTTTTACAGTGGTTTTTGCAGCTATTTATGCCAAATTCATAACACTGGTATCTAAGCACCCATTGATTTCTCCCTTTCCCAGACTAACAAACACCCACTTCTCTAGAGCATTCAAGTCAACGCTGTGCTAAGCAGTTCCCTACACTGGTAGGTCCCCATGCACACAACATCATTAATATGGTGTTGACTTACAATCTTTTATCAATTTAACTTCTGTTCACTGTGAATGGAGAGATAGCATTAAATTGTGCAAATGGTAGCCCTTCTAAAGACAAATTACGAGACAGTGAAAGTCCTGTGTGGGAAACAGAAATGCTGCCAAATGAACTGCACATAAATCTATGCAGTCAATAACCAGGATACAGACTGCATCCTTCCTACTTGTGCTGAGTGCTATCCTACTATATGAAAAGCTCCACTGCAATGAAAATAGACACTAGCAAGGCAGAAAAAGATTTGTCTTTAAAACCAACAGCCTGTCATGAATATAAGTTTCTATTCCCCCCACCCCCAATTTACCATATTACAAAGCCACAATAGTTCACAATGCAATGCATTTGGATACCGAACTAGGTGATACATCTACTGCCAGAAAAGTAATGTGTAATGAATCACATTATTCTTCTAGTGTTTTAAACAGGTACAAAGAAACAATAATAAAAGAACTGCCAAGGAAGTCCACAGTTCTAATTTTATACTGTCTATAGCTCTTCAGACTAAAAAATAATTCACAGATGTCACTTTCAAAATTAGCATTTCTATTAAAAAGAAAACCAGACTTATCCTAGTTGATCTTAGACACCGACTTACCAGAATAATTCCACGGAGGCAGATAAATGCATCTGCATGAATAAGGATCTGCACCGCAGGATTTAATAAAAACATACACATTGAAAAAAAATAAAATGATAGCCTAGGAATTAAGTCAGAAATTTTGGCAAACATTTTTTTTATAACTGCAATGCAGTTCATTTAGTTGACTGTTCCTGAGTTCAGATCTAATACACATTGCTTTGAAAAGAATTAACACATTTAAAGCAATTTCACTCTTTAGAGCTTCAAAACACACTGTGTTTTCTATGGTTCCTAACTGGCAATGCACTTTTGGACCACAAATTCTTCCTATCACCTTGCTTAATTATAACACTTCCTTTTAAAGTTAACGTGTTTGAAAAACGGGTTCATAAAATCCTTCAGTTCTACATCCAAAGGAGCTGTTAAATTAAAAGAAATTAATTGCAGGCCTAAAAATATGGGAATTCAAAATGGGGCGTGAGGAGAATTTAGGCACCTCCAGCCAAAATGGTGATCCTCAAGGCCCCTATCTCATCCTGAAGATGTCTGTTCTCTGAAGACAATACCTTTTGCTACGGTAAGGTAGGCCAGACACAGGAGCTGCGTCTCTGTCCACGGCCAGCGTTTACCTCTCCAACCAGGACTGAACATCTCACGGCACAGCTTATGTCTCCGCCTGAGCGGGATCTGGAAAAGCAGCCCACCCCTGCCCAGATGAGCTGAGAAGTTCGATCCAACAGGCGTTCTCAAAGCCAGCCTAAGCCAGCCTAATAAACGCCAACCAGGTGGGTTTCCTACAAAATTCTTCAGGTGCTATTTCTCTGTGAACTGGTAGATGAAGAGCAGTCGCTCCTAGCCTAGCAGCGGGACTACTCATCCCAGAAGCAAAATCCCCAGGTTCAGCCTAGGAGTCAAAGCAATATCTCTTAGCAGAGTGTTCTAATCAACAGGCTACAGGCTGCGTTACGTGCTGGGATGAGGACGGGGATATATTAAACCTCTTCTACTGAAGCTGTATCATCGTACAGAAAATAATTCAAGATTCATTGGGCCAGCGAAAGAACACAAGAGGGAGCAAGAGTCTGTAGCCTAGTGATTTGGGCACTCAGCTGGGGAAAGGAGTCTTGGGTTCCTGGCCTTTGCTCCACAGAAGGTTCATGCAATTTATCTAACGGCCTTTCCATAATGTAAGTCCTAGCCTGAATCTAGCAACGTTTTCCTTCTTGATCCAAGTTTATAAATAACATTTTGTGTAATCACGTTTATCAATTTGAATTTCACAAACATCAGTGTGTCTTTTGTATGCTTTTAACACTAAATTTTAAATAGAGAACATCAAAAAAACTGAAATGTACCAAACCCCTAAAGCTTACTTCACATTAATTTTGCTCTATATGTATATAAAGTACAAGAACTTACCTGACAGCAGGTTAAAAATAATATTAAAATGCAAAAGCCTTTATTTACCTGTGTCAATAATGCTGCTTTGAATTACTAGGTTGGACCTTATTTTTTCATCTCACCTTCGTCAGGATGTGGTAAGGCTTTTAAGGAGTTATAACAGCAGTAATAGACTTCTCATCTCTTAATTCTGCTCAGTTTCAGTTTCTGATTCTCACTTAATAGTATTTTCATTTGCTGGTTCTCATTCCCTAGCACAACAGTGCAATGTCATGCAGGCGACTGTTTAAATCCAAGCAAGTTTACCCTGAAATTCCCACTCCAACAATTTCATGGGCATATTTCTGGGTTTGCTAAACATTCTTTTTATAATAGCTTCATTTTGGGCCTAAGCCTACATAACAGGGTCCCTTTAAATAATATTCCATGCCTTGAAACATATTACAAAAACTGTTATATCAAGGCAAGTTATGCAACAGCTCTCTATGGTTTTAGCATATTTACTCTGTCACGCCATATGTGAGGCTGCAGCCTCCACAACAAAACCTTTACACACTGAAGTCATTATCTCTGTGAAGTCTGCGACTGGCATTTAAAACTTATTGATGGCCTGGGTATTGGTGGCTCAGTAGGCAGCACTCTTGCCGGAGGCCCAGAAGGTCAGAGGTTCACATTCTGCTCAAAGAACAAGTTGGACATGTTCCAGGATTGTGTGTGGGCTGTGCTAGACTCCTAAAGGGGCAGTCCTTAGGACAGTAAGTGAAACCTTGTCTGTGTTGTGGATATCAAAGTCCTCTTGGAAATGGAAGAGGAAGAGAAAGAAGCAAGTTTAAGTTGCCTGAAGCGAGTGAACGAAAATGAGCGTACTTGCCAGGGACGCGGATTTAGTTGTGCGTGCTAAATACAGACCCGTACAACTACAGTACACCGAACAGTTTTAAACAAGCCATTTTGGTCTTTGTGGTGAGCATACGTTCAAGAGACAGGTACAGACTGCCAGGCATGGGCACTATTAGCTAACTTCCACAACAGCAGAACGACTTGGGATTCAATTTCACAGCATGGAACTATGAAAAATGCACGTGTAGTTTCGCTAAGTGAGGAATCTATACAAAAAAGGTTTAACGCTGGTAAAACTTCAGAGCATGCTATATAATTACTGAAAAAAATCTTCAGCCAAATATCCAAGTCAATACTAGCAACATATATAGAGAATAATATAAATGGAGATTCAACCTGCTCTGGTGTTAAACTTTGATACTTGAATATCCCAGATGTCTCCCTCCTCCTCTTCTTCTTTATAGACGGGTAAAGATGGATCTCTTGAAGAAACTGGGGATCACACTCTAGGCAAAGGTTGGACAGGTGATCAATGTACAGCATGAGATTTTGCCGTGGCTATGTGCCTCCAACAGTGACTGGATCATCTGGTTTAGAAAAACAATTCAAAATTGTAATATTTTCTAAAGAACTTATTTAGGGAAAAATTAGCAAAAGGGAGAACAAATTATTTTTATAACATGGAATATACCACAGAACTTGTTCCCATAATTATATATGTTTTAAAAAGTCATTTATGTCTTATTTAACATTTAGTTCATTAACTTTTAAATTCCTTAGAAGTTAGCCTTCAGAGGGTCGTATCCCATTTCCATTGGCAGAATGCGTTCAATAGTTACTGAATAGATATGAAGTTATTCCTAAAAGTTTCAATTTCCTTTTTTGGTGTATAACACAACCACACAAAGTGCCAAGGCCAGGTCTGGCCTATTATTTGCACAGGCTTTGGAGCAAGCCACTATTTATTAGCCAAATGGGATTCTACTCTGTAGTGCACTTCAGGGAGGTATTCACAGAGGTTAATGTTTGCTAATGAAGATTCATCTCCCAACACTCCCTCCATAGGCTTTCAGTCAATAGACTGAAAGAGCATTTTCTAAAGGACGATTCAGAACACCTAAAGTGAGACTCTTTCTTCTAGCATTTAGGAACATCATCTTTTATCTACCTATCTTGTACATAGTGCTTTTTTTTTTTTTCTTTTCTTTTTCACAGAAAAACAAATAGGGCCCTCCTTCCCAGAAATATCCATTAGTATAATGGACCTTTGGGTTGAAGTTTGGTGAAATCAACCTGTATTTAAGCAACAGTGTTTACACACAGTAAAACAGATCATGAATCACAAGCACCACGGCATCTTTAGGCTATCGCACAATCAATGTGTAAGCAATGAGATTCTTAAACAAAACAAGTTAATGATGGCATTATTTCTAGTTTAGAAACAGAGGAACCCATACCATAATCCCAGTGCAAATTTGCAAAGAATTATGAGTTCATTTTGTGGCTCAAATATGAAAAGAAGCTATTTCAAGGAACGAAGGATGTCCTCTTAACCTGTGACAACAAATTTGTTTGTTTTTTTCTCTTCTCAGTAAGAAAGCAATTAGGTTTTTTTCCAATAAAAATATCCTTGTCCATATATAAACACTCCTGGTAATCATGTAATTACCTTACCCAATCAGATTAAATTGCTGTCAGTTGAGTTCCCACTGTTGATTAACTTTCGTGTACTCTAAACCTAAATGAAGTCTTTAGTCATTTACAAAGGTGTCTCTATGATTCCAACAAGCATAACAGCAATATATTTTTTGCCATAATCATCAAATATCCAAGGTCAAGGATAGATCACAGTGGACCCCTTTTTTAAAACCCAGAGAAATACAGAATTAAACCATGTTGCTTATTTTTGTGTTTCTTGCCATGCCTTCTAAATGTAATAGTAACCTTTGACCCCCACACATTAAACACCATAATTATGTAATTAAAACTAATTATGCAATTTAACATACATATTTTTGTCCTACAACAGGCAGGTCAATTACCTCACTCATTGACCTTGGAAGCTTTCACAGTTTAAACAAAACAATGAGGCTTTCAATTAATTTTAAAGTACAAACAGAGAAGGAGCAGCAGAACCACAAGTCTTCAAGCTAATATTGCATAGATGGATCACTTACAAATCTCTTCATTTTGTAATACATAAAACAAGTCCCTTGATAAAAACTTCTAAACACCTTTCTTGCCTATAGGTTTCTATCATTAGAAATGTTAACGCACTTGCGAACAAATCATAGACACATTACTTGCCAAATGCAAGCAAGAAAGGGGGCCATATATGGCCATATATTATTTTTCTTTGTCCCACTTCTTTTCTTCAGTATACTTTCCTTCGCTCCATCTCTACCTGTTTCACCTTCACTTTCTGAAGTCTTTTTCTTTCCCTTTATTTCTTCGTTATCTTCTCTGTTCCATCGCTAGCTGTAAAACTCGGTAGCAATTTATATATTACCGATATACCTATATTAGCCATTGCCTTTTCCAGTTTCGGCTTGCGTCCCTAACCCCATTCACAGGATGGTGTTTCTCATCAGATCCTGGCTCCTGCGGATGACAATCCAGCACACTGAGGGGACATGATTGCAGAAAGCTACAGCTAAACCAAACATGGTACATGTTCTCAAAAACATTCTAAATTTTCCAGTGCTGGAAGCTTGGTACGAGTGTGAGACACTTTATGAATTACTGAAATATGTTTCACCTGGATAATGTCTTTATTCTCTTCATACACTGCACTGAACATTTTTAAATTGCACAGCAGAGACTCATGCAATAACACACTGTGTCTTTTCTTTCTTTTGACCATACTCTTTCTTTTCAAAGAGAAAAATTAGCATTACAATTCAACCACATTTTTATTTTTCAGTAAACTAAATCCCATTCACGAGAGAACAATTCTTAAAGCAAGGGTAAGCCCAAGAGCTCGACATTAAAAAGGATCCTGTTGTGCTATCTTTTTTTTTGCAATTGCTATCCACAAATAGGTCCACCAAAATTAATAGGCTTAGCTGTGAAGTAAAGTGCCAGACAACCTATAGATAGGTATACCAATCAAGCTTTAAGCTGTTTTCTGTAAACCTGGGTTTCTGTGGGGATCAGAAAATAGTTACTGGAAAAATATATGTGCAAATCTTTGCTGACTTCTTGGAAGTAAGGCAAAAACATCTACAGTGCGCTTTGTGCTCTGGTGTAATTTCCAACACCATTTTTGGAGTCCTTTTGGTTCTCTGCCTTAATTGGGCCTGACTTGCACAAGCAGCTCCAACAGGTATCAGTAAACCTTTGACATAATGGAAACAAGGAGCACTGAACTCTGCTTGCGGAGTTACAACAGGAAAGAAACAATTTAAGATGGTAGCAGGCCTTATTGCAACATTAAACCTCAAATTGGATCTGACCTATGTAAAGTAAACCGATATATTGAAATAGTGCCCCAAACTTCTGGACAATAGTTTGAAGGAAAATAATACAGTGCCTGTAGAGAAATTCTGTCCAAGGGAACGGAGGACATTATTCCTTATACTCTCATTTAACAAAAAGGTTCCTTCTGTTTTGCACGGAACATTAAAATTCTATTTCAGCTCATAGAGCATCCCAAACAGAGCAGCAAAAGAATGTGTGAAGGAGTCCAAATATGGTGCTATTGAAACAGAGTAGATTAGAGGAATTGGGACAGAATCCTCCAAGTGGCTAAATAGCAGCAGGAGATCAGCTTCGCAAACAGCAGGATGCTGTTCTTTCCAGACGTGAGTGACATAATACAGGCAAAACAATCAAGATTTAGCTGATAAACGTATGCATTAGGAAAAAGCCTTGATGTAGAACTTTCATACTCAACACACTTTTAGGTAAATTCTGTAGATGTAATTTACACTAGAGAGCATTTTGTCGTATATGAACACGTCATGTTAATCATGTAAAACAGAATCCTTTATAACATAAAGACAATAATTTGTAAGCGCCTAAATGCAGAAAACACGAGTATTTGCTTAACAGTTCAGTAAATGGATAAAGCCAAAAACTTCCGTAGTTTGACACAGCTTCAATTCTGTCCTGACCCAGTCTATGTATATTAGGTTAACTATACATAAAAATATTAGCCCCACATATCTACTGTATCTAGAATAAATAAGTAAAAGAATCTGTGTAATCCTATTGATTATTCATAAATTCCATATTATAGCAGCAGTATTAAGGAAGTTTTAAGGTTCTGAAGGGAACAATTGCATTTGTAAAAAGATATATTGAGATATCAAAATAAGATGCACTAAATGAAAACATGGAACATTAGATCATTTTGATTTCTAAATTTCATGGGATTTTATAAAATCACACTTTCATTCTAAACATCTATTTTTCACTCACGCTATTTTCAAAATATCGTTTAAAAGGCTGAGATTCTACTTACTTTCCATTTTATGCTATGAGCAACCAGCAGAAAGTTTATTCAATTGTTTTTTTACTAAGGAAGTGCAAAATATTATGCATAAAACATCTGTCTTCCCCAAATTCTTCCCTGTCCTCCCCCAAATACCCTTGTGGGCTAATTCCTTTAGTAAGTTTGAAATAAATTGTAATTCTTAGGTCAAGAACAGCTTCCAGCCTGCAGTAGAGGCCACACTTCCCCTCGACTCTTAGAACACTGTGAGACAAGAACCGAGTGGTGGGGTAACTGCAGGAGGCCTGGTAGAGAGCTCAAGAACATTGGAGCACATCACAGTTCCATCTACTGCAGCACCCTTTCTCCTGCGGTGGCTCCCTGTACAGACTCCCAGCTTAAGCAACCTTCACACCATGTATTTTATGCAATGCAAACAGTATCTCAGCATTTAATAGCCTCTGACGGATTATATTTTTTTTTTCCCCTCACGAATTCGTCAAATCTTTTTGAACCAGCAAAAAAGCTGGCACTCACAGCATCATGTAGCAAGAAGTTCCACAGAAGAATTGCAGTTTACAGGAAGAAATACCCAATTCCTTCCCCCTGCCCCGTGATTTTAGATTTTTTTTTAAACTCCCCAACCACTAATTTTATTCGATACTCTGATTAATCATGATATAAGGGATAGTCAATAGCCATTTTGAACTTCCCTCTTCATGACAGATGGCTTTATACTCACAGGCATGTTGTTAAACCTTATTAGTTCTCCAGTTATCAACTATCCAGTTGACTGTTTTCATTCAGAAATCAGTTTAAGAGGCAATTGTGCCTTTGGGAGCATGAGCTATAGTGATTAAGGAGGCAGGACAGAGAAAAGGCCAACCAGAAGCACAAAGGCACAGAGTTCCCCTGCCGTGGCTTGGGCAACCCCATAAGAACATCATGACATTTGCAGAAGACACCTGAAGACTGTATTCCCTGAGCCCTTTCTTCATCTATCATCTGATCACAACCAGGCATTTTGTATCACATGACCGAGTGAGAGAACATGACAGATGATGTGTGTATTTTGACAATGTGATGGACATGTAAATATTTATGTAAATTTATGTAAAAATTTATGGTCATTTCTTCTGGAGAAAGACCAGCATACAGAGCAGATCAAGTTCTTGCTAGCTGGCTCCAGTCTATGGAACCTGTCACAAGTTGGCCATCTGCGACGTTAATGTGCATGATTTCTGGAGATCTTTCATAAAACTGTACGAACGGACGGGAATTTGAAACGATGAAGAGATAGCCACGGTATTCAGCAGTTCTAGCTCTAGTCCCTGCTCCGCTGAAAAACGACGAGATGATGCTGCTGCTTTGCGATTACCTGCAGCATTGTGCAGTCATTGAAATACGTAGTCATCTTGTTCTCATCACCACAGGGAGTGTGACTTATTTACATGTACGGATGTATTGCACATTTATAGCATGTTTGGTACAGAGCAGAGCAGCTCTGTAAAAGCTGATTAAGACATTATGCTGAACTAAAAATTGAATGCTTTGTGAATATCTGCGTTTTGGCCTTTCCCCAAATGTCTTCCCCCCACAATGTGAGAGAGGACAGCTGGAGTAGACTAACTTTCTGTACACAAGAGACTTTTTTTTTCTTTCTTTTTGAAGGTATTGCTTGCATATTATTACATTTACATGAAGGATCTTTATTTTTTCCCATATATAGTAAATTGCACTCCAGTATGTGAACGTTGTATAGCCATTTCCCCCCCAAATACAAAACAGAATTATCCTCACTGTCATTCAAGCTTTTTTCCTCCCCCCCGTTACAAAGAATTGATGCAAATCTATTTTTGTTTGGTCTGTTTTATGCTGACAGCAATTAATTCTAAAGCCTACAGCATAAAGACATACAAGTATCACATATGTTTTTAATCTACAAGCAAGTTATCCAATTATTTTAGGTAAACTTTATGATCACAACCATTCTTACCAACTCTGATACGATAGGTTATTTTCTTCTTAATGGCTTAAGACTCATACACGCTGCTATGGGGAATATATTCTTGCACATTCCTCATGTTTTACCTCCTGATCTTGAAATAATAATACAATCAATGAGCACATTTTGTTTACACTTATTAGTAAAAAGACACTAAAAGCATGCTGGGAAATAATATTCCGTGCCTTAGGACTCAAACAAGTTCTCTTTATAAATAGAGCTTGTGTAAATCACAGGCAAAGTTGACAAATTTCATGGATTAGTCATGGTGAAAATATCAAATTTCATGGTTTAAAACAGATTAATAGGAAAATCATATTAGAATCCCAACTATCCAAATTCTGCATGTTGTTGAAGAATGAAATGAAAAATAGTGATAGTTCAGGAGTGCATTCGCTTATTACACTTGCATTGAGTCACATATGGAGCATAAATCTTCCTCACCAAACAAGTGCCTTGTAAAACCTCTGCAATCTATATTTAGCTACATTAGGCAAGCCACCCTAGAACCAGAACATCAGGAACTCCAGAGACTGTACTACATTCAAGCTATTTCAATGCATTTTTCCATCAAATTATCCTAACGTGAAAATATTTTGTCACCTTATAGAAAAACTTTGACTAACAGAAGAAAGAGACTTTGAAATGGAAGCTGCTGTTTTCACAATTATTTATATTTGGTGCATTTAATTAAAAACTAGGGAAACAATCTCCTGAAGAAGTTCCACTTTAACAGAATAGCACAGTATTCTGGCAAAAATATAAAATTCATCCCAATGAAAAACAACATTTGGAGTTAAGAGAAACTATCAGTTTTCATGTAAAACTTCATGGCTTTTAAGTCTTTCATGATGATGTAATTTAAAGTGAGGCCTTATTTGAAAGAGAGGTTACATATAACCATGTGATTCAAAGAGACTTGTTGACTATATAACTATTTGGCTTGATGCCTACATCTCTCCTACTTAGCTGTATAGACCACTTGTCATCTTTGCGTATGAAGACAGCCAATTTGTCAGACATTTGCTTTAATTCTTTTTCTTTGTCTTCTTTACAATATCCTTCATATACATCCTGGTCATCAATATCATATATCTGACTGGAGGATGGAAATTCGTTTGTGTCTCCGTCTTATTTCCTTTGCATGCAATCCTCCTGGGTCTTATAGGATGTACTTAATAAGAACCACATTATTCTGCTAAAGGAAGTCCTTGAGCAGACTTTGAGAAGCAGTATGGCAAATTAGTTTCAGAATGTGGAAGGTCAGGTTGGAAATAAAAAGCTGCAGTTATCTGCGATATTTTCTGCAGTTCAGAAATTAAGAAAAAGTGGTCTAACTTTCAAGAAAGGATTTGTTTCATGTTTTTCCCTTAGAAAGCTGGACTAATTTATCCACAAACAATAACGTGTTGGACGTTAGCTGAAACTAATTAAAATTAGCTTTTAGTTAAATTCACATTTTTAATATATGAGCAATCACGCTTCTCTTCCAAGTGTATTTAAATGCTTTTGTTTGCACAAACTTAGAACATTATTTGCAACAAATTCTATACCGTTCAAATATTTAAACTGAAAAGCGTATTTGAGTTTGAACATAAATAGCCCTTTAGGTGGTTGGAAATGCCAGGTTTATAGCTGTCCTTGCAACCTTAACTCTGCCCCCTGGTGTCTATAAATTATGGTTATTTCTAACTAATGATCACACACTATTTTTCACTCTAGGATCTCAGTGACGCTCTGCTCACAGGCTAAACGTTTCCTTGCAGAGCGAAGCGGCCTTTCAATAGTACCAGTTTGTAAAATGCGGCCTTTGCTGAGCATCTCCCTGAAACTACATTACTATTTGCTTCCTGGGCTTCTCTGTGCTGCTCATCGCCGTCTCTGGGTATCTCTAGAACACTAAACAAACTGCTTTCTGCATCTTCTTTGGGATCTGAAAAGAGCGTTATTATCTGTGTGGGAAAAGATGGTGCACAGACACTGGGCAGAGTTTCAAAAGCCTTTGTTTGTTGCAGATGTCTTGGTCATTTGCTCTAATGCATTAGGCTTGCTTGTGTAAAGTTCTGCGGATTTTACAGTCCTTTTCATTTTTGCAACAGTTGTATAGACTTTAACACGTTATATTTGACACATCTCTATAAAATAAAATTGTACTTTTCATTTTCCTCATCTTGTAGATGTTAAAAAGTGACTTTTGCCTTGGCGGCCCAGAGAACTGTTAGAAAAGGTCTAAAACTCAGAACCACTCCTGGTGCTTCAGCACTGGTTTTGCTCCTGGGGACCAGATACTTTTACCACAATGGTGATGCTTTCATTGCTCTGACGTACTGTCAGTGCTCTATACATCTGAGACAGGTCATGACAGAAACAAATAGAAGTTCCTATTTTGTTCTACACAATTTGTTAGCACATAAGAATTCTGTAGCAAGAGAATGGATAGGGCTAAGTTGACCAACAACATTATTATATGTCCCTCCCACAGTCGCTGTTCCGTTTAATATGCAACTTGAGAATGTATTTAGTATAACAGATAGCAAGCATGGAAGTGAGGTGCTACAGAAAAGGTAGTAAATGGCTGTATAACTGAAAAGCGCTGTAATATGTACCAAAAAGGGCATCAAAACAAAAATTGTATGAGCTACTTGAAATTTGGCACTTCCTAACTTCCAGACTTTTGATTTACACCGTAATGCCCATTTAGTGAAACCATTTTGTTGACTTGCAATATATACTTACTGTATTAAAAGCAAAAAGTTACAGATAACTTTAATGATGGCTCGTCAGTATCAGAAGCAAAGTTTGAGCTCTTAACAGTGACAGCTGAAGTACATATATAGACCATTTAAAACAAACCTGCGGTTATTGGTAATCGCTTCCAATTATAGCGTTGTGCACTGAAAGAAAAAGCTGCTAGCTTATATAACTCAGCAAATGAAAGCATTTTGGTTTGCTTTGTTTATTGTTAAGACACACTGGAGCATAAATCCATCACTTACTGTCTGAACAAAATCTGAGTGCCCTCTCCCGAATGGCCATGCAAACTGAAAAACAGTGAAAATAGGGCTTTTGATTCTTTAAACCTACCAGCTTTCCCTGCCTATTTGGAAATGGATCTGATCCAAAAATCAGCTGGACTTATAAGGAGCCTTTTTGTTGATTTCACAGTAAGGTGGCATACAACTCGAAGGAGTTCAAGCAATGTATATGGTCAGGTTAAAAATATCGAATCCACTCTTTGTTTTTACCATCTGTTTTTCAATCACACAGACCTCAGTGGATTTCTCATTATCTGTTTTAACATCAGTAAATTAGAATCAGCTACAAAATTTAATTAAATAAATTTCTTCCTAGAAGCAATGCATGCATCAGTAAGACCCAATAATAGCCTCAGTCAAGTCTATCAAAACCCTCCCATTTTCTTTGGCAAGAGCAGGTTAAAAAGGAAATACTGTGAAAATCCCAATTTACTCTCCAGTAGCAACCTTATGTGTTTTGTGTCTGTATTTCATTCTCCTCAGTGACAAAAAATTATTACAATAAATTTTTGGTTCTTAACATTTTGGGGTGCAAGAACTTCAAAAGACATGTTTGATTTTCTATTGACACTGAAATGAGAAAAAAAACCCACAATATTTCCTTTACAATTCTAAAAAACCCCCAAAGGAATACCAATTTTGGGCTAAATTTGGTCAAAATTTTGACATAATAATCTCTCCCCCACCTTCTCATATACTGAAAGAAATAAGTAATCCATGTTTGTAAAGTGTTTTAATGACCTCAGATGAAAATTACAGAAATGCAAAGCAAGTGTAATTGTTGTTACTGTGATGAAAATGTCTAGTTCTACTCACTATGTTCATTGCCTTAAGTAACACAGTGGGTAGCCTGTTATTACTAAAGGAATAACCTTTTTCATCAAACACTCTTTATAAAAATATTTCCCTGGAAATGTAACACAGCATGTAGCAAGACTACTACAATTTTCCATCGACTATGAGTACATGCAGCATAGGTACTGTATTTAGATAATTTTACTTGAGCTTTTTGGCAATAGTTACTCTCAAGGAAACCGACATTAACCTGAAATTTAGAGTCTGTTATCCCCAGGCCAGCTTCACTGGAATTTTTAATATGGCACTGTCTATTCAACAGTTGTGTGTAAAATGCCAATAAACTGGCCAGAAAAGAGCTGAAGGGCTAATTGCCTTTTAACTCCACTGTGATGATAAAGTCACGTAGAAAGAAAGGAAAAACTCCCACTGCTTTAACAAGTTTATCTGACTGCCACTTTAACATTCTCTGTCTGCATGCACTTTAGTGCATTCACCAATAAAAGGATAAAAGCATGCAAAATCCTATACCCTCAATAACTAAGAAAGTCCAGATTCAAAACGTCTGCTCTGCTGGAATCAGCCCATTAGGTCAGCTAGCTTTTTGCGTGGTACTCGATTTCAACTATGCAGTACATACCAAGAAAAAAATCTCCTTTTGATGCAGAAGATTACAAATCCTTCGGAAACCAGAGTGAGAGAAGAAAAGGAAGGATATCGTTTTGAAATAATAATAAAAAGCAGAAACTGCTTCTCACAGACAAAAGGTGAAATAGCACTAATCAAGTCAGTGGTGAAATTCCCATTGACTTTAACAGGTCAAGGATTTAATCTCAAAATAAAATACCGTACAGGAAAATATAGCATCATTTAATTTTTAATGCTGGATAAAGATATAATTTCAATTTTAAATTAGTCTCTGTTCCTTCAACCACATTTTATGTTCTTCTTTTCTATACTTCCCTCTTCAAAAATCCAGTTTTATTAATAAATTTTTTTTTACCTGATTGTGACTGAGATTTTCCACCTAACTCTGGTTTTCTGCACTTTTTGCAGTGTTACCTCTTATTACCCATAATAATATCCATATTTTTATTATCCATAATAATAAAAGCAGGCATCAAATGATGTCAGTTATGGAAGTCAATATTCATAGACAGAAGGCGTATTTTCCTTTGCTGCTGAGTGATAACCATTCTTGTCCTACTTGATTCTGCAAAATGAGATGGTTATTAAAAGACACTTCACAGAATGATTGAAAGGAAGAAACTAGTGGTCACTTAATTTTTTGCTGGACCTGTATTTTCACTTTGACCAGAGAAGGAACACAGTCGGCTCTGATATTGAATTGACCTGTTCCATTTCATAAAATAAAAGCAGCAGTAGAGGCATTGTGATTGCCAGCTGCAAACTGAGTTGTTTTTCTATTAAAAATCTCTTCCATGTTTTTCTTATTGTAACCTGGAAGGAGTACAAAATCTGAAATCCAAAGGAATTTCTATAGAAAAGAATACTGTTAACACTGAAAGTTCCTCAAGTACTCACCAAAGCAAATGTTATATCAGATTACAGTAAAATTTAAAAGCAGAAGTTCAAACTAAAAATGAAGTGTCCTTCAAAACAGACTTATGTGCATTAGAACCTCTGCACTAATGTACTCATTTCCATACAGTTCTGCATTTCCCTTCTCCATCACTTTATAATTCGTTCCAGATTTTGTTATTTCTTTCACATTTGAAGGTACGTTGTTCCACATTTGGTTGATGAAAGGCTGAACTGGATGGAAATACAGTGAAACGTTAGAGGGAGAATGAAAACAAAAAGGAAGTTAAATTTTCAATATATAACAAAACTAAAGAAAATTTAGTGCTCAGAGAGACCCAGAATGTTCATGTTCACAGTCTAAAATCAACAACTTCGCTGTCTTTCCAAATTTAAAATGCCAATACCTACGGGAAGTAATGAATTTATCCATAACAATACACTACTTTCAGGTTGTCACTGCAGTTCAGGGGTATTCTTAAAGCTTAGATCTTTGTTACTAGATTAGAAGGCAGAGTAAACTAAAAGATCAAGCTAATCTAGGATAAACTTCTTTTCCACAGTTCAAAGGCATTGGCCTCTCCACAGGTTCAATTGCAGGTTTCTTTGAAGATGTGCCCTAAAGTTCATTAAAGAAATTTCACTGACTTGAACTGATTTCAACATTAAAAAGATAATGCAAGAGCTTCATTGCCAGAAAGAACCCGGCAGACTGACTTCGAAGCTTTTTTAGGTGGTATTAGCTTATTTTTTTATTCTTCCACTAAAAGCCTTTTTTATTTAAACAGATCTTTATGTTTAAATCCTTAAGAAAACTTAAAAAATTCAATGAAAAGACTCTTGAAAACACAGATTTTAAAAAATCCAGTTAAAAATCATTACTTAATTCCGTCTCCAGAATCCAAACTCAGCGTTTCCCCCCCTTAACAATATTTCCAGGTGGTAGTGCACACAGTGACCTGTTAGTTATTGCTTATGCAGCATCTAATCCGTGCATAGAGCTTCGCAAAGAAACATAATGGCAACAACAACTGCAGTCTTTAACAATGTAAGATTTAGACAGACGTACGTAGCCGTGTCTTAATAACAGGTGCTCCATAGCCCTGTGTCGATAGTAATGTAAAGAGTAAAACGCTTTCAGATTTTCTCAACCTCTGCTGAAATCAAGACACATTTGCTCATTGTAACTCCAGAGTTAGACTTGATCACTACGGTAAACATTGGTTTTTTTACACTAGTGTGAATGCTAATCTCCTTATTCAGAAAAAAATAGGAATTGTTGGTAGGACAATCTTAGGAAGGGGACTTTTACCAATAAAGTAGCTGAAGGGGAGGCTCCGCCTAGAGAACGGGACTACACATACTTTTGAGATTTGTTACACAATAGTTTGCAATGTATTACAACTATACGCTTTTTTTTAGTACAGAACGCTGCACTGATGACTTTAAAAAAATTAAGACACAGAAAATTTCCCAAATCAAGGGTAAGCATAGCAGCACGAGCTTTCAGAATAACCAGGCACCCTCTAACTTCCCGGCAACACGAGCTGTAGTTCCACGTTACTATAGACTTCAGACCACTGCACCAGACTCACAAAATGGTATTCTTGAATTGCATTCGATTTCATTTTTACTCTAAATACTAACTTACTGGCCAGATCCTGTCAAATAAAACCCCCATCCTGGAGTCTGACAACTATTATTTTGTAAACTCTGCTGATGCATAGAACTTGCCTTCTTAGACAATAAATTCTACATATTTAGGTCAATTAAATACTTGCATTGCCTCAAAAAATTGCCTACAGGACAAGTCAAATATTCTGGCAGTACTCTATTCCACCTTTAAGTTATTCTACCATGAACCTTTATGAGAAAATCCTAAACAGAGAACTGTCAAAAGTACCAAGGTTTCTTTGAAACACATCATCCTTGGCTTTTTTGAGGTGTCCTTTGCTACTCTTTCTCTTCATAAAAGCACACAGCTTTCTCTTTAAGCCTATTTATTTACTTTGCTTTTTCGAGTTCAAGATTTTATCTTGTAGATTTAAAAAAAAAAAAAAAAAAAAAAAAAAGACTGAACTACCTGCCAATGTTGACACATTAGGCTTTGTAGTAAAAGCTGTTGGGCTATGCAGCTCACTCAAGGAAACTCTGTGTTATCAGAATAATGGAATTGATTACAAAATAATTATTAAAAATATTACAAGATGACTGATACAGGTATACATACTGAAGACAAAAGGCTGAAATTCATATTAAAGCTTTTGCCATTTAGCAAATCTCCTGCTGTATATTCAACCTCTTGCAGAGATGACCAAGCAAGTATTTCACTGATTAAAAAGATATTGAAAAACTGATCCTTCTGTCACCTAACTTAATGTTAACCACATAATGTGATTAAAGCCCTGACACACAAAGACTATTTTTTTTTTAATTTACACAATGAATTTCCAGAATTTTGTCTACTATCTTGCATACAATCTACTTAACGCGTATTCCACACACAGAAAAAAATTCTATGGTATAACAACATTATCAAGTTGAAACAAGCAAAAGTTAAAATGTTCCAGAATTAAGATTATCTGTTCATCTTGAATTTTGCACCTTATTAGATATTAGTTATGATACAATCTCTAATTCCACATATATTTTTTTCTCAGGACTCCTGCCTCAATCAGCACACAGAACGGATGTCGGGCCTTCGCCCATGACCAACTACCCAACATTTTTGATACATCTTATCGTCAAGCTTAGTTAATTGAATGCTATTCAAACACTATCGTGAAAACAAAACTACTAATTTCATTCAGGCTTTTCTAGAGCATTCTTTATTATGACATTATTCCACTCATTTACCTGAGTATCAGCGTCCACTACTCGGTCGACTTGTAGTTATCCTCATCTCTCTGGACTCTCTTCAGTTACTCCCATTAGGGATTTTGCTCAGCCAGTTCCAATTTCCCCGTCTTTTTCCGTATTCAATCATTCTTATTCGTGTAGTGTGACCTCCACCACGCCCTCCAATCCCCATCTCACGATCCCCTGCCTTGCAGTTTAGCAGTCCCAATTTTTCTCCTTGTCTCCCGAACCACCGTTACTCTCCCCTCTCTGCACAGCTACCTCAGCTCTACCTTTCCCCTGCAGCTGATTTGCCATTTCTTTTCTTTTGAGATATATTCCCAAACTCTTTTTCCTGCTGCCTCAAGGTTTTTAATCAGTCTCAGTCTTCTCTGGATCTCATTCTCTCCTCTCAAATCAACTTGTTGAGAAAAATCCCAGTTACGGACTGGCAGATAACACGGAAGATAGAGGAGAGACAACCTCTCAGTTTCACCTCTGGACCTGGCACAACAGAAGTGCTCTCAAACTGAAAATAAGGGAAATCTTCCTCAGCCCCAGAGCTGATCACACAGAAGGAATCCTACTCACTAAAACCTAAGATCTTATGCAAAGTGGGATTCTTCTAAATTAACTAAATTTAACAGACAGTAACTTGGACAACAAAAAGTACATCCATGAAATGAATACTTCCCAACTGCTAAAACCCAGGACACTGTCGTGAATCAATGGGATCAGTAAATCTTTTCAAAGAAGTTTCCACTTGTATCATTTACTAGTTTGGGTTGGTTGTTGGTTTGGTTTTTGTTTCTTTTAACCGATATCCTCTGTCTTGCAAATAGCTGAGCCTTTTCAGCTAAGCACATGGAAGCATTTGTGCAGAGTATAAACTCTTGAGACAGATAACCTCACTTGGCAAGTGTCCCAAGTAATTTTATAAAATTATCAGCTAAAAGAAAGGATTTCTTTATGGGAAAGGTCAGACAACCTTTAAAAGAAGAAAGGATACTAGGCAGGTCTGTAAACTGGGAATATATAATGCAGATAAATAAACCCATACTACTGCTTTATTGTAAAAATCTATTTCATTTGTTTCTTTTTGTTGTTGGAACCAGAAAGGAAATTTTGAAGTGCTGTAACCATAAAATAAAAAGATGTAGAAAATCTTGGTTGATAATTATTTGTTAAAACAGCTGAAAAAAAACTCTATTAAAAAAACCCAGCAGAACAAGTTAATGAATACCTTAAAGAAATTTGTAAAAATATTCAATTCTATATTTTTTATATATTGATATAATGATATTTACATCTTTATATATTGATATATATTTAACATAGTGATATCAATGTTCATAAATTGATATAATTTGGGGGCCCTTCTTGCTAAGGATGAAAAAACCCTCCAGCATGATAGGAATAAAAAAATTGTTGTTCTCATAAATATTTAATAGAAGGAAAAAGGATATATAACACTTTCAAGCTACAGTATTGCCAGAGAGAATGTTGCTATTTAGAGCTGATTAAATATATTTAAAGTTATCTTCATAATCAAAGAAATTGAGAATTATTTTTTGCATTTTAAATTTTGCAAAATAATACTGTTATTTGTACATTCAGGCTGTAAATTCAGAATAGCTGTACTGTACACCTTATCCACAGCTTATAAAATATTGCTCCTTAGCGTACCAAGTGCTTCAGTCCTCAAATCACAATGCACAAGAATAATACAATGGTCAAATAACCCTACGCAAAAACTAGCAGATAGGCTACATAAAGGACTTCAAAATTAAGTTAGAGGTACAATTTGTCACAAACCAGGCCTATCCAAATAGATAAATACAAATAATTTATGAATAGGTCATAACATCTTTGTAGTTCAGTTTTTCAAAATAGAAATAGAATAGTACCTACTTACAAATCATTTTGTGAAGATTAAATTTATTTAAAAGAACACACATTATTAGTACTAATTACCACCAGACATTATTTATGATTAAAGGTGCAATCAAATTCCTCTCAGAGGAACATACTGCACAACCCATATACATAATACCTAAAAAGAATGGGCTGCTTGAACAACTCCCTTACGCTCCAGCAGTGAATGTAAAACTTACTTTTATAGTTTGATGTAAAATGCAATGGTTGACTTTCAACTGGCATTGATGGATTGTAGATCACACCTTCAAACTTAGCTGGATGAATTCCAGTTTTCATAGGTGTGATATCACTATCAGTATTGCTACCACAGTCAAATAATTGACCGGTGACGTCACGCTCAAATTGTAAGATTTTATTTTGAGTCTATGGGCTGCCATGTGTTTAATACTACAGTGTACCATGAGGGCCCTTAAAGAATTTCCTTTCAATTTTTTTTTCCTTCTGTTAGCTGGGTTATTAACTGTATTAGCAGTGTTTCCTATTCTGCATATAGGAAATACCTGCTCATACCAGTAATACCTTGTCTAACTGTAAAAAACTAAAAGGAAACTATCGACTATCCTACACTCCATAAATACATCAAGCTCTTAGGCACATAAAAGTGAGACTTTTCTCATCTGGTTCATACCAGATAGATCTCTGCACTTCAGCTTCTTCTACATGCACCCCACCATTAAATTTGATTCAACTTAATGCTGTCTAAAATTAAAATAATGGTAACCTGCTATTATTTCCTTTATTGAATGTGAATGCTTACTATAACAAGAGAAAAAACAACTAAGAAGAAGAAATTACAGCTATCACAACCATTTGAAATATAAGTATTTGTCAGTTTTTAACACACAATGATAAAATTAAAAGACAACATAATTTAGAATCAGCTTTATTTGCTGAGAAAAAAGGGTTGTCAGTTGTCTACAATTCTGTTGAATTCAGCAAGTCTATTGCATTATTTTTTAGGAGAAGGACCATTCGTAAGAATGCAAACATTTTATCTTCCTTGGGCTCTTGGGAATGACTGTTGTTTTGCTAAGATACTGTATTTTATTTTATGAGAACGCTATGAAAATTCAACCTCATTAAATGAGTGTCTCACATAAAATTCAGAGTCGTTGGTTCCCAAGGATGATGGTGTGTGGAGGATGACTGTGCTAGTGTATTGCATTGCCCTTTTAGCCTATTAATTTCTGCATCAGAATTCCATTTTTCTAAAGAGTGTAAGCATAAGATATGGCTCTATTTTTTTTTTAACTCTATGAACGAAATGAAATGACAAAAGCCTTGAGGTTTTTTTCATTTCAAAGGTAAAAAGCCTAAACCACATTTTAGTCCATTCATTTAAACCTTGAGATCAACACCGTCTGAAACTCCAGTTAAGTCCTGGATACTTTGTCCCACTGAAATTCCGTATTAATTAAATATTTGAAAGGTGCTTTATTTCTATAAAGATTACTTTCAAATAATAACAATTTTAAGAATCCCTTAGCTGTAGATGTTAAGCTACATTTAGGATTGTAAAGAACTTTCTCTTTTCCTCTTAGAGGAACATAAAGAACTATATACATCTGAAAACATTTTATTTGTTAAAATTTAGTCATCTGATTTCTGGGGTTTTTTTTGTACCACAAACAGATGCAGAAATGTATAATACTCAGTGTAGACATGTCTAAAAATGAAAGGCAACAGTGTATAAGCCAGAGTCAAATTCTTTCTCAGCATTAATTCCACCCTTTTTTCCTCCACCATGCATTCTTGCCCCTTCTACAACAGTCCTTGAAGTTTAGCAGCTTGAAATCATATGTCTGTCCGTTAAGCTGCTAGGTATGTGGAAACAAAGTTTTTAGGAGACCCATAAAATCAAACAAGATCAGACTAAATTATCTGCTGCTGATCTGCTCTGATACATTACTGCTAGTCACTAAACCAGCCACTTGAGGTCCTGAAAAAAATTCAAGGGGTAATGACCCATGATATGCAACTCCATTGAAAGTTAGTTAAGCACATTATCTGACACTGAAAGCATTTTCGACCGCCTTGGTTGTCAACTTAGAAAACAGTAAGAGTGATAATTACCTCTTCAGCACTAGTACAGACCAACTGAAGTATTACACCACGAAAGCTCCTTCATTACACAAATAATCCCCCTACTGACTAGGAAAGCATTCAACTATTTTTCAATTCCGGGATAGAATTATGCCACAAAATTTGTAAAGAGGCCTACTTGAAGAAAATAAGGCTACACTTCACTTTCTCCACTGTCATGCCTGTGCAGATACCTTCTCCTATAGGCCAAGTCTCAGATCAGAGCAAAACGTGGGTGTTGGGATTTCACTGCTCCTTCTTTTCCTTTTGTGAAGACACTATATCAGACACTGTTTTATTTACCTCCCACTACAGAGCTGCAACTGAGCAACTGTGTTTTCTTCTCGCTCCTCTGCTCTTTATCCTATATCACACACACAGTCTGTTTTCCTCTTAGGTTTTACCTTCTAAGGTAAAAAAGGTACTGCAGCAGTCATTTAAACGTAGCGTTTCCAAGTGTTTTCAGATCACCTGCTAATTCTAAATGAAATCGGAATTAGCTACAAACCTAGAATTAGCCACAACTCCCTTATATTTGCTATTAAAGAGAGTATGAAAAGGGGTATAAAAAAAATAGAGATTTGTGCATGAGTTTCCAGACGAAAGCCTTGATCTTGGAGGACAGCAGTGTGCAGGTAGTGAGCAAGTGAAATCTTCCTTATTTTATAATGGAATTCTTAACATTTCTCCAGGTCTTTTGATTTGTATGACTTCCCTCATGGTTAAAGCCATGAGAAAACAACTGATGAAGCCGAAGCCCCTCCATTGAGCATAATGTATCCTCAAATGGTTCCCTCAACAGATCTAGAATTTTTTGTTCATCTGGAACGCAGCATATTAAGTGAAGGTTTCAGAATGACAGAGAATCCACTGCAATTTTTTGATGTTTGATTGTCTTCCCCGTTACAAATTTCTCTCTCATCTGTCCTGTGAGGTTTTTTTGGTGTGAAATATATGCTATAATTAGTTCCATCACAAGTTTCCAGTCATCATAAGTGGCCTCACCTTCATGGAAGTGACCCATCATGCTCCTCTGACGGGATGTATCAGGTTGGATGAGGTGTACAAAGCAACCTCTTTGGCCCAGGCTTTTTCAAGCCTAGCTTGCTTCTGGCTGCCCAAGCGCTTTCTCAGGTCTCTGAACAGTGCTGAACCGCTTTCTTGCAAAATTGCCAATCTAATTTCCTCCTTTCCAAGATATTTGCAATTTTCAACCCCTGAATGTCACGCTAGTGGCTCCTAAGCCCTTCATCCCCTGTTTTCCTCCACAGTCACGACTGTTCTGTCCGCTTTATGCTCTTCAGCCATCAGACTTCTTTTACTGCTGCATCCTGCGAGAATCATATTGCTAATTTCCACTTTCTCTGTTCCTGCTTTCACTTTGCAAAATACCGTTGCAAAAAGCCTCATATCCATGAGGCTTCCTTTGTTAAAAATGTGTTCTTTTCCTCCATTTTTAATGGGCTTACTTTGTTAAAATGATTTCTACTACCCACGCCTCATTCCAAGATCCAGATATTTACTTGCCATTTCTCAAGTTTACCTCCCAGCATATTGTCAGTACCTTTGCTCTGTATGGTCTTGATAACTTTTTCAGCTTGTCACATATCATCATATAAGTTAGATGACAACACGGAAATAACAAAAAATAAAGAGGGAAACAAAAAATATTTTTAAAAATGTATCTGTATGCAGATGTAGGTCAAAAGAAGTACTAGAACATTAAAGTGATAAAAACTGAAAAAGCATGTCACTTACAAAAATGATAACAAACAGAATCTTCTAGGTTACACATGTTAGTTCAGAACTACCAAAAACTTTGTTTCTTTTACCCACTGTCTGACCTATACACTTACCTGAGAAGAGGGGGGAAAATAACTTGAAAAAACGCAAGAATCATAATCTCTTTTTTTTTTTTCCTTATAAGACAAAATTAGACCAAAGAATTATTTCAAGTACAAGTAAATCCCAACTTACTCCCTATTTTCCAGTCACTGTATTTCAAATGACCAGGACAAATACATGAGGAAACGACTTGAAAAATTAAGAATAAAACTGAATAAGAAATAAGACTATGAACATATGAATGATATGATGAAATATTAGAAATTATTAAATGCATTCAAATTTTTCCTGCTATTAATAGTTAATAGTCAACTATAGCAATACACATAGTATACTGAAATCCTCATTATAAAGTAAAACACACAAAAGCAACTGGCATGCCCTGGTTGTGTATTGCTTACGATCTGAATGATGACAGTAAAGCATTAAGGGTGTGGGTTAAAGGTATAGCTAGAAGAGTTTTGAAACACGTTCCTAATTATGAATCTTGCAAGCCAGTATCTCCTAATATTGAAATATCCACCCTTGATATTAATATCCTAGCTTCTTTATGGCCCCAATTTAATTACCAACATTTGAAAAATATTTTGGCTCTAATAAAATAAAACTTGTTTATTGTTGTTCCAACAGATATATCAACCCTTTCCTCAAAGACTCCAAAATCTTTGGCTTTGAGAATAAGCATCTTTTAAGTCTTCGCTTCTTTGAACACTTATCTTCTCTGAATACATCAAGGAAAACAGCAAATAAATAAATAACCCAACTTTGAACTGCTATGCCTAAGATATTTAAGTAGCAAACAAAAACATTTGACCGAGGTATGCTACAATAAAGAGCCAAACTTTGTTTGTACAGTACCACGCAACACAGGAAAATGAGAGCCACTCTACACAATAATACTTATGCTTTTTAATTCTCTCTAAACACACAAAACATAAATCAATAGGATGCACATTAGATGTACGTCTTTATCCTTTTTTTCATATTTTGTTTTAGATCATCAGCTTAGAATACTTCTTATTTCTTTTTAAGTGTAAGGTGAAAGGAGAAGCAACAACACTCACAGACTGGTTTACAAAGCAAATGAGGTGAGAACTGTGGAACACTTTCATGCACTGACCCTCTCAATCACTTGCACTCCTGCCGCGCCTGATTAGCTCCCTCTATGCTCAGAGCCATTATCATCAGTTATGAGGCAGGCACGCTAACAAATGGAAACAAACAAACAAAAAATCTTTTCCACTTCTCGCTTCTGGAAGCTTTTCCCACATCAAATACTTTGCGGGAGACATGACTAGAGGAGGCACAAAATGATCCAGGACTCGATAACATGCTCAGTAATGTAAACCACGCATTAATAGCTCTGCCACAAGGACACAGTACGCGCTTGTAGTGCACGCAACAAAGCTGCGGAACGCTAGCTAAGTTGTGGATCTCAACTGAGTTCAGTCTCTTGTTTCAATTGTCCTTTCTTGTGTCCACGTTTTTCGTCGAGCAGCCACCCTCGCTGAGAGGAATTATTCACCACTGTACAAACAATGACAGCTGTGATTACGGTATTCTTCTGACATTTCAAAAATTAGTAGTCCTGCTCAGGTTTATTAGATAAAGACTGCCTCATCTTCCGTCATGAGCACACATTTAGTGTGCGTACAACATACAAACTACAGATCTTCCTATGAACAAGAAAAGCAAAGAAACTGTCTTTCAGAGAGAAAAAGCCTTAACAGCAAAATTACATACCAAACCTCGCAATTTGCACTTTTAGAAATACCATTCCTCCACCGACACACAAACAACGAAGTATATCACTTAATGACGGCTCCTGGAAGAGATACCCAGGTTAAGTATCTATTTGCCCCATGCAGTCAATATTAATGGTAACTGGAACTTTCTAAGGAAGGTGGGAAATCACCCACTTCAGAGCAAGAGAACGTGATGGCTGTAAGGGTGAGGGTGCAGATTCCGTAGCTCTCCAAAGCCTGGCCCAATCCTAGCAAATTGTGGGGCAAAGCTTCCCCTGCCCCTCAAAAAGGTCTGTGCAAGGATGTCCAAGAACTACTGTTTTAGAGAACTGCTTTCAATAAACTCCCCTAACTGAATATTTCCTGATCTGTGATGTGTCCTGTGATTTACTGAATGTGAACATTCAAAATCACATTGCTCATAACATTCAGATTTATTGATTTCTGTTACAATTTTACCTACTATCCATTCAAGGACTTAAGTCCCATCATGCTATGCACGGTATAAATACCTTTTGTCCAGAATCTTCACAACTTAGGATAAAAATATAAAGAAACAAATAAAGGTGAGATGAAGAGGTAGATACAGCCCTGATTTTAATTAGTACTTATCAGCTTTGCTTGTCACTTGCCCCTCTTTTTCAGTTAATAGCCTTTAAGGATAATTATTAGTGATTTAAAGGGCAACACAGCGGTGAGTTTACAGATTTGGACATAGCTTCCTCTCACCTAGAGGAAACATGAGAGAAAGTGCAAAGTTACTGGAGGAATAAGTAGACCATACAAGCAATAAAGGCTGGACTTCCTGATGCAGCCAAGGAGGGAATGACATTGTGTCCTGGAATATTGGGTCTAAATTGTAGAGAGCCAATTTCTTCCTGAAGATGTGAAATCCAAAATGAGACAGGCCTAAAGTATTCTAATTTATTGCAGACTTTTCTGAGCACCTCGAAGACA
Source organism: Vanellus vanellus (assembly GCF_965231255.1). Taxonomy (NCBI): domain Eukaryota; kingdom Metazoa; phylum Chordata; class Aves; order Charadriiformes; family Charadriidae; genus Vanellus; species Vanellus vanellus. The sequence goes on along the minus strand of NC_138914.1, from coordinate 16,184,214 downwards.
AAGTTTACTGACCAGCTTTCATCCTCAAACCTGGGACTATTTTTTTCAACTGCATTAATAGCAGATGCTCTACAGAAAGCAAGCCGGTATGAGGATAGAAAATAAGGAAAGTTCCTTGAGAACAAAACTGCAGCAATATTTTGATGCACAATGAATTCCCAAAGACCAAAAGACTACCATTTAGAAATCTAATTACGTTAAAAGTCTTGATAAAAGATATTCGTGATGCATTTTGTACTAACTTTACCAGAGACTCGGGGCCAAAACTGGCATGTGTATAGTATAAAAATAGCAACCGCTACATATATATCACAACTGTGACACATACCCTCAGGCATGCCAGCATGAAGTTTTCTAAAGGGTTCAAGAGCTTCCTATGAAAACCTGCCACACAAGTTAATAGAAGGCGCTTGGGCAACACATTACCAAAGCTGGTGATCCTCAAGATTCTCTTACATTTTAGACAGTGGACCTAGGAAAGCTCTGGGACAATCTCCAAAAAATGCAAAAAATGCGAACATGCATATTGGAAAAAGAGAGAGATGTTTCAGTGACCGGCATTTGAGTGCACGTACATGAGAGAGGAGCAGCAAAACCAGCACAGGACTGACATGGAGGTGAAATTAAAGCACAGCTAGAGAAAGTCTGATGCTGTGACCGGGATAGCTGTATGCACTGAATGCTGCCAAAACCAGGACCGAACACCCAGTAGGTACGGCACTTCTACTTTAGTTCTTCCATGCTCAGGGAAAAACAAGCTGTGTTTATTAGAACACAGATATACAGAGGTCTGAAACAAAGACAGTTCACTATTGATTGTCTCTGTTCCTGGAATAAGTGCACCAGGCCCCAAACACTGACAAGTTAAAAGTGGTAAGTCCATCACTGTGGTGAACAGCTCAGATATTCGTAGCATCTCACCTTGGTGGAGGTGGAAGAGCCATTCATATCAGAAGAAATTAGATCACCCATTCAAAGTTCTAGTAATAGACATACCTTTGAAGAACAATAGCAGCTGTATGTACTGCTGTGAAACCTTACATGCACATCTGGGCAATATTTGCTTCACACAAAAAGATATTTTATTTGTATTTCATACAAAAGATATTTTAATCCAAATTCTTTACCTACTTTAATAGGTGCGTTTATTCAATTCTTGCTTTGATTAAAAAACCAATAAAGTGACTTAGAACTGAAATTGCCCAGCATTCATTTAAAATTATACAGTTTGGGTTTGGTAACATTTTTAAACGCATAACTTTGCCCTCGTACAAATGCAAATATAAGCTTCCCCCAAACACGTGCCAGTAACTATATCTGCCAAGTCTCATGTGCTAAATACAAAAGTCATTCTTTTGGCCTCATCTCCTGCTCTCCTGCCGCAAAACCTCACGTATTTAGGGCACGGTGCCGCTTCCTCTCTCCAAATCCATAACCTAATATCCCACATGCAAGTGACAGGCTAATCAAGCGTGTGAATCCAGCGTGACTTGAATGGCAGTGGGGAAGTGACAAGGGCGAGTCATGCAGCTGAAAAAGCATGCTGCAAGGTCTGCATGGGCCAGGCTGCCTCTATCATGTGAGCAAGCACCCATCTCCATCGCCTACACAGCTCACATGTTGGGATTCCAATAAACTGAAAGGGTTGGAGTGCGTAGGGGGGATTGACATGTGGAAAATCAAATGTGGAGGGGAAACACTTCTTTTATGATGCACAAAACTCGTTGGTGTGGTCAACAGATGGAACGTAGCCAGATGCTCATTACAGCAATTCTATTGACATTGCTACAATTAAGGTAAGAGTCACTGTTTCCACTGTAAACTCCTGTTTGCAAGAGCTTATAAATTGGCCGTAAAACTTCACTTCAGGCAGAACCTTAACACACAAGGTCTCAGCATTAAAGTATGTTTCACATATATTAAAAAAATGGTGTGCCTTTCAGATTACATGGTAGCTCAAAACAGGTTTCCCATTCTTGTTCCAGTATTCTCTGCACTCCTTGCACTCAGAAAAACCTTTGTGTCTACCGAGTAGAATGATGGAATTTTCCATTCTAATTACAATTTTCCATAGTTGGTAGCAGTTTCATTTCTTATTTTACTATCACATTAATAAGCCAAGTTGTTAGCCTTGGAAAACTGGTTATCATCTTTTGAAACAGCATTTTTAACTCACAACACCTCCTATATATTCATTTAACATAATCAAAAAAACCCTTCATATAATAAAGCACCTTGGTTGAAAAGGATGCAGTCTAGCTTTTAGTCTATTTTCCTCACATAAACACCCCCCGCAACGTAAAACAAATTCAGCCAGCTAATACAGTATGCTATCCTCTGTCCCTGAAGTAAGAGGGAAAAATTTCCTTGAATTTCAACAGCAGACCCAAGCTTTCACAATACATGGGTGCATAACGCTATAATTGCTTCTTATTTATAGAGTGCTGACAGTAGGCTCAGTGCTGTACAAACAAAAGAAGACATGGTCCCTGCCCCTTGGGGCTTACAATCTGAAAACACAACAATTGAGGCACATAAAACATCAAGTGGTGATACGGTCCACAGCGGAACACTGACATGTTTGTTTTCCCATAAATAAATCGTTCTTTGGGGGTACAAAGAAAAGGGGCAGATAGTCGTCTTCAATTTGCTTTTTAAGAGAGGATTTGAAAGCATTCATACTCCTAGCACCCAGTCTTCCAAATTCCCCACCAAATACAGCTACGAGAAAAAATTATCTAGAATATGTAAGGACTGAGTACATAATTATCGTTACAGAAAAAAAGTTTACATTCTCTTTAGTTTAGAAGGAGCTGAAATGCTACTTCATGTCTGTATTCTTCAACTACTGACAAGTACACATCATCCTTCCACTTCTCCATAGAATGTAACCGTGTCTTTAAATACACATAACTGCATAACTAACCACAATTTGATTACTGAAGTTATCTACAGCAAGACGGGATACTGCACTTTTCCGTAGAGCCTCTGTGCTTGTGAAACATGGCTTGAGATATACAAAACCAGTGTACTTTCTGTTTAAAGACCAAATGCAGCTGGGTTTTCTAAAGCTCATGAACGACACTGGTCTAACTGCTCTAAGATAGGGTCCATTTCAGCAGCCCTCCAGGAGACAGAGAACACTTCATTCCATTCCCTTCCAGGCACTTTGCTGGTTATGTTCCCAGCAGAGACTGAGACACACTCATCCTATTCTACAGAGCAAGTCCTAGTTTTAGTATCAGTAGTTTTACACTTGATTTCACCAGACAAGTGCAAACATTAAAGTAAGGCCAACCACTCCTCACAATTTCACCTCTTCTGGGTAGCAACAGCTATACAGCGCGCCCTGTATGTCTTCCTATTGCCAAATTAAGCTAGGAAAAATGTTGAAAACAGGAAGAAGTTTGGCACATGCACCGCTTAATCCCAACTAAAGTGCTAACGTTAATGCTTTTGAAGCACTCCCCAGTTGTGCATATGACAAAACCCAGTCAAAACTTTGTAAGAGCTGCATCCTGCAGCCAGTAACCTCCACAGTGCAAGTGCCTGAGACTACGGATTCTCATTCTTCACATAAACTTCTTATGACCTATGGCTTCACGGCTGGATAAAGTTTTTAAATTAATCCAGCCTTGATTATTTATCACACTGGGTCAGTGACAAGTTTTTTTGAAAAACCCATTCTTTAAATAAACATTTACACTGTTAACTTAATAGACTATAATGTCTTCACAGAATTATAGGGTGGTGGGTTTGTGTTTTGTTTTGTTTTGTACAGTGACAGATCAAGAGTGGAAGGCCTAAAATTTGACCTACCCTGGCACTGATCCTCCTTTCCATTTATTTCTTTTTCTAACCTGCTTGCCACTGGTAAAATTAAATTAACGAAAGGCTAATGATATTAATACCAAAATAGAATCATAGAATGGTTTAGGTTGGAAAGGACCTTGAAGGTCATTGAGTTCCAACCCCCCTGCCATGGGCACGGACACCTCCCACTAAATCAGGTTGCCCAAGGCCACATCCAGCCTGGCCTTGAACACCTCCAGGGATGGGGCCTCAACAACCTCTCTGGGCAACCTGGGCCAGTGCCTCACCACCCTCAAAGAGAAAAATTTCTTCCTAATATCTAATCTAAATCTACCCTCTTCCACTTTAAAGCCATTTCCCCTCGTCCTATCACTACATGCCCTTGTAAAAAGTCCCTCCACAGCTTTCCTGTAGGCCCCCTTCAGATACTAGAAGGCTGCTATAAGGTCTTCCCGGAACCTCCTCTTCTCCAGGCTGAGAAGAGAACAACATCCATTTGTTGGATGTTCTGGCAGTTACCAACTATAAAACTGGATGGAAAGATTTCTACCATAAACTTTTACCATAATTGTGTAAGGGGTTGCAACTGAAAACACTTGAGATTAAAATAATGTTACACTTAGAAGAACCTCTCAGGGGAGACTTGACACAAAACGTGGTACTGTGGAAGGCATAGATAGAGACACCAATTCAAGTATGCAAAATGGGGCTTGTAAAATGAGCACATTGTTACTGAAGAGGAGGGTGTTGGTTGAGGGGAGATAATGTTCCTGCCCATGGCAGGGGGACAACGACAAGATTTCTGAAGGTACCTTCCAACCCAAACTGTTCTATGATTCTATGAAAGGAACCTATGGCAGACTAACTCAAATTTGCAGCTTTTCCTCATACATCCAAATACTGAAACAGACTACCAAATTAACTTCAGTATAATTACACTAGGGTTGAAGATTAGATTTTAGAAGACACAGTGGAAAGTAGAGGGGGAAAAAAGAAAGAAGCATTTAATTTTTGATCACCCAACCACAGTGAAGTAGAATTTGTCCTGACAGCACCTTGCAACTAAATACATGAAAGAAAATGTAAGTGCAAACCCTCCCTTCATCCACATTTTAACACACGTGTTCCCGAGAGTGCTTCCTCTTCTATCCCTCAATATTATGATTAAACCCACTTATGCTGCTTAAGACATTTTTGCACTGTTACTACATTCAGAGAGAATGAAGAGTGTTATTTAGACACTGAGTGGAGGTGAATGTAAATGCGTCTGGAAGTATAAACTGGCATAAGGAACATCTTAAGGATAAGAAAAGAGATTTAAATCAACGCAGATAAGAGTCTATCCAGACTTAACTACAACCCATCCACAAAGAGGTATTCGCGAGGTAGGTATAGACTGATTTTTATTCTGAAAAATACCACAGAATCCTTAAATAGCTTGATGGGGATAGCGAAACAGATAGCAAAGAAAGAGCTGAAAAGTATGCGGTGTGATAAAAGATACAGGACATGCTTTGTGTACTGTAAGTGCATTTGATGTGGTGCACACACTACAATCCACAGCCAGTTACAATAGGTACGCATGTGATCTCCTGCCTTTCTTGCTGGCAGCTGACACCTGCCTAACCGGGTCTGCCTTCGCACGCTCCCAGCACCAGTGTATTACGGATGAAGCCCACTACTTTCTGCTGACCTTTTCTACTGTGATTCTTTTTTCTCCCAAAATTTTGTCTGTTACATTCCCCTCAGACACTCCCCATTAAAAACAGTTATTTGTACATGCAATATGCATACATGATTTGAATACAAGCATTGGGTAAAGACTCATTAATAAGAAAACAATGCCTAAATCAAACCACTTTAAAAAAAAAAAAATTGACCCTTCTCTTGTAAGAATATGTGTAATAATCTGACGCAAAATCCATGCCTACAGACTTGCCAAATACCATGAGCTGAGTGTGAGGCTCACTCTTTTACACTTCTAAGCAAAGCAATTTAACCACAATTTTCAAGACTATTTTTAAACTTCAAAAATGTGACCAAATTTTATTTGTCATAGTAGGAGAAAAGAATCAATGAATAAAGAAATCTATGCAAAACGCATTTTATCCTAAAAAGCCTGGGTTTTCTTGGAAGACCTATACAATTTAGTGTCATAATGAAGCGCTTCTCAATTTGCATCCTCTCAGAAGACTTTTTCTCTTCCATGTTAGGGGATTGTCATGGCAAGCCAGAGAGTTTGTTGTGATTTCTACTGTTTTTACTGAGCACTGGAGGAACCAGGCTTAAAAGTGTAGGTCACCTTTTGGAATGTAAATTACAGCAGAACAACGGCTGTCGCTTATTTATATGTTTTCAGTTTGTTTAAGTTTCTAATCCTTTTTTCTATAACTGGTATGGCCTAATCTGTAGAACTAATTATATTTCCATCAACTTTGACTTCGCTCATTCTGTTGCTCAGTTTTCACTGAAGAGGCTGTATGTATTGATGTTTGTCTAGTTGTGAAAAATGGAAAACACCAGCAATTTCACTTTCTGTGTGTTTAAAATAATGCTATTTAAATCCAATACTAATTCAATTGTAAGCATATTTAATAAATTTAAACATTAAAATATTTAATGCATTTCCAGGCAAAGACATCTGTTGCTAGGGATTAAACCGCAACTGAACAAAATGTTTTATTAATGCCAAAGGAAAAGCAATTGACTTAACTACCTGCAACAGGATACAAAACCCTCTTACAGAACTCCCCTATTTGCTCCTTGCTGGGGTTGGCTCAGTCAAAGGGAAAGAAGGAATCTTATCTTTTCTTTGATAACAGGCTATTGCAGATACCCTTCTGATATCCAGGAAATATCATGTCTAATGAATAGGCACTTTGTCACAGAAGTTCAACTTTTGGTTAGAAATAATTTTTCAAGTGCTATATATAAGAAATGACAACTGAAATCTATTCAAAGAAAGAACAGTCTGTGATTTATAGCCTGCAATGATGGGAAAACTCCATTTTCATTATGCTGAATCAGTAAAGATATTACAGGGTGAATTTGTATTTGACCTCTAAAGAATTGGTTATGTAGGTGAAATGCAAAGACCTCATGTGAGTGAACTGCTTAAAGGAAACAAAAAAACATATTTGTTGAACACATTAGTATTCCAAACTCCTTGGATTATTTTTTTGTTTGTTTTAGCAGTATATTCCTAAAACAGCACAAACATACAGCAACTATGAGTATTACAGTTTATGCCAATGGATATCATTTTACAATTGCCTGCAGTCTATCTGCTCTCCTGCTAAAAAGCGACATCCTGCTGCCCTATGCCCCCTCTCCCTGCTCCTCCTAATCACAACCATGCAGTTCTCATCACGGGCCTTTTTTGGCATCACTATTCATTTGGCTAACTGGAGAGCTGGGTAAGTTCACTGATTCAAGAAACCAATCATTATTAATATTTTTTGGTAAGGGTTAGCGTTCAGCCAGAAGTGCAAGCTGAGCATGAGTACTAATGATAGCAAAAAGACCACACAGCCAGGAGTCAGGGAAAGGGCAGGAGCATCCTTCACAGTGGCACCAACACGCTTAGACCAGCTTTTGCAAGTAATAAAAAATAAAAAATCCCTTTTGGATATTTTGTACTTTCTATATACGTTCTATTGCTGTTTTTTTATGCATCATCACTGCCTTCTGAGATGTATTTTTTAGTTGTTCGTATCACATGGCTACAAAATAATAAACCAAGATGAATTAGAATGCATTGCTCGCCTATGAAATACCTTTAAAATTAAACAGTTTTGCAAGTCCATTTGGTTTCTATTTTATGAAGCTAGGAAAATGGACAAGCCAGGCTACTGACAAAGGAAGTTAAAGCTCTTCTCCTTTAGGTAACAGATTATTCAAGTTAATAATTACTGCAAAATTACTATAATCAAATAGCCTTATAGCTGGCTAACGTTAAACTAATTACTACCATCTGAGTTCTTCATAGACAGTAAGAAATACCATATAGTTGGCCAATATAGCATTACTAGTAACCTAAAGGGAGAAATCAAGGCAGAGAAGACAAGATTCAGGGTTTCCAAATATAGAGAAGAGGTCTGCTCATAGGATTCTCCCGACCATTCTAATAAATTCACATACCAAAGTGTATTGGCACTGGTGGAGTCACCAGGAAGGTATGTGCTCTGCTTCTTTCACAGCAGTTCAATCTCCTATAGAAAAAGGGCATTTACTGATCTCCAGGTATACAGGTAAGTTTGATTCTTAAGTTCTCTGTTGCTGAATGACTGCTGATGAATTAAAGTCTCCTTGATACAAGCCCCAAGTCCTCCTGCTGAGAAGGATCATTTACACAGAACTTGTGATGCCAGCAAAGACCTTTCAGTTACATCTGGTACTGTATCATCATCTCTGCAACATCCTGCTTCATCCTTGCTTGCATGAAATGCAGAGACAAATACATTATCCTTATTTCTGTACTACCTGTTTATATGTTTCCATATATTTCACTGACCATATACTCCGAGGTCTCGGTTAAAAAAAATTTCAGTCCAAACAAGAGCCTGAGCAACCTGATCTAACTTTGAAGTTAGGGCTGCTTCAAGAAGGAATGTCAGCTTAAGTAAAAATTTATTTATGATAAGGCATAGAGGAAAATTTTTTAAAAATATGAATTTCTAAGTTTTATATAAAATTTTCATTTAGTCCTGAAGTCTGTCAGGATGGGACCAAGTGTTAGAGCAATACTGAGCATTAGTCAAGTCTGGCTCAGAAAGTATTTATTCCCTTTTGTCCATCAATGACCATGTTTTTAAAAATGATGTGAGCTGCCACTTGGTTGTGAAGTGCCCCAGACGTGAGGATGGGTTATATACAACTGCCTGATCTCTAAGAACATAAACCACCAGCATTTTTTTTAATATTACTTTTTATGTACACATGCACTATTCAAGTACGTTATCTACAGATTTCCCCTAGACCTGCTTGCTACATGTGGGTATATGTTAGCTTTTTCCATTAAGCTGAGCTACTCATTTTCTGCAGTACCACCTGAACGATGCCAATAAAAAATTGTCACTCCCATGTAACAGAATCTCAGCTAAAATTCACATGCAAGATGTAATCTCAACAAGCCACTTGGAATCATCTCTAAAATAAGTAAAAGCCTACATTCTTCCAAAGGAATGAATCAATATGATAAAAACATCTCAGATGGATGTCTAATCTGCTCACATGAGAACCTGTCAGCAGAACACTCACAATGTAAGATTAAACCACCTTCGTAATGCCATTAGACAGAAGTGATTAATTCAATAGCTGAAACTTCTCTTAGACTCCCAGTTAAAACCTTTTTTTTAAATTTTCGTGTTTGCATAGAAACTCCAGCAACAAAATGCATTAAAAAAGTAAAAAATCATAATTTTGTTCACAAATTCCCATATAGTTTTGCCTCTAAAAATCTACTTCCATTCAAATCCTTCCTCCAGAACAAGTATATAAGGTTTAACTACTAAAACAAGGAATCAAGACCTCCAATTCATGAGGATTTTCTTAAACTTGTGTCAATTTTTCTTTTAAATCAACACATACAGATCTGAAACTACAAGTCATCTTCATGTATTCTTAATACTGATCATATGTCCAAGTGATTATTGACAGTAATACAGAAAACATTCTATTTCATAGACAAGTTCAAAAGCGGAATCCAGACATCAACTTAATAAATTATTTTAAGTGCAGGCTAGGTAAGGTTCCACATGAAACAAATCTACATAAACTAATCAAATGGCCAACCCTATGTTTAATCACTAAAAAGCAAATATTTCCATGAAAAATATATCTACAGCACAAAGTAACCAAAAATATTATTTCATGACATCTTATGTAATGGATTTTTTTATTATTATTTTACTGTAGAAAACCCCTTCCGATGACATTTTTCTCATTGCTACTCTTTAAAGGCAAAGCATTCATAGTTCAAAAACTACCTCCTGGGAAGCAGAGATCTCTGCCTTATCTCCCTACACGAACCAGTAAGATTACTCTTTTAGAATTAGAGAGACAAGTCAATGTCTTAAAAAAAGCTTTCTAGACTAGGAAATAAATATAAGCTAATTCTGACAGCTCTGCTAATCACTTAATAAATCTTCTTCAGAAAAAATATTAGGGCATATGACAGTAGTTTATCTTTGTAACATCTGTCATGCGGAAAGGGTACCTATCTCTCCTTTAAATGATGTATATTTGAACTAAGACACTTCAAACCACCCCTCATTTTGAGTAAAGTCAACAAAAGTTAAATGAAACTAGCAATGTGACTGAAGAGTTTAGGAAAAAATTAAAGCTTACTAACTCCAGCAAAAAATACGGTGGAGACTTTTAAGTGAGGCAGCAGATGAAGAAAATGACTACTTAAGTTAGATATGAAACTATCTCTACCTTACTGAAACACATCATGGTAATTTGAAGACAAGCTGAAAATGGCGATACCACTAATACGACAGCAAACACCCCACCTTTTTTCGTCAGGGGCACTGTTATCATCATGATTTCACAATGGGGAAAGTAATACATTGGAATAAAAAGGAGCTGGCTTAAATTCTTCACAGATAAGAGCAGGGGAGCAGTAACCAGGATGTCTCTTGCAGCTCATGCATGTTAGACTCTTACTCAGGCATTCTTCAGAGCAGTGTGCAACCTCGGTGTTGGTTTACCATCACTTATATATCCTATATAAGCAGCAAGTTTTCACTGGCTAGGAATTGTCAAAGCTTTCTCCTTATCTATGACTCTTCTAGCCACCACAATACAGGCACTGTGTCCTCTAGAATGGACCACTGTAGCCCGGAAGTAATTGGGAAATATTACACTGATTTCCTGTCACGGAGTGGGCTGCTGTAGGAATATAAGGAGCTCCAATGTCTCAGCTCTTCTAGCTCAAAATGCTAACCCCAGCTTCAGCCCTGGGCCACAGCCATACCTAAGGAACAATGCAACACCTTGCAGCAGTATTAAGCTGAATACACCTGAATGCTTGACCATCACCACAAGATGCAGCACAGCTTTGCAACCTGATGAACATCTGAGGACAACTTGTTTCTGTAGGGTGTCGTGCAATTTCATCTCCATAAGGTATGAAATCCTGCATTAAATTCTGAATAGTTCTGTGACACCCTTATGGTTAGCTGTTTTGGTTTGGGGTTTTTTTTTTTTGAGATCTGACAAGAAAATTTTCTAAATCAATGTCATACTAAACTCTAGAACAAAAAATAGCATGACAGAATAAGTGGATAAGGAAAAAGCCTATGAATAGTCAATAATTACCTGCATTATAGAATCACAGTTTGTGAACTTTAATATTGAAAATTACATAAATTCCTGTTCCAATAAGAAGTTAGAAATTAATAACATGCTGAAAGAAAGAGCTGTTATTGTTCACTTCACCTAGGGTGAATTTTCTGTGGTCGTCATTTTAGACAGTATGAAAAAACATAGAGTAAGCATCTTTCCTTGCTCCAAGAAACATACTGAAATTTCAGCTCTATTTCATTACGATTGATCCTATCGGAACAGTGCAGTTACCCATTGCGGAGGCCACCTGGGAAATGGGGGTCTGGGTAATACTTAAAAGACGTGTTACTTATGCCGTAAGAATAGGGACCAGTTCGCAGTCTGCAGAGTCTGTGCAGCAATATCAGTTCCTAAAAGTATAAAATACAGCAGGATGCTATTTCTAACCTTTAAAATCAACAGCGTATCACTTTCCTCAAAGGATCCCTGTAATAACTTATCCATGATACATAAGGTTTCTTGTATTCTGACTCACATCTGCTTCTAAGTCTTTATCAGTCACTCCTCCATACTGTGCACTTTGTTAAATCATCAAAAATCCCTGCTTTGTGGTTCAAAGGAAGCACCATACTGCTTAAAAATTATGCTAAAAGATGAACACCATAGATGATCCCACTAGCTTGAACATATGCCTTTTTGATTCCATTGACTTTTATTTTTATAGTTTAAGACACAAATATTTTGGACCAGGGAAAAAGCAAATGGGGGAAAGCAAATGAATGTGATATCAATGCTACTGAGAATATATTTTTTTTTTTTTAAAAAAAGCACCATTATTATTTACAGCATGGAAAATAAAAACCAGAGACTGAGGTGTCAGTCTTTTAATTCACAGTAGGGCAAAATGATTACCAGGTTTCAATGCAAATATGCAGCTGATGGGCTGGATTCAGAAATCAGGTGGGAATTTTACGAACTGTTTTCAGAAATTGAGATGGATTACTTTACCCCCAGGAACTGAAATCCCACCAGAAAATGCTACCCAGCTACAAATGCAACCAGGACTTGAAAATAGACCCTCTCAAGATTTGCATCAGACCTAGGAACAAAGCAGGGACACGGACGTAAACTGGGTAGTAGAGTCAAAGCTGCAAACACAAAATATCAAAATGCAATTTCAACTTTAATTTCTAATACTGGCTCAATTTGGAAATAGCAAACAAACTAGACATTTCTAAAAACAGGGTCTGAATGCTAACATTCAATAATTCTGTGAATTGTTTTTCAGACTAAATATGCAAACAAAATACAAGGGGGTTTCTTTTAACCACTGGGACATAAATACGATGTAATTTAACACAGTGAGACCTGTTTTCTCCCTTACAACTGACTTAGGGTACTCAGCAATCTCCCTTCAACACTTTCAATTATTGTTATTATTTAATTAAATTACAAATTTGAGAAAGGATGATTTATTATCGAAGAAGATTCAAACCAGGGGAAATTTTATTTTTGTTTAAGAAAAAAAAAGGGGGGGGGGCACTTGCCCTATCTTAGGTCTCCCCCCCCCCGTAAATAAATAAATAGTATTTTTATGTTTATGGCAAGTTGCCAAAGCTTAAATTGGCCTCCTTGAGAGGCTGATAGAGCTGTTTTAGTCACTACCACTTCATTTGAAAAACTGAATGAAAACCAGGGAGGCTAAAAATGTCTTGGTTTACATTCACTAATATGTAAGAGAAAAGAAAGAGTGATAATGGATACAGCGAGTGTAGCTACACCAAAATACTTTCGAGTCTTTCTGCTTAAAAACAATGAAGAAGAAAAAAAAGTCTGAAAATTCTCTTTGCAAACAGGGTTGTTCTAATTGCTTTTCATTAGGCTAATTGGTTGGAACTGACACAGGACCTTTCTAGAAATGAACTAAAGTCTTCTTAAGATTTTGAAGGATTTTAAATATAGCATAATTTATTTATGTGCTCTAAATTTACTGTAAAATCTTTGCTTTCCTAGAATGATCTCATAGTATTTCACTAAACCCTTCTTAAGATTTTCCCAGTAAGGGGGCTTTAATTCACTCCCTCTTTTCATTCCTCCCAGAGCCTCTGCATACTACAAAGTTCTTTAAAGTTAATAGGTTCTGTGAGTCCCAGAAAGGAACAGAACGAAGAACGTAGATCGGAATGCTCTCTTCCGATTTTTAATTCGCTCTGTGGCAGCTAGTCACATACCAGCTTGCAAGCAGCGAAAATAGGCATGTTCCTTTAAAGTGTCACAATGCGTACGTTCTCAAAACAAAGTGCTCTAACACACCAACACAAAAAACTCTTAGTTTAAAATGTTAGTAGAAACGAGCATCTTTAGAGAAGACAAGCTTCTGCTGTTGCTATTACCATTATTAGTAGTAGCAATATTACAATTATTGCTACTCTTATCGTGAGTCATCATATCTACCTTGTGCAAAACACCAAGACAGGTCTCTTCAACAGGGCATTGGCAGAGATAGGAGGAAACGGGGAAAGGAAGTTTCTATTTATTATTATTTTCTGGAATATGAAATTTTCACGTTAGTTTTCTGTGCGGTACTTTTTTACCTACTGTGTGGTTAATCGCTACCTTCAAGCACGTAGACCTGTAAACATCTTTTAAAAATTCTCGGCATTAGTATTTCTTTCATAAAAATACTATCAGTGGTCAAGCACAATCCTCTTATGTCTGACTAAGCTTTAATTTAATTAAATTAGCTCCTATTTGTATTTTTGAATGATCTTCTAAATACCTTATTTAATTTGTGTTTGGATCAAAGCCTATGACGAAGTCCCTATTTAAATTCCTATTGCTTAAATGATTCCTGATGCATAAAATGAGCACGCTCTTAAGAAGACTTCCCATTCAGTTTTATGCATTGTATAAAGTTTGAACAAATCCTATTCTTTAAGAGAAGCCTCACGTGATACATGGTTTTATTTGGGTGGTTACGATCTTAAGAAATATTTCTTGTTCAAAGTTTTAGTCCTGAGAATATATCCCATGGCAGGGGCATCGAAACTAGATGATCTTTAAGGTCCCTTCCAACCCAAACCATTCTGTGATTCTATTCTATAATAATTTATCCCAGACTACAGACAATGTATAAGTTAATGACTCCAAGGGCTAAAAATATAGTTGGGATAATAGCCAAAGGTATCTGTATGTACACATCAATAGGCAACAGTTAATTTTTATAACAATAAAGACATCAGGTAGTTCTTGAAGATTCAAAAACCAGCTTCTGCAAATGACAGAAAATGTTTGAGTGTACTGTAAATGTAAAAAAACAAAGTAATATATTTATACTATTTATAATATACTGTAAATGTAAAAAAACAAAGTAATATATTTATAATTTTAAATACAATAGAAAGATTAGAAATATATCATCAAGAAGACAAGATAAACCTTATTGAAAACAAGTTCAATTGTTGAATATGAAGTTCTGTTATTTTCAAAATGGTTTGATGTTTGTTGAACTAAAAATGAAACACAATTCCAATCACAGTCAAACCCAGTCTAGAGATCGATTGAAAACTTACTGGTTGAGTCCCCTGGAAAGAAAATCTAGCAATAACACATATTTTTTAAAGTCATTTAAAAGCTGGGAGATTAATTTCTCATCTCATGTATTGGTTGGAAATATACCTTACCAGACCCATTTATTCCTAATGCTATTTAAATAGCATCCAGTGGATTTAAGCAGACACTAGAGCTGGTACTCTGTTTTTAAAAGAACACCATTCATCATTGTACATAACCAAAAATCAAATGAGATCTGAAGAAACCAGATCTGAGCATTTCATTAACCCTACTTAAATTCTGAAAATCTTCAGTATCTGCCACAGGACTTGGGATCATTTCACCAGCAGATTATTTGCCTACTATACTGCACAGCATTTAAAAAATAAGAGATAGAAAGTTTCGTGTAAATTTTCATGTTGCTTAAATTTTCATGTTGCTTCATTAGTATTTTAGTAAGGCTTACTTTTCATTGCGCAGAATAGAGAAGCAGACTTGTTAGAAGTAATTCTTAATTACAAGTATCACAAAGTATAAAATGGTCTGTGAAAAAAGGCCTATTTGGCAGCAACGGCGAAAACTAAACCAAGGTATTTGAGGATTAATCTGCTGCTGAATGTGGTCTCACAAGTGCAGCTTTGGAAATGAAGATAAAAGAAAACTGCTGCTGTCCAACCACAAATCACTTTAGATTTAAAAAAAAAAGAGAAAGACTGATAAGTCATCAAAAAGGCAAATCATAATCATAAGGAATGACAAGGAAAAAAAAAACTACTGAACTACCAAGGGTCTGATGATGTCCTCTTATTCTATGCCTTCTATTCTACAATGACACGAGTGCATTTTGTCTCAAGAAAGAGAGATACGTGACGAAAAATTTCTTTAGATAGATTTACACATATCTTGTGAGATTATAATTTAAATCAAGCACAAAGCTCAGTTTCAGCATTCCTTATTACTAGCCATATTACAAGACTAGCAAATTGGGAGGTAAAGCTGCTTTAGCAGCGATGCTTATCTGACTTCAACACTTCTTTCTTCATGTTTCAATCAAAGAACAGCTGCTGTCATCCTACTGAGAAAACAGTGATAGCAGAACACATAGCGAGCCTTAAAAGCTGCTAACACAGGAGCCTTATTGTGGAAATAACTCATCTGCAGTTAAACTTCACATATAGGAAAGCTCGTAACTGAGGTGAAAGGATGGATTTAGCAGCAACATTCTTTGGAAGTCTTGTGCTGCCTTTCCAGAAGGACAGCTGTGAGCCAAAACAAGGCCTTGTTCTGCAGGTGATGCACCTCGATCTCCTCCAGATAACCACAAGAGTTGGTCTTTCAACAGCCAGGCTGTCATAATGATTACAAATTACTAAATACAACACGGTCCCATCAAAAGCCTTTAAGACAAAGGCCAGTGTGTCTTAAAGTTGGCAACAATATTAGCAAAAAGTTATTTTTTAATAAACTATTTCTGCTACCTTAAAACTGCTATTTGGTGCAGGAGTTTTGTTTCTTTGTTTTGGCTAAGATTACAATAATTTTGTGTTGTTGGGGGGGGGTTTAATAATTTTATCATTCGGTGAATTATCTGGAGAGACCTATTCCTTTAGGCAAAAGATTTCAAAAATAGTAGTTTCAATAAAAATAATTTTCCAAATCAAATGCCGCAGTGAAAAGCAATCAACTCAATGGTAGGAGAGTGCATTGAGACGTTATGCCCATGAGGGGAAGGAGAGAATTCCCTGGACTTGCTAGCTTAAGCAAGGACCTTCTGTAGCTTTATATTTGGTGCAGATGAGAAGAGAGTAAAAGTTTTGTAAACATAACAGTTCAATTGATCTAATTTTATTCAGTTTTTATACCAATGAGATCTGCGTACTTTTAAAAATGCAGTCCTATCTTTTCTTTAATACATGCAAAATATGAAATTCTTCAAAAGTTATATAAACTTTACAACTAAGAAATTAACTCATTTTAGGAGGATGAGTACCATTCTCCTCTAAAAGGAAGATAGCAAAAATGAAAAGTGAAAATCCTTCTAGGATTTCACATCATTCCTATTGCTTCCAGGAAATAGCTGCTAATATGCAAAATCTCTAAAGATTTAACAACAAACCACAACGACCAACATATTGACCTTCAACCTAAAATAACTTTTATTGACCTTACTCATACAGTTGTTTCTTTGCCTTGATAAATACAACAGAATATTAAGCACACTGCATACTGTACCTTTGTTAACATAAGAAATTCCCATGAAGAAATGTGTGTAAGGAATACCTCAGACCTGGATGTGCTCACCCTGCCAGTTGCTAACCACTTTGGTAAGTAAAACTTCCTGCCAATATGAACAACTAGATCCTTTGGGAAGGAAAACTGGCATGCTCTACCTCATCCCGTTGGCCCTAATACCACACAGCTAGTTAAAGAGACATTCACTGAGACATATGCCAGCACGCACGTGTTCTGCTTAAACAGCAGCCGAAGAGCAAACTGAGGCATTATTCCCGAGTATGTCTTTTATACCCCCTTCCTTCTTTCACTGATGCATAGAGGATGCTACTGCTCAAGCCAGCTGCACAAAATAACACACCCTATTAGACTACGCCTACAAACAAAGTTACAAACCATATAGCTAAATATGCAAGTCAAACGGGATGGGTAAATGCCAAATGGGTTTACATTCATGTGGGTTCAGTCCAGGTCTGAGTGATTCAGGAATGATTGACTCTGAAAGCTTCCAGTCACTCTGTGTAAATAGGGATGAATAAAAACTTTGGCACAACTACTCAATCCCCTGACCCTGGCAGGAAAGTCAAGCCAATTGGCCAAGGAATTTAGATTTAGACTTCCTTGAACATGTCAGGATAATAAAATAGTACATTCAAAAATATATCTTAGTCACCAAACAAAGAGCCATGACAATTCTTCTTTCCACCCCAAACACTGATATATTTATGTTTCAATGCATGTCAAATTTTCAAGCGTTCAGATGCTAAAACACTTAGGAATTCATTAATCTAATCAGCACAATATATTTACTTTTCAGGCTTCCAGTGTGCTTGCAAACATAAAAATAAACCGACAAAGTTTAGCATGTATGGCAAGGCAATTAATGAGTTTTCTTTGAAGTCGTAAGTAGGAATAGCAAATCAAAATATGCCCTTACAGAATCAGGAAATTATGCCAGAAGCCATCTCGTCATTTTTATAATATTGTTTTAAATATGCAGATTGACTAGCTGACTAATTTCCAATGATGACACTCTAAGCATCCTGATTTTTTTTCTTAGCTCAATGTCCATACAGTAATTTATTGAGTGCTAGATAACCTACCGAATTCCTACCTGGAAACTCAATAAACAGCACTGTCCTAACCACAAAACCAAAATAGCTGAGTTTATACTTTTAAGGCTTCTGTACAACAGGCCTTCTTTTTACTAAGTGGCAAACCCTTGGGAAAACACTACAGACCTGATCTGGAATCTGGGAGACCTGATTTTTGCCCTGACATAAAGAAAGCTTAAATCTGGTGAATCAAACCCTCTCACATTTTTTTAGCATTGGGAATTTTTTGATGGTGTAGTGGCATTTTGGTCATATTCTTTACCATGATGCACCTCTTACACCACAGTAATGCAAATAGGGTATAATTCTAAGAAAATCAGAAGAAAAGGGAAATTTACTGGATTTTGAATGACAAATGTGCAGCTATCAAACGGGTATATTATTTCTTGGTACCTCTAAGCATGTGATTCATTGATCTGTTGTCAATGTCATTTCGTAAAACAAAATCATAATAAATGTAAATTCACCGAGCCACAGTAATTTAGGGAAATCAACATTTTCAAACCCAGGTGCAAAAATATGTGCACAAACCTTTGTCGATGGTTGACTTACATTTGATTCATTTTTTCAATCTGCATGTACACACTGGGCTTTTTGTTCAGAAAAGGGTACATAAAAGGATTTGGAAATGTAAGCCTTGGTGGGCTATATCATACTGCATTCCAGCTTTACGTTAAGATTTTTTTATGACACGTTAATTTTGTTTTAAAATGGAATTCTTTCTCCTAAATCTGCAAAGCTTTTGATTATTGACTCTAGAGCACATAGATGTTCACATCATAAAGTTATTTAAACTATGTGCACGCCCTACAGATTAATAAATGCCAAATTCTCCCATTGTTTCCTAATTTTTGTCCTGTTTTGGATCTCATACAAGCTGTCCTATACAATATAATATTGTCTCTGCCAGAAATTGCTAAAGTGAGAACAAGTGTTTAAGATTGACTTCAGCAGTTGCCTTGGAAATTGGCAATAAGGATCTAGAATTCTTACTTGTCTTGAGTTATTCCTGACTTCACAGGAGTAAATTTATACTGTGCACTCTATAAACCGATTCTTTTTTAAATCTCTTCTTCATATTCTACAGCAAAGTAGACAAACAGAAATGATGATGTATCTGTTTGCAGGGACAACAGTAAGATGGATTCCTATGGATAAGCTCTATTTGGAGTAGACTTAAGATTCTGCCAATTACCAGCCCTTAACCATCTTTGTGGACTGGACAGACCAGCAGAGAAGACTGGCAGACATGCCCCTGGCTCTTTTAAATCAAAAACATAATGTCGATGATGATCCATCCACACTGAGGGAAAAAGTAAATTATTTTATCTTCCATACACCTTTCTATGCCTTTCCTGATTCCTCCTTAGCTCCTGAAAATTATTTAGAATTTGTGGAATTCTGGGAAGACTTTTCGAACTCTTTAAGATTCTGTTCTACCTTCCACCAATCGGAAAACAGAAGACAGGGTATTATTAACCTGTAAAACTTTTTTTTAAATCTAACAATTTATTAAGTAATAAAAGTGAAAACTTCCTTAAAATTGACTGACCATGCATAAATTTCTGCTTTAATTATTTTGATTGTCTTCTTAATCAAATTTGAAAAATACTAAGAATTGCAAAATAAATTAATAGTGGTTTCCCCAATTAAAAATTGAAATGTAATATGATCTATATGATTTTAACATTTAATATGATATGTAATATGAACTCATTACTTGTTCACAATCTCAAACCAGCAGTTTCTAAGGATTCTCTAACCTCATTATATATTTTACAGTATTTTATACTGTTTATCTAACTGTATTGGACATATATATTTCTAAACCCATTATATAAGTCAGAATTCTCCATCCACTACTTAAAAAAACAACATTGAAGACCTAAATGTGGCCTGCTTATCTGTCTTGTTTAACCTAGATATGTGACAAGAATAAAAATCAGATAAAATGTGTTTTCCAGTGTAGTTGCAACTACCTTTGGAGAACAAAACAAATTTTTAGACTTTTCTGAGGGCGTGGGGCTCTTTCAAGAACTGACAAAAAGCCAGGAAGAAAGAAGAAAACTTTTCACACTGCTCATATGCCATTGTTAGCTCACAAAAGCAAATAAAAGCATCTGAAACGAATAATACCACTTATAATACTAATGGTTTAATATTTGGTTGAGATTTTTTTTCTTAAAATTTGACCTGTTCTTTAGCTAATGAGGATGCTAATTATGTCTTCCTTAATAGAATTCACCAGGCAGAGACGTAAATCCATTGTAGGAGAAGAAGAATTTTAAGTCTTGAAAGATGGTGCTTAAAGACTTCAACTGTTGAATTAACCTTCTGAATACCTAGGCAACATCCCTGTACACCAGGAGTGGGATTTCTTTAATCCGTCCACTTGACATCTGCTATACCTACACCATTCTTTTTTTCTGTACTCTGGTCTGTAGATGATTGAAGATAATTTAATTCACTGTGCCAGTTATGACTATTTCTTTCTACTGAAATAGTTTTGGTTATGCTTTGTTACAGTAGCATAACTGATACACATTGTCTAACTCACTGGAAAGACCCCATCAGAAGATTCTTCTGTGGGCTGGCAAGATGATGTGTATACTACAACTCCATCCATACTGGATCCCAGCCAGGTCATTTTGTATTAAAACTGTCATGTGGTGACTCATCTAGAGCAGCAGACAGTCTATATGTGTTAGTTATTACCTTTTGCAAGAATAAAACAATTGTGTTCTATTCTGGAAGCTGGAAGCCAATTTCCTAAAGGGGCTTTCACATTCATAGCCCAAAGCAAAAACATCATCAAAACAAAAGCTGCTCTGGCACAACACAGGCACAACAACGGTAAAAAGAAAACCTAGTCTCCCTTTGTGTTCCAGACCTCACCTCCCTCCACTTCCCTGCTTTGAGGTTTCAGCTGTGTGCTGCTCATTCTACGTGCCTGCAGAAGTAAACCACAGACCATGGTAGTTTGTCTATTTGGGGAAGCTGAACAAATTAATTCATAAATAATATTAGAGAAGTCAGATTATGATATAATGATCATGAAAGCAAGTAAACAGAAGCAAAAGGCAGACTACCTATTTCAGACATAGTTCCTCAAACTAGTAACTAGATACCTGAGGGTTGCAATAGCCATGATTTTAATTTGGAGAATATTAGTTGGATCAGCAAAGACATAGTAAATAAATTGTGTTTGCAGGTGAGATTATCCAAAGATTAAGGTGTAGAGACAGAAGAAAAGGGAAACAAAAGAAAATTGAAACAAAAGGAACTTCAAGAAAAGTTGTGAAGATCCATCAAAGAATAACTTGATGAGACTAAAGAAATAATGGCTATTTTTATATCTCTCAGTCCTTGGTTCTTCTCCCCATATCCTAATTCCATCCCTAAAGCTAACTCTTAGCATACAATTTACCTACCACTTCCATAGGACATAACCCATATAACCTGTTTTGTCATTCAACTTTTCACCCCATCATCTCAGATGTTCAATCTTGCCAAACCAAATCATACCCATCCCCGTCCTAAAACTAGCCACGTTCTTCAGCTCTTTCCTACTTCCACCTGCCTGAAAACATTCACACCAGTCAGCAAGCAAGTCTGTCCCTCAATCGCATACAACAATCATAGGTTTGAAGAAACCTCTTTTCGTCAATCGGCCGTCTCGGAAAGCCAATTCCCAACTTCATTACCAATCTCTTCCTGCTCACTGACAGATCATCAACCCAAAACTATCTTACCTCCTCGTTACTGACAGTGGAAATGAAAAAGCAGAAGCAAAAGACAACACGTTATTTAGCCAATATTGTTAATTTTTGACCCAAGCATAATTGTACTCAGTTATTTGATGAAGTTTTAGTTCCCATATAAGAATGGCAAAAGTAAAAATAAATTATCACTCTACGAGGAAGAAAGCATATTTCCTGCCACCCCATCATGCTCCATCTCTCTTACTGGGGATAGCTGTATCTCGCTGTGACAATCTCGATTCAAGGATCACTACCATATACAAGTCGTTGTAGTGTTCTCACAGGCACTGAAACATTTAGTAATTTGACAGAATCCACACAATTCTTCAGGAAGTTAATTACCACTGAGTTTTAAAAGAAGTAACATGATCTACTACCAGAACCAACATCTCACCATGTTACTCATATGTTGGCCCATGTGATCAAATTAGCCAAAAAAACAACTCATAAAGGGGGACAAAATGAAATAATTTTAAAATGTAGAGTCAATATCATATTAAAATATAAATTTGTACACATCCCATATACAAAAGCACTGATTGCAACAAGACACTTGGAAATGAAACCAGCCTTTTGCATGATCCCACTTCCTGTAAGCGGTTTAAAACTATTTTTTTCCGTTTTAATCCAGTATTTCAAAGGAGCATCTGGGCAAAATATGCTTTTAATATAGCCCAGTGATTTATTTATTGCTTGCAACAATATTTGGCAGTAAAAATATGCATGCAACAACTTCATGCAAAACTGTTGCAAAGACATTCGGGAAAGCAAGCGCTTGTAAAAGACAACTACTTTGTTAAGAAAGAAGGCAGGCAGCAACATGCATTTTGAATGACACGTCTAAGTTTCAGCAGCAGCTTCCAGGAAACATTTACATTTGAGAAATCCCTACTTTGACCTCTTTTTCCCCAGTTTGCTTGCTGGCAGATAGGAGTACATGACAAATGAACCTAATTTAAGTGGGCTGAATGCCAGATTGCCTGTTAAAAAAGAGCACCTGATTGTACATTAGGTGAGAGGTCAGTGACACTGAACACCAGCAGGTGTAATAACAACCACAGGCTTTTTGTAAAGGAAATGCAAACAAGAATTCACCCCGAGGACATTCAGGATAGTGCCTATCTGCTTAGGTACCAAGTGATTGGCAGTCAGGATTGCACATCAGGACACTTGGTGATGCTTTGTTAAGCTGTACCATTGACAGGACTTTGAGCAGTATGTCATGGAAGATGGAGTCTGTAGCTAAAATCATAAAGCAACACAAAACTAGTCACTGAAGAAGAAAGCAGCTTTTCTACTATTAAAAAAAGCCTCAAAATACACAGAATAAATCGTTGTGCATCTCAGCACCTGTTTTCCCCTTGTTACAAAGCCTTTATTCATCTGTCATCGTTTAAAAACACCAGTGTTGGAACTACCTGATCATTAATCTTTGAAACATTTGCCAAGACAGTATTAGGTTCTTGCAAACTCTGCACACTCTACCCACCATTTGCGGGAAGAATGTAGAAAAACAATAAGTAAATAACATTTTAAAGCAGTGTTATTCCATCTTATTAAATTACATTAATTTGTCAAACACCTCTCCTGCAGATTCAGAGGTTTTATATTCTAACCTCTGCTTTTTGATCTAAGGAAAAGTGACTGGTTGATAAACAATATTTTTCTTACACAGAAGCTCGCTAAAATTGCATTATAACGTCAATACCAAAGCACACAATTTGTACCAACCACAGTGCAGTCTTGTAACAGACAACTACAAAGACAATATTGAGTACAGCTTTTATAGATTTGGGAGGGGGGGGGATTTATTTTTTGGAATACCACACCCACACTTTATTTCTGGAATGCTGGCATCTCTTTTGGTTAAGATTCATTTATTTCATGTTGGGGTTTAGAATCTGGCAATGCATCTTTGTTTCTTTTAAAATTTCAGTCATGATATTAAGCAGACTCTAGAGTTCTTGGGTTAGAGGATAAATAATTTAGTTAATTATTGTTAGAAGGATGCTAGCAACAACTGTATGTGTCATATATATACATATATTTGATCTCACATAATAAAATTATGAAAAAAAAATAGTTTACTTGCTAATTAGCTTCCTGCTTTCCATTTTATGAAATACATTGTTCTGAGTCATGGTACGTGGCAGATCCTTCTTAGTAAGAGAGATGGCTTGATTATCTTTCATATAAAACTATTTGTGCTACAATGAATTTTGAATAAAAATTTTCTTATGATTATGTTCTTTTTATGTATCATTTGGGATGTTCTTTACTGACACTAGTGTGTAATTCTTCAGGACAGTGGTGGCTTCATGTGCTACATCCTTCCTCTTCAAACAAGTATTTGGCACGTAATAAATAAAATTAGATGAAACCATAAGAAAACAGATTTCTTAACTCAGTATTATACTTCTAGAAACAAAGTGAAGCACGCACTGTCACTACTTTTGAAGTAAAAGCAGTCTGTGGCTTACAGATCTTTCAGCTGCTCATCTGTTTCTGAATGGCTTTTATGCATAAGACTATGCACAACCACACCCTGCACTATTGTTTCACCATACTGAAAATTTATAGTGCAGTTGACTATTAACGAATTTCTCCACATACAGAAAGCATACACAACTGAAAATTATGTAACAATTCACTTGTGGAAAGAGCTTGTTTTCTGAAAATAAAAACGCAGTTTCATAAGCTGCTTAGTGATTCTTCCTTCAGAGAATTTCACGTTCTACGACAACTTAGTAGCAACTTAAGTGCATCAGACCACATAACTTCATGAACTTGAATGCACAATCACAGCATTTGAAATATTTCTAACACCGGTTTATTAACTGAAGTTTGCTTTGTGGGTGCTAAGCAGATAGTCAGTTTTGTCCAACCAGCCCATATAGGGGAGAATGTACTTACGTGTTAATCACCTGCTGGGTGGTGGTGGTGGGGAATCTGTCCTTTGATCAAAGGGAGACATACTGGTTTTACTTTACATCCTGTCTCTCCAGCTCTCAACTGGCCCATAGCTGGAGGGATTCATTTCAGGATTTTTCTTTATTCCCAGTATTCTGTTACTTGCTGCATACCACCACCCAAGACATCAGGGCTAAACCCAAACACTCTTTGTGGTACACCCATATGACAGACTTAAAAATGGAAACGATATTTAAGTTAAACCTGTAAGATCAAGTTTGCTAAAATCCTGCAACACATGCAGCTTTTGAACACTTCGACATCAGATCAAAGTTTGCCAGACAGAGTCAAGGAGAGAATCAGTACATTTAAACCTATCGCTCCTCAAAGAAAAACAGAGTACATTGGTAAAAGTACAGCTGACAGTATTCATTTTGTCTCGGTGCTAACAGCAGTTAAATATAGCTAGGGAGCTCATGCTTTTTTCTCTGTAGCGTATCTTTTTTTTCTGTAACTAAGGCAGGGTTCTCACTCAGCTTGTCTTCAAATACATTCTTAGAAGCTACACTGCTTTCAAGAGGGAAAGAAAGGGTATTTTTCTTCTGATTCTTATACTGAAGGACCATTTCCAGATAAAACTTTCCCAAATTTTCTTCAAGCAATAAGACCGTGTCTGTGGATGATTCACATACAACTTTAGTAGTTTTCATAGGAAGACCTCTCTTTCCTACAAAACCAAAAGACAAGGTACTCTAAGATACTAATATTTGAACAAGTAGTCTTCACTTCTAAGTAAAAATTAGAGAACTTATTAAACAAGTAAAAGAGATGCAACTGAAAAAAGAATTAGCCCCCTGAGAACGAGCCCTTCTCTCTCTTGCAATCAGTTGTAGGCTTTTTTTGGTTGACAGGTTCAATTCTAAAACTATTACTACTAGCAGAGACTTTTTTTAACATTCATCATTTATCTTAAAATGAATGGCAGTTCAAGTTCTAAATATTTTTCCATCTATTAATTACACCCTGGAAATACATTACAAGCTTCAAGGTAAATTGATTTGCAACACTGCAGTTCTAAAATAGTTCATTTGAACTATAAAATAGTTAACAATAAGACAGTTTCTTATTAAATTTTCTGCTGCTAACTTTAGAAATTAAGTAAATTTACAAATGAAGAAAAATATCTCCTAAACAATGAACAACCACAATTGCATAAAAGATGGAATAAGAACTGAATCTGGTTTGGTAAAGAAATCTGGGAGAAAACAGCAAGCAGATTTCAAGCAGTTTTTTAAGTTTTTAAAAGGATGACCTACCATTCATAAATATTTTGCAAAGGAGTGCTGCAGGATCTGCGTAAATTTCTCAACAATTTTGTCAGCCTCAGACAGAGTATGAGTGAGGGTAGATTAAATAGGGTGGATAAGGAGTCATGTTTGCATTAAATCTAACCACAGACTTAAATCATAAGTACAGCATGGAGTTAGGCAGAAATGAAAATTTAGAGAGTTGGTAAAAAATTCTTTCAGAAGCATGACATTGAAGGCAAGTCCAACACTGGATCAGGAAATATTATTGAAACCGTTTGAAAAAGGAGTAAAGCTTTTCACTTTTATCCTATTTTTCCCCCACAATTAATGCAGGTAGGATATAATACCCAATTACATTAAAAAATGTAAGGGCAATCTCAGAGCACTTTCCACCCAAAGGGCTCGAACACAACTTAATTCAATCAAAATGTTAGGATCTGTTATTACTTAAACAGGTATAAATTCCTATAGAGGTATAGAACCAATGTAAGTCAGACCTAAAGCCTCTAACTGCCATAATCAAAATCATCCTAGCTAACAGAATTCCTAAACCATTAAAAAATTGCCTCAGTGGTTACATTTGACCCTATCCGTATTCTTAGAACTAAAATGAATCCTCATGAAAAGCTCACGTGCAGGAGCCAGGTCAACAGATGTAAAATACTACACAAAGAATGTGACTGTACTGTGCTGCTTTGATGGCTCCAACAAATAAAGATTTGGGCCTCCGCCACATTAGGGAACAGTAGTCATTCGTAAAGACTTATAGACAGACTTTAAGATCTGTTATAAAGAGCAAAGCTTTTAGTTTGCTTGGAGATTTATCACTTAATGCATTTCAAGGTCCTAGAACTGCGTGTGACAAAATGAATCATATTATTAATATAATTGGCCCAGCGAAGACTTATTGCAAGATCTATCCAAACTGTTTTATGGTGGGGGTTTGGTTTGGTGGGTTTTTTTATTATTTTGGTTTTTTAAGAACTGGTTTTCCTAGAATTTAACACAAATTTACTATCCAAAAGTATATTTCCTACATAAAATGGAAAATATCATTCATTACTGATCTCCATGCTTGCATCTGGTAAAAATATGTCTATCTGCAAAATGAACAAAGAGGTTCTGATTCTGATTAGTTAAACAAGAAAAGTGCACTGGTTTAATTTAAATTATTTTAATAACCCGATTACCTAAATTGGTGCAAGAGCCTTTGAAGATAAAGCGATTTTAGTAAGGGTCTTTTTGTTTTTAATTTATGGACATAATTCTCTTCCAGACTGAGCTTTTCCACTTGAAGATGTTACTGCCCCTAGCTGCTCTTCACTAACCATCACCTGGATGTTAGCACACCGTTTCCAACAGAAAGTCAGAAACGTCAGCGTGCTCTCTAATGCCCACCAGGCATCGATAACCAGGCTTGCCTGATGAACGGCTATTCGTCACGATTTAAGCTAACCTGGCCCAGTTTGATTGAAGTTGAAATGGGATTGATGGGAGCGATTTCTTCTGTTGAGAGATCTGGGAGGGTAACAACCTCTAACAGAAAAGTAGGAATAAGCACATAAAGGTGGGTGGTAACAACGTCATCAACTGGCACAGCTGTTTGTAGAGCGCTCTGCCCACGGCCTAAGGCTGTGGACAGATATCCTCATCTACATCCAGATAATGCTGTTGAAAGAGATTCCAGCTGCTTGTCCCTCTCCCTTCTAAGACTTCTTCAAATCTTCCAGCAAAGCTGTTCAAGTAGCTTGCTCATTTTAGTGAAAAAGATCTGGTTTAAAATAAAACTAGTCCATGAACTGTTTAATTAACTTGGCCTAGTTTGGCAGAACTCAGAGCCAGGCCGAAGAAGAGCTCGTAACCTGGCCAGCCACACGATCTGAAAGGCTCCAGCAGGAAACGATCACTGCTTTTCTGGAAAACAGACCTGTAAACATATTCACTGGTGAGCTGTCTATAAAGCAAAACTGAAGCAAAATTAAAACTGAAGCAAAATGAAGCAGCAAGGCTCTGCCATTTGTGAGATGCAGAGATATTCCACCACAACAACTAAAGTTGCTCTTTGCCTAGTGGTGCCTTGAAATGGGAAATTAGCACAATAGGGGTTTTGAACAAATTAGAATATCAATGCCAAAACGGATGCCTAATTATAGTGGGACAGTAGAGCAAAATGAGGAATATTAACAGGCATTCCTTAGCTATTTGTAATCCATTCCATTAATATTTGCTACTAGAGCACAAGTATACAATAACTTAATGCTGTCAAAGCAACATTCCCAAGATGCCCGATACCGATCTTAATTAAATCACATGAACAAATATTTTTCCTAGATTTATGTATGGTACTCTCTGTTATAGAATTATTTATAAATTATCATATTTCAGCTGCTGATTTGAGCCTCAAACTCAAGACAATCTCATCCCGCCCAATAATGCCTTTTCTTTGGCAGAAAAAGGGAATGGCTATACGAGTAGTATACACCTGCTGAAACAGCCAAATGCCTTTTTTTTTTTTCATTTGTTTCTTTGCACCTACACCTCACTCAGGTCAATCTGAGCTCCGGCCACCACACCCAGGTGAAGAGCTCCATTAGTGCATGTGTGTGATCTGAAAATCTGCATTAGAAACCACTGCCAGAATAACATGAAGCATAAGAGATAGGGACGCGTCTCAAAACTGGCTCCAGGCCTTGTGGCTGGTAGGACTGGATATCTATGATAGCAGTCATCACCTTTCAAAGCTTTTCCTTGAGGAAATCAAGAGACACATGCAATGACAACTGGTATTTCATTGATGTTAACTAGGTCAGCACAGGGAGGTTTTCTTTTTTTTTTTTTTTTTTTTTAAAAAAAGCAGCATTATAGCA
The DNA here is from genome assembly GCF_965231255.1 of Vanellus vanellus. NCBI lineage: Eukaryota > Metazoa > Chordata > Aves > Charadriiformes > Charadriidae > Vanellus > Vanellus vanellus. Next base: position 16,155,364 of record NC_138914.1, on the reverse strand, counting down.
TTGTAACTAACAGAATAAATACATTTATTTATATTAAAAATAGATACTAGATAATTTTTTAGTAGGTATTATTTTCTGTGCTCTACTGAACATTTTCTCTTGTATTTTTCATGAACTTCCCAGAGCAATTGATATAAATCTCATGTTTATTCAAAATTGACTTTTTTCATATTTTAGTATTCAATTGTAAAATCTTACATTCAGAAGTTTAAGTCATAAGACCTTTCATTACGTCTTTAATTCAGGTGGTGCTTCTGCTTCCAAACAAACCAAGACTTTCCAAGAAGAACGCTGTGTTGCAAGTCCCATATTCACATACTCTGTTATTCACAAACATCTGCCTGAAACAGTTTTCAAGAAAAATAATAGTAATTTCACATGTTCGCATGAATATTTGTAGAAGTGCAATCCAACAATCGCAATTCACCATTGAATTAATCTCTTCAAAGCAGATTTTTGCTACTTTTACTAAGATGTCAGCTTAGCTTCAGATATTAAACTATATCTAGATTACGCGATTGTTTCTTTCAGTGTGAAGTCAATGATTATCTACTCCCGTTTACAGCAACTACAACGTTTTGAAACAAAGTTTAGATGTGAAAATACAGACTGCCTGCTCTCACTTTCTACGTTGTTAAAAATTGCTCTAGTATGTTATTTATTTTTACTACAGGAGATTATAAAAAAGCACGACTGATGACTGTAGGCCCTGTGATTGTTGTCTTTAGGCTGACTACATCAAATGCTTTGAAGTTCAGTTCATCAGCTACATTTTCAGATTGTTTGCACACCTTCTGCACCTGCAGTGAAGAAGCTGAGGCCAAAGTTCAGGCAGAACTCACACAGCTAAAATACAAGTGACAGACAAAAAACCTATTGAATACGCATAATAAAGTTCTACAGCTAGACGTGAGGGTGATTTGGTGGCTCATAAATACCAAGGATAAGATAAGCTAAACGCCTGTTAGAGTAAAGTAAAAGGCATCTAGTTTGTACAAATGTCTTGGAGAATATATATATAGGTATATGCACAGATTTTTTTTCTACTACGACTATGAACAAAATGAAAGACAGAAACTGCTCCGAGTGAAAAATTAACAGTACTGGAATAAATACCAAGAATCTCATGGACTCCAATGGGCCTGGGGTTTCAACTTTGTATTTGGCTGTAGCAGTGTTGTAACAAAAAGTTAAGAATGACTTTTTTTCAAAAGAACAATGCTGATCTTTCTTTACTGATCTTTCTTTCCATAGGAAACACAGAAAAAGTTTCCCATTTGTCAAGCGATCCACTTATTTCCAGTGCATAATCAATAAAAAATAACCAAATACATGCAGCTAAATAAATTCCTATGTATTTTTCAATGAAAGCCCTCCGTCTTTGATGGTGGGCAATTAATACCCGAAAATACTAACAGTAGGAATCACAGCTTCAAGAAAAAAAGAAAGGTAACTTTTAAACTAGTATAAAATTTCCCAATTAAAATAAAAACTATAAACGTCTTCCATTATGAATAGAAGTATTTTAACAGGAACGAAGACGAGTCACAAATCTGTCCATAGTTTTCCAAACAAACATTCCTAGGGAGGTTCCTCCTTTTGTTTAGTAAAAACCAAGTTGCAATAAAACAACAATCATGTCTAAAAATTCACAAATCCAAAATGCCCTTGGGCTCCAGTCAGTGTAGCAACACCCATTTAGCTAATTAAGCATAGAGCAAGTATTCATACACTCTATGAGAGAATTAAAATGAACACTGCAGTCATGCTCCTTATTTTTCCATTGCTTTGCATGCTACTGAGACTCCTTTCAAAGTTAACATGTTTTTTCCAAAACAGGCTAAACAGAATATCCAAACATAAAGAAAAATAAATTATTTACAAAAATCTTGACTTGAAATAATGAAAACAAAAAGCAGAACAATAGCTAATAGCTAATGTCTTTAAACATATCCTTATATAGTAACACGACCAAATTTTGTTATGCTTTATACTGCTATTAGTAAGGACATCTTGAAACAAAACTGTTCTCCACATCTCAAAAAAGACAAAGCTAGGCACCACATTTGTTTTAAAACAGCCTCCTCCTCCTCCCTGAAAACACATACAAAACACATCCAATAGTTAGAAGTGAACAGTGAATATTTGCCTGAGGAGTAATTAAAAAGCTTTACTCTTTCGCCTGTTCTGCAGACACTTTCTGCTTTGAAGGGGTTTTTTACTGAAAGACACTGATGCCTCTCCAAAGAGTGCCTCCACAGTGACTATTAAGGCAAAATATTAAAATTACAGCCTTTATGTTCAGCTCCTAAATTCAAATTTAGCAGACTAGCTTTATGATTTTAGTTTCAAAAACACTAGACATCATTTGCTGGCAGGCACATGCTTCAGTCTCTCTTTGCTTCAAGAGCGAAGGTAACCCTGTTCCAAGGATATAACAGACAACGAACTTGTCCAGACACTCCTAAACATCTTTTAAAACGTCCGATTTACTGCACATCTGACAAAGAATAAAGTCTCCAGTACCGTACAAACAGGCTTCGTGTTGATTTCTATTACAGGCACACACGGACAACTTGTGGCAAAGCCCTAACTGTTTTTCCAGTGTCTGTCGCACTTCAATGGTAGGAACTGGAAAGGAAAAAACAAGCACTTGTGTTCTATCTGCACACACCTCAGCTGTGCCACGAATCATATTTTGAGAGTCACATGGCTTCAGTTACCCATGACAGACTGCTATATAGGCTTAATTCTTAAAACTTATCATCACCTCCTGATTTTCTTTTTTTTTTTTTCTTCTCCTTTGTAAGGGTGAAGAGAGGGGAAGAGATCCTGTTTCTAACAAGCCCCAACCAGTACAGCTACATGTGCTACCGAATTTGCCGGCCAGTGAGATATCCCTGAACATCTCATCTCTTCCTTAATGAGTAACGAGCTCTCCATAACCTGACAACACATTCTCGTCCTACCACTCTGTATTTTCACCGTCATTTCACGTCACTATTCTGTAGTATTTGAGCACTGAAGTGGTAACGTTTAAAAGGACTTCACTGATTTTTAACTTACTGCTTTTTAAACGTAATTAGAGGACCAGCCTGCACTATCCTTACTTACAGAGTACTACCTCATGGCCTCAGGAAAAGTTCTGATTGCGTGAGGCTATATGCATGGCTCCTAACACAATGTTAGTAAGCCTACATAATCAGGATAAAATTAGACTCGAAACAAAAGAAGTTCACAAGCTAAACATTTTGGTATCTCAGGTGCTTTTTGTCTTGTAGAAAAAAAAATCCTCTTAAAGAGAAATCAACTCCAATTCATAAGCATATAATTTATTTGATGCTACTGTAACAAAAATTAAATTTAGATTCTCTTTGTCTCTTGATAGTCAGTTTTCAAAAAGATTGTACACTTTGTACCCAAGTTTTTTTAAACCAAAACATATGTGTCTTTGAGACTCTAGAAGGACATTAATATGCTCTGGTTCATAAACAAAAATGTGTGTCCCAATGGAATTGCTGCATCCATAGTGTATATAATTTAAAGTGTTTAACTAGAAATTATGGCAAATATATGAACTATTAAAAAGTAAGGTGAAGGATGGTTTTCTAGAAATCCACATTCTTGCAGTTCAAATAATTTTAAAATTAAAATGTTGCTAAAATTGTTTTCCTCTCCAACATAAAATTTATGCCTCATGTTCATTCTCGTTGGGTCTCTTGGTTTTCTCATGTACACAATTAGCTTTTGACACAAATTGGCAGGAAAAAAAAAAAAACACAAAACAAAACAGAAAAGCTTTTCTAAACAAGATATACAGTCAATTTAACTGTATTTTCTGCATTTTAATATACACTCAACTGAGAGATTTTATTTCCCTCAGCCATACTACTTGTATGAAAATCAGGAGAAAGTGAGAGAAGAAGAATGGTAAAAACGTGTCTAATCCCATGAATTTAGAGCTGTTTTAAAAGTCCTTAGATTATGAAGAGTGAAATCAGCTCCTTCCTACGTGGGGATGAAATCTCCATCTCCTTCCCATTCCATTTTTCTTGTGTCCAGTCCTATTTCAACAGGCTGCTGAAAGCTCACAGGTTCAACCACCCATCCACTCTACTACTATCATGCAAAAAGAGTCAACCCGTCCTGCCTAATCCTGCAGCCACAATGCAATGAAGATATACCCAGAGTGAACTGTGGACCCATCATTCCTGGTGGTGAACAACTGTTCAGGGAGTTTTATCACCTTGCCTTGGTGAGAAGAGCATCCAGACTCCTCTTACATGCACTGTGAAAAATACAGGACGGAATGCTCTGTAGTGAAGAGTTAATGCCTGCTCTGTAGTGAAGAGTTAATGCCTAGAGCTTTAAAACTCTGCACAGAAATGGATTTATTGTAATCACTTAGGTGGATATTCTTCTTATGTTAACACTGCCATTTTCAAATAGTAATGCAACATTCAAGACAGTTTATTTCACCCTGATTACTAACCATTTGAGCTGTTAAGTTCATTTAGCCTTGAGCCACATGCATCCAAGACAAATCTTGTGTGTCTTATTTAAATAGCAAGAGAAATTATTAAAGCGTTCCAAAACTGAATCAGAGGCACTATTCCTATCAATTCATAACTACAGCATCATAAAGTGGATTCTAAAAGGAATATCATAGAGCAAGTTATAACATAACTTACTATAATGTCCAGACTTTTTACAAAGCAAACAAACGTGAAAAAACATGTGTTTTACAAAGGCGGTGTCTACAAGATTCAACTGTATCAGCCTTTTGATTGTTAGTATTGATTGTAAGTAGAAACACGAAATAATGCAATTATCTAAAATTTTCATTTCTGTAAGAGATCCAGGGTTTGGTCTACCTGGCAGAAAATACCATAGAGCTATCTTTCAATCAACTAATTTTCAATTGCTGCTGTGCTCAAACATCAGAAAGCAGGAATAAAGACCTGGAAAGTAGTTTATGTCATAACTTACTCCTCAAGAATACTGCTGAGAACTAAATCCAGTTTTGCTCTCGTTTCATACAAGAGCTCAGTAGCTCAGTTGTACCTGAGCAACCCCCACTGCTGCGCTGCAGGAGTGGAGATAGCCAAATCAAGTCGTTAGCTCTCAAGTCTGGGCAAAATAGAAAAGTTTATCCATTATTTTTTCTAAGTATCTCCTTTGTAAGATATACTAACAGCTCTTACCAGTGAATATGAGGAAATCTAGTATTACCACATGTATTTTCAGAAAGGTTTATAGGTCTGGGACTTAAATTATTTTTTCCCCTAGGGAAGGAGGTCTACGACATGAATTTTCACCGTACGATGAAACTAGACTTTCCACTAGGCTCATGGCTATTCTACCTACAAGGACAGGTCTGGAGGGCAGGCTATGCCTGCTACCAGCTATTTGTTATACTGCCTTTGCAGTGGTCCCCCGCTTGAAAAGAAATAGCAAATAAGTTATTTGTCAAGGGTCTGGTATATAACGATACCAGATAAATTATGCTGGCATTTGAACAAAAGAGTCAGAGAGGAATGTCTGTTTTTAAATTGGAAATATATACGGGCCTGGAAAATAAACAAAGATTTGCTCTCCACACCCAAAACAGAAGAATGATGCTGACAAGCAGCTGAAAATTACATTACTTTTAAAGAACATCATAAACGGCTATTAAAATATCTATCATGCAGCTGCAGTTAACAGAACTTGCTAATTACTTAAAACACAACACTAAGAAAACCCATAAACCTTTTTTACATTTTTATATGAAAAGAACAATTCCCGATTCTTTTTAAGGCTGCTTATTTTCTGGAAAGAAGAAAGTGTAACTAAAAATATTTAGAATATGAGTCACATCCTTTCCTACTGTTACCACATGCAGCATGTGTGCCCCTAAACCCAGAGGTTATCTAGACATACAACCTGTACAGGTATGACATTTAAAATTGAGTCAGAAAACATAAAACCAAAAAAGGTTTATAACTATACCCCGATAAACCAAGGTTGCTTTCTTTTAAATGCTAATGGTATCACAGTGCCCACTATTTTATTTTAAAATTGCCAGTATTTTATTTTAAAATTGTTGAATCTTTGTCTGTGATAGAAAGCTTCAACAGTTTAATTATTTTTTGTAAACCAAATACAAATTATTCATTATGGAATGCACTAATTTTGCATCTCACCACTCTTCTAAAAAGTAAGTACATAAGAACAAAAACTATTTTGGAAATTTTATTCCTGTCAAATAGAATGACTGACTTGTAACATGGCTAATAACACTACTGGAAACAAAACAAATCCTACAGTCTTTGGCTTGGGGTGACAGGGGCCAAAGCAATAGACAGTAAAGTATGGCAGCTTTAATAACACATTAATCTTTACTCGTGTGAGTAGATTTTGCTCCTCTGAACAGTCCCACTGCAGTAAACAGAATTGTTCCAGTAAGAAGTAGTGACATGAGCAACATTTTCCATGAGTCAACCTCTGGCCCTGACAGTCGTAGCAAAGTTGAGACCACAGTGATCATGAGCTACAAATTACCTACAGCTTCAAAGGCAAGCACCAAAAGGTCTATATGTGTTGACCAATAACTGACACACAGTGACAATATGGTATTTACTCATTACTGAAAGAGACTTAAACAAAATAAGCTGCACTTTGTACTCTTAAATATCACAACCAAATTATTGTATGGGTGTTAGTCCATCAGATTATTTCATGCAAAGAGCATTTATTACATAGACAGATTATACTTTCCTTATTAAGCATCTGCTGCACCTTTTAAAATTTCACTAAAACATTTTAGCTTAATAGGTAGTCTCATTTTCTTCCATGCATATTATAAATTCCATTCCAGTAAAATTGTATGCTTAATCTGTGGCAAACTTTCTAATGTATCAAACTTTCATACTCGTTCTGCAAAGATATTACAGTTTTCTTACAGGGATTTTTGAGATCATGTAGGAGATTAATACTAGTTTAAAGAAATTCTTCTCTTACTGAAACCAGGAAATTGTTTAGACAGATGCAAACAGATACATATACCCTCCGTTTAAAGTTTTGTACCTACCTACACCTTTAGCCACAATAGGCTATGAAAAAAATTAAACCATTAGACCATTAAAACATTAGACATAGTTTCTCATTTTTCATTGCATACGTGAAAACATGTTTTACATGGTTCACAAACACACTTGTCAAGAAACACACAGCTCCATGCAGTTTAAAATAAAGCAATAAAAATCAGACTGCAATTTGAAAGAGATAGAAAAGAGAATTTCTCACCCCTCAAAACAAAACTGGAACTTTGGTTTATAGGAACGGCTATGCCCATATACCCTCCTCGTCATCCTGCGTGCCAGACAAGATGCACAGAGATGTTAGCATTGGAATGAAAGAAGAAAAGGTTAGTTACTTTTGTGCATATAAAATACAATTTTCTTCGCTGTTAAAAACATGATTTTTTTAAAAAACATAAGCCAGCAAAAACAGCTGAGCAAGTTTGTGTTTCATATACAAGAACCTGCATCTATAGCAACCAGAAAAACAAGAACAGTGACGTAAACATTTTTTCACCAAGTTAAATCAGTGTGTAGGAAGTAGATTATATGATTAAATATTAAAAGATTATCTATTTTTTAATTGCACACAATTCAAACCAACATTGACAGCAGAAATAGATCAAAGCTTATAAGTAAGCAAAGTAATTACCATAATCAAATTGTCTTACATTCTGTTAGGTTAAAAGATACAAAACGGCTGAAGAAACAAAAAAATCTGTCATTAGTAAAGTACAATCTTCTAACATGTTATCAATTAAATCTATCTTTTAAGCAATCCTTAAACACTGGACATTGTTCAATGCTATTAGATAGTTTCTCTCCTTTTTTCCATTTTTGAAACAACAGGATTACTCATTTAGTTAGCGTTTTAATGATAGATAACATCAATGGCAAATACAAAAAATCATAACGCTCTCAGCAACTTGTTTTTAAAAGGGATTATTTTATTGTAGATATGCTGAAAGCAGAAGGTCTTTCTTTACATTTATTATAAACTCGAAGTTAGAAAAGAACAAAATAAAAAACATGAACTAACCCAGGACAGTGAAATGGTATTCCCCGGTTATGTTTACTGAAGATTACATTTTTTATAATGATTCTTTATCTATGCACACACAGATATGTATGTGCATATCTATACCCATATATAGTTCTACTATGTCAAATTCTGATGCAAAACTCAGCTTCTAGAACAGAGGCGCACAACATAATGTTTTTCATTTAACTCAGCATTTCAAATAAAATCGTACCATTTTAGATATCCTCAAAATTCACCCATTCATAATTTAGAAACATAAAAAAAATTACATACTATAGTTTCGAAACTTTGAAAGTTAGCTGGTGTAATATATTGCTGGCACTTAATTAAATTTAAAAACTAAATGAAATGAATGGTAATTAATTATGATTGAAACAGACAGGAATTTTAGCCTGAAAATATACACTGCCAGTATCACTACTGTTCCTAGTCCATTCTTGGAATAAAAAAGAGCTCCCAGATGTCAACTGTTATTAAAAACCAGATGTTAAGATAGATGTCTTGCATGTTGCTGAATTAAGTAAAGAAATCTGACAGTCCACTGTAAACTTAGCTATCATTTAACACAGAAGAAATGTGGGCAAATTTTTACAGTTAACTCAGAACACATCTTAGTTCTAAGGCCTGCACAACTACACCACCTAGCAAAGACGCAGGAAGGCCCAAATGCTCTTATTTATTTTTGAAACAAAGGGCCAGATTCCGTAAAACTTCCAATGAGCTGGGTTCCCCTCACTGACAATAAGAGTCCTTCCCCCTGAATTCTACAGGAGCCACTTTTATTCAGGCCCACTAACGCTAATTGAACTGACTTTGAAGTTGACAAGAGGTTTGCCAGAGTAAAGGTTGAAGAAAGACTGAAGGATTTCTTTTCCACTGAGTAGTTTGATCCCATTTCACTAACAGAACGCATTAGGTTAATCTTTGGTGAGATCTTTAAAAACAGCAAAAATCAACAAAATGGGCAACTCGGTACGTTTCCAAATGACTCCTCCTAACTACATACAGCTGGTTTGCTGTTTAGTGTATTGTAATTCTTCAAACAGGCAGATTTTCATTTTTACTTCAACTATTTCCGTGATCTCTTTTTGGCAGAATTCTAGAAGAGTTGAAAAATCAAATATTGTCAAATATTTTTAAAGAGCATTGTGGGAAATTACAGACTACATAGTTTGACGCTGATCCTGATATACAATAAGCAATAAATTAAAAGCTGGAGCTCAGTTAAGGTCAATCAACATCGCTTTATTGAGTGCTGGTCCTGTCAAAACAACTTTCTATCTTGTTCAATTACATAGAGATTCTTTTTGATAAAAAGAGCATTTGATAATCTCAGCATATTATTTCAAAGCATTTGATTATGTGGCACAAGACACAGTGTCAGCAAATTTAGTTCTATCTAGAATGAATGTTGCTGGAGAAGGAAGGGGACCTGCAGGTATCTTTTCTCATCCCAAACTTGGTCTGTATTCCCATGATCTGAAAGAACAGTCTGACAAAGACTTCTTGGAAAAGTGAACGCATCTGTGATTAGCTGAATAAATGTTATCAGCCACATAAATACATGACTGAAATCACGTAAACAGAATCATCATTTGAAAACATACAGGGCAAACTTAGAAGACAGGGGACTGCATCTGAAATCGATGATATCAAAATGGCCTTTACAAATCATGCTGGAAGTGAACATGTGTCACAATGTTGAATTTACGAGGACAAATACAGGCAGAGAAATAAAAATCAAAAAGTTTGCTGTATCTCTATGCAGTAGCATAAGACCATTAACAGAATCACACATCTGGTGCTCACGTCATACTCTTCTGAATATTTGAAAGACCGTAACCAGATCAGGAAAGAGCTACAAAATTACTGAAAAATAAACTTGGCAGTGAGAAACAAAACAGACTCAACCTATCTGTCCGCTCAGAAAATATTAGAAGATTGTTTGATCACTATTAACTAACACATACAGAAAAGAAGATAGCTCTTTTCTCTAGCAGGAAAAAAGCTAGATAGAGATTTATAGGATGTATTTAGACTTCAAACATGGTACATATTTTTCAATAGTATAACTATTATATAACAGTATAAAAGGATAACTTGAAGATTTTATATCAAGACACTTTCTAAAAGGATATGGCTAACTGTAGTCAAAGCAATTTAAAAAATATATTTAAATAAGAAATTATTGAGTGATTAGTTCCAGATTATGATCATGGTCTGCTTCAAAGTAAGAAATTATTGAGTGGTCAATTCCAGATTATGACCGTGGTCCACTTCACCTTCAACATCTACAATTAATAAAAATCTCCTTCCACCTTTTTTCCTCACATCTGTTTCAGTGAGAATGTCTGTGCCATGATCTTATTCTGTAAACAAAGAGTTTAATATGTATTTTCCAATTTTAGTGATTAACAAGTTCATTAAAAAAATTAGTGATCTGTTTTGACAGACAACTGAATAGAAAAAACAGACCCGCACTGAATTTAAATCTTTAATACTAAGAGCAACCTCAAAACCTGTCTCAACATACTATCTTTTTTCAAAAAAACTGTTTCTATATAGTATTTTCACTTCATTTATACCTACTCCAGAAAATCTGTTCATATCTCATTTTCAATTCCACACACTAATTATTTATAGAAGATAAATATTACTTTAAGGCTTGCATTAATCTAAGCAGAGCTCACCCCCTTAGCATCCCTATTAAAAAAGCCAACGTTTCATAATGATGTGCTTTATCACATAATATATTATTGTTTAGTTAATTATGTCATATATTGATGCTAGGTAATGCACTGACCTATAAATACTTGGCGCTTGATGACAGTTGAGGAGAAAAGTAAAATTCCTACAGATATCAGAGATTGTAAACCCGCTTTTCATTAAAAAAAAAAAAAAAAAGGATTAAACCAAAGAAGCATAATTTCATGATATATGTCACTTTTTAATTTAACAGAAGCCAGAATGTACAGATGCAAGATCTGAAAGGAATATCAGAAGAACTCATGGATCATTTACTATTCCCATTTCGCAGACAGCTTGTTTTCAAGCCTGCACTACCTCCTCCCAGCGCATTGGATGAAAGTTATGAGATAAAACTCAACTATCCTTGTAATTCTGCTGCCTATTACTTTTTGAGGCGTGGATATTTAATGATGTAAATCCTAACTTAGTGTTACAGGCCTTACAGGATTTTCTGTATGGATAGGAACAACTACACAAAAGCACTGACTAAAAAGTACCTAAGAATCAGGATTGTAGTTTTGGTTGCTTTCATCAATAAGCTATTCTATCAAGAAGCTAAGGTTTGGTACCTCAATGCAAACAGATAACCTAAGAGAATACAGAATTCTTCACTGATGTTCTGAGACAAATTAAGGTCATCACCTATTTTTGCATTCTTTACATACTGTGAAGCAAAATAAAAGCTGCAGTTATGCCTTATCATTTACTAATATTGGATCAGAGGCTTCCAGAGGAATGCTTAGTCTTTCATATCAGTGTGTATCCTACAGAATCATTAATCTATGGCTCTTTCAAACAATAAACTATAATCAAGCAATTTTTGATTAATGTTTGTGTACATTAACTGCTTTTTAAACTTGGATCTTTCATTGGTTTATACGCTCGAGAATAGCAGTTCAAGGACAAAAACTGCAAAGCAAAATCTCCATTACAGACAAGCAAAAAGGGAAAAAACCAAAATTCAAGAAATACCATTTGAATTGATAAATCAGCATACAGTCTTTATTATTATAATTTAAAAATATTTAAGATATTGAGTGCCTTGTATTTTTAGGACTGACATCCAAGTCTCTAATTTGGACATATATTTAGATACAGTACAGTGGTATAATCTCAACTTTAATCATGGTCTACACAATTAAGTGTATCTAAAAAATTTTAATAAACAGATGCCAGAAATTATAACCCTATTCATGAGCATTCTGCACTTGGCATACTCTCGATTACTGGTGACTGAAATGGTTGCAAGAGGTTATATTTAGCAGCCTCTCGCAACAGCAACAGATTTATAGCCAATACAACCGGTACTGAGAATTGGCATCTGCACAATACACCTATCTTGCGGGGGGGGGGGGGGGGAGAGTATTCTGGATTAATTTTGCTCTGTCTCCAAGACTGAATTCCCTTTAGCAACTTCACTGTGTTGGGGGACCTCCTGGAATGCATCTTTCAGTTAAATTTAATCAAAAAGGAATTCAGTGTGCCCACTCCAACACTGCTTCTGGATACGAACCATAGTGGGAACGATCAGGATATTTGATCCGAATCTGCACTCTTGATCAGAACTAAAACCCTAACGTAGATGCCATCAAAGACTGCAAAATTCTGCATTACTATGAGGCCCACTGACGTATAAAATTTGGTTACCTGAAGTGAAGAATGTAGTGAACCTGACTCAAAAAACAGAGAGCAAATACTTCCATGAAGCTGAAGTACTGCACACGTCCCTTCACTTTTATGGCACGCAAGATTCTTTATAAAATCCATTCTTCAAATAAATAAAAAATTTAAAAAATCCTAATCTCCTTTTAGACAAAAGCTTTCGCAACACAGGCAACATTAAAAACTTGACGAGTTAAGCTTTTCTGGCTCTCTTCCCACAATAGAAGACCCTTCCTGACAAGGCTCATCACATTTCCTTTCATGTGCCGGCACGTTAAGAATTAATGTCTTAACTTGGGTTAAACAAATCTAGTGATAACCTGTTCATCTCTTGAACTAACTTTCTGATGACTGATTTACGCTACTCTCCGTATTATCTGTGGCTACTAATGGGTCATTAAACATGCAACTACTGACTCTGGACTGTGAAATTGTCCTACTTACAGCAAACAATTACATTTACAAATATTAATTTCCCTTTGTGACACAGAAATCTACCTGCTATGTAATGACATTTCTTTCAAATCAAGAACTTCGTTTAAAATCAGAATATTTCAGAGCTTAGAGAAACTTTTATCTGCTACTCGGTTTCTAGGAACAAACATAGCTGAGGACTAATCTCACAAACTCTCCAGACACAGAACAAGTGACTCCAGAAGAGTTTTGTGTGTGAATGATTTGAAGAACTGAGCCTGTAACTGGAAAGGGGAAAGACTAACAGTGGATTAATTTAAGGCTTTATTTTATGTTTCATTTGTATATTCAAAATTAGAATAAATCTTAAAAATTGCTTCAGTAATATGGATTTATGTCACAGGTCTATTTTCAAACCTATCCATAACAGAAGGGGTCACAAGTAAGCATGCATCATCCAATTAATGAAAATGACCATAAAACCCATCTGACCATTTGTTCTGTTTGTATATAGTTAGGCTAAAATCTAACATAAATACTGGTGATGGGGGTAAGCGAAAGGTTGTTTCTGACCACTTACTTTACAACACCCAGACTAGCATTAACATGAATAAGATGTTTCACCAGATACTCATGCATTCTAAAGCTTTATCACTAGATGAAGCGGAAACCCAATGCTTCTTACAAGAAGCGGTCCGTGAAATCAGATTTGCAATGCAAAAATTTATGGTCCCCTTTGTAGTGAAAGCCTGTGACATGTTATCTCACTTAAGTAACCAGCGCCAGATATGCAACTTTTGTTATCAAGTTACTGTCTCCCAGAAATGCATTTTTGGCTCTTTTAGCTAGTGTAAAGACCTATTTTAGACTATGATGGTGGCAGCTAATTTTTCTAGTAAGAAATATAAGATAAATGTAAACCTCTATATGTGTTGTATATTCTAACACACACATTCAGGGGAAGTGAGGGGGAGAGATTTCTATAGCTAAACATGATCTCAAAAAATTCTTCCATATGTGGAAAAGACTGCAAAGCTAACATATAAATATAGATATATAAATATACACACTGAGCAGTATGTATACATTATATCACATTCATTAAACCTCAAAACATAAAATAAATTCATTTCTGTAAGCAAAGGAGAGGTATAACTTTTCAATACACAAAATCCTTCTCCCGGAGGTATCATAAACAGCGAAACCTATTTTCTACTTCTTACTTTTAATACAGCTCCAGTTTAGCTGGTCTCTTATGCAAATTACAAATTCAATAGAACTAAAAAGTATATGGAAAATCATCTGGCTACAATATAATTAAAATTAAGAGGTAGGAATAACAAAAACATTAACAAATATTACAAACTTCTATTGGCTCTTACTTAAATGAGAAACCTTGAGTAGAGCACAATGTTTGTAACTGTGAAATGGCAGTATACCAAAATCAAGAACCAGGGTATCCCTGAAAGGTACTCGGGGCAGACTCTTCCAAATTTCAAGGCTCGCTCTTTTTTTCCACCACAAGTACAATGTAATCTACAATGAAATTTGGGTTTGAAACCAATCATATTATCCTCAAAATCTGGGCAAGCCTCTGTGGAAGAGTATTTTAGTTTTAAGCTAAAGTAGATAGAAATATCTAGCTAGATGTCAGAGGCAAGAAAAATTGTCTGTATCTACTGCAATAAGCATGTGATAACATGGACTTTCGGGAAATGCCTAGACAGAAATTACACCCTCGTTACAAGAGGAGTACTTGCCATTCAATGGTGCGTTAATAGTAAACAATATAGCTAGGATGACTGCATAGAATTTAATCAGGAAATTGACTTTTTAATAGTGACCATGATACAAACAGGATTTTACTGCATTCAGTTCAACAAGTATGAACAATGTGGGATACGAATCACAACTTCTTTGTTCCAGAGGGAGAATACACGTATCAAAGATGAAAAATTAGAGGAAATACTTAAAAATGTGAAAGCATTTATATGACTAATTTGCACTGCACTCCTGAGATCTCGAAACACTAATTAATTCAGCACAATACTAGTTATTTACAGTGGATGTGCCTGGGATTGTTTATACTGAATGTACCGACAAGCAAACCTTGCCCTGCCCAAATTCCTAAATTAAATAAATCCATGTGACTCCAATGAGCTTAGTGCAGGCTCAGCACTGTGCTAATGCAATTGCGTGCTTCCGTGCAGCTTGAGGCGCCAGCAGAACAAGTTCACATACATTTAGCGAACAGACAAGAGCAAGCACACACCTGCCCAAATACAATGTGTAAACACAGGATAAAGAAACACAGAGAATATTAAATAAAATCTGGGTCAGGGAGGGAGCCAATAATTCCAATTTACTGCGTTAAACAGCCATATCATATCACTTCTTTCATATACTAAAACGTTACTGGTGCTTTGGGTTTTCCCCTTATTTTTGTTTCTTCGTTCCTAAACAACTAAAGGACAAAGTTTTCATCTTGCAGAAAACTATTGAATATGATATTTCAGTTTTCCAGATACTAAACACCTGTTCAGATTGAGCTTTCCACTCACAGTCTAAAGAAATTTGAAGAATTTTATGCTTTTCAAATAACCATGATTATTTGAATAAACTAAAATAATCGGGTTTGGTTTATGTTTGTCCTCCTCCTAAGTTGTGTTTGTCAGTTTTGTGCTTTTTGAAAAAGACAAATCCCAGTTTCTGTATTCCTGAGGCCTACTTAGGAGTTTGAGGTTGGCAACTTTCCATTATGGCCACAGAATATAAGATATTGTGCTAACAGCCCAGGCTGCCAAAATACACAAACTAGCATGTGCTCCTTTCCCCTAAAATCATATACGGATCAATATAGTGATTTTCAGATCAAGATCCAGACACTAAAATAATAATCGTTGTTTGATCGTCCTTTGGCTTTGATTTCAAAGTCATCCACCTCAAACTAAATCCTATCTGACCTGTTCAGAGTTTTTCACATACCGTCTTTCAGCAACTCCAAGGATATTTACCAGTTCCAGCTGATGAAGAAAGCCCTGTTGCCAAGACCAGCCACCACTTTACAAATCAATAAACGCTTTTTTGGAGAGCACGCAGTCTTCTTCAAAAAGTTATTTTTCAGTGGCATACTCCTTTGCAAAGGTCAGGTTGGTGTCAAGTTTTGTGCATCATTGCGTGTGTTTTCATTTCTCAAATGAATGAGTTTACCAGCATACTTTAAAAAAAACTTTTGAAAGTGACATGCATTTATTACTAAGACAGCTATCAGATAGTTCTTTAAACGTTGGCTTTTGGACTGGAGAATGGCAATAAGGGAAGCTTCATAGATACACACTGCCCCATCCCTATCCTAATAAGGTGGACTCTTCCTTTAGATAATTAGGAAACCTCGAACTACCTTTTAGGCCTCATTGCTGAGATTTCAGAGTAATAGAAAACGTGATGGAGAGTTTATGACAAATTACTTCTGAACACTACCACCTTGTAGAAGGGCCATCAAAAATGTTTTAAATAGGAACAGAATCTCTACATAGCCAGACTGGATTCAAATATGTAAAAGGACATGCTACATGCTTACAACACCATGTGACATTCCATCCTCAATCACAGCTTCTAAGAATAGGGTGAACTTTTTGGAAAGCAGCCAGCTCCTACAGCCTTATGGCACACCCTATGATATTCATATTTTTCTAAAAATCAGATTCTTTTTTTATGAGAATATTATCTCTCATCATAAAACAAAATTAAAATATATTTGTAGCCTTGGTGACCATGGAGTAAAGCATTCAACTTTGACTCAACTACATCATGGGAATTCAGGAAACTCTTATGAAATGATAAATACCTTATATTTTATGTCTTTAAAAATCTCCAGTACTATGGGAAGTAAGAAGATTTGATAGTTCTTATAACTATCAGGATTGGCAATAAAGTCCTAAAATATGAAAATTCTTTGGCTGTTATACATTCAGTCTTCCGCTGTGTGGATGCAGAATCAAGTTCTTCCATGTGCCCTCTCAAATTTAGCATAACCTCCTATTAAGAATGCCATCAAACTAACATAGGTACGTCCCAGACGCATACATGTCATAGATTACCTACACAACTTCTCTTAAGTTTTTTACCACATAGTCCATAAGCAGCAACTTGAACTTCGCACCTTTCCATCACATAGCAAAGATCTCATGAACTTGAACAAGAAAGTCCTGGGTGATAGCAAAAAAATGCTATTCGTTACGTGGAGACCATCCTAGAGTTAGCCATCCTTCATACGTGCCAGTAAGTTAAGGACTGTTTCAGAGGCAGCAAGGAATGTAAAATGCCCAGGGCAAATAATAGTAAGTGAACACGCTTGACTAGGGCCTGAAAATCAGCACAGGATACAAATATGGAAGGGCAGAAAGGCTTCTGAGATTACAAAAACAAAGAGAATGAGATGTCTCCATTTGACCAGACTCGTGGTTAGTGAGACAGAGTTCCCTGTTGGTGAGTAACTTACAGGCATGTTATGATACTAAAAGTGCAAGAAAAAAAAATGACAAAGGGGCTGCAGTACATAAGGTAGGCAGCTGTGGCAGAGAATACAAATGCGCAGATTCCTACCAACTTTCAACAGTAACACAATTTCCGTCAAGAGCACACAGTCACTTGTGTGACACAAACAGGCACTTCCTTCAAGACATTTTCAATACAAGGAAGAAAACTGAAAGTTGATGTGGGCAACTGAGGCCAAGAGAAGAAGTTTTTAAGGAAAAATAGTAAGTACGTAGAAGTGAGAAATAAGAGAAGCAGGGAGTTGGACAGTAGGCTTTGTGATGAAGTCTACGCTATGAGTCAGGACAGCTTCTAAATCTGGAAGTTCAAATTTATTCAGCCATATTTTTTTCTTTTGTTCCAGATAGATCTTGGATGCAACGATCCAGATTAGATTACTGTAATGCACTCTACAAGGGGCTACATATTACAACTCCTTGGAAACTGAAGCTAGTACAGAATGCTTATTAAGCTCATTTTCATGCTAGGCGTATTACACCGGCACTCCAGGATACACACTGACTGCCAAAATGTTTCCAGGTGGAATTTAAGAAAGATTGCCAACTCTCAAGCCAAAACTGAAGAGAATAAATTTAAGTTTTTAGTGCAAAGCTGCAAAATTATCTTTTTTCCAAGTTTTTTAAAGACTAGTAAAAAATGTTAGTATTGCAATGTTATTGACATGGCAGCACTCAATCCCCAGAAATTTATTTATGTCAAACAAAAATCAGATGCACCACCATAACTAGGGAGTCATGACTCACTGTAACATGACCATGTGTATGGCCACAGGAGAGTTAGAGTCTTCCTACTGCTTGTGAAGTTTTCTTACATCTTCCCCAGAGCTTAGGGGGCAAAAAAGGTTGCCAACCTGTACCCCTCCCGAAACAGCAGAGCAGAAAAAAAGAGGGGATAAAGGCAAGAAGTAGCTGGAAACTTGGCTTTACTCCCTAGCAGCAGCCAGAAGACCAAATCACATCCATTACATCTGAAAAAAGGTGCCCAAATAGCTCCTCCAAGAGAAGTCAGAGACTCTTTCCTTTACTACGTCTAGTACCACGCTGCCACATGCTGCCCATAGCAGGATATGTATTGAGTAACAGTTACAACAAAAACATGATCACTAAAACGAAACATCGATACCCAAACCAAACAGTACCATGTAAAAAGTATGCATATTTGAAGCAGGATGTGTGTGCATTTTTGTTCCAAGACACTGTTGGTACACCATTCTCTTTTAAGGGGGTATAGACTCACAGTAGCATACATGCAGTGTTTTACATCAGTAAGTGAGAAATGTCTTATTCTTCCTTACAAATACGTACTCAAATGCACGTGTACATACTTTTACAGCCATATATAGCAACATATATGTATTTCCTTATAAAAATGTAGCATAGAAATTAGAAAATCTAGTATTATCCATAAAAATAAGAACTGCTTCAAGATTAACACTGCATGTTCAACTATCTCTTTTTCTCCAGAATTTCTGAGAAAAATTTCAAACCCCCTGTTTAGCATTCACTAAATTAAATGGCATTTATGTTACAATATGCACCACTTTCTTGTCTCCTTACAAATTTAAAAACGCCTTCTGATGATTTGCAAGTTTATTATTTTCTCAGTTTATTCTGTGGTTTCAAACTACTGGCAGTCTTTCAGATTATGGTCATCGAAAACCACATATCAAGTTTATGTGTAATACACCATTGAATGGGAAATACAGGTTTGTATGGCGCATGGCAATCAAATTGCTGTACAAAAGAATGCTGTACGGAATGGTAAGTAACACAGAAAGTAAAAAAAAAAAAAAAAATAAAAAAAAAAATGAAGTCCACGATTGAAAAATTCAAACTAAAGCAATGACTAGAGTTCACTCATGAATAACATTGACTGCTGTTCTCAAAGATCATTTCAGCAAGGACTTTTGTTACGGATCTCCTATTTGCTTGCTTTACAATTAAAAGTTTGCTGGCCTCATGCATTGTTCACAGATTCTGTGGAAATTTAGGGACAGCAGTACAGGAGAACACCTACTCCAAGCCCAATGTACAACACAAGATGAAACAAAGCTATTAGCATGGGCAACAGATATTCATATAACCTGTTCTTAAAAATCTCCAAGAAAGGAGCTTCCATTACACCTATATGAAAGAACGTCCACATTTTCTTTCCACTTACAAATTCATTGGACTCGTAGTGAAAAACTCTCCCTTTTTTAATAACTAACCTAGTTATTTTTGGTATAAATTAAATTTACCACTCCTACTCTTTCTCCAGTGGGCACTGGAATACAATTGATCACCGTCTTCTTTACAACAACATTTTATGTATTAGAAGACTTATGTCTCCCCCTTAGTACTTTCTAGACTAAACAAACCCAGTTCTTTAAGCCTTCCTTATAGCTCATGTTCTCTAAAACTCCTATCATTCTTGTTGCTCTCCTTTTGTCCCTTTCCAATTTGCCTATCTTTCTTAAAGCACGGTGATCAAAACTGTATACAGCTTTTCAGAGGAGGTCTCACCGGTGCTTGAAAGAACAGAATAATTACTTCCTGCTTCTTTTCCAGTATTACATCCATCCCAGAATTAGATCCAACTGCCTTGCAATGGTAGTCCATTGTTACCTTATATTATGTGCAATCCAGATTCCTTTTTCCATGCTATTGCCTCATCAGCTCTCCCTTGTAAATGGACTTGTCTTTACTGAATTTCACATTACTTATTCTAGACTTTCTCTCCAGTTTATTGAGACTGGAGCAGCTTATTGAGCAGTTTAACTGCTCCTACTATACCTGCAGATTCTTGCAGTTTGCTTCATTATCAACAATATTCACATTTTTTTCTATTTAATCACTGAAATAATTTCTAAAAAAATACCCCTCGGAAGCAGGTAAAAGGACAGACCTCTCTGAAATACCGCTGCAAATGTCCCTCCTGTCTGACAATGAATAATGCAAAATTTGTCTGTAGCATGTTACTTGTGTCACTTGCACACCCATCTCATGGTGACTTCATACGTAATTAAACTGAAATTGTATTATTTATGGTTGCAGCTTTTACTCATAGAATCACAGAATCACAGCATCATTAAGGTTGGAAAAGACCTTTAAGATCATCAAGTCCGACCGTTAACCTAGCACTGCCAAGTGCACCACATTGTAATGCATTTTACATTGCATGTTAACTACATTACAGATTAATGTATTTATTTGTATATTACAAATATATGGTGGGACAGTGTTAAAGGCCTTATGAATTCAAAATATGAGACAGCTACCACTTTCTTCTTTAGCCACAAAGCCAGTTACTCTATCAAAGGAAATTAGATTTGCTTGACATAATTTGTCCTTGACAAAGACAGGAAGACTAAATATAGGCTAGGTATGCTATGTAACAGCCATCTAGACCTGCATTCTGTTTTAGAGAGCGGCCCAAAATTGTCTCCTAGGAAAGAGCGCAAGAATAAAGTGAGTATACAGTGATAAACAACCTCATACCTTCAAGTATGTAACATAAAAATAGTTTATCTGGACTAGGAGAGGAACTGCCAGTTGATAGGAAAAGAGGATAAGGGTGAAGCAAGTATAAAGTGATCTGATATACACTGAGATAGATAGATAATGTCACACAGTGTGATACAGACATCAAGCTGCTGAAAATGAACAGCAAAAAGACTACTGGCTTTCTACTGATTCACTGATTAATAATTTATTCCATAATTTTTCAGGATCCAAAATAAAGTTACTCATAACTCCCCATATATTTTATTTGTAAAGGTAAGTGTTGCCTTTCGTTGAGCCTCCAAGGATCTTCTATATCCTACATGACAGTTGTTGAATATAATCATAAATAGTTCAAACTGAGAATACTAGTACAATACTAGTAAAATAGCTAGTATTTTATGTGCTCTATCTTTAATCATGTACTGATTTCCATCATTTATACTCTTAAGTTTTTTAAGTTCTTGAAGGTGTTTTGATACAGACTTTCATTATGCTGCTTCTCCCTTCTCTTCCCTGAATAATCTGTTATTGTGCATTAAAAAGCTCCACCTTCACTAAATGTTAGCTGTCTTACACTGTCTTGTCCCTCAGATTTTCTTTACAGGTTCAGGTTTCTTGAATTAGTTGAAACCAGTGTCTGGGTTTCAGTAACACAGAGGTTTTTTCACAGCCCTTGCCTTCATTCTGTTTTTCTCTGTATTCCTTGCACAAAGCCAAAACCTTTATTATTTCATGGTCATTTTCAGACAATTTTGCCTTCTGTTATAAACTCAGCCAACTGATCTCTGGTAATCAGAAACAGAACTACAACGAAGACAGCAAGTCCTTAATAACCTTCTCCACTTTCTGAAAGAAGTTGTTCTTCACGTGTTCCAAGAATTCGAAGGATTCTGTGTCCTGTTGTTCAGGTTTTGGTTTTGTGTTTGGTTGGGGTTTTTTTTTCAATTTGTATCCGTGAAATTGAATTTTTTCATACTTTCCAGTTCCTGCCTTTAGCACAACTCTATTGGTCATTCAAAAAAAAAGTGTTATTTGCCTCTTTGTCTCCCATTCGCGATTAAATAGTCTATGATACATCCTTGTTACAACGTCACCAATGTTTTTCCCTGTTATTTCTACCCAGACATTATGAACTTATAAACTAATTTGGTATCAAACAATGATTCTTCATATGAAAAGCAATGTTTTATTTTTCCCCAGGGTTCTCTACCTGGAAAAGAGTTACTTGCTTCTATAGACTACTTTTTGTACTCCAAATAAATACATGTACGGATAACTTTCCTCCTTGTCCTACTGTGACAGAGTTCCTCCTAAAACTCCTACAGTTTTCAGCTCTCACCTACTATAGCAGGCTAACGAGTCATATAGTGAAGAGAAGTCTATCTTAAAATCTGAAAGTCGTCTTCAGGCCAGACTCCATCCACAGCTGACAAACTCACTCAGTATCAGCTGGAAACACATGGCCCACTGGCAGCGTGGCTTACGTATATGTTTTAATTTCAAAATAGAAGTTTGTTTCTTGAAATTTAATGTACTATGGCTTAGCTTCTTTCATTGGTATTTCTTGTGGTTTAGCATTTCATGCACATATCCACATACATGCATGCATGGGGACACACACATGCACACACTATTTTTTACCACAACAAATTTTTAACAGCATCAGACCCAGACACCTCAGAAAACAATCACTTAAACGTGTTTGCTGGCAGAAGGGTATTTTAAGGATGAGATAAAGTTATCACTGGAATTACAAATATAACGTATATTTAATACAATAAAATAAGTAGTTAAAAATATTATTTCCAATACTAAAACTTCATAATGCTAACTAGCTATAACTAGTAATTACAACATTATTACTAATTGCTATAGCAATGCTTTAGCATTATTTTCAATATTATAACTATAAAATTAATGCAGATACTTCATTTTTGGTGGATCTGGTCTTCAAGCTTTCCAGAAATAAAAGGCAAACACATCAAAACCATAAACTTTTCAGTCAAGGTGTCTGCTTCACCCAGTTGCCTATGAACCAGAAGTACTAAGCTTGCAGACTGCACACTTGGCAAATTGCTGCCTCTTGACAGCAACTTCATCTGGAAAACTACATTAAAGTATTCCAACAGACAAAGTGTTAGAATGCTAATAAACCACAGAACATCGTGACCTCCTCATTCCAGACATGTACAGTGTCAATATTAATTTAAAATTATGTGACGGTAAACTTGTTTTAATAATTTTGTATTTCAGTTTTTCACTTAACTTTCGTATCATTAATATTGTAAAAAAAAGAAAATAAGTTACGTATTTACAAAAATATTTTTGTTTAAAAATTATATTTACTTGTAAACAAATATTGACATTTACAAAATGTCTAAACAGTGTTAGGCTTATGGATGTTTTTCCACCCTGGGTGGAGGAGAAAAGGTTCAATGCCAGCATGCTCAATTAACATATTTTAGAAGACCATGTTATTAGGACAGTTATTTGCTCTTTCTGAGACACAGGACTCTAAGAAGAATAATACTGAATTACTAAGCATTTTTAAACTAAAACATCTCTGGAATTTGGTTTACCTTGCCTAGTTAAAAATGCACTGCTCCTGATTTTAAGCTATATCTGTTATTTGAAAGCTTCAACAGAAAGGTAGTTTCAAAAACAGTTCAGAAGCACTGGATTACAAGCTGCCAAAGGGAACTGCTGCACAGGTTTTTCAATACTAAGGATCGATTCAATACTAATGATACTTCTGAAATCACTAAGTAGGAGATTCTCCACTGATTTTCGACTGAAAAAGTTATAAAATGCTAAAAATAGCTTGAAAAACTTCTAAAGAAAGATAGGGAAGAAAAATATAAGACACCAGAAAAAAAGCCTTAATTTAAATGTAGTTTAAATCGTTTCAGGGATCGAAATAAATACTTATCATTTCTTTGGAATATTTATTTTATCTTGAAATAGAAAAATAGTAAAATTATAAAACTGAAGGTGAAAAAAGAGGTGACTAACCTGATCTGGAGAGGGTCTGTGGTTGGAGTGTTGTGGCCTCCCAGGAGATCGATGATGGTGGTGGTGGTGATGGTGGTGGTAGTGGTGATGGTCATCATCGTAGTTATCTGCCATCAATTTCATTCTGTTTTGTGTCTGTTTAAGATGTAAAGTGAGACAATTCTATTACAAGATGGAATATATTACACTGAAAGTGTTTTAGGAAGATCTCAGCTCTCAGCTCCCTTTTTTTTTTTTCTCCCCATAGCTGTAAGAATCTAACAATAGAAGTCCGGACTGCTGGCTCCCATAGAAAAGGCAGCAGAAATAGAAAAAGATAACAAAGTATGTGAACACATCTTCTGTCTGAGTTTTCACATGAGTAGAATTGCACAAAGAAGTCAGAGAAGGATATGATCAAGGATGTTGCGTTTGAAGTTTCCTATTTTTTCTAGTCTATTATTGTGTCCTGCCAATTAACTTGTAAAATCTCACTGAAAGGAATATTAAATGTACTTCAAATATTTACAGTTAGCTACTGAGGCAAGTCAACAACAATCATTAATAGTTATGCTAAAAGCTCTGTTTCGGCTTAATTATTTTAATTGTACACCAGGATCACCCTGCTAAACAGTAAGTTAAAAGAATCTGAGAACTAACTGATACAGACACAGGCACTTAGAGAAATAAATGATTATGGAACTTGACACATGCGTGAATGAAAGTAAGTCTTAGATATAGATCTCAAAAAAAAGATCATCAACACTTCAGCTACTGCCGTGTACAGATAATAAAATCTATGTCAGCATGAGATAACAATACACATCGCTGCTCTTTATCACTACTACAATTATTCCATACCATGAAATACATAGACTGGAATAATTCTGACCTTGCTCATAATACCAAAAATATCTAACTTCCAATTGCCCAATACCAGTGGATACAGTACTTATTTTTTCTGTTAGTAGGACTGAAGGCTGTCTCAGGCAAACCTGTTAACCTATAATCAAGTTTTACTTATTTTTGCACTAACAAAACTCAGAAGAATGCTGTCAGCTCTCAAAGACCTCATCCAAAGTTAGAAGAATTAAAGACATATATAATTAATATCATGCAGATGACTGCAGGAAAGACAGCAGTCTTAACACACAATGTCATCTTCAAAAATCTCACCTGAACCCTATAGGAGAAAGGTTGGGTTTGAAGGACCATTATCTACTTTGTGCCAGTTCTCTATGGGGACATCATTTGAGTCAGTCAAGCACAAACAAGTCCACTTTGCACTTAGACACTTTTGGTGAACAGTAAAGATCAGAGAGTGAAATCAACTGCAAAAAGCCACAGTTTAGTTCTACCCATGCTGCAAGGTAGCAGGATTCATGCTAACTCCAGTGAAGATGCCGGCTTAACACATTTCCCCAGGGACTTTGCCCAAAATAATGAGTTCTGAAGGATCAACTTAAACAGATGAATTTAAACACAACTCATTTTTTCAGGTATATATATATTAACAGGTCTAACTGGCTTCCAATAAGAAGTGCCCATGAGACAGCTGGTGTCCCATAGCTAGTATATGGTAAACTTACTTTCAGGACTACTGTAAATTGATTTTCCTATGAAAACAGTCCTGTATCAAAATCTCTGTTAGGATAATTTCACTAGCAAGTATATTTTAATAGAACACATTAAAACTCAAAGATTGCTGTTATACTGCCCCATTTAATTTTTTTTTTTTTTTGCTACAGTAGAAAAGAGATTTGGAAAAAAAATCATATTACACAATATTTGAAGTATAACAAATTCTAACGTGAAGAAAACTATGAACCACAGAGAACACAGGAAATCCTGATGTGCCATTTCAGCAATTAATTTTTTTTGAAATGTCACAATGTTTCTCAAGCACTTCACGTGATGTCCATTAGAAGGATCATAGAAAACTATTTTACAGGACGGCACCTGTATTCAGTTCAAGTAAAAACAAACAAACAAGCCTACCCCAAACCCTAAGGCATCTGCAATAACAAGATAGAGGAACAAACACAGATCGGATGTGCACATGCTTTAGCCACTGTCAGACTCTTCCTGAGCATGTCCTCAGCGTGTCACAGAATAAATGTGACCACAGGTCAAGTGGTGCATTCCTTTGAACAGAAATTGCACCGGCACCACGTGCTATCACTTCACAATTTTTAACTCTGTTTTCTGCACAGTTGGAACCATTTCATTTTCCCCATCCTGGATAGGAAGATGGAAGCATACAGCTGTGTGAATTTCAGCTATGAATTTCTACCAATTTTGCCAAAAGACCAAGACTCCAACTTGTCTTTAGATTCAAAGAAGAAGGTCTCTTGAATGAAAGAGTGGAAAAGATGGAGAATTAATAGACAAATAATAACCCAGTTACTGTAAACACTGTAATATCCTGCCTCTTTGGGGAAGCTCCTAACATTTTATTAGTTTATTTTCTTATCAATGAACAGCCTTAAATTTCCTACCTTTCAACTGTATTCCATAAAAGAATGCAAAAGTTAAACAAGATGATATATGCAATCCTAAAAGTGTCCCCTGTAATGAGGTGTTGGGGATTAGACGTGTCATGGGATAAGAACTGTAAATGAATGATGTCATCTTTCTAATTTGGTGCTGAAATATAAATAAACCACTTCTAATGTTTCTTCCTTTTGGATGCCAGATTGCAGTAAAATGTGCACAAAGAAATGTTAATGCTGTAGTAGGCTTCCTTTAGCGTGCCTGTTTTGGTAGCATAATATATATAAGAAATGTGAAATGAGAATTTCTATTCCACTCAAGTGACCATCAAATCATCCAAACTTTTACATGAATTGTGATTGTCAATAATTCCTTAAAATGCTGCTAAATATTTTGAACAATACTATTTTTTTAAAGCTCGTTGGTTTTATTTCTTAGCTCTTCGTAACAATAACTAATACGACTTTGAGGTTCTGTTTGTCTTCTCTTTAGCCACTGTCAGAGTGCTATACTTCCACACTGAACTGTATTTTCCTGGTATGCTTAGCTTTGATTTTAAAAGTATAAACCATGGTATGAGTTCAAATTTTGAAAAGCAGGACCTTTGAGGAGGATGAACAGGAGGATTTCTGGAGGAGGAACAAAAGTAAAGCCATCCAGAAGAACAAGAAAATCCTTTTCAGGTCCTTCTAAACAAAAATCTGTAACATAACTTCTGTTTGCTTCCCATGCTAACTCTTATAATCTTTAGTAGGCTTTGAAATGCCGGGTATATTTTTATTTAAGGAAGAAATTAATCAACCACATTGGAAATTGTTCAGGAACCCAGGGCTTCCCATGTCTACACTTACATGCAAACACACAGAAAGGCATATACCTTTTAGGACATTGGTTTATCAGACAGACAGTAAATCCGCATTGTCTGGGTCATCACATTATCAACACATTAGAACACTGCTTCAGTACTGACTGCGAGGGAAAAATACCACCTACTGACTTGGCAATGCCATCATTTCCTGCAACATCTTCAGCATACTTGGAAAATTCCTATTCAGGAACATCCAAGACCTTTTCTTATATTACTTTAGAAAGCACAACGGGTTATCTAATATGAATTTCCCAGATGATCGGGAAACTCGGTCTTGGTACAATTCATGAAAATTAGAGTGATGATTGTACACGCATTTAAACTGTGCAACATCTAGTTTGCATCATATATTGCTCTGCACAAGTTACTCCATATCTGAAATAGTTATATCATATAGTTCAAAATTTTATTCACTTTCCTCTCAAAGATGTTATTATTGATACGGTTTTCCTGCAAATGGGTTTTCTCAAAATTTACACAGCCACAGCTCTGGCAACAAAATTATCATACCAAGAGTTCTTTTTGAAAATGCCTGGTGAACACCAGGCCCACACCTGAGAAGGGGCAGGTTTTAATTTGGGTTTATACTAGGAAAGAAAAAAATATTAACTTGTAAAATGCAACAATTAATTAACTGCATCTCCCACAGACCGTATATAGCCTTATTAGTTTTAGCCTAAACAGTTTCCTCAGATTTTATTCCTTTAAATTTAATGACTACATTCAATAAATACTGCATCCATTTTGAAATAAAGGAATGATAGAGGAATTAAAGCACCTTAAGTCTCGGTGCACAGGTATATTAACCCTTAGGGCTTGAAACAGTTGTCTTTGATCATTCAATATCACTAGTTGCTAAGCTGTCAAGGTCATGAATGGTATGTGTAACTGAATTTTTAACCACTTACCAAAGAATTTATGATCTAGCAGTGTAAGAAAACTGACAGATATTTCTTGTCCTCCTAAAATTCTGTTGAGTTTAAGTAAGGATCTACTGAAGTGAAATGAAAGTCTTTGATTGACTGGTAACAGACTAAATAGCTTAACAGCAATCTGTAACTGTAAAACTATAATATTAAAACTGTCTTTTAAAAAATATTTTAGCTAGGTGGCAATAGGGAACTATGCTTTGATCTGTCACCTGGATCAAGTTAACAACAAAACTCTCATGAATGAGGTTCAAATGAGGAAAAATAGTAAGATTTGTTGCTCTGGGATATAGGTGTAACACCATTCAATAGCTATTACTTTCCTTTGGATTTTCTTCTCAATCTCCCTTCACTAAATGGAATTTGAAATATTTCTAGAATATTTACTTTCAATAGGATAGGGTTTTTTTTCCTGTGTAATGTGGGAGGGAGGCAGATATAAGGCCTACAAGCTGTCCTGGAGATATCCTGCGGTCTAATTATTAAAGCATGGAATTTAAAATCTAGCATTGATTCTGCAATGGCCTCTTGTTGTCTTCAATGACAGAGAACCTCTGTTTCTTGCAATCTCACTATTTGAAAATAAGCATGCTAATATTTCCACAAAGCAGTTTGAGATCTTCATGCGGCAGATGTTTAGTTCTAGTCTTCCTGATTTTTATTAATAAAGGAATTAATCTGAGCTTTTTTTTCCCTAAGACAATTTTAGAAAACACAAATAAAATCTTTTTTTTAACTTTGAAATCCAGAAGGTAAGGATCTAAAATATTGTGTGCTTAAGACTATATAGTTCGGGATACAGACTATCCTGAAGCTGCATAAAATTAGTGGAATTAACCTGGATTTCATGAAAGCATGTGCAACAGCAATTGGTTTTCCAGTATGAATCCAGTGCTTCAGGCCTGAATTACATTAGCTGAGGTTTAATAAAATGTTTGCTAATTAAGCCAGCTCTGTACTTACTCTCTGCAAATAAAATCAGTTTTCATGTCAGCAAAATATTTTTATACATTCTTTGAAAACTGTTATCATCTGAAGTGAAGAATTTATCATCATTTCTACTGCTGCACAACACAAAAGTTGCAAACTGCCACAGAATACAATTTATAGCTGATTCGTTATTTGATAAGTTAGAGTTAATTAAATATTGGACAACAAATGCTGTACTTGGCCTCAAACATCCCTGAAGTTCACCAGATTACATTCATCACTCACAATCTGTTAAAGGACGAACTGAAGAGTTTGTGAAAACAGCATATATGTGTTAATTTAAAAATACAAAATATTCCACAACGTAGACCATTATGACTGTGTAACAGAGGAAGACAGTCTTGAAAAGTAGCTACAAAAGACATTTCAGAGGCCAACACAGAACGCTGTGTTTCTAAGTAACGCTTATGGTGACTGCCAAGACCAAAGAAGTCATGACAGGCTACACTGAAAACCAAAATTAAATGCCACGCAAAGCATGTATTTATAGAACTTGATCAAGTTCAATGCCTTTTTCCCTTTTTTTTTTTTTTAACTCTTCAGCAAGTTTCCATTTATTTCACTTCTCTTGTCTGATCATTATTATATATTTTTCTGAGATCAAAAGTAACAAGTTCAAGTTCCAACCATGGAGCCTCTAAAAAACATGTTCAAAATCACTGTCATTTAGTTCCACGCTCTTTGAGCATTTCAAGCTTCCTGGAGATAACATACATCCTGCATAGGTGATTTGATAATAAGCAAAATAGCGAGCTTAATTTGTCATCTAGAAAAGAGATTTAAGAGAGATTCCATTGCAAAGTTTCAGTTGAAACTTCTGTTGCTTAAACTTCTTAATATACTTAGAGATTTTTGAGCACTGGTTCACTAATTATCTAGCTGAAACAAAAAAGATAATTCCAAGGCTATCATTGCTAAAAAGCCTACCCTTGAGACTGCTCTCAATTCTTTTTAACAGTAGCACGCTTCTTGAATAAACACGTGATTTAATATGACAAATCATTAAAATATATCCACCAACTATGGTTTTGACAGAAGGACTCCTGTTATTGTTCCACAAGCTGAAGGATCTGTTAACTGGCCATTGCTTTGAAGGACCTTTTGCCAATACTAGGACTGCATGGTAGAAATGCCCTTCAATTTGTGTAGGTGTTCCAGAGCTTGTATTACTTTATGCTAATTATTCAGGCCACTTGTAACAGCATAGTACTAGCAACATAATGCTAATTATTTCCAAAATAAATGGTACGCTTGTCTTCAATTATTAGAAATATATGATAATATACAATTCAGGCTTTTTTGTTGCTTATGCAGTGAGTTTTTAGACACCAGAAAATTCTAATAGAAAAAAACCCTTAAGTTATGAAGACTATAAGTTTGCAAGCACTCATCAGTAACCAAAAGATAACAAAAACATTACGGTTACTAAGTAGGAACTCAGATTCTAAATAACTACCATAATCATAACCGTATGGGTGTTGGTATGCATCACTATGGGGTAGATTTGTTTTACAGAGTGCTTTAATTATGCATTTTCTTTTTATAACATCCCTGTAATGTACTCTATTCTTATATTCTTGCCCTTAACTATATTTTAACATGCGTTTCACTGCTTTGTTTCCCACCTCCATTGAAGAACACAATTAATTTTTTCCCCTGTTAAAATTCCAAATGGGCTAATAAGCATTTTTTTCTTTTCCTGTTATAGTGTATGACTTGTCTTGGAAAGTGTGAGAGACAGGATGCATGCAGGCTAAAAGTGTGCATGATAGCTTATTGTAGAAAAGTTTGGCTACTCCTCATTTAACTCTTTTTATTTTTTACCTCATTAATGATACGACTGTTGCATATGAAGAACAGTAAAGTTTTTATGCTAAGAAAACATATATTTTTTTCTTTTTCCCATCTATATCTTGGTATATATTAAACTTAATTCATGTGATGTTTTACATGAAAAACTTACAATTCTTATCATTTGTAACGCACATGTAATCAGAACACTTGTTCTTCAGGCCCTGTCTGCCCTCCCCAGTTTCACAGGACAGAGAATAGGGACTAAGAAACAGTACAGAGTGGTTTCCAAGTTTTCATGAAATCCAACCTTCCTCCCAGGTGAAATACAAGAGCAATTGCTGGTCAAATTAGATGCTTTGACTGCTGTGCAGAAATGGAAAGCAGCTTCCAATGCAGATCTTGTCAAAGACTTAGAGCTGATAATTTAGTGTTGAACAAGAGCATAGAAATTTTACATATATTTCAGTTCTTGTTTAATTAGAGTACTATTTAACTGATATCAACAACCATTACACCTGCTGCTTTGCAAGATTACAAAATGTTACTGATTTATTCTGAAAGAAGTCAGAACTCATAGTAAGTCTCCCTCTTCATGAGCTGAATGATAATAGTCTCACAAACACCAGCTGGGATGTTAGACACTTGGCAGACCGAGACAAGCAGCAGTTCCAAGTGCCAAGCAGACACTTATCTAAAGTACTAAGGCCAAATTTCAACTTTCCTGACACTTGTGATTGAACAAAGTTATGTTGATTTGAACATGGTCCATCTGACTTTTTAGTTGCGCTCTCTGCATTTAGGGTTTGTGGTTTTGAAGTTTTTTTAAGTTCTGTGAATTAAAAGTATGGCTTGAAGCGCAGGAAATATCTTGTAATAATACAGCATACTCAGTAATGTATAGGCTAAAGTCATGCTAAAAGTATTTGTCTGAGTCCTACTACTAAACTTGGTAATTACATAGAAGTATGCAAGAACATAGACGCAAAGAAGTGGGTTAAAAAGCATAATTAAAGCTCTGAAACAGTAGCTGCCCGAGGACATCTCAGGCCAGGTCCTACTAAATGCAGACAAGCAACATAAGGCAAGGTTTGCTGTTTTTTTCCTTTTTTTTAATGACAGGAAATAACCTATTAAAAAGATAGCTCCCCATAATAATTATTTAAAACCAGACATGAATCAGAAACTTCAGTAGCTAAGCAAGACCTTTGAAACTGCAAATCTCTGGTTAGTGGCACTGATTGTCTTTCAGCGTCTTTAATGTCTGAATAGCTCGTTTCAGCTGTAAATTTTGCAATTTCATTACCAAGCCCAGCTCTCTCATTTGTATCATATACAAAATATAGCCTAAGTTGAAATTACCATGTCTTCCATTGTATGCAATAAAAATTGATAAATAAAACATACATTTCAACACATGGATGGTATATTGGAATATGGATCGAAACGGAGAGAACTTCATAACACTGTCTTGATATGCTTTATAGAGACACCTTACCTATAATTAATTTTTGTTTGATGCTAGATTGTAGAAATGATGTTTTATCCACCATCACAGAAGCAGAAAAAGTTTACACCCAATTTTTACAATATTTTTTTAATAACGGGCTACTTAGCACTGTACTTGAGATTAAGTGTTAAACTATATTTAGCTTTATTATCACAGGGTACTTTGTAGTAGAACTTAAGGACTTGTTTCAAAAATGTCTCATGAAGAAAAAACCAAAACTTTTTGGCTTGGGAGTTCACTCATTTATTTAAGGGAGACATTCCACTATTCTTATCTGAGATACTTAATACCCAATTTTCACCTATCGAACGAGCCAGATGAAAAATTTAAAAAGTTCTGGTGTTAATATATACATTATTCTATATCTGCATTCTCTGCTTTTTCCATTTAAGATTTTGAGTCTCAGTGGAGTTAAACCATTTGTCTGAACAAAGTGCGTTATGACAGCTATAGCTATTGAGAGGTTCTCGTATAAATTCAAAATGAGATTATCACCAGTGAAGAAGGGTGCCATTAGACATGGCCATGCTTATGATATAAATTTTTCAAGAATGAAAAAACTCGGAACAAAGAACAAAGAGAAACAGATTTTAAAGGAGATCACCAACTACAAAGCAGGAAAGGACTTGTGTACTAGGCCTGTGATGCCTTCAGGCCTATAGGCCACAAGGCAAAATAAGCCCCTCACATTGGAAAATGTTTCTATAAAAATACCACCCGAAAGAATTTGGATTCCTGAGAGCATAAGGAGGAAAAAGTGATGCCATATCCAACTATGACTTGAGTCCTTCAACTCTTATAACATAAATTGTCAAATCTTACAGAGAATATGTGAAAAGTGTAGTGTGAGCATTGCCAACATTTTCAGTAGTTTTCCAACGCAGAACGTTACTTCTGAATTAACTAATTTAATCAGGCAAAGGCTATTAGCTACACAGACACATTCTCTTTTTACCTTGTGCCATATGGAGCCTGCTGCATTAAGCTATAGGGAGAAGTGGTGCTCTGCTGTTTCACCCTTACACTAATTTGTCCGCATTGGGTTTATAGCTAAGGTGTTTGTACTTGGCAAAATTGAGAATTACAGATTCAGCTTGGAAAATACAGATTCACAATTCAGATTACAAATGAAGAGAATAAAATCTAATCTTAAAACATGCAGAAATGCTGGCTTAGGCTATTTCTAAGAAACAGAAAATTATAAACTACAAGGATTTTTAAGATAGTAAATAAGTTTAAGGCCGTTGAGTGCATGGGCTGCTTGTATTGATGTAAATGGGATCTGAACAGACACATTTAAAAATCAGCCATTTTGCTATGGTGCCTGAGAATTTTTAAGGAAAAAATAACCAAACTGATATTCCTCATATGAGAGTTCAATATATGAACTTATTAGAACATCTATTCTTACCTGCCCAAAGCAAAACAAAA
This sequence comes from Vanellus vanellus, assembly GCF_965231255.1. Taxonomy (NCBI): domain Eukaryota; kingdom Metazoa; phylum Chordata; class Aves; order Charadriiformes; family Charadriidae; genus Vanellus; species Vanellus vanellus. The sequence continues at coordinate 16,121,392 of NC_138914.1, read as the reverse complement.
AGCTTGTGCAGCATAACTGTAACAAAAATAAAACTCCTAAAACTTAACGGTTTCAGAATACTCCTTTGTTCAAAGTTAGGTGCTTAAAGTTTGAGCAAGACCAATATTATGAGCAACAGTAAAAAGTATAAACAGAAGAGGAAAAAAAATAGCACAGTGGTCAAATATGCTTGCAGCATCCATGTGAATGGCTTATTAACATGGATTCTATTTACTGTGCAGTAACATTTAGACTCAACAGTACGATAATTCTGAGGCAGATCTGCGTATATCATAATGACAATAATAATAATAATGTAGTATACTGTGCTCCTATAATATTGCCACCTGTAAAACTCAAGAAAACCAGACAACATCGGAACAGAAGCAATAGTGATTAGGAGCCAAAACAATACCAGAACAGTGCTATTGATCACAAGGTCTACAGATGATAATGTCTACAGACACCGTGAGAAAGCATTGCAAGACTTTTTTGCTCCCACACTTGTTAAACATTAGAGGGCTTAAACGCAATTAATTAATGCATAGTAGTGCAGAATAATGTTTTGGGCTGCCAGAATAATCACAATCACAACAATTTCTAATCCTATTCTTTTTCTTATGGAGTAATATAAACACTTTCAATATCATAAAATACACAATACAATACAGGTGAATTAATCTAACAGGGAAAACATAACTTGGGGTATTTTGTTATTCTTGAGTGCTTGAAGTCACCACCATAATATCACATTAGCACTATTTCTACTGTACTTAACTAGAACAGTATATGTAATGCAATACACTGGCTTCAGTTCCATTTTACTCCTTTGCTGCTGAGAGAGTTCTTCGAAATATTTGGATGTTAATTAGTAAGAAATTCTTCTATGTATTGCATGCAGGAGAAAATATTACTAGTGGTTAATTTACTGAGAAACTGTGGTTACACAGATTTCTAAAATTCCTTGATTGCTTCTCACCCGTTTTGTTTCATTAGCAATATGTTCATGTGATGAAATATAGAGCAGTGAACTAATAGACTAGAGCAGACTGCCAAACACCAGCTTTGCCTCTGGCCAGAGTAGTCTGTACACCTGCAGTCTTGAAAACACTGGAAAGGATTCTAATGTCATGTTTTGAGAAGAAAAATAAAATGCTCTCAAGGAGTTAGAAGACCTTGCATTTTGGCCAACTCCACTTACATTTTTGGCTCTATATCCCAAAAGTGAAAAAAGGCAACTGGGAAATTTTCTCACAGTATCCAAGTTCAGAATGAATCAGTAACACAGCAGTGTCTTCTGCTCTTACCAGAATCTCTTGAGATGTTCTAAAAATGGACTTTGAGCTAATTATTACATGAAGGATTGCATCACTATACAAATTTCTCTAAAAATAGCTGTCTCGGAATTCTCAAAAGGAATCTTGGCCAGGGTGATTATAAATATTATGTAATCACTCAGCCAAGCCCTCGTGGTGATCTCGTTTAATACTGTATTTCTGAAAGGTTTTTTAAGCCTATTACAAAGTTCTGTGGCTCTCAAAATACAGCATTTGGTGTATATATCAAAACAATTCCCATGGTTCTGTTTTGCTGGGACTGCATTCCCCTTTATTTATGCTTCCCATTTATTTAAACCACTAAACAACAAATATTTCACTGACAGGTTGCAGCTGCTAAATTGTATTTAAATCATTACAATTAAATATGCTCGTTTCTTATGGGAAGGTGTTTGCAACACAGAGGTCAGTATTATTATTACTAATTTTACAGCTGGATACAGTGTGACACAAATAATTTTCACAGGTTATAATGTGAAAAAAACTGTAAAAGTAAGCCAGCACTTGAGACAAAACCAATGTGTTTCTTCCAGCTTAGAAATAACTGGAGTTTTACTCTAACTCACACAATCACAACCCATAAAAAGACTGCTCAACTCATTAAAATAAATATTTTCATCTTTAATATACGTACATCTGTAGCTTCATGTTTAAAATAAATCACATATGTTCTCATTCCCTTACAACAGCAGTATATTTCATTTCTTTAAGATGCTACTTTTTCTTTTTCAGTGTGAAGAATTGTGACAAATTACTTCAAAATCAACGTCTTGGTAATTTACAATCTGTCTGACATTCCCAAAGACCAGAAAAATTAAAATAGAAAAATTGGAAAAAGGAATTAAACTGCATGTTTGGTGCTAAGAGCATTATTTAACTCATGAACTATTTAAAAAGAGGAAAAAATACCCTAAAAATTGCAATTGAGACTTTTTCAAACTTTCTTTTTTGAACACATTCTATTTCTGGTTTAATTCTGTTTTAGTTTTGGTTACTAATGGGATGTCCTTTGTCAGTCTGCAGGCATTGTTGAGCAATGGAAATTAGGACATTTGTCATTGCAGAAAACACTGACATTTGATGACTAAAAAATTGATTACTAAAATTGATTAAGACACGAATGTGTCTTTTGAGTTGGGGGGGTTGGGGTGTGCGTTTGGGAAGTAAATACTTTGCCTCCAAGCTGAGTAATAAGTGACTTCACTGTTGTAAGACAAACCTCATTAAAAATAAAAGACATAAAATAACATAAAGTTTATGACATGGATATACTAAGATGAATCTTCATGCCTAAGCAGGCATTACACTGTATTTGTTTTATCTTTGCCAGAATAGTGCCTTTTTAGACAATAGCCTGCTACTTCTAGATATTGAAAAGCTCTTGGTACTTTTCTTCCTCTCATGGAATTTTTCATGCTCGCTGCCTGTGGCACAATGTTAATATTCTTCCGGAGCAACCTTAAGGAAGCTTATGGAAAGCCAAGAAATTCCCAGTTGAAATACGAACTACACTGGGATGCTTCAGGAATCTACCAGAGTGATTAGAAAAGTTTTTCACAGTGTAAGTCTGTGGTAAAAGCAGCTACATTTGCATTTAGGCAACTCTATCTCAGTGCAAGTCTGCGATACATTACAGCGCAATGATAGAATCTGTTTTTCTGGCATTAATCCAATAACAATAAAATTCTATGAGTAACCTCAATACTTTGGGTTACTCCACTGAGTTTAATAGAATTGACCTCCTGAACCTTTAAGACATCTACTACATACTGTGCCCAATCTCTAAATATGAAGCAGTCTTTTGATGCCTACAATGACCTCACATGGTGGGAGCCACCACAGCTCTTGTACAGAATTCTAAGTAGCAGTAGATGAATTTGCAAACATTTTGATGTTCCAACTAGGTAAGCTTTTGACACCATTTCCCGCAGCATTCTGGAAAAACTGGCTGCTCGTGGTTTGAACGGGTGTATGCTTCGCTGGGTAAAAAAAAAAACTGGCTGAGCCCAGGGAGTGGTGGTGAATGGAGTTAAATCCAGTTGGTGGCCTGTCACAAGCAGTGTTCCCCAGGGCTCAGTATTGGGGCATATTCTCTTTAATATCTTTTTCAACGACCTGGATGAGGGGATCGAGTGCACTCTCAGTAAGTTTGCAGACAACACCAAGTTAGGCAGGAGTGTCGACCTGCTTGAGGGTAGGAAGGCTCTACAGAGGGACCTGGACAGGCTGGATCGATGGGCCGAGGCCAATGGTGTGAGGTTCAACAAGGCCAAGCACAGGCTCCTGCACTTGGGCCACAATAACCTCATGCAACGCTACAGGCTTGGGGAAGAGTGGCTGGAAAGCTGCCTGGTGGAAAAGGAGCTGGAGGTGTTGGTCAACAGCCAGCTGGATATGAGCCAGCAGTGTGCCCAGGTGGCCAAGAAGGCCAGCAGTGTCCTGGCTTGTATCAGGAATAGTGTGGCCAGCAGGACTAGGGAAGTGATCACCCCCCTGTACTCAGCACTGGTGAGGCCCCACCTCGAGTGCTGTGTTCAGTTTTGGGTCCCTCACGACAAGAAAGACATTGAGGTGCTGGAGCTAGTCCAAAGAAGGGCAACGAAGCTGGTGAAGGGTCTAGAGCACAGGTCTTGTGAGGAGCGGCTGAGGGAACTGGGGTTGCTTAGCCTGGAGAAAAGGTGGCTAAGGGGAAACCTTATCACTCTCTAGAACTACCTGAAAGGAAGTTGTAGTGAGGTTGGTGTCAGTCTCTTCTCCCAAGTAACGGGTGATAGGATAAGAGGAAATGGCCCTAAGTTGCACCAGGGGAGGCTTACACTGGATATTAGGAAAAATTTCTTCATTGAAAGGGTTGTCAAGCATTGGAACAGGCTGCCCAGGGAAGCAGTTGAGTCACCACCCCTGGAGGTGTTTAAAAGACACGTAGATGTAGTGCTGAGAGACGTGGTTTTGTGGTAACTTGGCGGTGCCAGGTTAACACTTGGACTTGATGATCTTAAAGGTCTCTTCCAACCAAAACGATTCTACAATTCTATAAATGTTACGAAGTATATCCATTAAAACTCCACAACCCCTTCCCTTAAATGGAGACCCTCACTGGCCTCATTAGAGTTAGGTGAACAAGCAGCAGTTGGCCCTCTCCTGCACACAGAAATATCAAGGAGGAGTATTCACATTTTTTTGTGGGAAAAAAAAATTCTGACTCTAGGAAACTTACTTTCATCAACAAGATTTTCCAGAGGAAGACAATGACATTTCAAAGAGGATATTCCCGGGCATTCCATGTATACAATCAGAAATCTTGGATTCTGATGAATTCACATACATACTTCTCCTTCTCTCTCTCTCAAGAAACAGCTGTTGTAGCTCTCAAAAAAAAAGCCCTTTGTATTTACTTATTCACATCAGCAGAAGACTTTCCAAGCTACAGCGATCCTGCCTTAGACACTGAAGCCACCACCTCAGTAGCAAAAGCAAAGCAGCATCCTAGGCTTGGAGCATAACATTGCGCTTTTTAAGGTACTATCCCTTGCAATACTCCATAGTACAACATGATTTGAAATTGCTAGAAATATGGAATTGGAGTTTATCAACTACGCGACAAAGTCTACAATGCCAACTGAAAGAGACAGCAGCAGAAAGAGAGACTCAGAGAGTTTCTGAGATAGAAACTCCCCAAACTGCAAACAAAAGCAAAAAGCAAATCAAACTGTCAGATATATGATGAGGCAGCACGACGGTGGACGTTTCACAACAGCTTATTTAGGTCCAAGTGATTCACCTGTCTACAAAGATCAGAAAATAAAACTTGCTTCAAGTAATATTTTCTGTTTCAAATGGTAAAGCTCATCCTCACTGAAGGCTAATTTCAAATTATTGCTTCTTTACTGAAATGACAAGTCTTTGAAAAACAAGATGTTCTTAGAAGACATGGAGGACATAAGGAAAGCAGATGCAATTAGAAGCTCAATTGCAGCATCACCCCATGAACTCTGCAGTATAATGAGGAAAACATAATAAGATTGTCTATGAAACTCTAGGACTTTGCTTCTATAAGAGCTTTGCAGACTTCTACAACAGTGCATGTAGGTTTCCAGGCAAGGTGAAATTAAGTTCAAGCAAATTTCTAACTTCAGTTAGCACTCTAAAATAATTACAAATTATTTCCCAACAACTTGGCTACATGATTTAAGACATATTAAGTGCTGCTTTACACTGCAACTTCTGTTTTGCAGGTCTAACACAATGGCGAAATGAAAGTCTGGTTCTGAAGAGAACGTTTCTCAGCAAAATTTGGAGAACATTAGAAGTAGCACAGGAATTGTAAAAGGAAGACAGACAAATAAGTGGAGTAAACCAACTTTCTTCCGGAACACAGTAGAAAATATTTTTACGTTTAATGAAGGAACCTTCTAAAAGTGATGCACCTGTAATAGTAGAAATTTTGTAGCAACACAGAACAGTTACAACAGTATTTTTTACGTTCAGGAGATGCATTATTCGATGTGCGAATCAAGAATGGGACTTCCTCTAGGATATAAATATATCAAAATAAATGTCTGAATTGCAGCTGCTGAAGGAGAAAGGAGATGTTTGTTGGCAACACATTTACTCTTATCAGCTGACGCCTCTTAGTGGAACAGGGAAAGGCTTCTCTTACTGATGCTCTGCTAATAAGGTTTTCAGCCACCATGCTTCATATGCAGCCTAGCTTTCCCATCACTAAATGAAAAACAGAGAACCTTTGTAAGGAGCAACAAGAAAAGGAACAACACACAAAGAAAGCCCCTGGATTCTTTACGGTCCGCATTTCTCATCCCTTGCACTGCTGCCTTGATAAGTTCTCAGCCTCCTGTAGCCATGAACAGAAGGCTTCCTGCTTGATAGGTAGATACATCAAAAATCAATTTGCTATTGTGGAGACACATGAAGGGAATACAGATTTTTATCATTGCCCACCTTGTTATTTTGCCTCTCAAAGCAAAAATTCTTCCTACGGTATAGAACAGGAGTGGATTTGGGGGCCTAGTGTTTAACATTATCTAGTGAGTCATCTTCTAATATTTATAAATATCTCTCTGTTCATGATCACACTAGGCTGGGGAAGTTGGGGTTTTTTTACTTCTTTCTTTCAGCAGTATAACAGCTGTGCAAATGGCGGATGGGACAAATAAGGCCATAAGAAAAAATTTGATGCCTCTAGCGCATTGTTCACTGAAGTTCTACTGAGTCAGACATAGGTCGGGAGATGTCACCTCTCAAAGAAACTGAGGAACAGGGTTGATATATAACACAGTGGGGAATCCGTCACTTCCCGTCCGTCCATCCCATCCCGTCCCCATCCCCCCCCCTTGGCCCAGCACAATCATAGCAAGGAAGAGTAGCTCTAATGAGCCTTTGTGTTGAATGCACATGTGAAAGCTTTGGGGGTTGACAGTGGTTCTCCCCAAAGGGATTAAAGAAGTATGAATGATCTCTACAACCTCTATTATCAGATAATTCTTAAGTGTAATAAAGTGGTGACCTAGTTAAACCACATTCCTGTTCCTGGTGTCTCTTTTTTTGTGCTGTCTGAGATAACAGGGAGATTATTTTGGCATCAATTTAATCTAGTTAAATAGCTTTACTGAAGATCTTTATCACTATAAATAATGGAGGTATTTGAAGTATTTGGTTACAATTCTAACTGAAGTTATCCAAAACAATGCCTCTCTAGCAATCCTCTTCTGCTGTTCCATCACTCTGTCTGAAGAAAGTTATGAATGTTTTGAACACTTTTCAGCAATAGCTTAAAGGTACAAAAACAACAACCACCCAAAGCAACAAAAACAAAATAAAACAAAACAATGAAAAAAGAACAGTTTGCCCAAGACTCTGATGAACATTTTCAAAATATCCATGACATGTATCACGGAACACGGCAAAGCGGTGTATTCATTTACTCTTCAGTCACGAAAGATAAAGGTGAAAAAAGAAGATACCTAAAAGAGAAAATAACTGTCTTCTCTTTTCCAAAGGAAACCAAAACAAAAATCCCTAAAATTATTTGGACCATAACATCGTCTGCTCTGATGCAGCATGGTGGGATGAAATACTAAAAAGCATAAAGCATGTCTGCCTATCTAGCATATAAAATCCATGTGAAACGTCTCCTGGCCAGCTGACTGATCTGAGGCATGAGTGCATCATGGCTGGAACACACGTACTCGGATGGAATGTCTGTAATGAAGTCAGCATCACAAGTAAATGATAAGTTCATGCTCAGGGGTTGTCTCCTATTTTTATAGATCTGTGGGATAGATGCATGAGGTCAGAGCTACTAGGAATTTAGCACAGCAGCTAGGGTTCTCCTTAACTTTCTGTAACTGAGTGCACAGAGTTCTACAGTATTTAATGCATGATTCAGAATAAAGAGTCATAACACTGAGATATTCTCCTCCTCCTCCTCAAGCAACAATCACAGAATTCAGTAACGTCACATAAAGGAAAACATAGAATCATAGAATGGTTTAGGTTGGAAAGAACCTTGAAGATCATCGAGTTCCAACCCCACTGCCATAGGCAGGGATACCTCCCACCAAATCAGGTTGCCCAAGGTCACGTCCAGCCTGGCCTTGAACACCTCCAGGGATGGGGCCTCAACAACCTCTCTGGGCAACCTGTTCCAGTGCCTTACCACCCTCAAAGTGAAAAACTTTTTCCTAATGGTTAACCTGAACCTGCCCTCTTCCAGTTTAAAGCCATTCCCCCTCGTCCTATCACTACATGCCCTAGTAAAAAGTCCTTCCCCATCAGCTACAACACCTTCAGACATGGTCTGAAAACATCTTTCTCATCTTTTTCACCTATTCTGAAAGAGTAAAGGTGTTTAACAACATGCATGACACACAGCACAGGTCTTCAGTACCTGGGTTATCTGAACACCCTTTGTCCTCTTGCCTACAGTACATCTTCTGGCTATGATTATTACCTTTCAAAAATCAGGGGGAGTAGCCACTGCACAGTATGCAGAGTTTTAAACATTTTAATTAGACAGAGAAGAGACCTACGTACTGTGTCTGGTACATGTGCACTGTGTCTAGTATGATTATTTTCCTCATTAATGAAGCAGAACGTAAATTAAAGTTGCCTGTGATAAAATCTATTTCTAGGGTTTGTAACTACATTTTTTTTATTAAAACCTCAAATGACTTACAGTGTTGAAGGCAGGTTAATTTTTACTAATTTGAGAATTTATTTTAAGGATAATCACAATTTCCAGATATCCACTCAGAAAGCCCGAAACCTCCTGAAAACACAATTATTTTACAACAGATAAGCAAATAACTGAACAGAAGGAGGTTAGAAAGAGTCAACAGAATGGATAGATATTACTTTACGGCAAAGAGCATCTGCTTTCCTCTGTCATACATAATGAAGAAGGTTGGGAGCTTTATAAGGAGGGAAAACAGAAAGCGTATTGGCTGCATATAACGTGTGCCAAGCAAACGTGCAGCTAAATACTCAGCAACAACAGAGAAGCAATAAATGCTTACATTGAAGACCTCCTACCTTTCGTAACTGCTGTCATATGTCAAACCTGGCTTGAAGACTTTCAATATGAGATTAGAATAAAATAGTACAAATAATGCCAATTATGTTGCCATGAAAGTATGAAAATGAATGTCTCCCCACCTGCTGTTTTAACTGATGTACTAATCTGTCCTTCTCTCGTTTAAGAGCCATTACTTCCTCTTGAGTCTTCTTTTTCTTTGAAGCCGACAGTTCAAGCAAGGCAATATTTGCATCTTTTTCACTAATTGCAGCAAGCAAAGCTTCCTGTCTGATAAAATAAAATAAAAATTGTTATAGTCTCATGAAAACAGAGCATATACTACTATATCTACTACATGAGATGTTTTTTTTAACCACTAGAACAATCGACTACCTTCTGAACACTCTTTAAATAGCAAACATTGTCAAGTCCAATCAAATAATGAAATAAACTGATTAGCCAAGAAAGTTCTCTTTATAGATTTTTCATTATTTAACTATTTCATAAAACATTTTTCTCAGTCTATTTTACTACAGTATGATAACTAGCAATATTTCTGTGAACTGTCTTGCTTTTAAAAATCTTCGGTATTTATATTCTTAAATTCACTTTTCCGAATCCTAGAATATCTTACATAAATCTGTCGTGAATTATTCAAATCATACAAATTGAATAAGAAAAAGAAAAGTGATACAGATAAAACATATTTTTATGTTATCCTCTTAATTTGGCACCCTAGAGAACTCAGTACAGAAATCGCTGGACATATTCCTCACATTTACTTAAATGTTTTCCTATGGATTTATTATTATTCATTGTGTCACCACAAAACTGTAATTCTAGAAGTAAAATATAACATCTAGAAAAGAAGTTCCTTGATTTAATTGTTCACGAGGAAACTTTTCCTTTGGAATCTTGACCCCTCAATCTCCATAAAGCAAACAGAAACTTACAGCACTCAGAAACATATAGAATTACATAGAAGCTAGCAGGGTCACATCATTAATAGTTTGTGAGGACATATGACAAAAGTAATTTTTACAACATGCAGTTGGAAGCACAGATCTTGCAGTATCTTATTATTTCTTATCCTCTAAAATGTTCACGTTGGCAAGGCCATAATCTGTCCCTTATTTTCCTAAATAAAAGTAATATATTCATCTTCTGCAATGCATTCAATGACAGACTATGACTTATCAGCCAAGAAGCAGCATATAATACTTAATACCTCTTAAGACAAAATATGTTATGGCCTATGCCTTTTTTCCAGAACTATATAAGATCAATCATTAAAAAATAAACATGAATAAATGACTCATAAATTAGCCTTAGGCTCCAACTGCTAATAAATGTGAGAATATGGCTCATGAACTTCATACAGTCAAGGTGAGCTAGAAGTTTTGTATTCTCACAGTCCTTTGCTTGCCAGCAAAAATGTCAAGAAAGCTATTTCACTTTTATTTCAAAATTCCTAACATATTAATGTAAATATTTATAGGACAATATTTCTGATGGAGTCAAAGGAAAACAACCCATTTATTTTACTCTCAAAGTTATGAGACATGGATCAATTTTAGATAAACAGTTGCATTTTATTCATACGCTTAAATAGTCTCATTTATTATTCTGTCTTCTTCATTCCAATCACAGTTAAATGATGTTTAAAAGAGGATGGCATAAGTCACCAACAGTCTTAATTTAGATGAAAGCTATTATTTTAAATAACAGGTATTAAAGAAAAAAAATATATCAGAGGGTCACATATCTCATTTCAAATTATCATTATGGATATAGGTATACTGTTTTCTATAAACCTCATAATAACACATAAAACTTGCTACGTAGTAATTGGTAAACGTCAGTGTTTTCATGTATTGTGTTCAAATACAATATCAATTCCATAACATTTTCATTAAAATCTTAACTTTTTAATGCACTGAAGTAGAAGAAAGCTGATTTGCTACTGTATTCAACAATTCCTCTCACCTTGCAGAAAGCAGAGAATTTATGCACCAAAGAAAATCTAACTATTCCCTATTTTGAGCACCTGGCTCAAACAGAAAGAAAAATGTAACACGATTCCGGCTTTTTCTTCACAGTACCTTTTACATACAAGTCTGTACTTTTCTGTTTTAGAAATGTGTCCTAACCCTAGAAGGTGGGGTTTTTTTCCAGGGGTGATAACACAGCCTTTCTGACAGAAAGTGTCAGCAACAGGAATTCTGTGACTTTAAAGCCAAAGAAACAGCAAATTGCATTATTACATAAAATACTCTTCTAAATTAGATAAGATTGGGTTAGTTCCTCCACAGTTATCCGATAGCAGACTGTATTAAAATTACAAAGAAAGGTTAGTGAGAAGTTTTGACAATGTTCCAGTGGTCTGCATCACGGAACATTTTCCAATTTTTAACTTGCATCGAGAAATGAAAAAGGTTTCACAATCTTGCTCTGGTTTTCAGGATATGTAGGACAAAGATCTGGCCTGTCTGCAATTAACACCTAATCTTTAATTCATGGCAATCATTGCTGTAAAGTAGGTACCTCTGGTAAACAGCAAAATATAAATCTATTTATACCATAGTTATCAATCTAAAGATATTTAATATCTGAAGATAAACATTGACATAACCATCACAAACCCAACGCACAATAAAAATGCAGTAATGTACATCTCAGAAATTCCAAGGTTTCTAAATATATTTAGATGAACTCATAAGTTATGTAAGTTAACTCCATCCCAGACTGACCCAATACGTCTGCTCATCTAATAGCAAATTTCATGGTAAATACTTGCCATTTACCAGGTTTCTAATGATATATAATGGTATTTAATTATATGTACACATATTACAGCCATAAAAAGCAACAAACAGAAGAAAAGTTTTAAATTGTCTTGAAAACTACATTAAGCTATACTGGAATTTTACTTCTCTAAAATTGAGATTATTTCACTGCCTCAAAATTGGCAGTGAAAACACAAACCTGACTTGTGAGTAAGAAGAGACAGAACTACTGAACTTTTTGGTATCATTTCAACATCTGATAATGGGATTCACTCATATCAATCTTTTTTTGTAGTGCAAGCCAAAAATTACCACACATTCTTGTGGTCATAACTGTTCAACTGCGCAACACTCTCTAGCCCCGCTTTAAAGCAGCAGATGAGATAAAACCTTCCAAGGGAGAGAGGAGCCAGTAAACAGGCTTTGAAAAGTCTGCACTCGGGATTCTGCATCCCCAAACCCACGAGATTTTGCAGACCCCAGCATGCTTTTTCTCAGCTGATGGCGTTGAGGGATTATGAAAGCCAACCAGAAGTTATTAGAATGTCTTTGCAAGGGAAAGCTAATAATATCTTTTTTCTCTATTGCCTTGTGGCTCACAGGATAATTCCATTCAGTACATCACTTCTTCTACCTAGGGAAAATACATAACCAAACGCTTAATTCCAGGAAATAATGATTCATACCAAACACTTCCAGGAAATAAGGGTTCATAGTCATGTGAAATAGCTGCTGTCATATGATTCCATAAGCGCTCCACTGAGACGCTCTAAGATTTGAATCAAACCCACGGCACCTACACAAGTTTGAATTTGCTCCCCAAAATTATTGTCAATATATTTTTTAATTCTTATCTTTATAGCAAATGTAAGGGGAGTTAGGACGCCTTAAACCTACAAAAGTTGAGAAACGACTGCACAAGAATACAAGGATGGGGATTTCTACCAAAGTCCTTCCACAGCAATGCGGAATGACGAATACATCTGCACAGATGGGCAGCTGAATGCAAACTCACACTGCCAGTACTCTTGAAGCCGCCTGAATGTGAGTCAGCTTCAGCTCAGAAGCTGTAAAGCCTCATTTATCTAAGAGACAAGGTGTTTTAGCTTGGGCATAGTGCCACACAGCACGCTGAAGGCTTCCAGACTGGAACTGGCTCACACACAGCCTGCTCCGAGTGTGGGCAGAGCAAGCTTGCATCTGTCTGCACCTGTCTGCACAGACATACTCCTGGAGTATGTCCGCATATTATCTGTGGCTATTATCGTGGATAATCTGAACAGCAATAACCTCAAATTTATAATCCAGTGGCATTTAACCAGGCATCCGGGTTAACAAGAGTTCAGCAGAGCGGGACTGCATATCCTACCAAATGATCCATGTTGGTTGCTTATATCTTTAGTAATTAATCACTTCAATACAGAGGGACGACAGAGAGACCCAACAGTTTTTATTATTATTATTTTAGAGAGTACAAAATAAAGATGCAGGTTGTGACATGGCATCTAAAGAAAGCAAAGTGGCCGCCTTTACTTCTGCATGGCCTAGCGTACCACCAGAGTTACCGTTCCTCCACCAAGTCCCTGGGAGACAGAGGCAGATAAATCCCTTGCTCGGGCTGGTGAGGCATCGCAAGGGAAGAGACCCAAGCATTGATGAAGCAGCCTGTGGGGACAGACCCAGAGCTCTGCGTGATCATATCCCATTTACAACGTGTCATACACAGGTTTACCCATGTCTGTGAAAGGTGCTGCGCTACCCTGTCAACATACTTCAGGTTTCCTATGGAAGAACCAAATCTGATGAACAGAAGCAATTTATTTTAGCTACCTGCTAAAATACCGGTGACCCTGCTAAAAAATTTGTGTCACCGCTTTTGCAGGAAACATTTGAAATGAGATTATCTGACCCCTAGGAACAAGGCTAAGAAGCCAGCAAAACAGCTGACAATAATGACCTTCTCACTTACAAACATGAAGTAAATTTCACTCAAAACCATAACCAGGTGGGAAGGTTTTCATCTAAATCTCTCAAGTGAGTAATACACTTCCACTGTGCTGCTAGAAACTGAAACTCATCATGCGTTTCTGTGAAAGGATTTCTGAAAATCAAAACCTGAACTGGCACCAAGAACAACATACAGTCTGATATACTCTCCAGCTAACATGCTTAAGAGTGTAAGTATAATTTATAATTCCTAATTATCTACTGTGTCAGGAAAAAAAAACAACTATCCAAATACAGTTCTATAGAGATGTTATCACTATTTGCAGCCAAAGTGTCTCCTTATTGTTTAATAAATGATGGTAATAAAATACATTTTAAAATAATTTATTAGAGCACTGAATTAAATGGCATTCTTTAACAGTAATATTTATAAAGAGTAATCCTTTTTGCTATTAGTACTTTTCCCTCTCTTTTTGGCAAACTAATCTGTTATACAAATAACAGGGTAGTACTTTTAACACCAAGAAAAATCACTCCAAATGTACACAGTAAAATTACATAAACTCTCATATTAATAAAATAAACGTTAAATCTAACAGCATTTGCTCCACATTGGTCATTATTCCATGCATTTTCCTTTGACATACATAAAGTAATTCCTAGGATTACCAATTTATATATCCTCCACGATAATATCATTGCTCGTTACAAGGAGGAGAGGGAGAACTTTTCCCTGGAAAAGCAAAATTCATGAAATGAAACTTCTGCCCTGGCGAGGCCTGACTGCATTCTACTCCACAGCAACCTACGACCCCAAGCCGGTCTCCTTATCACAAAGACACTGAATATAACAGTCCCTTGATAAGCACACTTGCAGCTGCAAGATCAGGGCAGTGATGCCAGGAAGAAGTACCAAGAAACTTGTACAAATATCTTAGTATACTTAATGCCACTTCATACTGAAATACAAAAGAAGAGACGAAAGGAATAGTCCCTTCCTAATGGTCAGCCATTAATTTGTTTACACAAGTGGTATTCCATCCAAAACTACTCAGGATTACACTCTCTTTAATGTTTTCATTAACTACTTGTATGATGGACTAGAAAATCTACTTATTACATTTCAGTGAGACCTGAAACTGTGAGGATCTTCAAGTGCCACGAAGACAGGAATAAAAAATGTCTTGACAAACCAAAGACACCGTCTAGAAAACTAAGGAGGAATCCCATATTAATGACCTGTTGTGAATAACGCAAACTTCATACTGTGAAGTATAAACAGAAATAGATTGCAAGCCAGAAGTGATTCTTTTGATCTACATGACTTCAGGAAGATCTTTGCTGAAATACTGAATCCAGTAAGGATACGATTCTCCATGAAAAACGTGGAGACTGTTCAGGGGAGAGCAACAAAAGCAGTCAGAGAAATCACTGACAAGAAAACATTGGAAAAAACTACAATAAATAGTCTATGAGTGGGAACATGATAATGAGAACATAAAAAGCTACATCAGAGTGAAACAGAACATTTTTTTTCCATATCCATGGCACACAGAACAAGAAGTAATGTGCATAAATTGCAGGAGAAAAAGTTGTGGATTTTCCTCCTAATATCTAGCCAAGGTCTAATGAGAATGGCAGGTAAGTATGAATAGCAATTGAGTACTGGAAGAAATTGATGGGGAAAGATGGTAACCGCCAGTGGAAGTCTCTCTGAACAATTTAAGCAAGCGTCTGTTAGAAATGACCTGAGTATAGTTGATCTTGTCCTGAGACATGACCTTACCAGCAACCCAATTATTCAGTGATTCAATGTTTTAAAGCTGATTTACTCTGTGTCTCATTCAAGACAGTAGTCCTTGGAGTTCATGTCATGTTTGATCTGCTTACATCATATGCTTATTAGCCTTCCTATGACTGAAAGGAAAGACCTTTTACATTTAAGTTTCCATATCTACAGCAAGAAAGAATAATACAAAACTTGAGAATGATCAAGTTTCTGTGAAAATTTCCATGACAGCAATTACAGATAAGAATGACTTTGTTCTGCACACGCCATTCCTCGGTGATAGGGAAATATGGAGATACCTTTCCTTGGAGGATCTATCAACTATTAATCTGGTAATAGACATGGCTTTTAGACAAACGAAAGTATCAAATCATATAAATCTTTTAGTAAAGTCACTGGAAGCAGTGTTAAAGAACAATTTGAATTAATGAAAAATACCATATATAGAATTAGAGAAAGCAGATGATACCAAAGCAACTCAATTATAAATGTAACCTAACACCTGAAAAACGCAATCTTATAGATCTCTAACAATACAGACATAGAGTATGCATTTGTGAAAGTGTCTGTCCTGGAGTGAAAAAAAATTACTTAATATGAAAAGGAAGCCTTAGCATACTAGAAGGGAAGATAAGATAATGCAAGAAGAAATAAATCCATGAAAGACTCTGTTGAATGCCAAACTGAAAAAGTATATTGTGTACAGTATTTTATCAAAGTGCAGCCTAAACAAATGTCAAATGGAATAATTTCTTTAACAAATATGGGCAGCAACTGAGAAAAAAGGGTTGTTCACTAGCATATATTTAGTCAAGATTAACTATGGATAAAAAAATGTACTAAGAACAGATTTAATAACCCTAAACTGTCATTCAGCTTGTAGGAGGTATTCAAGATACAGCTAATAAAACACAAAAAATGGTTCTAACCACCCACAAAAAAATCTCAGTAGTATAAAGCACTGAAGGATGACCACTAAGATAAATGCTTTCTTTTGAGAGCTGCCTTGCAGTTAACCTTCTTCAAGAGTCTCCCAGAAACCTCTAATCATAATACATTGCATTGCCACTTATCACAGTCAATTTAGAAGTGAACTCTGTAAACACTCCTGCTTTACTCCCCACCTCTGTTAGTCTAAGAATAATTTTCTGAGCTTTAATAAAAGAACACATGACAACTTTTTGGGAGGTGGGGCGAGTTCTTAGAAACAGTCCAATTGTAATCTAACAGAATTCCAAGATTAAGGTTTATAGAAACAAGATCTTCTAACAAGAATTTTTACTGCCTTTACTACTTAAGCTGTTCTCCACAAAATACAGAAATACAAATTAAAAAGTCACCATTAAAGTTAAATCAAGTCAGAAATGTTTGAATTAATGATATACAGTAGAGTACTCGGCCAGCTTCTCACATGCTAATCGCACTGAAGGAGAAAAAACCAGCTCAATCAACTTTTTCTCTTTAATTACTGTTTTCTTTCCCTCATGACCCCCAGTATTCAACCTTAAGTTCAGTAGGAGGTGACTAGAGATAGACGGTGATGAGAGATCCTGTTTGAAACAGCTTCTCTCTGTCACTCCTAAAGCAAATAAATGGTTTGTTAAAACATGCTGTTAATCCATTATGGATGTGCATGCATCTTAGAAAATAAACTTCAGAATATTATTGGTATTTTAAAGCTTTTTCTTTAAAAATAAGACATACTGATCACAAGCATGAAATATAAAATCTGTATATTCAACAACATAAGCATTAAGTCTAAGCTAGTTGTGTGACACAGACATGTAAATTCAGTCACTATTGATTTTAAACGATTATCCTAAAATCGTATGTCTGAGGCTGACAGAAAAATTGTCTCTCCAATTACATGTCTAAATATGCTTTGCAAAAACATATTTATAGCTTACTTCTTCTAAATGAACAATTATTTTGCACTGTTTTCAAAGAACTATCGCTTTTGAAATACTTTCTGAAGAAAAACCAGCATGAAATAGCATTTCAGGTTCGCCTGGTGCCCTTTAAGCAAGCACAGAGAACTACTGGTGCTCCACAGCCCGAATACACCAAGAAGCACAACAAACACACACTGCTCCATTAACTATGGGACAGAAAAACAGGGGCCCCCCTCTTACGCATCCCAGTCCACCAGTCCAACCCACCAAGCACTCTTTCTCACATTATCTGAGTAGCAAACCTTGAATTTACCATCTGATCAAGACTTCTGCTGGAAGCAGGTGTGAGGAGTATGTTATACCTGTATTGGATGCATATTTTCATTAGGCTAGAATCAAGAAGAAACAGGAAGAAGCAGCTGTCCCTAATTTGAAATTTCAGAGGAAATTGAAAGAAGGAAAAGAGAGGACCTGATTCTGAACCATCACAGAGGAGATTTTTGAAAAACCAGCTTTCTCATCCATTTGTCCTTTTCCTCCAGTTTACCTCCCCAGAGCCACAGTTCAGTGCTTCTTCCCTATGTTTCATCATTCCCATAACCACCTTATATCCCCCAGTAACAGTAACGGTATGGTTTTTAGATTTGCAGTTTTGAAATATTCCTTTTTTTTTTTCTCCTTAACAGCAATTTGGAATGTGCCTATAGGTCTTTTGTTAAGCAAACAAAAATCATCTAGTATAAAGGTAAAAGTTCAAAGAGAAATTTTAAAAGGCAAAGAAGGACCTTCATGCTCATATTTTGGGCCTAATTTTCAAGTAAGAAGTCGGAACTCAACTGCCCTTCGAATTCTCTGAACTTTTTCAAGACCTGTAAGATTGCACTTCTGATGTCTTGATGATTTATGCTTTAGAAATGACAGCTAAGTAAATTGTCTGCGCAAGCAGTTACATCATAGTTTCATAGATCACGCTTCAATAACCACGGCATTATCATTTCATTCAAACGGGCAGCACTGCCCACACATGAGTAGCTATAACAAGCTGCAGATTGTGTGAGAAATGAAGGGAGAAAACAAAGAATTCGCAGTGCTGCAAAACACCGCTGAAGTCAGAAGATGACAATTATTTCTCAGCTTTGCGGTTTTTTACTAGGATTGACACCTATTGTTCATTCGCCTTCGTATGATCCTCCACAGGAATGCAACCAACGCCTGGTTAAAACACCTCTGGCTGGTTTACGGCATACCACAATACGGCACAGAGATAGGGACTGCTGAGAACAAGAACGATGGCATCTGAAGGCACGGGATTGGGTTACAGCAGAACACAGCACTGCACAGGGTCCACCTAAGTTAAACAGGAAAACAAAACTATAGGTAATCTGTCATTGTCAGCCTCCTTATCCTTCAACATCGCTTTTTGTGTTTATAGAAGACAAAGATAAAAGTACTTTGCAGGATGAATGGCTCGGTCTCTAGAATATAGTTCTTGGTAACGTTTTTTGAACTGCCAAATAAATGTTTAAGCTTGGAAAAAAGTCACTATTAAAAGTTATTACTGTTGTAATGAATTTGCAGAGAATTCAAAATACTTGAGTCAAAGACATAGAACTGAGATGCAGAGACAGAATATTAAATAAACATAAACTTTTGTTAATTATACTCTGTTCTTAAATGGAACTGACAACATATTCCAAATGGCCATCTGTTACAAAGTAGATGGTTATGCTAAAGAATGAGTAGGGCTTTCTTTCAACTTTTAATAAATGCTGACCAGCAAAATTATCCTTTTGGCAAACAGATAACACAGATAAGAAGATACTAAAATCTATTTCCGCCCTTTCCATTGGAAATTTAATATAAAGATGGGTCTGATTTTGAAAGAAGTAACTTAAGGTCCTCCCTCCAGTTTCCATACAGTTACAGCAGCAGCCCTTTGAATAACATATGTAACAAAACATAAAATCCAACGTAGATTACATTGAACTTTAAAGTATATCACAGAGGGAATAATCAGCTCCATTTTGAAACAGCATATAGAAATCAACAAGAATATGTATTGGAATTTATGCCTTGAGCTTTACAGTATATTAGAAGGTAATTTCCAGAAAGAAAATCGCCTGCATAAGTACTATTAATAAAATGCACTCTCTTGGTAGTGCATAATTCGTATTTGATAACTGATCTGAGGGCATAGTTTAAATGCTCACTTACTAAATAGGGTGTCAGACAGAGATTATGTAAACCAGTGTCATATAAATTCCACTAGCTGCAAATAGATGTCAGAGTAGAATTCTGTATGTAAGCCTTAAACTAAGAAACTTCTTAGAATTTTGCACACATGCACCCCCCAAATAGGCTGACAGTTTTCATATTTTAATTATTCTAATTTTGATCTGTGCAGTCAGAATCATCATTACCATTATTAACATGACAACATCCATTACTTATTGCTATACTATGAGTATGTATTAAAACTGTTACATAGCTTAATTTGATAGACACAAGAAATTCTACAAATTATTACAACTCACTATTTTTTATTTTTAAAAACTACATTTTTGTTAAATTTGTCTAGTTGATAAGCTATTGCTAGGTACAGAATAAACTTAAACATACTGCTCCAGACATATTGTTTCTGAGGATTTCATCATACTGGGAACCATTGGACATGTATTTGTCATCAAGCCACAGAAAACCAACTATTAACACCACTAATTATTGGTGTTAACATTAAAAAAAGTAGTTAAGCATCTGAGCAAAGAAGATAATTAAGATAATTATTCTCAAACTAGCAGGCCACCATTCTTTTAGGTGTGGGCTGTCTAAAGACCTAAGTGCCTAACGGCATTTTCTCAGAGAACATTTATTCAAACCCCGCATCCACCATTTTACCTCAGTGAATAGAACACCTTCGTTTTTAGTAAAGAACTGCACACCCAAAATACGGCGTATGAAAATAATAACTATAAATAGAAAAGTATCAGTAAAGACAATGGAAGCCTAGAGCAGGCACAAGATACTTTATGAGGAAGGAGAGGGGGAATTAGACAACAGCACGCAAATATTTCTCTAATTAGTATCTTAAAAGATTGGGAATTAAAGAGATAGGATACCACACGATGTTATTTAATTACAGGACTTCCCTGCTAATGAAGCTGTTCACAAGCATTGCCAGGAGCATGGAGACCATCATATGATTCAACTTTGCATAAAGAAGTTTGCTCATTGATCTTCTTTGGTGGGTTAACTGCTTCAAAATTTGTTTCAGACTAAGGAAGCATTTTAAAAAAAGGCATATGTACAGTCTTAGAGCTCGATGATAATACACATTGACTCAGAGTGAAGACAGTTTGTACTGACTTTCTCAAAGCAGACAAAAGAGTAGATCACTGAACTGTACCAGAGAGAAGGTACAGTGCCCAGCAAGACAGATGTCTGAATGGCAGCAAGGAGGCATCACAATAGAAATAAGAGTAGTTGGGTATTTTAAGATGGTTCCACAACAAATTGTAGCATGTTTAGTCCTGATAAACAATTAACTTCTTACATATCATACTCGATTAACAGGACTAACACATTAACTTCTCTATTGATTTGAATAATACTTCTGACAGTCTTGAGGAAAACTTCTAAAACTGAAGGACTTTCTTTTCCTGAAGGCAAAGAGTCTGCTTTTGAGTTAAGATCAAGTTAGTTCAAATTTTACTCTAAAAATGGATAATAAAATGACTTAATCCATAGGACTACACTGATTACTGAAAAGTTGTTTGATGATACTTTTAAAATTATTAAAACCAGCAAACTAGAATTAAAAAAACTACATGGCACTTATTATTAGTTGGGTAGGTCAGCCAAACTGCTGCTTCTTCCTTGCCAATGTTTTGACTATCAGCTGTTTCCATAGTTAGTTCACTCCCTTCTGTAGATATCAGCTAGCAGTATGTCAGAAGGTATCTGTTCTGGTTGGGTATTCTCAGTATACATTAAAAATAACTGACTGAGGTGAATCTTCTTGGGGAAAGGGGATATTAAGACATTTTCTGAAGAAGCTACCGAGCCTGCAAGGTGGGGCACCGAAAGATGTCACAGCAGGGAGCAGCCTGCACAGGCACCCAGATTACAAGCAGGGGTGGCAGGGGACAGCCAGTACTTCTGAGGAACCAGTAGGCACTGGATGGAGTTTGCTGCCATTCAAAAGTTAGCTGGAAAAGGGGCATGTCTGCAGGGCAGGTGTTATACACAGATCTTTTAATTTCTGATGAGACATTCCTAGCCTTTTGCTCATCTTTGAGGAATGCTTAGGGGCAAAAAAAAAAATAAATAGATCCATGTCAAAACTATTCCCAAGCTGTGGCCCTGTCACAAGACATTAGACTTTCAGACGCTTACGTATGTAGTCATTCGGTCATGTCTCCATCAACCATAGGATCTGAGATCCATCCAGATGGCATACAGCTGAGTTTACTCATCAGTTAGACACATATATGTTGGCAATGAATGCACTGCTATAATCTTCATAGTGACAGTGGAGTAACAGGACTGTGTATAGTGGTCTTGTATATATTTTCAATTCTTTTCTTCCTAATGAAGAATTCAACATTTTTTCTCCTCACTCTTTTGGCTTCTATCTTATGAAAAACTACAGGAATTAGCAATGTTTCCCTCCCACCTCATTGTACCTGCAAGATTTGCAAGGCCTGAGAGTTCTCCTCATTGCATTTCACTAATTGGGAGAATACAAATGACTTCTCTGTTAGAAACAAAATATATTGAGTCCAGTGTGCAGTCTATTTTTAAGGTAGGGCTTTAGAAAACATAGAGAAGTAATCTGAAAAGCAATCAATAATAATAAATATCTAAAATACAACTTCAAAATACTATCTAGATGTTATTTTGCAAACTTTTGATGGCTGTATCTTAGAAAAATATACAGACCTGTTGCAGGACACTGCGTAACGTGATGTTTATGGTCTTACTAAAATTTAAGAACTCTTTAGGAAGTCAACAAAAACTACAACTAAGGAGACTTTAGTATTTGGCAGCCAAGCTACTTAAACCTGTACTAGACATTACAAGAGCAACACAAAACCAGAGGATAAATTAGTCACGCAAACAAACAAAATCAGAAGGGACTGAAAGAATCAAAATCAAAAGGGATTATTACTGGAAAATCTGACACTTAGATCAGGATGGATGAAACTTTTTGGCAAAGAGGATGTGGGGATATTATAGTACATTTGAATTTTAACACAGACATAAATTTCATAATTTACACTATGTGTAAAGTATGTGGACAGTACAGTATGTGTCCACATTACAGTGGAAAAATAAAAGCACAGTATAGAAGCATCATGCAGAATGTGAATAATTTCAATTCTCAATTTTCCAATTCAAATCTGACATTCATCAGTGATGACAAACTCCCTCCAAATTTACTTGAGTTAAAAAACAATAAAAAAAACCCCAAACGACAAAAAAGCCACAAAACAAACCCAAAACAAAACAAAAACAAAAGCAATGCAGGTTTCAACACTGAAAACTGGGAAATACTCAGACAGTTCAGACAGTAAATTCATACACTCAGGTTTTCCCAGGGACAGTTCTACAAGAGGTATATTTGTAAGAACATTTAAATTAATCAAGATTGCTAAATTTTTACAGTGTCTATGGCACAGTCAAAAACTATAAATTACTTCCAAAACCTAAGGCACAGACATTAAGTGTAACAAAAATCAGTAGTGCTTTTGGAAAAATAACCACCAGTGAATTCAAACAAAAAAGTTTGCTCAGAATCAAATAGACGATAATTTCTGGGCCCTCTGCATGTCCATAGTTGACTTTATTTGTTTTTTTTAAAACTATGTACAAAATTGTACACTTACTATAACCTTGGATGAGCTCTAGAATCCAAGACAACCAAAAAATAAGAAGTTTCTGAGCCAGATTTTGAACATTACCTGAATCAACAGCACATCTGGAAAGAATCGTGACAGAAAGAGCCTAAGAAGTAGTTGCTATGGAAAATGCTCTCTTAAATTGCTATCCGGGTGGCCTTGTGACTCATACAAATAATACGATCCATTTTAAGATGAGCTGTCACTAGAAGGAGGAATGCTAATAGAAGTAAATGCCATTGCTATGAGAAATGAAATGACGGCTGTTAATTTCTGCAATGAGCAGAGATTCTGTACAGGTGGTAGGAAATAATAGCACCTCAGCAGCTCAAAGAAGCCAGAACTAATCAAATCAAAGTCTAGATACAAAAGTAGTTGTACGATTTTTTCGTCCTGTCACGAACTAGTTAATTAGTACAACTCAACTCTGCAGGTAGCTATGCTGTTGAATGCACTGTCCGAGACAAAAGAAAGTGCACACTCTCAAAATACAACAAAGATTTGCAGTATTCCAGAACTAACTTTAAAACATATGAGAACCATGTCAGCTGGCTAGAACAGTATTTCCCCCAATAAGAACGTAACACAAAAACTTGCCAAAAAGATGCTGAAAGAGAGAATGCAACGCTATCCTTTCTGGAATAGAAGATTAAATAAAATAAAAAATTCAGGTCAGTATCAGATGCTAAGAAAGTTTATCTATGTTTGCCTTAATTCTTCCAAAAAGAGAAACATATATAGACTATTATTGTATTCGTTACAAAAAAAATTTGATATAACAATAGAAACGAACGCTTTGGTTAATAAAGAACTGATGTATTTTTAAAAGGAGGAAACACTATGTAAAAGTCTAATAAATACAATATTTAAAACATCAAAAACTACATTCAAGTATTAAAAACCTGGCAAAGATGTAATTGGCTTGGCTGTTCTGCTCATTTTAAAACTATACTACGTGAATACTGCTCATGATTCCGTAGTTAAGGTTGTCTTAAGCTTATCCTTAAGGCAGAGAGTCATATTATTCAAGTACAAAAGAACAAAGTCTATTTCTCCCCAAATTACTTCCATGCTTCTGAACATTAGTGGAAGTTACTTTGTAATGAACAATTACTAACAGCTACAATTGTTTGGGAGGAACAGAGTGCATATGATGTTTATAAAGGCTGACATATTCAGTTCACATTTACAGGAAGCAGACTAGCTTGAAGCAAGAGAGCCGAAGAACGAGGGACTGAACGTATCAGTGCTGACTACCTAAGTGAAAAGTAAATCAGCGTAGTGTATGGAACAGAATTTCACATATGGTGACAATGCCTCCAAAATAAATAATTTCTTATGTTTTCTAAGAAGGCACTGCCTCAACCAGTCGTATAATAAATTATTTGTTCTAGTCTGAAAACAATACCGCAGATAAGACACATGCGCGTCACAATAAAGGGAGGAAATGCTCATAGATATTTCCTCAGTTTTTTTCAACAGGTAGAATAACTATTACTGGTTATAACAAAATCCTATGCTGTTAGCCGGTGAATTTTTGTTGGACCTGGAGTGCTGAATGGATAGTAATTTTTGAAGTCTTTCCATCCATGTTTGCGTTGTTGAGAGAGGTCTTAGTTTTTCAAGGAGCCGAATAGAGTCTCAGCAACTATGACTTTTTCCAAGACAGCAAAGAAATGATTACTGACAATGACTACTGCACCTCACTGGTGATTTGTTAAAGTAGTTAATAAAATTTTCTAGTTAAAAAGCTGTGGCCTTCATTTTCTAAAGATGGACCTAACAATAACCACCTTAAAATAATTTATTCCAGCTGTGAAACCTCAGTTGCTACAGAAGAGGAGAAAAGCAGATGTATGTTAGCTACCAAAAGAACAAATAGTACTTACCAACATTTACCATCTCATAGGTGAATTTTTAGTTATCTTCTTGATGGTGAACTGCTCAAACTCTATTCTTTAACATACAAATACAAACCCACAAAGTTACAAATTATTTCATGCTGTAGATGTGTCAGTATGAGCCTACATAGAATCATAGTTCTTTAAAAAGCTGTAAAATCTTTAGCCTAAAGATTAAGGAAAAGTTTTTGAAAAACATTCAAAATGTCCCACAAATCCCGTTTGCACAGGAACTAAAACAGTGAGAACCCTACAAAGGGCCTTGGAACTCTTGGACTGGGTAAATACTGCTTATTCCAAACAGCTAAGATCACTTTTAGGAAACCCTACTCAAGAAAATATTTTAAGTAAATCTCATTAGTCACAGACTGTGCCATTACCCAGCACAAAGTCACAGCTTCCAGGTATTGCATGATTATAGCTCACAATAATGAAGATAAACATCACCATACCTCTCAGGAGTCAGACAAGGTCAACATCTCCTGACTGAGCAGAATGCCCGTATTAATACAGGAAATAAGAGAGCTTGCTGGCAGGCTTTGGAGCAACCAAGTAACACGTGCATGAGAAACGGAAGTCCTTTGCTTCTTGCTTGATATACCACTGGCCCATTGACTTGAGATAACACTCTTCTGTATCTTCTCTAGCCCTAACCAATACACCAGTTAATCTAGTACGGCAGAGCTTGAGGTAAGGATTAAGTTTCATATTGCTCCTGCCAGGAATCCCCAGAAAAAATTATCAGAATGTGTCTTCTGAGTATAATAAAATAGAGATATTGAGAATTCCAGGCCTGGTCTTTTCCTATTCAATACAGAGAAGCAATAGTATAGCTAACTAAACCACAGCAACCCTCTAGTGTAAACAAAATCCAGCTGCCAGATTTGGTCCAGGTCTAATCCGAAAAGGGACCCCAAGGACTCTAGTCCTCATAAGGTCACCATGTGGTATTAATTGGACTAATGTGCCTTTCCAAGTGCTTTTTTTTGGTCAAAGACTCTTGGTTCCCAATGCTACATCTAGACTGCACAGCTGGCGCACATTATTCTTCAGCTCATCCAGATTGGAGGCCTGGTTTTTACAAGGTCACAGGATCAGAGGGCACAGCAGCTTTCTTCTATCTTATATTCTAGAGTTTCCTTCCTGTGGAGGTTAAGTATAAAGGTGAGTTGATCGGATTGCACACAGATCTCATCCTGCCGTAGTTGAGAGGTATTCTTGGTTCTCATACTTCCAGCACTGTCCATCAACAAGAGGCTCCCTTCGAGAAGCGCAAAGCTTTGTTTTAAGAGAACAAGTATTTTGAGATGCCAAAGGAAAAGACCTTATGTGTCCAATTCATCTTGGTTCTGGCTTTGTCCATCCCTTGTGGACTCTCCATAGAAGGTATACCTCATATGAAACACAACTGGGCAGGCTATGAGTCCAACAGACACTTTCCTACAAAGAAGGCCTTGCTCTGGACACAGTCCCTTTAAATGAAAATATAGCCAGCCTGTCAAGGGCATCTGACTGCACAAAGCTTACAGATTGTGGAGATTTTGGCAACGGAACAGGATGAGTCTCAGGGTCAGAGCTTAGGTGTAAGTCAATGCAATCCTAAGAAAGTAAGTCAAGCAGTTGCTTCAGATTAGGATCACCATGGGCACTACCTTCTTCTGGAGCCCCTCCCTGTTTTCTTTTGCATGGTGGGATGCTATGGGCCTAAACTGGAACAAACAGAACTTCTGTATTACATTTACCAGAAAAAAGTGAACTCTATGGTTAAAGGAAGAAATCACTGTTCCAGTTACTAATAACATCTGTTTATAAATGAATTTTATTACATATATAACAAACTGATATTTTCAGTCCAAGTCACAGTACTTTTACTTTCCAAATACCAAGATTTCCATTGTACTCCAACTAGCAAATGTTTACACACCCTATCTCAATCAACAAAGACAACACGTTAAGAGATTACAAAGAATCTCTCAAACGTGGCTTCCATTCTCT
The DNA here is from genome assembly GCF_965231255.1 of Vanellus vanellus. Classification (NCBI taxonomy): domain Eukaryota; kingdom Metazoa; phylum Chordata; class Aves; order Charadriiformes; family Charadriidae; genus Vanellus; species Vanellus vanellus. Next base: position 16,094,334 of record NC_138914.1, on the reverse strand, counting down.
CAGAGCGTAGATTTGGCCAAACATTTTGTACACATTTGGTGTTACTCAGGTTTATTCCTTCTTACTTTTTAAAACATTTAAAATCTGTGGAAAATTAAGTCAGAATATTTATAGACATTCATAAAATATGCAAATACCACATCAGGAAACAAAAATTAAAAGAAGTATGAAGGATCTGATGACAATTATATTGAAAATGTTAATGACATCCCAAACCAAGGACTTCCGTAAGCTGCAAATTTACAGTTCTTAACTAACTAGAAATTATGAGACAACTGCGGTAGTGAAAATATTATTGCTTCTGTAAACTCCAAGCTCAAATATAAAGTAGATATGTAATCTTCAACTCCCTAAACACTCCAATTTGGCCACTAAAGATGCTGTTTTACATTTCCAAACATTTTCCCCTGTCACTACTTTTTATACTTCAGTTCTCAGGTTGTAAGTATTTGTTACTTGCAAAGCAACCCCTTTTGAACACAGAATCATGGGAGGCATTTGTTACTAACTGCTAATGCAGCCTGCCAAACAAAAACTCCCTGCTGGTGACATGACCACCTAGTGACCTCTAAAAATGTTTTAACAATGTGAAAAATATCTCCCTCTTGTAGGAAACAGCAATTTTTTAAATTAAATGTACATTGAATGTTCGCTTACATACAGATAAATGGTATTCAGAGTCACCTTCTCTGTTTCCAATTTCAATCTTTTGAAACCCAGCCCAAACCTAAATAAATAAACGTTGATACTAAGAGGAAACTAAGAGCTCAAGAGCCTTGTGATTTCACAAACAGCTTTTTTCCATTTTCTAAAATCTAAACTTCGAGCCAGACATAGAACAGGTAATGAAAAGAAACAAGTTTGGCAGCCCCTATGTGGGTCCAGGCTGAAAATATGTCAGGCAAAAATAAGTGGCTATAATTTGGCAGATTTAAAGTCTTTAAAAGTTTGCAGCTTGCTAGACTGATTTTTTTTTAGTATGTAAAATTTGCAAATTGAAACACTATAACTGTGTTGAAAAGTGACTGTTACATAATGCCACCATAATCAAGCTTTTAAACATCGTTTTACCATTATCTATCCCTTATGCAATAGCATCACAAAGAGAAAAATAAATTAGGATATCTACTTATATGATAATGATCATCTAATGCTTAAATATGCTATATTTCTTTATTACTCTGAGAAATTTTTTTTCGAGTTACCGGGACATTGACAGCTTTCAAGTAAATACTTTTTAGAGAATTATATTTCATTTATCTAGGGTTTTTTTTTTTCCTTATTTGGAAGACACTGGATTAAAAAATAATGCTACCTGACACCAAAATATAACAAAATATATAAGTTGACAACAAAATATAAACTTCTGAATACTAACCTGTAATTACTTCAGATCATTCAAAAAGAACAAATCTGCCAATCTCGCTCCATCAACATTTTACGATTTTTGTTAAGAACAACAAACTAAGGTACAAGTCTTGAATCTTTCTCCTACCCAGAACTATTTGGCCCTCTCTTACAGTAGTGTATCAGGTTAAAACAGGCTTAGCAGCCTAACGCCACAAGACTGAGAGAAGTCATGGCTCCTTCCACGTCATTGACACAACTAAACAAAACTTCAGGCGTGCCATATAAATTAAAGGACTTTAGTCCTATGAAATGAAAACATTATAAACTTTTCCTATATTTAGGCTTTGAATGAAAAGACAGAAAAGCTGAGATATTAGAGCTGAACAGCTGAAATACTGACACGACAGAAAATCCAAAGGAACTACCCAGGGCTTCTGAACCCACTGAGTCAAGTCCACGTTACATCAACATGCTACATCAATGCACAAGGTCATATATTTGCTAAGACAGAAGTATGGCTTCCAAAAACTTTTTACTGCGCTAATTAGGAGTAATATTCACTATAAAGCATGGATAATTTTAATGGAGTCAGGAAGAACACTTTCAAGTACTATGATGAGAAAAGAACTTTTTATCCAGATAAAATTCTATTTCAGCATATAATATAATCAGCAACATATGCAGGTTTTATACACAGATAGTGTGTAGCTACTAACAGCTTTTAGGTGAAGTACTTCTATAAGAAGTTGCAGAAACTTATTCTTCTAAACCTTATTCATAGGCTGCAGCGTATGTCTGCTTGATTCTTCATTTGTTCCAAGGCAAAAAGTGGTATTTGCACTTCTATAATTGCAGCAACTGCCAGAAAGTAAAAGCGTATAATTCAAGTTCTGAGTAACAGAACAGAATGCTTTTCACAGGAATAAAACCCAAGGCACTGAATTTTTTCTCATCTTTGACCCTGATCAAATATTACTGTTATCTGGGCAGCCTTATGCTGTTCCCACATCTGTCTGGAAGTGGTCTGGACCAAGGTGTTCTCCTTTCAGAGGCACTCTCTTAGACAACATTCAATATAGACATCTGATATAGACTGTAAGATAAATATACCGCATCTCCTTTACATTTTACACAAGACAGACTTGTGAAAATCCAATCATAAACTGATTAAAAAAGAAAAAGAATCTCTGTACTGCAATACTTTGGCACCAAAGTAGAATCTGTGAAGTGATGCCCTTTCGATACTACTGTAAGAACGTATTCTCAGAGCCAGTTCTCACCTGTAATTTAAGTATGCTTTTATAGATGAAGTACAGAGGTTTACATAAGGCTCCTTAAACCAGATCTCTCGCTGGTACACATTTTGTAAGTTCCATGAAAATCACAGGGACTGTCCTAGTTCACACTTAATGGTCTGGTGCATAAACATTCCAGTGAGCCGAACTACCTTATAGGAAAAGTTGTAAAGATGTTATTTTTGGGCTTGTATTTATTGATGTAAAACAATAAATGCAAAACAGAAGGAGCATGTTTTTATGCTTTTTTGTAATTATTAATATATTTTCTGACATTTTTTTCCCTACACTGTTTCTTCATAAGTTTGATAACAAACTGGGGCAAGACATCTCTCAAATTCCATCTCCGAATAACAGTATTACTGACTCTCCGCCTAATACATTATTAGGTTTTATTCCTTCTGCCGGGACTACTGCACAGGAAGAACTACTCAAGTTTTCTTTCTTCCTTTTTTTTTTTTTTTTTTTTTTTTTTTTCACAACAGTGGGAGACATGCCAGCTGGGACATTTTAAGTCTCTTTCATTAAAAAAAGGTTAAGGTCAAAATAAGTATGATAAACATGGTAGTTCATCTTCTCAAAACTCAAGATGAAAGACTAAACAGAAGAGAAAATTTTAACCTCAATAACTGTAAAATCTTCTTTTTTTTTTTCTTATAGCATAATTAGAAGCAAAAAAGACATGGGAAAAAACATTTTTACTATAAATTTTTTGTCCTTAAATGTACTCAGTAGCTAATTTAACAACTATATATGTCTTAAGTTTATTATGTGTTTTCAATTATCTAAGTGACTGACACTTTCAAGTTTTATGGAGGATTATGAAGAGTAACACGCTTAAAGAGAAAAGGAATACATTTTCCCATTGTAAAAGAAATAAAAAGACTTTAGAAGAGAACTCACATTATGTTTTGGTTAAATGAGTTGTCCTTTGTCTAAAAATTTGTAAATGCTATTTCTCAGAGTTCCTTGCTTGTAGGACTATACTGAAATACAGTAAATGCCTAACTTTGGTTTCTCATACTAAAATACTTTGCTTCAAGAACACTGAAATATGTTTTCACTCACTTTCTTAAAGAAAAAAACAGCCCAAAGGTTATCAGACAAATGGGGACAATAGATTAACTTCCAAAGAACTATATTCTGTTTCTTGTAAAAGAAAAGTAAATTTATAGCACATCAAGCTTTTATTCCCAAGTGAATATAATAACTGGAATGCAAAAGTCTAAAACTGGCAACAAGTAGAGCTGGTCAAAGCATTTGTAATGAAACTTGAAACTAGGCAAAGAGATTTGAGAGGTTAAAGGGAGATAGGGTGGGAAGCTAGCAAGGCAGACCTGTTCTCCCTCAAAACCATAAGAAAAATCTTCAGTACAGTGAAAGCAGCATGGGTTGCATAAATTTGAACTGACGGCGTGTTTTGGACTATGGTGTTATTTAAGGTGGGAGGGTAGTTTGGGGGGTGGCAGGAACCCGTGGAGCACTACATGGGAGCAGCTTTCTGCCCAGTCTTAGGGGTTTAAAGTGAAAGGAGAAGTATCAAACGGACCATATAAACTTAATTTTACCTCAAGGACTGGTGCAGTGAATTACCCCTGGAGAGCAAAGGAGAACAAAAGGCTCAAGTAGCTATTTCCCCAAAATACGTTGGCACAAACCCCCTCTGTTAACCCAAGAAAAATATGTTGTTATTTTTCAGTATTCCTTTAAATCATAAAAAAATTGATATCATGGAAGTTTAAATAGATCTAGCAATTATTCTTAATGGATAACATAAGTCATGTAGCACCAGTGAGTAAAATGCCCACAAACAGCTGACATACCATTTATTAAAGGAAGAGGGGAAGGTTTCTAGTTAGTAAAGTTATAGAGAAAAGGCAGCTCAAAATGGTGCCAAGTGTCAACAACTAATAGCTTAACTCTGTTCTGATTTACATGCCATATACACTGGGATGACTGACACTGCAGAGGGTGTAAAATTAGGTAAGAATTTCGTCTAAAGTGTCCTTTTGGGCTAATTACTGCAATGTGCTCAACACGAGGCAACTCCAGTGCTGATGCAAAGGGAAATCTGAGCTAATGCAAAGGGCAGCAATCCATTTATTAAGTTGTATATTTTAGACAGAGATCTTAACACCAATACTCCATGACCTGCACTGGCTGGCTGCCAGCTTCCTGGTGAAACTGAAAGCGTTAGTTTTCATCTACAAAGTCTTAAATGGCTTGGCACCCACCTACTAGAAAGATTCCCTCTTACCCTTCCTTTGTGCTGGGCAGCACGTTGCGTGCTGGGCAGCAGACAGTGTGAGTGCGTGAAGGTAGGGGGGAAGAAAGAGGAACAGGGAAGAAGAGAAAGCATTAAGAAGAGTTCTCTTACTTGTGCAAAAAACTGCACTACTTGATGTGAAACAGCCCATGAGGTTATGCTATAAGGACCATCATTTTATTTGAGTGCCTGAAGAGAGTACGATTTCCTATGCGTGACCGTTTGATGAACACACTAACTGTACTGGCAAAAATTCAGTCTTTGACTTCGTGAATGGTGGAGTTATTCTGAGTCTTTCTTTATTCCTTGGCTTCACTTAGGGAGTTTCCTTAAAGAACGATAAAAAAGTACTTGGAGTAGTAGATACTTTTTAAAAGCCATCACTACCCAGCTAAATAAATAAAATAAAATAATAACAAGGCATTATATTTTCACATGATGTCCTAAATCTATAGCAAACGGCAAATGGATGTTATTAAAAATCCATATTCTTATCAGCACTAAAAGTACACCTTACTCCCAGTCTATTAAAGTTTCTGCATTCAATGGTGCGACTCTGAATTTACCGCTGTGTTTTAAGGTTGAAGCACTGTGCTTAACATAAAGACAGACATTAACATACAAAATAAATTTCCAGAGAAACGCCATGTCACCAACAGCAATAAAGAAGATTTAAAGATTTTGTAACTGAATGTTTGGAATGGTCAATGAATAGAACATTGATTTTATGACTGTTTAAAAGACACTTTCACCACATATCACATAATGCTTTTGTACACTTGGCAACCTGCTCTTACTTTAGCACATAAGTGGTTAAAAGGTACTGAATCAGGATAAGGAAAAGTAGCCATAAAATTCAGTTGTTATTCAATATATTATTGCAGTATTTTCACATTTACCCTTGAGGAAATGAGAGCAGAAACATGCTGCACAGTTAATACACAGTTCAGCTATGAGACTACTGTATTCAGGCAGTAGATAAAGTTTGAGAGATGTCCCATAGGATATCCCTATTAAATACTCATCTGTGATTTAATCTAGTTAGCCACAGGGTGTCAACACTGGTCCACACAGAGGCAGGCTCACTGAATTTGTATTTGCCAGTTTAAAAATAAATCTTAAATAAAACAATCTAGAAATAACAGTTTGAACAATTTGACACGTACAATAAACATATGGAATGACTTACAAGGGAAGGAGTCTGACGCAGAGAGCAAAAGTGAGTTCAGGAGACACCCAGTCTTGTTACTTAAGAAAGCATTAATTGAATTGAATCAAATTCTTTTTGCGTAGAGCCAATGGGACTGGGTACATCACTCAGACAAACAGGGCATAGACGACAGGGAAAAAGCATGCAGCGTGTTCTTCATCCAGTTATGCTGCTCTTCTCTTTCCCCAACCCAAAGACAGCATGAACCCAACTTAATTTTTCAAAGGTGATCATGCTCTACAGTAAAACCGTAATTGCACAGCATGTGTTCAGCTGATTAACCTGCAATGCGAAAATCATCCACAATAGAAGTTCCATCTTAGTGATCTCATGCATGTAAGATGGCAGTGTTGTGTTTACCCTTAGCAATTATTAAGCAAAATAGCTACATTTAGCTAAAAATAGCTGGTTTGCTCCAAAGTTTACTGTATCTTTAAGTTTGCTTTATACAGAGTACTTCTAAATCTATTGATTCTGTGATATAAGTTAAACATGATTAATGCAGCAACAAAGTATGTACTTGCATAATCTATTTTAATAATAGATTTTAATAAAGCAAATAAACACTAGCTAAGATGCAATCTCTATTACAAAAGTTTGTAATGCCAGTTCCACTTCAAATGAGCACTTTCAAATCAGTAATTCTAACAGAAAGAAATTAAACATCACAGAATTGCCATTATTTATTCTGTCATTTTGTGATCCTATTGATTCAGAAACTGCTGGGTATCAGATACAAGCGTAACACTATATTTATGATGACATTTTTTAAGTAAGTGGGAATTTTGGAACAATAACCAAAATGTTTTCTTTTATGTGCAAGTGTTCAGAGAAAGAGGAAGCAAAGCAGAGTCCTGAAAATATTCTCTAAATTATCACCCAGCTCTTCCTCAGTTTATCTTGAAGTATTTCACAAAGAAGAGGAAAAGTAGGAGTAAAGGATAAAATTGATTTTTCTAAAATAATTCCAAAAAATAGCAAAAAACAAATAATGAATAACATTCAAGTTTTCCATTTCCCATAGTACACCTTTATTCACTAGTTCCCCTCTCTTAAGATTGGATATGTATTGTTGTGTAAGGTAACAAGTTTTGGTATTCTACTGCAAGCAACCCCTACGTACAGGTCCTGCTGAAGTTCACTGTAGGGGAAGGACTGCTAAAGAAAAGAACTGCAGCTAAGAAGAGATGGATTTTAGCTCCCAAAACTCACTTATACAAACAGTTCTATCATTAGTGCCACTTTCTGAGAACTCTAATCTTTTCTTTACCTCAGATACATCCAGTAAAAGGCACTGAAAATAAAAAGTGATAAACAGCTACTTCGATACTTGAAAATTAATATCAATATACATAAAGCATGTTGGAGATACCAGAAATTGAAATAATGTCTGCACAGTATCAAGAATAACTTGCATGTTGTGTCCTGAAGTGACAGAATATTAGAAGGAAGAGATCCATCTAAAACCTGAGAATTGTAAGAATGAATTCAGTGTTGTTTCAGTAAAGTAAAAACATGGTAGTAATAACCATGCTATGCTATGTGCTAATCAAGCATTTAATGGTCTACGCAGAGTAGGGAAAATAATTAAGATCAAGTGAAAAATTGCAAATATTTTAATTTTATTCATTATTCTAAATGGTCCTGTTTTAACAGCTCAGATCACTCCACTACAATCCCTGACTGCATGAGCCATATACAGCACTTGAGAAATGTGGGTTTGTGTCAGTGGTTTTTCACTGTAATGACTTGGAGCAAAGCTGCCAAAATCATTTATCCTGAATTTCATTCACTATCCAGAATTTCCATCATCATGGAATTTCCATTCCAGAAATTCTGAAAGGGAATCGTTCCATTATGTAATATATTTCAAATACACTGACTAAATAAGGTTCTCTGTTTACCCCATATGTGGTGTTCTCCCCTGTAATGACCATGGCCTTTCTTTAAAAAAAAGAACACCGAAAAACCAAAAAAACACCCCAACAATCTAGTTTTTCCATACAGTGCCACTTAGTTACAACTAGCAAAATAAATTTTGTATGTTATTTGATTTTTTTCAAATTACCGAAGACACAACTTATAAGGAAAGAACAGTGAGAAATATTCTAAAATTGATACATATATGTACACGTCGTAAGAGAAACAAGTGACTGTAATGGGTCACTGAGTCAAGGGTGCAGAAATATCCAACCAAAAACCTGCCATCACCATTAGTGTTCATGCTCCAAGCCTACAGAATCCTTTAAGATTATTTTACTTGACTAATAGGGTCAGGTCCCGAAAGCCACAGAGTGATCTGCTCCTATTCACTAAAGCATTTAAACATATGCTTTCTCATAAGCAAAGCAGATTTGGATTCAGTGGAACTAGCCACATGCTTACAGCTAAACATGTGCTCAAGCGCTTTGCTGGTCAGGAACAGCGAGATTCTTACTTGTAAGATGCTCCCTTAAATCCCCACCTATTTGTGGTTGTGGGAGTTGGTAAAGGGTCACAAGTATCCTGTAACATTTTTTGTGTTTCCCAGAATCTTATTTAATCTGCAGATAAGAGCAACTATCAATCTTCTTAGCATTCTGATATCTCTATTCTGTTCCTTGATTAAAAAGTATATTATCTGTTTGCCTTCTACTTCATTCACACAAAACAAGTATTTCAAATTTTTAAAGAGGACATTGGAAAGGACAGATTTATGTCTGAATCCACCTGGTGCTGTAGGCAACATTTAAAAAAAAAAATTAAAATTGTCTAAACTTAAAAAAAAAAAAATACAAAAAAGATGAGTGGAAGAACGGTAAAAGCAGCCAGAAAAGACAGGGAGACAGCTTTCATACATGGAAGAGTAACATATGGGACATCAGGATAAATATAATAAATTCAAGAGCAGAGTAATATAATTATAATATCTCCAGGGCATTCTGAGACATACAGTCTTCCTGCATATTGCTTTTAGCATGAAAATACAGTCCCTATGATAAGGTGTCTTCAAAGAAACTTGCCAGACTTTTAAACAGAACAAACCTGAGAAATGGAGTGATGTAGCATGTTAAGTAAAGGATACCTTAGAAAATTAAATCACTTGCAGTCCTTCATACTTCCAGTGGCAAACCTCAACACCATCAGGCACACGTGGCACTTCAGCCTTTTCCACAGTGGATGTTAATTCAGACCTGCATACGAATGCATCCCGCGCCACTTATCTCTGCTGTCTGCAGGAGACTGGCCCACTACCAGTTTCAAAAATGGGGAGACACTAACCGAAGCATTGTTCCAAACTAAAGCCACGGCTGTAATAATTTGCAAGAGGTGATAAACACACACATTTGACACGGATGATGCCCAACTGCCCTAAAAATCAATACACTTAAAGCGAACCAATTTTATATTAAAAATAAATGGTAACTTTTGATGTTGGGGACAAAAGTTGAGTACAAGGAGTTTAGGATTTATTGCTACCTTAGATCTACTATGCTGCACTAGTCTTCACATGGGCTTCATTTTATGTCTTTCTTTAAAGCACAACATAAATCTATAATCCAAGTAAATTTAGAAACTTCTTTAGGTTAAAGCAATTCATTTCATCTTGATAATTTTAACTCTAACAAGCATTTACACCGACCATTAATTCTGGACTGGAATAACATAGCTGATTATTCGAAAGTGTCATCTTTCTGTTCTCCTTAAGCAACTGTACTTTATGCAAAACCTTCCTGCGAGAATGATCATCCAGTCTGTATGTCAGAGATCATTATTTCTCTGCAGAGAGAATTTATAGAGAAGCAGTGAATCAATTTTAAGATCTTCTGCTAACAGACAGCGCTCTGCTTGACCTTGCTCTTTGCTCTATCATGTTTACATTTTCTACTACAGTATGCCTCTAATCCCCAAAGTGTCCCTAAGGGAACTTTCCTGTTTCGTAACTCATGCTCAACTGCTGAACTTTGCAAAACACAGCCAGAGGACAAAAAAAAAAAAAAAGTGAACTAACAAAAAAAATCGTTTTCTATCTTAATTTTCTCCCAGTTGAATATTAGTGGGGGGGTTGCTTCTTAATTTAAGAGATATCCAATTATGATAGTCATTCATTCTGTATTTTCCTCTCATGAAAAACGTTACTTTCCAAAAATTCATTGTCTTATTATTTATTTATCAATTACTCACATCTGTGTTTAGTAGCAAAGAATTGTGGCATTAAGAAATAATTTTCATTCACAGAAGTAACACCCAATATTCATCTGCGGCTCACAGCTTTTAGATCATAGATCTGACTGGCCTGCTAAGTACTTAAAATTTCAATAAACTCCTTCAAGCTATCTATGAAATAGACTACTCTCCACTAACATTTAGCTATCTTGTATATAAGTATCTTGAAATGATCCTGTGCAAAGTAACGTTGCAGTTTCAACATTAATCTCTTACTATACCTCAAGAAAATCTTTTATTGAAACCACAGAAGATTAAAAAAATAAATATATACCTCTCTCTTTCTTCATGTTGCAATCATAAAAATACTTCCACAGAGGATGTATCACGTCTCTCATCTGCATAAGTTAATGCCATTTAGAGAATTTGAAACTGTATAAGAAGTTACAGTTTTATATTTCTTCTATGTTCTTATATCCTTGCCTACATATGTAAAAGAAATCTAGGCTATCAAGGAAACAACTATTGTCAACAGACAATGCAGTAAGTACATTTGAAGGTAGATGATGAAAACAGGAAGATAACTCACCAGCCCTTACAGGGCAGACATGGTATGCTAGAGCTGAGGTAATGAATCTTTGTTAAGTGCAAGCAGGGCAGGGCTTTCAGAGAAAGCTGAACGGTTACCATAACATGCACAGTAAGAGAGAGCTGTTACGTGCCTGTAGACACAAGGACTGAAAATTGTCATACATCTTTAGGGCATGTAGCGATAGGACGAGGGGGAATGGCTTTAAACTGGAAGAGGGCAGGTTCAGATTAAACATTAGGAAGAAGTTTTTCCCTTTGAGGGTGGTAAGGCACTGGAACAGGTTGCACAGAGAGGCTGTTGAGGCCCCATCCCTGGAGGTGTTCAAGGCCAGGCTGGACGTGGCCTTGGGCAACCTGGTCTAGTGGGAGGTGTCCCTGCCCATGGCAGTGGGGTTGGAACTCAATGATCTTCAAGGTCCTTTCCAACCTAAACCACTCTGTGATTCTATGATTTTTGATCTCCTTACCTGCTCTCAGCCTTCCTATAAATTTCTCCAGAACAAAGTTTCACATTCTCATGCCCAGTACTAATTAGTCTCGTACTAATATATCCAGTCCTAACTGCCTAGTACAGTTAGAACACCAGGCACGAGACAATGATGTATGTCTCTTGCCTCTGTCCTGCATTCTACAAATTACTTTGGAAAAGGTATTTAAAGGCAAATTAGGAAAAGGGTATTTAAGAGTAAACTTAGCCAATCTATGGCAAAGGGAACAGATTGCTAGTAGCATCTCATCTAGCTTTCAACAGTCATACACATTTTCTTCAGCTTTTCTACCAAATATTCCTAAGGGTTTTGAGTACTGAAGACACGTCCGCTTCAGAGGAAGGAAAAGAGGGTTACCTTGATTCATGAATCTTTCTGTTACACCTAGTGATAGATCTCATACAGGAATTTGCTCATGACAGGTGACCTAGGGTACGAATCACGAAATCTAGTGCTGATAACACTTCTAGAACACGTCACGAAAAAGTTTTCCATCATTAACCCAGTCATTTCAGAAAATTCTACTGGTCTGTCGGTTAATTGTGTAGATATATACACGATTATTTAAATCTGGCTTGTCTCTTTCTATATCAATTCTAATCTACAGAATAGGAATCACGTTAGGCATGTTGCAAGAGTTAACTACATTGATGTTAACATGATACTTAGATTTAGAAGTAATTGGGTGATATATGTATATAAAATAGAGATATTATGCAACTTAAAATATTAAATTTTTTTTAGCCAAAGAAATACACCTTTATTCATTCTCCTAAATCCAAAATACCCCGAGCAAAAATTTCTACAAGGAGACTGAGTAAACTTAAGAATTTGGATAGCAATTTTTTCATTCTTTTATGCGGTACTAGGATTCAGAGACACGAAGCTTTTACCTGCTAGACATCATCTTTTCATTAGAAGTCAGTGCTTTTCCTCATACAGCCAGACCAGAAATACTAGACCTTAACACAACACATTATGCAACTACAAAAAATTAATCTCACTTGAAGAATTTAGGAAATTTGGCTTTCACAAACCCCTATACCGTAGGACTCATTGCAATTTGAGGCATTCAGATTTCAAGGGATGCAAAAGTTCTTCATTGTTTAGAGTTCTACCTTAGACATTTTATTTTTTACAACATCTGTCATACACAGAATGAACAATGGCATGTTATGGTAACTTTTGTCAAAAGGCACGTAAAATCAGCATATATATACATAGATACATATTTGGCTATATTCTGATAGAAGAGAAGGTGATAGGTTTGGGAGTCACAGTTGAGGAATGGGTGTTTTTATAATGGATAAATTAATCCCTAGTGCCATTCTACTGATCTACCAGGAAAAAAACAGGGATTAATCTGGCCCAGGACACCAACTGTAATAGTAAGATTATTTTGTGGCTGCTTTTCTATGTGGATTTATTATCCCTTACTGTGTAGATGTACATCGTCAATAAATAATGCCTCTGTTCACATAGCAAAAGGCCTTTCTTCTTAAAAACCTATATACGCAAAGTCTGTGTCCTATCATTTTCAACTTTTATAGCATCATCTTCAACAGAGAACTCAAAGCTTCCTCTACTAGTACCACGAAACAACACTGAATATTGGTTTTCTTTTAAGAATCATATTAAGCATAATTTGCTGTATTAATACTGTTGTTTACACCTCATTTGGAAACATCCATAAGTTTTGACTCTGCCAGTGGTTACATACATACTTGACAAAAGTCAGCAGAAGTATTTGCATTTTAAAAATTAAGCTATACTTAAACATTGGCAGAAGTGGACCATAGTTTGGTTCCACTGAAAATTTTAAAAATAGTATTTCCTTACAATAATTCTTAAGCAAAGTGTAAAATTAAGTCCTAAGAGAATTTGCAATAACATAAAAACAAAATGGGGGGAAAAAAAGAGTTGGTTTGGACCACCAGAAATTATAACAAAGACACAAATGACAGAATATATTTAAATGACTCCATATCTTCCATCTTTGAGCTTCAAAGTATGATAGCATTATAATGATAACAAAGTAATTCAAAGACCACGTAAATTAACTATAATTTTTACATACTTTATCAAAATAATTGTATTATATTTTATATTCTTGACATGTTTCATAGTCCCACACAGAAAAAGCTAAATTTCATCTTTCAGTCCTATTTCAATTAAAATACCAATTTGGGATTCAGGAGCCCAAACATGAATACCAATATACATATAGAAAAATACCTTCCAAAGGAGTACATGATTCAATAACTTCAAGTGAATGAACTCCTAGTGACTGTTACATGTGTTTAAATAGGCAAAGCATTGTGCTAATGCACCTACGCCAACAGAACGTGGACGTAACCTATTTTTCTGAAACTATGACAGGGTAATTAACTCATAGTATGCCAGTTATTGACATCTTAAGGCTTCATAAACATATGTACCATTTTATTGGGAACAAAATTTGCTGATAAAACTCTTCCCTTTCCTGTGTACTGTATCCATACAGGCCCAGGATTTCAGGGTTGGTGCAGAATCCAGCCAGTCCCCCATACTCCCTTGGAAGGGTTTCTCCTTCTTTCTGAGGCCTGGGGGACTGTTTCTGCTCTGCTTAAACTGCTAAAACTACTGCTTCCTGCTGTCTCTTTGGTTCTCACCAGAGATCCCCTCCAAGCTTTTTCCTCCATCCATGCTTCCATGTTCCCCACGGAAAAAGCTATCTCCTCTCACCTAGAAAACAACTCCATATAACCCTGTCATTTCTTTTTTAGAGGAATGCAACACAAAGGGAGAATGAAATAAATCAAAGACATGTCAGTGCTGCACCTTTCGGACAAGGCAAATCTAAATGGATGTCTGCAATAGTCCATTCTGTTTTGCAGTGTGTGTTCAGCAACGTATTTCTTTTGAAAAGCTAACCTACTGTTTATCCACAGGACTGTTTTTTACCCTCGCTGAAGACACTTCCCATGTCATCTTTAAACAATCCTTATTTATAGATATTCAAATAATGAACTAGTTTTATGGAAATATATATACAAACATATAATGTAGAATGTTATTTAAATATATGCAAGTAATTCTATTTAAATATCGTTTCACAGAAAAAAAACCACACAATAAGAACCATTTCACAAATAGAATTCAAAAAGAGACACTCTTGCATATTCAAAGTAATTGCATAATTTATAAGCGGTATTCAAAATGTAAAAAGAAAATTCTTTCTTATCAATTTCTACAATATGACATTTACTATAACTTGATATTTCGCAATGGAGAAACAGGAGTTCAAAGTTCATTTTGTACATGAAAAGCAAACTATGACACAATATCAGACAAAATCCTGAAATCGTAAAACCATGGTTTTAATTTCAGGGTAGGAAGAGTTTCTATTTTCAACAATTCTGATCTATTGTAATCATGGGTATTTTTTTCCCAGTGATCAAAAAGTATGGAGAGAGGCTATAACCATTGTTTTATTTATTTTTTTTAGGAAGTGCGATCCTGAATTTGTACTAGGAGGTCATCATTTTATCAAAAAGACTTTCTCAAGGGGGGATGTTACTTTCATGGCAGTTTGTCAAGCTTTCCTTTTCAGTCATCAATATATAATCATTTTTAAAAGGATATATTGTCTCGCTCCTAAGCAAGAAATAATCATATTACATTGCCTGGAACATCACCCTCAGCTTGATCCTGAAATCACGGCATAGGAAGATAAATGATATTTCCATTGCAAAGTCCCCACAAATAGTTCAGTGTTTTAATAGCTTGTTCTCCAGATATGACTTTCCTTAGCCTTTCAAAAACTACAATGTCAGACAATATGATAAACATAGTAATAGAAAGGGGAAATTTACTTTGTAAACCAAGATCCATAGGTAATGCAGTTGAAAAATTAGGCAAAGGCAAGAATGGCAGTGAAGTCTATCTTGCTTCACATGGTGTTTGCTGGCTCAAGGGGCTTGTATGCAGCCGTGACCTAACACAAATCAAGTAACTCCAAGTAGGGGGACTGTGGCTGCATCAGCAGTCCTGCTTCCCAGCTAACAAGACCTGACAAGGTTAATTGTTTCAGATAGTGATATATTGCTGCAGTTAAACTGTTCCTAGAATTCAAACTTGCATTCCCATATAGAACAGGAAGATCATCCTCAGCTAACAAGAGTGTTTCTGACACTGTACTCCCGCTAACCTTTCTAACGATTTTCCATTAAAATTGAGCTACTATTTGTAAAAATCACTCACGGCCATCTTCTACAGCAGTATGCATATACCAAAGTTTCATAGGAGAAGATTGGTCTGAATTATTCATTCTCATTCCACCATCTTAATAGTAAAAACCCCAACCTACAGACCCAATTACTCATAACCTTTCATTGTTGCTAACATGGATGTTTCTACCCCACAGCAGAAGGCCCATACTGTACACAATGAAATTTATGCTATGGAATAAAGTATTTTATGATATTCGCTTTAGAGCATTCACTTGACCTTCTATCGATTGTCCCAAAATGCATTGCACTTTTTTGGGTTCTGTCTTTTGATGCCCGTGCACTTTATAGGAAGGAACCAGGTGGACAAACACACCTCCAGTCAGATCTCCCACAATTCTATACTCACACAGAGAGCCCTACATTCAGGGTTGCTCATCTATGGTGTAGGACAAGAGAGCAGCCAGATTTTCATATAAACCGTCCAGCCAAAGCGTACCCACACTAACTCAAATCAGCCTCGCCGCACAGAATCTCACCAGTGCTTTTGCTGGAACTTCTGGAGTGGCGCATCACATCAGAAAGGCAGGACCAAAGTAAGACAGCACAGCATTCCAAATTTTCTCTGTGAACTCCACTGAACTGAAAGTTGTCTTTGGACAGATTGCTTCCTTGGTTTGGGTTTGTTTCTGGGATTTTCTTTCTTTTTGTTTATTCCCCTATCACCTTTAACAAAACTGCAAGGATTGCCCTGTCACCTCACTTAAAACATTAATAAACGTAGAGAATTACACCTCATCCACACTAGAAGTCCAGATTTTTTTATTTTATTTAATCTTCTTATACACATCTCCAAGAAAGAAATGATTAGCTTCAGCAGTGCACTGAAACAGGAGGGGTCAATAAGGACATCAGTTTGCCCTTGACTTCCTTTATAAACCAAAAAGTAAAAGGAAGCCAAATGGGGAAAGATAAAAGACGCACAGAATGTAGAAGTCAAAAAGAATTTATAGACACAATAGGTTAGTTTAGCTTTAATCTTTCCCTATTTAACAGCAAATATCAAACTGCTGAAAACCTTTTGCTTTGTAAATCATAAATATTCTTACAATCTCTAAAATCAATTAAGTGCAATTTAAACTCATATCTAAACTTAAGAGCACTTCACATGCTGCACAGACACGTTCACTAATCTCCTTTTTAATACCAGAAACACAAAATGAGGTGTAGTATAGGATGCAAATCAGCAGTACACTTCGTAAAATGATTTTTTGCCCTGAACATGACAGCTGTGCGTCAACAGGATAGGCTGATTATTTTTTTTAATGTTTTGGACTTGCCAAGTAAAATATAATAAAAGCATAGTGAGATAACTTCTTCAGTTTTTGCTTCTTACCATTTATTAAGGCTTCTAGGCCAGTTAAGGAGTGACAAGACACCAGAAAAAAACAGGGATGTGTTATTTTTTGTGTTACAACCACTATTATTAGTACTTATAGTGCTGCACTTTCTCTCAAGACCCTCACCCACGATTGTGTATCTTATGTATCCATGCACATGGAAGACATAAAATATATGTCAAACAAAATAAAGCAAGTTATTAAGTCAAAATAGACCCTAAATCTTAGTGGAAGTCAACAGATAAACATACTATAGGTCTCGTATAGCCTGAATACACAATGCATAATTCAGAGCTGAGCTAAGTTTATAACTTATTGCAATATTTCTTACTCAGAGAGAGGTCTGGTATATTAAAGCATTGTTCAGTCACTAATTCAACAAAACTCATGAGAAACTTCTTTCTTACTTATCCTTGCTTTTTTTTTTTTTTTTAAAGTCAGTACAGCGGTATCTCTCCCATGATAGGCATGCCTGGGAAGAAAAAAAATCTGGTCTGAATCTGTCTATAATTAAACACAGAAATTTATTGCTAAATTTTTTGTACTCCGTGCTCTCACTGCCACATTCATAAACATGCTGCTTTATGCAATTCCAATATGATTGTTAGCAAAGATTTTTTTTCCTTATCATTGGCTCTCCCAGGCATTCATCCTTCTGAACATTGAACTATATATATTATATATAATGAAACATTATTTTTATATATATAAATATATATATACTAATTATATATCTAATTTCATATATATACTATCTATATAAATTCTGCTTTACAATACTGAAGAATGTTTAAAGTATTTTGCAAAATAGTTGAAAATACCATGCGAAGTTAAAAGCGTAATAGATTTATGGAAGCATTTATCATCAACATCATTAAAAATGTAATAATATTCATGACAATTTCCATCACTACGATATATTGAAATACAGAGATAATCGTAAATATTAATGTCTTTCATCTGATTAATAATGCTTAAACCTGTGCACCAAACTTAACTGTTCTCTGCTCTCGTACCTGTCACTTTGCAATGCTAAGAAGGAAAGTAGCTCAATTTGAATGCAGAACTTAAGGAAATCCCTTTGCCCCCAGCTCATAAAAACAGACATGTTCATCTCCAGAGGGTACAATATAAATCCACCATGCAGAGTGTAAGGAGACTAGCAAGATGTTAGGAGCCCAAGAAGGAACATTAGCATGTGGGAATCAAATAAAAGGGAGAAGGGCAGTTGGGGTGGAAAGAGAAGACTTTGTCATTTCTACTTTACATCCGCCTCCTGAATCTAAGCTAGGACCTACCACTCCCAAACAGTTCAAGTTCCTGTTGTCCAGCCAATATTCATGGTTCAATTTAGTTCAGGAACTTCCACAATAAATGCCTTCTCTGTGGGATGAAGGATTTGGCACTGATGATGACAATGTGGCAGTCTTAATGGAGAGTCATAGGCCACATATCTAAGAACTAAAAGGAAATCAAAATATTTTATTTTCAATCATAAAAATAGGATCACATGAGAAACAGTGACCTCAGGTATGGTTCTTTATTAGTGACAAAAAGACTAGAACTATGTTAAGACTCTGTAGTGAAACTACTCCAATACATACTCACTTAACTGATAAAACGCCACTGCATCAGAACCTTACAGGTTCAGCTATATAATTGGTATTTCCAATTTACTTCCTAAATAAACTAGTTTATATCTCTAGTTATAATACCTACATTTCATTTCAGTAAACATTGTTATATGATTATTGCCTCCTCAGTTAATTATTGTGTGACAGTACTACTTCAGCCATTTAAATTGAACAGCAGTGGTATTCCAACTTAGTCATGATGTGCCTTGCATATTTCCATATTTCTTCCAGCCTGCTTTCCAGAGCGTTGCCCATGAGGACAGCAGTTGATTAGGATGATAAACACGTGCTGAAAATTATCTTTTACATTGTAAATTACAGGATTTATAATAAAAAAAAATAATCTTTGCATGCTGCTTTCAGTTTTTAACGTCTGAGATTCAGGAAATAGGGAGCAGTTTCTGGTCAAACATCTTGCAGGACATCCCTTATTCATGCGATCTTAAAATTAATATTCTATTATAAATTTTAGTTACACGAACTGAAAATGAAAGAAGAATAGACCACTACTCTTCCTTTTCTTTAGTGTCCCATTTCTTAATAAAATTCCATGTTAAAAGAAAGAGCTGAATAAACGCATCACTCACAAGGCAAACCCAGGATATGACAAATTATGGGACAATACTTAATTTCATGCCAGTGCCCAAATAGCATATTTTCAGTGACAGGCTTGTCATCATTATTAAGAACTTCCCCCGTCTCCCAGTGATGAAGAAACACATTACAGACAAACACATTAATCTTTCCACACAGTACAATGTAAAACCTTAATTACAACCTCATGCTTTCCCCCGCAAACACACAACATACCACAGACCTAAACCATACATATGTCAACCCTGAATATCTGTTGCCGTTCTTAAGACTGCCGTTAAGGGTTTGTGTTGAACTGTAAGGGAGCTGGCTATATTGAATACAGTATGGTTTCTTCTTAATCAAAAGTTCAGCAAAGAACCAAGGAAATTCTGTTCTCATGGATGCGGGGCTGCAGGTTTGTACACACAGACAGACTCTAATACAGAGAGGTTTCTAGCAAGGGGACCAAATTCTCTTTTCAAGTTAAAGACAGAACTCAATGCAGAGGTGCAGTTCAGTGACAAAACTACAAAATGATAGAGACAACATACTCCAGCGACGTTTGTGTGCTGATCATAGGCAACACCTTGTATCAGAAATGGAACTCGGTATCTCAGTATTCCTCTGTTTTCCCAATACCTTAGTCCAATAGAAGCTTGGACAAACATTGCCTGAGACTCAATCCAGATAAAACAAAATAAATGTTTTCTAGGAAAGTAAAACAATTACAGTAACTGAAGGATTAGGGTTAAATGTTTTCATTTTTTCTTTTAAGCCACTGGCACAAGGACTGGAACCCAGTTTTCCCCAGGTCTCCCACAAACATTGAGTGATATTTCTTTTTTCTTCCCAGAACATCATTGCAATAGCTCTAGAAGGAGAGACTGACTGCCAGCCTCCAGGTTACAACATTTTCTTGGCAGGTGGATTCAACCATAACTAATCCATTAAAATGAAGTCAGTATCCCTTCTTCTCAGATACCATGTGAACCTAAGCGCTGCTTTTCTTCCTGTTACAGTGAGCAAAATGAGTGAAACAAATGAGTGAAACAAAAAAATTCTTCCTTGGGAAGAAAGAAATCCCCTCCTTCCATCACGGAACAAACTGAAAAATAATTACATAGCTATAAATGTGGAAGCTTGTTTGATCAGTAAAATGTGGTCACACACTGATGCTTTTACTAAAATTATTTTGATTCCTGCCTGTTGTTGAATTTGCTTGCAGTTTACAACTGATTTTCCATTACAGCAAGCCTGTATTGGCCTTCTGCTGCTGAAAAATTGCAGGTCATCACTCCATTTGACCTCCATCCTGTATTATTACAATACTACGATTAAGGATTACCCTTGAGATCACTAAGACATGTCAGTCAATGTACTTCAATGCTGGAAGCAAGGATTCCCATGGTTTTGTTAACAAAAATACAACTTAAAAAATGAGACAATAGGCAAGGATTGGATAACAAAATTTGTCTGCACAATGTTCAATAGAAGTAACAGGATATGGCTTTCACATGGAAAATTGTAACAGAGAACTCAGGAGCATTACTTTATTTCTACCTGAGTGGGATACATGCAGCTTGACTTCTTCTATCATCTGTTTTCCTAATACAATGAGAAGATATGCTGCAAACATTAAAGCCTCTCAAGTCAGACAGAGAATGCCAAAACAGAAAAGAATTGTTGATTTTTTAACTACCAAACACAGATAAACAGTCTTACACAGATTTTAAAGAAAAGCTGTAGATCATCCTACAGCAAAACCTACTGCTTCTGTTCTATGGATACATGCCTATGAAAGGCACAATGTGTTTCTTTACTTTTCTAAAACATTTTAAAATATTATAAGGAGACACAGTACAACAAACATGCTGTCTGCAGTGCTACGCTGAAATTTCATGGTTCATCAAAATTTTCCAGGGAATAAACTAATTTTCACAACTACCCTAGAAGAAATATATTTCCACAAAGCAATTCAAAAACCTTATTGGAAAACTGCGAAGTAGAGACCAGTTTCTGGGACATGCTCGGAACTTGTAACTGTGTCTTTCAGTATTATGTTCAGTATCCTACAGGACAGTTCAGCAGATCAGCCTCTATGAGATGAGACTATGCTATCAGGTTCTGGTCATTTTTACAAGACAAAGATCAAAAGAAATGTTTGTCTCTGGTCCTCTGTAGATTTACACCAGTTCAACTGCCAATATTTCTTAATTCACAATGAAACTGTGCAGGCACCCTTCATAAATATTTATTCAAAAAGTTAGACAACTGAATTTTAGTAGTGTGTCAAGCTATAAACTAACTGAAAGACTATTTGTTCCTCCAGGGAACAGATGTCAAGGTACCCAACCTTCCTCTTCATGTAGCGAATCTACAGACGTATCAGTTCAATTTCTTTTCGTAATTTAATATAGTATAATATATAGTTTAATAGTGATTATTTAGACTACTAAATATGCTGGAATTCAGATAGTGTGGTGGACCCACTATTTGTATTGTTATAGGATAGACCTTAACCTCTTCTTGAACATAAAATTACACGTAATGAGTAATTTCCTGAATGGAAGATTGCTTTATAGAGCTATTTATCCAATATAGTAAGTTATTTTTAGTGATTATCTTAAGTGAAATAAAATTCCAAAAGAAATAGGAACCATGCATATTCTACAATAGTTTATTTGCTTAAATATTATGTAAGCAACACACATTGAGTAAAACCCATGTTATAAATATCATCTACTTTGTGTTATATGAAATATCTAATCTTTGGTTCTCAGCTTATAGTAGGCTCAAAGGTGAGTAATTCCACCTTAAGAAAAATGTCACTAGTAGACTCCGTAGACGTGTAAATGGTATTAAAAAGGTCAAAGAGACCAAAGTCTGGCTTTCATGAGGTCTCACAGCTACAAGGCGTTTGTCTTTGTTGTTGGTGCCAGTTAAGGCATGTCTGGCTTATTTGATCCCCCAGATTAATACAAAGAAGATATCTGAACTGTGAAAAAAAAATACACAACAGGAAGCTTAAATGCAGCCATATGGACCATCTGATTCTTTCAACCTCTTAACAGATGAGGGTTGAAATAACTTCCTTTGCTTATTAGCTAATTAAATTGTCCTAACAGTGTATAAAATGGCTATAATAAAACTGAGTTTAACCATAACCTCCAGCTATGTTCCGTTAAGTCTCACATTCTAGGTCATCTAACCATACAGTATACAACATATTGCTAACTGAGGTATAAATATGTATTTTCTCAACTTAAAAAAAAAATCTCATTTTAAAACTAATACAGCTCACAAAAAGAGAAGAAAATACAAAAAGTACTTTAAAATATATATATTAATATATATTTAAGATTTTTACCAAGATGAAATAATTACCTTTACATGGCATTAATGCAAAGTCACTTATGCCTTGGCCCCCATTAAACTTTCTAGTAACGAATACATGACAGTACCTATAGTAACATTCTTTTTTTTGTTGTATTTTTAACACAAGGAACGCTTCAGAATCAGTCATAAGAGAATTGAAATTTTATTTTTTTTTTACATAAAATGTTGTGCATTACATACATGTAGATACATACTCTTCCTTCACAACAGCTGCTTTATATGTTGCTTTATCATTTGCTTTATTATCATGAAGTCTACTGCCCTTTTTATGATGCACAGCTAAATGGCTACATAAAAAACGTATCGGTGATTCTAACGCATACACATCACCAGGACAGCAGTTCCTTTTCCAGTTTTCCTTTGCCAAGTTCAGATGAATTTTAATTAATGCAGCTGAAAGGACTCTACAAAATATACTCTCTGAACTACAGCAAGGCCTACGACTCTTTCCAGAATGATTGAAAGCTCCTTTATATCCTGTTATCTCCAAATGATAACTGTACCTTTCAATGTATATTTATTTCTCCTAGATAGGAACAGCTAAAGGACATTTCCACAACATATGACTTCCATTAGAAGATGTGATGAATGACCCTCTCTCAACAGCCCAAGGAAGAGCTCATCTGTGCATACTGAAGTAACATGATTACAATGAAATTCTTCCTCACATCACCAAATATTATCAAATTGACACGCATTGTAATTTTGCTGTGAGATACCATACTGCCTGAATAAAAGTAAAAATAATCTCCAATCTGCATCTTCCAAGGATGGTATTTATTTTTATTGATACTTTGAAACGACTCTTCCTTAAAATTTGAATTAATTACAATTCACATGATAATGCTGCCGAAAATTGCTAGCGATACCTGGCTTACTCAGGGTTGCGCTAACTTGCCTTGACAAAGTTGCCAGTAAGAAACTAGAAGCAGGTACTTCCCTTATGTCTTGCATGTTAGTATGGTAGGAGAATGTGGATGGACCAAGGAAGCGATATTTGAAAAAAGCAGGTCTTTTGGGGTGATGCCAAAAGAAGCAAGGACCACAGTGGACAATAAACAGGGAAGTCATACCCTGTGAATCTGGCAAGACTACTTATTATCTTGTCACCAGCATTACGCACTGGTTTACTCTGTGTTAATGTAAAAAAAGTGAATATCACTCACAAAGAAAGAAATTAGCTCTCTGAAGTTCATTACTCCGATAACAAAATATATTCTGCTATAAAGGTTTAAGTGGCAGATGAGGCAAAGTTAATGGACTGTCAAATATTTTGGACCAAAGGAGGTTTTAATGCCACATTTGGCATCACTTATTTTCACTTTATGAATTTGCATTTCTGAATTTCTCTAATACCACAGACATTGAAAACACTTATTCTTACAAGACATAATGCACTGGAAAGACAGAATATATATATATTGTATTAATTTAACATAAAAAGTTTTTCATATCTACAAGTGTTTACGATAAAGAATGAACAATCTATTACTGGCAGAAAAACCACATTAAGAGATAACTCTAGCTGATGCTTATTGCTAGAGATTTCTAACGTAAAGGCAAGGACAACATACACAACATACAATATATTTTGCAAAAATATAGGAAGAAGATTACCCGCTTAGTGTCTTTTTCTTTTGAATTATACAAATTATTTAGAGATTAGTACCTACCAATTTCATAATTGCCTGTATCTCCAGCAAAAATAACTCCTTAAATAGGCTAAAAGTTGCACATGACTTTCTCAGATTACGCTCATCTCTGCAACAGGATACTGACAGTCTGAGAACCATAAACTTTAACTTCTTATTAAGGTGTACTTCGAGACAGAACCCAAAAAGAATTTTTAGAAGGAATAACTTTCTATTTAAAAATAATACCTTTCAAGCTTTCAACTTATTGCTCTAGTTATTTGCTGTATCTGAAATATTAAAGCTCTAGTTTTTTAAGCCCCACATGGGATGTTTGCCTGTACTGCCCGTTTTCACCTCAGCTTTCTTTAGCGTTCAAAATTTACAAGAATAAATATCCATCACTTCAGGAGTAAAAACATCCAACTCCTAGCTTTTTATAATTTGTCTGGCATTGCAGCTGGTCCACTACATTTTGTAGGTTAGTAACAAGAAAACAGTAATCACGTGTTTCAACTTTGGGTACAAAAAACTACTGCTGTACTATCTGGGTTTTTTGAACAGTTGGTTTCAGATAACACAGTGTTACCTTTTCCTAAAAGCCATAGTTCTAAATTTATTTTAATTTTACCTTTATTTCCTGGACTGTTTGAGGCTTTTCATACAGAGTCAGCTCATCTTCCATTACAAAGTAATAGTCGTGAAACATCTTAAGAGATTACCAAGACTATAGGAATAAAAACAGTTACTGTTGTGTATGTTTTATGTATATGTACATACGTATATTTTTAGGAACATCATATCCCCACTCAGTCTGCAAAAAACCCTAAAGAATTATTTAGACTGATCACATATAGGAGATGACTTACATTTTTTCATATTTTTTTGAAAGTCAAAAAGTGAGATAAACAATGATTATGCAATTTTCTCACAAATTGCCAAGACAGAACTAACAACAGAACTAAACTCTCCACACAGTGGCCATGATACTACCCTTTTTCTCTTCATCTCCTTATCATGCAAGCTGACATGCTTGAGCAATTTATTAACACAGCAGGATGAAGATTAACGGCTGGTGGAGCAGTAATATGCCCATTTCAATCAAGAAAGCCATGGAAAAACATCAGTTGCAGTACAAGCTTCTATGTTACCTCTGAAAAAAAACCCCACTTGGGTAAATGAGTTCATTTCCACATATGCTAGCAGCAATAAGCAAAAGAAAATATTAAGGGTCTACACTGCAGGAAGAGATCCTGATTTAAAGTATGTCAAAACAACTAATCAAGCAAACAGATTGGTCCAAGAGTCACAGAATGTTGGAATGCCTAATGTATCAGTTAATAAAGGTTTACCAGATGGGGAGACCTTCTGCTGAGACGTTTTCAGATACTGTACTAGACTAGACCATAAAATTGCTCCTAATGTTTTTTAGGAGATTACACAAGCCACTCTAGAACTTCCAGGATGGGTAATGCTGATTACAGTGAAGAAATAGTTTACCTATATTAATCTTTTTATCTACAATCACTGCCAAGGTGACTTTTTTTTTTTTGAATACTATCCACCCAAACTGAAAGACAGCTGCTACTGTAAAACAGCAGATTGCAATTGTTAAAGTATATATTAAGCCTGTCCTATAATATCAGACATTAGCTATTAAAAATATCCAGGTTTTCTTTCCATTTCTCTTTGATAAAGAAACAACATTACAGCAAATATGTGCTGCATATAACAACGAGCATTAAAAGGAAGTTGGTTTGAGTAGTGAAGAGCAGCGAAGGAGCAGTGTTTTGAAAAGGAAACTTGTTTTGCGTGCACCAGTTGTGCTTGCAAACACAAACCATGTCAAAAACAAGTCATGCAAAAGATAACAAGTGATGCCATAGCAGCATCATTTTTCTAATTTGCTACAAATTAGAAATGAGCATGTATGTGACCAGTAAAAAAGTTAAACTTCGTGAAGAGGAGTTCCTACCCCTCGTGGCTTGTTACACCATCATAGCTTAGGAAATTATGCAAGATTAACTGAGTAGAGTAGTCCTCCAGCTATTGATTTTCTGAACCCTAATAACTGCTTCCTATTACTACCAATATGAGATTGGACCCCATCCACTACTTGGTCGTCATCCTAGTTTATAACACTGCAAGATTCCATAGAGTAGCTCTCCAACTCCTGATTTCTCTGACTTTAATCTTTCCAACCACCTAATGTACACTGCAAACACGGCTCTCAGTACACAGACTTTAACATTCACTTTGGTCAAAGTATTCCCGCAAATAAATAATGACCTAAAAATGAACGACCATTTCCTCCCCTTTGTAGTGCCTGCATCCTTCCTCCTGCCAAACTATCAAAAATCCTATCCATCCTCTAACACTCTCTGCTGTCCATAGCAGGAAAAGATGAGTCTATCTGTACTGCTGACATTTGCCCTCATTTTGTATTGGCAGAATATCCAGTATTGAGGAAATACACTGATTTTTCAGCTCATGGTTTTGTAACTCCAATCATAAACTTATTTTCAAACATTCACATGAGCACCAAAAACCCTTCATATTACAAATGAATCCCTGTTCTCTGCTTACTTTCACCACTAGCCTCACTTGCCACAGCACTGAAGATCCTGCAAAATGGAGCTTCCCAACTTCCATTTTTCTAAATCTTAACTGCATACCTTCCCTTAAGTATCATGTGAGGGAACATCCCCATCCCCTCAGATTTCATAGTAAAACTACAAACGTAAATCTGTTTCTATCAAAACAAACTGGTTTAGAAAAATCCTTAAGCATTATAAAAGAATTTAAAATAACTTTGATCATTTTGACAGAACTCGGGTAGGAACCAAACACCGGTACAAAGAGGTTAAAGGAGAGCAGTCTACTCTAGCAGAGTAGAAACATGCAGTGTTGAACTAGAGGCGGTAACTTCATAACCAGACTCCGCTGCAGGCAGGGTGTCTGAATGGAGGCTAAGACATGCCAGAGGGTTAAATCAATTGTGGAAAACTTACCAACGTTTTCACTCCATCCACTGAGATTACAGTACAAAACTTTAACATAAAAATTATTGACTATTGCATTTTCAGACTGACTTAAAAACATGCCCTATTCAAAATAAAGAAAAAGCCAACATGGTTAAGATAAGCTATTTCTAAATAAAACAGAGTCAGTGTATCCTTCTACTCCATTTTGTCATAATAATATTTCAGTTCTACTACTGTGTTAGTACAAGGCTGTGCTGTCAACAAGTTGGAATTCATTCTGGGACAAATGTATAAAGAAATAGTAATAAAAACCTATGCTATAGCCAGGGGGAGATTCCCAGTGCTGAAATAAGTCTTCAGGAAATCAGTGAGAAAATTCTAAGCTGCAGTGACTTCCTAAGATAGCATGTGAGCAGCAGGATCTAACAAACTTTATATTACTTGAATGAATCCTTTCTTCAAGATTATGTTATTAGCAATATTAAATAAAAGAATAAAACTAGAATATTGGAAGTTCAACCATCCAGTCAAGTAATTTTCTTATTAGGTTACTTTCACCATATTACCAAGGTCTCATGCCCACAGGGCAAAAACCCCCCACCCTCTAGTTCAAGTACCTTTCATTGCCAATCACCCAACACAAAGTTTAAGCAACACTTTTTGCAGTAGATTCTAATGTAAACATCAACAGCAGCATCAAAATTATCATATAACACAGAAGTTACATAATCCCACTAAAAATAATGCGTGAAACCGCATTTGCAATACAAAACCACAAACATACATACCGACTGATTACAATACAAGAAAGTAGTGTACATTTCCTTAAGTAGGAAAACATTTTAGCCTTGTTTTAACAAAACTAACACCATAGCTCTAAATGCACTAAGAACTATGCAGTGCTGGAGCCCAATGGTGCAAAAATGCTGAAATGTGAACAACTGCATTTCCACGCGCCAGCTGATTAGGAAATACGGTGTTTATTTCAATTTTAAGTTACCTGCAGGAGGACAGAAACGCTTCTTGTAAAATATGGTAGGAATAGAATAAAATAGAATAGTTCAGTTGGAAGGGACCTACAAAGATCACCTAGTACAACTGCCTGACCACTTCAAGGCTGACCAAAGGTTAAAGCATGTTATTAAGGGCATTGTCCATCTCTTAAACACTGACAGGCTTGGGGCATCAACCACCTCTCTAGGAAGACTGTTCCAGTGTCTGACCACCCTCTCGGTAAGGAAATTTTTCCTAATGTGAAGTCTGAACCTCCCCTGGTGCAGCTTTGAACCATTCTTACGTTTCCTGGGCTGCATCAAAAGAAGTGTGGCCAGCAGGTCAAAGGAGGTGATTCTGCCCCTCTACTCCACTCTGGTGAGACCCCACCTCGAGTACTGCATCCAGCTCTGGAGTCCCCAGCATAAGAAGGACATGGACCTGCTGGAGTGCATCCAGAGGAGAGCCACGAGGATGGTCCGAGGGCTGGAGCACCTCTCCTGTGAGGAGAGGCTGAGAGAGTTGGGGCTGTTCAGCCTGGAGAAGAGAAGGCTCCTGAGAGATCTTATTGTGGCCTTCCAGTCCCCAAAGGGGGCCTACAGGAGAGCTGGGGAAGGACTTTTTACTAGGGCATGTAGCAATAGGACGAGGGGGAATGGCTTTAAACTGGAAGAGGGCAGGTTCAGATTAAACATTAGGAAGAAGTTTTTCACTTTGAGGGTTGTAAGGCACTGGAACAGGTTGCCCAGAGAGGTTGTTGAGGCCCCATCCCTGGAGGTGTTCAAGGCCAGGCTGGACGTGGCCTTGGGCAACCTGGTCTGGTGGGAGGTGTCCCTGCCTATGGCAGGGGGGTTGGAACTCGATGATCTTCAAGGTCCTTTCCAACCTAAACCATTCTATGATTCCTGCCACTGGATACCAGGGAGAAGAGCTCAGTGCCTCCCTCCCTACTTCCCCTCCTCAGGAAGCTGTGGAGAACAATGAGGTCACTCCTCAGCCTCTTCCTCTCCAAACTAGACAAGCCCAAAGTCCTTAGCTGCTCCCCATGGGACATGCCTTCCAGCCCTTTCACCAGTTTTGTTGCCATCCTCTGGATGCATTCAAGCACCTGAGCATCCTTCTTCAATTGTGGGGCCCAGAACTGCACACTGTACTCAAGGTGAGGCCACACCACCGCTGAATACAGTGGGATAATCACCTCTTTAGACTGTCTGGTTCTACTGCGTTTGATGCTCCCCAGAATACAGTTTGCCCTCTTGGCTGCCAGGGCACAGTAGTCATGTGGTCAGACAGTGTCCGATGTGGAACACTGTCTGCCAGAAGAAATAGGCTTTCCAAAAAAAATGAACCATAAGCACAAGTTTGTGCAGCACTCATACTTAATACCATTATCAATCTGTTAATAACTACCCTAAAACTGCATTTACTGTCCCCTGAAACAAAAACCCAAGCCTGATAAAGAACAGCAACACACTGGGCTGCTTCCAGGTAAAACGGCCTCAAATTTCTGCTCAGAAAGACAACTTTTGGGATTATGCATCTCTGACAATCAGTTCTTTACTGTCAGGACTTCCGAAGCATGGTATCTCTAACAGTCAGTAGTTTACACAACTACAGGTACTCCACTGTCTCTATACATCCATCCTTCTTTAGAAATGTTACACAGCATTTTCCATAACGCCTAACTCACCTTTGAGATTCTGCTCCTTTATTATTACAGATTCATCTGGCATACTTGCAGACTTTCCACCTTGTTTGTAGCACTCTCTAACAGCATTTTTATGATACACTAACCATTTCCCAAGCTATATCATGCACTTAAACTGAACTATGTCCAGAGTGACTATAGCATACACCTTTTCAAGTCCAAGCCAGCCCTCCCTTTCACTCTCCTCCCTGCTTACTCCTTGTATCTTGGTGTCCCCAGCTGGTACAAAGTCAGTTCGTTCCAGTCAGGAGTCAGAAATTGAACCAACATGTCAGTCTAGAGAAGAATTAAAGGTTTGAGTAAGATCAATTGTCAAGATGACAAACATAAAAAAAAAAAAAATTAGGATTAGAACCTTTAAAAGACTCTACTAATTTAGATGCTTTCTGTTTTGAGCACCCAGCTTTACCTACAGCTGCATGTAATCAGCAGATAATATTTTTCTACTAGAAACCTCAGGTTGAAAAATTATTATTAAACTGTGACTTCAAAATCTTGAGAAAGCTGTAGAAAAACAGAGAATAGAACTAAAATATTTTAAAGTTTATTCTGGTATCATAAATACTGCGTTGAGTTTTTGCTGTTCTTTTTCAGTCATTCACCTTGGTCTAACTTATACCATCAGTTATATACTCAGACTTTAGATATTATTGAATTTAGAGTGCCATATGTACTAGTTAGAAATTTTGGGCCCTGGCTAGTGTATATAACACTTAACTTCCCAAACTAAGCATTTTGTTCTTTAGCATTTATTACACTCTTGTTACCATTTCCAGCTATTTCTAAATATCAATAATTTCTATTGCGCTGTATCACGAAATACCAATGTAGAATAAATTCTATACAACAAAAGCTATATTCAATGCTCACTTTATAATGTAAATACATACTACATCATAGCTATATACATTGCAAAATTCATACACCATGAAACAAAATCATTTAAGCGTAGATCTTCAGGTTTAAAAGTTATAAAAGAGCAGAGGGGGCACAAGCATACACACACAGATCTGCTAAATCACAAGTATTTCAGTTACAGGTTGGCATTACATTTCAGCATACTATATTTTTCTCACTTTAACTTTGTTTTCCATGTTGACTTTAAATTTTTTATTATTTGCTTGGTATATTGAACCCTGGCTTGGAATAAATGGGTTCAAATAAACACAATTCAGTGCCAGAATTGCCACAGGCACATATTTTTCTTTCAGTGGTCCTGGGAAGTGGTTTGTTAAGCTATTGTTCTCAATTAAAAACTCATGTGTTTGTTCAGTACAATATGGGTCGCTGCTTTGAGTGAAAGATTCCCTTGACATGGCAAAACCTCTAATTGTAACATGTCTATGCCAAGTATGTTTAACCAGATGCAGCCCCGGGTTTGATTAGCAGCCACTGGATTCCATGTACAATCAGATAATGATGGTTTTGCTTCTCTGCTGAGCAAACATCCTCAGCTTTTAATCAAGTATGTATGTGTATCTATATATGTATGTACGTATATGTGTATATATCTAAAAACCTCTATACACATAATTATGAGAAGCACAACTGTTTTAAAACTATAGTTCATCTCAACTTATTTGACCTTTGACTGTTTAATTTTAGGAGGACCTGTGCAATACCAACTAAAAATAAATGGAATAAAATATTTATTTTGGCAGATACCATACAGATATAGTAAAGAGACATGTGGTGCATGGAAATTTTTTACCGCACATGTAGAGAGCAGAAAAGGCTCTGGAATACATTTTTGTTTTCCCACTTGTGGGATAGCATCTATTGGATAATGATGATATTAGAACTGCAAAGACACGTGCCATTTTGGAACAACATTCCAATACCCCTTAACTATGCCTGAGGGAAGGTGGTGAAGGTTGGTGTTTATTTTATATGAGAGTGGATATTAGTTAAGTTTGCTAAGATGACTTCAAGAATATTTTGGACTTCTGCTATTTGCATTTATTTTTTTGTTTTATTTGCACATATGTAATAAGGGCTATTAGTGGAAGTTAATAAAACAAAATTCTATCCCCTTTTTTAGGCCTGGACTTCTTTTATTCCGGAAATGAATATAGTATTATCTTAATACCCAAAGTAATCAACATAATCTCTCACACAAAGAAAGAACTGTATGTCCTTCTACACACTGCATACACAAACACCTTTAATTTTATCCTGTTCTGCTCTGGTTTCTTTTGTTCAAAAGAACAAGGCGAAAAAGAATTAAAAGTACAGTGCAGAGAAGTTCAGTCGAGAATAAACAATAAATTTTAAACAATCTAAATGAAGGCTACAGTGAAGAGTGTTAGGGAGAAATTCTCCTGTGTCTTTTAAATATTTATCTACCACAAACAGCAACAACACATATTCTGCAGTATTGCCAATGGCGTATTTCCCTCTGTACTAACATATGAAAGAATATTTATTTATTTCTATATAAACTAGCATTGTTCTTTCACTGAGAAGCATGTGTGTAGCTTCATGAAGTACATCAAAAAATAACCAAAGAAACTAAACATAAAACTACATGAACAGTTGATAATATGACTTTTTTTTTTTTAACTTCCTTGCTGAAATTTATAGAAGCCTAGATTTAATCATCGCTTCAAGGACACTGTACGTGAATGCACTGGTGTCCTGGCTTCTGTCATTCCCATTCACAAGCATTCCCATTCATAAGAGAGAGAGATGGGAAAGTTACTTGCATGTACTTGCTACCAGAGTCTTTAGAGCAAAGCTGGTTCTGACACACAGCGTCAATTTTTCTATTACATTAATATGCACATAATGAGAATAGAACGAAAAAAACCCAAAACTTAAGGCACTATGCAACTTACAGTACTCAGCTCCTAAAAATACTTGCCTCTAACAACAAAGAGAAAATAGCACAGAAAACATTTCTAATTTTCCTCACTTAAGCTTTTCCTTTTCCATTTTCACTGCTAAGGCAGTGTAGTATTCCAGACTGTAGTTACACTTAAAGTTTTACAGACGTTTTAAAAGTAGCAGCATCTACTTATAATAAGCTTCACAACGAATTTTCATCATGTAGATAAGCAGCTAAAACATGGCTGAAAAGCACTCAGAAGTCAATACACAATTTTTATCTTCTTCAGCTAAACTTCTTTCTATGTTTACTTTGCAAAGTAGAAGATTTGGGGGCAGGGAGGAGGAATTGTACTGCTTTGTATCTACATCAGAGTAGTAGTAGTGTGTTACACTTCTGTGTCATGCTACATCATAACTCCATGGATACCTATTAATTCCTCCTTCCCAGTTCTGTTCTTGATTCACATATCTGTGTTGAATATTATTTCCACTGTGGTCTTAATTTCCTAGCACGCTATAAATAAACCACGTTGTGAAATAAGTCATGTTATGCTTAATTTAGTAGCTCATAATTTGAAATACATATAGTAGTACCAAATAAATGATGAAGATCGCAGATTTCACCTGATTCTAAAAGAAACAGTCAACTTCAGGAAAAAAGAATATTAGCGTGCATAGATAACTTGGGAGAACAGCAATCCCCCCCACACACACCCCCCTCCATGAGGTATGACACCAGGACACAGCTGCAAGATAAATTAATAGAGTCTCTTCTCTTTGTCACTGCAACCTGACTGCTTGTTGTAGCTTGGTTATTTTTTACATCAGGCTAAAGTGTTTCTAAAATGTATTCTTCAACACAGACATATTTTATAGGTGTGATAAAGCTCGGAAAAAAACATTACAGAATTGCACCTGCAAAACAAAAATTAAATTTTTGCGTTTTTAGAAGAAACTGTTCAAATGCCCACTGGGAAATTGGGCATTTGAACACAGGCTGTAGGATGCAGCACAGGAGAGCATACACATTCCAACTTCCTAATTCCCCGCTGTGTGCACCTCTCTGTAAAATAGATAACATGCCAAACCAATGAATTCCAACAGAAGAATAAGAGACATTTCTAACACTGCACTCCCACAAGGGCTCTACTCATTGTGGAAAGCTGGTGAAGAACACTAATTGACATTGTGGAGCCACTCATCCTCTGGCATCGCTGGCTGTATCCCTCAAGGACAGTTCTTGTAATGCAGTACTGGATGCCAGTGGAACCATCAGCAAATGCTTCTGCCTGGGAAAGGAAATAGCCTTACACTGTACCCTGAGGATAAAGAAACTCTGGCTTTGTTAAACTGTGTATGTGTCTGTGTAAGAGAATTCCACAGTCAACAGACCTCCACTGAGAAAGTCCTGCCACCAGATGTTTAAATCAAGGGATTGTTAGTGCACCAGCTGATCTCAATTGCTGGTGGTGGTAGTGGAGGCGCTTTTGGCTCTCTCTGAATTGGGCTGTTGTCTCCCTAGGTGGGGCTGTCATTTTAATAATAGATCATTGTATTTCCCAGTAGGAGGCCCACTGTCATGGTCCAGAGTAGGATGGGGAGAATTAAGCTCCTGTTTAATATTTTGTTGTTATGTCATATCTCACAAATAGCATTGTTTTACTCTATAGTCCATGGAGAGATCTCGTGCCTAGGACTTATTTGGAAGAAACAGAATTTTCAGATTTGCTTACAAAGAAGAGTTAGCTCATAAGCCCATGCACACAAAACATACAGAATTTAGGAACGCTGCCAGAGATCTGACATATTACCAAAAAAATCATAGTGCAGTGTATGTGTGGTCTACTGAATTGAATAAAGGTCTGGTAGCCAGGAACAATTCAATTCCTCCCCACTTAGCTAAATACAATATTTCAATTACAAAGCAGTTCTAACCCAAACATCACATACCCTATATATGTACTTCATGGAGTTAAAAAAAAAAAAAAATCTCATTTACCTAAATGAATGCCAATGTGATGAACAGAGATGCATATTTGCATTCCCAAACCCCAGGTGCATTTCTGGGGAAGTACACAAACAGCGAAGTAGGAAAAGCACAGCTTGAAGTAGTGTGACATGAATGTATTGCCTAATTCTCACGTTGAAAAAAAACTTCAGTAAAAAGTTTCATTTACATGAGAAGTAGCTTCATACCTGTGTTTGTCTGTAGAGAAAAATCCGCAGAAGCATTACCTCTCTACCACACCAGAATGCTTCAATAATACATCCATTATCGATCACTTAAGAATTATCAAAATACTATTCGATAAATAGGCAGGTGATGTCGCCTCAGATTCAATGCTGTTCAGTTCCCACAGATTATGATTTTTAAATATGACCTTACTTGCAAAACACAACATTTTCAGGCGCTTATAACATTAATATACATTCTCAATTCAGATATTTTGCCTCTAGCCTGTTTACACATATTTACATGTCAGGGAACTCATTTATAACATGTATCATACATAATGCTTCTACACTTGGAGCAGACCGTATAAATTATGTAATTTTAAAAAATCATGACAGTAACCAGGAGCTGAGTAAAATTCTACTATAATGTAATCCAAAACTTTAAGAGTATGACTATTCTCGCAGCCAAAATGTTTTCAAATATTTTTTCCTATTAAATGTTCAGGATCTTTTTATTCTGTCTTTATATAGATAAAAACCTTGTTTTGTTCCATATTTGTTAAGTATTTTTCATATATCTGTTTTTTAGCATACAAACCAAATGCCAATAAAATAAAATGAATGAATGTATTATTTACAACACTTAGCCAACACTATTCACGGATTAAAATAAAGTATAACTTGTCCAAGAGGACTTAATCCATTAAAGACATAGGAAACCAGCTTAATTTGTCAGAATGGCAGCCATTAACTCTGCAAGGTTATGCAAATATGGCAGATGGATGAGAAAGTGCAGGCCATCCCCACTGTGTCAAACATAAATAAACTCTGTATAAAACTGGCCTCTAACAAATTTGTGTAGAGGAGGCAGGTAAGGAAACACAAATACTTTTATCCCTTAAATAGGAACAATTTAAATAATTCTACAAATGTTGTTAATGCTTGTGAAATTATCCAACTACTTTTGTTCTAAATAGCTAATACATTTCTCGGTCTGTGAGATTCCCCTAGAGGGAGGAAAGCTTCAGAATCTCTTGACACACTGTCTGTGTAGAACTGCTGTGTCAATTGGCCATTACAGACCTATAGGAAGTACTTAGTACTTAGTACATAGTCTAAGTATAAATTTAGATAAATGAATAATATTGTTAATGAATAATATTCCTGACATGGAAAACCTTTGATTTTAAAAGTATGTGATTTTCCTGACTCCATCAGGTCAATAACTGCTTTTAAAAGCAGTAATTTCTGAACCTATCAGACAGCAGAAGAGGGTCAAAGGATCTTTGACATCACTAACAAAAAAATACAAAATTTATGTGTGTGCGTGCATGTGCTTTATAGAGGAAGACAGACAGATAAATTGGTAAAGATCTTGCAAAATTTCTTGAACAAAATTCTGAGGTGAATCATACAGGTTTACAAGTCAGTACATCACTGTAATAACTTCAATTGTGCCATCGTTGCTCTCTATTGCCACTGTTATTTGGATCTTTCATGCATGGAGGCCCTTTCTTCTAAACATGAGTGTGGATAAAGATACTTAGTCAAAAAACTTGTGAAAAGGAAGAGTATATCACCTTGGGAAAGATAAATGAATGCCTTTGTAAGAGCTGCTGATAAGCATAAACTAGGTCATTAGAAGAAATACAGGAACATGTAACTCTAGGTGATTACTATTCATGAGGGAGGGGGAGGAAAAGGAGAAAAAGAAGCACCCAACAATTTGAACAGTAGTGTAACAGTGGGGTAACCCAGAAATACTGCAGAAATATTACATTGTACAGGAATAAGATCATCATGATCTATTACGTAGCATTACAGAAAGAGTCAGGCATAAATTTCATGACACTAAACACACGTATAACCAGTTTTACAATTCTGCTTTCTGGTTGTTTTGCATGGAACAATTTTTATTCCTACGTTTTTTAAAAAGTGGGTCACATAACTAGCCACATGATCCCAAAAGATGACTACAAATACCTTTGAGGTAATTGCTATATATTAGGCAGTATATCCAAATAGAAGGTCAAAGAGAAGATAAATTGTGAGCGAGCGCTTGAAGCAAGCTCCTGGCTTTCACTGGGCAATTTCAGAAGTAAGACAGAGGAAACAAAGTTGTTTACATCCTCTGTTTTTTCAGTGCTAGATTGCTGAACTCTTTAGAGGACTGAACCCCCCTTAACTAACTTTATCAGTTCAAGTTCTCTTTACAATTGAGCAACCCCTAGTGTACCTCTTGACCAGTGACCTCTTCTTTCCAGTTTCCATCCCACTTTTTTTCTGGATCTTCCACAACTACATGATACAGAGTCTTTCTAAGCCTGAAGTATTTTTTTTTTCCAGCTTGTTCTACCATGCCTTACTATTTTTAGCTTCTGAAAAGGGCATTTTATCCCACCCCAAATTTGCAACTTTGTTTATCCTTCAACACTACCTGTCCTGTACTGTCAGGAAAGCATATCCTTGGATCACTTTCCCTTAGGTTGGCTCCAGTTGTGCAGAACATTTGTGCAGAGAACATTTGTGCAGAACATTTGCAGAGAATTTGCTTCCAAACCCATAATAGCTAAGAACGAACAGAATCTCACATATGATCTACTCGCACTGCTGCTCTCGATGGGCTACATGAAGAAAAATATAAACCACATGAGACAGTTGTCCTTCTCTACCATATAAAAAAAACTTATCAAACACTTTAATATATATTTTCTCTATTAAAATGCTTAAATATTGTTTGCCAAATAATCCAAGATAAACTCTTCCTTTTATAGATCAATTCCACTACTTCCTCCCCTCACCACCCCCACCCCCACCCCAAGAACTCAGTCTACACATTCCTGCTAACAACTTTTCTTAAAAGGTAGAAAAAGATATGGACCCGTAGGAAATGCTTCTCTGAAGTTTCACTAATGAGGAAGCAGATCTTAAGGCTCTTGCTGCTATTGGGCTCATTTGTATTTTTTATGAGCTGATGTACTAGTGAGTAGAAAAGAGACAGACTCGCTACTGGCAGATTAACCAGCCCTTTAAGGATGCCTGCTATTAATTTTGGTTATTCATCTGCACATCTGTCTCTGCCCAACTGTGTCATGACTATTGCTTCTTGCAGCTCACTTCATTTAACCAGAAGCTTTTCACCACTGAAATCTGTCAGCTTGTTTTGTTATCTTACAAGATCTAAACTCTAGTTATAATCTAGTTGAAGATCAGATCTTTCATTTCCACCAGTGGGAATAAAATGATCTCTGATACTAGAAATTTTAATGTAATAGTTATTGATCACAAGTTACTGACATGATGATTCCTGACAACAATTGGTACCTCTATAATTTTCCTTAAGAAAACATGCTTTGCTAGCCCCAGACTGTCCCAGCTGTGGCTCTAAGGAAGCCGGTCATACTGTCAAAATCTCTGAATGGAATACAGCTTAAACCCTTTGTTGCCTTAAAATTTCATAGACAATTCCCCCACCTTCCAATGGAAGAAAGACTAGCTTGTACCAGCTTTCAGACAACAGATACTGTGCTCTCAACTGGAGAATATTTATCTTTGTTTTGCCAAAGCTTGTCCCTCTTAGACATCTTAAGGCATATGGAAGAAGGCATATGATCTGTTTAACGCCTTTAATGTCTTCATTTTCATTTTCTAGACTCTATCTGACTATAATAATTGACTTTGGATTGTTACTATCACCTGCCTACGAAGTGTAGTACATTATCATTTCAGAAGGAATATAGAGCACATTACTCTGCAGTTCATTTAAGCTCTGCTCCTGTCCCACTACTGCTTTGTTCACTTAGAGAACCTTAGGAGTTTTCTCAGGCATTTCATAGATCTGGCAAGTAGGAGCCTGGAATCTGCTGTTCTTTACCTTCAGCTTGCCTATACAAACAGAAGACTGCTAATACACCATATATTATCCACGCCTGCCCTTTATGAGATCCCAACATGACTGCATTGTGGTTCACCTGATTTAGAAGCAAGTGATGTAGCAGAGTTGGGATTAGATCACATCAAATATATTCTGTTTCCATTTACATTTGCTTTCGTATGAATTCTATGTTAGAAGTACTTTTGGTCTTTCCCATCTAAGAAACATGCTCCAACCACAATGGTCAATGTAAAAAGAACCACTTGGTAGAGAAATCAGTTCTCTCCTTAGTGAGGCAGGATGTCTGCTCTCCACGTGAACCTTTTATCTGGTGTTCATTTATTCTGTCACTGTTCTCATCAGTCTGAGGGTTAACCTCCTGAAGGAATACAACTGAAAAAGACTTTCTTCCTCTCATAGTTTTGCCAGATTTACAAGAAAACAAGGTTCTCCAAACCAGGTTATTTTTCTTACGCTCTCTTTAAAGAAACCCCCTGCTTGCTTTGCGATGCCAAAACTACACAACAGACCACAACCACTGCAAGATTTTGTCTGTGGATTACCATTTATCTCTCTTTTCAATAATATTTTGAATTTATTTTCAGTAATTTAGTATTTATATATATAGTATTTATATATTTTCATTATTTTTAGTATTTAGTCAAATATGATTATTTACATAGAAATTTTAGCATTTAGATTCATCTAGCCTAGATGGAAACAGGCATACTGCGAAGCTCTAACCATTAGCAGTTCCTCACAAATCCTATCACACCATGTCTCTTTTGTGCCACAGCAAATGGACCCACTTTATTATGACTGAGAGGTAAAACTGTCAGTCTTCCCAGATACATTAGATCCATCATAGGGCTGACGTGCATAGGTTCAAAGAAAATAAACCACCACAGATACACTTGTACTATCTCAAAATCTAGGTACTTTTAAAAAAAGGCAGGGCAGGAAAGAAGCTATTTCTTATAAAAGTACATTTCCATATCACCCATGTCTTGATTTTTACATGCCTTTCCGCAGACTGGGGTAGACAACTTTTATAATCAAATTTCAGTCAAGGATGCACACATATAGTCACCATTATTTAAAACAAGCTAAACATTTAGTGGTTTTGTGAACACTTCTACAAGCAAATTCTTTTCCTACATTATTTATAGAAGGCAAACACTAAAATAACTGAAGATCAGCTGAGACAAATTTACTGTCTTATTTTAGTGAATATTAATTTATTTTTAGAGGTCTGAACAGATTCCATATAACAGGATGTTAAAATGAACATTCCTTCCTGAAAAGATTTTTCTCCTCCTGGTGTCTCTAACTTGATTCAATAGTCATTATTATGGACTCTGAGATAATATTCCCCAAAGTAAAGAAAACAAAAGAACTTATTTCATGATTTCTCTGTCTTTCTGATATCATCTACACAGGTTGCTGTGTGATAAGTTGTTCAGAAGAAGTCCCTCTGTGTAACTGTATTTTATGAGGAATATTAAGGTGAATGCAGGTCAGGATTTGCTCTACCTGGTTGGATGTGTGTGGCCTCTGAACTGAGAGTTAATACTAATATACAGATACCTCATAGAATAGTTTTTATTCACAAGCTTCCTGCAATTTTTAAGAGAAAAAAGCCATAAATAGTGAAAGTTAGATCTTAAACTAATCTTTCAAATAATCCCTGAAACAGGAGTCAGACCAGAACAAATAAGCTTCTGATATTTATTCCTAAACGTACTAGTAAACTAGTACTAGAGAACTGCAACCACCTTATAACATTTATACACAAAAGTACCTTTCGGACACCAAAGTACAAGGACAAAGGACAAGACAGTTACAACACCTGCACATTCCTGGACATATATGAAATGATAAAAATAAATACATGGCAGACTCCTTTTGACGTATCAGTATAATCTTTATGGTAAAATTACAAAGCCTAGGTCTCTCCAAAAAACAGTAAAAGTGTATGTATTATACGAGACAGTTTGCTCTTGGAAAAAGAGAACAAAAAGAAAATTGTTAGATTTCTTTGTTAACGGAATGAGAAGGAGTGAAGGAAGAGAAACTAAAGTGACTCAGAAGGTAGCTACAATCTTTATTTTTACGAAAAACACTAATAACTAGGCGGGAAAAGGACAGAAGTAGGAACATGGATACAAAGTGACATCCTGAATCACCAAGTCTGGTTGCCTCTGGAAACCAGAAAAGGCTAAAATTATACCACAAATTCTTAAGGCATAAAATTGACTAAGGCCTATCCCTTTCGATGTGTCAAAAAGCAGTGATTTCATATGGGAGTCTTTTAGAATGTCCCAATTCCTACTTGACAAAAAGGCCGAGAAAACAAACATAGATTCTTCCTTTGAAGGGTCATCTGAATCTTCTGCCTCACATAGAGACTGCAGGAAAAGTATTATCAAAAGGTGAAAATTCTCATATATGAAGATGCTGGACCAAACTTTCTGCTGTGTGCCTCCAGCAAGGTAACAATTTTGTAAATGGGACATATAGTGCCTAAGCACTTGAAGCGATACCAGTGTTCAAAGGAATTTTTTTATAGCAGTCTTTCATGCCTATGTTCAAGAGATTTTTTTTTTTGTTTTGTTTTGTTTGTTTTGTCTTTAACCTGTTCAAACTCTGGAACTCTTGGCTGAATCAAAACATGTGACTAAATGTATCACTTCCCAGTGGCAGAATAAACATCTGGAATTATTCTAAGTAAGCCTCTATTGGCATACTACTGCCACAGGGACCCTCCTAACATCACACAATGCAAAGAACATTCTGGAGGCCCATAGGAATTGTTCTGGCTATCTTGTGTTTTATTGATCACAGTTGCTATAAAATCTGTCTGAAAATGCTAACAAGGCACCTAAGCAATAGCAAACCAAGAGGTGTTCGACTAAGTACTGCACTAGAAGTAGCGTTAGAACTGGAGAGGGTACAATCCTCAACTTAAGAGACAGCCCTGTGTCAAACGGCCAACAGAGTGAACATTAAAGTGTCTTAGTTACTTAATAGAATTTTATAATTAAGGTAGCCGCAACACTGGAACTCTCATCTTACTAGCATGTTCTTTATTTTACATTTCTGAAAAATAAGTTACAAACATGAAAAGGTTGTAAGATAACTTAAAGGAAGAATAAACACCAGTTTCAGGCAATGAAATACGGTTATCAATAATTATATGTATTTAGTTTGAAAAAATGAAATTAAAATTGAATTTGCACTATACCCCAGTTGCATGGCCTTCACAGAATTTTTTTTTATGCTCATCAGTTTTACAACTGAAAGGAGTGGCACTATGCCTTTCTTAGGGTATTGTTTTGGCATGGGATGATAACAGACCTAACACATATTCAGAAATCTAAAATAACAAAAGGTATGGGGTTCATTTTCTGACCAAACAGAACCATTCTTGATATATAGTTTATGGACATATATCGACAGTCTATGTTTTCACATGTGTGAAGAACTTTTAAAAAACTTAGCGAGATTAAAGTAGATTTCATTAAAACAGCTTTAGTTCACAAACCAGAAATAACTACATGAAGCTAGTGCAAAGGTAAAAGAAGACAAATATTTCTATTGGGGAAAAGTCAGTAATACTGGCGCAACTGAAAATGTAAAACTTATATAAAAAGAATCTAATTTTATTGAAAAAATATATAGTCCAAACAGCAACAAGATTTTGAGAGTTCACCGTTTCTTACGTTCTATCTTTCCAATATTAAATAAAAGCAATCATTGTTGCATTTAAAATGTTATTTAAAACTTGCTATTTTCTGAAAATACATAGCCTTTTGGCTCTAAAATATGTATTGTTCAAAATCT
Organism: Vanellus vanellus; assembly: GCF_965231255.1. Lineage (NCBI taxonomy): Eukaryota > Metazoa > Chordata > Aves > Charadriiformes > Charadriidae > Vanellus > Vanellus vanellus. Next base: position 16,051,737 of record NC_138914.1, on the reverse strand, counting down.
CAGGAAAAAAAGACATTTCTGCTGACAAAGAACGTGTCTTTTTTCCTTCCTCATATGCTGGTTGTGATCCACATGTATTTTGTCAACATTTATCCTCACAAAACAGTAAAATCAATAGAAAAACCCTAGTGAAAGCCATCTGCAATGAGGTATAGAATGAACACTGATAATCTGCTAAACAAGAAAAAGGCAATTAGGGGTGGACTGGCTGCTGGGAGAAGTACCATCATACATTTAAATCAGCATTTTCTTAATTAAGTTTATTTGTAAACAAATCTTGAAACACAGTGCATGCTTTGTGTTCTAATATTTTCTGAACAAAAATAAAGTCACTGTAATGTGGATTTTGACTGCTAAATCCACAATATAATTAAAAGGTAGCAAATGAAGACTATAGTCTACAATAAAACGTTAGCTTGTGAAATTATTATCTCCTTTAACTGGGGTTACCATGCCTTTATTTAGAGTTACAAATCATTCTTTAAGCTAATAGAATTTTAGATTTGTTTAGCACTTTTGAACAAATTATTCTGAGATTTTTTCGTATTGGTACCTACCTTTCTGCTTGGACTTTCCACAGCACCACTGAACCATTCGAGAGGTATTGAAATAATCAACATTTATTCTGATCAGCAAAATTCTACCCTCCACATTCATTTTACGTTGTGTTCCTTAGATGCCCACATCAACAGTTATGACAGACAGTTAGTATGCACACTTCCCCAAAACATGCCAAAATGTTGAATGCTTTCCATCAGACTCCTGAGCAACTCAGAAATAGCTCGAAAAATATTCCTAAGTTTCTGTCCTCAGACCTTCCTTCCTTCCAAAGGAATGAGCACTGTGAAAAAACAACTATAGTTCTATTTATGTTAAAATAAAATAATAATAATAATAATAAAAAAACCCAACAACAACAAAATAAACATGGTTCCCCAGGGATGTACTTCTGTAGCAGTGGGAATCAGCATGCATTACTTTATAGCAGCACATTCTGCATGCTTAGCTCTTTAGTATATAAAGTCACTTCATCAACCCAATTATTTCTTTTTTTTCCTGTTTTTTCCCCCAAAGTAATTCTAAACTACTTTAAAACACCTTCATTACAGAAATGATTCAACCAGCACTGCTGCAAACCATGGAAATGTAAAAGCTGTTAAAAATGTATTAAATGCTGTCCATGCCACAAGGGTACTAGTGTAAAATGACCTTAAATTTAAAGGCTCCCTATGAAGGCAGAACAGTAATCTGCTCTGCTTCTCCTAATGAATAACAAATGGGCCTTCACAATTCATTTAGTTCAGTACAAGCTGCCATTACAACCCATTTTGTTTTTTTAACTTTGTGGTAATGTATCATCTTGCCTGACTCTATGTCATCTTCTTGAAGGTCAGCAAAGGTATGTAACTCCACTCTTAATAATGAAAAAAAGAAGGAAGGAAAGAGAGATATGACAAATTTTGACAAAGCACCGACCAGTCCATCCCGATATACTGTATCACACAGCGAGGCTCCTACTTCCTACACAAAAATGCTTCCTGTATTGTAAAGAAAGTCAGAAAATCCCTGAAGTCTTCAAAATAATTCTGTTTTTCAATTAATAACTAAAATACAACAATATCTGGGAAAGAATTCTTTGGGTTTCCATTTACTTCCTCTTGATTTTTGTTACGCCCTAAAATATAATCTGAATCTGAGCATTCAAAACGGAATTAAAAGACCACGAATATGTAACTTTATTTCACAGGTATTTAGAAACATGTATTATGTTGCTATGGACAATTAGCCTTTTATCCAATTTTAGTTGGTAGTTTAACTCACCCACCCTAAGGTTTTAATTATCCCCTCCGTCTGCATGCTTAGGCCTCAATTCATGCAGCTGGAAATCTGCCTCCGTGATGTTATAACCTTGTTAATGTAACAAAAGAGGAGTTTACTTAAAACTGTACTGACTGTGGACTTAAGCCAAATTTACTTGAAAGAGGAAAGAGACTGTCAAAAATCCTACAATAAACACAGAAATGCAGTTCTTTCATAACCTTCACCTTAATTCATATAGACAAGCAATTTACATGTAAGTGGATTCATATGGCCTGCGAGGGGCCTCCTCTCTGGAGCTGGACTATTCTTTGTACCCTACCCCCATCTTCAACAAAAAAGCTCCAACAGCTCACTTTACAGAAAGGGCAGAGTATCTGCAATCTTTTTTAATCACAATAAAACATAATTAAGATAAACATTTATAAAGCTAGTCAGTATCAATAAAGGCAGCATAATTTCACAAAGCCAATTTCAAGTAAGTTCAGCTAGTCCTTGGTCAAATACATATTTTAAATTCAATAAAGGTTTTATTTGAAGAGTGTAAAGTTGCACTTCTAATGAGGTAATAGTTACATTAGCCTTAAGTGGAAGTTGCTTGTCATATACTGATATCCCCCATTCGTTTAGTTGCCAAATTACAGTAGGGATTTCCTAAGTTCATCTGTTAATTAGATTCATTTCTAGGCTAGATACTAACAAAAACCTACATTAGACTAAACAAAACATCATAGTATTGAAGTGTTGAAGGGAGATCTTTCTAAGAGAAATAATATAAATTACATTTCTTAATACAACTGTGAAAATACTACAGGTAATTTTCATCCTAATTGGATCCTTGTACTATTTTTTTTTTAAGCAGGGATCTGATGGGAGGGGCAGTAGTGGGTAGCTGGGTGGTACACATGTATGCATAGCCACAAAACCCATAAAAGACTCCGTTTTCATTTTGCTGGTTTTCCTTCAGTTTTTTGACAAAATGATCCAGGGGAGTGATGGGGCTAATGGGCACCCAAAACAAAACTGGAAGGCAGTCAAGTCTCTTCTATGCATACTGAAAGTTTAAATATTTTTCAATAGGTGAAAAGTCTTTGCTTTAAGCTCATGAATGTCAGAGCATTTTCCACTCTGGTAAGAGGGTATCAGGTTGCTGGATGACAGGTGATGATGTACCACACCTCTGGGGCTTCTATTCTTCAGGTGTTACATAATAATCTCTACTTTTTTGCTACTGAATTTCACACTAGTCCCAACAGCAGCTCCTGCTCTAAACCCCACAGGCATGAACTACTTACCTTTTGTTTACAGACCACACAGAAAACTAAAAAGAGTTTCTCGAGATAGTCATACAAAACCTAGATGAGGTTGTCCAGCTCACCAAAATACTCATGAGTTATCAAACACAGTAAGTCCCCTAAATAGCGATGAGAAAATTCCATATTTTGGAGCTTTTAGAGTGAGGGGGTTTAAAAGTTCAGATCGCTCTTCCTATTAACTACATCATTCCTTCCTAACCAGTCTTTGGGACATAGCTCACCATGCAGCCAGCTGAACGTAACCTCTGTGAAGTCACCAGTAGCTCCCTGACTGATGCAATAAGGTCCTATAACTGACTGCATTTTATTCAAAACTCTTCCAGCCTAAAGAAACAAGGTAGGATATTAAATTACATTCTTATGTATGTAGATTTAAGCGGAATTAGAATTTTGTTCAATAACTTATATTCACAATCCACGTAATGTAACGATTTGAAAGCATCTAGGCTAGCTTTGATTCTGCATTGCACACAGAGGTGACCTACCTATCCTAGCCTATAAAACCTACCTTCAACATTTTCTCCTCAGTACCTATCTGTTTCCTAACCATAAAGAAAGCTCAGGGGGGCTGAAATACAAATCAAAGTAGTACATTTCATGACTGCCTATGTTAGGCCAATTCACATTTTCCCTATCACCTAGAAGATGAGAACCATGCAAGCCACTCTTCAAAGAATAATGGTGAGTTTGTTCGGAAGCAAAAAAGAAGAACCCCTAGTAACTAAAATGATTTTAGCAATATGGTGATCCTCAGAGGCCTGTGAGGCCTAATTTTGGTCAGAGTCAAATGCAACAAAGATAAACCATATGTTTGAGGGAGGAGTGGTTAGAAACTGGGAAGAGTTTAACCACAAAAAAGTATTTTTACATTTCTAATCTAAGCTAGTGAATCACAGTTCCTCCCTTAGCATCTGCATATTTACAAAACTAAAACTGGATGGGCTTTGAGAAATTCAGTGTTAAATATGAGGAAAAAAATATACCACGTCTTTCACTTGCATTCCCCAGTATACTTTTAAACACTAAAACATAACATAATAAGCATGGTACTCCCATTAGGATCACACAAGCTCCTCTACAAATGTAGTGTTTCTATTTACCAACAACTGAAAAAAATCTTTCCACTAACAATCTTCTGCATAAGTTTTTGCTGTGACCAAGCTTTTGTTTCAACTTGAAAAGTTTATCTATTCACTTTGAGCCCACTTCACCCTACGGAAGCAAGCCAAGGTGTCCTTTTAAGGTGATGTTTACCTGAACACAACAGCTTGCCTGTAAGATGTAGCACAGACGTATATAATGTACCTTCTTAAATAACGTACCTTCTTAAATAGGGCTTTTATTTGCTGAGATACCCTGGTATGCCACACAACAGTGTGGGCATAGCCAAGTTTGTTCACAATCAGAGAAAAATGAGATGAGCTCATCCTAATTTCCACTGTCATCATGTAGGATCACTGTAATGATCTCTCAGTCTCTGCTAAACAGCAGCATAGCACTGAGAGGTGTTGTTCATTAGAAATTCAGTGTCATAGCACATTTTTGTGTGCTATGGCATATTTTAACAATCATATTTGAAAAATTCTCTTTTTATTACAGTATTTCTAGACTCACATTGTTTAGTGTTGACAGTGAAAACACAATACATGTTTTTATTATCTTGTTTATTACAGTAATGCTGGATGGCTGATGCAGGAAGGTCCATTATGCCAGGCGTTAATTAATATTAGTATTAATAAAGGGTATTGATCAGTCTTGCCAGGCTTATACTCTAAATAGGTAAGCTAAACAAAGTTCAGTGGGAGGGCATAAACACCACCAGAGCAAGTGTGAAGTTCTCTTGGATTTAAAATACGGTATAAGCGCGTTTCCCTCCCCAAAAGACAAAGTCTTTGACTCATTTCAAGATATGGGTACAGACAATAACTTCTTACAGGTGTCGTTGTATCAGTTAGATAAAAGAGTAAATCCTGCTTATACCCTTACATACAGAAAAACTGCCCCATGGGCTCACACTTTACAAACCATGAGAGAATGCACATTAGAGCATTAATGAGTGCTCTCAGACATGAGAGAGCAAAATTTCAAGCACATCTTGCACCTTATCAGAGAGAGAATCCAATCAGAGGAAACAAAGCAATTTGAACTTGGGTTTATTTTTCCACAGCATACACCGAAGTACTTGTTTTGCTGGGGACAGGGGGAGGGGGAGGAATGAGGAAGCACAGGAAGGAGGCAGCAGTGGATTTACTTCATAGCACCTAAGGAGTAATGGGAAAGGAGAGAAAGCCAACCAAACCTACCCTTCTGCCACACTAAGAAAGCTGCTCCTGTTTGATTGCTTCTGACTCTGTTCTCTCCTGATTTTATAAGACCTTTTCCTTTTAATAGAAAACAATCATATATATTTCTAACCACACTTTATATTTTTATACAATATTAAAAAATAATCCAGTAATTTAGTTTAAATGATCCAAACCTTTAAATTACTTTGGTTCTCCATTTTCAAAGATCTGAGTTTACCTTAAGTTCAGCATTATCCCACTGGGGAGACCCTCAGCTCATAATTCCTACCATTGAATTGAATGTCCTGGGTCTCAAGTATGCAAGATTTGCCACTGGAAAAGGAAAAAAACCTGACCCATCATATTTTGAGGTCTAAAATGCAGAAACATCTGCTAGAATCATATTCAGTTGGCTGAGGTTAGGAATATGGGAGCCTGCAGTTGATCAGCGCTGCCCTAGGTGTCACAGAGGCCAATGGGAATTATACTAAGAGGGTTTCAGTAGACAAGGGCGTAATTCAGTCAGCTTAAAAAAAAAAAAAAAATCCATGAAACAGAAGCCTAACTTTTTCTTTCTTTTTTTACTTTCAGCCTCCTACTCCTTCCTTTCTGCCTTTTGAGCCACTTGTTCTTTTGAGTATATATTATCAGAGGTGGAGGCCTTCACATTCCCATGCTAGCTGAACTTCAAAACAAATACCATCCTATGTCATCATTTTTATCAGTACTATTTTTTTAGCTAATAAAAGCACTTTTGAGGTAGTTTTAAAACAAACCATATATAGCTTTGTTAAGATCAGTAATTACAGAGTACAATTTCTTTTCTACAGTATTGTCATTCTGGTAAAATTATTTTGTTGCTCAGATTTTCTTACATTAAAAAAAAAAAATTGTGCAATAGAAACCAGACAAAAAGTGTTTGATACTTAGTAGATAGGATACAAACTTTTTGTTCTTTATCTAAAAAGTTAAGACTGCTAAACTCCCCACTAAGTTTTTAGATAAAAATAGTTAGTTTTCTTAGAAAAGAGAAACATACTTCAAACTATACCTTTCCTTCAGAAGTGTCCAGACCTGCATTTTCATTTTTCAGGTTTGTACAGCCCTCTTCCTTTTACCATTGCCCATTTTTCACTGAATACTCACTCATAGTCCCTTCTCACTATCCTTCTCATCATTGTCCCTGTCTGAATAATATTGCACCTCACATGAATTTAGAATGCTATGAATCAAGATATACCATAGATTAAACTGGTTTATTTTAAATCCTAATGCATTTCTAAGTTAAAAAAAACAAAAAACAAAAACAAAAACAGAAAAGCATTTTAAAGAGGTTGATTTTTTTTAAAAAAGGAAAAGCAAATGTAATTATTTTCAATTGCAATTGTTTCTTCAAATTTTCATTTTCATTACAAACAAACTAGAATACTCTGCATCTTAAAGTCCTTCAAGCAGCTCAAGACACCTGTAAACCTGGAGCACTGTTAAACCTGTCTGTCTTCCAAGTGATTCAATCACTAGAGAATGTAATATAACTGTCATATCTCACTCTTATAACAAACATTTTGTCACTTGTATCATCTTGTAAATTCACTTACACACTATAAGGCAACAGAAGATGCAAAAGGCTATTCAAAGTGTGGCCTTTAATCTTTCCAGAGTGTATTAGTTGACTTAATATAACTGGTTCTCAGAAAAAATAAAAAAAAAAATTAAATCATCTGATCATTAACTATGTGTGTTTCAGTGTAAGGGCGCAATGTGGGAGGAAAGAGCTAATACTTCAGAAAGAAAATAAATTTTAGGAACAGAGTTTAAGAACATCAGCCAAAGAAGCAGTCAGTTATGGACCTCTTGTCCATGAATTTGTCTAACCCCTTTTTTGAACCATCTGATGCCACCTTACCCTCTATGGAAGCAAGTTCTAAAAGGTCACCAACCAACCACTCCATAAAGCAGCACTTCTCTCTCTTTCGAATCGATACTGATTAACTTCAGCAAGTGTCTGATATTCCTCATGCTGGGGGATCTGGCAAACAACAGTTCTAGGTTCGGTTTATGCCTTCCTTTGAGATTCTGCAAACTTCAAACGTATCCTCCCCCTGCCTTCCCCTCCCCAGAGTGAAGAGTCTTTGAATCTCTCCCTCATAAAGCAGCTGCAGGATCCCCTTGATCACTCTACCATTCAGGTTCTGGGGAAAGTACTAGAGAAATAAAACCCCTGAGTACTGTGGAATTACCAACATAAAACGTTTGCTGGAGCACTGACTGTTACTTTTCTAACTGAGGCAAGGTACCTGAATGGGCAGAGAATAACAGCAACAAAATTGGAAAGAAAAGTGCACTACTAGGACACAGAGGGGCAACTACCATCAAAGTCCCTTTCTGCTTGGGAGATGCCTCAAACCATATGGATCATAGGAACCTGGAAGATCATTTTTACAACTACAGAGCCAGAAGTTTAAATTTCTATAGCTACTTGAGAACGTTACTCATGGAAACACATGATAATTAAGCCAAAACACTTACGAGATGAAGAGAGCAAGCTGGTCAAAATCCAAAACCATTTTCTAGATCAGAAAACTATGCTTACTTATTATAACCGTAATACGTGTTCTCTGGAATACGTCTGCACTCTTTCTGGTTCGCCTTCAGACAATGTTTCTGTGACATAAGAAGCACTACTGCTATTCCATAACAGAGAGGATGACACTGCCTTCTTGGAAGGGAAGCACTTTGAAAAGGTTGTTCCTGCACTCTCCCACTGTCTAAAGGGGGCAGGAAACACGGGAGAGGTTCCAGCTTCCTTTGCTTGGACACCCATATAAAAGCAGGCAAAAACCAGCCTCTCCTATCATGTTTCAGAGAAACCCTAAATTGATCTTACTCACCTTCAATAGCAGGTGAAAATCTATTTTGAAAGTAAATTTTGAACTTAACAAGAACAAAATGAAGAAAAGAAATGGCACACTTTCTTCCCATGCTGATGGAATTTCAAACATCATGAATCTTATAAAATAAAATCAAAGTATACTATCATTTAGTCTGAACGCATAAGACTCTCAAGTGAATAGGAACTTGGTGACACTCATATGTCTCTAAATAACAGAAGCGCTTTGCCAAGTAAACAGTTCACTCATTCTATTCTCACAGAGAGAAACATTTTATTGCTTTGTGCCCCTTCGTTGTTTACAAAAGAAAAACATCTCTTCATTTTAGTCAAGAAAGCTTCTGTTCCAGAGAACAAAGCCTTCATTTGGTTTTCTCTAATCTTTATGGTGTTTGCAAGTTGGTGTCAAAAATGTTAGTCAAGGCATGCTGTGTTACAGGTCCGTGGGGCAAAAGCAGTCACAAGAGACTTTCCACCCAAGTTAGAAGGAGACCACATTACCATTCTAACTACTTCCTATGGAAGTCACAGTTGTATCAACATCCTGCTGTTTTGTTTGTATTTAACTTGGGATATGACTCTCTACACTCTCAGCATGAATCCTACAATTAAATGGAAGCAGTCCACAGGTTACTAAAAAACAGTCTAGTGTTCTACATTTGAAATGGTGCAATTTTTGAGACAATCAACTTGCTATCGAGTCACTGAACATGTTTGTAGTCTACATTACCACAGCTGAAACAAGACAAATAATCCCTCTAATAAAATTACAAAGAATAGCAAACCGCTTTCTGAAAATTTTTTTTTCTCCACAGCTATGTATATGCTACTCTGTTTGTTATCTGACCTATTAAGTAAAGATACATTAAAGAATTCACATTAGAGAAATTATCATAGCTATCTTTCTCAAAATATAGGCTGTATTAGAGCTGACAAAGTAGAAAAAAAAAGATTTTAAAATGATCCTACTTTCCAAATACTTCATTAATAGTCTAAGAAATCTGACCCTGGTGTATTTGCTTTAACTTCAATTCAAAGAGTATCCTTTAATGTCACTGCTACTTATTTAGCCTATAACTATCCCCAAGGTAGGTTCTGGCTCTTTTTAGAATATACTAGCATTTAAAAAGGAGTATAAACTAAGCATCTTTGCCCACACCTGTTAGTTAAACACCTCAGTTTTCAGTGTAGGCAAGAGAAATGGTTATCTACCTTCTCGCTTTGCTTTCCAGAAAGAAGGGGGCTGGGCGAAAGCACTGCCAAACTGTAACACAGAAAGCAGTGTCTATAGGGAAACTATCATTTTAAGTGATTTTAAAGAGTGAGTTCCCTGCAATTTCAAGGAGTAGTTCCAACCTTAAGTCACCTTGCCAATTTCTCTTACCTTGCTGTATTGCTTTCCTCACCCTTGCTGCTGTATGCAAGACCCAAAAAAAGGAAATTAACTTCATGACTACATGCAAGTAGAGACCCTACAATTTCATCAGGGATTTTCCTGTCAATGAGTGTCATGCTTCTGGCCTGTGTATGAACTGAACAGGTGAATTGCATACACAATTACTCTGAAATGTTCCAGATGCACTGGATTTACTACTCACACAGAGATTTCAGAAGTGCTTTTGACCATAGCTGTACCCACAGCAACGTGGAAGAAACCACTATCCTGTGGGTGACAAAGCCTCTTGGGGTAGAGTAATTAAGACATAAATAAAGGAAAACATGCTGAGTTCCTTTCCCTTTCCCTCTCCAAGTGCCAGTCTCAGATGGTGATGGATGGAAATAGTAATAGGAGGATGTAAGGCAGGGACATGAGCTGATTTGCCCAGATGCTGGAAACATGTCTAGATTCTCTGGACATCCAACAGCCCTTGTCAGAGCAGCAGCTCCTGCTGAGCTGCTACACAGATGTGAAATCCCCAACTTGTACTCCAGTAAAATTTATAGATGGAAAAAAGGGGTATGTCTGCAGAAAAACAGATGAAAGGTAAACTCCCTTGTACTTCTGCCACTAGTACTCCATAAAGCATTTTGACTTTCCTACAAAATCTGACTGTGACTCTCTAGTTTTACATCTTACACAGTCTTCCCCTTGGGTTGTGACTCCTGACTTCCAGAATCCATTCGAAGACCCTCTTCATCCCTGCAATATCCTCAGAAGTCCACTTGGAGCCATTTGTATACTCACCCACACTTGAATTCCCTGCACTGAAAGGAAGGAGGAGACCAGTCAGACCAGGTGACAGACACATTCTCTTCCCAGCAACAAGACAAGCTTCCTCCTTACTCTGCGAAGCTGCTCATACACAGTTTGTGGAACGAAGCAGATCCAGACCCTGGTCTCGCACCCGAGACTGGCATCTAGTGGCAAATACAAGTGCCCCCTCCTTGTTTGGCAGCGCAGCTGAACCAGTAACCCAGCAGGTAAAAGTACAGTATGTGTTCAGTACTTCTGCAAAGAGTGGCAGCTGGTGGGCCTGAATGCTTGGTGGAAAAAACATTTTATCCCCTTCTTCCCACAAATATTTCATCCTTGACTATACACAGGTGCTGTTAAATGAATAAAGTAAACATACTGAAAAATGAAGATAAGCAATATTCATTTATTATTTTCAGTGAAAATATGGTGGACATTCTTAAACAAAGGAAGGGATGTTTAATTTTATATTGTCGCTGTGAAAAAATTTACTGCAAAATCTAATTTTTTTTTTTTTTTTTTTTTTGGACAGCACAGTAATGTTCTATTTGTGTTATTGAATGAAAGGGACTAGTAGCTGGTTATTTTTTTAGGAGCTCTTTAATGCTTCATTACTGAAGTAATCTGATCTATTCCACATCAGGGAAAATATATATTCTTCTGGAAATTTGTAGTGAATTTCAGGGCACAATCAATTCCAGCAACACCCACAGGTGATGGCATGAACTCTACCAAAGTCAAGGAAATTAGGTTTCAAACTTTTGGCAAGAATTTCATTCAGCATACTCTGAAAGCTTCAGAGCACTGAGTCTACTGAGTTGACTGCTAAAGGAAACACTCAGTAATTAACAGTTGAATCTCAAAAATTAAGAATTAACAGGTCTTCAAGTCAAAACATGAAGTTCAGTCTTTTTGGGGATTAATCCCATGGTCACTCACTACCAAGTGCTGTGTTTGTCACATGTCACTAAATCACTGAAAGATCATCAAATCAACGCAAAACCACAAGGAATTTTTTTTTTTTTTAATCTTGCATTTAAACATATTTCTAAGTAGAGTAAACACCACAGAAAGTTAATTTAAGGGCTTTTAACCAAGAAAACTCCAAGTTTTGATAACAAAGTTTGGGGAGTTTTGGGTGGGTTGGGTTTTTTTTTGTCTTGATTTTAACTTCAGTGGTTGCAGCTTGAAGATTACATGCATATAATTTAGAAGTTGAACTAACAAAGAAGGTGATAATAATTTTTATATCTTTTCCCTCACATGCCATTAGACTTTCTTTTACGACTATTGGCTCTGCAGGTCAAACTTTATATCTTTCAAAGGGAAAATAATTTTGACCATTTCTAAAAAGATGATCTATCCCATAGAGTAAAATCCACTTTCCATAAGGACAGGCATTTATTTCACATACATATAAAAAGCCATTTTAATATTATATAAATACTCATTTATCTATCTATACAGCTCTCTAATTTCGTTACAAGCAGGTTTATGAGTTTTGGAACGAACCACCATACAGGAAAAGACATCTGTATGAAAGCATTGTGGACGCCTGGTGGTCATGAAAGTATGCTCCACAAATATGGCATTTCTGAAACATCTGGAAAAAAAAACCTACCACATCACAGAGCAGAAACTTCTCCTACCCTCAAGCTCTTCATATTACAAAATGAATAAGCTTTTCTAGGCAAGCCTTGTGAAGTTCTCAGAAGGCTGTGCTCCCTTCTTGCGGACTCTCAGAAAACAAAAACAATGTCGGGGCAAAGTAGGCTTGATATACATTTCTAACTACCAATTTTTAAGTTCAGGCCAACTGAAACATTTCTGTAGATGATAAATACATTTTTTAAAAACACTAACGTGCTTTTTGTCACACTGCAATATAGATTTTTTTTTAAACTATTACTTATTAAAAAATAATAAGTGCATTGATAGAAAGACCACAAAGCATTAAGACAATTAGGCAAAATGATGGATTTGAACACATGCTGCATTTCACTGTTAACATGTACGCGTAACTTCCATTAATGTCAGTATGAGTTATGTGTGCACTGCTAAAATAATATGACCATAACAAAAATATTTCCTCCAGAACTAATATAGCAATATTTTTAATAGACATTTGGGAATATAAAAAAATAAAAATAATCACGTATTTAGAAAGTAACATGCAAATGCAAATCCTTCTTGAAACCTAACAATTTGAAATTTTTTCAAATAAATCCTATCTTGTCACATGTTGGCATCAAGTTAAGAGTTACTCGGTTTTTACCTCCATCAAACTACCTTTCATTTAATGGGTACTTATCTAGTTTCCAGTTCGAAAAGACCAACCAGATAATGAACAAGATTAAGCTGCTATCCATTTTTATTCTAAACTTCCTTAAATAACTGAATGTCTATGGGAATATGTAATGATGACTGAAGAAGTTATCTAAAACTGACAACTGATTGTAGCCAGTAAATTAACATGGATCTTGGCAATGTCAGCCAGATGGGCCTAGAATGCAGAGTTATGTTTGGAACTTGAACGTAATATAAGCATAGGAAATCACGTGAACAGTCTTAAACACACAGTTCATGCCTATTTAACAGGGAGTTAGCACCCAAAAACTGTAATCATTGAGTGATTATTAAATAAAAAAAATGAAAAAAAAGTCATGGTCAATGCTGTCAATTAATAAATTATCTTACAATATCAGAGAGGACACGTTATCTTAGTATATTGCTACAACAGTACTATCATTATTCTGTCAGCGATTGGGTCTTAGCTAGCTTTTACAATCTGTATTTAAGAATACCTTATTCATAAAAATATTTAATGCCATATTTAGTATACTCTGTTGTAATGCAGCAGTTTTGTAACATTGTTTGTCATACACTACTATCAGTGAGCAATTTAAAAAATTAAACTACTGTAATACAATACCTGAATTATTTCTAAAAGAAGTTTACTAATACATGTGTATCAATTTACGTTGTTTAGCATATCTTCTTAAATTAAATAATCTGAAATTAAGATCTACGTTTATTTTATATTTAATAGCAGTCATGTAGCCCTTCCCATACAGAGCTCAAAAAAATAAGTATGCTCATTTTTGCTTGGTTCAGTACTAAAGTTCTTAAAGAGCCAGTAAAAAGAAAAAAAGTAAATACGATCATATTAATTTCTGTCATTATTCTATTTGTTCTCTGTTTAGTAAAATTGTGCTGTGATTTTTTATATCTTATTGTGTTCATTAACTCTATTTCCTATCTCCTAGACCAGCAAAATCATCCTGATGTCTGATAGCCATATTCATTTCTTTTCATCTCACCAGAAGCAACAGAAGTCCTTTCTGATTCCATCTCCAATAGGAACTTAGCTTTGTAAGATATTTCACAGAAAGTAAAGTTAGGATAGAATCAAAATAGTAATAGAATATGGGTTTTTTTTAATGAAAGTGATTTCTAATTCTAAGTTATTAGCTGAATCATAGATTTCAGGGGAAGTGATTTGTATAGGAGCTAGAGCATCAGAGACTTACAAGTAAAGAGACAGGGCTATGTAACTGGGAAAGGTCCCTGATAGAGGATTAGGTAAACCCGTATGGCTTAAGTAGGAAGAAGTATGCATTATAATTAATTGTATTTTATTATTACAGGTCAGAAGGGTTTTGTTATCAACTTAGAATTTCAAATGAATTTTAGCTCAGTTCAAGATTAAAAATGAAAACTGCATATGAACAATTGCTTTTGTTGAAGATAAAAAAAAAAGGTAATGGCAGAAAAAGTCTACATACTCGCACAGCTAACAAAGTAGCAATTAAGAAAGCAAAGGCAAAAAAGAAAAATGAGAAAGTCTTTTACAAAAGAAATCAATCATACTAATGACTACTCAAAGAAAAGAAGCCCCACGCTTTTAACTAGAATTTTTTATTAATTTAAATTTCTAGGTGCTAAATTAAAATTATCTTCTAATTTTACTATTTTAGCTTTTAAATTGATACTGTAAAAACACACTATATGTTTATATCTCATTTTTAATTCCAAACTGTATCTAACTTGGACCTTTGATACTGCGGCTTTCATCACTAGTACCATGCACTCAGTACTTTAGTCATAAAATAAAACATCTTTTATCAAAAGAAAAGTCAAACGTCACCAGTTTTTCCCAACCTCGCTTCCCAGACTGAAGATACATGCCTTATACACTTCTGTGAGGTTCTCTGTACCCAACCAAAAAAGTCACAATAACGGAATTAGAGACTGCTTTTTCCCCCTATGTTGCTTAATAATTGAAAACTATGATAAAAAGAAAAAAAAACAACATACCATTAGGACAAAAACCAAGCATGAACTCAAAGAAACAGACCAAAGCACTATAAAGAAAATAGATGACTGCATGAACTATACTAGCATTGGGCACCTGAGTTATCATAGATGAATTAACATTTACATATAAAAGAAAATCAGAAAACTCAAGAATGTATCTATTATAGAATATAATATCACATACTACTCTAATTCATATGTGCTTCCTTTTTTCTGTATAGATATAGAGTTCATTAAAGTCAAAAGCAGAAGTCCTTTTGATTTCAGTGGAAACATTCATGCTTACATTACTGTATTTCTGCACCTATATTACATAGCAGCCATTCTTAAAACCTACTTTTATACAACTCTAGTGAGCATATGTCTCCATTTCCACTTTGTGTTATTTACAGCAACACTATTAATATCATTGGTGAATGAGACAGGTGCCCTAGTGGTGGAAGACATAGAGAAGGCAGAGTTACTGAATGCCTTCTTTTCTTTGGTCTTCACTGCTAAAGCTGTCCCTCATGAATCCCATACTCTGAAGGCAAAGGGGACCTGGAGAAGGCAGGTGAAGGCAGCGTGACCTGGACAGGCTGGAGAGCTGGGCAGAGAAGAACCTAATGAGGTTCAACAAAAGCAAGTGCAAGGTCCTGCACCTGGGGAGAAAGAATGCTAGGCACCAGTATAGGTTAGGGGTGGGCCTGCTGGGAGATAGCTTGGAGGAGAAGGATCTGGGGGTCGTGGTAAACAGTAAATTATCCATGAGCAAGCAATGTGCCCTTGTTGCCAAAAAGGCCAATGGAATCCTGGGCTGCATAGGGAAGAGTGTGGCCAGTAGGTCAAAGGAGGTCATTCTCCCCCTCTGCTCTGCACTGGTGAGGCCACAACTGGAATACTGTGTCCAGTTTTGGGCTCCCCAGTTCAAGAGGGACAGGGAACTGCTGGAGCGAGTCCAGCCAAGGGCAACTAAGATGATTAAGGGCTTGGAGCATCTGCCTTATGAGGAAAGGCTGAGAGAGCTGGGACTCTTTAGCCTGGAGAAGAGAAGGCTGAGGGGAGACCTTATTATGGCATACAAGTATCTAAAGGGTGGGTTGAAGGAGGATGGAGCCAGGCTCTTTTCAATGGTTTTCCCAGTGACAGGACGAGGGGCAATGGGCACAAGTTAGAACACAGGAAGTTCCGTTCAAATACACGGAAAAACTTCTTTAGGGTGAGGGTGACAGAGCACTGGCCCAGGCTGCCCAGGGAGGTTGTGGAGTCCCCTTCCCTGGAGATTTTCAAGACCCGCCTGGATGCAGTCCTGAGTAATGTGCTCTGGGCAATCCTGCTTTAGCAGGGGAGTTGGACTGGATGATCTCTAGAGGTCCCTTCCAACTCTGAAAATTCCGTGATTCCGTTTTTCTGATTATTTACTTTCCTGTAAAATGTAAGGACATCTACAGCAACTTAGCTGAAGTTATATAAGTGTTTTGGGTTTTTTTTCCTCCCTCAATAAAGCAGTTTTGAAATTACAACTGTAAGTTTTCTTTGTCGAATGTTAACTACACACTCACCAGCCTAGACAGGTCATAACAGGTTCACTCTTTTTTGCTAATTTTAAAGATCATGTCAGAACTTTAACATCCCATAATTACAGATACTTACCTTTATTGTGGGTAGGAAGTTAGATCTAAATTATAGGTCTATCTTCCTTTTTCAGTTCTACACTTTTACACATAGTAATGTGTATGCAAATAGGTTGTCGTTTTGCATTTGCGGGGTTTTTTTAACCAATTCAATGCAATAAACTTTGCACCATCCATATAAAGTTAATAAACCCCTTTCCTTGTATTTGACACTAACAGAAACTCCAATATAGAATTCCCACTGAAAGATGGGGATTTAGGCCCTCAGTTTCTCATGGTAATTATATTGTGCTGATATTTTATTTGCATGTAACAAAGGATAGCTTTCAAAAAATTCTTCACGTGTCAATTGTTGAGTACTTCTAAAATGAAGACTTTTGCATTCCCATATTTCACAAGGAATTTAACAGTCTTACAACTATTAGAAGTCCTTAGACTCAAATAGACTTAAGTCCCTCAGACTTAAATATATACATAGAAAAGCACTTACAGAAAATAAAAACCTTTTCTTATGGCAATTAAGTAGTAATTTTAATTTTTCTAGAAATTAGAGAAATCAATGTACTTACTTCATTTCTAGAATTTCTTCAAGCTGTTTTCTTCGCTCTATTCTCAGGTTAGCCAGATGTGCTTCTTTTTCAGCCAAAGACTGCTGTGTTGAGGCAAGACGGGCTTTGGTAGAGTCTAATTCTTGTCTGGTCTTTTCCAGCGCATTCATCAGCTCTTCTACCTATGAGAGAGAACTTTTTAAGCTCTGTATTCTTTACAATAAGTAAATCTGAAATCTATATAAATCCAGGAAAAAAACAAACAAACAAACAAACAACACCACAAAAAGAATTATTTTAAGTAAAAGGCTGTTCAAATCCATTCCTATCTTAACTGTTCTAAAAACTAACAACAAAAGTGGTCGTTAAATACCAAAAAAATCTTTTTCCATGAATCCATCGTGTAATACGCAACATTTATACAAAACAGAACTAACACAGATTGCCAGAAACCTATTTAACCTGGGCCATGGCCACATACAGACAAAATTTATGAATATTTTTGGCGTTGTTTATATTCTTTAAATTCAGGGTGGTGGTAACTTATCATAATAGTAATTTCAGAAATTTTAGATGCAGATATAGACATATATTTCAATATAAAACTGGTCATGACAATCCATGTATTTTTGATCAAAAAATGCAAACGCTTCTGTGCGGAACAGGTTGCCCAGTGAAGCTGTAGACTCACCAGTCCTTGGGTATTTTCAGATCTTTAGACTGCATTGCCTCTAGCGGTCCCTTCTAACCTGAATTATTCTATGATTCTGAACTTTAAATGTCTGTTACTGCTCTAAAAACAACCAAGCAATGTTCCTCGTGATAACTGTGAGAATTTCTGAAGTATGAAATGTAGGAAAGTTAGGCTGATCCTAGCTTTTCTTTAGTGTTAGTAAATATGGACTGGATGTAGGATGAATTGCTTACTGCAGGAATTCAGAAAACCTTCATTTTTTTCAGAAAACAAAATTCAGAAGTAAAAAAGAGTGTATGACATGGTCTATCACATTATTTAAAGAGCACACTAAAGAATGGAGAGTACATATGACACCTGCCCAGCAGCTGAAAATTTACTTGTGGGTTGAACCATTATATTCAAAGATCCAGAGGGTCACAAATAGTCTCTGGTACCCACGACACCAGTATGATTTCCCCCTGTTCAAATGATAGAGTTAACATTAAGAGCTGGAAGTAAACAACAGATTTAATTCACTTCTATGAGATATAATGATTTAAATAATGAATGTCCTATTTCCTATATTTTCTTTCTCACCTCTTTTGTCCAAATATTAACATTTTATAAATTAGCCAACACTTCAGGAATAACATCTAAATAAAATGAAATGGGAGAGGGGATATATTCCAGTTGGCCATGTTATACAAGCCATTGAAAAGTGTTCACTTCTGCTGGTGTATTGCAAAGTCTGACAATATTCCACTGTGGTCATATAATCAATGTGTCTACAGAGAAAATAAGATGTTTTCTCCCAAGTTCATGCTTAATTGATGTTTGTTGTTATGTAACTCCTCCTAGCCTGCAATCAGTATTTATAAGCCAATTTTTTTTGTTGTTTCAATTTGAACACACATTACCTCCTATATAACAAGTTCAATAAAGCAAAATTAATACTATAGTCTTCATCAAATTATAATGAGGACTCACACCCTGTTCGAAAATGATACACTGATTACTTAGTTTTTCTACCCCAGCTGCATCTGCATCTTTAGAAACACTCTGATAAGATCAATGGAATACTAGAACACATCTTATACTCTTTAGTGCATAAGTTACATTTCCTAAATGCAGAATCAGAATTACCAGTAGCATTGAAGTAACGGATGTTCAACTTTCCACTCAGAAAGCAAAACCTGTGTAACGCTGATATAAATGAAATGGCAAGGAATGCAAATTGTGCAATAGAGTCTGTACAGGTGCAAGATTCCACTAAAGCAAACTCTCAAGATTAAGGCTGTAGATAGCTTTGTAAAACTACTATCTAGTGAACTTTCACAGTAGAAGCAGCAATGAGAAAATACACTTGAGGGAAATAAAAAAAAAAAAAAAAGCTGGATTTGCACTTAAATCCCGGGGGGGGGGGGGGATTAAAAAACAAAACAAAACAAAAAAAAAAAACAGAGATGGAGAGAGTTGGATCATATTTCTTTGAAAATATACTCAATTTCTAATGTAACACCAGATACTTCATTTTCTGTTTCAGTACAAGAACAAAACCCCATGCTGTCTCCAACAAGGACAAGCCTCAACTACTAAAACATAACATGATATTTCTCCCTGTTTTCTTGGGTTATTTCTTAGGCTCGTCCTTGTGTTTTTAGTTTCTGCTGAGCCTTCAGCCTGTTAGTTAATTCCAGGTAACATACATTAATGGAAATAGTAGTAAGGATTCCAAGCTGCAAAGTCATTTATTCATAGAGACTCTTGTTTCGAGACAGTATCTTTAAACACCAAGTCACTTCACACATGCAGATTTGTTTGGCAGATGAAAACATAAAAAGGCAGAATAGCAGCACTTCTGTATCTTTAGTATTATTGCCCTCCTTTTCCTACAAGTTCAGCTGAATTTAGTACCCAACGTGTTGACTGACTGAATGCTCACCTAAGTTATGATGTATCACATCAGTTACATTTTAAAACATTTAAGGGAATTAAAGACTTGTAGAAAACAAAGCTGTGGATTTGTTAATGTATATTAATAACATACTCTTATATTACCAGACAAAAGAGATCAAAGTTTAAAGGAGAAGGGAAAAACCTTTAAAAATTTAAATATGAAAACTTTTTCAAACCACAAATCCTTAACACATGCAGACTTGAAAGTTATACTTTCATTTACACTTTCAACACAATATTTGCCAGCTAGTTCTTCCTCCATTTTTTGAATATGACCCAAGTTCAGAGTTGTATGTTTTCCTAGTTAACTGTCTCACCAACACCTACAGCAGAATTCAATTGGCAGGCACGTGTAGAAAAAACTGATTTTTTTTTTAATCAACTGCTATCAAATGTAAATGTGTGAATGATGAAGTTGCACACACAATCATCTTAACATGTTTGCTATATAGCTGCAGCAGATATATTACAATGGAAAATTAACTTTAAACACTGAAGGCAGTATTATCTAGATAGAAAAGTCTGGGGGGAAAAAGCATTGTAAAACATAAACCAAATTCTTAATGTAAGCACATGTTCTCTTCTTTGATATTACAATTAAAATGATAGCAGGAAAAAATAATGATTAATGTTGATTTATTACCTCTTACTCCTACTGTAAGAAATGGAAACAAATTCAGTACTACTAGTGCAAAATTTTAGCTTTCTGACCTATGGCAAATGTTTCTTTTGCTGCATTTAGGGGCACTTCATCCAGAGAATAATGTGTGCCTAGGAGTCCTTTCCTCTCCAAAGCACTGGTATGGTCCTGCCTTCCAGTGTCTTTTAAGTTTTTCCACTCTCTGGACATTGAACGGAGTCCCCCAGTGAAGTCCAATAAGGACCAAGTCACACATTTACATACTTTTCTTATCATCGTACAAAGGACCAAGATAAAGTTTGTATTCATGACTATATTTGTTACCTGTAATACCTCCTCCAGCCATTTTCCTCCCAAACCGAAGCATCTATTCTACCTTAATTATCGCATATACATCCTTAAGACCTTTGTTTACACAGAAACACAGGAAAGTCTCGCAAAGGAATTGCTATTGATCAGTAAGGCTCTAAAATCCAAGCAGCACTTTAAATGCCTTCACGTGCTGAAGCTAGGGCAGGCACTGTCACTGCGTTTCCCCCGAGCCGGGGGGTGCCGCCGCAGCCCCCGCCGCAGCCCCTCCACCTTCAGCGGCACCGCCGGGGGCGGCCGCAGGCAGCAGCTCCTCACCCAGCCTGGCAAGGCAGCCGGTGCCTGAAAGCCTGCTCCCCCCCCCCGCCCTATATCTCTTAGGCTAACTACTTCTAATCACAAACTTTGCCATGGTAGACACCAGCTAAAGAATTAATAAGAATTCACGCTTTGAAAGAGTTTACTGTGAGAACCTCACTGAATACAAAGGTCTTTGCTATGCCCTGAATGCGTTATTAAGTGGGTTTTCTTCCCTTTTGCAAGACAACAGCCTCGTTTTATCCTTTGCTTTTTCTAATAAAAGCCATTATATTTTGTCATACTTTCAGAAAGCCTAACTGACCTCAGCACTACAAGGATTTTAATAAAATCAGTACTAGAATTAAGTTTATGTTTCAGAACGGCTGAAAAGCAGCAAACTAAACTATTATAAATCTTTCTTCATTTTGAGACTATTTTAAAAGAACACTTTCTACTTCTTCTGCAGCTTCACATTTTCAAGTCCAAACAGCAGTGTTTCACACCAAGATAAGAAAAGAGAAAGAAATGAACGTGGTTGAAGTATACATCTGCATTACCAGATTCTGCAAATTAAAAAAGGTTAGAGTTCAAATGAATGACAGTTTATTAAAAATGCCCTGAAGCATTCTTAATTCCAGATTGGATTCGGCTCAGCACAACTAACGCTAACATAATACTGTTCCAGTTTGTGGGAATAAGGAGGGGGAGGGACAATTGCATGTTTTCTCAGTTCAAGTATAATATATTTCTACAGGATGACAAAGAGCTGGCAACTTTCCAGCGATCAAGGTTAGCATTATTAGTATTACTATCTTGGGACTTCATATTAGCAATGATATTGGTGATAAATACAAGAAGTTTGGATTTCCCTAACTGACTTTTTCAAGTATCAGTAGCTATGCAAAAACTCCATACCTACTTTAATCTAAAACCTAATCTTGTTAGGTTTATACACACAGATCATTTATGAATTGTATATACTAAAATAAAATAAATACATCCTACTATTTAGCTATAGATTCTTCACTTTTCTTTAATACAAGAATATTAAGCACTATAGATAATTTAAAAAACAAAAAAAAAGGTTTAACAAACTATTAATCCAGTATGGCTTTATGTGAGCTGCATTTTTATAATTAGAAGTCAGCCAGTGTAAAAATCCTCTCAGTTCTTTTCAAAGGTGCTTTCTTTTTTTCCATTTGCTAAGGAAATGCATTTGGGTTTTTTTAGTTTGTTTTGTTTTTGTTTTGTTTTTGTTTTTTTTTTTGCCAAGTTACACACTATATAAATTTCAGTTATCTCCAGTTCTGTGAAGATTAATTTAATAAAAACTATATTTGGGTTTTTCCCCCATGATTAAGCATGAGATTGCAAGAAAGGAAAGGCTATATTCCTTAAAGTTTCTCTTTGTGGCTTTCCTACAAATTTATTCTGTCACTGGACTAAAAGGACATAGATAACACGTTCACAGCGATGAGGGAAAATGGATAAAAACCTGGATTTGTACACACAAATATCCACTTACCAGCTCTTCTGACTCACAGGCTGAAGACTTCAGCATTTTTACACTAATGGATTGCCTACGCTTTGCATAGCAAAGGATGAGTGCCAGGCATCCCAGGGTCTTCTACCAGCGGCTGCTGGCCACACAGAGAACCACGCTATCTCATGGCTAATTCAGTTACACACCTACAGGAGGTCCAGCACAAGTCATGTGCACCTACGGCTCTTAAAATTGCCAACACTGTCCTGCAATATGGTTTGTAAATACCTTGTTTCTTTCTGATTCTAATGGGAATTTCTCCAGTGTACAACTGCCTAAAGTTTCATTACAAAGGTGTTTTTCGCAAAAGCAAACAGACGTAGCAAAGTGTCATACTGAGCTTTGCAAGACATGGAAATAAACTCTTTGTCGCTCTCCCCTCCACTCTCTTCCCATCCCATTCGTCATCCATAGCCAAATTCCTCACCTCTGATCTTCAATCATAGCTTTTAAACCCAGGAAACAGGTTTAACAAAACCAGCATAGTTATGGAGGCTGATGTTCCGGAACCTTTCCAAATGAAGAAATTAGACACATGTTGTCTCTCACAGTTTTGGATATTGACAAAGAAGAAAAAAGTAACCATACTCCAGAATGTATACAAGCTTCAAAATAAACATCACAAGTAAAGGATTTGACAGAAAATTAAGTAGAACATTTATAAAATCCATGGTAATAGTTAATTTTCAATTTTGGGTTGGTTTTTAAAAAAATCACAATAGGCTAGGCAAGTAGGACCCAACGATATCAACCAGCAATGCAGTGGTGGCATAACACTAATTACGAGAAGCACTGAAATAGCAATCCTCATGACATGGCTTGCCATCTCCACAGGAACCCAACAGCACAATTATCAAATGGGATGCCATGCTGCAGAATTTGAAATGAGGTTTAGTTTTATTCAGATAAAGAAGAGAAACATTATTGATACAGCATATATTTCCCCATCTAGACTTGTAGGGACCTCAGTCAGGGAAAGGAGGTACTTTAGTTTCCTTAGTATTTCCTTGCTGGATGCCCCATGGAGGCTACCCGTCATGTTAATTTATAGAGACACAGGTCCATCTCTACATAAAAATATTCTAGAATTATCAGATTCCCATAGATTAAAAGAAATATATATCCTAAGTGGAAGGTTTAATAATGTAGTGGTCTTTATTAAGTTAAGATTTTGCAAGACAGTTCTGGGAACAGTATTAAAATTATTAACATTCTTGATACAGGCAGTTAGAACTTTGATTATCTTTTATTCTAAACCTTAGTAATTTAATAACATACGGGACCACAACAATATAATTCTTGGATTTATTATCCAGTCTTCCAATTACTATAGTGATTTCACCTATGACTGAGAAAATAATTAAATAATTTTGGAAAATATTGGTTATAATCAGTTAAACAGAATAATAATCAGCTTAAAAAGCCAAACCAAAACAACAACCAAAAGCAACAACAACTTTTTTTTTAATATCTATATGTATATAGTTTCAATGAAATCAAACAAAAATGATGGTATAAAATAATGTAAACTTCTATGCTCTAGGGTCACCTTTCTAGACATATGAAAACAAAAACTATTCTCAAGTGCCAACAAAAATGATGCTCCCACTGCAGTCCCAGGAATACTGTCATTTATTTAAACACTTCATCTTGTGAAACACAACTGGCCTTCAGTTATAGTATCCTCAATTAGTTTCAACTAGAAAACACTGTATGACAACCCAGTGTGAACGTGACCTACTGCAAAACTGAAAAGGATGGGCAAAACAGCAGAATACTCCTCTCAGATGCAGCTGGAATGTTTAATCCCAAATAAAAGCTCTTTCATTACCAGCAAAATACAGTTATATGATGGACTAAATAATATCATATTTTGATTTTGCAATGCTATATATATATAAAGAAAAACAAACAAAAAACCCCAACCCAAACCAACCCCAAAACACCTCAGACCATGTCAATAAAGATACAGTATTCAAAGTGCTGCAAGAATCAGTCAACAAATGTTCTTTGTCCAGGGGGTAAACCTCTCACTGACAAGGCCTAGCTCACCGTCGGCCTCATTCAGCCCTAGCAGTCGTCCAGACGTGCACTGTAATGGAAACAAGACCAAGCACCTGAGCAATTGTGCAAATTCCACTTATTACAAAAAAAGCAGCATCCTTTTAATTTTTTCCTTTAGTTTGAAGATGAATTATTTTGTTGACATGTCTTACTACTTTTTTCTACTTTTCCATCGAGCTTCATTTGAGCAAGTCTCTGATTGTTTTAAACTGCTGGTGGCCTCAGTTCTACTCTGTCTTACACTTGTTTGATATTGTGCAAACCTAATTACAAAAGCAGCATTAAAGGTGTTTTATAGTTGTGCAAATGAAAGCAGACTTAGATATAATATGCTGAGAAATCACAGAGCTCAACCTAATGCTTTAGAAGTATAAAAAAAATATGAGTTGAATTACCTATTGAGCATACATTGATTTCAGTAGGATGCTCAATTGTCCTACAGGATATTGTATCTGGAAGAGAACTCTTATAGACTGAAAGCAATTACACTGTGTGATTTCAGTGTTGAGTCTTTTCAGATAAACCATGCAAGTAGAGCAGAGCAACTCTTTAGCTGGTGTTAAAGTACAGCGCTGTCAGACTGGCCTCTCTGGTTAATGTCAATAGCACTGCGTATAAAAGGTGACTAAAGTGTGTACAAATGTTGATCTTTGGAGAAGGCATGCCTAGAATCATACACACATCTACTATTTCATCCACCAGGTCAACTTCAGGGAGAGAGGGCAAATTGGGAGTTTTCTTGCCAAAAGCTGATTCTTAGCACACTTGTTAGGTTACACTGCACAAAGCTACTTCCCCACTGCTTTTAATCCACAATCCCAAAATTTTATTGAAGTTAGAGATGTTTCTCCCTCAGAATATTTCCAAAGGCAGCAGATTCACATGGTATGTGTAAAGTCTTACTGCAAACAGACATTTATGTACATCAGAGTTTCTCCACATGCTGCAATATGCTCACATATTGTGAAAGAGCAAGGAAGATCTATTAAAGTGAAAACATTAGTGTATGAAAATACTCGGATAGTTTTATGTGAGTAATATCAGAAAAATACGGTTTCCTATCAAGTTTTGACACAAGCTAAATAATATTAACATGCAGTGAGATAAATAAAAAGATTCCTGCAACTGGTAACGAAGTATAGCTTCTGCACCAAAGAAATTTGATACCATCTTTGGTACTGTGACTTTTAACACAGAGTTCATATGAGTACTGAATGCCCAATGAAGGTGCATATCTGCACTCTTCTTGTAATGCAGATAATCTTTTACTTATTTCTGTTTAATCTGTTTACTTATTTCTTCGGCATTTTTAATATAAAATTATTTATGCCATTTTTATTAGCTTGGCACAACTTGCAAAAGTCACAGTGGCGCAGACATGCTACAAGCTTAAAAACTAAACTTAATTCCTATTGTATATAATGCAATATCAACTATATAAAGAACCCTAAGAAAAGTCATGGTATTTCTGTACATTGAAGAGCCAAGTTCTGGCTTCAGCACACCCATTTGCAGATCACTCTTATCAAGAAAAAATGTAATACTTGCTATAGCAATTGGTAGTTACATCCTCACTCAAATTTATCTAGAGCCGCGGGTGAAGTACAGGAGAACGCATGGAACAGCACTACAAAGAGCTGACTAAGTTTATTGTTTCAGACATGGTACGAACATAAGCAACACAAGTTATGTCAAATAAGCTGCACTTAAACCCTAACAATAAAGGTTACGTATTTTGTGTAATTCCTGGTACTTTTACAGGGAAAAGGGTTCCTTAGAAGGAAATCTTTCTTACAAAAATAATAATTAAAAACTGCTTTGGAGGGTCACTTCAGGAAGAGACCAGTCAATAGGAAGAGAACTGAAGTGCTTAGGAGCCTGTCCAGGACAGGCTGGCCCACAGGCCTGGCAGGGGAGGCCTGCGGGGGACAACAAAACGTCTGACAACCGGACTCCATTACTAACACATGATAAGCTAGGAACGATCGCATGATGGAGCAAAAATATCGACCCAGAATTTGTCAGCGGGAATTCCCCCATGAAGGCAGGCTGAATTAGCATGTCAAATTTGCAGAGTGCTAAATAGAAATCCTGCTCACATAGTAGCTCCCTGTTCGGGAAACTATCCCCATACCTACTACACAGTAATAAGCTTACTGGGTAAATCAGCCGCAGATCACAGGGCCTCCCCTCAATCAACACGCCAGAGAGAAATTCCCTGTGGGAGGAAGAAGGAGTGCTGGAGGAGCAGGACGCCAAACTGAACTCAACAACAGTCTCAGGAAATACTACTTGTGCAAAAAGGGAGCCAGATGTGAGGGTGGTTGCACAGCCTGTTGCCTCGGAGAGCGGGGCAGAAGCCAAGAAGCAGTAACAGAGCCCATAGATGCCTCTGCAGTGCCGCAGGCACACTCGCCCAGGAGGAAACTATGCAGCAACTAAACGGATCCTCACACATAATTGCACGGAGAGCATGCAACGCTGCGAAGTTGCAAAGGGACAGAATGTGCAGAATTATACACACGCAAAGTATGCAGAAAATAAAAACCCTGTAGGAACAGCTCACTATGATTACAGAGATGGGAGAGGAAAATCAGGTGGGGGAGAGAACACCGATAAAGGCAGGAAGACAGGCCAAGAAATACTGTCCTTCTGAATTTTCCTCAATCACCATCTGAAGGAAGGAAGAGAAAGTCAAGAGACTTTAAAACAACGGGTTTACGCCAGGTTAGCTCCTGAAAAAATTCACCTCCATCTCTTTGTGAAATATAGCAGCAGTTAACAATGAATAAAAACATTATTGGGAAAAACAAAGATGCTGAATTACAGAACTTGATCTTTTTCAAGCAGCAAAACCACATTGTCTATCACTGAACCAAGACAAGTTTTAGTGAGGATGCCCAGATGAAAAAAAGAGATCTGTCACTTAAACCATTGCATCAGCTACAAGGAAAACAAAAATGTCCATTCTGTCACATCAGTTTGTGTGAGTTTGGCCCAATTAGAAAAATGTAAATACTGTAACTCAAAGTTCCAGCACCTAGACTTTTTGTCTCCCCTCATGCAGTTAATAATATACCAGCCAAATACGCATTTGGCAATGCCTTGCTACTGAGTGATAGTATTTGTTTCACTAGACTGAAAAGGGGGAGAAGATGATTATAATACATCCCTATTCACCTTATCATTATACTATTCCAGAGTACTTATATTATCCCAACGTCTACCAGGCACAAGAAAATAACAGAAAAAGACAACAGAAAATGGTGCTTAGCTCTCTGTTCTAGTAATTCAGTTGCTTCTTCCCTCTCATAACTGTACATAAGTACTTCCCCACTACAATGCTCTGCAATTCCATTTTCTATGTCCATTCTAGTCCCTTTTGGCTTCTGATGGAAGAAATATCATAGAGCTGCCTTATTAGCAAGCTCCCAGAATGTGCTGAACCAACCTTTTCTGCTTCATCTTCCAAACCTGCTGGTCTAGGTCATATTGGAACATTTCTCCATATTATTCTTGGAGTGCTTCAGTTCCAAATTCTGCTCAGTAGTCACTGAACTAAATTGTCTTTGCCTTTTTATCTTCTCCGACCAAAGATGTGACAGTTGAAATATTCTAACAGTTTTGCCCTACAGAATTTAATTGATTACCCGACTATTACCAAGTAGTTACTGCTCACCCTTTTTGTGGGTTATATGCACAACAACTGGAGTAAGGCAGCTTTCTCATTTAGTGATTATACGCAGGTTTTGCCATCTGCTAGAAAGATGTTCTTAAAGAACAGCAGCTGTCAAAATTTAGGTAGAGCTTTCATGCTAAATTTTGCTTCACATTACGTTACAACAGGAATCCTTATGAAAGGCAGCCTCATTAGATAAAGGAATTCTATTTACAGGTAGTAAGAAGAAAGTTTCTGTATAGATAAAGTAATAATCAGTTTGTAATAAGAAAACTAAGAGAAACTGCACTATAAAGCCTTGGCCTAAACTGGATAACCATAATAATTGCTTTGTGGAATTTACTAAAGACTTTACGATTGTAACTGTTCTTGGATGAATGTTATTTAGATACCAAAGCAACGGGCACTTAAATAAAAGCCTAAGTTTTATACAGCTATAAATACCTTTTTAGGCAAAATACATTAGGGAAAGTATGATGAGCAATAATATGTCTCTCTAGATGAAAAAAAGTAGTAACAGAATCTTTAACTAACATAAGCTGCCGTTTATTCCTCAGTTAAAAGTTTGTTTTCCTTCTTAGTCCATCAAGCCTCTTCCCACATGAGGAAAAATGCAGGAGACTACAAACAGAAAACATGCAGATCTACAAGTTGATATTATTCACTCTATTTTGAGGCAAAACATATTAAGAAGACAAGCTAAGTGACAGGAGTTACAAAACTTACAGCTGGGAGGCTTAAACTGGCCTTGATGAGAACTGTATTTTGGATCTGCTTGACCCTTCATGTAAACTAATGCCCTTGCCACTCTTCATATTCTGTATACTAATTCTCATCAGGACATATCTTTGTTTATTAAGTCCTTCTCATCCAAAGACAGGTTTGGTTTCCGAGGACAGAGATGACTATGCCCACATCAAGCTGTACATTTGAAGTATTTTTTAAGATCTAGAGTCCCTATCCAATAAACACATAATCCCACAAGTGAGGATACATTGAAACTACATTAGAGTACATTTACAAACATATATATTTACATAGCGTGTTATTAATTAATGCTTGCTTTGTTTCTCAACTTTGTACAGGCTTTTGTCCTGCAGACAAACTTTATTACAGAAGTCTCTGCAGTTAAGTCCTAAGCAGTTAAGTCCTTTAAAGAATCAAATTTCTATTTTACTTGTGCAGGTAAAACTTAAGAAACAAACAAAAAATTCTTAGATTTATCATGTATTAAGTAAGCAGTTATGTACTATGAATTAAATAGGCAGTCTTCTAAGGCAGAAGAGCATTTCCAACCATTTAGAGGCACTTGATACAGAAACATGACTCTTTAATGCTTAAATTACATATAGACTGTTTCAGATGGGCTATTCAGTCCCTCAAATTAGCTCCAGTATATGATACAGTAAATAAAATTTGTTAAGCATCTGATCTGCATTATGAGAAAAATACTTTACACCGTATTGATGTGTTTTAAGAGATCTCACCTCCAAAATGTTCAGCAAAGAAAAACTTATTCTTTCATCCACAGCCTAATGAAAATACTAACACAAACAATATAACTGTGTGCTCGCAGCATACGATGTCATAGCCAGAAAACTGCCTACAATGGCTGAAATCATAACTCCTGTCTTAAGCACACAGGACTCTAAGAAGCAGGTCATATAGTTATTTAATTATTTTATTCTTCATATTTCCAGTCACATGCAAATATTTTTTTAAATGTTTGGGAATGAGGATAGTCTAAATATAATATACTTCTAGTGGAAATAACATTTGCTCCTTTTAGACCTCAGGCACTTCTGATGGCAGAACAAGATTGGAATGTGCAGATAATTATCTTTGAGGCTAGTCAACAGCTAGAAGTCCCTCATAATATCACCTTTAAGATCAAGCCAAGACATTCCAGTCTGAATCAAGGTTTATTTATTAAAGGATTTGGCACTTTTAGATCCAATATTGCCTGGAAGACCACCAATTTCCATTCCCAAATATCTAATTTCTTCAGTTTCTTGGTGCATACTTAAGACCTTCAAAATCACTTCAGTGAGCACACACATATGCACACCAATGACAGCTAAATTCCTTCCCCTCTCTAAGATGAATTCCACAGGAAACACCTCTACAAAGCAAAATCTGCACCGAGACTATAGGAGATTTCAATAATACTCATTCATTTAGGTGACACAGCTTAGCTAATTGCAGTCATTTTTTATTGAATGTTGGATTTTTCTTGATCTTGATTGGTATAAGGGATACTGAGAAGAAGTGTTTCAAGGCTAAAAAAATAAAATGAAATGAAGTAAAATGAAATAATTGGTATTTGAAATGATCATATCTGTCCATTTCCTTGGGCTAACAAAGACAAAAGACACAAAAATTAGACAACAGTGGTAAGCAAATACATACAAGATGTGCTTTGAATATTTTCTTATCTAGGAAGAGAGATGGGTACTTAAAACTTAAGGGTTTACTTTTTTTCCTTTTAAGAAACACTGTTTACAATGAGTAAATAAAATTATTATTCAAAATTAGATCTCAACAATTCTCTTGTTGTAAGTTGGCTTTTTCAGTCTGGTGTCTTTTTTGTGCTGGTGCCACGTATCAAAAATCTACTTTTCACGGCAAGATCAAAAGTAATGGCATATAATACAACATCTGTTCAGTAAATTCATCTGATAGTGTAATACTAAAGAGGCTTTCTAGAAATGAACAAAAAAGAAATATAGCCTTTCTACATATAATGGATTTGGTCAACAAAACCCCTAACTACTCACAGTATGATCCTGGTTATCCAAACTTCCCTGCTGTATGTGTCTTCCTGTCTGACAGTGACCCTCATGATACAAACTCTGAGTCACCCAGACAAATTTAGTGTCATACAAGTTGTTTGAATAACTGATCCCTACTGCACTGCGTTACGAACACAGTTTAATCTGAGATGTATCTCATGGTACTTCATGTAATGTTATGCAACATTCCACCTCAAGTTGAGGGAAAATTAGCTATTACAAAAGAGTAACCCTCATTGCTATAAACACACAGCAACATATGAAAATAAAAATAACAGCAACTATTAATTTACTGTGCTGTTGTAATACTACAAAAGCACCAACTATTTCATATTCCAAAAAGAGGCCCAGAAGAGATTTCCCAAACCAAATAACATAAGTTTCCTGGACACAGGAAAGAAGATTCAAGCCCCTTATCTTAAAGGACAGCAACCTTTCTCCCTGCCCCCTGCCTTCTCCAAATAGGGTTTCAAAGAGAAAAAAGAAAAGCCTATTATATTCTCTGTCCGGAGGATATATTCTGCTCCCACATACTGTCCCTGCCTTCAGCAGGGTAGAAGCAGTATAGTTAATACAGATAGCAATCCACTACTATTTTTACTCAGAGTTGCAGTTATAAACTAAAACCATTTTAATATTCCCAGAACAGGCTTATGGTTAAAAGCCCACACGGTCCCATATACACTGTAATATCTAAAATGAGAGTCTTGAAAAAACAAAGAACTGAACCAAAGCTAAGAGTATTGCTGTCTTTACCAGAGAAGTCAAGTCAGAAATAAACACAACTGTTCATGAGAAAGATATTAGAAGCAGTAAATTTTCTAGTGATGAGTGTTTTTAGGTGTATAATTTATGTGTGCAAACACTCACTGGTGGTATGACCAGAAACACAGATATCATGGAATGAAAAGGAGAAAAAATAGGGGAAAGTAGAAGATGTGGCTATATGCTCTACTAGGCTGATAAATAAAACCAGCAAACCTACATGAAAGACTAGATTGTGACATATTTTTACAAAAGCAAAACCAAAAACAAACGTTGTTGACTCAAGAATGAACGTTGGCAGGAAGCTGCCATTAGGTCTTCTATAGTTTACACTATATTTTTTACTTCCAGACACTGCCAGTGGGAGGTTTTATAGGATAATGATATACGGAGAAACTTATGACAAGCATGTCCAAACAAAGTAAAACATATTTTTCACAAAACAGTAAACTCTGATAGCTTTAAATCCATGGACCCAGAGGTAGCCTGAATAATTACAGCAGAATTGTTAACTTGTAAAACCTGTTTAAGATAAAAAAGTATTCTTGACTTTTTTCCAGAAAATATTGTTAGAGCAGGAAGTTACTTCTAAAAAACAGAGCTGAAATAGGAAAGGCATTATTCATACAGGAATGATGAAGAGTAGTATATTTAACAGCTTGATGACAGCAAAAATAGGCAAATATCATAACTGGCATCAATTAAAAAACCTACCTGGCATAGTAAACAGAATTTTAAAGGACTGAGTAGGCGTACAACTTGAATAGCTTTTTATTCCTAGGAGCTGTTTTTTTCTAAGCAAACTTAGAGTTTGTTAGCAAAACAGTACAAGAGGGTGTCCCTAAGTTTGAGTATATTTAAATATGTTGTGTAAATGGAGATCGTGACAATCACCCATGCAGTCACTTCTGTAACTTTTATTGTACAAGCACATGACTAATTCTCAAAGTACCAAAACCCTCTAAGAAAACATAAAACCCTTTTCACATATTAAAACAAGTTTATCTGAGCATCTGTAGAATAAAAATTGCTGAAGAACCACCTAAAATATGTTAAAAATGATATGACTGTGAAAGGTAAAATTTTAAATTATTGGCAACAGAAATTTTATCCAAGAAAAATTTCTCATCTGAATTAGACAAAAAGACGAAATCAATATCTTATGATTCTCCTGGCACTTTCAGATAGAGATGAAGTACACAGTGTTTCTCTGGGTATACAATTCAGTCCCAAATCTATGCCACAGACTGAGTATTAACCACCACCTGAGCATTGGTGTGTGACAAGAAGTGCTGAGTACGCACATTATGATGATTTTCCTCCTTTCCTCCTAATACACAGCATTAACTATTCTTTAATTCTAATAATCCCTAAAGGGGATTAAACAGGGTATAGGAACCAAGACGCAGCTTTGCCAATAGAGAGATGCAATTGAATTCTCAGCAGTGTCTTGGGAGGACAAAGATAATCTCGTAGCATCTTTACATGGTGCATCTACTCACAAGTAGGAATTTAATTGTTTGTTCATCTTCTTCCATCATCCTGTCTAAGGAAATAATGAACAGGTTGAGCCTTACCAGAGACAACAGATCCATCTCGTGCATATTTGCTCTCAAAAATGAAAAAGGCTAACAAGCAGCTAGGATACGGGACAGACTAATAATCTAATTTTGACAGCTCTAAGAGTACCAGGATCAGAGATTATTTGTGCAATTTAACTATATTTTTCAGCTACTCCTTTCACACATCAGCCAACTGCACCGATGGCATAACACTTGCATTCCATGTGTATCACTCAGAGTTTAGTCCGTAAATTCTCTAAAGTCATTTTTCTGTTGTTACTGAAGTACTTCTTTAAATACATATTGACTAATCTATGGTTTCATACATCAAGTAGACTATTTTTCATATACAGACTTAAATCTGGCTTTAAAAACTGTACGATGAATTGTAAAAACAGTTTAAAGTTATGATTGGCTGATAAAGTGAAACTCTACTCCATTT
This sequence comes from Vanellus vanellus, assembly GCF_965231255.1. NCBI lineage: Eukaryota > Metazoa > Chordata > Aves > Charadriiformes > Charadriidae > Vanellus > Vanellus vanellus. The sequence continues at coordinate 16,018,028 of NC_138914.1, read as the reverse complement.
CACTTGGATTAGTGTGCAGCTGCAAGATATAAATTCTGTGTGAGAAACAGTACATTTTTTAATACTCTTTGAATTATCATGTTTTTGCAAAATGAAAGACAACTGGTTTCATATGCAGGTAAGAAATATTGGCATAAGGAATGTTATTTGATTTTAACTGAGTCATGTTGCCAGAATGCATGAAACAGCTGCATGAGCCGAGTATCTGCCTGAGGCTACAACTATATTTTCCTCATCCTTTACCACCTGTCTGTGCTAAAGTTACTGGATGCTGGTAGATATAAAACCCCACTGGGATCTTTAACTATCATAATTACAAAATGCATTCTCTACTATCCTATTGATTTTAATATCCAAGCATTTTGTACTAGATGAGACAGTATTATCTCTTTCATTTATAAACTTTTAAAATAACGTCATAAATAAACTCGCAAACAAAATGATTAAAGCTATACTGAAAGAGTAAGACTTAACTCTACTAAGCTTACTCTCTTTGACGCATCTGTAAATTTATTAAATGATTATTCCAAGACCGCAAAAAGGCTGATGCTTTCCTACATCACTCTTTACCTAAGGGTAGTGCTGATCAAACAGCTAGTACAATTAGCACTAAGGGGGTGAAAGGAAACATATCACTGTTAGTGTGGGAACAAAAACCAACCAAGTAACTGAATACTAGGATGTTTTAATATTAGCTAGATACAGTGAGTTTTGTCCCAGGAACAAAAATGGCTGATAAAATCTCAGTGCTGTTGAAAACAAAAGTGGTTTTGAGAATTCTTGAGGAACAGTTGTTATACCAAAAACTAGGGAATGACAAATATAATTTTGATCTTAACAGAAAAAAGGAAGACTAGGGAATTATAGATAAGTCAGTTTTGATTCTGAGACTTACTGGAACAAGTAATCTGGTTCAGACTATTTGTAAACACCTAGAAGAATCAATAGACTTCCCAAGAAGTTATGTCAAATGAATCATTTTTCTTCGTATGACAGAGTAATTGACTTTGTTGCAGAACATAGCAGTCTTATTTGATATCAAATCTCAAGATATTCCCATAAGCAAGCTAAAGAAAAATACGATCCAAATGGAAGTAACATAACACGGATGCAAACTAGTTGGGAAACTGTAGCGAGCCACCAACAATTCACTGTTAAACTAGAAGGATATTTAAAAAATGGGATGATATTCAATTTTTTTATTAATAACTACAAACAAAAAAGTAACTTGTAAGACATCTTGCCAAACCTGAGAATTGAACCGGAAAAAAAAATTATTATATGTAATAGAGAGAAAAGCAAGGTCATACTCTTAAGCAGAATTAATCAACTCCACAAATCCAGGAAGAGAAAGAATTGATGAAGAAGTTGTCTTTTTCTACTAAAGAAAAGGATCGAGAAACTAAGGTGACAAGTCAACAGCGTCAGGTTGTTGCAAAAAACATACTATGGAAAGATGTACATATAGCAGTAATCCTTCTGTTTTCTTTGGCACTGGCAAGATCTCAGCAGGAGAACCGGATCCAATTTCATCCACTCAAAGATGTGAACAAACTCGAGAGAATACAAAGAAAAGCAACAAGGACAATAAGGAAACTAGAAAACATAACCTTTATGGTAAGATTGAAAGAATCAGGGTCTATCAACTTCAAGAAGAGAAACTAAGGAAAGTTATATGCATTGTCAGATACAGGTCATCACAAAGGAGGAAGAAAAAAAAAATCAGTTCACTATGTCCAATGTGGATAAGAAAAGAAATAACTGCCTGAAATTACAGAAGAGACTATTAGAGAAATCGTTTAATACCTGTGGACAATGAATCGTGAACAAGGTTATTACAAAGGTCACTAAGAACACGCTAGACAAACTTTTCTCAGAAACAACAGTGGAATAACTGATACTCACTTAGTACTATGCATACACTAGAAGATACCTTCACGTCTCTTCCGGCCCTGTTTCTTTATGACCTCTTAATTTAAAATATATGTAAAACCTGTTTATCTTATTTCTAGCATAAAATGCAAAAGAATTGCTAGACAAAACATTCCAGATCCGCCAAAAATCAGTTGAAAAGAACCTATTCTCCCAGTTAAGAAAGACAACTTAAAACTAAGTGCAATGAGAAAAGGCAGACTTTCAAGCAGGACTTTTCAGCTTGGAAAATGCACTATTGAAAAAGAAGCAAGAGACCATAAATGCCATAGAGAAGGTGAGCTGGGAACTATTGTTCACTATTTCTCAGCTGAAGAACTATGAGCACCTAAGGACATTACTAGGCAACAGGCTTAAAAGCCACATAAAAGGAAAAACTCTTAATACGACGTTTTTAGTTGCAGAGCTCAAGGATGTGAGGTAATTCTCAGCCCCAAAATGAGTGCCAAAAAGTTTTAAACACTTTATTGATTATAAGTTCTATGGCTTCTAAACATGACAATATATATGCTATTTCCAGCTCAAAAGGTCCCTAAGGTCACCAACTGGTAAAACCTGAGAGTATACTGAGGAAAAAACACTCTGCCTATTCTTATTTTTTCATGCCATAATTCTCACATTATTCTCCAAGTTTTTTCTGCTGAACAAGACCAAAAAAAAAATAATCAAGTAGATGTATCTCTTACCTGATCCAGTGTGTCAATTCTTATGTTGCAAAGATTAACACATTTTAGTTGCAGAAAAGAAGGAAAGGACTGATGTCAAGGCTGATGCTTCCTTCTTTGAAAATGCTGCTGCCACCAACTATTCTCAATTCATCAGGAAGACATTATTATTATTATAATAATACCCACAGAGGGTAGCTGTGATGCAGAATTACAGAACTACTTCCCAAGCTGCAGGGACCAGTCACAAAAATTAAAGACGTATTAATTAAAGCTACTGCTGTGCATGGCTTGCAGCCTAATATTCATTCTGGGGAAATATCTAAAAAGCTCTCAGGTATGTCACATGGGTTACACTAATTCAGCCTCAAAGCATTAGTAATGTAACGTATAACGTTAAAGGGAACCAGATTTAAAAAAAAAATAAAAAAAATCTCAGGGTGAAAAGTGCTTACAGAAATGCAGAAAAATTCATATCTGGAAGAAAATTCTCAGTCATTCTTTTGCATAGAGTGAAGAAATCTCTTGGAGATACCACTACAGTTCTTAATCAGCTAAGGATTCTAAAACAGAAAAAGAAATTTAAGTAAAATTCCTGTTTCTACTTAAAATCAAGAAAGTGTATCAAAGAGTTAATGATAGTTACTAGAAAAAAATTGCTAAAAGCACTTCTCTGTTTCATGAAAATAAAACAAATATTTAGGAAAGGACAAAATCTATTATAAATTGAAAAGGACTCGCAAGTATTAAGTAGAGTAAAATGGTTAATACTGAACACCAAAAGGCACGACGGGAGCCAGAAGCTTGTGATCTCCCCACCAAACTGAAGAATGACACATCTCCTACCCTTCACGAAAACTTTACTTCGCAGTGGAAAACTTCATCTATAAATTAAGTTGTTTATAGAAATGTGTATTAGTTGCTTAAATACAGCTGTGAGCAGGATAGATAAGAACCAATAGATACTCTTGGTCCTCTAGTTATACAGTAACGTGGATAGAAGTGCCCTACTGTAAATCACTCTATGTTACACTAATGCAGGCACATTTTTCCTTGACAACACTGGAATTTAAAATGTATATATACCATGTAGTTACATTCATAATTACTGAAGTGTAATGATCATATGAAAATCTCAGGAAACCATTTGTCTTCAAAGACAAACTGCACCACAGTTCAGATGGCTCATGAAACAAAGTCATTTGAGCTGCCATTTTAGATTCCTTCCTTGGAAAGTAAGACACCAGCTGGCTAGGTTATGGGCCTTGATGCCTAGAGTTTATTCTGAGCTTTTACAAGCAATCAGTGGCTTACATAATGAAGTTGTTTTCATGTTCAGGATATGCTGTTATAGCATGAGGGAGGGGCAGACAGGGAACAGAAAATCACACAAATTATTCTCCAGGTACAAAAGCTTAAGGCTTTTGTTCAGATTTAAAAGTTAAAAAAAAATTTAAAAACTGTATAAAAAATAAATGTCTTTCACAGACTCTTATAAAGATCCAAGCATAATATTTTTAGCTTTTTCCTGCAGTCCCAGATATTCTAAAACATTCTCATACATATTTCCTTAGTGTCTTAGAAAGCACAGGACTAACTGGTGGTATGCAAAAGGACGTAAACCAGGGGTCTCAAACTAATTATATTAAGCTTCTACTACCTAAGTCCTAAGTAATTGAGCAATTGACTCTAAATACCCATGCAGCAGTTAAAGCACAGCCTCCTTACTTAAGTATTAATCATGCATTGAATGACTCTAGAAGTTCTGAGACATGGCAATACCATGTGCATCCATTTTACTTTTGCAGCCCAAGAACATCATTCATTGTGTATTCCAGTCCCTTTTCACACTTTCAGCTTTTGCCTGATAATTTCATTGCCTTCAACCAGTATAGTCCCGCAGAAAGAAATGGTTCATATCTTCAGTCTTGAGGTCATTCTGGGAACCATTGTTCCCCTAAATTTCATTAAAACATTAATTCTATCTTTCTTAAAGACTATGAAAAAATTCTCAACAATTCCATTAGTGCAGATTCCACCCAAAAGTCTACCATTCCTTCTAGATTTGCCAGGTAACTGCTGCTTGTTTTGTCACCAGATAATTTTTCCAGTAACCATGTTTTCTAAATATTAAAAGATATTAATTTTTTATTATTTCTGTTCTGCATAATTGAAGTGCCAATTAAATCAGTGAGATGTCCTTTAATTTAATGGGATTATTTTAATGGGATCAGACTTAGCTCAGTTAAACTTTAAGTCCAAATTCATGCTTGCTAAGAGCAGGAGATGCTTAGTTCTTCAGTTATACGAGTTTCCTTGTTTGAGTTAAGGTTTTTTACTGTCTTTAAACAGATACTTGTCAAGACTTATACCTGCTTATCTTTTTCTATCCTGAGCCACATTTTGGCTGTATGTGAAATGAGTTTCCAGACTGTGACTCTTGAGCCACTTGTCTAGTGGATAGGTCAAATAAAGTTCCCGTGATAGGGTTTCATTACACAACTGATAACAGTGCTTTGCAGCAGGAATACAGCTGGGTAATCTGAATCCCTGGCTGGGAAGGAAAAGAACCAGCTAAAATTATAAGATTGATTTATACGCCAGCTAAAGCTAAAGCAGATTCACCCACAGTCCCCCCAGAGATAGAGTCATTTCTTATTTGGTAAACAATCCCAAGAGCCCATCTTTTACCTCCCTACTTTCGATTTTCCAAGGTGTAACTCTTGTGGCTCGCATCTATAAAATTTTTGGTCCACAGGTTCTAAGATAAAGGAATCCAGTCAGCTCCAGTATACAGTCTCACCCATCCTTTAGACAAATCTGTATCTTTATCACCTTTCTAACATAACATTGTACCTTTAACTAATAAGTACACTGAAAAAAAGGACAGCTTACACCCAATGTGCTTCATACCCATATCAACTGATGAGATCAGCTCATGACATATCAAGTGGAAATCTTGATTCTTAATGTCATTCCTGTTTCTTCTATTCAGCAGCTAACTTTCTTAGCTAAGTACACTGCACAGAATTAAGTCCACTATCAAAAGCTACCGATTTATATTGGTGCCCTAACTACTGCTTCCAGAAAGAAATAGCCATTTTCATTGTTTACAGTAGGTGTTTCTGTAAATTAAAAAAATAATTAATTTTAAAAGTCTGTATGTTGGTAACCTGACCTTTCAGATAAACCCTGTGTATTTCTAGTATTCCATATCTCTTCAGAAACTTTTATCCCAGTTCCCCAAAAACTACAATATTAATTGTCTGACTCTTCTTTCCTCTGTGGTTTTCAGTGAGCGCCCCCACTGATGAAATGTCTATTTACTGGGCCAAACTGTCAGAAGCCTTAGTATAAGAGTGCAGAAGCCTTTCACTTGTTTATGAATTTACATAAAGACTTCACATGTAGAACCTCCTCTCTGTTGCCTGTCCCTGGAGAAGAGGATGCTGAGCAGGACATAAAATAAGGGTGGAATATAATTTGTTTCCACATATTCTTCAGCATCTATGTGACATGTCTAGAAGAATAACCTGTAGCATCTTCATGGAAAGAAATAGCTCTACATTCCACGTGTAACAAGCATTACCCAACCATATCCCTACTGCTTACAAATTCCACACAGACCTTATGTTGAAAAACTAATCTTCAGTTAGAAAATATAACAGAGAGACATCAAAGGAAATATACTTGCAGCTTTTTTATTCTTAGTTGTAATGGAAAACTACTGGGACCTGCTCCCCGCTCCCCCCTCCCCCCCAAAAAAAAAGCCAGGGGGAAAGTCTACACTAACCTACAGAGAAAGTTCAACCAGAGAGATGCATGTAGCATGAAAGAGTTTCTCTCCCTAATCTGTTTAAGCTATTGATTTACCAAGGGAAGCAGCCACAATAATAGAGCTATATTCCAGTGCAGTCAGGATATACAGTCCTTGCTTTCAAAACAAGTAGCAAAAGAGAAATTAGGTTGATTATGAAGCATTCAGAGTGAGAAAATCTATGTATCTTTCCCCTCCCCTCAATTCCTGACTTCAACTTTTCAAGGACCTTTGTTTTCTAGTTCCTCCCCTAGTATCCATGGGTTCCTATTGCCATAGTTTACTGTGGTCACTGCTTTTCCACTTTCTTTTTAACTGATTTCAGTTTTGGGGTACAATTAGAAAATTTTGTCATGTGAAAGTAAGTGAAGAAGAGGATACTAAATTTATAATTTTTAGGTAAACACTTGACAGTTCAGCTGAGGATACTAAATTATTCAAGTCTACAAAGCCAACATAAAAAATAAAGCTGTCATGAAACTGCATATAGAGTCACGATATTGTCAGGACTGCAACTATTCTTTCCACATAACATCTTCACAATACATACAATAAAATTCTGGACAACTAAGTTTTCAAAATGAACCTTAAACTCAGCTCTTTAGAGCTGTAATATTTGCCTAAGGTTACATGCAAAGTTTTCAGAACTCTATAATTCAAAAATTGGCCGAACTTCTGCAAACTTCACTCCCCCCACACTTTTTTTTTTTAATGACAACTTGAGTGTAACCAGGAAAATTTTTAGGCCAAAGGAAAGCTTAAAGCGTGATCAGTTTTGTAACCTTATAAACGGGGCCACAAACATAACTCCTTAATAATGTGAAGAATAATGTTTTTGATTTGACTATACAATGTAAGAAAAAATAATGGAAGAGGAATTTGATAGTCTTAACTTCACAAATCCCATATGGTATGTTTATCATTTACCATATGTATAGTGTCTGATGTGCATACAAAGACTATGGATTTGAGACACTTTCTCAGACCAGCAGCTTGAACATATCCTATCCCGCAGTTTCATGAGATCCAAACGAGTTGCAGAACATGCACCATTTACTGTACAGGCATGGCTGTCTCCATGGAAAGTGGTATTTACATTACCAGAATTTAAGAGATACTTGTTAATAAGTGGTAGAAAAAAGCCAAACTATATTCCTTTTTTAAACTGTTCAGTGCTTTGGATGTCTTAATTATGTCATTTCATATTCTGAAACACACAAGGAAGACAAAGTATCTAACACTATCACTTCCACCACAGAGACAAAATAAAATATTTCGTAAATGGACATGAAGACACCTCATCATTTCAGATGGTATCTACAACCTTTTTGTTCAAATTCTGTTGTAATACAAAAATGAGAAACAAAACCTTTCAGCTCTCATTTTTCATCTCCTTATGCACATACAGTAAAAAGACTTTTACTGGGTATAGACACTACTAACCATTAAGATTCAAAAATAGAAAAAGAAGCTCTGGAAAAAAGTGTAAAGAAACAAAGAAAGGGGAAAACTATTATAATAATTAGAGTTGTGTGAAACTTGGCTGTTATGGTATGTACGGTTCATCCAAACCTTTTCTTTGGCTTTGGTTCATATCCCAAATGTTGCTTTGACTTCTGGGCTTAAAGGAAGCCAAAAACTCCAAGTGAAACGTTGCCAAATCCAACATATTTTTGCAGGTTTAGGGTCAAAACCATGCAAACCCACAGAGTTCCTCCTACCATCATAAATCAGCCTAAGTTTGCCAAAATAGTCTTTTCTGTTCTGCATAAGCTTTTTCACTACACTCTTCCCTGTAACATTTAAGCTTTTTGCCATCAGTACTGCATTTAGTAACATGATTACATAGCTTCATGTCTTAATGGCTTTCTTATTCTGTGACAATTGTAGTCTTTTTTTTAAATTATTCTTATGGATTTTATTTTTAAATACTATTCAGTTTTCTATGAGTTTGCAGGGAGACACAATCAAACAATCCTTGGTCTTGGAGTGGATGATGCTGAATTTCATTAAACTATTAAGTCTCTTTTCCAGGCCTTTTAAAAATATACCGCACAGATTCTTACAGGACTTTTGAAAAATATCATGACTTGTGAACTCATGAGGAATGACTTAATTTTACAAAAGGCACTTTGCCTCTTCACCAACATACTATGTTTAGCCATGTGCCCACTAATTTAACTTTTTTTAAAACAGTTTCACTTGATTTGTCCAATACAGATGTAGTATGCAGAAATAGTTTCCCTAAACTTACCTGGAACCCTTTTTAGAAACAGATGTCACATTAGCCACCTTCTAGTCCTCCAGTAAAAATGAAATTTTACGCAAGTTATACACTGAAGTTGTAGATTTACATATTTCACCTCTAATTTCCAAGAACTTTAGAATGAAAACTACTTGGTTCTGACAGCAACTGGACTGACCACAAGATCACCTTGCTTTGAACAACTGGTTGAGCTTGAAGGTCCCTTTGAGGTCCCTTTCAACATGAACTATCCTCTGATCCACTGATCCTATGATGATAGCACTGCTAATTTTGTTAACTGTTGTGTAATCTCTTCTACCGTAGCCTCACTCTGAGATAAATCTTCCAATACTTTGCCCATAAAAAGGAGTTCCAAAAGCAGAAACTACCCAACGTTCTCTTCTGTGAACACAGGAGGAAGAAATTTCTTTCATTTTTTTGACCTCATGACCTTATTTTCTGAAAGCACTCTTTATATGTCCTGATTATCTTTGGCTCTATAGATTCTCTGGCAGGCTTCTGCCTCCTGACACATTGGAAAATTACTAGTTTGAATGCATTTCATGACTTACTCCTTATTGTGCTTCATGCATTTCATGGTCTGCCTATTTGTGCTTTTTACATTTCACTTGCCAGGTTTTATGATTCTATTTTTCTCAATTGGACAAATTTCAGTTTTTTTGAAAGATGTTTTTTTGCTTTTGATAGCTTCCTTTATCCCGCTGTTTAACTATGCTGGTTTCCGTTTGGTCTTCCTGAAGTAGTTTTTGATAGGTGGTATCCATTTCCTCTGAGCCAATATAATTTTCTTTAAATAGCATTCATGATGCCTGTAAAGCTTTTACTCCTTTGCCTGTCCTTTTTAATAAACTTCCTTATTTTTGTGCAGTTTCCATTTTTAACTTTTTTTTTTTAAAACAAAGTGAAACTTGGTCCTTGTAATTCCAGCATGCATAGCGAGTCCAGGGAAAATATCAGCTGCTACAGCACCACTCTCAGTTCCCGGCTTTTAAACGAGGTTTCAATTTCATTTAATTTAATCAGCATAGGCTAATATTCAGTTTCTTCATTTGATTGAAAATACTACACAACTACAGAGAGTATGGTATCAGCAGTTAATATCAGCTGTAGTCACCACAGCTGTACCGCGTTTGACAACATAAGCTACATTTTGTTTGCTTTCCAGCTTTACCTCATGAATTGTGAAACTTCATTTACACCAAGAAAAAAAAAAAGAGAACTTTAAAGGTTCCCTAAATGGTGCATCTGTCAAGGATGTTGCAGTGGTTTATGAAGACGGAGAATGTGTTAACTGTTAATACCTATAGATCCACCGAAACAAAATTCCTTAGGTATTCAACACTGGGAATCAAGACATAAATATAAAGACATGATACTGCCAACATACATAAAGATATTTGGATCATTTAAAAGACAGGAACAATAAAGACGAGGCTTTTTGCTAATGTTGATGAAGTTTTTGACAAAACTACATGGCTGAGAAAGTGGCAGGCTCCTCAGGGACCTCACTGTTAGTGTGTGGTGGCGGGGGTTGCTTCTCACTGGCAGCCTCAGACACCAACTCCCCCCACCAGCTAGAGGCCCCTGAGCTTTGTCCCTGCCCTGATGCTGACCCAGCTCCAAGTCCCCTCTGTCACCTCCCTGTTCCCTGAAACAGCCCACTGACACCCCATGGTGAATAGGTCCCTTCACAGCCAGTGCTTTCAGAGCCCAGACCCCAGGGAGGCGGGAGGGTGGGGAAGGGTTGGGGTGGAGAGGCTGAGGGCACCAACAGGCCTTAATGGCCCTGACTGGCTTCCCCTGGGGCCTTGCCCCCCCCCCCTGCCTACAGGCCCCGGCCCTCCCTCTCACCTCAGCCCTGTGCCTGCTCCTACTCCCAGTCCTGCCTCCCGGATCCCCTCCACCTTCAGCAGCAGCTTGCTCGTTAACATGATCAGCATTAGCATCAAAATGTTTGTGCATGGTCCATGTGTCCCTGATTATGACCAGGAGTGCTACAGCAGGGTAATTCTGCACTGGGAAGCTGCGGAAATAAATATTCTTCAAATGTACTTTATAATGTCCTGGCTTTTCAAAGTACCACAGCAAAGTGAACGGGGAAATAATGATTCACAAGATCATCCAGGACAACAACTTTCCCATTTATCTTTTAAGAAACATTTTCAGGATTTGAGATAAATTATTTCATCTGACTGTCCAGTAGATAATTCAATATGAGTTTTAATTTAATAGGTATTTTATACATGTTTCAATTGGGTACGGAAAGAATGTAATTTGCAGTTGAAAACTGGAATAGAGCACCTTAGAGAGCAAAACACAAGTTAGCTTAATGTCAAGCAGCTAAGTATAGTTAATAATTCATATCCTACCACAATGGATTTAGTATACCTTCATCCAGATATCCCACGAACATATTTACAGCAAAATTGTCTAGGTAGGAAGCTATTAAGTCACATTTTATATGCTAGCTTTCTAGTACTCTTGCGATACGCTTACTTGCTATTTATAGAAAAGATACAGAAGAGGAGGAGTTTAAGATACCAGTTATCCTGCTTATAGCACTAAATATTTTAGTGTTAATCAGTTTCATAAGAAAAAAGTGAACAAAGCCATTAGGCGTAGAGGATCGAGGACTATGCTGAAGGGACAAGAACCAGACAGCAGCCTTGTAGCAGTCTTTTCTAATGTCTGCATTAAGAGAAGTAATAGTATTTGCTAGGACTTGGCAGCCAAATGCTCTTATAAAAGAACACCCAGACAGAGAAGCCAATCTTGACAAACCTTACAGCTGACTGCGGAAGGACTTTCTCACAAATTACAACTCCCATCAACAGATCAGATGTAAATGATGAATGACAATGGACTGTTTCCATTTGTACTTGGGATCTGCTTTCTCAATGACCTTTTAAGTTTATTTTTTGTCTGTACAGGGGTTTTTTAATTATTTTTCTCTTCATGTGAGAAATCTTTTTCTGACAAGGCAGTGGCAAAATTCCCATTAACTTTACCAGAGCCAGAAATTCACCCCATATGCAGGAAAACACAAAATTCTTTCTCCAAAACAAAAGGACTATAGCACTCATGTGACACACTGTTCACATTGTTATAATGTCCCTTTGAAGTTTAAAACAAAAAGGGGGAGGGGGGGATCACATACACCTGGCTTTTATCTTTGTCATAGCTTCTAGATGGATAAATTATGGCAGTTCTCGATATGACAAAGGTATGTGACAGCTAAAGAGTAGGTGTAAAACGCTTCTTTCATTATGCCAATATGCAACTGTGAAAAGAAACATGACTGGCTGATACTGAATAATATTGCTCGATAAAACTCCACTGCACTAAAGAATAATGCATTTTAAAAGCATTTCTAATTCATGTCACTAAAATATCAACAGAAATACAAAGAATAACTCAAGATGCCTTTTAGAAGGCGATATGAAAAAAATCTGCATTCTATGCAGATTTTTGGTGTTTAAGATTCAAAGTTAACATTTTAATGTTCATCTACATCAAACTAATATTCTCAATTAAGATCATTTTTTCCTACTGACAATTATGAAATGTGTCGTGGAAAAACCCTCCAATTTTATTAACACATTTATTTAGTGAAAACATCAGGACTTCAACAATATCCACAACCTATCAGGCTTTCTCCAAGTTATTTCTATGGAAGGAGTCTTTCTCAGAAACAGAAAGCTGAATAGACTGTTTCCCAAGGAAAAAGAGAAATGGAAAAATACAAACAGGAGTAGAGGATCAAAGAAATGCTTGTTAAAGCAGTAAGGACCCCAGCAGTAACTTGAAAGAACAGATAAACATCAGCCTTCTATAAAATTTAATGTACTGTACTCCAGTATTGTTTGTTGCTGAATTATCTTATCATCTTGATAATCTGGGTTTAAAAAAAAAAAAAAATACCACAACTGAATCCATTGTAAAAGAAATCTAAACCACAGATTGCAGTAGTCTCTTTCTTCACGTGCTGCTATTATTGATCATCCACAGAGAAGTGAGAGACTAGTAAAACTGCCTAGTTGCTGCAAAATAGTTAATGTGGTATGTGGTCTTCCTCATCTTTCATATGCTAAAGAACCATCTTCCAATCACTCACTGGACCAAAAAACTATATCAAATTCGTCAGCACTAAGTACCTCAATCAGTAGCGATTCATTAGCAAACATTTTTAGTATCATGAGTAACACACCACTTCAAAATCTTATCAGTTAACAGTTTGGACCAGTAAATGGAATACTGGATAGACTAAGACTAAGTCTATGCTTCTTAGTGGTGCCAGCCATCTGGGACACCTTGTCCATAACCTTTATTCCTTATGCCTCAGTTTCTTTCAACATGTTTGTTGTACCTCTTTCTGTAGAACACTTTGAGATCTATTAATAAAGCATGCTATGTCAGATGTGTGGTTTCTTAATTAAACACTAAAAGCCTTTATCTTTAGTCATAAACGAGTATTTTCTGACAGCCCATGCATACTGTTTTAACTTGCATGTGTTGCAAAACAGCTAGAAATCTGAAATATTAGCAATTTACTCTCATACCTCCATGGTTAAGAAGTCAATATCTGAATATGACTTTGCTCTAAGTGACTACAAATTTCAGTAGGTGCCAATATTTGTTTGTTTCTAATTGGGTTTAATCTGATCACACTGTATTTGTTTAAGTTAGAAGTGAAGCATAGAATCATAAAATGGTTTAGGCTGGAAAGGACCTTGAAGATCATTGAGTTCCAACCCCACTGCCATAGGCAGGGACACCTCCCACCAGACCAGGTTGCCCAAGACCACAGCCAACCTGGCCTTAAACACCTCCAGGGATGGGGCCTCAACAACCTCTCTGGGCAACCTGTTCCAGTGCCTTACCACCTTCAAAGGGAAAAACTTCTTCCTAATGTTTAATCTAAACCTGCCCTCTTCCAGTTTAAAGTCATTCCCCCTTGTCCTATCACTACATGCCCTAGTAAAAAGTCCTTCCCCAGCTCTCCTGTAGGCCCCCTTTAGGGACTGGAAGGCCACAATAAGATCTCCTCAGAGCCTTCTCTCCAGGCTGAACAGCCCCAACTCTCTCAGCCTCTCCTCATAGGAGAGGTGCTCCAGCCCTCGGACCATCCTCGTGGCTCTCCTCTGGACGCGCTCCAGCAGGTCCATGTCCTTATGCTGGGGACTCCAGAGCTGGATGCAGTACTCCAGGTGGGGTCTCACCAGAGTGGAGTAGAGGGGCAGAATCACCTCCTTTGACCTGCTGGCCACACTTCTTTTCATGCAGCCCAGGATACGGTTGGCCTTCTGGGCTGTGAGCGCACATTGCTGGCTCATGTTGAGCTTCTTGTCAATCAGCACCCCCAGGTCCTTCTCCTCAGGGCTGCTCTCCAGCCATTCCCCGCCGATCCTGGATTTGTGCTCGGGATTGCCCCGACCCACATGTAAGACCTTGCACTTGGCCTTTTTGAGCTGCATGAGGTTGGCTTGGGCCCACCTCTCCAGCCTGTCCAGGTCCCTTTGGATGGCATCCCTCCCCTCGAGCGTGACTACCTCGCCAAATAGCTTGGTGTCATCGGCAAACTTTCTGAGGGTGCACTCGACCCCACTGTCCATGTTGCCGACAAAGATGTTGAACAGTACAGGTCCCAGTACTGACCCCCGAGGAATGCCACTCGTCACTGCTCTCCACTTGGACATCGAGCTGTTGACCGCAACTCTTTGAGTGCAACAGTCCAGCCAGTTCTTTATCCACCGAGTGGTCCATTTGTCAAATCGATGTCTCTTCAATTTAGAGACAAGGATACTTTTTTAACTCCAAGATCAGCTTGTTTCAGCTTGAGATGTGAAAACTACCTCCCTTTTCCCTAACTTATCTATTCTACCATCACTAATTTTGCTCGCTAAATTCTGCCCAACTAAAACCAAACAATTCAAAAAAGGGATTGGCAAAGTATAACATTGAAATTTGGTCCCCAAATCTTCTAATGAAATCTATTGCATGAAAGCTTCTCAAAGCAAAGATGCATTTACAACAAATAATTTTAAGAAAATTTCCCAAGGTAGAAGTGTTCCAGACACAGTTTTGTAAAGAAGCACCTTAGAATCATAGAATAGCTTGAGTTGGGAGGGACCTTTAAAGGTCATCGAGTCCAACCCCCCTGCCATGAGCAGGGACATTTTCAACTAGATCAAGTTGCTCAGAGTCCCATCCAGCCTGACCTTGAATGTTTCCGGGGATGGGCCATCTACTACCTCTCTCCACCCTAATCATAAAAAATTTCTTCCTTATATCTAGTCTGAATCTACCCTCTTTTAGTTTACAAGCCATTACCCCTTGTCCTATCATAACGGGCCCTGGTAAAAAGTTTGACCTCATCTTTCTTGTCAGCCCTCTTCAAGTATTGAAAGGCTGCAGTAAGGTCTCCCCAGAGCATTTCCTTCTCCAGGCCGAACAACCCCAACTCTCTCAGCCCGTCCTCATAGGAGAGTTGTTTCATCCCTCTGACCATCTTTGTGGCCCTCCTCTGGACATGCTCCAACAGGTCCATGTCTTTCCTGTGCTGAGGGCTCCAGAGCTGGACTCCAGGTGGGGTCTCACCAGAGTGGAGTAGAGGGGAAGAATCACCTCCCTCGAACTGCTGGCCACGCTTCTTTTGATGCAGCCCAGGATGTGGTTGGCTTTCTGGGCTATGAGTGCACATTGCTGGCTCATGTCCAGCTTTTCATCCACCAGTATCCCCAAATCCTTCTCCTCAGGGCTGCTCTCAATCCATTCTCCACCCAGCCTGTATTGATACTGGGGGTTGCCCTGACCCAGGTGCAGTACCTTGCATTTGACCTTGTTGAATGTCATGAGGTTCACATGGGCCCACTTTGCAAGCTTGTCCAGGTCCCTCTGGATTGCATCTAGTCCCTCAGGCATGTCAGCTGCACCACTCATCTTGGTGTCATCTGCAAACTTGCTGAGTGCGATCAATCCCACTGTCTATGTCATTGATGAAGATATTAAACAGTACTGGTCCAGAAACAGACCCTTGACGGACAGCACTCATCACCAATCTCCATTTGTACATTGAACTGTTGATCACTACCCTCTGGATGTGACCATCCAACCAATTCCTTATCCACTGAGCAGTCCACCCATCAAATTCACCTCTCTCCAATTTAGAGAGAATGATGTTGTAGGGGACCATGTCAAAGGCCTTCACCTCCCTTCTCTTTCCAGTCTGTAACATGAGGTAGTCTCTAACTAATAGTGCATAAGGCTATTACTGAACACTTACAATGAGAGATAAGTGGTATAAACCTGGCTTATTAGAAACCAACCAAAATAATTCTGCTTAGGCTTACCTCAAGCAGAACTTTTGTTACTGACCAGATGTTTTAGTAAGAGGCTTGCATGCTATTCAAAATGATCTATGGAGAGTGACAAACAGCAACAGCTAGCACTGGTTACAAACAGGTAAATACAACAAGGCCAAGTTATGAAACTAGCTAGAAATCGGAGCCTCCACAAGGAGGTTTTTGAAAAACTTTTTATATTGTCATCCAACCTATCAAACTTCCAACAAAAAATGTTATAGCCCATGGATAAGCTACGAATATAACAAAGTATATAGAGATGCAGTTTGCATAGAATTTAGCTAATCAGCTGTATTTTTAGAACATGATTACTTATATATAGGAAAACAGCTTTCTTTTCTGAAAAATGGAAATAAAAAATGTAAAGGTAACATTTTTAAGCAATGCCTAAATTGGAAAATCTATGCTAATACAAACTTCCATTATACTGCTTTTATATTTACAGGGTTTTTAACAGGGTTAAAGCTCATATATTCATCTTATATTGAAGACAGCTATACAAATAGGGTCAGACATTTTATTGCAATTTCACTTTGCAGAATTTCAATCTAAATCATTGTTTTTGTCATTGATTATAATTTATGTAATATAGAGTGTTTAAATACATAAGTTAGTAAAATATTAGACGAGCTATAAGTCAATGTAAAAGTTAAAAATGAACTATACGTGGAATGCTATATTGGACAGTCATGTGCTGAAATACTAACATCTATTATAATGAGGTTATTGATGTAGAGTTGACATATGACTTGATTTGCAGATGCCCTACTGACTAACCTTTTGCAACTATATCTCAGTGTAAACCTGTGGTAATTATTGCTGGGTAGGGAGAGTTGGTTTAACTGAACTATTTCTTTTGATGCATGTTGAATGTGATTGCCCCCTGGAGACTACAGGAGTCCCACACGTGTGAGTTATTACATAAATATTGAAGGGGAGAAAAAAAGGTGTATCACAATAAATTTTTCCTGTTTCCTATTGTTGCAGTTTTGTTTTTTCCAACAAGATCTTTTTTTTTCCAGTGCCTTGCCATATACGCCCTTTTTAACTAACATAGCACTTATTAAAACACATAGTAGAAATAACTTATTTAATCTAGAAATAAAATACTTGTCAATAATCGCAGCTCACAGATTTCTAAATAATATATTAGAATATATAAATTTAACTTAGTTTGCAAATCAAGATATCCAGGTTTTATTCTTGGGTACTGAAGTCAGTGAATTATGATTACTTAGACAACACTGAAAAACATTATGTTTCTGACTTAACTGTAGAAACTGAGAAAGATGAGAAATTCAGTATTCGGACTTCTCGATATGTGATGCGCTAGAAGTCCTTGTAATAGTGCAAAGGTTGTATTAATGATTATATATCACGTTCTTTAATAGAGTGTACTTGCTTGAAAATCCAAAGGTAATAAATTGGGATAGTTCTAAGAATAAAATTCATGTTATTTTATACATACATATACTAATATAACATAATACTCTAGACAAAAGAAAGGACATGGCAACTACATACAACAGTTGCACTGATAATGTTTTACCCACTATTTTTTTTTTTTTATATTACAGCGTGTTAGAACAACATAGCACAGAACACTGAGTCACTTCTCAGCCTACCAAATATGACAAAGGAAACAAGATTTAAGAGACTGTGAGTCTAGTAGAAACTGATCTTCAAGTGAGATTTTCACAGATTGTCTATAGGGACATTTTATAACAAGAGTAGTTTTGGCTTCTGGGGATTACACTGCACAATGAAAACAAATGTCAAAGTAAATCCCCAAAGAAAAAAAAAACTTCTGGTATTGATAGTCAGACCTACCAATCAACCTTCCTGCCCTCTGTAGACTCTCAAATACTTTTCTTCATCTGAAACCTTTTAGAAATATTTTCTTCAACATAATCTTAAACTACTGGCTGAAGTTCAACACACGTTTCAGCAACACATATGGAATTTATCCACAGCTTACGGAACTTCCACAGGCCAAGGAAGGAAAATTCCTAAATGTCCATCCATATTTACAATCTGAATTTATATTTATATTATGTTAAAAATCTGAAGATAAGTACACTAGCTGTGTCTTCAATAGTATTACGTGTGTTTTAATTGATTAGTCTGATTTTTGTAAGTATGCACTTCTAATCTGGTAATCATCTTTTAATATATGGCACTACATCATCACAGGCTTATTTATTTTTTCTATTACTCACTGCCTGAGTCTCCATTCAAAATTTTTTTTATATAAATTGGTCACATAAAAGATAGTTTATTAAGTCCTACTTTTTCAAAATGTCTATTAAAAATCTATGTTCGGCTACATGAAAAGGACTGCTTTAGGAAAATGCAATTCCTGCCTTTTTCCAAGATATTCACAAGAGAAAAAAGGTTCTCTGAACTGTGTGAAGTTTATAATAAGCTGTACATTTTGCTGAAGGCTGGACATTTTTGAAGTTGTAGTTATTAGCTACACTCTATATTGGCAAAATCCAGCTATAATTAGAGAAGCAAAGAAATGCCAAAGGAAGTACTGATGAACGTATCGCTAATGCACACAACTGTGTAATCTACTGTGCCAGGTTCTCTACATTTGCTAGTATATAACTCTTGCTTTATGGGGTAAAACTATTTGATATGTACACGAACACTAATTTTCTTACAAATTGATCAAACTTCAGCTTAACCACTCAAAGATGAAACTTTACAGTCCCCAAGGAACCTATAGCTTGAGAAGAGAAGCATATAAGAACGTATTTTAGTTTTCAAACAATAAATTGAAGAGAATTCTGTAGATGTGCTACAGAAAACTAGCAAAAAATCTTGACATATTTCTTCATATGTTAGTTCATTAATGTAACAGACTATATATGGAGAACTTGGCCAAAAATTCCAAAAATTGCTCACTTGCACTTGGAATCAACTCACTTATTAAAAAGTATTTGCAACAGCTTGAAAAAGCGTATCCAGTAGAAAAATTTACCATTTAGTGTGAAACTTTGGAAGTAAGCTTGTTGTCAAAAATATTTCTGCATGGGCTACAATATTAAATAGGACATCTACAACACAAGACCATCATAGTCTTCTGTCTTAAATATCAGGTGCATCATTAAGCTTCTGCTTTAATTGTAGAAAAGTTCTGGTAAAATAAGTTTTTAACTCACTACAATCATAACAGAAATAAGTTTCTATTCGGTATTTTCCACAAACAAGTCCATGGGAGCTTTAAAGGGAGAACTTCATTCTTGCTGTAGCTTACCCCACCTTCTGAATTTGTCACAGAACTGGTTCCAAACCCAATGATTCTTTATTAACTTACAGAAAGTCTGAAAGACTTGTTGCAGTTGCCTCTTACACAGACTTGCTAAAACTCAGCTTTGGTTTCAAAATATTCGTATCTGATAGCAGAAATCTTATCAAGAGGTAAAAGCTTCACAAGCATTGCAACCTTTCTTGCCTTTGTACATATTTCCAAAAGTCTATCTCCATCATATCTCATCTGTGTGTTCTGATTGCTCATAATATCGAGAAAGTCATCTATTTCCCCTTATCCTCTGCCCACAGCTGAATGAGAGGTAGGGAGCAATTCTACTTATCAGAGCTAGACCACAATGTGTGTTTCACGCATGCACATTGTGGAAATCAGAGAGAAATGGGGTAAGAGGCAGAATCCCAACCTTATCTCCATCTTCCCCCAAAATGACCAGTCTTCTGAAGACAGAAACATACAGAAACTCCTAAACACTCAGAATTATGAAAGCCTTCCAGAGAGGCAATAGGTCCGGCTTCAGATGCGTGATTAAAGTAGAAATCACTTTTAATACAATAACTCGTGATTTTAACCTCTTAAAAGGGTGAGTTTTCTCACTTCGTATGTATTTTAGCACTAATAAACACAAAGCTGTATGTTTATGCAATGAATTCTCTCCTGCCTTATGTCAGCTACGTACACTAATGCCTGTCTGCATAACAGTCACGACTGTTTCCTCTGTCTCTAAACTGATTACACGGCTCTGTTCATTTTTATTTGCAAGACTTCACCTCATTCCCTAGCTTCCTCTTTTTATTAATATTATAGTTTCAAAGTTTTTGAGACAATGCAGTAGGAAATACACTGCATCAAGAGAAAAAATATAATAAATTAATGTCAGGTATACTCCTTGTTTAGGCCATGCTTCTATTTTATTTTAAAAGACACAGACATAACGTATAGTATCATGCTGTGTCTTCAGTATATTTTGTACCTCTAGAACTACTTTGGAGATGAAAATTATATGCTGAGGCACAGAGTGAAAAATAAAGAAACAAATCCAAGTTTCAGTATTCACGCTGACTAGCAGTGAAATCGCTTAGGAGCTATTTTCAGTGGGTAAGATATCACAGTAGCGAGTAAGATACCACATTCACATGGCAAGAATCAGACAGCACATTAACTATGCAGTTCTTATATCTCTCTTGATAGGACTTTCTCCTGATCATGTTTTATTCATTACCTACGACTAAATTTCCAGCCAGTGTGAAACTATTGAAAAACTAGATTTCTTGCCTTGCCTCAGTATGTCCAGTGACAAACCAAGGCTGACATGCTGGACTCTGTTTAAAAAGCGAGATATGTATACCTGGAAAATGTACGTGTGTACACAATCTGTTTCACAGTACTTCAGGCTTAGAGCATTGATCAAGCTGCCTGTATATGATACTTGAAATCAGTGAGAATTATACATTGTATACTCAGAAACATTTTTTTTAGTGAAATATCTTTTCAGCATGTGGATTTCTGCCCCAAAAACGTCCAGCCTACCTAAAAGAGGATTGTGACAAATAACCCAACCATTTAAAACATTAGGAGAGTCAAAAAACTTTTCCAGCAGGTAAACCAGAAGAAAAGGCAGAAACACACAGAAGCCATGTAGATCAGAACAGAATAGGGTATTAAACTTTTCCACTTTGTTCCCAGGCTCATCCCTGCACCTCTCTCATGACATGTTTGCTTCAGACAGTTTGAACAAAATTTTCACAGAGAAGTGTTTCTGGACTTTGTGCAGATATGATTCTATAAGATTCAATTCACTTCTTAAATTGATACTTTACATTTATTAAAAGTATAATCAGACAAAAGCATATATTTCCCTTGAGCCTATGTGATGAGACATATGGGAATATTATTACATGCACATTCTTATTGTTTACTCTAGAGAAAAGAAAGGCCTTTGTTGTTGTTATTACAGCAGGTTTCAAAATCAGAATCAAAACCAAACCCACTCAAGTTCTCAATGTTATGCCAATGTTTTCTTTCTCAATTCTATTGAGGTAACAGTGTTACTGGAACAAACATGTTCCATACAAGAATCAAGAAAAACATATCTTAGGAAATAAACACATCTCACATCTATAACATTTCAAGATCCTGCAAAGAGATTTGAGGAATTATGCACAACTTTATGACATAATGCCTGTATATTTCTTAGCTCAGCATTCCTCAAAAAGGCTTATCTTTTTAAGACAGACAAAAAAGAGAGAAAAATGAAGGCACATTAGATACACCATTCTCAAAAAATTTCATGATAAAGTGTTCAAGGGCCAGCTCTCCTGCTGTGATGCTTTATGTAATATATGATCATCACGTTTGGCAAGATTTGCACTGGTCTGCCCTTGATTTGTGGAAGGAAAAAGCAGAAAACCTCACAACTATTCTTCATTCCCAAGAATTAATCTGAAGTCTGCTCCCTGATGTTTCCAATTTTACAGTGATCCAAATAACCCCCCAAAACCACACCTGACGCATCACTCACAATTATAGCTGAGGGAGACCAACGTGAATTCCCTCCCCAGGCATCCCAGGGCACTCTCCATTACAGCAGTGGCCCTGCAGTGCTGTGAGATGGGCCATCAGAGGCTCAAATTTGACCTGCAAGAACTGATGCTAGGATACGGACCAGCTTTGAGAGGCTTTTATCTGAAAAGATAGTGAAAAGTGTCACAAATGCACATGATGCTACAAGCCCCAGGAACTATTACATACTATTGAAGCTTCAAAGAAACTACAGGCTTCTGAACTTCTTCAAACCTTCAAACCAGCAAGTGGACAGCTGAATGGGCAGAGCTTCAGCGCCTACCTGAGCTGTACAAAACGGATGGCACTTCAACTGATTGCTTCAGTTTGCCCTTAACCACTCCCTGAGTGGTCCACGGACAATTATACTTTCTTGTTACACCTTTTCCAGTACTTCTGCAAAAGGGATTGAGACTTGGCTGGAGTAAATGTAATTCCACTAGTCTAACTGCTCTTCAATTCCCAGCTGAGCTTATCACAGCTAGCCAACAAATACAATCGTTTCATCAGGCCAGAGAATTTTGGATATACTTTACCCTAACAGCTCAATAGATCATTAACAATGTAACAAGTACGCTATAGACACAAGCACTATAAATGCCTATAAACATAGGATGTATCTACTAAATATAGTAGAAGATATTATAAACAGTAACAAGAAAAGGTGGTCAGATCCCCATAGTTTACTAAGATATTAATTCAATACTTAAATGCCAATTAATAAAGAATGATCAAGTAATTTACTCTGTCAGATTATTCATTATCCCAATTTGAATTCTGTATATCACATCACTAGGAGAACTTCAGTTTATATTTTGCTTCCTGAGGAAAGTATTGTACCCTTGGGTTGATAGGAAAGAAAAGAATTTTACCTATACATACTGCATTATACATATCCTTTTGAACACATGAATAAATAAGTTTAAATCTAGAACATTCACAAATGTAGCTTCATATGCGGACCTGCAGAAAGCAGGTGTGTTCCATCCCTGCACCCAGACATTTATGGCTACACGTTACAGGAGTAAACATTTATCTTATACCAAATACATGAAATAGAATATGAACAGGTACAAAAGCCTCAAATTAAAATCACCCTGAAATAACAAGCCATACAGGTCAATCAAAATCATAACTGCATTCACCAGTGCACTCGATCATTTTTTTTAAAAGGAAACACTTGCATTTTAAGATATGCTTGCTTTTTTAACAATGCCACGGAGGAGAAGGGGTTTTTCGTAAACAGCTCATATGAAAAAATTTCCTTTGTATACTAAGGCTAATTGACTGGAGCTTTAGAGTTTGTTTGGCTTTATAACCAGTCAACCACCTACTTATCAGATTCATATAAGAACAAGATTTGATGTTCTCACCTAATATTTGTAACTTCCTTACACATACAAAACAAATTAACCATACCAGAGAAAAACTTTAAATGGAAATACTCTCCTATCAGCAGAATAAATGCACATCAGAGTCATGTTACCTCCACTACTCAATGTCAAACTATTTGCTTTACTTGCAAGGTTCACTATGGCATTTACATAGAACAATTAAAAGCTCCCCAAATCTTGCAATGACAGGGAAACCTCAAGCTCTCAATATGTGAAGCAGAGACATGTCTCCATTAGATGTAGAAGTAGTATCATGAGCTTTTACTGGAACAATGAATTTTGTGATTCATTTTCAAAAGCAAACCCTAAGGAACTTCCACAGAAAATAACAATTCCTTTACCTCACAAGAACAAAAGAAAAAAAAAAAAAGCCCCAGGTACTACCACTACCCTATTTTCCTTAATCTTATGAAAGAAGCAATCATACAAGGACACGTTATCGAGCCCATTTTAGAAAGGGTCCCTTGAAGGTATCTGTCTCCTGTACCAGCTAGACCAAAGCAACTCTGTATCTAAATTTGCCGGGGAAGGAAAAAGCTGCCCGACGTTCATCCAGTTTGGCTGCTTTTCTCCATCCCTCTCCATTCACTTTGTTTCTTTAGGGATTTACTTGAACACGTGGTAGTGCTGGAGAGTCAAGCTTCTATTTGCAACTGCACACCTCCAGGTATTTTATGGCTCAATCTTGTAAAGTCAAACAAGCCATTTTCATTCAGCTGGATTTGCCTCTTCCATGACCCATGCAGTGACAGCCCGTCTAATTCACTAAAGAAGCAAACCACAATGAGAGAACACATCCAGCCCTGCGTGAACACAACAGTCAACATTAAGAAAGTCATAGGAAGAAATAAGCCAAGGAAATGAGGAAACATTTTAGTCATGGGAACTATAACAACTAGTCACGGAAGCAAACTGATGAGAGCAGCAGATTGCCCATTTTGCTTATGCCCGAGAAGGCAGGATCAGCTGTACCAGCACGCCAGCAGCACAGACAGCCAACACTCACTTCCTCCTGTTCTTGCAACTGCTGGAGGATGAGCTGGGGAACGCAAAGCACCTACTGACAGGCAGAAGCAGCTGGGATCTTCTCTTTTTCACTTTCCCAGCAGCTCGGCAAGAGTAGGATGGGCCACAACACATACACACATACATTACTGAAAGTAATATGTTGAAGTACCCAATATTAAAATATTAACATTTTAAGGCCTAGTAACAGAGAAGTAACAGTTCTTAGCTAACTGGTTTTCATAAACTGCTCATAGTGTGTAAATGTTTTATAGCAAGTGAACAGCACAGAAGAGCTATACACTAGACAAGGTTTTTTCTTTCTAAATTCAGGCTATTCAGCCGTGCTACTTCCATTTGGTAGACCCATTCTCATCACATGACTTGAAAGCTCCAAGTATAGCAGTTAACATCAAAAACCGTAGGAATGACTTGTGTTCTCTAGTGACCACACCACTCTGACAGATTTCCAAAACAATACTGAAAAATAAAGCTCTAATATATTCTCTTTAGTGAAGCACATTAATTATAAGTAGCTGCTTAACACTAAAATTTAATTTTGATGTATCATATTGTCAGACCAAATACTTCACAAGGTTTTAGTACTGTATCATGTGCAATAATAATCAGTACGTAACAACCAAGGTTATAAAGTATACATAACACTACACCGATGCATAAATAATGTATCATTTCCTGAACTTGATTCTGACATAGAGTTTCACCAACACAAACCTGAAGAGAGGTGTGCTGTTAATTTCTCCATTTTCCATATAGGAATACATGAGTACCTTATGAAGCATGTGAGGGTCAAATTCCATCTATTGGAAATTTTGCAGAAACCCATTATATTAACCAGATCAAGGCAAAATTAATATTTTGCACTGTAAATTAGACTTGCCTATAAACACTGGGTGTGGAGACATTGATGTTCTTGACGGAAATCAGTACGTCTCTTCATAGTTTTTCATGGTCAGATCTCAGAGGATAATTTTTAAGTCAAGCATCAAACTTGTTTTGTGGCCTTTAATACAAATTCCCTAGTATGTATCATTTAATGTATCATTTAATCAGATCAGCTAATTATCTTTCAAATCTCAATGCCTGAACTCAATAACTTCAAAACTGTAGAAATTCTCCTGGAATAAGGTTCAAAGTCTATCTTAAATAAAAAAAGAGATATAGGACAACCATTTCTTTCCAACTCTAAGAAAAAAGATGCTGATGTAACTGTGCAGTAATGATTATAAGAGATCTGTCAAATGAGACAGCTACAGCTTTCTCCAATGGTCCCCTATGGTATATCTAAGTATGTAAGATAAAAATGATCTTTGGTGAGGATTCTAGATTCACTGTTACCCTGTTAGACAATCAATCCTTACCCTTTTAACCCACTACATATGCATGTACAGAGTGTTAAGAAGATCAAATCACACTCATTAAATGATTTGAGTATGCAACCAGATGATGATATCCTTGCTGATACAGAATTTCACTCCCAGACAATGGAATTTAATGTGAAGAGCTACATCTAGAAACATGAACAGGAATGGGCTCATGGGTCTCAAATGGCATTGCATTCAATCTCCGCACTGGAACTCATGGCAGAATTTTGGTTATACAATGCTCTTGAAAAACTGAACTGTATTTTACAGAGCTAATCACCCAGATATGCTCAGTTCAAAAAAAAAAAAGAAAAATCACAGCACACTACTATTTGATAGTCAAACATGCCGAACATTTGTAACCACACTAATATAACCTCGCTATGGTTTGGGATATCATGCTGTGAATAGCACAGAAATAGAATCCAGAAAAAATAATTATCCTTCTATTTTCTGACTCTGTTCAAAACAAGCTATAACGACCTACTTGATTTTAAATAAGTAAAATACAGCCCTTGTGAGGAAAGAGCTTCAAATTCTATTGTTTTTTCCTCACCATAAATAGTAAATATTTCACTCATGCAACTGAAGTCAGTAGTGCATCCTCTGTTAGAAAAGGAGAGAGCCATCAGCTCTTTGTGGTTAGAGATACATTACACACCCTGTAAGACATACAGTGAAACATAAGTGTAATTTCTTTGATGGTTTTAAAACAAAATTGAAAAATAAACTCACTTGTAAATGCTGAGAGTTGTCAGTCATATTGTCCTCTCTCCTACGAACTTCTTCCAGCAACTGTGCATTCTTCTTTTTCTCCATTTGCTGATTGTGCTTCAGATTGGCAACCTTCTTGTTTTGGTCCTTCATATGTCTAAGAATTGTATACACATATGCACTGGTGTTAATGACTGCAATCACTTCTTTTTCTCTATAAATTGACTTGTGACTATGACATTGATTCTCCAACAGATACAAGTATTCCAAGTATCAGATGTAAACAATACAACTTCACCTTGTTTTCAAGTTGGCATATCAAGCCAGCTTTAATACCACCAGATTATACAATGGTAAGGCAATTATTCGGGCCACCAAGACTTTGTTCTGTTTTATCATTTGCTCACAAATATGCATGTTCTAAGCACTACGCAGAAAAATTGTTGTTATAACAGAGGGAGATTATCCAACAATCCTTACATACTCAGTCAGTTTGGGAACAATTTTAATTGGTGCTTTAAGTAGCATTAATTTCAAAGGAAGCAGAAGGCCAAGGTGATGACTAATGTATGTTGTGAAATTCTATTTTTGAAAACCTGGACTATAAATACAACATTTCTGAGGATTAAAGTGTGACGGGGTAGAAGGTCAGGTCATAAATATGCCATGAGGAATAAGGGATACCTTTACAAATAGCTTTATGCATAACAAAACCATTAAATTTCTACCTTTTTTAATAATGAGACTTCTTTCTACAGAAGACTATCAACAAATAGATTTATTAGTAACTTCTAATGAAAATGAAACAGTCTACCACTGTTACCTATTTTCTTTTGTTAAGACTGTACTCAAGTAAAAAAAAAATAAATTTAAATTTTTTCAAGGTTTAATTATCTTTTGCTGTGGATCTTACTCATTAAGTTACCAGAAGCTTTCCTGATTCTGATACTTAGCATACACCCTTTTAAGAAAGAAGGCAAGCTAATTTTGCCTGGTAGGCACTGAAAAAATATCCTTCCAGTAATGCTTTCTACCTGCTTGGATTCTTAGATATTATTTTCCCGACTTTCATTGACTTTGAGGAATTTGCTCCCTTTTATGTATATAAAAATAAAGTCATGTGCAAATTCCTAATGAGATCTAGACACTAATCCTATTTTGGGAAATGAAGAGAATATTATTCAATGCCCAAAAGGATCACTGAAAACGTCTCCGTTGCTTCCACATTAGAACTTTCAGTGAAAAAAAATAAAGTTAGAGAACACATTTCTTGCACTGATTTTATTATGCTAAAGAAGCTAGGTCATTTTATATTTCCTTCTATCAATGGTTTCTTTGTCCTACCACTGTTTTTTTCACTACTTATTTATTCTGAAAAATTAATAACGAATCTCTAATCAATAAATGTGGACACAGTATTACAAATACTTAGAAGACACTCCATATACAAGTTTGTAGGTACAGTACAGAACAGAAAAGCTAATCTATTATTACTAAAAAAAAAAGTAACTTCAGCTTCCCTAGAAGAATAAAAGTGGGTACAACTAATTCAAATAAAAATCTTCACTTTTTAAAATAATCTACATCAAACTCACAGATAGTTTTTTTCAAAAGGACAAGTATAAACTCCTCTATTTGAAAAACACATTTATCCTGTAGTTGTGTTCAAGAGTTTGCATCAGCCTGTTAAGGCACAAAAAGATAGATTAGCCTAACTGATCATCTGTTTCCAGCATTTGTCTTTTGTATTAATTTTTTAATGTTAGAAATAAAATTTGTGAAGACTGTACATACCATAAAGATAACAAGACATCGTTACCAGGAAATAGAACAGTTTCAGAAAAAAAAATATCAAAACCCATCCTTTTGAAATTTATATTAGTACAATGATTTCTCTATTACACAAAACAGTGCTTGGAAGATGAACAGCTGAGCTTCCCCAGGTGGAACCAACTCTAGTCAGGAGTTAGAATTTTGCAGTGCTAGAGACTTTGAGATCTTAGCCTGTATCTTCCTTAAATATTCTCAAGTATTTTTTATAGTACCCAGATACAGTTCTAATAAACTATACACCTAAGGGTCTTTCCCCTTTAGACATACCTTTAACAAAATGACAAAACTCCTAGGAAACACCTTTTTCCCAGCTGAAAGAGACCACCAGTACAGCACTACAGCTGTCTTTTGGTAGATTTTTGCCATCATGTTTAAATCCCCAAATTAAGTTCACTTGAGAACAAAAAAATACACTACATGATGGTCAGACCTGCCTACAAACCTGCCTACATGAGACCTACCTCAATAGGCCTGGGAGCATAGCATAAATCACCAGCATTTTTTCATAGTGTTGTAAGAAAGGTTAATTTTCTAAAAAACACAAGAGTCTGCCACAGCTAACGAGTAATAAAGCAAGCAACACGATAGTGCAAAAAACAGCGGGAATATTTCTGTCAAAGTTACACTGACGGATTAATAAAAAAACAACCAGAAATTGCCTGTTTCAGTTTAAACTTGTTTCTAGGTCTTGAAGAATATGATGGGTTTAGCTATTGAGCTGTCTATTTTTTTACTAAATTTCCTGAACAATTTGAGAGTGATGCCTTTTGTCTTTCTAAATCAAGTATTCAAATATATGTTAGATGCTCTATGCAGCTCCAAGTGAAAATTAGTTCTCTTTCATGGGTCCATGTTGCATAATTGTAAGCATAGACCTAATCAGCATAAAATGAAAATGACTTTCACAACTTCATATATGAAGGTGGTATTTGGCAGAAA
Organism: Vanellus vanellus; assembly: GCF_965231255.1. Taxonomy (NCBI): domain Eukaryota; kingdom Metazoa; phylum Chordata; class Aves; order Charadriiformes; family Charadriidae; genus Vanellus; species Vanellus vanellus. The sequence goes on along the minus strand of NC_138914.1, from coordinate 15,988,881 downwards.
TTTTGGCGGTGTATTATGACTTTGTGCTGTTAAAATATAAAATGGTTTTCAATCTAATGCTGAGTAAATGATAAATTAATTTCTATTTAATCTCTGTAAGAACTTCAATTTTATGCCAATGCTAACTGCTTCTTTCATCACCCTTCCCCTCTCACAACTTCCCATTTCAATTTCTGGCAAATGCCACACTGAAAAGTAGAACACGGTAAAGCTGCAAAGGAAAACATCTGGTGCCTGTGATATGCAAAATCTTGAAGAGAAGGAAATAAAAGAAAGCTGTGTCATAGCCTCTCTTTCTTCCACAACTAACTACATGCTTATGGAAATGAAAAGAAAATGCTACAGTTAAAAAGCCTAGCCGAGTAGTTTTCTTTTAGGCCTGCATTAAAGATACAGGAGAAGTTCAGTAGAGGAAATAAATGAAAGAACACATTCCCCACCATTTTTTTTTTAATAGCAAATACATCAAATATAAACCTTGATTCAGTATATTTTTTGAGTATGCTTCCTCTGGTATTTTTTCGCATGTCCCTGTTTCTAAAATGCTTTTGAATAAAAAAGATTAGGATAAGTAAAGATTATGCATGAGAAATAGAAAAAAATATTTGGGAACAGTTCACAATCAGCACAAAATATCATATGCCGTTGCCATATAGGATACAAAATATCCACACTAGTTTACTAGTAGCTATGCTGTTATGCATAGCTGAGTCTACATTATTCTTTATCATGAGGCATTAGTTTTATGCGTTCTGCTACACTCTTTCAATTTAAAGCTATAAGACCACAAAATTCATTAGACAGAATAAAATAAATAAAACATTACTGTTTAAGGTATACGTCTTCAGAATCTGAAATGTATGCTTCAGGGGTCTGGGCAGTAGAATTGATCTTACTATCAATCACGTGTTAACCATATTCTGGTACTAACATATATACAAAAGCATTATTTGTTTGATAGTCTAACTGCCCCAAAGCAGTGAGATGAAATCCACAACTTTCCAATTTTCCACAGTGTTAATAGTTAATTTTGAAGTTGGGTATCTATTATCTTATAGTGAGCTAAATTCTTTAATCACTGAGCTAGGCATTACAGTCATCTCAAACTAGTTATTACAGAATACTATGCTGTGTTTGTAATTTTCGAACCTTCACATAACTGGAAAGCCAGTCTTCAAACCAGTTCTAAAGCGCCCAAGCCCAGAGCACACTGAAGTGGTGCCAAGACCACATTTGGCTTAAAGAAATGATGTTCTGAGCTCATAACATTTAAGAAGGAAAAAAGCAGTCTAAAAAGCAGCATGGATGACTAGCACCTTACACAGATGCTTAATCTTGGCCAAACATTAAAATGGCCGGTTATTGACACTTTTTCAGATAACAAATTTAAATTTCTGTTTGTATTCCCATGGTTATAGCCAGTCAGCAACTGTCATAAAACATCTAGCAGCTTCATCTACGGACAAAAAAAGAATTCGGAGTGGAGCTAGGCTGTCTTAATAACAGCTTCAGAATGTAAGCACATCTTGAATAGTTTTAAAAAATAAATAGTTACAAACTGAAGGACTTCATAGGCATCTCCCATTCGACCATTCAATATAGAGAAGTAGCGTCCAGCAAACACCCATGCCACATAAATACTAGATGACAATGATATTGGAGGTTAATAAAGAAGAGATGAACACCAGATATAAGAAAAGAATCTAAATAAAATTTGGTTCTTCTAGTACATTAGACATTGTTTCTTTCCTATTGAAGAGAAAAAGATTATATATACTTCTTTAGAAACTACCTTACTGTACATTACACTGAGTTCATGAATTTTTTTAAACCTAGATCAAGCCCTTGATCTGAACTATAAATACACAATAGACTGTAGCTATGCTACTCCATGAAAAATTGGCCAGTCATAATTCCCCGTTCCTCTTCCTGAATCTTCCTGACCTGGAGTGATTTTCTATAATCTTTTTCAACACATAGAATGGACCACAGCCATCAATTTATACCTCAAGTGGGCAGTAGACTTAAAATTAGGTATCTAAACCATAGCAATGCCCACATCTGTTTTCCTCAATATCCAACGACTTTTTCAGAAAAATGCCCCTAGACCACCAACACAGAAATCAATAGACTGTAGCAGCTCTGATGTCTGATGCTGCTGAAGAACCATTAAACTATGACTTCTAAAAATTTAGGTCTACTTAGAATATCATAGATCTGAAGAAAACAGGTGAAGGGAAAAGTCAAAAAATTCTTATACAGCCCTATAGCTTTGTCTCTTATGAAGTCCGGACCAAAAAACCTAGAGCCCCTTGATCTTACTGTGCAAATAATAAGATGCCCTGATATCAATTACACTAGCCCTTCATTCTATCTAATTTTTTTAAATTGAAATGTCTTTTTAAGAAATAGACATCAGTGTCATGGAGACCCAGACCCTTGATGAGCAGAAAGACAAATATCAAAACAGTAGTAGCACTTGCTAGTATGAATATCACTAATTGCAATGACCACATTTAACCATGTTCCTTTGCGGTTTTTTTTCTCGTTCATCTGGAATAGCACACAAATTGATCTCATCGTTCTAACTACAGTGCATATAAATCCTTCAGTCCAACTTTTTAGGACAAATATTAACATTTAGTTTCTGCATATATGTGAGTATCTTTCAGGCTGCATTTTACAGTACCGCGTAACTGTTGTCTAAACTCCAATGCTTTCACCTCTGATAGTTATAGAAAATCACACTATTTCATTAAATTCCCACCTTTAATTAGCCACCTGGGTACCTTGGCCAAAAAGTCAGTAATGTCAGCCAAAACTAAGTGTTACGTGGTTAATATAGCCTTCGCTCTATTTCATAAAGATTTTTTTTTCCTCAAAGCATTCAAAAAATGCAGACGTGTAAAATACTCCCGAGAGCAAAATCTGTAACATTTTCTAATGGAATATGTTTCTGTAATAATTTTCATCACATTAAACAGCATTACAATAGGACCAGCTGTCTGAAAGTCAATCAAAAAATTCTCCAGTATGCTAGGAACCTGTACTCCTCAGGAAATAAAAAAAAAAAAAAAAAAATCAGAGTGCTGATCAATAAACTTTTTAAACAATGTTTTCAGGGGAAAAAAATCAGCATGAAATACAAAGATTTAATCAAAACAAGTAATTTCTATACAATAGGAAAGTCTCAAAAACACATTTTAAAATTTAATCTAGTGTACATATTTAAAATAATCAACAACTTCACTTATTGTTGTAGGCATGCACTGGGTAGAATATGACCAACATCATCACTTGAAAAAATTATTTTTCTTTTTAACAGATCATCTCTTTCTCCTTTATAAATAGTCCACACCTTTACAAACAATTCACGGATGTGAGCAATAAAACAAATCTCAACATTTTACTAGGCACTCTGGATCTCAGTAGCTAGTCATGCAGAAGACCTGATCCTGTAAATCCTGTCCATGGGAATGTCCATTCTGAACTACATTACTTCAGTAAGACTCAGCAGAAGTATTTCCAACAATTCAGTTCTCACTGTCAAAAATGACAGTATGCCTGGGTTCCCATTTAATTTTTTGAGCCAATACTAAGACAACAGCTTAAGGGCAATTCTTTAAAATTCAGATCCAGCTCCACTGAAATCCATATGATAGAATTTCCATTAATATATGAACAAAGTTAAGTACTGTTTCTGGCATTTTCGTGTAATACAAATGTATTTGCTACTACCAATCTATGAACCTGAAAACCAAAGATGGGTTCTCCAGCAAACTATAAACATCACAAGAGACGTTAAGAGGGTTACTGACAGACACATTCCTGACACAAATATGCAAGGACCCTGTTTATTCACTTACAACCCATAGATGGATTTGTCTGGGGAAAATAGGTATTATCAAGATAAGAAAACCTGTATCCATGACAAGCTGAAATTTTGATATGACAAAGTAAATGTAACATACCTCAAATAACCAACATTTTTCAAAAAGTAAGCCCTCCTTTTCTGCTAAATTTATTTAATAAGTTAGACTCTAGTCACCTTAACACTTACGATATGCTAATAAAAATCTAAATAGTATCTTCCTCTTCATTTACAATTTCAGATTATTGTGGATTTTTTTATTCAGATTCTATAACCTAAAGAATTATTAGTATCCAAACATCTTTTAAAATTTGGAAGTTTTCCTTATTCTTAACCTTTTTTATTTCTTTAAGTAATACAATTTTCACAATGATAAAAAAATTAAAGAATACCTTAAATGCAAAACCAAAAGCAATCATCCCAACCATTAAGAAATAATTTCTTTGACCCAGCCAGCACGTCCAACAGAGCTGAGCTTCAAAATAACTTTTATTCTTTCTCCCTTGATGGCAAAAAATTATATTGGGACTGATCCTTTTTTTAATGACATAGATGATGTTCGGAAGCAAGACTGCTTGTACATTCCAGGCCAAATAATTCATATAGGTCAAAGAAATTCATGCCCTGATATAAAATGGCAGAGAGAAATGATAGTAACCATAGGAAGAAAACATTCAAATTTATTAACACATAAAATTTTATTTCATAAGCATTTTGCCTTTTCTTTGTAAAATGAAATCTACTGACCGCAAAACTACAGAGCCATTTCACCATTGTAGACAATGACCTTTTCTGTGAGGTCCACTGACTAGCAAACATGTCATCTTACAGCAACACAGAATGCAACTATTTATTGCTAGTGCACTTGTTGTGAGTGAGAACAGAATTAGTATGTCTAAAGCTGCCCAGAAGAGTATTCCCCATTGAAGTAAGGTGTGTCACAACTGCAGTACCAAAAAGCAAAAAGGGAAAAACAAAGGTCCGAAGTAGCTGTCTGATTCTCCCAATACAGAATCTTCAAAACATGGAAAAATGTATAAATAAAAGCATCAGTGTGAACTGTTTCAGTGAAGCCCTACCAAAACTGATCCACAACCCACACCAAGGGCATATTCACCACTGACACAATATACACCACCCACAAAACAAGCAACATATGTAGAATGGAGCCTAAGTCGGTCCCAAAGCTATAATTAAGCAATTTACCACTTCTAATGTTTCCCCCTCTGGGGTAATTCTTTCATTTGGGTTTTGTCTCTGGTTATTCCAACAGTCTGATGACAAAGCTGCTATGAATATCTGTTACTTTGTCAAAAATGGTGCCAAAACTTGTAATACTTTCTCTGCGCAGCCTCTTTATTTCATTTGATAACACCATACAGTGCACCCAAATTCTGAGAATATAAATGGCCTGATAATTGTCTGCCTTCAGGAGGACTTGGCTCATCCTGATTAATCTGGAACTACAGTATAACACTGGTGTAAATCAGCTCCATTCTCTATTTCAAAGCTATTATACCATTTTAAAAAATAACATTTCTTCTGCTTCATTTGAATTTGGAAGTCTGTCTGCTTTTAATGTGAAAATTTGACATAAAAAGCTCACAGATTATTACAGACTACTACATAGGCACATATGAATAAAATGTTTTGAATGAAGACTTCCTAAGGAAAAAAAAAGAAAATCATTCCTTGATTTTTGTTTAGACAGACTCAAAAGAAAAAAACAGATTTTTTCCATGTCTGCTTTCATAAAGGCCACATTTTGGAGCAATACTTCATCCCCAAATCCCAAGGGATTCCTTTCTTTGCATGTCTGACTAACCAATTACCATACTATAGAAGAAAAAAAAAAAAATCCTGTCTCACCTTTGCCCTTCTTGCCCTCACTATTCCAGAGCAGAAAATCTAGCAGATCTTATTCCCACTCTTTTCCTTTTCTCTATAGAAGAACTATATTTTTGCCTCTCCACTGAAAAGGAGCAGGGGCAAGACTTCAACTGCCTGAACTAATTGCTTTTATAATTGTTTAAACTCCTAAACTGTGTAACAACATAACCTACCATCCTACAGCTGACCCTGTAACACAATTTCATTTTTACAGTGGTGCTATCTGATCTTGTAACTGAAACAAATATCCGTTCTACAGTGGCATAAATGAGAGAAGCTCAGCTTTCTTAGCATGTCTATTATAATATGGGATGAGGAGGAAAGTTTGAGTGGATGCCTCCTGGAAAGGCAGGAAAACATTGTCACCCTGGGGCTGGATTGCCCCTGCTGCCAGGAAGGCTAACAGGGGACACTAAGACCTACAAAATAAGCTTATGACAACAGAGTAAAATTTTGTTTTGCTTTTGGACAAGAGAATTTGGAGGAAGGTAATACTCTCTGATTAACTTTGGCCGCACTGACTTTACCTTTCAGTAATAAAGGCCTCTATTTTGCTATACACCTCAGAAAATATTATCACAAGAAGTTCATATTGTCATCTGTTACTGAAGAATACTTGGTCTTTCTGCCATTTACCTGAAAATGAGACTACAGCAAACTCCACATCATAACATCTACTCAACCGGACAACTAAGAAGCACCCTCTGTTTTCTCTCTATGTTGATACAAAGGACTGGAATCAAAATGACCAGTGCAAAAAATGGGCCAAAAAAACCATCCAAGCCAAACAATATTTTTAAAATCTCCAAAGAATTTGATTCCCACATCCATAATTCTCCAGTTACTGCTGTAATGCCCAGAGTTACCAATTAAGATAAATTAATTTTAGTATATTCAATCTCTTCATTACATGCCCAGCTATTTCAGTTTCACTCCAAGGAGCGAGCTTGCAGCCCAGACAGATCTATAGGTCTCAAAAAACACAAGGCGAATCTATTGCTGGGTTTAAAAAAGAAAAAGCCACAAATTTAAATAATCCTATTTTCTTCTTCTTCATCCCCCTCCTCCTTTACATCTCAAATGTTCGAAGCCCGGTTTAAGATTTCTTAATGCTCCGATTATGACAGTGCTTCAGTGTGACAACTTTTTTGCCTCCAAATGCACCAAAAAAAAAAATATATTGTTGCCTTGAGAGAACCAAGAACTCTGCCTGGTAGAAATAAAGCACGTGTCACAAAAGTCACTGAAACATTTCTCACCTCAAAGACAAAACTGTGGGAGGAAGGGTTTACCTAACACACAATCTGGGAAGCTTTCCAAAATCTTTGTTTAAGAAGTGTTTAGTCTGACACAGTTCCCTCCAAAGCCCTGGAGAGAGGCTACAAATATCCACGTGAGGATAATGCATGAATGAAAAAGACCTACTAAAATTCTGTTCCAAACTATGGTTCATATCACTTTGTTTCAACACATATCTGCCTGCAACCACTGAACCTCCAATACAGTGCATTGCACTACTGTCTTTCTCAGCACATTCTTACTGGATGACACTTTAAATGAACATGTGTGAAATCCGTACCAGAAGACTCATCTGTCACACATCTCTCATACACCAAGGATTGTTCTGCATTTTCTTCTGATGTTCTTTAAAAAAAAAATAAAAAATACTGCTGATGACAGGACACTAGATGAGAAGGATATTTGATCTGATTTAATATGGCAATTGCTTGCTCAGCTCTTTTATTAATTGATACCATTAGCGATAACAGTAACTGGAAATAGTTTGTTGCCTGGTATTTGCAACCAAGGAGTTGCAGTCCTGCTGCTGCTTCATCAGGTTCTTTCTAGCTGTTGCCCAGGTAAGCTTTTTTCTTTAAAAAACATACAAACAAAAAACAAACAAACAAAAAACCCTAACAAACAAACAAACCAACCCAACAAAAAATCCCTATCAGCTCCCGAGTCTGTCCTGTTATTATCTGCATCCAACTGCTCCACAGCATGTCCAGCTCAGCCTGAGAGCAATCAGGATCAAACCACCTCTGCTGCACTTCATGTTTCACTGCAATTCCTTTCTGAATCAAATCTTTCAACTGCAACTCCTGGCTCAATCTAGCAGTTCTCAGGATCAATCCAGCCATTATCATTCAACGCATAAATCAAACTTTCCATGCTTTTGCAGTAACCTGTTCAGACCTCCAAATAAATCAGGTACACTTTGTATGATTTCTTATTTGACATACTAACTTCCCTTCATTATAAAGTCAGATCAGAGCATTTCACTCCAGTCACAATCACATTGTTCAGGCATGTTGCTCTGGCATGATGGAAGCAAACAATACGAGTGGAAGAAGTGGTTCCTCCAACAGCCCAATTCCTAAATTTAGTTCCTCTGTCTCTTTTCAGTCACAGCTTTTTGAGGGTAAGCTATGCTATCTCATAATGATTCTTCACACACACACCCTCCACTGTACACAAGGAATCCTGACAGTGTTGCACCCAGGCAGTTACCAAGCTCCCCAGAATAGTGCTGTATGGCTACTTTATTCACACATTCAAGAGGCAAAGAAATATGCTCTGTGGACCTTCCCCTTGGAGAAAACTAGTGGAAGCAGCAGGTCTAGAGAAGCATAAGAAATATTGCTCTGTCTTGGAATTAGTAACCATGAAATGGAAAAAGTAGCAGTTCCTTATGTCCTCTCTTCCCCAACACAGAATTGTGGTGTCAGGTCCAACCCAATCCATAGTGGATATTTTTCCGACAGAGATGTAGAGCTCACTTCTCCTCATATCCAGTTTGTGCTGCATACCCATTTACTTCCACAGAGTATTTACACTCCAAATCAAAACAAAAAAAAAGTACGACTGAGAAATTGTAAAATGTCCTTCCTTATTTAAAGAATCAATTTCTAGTTGTCTCAGAAATTATTTTAACTTCTGCATGTCTTTAAGCAAACTGAAAGGGCAAACAAAATATAGAACTGAGCAGACAGGTTCAGGAGCGAGTGGGATACAAAAGAACAACAATGCCTTATCCTGTCCCAGGGACCCATTTGTATCTTTTTATTGTTTATGACGATGATTTCTGCTTATTTTGTAATATATTATTGTTTTCCTTTTTTTTTAATAAAGCAGAATTTCAAGGAAACAAACTTTCTACTATACTATTTCTTAAATATAATGAAATGTAAATGCACACAAATTCAAAACCACACACGTAATCAGAAAAATCTAAATAATGCCATCTCAAATCTTCATCTCTTTCAAAATGTTTAAATGTTAAAATGTTCACAAGGTTAAAATGTTGGTTCTGCATACGTAGCAAACAGACTAAAACAGACAGACATGACAACAATCTGCCTGTTATCCAATGTGACAACTATGTTTCTCACTCAGAATAACTAGTCTCTCAGAAGAGTAACGTATATCACAGATTCTCTCAGTTTTCATTAGTACACTATCTCAATTTCTCCAGGGAAATTATCTTTGAACAACATATCACTCTGCCCTTGGAACCATCAAACTGACATTTGACAAAACTGTGGAAGGCTCATAAGTTAAATTTAAAACTCTGTTAAACCTTGCCTTACACATCTGATGGAGCTCTAGCCTCCCACGGAAACAGTTAGGAAGGCCAACACCAGAGGCTGGTGGGAAAATTTCTAGCACTAGTCTGTATATAATACATGGAAAAAATATCCATGTTCTCTTTATCTGCAGCCGGAAAAGTTTGGGAAGTATATAAGCTGCTGTAACCTAAATGAAAAATAAAAAAATAATCCTTTCCTGATTCTTGTGCTCAGAACATTTTTATATTGTATAGGTAGATGCACATGGAGGGAAGGGGTTATGCCAATGTATTCAATTTTCCTGATTGCCATCAGTATCAATAGCCTGCCATGGCATAAAACAGATCCATCATTTTTCTAATCATTCTAACCCCATATAAAAAAATAGGGATGAATAAAATGACAGCTAAGAACATATTGATTGGCAGAAATTAAAGAAATTAATAGATCTGTTTCTTAAATTAAGTTTTGACCTTAATGACGATTCAAGCTGCAAAAACTTAACACTTCACTGAAATCCCACAATAAACTCTAATCATACGCTACAACTTATCTAGGACTCTAGGGATAAAAGTTGGCAGGGTTATGAGGACAGTTTGCTTCAGCAAGGTCAGCTGTTATTTTAGGTCAATAAAACATAACAGAAATTGCACCTTCAACTGCTGAACAAATGTTTCTGCATACCAATCATTGAATTCCAGTGAAATCAACCATAATGACAATTGCATAGCATAATAACTTTTTTAAGCTCTCTCTGGCTAGAGAGATTTTCAATCAATGTTGAGTATGTTCTGATAGAAATGCCAGAGTGGTCACATTCACACAATAACTTCATCATAGACAACTCCAGAGTAAACTCATTTAATTAATTTCTGGAAGAAAGAAAGATTCTGAAAATAAATTAAGTTGTTTTTTTTTTATAATTCAGGTGTAATAACTATCCAATCAAGCACATTACAATGTGCTTGTACTTGACAATAAAAAGAAAGTGTTTCTCTCATTCGTTACTGCAACCAATAAGCCTCTAATTTCAGAAACAAAATTTTCCAGCTGGAAAGTAACTTGCGATTGCAATGTGCATTAAAGCACATCAGGAAAGAAAACCCTTGTCTCGTCAATCTTTTAATAATAAGCCATCTTTTGCCATACAGTTTGAAGGCATCTACATCTGAAACTTCTCTAACACATCTGAACTGTGAAATGTGAACAATGCTGTGCAAATCTATACATTGACATAAAAATTCTGAAAACTTCAGATCTGAACATATTATACAGGCGGATTGGACATTTGCCATGATTCTAGTCAAATGTACTGCATGGCAACCTGATATGTGGAACCACATCTGCAAATGCAGAACTTTGGTACGTGAAATCCACCTGGAAAGTCTTTGCAGTATACACCCTCCTTTATACTCCAGTCCGACTGATCTATGAAGAAGTAAACACTTTCTACCGTGATAATCATGGAAAACCAACTCTGTTCCTGCCTAAAGCAAAGCTCCTTCAGTACAGCAAACAAAACTTTGTGCAAGTTTCCATCACCAGTTTCCGAAAGTGAAAAATAAGGGATGAGCTTAAGAGTACAGAACTGTCTTAAAAGACCTGTCACAGGAAAAAGAGAAAAAAATAGCCACTCTGAAACAAATGGGGAAAGAAAGCAGCAGATGACCCTGTAGTCCAAACCATATAAAGTTATTAGTTTCTAAAATACCAAGTAGAGGTTTTAACACTTCACTAATTTACACTTTACAGCCAATTCGTAAGCACTGGGGAAGAAAAATTAACATCGAGGCCTACTAAGAGAAAAAAACGCTGACAATCAATTTTTACTTTGAACAACCACCAAAAGACATAATACTTAATAAGATGATAAGATTACTCAAAAACAGTGCACAAGTACAAACCCTAGCTAAACTAATTTAAAACCTGGAAGAAAGAAAACATGAATCTGACTAGATAATGCTACATACAAACACAGCATATAAAGCATACACATACACACACCTCCTTTGCAGTTATGTTCTGGTCCAGAATCTGTCGAGCACAAACAGCTAAAAGTTTCTGAACCAGAAGCTGAACCACTGCAATACATCCTATTATGTTTGCAACAACTGTGAAAGTGATGACAGTCACATATTAAGAATAAGTCTCTGATCTTAAGTATAAATCTCTCTATATACTATAGTTGTAGTTCAACCCATCACCTACTGGGTTGGGTTGTCTACCAAAAAGTTGATCCCAATGTTGAACGCCCTATACAAAGAAAATAAAAGTAAAACTGAAAGAAGAAAAAAATCTTCACACAAAACAACATATGAATTGAATATGTTGTTAACAAACATTTTTTTCTTACCGATTTTTGACAAAAGCATTAATTTACTGTAAAGTTTCTGATCTAGAAATGGAGCAACCAAAAACTTCACAATGGGGAAAAGCAGAATAAAAACAAAACCCAAAAAGAGACAAACAGAAGTTATTAATATGGAATCAAAATGGCCAAATAAATGAAGCATCAATGAAAGCCTTCATTGCAGAAAGAGTAATTAAATAGGAGAGCAGAAGATACTGACCTGGAAGTCAAGCTGGTTGGAGTAGGGATGAAAGCAGCAGTTTGGAGAAAAACAGATAGGGAGGAGGACAGCAAAAGAGAATAAAGGGAGGAACATATTAGTTCTTCAAAAATATAACAAGCAAATGTTATATCAGCAGATTTTACTCAAAAAAAAAAAAAAGAAAAGGAAAGGAAAGGCAAGGGAAAGCGAGAAGTAAAATAAAATTTCTGTAGCTCTATATCCTTGCTGTGCACCGAATAAAACAGAAATTTTAAAGTAAAACGGCACCTTGTCATTTGTGGACATTGAAGAACCACCCATATTTATAACAATCCAAATGTATACACATAGTGAGCGGAACAAATAAATCAGGTGGATATTGGTAGTGTTCACTGCCACACAAATGTCTCATCATATACCACAACGTCTTTCTTTGAACCAACATAGGCTTGATGACCCATGTTCAAGTCTTCCCATGAAAGCCAAAACAGCTAAACAATGTGGCAGCTCATTCAAAGATATCATTAGAAGTTCACAAAGCACTGTACCTAATAATCAAAAACAGAGATTTGCCCCCTCCAGGAAATACAGCCCCTTCTAAAGCTAAGAGCACTTTTTTTCTTCAGTCTGAAGAATAAGGTTAATACTTCATGACTGAAGCTATGCCGATGCTTGATAACTTATTTTTTTAAAAATACCCAACATGCCCTTTCAATTAGGCAAGAAAAAAAAAATCCCTGGCTGACACCCAGCTAGACTAATCCTTAAAGCTGCCACTGGTGCACAGTGTTTCATTCACTTATGAAAAGGAAAATTTATAAAAGGCACAAAAATACTTTTTTTTTTTTTAAACACAATTATTCCATATGCTGATATTTTGTCATTTATGCAATGAATTGTCAGTGCTGTGCGGACTTATTTTCATCAGAATTCAAATAGAAATCAGTTCAGAATGAATTAATTGTAGGCTGAACATCCCAAGAGTCTAAATGCATATCTACAGTTTTATTACCCAAAACTTAGAACTGCGAAGTGGGTAACAAAAAAAAAAAACAAAAACCACAAACTGCTTGTTTAAAAGCAAACTGCTTCTGTCTGATAGCAAGTATAGTATTTTTAAATGAACTTCTATATTGTGGTAAGCTTTGCTGACAAGCTAGACTCAATCAAGCAAATGACTGACCATCTAACATACCACTGGAGAAAAGGAGATTCAAGATTTTGTATTCTATACTGTGTTCTCATCACTTCGTCATCAAGCTACAGCATTTCACTCTTAAACCAGCAGCAATCTGATTAGGATTACAATATTTATCCTTTACCAGACAGGTTAGTTCACAGCCTGTTCTCTTAAAGGAGGTAAGGTAACATGCTAGTCCTGCTCTATCTCTTATTATCAGCCTTTGCGCAAACTCCTCCCGTGTCCCTGGGGATGAGTAAAGTTAAGAGACCACTGTGTCTTGAACCACATTTTGCAGCCTGATAGGCAGTCTGCTCTCTCCAGTGTGGGCACTCAAAGCAATTGACAACAATGGATTTTTAAACATGGACCTGCCTGAGAAAGCAATTCTTAATCTAGTTCTTTTCCTCCGAATACACCACTTTCCTGCGTGGAATTTGTCTTCCTATTAAATAAGGTTCCAGACAACAGCTGGGATGATGTGCTCAGTGTCAGGACCCATGAGCAAGGGCAGCCTCTTGGCTCCTTTTTCATCCTCAATTTCACACACGCCCGTACAGTGTCCTTTTTTCTCCCGGTCATTCCGATTCAATCCAAAGGGCAGAGTGCATTTCTCGCATTCTGAGAGCACGTAGTTACAGTTCTCATCCCTAAGAAGCAACTCAATACAAGCAATATGTTTGCATAGATATTTATGGAATGTTAAGTAAGGTAAAATTAAGACAGAAATGACATGCACACGGGTTGCTAACAGCATACTATTCTTGTAAGAGCACAAGATTGTGAGGAATAATCTGGTTCTGAAGACTGAAATTGTGCACGCAGTTGCAGGCAGCCACATGTCATAATCAGGTTCATAAATTTATCAAGCCGCATCTTAAAACCAGTTAGGTTTCTCATTCCCTTTGTTTCTTTTAAAAAGCTGTTCCAGGGCCTTCATTCTTCTGAGAATTAGAACACTTTTTCTTCCTTTCTTTCTCTTTTCAGCCTAAATTTATTAACGGATAATTTATATCCACTGTATTATGTGTCAACGCTCCTTTACTTAAATCACTCTTCTTTCACCGCAGCGCTTACCCCTTCACATATTTATAGAGAACGAGCATCCCTACAGAGCCTCTTGCCAGAGAAACAAACCGCTGTTGTTTAGACTCCTCCTGTGACATGAGCACTCCACGCCCTTAATTATCCCACCAGCCCTCTCTGCACCTGCTTCCAGTTTTAATTCAACCTTCTCAAACATGACTGATGAGAAGTATACAGCAGCGTTCCACATGGAGTCTCGCTAGCGCTTGATGACATGAATACCTTCCTGTCCTTACTGCAAACGTTTATTCTGACATATCAGGATTCATATCTCGTTATTTAGATGTCTGCTTCATTATTTAGATGGCTCATAATGACACACCCATAAGCAAATTCACCCAATCTTTCTCTTCCTAAACTGTATCAAGGATTATCCTTAGCTTACAGCAGGCACTCTTACTGGTCCTAACTTCACAATCATGCATTTCGCACTACTGTATTTCACTTAATGTCATGATTCAAAGTCCCTAGCATATTTCATAAATATACCTTTCACTCTAACTCCATTAATGAAAGCAATAGACAATATACTCCTTCCATCCTGACAGTTCCTTTTCAGCCGCACTTAACTCCCTTTGGCTAGGCCCTTCACGTTAAAATTAAAGCCGATCACTATCTTACCCAGTTTCATTTACATTATCAAAAAAACCCAAACCAAACAAAAAATCCACACCACATTTCCTTCATCAAGAAAGCCAAAGAAAAACATCAATCTAAGCTTACCAAAGGTTCATTATACTGGGATATATTGCATTTAATTTTAACTTGTTCTCATTATAAACAGATAAATCATGAAAGACAATAAAAGTTACCAAACAGCTTTAGTATAGGAGGAGGAATTGGTTCTCCTTTGTAGCAATAAGAAGTTATAAATTACAAAATTGATATATATGGACTAATTTAAGAAACAGACCAACATGTTTGTATATATGACGAATCATATGAATCATGAACCTTAAGTGATGCAACTCAGAAGTGTGATAGTTTCTGAAGCAAGAAAATTAAAACCAAAAGAATCACCATTCATATGAAATCTTCAGGATTATTAATAATGTTCATCTGCCAAACAGCATACATTTATAAATTTAATTGCCTATATCTTGAAGCAGATATTTCTACCCTTGAGTATTTGACACTTTCTGTGCCAATACTTTCTGGCAAATCGTAGAATATTAGGATTCATCACCTCGTTTTAATTCTTATCGAATTTTTAAATTATTTATACAACTACACCTCATTATGCTGTTGAATTTATATATGAATATAATAAATATTGTGAAGATACGACAGGTTGCAATACTCTAGATTATAACTCTCTCTCTCTGTTTATAAATTTTGAGAATTTATGTTGTTGCAATTATCTTGCAATGTAAAGATGCTGGCATAGCAGTGAACATGGAACCCACCAAGCAAATACGTTTCAAAACAGCATTAATTTTCCTAAAAAAAAAAAAAAAAAAAAAGAAAACCACCACAACAGAGAAGCCCTTGCATCTGAAGTTAGGGGAAATGTTGAAGATGCATAGTTTCTGATCAAGAAAAAAAGGAGGAGGAAAAGTAAGGAGAGAAAATAGTAACCTAGACCACATTACTTGAATTACAAAACAGCGGGATAAGAAGGAAAGAACATTTTCAAATATGCTTCTGTTAAAGTTGCAGTCTTTTTCACAATGCTTTATTCCCATAAAGTGGGTAAACTGAGCTTTGGCTCCACCTCTTCCCTTCAATAATGAGCCAATCAAGTAGTCATTACAAGCAGAAAAACTAGTAGCACTTCATAAAATGTTACAGCAATTTACACTCCACCTAACCCCCTAGAAAGGGGAATTTCAACATCAAAGTTCCCTCTCTAGGGACACCGACAGGTGGCACAGTTATATACAGATTTAGATCTTTAGGACAATATTTTTAGAAAATAAGGAAGAGGGAGAGAAAATAAATTAAATTTTAGAGAAACCTAAGGTGAGCATGATTAGATAGCCACTCTTTATAAATACTTCCTATTACACCTTTATATTGCTGGCAGATTGCTAGCCTTATTGCACCAATCAATGAATTTGGGCCTGTGCTTATGCATGGTGGAAAGTAACTTTAAGGCTCCATTACCAAGTAAAGGTAGTAACTTCTGTTGATGAAATCAATAATAGATAATTTTAACGTAAATTCTATCTTACAATAATTAACTTATATATACTGTGCAGATAGGAATTTGGAATTAATTAATTTGGAATTAATCTTGAAAGCTATATGTTGAATCAAGTGAGAAACTTCATTAAAGTTAATAGAGTTCACAAATCTTAGAGCACGATGATTCCCCAACATTGCAGCATACTACTATCCTTAGCAGGTAATGCCACACATATCTTATTGAAAGCATTACAGAAGCACTTAAACATTCATAGCAAAGCTTAATTACTATATCATATTCAAAATACAGAATATCCTGTACAAAAAGTCTGTGCTTACTCAGTGGTAACAAATTATTTTCTGAAAAGTTCAGGATCAACACCCACATCAACAATAACAGACTGGAAATTGGTGTCCCAAAAGTTTCACTGATAAAAGTGCACTGAATTTGCAAAAGAAAATTAATACAAAACCAGAAAATTCTGCCCAGTACATAACTCATTAAAAGGGTCCTCAGACGGCAAGAGGGTGTATGCTGACAAGGCTGTAGTAAGATCTCTGCATCCCTTAGGTCCTTGTTTCTTTGTAATCATTGATTTGTAATCAATAATTCTCAATTTTATTCAAATAAAGCTGCTGATCTAAATGGCCTCTTTATCTCTTTTTTATATAAAATATTTAAATCAAATTAATATTTACTAATAATTTTAAATCACAAGTTTCATTACCTTATCATGTTCATTTTTTAATCTTAATCGCCATTTTAATATTCAAACGTTCAAGACTGATTGCTACTTACTAAATCTCTTGAACAAAAACTTAGCATGCCTATTATTGCATCTAATGTCACACAATAATTCAGTAGGTTTTATAGGCCAATCAGGATATCAGTTACTGTTTCTGTAAAAACTATACAGTCGGTTTCCACCAGCTTGGTCATAGCTGGAGTAACTATCTTTCAAGCCTAGGTCTGTAATTGCCCCTACAGTACATGCACCAATGGGTGGAACAGGCAGCACTTTCTTGACCACACAAATTCACTAATCGTGTTATCTTTTTCCAATATGCTGCTTTAGGATTTTGGAGAGTTTAGGCAGAACTCACAGTCACGGTGCAGAAAGTGACCACTCTTCATTATTAACTTCCTCTTGTATCTACTTTACACATTAAAATCGATGCAAACACTAGAGTATTCTAAACTCCTCCTGATGTGATGGGAGAGGTAACTGCTAATTAAAATTGTCCTCCTGCAAACAGTTCTATTTCGAGTACAAATCTTTTTTCACTTAAAATTTGAGGTCTTGGTTCTCAAGACACTTTGATAACTATGTACCGTTCATCAGTATCATTATTAAACCCTTGCCAGATGTCTGCAGAGAAAGATAAGTTTTGGCAACAGATAACTGTGAAGGTTGATAAGTCATCATCAGTAAAAGATGCTCTACGTGTCTTCCTTTCCAAGCTGGCCGTTTTTTTCCCCCAAAGGTAACCGACATTTCCGGCAGATCTTCCCCTCTTTCACGGTGATTTTCCCTAATGGGACAGAGAAGTGCTATGTCTTCACTGAAACTACAGCAATAACCACAACAATGAGACCCCTTAAACTTCTCTTTTGGAGCCATGAAGTGCTTTTTTTCTGACTTCATCGCTAGAAAACAATTACATAAAATATCTGAAAACATAAAATTCCTTCTTTCATTTACATTAGAGGTGCCAAGTGCAGGAAGGAAACAAAGAAATAGATCCATTAAATTGCTTCTCAATCAAACAAATCACAGCATACTGTATGGGACAAGGATCCAAGAATCATTTCATTATGAAGGGCATGAGACAAGCGGATCCCAAACCCCTCCTGTCTCCATTAAGGAGACTGTACAGACTGTACAGCCTTCCCAGAAAGAAGACAAACACTGCTTGGTCTACATCAGATAATAATCATTTGAAGCGGACAAAGACTACAGAACCACTTAGAAATAGTTACAACTATTATTAAATAGAAATACTTAGAAATACTTACCAATACTTTTCAGGACTTCTGTGAGCTAGCGATGCTGTTCACACTGGAGAAACACATGTGTGGGACAGTTTTGATTTATCAGTGACTAAAAGGTGGGGTTGTTCCCCAACAAGGTTTTCTGGGAGCGTTGTTACTGTAAATTGCCTATGGCTTTTCCTATTTGTGTTCCTTTCATGGAGGCTACTAAAAACATTAAATTGTTCCAGTCAGCAGACAGGAAATGCAGTTCTCAGGTAGCCTTTTTTCCTTTTCATTTCCGATTCAGTTTTACAAGACATAAAAAATATTCTGTTAAAAAGCGTATTCTACTCTTAACTCCTCTGCTCTGCAATGAAGATCAAGCAAATAAAAATGCCAGATAAATAATACAAGAATTACCTTTCTAACTCAGCAATTTTCTTATCTTTGTCATTCTTCTCATTCTCAACCTCCTTGAGTATTTCTAGAAGTCTGTCAACCTCAGCCTGAGCTTTGCCACATTCTTCTCTATAGTACGATGCCTCTTTGTCAAGCTGTTTCATTCTGTCTGCAAATTCTGGATTCATCCGTGCCTCCTCTTCAGCCTCATGAGCCTTCAGAATCAATATTTAAAAAAAAATAATGATGACAATAATTTATATAGCTTTAAGAGCTTTAATTCTTCGGTCTTGGAGTTCAAATTTTCATTAAAAAGGATTATGGGTATTTCTGTCTGATGACAATATTTTCTACAGATTATAAAAGGGAATGAAAATACCTTCATAGTCTAAAATTATAATCAAATGCTATCAACCTGAAGAGGAAGAGGATTTATTAAGGATTTTACATATTAAAGCAACCATACTTTAAGGGTTGCTTTTTTTTTTAATTAAAAAAAATCACCTTGTAATTCATTTAATTCACATTAAGCTTTTAAAGTGTTTCAAATATATAGGCAATTTCTTAATAAAGCATATTCTCTCTCTTTCCCCATATATATACACAAACACTTTGTCCGTGTATATACACACACACAGATATACATACATATTGTAATCTGTATCACCAGATGTTTTAAATGCAGTTTGATACAAAGAATTTAAAATGCAGAAATTGTTTTTATGCAGTGCTGGTTTTAAAAGACAAACCAATAAACTAAAAAGTTGCCTTCAGCAGACATTTTACCCAATAATCCTTTTTCTCTTATCGTTAATACTTAACCTGAAACATCAGAAGAACAAGCCCATTGGTGAAAACGGCACAAACCTGGCAAACACATGCATGGATGGGTGGCAGTTTCACAGACAAGAAAGAACGCAATGAATACAACAACAACAACAGTACAGAGCCCAATCTTACTCCCATCAAACCTAATGGCACAAAACCAATTAACTTCAATGGGAGCATGATCTGGCATCAAGTGCTTTAAACTGTTGGCTGGAATAATCACAGACAGATGGAAACAACAATGCACTGCAATGCTTAGCCTACCCCTTGCTTCCCATTATTCCTAATTGGCATCTTGAAAGAGCAGGCAAGGAAAAAACAAGTAGTTTAAGGCAGTGCACATTAAACATAGAAAATTCAGATAACATTCTCTTGACACACAGGAATTTCACAGAAATTCACGATATTTAGAACTGAAGGCCCTCCAACTATCTTACTACGCAGAGAAGACGTGGACTTATTTATCTTCTTAATTTCAGGGAATAGACAATGCAAGCAAGCAAAGAAAGAAATGCAGATCAAAATGAAACATGCGTGTTTTGGAAAGAATTAATATAAACTACAGATACTAGAAGGTTCATACTCTTTGCAATGGTTAAAATTTTCTGTATAAATAAAGAACGGGTCTGGGTTTAGTATAAATACAACAATTAAAAAATTGAAATTACTGTGGAAGAAACTTAGGGAGTTTGCATGTAACATATCATTTAAGCATGAGGATAATAAGAAAGACAGTAGATTTTAATTGTTATATGTCCCACTGTGAGATTTTTATTCAGAAGAAATAGTTGGTTACCAAAATAAGCCAAGGCAATGACTTGAGAAGCCTACTAAACTTACTGGCCTTGCTCTTCAAATACTCTATTTGGGATAATAATACATGCTCCAGCCCTGAATTCTATGCAGATACATAATTTCACTAACATCTCGTTTCAAGTTAACATCACACCAGTATCTTGATTATACTGTTTGGGTGAGAAGCTAGCAACAGATTCCTCTTCATCCTCACAAATTTTCCTGCTTTAATAATAAACTGATTTATTTTATACTGTGGGTTAATTGTGTCAAGAAATTTACTTTCAGCAAGCTTTGTAATTTTTTTTTAAGTAAATGCAATACTCAGACTCAGGGCTAATTATGTGAGAGACTGTGTATCAACTTCCAGCTGCAAATTTTCCATCAACTCTATTAAGAAATGAGACAATGTTTTATCTTTCCAAAATGAACACTAAGTGTTCTTTTGCAAAGACTAAAAATATTTCCATATGTAAAGGTAAACTCACTCTAGAAAAAAAAAAAAAAAAAAAAACCAGCAACCCAAGTCTGGCCTCTAAGATACTAAGAAAACTGCAAAGAGCATGTTGTTCCCTATTGCTCTTCAGATTTCTCCTCCTCTCCTGAGGATAAATCCAGAACTTTACATTTCCCCTCTAGAGTCTATCACTCTTTCATATTCCCCCCGTCACCGTTCTTTCCCTTCTGTTCACTTTAGTGTACAATTTACAATTCACAATACAGGAACTCAGCTTCAGCCCAAACTTTTTTTTAACCCCCAGTTTTAACCCAGGACAAGCAGCAATGCAGAAGAAATAGAGAAGCCTGTCTTTTTCTTGCTCTTCATTACTACGCTTGACTTTCTATGATGAAATTACATAATTGGGCAAGAACACGATAGAGTCACCAATGCAAAGGTGCCAAATGTTCAGCTCTCACTCTCAGCTATCCCTGTCACACAGCAGCTCAGAAACGTACTGAACAAATTATCTATTGCACAGCTTATCACTAAAACATCATCTGAAATAGTAGCTATAAATTTTATTCTCCCATTTAGCCCTATAAACCTTGTTCGATAGCATGTCAAGGAAATTAATGTTAAGTTCAAAAGTATTTTCAATTTTTGTGCTTTCTGGTACTCATGCCATTCCATGTTTGTGGGATGTGTTTTAGGGAAACTACGTAGCACTAGCTTGGTCATTGTATTTCCCCATGGTTCTTAACACAAAGCGGAACCTGTAAGATATGATTAAATCCAATATGATCAAGTATGCAACCTATACAGGGTTTTGAGGTGCAGCACAGTTATCCATATGTCCCATATAAATCAATACAAGCATTCAGTTCAAAAACAAGTATAAGGCTATTCTAGTCTATTAAACAAACAAACAAAAGATCTCAGTGTTGCAAGCCACCAATAAAGTTGGTTGCCTGTACTTTTACAAGCGCTTCCTTGAGAATATTTTTGGACTATTGGTAAAAGTCATATTTGTACAAGGGCATTGCCTTAAAGAAGAAGGAAAGGAAATTTAGTTAGAAAGGGAGAGCAAGAACATAAAGCGTTTTTTAAAAAGAGCTTTCTGCAGGTGGCAGTCTAACTTGCAATGAGTCCCTTGAAGGGAATCCTCATATTGTAAACAAAGTTGCTGATACTACCAGAGAGCAAAACACAATCCATCTGACGTTCCCAGGACCAAGGCATACAACTACTCATCAGGGCCCTATTATATTTTATGATTTTGAAAGATGTGTTTGGATTTGAACACGTACTTTTTTTTAATTGTTACATACAGATCGGGGGTGATTTGTTGACAGACGGAACTGTACTTTTGAGGTCAAACAGTAGGCTGAATAGAGATGAAAGGCAGCTCAGCTGATAATGACTCTGCTTGCACTCGGACAGGGCAGATTTCTTTGGCTATTTTGCAGGCTGCAGGAGACAGGCTTGGATCACTTCTAACCAGAAGCTGCACGGTTATCATGTGAATCAGGAAGTCTCTACCTATTACTGCTGTCCTCTCTTCTACCCTTTTTCTTTTCATTTCTTTCCCCTTTTTCTCCTTAAATTCTCTGTTTTCTTGGGGAGAATACATTTTCTGCTTTTATGGGGCTTTTATAGGTAAGAGCGACTGGTTCATACATACCTTTCAGCTGCAAAGTAATTGATCTCTTATCTTAAAAATAGTATATTCACTAATTCTTACAGTAATTATGTATCTGTTCTGACATTTGCTTAATAAGTACTACAAATACTTTAGAAGTAAAGTAACATTTCCTTACATGAACCACAAATTTTCTACAGAAACATCATAATAGTGTGGCACACACATGCAACATGAATGATTTAATCTATTAAAATTTTATGCTACATGCATGCATTATTCTGCATGACAGTAATGGATGGATAAAGTGTTTATTTTTAAAGCTTCAGACACAAACATACAGAGAAATCAACCAAGTACTTAAAAAAAAGGAACAGAAGCATATACATGCAAGAAATTACTTTGTAAGATCCTTCAAATTCTATTACTTTCAATAATAAACAAACAAAAAAATTGCTGTCACATTAATTTTTTTGTAGTCTCCTTAAATTTAAAGGTTTTTTTTTATTTAACTTCAGGGACTGCTCTAAGCAATTTAGAGTCGATTCTGCAAGTACTTTAAATTTTAATCTGGCATTGCTCTGATGGAGCATTTGGAAAATTAAGTCCTTACTATTCAGAAAAAGGTTCACCAGAACTCCCAACTAAGTACATCATTGTATTTTCATTACAGGACAAAAACAATCATGTAACTTCTTATAATCAATTTTGCACAAGAATTCATTGGTTATTTCAAAAAGTTCACCTTTCAGAACAAACATGAAAAAACATGCGTCCAATTCTGTTCATGTCTTATTCACACAGGTGAATACATTGTGAAACCATTTACTACTATCCATTGCTGTACTTTAAAAACTTTAGATTCAGCAATATATGAAAGTCTTGGAGTTGATACCTGGGTGACAGAGTGGAAAAAACACATTCCACCACAAAAAAAAATGCTGTATTACTGCATGGGCTAAAAGAGGTCTACTCAGAGATTGGCTGTTATTCCTCTGACACATGTAAACAAAAGAGCATTAAAACTTCAGTATTTTAAGATTAAATTGTCATATGGGGTTTTATAACATTATAATGCTCAAACAAAAAAAAAAAGTCAAGAATACATTCTATTAAATAAAATATCATAAGGATTTGCAGTACAAAAAAAAAATATCTTTCAGGTAACTCCTATTATGCCACCTCAAAGTACAAAGGTGAAATCATGGCCTTGCGGAATTCTAATATGTTGCCATTGACTGCAACCAAATTATGATTTCATTTCAAGACCTTAGGTGGTTTGGGGGGAGAAGAGGATCATTATTACTTACATTGTTATAAGTAGACTGACATATGTAAGTAGGAGAAGAAAGAAGATGAACAAGAAAAGTTTATTTAAGACAACCTGTCTCGTGGATATACTATGATTGCTGCCTGGTGCCAAAAGAAAAGGATCTTGCATCCATTATTTTGGAACTGCCAACAGGCTCTCCTTTTGAAAATTAAGTACGTAAAGGCAGAAAAAAATAAAATAATAAAAAAGGACTGACTGACTTTGGAATACCACACACAAATAGACTAGGAAGTAACAAACGAATTCCATACAGCAGAACAACTACTACTGAAATAATGACTGGAAAGCCTTTAGGATAATAAAGGGAAAAACTAACACAAAAAAGACTCCAGTCTGGAAAGACATGCACAGTAGGAGTGCAAACGATATGAATAGAAACATAACTACCACAACGGTGATCCAAGATGATACAGAAAAAAAAGGTTTTATCATTCAAAGGGAAAAGCTCATTGACCAGCAGTGTGCTGGATGGTAAAGGTGATACTATCAGGTCTTATGCTACTTACAATCAATTTATGACTGGATTCTAAAAACAGTTAACCAACTTTAAAAGTAAACACAGCACATTCTGTGGGACTCTCTTTTCCCATGCATAAGTCACGACATAGCCATTACATGCTTAGAAGCTACAAAACTTAGCAATAATAGACTCCAGAGCTGGAATCCTGGTCCACAGACATTCATGGCAAAATTCCCATTGACTTCAGTGAAGGCCATATCTTCCTTAATGCATAGCACCACATTACTTAATCTACAAAACTAGTTCTTATATACATACTATCCCAATGACATGCTAGTTCCAACTATGATTACTATGTAAAGTATAGCTTGTAAATTGCTATTACAGTTACATCATTTTTTCTGCCCTGTGATGCTCACGGCACACTAAATGTTACAGTCTCAGCCAAAAACTGAAAACTGTTCTCTGCAGAGAAAATGTTTGTTATTGCTCTTCCTCAAATTGAAAAAGGAACGCAGTCAAGTCAAGAGGGCAGACAGTGCTCAATTAAAGCAGACATTGGCAAGAATAATAATGCTAAACAAGCCAAAGTAATACTGTTTGGCTTTTTCAAACACTGCCCTTTGCATTCATCATTTTATATGTCAGCATTTTCTTAGACTAAATACAATGTTACCATATTCTTAACATATATGCAAATATGGAGCCTTTTCTGAGTAAAACTGATCTGAACTATTTTAATCGTAGGGACTTTTGACAATAGCACCAGTCACTTCCTAGATATTATTATTCCCATAATCAACTCAGTCACTTAAGATAAACTGAATAAATTAGAAGTTATTTAAGTTTGAAGGATCAAATAAAGTACTGCAGCAGGAGGAATTAAAAAGCAAAGCAAAGAAAAAAAAATAAAATAAACTGCATACTTTTTCTAATGGAGAAGTTGAGGACCTGAAGGCTAGGATGCTTATTTTCTCAGAAATACTGTATGGACCTACTAAACACATTTCACGTTCTTAAAACGGCCTTGAAGTCCACAAAGTTCATTTATGTGGATATAGTGAATGCAGCATAGTGAGCATCAGAAGTATTCTGCAAAGCTCCACAGAGGAAGAGCACAACACAGTAAGGTAATGGATCCTCATGCTTTCATATGTTACAGCGGGCATTTTAAAAAAGAACTTACTGGATTGTACATCTGATTGAACAACTGTTCAGCTTGCTACATTGCAAAGTTGGAAGGGAGTGAAGCACAGACGGGAAAAGAAGGAAAGATCCAGGAAAACAGCATTAGCTCAACAAAACCAATGCATTTGCACAGAAGAACTTGTCATAAAAATGTAGAAATTTAAGATTCTAAACATTCCTTGGTGAAAGTGAGAGGCACTGAGGAAACATAAATGTTGACTTTGGCTCCTAAAAAAGAATAGCTGGAGTAAGAAATTTAAGGTTTGTGTTACTTTCCCTTTCTCAAGTTAAATAACCCATGAAATAAAGAAAGGTGTCCACTTTTGATGATACATTAAGTGCTGGTCTCAAGCAATGAATCACAAGAAGTGCTTTTGGCTGAGGCTGCAATTTATCACCAAAGCTTCAAAGATGGTAATAATAAAAGATTAATTAAATTCTATCATTAAATTTATTACTTTGTTTTTCTTAAACACAAGACTGAATTTTCTATGCAGAATGACTTTCGAACAGTACAGCTTGGCAAAAAGTACTTTAGCAACTGCAAATATGTCAGTAAGCAAGTAAATTTAAGATAACGAAAAACAACAAAAGGAGGAAATTCTAGAGTGGATAATAAGATTATATATATATACACACACATATATATATGTAAAACACTTAGCTACCTATTAGGTAATTCCTGCTGTTCTTTAACTAGTAGCAATACAAAGTAAGTCAATAAAAAGTCTGTGGAATTTTGGCAAAAAAAAAAGCATTGAGCATTCTTCTGGGGTTCATGATTTTATTTTTAATTTTATGAATGTCAATCTGTAATCTTTGTCACAAAAAGTTTAATAAGCATGTCTATAGTTCAAACATTATTTTGCGTACCAAAAAATAGCACAGTCACATGAAAAATTACTCTTTACAAATACCCTATTTATTACTTTTTGAAATGTGTCTACTCTATAAAATTAAAACAGTGGGTTTAGAATCAGCATGTTTTCTCCTGCTGACATGCAAACAATGCAGTTATGTAATACTGAAAAAATATTTGGATCTAATCAGACCCAATCGAAACTGTCTTTATTATCAATAAACAAATCTTATTCTCTCCAAAAACAGGAAGAAGAAGAAACAAAGGAAGAGAAACTTTAAAAATATTAAAAAAAAAAAAATGTACAGATTTTGTTTGGACTTGCCCCTTGTACATGTTTTCTTTCAGGCATAGTACTTATTACCATGAGTGCTCATGAAAAACTAACTCCTAGCAAATGGGTATATTAGTGTATTTCTTTAAAGCATATAAATCAATATTAAACTATGATGATTTTACAATACTACAATGAAAAGTGCCTTCTCTACAATATTTTTAGAGAGGAGTCATGTTTAAGCTGATTCAAGTTTCTCAAAATAACAGACAGCCCTTTGGAGTCACTTTTGAAAAAGAGATATAAACTGTGCCCATTCCTTCTAGCTTCTGTGGCGGTTAACGTTCATACGTAAGCACACTTATGGGACACGCAGGTTAATTTACTCCGAACTATGTTGATGTTCCCTCCTACTCTAATGCAGGCGTATGCACGAATAACCCAGATTTCTGTTTCAGTTAGTTTCCTAAGGAGTGAAAACAAGGTGAAGGTAGATTTCTGGAGACCAATTACTTTTTAACACGGGATATTTACAGGTTTGGACATAAAGTATTTTATTAGAGAAAATGTGAATTGAAAATTACTGTTTGGAGTCTACTATCATTAACAGTCACCATTTCTGTTCAACTCAATGTGCCTACAAAGAAGGCTGTAACTACGTTTTATTGTGGAAATACCTGGTCTCCTACAAATGTTGGGTGAATTTCCATTGGGGTTTTATGCTGTATTTATGATATAATAAAACTATTATGTTTTCAATTTTCATTTAATAATCCTTTGTATTTATACACAAGCAACATACTCCCTTTTTATACGAAAGACGTCCCAGACACTCTCTGACTTTTATAAGTGCTTATTTTTCCATGACTGTATGATGTGTTTATATGTACAGTCATAAAAGATTGACTTAGGACTTCAAGTCCTTCAGGAGGATTTTTTTTTTTTTAAGTGATCTATGCTTTTAGGGTTTGTTTAACTATTTTTTAAATGAAGAAAATAAGATATTTCTGATTGTAATGAAGTATAGTTTGTAGTGAAGTGTAAAGTAAACAAACACATTTTCTAACAAAAGAAAACAAAATAAAGGACTTCCAGGGAAATAGCTTCTTTGGATACTTTAATTCTGACATCAATAGCATTTATAAGCCATCAACTATTTAAAGTAGTTATGTTTCCATTAAAAGCTTTTGTATATGTTTATTGAAAAATATTCCCTTCCTCTCCACAACTAAACATGTTATACAGGCACCTAATTGCACGTATTCGTTCTGAATTAAAAAAATAATAGAAGTATAAGGTTTACATTCTGGTATCCTTTATACTTTGCAATACCTTCTTCACAGGTAAGGCTTTTGAAACACTGCTTAAACACAGAGCAGAATACTACTCAACCTGGGTAAAAAGACTGTCAGAATATTATCCTAACGGTGGTAACTTTCATAGAACAAATGAATGTTCTTTTCTAGAAAATCAGCCATTAGATATCAATATAAAAACCCCTAATGTTTAACATACATTTAGTCATGAATTGCAGAAGGCAAACATAATGCCTAAATCCATCAAATATGTCATGAGATTGGTGTTCGAACAATGAGAGCAGACATTACCAAATGACACAGAAAAAGGTCAAAGAAACAATGTATGGTAGAAAAGGCATCAGCAAACTTGCAAATCACTTAAGCAAAAACTATTTTAATGCATCAATTTAAATAAAACCACGTTATAAAATATAGGATATGTATGTTTACCTTTAAATGTTCGCTTCCACTACTTGCTGAATAGAAATATTGAATCTCTAGCTGAGATAAACTATGCATTATTTTGCTTAATTGTCACAAACATGTATTCACCAACAAAGCAAAAAAGAAAGCCAAAATAAACCCTAGCTAGAGTTTCCATTTCAGAAGAAGAAGTTTTTTGATTAGGAAGTACAGCATTTCTTGGACGAGCCTTTAATTTTTTCCCATGCTACAAACATTTCAGTCTATTTCTAGTAGCAGTATAAATGCATATACGTACAAATTGCTGGTTTGATAATATCTTCCTGCCCTTCTACTTTCCCTCCAATGTCCTGCTCCCAGTTCACCTATCTGTAGCAGCTTCTCAGAATTTCCTCATACAGGTATTCAAGATAATTTCTGAGGCTTACTAGTGGCTTTGGTATCAGCCTCTTCAGAAAACGTTAGCAGTATTTGTTGCGAGCATCAGCAAACAGCATAAGATGGGTAGATTTCAGATTTACTCCAGAAGAGTAAACAAGCTCATCTTTTCAAAATGAGGGGGTGGGATGTTGATTTTTGTTTTTTCTGATTGTTGTTGTTTGTTTGTTTTAAGATGGAACTTACCTTTTTCAACTGTGCTTCCAACTTACTACACTCTTCTTTCTTTTGTTCTATGGCTATTTCTAAAGACTTAAGTTTGGAGTCTCTTTTCAGCCCTGCTGATGCCAATGAAGATGCATGTTCTTTGAGATCGATTAAACTAGACTGAAAAATGACCAAGAGTAAAAAGTTAATTCCTAGTCACCAGGACACTAACTTATTGCCAACTCAGTAATCACTTGGATCCTGTTCCCCCTCCCCTTCCCCAAAGAGTTGACACAAAGATAAGTATCGATAGCAAAAGACACCATTTTGAGAATACAACCAATTGGAATCACAGGAGCTGGCATGCAGTGAAACATAGAAACATTCATAATACAGACAAGTTGACATTATATTCTGGAGGTACAATTACTCTGAAGTCTATTGCTCTAAGTAACAAATGAAAACAGGAGCAACAATGGAATATTTGAGCCTCCTAGAGGCTTCTGTAAAAGAAAACGTAGAGAAAACGACACACGACTATGCAAAAACTGAAGCGATATTTTATGTACAGAAGTGAGGACTATGAAGAATGCTTAAGAAAATAGCAGTTCAGAAGCTGACCACTGAAGTGGCAGACTTTAAGTACTTAAAATGATTCAAGAGTAATCCTTATTCATTTTCTTTCACCATAATGACACCGATAGAAGAACATAGATTTTACTGAAAAGACTGACCTCTTTTTCTGTCAGTTCAGCTTGTAAAGCATTAACTTTCTCCTTCAGGTCTTTGTTTTCTTTTTTATAAGATTCAATTTCTTCAAGTCTTTCTCTGTCATCTCGCTCCCTTTGCTCCTTCAAGCGCTCTATTATTCTTTCCTAACAAAGGAAAGAATTGCGAAATGGAAAAGTTGAGAATCATTTTAAGAAAAGACAGAATAAATTGGCTCTACATTAAGTTTCACTTAGAAAAACCAACCTTCAGAAGCAGTGGATGACTGAGTTAATGGTACTAAAGTCAATGCAAGATTTCCCCCGATTTTAAAAGCATCAGATCAAGGTTTTAAACACTTGATAAGCATAACATAGTACAGAAACTTGATTAAATATCTATACTGATAAGAATATGTTTAGTCTTGTGATAGATATGGAAAGATATTCGTGTCAGTAATATATTTCCTGTATTCATAAGTGATTGAAGTCTTGAATAAAAGTTCAAAACTGAGAGGCCATGACTGGTTTACTCAGCTTGAATTTGGTTATGTTTTTTAAATGCTGGTAACCTCTATAGTGGTTGCAAGAAGTTTTCAAGGTTCCAAACCTAATTAAAAATCAATCACTTGCTAACTATCAGCAACTTAGAGTTCACATGCATTATAATTTGAAAGGACAAAAAAAAAAAGTTATCCAAGACACAGATAAAGTACCTTGATACAACTTAAGATATCCAAAGGAAGATTTTTCTCCATTTAATTAACAGTAACACAACACACATTTAACCTCCACCACATTTTAAAATATTTTGCTGACTTCCAGTTACTATAATAAGGATTGCTGAAAATCATCAGTCAAGGATTGGGTGATGAAGTCAAAGGGTGAAATGTAAAAAGCAGATGTGGTAGTATGGTTTTGTTAAGCTTTGATTACATTCTTCAAAAATCATGTTCTACCAATATTTGAAGGATGCAAATAGTAATCAGAGAGTAATATTTAGAGTAAAATAAAATAGCCACCTGAGATGCATTTGAATTTGGAACAGGTCAATTTAAGCAGAGTATCAGGGGAACTACTAGTATCATTTTAGAAGTGGTAGTCAGGGGGGCAGTAGAATCAACATCATTTAGGGAAGTTAAACCTACATCGGACAAAACTACATCCTAAGTTCTACACTACCAGTGGTGTGGCTCAGGTGGAACCATCAGCATACTGACGGATCCTATTCAAGTCCTTTTGTACATATGCTTGAAATCTCCAAGAAGGAATTTAAGATTGGGATCAATACTTAAAATACTATTTTCTAGAAGTGGAGAAGACTGATGGAAGCCTAATATTATTAGCAAGAGAAAAATCTCACACTAAATCCCTCTGTTCATGATTCCTTATACTGCCATAAATATACAAACACACACACTAGAGATATAGAGATATATATACACACAGACACATATATATACACACTGCACTTAAACATGAAGTTTCCCTTTGCCCATATCAATATACTCTCAGCTATGGTTATTATATATCAACAAACATTACAATGCAAGCAACTTTTCAGCAGCTGTATATCCCATTCTGATTTGTAATAAACTCAGTCGTTATAACGAAAGAAAAAAAATTAATTCATTATCAGTGTTACCTTAAGCAGTAACAGCACTTTTTAAAAGCATATATTGTTCAGACAATCCTGGTTATTCATTCATTTCTCCATACACTACATATGATGTTCCTCCAAGCCCTAGAGGATCTTCTGAAGATTGCTTCTGTGCTTTTTAAAGTTCAAGGTATATTTTGTAAAAAGCCAACTGTCAACGCTTATATGCATAAAAAAAGTGCCTAAACTCCAGGCTGTCGTTTTCACCCCAGCAGTCTTCAATCTTGGCGATATTCAAAACCCAGCTGGACAAGATCCTGAGCAAATTGCTCTAGTTGACCCTGCTTTGAGCAGCTGGGCTGGACTAGATAATCTCCAGAGATCTTTTCCAGTCTCATTGGTTCTGTGGAATAGGCAGAGACATTTTCTAGATTCTGTACCTCAAACACTGGTTGTTTCTCTTCTGCTCAGTCTGTCTCCCCCCATTTTCACAATTCATCCCTTTGTAACACTGATCACATCAGCAACTCTGCTGACAACTGTCCATTGCCTCTGCTTCTTGTCTGTTCTTCCTTTCATACTGGAAAGGAAACTAGTTACTAGAAAAATCAAACACACACATAGTGTTTTCAGAAAACTGGGAAGTTTTCCGTAAGTGTCCCCTTGTATTTTCAGCTTTTATACATCTGCCTTTCACAACACATCTGTTGATGTGTATTTAGAATCATAGAATTGTCTAGGTTGGAAGAGACCCTTGGGATCATCGAGTCCAACCATCTACCCTACTCTACAAAGTTCTCCCCTACACCATATCCCCCAACACCACATCTAAACGTCTCTTAAACACATCCAGGGATGGTGACTCAACCACCTCCCCGGGCAGTCTATTACAGTGCCCGACCACTCTTTCTGTGAAAAATTCTTTCCTAATGTTCAGTCTAATTCTACCCTGTTGGAGCTTGAAGCCATTCCCTCTTGTTCTGTCATTAATTACCTGTGAGAAGAGACCAGCACCAACCTCTCTACAGTGTCCTTTCAAATAGTTGTAGAGTGATGAGGTCTCCCCTCAGCCTCCTCCTCCTCAAACTAAACAGTCCCAGCTCCTTCAACCGCTCTTCATAGGATTTGTCTGCTAGGCCCTTCACCAGCTTCGTTGCCCTCCTCTGCATTCGCTCCAGCGCCTCGATATCTCTCTGGTATTGAGGTGCCCAAAACTGGACACAATACTCGAGGTGTGGCCTCACCCGTGCTGAGTACAGGGGCACAATCACCTCCCCACTTCTGCTGGCCACGCTATTTCTAATACAAGCCAGGATGCCGTTGGCTTTCTTGGCCACCTGGGCACACTGCCGGCTCATATTCAGCCGCTTGTCAAGTAGAACCCCCAGGTCTCTCTCTGCCAGGCAGCTTTCCAGCCACACCTCCCCAAGCCTGTAGCGCTGCGTGGGGTTATTGTGGCCCAAGTGCAGGACCTGGCACTTGCCCTTGTTGAAACTCATACCACTGATGTTGGCCCAATGATCCAATCTATCTAAGTCTCTCTGTAGAGCTTCCCTATCCTCCTGGGAATCAAACTCCTGCTTAACTTGGTGTCATCTGCAAACTTGCTGATGATACACCCTGTGTCCTTATCAAGATCATCAATAAAGACGTTGAACAGAAATGGTCCCAACACTGAGCCCTGAGGCACACCACTTGTGACCGGCCACCAGCTGGATTTAAATCCATTTATTCCCATTTATTCATTCTTCTATCATTTAAATGCCATATTATCTTCATGTATAAAGTTTAAAACTCATAATCAGTTTCCGTATGAACTGAATAAATATTTCATTATTTTTAATTACTGATTTAAAACTTGGCTGCACTGAAATCAATTTGGCTTTAATGGGTTACGCATTTCCCTGAAAATATTTAAATGACAAGTCAAGAAACAGAAAAATTCAGCTTCTCATATTGATCTTTACTTATTTGGAATGTCTCTAATGTTTGTAGTTGCTTACTAGAGAGCTAACTGTAGACCCCAGCGTAAGTACAATTAAGCATATTAGAATTTTAATTTAATTCCTCATTTTTATTTTAAATATTTAAAAATTAACTTACTTTTGCATGTTTATACAGCAAATGTAAGCTATGGTGCAACATATTTTATTATGTAACATGAGATATTAAGATCAAGTATCAAAAGCAGATGTGGGTTATTAATCTTCATAGATGCTTGCTATATAACTAGTCTATTATTGGATGTGAAACTAGACTTAAGCGCAAAACGTGATATATTTCAAATATATTCCTTATAGAGCCCTTTCAAACATTTATGTTCCTCTGATAATTTTTTTTTCCAGTTATATAATATTGGCTTCCAGCTGTAACAATTTGTTTCACCAATTGTCAATATTTTTAAAAATGCATCACATGGAGTATTTTATAATGTAATTATATGTATTAGTAAAATTCATGTTAAATATTATTAGAAGGTTTTAAACAGTTAGATAAAGATCTTTACCAAAGAAGCAGTTAGATTTAAGTTTGTAAATAAAAGTATTTTGAATCCTTTGGACATTAAAAAATAATCAGCACTATACTGAATAATCTTGTAGTAACTCTACTGGTATAGTTGTTTGCTACTCGGTTCCTAAGGAAAGGCTTTTCAGAAGGATGGAAGTCCATAGCGCTACTTTCATTTTGCATCCAGTGTTCCCCCGACATCAGGGACTCCCTTTCACAATCTAGCTAACTGAACACACATATTACCAAATTAGCATTACTGTAAGAATCTGCACAGAAACCAGTGTTGACTACTCACATAAAACTCATATCCCTACTTATTTCACCTAGAAAGAAATACACATTGATGACATACAACATTCCACCTAGCATGCGGTAAAAAATATAGGGCCCAAACTAAAGGTAGTAGGCTACGTGTAGTTGAGTCTGTTCCCAAGACAGCATCGCCTGTCTATGCGCCGAGACCCCTGGCACTGCGGATGTAGACGACTCCTGGCTTCGTTCAGCCCAATGACAAAATCTCCCTTTGACTCATACCTGGCAGGATTTCAGGTAGAAATGTGTTCATACAGAATGAACGTCCTTCAACAGCAACATCGTTGAGTATTACACAAATGACAAACCAGCAATTCTAGTAGTTTATTTTCTAAAAAATTTACTATTAGCTGGCTTTTGCTATATAGATTATGCAAGAAGGGGATGATATGGGATACTATATAACTTGAAGTTTATTCCTAGTAACAAATAGTATACATTCTTAATCCCTTGAATATTAACTTTAAATTGCCGTCCTCCACTAAGTGGAATAGTTTAATAACCATTCAGAATCCACCTAGTTATATTCAGATGTGGTTTTGTACCAATTCTGTCTTGAAGATTTATTTACCTAAATTATTTTTTTCTTCTATAACAAATTAAGCATAACACTATTTCATCGTATTAATGAAGAGTATCAATTTTTTCTCAGTCAATCACAAAAGAAGACTAATTTAACTGTCAGCTGCATAAGGCTAAATGTCAAAAATGTCTAAAAAGGCCCTAATATACCATGTTTTACTTGATTAACAGCTAACTTGCAGAAATCCCAACAATGTGTTCTTGTTTCAGTCTTATTTGCATTGGCAAGCTTTCCTTATGCATTAATCTAGGACCTCACAGGTCTAATCTATTTGCACTTTATCACAGAAGCAGGAACTGAATTGCCACAGCATATAGCTCTATTATCAGACATACTCAATTGCTTATCTGCTGTATGCTGCTACAGTAGGAACAACTTTATAAATATCAGCTTCATGAAAGCAACCTCTTGAGCTGCTTTGGGCCAGTCCAAGAGCTCAGATATTCTTTGAAAAGTTTCTTGTTAAAACATCAAGGGAGCTGATAGCAGTTTTGTACATTCTGATTTTCAAACTTTTTTTTTTTAATAGGCATGAACTTATTTTTTGTTTAGTACAATGTAACATTTATTGTTGTTAAGAATTTTCAGTGCTTAGGAGAGGCTCCAAACTTAGAGGTAAGGAATTAAATTAATATCTTTTTCAGTTTAGTTCTAAAATGCACTCAAAAGTGACTTAAGTTGTGCTGATTCGTTTCTGATTCCTGACAAGAGAACAAATTATGTCAGCAATATTGCCAGAAAAATACAATTATTAAAAGGATTACATTTCAGTAAATTTTTATGCTGCTTTATGATGTCCACAGTAATTTCTTATTTAGTGTTACCATCTCCCTAATCACTAAATATGAAAGAAAAAGGAAAATAAGGTGCAGATACTTGGAAAAATCTATTTTCACGAAGAATGAGGAGCTATATTTACTAATCCAGAGGCAAAAATGTCAATCTGAGTGTTTTCAAGAACAATGCAGGAAAAACATGAATGCTCAAACAATTGAGTTTTGGACTTCAAAAATAGCTTTGTAATTCATTCATATCATATGATCATGATTTAGTATTTTTTTCTTCCCATAGAAACCAAGAAAGGTATTTAAATTAAATTTCAGTGAATTGTGGCTAACTAAAATAGTATAAATAAATTTAATTTCTATTTAAGAGAGCTTCCCATGATGCTCTTGGAGTATTTTCTCCAAATTCTAAAAACTATTGAATTGGCCTAATCCTGGAGTATAAAACAAGATGATATATCTGCAAACTAGGCCTCATATAATTTCTAGGGGAAAAAAACCCAATCAAACAATGGAAATCAGGTATTCTTAAATGAAAGCAGCATCCTCTCTTGAGAGCATTACAAATTTAAATTGATAAAAGTACATATATTAATGCACTTGTTAATAAGAATCTCTCACTGAAGGTTCTTGTTTTGTCCCATTTGGACAAAAATCTATTCCCTACTTCTACCAGTATTTTCAGTGGAAAAAATTAATAACTATTGATAAAGTCCGTAGGTCTTAAGAATGCTACTGCAGACAGAAATAGAGATAAGAAAGCTGGAATTTGAAAGCTGGACACAAAAGAGAATAAGACACATACATAAACTGTTAAAGTATTTAGCTGCCAGAAGACACAAGAAAGCTAGACACAGTTCATTTGGAACTTCTAGAAGATGCCTACTGGCATCTTTCGACATAAAAGTACCCCCCAAGAGACTACACCTAAGATTGAGAAACCTAACCTTGAAAGTATGGGCTTCAAGAAACTTTCAATGGGAAAGAAAGTGTGCATGATTTCTCTGTACAATAAACCATCAAAATCATACACAGATATACTTTTACCTTGGAAACTCATTGTGTCTAATACTCTAAGATCAAGTACTGTTTCTCAAAAGCTCATACTAACTCTACTCTGCAGTGTTGCTTTCCTCCTTCTTTTTAATCTAATCATTCCTCAGTAGCACACAGTGACTGGTCACGCATTTTAAAAAAAATAATTCATCAGAATCATCATGACGTTGAATTTTTGTAACATGGTTCTTTCATTAGCAAATTTAGCCAACGAACTTAAAGGACAGGGCAATAATTTAAGTCTTTTAGAACTGATATTCTAGATTCTAAAGCTTATTATCAACACTGCTACCTAGACTTCCAACCACTCTAAATCACCCAGTAGCTGTGTAGGAGCTATACTGTCATGTATCTTTTCAGAAACTGGACAAATATTAATGATTTAATTAATAATTTAATTAAGCTTACAGATCTCAAAATAGAGAAAAATAGTCATAGTAAAATAACACAAATTCAAACAAAAATTTCTGTAAAAATTCAAGCCGTATGTTCCTATTCTAACACAGTCACTAACTTGCATAACGATTTGGTCACTTCATTAAATAATTTACTCTCTCAGTTGTAAAGTGCATTTGAAGAAAAAGGCTATTATTTAATAACTCTGTGTATCTTCTCAGGTTAACAAAGTAGTATTTCTGAAGCAATATAGAACAATAAGCATATCACTTACACATAGAGTTCTTCTCTTTATATACTGCCACCTAACTTTTATAAGTCTCTCCATAAGTCATTAAACAGTCACCAGAAACAATAGCGCAACTCAGCTTCATACCACTTCTCAAAAGCATTGACTTAAAAAAGATACCATCGCTTTCCTCAGCTTCAAAAAATCTCCGTGGCAGAGCAAACATCACATAATATCCACTGTATCTGTGTAGTAGATAGTAGCCTGCAAACACTGCAGGAAAGATGCCATTCTCAGCTGACTGAATGTAAGCAAAGTGACTACTCTGTACAGAATTCAACCTTAGGGACCCCATGCGAGTTGTAATCAATTCCACTTGGAAAAAACGTTAATCACACTGATTCTTTTAAAAAAAAAAAAAGTCTGTTCGTATATATTCATGCAATTCCAAATGAAGTAGACATGAACTGCAAAAATACATTTCAGAGAAGGATCTAAGTTTATCCAACTTTTCCAAAACGTTAAAACTAGATTCATTTATTGGACTTTGAACCTGTATTACAGCAATCAAATTAAGCTTGACACAAAATTTCCATACCTTCAGGGTCTCTAGTGTTGTCACATTTCCAGTTACCATACACACAACAAAATTCTATAGCAAAATTTCTAAACAAACTCTAGGACAAATCCTCACTAAGATATTCAAAAATAATGCATCCTAAGTTTAGTGAAATTTTACAACTAGCATGTCCGAGAATAATAGAATAATTTATTTTCAATATCTACAAAACTTCTTCAACATTATAAGAACTTTTACATTTGTTTATTAGTTTGCATTTATTTCAATAGATTTTAGAATGGTACTGATTCAAAATGACTTGAAAACAACTCATTGCAATTTACTAATTTGGGTTAGGTTTTAACCCAGTACTTCTTAACCTTTTGTATTTCTGGTAGTGAGAAGACGACTTCTGTTCAACGTTCTATTCAGTACCTCCACTCTTGCTGCTTCTACTATGAACTCTGGCAAACTGTCATTAATTTAATATTTTCAACAGAGAAATACATTACAATTGAAGACAGATTGCAACTTAGCAAATTACCCCAGCTAAGAAGTATTGCGTAAGTGCGTGTTCTCTGAAGCGCTGCAGATATAGCTGAGGCAGAAAATGAGATACAAGATTTCTTTGGCTTTTGAGGATCTACTTCATGCTCAGTTGCACAGGAGAACAGGCAACTTTGCAATGTGACACTCACTCTGCTTTCTACATTGACAACAGTACCATGGTGGTTAAAGGGCTGTTTTAACCTCTCAGCTGCCTCTATGGGCATTTTGGGAAAGTAACAATGTAGACTAGTCCCGAAAAGTAAAGGGAGGAAAACCAGATTATAAACTACTTCGTGTCATTTTTTTAATAATATGCTGTGAAATTGGTGAGCGCTGTGCCCAGACTAGCAGTGAAAGATTAACAAAATGCATGTACTTTCTTTACTGGATAAACGCTGTAAAGCCAGAAAGGTAACAGTAATGCCAACATTTTTCTACTGTTGTTAATCAAGCAAATGTTAGTAAGGTGATTAAACATACAAAGAAATCAGAAGTCTAATATTACCATTTTAGGTGTTAGTGCCAACCCCACAGTGGCATTTTTAAAGTCACATAGAGTCATAAATACCTTCCTAGGATTACCCACTGCAGAATGGCACATACTTTAATTAGTCACACTCACCTGTGCACATTTAAATGATATATATTAAGATCTGTGAGCTGCAAGAAGTGGATAGTTGTACCAATTTTTTTGGCATATAAATTTACTTGGATTACCTCGTACTCGAAGTTAATGGGAAGAGAAACCCTGACCTCACCGAAACTGGTAGGAATGTTGACCCTCATTAAACAGTCCAGATTTATCCCTTCTGCTAGGTATTTTCAGATTAAAGGCATATAGTTTTTAAAGAAAAAAAGTAATTCTTAATTTTTTTATGAAATACAGTTTGTCCTCTAAATTAAGTGTAGGAAACCAAGAGTGCTAACAGCAAGCCATAGAAACACTTGGTACAGTCACTTGCTGTTGGCTCTTAAGTTAGGCTCTACTTCAGACAAAGAACAGGACAATCAAGAGCACAAAGCCATAAAAACACCCAAAACTCTACCTTCATTAAGTCAGGCGTCCATGCCTTTCAGTTCTTTCAGGGAACAACCACTCATCCCATTGACTAAGGGAAAATCTTACCATGTCCTGGGCCATTTGAAAGGATGTCCTGTTTCAGTTCATCAGCCAGGAATCACTTCTTGCTCAGGCTACCAGAACAGAGCCATCTGCTTTCCTGATAAGGCCCATAGATTTTGTTACAGGTGCCAGACCAACTTAAAAAGACATTTTCTCGACACACTTCACCCACAAGAGCAGCACGTAATGCTGTTCCATGAGAAAACATTACCTTTTCTGATAGAGCTTCTTCTAAAGTCGCTAGTGCTGTGTCTGTGTTACTAGAATCCGTCTGCAACGACTTCACTCTGTCTTTTAGATTAGTTAGTTGTTTGTCTTTGTCCCTAAGTTGCTCCTGCAGATTTTCAATCTGAAAATAAAAACAGATCATAATATTCATCAACCTTGTCTTAACATTCAAAGAGGGACTTGGGTGGTAGGATCAATTGAATGCATACATATCACACATATGATACATATGCCTCAGTATACTGCCAAGTTTTTATATGGTATAATATCAGCAATTAAATTCTGTCCTTTCTATTTTGTTTTCCTTTGCTAACAGTATCATTTCTCAATAAATTCTAGGAAAAATCTCAGTGCAGCCAAATATTTTATTATTTAAATATTTCCTGATATTAATCACTTTAGTTTAAGGTACTGCATTATCTCAGTAATTCAAAGTATGTGTGGAATTACCCCTTATAGATTATTCTAGTCGCAATAAAAAGAACAAAGAAAAGGAGAAGAAAAGTGAGTACAGTGAGCCTTAAACTGAGAAAGAAGAAAGATGATAACCTACCTATCTAAAAACCCCTTCTTCCATGATGCCCTGCTGTAAAGGAAACTCATCGGGACAGAGATCAAGATGATTATATTTCAAAAAGCCAAACCCAGATACAAAAAAATCCCAAACAACCCAAAGGCTACTTTCTTCATGTCCACGGAGATTTAAGGTATGCCAGATATTAAAACTCCTTTAAACAGGTCTAGTTCTTCCTCTAGCAAGTATTTAAACCTACTGCTAAGGTACCTATAAACACAGTGATTTGTTAAACAGGTCATGATTTATAATGATTAAGTCAGAAAGGTTTTGCACAAACAATTTCCCACTGGACCATGTGGATTTTGAAGCAAATCTGAATAAAAGCACTCAGCTTCTGATTGTCGCAGCAATCACCTTCTATGGCTGTAAGGCACCATGACCTGCTGGACATACTGCACAGAGGACATGTGGTATGTCAAATGTGTAAAATTTTATTAATTGTCTGTCAGAAGAATCAACCTCCCTTCATCCTACACTCTCACTGCCACTCACTATTATGCTACTGCCATAAAACCAAAATTTGTTCCATAATACTTAGCACAAATAAATAGTAACAAGAAAATTGCCTATTACTTTGGTATGCCACTTTATATGACAAAATATGCCTAAACCCATAAGATATCATTTGTTCAAAACTGATTTTAAATATGCTGTTAAAAATAGACCAATTATTACTGTCAACAGAGAGTCAAATTCTTACTTTCACCGGTGATTTTACACTTTGGATCACATTCTGTTGCTACTGAAATGAATGAAGTTTTGCTGCTCATTTCATAAAGTAATGTAATTTTTCTCACGGCCAATGTCATTTCCATTTAAAGCAATTCAGATTTTAACAGAAGCAGGATCCTTGATAATTACTGTTAAACCGTATTTAAAGATTCTTTTTACAAACCTGAAGCTGAATTCAATGCATGTACAGCTCCGCAGAAGTCAAGTTATGTCAATAAAAATTTGGTCTGCATATGCAAAAATATATCACCATAATCAAACACTCTTTAATTTGGGGCATACTTTGCTAAAAATTCTCTTCCTACTACATTATACATGTGCAGGAGAAAAGGCTTGAAGTTAAGTTTTGACATCATATATATATCTATAATTAACAAATCATAAAATCCACAGCTGTGTGCACTGTATAAAGTTTGTTTAAATAAATTTAAATTTTAAAAGAACTTAAATAAAAAGTAAAATAAAATTTGAAAGTAAATTTGGAGGAGCACATTCCAATTAGAAATTCATTATAACAGTATGCCAAATGTATCGTACTTTTTTTCTTTTTTTTTTCTCTTTTAAATATATATAATTTAGTGTGTCAGATTACTGCTATGGGCCAAAGATTCCACTTGCCCTGTAAACTATAAAATACTAAGGTATATACAGAAAGGTTTTTTTGGGAAGAGCTGACATAGAATAGCTTACTCTTGTAAACGACCTCTCGTAATATTTTTCTTCATGTGTATATTTTATACAGATACAGAAATAAGATACACGTGTTAATGAGTTAAGAACTTTTTACTTTATGGCATGTGTATTAGTCACATCTAAAATTACATTAACTGGCATTCAGAGAACTGCACACTATGTTTCTTTCTTTACTTTCATCCAAGTATTAATGATTCCAGCAACTACCTCATGACACCCTGTGGAATACTTACGTAACTGCACATTTGAGCTTCACCAAAACAAATTCTCAAGCAAAAAGGAAATAAAACAGGAGAGTGAATATTGATTACATGTTCTTTGAAACAAAGTTAAGATCTGGTCCTTTATTATCATCAGCTTGACCTACCAATTCTAGGCACCCTAAATTAAAGTACTTATTTCCTATGCACAGTGCTTATCTGAATTCCACAGCATTTACACGATTTCCTTCCTCTTAAAACTAATTTAAAATATGATCCAACCCTTAACCAAGAAAACATGTTCTAAAATTATTCAGCATTTACAAAATTCTTTCCTCAGAGGTAAAGAGAACAGGCAGCAAATTAAAAACATCCCCATTGAATCACAACTGCTTTAAAATAAGTCATTCAATGAGTAGCCCATAGATAAAATAAGAGGAAAGGATCTGATTATTCTTCTATTTGTGCTATAAAAATCTGAAGGAAATACGGGCACAGGACCACACTGGGGTATGTGAAAGTAGAATCAGTACCACAGAGTATTTGTTTGTTTGTTGGGATGGGCAGGGGATTAGTAAAGGTCTGCTAATGCAGACAAGATTTTATGACCAGTTAATGACAAAGAATTCTCTCAAGAAGATGACAGGAGGCAAAGAGATTGAGCAGTCTCACATGCTAAAATCTTGGAACACAAGATATGATTTAGTTCTTCCTGTTTTCTTTAAACCCAGAAAGAACAACAAACCCTCCGGTAACCTCTGTCTTTCTCCAACATGTATTTGGGTACAGGCATATATGTAAGGATACCACTTTATTGCTGAATAATTACTTACTTTTGAGTATGCCGGAATTCAATTTATGACTTTCTAAATCCTCAAGCACTTATATTTTTATCTGATAGGAAATTAGTTACTGTGTAGTTTTGTCAACATGTAATTCTTACCTCTGTAAACTGCTATGCCCCCGTGCCATGAGCTGTATGAAAAGAAACTGCTCCATTCTTTCTGCATTTCAGAAAGCGTGTGTATTCCCAGAGCTTGACAGACTTTATTCCTTTTTAAAAAACAATACCCTTACAGATAAATGTCTTTCCTATGAGGCATCCTGTCAATAAAGGGCAAGTGCTAATCTTGGCACTTTTTGGCGATGGTCTCAGGAATGCTTCTTAAATACTCCAGGGATTAAATTAAATCTCACCCACAGACAGGCTTTAAAATTCTACAGTAACCCAAGTTCTTAAAAGAAAATTACTTTCATTATCAAACTTAAGGTACCGTACTATGGAATTTGCAAGAAAATTATATAATCAAAGAAAATGTTCCACGCTGTAACAATTTGCCTTTAGAGATATGCATTAAAGTATAAAAGTTTAAGACAATGTAAGAGAGAATTTATCAAAGACTTCCTAGGCCAAGCTAGTGAAACCAGAAATCATATACTTAAACTTAGCGCCATATATTTTCCTCTCTGCTCTGTATTTGAGTTTTAAATAACTCAGACAACAAGTAGTTTGCAACACTGGCTTTTGTAATCCTAAAATTCATTTTGCTCTATTCTAAATTGAAAGGTTGGACCAGATGATCCTTGAGGTCCCTTCCAACCTGGTATTCTATGATGATTCTAAATTTCTCTAGGCAGAACCATTTCAGATTTGTTTCATATTAAAACACAGGT
Organism: Vanellus vanellus; assembly: GCF_965231255.1. Taxonomy (NCBI): domain Eukaryota; kingdom Metazoa; phylum Chordata; class Aves; order Charadriiformes; family Charadriidae; genus Vanellus; species Vanellus vanellus. The sequence goes on along the minus strand of NC_138914.1, from coordinate 15,945,594 downwards.
CGTGTCTTCAAATGCGCCAGTGAAGAAGATCAATAATATAAGATTAGTTTAATTTACATTGCAAATTGAAACACGGGGGAGGAAACAACTTTTGTATATACCATTTTTATTATTTACTAAAAAAATAATCTTACTGTTTATGAAAGCAAATTCTACTGAACAATTTCCCAAGTACTGCTACATTCTACTTGAAACAGTTAATGGAATTACGAGGAAAAGAGATTTAATGAACAACAGCATTCATCCAACACGAGCACTAACAAGACTACTTTAGACCGTCATATTCATTCTCAGACTTTAGCTGCTGCCCTATAGATATACATAACCAAAGACAAAAAAAAAACGTAACTACTAATTGAAACAGGAAAAAAAATAGCTGGGTGTAGTGCAAATGCAAATACTCTAAATGTCTACTTACACACAATTTATTTGTATTAGTAAGAGTGATGATAATTGTTCTCTCTCATATGGTCCTTCTCAGAAACATCTTGTCATATCCCAGAACATGAAACTAGCTATAGCAGTGACTCAGCAAAATAGGTGTATCTACAGATGTCCTAACACCTCCACCTTACAGGGGTGCGCGCGCGCGTGTTGGCGTGTGCATGCATAATTTGAAATTAAATACCCAGAAAAGACTGAAATAATTTTTCCCTACCTACCTACCATGACTGTAAAAATATTACTACCTGAAAGCTCAATATACAGAGGTATAATTTCTGGAAAGCACAATAGATTTTTAGCCAAAGATTTTTACCGAACGATGTACAGTTACTAAATATCAAGTCAGTCAAAGTATTTTAAAATTAACAGGCGTTATATCAGCTATTTGACGTTTCAGCCTACGGGGCAAGAGGGGGAAGCTATGGCTCCATAGCTTTCCACTAACAGTCATGATATGACCTAAATACATTTTTCAGTTTAAGCAGGATTTCGATTAAAAAAAAATTAGTTCACTGAAGGGCAACTTCTGCTTCAACAGTTTGACGTTGCAGAATTGTCTTCTGTTTTGAAAGAGACTAGACCCAAAAGTGCTTCATCATTCAGTACCAGTACTTTCACTTTGGTTTTCTACCTTTTAAGGAGGTAGACAGACAAGCATTAATTGGGAATATTGTTTTCAAAAGTCAAAATACATACACATTTAGATTCTAAAACTTAGATGTTATATTGAAAAATTATACTATAATATGAAACTCTTTAAAGTATTATAAAATGGGAGTTTGTTGCTTGCAACTAAATGTATTTACTGAAGTATAAGATTTGCACTAATCTTTGGCTTTACCAAGGTAATTGAGAAAAAGCTTGCTAATCTTATGACATGATAAAATACTCTTGGATTTCATAAGCAATTCCAATAGCTACCAAAATGCCTCATTATTTCTCGATAGAATAAAGCTTCTTACCTACAGTTGCCTATTGCACAATATATTCTCAATTTAAAATATTTTCAGTGTGTCTTCCTGTTACCACCTTCCAAATTATTTTCCAAACCGGAAATGCACAGCAGCATTGCACACACTTCAGATTACAACGTACCTCCTGGTTCAATAGTGTCTTTTAGCTTTATATTCTTAGATGGCCCAAAGCATATGATCAGCTCAATCCTACACTGTCAATATGACAGTGGATTACTAAATCAGACAGTAAAAGTTATTAGTAAACCTGTCCATAAATTTTACATAACCCTTTCAGGGTTATGTAAACATTTCCAACCATGGATATGGTGTGTGCCCAAGAAGAAAGCATTCTCCAAATCAACGGGTCTGTAAGGTTTTCACAAAAGACGATTGATCTGTCTGAATAGTTTTTACCTCAAACTTCCTTCAGGACTACAGTTCAAAGTAGCAAAGCGCAGCTGCACCGTGAGTGTCACAAAGGAGCTAATGAAGCAAATGCTGCTTCAGACATCAGCCCTCACATTAACCTGATGACAAGAGCAATAGAGCAGTGGCATGAGCCAGTAATTACCCTGTTGCTACCTTCCCCACTCACATAATCCAAGCAGGAAAGAAAATAATCCTTCAGAATTTTGCTCTACTTGACAAGCTTAAAAAACATATATATTGGAGCTGTATAAAATAGCTCCAATAAAACAACACAAACCAATAACTTAACTAAGACATACCTTTCTCTAGACTTACAAAATGCTACTATTGTCCAGTATTAACACTGACAACCAAGAACTTATGGCGAAACTATACCCCATGGATTTACATTGTCCCTTGTAATACGCACTGACATGTTAAGTAAGCCAAGCGTACCATTTCACAGAGAACAAATGCTAAGTTTGGGGATGACATACTAAGTACAACCAGTTTTGTTAGGCAAGGCTCTGTGTAAAGACAGTTTTGAAAGACTTAATGAGAATTTGATCTCTGCCTTCCTCAGTGGCTAGAATAAATTATCTTAAAAAAAAAAAAAATGAGCTCTGTGAATTCAGCTGAAATTTTTAGCTAGAGAAGAAAATTTGCTTCACGTTTGTTACCACTTGTATTCCCGGACTATCCAAGATGTTACGAAAGCTATTCACTCACATATTTATCTACACTTTCTTGTTAAGCTGCAAAAACTGTCGCTAACATACTAAATAAAGCATTAAAATGCATACTGCAAATTAACCCAAATAAAAAGTTAATGGAAAAACAAATTCATATAATGGAGATGCATATTATATGTTTGCACCTGGTATGAAATAATGCAGAAAAGAGAGGGCAACTCATTTTTGATTATTCAAAAGCAACAACTTATGAAGCAGAATGGGTAAAATTACAGTACCGTCAACAGGACATGTGACAGATTATCAACTGCCTACACTCTTCAAAAGAAATAAGATATGCAGTGCATACGGCTAACTCCTCACACGATTGAATAACGAAGAAAAATATCTGAAGATACTACCATTAGAGAGAAAGTGGACATTCAAGATGAGAGGTGAAGATGACGCCACACGTCTAAAAGAGAGTTGGAAATTATAACAAATATGCAAACAAAGACCAGAAAACAGTAATTTAGATGAAAAAATGATGCTCTTGCTACTGAACACTAAAGCTGTGGTAGCAACCAAACATAAGGAAATCACCAAACAAAACCAAGAGTTTACACAGATGCTGACATCTGGAGATGGGAATTTTCAAAAAATGAAATAAAGAACAGGAGACAAAGGGCGAGAAGAGCTATGAAGTAAGTAACAAACACTGGCAGCAGCATCAGACACAAAAGAAAAAGTAAAGGGCAGTTATAATTCCATTGGATCAGAAGGATCAACATTAGATAACTAATAAGGTCGCACTAACAAGGCCTCGAGGAGGAGAGAGTGGAATAACCACAACAAGGTATTCCTTTGCTTGTAGATGTCGTTCTTCCTGTTTGAATTACCAGTAATGGCAGCAAGCTCTGTGTAAATATCTTTCATACCTTTTTCTCTCAAACTGCAAAGTTTGAGATCTTTTCAAAGCCATTAATGAGAATTCAGATACTTATTTTCCAATGTGGCTTTCAGTTTTGATCTGATTTTTTCTTCAATTTTAAAGAAACAAATAAGACTTCAAATTCCACATACAATTTTTATACCTAGGTTAATAGTTGAACTCGATGATCTTAAGGGTCTTTTCCAATATAAATGATTATATGATTCTATGAAATATTAATAAAATAATAATAATATTAAAACATTATTAATAATAGGCCCAATACTTGATTGCTAATTTTGTATTTTTTACAGTGTCTGAAGTGTATGATTGCAGCAATATATCGAACTTGATTGCAAATACTTTATCAGAACTCCATAAAATAATATTGAAATGCATTTCTTAAATTTCCCTTTCCAAGAAGCTGATAACTAAACAAACTGTTTTCAAAATCGTCACATATTTCACAGGTACAGTAACCTGAAAAGGCATAAGGTCTTCACAGATTTGCAGTACCTGAAGCCCACTTTCCACAGAAGCTCTACAAACAAAATTTCAGCCCTTGACACAGAAACACATAGCTGTAGGGCTCTGTCACCTGAACAGGACTAATATTTGCTTTTATATTGTAACTTACTACAAGTGTTTTATCAGGTTTGCTTATAACAAATCTCTGTCCTAAGGAGCGAGTGATTTAGGAATACAGGGATATTTTAAGGTCTAGAAGACATTCTTGCTACTAAACAGTTTAGTCCCACATGTTCACTCTGTCTGCTCATCCATTTGACAGTCCACTCAACACATTCACCACAGTGCGGTTGTAAAGCTGCAAAGAACAAAAAGGATATGATTAATGAAGACATGAAATTTACATTGATATCAAGCATCTGAGCAGATGTTACCCAGTAATTAAACTTTCCTAATGTAGGCTGAGGAAAGCAAATAAGTCAGTGGTAGAATCAAGATATCTACTCACATAATGTGGAGGTATTTCCCATGTCATTGTATGTTCTGTATGATTCAGTTCGTTAAACTTATGGAGTATCAACTGAGTATTAGCAAAATCTTAGGGAAAACAGTATAGAAGCACAAAGTATCATTACAGTATCTAAAAAAAAAAATCCAAGAGGATTGGAAGTTTACCTGAAGAAAAAAGAAAATCTATGTGCCACTTAATTTGGGAGAGAAAAAAAAAAAGGTATAAAGACAGAAAAGAACCTATGAACTGTTGATCACTAAGAGAAAACATATATCATTTAGTGGGAATATGGAGTCATATTCTGTGGTCAGTACCTGCAATAAAGTGCAGTTATATGTGACTAGAAAAAAAATTTCTTTATTCTATAATCAGAAACATCAACCAACTATCTCCTGTACATGTAGAAACCGAAAGCATCCTATTGCATCAATAGACACAAATGCAATCAAAATTGGGGATCAAAGGTGATAAACACCTTTTCTTCTTCTTCCAAAACAAGCATGTTTGTTGTAGTGTGCAATCACTGCAAGAAATATTTCACCCATTTTTACTTCCCATGAGATTCTAGATTCCTTCCATAACACAGGACTCAAATGTAAGGGTCCAGGAAGGATTCAGACGAACCAACAAGGATTAAGAAAGAAGACGTGTGCTGAGTTTTCATACAGAGAGTAGAAGAAAAATTCCCTAGGGCAGCTTAGGGAAGGGATCTGCCCTCAAGTCAGCTGACGCTTTTACAGGGCTATAAAAGCAGGTCAGTGGGCAAACTGAGCCAAGAGAGGAGAAGGCTGTCACATAGAAAGGAGCTCCTGGACTGAAAGCTTGGCTTCTGTTGCCAGACTCCAGCTGAGAAAGAGCTGGAACTTAATGCTAAAATTAACCTTCACCAGGAAGCTAGCCAAAAGAAGCCTGGGCTGATAATATCCACTTGTGTATCTGGAAATACTCAGTCTCTGTCTCCTTCTCATCAGGGACCAATAAATTCTCAGAACAAAACAGCTTGACTCTTGGACTCTTCTAAGCAGGGATCACACAGTCTTGTCAGACATCCATTGAAAAGTTTTTTCTCTCATTATATGTATTTATTATGATATAATTCAAAATGCAATAGGTATTTTTCCAGATAGTAAAGATAGTAATATTAAATGGACTAACACATAATTCCAGTTATGACACACGAAGAGGTGGACATTCATTCTTAACAAGCTAATGCTTCTTGCAACAACCATCTGTATATATTCAGGGCCAGATTTTCGAGCTGGGTTGGTTGGGTATGAATTTCTACATCTCACAACATTTACATGTTACAGGGTAATGATTGATTGCTGAATTTTTTTTTTTTTTTGAAGTCTAGCCCAATTGCACATTGAGAGCACCTGAAAATATGACCTGTATTTCTTCTCAAAGCTAACCATGAAAAATCATACCTTTCTGTTCAATCCTACATTTCAGGTATTCGAAGACATCTGATGATCTGTTACTCATGGACAGTTTTCTATTATTTGGTATAGGTGCATATAAAATAAGATATGTTAGCTTACGCAAGAATTTTTCAAGAAGATTTTGCGTGGAAAACTGTTACACTATGTAGGATGCAAGACGGAGCAATGTATATACTCTAATATAAACTCACATGTAGAAAAAAGCTGCTTGGGCATATTTATACTTTTAAGACAAATCATTTAAGATGAACAACAATATACCTTTTAGTTTGTATCTTGTCATTCCTATTATGTCTGTATCAATTAGGAAGACTTTGAGGCCTCTGCCCAGATTAAAAAATTACAGGTCTTGTTAAAAAGTTAATAGATGGTGGGAAGAGAGAGACAGCAGATAAGTTGTATAGACAAGTGTTGGGCAACAGGGAGTACCGAAAAGGGAAGCTACAAAGGAAATAGAGTAAGAATAGGCACCTCAAGAGCTGCAAAAAGAGAGCCAGTTAGACAGTACTATGGGAAGTCTTCCAGAGCAATGAACATAGAGAAATCAATCTGCTGGATAACATGAATGGGAAGTAGCATAAGAGAAAAAAGAAAAAAAACCAACACTACACAACCAACCAAAAAAAGGCCGAACACAGATGTGTATGTTGTGTGCATTATTTTAAAACACACGTATATAAAGAGAAATATATATAGAAATAGAAGAATAACACAAGCTTTAAAATAGCTGAAATAGCTGAAAGCAGATTTAGGTTTTGGCATCCGAAGTATCCCAAGAAAGAAGCTAAAAAGCATATTACCTCATTTTAAATTAAACAGCAATATAGTCCTGATAAATTAATGAGGCATTCATCAGTGAAAACAAGGTAGCAAAACAGAAACAATCTCCATCAGTAAAAGACTAAAAAGAGTTTGGAAAAGTAATAGCAGGAATTATTTACCATAACTTATCCTGAGTTTTGATTTTACACATGTAGGAAAATTATGAAGATAGGAAAACAGACAGACATCCAGAAAAATGATTTCTTTTTAATTACAGAAAAGAGCCATCATCTAGAGTTCTGAATAACGGGGAGAAACCTTACAAACTGTACTTCGTTTCAAAGTGAAAAGATTGTGGTGTAGAGGCTGGAAGCCTGGCTTAATCCCTAGAGAAAATGCAGGGGTTTCATTCCCTGTAAGAACCTCCTTCAAATCCTGTTTGTGGGCAGTGGAACACACTATGATACTCTAAGATCCTTTCCAGGACTGTGGCCTACGTTACACCTAGCATTGAAAAACCTATGGTAATTGAATTTCCTTTCCCACTTGAAGGCTATCCAATCACTTAACAGATCTCCTTGTCAATCTGACTACGTTACTTATTTTCTAGGTTCTACACTGTCCAAAATAATTTCTCCTCTTTTGTGATATTTATAACCTCAGAATATCAAAATAAAAAACTAAACTATCTTAGGTTTATCCAGATGCCTGACCCTGTCAGGTCTCTAACTATTCTTTTTTTCTAACTCTTTCACATTTACATCATTGTTCTGACAATGAGATGTCTGAAATCAAATATGGTTTTTTAGGTGGGATGACACAAAGGCCATCTAGAGAGAGGTCATCATCTGTTGTTTTGCTACCCAGTACTTCTGCGGACAGAAACACTGGCAATTTTTACTACCACATCTCATTGCAAATACTCTTCTAAATTGATATTAATCACTCCCTTCATCCTCCTGGCATTAACACTCCAAATTTCTTTTTCAGGCTCGTAACCATTTCTTTTTCCCCGTCTGCATTTAAACTTTTTTTCCCCTAATTGAAACACTGAAGAATGAATATTTTCTAAACTAAAACATGGAAGAAGGCTGTATCTGAGATAAAAATCTGTCTTCTCACTCCAAGTAAGTCCCCTTCATCTTAACTGTAGTTGTCCATTTATCCTTTTTCATGCTTCTTCAGTCAACTTCAAGCAATGCAGGTAATTTTTTATATTACCTGAAGGATTTTTTAACTTTTATTCTTGCTCTCTTATGTTCATTCTTTCCATATTCACTCCAGAATGATGGTTTATAATAAAATGTTTCTAGTCTCAAAAGTCACTGCTCCATTCATGTATTGTATACATCTGTGTGGACAACCCAGTTAAAGAATTAACATTGTAACCTGGGATGTCCCAGGTTTTCTTGCCTATTTTTCATATACTTTTAATTTATGTATAAATGTATTGCAATACTTTCAGAATATCTGTTTTGTTTTTACAAACACCGCCACGTATTTCTATTGGTGGCTTAGGGTTACCATTAAATCACCAGCTTGAGTGAAACAAAAGAATACCTTTGTTTCCCTTCCTGGAAAGTTTAAAGAGATATTTAACGTGCTTTGTAAGGTTTGAATTTGAAACTCAATACGTCTCTCATTTAAGCAACTCCTATAGTTTTGATTCCAATGGAAAGCTATAAAAGATACAAGAGTCTAGACAAAAGCAAAATAAATGCCCATTTAAACATCACACTGTTCTACAGGATAGTGTAACTCAGACGGTACACAATTATGAGTATAGCAAATGTCTAACATTTACTGCAGCATGCTACAACTAATTCTGTTAGAAGACTCTGGCCATAAATTACATTATAACAGTAATTATATATCTCCTTATATTAATAGTTTCATAACATGCCTTTTAGATAAAACTGTATGACAATATTAAACATATTTGGTATAAAGATTTCAAAACTACAGACAGATAATTCACTTGAGAATTAATGCCAGCTTTATTTGATTGTTCCAGAACATAGAGAATTCTCAGTATTCTTTCTTTAATTCAGAAACTTTCAGGTAAGTGTACTGCTCTTAATTCTACATGATAAATTGATTGTTTAGAACTTACAAACCACAGACATTTCACGCGTGAAGGGAAAAAAGTGCAAGTACAGCACTTTAAAACTGGTCTGTCATATTCAATCCTTAATTACATACCTCTTCCTACAGCCTTACGAAACTATTTCAGAGATTTCCAATATTCTTTTATTTCCCAGTTTTCTTGTAAAATGTTCTAAATAGTAATATAATGCTTCATCAAAATCAACAGGAGAAAAATATTAAACTTTACACTTCCTTACTCTCAGAGTAAGGAATAACAGGGCAGACAGGTTGAAGAGGGAGGAGGGAAGCCCTAAAATTGGAAAATAATTTTAAATGGAAAAAAAAATAAATCTGTAACGGCAAAAAATTTTTTTCATTGAAAGTAAAAATAACAGGCCTGCCCCCTAACTAATATAAATAAAGAATGGCTATAGGAATTAAATACAGCTATGTTGATTTGTACTAGAAGAGCATCCTGTCCTTAGAAGTTGCATTCAAGTGCTTGTAATAGAGAATTCGGTTTCACATGGTACTATTTTATATGAGTTTCCTTAAGTGCCAGTGGTAAAAAGTAGGAAAAAACCCATAGCAGCAGACCTTAAGCAGTTAGGCAGGAATTAATCAGAAATAATAATACCCTTTCTACTGGAAAGTTTCCTTCTAGCTCCCTGGTTACAGTGGGCATCTATATTCATATATAAGGGACAGTGTAATGACTGTAGATGAAAAAAAAGCTTTGCAGAAGGATAATGTACCTCCCTGCCCCCTTCTTTTAAAGATGTTTTTTCTTAATCATTCTAAATTAACATATGGTCAATGTACAGAGGTTTATATCAATTAAGAGTTGAAGTGCTCAAAATGTCGTTCATCAGAGAACCAAGATTCTTGTTACTATGAGATGTAATGTAATATTTGCACTATAGCTGCACGAAAGACAATGCATATATTGAGTTTCACCACTAGTTACTGCAGACTACTCACAGCCTTTTTGCATATAAACTACAAAAGCATCACTGAACTTAAACTGAAATGTTAAACACAGCAACTTGGATGTCTTTAATCAACATCTGCTGAACAGTTTAGATTTTCTACAGCAGCAAAGGTAACACAGCCATGCTTTCACATAAACGTCTGAACAGGAAGCAGAAATAATCTGAAGTAGTTCTGTGTTTAAGATAGTTTGCTTTTGGTGTGATGAAATGTCCTATCTATTTTAATCTTTCACTGAATTTCCTTTATCATGTATCTCCTCCTGAAAAACTGCAGCTTTGTATGTATAACTTAGCCTCATTCTAATAATATCAACTATTAAAAAATTAAGGAAAATTGCTATATAGTAAATCTATGACACAGAAATATTTCTTTCCCCAACCGGGAAATTAGGTCATTGATGCCTGGGATTTATTAATCAGTGTAGCCATCCTTACTCATTTGGCTTTCTTCATTTTTTTCATTTATTGTAAAAGCCTTAATGAAAGGATCCATGAAGAACACTCATTGTCCCTTCAGCAATTATAAGAAAATTCACTGTAATATCCTGAAGATGCATTTGGAGGTCATCTGTTATTGCAATGTCAGTGGCACTGACCTTATACTACACTAAAACAGATAACACACTTGTAATATTTTTTTCTCTGATTTATATTTCTTTGCTTTTTATGCCAGACATTTAAAAGTTTACCTTACAGAATTACATAGCATGGTGAGAAGTTTCAGCAACTTACAGATGCAGTTGTCTCTCTCATAGACTTAAGCCCTTGTAGCTCCACGTTCACTTCTGCTACAAACAAAAATACGGGCCCCGCTCCACGGTGGGAATTGACAGACAGTAGATAAAACCGTCAGAAGAGTGGCGAGTTTGGAGTTTTCAGTTAAGAACACTTTGAAGTTCTTTAGATATGATGGCTATATCAAAATACGTTACACAGATTTACTACTTTCCATCGCAGTTCCACAAGCATTAGAATTATTACAGAACTTAATTTTTATCAGGCTTTCTCAAGAACATGCACTTAAATTAACTGTAAAATTCTTTTTAAAAATTTGACCATTGCTTAACAGTGACACTACAATAGTCTGACCACACTTCCATTTTCAGTGTCTCCCATTCAAAAGATGATAGATACTACTAACGGTCTGGACTTTTTAAATGAGTGAATGATGGCCAGCTTATTCCACAACTAGGCATATATAGAGGTTATTTTCCACAGCTCTACTCAGAACACTTTTATTTTAGCATTAGTATAAAAAGTCAATCACGGGGTGTATGAGTGTTAATTGGGTATTGTCTAATTAGTATATTAAAACTTAAGCAAAACGAAGCAAATCTTCCTGTTCCGTTCCTGTGCCTTTTCATGGTTTGGGTTTTTTTTTTTTTAACAGGTTTTGCAGCAGAATACTTAAGGCACAGTGACAACCAGTGACTGCAGCACTGCTCATCTTCCCCCCACCCCAATTAAAAAAGAAAAAAAGGAAAAAAAAAAAAAAAAAGATTTAGCTCTTACTATGTCCTGCAGCATGAATTGTAGCACAGGTCTCAATAAGAAGAAGATACATTTGTCAGATTAAACACTACTGTCAGCATAACGACATGCCCAAAGGAGAAATGCTCCTGCCTTCCCAGGAAATTCACAAGGATGATGGTATGAATTGGTTTATTTTGCTGCCCAGCTTGCAGCTAGCTGTCTATGAGGTGGCTCTTCTTCCCCCTCCTTGAAGGTGGAATGATTTATAGGGACTCATGGAAGGTGTTGCAATTCATGCACTTTAAGGCAGAGGCTGAATAACAGAATCATAGAATTGTCTAGGTTGGAAGGGACCTTTAAGAACATCAAGTCCAACCATCAACCTAACACTGCCAAAACCACCACTAAACCATGTCCCTCAACACCACACCTACATGTCTTTTGAATACCTCCAAGGGTGGCGATTCCACCGCTTCCCTGGGCAGCCTGTTCCGATGCTTGATAACCCTTTTGGTGAAGAAATTTTTCTTAATATCCAATCTAAACCTCCCCTGGCATAACTTGAGGCCATTTAGTCTTACCCCATTGCCTGTTACTGGGGAGAAGAGGTTGACCCCCACTTCTCTACAACCTCCTTTCAGGTCGTTGTAGAGAGTGATAAGGTCTCCCCCTCAGCCTCCTTTTCTCCAGGCTAAACAACCCCAGTTCCAGCAGCCGCTCCTCATAAGACTTGTTCTCTAGATCCCTCACCAGCTTTGTTGCCCTTCTCTGGACACACTCCAGAATCTCAACGTCTTATATTACATTTCACAGAAAGACAGCATACAAAAATTAGTAACAAAGAGCGCTGACAGTGAAAACTGCTGAACATGTAAAATGTCATGCAAGAAATCATGTTTTGTAAATCTAACATAATTTACCAGATTGGTTTCCATGGATAGTTCACAGGGATGGTCTCTTTTGCAACTAAATTAGCAAACTCCTGTTTTCTATTACCTTCCTATGTAGTCCAGTTTCTATACTTTGAAGTTCTTCACATTTGTTCAGCTGCTTACTATCACATCCACCTTCCGACATGCAAAAATTCTGAAACTCTCAAAAGTCATGGATTTTATTTTTTTTTAAATAAACATTCAGATCAACCTATTTATGGCTCCCATGACAGCCACAACAAAAATCCAGACCTAACCATAGATTAAGATTTTGGAATAGGTCACAGCAGGTGTTTCACTCAAATTGGAATTGTGATATTTACATACTCTCAATCCTGTTTATCAACAAGACAAATAATTTACAAATTCATGTGGACCTTTTGCAGCTTCTCACCCTCACTCAAGATCAGCAGTAGGCACTACAGAGCGCAATGTACAGAAGTTCCCATGGCATACAGTCACTTTGGCATGGGGTTAAACACGGAGCAATAAAGGACTCTGCACCTGTCTGGGGACATGAATGGAGATTTCTGCTGTCAAGCCAAGGCATCTCTTAGGCAATAAATATAGTGGGGCTGATTTTTCCCCAGATAAAGAGGGGTTTACACTGGCATAATTACTTTTACTAAATTTACTGCAGATTTATTCATAAGTGAATGGCAAATAGGCCCAATATTTCTTTCATATATTAAAGGTTACACAATGTTATGCCATTTGTCTTTTTAATTTCCAAGAACTGCTTTACTCCATTCTCTTTATTTCACTTTGGTCTTAGCACTGTGCCTGGCTAGGCGTTAAAAATTAAAGTCAGGTGTGCTAGAAGGAAGTGAATTAGATTCAGATTCCATTCTAAAGTTGGATTTATATTACTTATATTCAAACATACCACTGCTGATTCTACCACCAAGAAATACATACTACTTGGCAACAAGAAAATTATCAAAGCAATCTGACCAAATTGGCACCACTAGCTCTGGCTACATCTGGTAACAATAATATGAAGGGAGAACTATGAAGATAACAATTCTCATTTATTGTTACCATTAAAATTATCTGCATGCGTACCCTTAAGTCTATGAACTTCATGCTTTCATAAAGCCAGTAAGAGCTCCACACAGAGGTGAGGGGTGATGCTTTTCCAAAAGTGATAAAATATCCAATTTACTAAGGTATTAGTCTCTAGTCACAGACTGCTCAGTCAGACAGACAGCAACGGAATACCACCAGGAAAGCATGACTGCCAACATCAAGGAGCTCTAGCAATGCATAAATTAAGGTGTTTGATTTTATGCCAACAAAAGAGTAGAAATTTAATATACTACAAAATTGGTAAAAACCAACTGCTAATGCATAAGTCTACTTTTTATATTTATTAGGAAATGTCTCTTTTTATTTCCAGATATAACAAACTTGGATATACATTAGGTCAAGTTGCAGATCAACTGTAACTGCCTATCCTAGCAAGGAGATGAACAAGGGCAATGGGATCTACTTTTGCATTTCAGGGTAATGTCAGGATGGTTTAGCACATTAACAAGTTATTCAGTCACTATGTTGCTAAATATTTCACGCACAAGACTATGACAAAAACATTAATTTTTCAGTTAAAATAGGCTAAAAATCATACATAAAAATCTACCATTTCTGAATCATTCAAGATTTAAAATGGTCTTCTCATGGATTTTACTGTATACAATTAACAAGCTGATGAACTTATTTTCCTAGGAATCATTTCCTGAAACTATGATTCACCATTTTCTAGCCATTTTTAGCCGAAATACACTAGAAAGGAATAAGCATCAATAATAAAAATCTGGTAGCAACACGTTTGAAACAGCATACTATAACATACAAAATCATATGGACAATTTATTTAGATTCAAAATTTATCATTATACTTTGCAAACAGGCAACGTTAGTAAATTTTGACCTGTGTCTGAGACTGTTTTATTACAACAAATTCCAGTATGAATGGTTCATTGGTTCAAATGAAAACAAATAAATAATATCCAAATATTTTGTTTGCTTAAATTTGTAAATAACATCCTCATTTTACCCAAGCTGGAAGTAATTACAACTTTGAAATACTTCTAGTATGAACAAAAATCTCCCACCCACAGTTGCACCCTCTGTGCACATAGCAGTAAGTACATATAACATCTCCAAATACACTAGCCTGACAAGATGCGTGGTTTCCAGCTCCACAAAGGATTATGTTGAAGGTGACAACTTGTGTATCCCAAAGGAAAAAGATGAATTAAACATCTCTACCAGTATTGGTGTAATCATAGTTATGCTGTGTAACAAAATACAATATACAGAATAAAACAACTGTTGCTTTAGTTAAAGTATTACTTGGCAACACATTCCCAGCTCACCACCCTATACATTCTGAAGCTACAGCTATGGTTTTGAGATACATGTATTAACTCTGCTACAGAATATGTCTAAAATGGTAATCTAATCCAGCAGATCTAAATTCTGGAGCCTGGCAGAAAGTACTTCCTATACTCGGTTACAACACGCTCAGAGAAAAGGCTACTGATTTAGAGAGGCAGCTACAGCGTGTTCCTGTGACTCCCCCTTTTCAGTGTCTGTGTCAGCCAGAGCGGGTGAGAAGCCACCCAGCCTCCTTCCTCCCTACCACAAATCAGTCACCTGGAGCTCAGAGCTTGATAGAGTTTTCAAGAAAAAGATTAGCATGTAAATAAGGCATACAAGCCTTTTGGGTCTGTGCAAAACTTTGTTCCATGGGCTACCTTCTGAAGGATCTGGTTTTGTGTCATTTAAATGAGTTGTCAAGGATTCAATGGTAAACAGCTGGCAGGTATAAAGCCAGCTGAATCTGTCACCTTGAGATAGGAAAGACACAGCTCCAGGAGCAGTGAATCACATGAATACACACTCTCCTTTAAGTTAGCAGCTGAACATTCAAAAAAAGTCATGACTTGATTGTGAATATATCTCACTAGAGAAAAGGCATAGCAGCCTCTGCATTTAAAAAACTGTCATTTTGTTTTTTTCTTAAAGATATGGTGTTTGTTACTGAGTTTTCAATTTTCATTTGGAAATAACACTAATAGTCAATGCAAATAAATACCTAAAGATACTTTAGCTGAAAATTGCCAGATACAGTTTTTCCAAAACTAATCCAATTATTACTTCAGTTTAAGAAATGATCCAAAAATTACTCAGAAAAACTCTCCATTTGTTTACAAATGACAAGTATTTTTTTGCCATTCTAAATACAATTGTCCTGTCAATGTTCTAAGAGAAAAATCAATAGCATTTAAGAAGTTAATTCATTTTGGTCTTTTAATTGGAGATATTATTAGCTTTAAGCATCTTCGGACTTTCTGTTGTAACTTTCATTTAGCAGGCAGTTGTGAAAAAATGACTATTTCATGGCTTGAGGGGGAAGTTGGGAGTTGGTGGCTTTTTTTGGAGCATAGGTTGAAAACCTGAAGCAAACAACAAAATTATCTGACTTCAGTGAAAGTAGGATTCACGTGACCTCAGCATACAATACAGCATCTGAACACATGGGAAAACAGCAGTATACCTCTCTAATGTAAAATTATTCTCAATTACATTTTTAACGCTCTCTCTTTATCATTTTTCATTCCAATCAGCAAGCTTCTATTATTCTATTATTCTTTCTTGGAAGACAATGTCACAGACAAATATATTTCTTCTCTTAAGCAATTCTGATTCTCCCTCGTTCTTTTTCAGATATATAAGCAGTCATCCACTTCCCTAAAGAATTCATTTGTGGTGTTCTGCATCTCCCAAATAAGACAACCTCTACTTTCTTTTTGCCCAGTCACACTATACGTAATTTAGCTCATTCACACTGCAAAAGAAATTTCCTCCAATTCTATTGAAAAGAAAATAGTACTCTTCACACAGCTTAAAATTCCCAGCATGCGAGTTGGCTGCTTTCTTAACATGATTAAAACTTAGGATCTTATTTAAAGATAACTTTGTTAATTAGTATTGACATTTCAGAGCCAAATGGCAGCTTCCTTCCTCACCAATAGCACTGATGTCACACTAGCAGTATGAAACCCTCACGTAAGTATCTCATTAAGCTCAGTCCTGCTTTGCCAATGGAATACTGTTTTTAAGAGTATTTCTGTATGCTGCGTATAACCTGAGTTGAACTATTCAAGTCTCTTCATTTGAGCTGTGTGTGAAGAATCCTCTCAAAACTAGCTTGTATAACTTGATCTGGAATAACTTATGCTATTTACACTTCAGGATTTATCTCTAAAATTCTAAATACATGTGATCTACACATATACATTTACTATTTCCCAAAAAGTGATTGTTTTTTAGTTCTCACATATATTGCACCACATATTGTGAATCTTATAACTGATTACCTCCTTTCTCTCTATATAACTACACTTAGAAAGTTAATAATGTATATAATAACATTATCAGACTACTCTGCGAAAAAGTGTATAGACATGACAGCATCTCTTCACACCACGCATTGCTTATTTCAGCCTATTTCTTCAAATAACTAGTACTTTTTTCACTTTCACAAACAATTTCTCACCCTATAGCTCCCAAAGGAATTAAATGATATAACCAAAATGCTCAGTTTTCCATACATGGCATACAAAGGCAGCCAAATTATTATTTTTTAATTTTACAATTTTAAAATACAAGTAGGATTTTCAAACATAAAAAAAAAAAAAAAAAAGGTTCCTGTGTTACCTCTTCAGAGATATATATTACTGGTACGTGAACCAGACTAGGTTGACCAACTCCAGTTTCATCCTGTTTCTTGAAAAACTGCATACACATTGCTTCTTGTAATATTTTCTGACAAGTAAGTGAAGGCAATCCCGAAGAATAGATGCTTCCACCTCATATTGGGGTAATAATTACTGTAAACTAAGACATGCTTGCAGTTTCAGCTATTTATACTGAAAACCAGTGATGCTTCTGAATTCTTCCAAACACCTGGTACCAAACATCTCCAGCCATTTCATGAATTTGTCAGCTGCCATTGATAAAGAGGAGACCTGCTTAGACACAATTATTACGAGCAGATCTGCAAACAACTTTAACACCAAGACCAGGTGCAGTCAATATTTCTTCACTTACTTGAGAGTCCATGATTTACAATATACCCAATATTCAAAAAATACCATGTTTACAGAACTGGCATTAGATAAAACAGTTTTTAGATTTTGTAATCTCATGAAACTTCATTTGAGTGATTTTCTCCTATAAAGATAAGTGCTTACTTTCAAGCAGGTCAGTAAGCAGAAGCGTGTAATCCAACTATTCTCCTTTTGAAGTGTAGACTTGAACAAAAGCAGCAGTAATGAGCAGGTCAGCAGGAGTGAGGGGGAACAAACAAAATGCTGGGCTTTTAGCTTCAGCGGGTAGCAAATTCATTGGAAAAGACAGTAGATTCAATCACAGTTTGGAAAAAATTATAGTGATTGGGGATTTCAAGGTGCAAGGACTTACCTAAACACGTAGCTATGGTTTTAGGCTGGATGATCATTCAGGTTGGGTTCACTAAGTGAACCTATATAAAGTCACATATTTTTAGTGACCTTTTATAATCTGTAAAAACTTAGAAGTGTAATGTGTTACAAAGAATGGGAAATTAAAGCAGCTAAAGGAAAGTGAAAATGATCACTGCCTCTGATCTTAATGACATTGTTCTCACTGTCTCAGTGTACAAGCACCCAAGCAGCCACACTGGTTAGGCTTAAGATTTTTCTGCATTTATTTAGATAGCCTTGATGTGTACCACATGCAGATTTTATGCATCCCAGGGCTGCATTTTATTGTGCAGAATCATTGAGGATCCTTTTTTTTTTTTCTACAATGTATTGGGGTCAATAACACTACCACCCTGGATGAACAATTGGATATATTTAGTTCAATCTCACTTTCAGACTGCCTTACCTGAATAACATAACATGATTTGGCAAAGCTGCAAGCATAAGCAGCCAAAGTACCACTTTCTAATACTCAGTACACTGGATGCTGTATCCTTAAAGTGAGCATATATTATTAGAAGAAACATTTCTTAATGTAATACACAAATCAATAGTCACCATAGCAGCTTTGAAACATCAAAACTTTCATGTTACACCAGAATGACTTCCTAACTTTTTTTAGCAATACTGGCAATCTGCAGTCAGAACATTGGTCTGTTTTACAGAACAACTAATTAGTTCAGAATTTGTTGCCTCTCTCCAGAAATACAATAGAATTCTGATTTGGCGATTGCAAAACCTCAGTTCACATAACAGTCTATTTACAGTGTTCTGATAGAAACGTGCTGCCAACTGATTAAACCATGGAAAAAAATCAAAGGCATCTTCTATCAGCAATGTGCTTGCACTTTCTACTTGTTAAGATCAAACAAAAGAAATTGGTCTCTTAGGTCTTCCTGGACCATTCTGGATTCAGAAGTTTCGATTTCAGTGGCATTCTCAGCCAGAATTCCTGCATCAAGCAATAATATTGATGCAAATTTCTAAGCACAAGAGTAGCACTCATTTGTCTACGCTAGTATACTCCTAATCTGACTGTATGTAAATTTCCTCTTTTTCAGAAGACAGCTAACAGTAATGCATACAACTAATTGAACAACGCATTTTAATTTAACATGAACTGGACAATATTACCTAGTGTGCAGAGTCCAGTCACTCCAAGTACAGATTCCAATTATTACATGAGAACTAAGACTTTATGACATTTCCTACAAATGCTAATTAGCTGCTAGGTTAGAGCCCTCAGTCATGTAGCACTTCATCAATCACAAAGCTTAAACTATTAAAGATGGAAACTGCAATATATATTTTACATGAAAAGTTATGTTGCAAGTCAAAGTAGAATATTATATTAGCCCCCTTTACGTGGTGTTCTTTTATAATAGTCCCCACAAAAGAATTTCCACAAGCTGTTGTCCTAATATGATCCAGGTCTACATCCTCCACCCTGTTCTTGTCTCAACAGCTACTGTTTTCAACACCGAGACTCATATTCAGAGTATGGTTGTTTTTAAAATATCTGCAGATTCCTAGAGGACAAAACATACCAGGTATAGCCACTGTATGAAAGAGAAAATTTGGGAGCAAAAAGGGACATGAAAGAATCATCATCCAGTTCAGCACTTTTGCCCTTCAGCCATACTCATAGAACTCACATGTTCTGGTAAGAAATACATAAAGATTTCTGAGGTCTGCTCCTCTGCATGCTAAACTGACAGATATGAGGTGTAAGACTAGCTTTGCCAGGTTAAACAAGACTATTAAAACAGCATACCCAACTTTACTGGCACTAAAAATGGAACAGCGGTGCCAAAGATTCTAAAAGAAAGAAATATTTAGTAATATTGCACCTCTGACATTGACATAAGTTTATTATTACTCCATGCCAATCTACCTTGATCCAAATCCTCTTAACGCATGCTGTTCCAGTGCTGAGACTCTCTTAAGCCTGCAAATTACACTGAATAGTGTAGCGGTTATTCAATTTGGTCAAAAATTACACCAAAACCACTGCACGGAAAGACAATGCATCATTAATTTGTTATCTATCCCACTACTTTTTTCTGCAACGTGTTGCCTTATATGTATTCCTATGCCATCCTGTGGGACTCACCACAGCTCTTTTGTTGCCAATGTTTTTGTTTCTTCCACACCTTTGGTAGGGAGCCCTCAACAGAATCTGTCTTGTCCTTCAAGTATAAAAGCTATACAGAAAGGAGAAGAAATAATTCCAACTTCGAAAGGGAGCTTTCCTGGTTTTGGTTTGTCTCCTTCATATTTTTCAACATGGCAGGTAATAGTAATGTACACAGGAGAAATTGAGAATTAGAAATTGTGTCTTTCCAAGTTACATATTCCTTCCTACTCAGCTTCAGGTTATTACTGACAGAAACATTTTTGAGCACAATATACAAATTCTTCCTTCTTCAATTACTTGAATACAACCATTAAAACAAATACTATTTTAGGCTGAGTGAAGCACTTCAGACTGAGTGAAGCAAGATGTAGCCATTTATCTTGCATCATCAAGTGAAGCACTAAAATTCACAAGTTCTCATACCAAAACTAAATAAAAATACACAGATATAAAATTTGGCCCTGCATAGAACAAAGAAAATGGAGACAAGCATTATAATCTTACAGTCAGAAGAATCTAATGTCTCGAGAGAATTTAGGAAGAACTAGAAGCAATTCCTTCACTTTCAGGTGGGTTTTCTTGAGAGCAAGACGGCAAGCAGGGCACTTGTCCTGAAAGAAGATATGTAAAGGCAGGACAATCCACTAGAGGGCCCAGTAACTGTTTCATCTCCTAAGTGTGATATGAAACGGTCCATGTTGCTTTCCACCCACTGAATTCTCCACATATATGCACACGATGAGGACAAATTAATTTCTAAATGCTCAACACGCAAAGGCCGGCTGCTGTCACTTGAAGTGAAAACAACAGTGGAAGAAGTGGCTAAAAGGTCAGAAGGAGACGATGAGCAAAAACTGCAGGAATGCAAGAGGCACGTGCAATCCAGTGAAGGATAAAAGCATAATCAGATTCAAGTAAAGGATACAATTACTGCAATCTATATGTAATAAACACTTTTCCATCAAAATTCATTCTTATATATGGTTGCTATTGGAAAGGTATGTTGTCAAAATTGGAAAGAAAAGAGGTACATCAGACAATCTTTTTCTTAAAGCACAGCATCCACTACCAGAGTATCTGAAAATCCCTGAGAAGTGACTGTTCAAAAATATTACAATAAGAATACTACAGCGTTAGCAATTACTACTATGCATAGTCCAACATTCTTCTGAAATATCTCATGACTGAATGAACAATCTGCCTATGTCAAAGAACATAAATACTCTATGAGGTATGAACGTCCTGGGACACATAACTTCATGTAGTGAGGATAAAATTATCTAGAACAGAAAGGTACTAATGCCAGGCAAGCTTCTTGGAAAAAAAAAAAAAAAAAAAAAAAAGTAGACGGACACTGAACATCTTCCTTTCTACATGCAAGTATCGTGGTCCAGAAATGAGATTACATTTGCTGCTAAGGATGCTGGGATGCTCAAGGAGGCTAACCATGAGAAGTCATGATCTAATAAGCACTAACAAAATTAATTTGAACACTTGGATTAACTAGACAAGTAGATTATTTATTTTTTTCCAGGTGAATTTATAAGCCTGGATTTGCATTTGTGACATAAAGAATTTCCTACTTCAGAATTGTACACTAAACATATAAAAAGTAAACAGTGAAAGGATCCTTTATAGTATCATACTCCAAATGTATTTAAATAATGGGGTGAATAGAGCAGGATGATATTTCAATCAAATTTTTCTCTAGTCAAGTTATCTGTGAATGAATTTATCTCCAAACACATTGGAAGCAAGGCACAACTAAAAATAATGATCCAAAGCTGAAAATGTGACCTAAGGGTAATTTTTAAAGTGTATTTTCCAAATATTATATTCTTTTCCTATTAAAAAATAATGGTGTAATGGTGATCTGATATTATCATTTTGGGGCATGCTAAAATCTATATATTAAGATCATGTAGTTATTAAAAATGCTTCAGAGAAGCAAATCTATGCATAACTTTTAAGTGATGTAAATGATTTATTTTTCTTTTTTTTTTAAAGTAATCATCATAATTCATTTTTCTCTAAGTGAACCCAGTATTAGCCCATAGCAGAAAAACTGAACTTCAGAAGTCCCCTGATGAAGCATATTTACCAGAATAAAAACCTCAAAAAAAAAATCAGGTGCTACTTCCAGTTTTAAAGAATCAGTTTAGTACTAAATTTGATTTTGCACCCAGCAGTTAGCAGGATTTATTTATCACACTGTATACTAGAGCTCACGAGGCTATAACATGTTTACTCTATGATTAAGTGAAGAGAGAGCGCGCAGTTTGAGAGTGCCTATTTTCATTAAGAAGCAGGTGCAAAAGAGGCAAGACCATCTGCAAGCTCTAATAAAAGAGCCACGATATATTAAAACCAGAAAAACCCACTATGTTGCATATTTCTGAAAACATAGCCATGACAGATAGCGCTGACAGCTCTGTGATAAGTTATATTCATCACACAATTTTGATCACTGAATCCACATTCCGCCCTCCTACTGATCCATTTCCTCAAGATCTAAATACAACACCAACTGTAAATCATCGGTTTGTTTGGTTGTTTTTTTTTAAGAATACAAACCAAAAGAAAAGATACATTCTTTTCTTCAAAATTCTCAAGTGATGTCCAAAGCTAATTAGCATTCAGCACAGGATAAAAGGCTTGAAGTTTGCTATCTTTACATCATCAGCATTTCTAACAAGGCAAATATTCAGAAATAAGATTAAAGGGGATGAGTACATATGGTCCAGATTTGATAGGCCTTATTTCCTGAGCCTGAAAAAGCAGTCTTCTCCGTTTCTGGAAAATAAGGACTTGGCTTTCTAAAGACTGTATTTAACCACTTGCAGACAGAAGCACAGCTAGAAGACCATGTGAGCCCTATATGAATCCTGGAGGAAAACCACAGTAACATGAACTACCTATGTAATAATAGAGAGTAAAGAGTAGACATTCTTTGACTGGCTGTAAAAGGAGGGGAGAAGTAACAGTAAAATGTATTTCATGCCAGGAACTTTTTCTCCGTTTATCTGTATGCTCACAAGTGCATTTTTATATAATAAAAAGTGATACACCCGGAACATACCTGCTAGCATAAATACTTTCGTGAGTGTGAGAAAAAGGATACGGTAAATAAACACTCTACTACTGTACACAAAACCCTTGCAGAGCTGCCTTTCCAGGAAATTCCCTCCCCACTCCCCCAACTGGAAACTATAATGATTAAGTCCAACTTCCCAAAGAGAATAAATGCAGTTAGCTAAATTTGTGGAAAATTAGAAACAAGACTAATAGGGCTGTTTGGAGACAGCCTCCCTTCTTCATGTCTTTAGCTCACGGGAAAACCAGATAATTGACTTAATTTAGGTTCCTTCCCCACTCCCCTCTTCCCCCCCCCCCAAAAAAAATTCTTTAAAGGAAAAAAAGCAGTATCCTAATCTTTTAACAGTCCTGCTTGTTTTATTTACATTATTTGGAAAGAGTAATAATCAGTAAGGATAATGGAATCCCTCATGTTGAGGAATAATAAACCAACTTTCATTAACTCCAATGATTTTGTGGAAACTGCAGTACCTTATATTTTTGCGATATAATATAATTAAGAAATTTACTATAAAAACGACTCCATGGAAAACAGTAGCACATATTTTATATTAGAGAAGTACTTGACTATTACAGATTTACTTCTTGCATTTTTTTAACATATTAAAAGTAATACATTATAAGAAATATATTTCATTTAAATGTGCCTCAAAAGTTTTACAACATATCCTTTCATAAGCGATCTTACCTTTTTTTGAAGTACATTAATTTTTCTTTCTTTTACTTCCAACATGTCTTTCATATCTCGAATCTCTCCAGCCAGGGTTCCCTTCTCTTCTGTGAGGTCTTGAAGTTGTTTTGTTTTTTTATTCAGAAAGGTTTCTTTTTCTTCCAGTCGTAACCGCAAGGCATCAACCTACAGTAAGTAAATCAAATATATTTAGGTTTCAGTGAAGATCGTTCACATATTTTATTTACTTTTTCTAATCCCCTTTTTCTTTGTCACTTCACAAGAAATGTTTTATTTCTTTTTTTATGTAGATTTTCCAACTTTATCTCGGACTAAGAGATTCTTGTACTTGTTAAAAGGCAATAAAAAATGAAAGCACTTTTAGCACCAACACATGAATAGAAAACGTAGAATAGTCAAAACATGAACTAGCATTAAAATAGTGCTAACTTGACAAATGCATAACGGATTAAAAAAACCCAACATCTTGACTTATTAAATATATCTCATTGAAAATAGTGTTCTGTAATCTGTATTTAATTTGCCTATTAAAGCCATGAAGTGGGCAATCAGATACTACAGTCACTAGGCAGGTTTGGGCACAGATGAGTAATCTAGAAACAGAATTACTTAAGACAGACATGGCAAATAGGGAAGTAATAAGGTTCTTCACTTTTCTCCAGTGTATATCACATAAGTCTCTTAACAAACAGGCCTTACTGTTCTTTTCTGTAGTAAGCACAAATCCCTGTCAACCAAAATAAGGGATATTCCAAGGATTTTCCTACACAGAAATATATTTAGAAAGAACTTCATCAAATTGCTCTGCATATCATAACTGCTTTTTTTCCTTTAGAAACCCTAAAAAAAAAAAAAAAAAAAAAAAAAAAAGTATTCTAACATCCCTGAAGGTATATGTAGCCTCGATTTTCTCATTTCTTGCTGTATAAATGCCCAAGCATGCAATTTTATTATTCTCTTAACGCAATTCAAGCAGTTGTCAAATTATGGCCAGACAAACACTTGCTGGTGGTCTGGAAAAAATCCATAGATCACTTGGCACTGGTTACTATTTGTATACTTTTGTTTCTAGAAGCAGCTCTACTGCTAATTGCAATTAAAAGCTTGGGTACTTATAGCAGCTTTTTGAAATAAGGAGGAAAAATAGTCGTCTCTCCTCCATTACAAGAGGGGGACAGGGGTAAGCAGCAGCCACCTTCAAGGACAGCAGAATAAATACTATCATCAGTAAAGAGAAAAACATTTGGTGAAGCAAGGAACAAAGTGGCAAGCAAAAGGAAAGTTTAAATGACAGGGTACCTGTTCAAGGAAATGGAAAAGGAGGGAACTGGCTCTTTGGGGAGTATAATCAGGAAACAAGATAGTATGCACAATGTGAATAGACAGACATGGCCCCAGCAGTAGGCATAAGCACATGGACCCAGGTGGAAACATACAAAAAATGTCAAAACGGGGGGGGAGAAACAAAGAGCTAGACAGGAAAGCAACTTTTTTCATATAAGATATAACAATCCTACTTCACAGCATCAAATTCCTAGTACCTTTTTTAGTAACACCTTTCTACATAAGCACTGCCTAGAGTAGTTACCACAAGGTAAATATGATTCCAAATGGAAAAGGTGTTATGCTTCATACTGTGAAGAGAAAAGGAAGCAGTCACTGTCGAGATGTTCACTGATACAGTGAACATTAGAAATTCTTTCAAAAAGGTATTCAAAGTAAGAGATCTTGTCACGGCTGCCTTAAATTAAAATATAATAATGGAATGGAATAAAGCAAACAGTTAAGTGGTCTTACAATGATGTGATGGTGAGGTGGACCTGAAGCCACAAGGTGAAATTGTAAGCAAAATGTAGAGCTGGAAAATGAAGTTTTGCAAGTTTTACTGGTGCAGCTTTTTATATAGTAGAGAAGAACAAAACAATTAGGAATCAATACTGCAATAATTCAAGAATACAAAGATACTGACTGTAGAATGTAGGGGGTTCAAAATATGATGCATGTATTCTTTGCTGACCTTGATAATTAGCAAAATGAAAAATTATACCTTTCACGGAAATGGAAAGAGCAAGTAACATTATTCCTGCAAGAATGTTTTAAAAATTGTATGGAAGGGTGAGCTAAGTTGAATAGACAAATAAGGAAGAATTGTAAAGGAAAAAAAAAAAAAAAACAACAGAAATCAAACTGAATTGGAATGTATCTCTCTAGTTTAAAATATTTATCAATTTGTCTAACCTAAAATATGATGGAGGGTGGAGGATGGAACTTAATTCATTAATGCCAAAGAATTACCCGTCACATAAATCCTACTCTCATTACCTTTCTAATAATAAGTATCTTTGTAATAAAATAGTAGACATCATTAAAGCAGCAGAATATGTTCAGGTTTAACCATCAGTACTGCAAGAGTTGTACCTTATATGCATTGGTCCCTTCAGCGAGCACTTCCACTAAATCATACTTGTTTCTAGATTCTGGTTCAGAAATGCAGTTACAAATGAATCACTGAGTAGCTCACAGGCAACACAGCACAAAACACTGGGTGGGGATATTTTGGGGGTAAAAACAGATTTCATCATATATCAAGGTTTTTTACAGACCAAAAGAGACACCTTTTTTTTTTTTTTTAATGTAAGCTTCATATTATTGAAGGCTAATCTATAAATAAAATAATACAAGAAAACATAATATACCCACAAAATTTTGTCAGCACTTTGAAATATCATAAGAGATCAACAAAACCAACCCACTGTTAGGGTTAAGCATTATGGAATCAATTCTGCGTTTCTTGTGCAGTCTCAAACTCCCAAATTCAAGCCTGGAGTATGGAAATCAAGGAGTTTATGCTTAGTGAAATATTTCAGTTTTCCAGAAGGATGGTTAACACATTGAAACTTAGAGTCCAGGAGAGGAGTTACTATAAATACTGCTACAGACCTACATCTACATCTGCCCTTCCACTCCACCCAGAGAGAAAGATGCTACGTAGAACAGGAAGCACACAGAAGTGGCAGCGTGGGCACAGAGAACTTTTGCAAGGTTTGCAAGCCATTAGAATAACATTATAATTTCATGCAAAGTAGAGAACTAGGATAAAAAAAGTGCAATCATTTGTCATTACAATGGCAGGTTTCTTTGATTAGAGGCTATTTGTCTGATACTGTTTTCTTCTGCAGCTCTGAAACCACGAAGCATTCACATTAAGTGGACCCACACAGGCTTCCTTTGGCTGCAAGGTATGCCACTGAGAAGACAAGGTTTGGACTGAAAATATATGATGTGGCAATCAAGAATAATTCTCCATCTACAAGAGAGCTGCAGGAAGTCAGGGAAGTGTGAAATTTTAGGTTCACTAATCCACATTTCAAACATACGAATGTCAGAAAATAAAGAACAAGGGTTTAAAGTTTACATTACGTAGAAATTCATACAGTTTATTCATAATAAAAATTCATAATAAAAGCTGGATGGAAGTAATTGAAAGGGCATAAGTGTTAGTTTAGCATTTTTAAGTGTCGCAGTTGGAATAGTCAGAAAAGGTCTTCTGTATTAAGCATTTTTTTTCCTAGTTAATCAGAATATCAGTAAAGGACAAAATCAGCAAATCTTATTTTTTTATTTATATTCTGAGGTTTGTAATACTAAATTTATTCATAGAAAAAGTATTTGCAATGCCATTTTAAAACTTGGTTTGGGACAAATTTAGATGATCCATTGGATCTCGCAATGCATGTTCTTCCTGCTCTTAAAATGGCTCATTGCTTTTCTATACGCTCAAAAAACAATTTATATTCTACTAGATTTATTTTATTTTTAAGACTTTTTTACAATATTACAGTAACAGGATCTTGCAGTTTGTAAGCAGTGTGCAATGAGATTCAAAGATGACTTCTTAAGTTAGAAAACAAGAAATAGTAGTAGCAGTAAACTTTCAGACCTCTTAATAGACATAAAAGACCCCATCTGAAACTCATTACCACATCTTCTTTATACTTAATCACTTATTTGCTCCGTGTCTGAAAGCAATCCCTTAAGTCAAATCACAAAAATCTCTGTTGAGCCTTTAAACTGCAGCTGAGAAGCTCATCATAACATTGCAGCAGGAGCTCAAAAAGGGGGTCTCTTCAGTCAGGCACTGCAAGTCTCATTTACCAACTGCCACTAGGCAGAAGCTTAATGCTTGAAGTCAAAGGGAGTTGAATGTGACTGGAGCCACTGATTAACAAAGCACTGATACCGTTCCCTAGTGATTGGGGTAACGCAGAGCTTCCACATGAGCTGATACAGTTCTGTTCCGCTTGGCTGAACCAGGCAGTTTCTGAGTCAATAGTCTTTTCTCCTCTACCCATCCAGTCCCATCTTAAGGGCCGAGCAGACAATTCTCACACTTCTTCACAAATTTCTTCCCACACACCCTGTCATCACGGCTGACTAGATTCAACTCGGGAATGAGGATTTGAGGCATATAAAACTTGGGAGCACAAGCAGGGCAGAGAGGATGAGCAGATGGCACTGAAGTCCAAGTCTGTAACTCACAACCTGTGTGGGAAAGGGAAGCAGAGCCCTGACCACTCCAGTTTTTCAGACCCCAATCCTGCCCCTCACACAGCGGTTAATTAAAGAGCACCACATGACTGAACCTTTCTGTGTTTCCTTTCACCACTAGCCAGCTCGTAACATGACTAATACGTTATTTCTATTCCCTAAACAAAGACGTAAATTCAATCTGGAGGTACAAGAGAAGTTCCATGGTGGTTTTCTTTCACACCAAAAAGAAATACACTCGGAACTCTGCAGCATAGCCGCAATCTCCATCTTTTCCCTTCACTGGTTAGCGTTCAGGCCAGCCACACGAAAACATTTAAGTTAGCACAAAGGTTAAGACCTTGACTGTGCCACAGAGTACCAGGCACCTAGTATTTCAGAGTTGTCTGGACTGACTCTAAATGCAGAAACAGATTGTTTTCTTGTTAATGCCATAAATAGATTACTCCACAAGCCTTCATGTAAACAGTTGACACTTTAGATCAATTCTTTCAGCTCCATGGTAACATTTTAACACTTATTAATGAACACTTGTGTTTGAGGTGAATTGCATTTTTCCATAAGAAATTGCACACGGACCTAAGATCTGAATCTATTTCGATGTAAGCAATATAACTTCTGCCTAGAACCCCACTTACCACAACAGACTGGTCTTAATATGAGACTATCTCAGTTTTCATTTAAGAATTTATTTCTAGCCTTGGTAGCTTCAAACAAAAGCTTAAAAGCATAACTGAAGTGCAGCTTCAATAGCACTGAGAAAAACGTTCAAAAAGATTTGAAATAGTCAGAGAAGCTCAAACCCAATCCCAGCAACCCCATTTCACACAAGGACAGTGCAAGCATTGGGAAGGAAAGAGTACAGCACATCCAACCACAGCCTTAGGTGGCAGATCTTCCGTTCCAGTCCCAGTGTCTCCAACCCCCACTCCTCCCTCTCCGGCAGGTGAGTGGTTCTGGCTTGTCCAGAGGCAGAGTCCACCCTCATTACTAACACAGAGAAAGAAAAGATGGGCTTACACCACATATTCTCTGTCAGGAACTCCGACACTTCCGTAACAGTCCATGATGTCACCTCCAAGCCATAAGAAATCCAACGTCATACTTAGGAGGTTAAACTGTCTTATTTCCCAGATCTTTCCCAATGAACTGTAGGTCAGCAAATGCTCTACTGTTTGAGCTAGAACTCGAGTTCCACAGAATTACGACAAAATTCCTTAAAGGAATTTTACCTTCCCGGTGAAACAGAAATCTTTCTCAAATATGATGAAAAGCAGCTAGTGACCTGGGTTACTGACACAGCATTTCCCATGTTTCAACCTGGATCACAGAGATTCACACTAATCTTTTGCAAACCACAGACTTTCCTATTCTTTTCCAAGACAATACCTTATTTGATGCTCTTTTTCCCCCCCTTTGTGCAGAAATATTTTAATCATTATATATTACAATTAAAGCCAAGTCCATGTGAGAGTTCAGACCAAAACCTTAACAATCAGAAAAGGATAATATTCATAGCACAGCATGGTTTTCAATGTGTCATCCTTTTCTCCTTACAAGTACAGGAAACAATTATCCCTAGTCTTCCTCCTCAGCAGCTATTTTTTGTAGAGCTCAAATGAAATTAACACCAATGTTTGGAAGAAAAAAAAAAATCTGCCAAATATATCTCTATTTTCTTACATCTCCTCAACCAGTGGCCAGATATCTTGAGACTGATGCAGCACAGCACTTTAATTCAAAAATCCACCTACTCAATGAAGCCCATGTATTTTGATAGAATAGCTTATATGATCCCCCAAACTAACAAACATGGCAAGGAGCCATTCTGAAATCAGTGCTCTATGTGATTTTTCAGAGAGGCAGAACTCTGAGCCAGTGCCAATCTGGGAGAGTGAATAGGCAACTTACACCATGTGTGGTCTTAGGTGTACAGATTTATTTTCTATTCACAGGAATGCAAATGTGGAGGTTTACAAGAACATCGCTTATGTCAGTCATTTTCTCCTTCCCTAAATTCTTTTTTCTGCATCCAGTAATCATGAACCAAGACTTTCACATTTCTCATAATGTGAAATAAAACTACCTCAGCCTGAACTGCATATGACCTTTTACGTGATATCTGTTTGGTGCTGAGCATGTATGACATCATTTTTTAAGTCAAATATGAACCTCCAGATAGTGTAAAACCAAAAAGCTGTTAAATCAGCTCCCCACCTTGTGGATGACAAGAAGCAGAATATACTACTTCACTGACAGCCAGGATGAATTTGCCAATATTAGAAATTATCTCTTCCCTGAAAATGGTAATGTGAAATCATATCTCCCAAAAATAATGAAACAATGAGGTATTCTAAATGGAGCATGCCAGTAGACCATGAGAAATGCCTGTCATTTTGTTACTCCTCCTTTTACGTCTATGGCATTTTAAATATAATATGAAAGGAAATTAAATATGGGTCACTTTACAGATTCAGATATATATTTTTATATTTGAAAGGATAAGGATTTCTGGTACACAAAAACCCTCTCTTTGGCTTTTCACTCAACACCATGTAATTTTAAGAGTCCTCGAATTATTTTTCCCAAGCTTTGGCAGTACATTTCCCAGTAAAACTTGGCAATCTGAAGAACACCATCATTTTCCAGAAAAATAAAGCAAAACCAGATCTGATAGCTAACACATAAAGCATTTCAAAGACCTTCGTCCCAGTAAATTGCTTTTTAATTTTGTCTAACTTCTTTTTCCTCAGCAACCACTTATTTCAACTATTTAATACGATAAACTCTGTCACTTGCTCTGGAAATACAGAACACGCTGCAAAAACTTCAGAATTGGGTTATACTTTAGAAAGAAAAGAAAAGTTCATTTGAGTGGCAAAAATTGCCAAATTCAAAGTTGAACTTTATTAATCTTCATGTCATCACCTGCCACTCATGACCAGCTCCAGTAGTGACGTCTATTTCTTAACGTTCCTTACTGTTAACTGTTTAACTTACATGGCATATTATATATATCATTTATGAAAGTGGTTTTAGTGTTATGGAGCTCCATGAGGAAGTAAAAAATAAAGAAGGACTACTGTGTTTCACTGTTAAGAATTATTTATTTTACCAGCATAAATAAATATATTTCAAGCAAAGGCTTGCCTGCATTTTTTTTTTTAAACTAATTCTGAATTTACTAGTCAAGCACTAAGTGTACTGTAGTACCTGGGGTAATAGAGAAGGCAAACTGTAACCCACTGTCAATCTCCCTCCTAATCCCACGTCTGTTCCAGCACAGACTGCAGTCAGTATTTGCCACTGCATCCAAGAGCCAGCCTTCTGCCCTTTTGTACTATCATTCTCTCCTTTCCTGATGAGCACCACAGGCTCCATGGGGCTGTTGACACTTTTCTGTGCTCCTGTTTGCTTTCTTAGTGCATTGTGCGGCCATCTTTAGAGAACCGCTTCAGTTAATCAAAAAACAAACATACTAAAGATCTTAATGCCTGTATTTATGCATATGTATGTACCTGGGGAAATGTAATATACTAAGTTTTGATTATGAAAACCAGTTTAAACCATGAAAAAAAGAGCTGTCACTTCAATTTTCTGTACAGAAGTACTGAGTTGTGAGGCCTCACATGGGCATTTTTGCAAATATGAGAACTAAGTTTACAAGTATAGAAAGGGTATCATGTGTCTTTAAAATGTCCCAACTCTCCACTTCAGAGCTAGTAAAAAAGCAATATCCTAAAATACAAGAATAAAATGAAAGTTATCCCCCCTTGTTATATTGGTCCCTCATTTTTCAGTCTGATGTGGTAAACAAGATTTTTTTTCAAGCAATGGCTGTACCTGGTGATCCATAGTATAATACCTGAATTTCTTTCAAAAACATCTGATCTATGTAAAATTCAAGGCAGAAAAGGCAGAACATGGCCACATTTTGAAGCTGGAGACACTGAAATTTTGTACAATTAATATGCTTCACCTTCTTGTTCCAAACTGAAACCTTAGTGAGTTAGCTAGCTTTTTCCCTTCTTAGAGGAAAACTCCACTTTCAAGCACTATTTCAACAACATTCCCACCCCTATTACTCTGGGTATTATGGTCACTCTAGTTTACATTTTAATTCAGCAAATTATGTTATTATAGAGCTGATAGTTAACAGGCTTTATATTCTTTAAAGGACAACCTGGTTTACTGTCTTCTTTCTACTACTTCATCATTTAAGAACTGACAAAAGGAGAGGGGTATAAAGAACAGACAAGGAACAACATTAGAAGATGGTTTATAAACACAGGACAGTGTCGCCTGTTCACATCAGGAAAGCAAACTTGTACCATCTCATCCCATTTCCCTCACAGAATCACTGTCACCAGCTCTTTCAATCCTTCTGTACAAGAATGGGAGAACCAACTGATGGAGGTAATGCATCAAATGCACTTTCCTTTACTTACTCCTTGAAAGACGGCACCTACATGTTTCATAAAGCTCCCAGCCTCCCTCCCCGACAGCTTGGCCAGCTATCATATCTACTAATCAATCTTGATTTGTCTTTCATTAGTTTTTTCCACTAGTGTAGATTATGCTGCTCTTTAAAAGAGAAAATTGGTAATACTGACTGGTCGAACTACACTACAAAAGGTTTTAGCTGAACCAGAGATTGCAGTCAAGATATAAACGGTTACCCCAGGCAGTTTGAAACTCATCCTTGTGGAACATTACAGGCTGCAAGGAATTCTGATCATGTGTAGCTTAGCCATGCAGCCAACTGCCTAACAGCTGTTTTATTCAAATTTATATCTTTGCCTACTCCTACCACTACAATTAGGTAGTTTAAAGCAACTAGTCCAAAGTTCAGAATTTAATATTCAGTTCAGTTCCAGCAAATTTTGGAAAACACATGGGAATTGTAACTCATGTGCTAATACTTAAAGATTTTGTTAATAAAATCTCCAACACTAACCTTACCTCATTGAACTTACCTCACTGGTTTTTATGCTCACTATAAAACTATAGCTGTCAAAATATTTTTGAATTACTGCAAAAGGAAGTAAGTCATTCCAGAGTCAATGTTATTTAGCAACATAATGATAGTTATAAATTCAAAATACTTAAAACCAATTTACAAAACTATCAATCTTGCAAGTTTTTAACTTTTGAAATTTCTGTCTCCAATAACATTCAAATTTTATTATACTGTAACAGATTAATAGAAAGTGAATTAAAAGGACACAATGTTCTTTTTAAAGTCATGCCAATGCATTTAATTGCTTCATGAATAAATGTGTAGAAATGCATAATAGTATAAGAATAATCAGTAAATACCTGTTAGATTTATACATGATAAAAATAGAATTTTTACATGAACTGTTTTTCTCGGGTTAATTTTTTTAATATTGGGAGTAAGTTATTACAAACCGTTGACATACCAGTGAAGGCATGATTTTCAAAAAGCACATTTACGTTTGTAATCTATTCAGAACATCCAAACAAAGGAGGTGCCTTAGGGAAACCTCTCTCCAACTGAGCTAGAGAGCCTGTGTTATGCTAGCAGGGGTGAGCTGTACCCTTGACCTCTCTCAATTTCACGTGTTTTGAGAGAGACGCACCTCTGAGGAGAATCTTATTATTCACCCTGTTCTGAGACTGGAACACCTGTTTATGTCACCCAGTTGTTTATGAGGCATTCCTACATCAGTAGGTCCAGCTGGAATCAGCTTGGCTACAAGCTTATCTTCCAGGATCTGTGGCCAGCTCATAAACAGAGTGACATAAAACAGCTTGGGCAACATTTTTCATTTATTCGTAAGAACACAGTGAACAGAGAAGGAGGTTAAAACAATAAGCTAAACATATATTGTTTACTTTAAATATAACACAGCGTTTTCTTCGAGAAACATGCCATTTTGCCTTTTGTATTTCTCCTGCCCACCTTCTTCCAGATACCAAGTTATAGCCTTTTCTCTGCAAACCACTGCATTTTTCTCAAGAGTGAATAAGCTTCTAACTACTTGTAATCTCTCTGATTAAAAATTCACCCCTAAAATTTTCCAAATATAAAAGCTGAGAGTGAAGTCCCCACTCTCCCAACAAGCCAGGCTCCATAATCTCCTACACAATAGTAAATATCAACTGGTTTGATATCAGCCTTGAGCACCAGCAAGCTACAGGTCTGCGTAACTCCATCACTTGTCCTCAATCCCAATCTTTGGTTCTCTAGGCCTTTCAGAACTTTCTCATTTGCTCTGGCTTTCAAGGCATGTAAGACAAAGGCACACCCCACCCCACCCCGGTTCCTCCCGTTGCATACATAAGGCAAGAAGATATTTGCCTGCTATCAGAACAGAGTGCAGTATTTTACTACATTAGGTAGACAAAAAGATGATGTGGAATATTTGGCATTCCAGTAGTAATGTTCTGAAATGTGTCATGGTTTGGGCCGAACTGGCTACTGCGTGACTGACAGATGCTTCCCCCATGTCTCTTCAAAGAGAGAGGCAGAGGAGAGACAGACTGATGAGTTTAGAAGGAACTAAACTACTTTAATGAAACATAAATAATAAAATAAAAAGGAAATAATTAAATATATACAAAACGATATCAAGCTCCCAAGATGACAATCATGTCACTGCCTGGCACTGGGGAAGTCCCAGACTGGAACTGGATCAAAGGCAGACAGAGTCCTCCTTGGGCACCAGCCATTGAAGAAAGAGAGCTGACCCTTGATCCCTCAGCTTTTCTACTGAGCACGAGGCAGATGGGATGGAATACCCTGTTGGTCAGTTTTGGGGCACCTGTGCTGTCCAATCCTCCCCGCAGGTAGGACCCCTTTATGCTTTTCCGCTTCTGACCCTCCAACAGGGCAAATACCAAAGTTAGCTGGCCTTGGGTATTATAGAAATAAGTACAAGCAAGAGCTTCTCTGCATACCATCCCTTGGCATCAACTATAAACATAGGTCTTACCACTCTGAGAGTGAACAGTGTCTGCATAATATGCTGTTAATTTCAGTATGTTATAAGAGGCCTAGCTAAAAAGTAAAGTTACTGAACAAAATTGTTCCTGTTTTACCTAAAACCAGGACAAAAAGAAGAGTTGTCACATAAGTTAGGAGCTCCATTTTGGCTATTTTTGAGACTTGCCCATAAAGGAAGTTCTTCTCAAGGGAAAAACCTCAATGAAGGTTCAGCTTGCCAACATCTGGTATATTCTCAATATTTATACATTTCAACAAGAGCTGGTAGTATGCCACCAGACTTGCACTTATTCAGGAGGTCCCTGTCCTCCCTGCAATTACAGACATCAGCCACCCTCTTCAGAAAGCCCCAGTCAGTACATTATTCTTTTGAGTTTTTTTTCTAGCTTCATAGTCAGTATTTTTCAGCCATGAAGATTTAGCATATATATTTTCTTGTGGTACAGAGCTGTATCAAAATACCCTGTCCACAAGCTGTTTTTAAAATTAATTTCCCTTTTACAGCATGCAGCTGAGTTTAGGTAATACAGAAATAATTCAGTTGGTAGCAGTACACAGATTAAGGATTATTATAAATGCCAAATATTTGCCTGGAGGAAAGACAAGATATTGACTACACAGTTAACTAACTGTAGAAACAGACTGCACTGACCATGCTGTGTACAAAGTTCTCTGTCTTTATCTTAATAAATTAGGCTGAACGATGCAGGCATATCAGAACCAGGTAGACCTCAAATCAGAGGCCCCTGGGACAACAAGACCTAGAGTGAGAAACACAAATCAACCTTCTGGTCTGTTCTGGCTTTATGAAATAATATTTATTTATTGATTTATTTCAGGAAAAGCCTAATGCTACATATAAACACAATGCATATATACACCTGGTGAAACAGACTTTTACAAAATCCCCTTTTCACAGAGGGCAAAAGTCATAGGATACCTGTACTGCTTAGGGGTTTCCAGCTCTGCTATAAGTTGCTGGTCTTAATAGCATCCTATAAACTTGCAAAGTGACAGCAACCAGAAATGCTCATTGTTCAGAATTCCAGAATATCCTTGCACCTAGAGGCAAAATACTACATTATTGGTTATAAAGGCTTTGACAAATCTTTCCAAAATAACAAATAATTTCACTCTTTAGCTGACAAGCCTTAGTTTCAATAAATAACAATGTTGAGGTCTCTAGTGGAAGTATTTTTATGAGATTAAGATGCAATATGTATCAGACATGCTCTCTCTTTCATTGCCTGCACCAGTCCGCTATTATATACTCTTTCCACGTTTCTCCCCAGTCCTCTGTGATTAAAATGTCCAGTTTAAGGACTAGCAATATTCAAGGGTAGATTCAAAAATAATAACTCTAATCCAAGAATTAGATAGATGATACAACCAAACCGCATGTACTGGGTCTGAACCACATGGCATAAAGCAGCTGTTTAGAGAAACCCTACCTAAAGTCTGTGAAACAAACCCTAGCTGGCTCAATTCTGTCATAAGTATCTGGAAACATATACGTGCTAGCAGACAAGTTGCAAATTAACTTGAAAAATGAAATTAAAAGTGACATCCTATTTTAAATTCTTTGTTCTACCAGGCCAAGGACACAAATTTCATGGAATTTCATGGAATTCAGAAGTCAGGTCTGCTAAAACAAGAAATAAGAGAAAACTAACAGACTGGATAATTAAATTACATCTTTCTAGAAATAAAAGTTATAGATTGCCTCGGAAGAGATCTTTATTTCCATACTCAGAGTCAAACCATACTTTCTAAAGTGTTTGATGCAAGTAATAGTTACTGAGTAATATTAAAAGCAATTTATTTTGTTTTTTAACATAGACTGAAAGTGCCATAAATGGATCCTAAAAGGACTACTCTGGCATGTAATAAGGTACATTCTTGGTAAAAGTTTATCTCTGTATCTACTAAACATTAATAAGATTTTTAAAATTGTAGAGATCTCCCAGCAAGAACATTCTAAGCTATTCAAGATATAATAAAGAGCAATAAATATTTATTTAAATATAGCAAAGTTTGCATACCATTCTCAGAGACAGTTTTAATGGGAAGTCCATTTCAAGCAAAGGCAATATGCAATCCATCTACAGCAAGGTCTTTTGCTTGCTGCAGGTGGTAGGTTGATGTAGGGGACAACTTAATAAGTACATGTGTGTCTCAGATCAAGAGTAAAAAAATTGTATCGATCCCAGTGTTTGTAAGGATAATTTTTTTTTTAATATGAGGTTTATTTCTGAACTAAGGGAAAAAACACTGATTAATTCTGACGGATGCGACTCAAAAAGAAATGCTTCTGTAGCAAGTTCATAGTGATCTCAGTGCTATCAATCATCTAAATAGGCATTTCAAACTCAGCAGAGGATGATTCTTTTTGTCGGTGTGGTATAACCTTAGTTTTCCAGTTATGGCATCTTGAAGATTAAAACATCTTTCGAGAGGAATGAAAATGCTTAATACATGCAACTCACATAAAAATCTACTACTTTAACTGAAGGAGGAGCAAGAGTTGAGATTCTGCTTTGGGAGTAAGTAAAACTTGGTATGTGAACTTCAGAAGAAAATTTAAGTCCAAGATCACAAAGCAAAAAATTCCAAAGGTTAGCAATGAAAACTCTTTTTCATAATAGGTGAGAGAGATAAAAAAGCTAACAATATAAATACATATTTATAGCTACACTGGCGAGTTTTTTCAGAATTCTTGAATTACACAATTAAAAACTATTTGTCAGCATTGCCTCAATGTGATATCTGCACAAATTGCTGCTTCTCATGTGAATGGTAGTGTTGACTAGTGTACATCAAAGATAAGCCAGAAAATTAAACAGGATATCACTTAATAGCTCACTTAAGGTAAAAAGCTGTGTGCTGAGAATAACTAAAGGAATAACAACAGAATCTACATTCTTGTACAACCTGACATAACAGGAAAAAGCTAGGACTGTAACAGCAAGCTATTGCTCAAAATTAAGGAGACTGATAAAAAACTCAAAGATATAAATAGCTGACCTGTTTATCACAATTACTTGATTTTTGCAAATAGTCAACTTGAAAAAAAAAAAAAAAATCAGAAAAGCAACCCTAATATAGTTCAGCTGTAGCAGTGCCTTTAGATCGATCATTAACTGACACAGGAACTTGCCAGCTGCTCTAGTTGTGTAACAGTACAGATACATACAGTTCTCTCAACATCTCCCATCAGTGCCTTACCCAGAAACAAGTTAAACAAGTACCTACTAATAGCAATAACATTGTATTAGTTATTTAATGCATGGAAACTTCCAGAGTGCCAAGAATGCTAGTATCATTATCTATGTTATTGATATTAGGAGATGATATGTGAGTAGCCATAAGGAAACATTTCCTTTACTAGTACAGCCAAAGCCCTTAACTAGTACCTAGTAACTTTACTAAGTTAATTTGCAAGTGGCTTAAGAACAAGATTACAAGCGTACCGTGAGTCGTGTGATAACTACTTATTTTCCTAAAATCTCAGTTCTGAAATAGTAAGCATTGAAACTCTTACCAAAAAAAAATAAAAATCTCGTCTTTATGATAGTGTAGAAAAAACAAGATCTAAAAACACTCAAAACAGAAAGAAAAAAATATATAAAAATACAATTTAGATCACATTTTAAATGTTATGATTTTCAGACTCAACAGATAAGTCAAGATTTAAAATGTGAGGGCTCAGTAGTTTTTGGATTTATGGAAACTAACAGCTTTTCAGTGGTATTCTGAGCCCTTTAAGAAATTGCTCTGTGAAATGCTGTAATAAATATATATATAAATTTAATTCCATAAGTCATTATTCAGAGATATCTTACAGATAGTAGATGGCACATCAGCTGAAAATGGCAAGGTTTGGTAATATTGCTAGAGTTAAACCATTTTGTTTATAACAAGCATCTCAACCAAAAAGCAGACTGTACTACTCCTGAAACAGAAGTGCAGCCCTTTTGCCTATCTTAGACATTGCAAATATATTTACTTTTTATTCTGGAAATACACTCCCAAACTACTTAGAATCATAGAATCATTTAGGTTGGCAAGGACCTCTGAGATCATCGAGTCCAACCGTTAACCTAACACTGCCAAAACCACCACTAAACCATGTCCCTCAGCACCACATCTACACGTTTTTTGAATACCTCCAGGGGTGGCGTTCCACTACTTCCCTGAGCAGCCTGTTCCGATGCTTGAAAAACCTTTCAGTGAAGAAATTTTTCCTAATATCCAATCTAAACCTCCCCTGGCATAACTTGAGGCCATTTACTCTTACCCTATTGCCTGTTACTTGGGAGAAGAGACCGACCCCCACCTCGCTACAATCTCCTTTCAGGTCGTTCTAGAGGGTTATAAGGTCTCCCTTCAGCTTCCTTTTCTCCAGGCTAAACAGCCCCAGTTCCTTCAGCCGCTCCTCATAAGACTTGTTCTCTAGACCCTTCACCAGCTTTGTTGCCCTTCTTTGGACACGCTTCAGTACCTCAATGCCTTTCTTGTAGTGAAGGGCCCAAAACTGAACACGGTGTTCAATGTTCAGCCTCACCAGGGGAACGATCATTTTTCAGAGATTGTGCTGGCTTGTCATAAGAATTCCAGACAAGGAATGACTACTTAGACCATGAGAGGCTGCTTAAGATGCAGCGCATCAAGAAAGGACTACAAGGGCAGTTTCAGATTCCAAATCGGTAACTCCTTTTTTATGTCATCTTTGCAGTAACATCCTTTAGGCATATTAGCTAGACCTGGAGAAGGCATTCTACTCTCAAAAAAATTTCATCACAGAAATGGTAGACCTTCACCTCACATTTTAAGTCTTTTAAACACCTAAGAAAATTAATGAGACAACAATACTGCAAAGAAACGCATGGGATTGGAACTAGGGACATAAAAGCAACAATTTTATTCTTTGTCTAAATACAGTGCTTATAACAGAGGTTACATGGTAAATTAAATATAAAAAGCTATGCAAGAATGAAATCAGACAGAAGTTTCAGTTGCAGGCTTCCTAACATACCAACAGAGATTAGCTTGCCAAATACTTTTGCTGAATCCAGTCTGCCAGATCAGAGACAAGTCAGAGACGTGTCAAGATCTGATCTTGCGTTTATTCATTATTCAGCTGGAAGCTATAAGTTTACTAGTTTACCACAATTATATTCCATCTGGGAGACACTCGGTTTCTCAAGACAGAGTATCATCTGCGCAAGAAAAGATAAAGTAAAACTGATACGTGGTGCTTTCATAACAGTCTTGACACTAAACAAGCTATCTAAAGCTAGATACAAAAACAAACTGTATCACAGAAGTGGTCTTGCACTGTCAAACATGTAAGGGATACTCTCAGAAAAAGAATCAGCAGTGAAATGACCCTCAAAAACTACTTTCAGAGAAAAAGCCCTGCAACCTACAAGAACCAACAGTGACAGCCAAGACACAGGCACTGAATAAACAAAGAAAGAGTCCTCAACGGAACACCAATTTAATGAGAATAAAAGCCAACTCTGATTCTTCACAGTGCAAGAAAGTCTAGAACACGCAGATCTCTTAACTGTAATTTCCAGGATACCATCATACTTTCCTTCTCCAAAATGTGCAAGACATTACTAGATATCGTGTAGACTTTATTACATTTCAAAAAGAGAAACTTCATGAACTATATATCCATGCTTGATCCTGTGCTGCAGTAGAATCTGCATGGAAAAATCATTAAACCACAACCACCTACACTGGAATAGCTTAAAAGAAATCTTTCCTTCTTCCCCCTTTCCCAGCTGTCTTCAAGGAACCTCCAATCTATAAACCTTATAATCAGAAAAAAAAAATGTAGCTAGTATAGACCTAGTACAAACAGTGTCACAGAGCAACAAATCCCACACTTGTAAAACAAGGCCCTCTAAATCCTGCAGAAGCATCCAAGATTTTTTATATACTTGATTCAGTGTACTATTTGCTATAAGGAAAAACATGTTGGTGAAAATTAACTATTATGTATCATCATGAGGACACAGAAACAATCAATGTGGTAGTAGAGGAACTATTTAGCCACAAGAAAATAATTTTGCACAAGGCAAATGATTTGTTCCTGACATCTCATTCCTCCAGGAAGTCCTGAAAAACATTTTCAAATGTAATGCCTAGGAATGTAATTCATAACTGTGTTGGATATTAAAATGGCTGTTGAAAACGGTTCACAGCACAAAGCTACAAAATAACATCTACAAACTTCTCAGCTAGTTCTGTGTGATTAAAGTGGTGGTCTCTAAGAGATCCGCAGGCCAGTTACGAATTTGACAATCACCTCCGTAGAATATCCAACATACCAAATAAGACTATATGACTGCACCTAGTGAACAAAAAAAAAATAATCCAAAACAAGCCCCAAATATTTTCCAGAATAGCCTAATTCTCTCACAGCAACCATCAAAAGTATACAGATCTGAGTTTATCTGCATTATCCTTGGTTTGGGAGAACCTTCATGCATAAAGTGGATTCAAGCCTTCCCTAAAGTAAGACTCAGCAAATGAAGACTACTAGAATTCAAAAGGATCAAAAAATAACCACTGAAAAATTTAAAAGGCTTTTCATTCTACTGTACTCAGCTAAAATTTAAGTGCGATGCAATAAAATGCTAAGTCATTGACCTTCTATCTACTACTACTTTGGGGGGGGGGGGGGGGGGAAGGTGTTTGTTCTTTTTTTTTTTTTCTTTTACATCGTGTTAGTACAAGACTTACCACTAATTGACTAATGTTTGTCAAATGTATAATCATGTCAAATGTATAATTTATGTATGAAAATAAGTAGTTATCACACAACTCAACGGTACGCTTGTAATCTTGTTCTTAAGCCACTTGCAAATTAACTTAGCAAAGTTACTAGCAGAATTTATAGAAGAGAAAGGTGTCATAGCATTCAACATAACTAATCAGAAGGTCAAAAATAACTTAACTACAGTAATATGAAAATATGATGAATACATGCTTTTTAGAGAGTTAAAGAATTATTTCTCTGTTGAGACTTCCTCCCAAAAGCATGTCAACAATCTCCCACCTACAGGAAAGAACTAATGTTATAAGAGAACTGCTGTCAAAACTAAAACAAAACCTCTAATTATATTCGCTAAATCATCCAAATGTATTAAATTGTCATCATTACACATCAGACAGTGAAACACCATTGAATTAATCTGGACATACCACTACACATATATGCTCTGTGTGTTTTATTTCTCTTTTCTTTCTCCTTTTTTTATAGCAAAATTTTGTCACCAGCAGGGAGAGAAAATGCAGGGGGAGAAAAAACGTAGTCAATACAATAAAGCATATAGTCACATCAGGGTCCAAATGACATTTTCTACCATTTTCTGTAGAAGGAATTAGTGACTTAAGACACTACCCTCAAGTAAGCAATCATCAGCAAGATGGTTCTATGTCTAGCTCAGTTTTCCTGTCCATAACAACACAGCAATTGCTGTACCTGTCTCAGACATACTATGAAGTTCCAAGACTTTGTTTAAACCTTTGAAAAGTGCCTTACACGAAGAGCCAGAGGCATGTCATGCCACGAAGGCAACAAAGAATAAGTAGACAGGGTAACGGAGTGTTGAATCAGGACAGCAGGCAGGCAGCTTGAGCCATTTCTGGAAAGACCATGGTTCCTTCAGGCATTCCCAAAGAAAGGGAACTGTCCCATAATGACAGTTCTCCCATCAAAGTTTCTGAAGTATTTTCAAGACTTCTGATAGAGACATTAAAGAACTGCTATTATACTTTAGAACTGTAGGTTGGAAGGAAAAATGCACTATGATGTGCAGCATCTTAAGAGCAGATATCCTCCAGACCAATTTCTGCTAGCAGAACTCTGATCATTATCCCTAGCAAGTGAAACACACTTCTACTCAGGGAGCCTGTGAAAAGTTTCCCGTATTTTAAAGCTTGAAGCAAAAGTTCAGCTGAGCCAAAACAATGCACAAATGAACATTTCAAATAAGTCTTTTATCAGCACCTTTCAAAATGAAACCTTTTCTTGACTTAGCTTGCCCTAAAAAGTGAATTTGGGAAAAGTTTGAACAAAAATTTTATGACCATTTTTGGTAATGTAAAGATAGATAGATTCCATTTCTTAAAGGGGGAAGGAGAAAGAAACATTCTACAGATTTTTACCACACAACAAACCCAAATCGTTGGAATGCCAGACTGTGACATGTAAATAATACTAAATGATCAAATAAGATATAACATATATGATACAAGATTCTGAGCACAGACTGACAAGTCTACCTCGTAAAAAATAATTTTTTTTTTAAAAAGTATTTTAGAGTCTGACCAGATTGCCACAAGTAAACAATCTGAAGTTGTTTAAAACCTCATTCATCCCTGAGTTGGAAATTACTATTCCTTAGCAAATATATCATAACTGAAAGAAAGAGGAATGTCACCAGTTCACAGCTGTGATAAGCAAAATGAGTTGGCTGAAATGGCCCCTCTAAGTGAAACTACAATACAATGATACAGTTGAGCCAAGCTTTTTTAGCATAAGACTTTTTTTTCCATTTTCCTCATCATCTCTCTAACCTTCCTCTGCAACTCTCCTGAATTAATCTTTCTCAAACCTGGGTGATCAGAAACATAAACTGCATTTCAGATGAAATCTCACAGAGTACATTAAAATATACCCCATCTGTAACAGAAATCTCTCTCCTGATACATTCTAGGATCAGATTTTCCACAGACACATTTTATTGGAGACTAACAGCAATCCTCTGACTAACACATTATTACTACCTTTACCTCAACATTTACATTATAGAAGTTATAGTTTTTAGTCCTCAGGGGCCTAACTCTGCACTTCATACTACCACATCTCATCCTTTTTTCTCACTCCAGAATTCAAGATCATCCAAATCTCCTCAGCATCACTAGTGGTTGCAATCAGTGCATCTCCATGAAATCTTATGATTGGGCTACCAAAGTTTAGCAAGCTATGCAATGAAGACATAAAATAAGCCTCATCACAATATCAGGTCTTGAGGTGCTTCAGCAATAATTTCCTCCAGCCTGGACTTTCCTCTTCCATACTATCTACAATGTTTCTCTACTAGCCAATACTTCACCAATTCTACCATTCTTGGATGGACCTCAAACTTCTCCCACATTAATCACTTTCAGCATGACACGGCATAAAAAGCCTTACTAAGATTCAGCTAGATTAGACATAATGGATATTCTTGGTCTACAAGATTAACACCCTTATCAAAGAAAGATACTGCCTTAGTCTA
This sequence comes from Vanellus vanellus, assembly GCF_965231255.1. Taxonomy (NCBI): domain Eukaryota; kingdom Metazoa; phylum Chordata; class Aves; order Charadriiformes; family Charadriidae; genus Vanellus; species Vanellus vanellus. The sequence goes on along the minus strand of NC_138914.1, from coordinate 15,901,244 downwards.
ATTTAACAGATTTCATAATGAAAATGGATGCACGATGTCTCTGTAAAAATGACTAAATGAAAAGGGAGATACTCAGAATAATGTATGTTTTTACTTTAGATATAAATGGATTTTGTTTCAAGCTTGCTACCCAATCTGGGAAAGGAAATGGAAAAATTGTATTCTAAATCCTACACTAGCAATGAAATTGCAAACCTTGAGCAACTGTTTTTTTCCATACAAAATATCACCAGAATTCCTGCTTTTTGAAAGAATACATTCAAGACTTCTGTTGAAAGTATTTCTTTGAAATACCTCTAGGATTGAACCTTCACGGATTTTAACCCTTTCAACTGAGGTTATCCTTAAATATGAAGTTATAAACAACTGTGGGAAGGATTTTGCTAATATGCCATAGAAAACATGCAAGAAACATTTGTTTTTTAAAGTGTTTACTGTTTAATAATTCTTAATATTCTTCTTAGTCTATATAGTATATATACACTAAAAAGAATATACACTAAATATATATTTAGTGCATATATAGAGATGTATATGCATATTCACATATAAACAAATATTACTGCTAAAAAATCAGGGTATAAATAATTTAACACAGAAGCTACGTGAAAGCAGATTTACTAGCCATGGAAATGAAACCTGAGTATGTAAATTCATTCTCCAATCTCTGACAGTTGACATTAACACGAAGCCTTATAAATCTGCTCTTTAAGAAAATTCTAAAAATAAATAAATAAATAAAGCAAGCAAGTATCATTCCTCATCTGTTTTTCTTTTCCTGGAAAGCATTCTGAAAGTAATCTTTTTTCCAGACATAGATTATTCTGCATGTGGGTGAAATTCTGCTCCTTTTTCCAAACTCCTCAAAAGATTGGGAAAGTAAAGATACATTTCAAGAAACAGGACAATGCCAGCACACAAACAGAATCTTAATGTAAATTTTAGTATAGATCAACTACATAGGATCCTGCACTATGCAAATTTAGTTATATTTATCAGCACATACAAGTATCACAACATCATCTTAAGGAGAACGAAGAGGAAGAAGTTAAAAAGCACACGTTAAAGAACTGCTAATACTTCTCTCTGTAGCTGTCAAGCTGTCTTAAACAATACCTAGTGCCTTTCCCTATATAATCCCACGCAGTGACATGCATTTCACACAGTTCATCTAAATGACAAAATGCATAAGCACTTTGGAGCTTAGAACGATGCTTCAGAGCATTTAATTTCCAAGTACTCCTTTAGTGAGGAATTTTTTTTAAAAAAAGTGAAGAGCTAGTAGTTAGAGAATAAAACCAACCACATACAATTTAATTTAATTAATTTATTAAATATTAAAACCTTAGGACTGCATTACAAAAGCATATCTGTGGATACATAGGTGTATTAGCCTCTTTGATTTCCTTCTCACATTACGAAAAAAGCGGAGTTTTTTAGGCCTATTGTTCCTAAAAATTAAGTCTAGGATGGGAAAGTCAGCCTTTAGTCTTCCTGCACATATTATACACCCAATTAATACCTCTGCAGTCTGCCTGTAAACTTGCACAGATGCAATTAAGTGCTTCTGTAACTGAAACTTTCTAAGCCCTTTTATTATTTATGCAAGAAGAAATATAACCCTCTACCCTCATTCATCTCTGTACTGGATTCCAAGACCTAACAGAGGACTAAAGAAAATTAAAACTTTATTTGCTGAACGATGTATGTAGATGTGATTTTTAACGTTAACAAAGAACAAACCTGAGGAGTGCAAAGCGTCTTTTCATAATAATAAAATAAAATACTTCCTGTAATTTCTTGTGATTTTTTTTACATCTAACGTGCAAACTTTTATATTTTATACACATATGTTTACATAAATATTTAAATTTTTACCTTCAGTACACATTCAGCCACTGAAATTGTACCATTAAGTATGCCCTTAACTGCCTATTTTTCCATTTTGAACATCTCAATTCCAAGAATCCGTCTGAAGACTTAAACCAGCATCGTTATCCTAAGAACATGTAAAAGTAAATGGATCTAAAGAATAATAAAAGCTTTTGACCTCAATGTAGGCATACTGTATCAAAAACACTTAAAAGTGTACAAAGGTTTGACTTCGGGTAGTCTCATTCTTTAATATAATCTATTGCTTGGCATAACAATAAGGGTTCTTCTTCAGCACGATTGCTGGTTATAATTAGTGACAGTAAATGATGCGAGTTTTATATACATGAATATTTCTCATGCGTATTAGATAACATAAGCACGCAAGGTATACAAAGAGGCACTTAATTAGCCTCAAGGTCACATGCTACGTAAATTATTAAGCCGCTGAAAAATAGAAACCCTTGAAACAAAGACAGAATCCTAAGTTTGCAAGCAGTAGAGTCCTACAAAAAGGACACTCACATGGCAAACGGACACGAGATACCAAAACTCAATATACAGAACACAGCCTTTAAATAACAGTAGCAGCCTTTTCCTGGTCAAGTTTTCAACACTGGGTTGCAATCCTCAACGCTCATCTAAAATTTTCTCCTCTTATTTAGAAAGAAATTTATTTTTACATAACTTCAAGATTTCTCTTCCAACCATGTCACTGGTTGAGAGAGCAAGTGAGACAATTGTACATCACACAGAGTTCTAGTCTTTCTCTTTTAACTCTTAACAGCAGATGCACGATCACGCCACTATAACAAATATCTTTGAACTGTTTAACTTACTAACACAGTTAAATGGAAAAATACCAAAATCCTAAATATGTAATTCATAAAGCAGCATATTTTCCTTAATTAATTTTCTCAAAGTTTACAATATCTGTACTAATTCTCTGTAACTAGATATGTTCTGGAGCCATTCTCAGAGAATCTCTGTAGAATAAACATTTGAAACATCTTAAAGACTAACTAAAACCATCTTTCTACTACACTGCAAGGCAAATGATTTTTGGATGTTTTGCATTTTTATGCTAAATAGCGCAGCTGCAATTGATAAAAAGCAATCAAGCTAATTTAAGTCAATCATGTCCAGGAGGTTCTCATCACTTGTATAAAAATGCTCTCACACTCACTTTAAGGTTTTACCACAGCAAGTGGCTTCTCCCTCCTCCCTCCCCCAATTTTGGTACCTTAAAGTTCCATCTGCATCTTATGCAACAAAGAAAAGGAAATACAATTCTTATGGAATAAGAGTCTTCGTAGTTTTACACTGTAAATCAAACTTGTAGGTCTCATTTGAATAAAAACATAGGTTGACAGTACCACTTGAGCACAAATATGATTTATCACAATACAGCAACATCATTACCTGTAGTGTATGTTGAGGCATAAGGTCAAAGGCAAAGTAAACTTCTAGAACTCCAAATGGACAACTGTTACCCTCTAGCACATAATCTGGATTACATTACTGAGATCATTACATATGTTTTGAATTTATGATTTTCATTTATCAATATGGCCCATCACAGCTGCCATCCTGAGTTCCCTCTCTGTTGCTGCATTTGACTTTTTACATGATTGTTCATAGTTTAAAATTTTGCATTAACTATTGCCACTACATTTCAGACCTATAAAACTATTATAGCCATGCAAGAACTCTTTCCTAGATGGGGAAAATCCAACATAATGGATCTGAATTCTGTTAGGATTCTTACCCATGTGGACAACCCCCACGTGCATGTGACTGCTGACACTTTTCAGCTAGCTCGAAAATAATGAAATAGATAAAGAGAGTCCCTAAACTTCAAAGTGTGCCATGGTTTTATTCCTGTTCCCTATGAGATGGTTATGGCCTTCAAGTACAGTAACTGGAGAGGGAAGCAGAGAACCACATAACCATACCCTGGATCTCTTTCTCCTTCATGAAGAGATGAAGCCAGGTGACAGCAGGTGCTATCAGATTGACTTAAATTGCTTTCATAGCTTCTTTTCATGTTCTCTTTGAGCAGCTGCACATCAAAACCATTTGGCTCACTGTTCTCAGAGAAGCAAACAGGGAAAATACAAAAACATCAAGAAAACCCATCTACCAGTAATCCTGCAACTAACCAAGGCGAGGTTTGAAAAACATACCCCGATCTTCAAATCATAAAACCTGTATCTGTCTCAGTGGAGGAAAATAAGACATAATCACTGAAATAATTTTCCTAATAATTTTTTGTGTACAGTTGACACAAAGTTTTTTGTTGGATAGGAAAGGTTCTCTTTTATTGACAGACTACTGTGTCTTCTTTTAAATACACTGACCTGTTAAATAACACATCAAATAACAATATAAGCTTTTCACCAAACTGTTTATCTTAGAACTGTAAGTGGATAACAATTCTTGGACTTACGTATGAGTAATAATCATTACTGGAATTAATAACACATTGCAACTCTGAACTCATGTTCCAGAAATGCTCCTTCTGGTTTGTTGTGGTTTGGGCCCTCAAACCAGGACGTGGTTACACATCAGAACACAAAATTCTTCACAACAATAGGTAAACCAGCACAAAACAAAGCCAACTAACAAAAGGAATGGGCAGCACTTACCCTAGGGTGTGGGGCCTTCCTCTGAAACTTGTGAGATCATACTTGGAGCTCTGTGCTCACTTTGGACTTGCCCAGTACAAGACAGATACTGAAATACTACCATGAGTCCAAGTGAGCCCCCGCCTGGATGGTCATGGGACTGGGGCACAAAACACACCAGGAGAAGCTGAGCCCCAGGTTTGCATGCCCTGAAGAAAACGCCACAGGGAGATCTTACCGCTCTCTTCTATTACTTAGCAGGAGGGTGTGAAAAGATAGAGCCAAACTCTTCTCAAGGGTGCACTGGGAAGGGATGAGACACAACTGGAACACAGAAATTCCACCTTGACATAGAAAAAATGCTTTTTTAATCACAAGCTTGGTCAGCTACTGGAACTGGTACCTAGAGACGTTATGGAATATACATCTCGGAGATATCCAAAACTTGACTGTGCAGAGCCCTGAGCAACCTGCCCTAATTAAGACCTGCTTTGAGCAGAAGCTTGGGCTAGATGACATCTACAGCCTCCTCCCAAGGAACATGATTCTATGATTCATCTGAACTTAAGCATCAATCTGTCAGTCTCGTATACCTCCCACACTAAAAGCAGAGACAACAGATGTGCTCGCACTAAGCCCGGTACCACAACATACCACAGCAGGAAGTACCCACTGGAAGAGGAAGCACCTGCAGACCAACCCTCCCTGAGGATTTCCCCGAAGTCACAGAGACAGGCATGCAGCAACTGGGCTGCACGGGCTAAGTATGAAACGCACTGCATAAGCGAAAGTTAGAAAGTCCCAAAATCCCAGCTACCCTGCGACTTTGTTCATGAGTAAAGTGGTAAGAATTTACTGTGTTCTTTAACCATCCTTTCCACAATGAAGTTGAACAAAGATGATCTTTCAAGGTTCTTGCTTGACTAAAACCCTTTAGAACTGCTACAGACATGAAATATTTAAAGAGAGAGTTTGCCAGTAACTGCAAAAGAAAAATACTCTAAGAAAAATGCCTAAGAATTATCCAACCCAACACAAACAAAGGAAAACATCAGATTTCAAATCAAACTATCAGCAACCCATCAAAAACACAGCTTTTCTTGGGGACAATCCACCCCCAAAAAATGCATAAATTTAAAAAAAAAAATACAAGGCAGAGTTTACATACAGGTGTATCTAGAATATTACTTTTATTTTCACAGAACCATGTGTTATGTTTAGTGATAGTAAAACCAACAAGCAAAATTACAATATTCCCAGTTAATATCTCCAGAAATTCTAGAGAATAAAAAAAAAACTGCCAATGACAGCATATGTTTAGAATCTGCTGAAAATACGCTTAAAGCATCAGACATTTTGAGAAGTAGGCATGCAATCTGAAAGCTAATGAAATTCATAAAGCATAGATCTGTACAAAGGAAAAACTGGGCTAATTTTGTCATTTATCATAGCATCCTCCTATATTCAAAGTCGTACTTAGCTATTACTATTCATGTGTTTTGCTAGCTAGCTATAAGCACTTTCCTTTTTGTTAATACATTTTGTTTTAACCCAATTCCTAATATTTTCAGAAAATAATTGATAGAAAAATGGAATGATAATTGTAAACTGCTTTTTAATAACTGCAAACTATACCATGCCACTGTGAAAAGAAATAAAGACCAGTCTCTTACATTCACATCTTTATTGTAATAAGGCAAAGTGTATTTTAAAGATCAGGTAGCTTGCAAATGGATTTACTCTAGCTAAAATGAAAGAGAAGCTGAAAAGAAGTAGTACGTTGGCATAAATTAGAATATACACTTAGACAAGATTTTAGGACTAGGTGGTATATTTAGCAAGAAAAGCCCAAGACATGGTAGTGCTTGATAAAGAGAACACGGTCACAATCTTGCACAGCAACACAAATACTGAGGACCTCACCAGCATCAACAGTAAATGCTTATGTGCAACTCTGGTAGAGGCAATTGCTTCACTGAGGAAGGCCAACAGATTGTTCAGACATTATTTCCCCTTCATAAATCCATGCTGGCTACACACAACCACCTGCGTCTCTGTCATATATGTATGAACTTCCCAGGGACTACTGTGGACTTACCAGCCCTGGATCCTCCTTCTTGCCTTTCTTAAAGATAAAAGTGACATTTGCTTTCTTCCAGTTCTCACAAAGCTCCCCCAACCACCATGATTTTTCAAAGATAACTGACACAATGCCATCAGCAATTTTAGGTGCATTCAAGCAAGGCAAAGGGACTTGTGTGCGTCTAGTTTGTTTAATTATCCTGACCTGACCCTCCTGCACTGAGGGTAAGTTTACCTTGCCCTGGACTTTTCCACTGGCTTCAGGGACCTGGGACTGCTGAAGGCCAGTCTTACCGGTAAAGATCAAGATGAAAAAGGTATTCAGTACCCTGGCGTTTTCCATGACCTTTAGGACCAGGTCCCCACTCCCATTCACCAGTGAGCCCAGATATTCCATTGTCTTTTGCTGTTGATGTGCCTGTAGAAACCTTTCTGGTTGCCCTTCACATCTCTTACTATATTCAATTCCAGATGGGCTTTAGCTTTCCTAGCCTTATACCTGCTCAGTCGGGGTGTCCCTGTTCCTCCCAGGGCACTTGTGCCTGCTCCCACCCACTGTATCCCTCCTTTTTATTTAGCTTCATAATTAGAGGAGGAGGAATGAAAGCTGATTACAGTTATACAAAAGTGATAATTTATAAATATGCATGGTGCCAAAACATTCTTACATATTGTAGCAATTCCTGAAAGCATTCATTGTCCAGGAAAAATATATATCATTTAAGCTTACCGTCTCACTAGATGTGACAGACTGCTTCAAAATTTATGACAGAAGATGACAACAAGTAAACTAGCCTGCTGCCAGACTCTTAGTACATAGAATCTTGCTGGAAGAAAAAAAACATAACAGAGGCAACTGGCACTTCAATGCAGATAGGCCTGAACTTTTGCATGGCTCATAAACCAACACAGCTGCAGGGCTGGGCAACAACCATGAGTCACCAATGTATATGAGTCTAGGTCAAGTCTGGCAAAGATTTCCTGCCTTATTTAAACTTAGTTTATTTGGTCCAATGGCACTTTTCCTAGAAACAGAGGGCAGGTTGACCACACATCTGTCTGTCTGTATTTGTGGCCTGACACTTGGCAGGATAAACTTCATTATGTTTATGGTTATGCTTAGGAAAACTACTCTCAATTGTTTCCAGTCTGTTGCAAACATAAACCTACAAGCTGTATTAAATATGTACTATTGTATTTACCACAGCTTCATGAAATCATGCATAAAATCCTAAAATGGGATAAAATAAAGGCAACTTTCCTCCCCCTCCCCCTCCCCCCTAGTTTCTGGCAACATTTCAAAATAAACAAGGAAGCAAACCAAACCTTATATTGAAAGGTCAGCCAGGACCTTATTTACAGGAAAGATAAAATTTGAAAAAGAAAAAAAAAAATCCAGTAAGATTTTCTCTTACATCAACTATGTAGAAAGATGAAACAACTGTACAATCTTTGTATCTTAGTAATTATCTGTGTTTATTAATGAAGAAAATTAAATTCCTTCTAGCCAAAAGACTAAAATGAAATTTACACTTGCTTCAAAAATGAAATTAATGAATAGTAAGGGAAAAGATTACTTTATTGCAACTCAGATAATGTGGATCTGACTCTGTATTGCAGAGAATTATGGTTTCAATCTTTTACTTTCATACTCTCCAATCTCAGGAACTTTAATGCTCCTGACATAAAGCAAAGAAATATAGCTATAAGTATTCAAAGACAGAAAAGAAAGTGGAACTATCCCAAGATGCAAAATACATGTTCTGTTTGAAATTCAATGTAGCACAGAGTCCATTAAAAACTGTACACTATGTTGTGTTTTAGAGTTCCGAAACACATAAAGGATCAGTGAAGCGTAATCTGGAGCTTGAATATAGAATCATAGGGTTGGAAGGGACCTCTGGAGATCATCTAGTCCAACCCCCCTGCCAGAGCAGGGCCACCTTAGAGCAGGTTGCACAGGAACGCGTCCAGGCGGGTTTTGAATGTCTCCAGAGATGGAGACTCCACCACCTCCCTGGGCAGCCTGTTCCAGTGCTCTGCCACCCTCAAGGTAAAGAAGTTCCTCCTCATGTTTAGGTGGAACTTCCTATACTCAAGTTTGTGCCCGTTACCTCTTGTCCTATCACTGGGCACCACCAAAAAGAGCCTGACCCCATCCTCCTGGCACCCACCCTTTAAGTATTTATAAGCATTGATCAGGTCCCCCCTCAACCATCTTTTTTCCAGACTAAAGAGACTCAATTCCCTCATAGAATATATCTAAGCACATTTTTGTCTACAGTTTCCTTCCTTACCCTGTAAGGAATCTGGTTATTTTTACATGATTTTGCTACATATCTAAATTTAAAGATGAAAGATGAACCTCCAACACAAATCTTTCCAGTAATAATCCATCTTCCATGCAAGCAATTCACCAGAGAATCACTTCTGTTAGACTGGATATGGCAGGCAGGCACCATGAACACTTTTTGCAGAAATGCAATGAAAAAGAATTTTAGTAACTTCTATTACCACAGGTAGTAACTTCTACCAGAAGTTTTCTTCTTATTACTTTATTTGTCCTAAGTTTTACAGCAACTTAGCGTCCTCAGTAAAGAATATTTCAACTGCAATGTTCCTCCAAATTTAGTACTGAAAAACACTAAATGTGTTCCAATAGGAAATAACGTTCTCTGATCTTGCTACAAAAATGTTTTAAATTCAACCACAAACAGTACTCATCCTTGGAAAACAGCAAAATATTATTTATGCAAAATATTATTTATATATATAAATGGGCAGGTATAATAGATATTAATTTTCATTTCAGTTAGGTATTGTAGGAAGACAGCTATAGTATTTATGAATACTATAATCTGTTCCAGAATCCAACTTAGTGTTGTTCTGATGGTGTTCAGAACAATGAGTAAATGATACAGTGTAAAAGTAATTAAACCCATGGAAAGTATTTTAAGTATTTTCTTGGAACTTCAACAGTTTAAAGAGTTTAAAGGGGAAGCATGCAGTGAACTTGATCCAGAACTGTTTTTATTTACAAGCTCCTCAGCCTTTCCCACTCTACACTTATCTTGTGCCTGATCTCACAATGTAGGGCAGCTGGAAAAAAGTAGTCTTTAAAGATAAGAAACAGCTGTTATGCTTGTTCAACCTGAGGAAGAATTTGAAAGACAAAAGCAAAAGGACATGAGAAAGAAAATAGTCTTCAGAAATGCTGTATTTGCAGAATTGTTTTAGCCTATTTCTAGGCAACGCTGGTAATAGTATCTGACATGCATCTTGCTTCCTTCAAACTTGGTTCCACTGAAACACAGAAGTAGAGGGAGCCTAACAAAGGTAACAATGATTCACAAGCCCTATATGAGTATCTACAAAATCAACCTATTTTAAAGGAAAATTACTGAACTTGGAAAAAAAAAAAATCAACACCCCACGTTACAAAAGGTCAGAATTAAGGTTTGCCTCTGCAAATCCAGTTTGACCCCTTATATTGAAATAGGCAGTCAAAGAATTCCTACAGAAACAGAAACCAAAGCATCCTTATCCATTTTATTCTATCTTCTGATCTACTTCTCAATCCAACTTTACACTAGTACAAATATTTTCAAAACTCTCTAAATACTTGACTTCTAACTCCCTGATTTTATCTTGTTAGGGCTCAATTCTACAATACTTAAATACATTTCTAACACTAATTATAGCAGAACTCTACTGATTAGACAATATTTAAGCAGCTCTATACACCAACACTGATGTACCTATGCCAGACCTCCTAAGTAGCAGCATCTTCTGCAATCTTTTTCCGCAGTCCATGCTCCTTTTTCACTTATTTCCCTCTGATTCTGTAAAGCAACTTATTTTCTTAATGAAGCTTTAGATTATTATTAAAACTCGACAAAAATATCCTCTCCTTTCCTTCTCTTGTAACTTTTATTCTTTCAAATCCATCAAAAATATTTGTTTCCATTTTTAAAACCATCTTTTCCTACTTTTCTAAATCTTTATTTCTTCTAGCATGGTACTGCTTACACAGTTTCTTCTGTAAAACTAAAAATGCTATCACACTGAAAATACAAGAGACATAGCTGTGGCAAAGAGCATACATTAGAAATTCATGCACACAGCGTCTTTAAATAATTACAGCTGGTGAAATGGGCACAGGTAGAAAAAGTATGATCATATAAGAGCAAGAAACCTACAATATATGCTGTTTGTAACAACATCAGCAAACCTTGGCATTCCCAGCACTTTTTACATCCCATGCTTCCTTCTCAAAAATATGGAAATTTACATTGAGAACGATAGGAGTAAATTAATCTTCTCTGTGAGAAAGAGTGCACATTCAACACTAAAGTACAGAGGAAAGAATTCAAAGCCTTTCCTCTTTATATTTCACAGAACAGATAATAACCAAAGGCAACAGAGATTCAAGTTACCTACTGCCACATAATGCTATTTCTTTAACCAATATTACTGCATTACAAATTTTATTGCATAGAAATAACATAAGTAATGCTAGCAGGAAGAAGGTCTATGATCCTGTACAGGAAACATAAATGCAAAGGATTTGTTTGAAGAGCTAAGATTTAAGTTATAACGCCATACATTAAAATAATCACAGGAAAAGAATCAAACAAATGGAGAATTGCCCCACAGTGAACAAACGCAACAGTTTACTAACATCTTTAGCCACTTACATGACTCCAGATCTAACAAGAACATTTTTCAAAGACTACAGATGATTTCAGAACTTTGTTACAGCATTTTTTACCTAGTCAAGTCCAGCAAACATTAATTAGCACCTGTCTTTGAGAACATTTTGTATTTTAATTAAATTAAATTCCCAGCCTTCTCATCAACTACATATCTTTAAAAAAAATTTGCTCTAAGGACATTAATATCCTTCTTTAACTAGGTGCTATCCTGCGCAGTAGTTGTTTAGCCCAGTTTCTTTTTAAGTGTCAGATCACTATTTTCATGGCTCACTGTGCACAACTGCAATTCCTCCCTGCAACAATTGGAACCTAAAATGATTGTTCTCACATGTCTATGCCAGCCAATGGTCCACAAAGATTTTTATTTATTAAAGCCTTTAACTTAACCACGGTAGAGCTGTGAAGTACCAAATCTACTTCAGAAAGACAGCTTTTGCCACACATGTATTATCCTTTGTTTGTCTAAATGAAACAGTATATTTATGTCTGGACTTCTATTCTGTCCAATTTATAAAATGAAAAAGCAGCTTTCACTTTAACAGAAAACAAAAGTGGAAGCCACAAAACTGGAATTTCATTAAGTTTACCACACTAGCTAGTTGAAAATATACCAAATAATGACAGAATCAAACTATTCAGGAGAAAATGCAGCTGCCACTTCTTTTGTAGGAGATAGTTTGCAAATACTTTTTACCTATAACAATGAAAAGTTTTTAAAAAATTCTCACAGCCAGCATTACTTGATGATTTTAAGTATGGAAAGTACTAGAGAAATGTAAAGTATTATGTAATTATATTATGTTATCACTTGGGACATGAAGTGTGTGACTTCTGTTTGCATTAGCTGATCTTATTTAGATGTTTCCCTAAATATTAGCAGGTCACCTGTGAAACCATTATCTTTCACAAGCTTAGATTCTTACTTTCATTTTCCACTGTGACACCAAGACCTACAGATTTCTTTCCTTCTAAAAGTTAAACGGGGGGGGTGGGGGGGTGTGATGGCTGAGGGGGACAGGACAAACGACACGACGACGACACCACTACCACACAGAATCATAGAACGATTATTGTTGGAAGGGACCTTAAAGATCATCTAGTTCCAACCCCCCTGCCATGGGCAGGGACACCTCCCACTAGACCAGGTTACTCAAAGCCCCATCCAACCTGGCCTTGAACACCTCCAGGGATGGGGCATCCACAGCTTCCCTAGGCAACCTGGGCCAGTGCCTCACCACCCTCAGAGTAAAGAATTTCTTCCTAATATCTAATATAAATCTACCCTCTTCCAGTTTACAATTCTTACCCCTCGTTCTATCACTATACTCCCTGATAAAGAGTCCCTCCCCAGCTCTCCTGTAGGCCCCCTTTAAGTAATGAAAGGCTGCTATAAGATCTCCCCAGAGCCTTCCCTTCTCCAGGCTGAACAACCCCAACTATCTCAGCATGTCTTCAGAGAAGTGCTGCAGCCCATCTGATCATCTTTGTGGCCCTCCTCTGGACTTGCTCCAACAGATCCACGTCTTTCTTATCCTCGGGGCCCCAGAGCTGGACACAGTACTCCAGATCCGGTTTCTCCAGAGTGGAGTACAGGGGCAGAATCACCTCACTCGACCTGCTGGCCATGCTTCTTTGATGCAGCCCAGGATGCTGTTGGTTTTCTGGGCTGTGCGCGCACATTGACAGCTCATGTTGAGCTTCTCATCAACCAAGACCCTCAAGTCCTTCTCCTTGGGGCTGCTCTCAATCCATTCTCTGCCCAGCCTACATTTGTACTTGGGATTGCCCCGACCCACGTGCAGGAACTTGCACTTGGCATGGCTGAACTTCATATGAAGTTTGCATGGGTCCACTTATCAAGCCTGTCCAGGTCCTTCTGGATGGCATCCCTTCCTTCCAGCATGTCAACTGCACCACACAGCTTGATGTCATCAGCAAACTTGCTGAGGGTGCACTCAATCCCACTGTCCATGTGGCCAAAGTTGTTAAACAGCACCAGTCCCAGTATCGACCCCTGAGGAACTCATCACTGGGCGAGTACATAGCATACAAGTACATAGCTATAAGGAAAACATTATTCAGAATCCCACCAAGAAAAGAATCAAAAAGCCATCTGAGCATCTCCAAAGACAACCACAGCTGCAGAAGATTTTTTTATTTCAAATGGGCCATATCTTCTATTTTATTAAACTCTGCTCCCTAACATAGATAACAGAGTTCTTAGCTCACAATTGCTCTTAACCCCAACATTCAAGCCTATGGTAGGTGCAAAGTTACATTCTTAGCCTGCCCTCTATTACACAAGGATGCTCTCAAACTGAATCAGTAATTAAAAAAGGCATAGTTTGAAGTCTCTGGCCTGAATCATAGAATCATAGAATTAGTGAGGTTGGAAGGGACCTTTAAGATCATCAAGTCCAACTGTTAACCTACCCTGATAAAAACACCACCACTTGTAAACCATGTCCCTAAGCACCTCATCTACCCTTTTCTTAAACACCTCCAGGGATGGCGAATCCACCACCTCTCTGGGCAGCCTATTCCAATGTTTAATAACCCTTTCAGTGAAAAAATGCTTCCTAATATCCAATCTAAACCTGCCCTGACATAACTTGAACCCATTTCCTCTTGTCCTATCACTTGTCGCCAGGGAGAAGAGGTCAGCTCCCATCTCTCTAAAACCTCCTTTCAGGTAGTTGTAGAGGGTGATAAGGTCTCCCCTCAGCCTCCTCTTCTCCAGGCTAAACAACCCCAGATCCCTCAGTCGTTCCTCATAAGGTTTGTCCTCCAGACCCTTCACCAGCTTTGTAGCCCTTCTCTGGACACGCTCCAACACCTCAATGTCCTTCTTGTAGTGAGGGGCCCAAAACTGAACACAGTACTCGAGGTGAGGCCTCACCAGTGCCAAGTACAGGTGGATGATTACTTCCCTAGTCCGGCTCACCACACTATTCCTGATGCAGGCCAGGATGGTGTTGGCCTTCTTGGCTGCCTGGGCACACTGCTGGCTCATACTCAGCCGGCTGTCCACCAACACCCCCAGGTCCTTTTCTGCCAGGCAGCTTTCGAGCCACTCCGCCCCCAGTCTGTAGCGCTGCATGGGGTTGTTGTGACCCAAGTGCAGGACCTGACACTTGGCCTTGTTGAACCTCATACCATTGGCCTCAGCCCATCTGTCCAGCCTGTCCAGATCCCTCTGCAGAGCCAATCTACCCTCAAGCAGATCAACACGCCCCCCTAGTTTAGTGTCGTCTGCGAACTTACTGAGGGTGCATTCGATCCCCTCATCCAGATCATTGATAAAGATATTAAAGAGAACGGGCCCCAGCACCGATCCCTGGGGGACACCACTTGTGACTGGACACCAACTGGATTTAACTCCATTTACCACCACTTAATCCCTGCACAAAGGCTGAACTGTCCCATATTACAACCCTGCATTGGATTTTTAACACCCATATTAAAAAAAATATTAAAAAAAAAAAAAACAAACAACGAAACACAACCCTTTTACTGGTCCTATGTAAGAAATAAAAAATCATACCCTGTCGCTTTGTACAGCAAACTTTACCTAGCTGTTTGTACCCTACACAAGGATCAGCCTCATTGATGATTGATATCGTCTTTCATTTTTACCCCAAGATAGCAGACACAAAACACTAGCTGCCATTGCCCTTTCCCTCTTTCACTTTTATAAACATGAGAGCCACTTGTCCTTGACCTGAAGACCATTCATGGCTTATTCACCAAGCCATTGCCGCCTGCCTCTCTTCAGTCACCAGACTTAATTCATGTCTTCCTTTAAGTGGCTCCAGCCCTTTCTCCCCAGCTGTCTCAACCACAAAACCCAAAAATATGCAAAACTACTTCAGTAACTTCTCCTCACACTTCATAGTTATAGCAACATACGGAAAACATCATTAACAGTTTCAGACTAGGGAATTATGTCTACTAGTTATTATGCTAATTACAACATCTACAGGTTCTTTGTGGTCTCCTTGGTTTTGCATGTACCAGGTGAAATTTCAGTACTGTTTTGAAGTTGCATTTCTTTGTGTACAGTGCCAATACACTCGGACCATAACTGGGCCCCTTTAGACTTAATCACAATATAAGCAATAGTTAAAGCATACAAAGAATCATTTCTGAAGCAATCCTTATCAATGTTCCCCTGAAAACATCTGCAGTTAGAGTAAAGGTTTTAAATTAGTAGATAACCATACTAATATTTTTCTAATCATTTCCATGCGCTAGAATCAAGCCTAATTGAAGTTTAATTTATCTTATCACAGTAAATTTTGCTTGGTTATGAAAACCCATTAAAGCTGTCTAATTGAATATTGTCTTAAATGGCAACAAGGTAATGTTCTGTAAATCTAAGAACTTGGGGGGGCAGTGGGACACAGTTATTTATCACTTTAATTAAATGAAATAGATGAAAATTAGAAGTGTTTGGACAGTAAGATAAATCTAACATTCATTAAAATATTTGTCCCAAAGAACTCGCATATAGTCTTTACACATCAAGTATACAGCCCTTATGTTTGTACTTTCATCTTTCCTATTTTCTTTTTACCTGTGTTTTCCTATCTCTGGGCACTACTTTCTACAGACCCCACAAATGGAACTCTCCACTCTTTCAGTCACCTTTCTCTCAGACAATTCCATTTCAGTTTTTTATGAAATAAAACTAACAGTGTCCCCAAAAGAAAGACAGACAATTTAAAGCTATTATCAAGAATGGATTCAATCGAGGCAGGGTGTGTGCATATGTAAATAAATCAATCAACATCTAATCTTTCTCTGGATAAATGAATGCTAGTATCTAACTCACAAAGTGGAAAATACACATCTTTGGGACAGTATTACCAATCGTGTATTTGAGATAGCTTCATTTCTAGTCACTGAGGTTGGAATGGTTTCTCAGGAGGTCACTAGTCCAACCTCCTGCTCAGAGCATGGAAAACACTGAAATCAGACCACGCTGTTTGACGTGCCTTTGAACAATCAAGTCTTGAAATCCTCCAATAGATAGACAAAAATACCCCAAAAAACTCTGCTTTACAGTTTACTTCTGTTTAAACATAGCATTTTGCTAATCCAAGTATTCTTTCAGTTCAACTCGGAATTTACTGCCTTGATACTATGCTCCTCTCTCCTGTTCTAAACAATCACAGGGGCCTAAAAAACATGAAAAGTGTATAAAAAGTGAAATGGCTGGCAAATTCCACCTGAGAGAAAGCTCGGTTTGAACTATGCAACACACTGTCAAGAAAGCTGCAGAGAGCTGTGCGGTGACAGAGAGAGTAAATGGTACACAAGCCTCCAGAATATGGGTGATCTTTCCTTTGCACGCACAGCAGATCTACCAGAACAATACACTGGCAGTACAGCAAAGAGACCACACTGAAATATCTGGCCCACCCTGATTTGGAACAAGAAAAAAACCCACAAAACAATAGAAAAATACAATTACAAAGTAAAACTCTAACATAGAAAAATAACAATGTGAGAGTGAAATAAGCATAGTTATACCATTATTATTGTAAAATTAAAAGCAGATTTACATTTCAAGCAATATCAAATATCAACGTTGTAATAGAAAGAAAAATAAAGCATTTGTAGTTTTGTTCCAAGTATCTTGTGCTGTCTGCTTTTATTTGCTCTTTATGCAAACTAACAACTGCCAAGAAGTCAATCATTTCACAGCCCTTCTCTATAAACAAATCTGTTTAAAAGAAAAAACAGATTGCAATAAATACCTACTATAATCACCTTTCCTCTTCATTTTTATTAGGTTCGTTATATTAATATATGTATGCTGAACACATGAGTATTCAATTATAGTACAGACTTCACCTATTTTTCTAATTCATTTTCTCCATTGACAGGACTATGCTCTCAATTTACAAAACTTCTTTGTAGACATTGACTTATTCCACAGTTCAGGAACCTTCAAACAGCACAGCTGCCAGTTTGCAGGTGTGTTATCTAAAGCAATTATACACTAACTAATAAAGTGGTAAGTATGTTTGTGTCAGAATTGTTTATGAAATGAATGTTCTTCTCCACTGAGCTACCCAGCTGAAATGAATTTATTTGCATCAATTTATGTCAGTTTTTTCCCTGATGGTAAGAGTAGTAGTTACGTGCCAGCCACTGCAAATATGCACAAATATAGTCTCAAACTGTACCATCTACCATTTTGGTCTCATCTTTTTAAATCATCAAAAAGGATTATTCATGCTGTTTAACCTCTTTCCCTCTGCAGTAACAGTAAAAGGCTTCATTTAAAAACTAATATCTATAGCTTTTTCACAGCAGCAAGGAAAATCTCAGCAAGTCTAATATTCTTCCTTTTAATAATCCCCTACAGAGCACAGTGACATTTTCAGTGTTCTGTAGCTGGAGTAGCCTGACCTTGGCTCATTTTTATTTGACTGCAGGATTTTAACATCATTAATAAAGAGATAATTAAAACAAAGGCTATATACATTAGGTTAGGAAAAGTTTGCATAGTTTGGCACTATTATCACATATACCCTTAAAAATGGAACAAAATGAAATGCACGTAGCAGAGGTGGTGAACCTTCTAAGGACTGGTTCCAAACATTTTTCCTACTGGCAATAAACCATTTTCAGACCTCCCAACTCTGGCCACCATGATAGTTATTGCTTTACAGGATTATATCTTTTTGTTTCAGCTGTCAATAAAAACTTCAAATGATAGCTTTTTAAGTCAAATAAACTTACAAAAAAAACCCAAAATGCTGACATCACTGAGACAACAGAAACACCATGCAAAAAGCACATCAGGTTAGATCTAGACTTGACTGACTTACTGTTGGTTTTAAATTTTCTCACATCCTGTGACAAAGTGCCATTGTACCTGAAAATCCAATCCCATTACCATTGCTTAAAGGAAATTAACTATACTCTTTAAAAAAAAAAAAAATAATCCAGGTGTCCTCTTATTTCTGATGATTTGCTATAAACACATGTAAAATAACTATCTGAATAAACCGATATGCTACTCATGACTCTCAGTATTAGTCAACATTCTGCAGAGATTAAGAATCATCATAACTCTGCCTACACTTTATTTCTGATCACTGAAACCAACTACATAAGAATAAGCTCAAACTTAAACTATATTTTCTGAGCTAATTTTGCTAAGACATCATGAAAATTCCAGACTTGAAACGACACAAAAAATAATCTATTCTACTAAATAAAAAACACTAATAGAATTCACCAACAAAGTCTAATTAACTTCCAGGGGTACTTGAACTACAAGAAACTATAATTAATACCGAGAGGTTACTCCTAAGCCTCGTGCCCTTTTAAGACCTGGCTCGTGAGAACCATGGAGGAAGGCCGAGGAGTATCAAGGAGTATCAGGGGACTCAACTAGAACCCGTATGGTACCCCCCCAGGGGTCAATACTCCATCCAGTGCTCTTCAACATCTTCATTAATGACCTGGATGATGGAGCAGTGTGTAGCCTTAGCAAGTTTGCTGATGGTACAAAACTGGGAAGAGCAGCTGATACACCAGAGGGTGATGCTGCTGTTCAGTGGGACCTCAACAGGCTGGAGAAATGAGGAACGTCATGCAGTTCAGGGAAAGGAAATATAATGTCCTGCACCTCGGGAGTCGGAAAGCAGCTTTGCAGAAAAGGACCTCATGGTCCTGGTGGACAACACATTGAACACCAGCAACGTGCCTGTGCAGCAAAAAGGCAAACAGTACCCTGGGCTGCATTAGGAGGGCTGTTGCCAGCAGGTTGAGGGAGGTCATCCTTCCCCTCTATTCATCAATGGCCAGGCCACACCTAGGATATTGTGTCCAGTTTGGGCTCCTCAGTACGAAAGAGACATGGACATACTGGAGAGAGTCCGATGAAGGGCCACAAAGCAATTAAGAGACTAATTAAGGGCTTTATTAAAGAATTGGAGCATCTCTTACATGATAAAAGCCTGAAAGGGCTGGGACTGTTTAGCATAAAAAAGAAAAAGAAGCAACTTATCACTGTGTATAAATATCCAAAGGGAACCTGTAAAGAAGATAGAGCCAGGCTTTTCAGTGGTGCCCAGTGACAGGACAAGAGGCAATGGGCACAGACTGAAACACAGGAGGCTTCCTCTGAACATTAGGAAACATTACTGTGAGGATGACTGAGTGGTGGCACATGTTGCCCAGAGAGGCTGTGGAGTCTCCATCCTTGGAGATATTCAAAAGCCATCTGGACATGGTCCTGGACAACCAGGCGGCCCTGCTTGAGCAGGGTGTGTGGACCAGATGACCTCCAGAGATCCCTTCCAACCTCAACCATTATGTGATTCTATGAATCACATTCTCTTGCATCCTATGCAGCTGCTGTCTTCAAAACCTGAAGATAACCTGCAGAGTACAATTATTAAGCTAAATAATAATAAAAGGCTTATTATGAAGTAACTAAGAACCTGTTGAGGATTTCTTTTATTACAGGACTTACTAAACTGATTTAATTACAAGGTGATTACAAAGTAATCCTATTTAGGCAGGAAGTTGACACTGCAACTACAAATACATTACTCAGCTCAAGATGAGAACTGGACTCTGATGGTTTCACCTCCAGAAAGAAGCCCTTGAAGGCAAGTTATGAGTATGTTTTCGGACAGCATAAAATTCTACGTGATAATTAAGAAAAACTATCTATTCTACAAATAGACAATGTGGACATACGGGAAGAAAGGAGTGTGGCTTAATGCAGGCCAAAATGTTATTAAACTTTACTCATCAGGGAATGACCAACAATAGCTTGTACAGTACAAAATTCCTTCCATAATGATTTCCACCTGCTGGATGTCTGCCATTCATCCTGCATCTCCCTGCAGCTGCTTTCCCATCTGCTGCTGGAAGCCCATTGCCCTCCCTTTAGATAAGACCTGAGGCCTGGAAACAGAAGACTCAAGTTGCTCTAAGCAAACGAAATCTTTTCCCAATTCCCAGTTGCAGAGAACAAAACCTGCTATATGTCTAGAATCATTTCTGGATTGCTACCACAGCACAGTCTAGGCCTTAGCTTAGTCAGCTTAAAAGCCAGGTCTCAGAGAGAGCCCAGCTGGCAAAGCAGTATTTTTATTCCTCATCCATCCACACCGGCAGGCCACATGCTTGGATCACCACAGAAATGGCACTTGCTCATTTTCAGGTCTTTGGTAAGAAGGATCCTGGGTTTAGTCCACAGAAAGCCTCTAATCCTATCATGGCTCTCTTGTTGCAGGGATTGTATCTTCTGCAGAAAATGTATGAGCTGCATTAGATTTGTTGTTGTTTTCTTATTTAATTTAACACAGCTTAATAGATATACCAGAAACAAAACATTGATGGCCTCTGCTGATACTTCGAATTAGCCCACATTTAGTCTCTCACACATAACCAAACATAACATTTTCAGCAAAGATTCATATGAGAGATAAACATTCTCTCTACTCCCCTGGAGTTCTCCAAACTAAGGAAAAAATGGAAACATAAATGGTCCTTTTGAAAAACAGGATATTTCTGAGCACCAAAGACAGACATTGTTAAGTTATATCATGTTGATATTTGCAAAATTATTACCAAAAAGGCTCCCCAGAAAACTAAGAGTAGGTATAAAAGGAGTTCAGGAAAATTTTACTCTAAGGCATCATTTTGAATTTTCCTGTCTTGCTGCATCACACTTAGTTTGTACAGGATGTAACAGAATGCAGCCTGAAGGCATGAATTTGTTAACAGAAACATACAATGAAGCATACAGTGAAACAAACAAAAAAATTACTTAATTCTTATTGTCACATATTGGCCCACTGGTCAGTCAAAATATAGAAGGGGCAAATAAGTAGGCAAAAGTAATAAGAGAAAAAAGGAGGCATTTCCATCCTGAATAAGAAAAAGTGCAAGGAGCACAAACAGCCTGTTTTCAACAATCTCGTAAGTAACACTGGGAACAAGATCAGCTCTAAAAACCCTCAGACTTATGGAATCCAGTGAGTGATCTATAGCCTTAGTAATTCATTTTTACTGAGGTGTTTTCTTTTCACTTATGTTACGGATTGGTTCTTCCTGGTTTTGTCTAAACGTTTATAAGAAACTAGGACTATGGCCTACAGGAGTAGAGGTAGCAATCTACAAATTCAGCCGCTGTCCAGCGGCTTGTGTGTTCCTCAGAACTGCAGCACATTTCTCCAGAACGCCCACAGTTTAACAGACGCTCTCTCCAATAAACTGCACACCCAGTCTGGAAGTTATAACATAATAGTTTGTGGAGAAGAGACATCCTGGCAATCATTTTTAACCAGAAAAACTCCCTAGCATACTGCAGGGTGGTAAGGAATGTGCCAAAACCCTGAGGGTCTTAAAAACATGTAATAACAGAACATCATTAGAAAATAAGATTCTACGAAGGCTGATGTGCATGTTCTAATCTGTGAAATTGCTTGGACGCAGAGATCTGTCGCTTGTTTTCATGACTGTTAGAGAAAGCAAGTAACATTCTCACATAGTTACACAGCAATTTATGATAAATCCTGCGTTTGGTTATATGAGCGTATATCTTGTGAGCTGAAAGCTGCTATAAGACTCTATTCCAGGAAACAAGACTGGATAGCTCAGTAGTTTTAAGGAGCTCTTGATTCACAGTCTATTCAAAGGAGGTGAAAAGTACGTCCAGACTAACCACTTATCTTTTACGAGCCTCAATATTATTTAAACCCAGAAACTGCTCTTCACTTCTAACCCCTGAATATCTAATCTTCTAGAAGGAAAGTTGTACAGCCTGTGATGTGCCTACAACAACCTTGAGGCTTTAAAATAAAAAACAAAAGTACTGTTCTTTCCTGACAAATCCTGGCTTGAGAAACTAATGGGTACACAGTATGCTTTATTTCTACCTATAACATAAAAGTAAGAATCTTTTTCAGCAGATTTGAGATGCGCTACATCTCCACCATAAAGTACAGGAAAGTAACAAAAATTCAGTGTGTCTTAAATGGACAAAAAATGAGATGTAATAAATTTTGCCCAGAGTATGCACATTATTAAAGTATTTTGAGATCAGGTAAACGGCTGACATAATTTAAAGTTTAATACAGGTTATTTAAAGTGTCTGCCTCATAGGTAAATGGTGCATATAAGAGCATACCCTATAATGCTAGCTTTTCAAACGTAAATAGAAGAAATTTTGAGGCAAGTGAAGTTGTTTCCCATTTCAAATCTGCTATTAGATATAAATTATTTGGTAAACCATTTGAAATAGTGGCACCATCAATACATGTGTATAACTGGAACTTGTTTTCTTTATGTTGCTTCTAATGCATCTTGAGATGTATCATATCCCAAAATGAAGTCTGGCATTAACTCAGTAGCCTTAGAATCATAGAATGATTTAGGTTGAAAAGGACCTTGAAGATCATCGAGTTCCAACCCCCCTGCCATGGGCAGGGACACCTCCCACTAGACCAGGTTGCTCAAAGCCCCATCCAACCTGGCCTTAAACACCTCCAGGGATGGGGCCTCAACAACCTTTCTGGGCAACCTGTTCCAGTGCCTTACCACCCTCAAAGGGAAAAACTTCTTCCTAATGTTTAATCTGAACCTGCCCTCTTCCAGTTTGAAGCCATTCCCCCTCGTCCTATCACTACATGCCCTAGTAAAAAGTCCCTTCCCCAGCTCTCCTGTAGGCCCCCTTTAGGGACTGGAAGGCCACAATAAGATCTCTCAGGAGCCTTTTCGTCTCCAGGCTGAACAGCCCCAGCTCTTACCCTTCGTCCTATAGCTACGCTCCCTGATAAAGAGTCCCTCTCCACCTTTTCTGCAGGCCCCCTTTAAGTAATGAAAAGCTGCTATAAGATCTCCCCAGAGCCTTCTCTTCTCCAGGCTGAACAACCCTAACTCTCTCAGCATGTCTTCAGAGGAGAGGTGCTCCAGCCCTTGGATCATCCTCGTGGCTCTCCTCTGGACGCGCTCCAGCAGGTCCATGTCCTTCTTATGTTGGGGACTCCAGAGCTGGATGCAGTACTCCAGGTGGGGTCTCACCAGAGTGAAGCAGAGGGGCAGAATCACCTCCTTTGACCTGCTGGCCACACTTCTTTTGATGCAGCCCAGGATACGGTTGGCCTTCTGGGCTGCAATCGCACACTGCTGGCTCATTTTGAGCTTCTCGTCAATCAGCAATTTCATTTTCATATGATCTCCCAGAAAAAAAAAACCCAAACTTACATTTATGTGACCCTTCCGCCAAAAGCTGCCTGTACATGGACAATTACAGCAAGTTTTAACTAAAGTTACTTCGCATAAGAGATGGACACAATTCACCAGCTTTCCCCAACTCCCTTTACAAAGATATCTCAAAAAGAGAAAAGAAACTCAAAAAAACTGTTGTCTTATAAAACCATTGTATACACCAAAAGCGGAAAATGGAAATCCCCTAGATTTCTATGGGGAATATGAAATAGTTTGCAGTGTTTAAGAGCTTCATCGACTTATGAGGTCAAAGTCTGACAATAATGCATGTGAAATAAAAACCACAATTTGTGAAGATTCAGTCACAAAGAAATTCAGGCTTAACTGTTTAGCAAGTCCATGCAGAAACAGCCTTACCTGTCTAGAACCAAGATATACTGTGAGGACATTTATGAGTTGTTTTGTTTCATTTTTAAGTCTCATATCTGCAACGATCTACCTAGCTTACAGATAATTTTCCTCACTGAAAGCTGGAACAATCTCGTATTATTTGTACAAAATCTCACAATCACTTATATCCCAAATAACGTGATATTAGGCCACTTATATCCCAAATAACGTGATATAGGCTATTATACAGCATACCTTCTATCAAGCTACCTCTCTGATCATTTTAACATTAATTTTTCATTTGGTTTCCCTGAGAGACTAGAATAAGCAGACACAATACAATCGTCACCTGCATAGCAACGGGCAATTACAGCTAATTTTAACTTACATTGCTTCACGTAAAGCATTCAAGCTCAACTGCCTTATGTAGAAACGGGGAAGAAGAGGAATCGAATACCTGTCGGAAACCAACTGGTTCTCCACCAGGACTGCACAATCCCAGCAGAGCAGCCCTTCATCAAAAGCATTGTAGATTCAGCTCTTTTCACCATTGCCCATGTGCCAGCCATAAGACTATAAATGCCTTGAATACATACCAGTCTGACAAAGAATTAGGAAGTCAAATTAGTGGAGAGCCAATGGAATTCATCACCATCCTCAGCAGCATGACAGGTAATACAAATCTTGCAAAACAGGTTTGAACAGCTGAAGATTTAAAATACGTAATCTTTGCTACTCAAAAGCTAGACTGAGATCTGCCAAAATTGCTGGAGTTTTTACCCTTGCTCTATTATGATTATTTTGCATTATATACATATGCTGGCTGGGCCATTAAAGACAAGCTGGAAATTCCAAGATTTCATCTGTATCTTCTTAATGTACAGAGGATAAGACATACAGCACAGAGGGATAATCAGAACCTTAGAAATATTTATTTCCTGCTTCTATGAGAATGAAGTTTAAGCTGTTTTTTCTCCTAGAGCTCTGTTAGCCAGAAATTTGAAACATTCTGTAAGATTTCTGAATACCTTAAATAAGATAATTCTCTGAAGAAAAACTATTTGCACTGTATGACTGAATTTCACAGGTATTTCTGTTTCTTGAAAGGGGTACACACATTAAAAATACCATGAAGAAGTTATAATATTGGTATTGTGTGCTCCAAGTCTATGAAGTTTTTTAAAACCCCAGGAAATGAACTAGTGGACAACATTTTTAATACTGGATTTACACATTCCATCAAATGTCACAACCATCTCAACTGTGTATCCCATTACCCATATTTTTATGATCTGACTTTGGAGATACATACATAACTAATGCACTGGCCTGTTTTAAAGACTCAAGTTATTCATATTTTAAAATAAATGCTGATTGCACTCGAAACAATAACCACAGCATGTACCCTTCAACAGATCCCTTCAAAACACATCAGTAGCTTCACTCTTCAGAATAGAAACACATAGTGGAAAAGCAGCATCAAGCCAGAGTAACCAAAAGGGAAACTTAGTCAACTAACAGATGAAGAAACAAGAAATGAAATCACAACAACCAAGTAATTAAGGCCCAGCTCCCCCCATTAAAGACAATGAGAATTAGGCACAAACATTTTCATAAAATGCAATCATAGGTGCTTCTAAAACTATTCTAGAATCACAGCTGGTGTTCTACCTAAAAATACATACCAAATATATTGGCATTTAAAGGGTTTTAAATTATTTCACTTTTCTTAAACAAATTGCCTTCTACACAGACTTGCAACAAACACATCATCACCTTGACACATGCTATTAACTAAATATTTCTATTGCATTTTATGATTAGAAGATAGAATACCTCTGTCTGAAGTATGGCAGCTCTCTGTTCTTTGGCAGTAAGTGACTCTTTAAGCACTTCAATGTGTTGCTTGCAATCTGAATTCTGATTGCTAAGGGTTTCAAGCTTAGTTTGTAAGGCAAGAAGTTCTGATTCTTTCTTTGAGAGTTCCTGTTTCAGTTGGTCAATCTGTAATGGGGAATAAAAAAAAAAAGTTAGATCATTAATTTCATTTCCAATTCATAGTTGCACTTGAAATCTGAAAATTGTGAACGACCACGATATGACAACTCAGACACCTGTAAATTCTAGAAGAGAATTAAGATCTGGACATTTTACACTCACAACTTCAGTTGAGTATCTCGTAATTTAACGTACCCTGTCTTAAGAATTATTGCCCTGCTGTTGCAGAAGTTAAAAGGAAACTCTTAAAGATTATACGTGATGATGTGGCCTATAAATTCACCATGGACCTCACTTACGTTCAAAGGAATTTATCCTGTGCGAGGCAAGTCTGGCAGGACAGCAAAAATGCATAGGAAAAAAAGCGTTCATAAAAGTATAAATTCAATCCAATAGCCTATTCTTTCCAACAGCATGATTCTTCTGACTTATCATTCGCCAGAGTGAACCAAGGTTTTTCAGGAGCCTGATAAGGAAAAGCAGGCATCTTAGTAAGGAGAGGAAAACAGAGAAGTCAAATTTTAACCTTACTCTTCTTGCAAATGTATTGCTGCCCACCATTCCCACCTCCTTTTTTCCTCCCTGGCAGTTCATATGGAATTCTCAGATACTAGGAAAGCCAAGCCACAGAGATTAACTTAAGAAAAGTCTGGGGGAAAAGTTATAAAAAATTCCACAGAGTGAAAGGTCTGTGAGATTATAAAAGTGTATCCTAGGGGAAAGAGCAGAAACTCAGTCACTATCAAAAAGCTTCTGAACTTTAGCTTCATCATTAAATATCACAGAATTGTGATTAATCTTCCCTTTCCACAATGATAAATAGGAGGGGTAGCTGCAGAATGAGAAAATATGGTGGATTTAGAATATATGAATCTGAACAAAGCACTGGACAATACACAGAATGATTTCAAAGGATGGTGAATTAGGTGACATGCAACTATTCTTAAAGTCCTGTGGAATAACACTGGTGACCAGATGAGTTCAGATACATCATCTCATGAGGACTATTTGAAACTAAACACTTCAATGCATATGCATAAGTCAGAGAAACCACACTTCCTTTATATTTGGAAAGTCTTCTTGATGACTGTAAGGCCTAGAAATTTTTCTTTAAAATTCAAGTTTCAATTCTGCAACAACCGGAGTAGTGCTAGAAGATCTCCTTCCTTTCTCTTCCATCAGTTGCATCCCAACAGACATTTGGGATGCAAGAAATCTAAAAGGGCTAGTTGGAAGGCAATTCAAAAATCCCCAGGAAAAAAAGAATATGTAACCACAGGTTGATCCTACTCAACCACATCCTAGAGACTGACATATTAAATATTTCACAGATTCAATATAGTATGGCACAGTCACTGGAAACATTTAGTGCTGATCAAAATATTTCTGTTTTGTTTTACATTGCAAGCGTATCCTTAAAAATTACATGAAAAAATGTTTCTTCTAACTATAGTCCATATGCACGTCTTAATATATTTAGTCCTTATTTCTCTTTATAAATCTTAATATTTGTCTAGCTGGTAAAGGTACTTGGCTAGCCACCTCTGAGCTACTGTATAAAATCAAGAATCTACACTGGCACTAAGAAGCCATCACCTTCACAGTCTGAAAATATCAAAATAAGAAAAAAAGCATACGAAAAACAGATGTCAAGAAAATATAAAGAGTGCAGTTAAACTGCTAGAGAAAACTTTCCCTTGAAAGAAAACGACCTTCCTCCATCCCTTGCCAGAATATGTAAGCAAGTATAGCAACCGAGACAAAAATGTATACAAAATGAACAATGGGAAAATTTGTCTACAAGATATAAAGACAAAATGTAGATCTGCAGCCAATCTGAATTACATCACATTCTTTATACGAGACCCATGTGAACATCACAGACACTTAATCTCTGCTAGAAACTCTTCCCGCTTTTTTCCATGACACAACCCACATCCTGAGAAACAATCAAAAAAAAAAAAAAGCTTCATTTTCATTGCAGGTATGTTCTTTATGTTTTAGAAACAGAATCTGTTTAGTATAAAGTTCTAGCTACAAGACCTACAAATTGCAAGGAGTTTAAAAATGTGTTAGAGCTCTCAAATAAAAAAATAAATTAACCCCTCTTTCCCCCCGCAAAGAAAAAGGCTTGAATAATTATGCTTTTGGCTGGTGTTTTATTAAAGTATAATGGTGAAAATGCACTAATATTTCAATTTAAAAAAACTCAAAAAGTATCAAAATTACCAAAGGCATAACAACAAAAGTTAAGTAACTTTTAAAAGAAATTTTTAGACCTGGGTATATTTGTTTTTTAAAGTTCTGCATTATCTGTTAGTATATAAAAAAACTAAACAGGGCATGAAATAAATTTCTGTCTTCATTAGATGTGCAAACATTTTCACTTTGGTATATCTTAAGTGTGGATGACCAATAGCCATGATTCAAGTGATCTCCTGATCTCAGTACAAAAAAAGACAAAGGCAGAAACATTTTTATACTTTATAAAGACTACAGTGAAGATAACCTACAAGCCTGGGTATAAATGCTGTAGCATCTAAAGAACTCCAAGTTTATCCTCTGATCCTGACCTCCCCACTATCTTACATATTTCATATGTGTAATTTGTCTGTCACTGCTTTTTCAACATTGCCCAATATGATCTTGCTTCACCTCCTTTCCTGAAACCCTAGTTCCTTTGTCTTGCTCCTCAATTTATGATTCTCTGTCACTTCCCGAGACACTAGCACTTCCAGAAAACCATTATCTTTTTTCTTACATTATTAGTTTTACACACCAAAATCTTAGATGATATTACATAGAATGGGGAATGAATTGGGAAACGAAAACAAAACAAACAATCAGAGCTTTTGCCCTGAATATTGCATATTAAAATTAATGGACTAATGGGCTAAATATTTAAGTAAGTAATTCCATTAAATGAACCTATGCTGATTTACACATCATAAGGATCTGGTCTTATGTGACAAATGACTACCACTTTTTAAAGTGAAGGATTTAAGTAAAGGAAAAACAGTAGCACCGCAAATGAAGTGGGTACATACAGCAGACTCTACAAGTCCATCTGTAGATTCTACAAGTTATAGGTCAAGGTCTACAAGGTCAAGGCCTATTTTTAAAGTGTTTATCACATTTCCAGTCCTATCCACAAAAAAAACCCGCTGTAGTTCTTTTCCTCTATATTTTTTCTACAGGATCACCTAGAACTTTCATGCTTCCTTCATACAGTGTGAAAAATTCTTATACGCAGTCATTAATTACAGAGTGCCTTGTTACAGCCTAATCAATTCTAAAACCGATCTTAATGGTAATTTGATGAAGTTGTACTGAACTATCACTAGATTTTCATATTCATTCCTGTCAATAGCATGAGAGTTCTAATGCTGAAAGAACTACTTAAATTCCAGAGGGCAAACTAGCACCTGAAAATATGCATCAGTGTTCCTTTAAATATCTGGCTTCTAGCCAAAGGATGAACCCTAGTAGGAGAAGTCTTGCAAAGCAGTAATTATTTTTAAAAATGCATATCATCCTATATGTTTTCTTCATATCCTTAATGAAGATATTTGAAGCTTCGTATCCCTTAGTCATGAAAACTTTAAGACTCGTTTTGACAACTTCTGTGTCATGTGAGTGATGCCAATATTTGTCCCTTCAAAAACAGAGCAAGAAGAGTCCTTATCTAAGGGGAGAGGGGAATCTAAGCAAGTTTTCTTTCTCATTTCTACAACTTTTATTTAATTGCAAATCAAAATTAAAGCCTGTATATTTGGAAAGAGTGAATATTACTAAGAACTACTTAAAAAAAGGAACACTTCCCAACATTCTCTGCCACTCAGGTACGATAAATAATATTCAGTATTGGCCTCCATTTAACACCTTCCCATTTATTTAAATCAAGAACAGATTTAAAACAAGTTCTACTTCAAGAATAAATGTGAAGTATTAAGAGCTTTAAAGCACCTAAGATTGTTAACTGTGAGAAAAGTTTTGTTCTGCTCTTTGCCATCAGTCGAGACTTCCGTTTATCAGAATTTATCAACAATCTTGGGTTCAACAGATAAGGTATAATAAGATCTGTTTGCTGACAGCTACACAAATACTTTTCTACCTTGAAAGGTTCTCAGATGAATAATGAAAAATACT
This sequence comes from Vanellus vanellus, assembly GCF_965231255.1. Taxonomy (NCBI): domain Eukaryota; kingdom Metazoa; phylum Chordata; class Aves; order Charadriiformes; family Charadriidae; genus Vanellus; species Vanellus vanellus. Next base: position 15,871,204 of record NC_138914.1, on the reverse strand, counting down.
ATCTTCTGCTGCAAATCTCAATTTTAAGTGGAAGAAAAGAACTCGTGAAAGAAAACAGACAAAGTATCATCAGAATGTGGCATTTATCAAAGATCAGAAGATTGTGACAAAACAAGGCATGTTTAATAGTCTTCTCATTTGTATGCTTTCTGTGCCACAGAAATATACTGAAGCTTTTCCTCTCAAAAACATCAGAAAATTGTTACCAAAATACTAGGCTTTGTACATTGTGTTTATACCAACAGATTTGCTGAGATGCATTAGGAGTTTTGCTGTAAATTACTAAAAATGAATTGCCTTGAAATTAGTGATGTTTAAATAGGAAAAATAATTTTCCTGATGACAACGCTACTTGGGAACTTTAGCTACTTTTCAGTAGCTTAAGAGCTACTTTATCTCAATGGAATAAATATCTACTTTGATGCTATTTTTTTTTTAATAAATCTTGATTAATTCCACATAGGCACTAACACTTGCATTCCTTCTGTAGCACAAACCCCCAGGAGAAGATAAAAATATGCCCCAATGTCCCAAGACACCAGCGTTTCCTGTGATGTAGTTTACAAGATATTACAGTTTCCAAACTGGGAGACAGTAACAGCTCTTCTGAGACGGAAAATCTTTAGTATCCAATACTACACAGTGGTGAAATTTCGCACTCCTATACTCACTGTGGAATTCCAACAAAGTAAAAGCAACTTGTCAAGAAGATAATAAAGATCTAATTTACAAAAGAAAACTGAAAATCAGCGAACTCAGATTCTCCAAGAGGCGTTGACACCTTTTCATTCTCTGACCATAGACAAGCTCCATACTTTCTCTGAATCTTAGCTTGCCCAACGCCAAAAGAGTGGTAATGGTATTTATCTACCTGATATTGCAAACTTTGTACTTAAACAGCAACATTGCTAAGTATTTTTAGCAGCAACAGACAATAGTAGGCAGAGAGCTACACTTTAAGCCAATTAACTCCTACTTTTTTTGCTTACATAGCCTCTAGAGAGGTAATAGTACCAGTTCCTCCCCAAGCAGATTTTGCAGAGCTGCAAGTAAATATTTCAGAAAAAATGAATCAATCCATCTTAGTACCCTAGAATTTCACATACACAATTTTCCCATACACAAAACCCCCTAAATATTAAACAGAATGAGAACCCAAATGAATAACTGGGATTGAATGACTTTTAAAATAAAGTAAGATTTCATAATAATCATGACTACTGAAGTTGTTTGCCTGTATTTTATTCTGGCATTATGGCCAAATTTTTAATATCACTGCAAGAAATTACATAGTTGGCTTTCCTCTTCAGTGTTTCCACTTCAGGGTGTTGTGACTTGTTTCACCACATCTTAGTTTAGCTTATAAATAATATACAAATAATGTTATTTGCAAAACCTAAATTTATTTACACAAGAATGGGAGCATCTGCTTCAGACTCCATAATGTCAAACATTTTTTTTTATTGACCACTTTAATTCAGTATTTTATCACTTTATAAACAAAACACATTCGAGGTACAGACCTGGGGATAAACCAGCAGAAATAGTAACATTCTAATTATTTATTACAATTTTTAAGGCAATTATAAAAATATCAGAAAACAAGTATTAGAACTCACAAGGAAGGCTATTTAGAGTGCTCATCATCACCTAGTCAGAAGTTGAGCACATCAAGATGCAAGGAGGTAAAAAGACCGGCTGGGACAACAATTTCTGATATATTTTTAAATCATAAACAAGCAATACTGTTTCGTGAGCTTCATACCAGGAAATGTATCACATCACTACACACTATCTGCTTGTGGTCAACTCATAATTGTCTATGTCCAATACTTTGAAATGAAAGGTATTCTGCAGGAACAAAGTCATCAAATTGCAAGTCTTTAAAATACTAGAAGATTACAATTTGGAATCAACTATGGAGCAGCAGTCCTTACTGTAAAACTACAGTCGAAACCAGAAAAAAATGCACAATTAAAGTTGTGCCAAAATGGTGCAAGTCAAAATTAGGAACTAATTCAAAAACGGCAACATTAAAACACCATTCACAGGGAAGGGAAAAGGGAACATGATACAGACTTAGGATAGCCTCTGCAGAAGTGGTGAAAAACCCTTTTCCTTACCTCTTACTAAGTCAAAACATAAACACATTTTTATTTATCCAAAATGCTTCACTTCTCCATAGCTACTGAGTATTACGTAGTAGAGATTTACCAAAAGATGAGAAGCAGAGCGCCGCTTGTGTTGAAAAGGGTCAAGTTAAAACTTTTGTTTCCATTATTTAAACAGCATTAAGCTATTTTATTAATAGACCTTACCTTATTTTTCATGAACTTTGAGTGACTCTTGTAAACTTCTATTTGTTTGATTTCTTCTTCTCGGTCCTCTGTATTCAGAACTCCATTTGTCTTTAACATCTGTATTTCATCTTCAAGATCTCTTATATTGCGCTCAAGTGAAGCTATTTTTGTATCCTAAGTCATAAAAACAGAGTATTGAAAATGATACAAAACGTATACTAAAGCATAACAGAAGTATATATGCACCTGCATGAACATCAAATAATAAGGTACAAATACAGATTGCACATACTGCCATAAACCAAGAGTAATTCTATGAACTTTGGCTTAATGAAGTGCAGAATTTAGACTTCTTTCACCACTAGAAAAAAGCGCGCAGTGCTATGTTCTGTTGCGTAGTCCGTAGAGAATACCTTCTGGTCAAAATTCCATCTTCATTCCTATACAGCTACGGATGAAGGGAGAACGGAAGATGCCCTATTTCCCACATGTACATGATTAACATACCTCGTTTGCTTTGCTAGCCATCTAAAAGCTTGGAAGAATACCCAGGCCTAAACACAAAGTTTAGCCTATGGAGGCCAGGCCATCGTCACCGCAGGACGACAGGCCACTTCACTATATGACTCAACCTGAAGCTGTTTCCCTGTTTCCAGAGTTCTGCCTGCTGTCAAGACAAAGAAAGGTTGTCTCCTCATATACTTTTCCTCCACTAATTCAGCCACATCATTAAGAAGATATCTAGCACTTTTTATTATAACTTCAAAATAAACAAAACCCCAAACACTAAAAAATTTCTACATCGCAGCCAATGTCTGCCATGTATGCCAGCACAGCACAGAAAACATTCAGTGATTTTTTTGTTGTTGCCATTAATTTGGAAATTGACTATATCTCTTCAGTGAGAGTCAGAAAGAATGAAAAAGTGATTACACAAATTTCTCATGTAATTTTCTGTTTAAAAGATTGCAAAAGGGCTTATTAGAAATTCTGCTTTAGGCCCTGTTTGCAGACCTTCATTAAGAAATGGAAAACATTGTGATTCAGATGGTCAGACAATCAGTTCAAGAATGTGAAGGAGCAACCACCCATCAAAAATAAGAGGTTGGGTTCATGTATCACTGAGGTCAATGAAAAAAAAAAAAAAACCAACAACAAAACACACCCACAAAAAACACAACACAACAAAACCTGATTCAGTAAGATCAGGATATTAATCTAGAAAGTTAATTTGGAAAAAAATACAAATTAAATCGATCCTCTAACCAGGACAAGCTAAGCTTGAATGGCTCTGCTTAATTACAACTTTGTTTCTGTGTCTTTTTTCAAAATTACTTTTATTTTCCTGAGTTCTAAGAGTACACTAGTGCTTCCTCTAGGCTACATAAAAGCAAGCAAAACCAGCACTCCTGTAATACCTTCTTTCATAATACAGCTAGGCAAATTTAGCAATTTAAGACAGAAGATAGTTTGGACAAGGTTCCAAAAAGCATCTGAACTTTTGGTACTAAAGCAAAAATGAAACTCAATTTCTTTTTGAGATTTAGCAACCACTGTTACAAATCCATATGGCATCAAAGCTATGTAAGGACTAACCACGTCATTTAGATGTCACACTATCGTTCCTCCAACATTTTAGCTTTTATCTTTATAGTCAATAATAAGTCTCAGACTGAGAGAAATTTTCCTTTATTATTTCCTTATTTCTTACATTGGTTAAATTAATAGAGGTTTTTGAATGGTAAAGATTTTAACTATTTCGTTTGCAGCACAAAAAGCTGTTCATAAACAAGTAAAAATATTCAGGGTCTGAAATCCTGGAGGTCTTCCAAGATCTGACAGGATAAGTATTCAGACTATGAAATTAAAGTTTGTATTCATTTTCACTCTCAGAGAAATTCTACTTAAAAATAAACTTATAACATGATTTAATTTACAGTAACTGTGGTCCTTCAAGATTTTTCTCTCAGAAGCTGATGCTCTTTTACCAAACGTGCTGGGCTGGAGTGCATACAGATGATTTTAACACGACCAGCTGAGCAGAATGTCTTCAACTAAGGAAATAAAGAACACATTCTCAGCCAATCCTATTTCTGTGTGGGAGAACACACCTCAAATAATGGTATTTATTGTGGTTAATACTATTCTTTTGTAAGGTAAATAAAAATTTATTTGCCCACATCTTTTCCATTATTAGTGAATCAAAAACACTAATTCACACTATAGGAGCTGTATGAAAGGATTCTACCTGTGCAGTGTGAAACAGTCCCACCAAAAGTAGCATTAGAACTTCACAACTCTGCAAAATAATGTCATGTGAACTCACTCAATGAACCACAAAGAGCTTTCCCATGTATTCCCATTAATTAAAGTGTTTAGGATACAGAGACAGTTTGACTAGAAAAATAAGCTGTCACATAATAGTTCATTTGATAAATCATAGCGCAGATTGACCCAATTAGAAGGTCTATATAAAGATAATCTATCCACACTTTCTTCATAAAGTCAGACCAATGGAGCTTAAATTCAAGTTAATTTGAACTATGTAGGAAATGAGCTTTTGCCTTAGTCTTCAATGACAAGGTCTCTCAGGCCTCTGTGCTTAATAAAAGGATTCAAGCAAGAGGAATATCAATAGTGAGGACTTAGTCAGGGCTTACTTGTGAGAGCTCAACCCATACAAATCCAAGGGACTCAACAGGCTGCAGCCAAGGGTGTTGAGACAACTGGCTGATGTCCTTGCAAACCCATTCTCTAGCATCTTCAAAAACTCATGGAAACTAGGGGAGATCCCTGACATCTAGAGGAAGGCAAATGTTGCACTTATCATCAAGAAGAGACCAAAAGAACAAATCAGGGAACTACAGGCTTGATGGCTTCACTTTGATCCCTGGGAAAATTATGTAGTCTTCTTGGACAACATTTTTGATCACATGAAGGAGAAGGTAATTGGAGACCAGTCACTCTAGTCAGTGGGCATTTACCAACAGTAAATCATGCCTGACCAACACAATTGCCTTCTGTGATAAAATGATTAGGTTTGTGGATGAAAAAAGAACAGTGGGTGTCACTTACATTAACTTTAGCAAGGCTTTGGACACTGCCTCCCATATTTTTGTATCCAAGTTAAGACATTATGGTCTGCATGGGTAGACAACTAGCAAGGTAAAAAACTAATTTTATGATCAGGCTTAGAGAGTAGGGGTTAATAGGTTGTCCTCTACCTGGGAGACAGAAACAAGAGTACCATGGGGTCCATACTGGGACCTGTCCTGGTTAATATCTTTGTCACTGACCTCAAAGAGGTGACAAGAGTGCTTGCTCACAAAGCCTGTAGATTACACTAAGCTGGGAGACCAGTCAATACGCTCAAGGGCAGAGCTGCTATCCAGAGGGACCCAGACAGACTGGAAGAATGGGCAGATGAGACCCTTAGGAAAACCGACAAAAGCAAAGTCCTGCACCAGGGAGGGAAGAACCCCTTGCAGCTGTACCAGGCGAGGACTAACTCCCCAGGGGAGCCACTCTGCTGAAAAAGACTTGAGGATCTTGGTGGACAGCAAGCTTAACAGGAGCCAACACTGTGACTTGGCAGCAAAGGTGGTAAACAGCATCCTGGGCTGTATTAACATGAACATAGCCCGTAAGTAGATAAGAGATTATCTCCTTCTACCTAGTATTCATTACACTTTGTCGAGCGTACTGCACACAGTTTCAAGCCCTGCAGTACAAGACAGACTTGATGAACTTGAATGAGTTCAGCAAGTGGCCACCAAGAGGGCTGGGGAGCTGGCGTACTTGCCTTCTAAGAAGAGGCAGAGGAAAGTGGGCTTGTTCAGCCTAGAGAAGAGAAAGCTTCAAGGAGGGGCCTAAAAGTAGCCTTGCAATACCTACCAGTGTTATATTTTGAGTACAAGCATTGGAAATGGTTGCCCAGAGAGGTGGTGTCATCCATTTCTGAAGGTTTTTCAAGATCTGACAGGATAAAGCCCTGATTATATCTCTCCATTTGGGCTTTGTAATCATGACACACAATATATGGCAGGCAAATATTCATGAATTCCAGTGGGGTAGAAAGAATAGTCTTTCTCTGTCATTACTCCCACAGTAATTGCAGTACAGTCATCTTAAGCCTGAATGTCTGATGCCACTGAAATACGTTCAGCATTTCACTAGCAAACTGTATTAAGATTTTTAGCACCCTTAATAATTAATGCCTTAATAATTAATCACAAATGGCTTTGCAATATAATTAATCATAGATGCAGATGGATGTGTTTGCCAAAAGTAGGACTGACTTCAGTGCTTCTCTCTTGGCTTTTCTCTTATGCAAATAGCCAGCTGCATTGTTCACAACCAAAGTAATGTAAAAAATTAAACCTACAAGTCTTCATAAGATCTAATTCTTTTTACTCATGTGTACACAAATTTTCAATCAAACCCTGTCCCACTGAAAACATCAGAAAAATCACGATACTATGACCGTAGCAAGCAGTAGAACGTGGAAATAACCTCATTCAAAACAGTTAGTTGAAAAATAGCATCAGAGTAAAAGCAGATTTCTTCTGTGAAAGACTCATTAAATAGTTTTATTCAATCACACAATCAAAACCTCAGTAAATTAATAATAAACCTATACTGATACAGGTACGTATATGCCAGGTCAACCATAAAAAGAGAATGGCTTTAACATGAACAGTCATACAAAGCGATCAGGAATTTTTTGTGTGAATCAGAATACTGATAAATACAGTCAGCTCCCTTCCATATACTTAAAAAGTCCAGAATATAAGTTTTCACTTAGGGAAAAAAATTTAAAAAAAAATTTAAAAAAAAATTAAAAATCAGTCATAAGATGATGGGGGGGTGGGGGGGAGAGGGGCACCACTTGTCAAATTTTGCCTACTGCTAACATTGTGAAAATGGGAAAAACACACCTAGCCTGCTGCTGAATGTGGATTCACTCACTTGCATCACACTGTGATATACCAGTTTTCACTGGCAGATAGGTTTCTAGGTTGTGCAACTACGCAAACAGACTGTGGTTCATGCCTGAAGAGTTTTTCAGTGTGTTTTAATCTAGACAAGAGCTCAGTGATGTAAAATTATGTAAAACTTTTCAATAAGAAATCTCAAGACAAAGGAATTTAGAAGTTGAGGAGAGCTACCTTCCATGACAGCAAACATACGTTCATTAATATAGGCAAAGTAATGCACTTTAAAGAGGAATACCAAACCCTTTCATGCATCTTACAAGTTTCCAAATTAACCGCATCCCCTCTCAGAAAAGGAGCTCCAGCCAAAAGAGGAAGAAGTGCCAGAATGAAAGGACATTAAAAAAAAAAAACTAAACAAATTCTGGGAATGCAAAACTTGCTGTTTCTTATCTTTTACACCACTACTATTTTCTTTTCTGGAAAATATCTGATATTGAAAATGCTGATGATAACCAGCAGTCCACATTTTCCTTTCATGAAAGGTATGTTCAAAGAGAAAGAGTATTCCACCAAAAATCAATTAAAAAACACAAAGGAGCTGACTAGGAATGCAACATAAAATAAAAATAAAAATACCACAACAAAACACACACCCCATTCTGGGGATGTCCAACAACCTTTTAGCTTATGTGCCTATATCTGATGTAATTATGAAGTTGTTTTTTGAACGACTTTTCAAGTTACAAGTAAAATGCCACTTAAATTACTTAGTATGTTAGTCTAACATTATTGACGTGACAGATTTCTAATAGAAGAATCCTACTTTATGAAATTTTATTAATATTTGTCCATGGAATTAGCATTACTCTTATAGACCAAAGGCTGTATGAATGAACATAAAAAACAAGTAATCTTTCAATTAAATGACCAGCCCTTCACATGACAGAAAATAAAGATTTTTAAGATGTTAACTGTTCTGTTCACAGAACATTTTCCCATAAACTTCTTTTTTTTAAAAAGAAGAAATTAAAATAAAAGGTTGAGATGGAATAAAAAAGAGAAAGGGGAAAAATTCTCATTAAGTCTTATCATTTGGAGAAATTGCATGAAAAGAAAAACACTGAAAGAAAAGAGAAAAAATAATTTTAAAAGCTATCAAAGCTTATGCATAACAAATTATTGTAGCTCTCACAGGTACTACAATCAAATCAGCTTGCTCCATCAGACTTCATTTTAGAAATTTTCTACTCCTTATTGAAGATAAAAGCAAAACCTAAGTTTCACTGCACTTCAGAATGACTGTGCACTGAATTATATTAATACTTACATGACCTGTTATGACATCTCATGTGGGAGGAGTCCTCATCAAATCTCTCCAGCTAAGTCTTACAGAGTCTAGCTTTTTGTACTGCATTTGTATTTTACATGTTTGCAAATATAACATGGCAGAAAATTTATAGCAGAGCCTGTTACACTCTTTAGAAGGTTTATACATCACAGACTAACCTTTAAGCTTTATGGAGAAATATCTAACATAACTTTTGGAAGCATTTTCTGTACTTCTACATTGTCACAACAAGTTTGAACTCTAAGGAAAAGTTAATTTTTAATCAATCTCTGCATACTCTCATTACAGCTGTATAAAACCTAGTTTTTCTATCTCTAGAAAAATAGTCACTGTCAGTTTTGCATTAAATTTTTATTTGAACAGAAGCCAGAAATTTCACTAATTTTGAAGACTAAAATCTGTTTCAGAATAATTTATCAAAAGTGTCAGTGATGACAAGACAGAAGAGAAGCCAGACACCACCTTTGTTCACAAACTGTTCAAGGAGTCAAAGGTACTGTTCCCTTATGTATGAACCATACAGGGCTGACAATTCCACAAATACACCAGACAGGCTGCTGGCTTGCCCGGGAAACCTGGACAACTGCTAGAAGGTAAAGAACCTTGGAGGTCAAAGACAATACAGACAGCCTGGAGCTCCTAATAGGTACTGTCACAAGGGAGCTGGGTTGACTTACAGGATGGATAGAAAGTGAAATATCTTTGCTTTCACTAAAAGTTTTGATAGAATAGGCACATTCCCATAAAATCTTCCGATTCAGATGAATCAGCATTTTCCCACAGAAAACTTCAATTGGAAAACTTTCAACCAGCTCTTGTTGTGGCACAGGGTCTGGCAATCTTTCAGAAACTGAAATAGGAACAGATGCAGTATTTCCTTCAAACCTTGAAGACTTACCCACATTAGCAGCATTCTAAAAAACTACGTGGGTCTGTGTTGACTCCCAAAGAAGATTCCTTTGCAGTAATATTAAAGAAGCAGCTTAGTATTAACTGGTACTAATAAACATCTTCTGAGTTCTACAACACTGCAAGATTTGTGCAGATTTTTTCGAGTCAAGCTCTCTAAATCTGTCAAAAGACATAAGATCATATAGCAGGATTTGTGATATAGATCAGGGTACTCGCCCGAATCTATCCGCTCCTTCCAGTGGTAACCAATACTTCTTCCTCATCTCCCTTATTAGAACAGAGTTGCAGAGATTCTGTGAAGAGGTTAGGGCTATTTCTATGCTGGATGCAATAGAAATCCATCTCTTTTGGAAAATGAAACAATTAGTACATGTCCTGATGCTGAAGAAAATAATATTCCACAATGGAAAGGAGACTAACTCTACAAATGAGTTTCCACAATAACGTTTCATGAATCTTATCTATCCAGTTTTTAGAACAAGAGTGCTATAGTACATTTCCCGAACACTTGGGGGGGGCAGCAGAGGGCAAAACATTTGTAAATAATACAGCATTCCAGTCTGTATTACTACAAAACGAAAAGTAATGAAATCCTACTCACCATCATTTCAAATACCTGATAAATTTAAACTATGTAAAAAACCTTCCTAGTAGGGCATTCAAAAAGCAATCAGAAGCAAATATTTTAAACTTCACATTTAATAAAACTTAATTTAAAAATGCTCATATGCACACATGCTATCAACAGACCATACATGACCACGCTTATGATACACTTTTTTCAACTTTGTCAATTTAATACAGAGAATATCCAGGTTTACTTTTGAAGTCAAGGGAAAGTGAAAGTTCATGCAATCTTAATAAGAGTATGTTGCACCGCAAACACACATACACGCTTTTTTAGAACCAAACCCATACCTGAAATATCAAAGCTGGATCAATAAATAAAGATGGCTCTTTCTGCAAGTAAGGTAAACAACAAGTATTTTCATTTACTTTACAGCTTACCATTTTTAAAGACTTTTTAATTCTTGTTCCTAGACTATATACGAAGTTGGTCAATAACCTACACTTAGGATGAGCTTTATGCCAATCTGTAAGCAACTAATTTCTGATTTTCTCTCTCAGGTAATATCACCCGTTTAAGCCCAGACCAGCTGAACAAGACCACAGAACCACAGAATGGTTTGAATTGTAAGGGACCTTCAAGATCATCCAGTTCCAACCCCCCTGCCATGGCCAGGGACACCTCCCACTAGACCAGGTTGCTCAAAGCCCCATTCAACCTGGTCTTGAACACCTCCAGGGATGAGGCATCCACACCACCTCTGGGCAACCTTTTCCAGTGCCTCACCACCCTCAAGAGTGGAAAATTTCTTCCTAATAGCTAATCTAATTCTACCCTCTTTCAGTTTAAAACCGTTACCCCTTGTCCTATCACTACAGGTCCTGGTAAGAAGTATTTGTCCATCTTCCTTATAAGTTCCCTTTATATACAGAAAACTCGCAATAAGGTCTTCCCGGAGCCTTCCCTTCCCCAGGCTGAACCACCCCAACTCTCTCGGCCTTTCTCCATAGGAGAGGTGTTCCAGACCTCTGATGATTTTCACAGCCCTCCTCTGGACCTCTGATCCATGTCTTGTACTGAGAACCTCAGAACAGAATGCAGTACTCCATGTAGGGCATCACAAGAGTATGCATGAGTACAATGGCAATTAAAGGAAAGGATTTCAGTGTACTACTGTAATAAGTAATTTAGCAAAAGAATTTTGCTTCAGCTAAAATGTGCTTGCTATGACTTCAGCTAAGATGGGTGTGTGCTTGCTATGCGATTAGAAAAGGGATAGTGTTAGGATATCAGACGAAAGCAACAGCTGAAAGTACCGAACCATTGCAGAACAAAGGGTGGTGTAGTTAGCTAAGATAACCACAGAAGTGTAAAGAATAAAGAACCCACAGGAAGGACATGGTGATAAAGACTTTGAGCCCCCCTCCAACGACTAGCAGGAAGACCCGTGAGGAAGCATAGCGCCTGCGCCGCTAGAAGGGAGGGGGCATGCTCGGGGGTGGGTTGCATTCTAAGAACTCATTGATTATGTAAATTGGGGGTGAGTTGTGTTCTGCCAATTATTTTCAAGGAAGAAACATGAATAAGTATACGGAATACAAAATAAAAAGAAGCGTTTGTAAAGGGAAAAATGAGCCACAGGAGGAGAAATCCCCTGTGTAACTCCCAGCACTGTAATAAATATTCTTTGCTCCACCGAATTTGCCCCTGACTAAAATTCAATACAGTGAGCGTGTTTCTCACACCAGCTTTATCTTATGCTTAAATAGACGAAGATCAAGGCATGAGAATAAAAATACTGTTTGATTATATATATCCTTAGTCACAAAGTAAGAATCAACCATTACAACAAAACTAGAGTGGCTTCCTGTATAAAAGAAGTCATAAAATTACATGAATGCTGTTAAATATACACACCATATTTTAGTGTGCATTTGCTACTGCTAGCTTCTATTTTGCAATATATTTATTTTCATTACTGGAAAGGACTTTTTTTTTTAATATTGATATCTCAGGATGTATCTACACAGCGTAATCTCTTTGCTCTGCCATTTCCTATTTGTGAAGCAACACAAGATTAAGCTCCTAAAGTCATTCATTGTTTGGTAATATTTTTAAACATTCTGGTGGCTCTCCTCTGAACACCATGAACTCCATGATGTAATGTTGTTTTGGGCAGATGTGCACTTCAAAAGTTTTACCCCTTTCACTAAATCCAGGACACACATAGCATATCTAGTACGCCCCACTTTCTAGAGAACAGATCTCAGAAAACTACAGTGGGGCCTGGGGGAACAAAACAAAACAAAAAAATCTCTTGAAAGCGAGGTCTACAGTGTGATTAAGCAAGTTTCAAAAAAAAAAGGACCTTGAGGAAATAACAGGAGCATGCAGGAAAAGGAAGTATCCTGCCCTAACTTTCTGTCCTGTGACTCTGCTTTCCAGAAGCAAGAAGGGCTTCTGGAGAAGGTCTGTTGCAGCCAAGGGAACAGAGATTAAAGAATGTAAGGGGAAAGAATAAGAAAAAGACATGGGACATCTGGAAGCAAACTTGTCTAAGAAGCAAAACCAGAAAGTTAGGAAAGAAAGGCCTGTACAATGCATCTGAAAAGACAATAGACATCTGAAAAGGAATAAAAAAGTAATAGAAACAGGAGTCAAGACATAGGATGTGAATTTTCGTTTCCCTTTTTTTTTTTTTTAAGTATACAGAAGATAGAAACTGGTCAAGGAGATAACATGCAATTGTATGCAGAAAATACATTTGCTGTAAGAAAAGGCAAGTACTTGCAAAGTTTTCAGAGAGAAATTAAGAGCATGACAGGACAGGTAGGGTAGAATAAAAGCTGTTTAGAACCAAAAAAAAAAAATCACATATGAAATTATAGGTAGGAGAAATGAGTATACTTCACCGGATGAAAGGAGGACTGATTGGGAAAAGGGACAGAAAGCATTCAGCAGTAGCAAGGGACAGAAGAAAACCACAGGAAAGAATAGAGGGATCTATGAAAGAGGGAAAGCTGCCTCCTGGCAGAGCCCGGGGGAGCCAAGGAGGGGACTCAGAGAAAAGCTAACGTGGTGAGAGGATGGAAGGGGCTGGGTGCTGCTTGGAAAAAGTATACTGCTTGGAGCATCTGCATGGGGGAGTATATGGCCTCAGATTGCCATATTAGAGGGTAATCTCCCTTCTACCCTCAACACTGTAGGGAAATTATTGCTTCAATGCTTGATCATTCAAAACAAATGTTCGACATTTTTTTCAAAATAAATGTTGTCTGGATTAAGACAATTTAAATTTACTTGAAAACATTCCAAAGCTGGAACTTGTAATGAAAACTGCTGTTTAATCAGATGGATTTCAACATCTTACATTTGTCCCTTTTTCTTTTCAGTGTTAGGCCTATTTTAGACAAGGCAACCCCAAGGGAGCTTGTGTTCATAGGAAAAGAAAGAACTATGTGCCTCAGAGCCACATCAGATTGCTCCAGCAACACAATTACAGCATCACCTGTGAGAAATTAAAGCCCTCATTACAAAGATCAGATTTTTTAAAAGTGAAAGATCACACCACTCCCAACTCTCCTGGAAGACAAACAGAAAAGACGTTACTGTCTTCAGGGACAGACACTGTGAGAGTAGCTGCAACTACAGTCGTCGCGTATGTCATTCATGTGTCATGTCCCCCAACACCCCCATTCTTTTCCAAGAGTATTGGTAAAGGAAGAGGAATTGCAAATTATTTTGCAACAAAACCTTTACATCGTTAATAACCCACATGGAAGACCATAAACTATTCTAACACACTATCTCTGTAACCCAAAACTTTTAAATTTATAATTCTTAACATTAATAGAAAGAAACAAGTTTCTCAGCCAGTATCCTACTTTCCCCATATACTAAGGCTAACGAGTTACTGCAAAAACACACATTTTAGATTCCATAACTAGACTTCTGAACTAGAATAAACAGGGAAGGTCCAAGGCAAACACACATCAGAAGATGGAATACTGAAATCAATGAACTTTCTTTGTTACTCATATAATCCAACTAATTATTATCTATTAAAAGGCAGATACTGTATTTATTAGGTTCTGCTGTTGTTGTAACTGTCTTTACCACAATGTTCAGACATGCTGAACTCATTGGCTCATAACAGAAGTCACTGGCAAAATGAGGCCTTTAATTTGCACTTCCTTTTAAGACTGAAATGAAAGACCATCATTAATGTATTTCAGGCAGCGCTGCCAACTCGCAAATTATCTCAAGTCTCATGGTATTTTTCTTAAAGGTGTATATTCCAGATTCACACAATTAAGTGAAAATATCGGTTTTCACTTTTTGAATTATTATTTTTATCTTTTGTTATTGTGGGGAAAAAAGCCACAGCACTTTAATAGTATTATATATCAAGAAGAGGAACTTGGAATCAGGACTAAGACAGGAGTTGCATCACATTTTGTAATATCACTCTGCTGATGCAATTAATATTTTCCTTGGGTTAGATGTAAAATGATGGCCAAATAACCACCAACAGAAGTATTGTTTCTAGAGATCAGGAAGAAAAACATTTTATATCAGCCTTGGGCAGTTTGCGTTTGCTTCTCTTTGTCAATGTATTCCATCTACTTTGGCTCACCTGAAACTTCTTTTTTGCCCCTGATTCTTTTTAAAAGCCATATTTGGTTCTCGCTATTCAGCAGTGCTGCACTTGATTTTTTTAATCGAGTCTTATTAAGAAAACAGTCTGGGAGAAAGAAATACTAATTATTCCTAGCTTCACAGCAAAATCAGTTGAGAAGTAAAAGGAAGAAAAGGAAGCATTTAATGATTTAACGGTAAAAGTTCTAAATCAAGGTATTGTGGGTTAACCCTGGTAGGCAGCTAAGCATCACACAGCTGTTCATTGACTGCCCCTCAGTGGGATGGGGGAGAGAATCGAAAGGGCAGAAGTGAGAAAACTTATGGGTTGAGATACAGCAAATTTAATAGGTAAAGCAAAGCTGTGCATGCAAGCAAAGCAAATTATGGAATTAATTCACTACTTCCGATCAGTAGGCAGATGCTTAGCTATGTCCAGGAAAGCAGGGCTTCATTATGCATAACAGTTACTTGGGAAGACAAATGCCATAATCCTGAATGTCCTCCCCTTGTTTTACTGCTGAGCATGACATTCTATAGTACAGAATATCCCTTTGGTTAATTCAGGTTCGCTGTCTTGGCTGCATTCCCTCCCAGCCTCTTGTCCACCCTCAACCTACTTGCTGGGGGGGCGCAGAGTGGAGTGAAAAGCTGAGAAAGATTTGACTCTGTAAGCACTGTTCAGCAACAGTTAAAAACATCACTGTGTTATCAACACTGTTTTGGTCCCAAATTCAAAACATAGCACCATACAGGCTGCTATGAGGAAAATTAACTCCATCCCAGCCAGACCCAGTACGTGAGTTCACACTACAAAAGTAATGTATGGGAAAACATGCAGAGACCATACCTTCATTTCAATAACTGTTTGAAGAGCCTTCGTCTTTGCTGGCTCGGGTTGAAGTTGTGTTCTTCTATGTAATTCCTGTGGAGGGACACGATAGAAATAAGCCTGACGACTCATCTTTCCATTACTTTAATCACTCACATGAAATTGTTACAACAAAATAAAAGTCTGATTATTAGAAGCATGTAACTCCAAATGCTACAGGTGCTTCCCTCTCTATAATTCCTCTAGCATAACTGCAGTCCCTATCTTATATTACAGTCAACTCTGACAGCACATGCGCTATCTCTCAAACCCCTATCAATAATTAATGTCAACAGTGACAAAGCCAGCAAGTAATTACTTAATCCAAATACAATGCTCCTGCTTCTGCCTAAACATCAAAACTGAATTAATTCAGTTGTGTTACTAATTCAAACATTGTTAAGTCATTTAAAATCTTTTACTGTAGTTTCTTCTTAGTTTTTCCTCTAATATCTGAAATAAGCCATTTAAAGACATTATATTTAAATTTGACATTTTAAGGATAATAATTATATAGTGGGCTGACGCAGCACCCTCTATAGTAGCAATTACATTTCAGTTTTCACATTTTCATAGTATTTTTATTGCATCTTAATCCACAGATGAAAGAAAAGTAGATTGCATTAGTTAAGATATACAGTTAGAATTAATGTCTATTGGTCTTATTGGTCACGTAAAAGGAGGATAAAGATGGCAGGACTCAGTCTCTTATAAAACACAAAAGTTCTATATTGGTATGAAATATCTCAAAAAAACCTCACATATCTACATAGAACAATGTAAAGCCATAATGAAACATCTCATTTAAGAATTTGATGATGCTTATACCCCTCCCACAAACCGCCTGAGCAGTTTATTCGAAAACAAAACTGAAATAGGACAGATATAGTTCTGTTTGTAGTCCTTTAGAGCCCTTCCCCTCTAAAGGATAGGACCACCATGGAAGATGTCTTTCTCTCCCTTTTCTTTCTACCCAGTGCTCCACATACACACTTGAACAAGCTTTATAACCATGAAAAATACATTTA
Organism: Vanellus vanellus; assembly: GCF_965231255.1. Lineage (NCBI taxonomy): Eukaryota > Metazoa > Chordata > Aves > Charadriiformes > Charadriidae > Vanellus > Vanellus vanellus. Next base: position 15,854,602 of record NC_138914.1, on the reverse strand, counting down.
TGCCAGGTAGGCTGAGAAGCTAGGTTCATTCGCCACCAAGGCATTAGCTGACTCCAGAACCCAAGCTATTGTATCTTCCAAATTATGCCTCTCCGAGCTCATCCTCATAAATTTGGGTGCAGGGGGGAACGTCATCAAAAAAAACAAAGATAATTAGGACCCACAGTGTTATTTCCATCTCTTAAATCCCCTTTTATTGAGTGAAGCAAACAATGTACAACTTGACAATCAACTGATAGACTAACAATCAAAAATATAACCAGCTATATGGATTATGCACATTTATTATCCTGCCCCTCCTCAGCCTATCTGAGCACATTTCTGGGGTTTGCCTACCTAATAATCCACAAACTTAAAAGTAATAATTTTTTTGTATCACAAACTATTAATCAGTTTCTTGTTCTGTTAAACAACAAGAATATTGATTATCAATGACTTTGAGAAACAACCACTCTTTAAAGACTATAGTAGAAGTGATTTGGGGTATGTTGTTAAATTAAAATCTACTGATAATAAACATCTTTATAAAATATGTTCCAAAAATTGTGTGGCTTAATATATTAAAATAACTGAAAGAGACAAGTTAGTCATATGTGCTCCATTTAACTGAGTATAGATTACTTAACTTGAAGCGTAGTATATGACAGGACATAATATCAAGACACCCATCCCAAAATTGTCAGGTTTGGCATGCATTTTTTGTTAAAATAAAAGAAGCTGTGCATAGGTAACAGAAAACTTTATGTATACAGAAACGGATCAATACTTATGATCTATTTAATTACAGTTAAGCAGCCAAGTTACAGTTAAATGGGTGGTAAATTAAGACTGTTTAGATCACACCTGGTTTATCTAATTTTTCAGACTCCTCTGTTTGTTCATGATCTTAGCCTGCAAACGTCTGGGGGCACAGGCAGTTTTTCATTGCCTATCTGTACCATAGCTAACAGTGATACCTTAGTCAATGCCAACATAAAAAAAGAAAGAGTTGGATATGCTCTGTCTTGCCTATTTTATTTTGCCCACTCTGCTGTTTCCATAGAAGGGATGCACTAAAACATAACGGTTAAACTGTTAAATTAGATTCTGACCTTAAATAGCCTATGATATCTCGATAAACCACAGCAATGCCTGCAAGAGCCAGATTAGGTGCAAGTATTTGAATGCATACCTAAAGTTAAGTAGGTCTGCGTGCTTCTTTTATTACATTAAATACATTGCAGATATATGCAGGTATGTTTAAACTACCTCTAACCCATGACAACAGTGAATTTCTAGTTTTGCACTGGGCATTTATGGAAAAGTATATCTGAATGATAATTTTTCCTTTTTTTTTTTATTTACAACTAATTCTCCACATTATAAAAAGAAAGAAATCTTTGCAAATCACCTATACAGGGAATCTCTCAATCACCACCAGCTGTTGGTCCTGGTTTAAACAAGTACCTTCACTACACAACTTTTTAAAAAATAAGAGTATGTCATAGATTTGTCATATATTTCCCCTACAAAAGTCATGGAAAAATATTTGGCCAGTCATACCACTATCTGATCAGCAAAAATTACAGCTAATTCTAAGACCGGACTTTGTTCCCCAAGGCCACATAAACTGAGTTGGAGTATAAACAGGATTCCACGCATTACCCAGGGAGACAAACCAGAGTTTCCACCCCCTTAGCCAAAGATGAATAGACTGCCAAAGATGAGTATTCCTAGATGTCTATCATAGTATGAAGCCTTGCCTCATAATACTTTTCCTGTTTGCTTTATGAATCAATCCGATGCTGGCTGACTTAAAAGCTTTTCTTCTCTATCCCTGATGCTAAAACGAAGCAGACTTTAGGATTCTGGAGAAGATCAGAAAATGACTCCCACTTTATTATTTTGTGGGGGTTTTCTTCCAATCAGATTCAAATGTTTGCAGACTCCCACAAGGCTCAGTTCTTGAATTTATGTTGTTTCATGTATGCATTTTTTTCTTTTGGGGTACCTGATTTGGGGACATACTTTTGGGGTACCGATTCAAAAATACTACCTCTTTATGTGCATGATACCTTAATACTGATTGTTTTTCTACCTGAGGTCATCTGGAGGGTTTCTAATTTGCCTGAACAGCTAACCAAGATATATTCTGAACATTTCATGAAATCCTTGTAGACTAAGGAAACCAATTTTTTAATCATTTTTGGAACAATGCTGCTTTGTCTTTTTAATTTCTTTTAATAAAAAGCCCAGGGAGCCTAATAAAAAACTTAAAAAAAAAAAAAAAAAAAAAAAAAAAAAAAAAAAAACCACAACCCAAAAAAACCCAAAATGAACATCAGGGATAGCTCCTTTTAACCTGAACTGCACTGAATGGAACTCTTGATACTTATATCCATGATAAAGTACTTGTGCCATCAACTCTGCAATGATCAAGGTCTATACTAATAATCCCTCAGAGATGTACTCATTTATGAAATTACATTTTCATTACATCCCCTATATGACATCTGTATCACTGCAATTGGTAGTAGTTCTGAGTAACGACTTTGCACATATAAATTTATAATTCTGCACACACAAATTAATTATAAATCTGCATAACCAGATGCCCACACCTGGGATTTCATAATGATGCTTAGTTGTCAAGGTGATTAACACACCCACACAAAACTGACAGGTAATCAGCTCTTTTTCTTCACATCAGATTTACTCCGATATTCTTTACTTTTAGACCAAAATGAGTCTTAAACCAAAGCTGGCCATTTCTTTCTCCTTCCTCATGTTTCTGGGATATTAGATCAGAACCTTGTATTGGCCTCAAAAGTAACTTCAGCATACAATTTTACCGCTAATTTAAATATCAAAAAATCCCAAGAGGAAACAGTTTATATCATATACTTCCTAAAAGAGTGGTGGAAGATGAGTCGTGTACTTTTGTTCAGAAATTGATAAAAAGACCTTGCAAGATTTTATCATTATTGACTGGTATTCAAAATCCACACTGCATAGCATAGTCTGAACCTAATATCAATTAAAACCCAAACAAAACTGCATTTTAATCCCAGCTTTATTATAAGACACTTCATGACCTGGGTGCAAGAAAGCCAGGGTGCTGGAAACTGATCCTCCTTTTATTCTGTTTCTGATTTGTTTTATTAAGATTTGATTTGTTTTATTAAGATACCTAAGACATCAGTGAGTATGTGTTGTTCTGATTAGATGAGATTGAGCTGAAACTGTTAAAAAAAAGGCTACACCAATATTGGTAATGCAGTTCAAGGTTTTACCTTCTATTTACACAAAACTGCCTAAAATAGCATGACACAAAGTGCTAGAAAGAAAAGGACTTTTTCAAAGAAACAGGCAATTTAGAGATGGTATCACGAAACTGTGAGTGAGTGCTTGCATTTCAACTGGTTTACTTCTACTGATTAAAGAACAGAAGGAAAATAGAACTGTAAACCAGAAAGTTTTAAAAAATTAACACCAAATTCATTCAAGATTTATAAGATATAAAGACGTGACAGGAACAAAGACATCAGAATCAAATAACCTTTGGAAGAAGAAAGAGGTTTTAAAGATGGCAGCAACTATACTTAAGACAACATAAAAACAGGCATAAGAAACCATTGTGTCTGTAAATCTAGCTTCTTTTATTCCTCGGTAAAATGTACAAATCTGTAAATCACAGCAGGCAATAGTATAGGAGCTGCTAGTTCTCTCAAACACCTCAAAGCAGACTGCTTCCATTCTCCTGGAAAAGGCGGCCTTGATATTGCTTCTACACGATCAGCTTGTCTGAATTTAAGAATTTAAATCAGCAGTATATTAATATTTCGATCAATTATTTAAGTAAAAGCACAGTCGCTTACTTACCTAAAGTGACTAAACAGTAGTTTCTTCAGACAAAAATACTATTAGAAAGACTGATCAAATTATTTTTAACCAGAGTACTACAAAAATGTAACATATAGGAATTCATTTATTCTTAACATAAAGGCTTATCTTTTCTTTCCTGTTTTCTAACCCTTTACATCTACTCCCAGCCAAAATGGTCTCATAGTAATTTAGATGAAAGCATACTTAAGAAATCCTGATCAAACTCTATCCTTCTGGAAACCGTAAACTGACAACACTGAAAATTTCCATGTTTGGCTCCAGTGTGTAGGAAAAAAAAAACCTATTTTTAGGAAGGATTCCAAAAATCACATTGCCATTGGTTGTCTTTTAAAAACCCGCTACCATAGATAATTGGAACTCTGAGAACCTGTTAAATAAATTTTGTCAAATCCCAACAGATTTTATAGTTTGAATAAATGAAAGTGTGGATACGAGTAATTAAATAATTACAGGAAACTACAGAAAGCTGCTAGCTATACAAGTTCTGTACTAGAGGAAGAGTTTCTTTGTAAATTATGGAAAATATGGAAATTCATTAAGTTCTCACAGTTAAGCAAAATACTCAGACGCATGCTTACTTCTCTCTCCATTTAGCATTTTCAAATAAACAGGCAAATATAAGTTTTGATGAACACAGAATATAGGAAATGCATTAATAAGGCCACCAACAACAAATTAGAAAACAAAGATCAACAGTCCAGCACTGAAGACAAGTCTAGCAATAATCTCATTGGCCTCTTCAACGATTCTGACACCACTCCTGGCCTACATTTGAAAAGTTGGGCATGTTAAAAAGAGTATGAGTGAGAAAGGAGTTTTTACACCAGATTAAAACCACCGTATTGAATCACTAGCCAAAAACATTTCTTTACAATGATCATACTTCCATTTATACCTGAATTCATGCATAAGAGAAGGTCTTATGATATGTTTTACCAATACGCCTAAAGACAGACTACAAGGAAAAATAATCTGAGCATTAAGAAACTCAGCTTTCCTTTGACTCGTATGTCAAAACCACCTTAAGCAACTATGTATGTTGTCATACTGGAAGAGCGTCCTCTGGCAAGAGACCACATATAAAAAGTTTCAAGTGAAAAGGCGATTTGTGTATGGAGGTTGAAATGCATGTGGGACAATTTAGTTTCTAATTGAAAGCACATAGAATGTTTCCTGAAAGGAGCTACTGAAACTCTACTTTCACCAGAATCCTTGAAAATTTATTTCTTTTCTTCGTGGAAGGAACAAAATCTCTAGAGGATCATTTCTTCTTTTTTTGCCAAATATCATTAATATTTTTCCTCTTACCAAAAATCACTTTTCCAAAGTTAAGTGAAATGTTAGCACTTCACAAGTATCTTCAGAGAAAGAAACCTGACAATAAATAGTTTTCTGTCATTCACATCCTAATTTTATTTAAAAACCCAGAACAAAACGCCTGAGTGCATGCAAGTAAAGGAAGGCCATATATTTGTTTTCAGGGCTAGTCAATTATGTTCAGAAAATAAATGTTCCAATCAATACTGACACTTCTGCAGAAAGTATACTCTCTGGAAACATCATGGCTAAGAAACTTTCTCTTTCCAGTGCATATGAAGCTTAAAAACTGCATGGAAAAGTATGCCAATTTTTAAAAAACTAAATGTTTAAAATAGATATTTATTAATAACCAAACTGCACTAAAAGGAGACACTTAATTTACATTAGGACACTAGAATGAAACATAGTTGGGAGTTATAAACCAAGATTTTTAGGCATTTGCATTTGGGTGTGGGGTTTTTTTGGTTTTTGTTTGTTTTTTTTTAGAAGACTTTCTCTCTCTTTAAAACCACATCTTCAAATTCTAATAAAGTAAACGCCTTATCTAACAAATCCTTTCTGTAATCCATAGTGTTTAAAAAATCCTTATCCAACAAATCCATGATTTTAAAGATTTATTTCCACCCTCCAAAACTGTTTGCTCCTTCCTTCCACTTTAGAAGTTTGAACACACAAAGAAGTTTTTTAATAAGTTTGAAAAAGAAAGAAATATCACATCAGTTTTACAGTAAGTGTAACACAATACTAACCATGATATAATAATGGAATTCCATATTAGGGCATAACTAAGTAGACTTCCCTAGCTCCTGCCATCAGAAGCATGCAGGCATTGCTTAAAAGGGTAAAGTCACAGCAAAGATTACCAAATACTATCCTAAGATCCAGAACACACAACAGAGATGCTGCTGTGTGCCAGCTCCACTCTTCATAAAGAAATTAAAACAAAACATTTTAAAGCACATTCAGTACTGTGAGATAGGACGTTACAAGCAATGCCAACATATAGCACTTGTATTTCTATGGGTCATTTCATAAAAGCAGAGGAAAACACAGTTTTCCAATAGTTCTTCCCATATTCAAATAACTAACATCCTGCTAGTTTAATTATACAAGCTGAAATGTAATAGTTCTGTTCTAGAAAAGCAAAAAGACAAAGGATAATATCCATTTTAGTGCTTGCCCCACCTTCCAACCTATGCACACACCCAGTGATTTTTTTTAATTTCTATTCTGCATCTGTGCTCCTCCTTCAGACTGAATGCAGGTGAAAAAATTTAAATGTTACTTCTTAAATGGAAGCAAAATACCACTGCCAAAAACAGAGTCAAACTTGACTACTCAGAGGGAGAAGTACTACGTTTTTCACACACTTGCTGGACAGATCTCTTAAGTTTACTGAAGAATGTATTAGCTGCTGTTAATATACACTGAACTTCAAACATGCTGTTCACTTTTGTGGTAGTAATCACTTTTGTAACCTTATCATTGATGAAACATCAATCCTTTATCAGAGTATCACTGCAAATAGCCTGAGCCAACCAAGGAAAGTGTTGGCATTCCCTGTGTGACCCACATCCCCATATCACAGTAAGGCTTTAAATTGATTATCACGGGACTTCTTTAATTTTGAAAAGCATAGTTTCATAGGTGTATCTGCTAATATCCATACTTTTTATTAATGGATATACTGGTTTGTTATCTTGCTAGCCTACCTTTTACTGTATCCCTTACTGTCTCTTTTCTCTTCACGTTGGCTCAGTGAAATCACTAGCTAAAATAATTTATGGTTTTGATTTTCAGTTCCCTAATTCTCCAGGAAGTGTTTTTCTAAATATGGGTGGGTTTTACTCCCATGCATTTAAAATTACTGTTGGTTTAGGCAATCTAATATTTAAACATCAGGCCTTAATCAGCAATGCCAACAAACATCAGAGCTAATAAGACTTCAAACGTGTAAATTCCTTGGCTCTTTGGTATAGCAATTTTTTTTTAAATACAAAGCTTTGTGGTGATATTTGTGGTGTCCCTCAGGGGTCTGTATTGAGACCAATACTATTTAATATCTTGATCAATGACACACAGCAGGATTAAGTCCACCCTCAGTAAGTTTGTGGATGACACCAAGCTGAGTGGTGCAGTTGACGACACTTGAGGGAAGGGATGCTGTCCAGAGGGACTCTGACAGGCTGGAGAAGTGGGCCTATGTGAACCTCGAAGTTCAACAAGGCCAAGTGCAACACCCTGCACCTGGGTCAGGGCAACCCCCAGTATCGATGCAGGCTGAGGGATGGATGAATGGATTAAGAGCAGCTCTGCTGGGAAGGACTTGGAGATACTGGTAGATGAAAAATTAGATAGCATTATTTTATAACATAAAGATTACAGTTACCACATTGTCGTGTACCAGGATGTCAAAGCTCTCAATTAAGAAAATTATCTCCCCTACGTATTCAGACAAATTTCATCCCTACATTCCTAAGCAGTTAATATACATGCAAGTAAAAGTGTTGGATTGCTGGATCAAATTACCGCACAAAAGGATTGCCTAAGCACTATATTCTATATGCACAGAAGTTGGGGTTTTTTTTAAGAATATGTCATATCAACATTAATAGTCTTTGATTAGCTTTTTCTACTACATACAATTTGAGTGTGTGATTTAATATTGTGAAATAAAGAGTATATATTTGTATGGATGACAGTAGTAAAAAGGATCATTGATCAATAGAAATTCTAAATAGCTGTTAGGTTATGCAAATACACGACAGAGAGGGACAAGAGAGCACTAACCTAACTCTGCAAAAGAGGTGGACAATTTTTCATACAATTTGGGTGTTGAAGTTTTGGGGGGATTTTGGTTTTTTAAGAAAAAGCTTGTAAGCAACATAGAAACAAATACATTTCTGTTTTTTTAAACTACCTTTAAAAACCTTTAGAAGTCTAAAGCCATCAAATTTTTTCAAAATGTTAAATGAATTGTTTGGGAAAAAATATTTGAAATAGCTTTTATTTTCCATTGCCTTTGATCTTTTTCAAAACAATTAGAATGCAAGTCTTACACTTAAAGAATCATGCTTTTCAACCTAAAATAAATTTTACGCTTGCCAAAAGAATTCACCACACCACACAACCCCCCCTACAAAAGAAAAAAAAAAAATTATTTTGCATTGACCCGTAAAAAAAGAAAAAAAAAATCCTATTTTTGGATCTGCCAGAAACTTAATCAAACACAACAATTCAATACAGATCTACCTGGCAGTTGAGATACGCTAACAAAGTCAGTCTTGCTCAGCAGGGAAGAGGTAGGGGATAATGACTAAACATTTGAGAATGCAGAATGCTCATTTCACTCTGAAACTTGTATTCTGCAGAAGAGCCCAAATGCATCATTCCAGGAATACATTTAAATCGGAATATTGTAAAATACTGTTCATAGAATCATAGAATGATTAGAGTTGGAAGGGACCTTAAAGATCATCTAGTTCCAACCCCCTGCCACGGCCAGGGACACCTCCCTTGAACACCTCCAGGGATGGGGCATCCACAGCTTCCCTAGGCAACCTGGGCCAGTGCCTCACCACCCTCAGAGTAAAGATATCTTCCTGGTATCTAATATAAATCTACCCTCTTCCAGTTTACAACTCTTACCCTTCGTCCTATAGCTACGCTCCCTGATAAAGAGTCCCTCTCCACCTTTTCTGCAGGCCCCCTTTAAGTAATGAAAAGCTGCTATAAGATCTCCCCAGAGCCTTCTCTTCTCCAGGCTGAACAACCCTAACTCTCTCAGCATGTCTTCAGAGGAGAGGTGCTCCAGCTCATCTGATCTTCTTTGTGGCCCTCCTCTGGACTTGCTCCAACAGGTTCACATCCTTCTTATCCTCGGGGCCCCAGTGCCGGATGCAATACTCCAGGTGGGGTCTCTCCAAAGCAGAGTAGAAGGGCAGAATCACCTCCCTCAACTTGCTGGCCATGCTTCTTTTGGTGCAGCCCAGGATGTCATTGGCTTTCTGGTCTGAGCGCGCACATTGCCAGCTCATGTTGAGCTTCTTATCAACCAACAACCTCCAGCCGTTCTCCTCAGGGCTGCTCTTACTCCATTGTCCACCCAGCCTGTATTTGTCCTTGGGATTGCCCCAGTCCACGTGCAGTACCTTGCACTTGGCCTTGTTGACCTTCACGAGCTTTACACGGGCCCACCACTCAAGCCTGTCCAGGTCCCTCTGGATGGCAATCTCATCCCTCTGGCATGTCAACCGCACCACACAGCTTGGTGTCATCAGCGAACTTACTAAGGGTGCATTCAACCCCACCATCCAGCTCACCATGTTGATGGCATATGAAAATACTGGAGTGAAGTGAACACCACCATTGTCATCTACAGAAACTAGTTGGGCTGTGTTGCTTGCCGCCTATACCATGTGCTACCATAGCTACAGAAGATAATCATTCAAATCACACAGTAAACAACCTGCACAAGTATTTATTGTCCAGCTGAATATTTACCCTTCTATGAATTCTGTCAAGTGTCTGTTAAACTGAAGTCCATACAACAGCTCACAATAATTAAAAACATTTTAAAAAAAAAGAGGAAGAAAATCCACTTAGCACCTGCTCCGATTCTTTTTCCATTGCCTGGGAAACAAAGTGTTGCTTGGTGACTTGAATCCATCTGTTCAAGTTTCCTCTTTCAGTCTTCCCTTTTTATAAGAAAAAAAAACGCCCCTGAACTGCAAATATTATCAGGAAAAAATTCTCACTCCATAAAAGATGCTACAGATCCTTATCTGCATTGAAAGCATGACAGAGTTAAAAATATTATATTGTCTTTTCAAAATAATGCCAGCCCCCCCCCGATTTTTTTTTAAAGAAAGCAAAAAAAAAACCTCTTTGTTTATTCCTTTTCCTTACCTCAGAGCAACACAACCTAAGCAGCAAGACACCACTTCCTTACACAGTTTAGAGACTGCATCTTTTGTGTATCTATATGCTGAACATGAATATCTATAGCCCAGGGGCTAATGCACAGATTACAAACTACTTTGCTTCGCATCAGTACTTATAATAAATGCTGAATGCATAGATATCATGAATATCTAAAGCCTTAGTTCTCTCTAAAGAGGTAAACCAAAAGAATCTCCACCGAAATTACTGGCATTACCTGTTGTGTAAAGGAGAATTTTCAGAACTTTGGGAATCCATATAATGATGTAAACAGACTATGACTGGAAAACAGACAAGAGAAAAACTACATGATGGTGTAGGATACCAAATTCTGTACAGAACACATTACCACTTGCATTAAAAAAAAAACCCACTGTGTTACAAACAGAAGTGGTAGCAATGACAAACCAGAGTTATCTAATGTTTTCCATTTTTTTTCATTTTTGGGCACAAAACTTACCTCAGTATAAACAGGGGTTTTGTTTTGTTTTGTTTTGGAAACTTGGAGTCGGATTTGGAGAAGGGTTGAAGACAGTAGGTATAGTTTCAACAAATGAAAGTGCTTTAATATACTGAGAAACAAAAAGTACACGCTATATGTTATCTCATTTCTACATCTACATTGTCAAACTCAAAACCTTGGAATTACTGCTGTTTTAAACATTTTATGTCATCTCTGTTCACAAAATAATGGCAGAGTTAGCTCAAGGCTTCTCAGTGACACTTGTTTCAGGAGATCTTTAGGTAGAAGAAAGGAATTGAAAGAAAGTAATAGGCAAGGACAGAGGTTTAATGCCATCTTCTGCTATTCCCCAGGTCACCCTTCTTCAGATGATCTAATTTGCTCTTTAATGTGGAGCACAAGACAACATAACACTCATGTCCAGCCCAGAGGTACTGCAGGTACCTCAGCTGACACCCTAGAAGCAGCACCTTTCTCTTGCTTACCATTTTCCATTTCTCTTAAGAAGTCCCATTCGCCTTCCTGTTCCTCCCATGCATTGGGGAGCAAAATGGAGCTGAACAAGCAAAGGAAACACTCCTCATAGTTTCAAGGAGGGGCTGAGGCAGAAATCATTGTTACAGCTAGGAAGCTACCCAAACTTCTGAACCCTTTGCTACACAGCTGGGGAGATTGGAAGGCTTTTGGGTTTAGAGCAGATAATTCAGTTTCTCAGCATAGACAAGGGCAGGCAGATTATCAAGGCAACTGCCTGCTCTGCCCATTACCTGAACAAGCTAGATCAACAGCCTGACTTCAGTTAGGTTTGCATAATTCACAATTCACAACGAGGTCCCAACACTGATGCATCTAAATACATCCATTACCTTTTTTTCCTTTATACCTTAGTAACATTTTCATTTTTAACAATCTTTATCTGCTTTCACATACTCTAGTTAAGGAACATGCATCAAAAGACACTGAGTCCCCCTAGCCCAGTTTGAGCCACCTACTATTTCTCGTACACTGCAATTACAGCTTAATTTATCCAGTCTAAGGCAAATATATTATGTATAGACAAGATGCCGTCAACCCTTTTGGGCTCTGGTTCAGGCACTTCCTAAAAAGTCCTGGATATCTTCTGCAGTGCATAAACTGAAATTTTAAATGGGGTTCTGTGGTTTAATTAAACCCTTATGTCCATTAAAACTATACCTCTTCTTATAACCACCTTAAAAAAAAAAATCATTTGGGACCACAGATTGCAAAAGCTAACATGTTTTATTACTCTTGCTACTGCAATGTTTTATGCCGACATATCCAACTTCCTAATATGTGAAGTATTCGGCTACAAAGAATTGCAACAATGTGGTTTACTAATGGGCAATTAGCTTTAACAGGCTCAGACCAGAAATAAATTGATTGGTCTGAAAGTAGACTTTTCAAGCACAATATAACCTTAAACAGAGTAAAACATAAATGATTCTGCTGCGAAGTATCATATCATAAAGATGTCAAAATGACAGCAAGAACAGCACCACCACCTAAGTACAAAGAATTTTAAGCCAAAAGACTATTAAAACACAATGACATAAGGCTTTGTCGAATAACTTTTTCCAAATGGTGTCTGTGGAAATCAAAAGAGTGTGATCAGCTTAGTAGTTGACCCTTCTTATAATGTAAATGCAAACTAGTGGAAAAAAGTAACAGTTACACGTACGCACCAGTAAAGTCCTAATCATCATTTCTGCAGCAATTGTAATTCAGGCCACCTACACAAACTTCTGCCAGTTTGTGGCCCTGTACCAAGAAGGATGGCATACACAAAGATATTTTCATATCACAAACAGCAAGCTATAAATGTCTACATTCATATTTATATTGCAGTATAAACTGCAAACAAGGTAACAGTCGTTTTCTATCAGGTCATCCAAAGGTCAGGTTTAATCTCCTTGCAAGGTATGTTCCAGTAACTGTTTCTACTAAGAGCTTCATAACCTAATTAAAAATAAAAAATAAAAAATGTAAACCTACAATTTATGAAAACAGTTGAAAAAACATGAAGTGGCTTGTCAAATGCAAAAAACCTTCAGAAAGCCAAAAAACTCTACTACCTATCTCTTATTAAATGGTCTGCTCCTAATAGATTTGTTTCTGCTTATCAGTAGACAGTATATGCATATTCATGAGATCTTTCCCACAGACAAACTGAAGAATATATAAATGGGTTATAGCCATTAAAAGTCTCAACTTAGGCTTTTTGACTTTGGACTTCCAATTCAGTTCAATAAGATCTAACTATGAATCAAGACAAAAACACTTTCTGAATATCAAGTCATCATGTAACATTGACTAGATACAGCTATTGTACGACTTAGTAATCTAAAATTATTTTCCCCAGAGTTTACTATGCACCGATAGCACATACCTTCCCCCTTGCAAGATTTGCACATATCTATCAGCAGCATTATTGAATAGACATCTACATGGACCTTTACATACCTGACTAAGTTTCACATCATCTTAAGTATAGACATCAGTATCAGAATACCAGTTGTTATTCCACAAGATGAGCATTTTTAATCATCAGAAGTGGTAAACTCCCCACTATATGTAGGAAACTAGAGCAATTTATTCATCCCACAGCCTAGTCCTTTCTGCCTACTGGATGGTTATGCCAGCCTGCACACTGCTACCATTTCCCCAAAAAACTAATCACTAATCATGTGACCAACTGCACATCCATTTCATAAGTAAAAATATGGATTTTTCCCATACATAAGCAGGTATATCCTGTCACTAAACCATGCCAACAGCATTTTGATCACACATTAGATCTACTTCTCATTTTAAGGTGTGAAGGTAGGTCAGTACACACACTCAATGTTTCATATGGAGATACATCATCTGCCCAGTCTCATGACTGCACAGACCCCTAAGTCCCACTCAAGAACTGTTTCTTTATCAAGACAGTGAAAGACAACTTACAGATAGTCTATTAGGGACACCTTATATGCCAGCAGTAACGAGGGCCCGCAGTTTTTAGAATACACAGTGCTGCCTCCTTCTGAGATCAGGAAAGAGCACACAGTGCTTCTCTTCAGCTTAATAGCCTCTGAGCAGCATAGGGGATACACTGCGCTGTTTCCCAGTGGAGTCAGGGAAGTCTGACACCATGGGAGGCTAAGCTGTGCCACACTAATCACTTTGCAACATCTATTTATTTTGTTCCATTCTTGCTCTCACCCATGACTACAGAGAGCAGCAGGAACCTCCTCTAAAGGTCTCTATGACATTGAAAATGATGCCTTAAGATGGTTTCCCCTTATCTCAAAACAGATTCGTTCTGAACTGAGAAAATAACCAACTCATTTTAGGATTACTGGCCAACATCAAATCTAACCACAGAATCATGGTGTTAACAGCAATACGTACCATTACATGATAGCTGATTCAGGTTATTTACTTACGCAAGTTGGATGAACATTTCTTACTTGTTATTTAAGAAAATATTTCTGAGCTGCAGCAATTATCTTTATGCCATTTTGATTTGATTAGCAGAGGTCATTTTGCTAGTAAGTCCCATGATAGGTAAATGCTAGTTATCTCATTAGTGAACAGAGATTTGTAGAAGAGAAACAGAATTCTCAATATACTAAAAGAATCATGTTAAAGCCGTCTCAGTCAATAAGCTGTTTCTCCAATATGCTTATCTTAAACATACGCTACACAGTACAAATACCAGCTAGAATTCCCCTTTAGAACACTTTTTACCCTCCACAAATGAGCCTAGCACATAAAATACCTGAAATGTAAATGAGAAAGGATATACAATACATGCCTCTATAAGCAAAATAACCAATAAAATTGTTGTTCTTCTTTCTACATTCTAACTACATGACAAAGACTGTTTTTATACAACTATGTAAGTACCTTCAGTTTGACAACGAAACTTGCAAGAGCGCAGGTTAGCAGAAGAATCTACACTGTTACCATGGAGATTTGCATTTGTATAGTTTGTCTTAAAAAGAGCAATTATCTTTGGAAAACACAATCTGTTTCTGAGAATCCGTAGCCATAACAAGAAAAACAAATGTGAAAAATTCCTGATCTCTATTTAATTACCACATGATAAATGCATTAAGACTTCATGGTCTATATTGTTAATAAAATTAGCATAATAAAAATTTGTAGATAAGCATATAACAAATTAATTCTTTTCATAATATTCTATGACCTTAAACTCAGAAAAGAGAACTAAACTTAATCTGTGTGCTGACACAGACTGTAATATGTATGATAACGCAGCGCCACCCTTTTTCTGCCTTATTTACAAATTAGTTTCAAAATATAATACATCTCACTGATATATTAATAATGTGCTTTTAAAGCTCTTTGAAATAGCTGAGCAAACGGTGCTAAACAAGTGAAAACTACAACACAGATGGAGTAAAATTTTGCTCAACATTTGCTTTATGTTACTTGTTGCCAAGTCTCCACTATATAGACCAATACATTTTAGTGGATGAAATAATTTTATTTCATCATGTAGTCTTAAGCCCAGTTATTAGAACACAAATATTAACATTATTAACTCATTGATTATCATGCTAACAGAAAATTTCTATGCTTTGAGGCTGCAATAGGTTATCACTCCTTGCTTGAAAATATTTATACTTTATCCATCCTTCAATCTGTCAGTTTTTCTTCTGATACTTCTCTGTTAGGAATTAAGCATCTGATAATGCTGTCACTTCTCTTAAGGGATTCCATAACTCACACTGACTGTTCTTTTATTTTTCATATTACCTTCATGCTACAGAGAAAACATAACAACCTGATCTAGTCAGTTCTCTCCAAATAATTTCTTACAACTCTTCTTTATCTTAATAGTGTCCAAGATGTTGCATTTCACATTTATTTCATATCCATTACTTAGGGTTTTATGGGCTTAGACAAAGTCAGTCCTATCAGCCCTTTCAAACATGGTAGTTTACTTTCTACACCTTCCCAAACCTCCCTGTAGGGAGTTTGGTCTAGGTCTTGTGTAAATGTCTAGGTAGCCTGAACATTATGTTTCTGTCACTGGTTTAAGTGCATACTACTGATTGAACCTGCCAAATCTTCAGTCTAGGTATAATTGCCTTTCATATATGGCTCCATATTTTACATTAGCTACTTACTGTGCATTTAGAAGGTCTCAGTGAATACAAAAGGTACAATATTGTCACTAAATGACCAAAAAAAAAAAAAAAGCAACTCTATGAATTGACAGAATTCCCTAATTTAAATGTAGCAGTAGACTGTTGACAACTATTACCCAAGCTCTGCTGATAGCAAACAAAGCTTGAACATAGAGACATTTTGGCACAAGATAATTCAAAACAAAGAGTTATAAAGAGTTTAAGGGTTAAAAACTATAAGATGTAGGCTAACTGTACAAAGAAGAAAGAAACTCTACAGAGCAAGAACTGAAACCTAGACAGTATAAAAAGTTACCTGGTGGAAACTTGCCAACTACATAACTCTGTTGACATATTACAGAAACAATTTATTTCATAGTTTACTTACTCCATTGCTTCTTGGTTAAATACTATCTAGTTATTTACAGCTCTCTACGGACTCTCCCAGTAGACTCTAGCAGATTTTCTAGGCCCCTATGTCTTACCACATAGCCTCCATTTCCAAAATCACTTCTTCACATATCCTGCCAATTGATGGACTTATCCCACAAATGTCAAAAATTCTTGGCATCAAGTCCTACCTAACAGAAATCTCTTCAGTAACAGGTCCATAGGCAGTATCTCAGCATGCTAAAAGCTCCCTTTACATACATTATTCATTTTCTATTTGGATATTGCTGTGTGCCATTATTCAGAAGACTGAATGTCAAGGCTGAACTTCAGCAGTCAGTAGAACCAATGGTTTTCTCTTCCCTTATTTACACCAGTGTAAGTGCATATGAAATCATACGCAAGCCTGTTAAGCATACCAGAATGGAAAAAGTTACTATGAGGTATCTTACATGAGCTTCACTAGATTTAGAGGCAATAAAAAGGAAATGGATATAATATTTTCATTTAGTAGCAAACATACCAACAATAAAACATCTTTACGTTAGATCTCATATGCGCACTTGTCTCTTTCATTGTTCAAGTCTCCCATATCATATCTCTGTAAGCACAGTTTTAAAAGTGTATAATTTTATGAAAAAACTAACGCCAAAGTTTTTTTGCACTTGTAATAAAAACATACTTAAAAATAGCTACATTTTAGATATTTTTATTGTAAGCTCTTCATCTTATTGCAATTTTGGATGATAGCATTTTCTTTAGAACTGTTTACAACATAAGGAAATATTTCTAAAGAAAAAAATGAGTACAACGTAGTCCTTTTTTTCGCAGGCTTCTGATCCTCCTATCGTCCATGTTTTCTAGGAGGAAAACAGTGGTACACTGGATGATCTCATCACAGGGATGATCTAAAAGAAAGAACGGTACAATGGCGCTTTAAATTTTTTACAAAGCAATTAGGTAAAAGGATTGTGATTCTGTACTTTGCTTCATTTATCATGGAGCATTCTAAGGCACAGCTACTATATAGTCATCATATCAAATGGGAAGAATTACAAGCCAAAGAACTGCATCATTACCTGCCTCAATTTAGCCTTTCAAGCTGGGATCATCAAGTTCATTTTCTGTTATGCAATGCATTTCCTACCAGATGATAAGTATCTGCAAGACAGGAAAAGGAAAAAAGAACCCTAAATTGATTTGTAGCTCATATCATTATCCAACCCTTAAAAGAAAAGATAAACAGAGAAAATGAAATAATGATAAAGTAAACTGAATTGAAAAATTAGGAAAAAAATGATTCCAAGATACATGCACAAATTGTTAGTTCTGTGATCACAAACATAAATACGAGTGTAACTCACAAATAATTCATTCACTGTAGTAAACTTACCACAGAAAGGCTTGTAGGACTTCTGTGGTGCAGTCATGACCAGTACCCTGTGTTCATCGGAAGAAGTGGGCCGCCCTGAAGGCTCCCCTTTAGTTCTTCTGCTACACCCTGATGTTCTCCCCATCTGCAGATGTATGCATACAGAACAATCCCTATATACAGAATAAGTACCAATTTACAGGGTTCTTTTTAATTAATCAGTGACTGTTTCACAAAATGAGAAATTATCGAGGTTTTTTTTGCTAAGAAAACAGAACTGAACGTGGTTCAAAATTTCACTTAACATGTTGGTTTCCTTTCCTATCTACAGGAAGGAGTCCTGAATCTCAATACCTTTCTCTCTTATTTTTTTGAGCAAACGTCAATGCTACAAATTTTTTTTTATGACCGAATAGCTTTCAGAATCAGTTCTTGGAAATTCTCTCCATTACCATAGCTTATCTGATAGTTAGCAATTAGTTTGTAATGATTTATTCACAATAAACAATACTTTAAAAGTTAGAATTAAAGATAAGGTTTAACACATTGGGGTTTTGCTTATGCATTCCCTCTGAATTTTTTGGTGGTTTAAGTGCTTTTTTTAGAAAAATAAAATAAAAATAAAAATTCATTTGGATGATATCTACCTTAAATTACTCAATACTCTCCAGCCTTACTCTTGATGTAAGTTATATAGGCTTCCAATAGTTGCACTCAAAATCTTCTAGGCACACTGTTCAATCAAGCATCAGCATGGTTATGCTCAATTACCCACACCTAAATATATATGTTTATATCCATATTTGGTTGCTAGTCATTATTTACTTTTAGCCCTCTAAATTTTAAAAGTTTACCTTATCTACAGATACTAGCTGAAGAAAAAGCAGGCTCTGTACTTCTAATGTTAGATTAGTTCTATAAGGTCATTAAATATGGATCGAGGTGACAGAACTTTCAAGCCTGAGTGCGAAGAAACACTGCCTCACTGTAAGGGCTAAACAACAGAAGAACAACTCATACATGGCAGCAATAACTGGAGAGAGTAGGCAAATTATTTTGCAGATAATACTACTTATACAAATAACCTCATGGGCTTCTCTTACTATTCAAAAGTCCTGTGACCTTTTAGAATCAGAGAAATTCAAATCTGAACCAAATTATTTTAATATTCTCATGGCTGGAAGGTGGGATATTTATGAAATAAGACTTTCTGAAGTTTAGTTGTAGTTTTTAAACACAGGTACTTAGAACCAAAACATTTACATGAAAACTTTCTTCCAACAGTGGAAGGTACTGCAGATGTCTTATCAGTTCCTTTCCACACGTGTTCAGAAGCGATTCTAATACTATCAAGCACTAAGATACAAAGTCTCTTGCTCAAAATTAAGATCTATCTGAACTAAAGAATGTTCTTTCTCTTCCTCTTGGAATTCAGTTTAATAAGGATGTTCAGAGTGTATTCTGCCCATTCCTTCCATTCTTGAGCAACTAAAAGACACATATATTGATTACTCCAGCTACGACTGAAAATCACGTTTCCCTTCTGAAAGCACCCTAGAATGATGGATAGCATATTGCACATCTTCTGTTGAATACTCTCCCTTGAGCAGAAATAAGTCCAGATTCACTGGAGTACACAGAAGACACACAAGTCTCTACAGCTAGCAAGGTGACTCAATTTCAGCCCTTGCTCTAAGGCTGTTTAATATATCACCATCACTGCCAACAACCCTCTTCTGTATTTTAGAAGAAAATGCAAATGCTGTTCACTTTTTGGAAGTTTGCATGTACCTGTCTTCCGGAGAGACATCAAATTATGAAGCGGACAATGACTCAGGCTTGGATAAAGGGCAGTCATTTTCATTTTAATCATCATTGAAAAAACGCGTCCTCCTACATAAATAATACTCTTTCCCATTTTCTTGGGGACTGAATTTATTATATCATAAGGAAAACACTAGAATACACACAATTATTGCTAATCCAACCTTCAAACATTCTTCTGGGAAATATGACATTCCCACGAATGCAGAACTTCTGTCAAGCTCTGGGAAAGCTCTGGGAAAGCTATTTCACTCCAGTAATTCTGGACAATCCCGAGTGGCTATGTAACAAGCATTTATCATTGTAGTAGAGCTTTGAGGACTAAGAATCTAGTGGTATATGGAGCTATCACAAAGACAACTCTCCCTTCTGGTTTTGCAGTTGGTAGGAGATTTGCACATTATCTAAGCATAAATGCCGTACTTTCACAGGAGTAAATATAAAGGTCACTGGGCTTCAAAGGTCCAGACCCTGAACACATCTTGTGCTGTCTATATTTTCTAAAATTAATTTCTCAAATTTTACTCAGTGTCCTGCAAGACCATCTGTAAAGAAATTAAAGATAATATCCTGTTAAGTTCCAAACATTGTGAAATACCAGCAGAGCCTATTCAAAGAAGCCAAGCAAAATCTGGAACAAGTACATCTCTCTTCTACTTGTCAGACCAATGCACTGGTAATATAATATAAAAACAGTCTTGAACGTTCTAAGTTATGAAATTAAATTTTTTTCAAGACTTTAAGTAAAATCATAACAAGAACAGCATCATTCAAGGGGTTTCCTTCATCAGGAGGCACTGGTGCATTTTTAATGCAAGTAATTTCCACCAGAAAACATTTAACAGAAAGCAGTCTGGGCAGTGCTCAGATTACAAGTGAAATGTATTTTATACTTTAGCTTTTGCATTACCGTAACACTACATTATCTCATCTAATTAGATTTTTCCAAAACCTCTGGAAAATGAACTTTCCACATGCTCTGGATGTTTGTTTATTGACTAAACATGGTGTGCATGACCTAAACAATGTATTGTAGTAACAGAAATTATGAAAGAGCAATACTACAGCCTAATGGACTACAGAAATAGTTCTGTAAATCCATCACATTATCTGTAGCATATTTCTTAAACATATTAAAGACCATAACTTTTATAGTTTTCATCTTTATATTCCTCTCAAAAACAAAAAACAGGTCCTATGTTAATGAACAGGCCCTTAAAAGTTTTGTGACATTTGTAAGCTAATCGGTGTAAATTACTGTTACATTTTGATTTTTTTTTTCTGAGAAGTTACATATTTATTCTCCGGTCTTTATGTGGCTATTTCAAAACAACACCCTTCCCTAGATTTTTGATTTCACAGACCTGACCTAACAGCATTCCCATTTATGAGGAGTTCACACTACACAACGTGTGAGACGCCCCAATCACTGGATGACTGATTACTTTTTCCCCCCCATTATTATCTGCAACTTCCAGTGACTTCATCTGCAGTTTTAAACACTTAGCATTCAGAGAATTCTTTGGATCAGAATGATGATAAACCAGAAAATCAGAAACAAATAAGCAAACTTGTTTCAGGCAGAGCTTTTGCACAACTGGGCCGGCAATAAGGAGAAACACAGCGGCAGAGCCAGCAAGAAACATCACATCTGAAGTCACATATAACCCCTTCAATCTTTAATACCACTATTTCTTTTCTTATCCCACTTCATTCAATAAACATTCTTCCAGTTTCTAGAGCAAATGACACAAAATTTCTGCCAAAAAATACCCACTGATTGACTACTTGACCCCAGTATGGAACAACTGAGCGCTGCCTATTTTTATTTTTTTTTTTTTTTTACATTAAGAGTTTTGTCTTGTGGAAACACAGCATATATTCTGTAAAGGCAAAAGACATTAGAGGTTCTACAGAAAACCAGTTTTTATGCTTCATAATTTCTGAGTACCCATTTGTTCTCTTATACTATTCCTTTAGTAATATGGGGAAAAAAAAAAAAAAAACCTTTACAATACTTTTTTCAAATCTGCCTGCTTTGAGTGGAAAAACAGTAGAGAGAGGAAAAGGAGAAACAAACATTTAAGAAAAGATCCTCTATTTCTATCCTTTTTTTCATTGTTTGTTAAGCAGCAGTACATAAATTGGTGGTCCACTAAAAAAAAATAAATATCACAGCCTGCACTGTTACAGACTATGTGTTACAAAAATAGAGTTTAAAACCATCCTTTTCTTCAGTGCTCTTGTACCATACCATTTAAAACATACTGGACAGACTTTCTTCCATTAAAAAGTCATAGAATTGCATGCTCATTTAAAAAAAAAAAAAAAAACAAAACACAACAAACAATCAAACAAATCCACCAAACAAACAAAAAAAGCACCCCCAATTTGATTTCTCAGTGCATTAAATTAGACAAGATTAACAGATTCATATATAAGCACACTAATTTTTGCTTGCCTGTTATGGTATAATGGCATTTAAAACAGCTTTTGAAGGGTGTTTTCAAGACAAAACAATATATTGCTTCCAGTTATCACCTATAGTGTTGGCAATTATGAAAAATTAATTACACCTCATTATTTTCACTCCTCCCCCCAAGGTCAATCATTAACTCAGTTTCTTTTCAAGAGATTCCAAGCCAGTCCTTGAAAAATCCTAGAGAGCTTTGCTCTTTACAGGTCTATTTCCTCCTTTTTTATCTTGCTGTTTTCCAGGTTATGTGATGAGATCTAAAATCTTATGTCCTTCAGGAACTTGCTAGCAAAGAGAAATACGAAATATCTCATACTTAGTATTTTACACTGTAAATAGTAATTTGCAATTCTGTCATCACAGTGAAACAATCCCATTACAGATTACTTTGTTCAGGTACTGGAGTGCATAAATCCATTTTTTTAATACAACTGATTTAACACAGGTGAGAACACAGTGAAAACTTTTAAAGATATTTCTTTTTCCAAGCAAGGTTTTGATAGATTGTTCATTCAAGAAAGCATTGGAAAAAACATTTTCTTAAGTATATCTCCACAGCTGCAAGGCATTCTATGAGAACATGCACAGCTTCAACATGAGACAGATATATTATTGCCTATCCTTCACCGTAAGTGTCAATTTTTGAATTTATTTTTGATTTACACCTAGAATCAGGATGTGTAGTGCTTCAAATCTTGAAAGGTGGATTTAGACATCTAGAGCTCTGAAGACACGCAAAAGGCAGAATTAGTGCAAAATATAGACAGTCTTATCTTTAATTTTATTTCTGAATACAAAGCAGTTACCCTGTAGAGAAAAAACTCTACGTTCCTACATTAAAAAAAAATAAACAACAAACCAAAACCCAAACCACACAACCACTTTCTTCTTTCTGCCATTCACATAAATTTTACTGTGTCACCAAAGAAAAATTACTTTTGCATTTGTAAACAAACATGGAAAAGCACATGACAGAAGCATGGTTATTTTCATTTTCTCAGAATTATTAGAAACAACCTTTATGGATGGAGTAAATCAGAGTTTGAATTTACATTGTAAAAAAAAAAAAAAGAAATGATTGCCTAAAATATGTTTAAAATAACATCTGGCTGTCTTCAGATTCCATCTTTTTTCTGTGGCATTTCACATAGTATTCCTATCATGCAAAAGAAATAATATAGACCATCACCCAAAACATTTTTACAGATCTGTTAATACCTCAAATATCACATTATATAAAATGTTGCATATGGTATATTATTTATATTGAATTTTTTAGAACATTAGTTAGTATCTGATAACAACTCCTATTCAGTTGCAAAGCTACTGTGAGGTACTACATACTTAACACTAAGTATGAAGAATACCTCGCTATCCAGAAAATATTTTTGTATCAGGAAATCCTCTGACAGAAAAAGAATATCAATATTTCAGCCATAATTGCATTTGCCTCAATAGTGGATGTTCCATGTAAAATAAACCTGATTTTTCTTCTTTTTCAGTTTTTAACTGGTTAACTAAAAGGCAAGTTTGTTCCTTGGGTACCCTGCTGAGCAGAAATTCTACCAATAATAATTTTTTGCTACTATTCTAGAAAACCTAAATTGCAAAGCACCTCAGAACTATTATATCAACTTTTAAAAGCAAATTACTAATTGTCATAAAATTTTAGCAGTTACACATACTAATATAATAGCAGTTCATAGATAAAATCTACTCATATTCTACTGTCGAGGAAAAACGCGAGGAAACCCTAATGCTGCCTTAAACTGCATGACTTTAAGACCCACACAAATATACTGCTGACAACGAACAAAAGTTAAAATAGATACATATGCACAAGTTCTCATTGGTGGTTCTGAAACTAAATGTAAATGAACATAAAACGAAAATAACCAGACCTCTATGTCTATGTTCCATATAACAGGTGAGTTAAAAATCTGCAGTTAATACATACAATGACTGCAACAGGTGTATTACCAGACCTCCCACTTCACTTCAGAATGACATTTCTGAAGCTTGAATCATGATTTTTCCTCTATGGATGAAGACGATGAAAGAAGCCAAAAACATCAAGGGCTGCACAAAAAAGTTTCTTCTTACATTAGAAAAGGCTTATTCAACAGACTTGTGAAATAACTTATCTCTGTCAGTATTTAAAATTATTAGTGAAAACATTTCTCACTTATAACCTAATATCTGTCACAGTCTTTATCCTTATCAGTTATCACTGAGTTACAGCTTAAGGATAACAGAAACCTTCGCAACTGTGTGCAGAAAAGCAAACATTATGCAAAATATTATACACAACAAATACACAAATTTAATATGTAGCAGATTTTGCATTTAATTTGATTATGATTATTTAAAAATACAGTGATAGAAACATGAATGTACAGAAATATTGTGACAGCAGGAAAGAGAAGCTTTCTATTTTCATGAGCTGAACACTGGCACAGGGTGCCCAGAGAGGTTGTGGAGTCTCCCACTCTGGAGACATTCAAAACCTGCCTGGACGCTGTCCTGTGCAACCTGCTGTAGGTGACCCTGCTCTGGTGGGGGGGTTGGACTAGATGATCTCCAGAGGTCCCTTCCAACCCTGACCATTCTGTGATTCTGTGATACAGAAACAAATTAATTTTCTTTGCTGAACAATGTGGATTGTCAACCCCAAAAATATCTGGGTGCATTTCTGAAACTTAAGGTAGAACTTTTCAGGTCTAGAGGAAAGAAAGAAAAGAAAAAAGGAATTATTAATAGCCCTATAGAAATTTGCTTGGAAAAGACTGATTCAAGTCCCTGTTCTGTATGTTATGTTGGTTTTGTTGGTGCTGTTTGTATTTGTATAAGCAGTTATGTAGCCATCATTCCCAAGTAATTGCTTTTTGGATTAAGGGTTGGGAAATACCTGAAGTCAGAGCTGCATAGTCAGACAGGTGTGACAGCCAGCCAAACACACAAGGCTACTCGTGCTTTATACGCCTGCAACAGAGTTATAACAGCTGCTACTTATTCTGCACACGCATCCTAGCTACACTCACAGTATAAAAGATGCAAGAACAAAGCTTGACTTACTGCCATTCTTTTTATGCTCTGAGTATAGATGAAGTGATATAGGAATATGGGAGTATAGTGGAAGTGATATAGGCAGGGAGGAGGTGGGGGGGATGAAGCAGAATACATAAAGGGTCAAAGCATCTCAAAGACACCCAGAGGAGAGAGAAGCCGGTAAACTCCTTTTTCCAGCTGCTTGTCCTTGTGAGCGTTTCCCTGTACACGAATACCAAGCAGCACGTAACACTTTTGGAAAGAAAAGTTCTGAATGTGTTCAGAGCCAGATAATTCATAGCAAAGCCTTATTCAGAGAGACAGACAAATTTTTAGTCTCTCAACAGGACTAACAGTTTAGGGAAGGAGGGCTTCAACCTTCAAATAACAAGGCTCTTCTGATATCCAAGAAGTGTCATTCTAATATCTAAGAAGTGTCATATACTTTCTTCATGATTTGAGTGTGTCTCAGAAAGACCACAGGCTAGCATACAACCTGATTAAATGTGGAATTCTGAAACTATCTCGGGCAAAAGTTTTGAGTACGGCTTCATCAAGATCACCTCATGATGAAATACAGTAGAGTACCAAAGCAGGACAAAAGAATTTCACAGAAAAGTCTCAATTGTTTCACCCCGATACTGGCTGATACTGTTTTTGCTGAAGTAATTCCACTTTCGAACTGAAATGGAAAAGGGATGGAAGACAAAAGACTTCAATAGATTAGAGCTCAAATATAAAATTCATATCTGCAAAAGGAGGGGAGAAAGAATTCTTGCAGCTCTTTCATAAATCTAACTGTAAGTCACTGCAACCTTAAGGTGCTGCAGTCTATTGAAGGACTAGAAACACTAATGACTGCCAAGTTTACAATAAATAATTTTTACCTGGAGGGAATACAGTCAAATAAATTTAGCTGTCACAATGGCAAATGTAATTATTCAAATCATGTACAAAACCTTTTCCAATTTGGCATAACAAGCTTTCTTTTTAAATTCCTTCATGCTCTTACAATTGTCTAAATTTGACTTTTCTATAGTAAATACCTATCCAAAAAGCATGCTACTGAACATGAGAAGACAGGTGTCAAATGGATATCTTCTGCAAAGACAAGAAATCTGATTTAAGAGATTACTCAACATCGCCTCCATAGCCAGCTGAAACGGCTATGGAAATCCAAAGGACATGTCACCGCAGGAGATGCTAGCAGAACTGCTGCTTTGGCCACAATAATTGCAACAATAAGAATGCAGGTATTAGTTAACCTGACCACTGACTCAGAAAACCATCCTTTTGACATCTTTGACCAGCCATAGACCCCAAAACTCTTTGATATTCTTGTTTACAATGAATCCACAGATGGATAACCCCCACAACTGGTAAACTAAGTATATCGAGTTAGTTCTCTTGCTTCTCTTACCTGGAGAGTTTCTGCTAAGGCTGCCAGCATGTTTTAAATAACTGGCAAGCAGTTCATAAATATCACAACATGATGTACGTAGCAGTTCCAAAACCTGCTTGCTAGCATTTCTAATTACACAGCCTACACTTTCCCTTATTTATGGAATTTATCACTGTCATACTGCCCAATGATTCTTGCAGGAAGACATTGTAGGAAATACTCATAATCCGTTTCACATTAGTTAAAGCTCCCCAACGTTATATTGAATCAAAGATTCCTGATCAACCACCATAAATTCACACTCCGGGAATATTCAGCTTAGTAATCATGTATTCATAATTTGTTTCCAAAAGAGTAAAAGGAACAAAAAAGTTTTTATACAAGTTTCTGACTCTGTATTTTTTCCATCAGACACAAAAACCACCCAGGTTTTCTGGAGGTTTAAACCAGTAATTTTAGACTTCGCTGGAATGCAAATTATTCAGAAAAAATGGCTAATAAATTAAAGAACAAGTTTGTGTGTGGCACTAGGCTTTCAAGTACATGGGACAGAGACAAGAAACACCTCCTGCTGAAGGGCTCAGTGGAAACAAGTGATCAACGTAGCCCCGATTTGGAATTCTTCCAGAAGCTCTGTCTTACCATCCTGAAGTCCACTATTGCTTTGATAAATTCTATAACCTGAGTTGGTGTTAAAATGAACTTTTTTTTATTTTATTTTGAGATAAGAAAAACACACAAGAGGGAGTAAGTTTATCTGTTCCCAATCTCTCGGTAAGATTTCCTTTTTTCTGGCCAATCATCCTGTGCCTTAATGATGTAGATGGGGTGTTAGCACTGCCAAGACCTCTGTAAACGCTCACAATACTGTTGAGAGGCTGAAGGGTAACATTATATTGATAATGCTTTCTGAGATTTGTTATCAGCAGAAAATCTTTTGTCTGCCAGAAGTACTCCTATGTGAAAATATGCCTTTTTCAAGTTGAGAGCTGAAAATGACTCTCTCCAAGCAAGTCAGGAATAATTGAGAACAAACTGATTGTTTTGACTCTGAAACCTGCAGGTGTTCAGTCCATCAATGCCCTGAAGCAGACCAACTTTTTTTGTTGGGAATAACAATGCATCTGCAATAAAAATCCTTCCTCCTGTGCTATGATGGTACAGTTTTAAACAGAATATAGATTCTACTTCATTTGTGAGAACGCTCTCCTAAGAGTTCTACAAAAGGAAAAAGTTGTTTGCGGCATGTACGTGTAACTGTACTACAAAATCAGGAAAAAATCTCCAACACAAGTTTGTTCATCATTATGTTATTTGTTCAAGCTTGTTCAAACCTCTACAGGCATCTTCTATGTGAGGCAAAAAAAAAAGTGAAGAATGAAAGCTATATCTTAGGGAATTATCAGTATGGTAACTCCTAAGGATAGTGAAATTCTTCATCAAAACAGATGTTTAATAGATGGCAGCAAAGGCAACAACTAAGCAGGCAGTATATTGGGTGTTCTCATCTATCTGACACTTCCACAATCACTTGTGAAAATGTAAAAAGTTTAATTACTTATATTGAGGACAGATAAATTAATCAGGAACGACACACCCTACAAGTCTTATGATGTAATAGAATAACATGTTTTCTCACTGAAAACATTGGGGTTTTGGATGGTAGCTTCTTCACTGTGAACAAAGGATGCTGGAGCCATGAGAGTGCCCCGTGTCTCATAGATGCCTTAAGCTGCGAGACGCAGTGGCTCTATTCAGTGCTGCTTGAACTCAAGAACTTGCTAAAAACTTGCTACCTTTTGAAATAACCATAAGTGGTTCCCTAATATGCTATCATAGTTTGCCTGTACGTTTGACCAGCTCATAATAATTAAATTGTATTTTACCATAAAGGTTGTTTAAATTATAATTGTCAGACATTTACTATTAAACTTTTATTTCAAAAAGATGCAATTGCATCCCCCCGTCACCTTTTCAATACTGCTGTAAACTATTGCTTTATTACCGTGCTCACCACAGACTGAAAAGAAAAAAAGAAAGGGGGAAAAAATGAAAAAAGTTTGAGGCAACTCCTATTCCTATTGCTCCAGTGTTTTATGCATACTGACATAAGAAACAAAGATGAATATACATCAAACCAAGTTTTGTCATATAATTTGAAACTAGTTTGTTTGGGGTATTTTGTGTTATTTACTTTCCTGGCTTTTAGGTGAGGTCTAGTTTTAACCACATTACAGAATAAAGGCTTCCCTGTACTAAATACAAAACGAAACACTGGAAATGTTAAAGAGTGAAGGGATGTGTTTAGAAACACTAGTTTTCTTGATGTGTAGCAGTTCGGCCAAAGAAACCTTGATGGTGCAAGGGTACAAGCAAAATTTGGATTCATCTGTCTTTTCTCTGCCCTCTGTTCCTCCTCCTCAATGATCACTAGTTGCTCAACGTGTTCTGTCCCTCTTGTTACAAGATCAGGTTCCAAAATTCTTTTTATGTCTGGCATATATTCTATGCTATTAGTTTCATGTTGTTTAAAAGTCTTACGTATTTCAAGTAGAGTATAAATTTTAAAACTAAAAAAAAAATGCAAAGGCTTGTTTGATCTACACGAGAGTCTTCTTTTGAACTTTTACATTTTTTTAATAGAAATGATGCATCTTTTTTGCTATTTTGAATAAGTCCCAGCTATTTCTTCTCAAGGAACACAATAATTTAAGTATTATCTACTACACAAAGATAATAAAGGAAAAATAAATACCTCATGCAGATGAGAAATTAATTTTTGACTAGAAGAGTTAGATTTACAATTTCTAACAGAGTTAATAAGAAATTAGGTTTTTAAAAATCTTGTTGCATCTTATTACTTAATTTTATTATATTTATATAGCGTTCCCATCTTATGTCAGGTACTTTATTTTACATAATGTAGTAATTGTAGGAAATATTTCGTATATTCCTGAAGGCTATATCTATATATTGGCTTTCATGTAAGAGGATCCAAAATGCATCACAAACTATGTAATGAGAACGCAGCTATATACGTGTTGCCTTTGGCTTCTTCAGTATGGTTATACATTAACATGCCATTACAAAGGCAAGAAACCCTTCTGAGTATGCTAAGCATTACAGGCCTGTCTTCAAATGCAGCAGGGCATATCAGCATGACTTGAGATATTCTCCACCATCCATGTGGCAGTCATATAGCGTCAGTGTAGAGGTGTGTAGAGCTGGGGTATGTGAGCACATATCATGGTGAAACTCCAATGCATTCAAAAGAGGAAGATGACATCTTAGTTTGATCTTCTACTTTTTAAAATTATATTGCAAACCTTAACTAACACATTGGGAACCAAATTCCACTAATACCTTCAGACTGAATTCCTGATTTCACTTTTTCTGTAGAGAGCTGCGCTATACTTTTTTGTCTCCTTGCTTTGATTCTTAGATGCAGCTATTCTAAACTGCATTCAGTTTACAGACTACTATAAAATCTCTGTGAAATTGTCTTTGCATCGACTTTAACTGAAGGTAGTCCTCCTCTTAATTCTATCATTGTAAAACGAGTGATGGAAAATAACAAACAGGGCACCATCATCTGTGAAAACCAGAATTAAAACCAATCCTCATTCAAGGGTGCCATCTAGTGACCAAAATAACCTTACAGCCTTTACAAGAAGGATGAGAACTGATCAAGTTGCCGATTTATTTTTAGGAATTATTAAGGCGCCCTACAACACCACCACCTCCACCCCCACCCCCTTTATTTTTTTTTATTTTTTTTTAAGAGGAGGTATTACATTTGAAACTGTAGAATGACAAAGCAGGCTACTCTAGCAGGCTACTTTTGCTGAAGATTATACTATCTCACTTCAAGGCCACAGCAACGCATAGAGCATTCTTAAGGGACAAGCATAACTTGAATGATGCTGAATGAATTTTACATACCTGGAAGTCTGTATCTTCACAAACCTCACAGTGCATATCAATGAAAATGCAGAATTCTGCAAGAAGTTTCCAGAGGAAACAAAGCAAGGTGTATGTAAATGAAGAAGTGGTGTTTGGACACAGTACTGAGTATTAAGGAAATATGCAGCACTGATAATAAAGTACACTACTATTTTTTTCTCAGTTCTCATTACAAATCTCCATGTGTGGAGATTAGATCTTTGATTAATATTCTTCCCTATGCTGTGTAATTTTATACAACGTTCACTGGGTTTCTCATACAAGCATGTGCACAGTTGCAGTGAGGTTTTAACGAGAAAAGGCCTATCATGTTTCCATTGTAATTCAAAATGCCAACATTAGAACTATTCAGGAGACTTTTTCACATCTTTGTTTTTAAACAAACTATACAATTAGATTCTGGTCAATAGTTTACACAAGCATCTTGAAAGACAGGTACGATTGCAGAATCAGGAGCTAACAGAAAAAGTGAACCATGAAGTGCTCTCTAGTTAGCGAGTTATATAACAGTAAATTATAAACCAATTGCTAACTTAAAAAGGAAAGAACTTAGAAAAAGCAAGCAAATCAGACAAAAATATGCTTACTCTTGGGCTATCATGTGGCTTTTTTTTTTTTTTGTACTCTCCACTCCTTTACAAGAGAATATATGAAAATAGAATACACTACGTTTCTCCATGCATCCAGTTTTCGTAACACAATTCCTCTAGGAAAAGGAAGTTTCACACAATCTTTCTTTTAATATGAATATTGCTGCAAAAGAATAGCATAATCATGATAGCTGTATAGAAATTTTCAATAGAAATGTACTGCTTACATAATGTGCCATTGGTTATTTGTTCATTTAACACAACAAAAATTACTAAAATCTCTTCTACATTAGCCAGATCTACAAATTCACAAAACTGAATCATGCTTTGGAAGCATAGCAGAAACAATGCATCTTTTCTTTTTTGTTGGCACAAAATTACTTCTTTTTTGAAGTATGGCACTTCAGCTCCCCCCTAAGTTAGATATGTTGTCAATGACTGGTAAAGAAGCATCAAGTACCATACTTTAAAAACAGCCACAACCAAACCATTTGAACCATAAATTGACTTATTTTGCATATAAGTACCACAGAAAATGTATTATTTGATTACCAAACAATTGTCTCTTGTGAAAAGCATTCATGCAGAACAGCCGAATTCTTATGGGTTATATACATCTGCAATTAAGGAATTTTACTTGAAAAAGAGAAACGTGAACTCAATTAAGCTTTAATCTTAAAATATCATCTGAAAATTATCAATAGTCACAAGAAGTTACGTGCTAAATAATGGCACAAATTAATAACACCTTTCCCCCCCCCAATACTTTCAAGATATCTAGTAAACTATACAGTATTTCTTGTTTAGCATCTGAAGATCACTGCTTTAGTTAATCAAGTTAATAAGCTTTCATTTCAAATGGTTGATAAAATAATTTTTCAGACTGATTTTCCTTCTGGGGGTGTTATAAGACAATATATCTGAATAAAAAAGTTGATTCAGGTTTGAGGTCTACCTCATAATCACGTTTCCAATTCCTTGTGCTTGGTGGCTGAGGGTCAGTAATTTTAAGTTGCAGTAAACACACCCAACATGACTGTTACTCTAACACTTGCTTAGTAGTATAATTCTTTTTAATGTTTTCAAGTAGGAAAAGAGCACCTGCCATAAGACAACATATCATTAACCAATGATATCTTATATCCTGACTTAAACATTGTCCAATGGCTATTGCCCCAAAGTAAGCTGCAAAAACCCCCAGTAGATTCAAGTCAGTTTTACTGCAATATGAAATGCAGGTAGGAGTCAGCAAAAATGGGACACGGAATCACGGAGTTTCAGAGTTGGAAGGGACCTCTAGAGGATTGCCTAGAGCACATTACTCAGGACTGCATCCAGGTGGGTCTTGAAAATCTCCAGAGAAGGGGACTCCACAGCCTCCCTGGGCAGCCTGTGCCAGTGCTCTGTCACCCTCACCGTAAAGAAGTTTTCCCATGTATTTGAACAGAACTTCCTATGTTCTACGTTATTTGCATGTGTCCAGTGTAAGCAGAAGATTAGAGGGATGTGGTTTAATTAAGTTTATTGGTTTGAGAAGTATGAACAATAATTCAGCATGAGTAAGAACCCACCTGACTGAAGCCTTAATTCTTTGACCTCATCCTGAAAAAACTTTTTTTCAAATATATAAAGAATAGCCTAGAACCTGCATTACTACTATGTAATCAGGTCTACACTTCTTTCACTAGAAAATAAGCCAGCATGATCTTACAATACTATGAAATATAGTAAAGAATAGAAGGAAAATAGAAAGCAATGGCATTTCAGAATATTCAGAGATCTTCCCCTCAAGAGATAGCTTGTGATGCAACAGAAAGTTATCAAATGTTACAAACATACACTCTTGCCCACACCTGGAATTGAACTGATCCCCCTGAATTTTCAAAATACACAAAATACAGACTGCTTTGCAGTAGGCAGAACTGGTAATCTGATAAACTCTCCAGGTCCGGCTGGACTGAAGCAGGGCGCTTGCAAGGAACAGTGCTTACACTAGAAATCTCACATCTAATGGCAACTCTTCCACCCCAAGCACTCAGCTGATGTTAAATTAATATGTGAAAACCCACTTACCCAGGGCTTACTCTTCAAACAACTAGCAGCATTACCCTTTTGCTAAGCCTTTTCATTTCCAGCTGTCTCCTCTTAAAGGTGATTTGATCACAGTTGCTTACAGCAGTTTCTAGTAGCTCATGTTTTAAACAAAGCCTGTTTAACACATTAGCATGTTAAAATACATTCTTCTATTTTAAATTCAAATCTTTGAGGAGAGACACTCCTCGTTCAGCTACTGCAGTTCCATTTGCATAGTGGACTGAAATGAGTAGCATTGATCAGAGAATGTACACAGAACTCATGCAGATCCTTCTCCCTGGCTTCCTTATCGATTTTATGAGACCTGGGCAGTTTGCTGACTTACCTTTTGCTTCATTTTCCTCATCTATAGAAGAGGAGTATTAAACTAAGAAAGACACCGATAGATAATTTGTTAAAAATAAACCGTGAGGCATGCAAAAATTATTAGCAACATAGATCAGCGGACAGATTGATATTTTTATTATGTTTAGAGTGCTGAAGTTCTGGAAGGCACATTCATGCTCTTCTGTGAAGTACTTCCTTAATTTTGAGTTGACTGATCCCAGTGAGATGCAAGAGGTAATCATTATTTATGATGAGCTACGTATACAATAAAACTACATCTTAAATACTTTGGTGCTTTGTTTTGGTTTCTGTGTTTGTTTTTTAATCTGCAGTAATGTTTCTTTTCCCCCTTTTTATTTATTTTCATTATATTTTACATGAACAACATAGCAGCACTGATTTTACCTTCTTTTTTTTTTTAAACGAGGCTCTAGGATGGTAGAAATATGACTTCTCCCTGAATGGATCAAGTGATTAGGAAACATGGCTTCTATCAGATAGTACTGTCTAAGTGTTAACATTGTGCAGAGCAACTAAGGAGAGGCATAATCACTGTCAGTCTAGTTCCATTTCAGTAGGAGCAGCAAGTGTCCACATTCTCTCTGACAAGTTTTCTTTTTTCTAATGACTGTTCTAAGAAAAGTCTTAGCCATGGATTATCTCATGGGAACAGAATTGCTAAATTAAAATAATTCTAAAATAAATGTTGAAAATTGCACATACAACGACCAAATGGCTTTCAAATGCACATCTAAGCATAATAAACTGTGCTGTGGACATAAATTCTGTTGGATTTATGATGATCTGTATCTTTTATGTCCTCAGCCCAATACAGTTCCTCAACAACTCTGAGCAATCTACTCCATGGCTTCAGTGCTCTCTGGCTACATCTTGCACTTAGGAGAGAGTTTAAAGTAGAAAGGTATACACGAATTCAAGGGTAACCAGCTCCCCTCTTCCCTGCAATTAGGGTCACATACATAAGCTACTGTCATTCATATGAGCAAGGACAAGAAGATGAAGCTAGAAAAAATTAATTACATTATAAAGTAATGAAGTTATTGCCACAGAGATGAGTTGCAGCATGTTTACAGAACAGAGACTTAAAAAGACAATAGAGATAAGACGAAAGGAAACAAAACCTATGATAGAAACCAAAATTGATCATTTTTCTCTGTTTCATTATTGGCTATTCTCTAGAATGTTTACATGCAGCCAGAAAGTTGTAAATGTGTGAACTGAGCAAACAGCCCAGCAAAGACAGTATTTCTACATGTGGGTACAATACTAGTTTTACAGCAATTCAAGACAGTTCCCCGATTACCTTCTAAAGGATGCACTTTCCCGGAGTGCTGGCAGTATCAACATTTATCACCTTCACGTATTGAAAGGTATAGAAAACCCAGCAAATTCATGAATCTCTGATTTTTCTATGTCTTCCTAAAATAATTTCTTTAGCTGCTACTCTGAGACATGTCAGTTTGAAACTGACAGTTTTCTCGTGTTCTAGATTCCAAACTACTGATGATGTCACGGAGAGTAATCTTGTCTTTAAAGAAACTGATTTCTAAATGAACAAAGCTTTCTTATCCTCCACGTGGACTTATAAAAACTGTTGCAACCAAGTACCCTGGCAAGAATATCATGGGACGTAACAAAATCTGAATGGATTATGTTAGAAGTAGTAACTGTTCTCTAGAGCATACTCAGGTTCTGTCTACTTTCTCATGTCTGGAGTGACTGCCAACATTGCAAAGTCCTTCTGTATACTTAAGGGGTCACCTTAAAAACACATACTACTATTGATATTTTGATAGAAAGTAATTGTCTTTATAGCAACTGATTAGATTAATATTTTGAGCTGAGCCAGGCAAAATAAAAGGAAAGAGGCACTAATGAACCTAATAAAGAGGTTCAGTCTAGAATGGTTGTTAATCTATATAACTAACTTCAGGGAAGAAACGTTTGGTGTCGATAAAGCATTTCCTTAGTAAATTACTACTGGCTCCAGTGTAAGACATTTACAGTAAACACCAAAAGTCTGCAAGGCATCTGTTCTATTCACAGTGGAAGAAGGATCTTTGCTCCATTAATAACTTTAAAAACATGCAATAACTAATTCATGATGGCAGTTCAAATCCTATCAGCAGCCTTCATTATTTGACCAAGCTGAGTTCAAAGATAAAGCAAGTTTTAAAAAACCCTTGAAAGTTTAAAAGTACACTTTAAAACTATAATAAAGAAGCTGTGGTGGTGTTCTTTCTACTAAATATAAAAAAGCTGTAGCTTTAAACCATGTGCAACAGCATTATTTTAAGAATACATGCAAGATAAGAGTTAAAATGTGTATATAAAATCCTATATGATCTCAGATTCTGTTGTTGTGAAATTGTATGTTATATAGAGAGGGCATGTGTAATATACGTGTATGTATATATTATAAAATACTTGCTGGAATTTTAACATTTGACTTTACTGGAGATTTAGTGGGACTTTGCCTAAGGCAAGTTTTTAATAGCAATAATAAAAAAATACTTAATGGTACTTAGGGTAAATAATGTGTGGTCACTATGTTTAAAAAAAGTAATACCGAACATCTGTGCTAGATTTCCACATGATAAAATCCCCACATTACCCACAGTTCTCCCAAAGTTATAGAGAAAAAAAATGTTTATTTAAAATTCTAAAAGAGACATGTGACAACCAATTTAAGAACTTTAAGCCAGGCACCTTGTGTTTTCTGACAGGAATATATATTTAGTGATCTTCATGATATTTAATTCTGAACACAAAGAATGCCATGGTATGACATTATGGCTTCAAGACAGATTTTGAACTGTTAACATACTTACAGGGAGACTACCCAGCCCAAGAATGTCCTTTTTCTTACATGTGTGTATTTGCAAAGACCACTTTGTTCCATACAGGATACGTTGTTTCCTTATCAGAGCAAATGCTATATTATTTTGTCTCAGAAAATATCAATAAAATTCAGCTACCTTTGAAAAACATTAACAAAAATATTTGAGTGAGGTTAGTTAGTTACAGACACAGGATTCAGTCTAACTCAGTGATGGAAAACTGAGTGCAAACAGGGCAGAAGTTCTCAGAAACCACGGAAAAGAGCTCAACATTCTCTCCTCAATATGCCGCATCTCCAAAACTGAAGCAGAAACACATGCTCACACTTTTTGCTATTCAATCAGTTTTATTTGTTCTTTCTTGCTTTGTGAATCAGCAACTAAGGAAACTTTGTTATAACTATTGCAAAGCTGGGAATCTAGCTATCTTTGTGAAAGCTTATTGGCTAGATTTTAAATTCCTTAATCCTTAGAAAGAAATTTAATCCCATTTTTTGCACAGCTGATTTCCCAACATTTTAATGAACCTTACCAACACTGATATTCTTTACTATTCCAGTAAAAGAGCAGGAGTCCAACTTCAGCTGAAGTGTCCTTCTCCTCCCGTGTAATAAGACTCAAATTTGCCATTCCTAAAACCTTCCAAAACAAAACTTGAGTAAACCTATCATCACAAGTTTACCTCTGTGAAACAAAGTTTAAAGATGCAGTAGACTGCACACTGCAGAAAGGTGCAATGTTTGAGGGCCGGGTAATTAACAGGCCAAAGTCAGTCCAAATCTGCTACGAACAGGAAAACAAAGAAAAAAATAGGTTGTTTTATTTTTTGGAGTTATTTTTATACCTCTGGTACACCAGCTATTTGTATGTCTCTTCCCTGTACCTTCTCTAAGAAATATAATCTAAGGCCTGGAGAAATTCCATATCTTCAAAGGCAGCTGTGTTACGAAATCCTGCTATGGCTATTCACAGGAAAAAAAGAACAATCGATTAAGAAAGAGAAATTTTTACATGATTCTTGAATATACAGCAAATTATTTTGAATCCAAATAGTAGGCTATTCATTTTATAGTAATGTGCATGCTTACATGAAATGGGCAGAAAATGAATATGAGAAACATTTCATAATTGACAAAGTGGAGGAGACTGAAAGACAGCAAGAAAAGTTACTTCTCTCTAGCTAGTCAAGTAAACTTTGAAAGAATTACTAGCTAGATAAAATCGGCTCTGGAGTAAGAATATAGCCCTTACTATACAATTCCTAGTCTGATCAGTGCTCAGGGGGGTGCAGGTCAAGGAGACAGAATTGACAGCCATTGGAGACAACAACCAGTTGCTTCAGTTTCTCCCACAGCATGTTAGTTTAATTCTCTGGTTTGGTCAAAATTCCACCTACCAGTGACTATTAATAAGAAAATCAATTTCTTCTGCTTCTCATCCATTAGTTTTCTATTCCACCACATTGAGAGATCTAAAAGACTATGAATGAACAGGAGAGAAGACAGATTCCAGCTTTGGCACTATTTTAAAGCACTAAGAAATGAACAACATAAGGTAGAGAGATACAGTTGCGTTAGGGGAAAACATGTTCAAAAGCTCAGCAAAATGCACAACAGACTTTCTCCAGCTAGGATTTAAAAGGTAACAAGATGGTACACAATTAGATTTCAAGAACCAAAAAACTTCAGATTAAATGTATTTTTAAACTAAACACCAACAGCATATCTTATGAGAAGTCCATCTATATATGCTTTTTAATGTAGTGTTGAGCTGCAGAAAATCAGTAGTCCTCACTTATTTTTTTCCACATCCTACATCAATTCCACTATGGTCAGCTTTTTTTCCCCCATAGGTAGCACTGTCTCCACTGGAGACTACAGCAGAATCTATCATTCTAAGGGTAAATTGATATACTAGAAAAATCTGATCATCGAATAACTTAATTTGCTGCTGCAAAGAAATTTATCTTCCTTAACTTGTTTCAAGTGCAGTGGCAGAAGTTCAAATAGCAAAACTAATTAAAAAACAGAAACAAGTGTTCAGGATTTGATCAAAAGGTATGTTACACATGACAATATACCAGTTTCTCAGAAATATACCCAACATAATACTTCAACCTGTAAAATACAGAGAGCAGAATATTTTAGATGAAGTTCTAAAATGGCAACTATTTTGTTAAAGATATAGAAATTTGAGTCAATACTAAATAATTAATGGATGGAATTAATTAAAAATGTATCCAAGTTCCAGTTTACTTATAAAGCATTCTCAAGAAAAAAAAAAAAAATCCAGTAACTCTGCAAGGTCATTTACACATTTGGGACGAAGACTTACAAACACTAGTTAAAAAAAAATAATCGATCCACAGAAGAGAATACTATAGAAGATTCAACATAGTAATTCCTGTTTTATCATGTCAGAAGACTGTATTGTGCAGGATGAAGAATACATGCAGTGACAGCAATTCAAACGAGCACTGCAGAATAACAAGGACTTACCAAGCTACATACGAAGATGAAGTTGATCCATTTAGACTTTTAACAAATAGATAAAACTACAGAATATCTGACAGTTTCTCAAAGCATGCAGACAACTTCCCATAACAAGACAGCAAGACACAAAATTTGAACCTCAGAATATTTTCCAAGAGCCCACTTGAACAATCAAATCCAGATTACTCAAAAAAAAAAAAGCAGGCATCTACTAAACATTTAGTTTCTAAAGAGTTCATACATCCTACACATCATACTTCCAAGGTCCCTACAGCAAACTTCAAATATGCAGAAAAAAACCCCCAAACTTAAAAAAAAAATCAAAAGCTGTAAATGTCACATGCAACAGGAAGAGAGCTGGAGATTGAAAGACTTTCCCAATGCCTTGAATTCTTCTAATAGCAAGGAAATTGTTAGCCAAAATCTTCAAATCACTCGATAGTTTCTGCCAATCTGACAGTGACAGATTCCAAACAGCAAACCTAGCAAATTTTTAAAGCCTTGACCAGTTACCAAGGCTTATCAGCATGTCATAAGCAGAAACTCCAGTAAACCCCATTCTATACTTGCAGTACTCCAGAGGAAAGATACCTCTGTATCTTCATAGAAACTGAAGGAGAAACAATACTTTTCCTGGTCCCTGAGGGTAACCCAGGGGGAACTCTGAAACATAAAACTAATTCAGTATAAATACAGGAAAAACATGCACAGTCTATAAGTAGCAATATGATTTCTTTTCACCATTCATTGGACTAATCAATAAATTGGATGCCCAAAGACTTTACTTGGAAGCTTAGATTTTATCCACTTTTCAAGCTCTATTTAGCTCTATTTCTCTCACTACTCCCGACTACTGTGCTAATTAGAAACCTTCTTCAAATTTCTGCTGTCCAATACATACCCAAATGAGAATTCACAAACTTAAGTGATACTGGCATAACAGATGAAATACAAACAATCACGTAACAAAACAAATAATAAATAGCAAGTCATCCATCCTTGAACCAGACTGTATGTACTACTGTGAAAACAGCAGATGTAAATCCAGAAACTTGACTGCTCGTTTATAGAACTTCTCCCACAAACCTCCCTCATCACAAACTCAGTATCATTAATCCCTTATGCAACTCCTTTCAGGATCCATTGACTTTCAGACTTCATTAACAGGTGTCATCACTTTTTAATTAAAATTCTGCCTGTGAAGAGATTCAGGATCCACGCTTTCACAAGAAAACTTTACTGAAATGTATCACTGTGCCTTGCAAATTTTCCAGTTTCCAAGCTTCAGATGGGCCCCAGATACCACAAGTCTTTAATATTCTAGGTTAGAGAAGACCAATAAAAAAAAAAAAAACTAAAGTAGCCATAAGCTAAATATAAAAGAATTTGCCCATAGAAAAGATAATATTTTGACAACATTCTGTATATGTAAATAGCTGTTCTTAATCTCTAGCATTCACATGTTTAGTGATATACAGGAGCCAATAACAGTTTTTTTATGCTCTTAGACTAATTTTATGCATGCTTTTATCTGTCAGGCAAATTGGTGTTTACACTAGACTGGAAGTCAATAAGACTACACTGTTTCTATGGAAACAAACCTGTTAGTCACAATTCCTCTTACTGCGTACTCAATCTCCCTGCAATTCTCACCTTTCTTAGCAGGAAGCTTCCTCCTTTCTGAGGAAGACTCACACTGTCTTGTTTGCCTGACACCAGTCGCACAATAATGGTGATGGGTTGCTGGGATGTAGAGGGGCAGATGGGCTTGACACCAGCCCAGATTTTCTTTCAATTGTACCAACTAAATCATCCCAAATCCAGTCCCCAAAATGCATTCACAAGTGATGTGGGCAGCTGGTGCAGGTGGGCTTGGCACCAAATTAAGGATCTATCAAGGTACAGTGCAGCCATCACCCCAGTATTTTAATGTGCAACATTACGTGGTATATTTACTCAAAAAGTTGGGGCACTGGACATGAAAATACATCAGAAATGCACATAGGCAGAAGCCTTTGTTTATATGGAAGGCAAAACATTTTAAACACTAATTTCAAAAACAAGGGGTAAAAATCAAACACAAAAGTAGCATGCGCTCATGACTACTTTATAGCAGTGGAAGGTGTTACTTCTCTCTTCAGTAGTTCTAGTGTTCATTTGCCAAACACTAATTTGTCAAAATACAAAGAATACAGAAACTATGCAAAGCAGCAGACAGTAAGCCCCAAATATAGTTACTTTTCTTCCATAATTTCTTATACTTGCTTTCAAATGTTATATAGCCCTGTTGTGTATTTATTACAGATCTAAACCAAATGCATGTTATCATTTTTATTAAAAAATGAGAGCAGAAAAAGAACACTTAGATACTCTATATTTCTAAAACTGCAAGTACTTTGACAATATCTTTTAAATGAATAAATGAGTTTTTCCTTACCTCTCTAAGATGCATGTTTTCCTTCTCCTTCTGATCTAAAATCACTTCTAAATGATTAACCTGAGATTCCGCCTCTGCCATCCTTCGAGTTCTCTCATTGTCATCTTCCATTCCTTTAGATGGCAAACCTTTACTTTGCAACATTTCCAGAAGCTTTTTTATTGATTCATCTCTGGCATTTAGTGTTTGCTTTTGTGTTTCAATCCTAAGCTCCATTTCTTCTAGCGTTTTTCTCAGCAGGAAGAGCTCTTTAGCTTGTCTATCGTGTTCTGCTTGAAGTCTTCGAAAATTCTCCTCTGTGAGCTCAATGGTAAAATGCTCAGCCCCCCGGTTTCCACTTTCTTGCTGGAGAAGATGGTTAAGGTCTCTCTGGGTTCTAAGCTCATCTTGAAGTGCCTGGATTGTCATTTGCAGATGCTGCAACAAAGAAAAGAAAAAGAAAAAAAAAAAAAAAAAAAACAAAAAATCAATTTCAGACCTGAATGTAGGACTACTCTTTGATTAAACTTTTGTTGTACGCTGTTACAAAAATTCATTAGAATCAATGATGAAAGTATATAAAATGACCTTATAAAATAGCAAATGCATGTGACAATATTTTTAATGATATCTTTCAAGTGCTTCTAGGAAAAAAAAAAAAGACAACACACAAAATAGTTTCAGCTACAGTTAAAATAAATAGCAAAGAAAGGCAAACCAACAAACCCAAACACTAGGCAGTGACACATCCATTAATAACAGTCAATAGGTACCTATAAAGCTGAAAGACTCAGTATTCCATGTTTTCTAAATTACTTCAGAGACTAAAGGTAATTCTACCCTTCATGGTTCTCAACAGTACTGTTGTTTATAAAGTCAATCAAAGCACTCACTATAATTGAAGGGGGCTTTGGGGAGGGGCTGAGTTGGGGCTGGTTGGTTTTGTTTTTTTCTTTTGGCAACTAAAGCTATGAACATGTTTACTAAACAGGATTACTGTATCTCTACCAAGCAAATAAAAAAACACAATAAACAATACTGAATTTTGAAAAATAAATTGACTGCAAATAGTGGACAAACCTTTGTTCTCCTGGCATCCAAAAACTGAACAGCATGGTAAATGAAAAAATGAAGCAAAATCAACATAAATAAAGGTCAGATGCAAGCAAAGGAGATTCAACAGAAAGAACTGAATTCAACAAAAAGTACCTTCAACAGAAAAAAATTTATTGAGTTATACAGAAAGGCACCAACAACTTCACAGTACTCGAGTATACAAGTCTAAACTACGGACAGACTTTACTCAATAGATGTGACAAACAAATACATATTAGAAATAATTAATCCCACAGTGAATAATAACATTCCTATTTTATCTTGCACTGTTCTTTTACACTTCAAGGTTTTTCAAAACACAGTAACTTGTTCTGAAATACTTGTTCTAAATCTGAGTACAGGAGTCTTTCTCTCTTCAAGAGGTAATCCTTGCGCTCCATATTCAACAAAAAAATCAAAAAGGATTTTGACCATTTTAAGATTGTAACATAGTTATCCCAAATTACTATGGTTTCTTATGTTCATGTCAGATTATATTTTTTCTTCTTATTTTTTCCTGCCTACACAACATACTGAATTTATAGAAATACTAATTCCTGAATAGCCACATGGTCTGTAGTAGAAGACATTTAAATGCAGGAATTAGATGACCTAAATGCACGGCACCAGACTTCTTTGCATTAGTGGATATTCTGCAACTCCATATTCTAAAAACAAAACAAAAAAAACCCCAAACAACCAACAAAACAAAAACAGACAAAAAAAACCTCTAAACACACCCATACCCACCACAAAAAAAAAAAAAACACCAACAAAAAACAAAACCACAAAACCCCACCCAACCACATATTTCATTAAAACATGAACTCAGTACAGGAAGCTTCTTCATTTCATTTGGAGGACTTGGCAGTGTTAGGTTTATGGTTGGACTCGATCTTAAAGGTCTTTTCCAACCTAAACAATTCTATGATTTGGTACCATATTCACATTTAGCACACACACACATCTAAAGCTGTCAGTTTGTAACAATAATTTAAACTAAATGAAAAATGGAAAACCTTAAGAAAATAATCTTTTGAAATCATGTCCTTTATCAGTTATTTCAAATGGAATAAAGTATTGCATGTGGTAGAATTCTGTAGTTAGACAATTTGAATCTGTTTTATCATTAAATACCACTTTTTTAATAAATGTCTGGATCTCAGTTCTCTTAATATTTGCATCTTATTAGGCATACACTCAGTTAAGAGCACATAAATGTAGGCTACTCATTTACAGCTCTGCTTTTATTCAATGGTAATTCTTACCTTTTCTTAATCTCATCATCTTTTTAATTATTTATCTAAACTTAAAAGCTCACAATAAATTCAAAACTCCTCTAGATGTAGCAATTTTCCCACTTTAAATATACTAATGTACTGAGTATTTATGACCCCAAGATTGACAGTTTTAGAACAGAAATTCAGTGCATAAATCCAAATCAAATTTTCAAATAGTACAGAAATTATATTCAATGATTATAATGAACGAGCGAATTAACAAAGTCAAAGGAAGGCAGTGACAAATAGGGACAGATGCTGCAAAGTAAACGAAATCAAAAGCATTTCTTTTTAAGGGCTTTTTCACTGTGTTAAATCATAGGGACATAATTTTTGTAGATTACCTTAACTAGCCAATACAGTGTTTTTAGCCAAACTGGTGTATTCCAAATTAAATGACATCTTGCATTAGACAATACAGACTTACTGTATTCTCTAATCCTTTGTAGCTTTATAA
This sequence comes from Vanellus vanellus, assembly GCF_965231255.1. Classification (NCBI taxonomy): domain Eukaryota; kingdom Metazoa; phylum Chordata; class Aves; order Charadriiformes; family Charadriidae; genus Vanellus; species Vanellus vanellus. The sequence goes on along the minus strand of NC_138914.1, from coordinate 15,810,744 downwards.
CACTGAAAGTTGGAGAACAGATACTTGAAATTACTGAATTAAAAGTAAATCAGTTTTTAATAAAGAGATCACAAGTTTCCTTTCTACAAAAAAAAAAAAAAAGATTATTTTTCTTCACTAACATAAGAGCAGAACTATGGATGAAATCCTGGTTTAAGAGTATTAAAAAGAAAAGGAATGAGAAAACCAGAAACTATTTTCACATTCCATTACATTCTTCAATATATGACCATTGAGATGGAAAAGGCAAGGGAGCAGTTAAAAGTAACATTTCGCTTTTTTTAAAAAATGCAAATTCTTGGAAAAATTATGGCAGACATCTCAAAGAATACATTGGAATATCTCCATTCTCATCTTTGAGAACATTTTGGCTTCGGTGATGATGTTAGAGGCTACTTTAAAATTACACTCAATAGTTTGTTTCAGTGGCATGACTGGTAAGTATTTAAGAACTCATAACACAAGTTTCTATACTGAAGCTCAAGGAACATTTTTTTTTTTTCTGTTCATGTTTTGTTGTTACTGGTTGGGGGTGGCGTGGGGAGGTGGCACTTAAATCCCAGTTTCTGACAGAAGGCAATTATGCACAAGACTCACAGCTTCCATTTACAAAAATACACTTTTATTCAAAGGCTTCAAAGGAAACCGTGAGAGTGTTGCAAATCTGACAAAAAATAAAAATATCACAATCAAATAAAAAACAATATTTATATAAAATTTTTCACTCAGTCCTATAATTTAGGGAAACAGCTTCATTTTTTAGGACTTTGGACTTGTAATTATATAACAGACCTATCTGACACATCTTTACTTGTTTTTCCCATTATGGAATGAAGTCTTGGTTAGAGCTTACTGAAAATTTTCAGATAGGTAATTATTGAAAAATTTATTTGTATCCATTTAAACTATTCATAAATTTGCATCAAGCTTGGCAAACAGCACTTCTCAAAAGCTCAAAAGAATTCAAGAAATATTTTCTTTCTTGTTTTTCAAATTAGAAGTTTAGACTTTAAAACATTTTCATGCTTGTTTTGATTTTAAATTGTCTTCTTTTTTTAAATGGAGTCAGAATTTTTAAGTGAAATGTTTCCTTTTGATAAAAAAAAAAATCATTCAACATTAGACAAAAGAATTTCCCATTTAATTCATTAATTTTCAGGTTGGTGTCCATATCAGTCATCAGTCAGAGTTTCAGTCTCAGGGCATTCTTTTGAAGAACAAAGCTCATATCTATACATTCTGCAAAAGAATGACTGGCTGAAATAATACACATATAAAGTTTACTTTGCATAATAACAGTAAACTAAGTCCTTCACATTCCAAAATTGTTTCACTACTATGCAACAGCAATATTCAACAACTACCAAGTAGTCTAGAAATAGTCAAAAGAACTGTTTTCTCTGATCTGAATCATGATTTAAGATATGTCCTCCTAATGGTACATTAGACGATATTTACTACTTTATGCAAAAAACTATTTACAAATAAATGTTTTCCCAAAGTCAAGCATTCACCGTACACCAAATGCCTACATGTGTATGAGACTTTAGCTAAGCAAAGAGAAACTAATTTCTAAAATATTTAAAATGTTTTAAGACAAAAATAAAAGCAAACAACATAAAGGTGAATATACAACCATTCTGAATACAAGCTGTAAAAGCCAAAATTGTTGGATCCACACACAAATAATAAGTCAGAACTTAAACAGCAATTCTGGTAAGATAAACCAGACAACCTATGTATGCGGTTCTCAGGTTCTACTCGTAACCATGTTTGACACTGAGCGCAACAGTAGTTGTGGCTGATTCTCAGTAATTATGTCAAAACTAACAGCCTCAACTGTGGCAGACTACTGCTACTTTGACATAAGAGAATACATTTTCGTACATCTTCAAGACTTAGAACTCTTTGAACCAGATTTAGACTTGTGCTGGCACAGACTTCTGTATCTACAGCAAGCTAAGAAAGGAAAGAACAAATGTTGTGAGGGTGGAAAGAAACTGTATAATTAATTGCAGTGAGGGAGGAATGTAGGAGTGCTGTGAGTATCTGTCACACTGCTGTCATTACATAGACAAAGAACTTTATGGGATTTAAAAAAAAAAATTGCAAGGTCTATCATATTTTTCATAATTTCTACAGACCAGTTGACCAGAAATATTTCCATGCCAATCTCTTGGTAACATATAAATAGTTCTCCCAAAACTTTTTCTTTCCTTCTCTATAGCCCAACTCCAAGGTGCAATCCATGGAACCGAACAGGAAGTTCCATTAAACTTTCACTGAATTAAGCATAGTGCGGGTTTTCAAAATTTGTCCCCACAAATTGAAACAAAACCATGACAGGAAGATGAATTAATGGCCCTTCCAACATTCCAATTCACGTTCTACCCAAGGAAGTTCCTCTAATCTGTGCCAACTGGCTATTGCCAAAGGAATTGTCTGCAGAGAACTGTCCTGCAACAGTAGCCTTGGACCAGAGCACATAAGCACTTTCAGAGCAGCCCAAAGTCTTAGACTCATCGATTTAAAATTGTTAGTCCACCTACAGAAGTACACAGCTTCTTGTATTTAGCACCATTACCCAGGCACCAAAAGCAAAGACCAGGTTGAAGAATCCAGTCTACTGTCACGTAAAAAACCCCAGTCTGTTATTAACACAGAAAGAAGTGAAAAAACCTTGTGTAAGGTCAAGAAAGAAACTATAGCTAGGGCTGTCTTGGCTGGGAAAGCCAACCTGAAGGATTTGGTGGCAGAAAGTGGTGTTATGCTATCATCAAGTGATGGATTTTGAAATATATATCCATCACATATAGAATTTTTAGTAGTCTTCTGTAATATAGCGATAATCTAACAAGTTAATTCCTCAGACACTAATTACTCAAATTTTGGGTACCAGAGCTGCTGAAGGATTCCAAGTATGTTCTTTGATAGTTTCTGCTCTAAATAACTCAGTACAGCACTATGACTAGAGGGGGCGATGGCAAGATCATCCAGGATATTTGAAACAAGTATTTCTGTAGCCATCCAAGACGATTTGTTACTTTGGTGCTTTATCCAAAAGAACTATAGCTACTTTACCAGACTTGAGTGTTGTTTCCCCACCTAATGCTTCAATCCTCCCTCCCACCCCCACTGTCTTTTTATTGACTCCTAGTTCCTGTCTCTCACAGCTCCATTTTTAGCTCCTGATTCTCCTTTTTCTTTCCCACTTCAAACACAAGGACAAAATGTATTAGCTTTGTCTTATGGGACTCTCTTACCTGACTTTACAACAATTGAGAAGTAATGACTATTGTGCTAACAGTCTCTGTCCTCTCAATGCCAGAATTTCCATATAATGTGATGGTCAAAATCTGACAAAGTGAAAACCAACTGACAGCAAAACCCTGCAAGTTTAGAAGGAATAATCGGAATCCAGGAAAGAGAGCAGGTCCACGCAACAGATATCCACACACTGCAGGGTGGGATGTGAGGTGAGGCTGAACTGCCTTACCTTACACCAAGCAGCTGGCAGTATGGGAATACATAGGAGGGCATCAGGATGGATTCATGACAAGGACTTCCAGAAGAGCTGGGAATCAAACCAAACTGAAGATTTCAATATGCTCTTTCTTTTTTTCCTTTTAGTAATGCACATAAAAGTTACAGAAGATTTTGTCAGTCATTTATAATGCTACAGCAGGTATGATCTAACACAGTGTTTTTCTGAATTTATTCTTCAAACTACGGAAGATTGTTTTAAGCAGTCTCTGCAGCTAACTTCTTGATAGTACGGGATATCTTAATATGCCACCTTACATGATCCCATTATCTCTATGGTGAATGCAGTGAAAGGACTAAAATGTACTAACTAGAATGCCCCGTGTCTTGAGACATAAACATAGAATTTACAGGGCTGGATCAGTTGATATAGTCTAGTCTCTTGACAGCGGCAAATACATGACGATATAGAATACTGTGGAAAAAGAATCCTACTGTGCAACTGTACACCACAGAGAGCTACAACTATAACTGAATACATTTGACAAGTATAACAGCAAATTATGCTATCAACTATACTTTCATTTTCTAAAATCAAGCTTCATCATTTATTCTATAATCTTCCATTGCTCCACTTTCATTCTTCACTGTATGAAGCTCCCCCACTTAAAGGTGACAAACTAATTAAAGCTTTCTTATGAACTTCACCTAAACCAATTTGCATGTTAACTTTAGTTATACTACTGAAACAAGCATGAGCATTAGATTTGCAAATATTTATAACTAAACATTGTTAAGGTCAAACATGCAAATCTTTATTTTCTTCTGTAAGAGAAAACAAAAAAGGGAACTGGAGATATTTCTTCATCGGCATAAATTAAGAAATGGATTCTCACATGCATTTGCTCATCTGTCTAATGTAAATTAAAATCCTGGCATCCAAACAACAACACTGGGTCAGTTGGCAAAAATTTTGCTTGAGTAAGACAGGACTGACAGAAAGAGATGAAAGGAGAAGACAGATGTAATTTGTGAGGAATCACAGGAGATTCAGACCACACACACAATGCATTTTCAGCATTAAAAATTCTGGAGGTGCACCAGATGTGAGACAACCTCTGCATAACACCATTTGCTGGTAGAACCATGTATTTAAAAAGGGAGAATTCTTGGTTACTGATTTTCCTTCATTTTTCTTTCCTTACACTTTTAAATTTGGTGCCCTGTCAAATTCTATAAATTTTGCCCTTAGTACTTTGCTTTGCAAGTTAAATAAGGAATCTTGTCATGTACATTTAAATCCACATTCCTTAATACAGACATTATATTTAATCTGAACTATCAGAATGCATTACTATTCAGTCAGCTTCTCTGGGTCATCTCGCACAAATATTTTGGTGAAAGACAACTAAGAATGGAAAGAAAGTATTGCCTAAAAACCTGAGGTCATTGTACAAAAATGCACCTCCATTTATAACTGGGGGATAAATATAGGCTAAAACATTTTAGCATTGCAAGTTTCATAGTAGTTTTGCACCTAATTCTTAAGGCAAAATGTGTAAATATATTTCTTTCCTGATTCCCTGATTTGCTCTGGGCTGAGAGATGTCATTTTTCATTTATTTCCATTGCTTTGCCATTTGCCCTAAGTAAGCTTGCTATCACAGATATAGTTTGTCATTCTATCAAACAATATTTCTTCATAATGGATAAATTCAGTACCACAAATCCATCTCTAAAGCACTGAAGTTCATTTGTTAATTTGGAGTATTTTGGAGTAGAAGAAATTAACTGTATGCCTGAAATATCTTTCCTTATAATCCTTTCCTTCTTTTTTCTACTACGTTTCTCCAGCACAGCCAATGCTTTCTGTGGTGTGTGATCTCATTTCAGGTCTTTCAAATTCACCTTGCCTCTAAAATGCAATCACAGAATCACAGAATTATCAGAGTTGGAAGGGACCTCTAGAGATCATCTAGTCCAACTCCCCTGCTAAAGCAGGATTGCCTAGAGCACATTACTCAGGACTGCATCCAGGCAGGTCTTGAAAATCTCCACAGAAGGGGACTCCACAACCTCCCTGGGCAGCCTGTGCCAGTGCTCTGTCACCTGAACCGTAAAGAAGTGTTTCCGTGTATTTGAACGGAACTTCCTGTGTTCTAACTTGTGCCCATTGCCCCTCGTCCTGTTACCTGGAACCATTGAAAAGAGCCTGGCTCCATCCTCCTTCAACCCACCCTTGAGATACTTGTACGCCATAATAAGGTCTCCCCTCAGCCTTCTCTTCTCCAGGCTAAAGAGTCCCAGCTCTCTCAGCCTTTCCTCATAAGGCAGATGCTCCAAGCCCTTAATCATCTTAGTTGCCCTTCGCTGGACTCGCTCCAGCAGTTCCCTGTCCCTCTTGAACTGGGGAGCCCAAAATTGGACACAGTATTCCAGTTGTGGCCTCACCAGTGCAGAGTAGAGGGGGAGAATGACCTCCCTCGACCTACTGGCCACACTCTTCCCTATGCAGCCCAGAATTCCATTGGCCTTTTTGGCAACAAGGGCACATTGCTGGGCCACGGATAATTTACTGTCTACTAGGACCCCCAGATCCTTCTCTTCAGAACTACTTCCCAGCAGGCCCGCCCCTAACCTATACTGGTGCCTAGCATTCTTCCTCCCCAGGTGCAGAACCTTGCACTTGCTTTTGTTGAACCTCATTAGGTTCTTCTCTGCCCAGCTCTCCAGCCTGTCCAGGTCACGCTGGATGGCAGCACGGCCCTCTGGGGTGTCAGCCACCCCACCCAGTTTGGTATCATCAGCAAACTTGCTGAGGATACACTCTGTCCCCTCATCAAGGTCATTAATGAATATATTGAACAAGATTGGACCAAGTATTGACCCCTGGGGGACACCACTGGTTACAGGCCTCCAACTAAACTCTGTGCCGCTGATCACAACCCTAATACTTCCATTGTTTTTTTTCCTCTAAGAAAGCTAGCTGAATAGTATTTGTTGAATTATTTATTCAATGGAGACTTTCTGATATTTGTCAACCAGTTTTAACCAAAGTCAGAAGATGGTTTATTTCTGTGGTGACACAGTACATTTTACCTCAGACCACGTTTACCAATAGGAATTCAGTTACAGCATACCTTGCATAAAGTAGTCAGTATCTCAAAAGCAAAAATTCAGTACAACCTTCTTCATCAATTCCTTTAACACAGAAAATCTGAATTAAACCATGTTTTCTCCAATTGGTAAAAATCATTTTAATACTCATGGGCCAAATCTTGTAGCCTGAAATCATAAGAATCAGAAGGCCAAGAGGAAGGGATTTTTAGAAATGCAATAAGTCAAACAATGCCTTGAGAGGAGTAATCTGCAGATACCTGTTCACAAAAATGTCCACATCAAGTTCTTTAGTTACTAAAAAAAGCTTTAAGACATGTAAGTCATCAGTATCATAGCAAAATGCAAGATTTTGTATCTGGGTGATCGTTAATGGTACTATTACAACTTATAAATAGTCCAATCATGCTGTTATGACAAGATTGGAAGTTGGAGGTCGCCTTGGGCAGAGTGATCATGAATTGATAGAATTTTCAATTCTCGATGAAGCAATGCGGGGAGCCAGCAGAACTGCCACCTTGGATTTCCGAAGGGCAGACTTTAGCCTGTTTAGAAGCATGGTTGAGAGTGTCCCTTGGGAGGCAGTTTTGAAGAGCAAAGGTGCCCAGGAAGGCTGGGCATACTTCAAGCAGGTGCTCTTAGAAGATCAGGAGAAGGCCGTCCCGTGTCTCAAAAATCGAGCAGACGGGGAAGACAACCAGCCTGGCTAAATAGAGAACTTCGGCTGGACCTCAGGAAAAAAAGGAAAGTTTACATTCTCTGGAAAAGGGGGTTGGCAACTTATGAGGACTATCAAGATATACCAAAGCTATGTAGGGGGAAAATGAGAAGGGCCAAAGCTCAATCAGAACTCAGCTTGTCCACTGCAGTTAAAGACAATAAGAACAGATTCTTTGAGTATATCAATAGAAAAAGGAAGACTAGGGAAAATGTAGGCCCACTGGTTAATGAGACAGGTGCCCTAGTGGTGGAAGACACAGAGAAGGCAGAGTTACTGAATGCCTTCTTTTCTTCGGTCTTCACTGCTAAAGCTGTCCCTCATGAATCCCATACTCTGAAGGCAAAGGGGAAGGTCTGGAGAGAGGAAGATTTTCCCTCAGTTGAGGAGGACCGTGTCAGAGACCACTTGGCCAAGCTGGACATCTGTAAGTCCATGGGCCCTGACAGGATGCATCCACGAGTGCCGAGAGAGCTGGCGGATGTTATTGCTAGACCACTCTCCATCGTCTTTGAACGGTCATGGAGAACAGGAGAGGTGCCTGAGGACTGGAGGAAGGCTGACATCACTCCGATCTTCAAAAAAGGCAAGAAGGAGGACCCAGGGAACTACAGACCAGTTAGTCTAACCTCTGTCCCTGGGAAGGTAATGGAGCGACTCATTCTGGACGTCATCTCCAAACACGTTGAGGAACAGGAAGTTATTGGAAGTGGTCAGCATGGATTTACCAAGGGTAAATCATGCTTGACCAATCTGATAGCTTTCTATGATGTTATAACTGGCTGGCTGGATAAGGGGAGAGTTGTGGATGTCACCTACCTTGACTTCAGCAAGGCTTTTGACACTGACTGAGAGTGGACTGAGAGTTGGCTGTGTGACAGAACTCAGAGGGTTCTGATAGGTATGATAGAAATGATAGATTCAGCTCTATGATAGAATTCCTGTTTAAGGCTTCTGAAATGCTAACAGACAAATAACTGAGACCAAGTGAGCAAACATTCACAGAATTTTCAAGAATACTGGCATTTAAAATATTTGTGGCTATCTTTTTATAAGCAAAACCAAAATTTATTTACATAGAATGATCTAATATCTTGTATGGTTGCCATTAAAAAATTGAACTCCTCAGAGCCTTAAACCCAAGGTTTATTTCCTTCCTTTGAATAGTACTCTAATTCTTCAGTTGTCCTTGATTCTAGGGCTCAAGTTCTAAACAGTAATAGGTCCTGAACATACTAGGATTTTGAATACCTCTGCAATAGCTCAGAACAGATGTTCTGAACTATTTCAACTTTACCCTCCAATAAAGAGCAGTAAGATCAACAGCCTTCACCTATGAATGACAGTGCTACTGCAAAAACACCACTTCTGACTCACTAACATTTAAGAAAAGCGATAAAACTCATTACCTTCAGAGTTTCCATGGGCACCTTCTACACTAAGTATTGTACACACTGAAATTACAGTAACTGCCGATATAGGATAGCTGCCATGAAATTATATTAATCGCACCATATTAATTTACTACTTCTTATTCAGAAAAGATTAGCAATAAAGAGATGGACTCCTCCAGGCACCGGAAATTATACTGCATAAGAAGGGGATATGAAGAGATTCCTCCCTGATGTCAGTCTTGTCAAACCAACAAGCAAAGCAGCAGAGGTACAAATTAAACTTTCAATAAGAAAGGCCACTGGCCATTCCCCATTCAAACCTGCCAATATTTAACTAAAGCATCTGAAAAATGATTAAAAAATTATTTGTCCCAGTCTCACCATAAATACAAGTTTTAAATTTGTTTTTATTCTATAAAATCAGTTACAATTTTATGCTATCAATACAGAAATTCACTATTCAAATGCTGGGAGAGGGCAGGGGTGTGTTTTGGTTTATGTGGGGTTGTTTTGTTTTGGTTTTTTTTAAGGAAAAGAATGCAGAGATCCCCTCATAGTGAAAACACATACTATGTCCTCAATGGACCAGATTGAACACTGCCCTGTTATATTCCAGCATCGATTACTGATCTACTGGAGTGCAATTTTCTTTCTCTAGGGATTCCATAATTGCTTTTTTAAACAGTAGTAGAATGCCATAGGATCAACATTGTTCGATGTTTTGTGGCTTGAGAAGAAATTACGTTTAGCAACGATCACAGTGGGCCCAGAAATAAAGGCCAAAAGCATATACTGTGAATATTTAAAAAGCAAGATTGCTTGTGAATCAAGATTTGCATTTGTCATACGGAGCTGAGCTCTATTCCTATTTCTGTGGTCACGTACAACTGAAATGTACCTGACTGAAAACCTGGGAAGTTTTATTTGCCTTCTTCCTCGTCTATCCATATTATATTCGGTAACACCAGTTCAGTATGAGCCATTGTGCAAACTTAGTTAATGAAGAACAGGAAGTTAAGAATTCATTGTTTCTGATTGCCAGCTTTAAAAAAGTCTGATGGGACAAAAAAAATTTGGCAAGTAACTTCCTCTCTCTTTTTGGACCGTAGAGTATGTTGTTCAGCTTGCTGATTCAGTCAAAATAATAGCATAGCAAAGATCTTAGATGCTAAAAAGGCGTATTACTTTCTTATTTCTCAAAAACTGATGTCTAGCTACATTAAAGGAATTCTTTTTCAGGCACTGAGTCAAGAAGTTACTTACAAAAGAAGAGCATTGAGAGTAAACAAGGTCATATTTCAAACACTGAAAAGCCTGTCTTTGATCTTCAGTCCCTCCCTTTATCTGCTTGATCTTTTGCTATGTAGTTTAGGGGCTTCTGGCAGAAAGCTCACTATTACCTTGAAAAAAATAAAAATAAAACCAATCTTTTTCCCAGATAAAAGTCACATGAACTGGGTTCTGTTTCCCTATTTTGCAGTTTGCCTCCAAAGAAAGAAACATCCCACTTCTTTCATTTAAAAATACAAAATAAAATCCGAGGACAGGAATTTCCGTAGACATCATACAGGTTCTGCTCAAGCTATCAAAGAAAAATGCACATAAAGGAAAACTATATAGGTGTCCAAATAGCGTTTCCAACAATAAGGTCATAAAAGAATGAAATAGAGATGGTTGCTATTGTCGGTAAGTGAATTACATTAGAAATATTAAAACAACTATTTCCATAATATACAGCATATATTTGTTTCTCAAGCAACTATAATATGCCACATACTGTAAATGTTAATATTTTGCATATCATATCTAAGAAACAATATAAGCAAATATAACAGTCTGATATAGCTTGTCAATTTCTCAAAAAGAGACTCCAATAATTATTTGTCACTACATTGGAAGACACAGAATAGGTAAGATAGCAGACTAGACAAACTCTCAGTACGGCATTACAAACATACATGTCTAATTTACATGTGAAACGGGTGCTTTAAGTTTCTATACAGGAAATCTTCATTGACATAAGAGACAAATACATAGCATTGCTTTGGGAGTGGGGCATCATAACAGTTTGTATGACCTTCTTATCCTCTCTGCCTTTTCATTTTGAAACTTTCTAACTATATTCTTTTAATGCACCCACTAGAAAAATCATATAAATATAAGTTATTCACATGACAATATCAAGCACAGCTTTTAGTAAGCCAGACAAAAAAAGCAATAAATCAAGTTCCAATTTCAACCTCTCCCTGCTATAATCTGGCAAAATACATAAAAGAGCACTCTTCAGCTTCCAATTTTTTTTTTTTCTCCAGTGGGAATAATACTGTGAGTTGATTAACCACAATACATAATCATTTCCCATTGAAACAATTTGAAAAGGAGCTTTAGAACTATGTCTTCTGCAACAGTTAAGAAAAAAACAAAAATCAATATTAAGATTTCAGTAGTTCAAATCAAAACAGTGTTCAGTTAGATCCAACAGAGAAAAAAGATGCATCACAAAGCAAGATGGCCATCTGGAAAGACATTTCATCCTGAGTTACTGAAGAAGTGTAGATCAGCAGGAAAGAGAAATCATTAAGGAGACAACATTTTGGGCTCAAAAGGTCTACGCAGTTCACAAAAATATGTTTTCATAAGTTGGAAGATTTTGGTTTCACAATAAACTTTGTTAAAACTATTTGTTCTTGTCAGATTTAACGGGAGTATTTTCTTGTTTATGGCCTAAATGAATCCACTACGCTGTCATCAAAAAATTTGCAGTTTATTATTTTTCCCACAAGATGGCACTAAATCCATATGCTGAAGAAAATTATTAACAAGCACAAAAGCCCAAAACTGTGGTCACATTCCTAAAATAAACAAACAAACTAACTAACTTTACATAAGTATTAGAAGTTGTAGGTATGGAAAAATAAAGTTAAGACCCTAAGCCAGGTCTTCTTTTAAGAGAGAGAAATTTTCCCCTCATAATTCAACAACTGGGGCCAAGGGGGACACACATAGAGAACACACACATATATATACACACACTCAATATATACTTATACATACTTACGTATACTTAATGCGTACTTAAAGATATGGTCTGTACATATTTTTATATATATATAAAAGTAAATAAAGTCCAAACATTTGTTCCCCAGTATATAATACACAAAAGTATTCGTAGAAACTGAAAATCCAACTGAGTCTGAAACTTGATTGCCTGGCAAAGGATAACCGTTAAAAAACAAACACAACACACAACAGAACTTAAAATCCAATAGCAAAACGCCCTCTAATTTGGAGCACCCCAAGTACATTACCAAGTATCCTCTCCAGAATTACTTAAATGAAGACCAGGGGATTCCTAAACTACAATACTACTGAAATTCAAATCAAAGCATTACTAGTATGGAATCTTCCTTTAATTCTTAAGTTTAAAACCTCATCTCACAGGCTGACTTATCATCACTAATCAAAAATAGCTGGTATTTTTCCCAAAAAAACTATGTATAAGGCTACAGTAAAAAAAAAAAAAAAAAAAAAACCAAAAAAAAAAAAAAACACACAAGACAGCATTGGGGTTTTTTTTCTCCCTCATTTGAGGTTTTCAAAACTTAGTAATCCTTGACTGACAGTTAGTACTTACCAACAAATCAATTTAACCTCGGCTCTTTGTTCCAAGTTCTAAGCTAGAAATTATTTCATTCCCTTGGTTACACTAACGCTGGTCAATGCCAAATACAATCATACTGTTGCACTGCAAACAAACACCCAGACGCAATGTTTTGTACCTGCATGTTCAAGTATGGCACAGCTTTCATTCCTAAGAAGCAATCACAAACATAGTACAGCTACATACAAAGAACAGTTAAATCCTAATCACCATTCAAGGGCTGGAGCAACTCTCCTATGAGGAGAAGCTAAAAGAGTTGGGGCTGTTCAGCCTGGAGAAGAGAAGACTCCGCGGAGATCTTATTGCGGCCTTCCAGTCCCTAAAGGGGGCCTACAGGAATGGTGGGGAAGGACTTTTTACTAGGGCGTGTAGTGATAGGACGTGGGGGAATGGCTTTAAACTGGAAGAGGGCAGGTTTAGATTAAACATTAGGAAGAAGTTTTTCCCTTTGAGGGTGGTAAGGCACTGGAACAGGTTGCCCAGAGAGGTTGTGGATGCCCCATCCCTGGAGGTGTTCAAGGCCAGGCTGGACATGGTCTTGGTCAACCTGGTCTAGCAGGAGGTGTCCCTGCCTATGGCAGTGGGGTTGGAACTCAATGATCTTCAAGGTCCTTTCCAACCTAAACCATTCTATGATTCTATGATTCAACACCCAGTACTGCACAAAATAGTTAACTGACTTTTAATTAAGCAGCTAAGTATTTAGGATTTTAAGTTAAATACTAGTGACTTACGTTCTTTAAACATGACTATAAAACCTGTTGTATATTTCTGTAGGAAAAAAAAATTGTTTCTCAAACTAATGGTATGAATTTGAATCTAATCCACAACCAGCAAGAAATTTCTCAGCTAAGACTACAGAACCACTACAGGGGAGCAATTGAATACAGTAAGTATTCCATTTTAAACTACTTGAAGATTCTTTACAGCTATGATTTTCTTTCCCCCACCCTTTTCTTTCCTTGTATGTTGATGGATTCTTTTTCCCCCAAGTACCTAGCATAATCTTAATTACTACAGTGCTGAAATAGTAGTGTATCCATACACTGGTCTACTATTTAGTAGTGGTTCAAACTCATGAAGTGTCCAGAAGCCTCCAGGGAGCCTTTCGTTGCCAACTGCAATTAAATAAACAGGTAGTAAGGGTCATTTGGGGCCAACTGCATTCCTTAGCGCTGAATTTTAAGTTGTTAGCACTGTCTTCTGCCAATAGTCCAACAGTCCACTGTATCATACTTTTTCCTTATTTCTAAGACTGCTCATAAGTAAGCATGCTGTAAGACTATTCCATTTATACACCTATTAAGAAAGAAAGGAATTATTAAAATTCTGCAACCACTTCTCAATTGGATGCAAACCAAAATAACGATTAAGGCAAGTAAAGGTAAAGCGATTTCAGGATCTGGTCTGTGCTCCAAGCCTTATATTCACAAAAAGCAATGCAAGTTTCACAAGCAAACCACTACTATTGATTTCCTTTCAATCACCCCACATTGCAGATAAGAACACCACAAGATCTGTGGGGTGGGTAAGGCATTTTAGAGCCACCTTGGAGTGCCAAAGGCTTATTTCATTGTAACTGCTAGAGGGTTTTTTTCCCAAATCACATGCTTACACATCTGTCAGCTATATAACACAGACTCATTGCAGTGTAAGTACAGATTTGTGATCAGAATGAATATCCTCTTCAACACATCCTCCCTTAATCCCCAGTTTTTGCACTGTATGACCAGAGAGGATTTGTTCTATGCTGTACAGAGGTACAGGAGGTAGGAGTATAGAATCAATGCTCATGTTGTCATCCAAAACAGTCCATGCAGCCTACTCAGTTAATGTCAGCTTCTGTAAATAACTTAATAAAATATATGGGCTCTTTCAACTTTTTAAGGAATTATGTTAACTTATATCTTTCTACTTTTTAATTCATGCTCAGATGCATCTTTATAACAGGATCATTTTATCATAGTCTTGAACAACACACAAGAGATGGAGTATATTAACCATATGAACTAGCTTTACAGCTTTCTATTTTGCTTGAATCTACCTCCAATTCCTCCCTTCTCTCCATAGTACACATTTTCTCTAAATTTCCCTAGACATTTGCAACAAGTTCTCACTTTTATATCTGGTTTACTTTGCTCAACACACATTTTCCAATCGCAGCTTTCCTTAACCCTAATATTGTTCAGATAATGTTGTATTTTCAGTAGAACACAATGCAGTAGCAAAATCTTGAACAAGAATATCTGTGTTATTGTGGATAGGGGGGCTGTTACTTCCCTAGGTACACACAGACACAACAACTAGTAAAAGTAAATAGAAAATAAAACAAAAACAAGCAGAATAAACTATTTTCCAACATGATGGAATGATTTAAAAACCCGTTATAGCTATATCCAAAGCAATTTAAATGTACAATAAATGTCAACTATAATAGGCAAAACAGACTGCATAACGCACCCCAGTGTGCCTAGAAGGTCTTCCACAGTCTGATAGACAAAGCAACATATTATTCAGTATTTAAAGAAATACCACTCAATTCACTTCACAAAAGCCCAAAGCGATAGGATGCATTGCCATTGCTTTGCAGTGAATCACCATATACATGTAAGATCCCTGTTTGGGGCATTAAAACCATGCCTTTTTCAGAGTATAGCCTTTAGAAAGAGAGAAACTCCACTGAAATCATTAGGTTGAAAGCAAAATATCAAGCAACAATTATAAACACCAAAGAAACATAATCATCTTTGCTGTACTACACATGCTTTTAACTTCACTTATAAGATAAAAATAACTACATAAAAGTGAACTAAACTTTATAACTGAAAATAGCTAATCTACCAACTTTCATTAGAAGATTCACAAGAAGAACATTTGATTTAAGCAGAAAGCTTCATGATCCTTTATTATGTTTGCCTTTTGGTATTGCAAAGATTTTCAAGTTTTAATGTTTCTGCTATACATGTGTTCAAAGACTGCACTGGCAATCATTATTTAGTGAGACAGGTGTGCCCATACAAAATGTTTCCCAAGGAGAACAGAAATATTTTTCTTCTTTTGAAGGATTACAGTGTTTTCTGAGTTCTGTTTCACAACATTGATTATAATTTCCATCCTGACTTTCATAAAAGACTGAAAATAAACTAGCAAACTCATAACTTACACATTGCTGCAGTTAATCTCTCAGAAGCCAGACTACCTAGGTTCAGTACTTCACTTCATTCATGTTCTTCTACCACTTAATTATTGTAAGATAAATTATTCTAATGTCAGACATCATTCAGACTCCACACTAGAATTTTAGGAGAATTCTAGGGAAAAACATAATTTTTTCAGCACAAATTACTTACATAATAATCTGGTAAACTGAAGACACTATTGAAAATATAAATTAAAATAATCAAAGGGAAATTAATTTCTATACAAGGGTTATAGGATAAACATTTCTATATAAAGGCTAAGGGAGATAAAGCTTCATTCTGTTCCTACTCTGGCTGTTGTTTGTTGATCCTTTAGTGCAAAGCAGTTGGACATCAGCTGAAATCACAGGTGTTCCCCTCCCCACCCCCCACCCTCCCCCATAGCCTATATGGCAATAAAAAAGAGCACTAGCACTGAAGGAAGTGTGACAAGCAATATGATGCATTAGTATTTTTACCATATTCCAAACTAGTCTTTATGATGTCTTAGCCTAGCTATCACTTTCAGTCCTTACTGTTCTTGCATCAAATCCAGAAAAGCTGATTCCAAGCCTTCCATTTGAAATTCCTTCTCTAATAAACAAGAGAATCACCACTCTACAAGGTGATATTTTCACACCACATTCCTAGTATATTCCACTATTCTTGATGAGTTTTATATGCATTGACTGCACAGAAAAATTAATATTTCTAATGTTTAAAAAAGCTGCATTACTGCCAGAAGTAATAAAATGTTTAATTATAGTTCTCTAATCTAGGGCCATCTAACCACACTAAGAATTTGAAAAGGTCCTGCACTGACATGTTCTGATGCTGTATAGATGAAATCACTAGTAGCAGCAAAGGATTAATGGCAGGGGAATGCGACATGCTACAGCTTCTACGATTTCCAGTATGCCTCCTCACTCAACCTATAAAGAAGTAAATGCATTTATGCCACCTCCTAGGAGGCTTACAGTAATGCAGATGCTCCTTGAGGTGTAAAATCTGCACCAGAATTCTCTGGATTAAACCTTTATGTAAGTAAGAACTTGTATCAGTCTCTAATAATGATTTTTAAAAAAAAAAAACAAACACAAACTCTACATCTTAAGCCATTTAATGTATTACAATTAATACTTCTGAAGAAAATTGCATTTGGTTTTTCAACTGAAAAAAATGGCGGGGGGGGGTGGGGGGGAACTGGCTTAATTCTGTAAATATTTTCTAAGTCTATTTACAGTCAGACTTCTAATAGCCCAAGAAGGCAAGCTTGTATATAGTCCTATGTCTTAAATATGAGAAAACAGAAGAGTTGGTTAACTAAACAGTATTATTCCAAACAACCGATATGTTTTATTAGAGATGCACAGAGAAACCAACATTAAACATAACACTGTTCTTTCATGCTTCAGAGTAGACATTCTTAATTGCAACCTGTAGATCAAGTTGCTGCCGAAATCAGCAAATGGAATGATGTTCACAAGCCAATTTACTTATTTCCAAGTTACTGTACAGGGGGAAGATAAAATTGCTAGTAACAACTGGAAGCCATCTAATGCAAATTTCTCAGAAGTTATTTCTATATAAGGAAAAATTAATTAAGAACTTCTTTTCAGGAATGATGCTGCTTAGTGGTATGGAACTGTCAGCCAATGAGGTAGAGGCGCATAAAACAGAACAGAGTTCTCCTCCTATGTTCAAAGACATAGAGAAGAAAAGGACTAGGCATCAAAAAGCATGATCATGGAGTTCAGGAAAGATAGTTTAGAAGTCCTAGAAGTAAGAATAAAATGGAGCTTAAAAGGCATTACACTACCTTTTATCTCTAACAGGAACACTTGCCAGAATTATGGCAGTGAAAACTTCATTGCAGACTTTTTTTTTTCATATGATCAATTTCTGTATCTGATACAGAATTGTTAAATGATCATAGAAGAGAACAGAGGTGGTCAATGGAACACTGCCCTTTTGTCAAGTCTTAAACCATTCTCTCAGACAAAACAGGATAAAATTCTACAATGCTTTTCCTTTTCTTCCTGTTTCAGTTCCTCTTTATTATCATTAATTTACCTTTGTGTATTAAGGAAACCCAACCCCAAAATGGCAAGAAAGATTAGTTATAAAACTGTGATTTTACTCACAAACATGAAGTACTGACCTCATTGACGTCTTCAGCAGTGAACCAAAGAGCTGCAGCTCAAAACCTATTTCATACTTTTTTATAACTTTACTCAGAATTCAAAATTCAATGGAATAATGAACCACTTTGTATCACTTCTAACAAAAAACCCCAGCGCGCTCAATCTATTCAAGCCCTGTCAAAGGTACTCTTTGGGGTTTGGTTTTTTGTTTGGTTTTTTGTTGTTTTTTTTTCTCTCTCTAAACTGTCTTCCTACTGAAATACCTTGAGCAGTTACCATGATTCATCTGTCACACAGACCCTCTCACAGACCCTCTCTTTAATATTTCCAGTTCTATTGGATACACAAGTTCAGTCCTAGATATTGAATTTTGTCTACTAAGACTTGTACTGAAACTTTGAGAACATGAAAAAAGCCTTTATAGAAAAGCGTACCTTAGAACAGCACTCTGCCATGTCTACTGCCAAAAACCTTATTAAAACTTATTATACTTTCTAGAGAGGATATTTTTTTCTTTTGACAAATAGAACCTATAGAAATCCTGAGTAAGTGCTACCCATATTCAATACAAATCAAATATCTGGGCACGATGATATGAATAACCATTCCATTTTCCTCTGTGTTCCAAAACTATTCATCACAATGAATACTTCTAGACAAAGCAAATTCTAGAAAACATCGCAAGCACTTTTTTTGTTATTGATTACTTTCAAAGATAAAAACTGACCATAAAAAGAAAAACAAAAACCTCAACCACCACACCTTTTCCTTGTATGCATGTTTATAGATGAAAATCTTGTTAGTTGCAGTAAAATGTAAACATGTATCTGGTTTAGCCTCATTCCTTTTCATCTCTTGGTTCACTCAAATCCTAGAAGCTGTCTATATATTACAGTGTAATCTATTCAGATTACTTGTACTTGCATGGGGGGAAATTGAAAGCTATTCATCAGAAAAAACAGTAGAAGGATACCCACATAGACCACTGTTCAAAAAATTCCTTTGGAAAGTGTAACAGGAGATGCTATCATCACTGCTGGGCTGTGCACACCCACATCAAGGTCACAATGCTTTGCTGTCTATAAGCACATCAAAATGTGCTTATTTAAAAGTTACAAAAAAAAAATTAAAGCTCTTTAATTGTTTAGACATTTCTTCTCCTTATAGGAAGTAAAATTGCTAAATAAAATAATTAAATAACCAATTTCTATTTCCAAGCAACTATTCTTCTGTGATTATTCTGTACTCTGTTTAGCACAAGAAGTATTTGAGAGGGGGGAAAAAAACAAGTTAAATTTGCATAGTCCTAAACTCTAATTAGTCAATAACATTTTTCTTGCTTTAGGACCTTTGCTTCTTTTTCCTCCAGTGTCACAGGAGGTTTAATCAAGCTGGACCTTAGATGATAAATTCCAGTAATGATGAAATGCAAAATATCCTGACCTCCTTGGAGAGTAATACCAACTGTTTACCTGCCAAGTGAAAAGTCTTCAGCCAGCTGGATCATTTATTTTTAATTATCACTAAATAGAATCAGGGAGGAAATGGCTCCAGACATTTCAGAAAACAAAGAAAAATTATACCATTTAGTTACTTTTGTAACCAATTAGCCTTTACATTAATAATTTGTTCTGTAGAATCTTTTATCACCTTTTTTTCCTCATAATATCTAGAAAGAAAACACAACAGTCTTTCCACCAAGTTCAGAGCAACAAGTCGATAATTTCTCACTTGGGTAGGCTGACAAGACATCTCGGGAATCCAGTGTTAGAGCTCCGTTCAGCTGAATATGTTAAGTTTAACCAAGAGTTTAATAAACCATAATAATCAAGCAGCTGTACTCAGAATTATTGTGCAACTTCCTTTGTGTATTCTTCTATGCTACATCCATTTTTAAAGGTTTCTTCAAAATTAAACTGTGCTGAAAATTGTCTCAATGACAGAAGTTTGATAACTACATGCCTACCTACAAAAGAAAGGGTGCTTGTAGTTTTTATTGTGTTAAAATTGAATTGTATGAGACAAAACACCAGAAGGCTATGTTATTACTGATCCACAGATACCTTTTTTCTGGTCCTAAAGCCTGATTCATTGCAAACATCTGATAAAACTATTCAATAAGTAAATAAATGCATTGTAGCTAGTTATAAATATCACCCAAATATAGCACACTTTCACCAGCCAATATTCAAGTTTTTTTCAGCAGAAATAATGTGAATATTTGCAATAGCTTAGGCTAATTAGACTGTTCAGAACATTGATGTTTTTGCTAGCTTTTACTCCTCATTGCGAAGCAGAAAAATCTAAATTTACATGACATAAGAAACATCAAAATGTGCTTATTTAAAAGTTACAAAAAAAAAAAGAATCACAGAATCACAGAATTTTCAGAGTTGGAAGGGACCTCTAGAGATCATCTAGTCCAACTCCCATGCTAAAGCAGAATTGCCTAGAGCACATTACTCAGGACTGCATCCAGGCGGGTCTCCAAGCCCTTAATCATCTTAGTTGCCCTTCGCTGGACTCGCTCCAGCAGTTCCCTGTCCCTCTTGAACTGGGGAGCCCAAAATTGGACACAGTATTCCAGTTGTGGCCTCACCAGTGCAGAGTAGAGGGGGAGAATGACCTCCCTCAACCTACTGGCCACACTCTTCCCTATGCAGCCCAGGATTCCATCGGCCTTTTTGGCAACAAGGGCACATTGCTGGGCCACGGATAATTTACTGTCTACCACAACCCCAAGATCCTTCTCCTCCGAGCTACTTCCCAGCAGGTCCACCCCTAACCTATACTGGTGCCTAGCATTCTTCCTCCCCAGGTGCAGAACCTTGCACTTGCTTTTGTTGAACCTCATTAGGTTCTTCTCTGCCCAGCTCTCCAGCCTGTCCAGGTCACGCTGGATGGCAGCACGGCCCTCTGGGGTGTCAGCCACCCCACCCAGTTTGGTATCATCAGCAAACTTGCTGAGGATACACTCTGTCCCCTCATCCAGGTCATTAATGAATATATTGAACAAGATTGGACCAAGTATTGACCCCTGGGGGACACCACTGGTTACAGGCCTCCAACTAAACTCTGTGCCGCTGATTGCAACCCTCTGAGTTCTGTCACACAGCCAACTCTCAGTCCACCTCACTGTCACCTCATCTAGCTCATACTTCCTCAGCTTCCTAAGGAGGATGTCATGGGAGACAGTGTCAAAAGCCTTGCTGAAGTCAAGGTAGGTGACATCCACAACTCTCCCCTCATCCAGCCAGCCAGTTATAACATCATAGAAAGCTATCAGATTGGTCAAGCATGATTTACCCTTGGTAAATCCATGCTGACCACTTCCAATAACTTCCTGTTCCTCAACGTGTTTGGAGATGACATCCAGAATGAGTCGCTCCATTACCTTCCCAGAGACAGAGGTTAGACTAACTGGTCTGTAGTTCCCTGGGTCCTCCTTCTTGCCTTTTTTGAAGATCGGAGTGATGTCAGCCTTCCTCCAGTCCTCAGGCACCTCTCCTGTTCTCCATGACCGTTCAAAGACGATGGAGAGTGGTCTAGCAATAACATCCGCCAGCTCTCTCGGCACTCGCGGATGCATCCTGTCAGGGCCCATGGACTTACAGATGTCCAGCTTGGCCAAGTGGTCTCTGACACGGTCCTCCTCAACTGAGGGAAAATCTTCCTCTCTCCAGACCTTCCCCTTTGCCTTCAGAGTATGGGATTCATGAGGGACAGCTTTAGCAGTGAAGACCAAAGAAAAGAAGGCATTCAGTAACTCTGCCTTCTCTGTGTCTTCCACCATTAGGGCACCTGTCTCATTCATCAGAGGGCCTACATTTTCCCTAGTCTTCCTTTTTCTATTGATATACTCAAAGAATCTGTTCTTATTGTCTTTAACTGCAGTGGACAAGCTGAGTTCTGATTGAGCTTTGGCCCTTCTCATTTTCCCCCTACATAGCTTTGGTATATCTTGATAGTCCTCATAAGTTGCCAACCCCCTTTTCCAGAGAATGTAAACTTTCCTTTTTTTCCTGAGGTCCAGCCAGAGTTCTCTATTTAGCCAGGCTGGTCATCTTCCCCGTCTGCTTGTTTTTTGAGACATGGGGATGGCCTTCTTCTGCGCTTTTAAGAGCACCTGCTTGAAGTATGCCCAGCCTTCCTGGGCACCTTTGCTCTTCAAAACTGCCTCCCAAGGGACACTCTCAACCATGCTTCTAAACAGGCTAAAGTCTGCCCTTCGGAAATCCAAGGTGGCAGTTCTGCTGGCTCCCCGCCTTACGTGATCAAGAATGGAAAATTCTATCAATTCATGATCACTCTGCCCAAGGCGACCTCCAACCTTTACATCCCCCACAAGACCTTCTCTGTTAACAAACAGTATGTCCAGTAGGGCACTTCCCCTAGTTGGTTCCTTCACCAGCTGTGTTAGGAAGTTGTCTTCCACACACTC
Organism: Vanellus vanellus; assembly: GCF_965231255.1. Classification (NCBI taxonomy): domain Eukaryota; kingdom Metazoa; phylum Chordata; class Aves; order Charadriiformes; family Charadriidae; genus Vanellus; species Vanellus vanellus. The sequence continues at coordinate 15,788,607 of NC_138914.1, read as the reverse complement.
CAGGAACCTCCATGACTGTTCCCTCTCTGCTGCGTAGTATTTCCAGCAGACGTCTGGGAAGTTGAAGTCCCCCACAAGAACAAGGGCAGATGATCGTGAGACCTCTGCCAGCTGCTTATAGAATACTTCATCGGCTTCTACATCCTGATTGGAAGTCTATAACAAACTCTCATCACGATGTCTGCCTTATTGGCCTTCCCCTTAATTCTTATCCATACACACTCAACACTGTCATCCACACTATTAAGTTCCAGACATTCAAAACTGCCCCTAACATAGAGAGCCACCCCACCACCTCTCCTTCCTTGCCTATCTTTTTTGAGAGTTGGTAGCCATCAATTACAGCACACTAGCTTTTTTGGTCTTTTGATTTTAAGCTTAACAACACTTTTGACAGTCCTCCTTACTCTGAACAGGATATTACTTAATTTCTGAATCATTTCTGGTACCTTGTATCTGGTGCGCTGAATTTTAAGTACTTTCTAAAGTAACTGGTACCCTTTTACAGAAAGCTTTGTCTATATGGGTCAGAATAATCCCAACCAGATGGTATACCTCAACATTTTTATTTTCCCTAATAAAATGTAAACTTTATTAAACCCAAATGTATTGTCTCCTAAAATATCCTGTAACTGATATACTTGCCAGTTTTGATATTAAGCATATATTTGATAGTGGCAACTCTTGTTTAGAGACTGAAATTTTTTAGTGTTTGAACAGCTTTTATGAAGTGAGTTAACACAATCTGCCTGTGAACAAGAGTATCTGCTGCAAGTTTGCTGACAATTAATTTAGTTCCACTGTGAGCATGGTTCCAGATAGACATGTCCTTCTGGCACTTTTTCCTCTTGATTTGGAGACAGAATCCTTGGTTGAGAGAACCAGGATGAAAGAATGTCTGGAACACACTGATGTATATGCCCAGAAGATGTCATCATTCATTGATGACCTTATGTTATTTATGACTATGATCACTCTGTTCCTTTTAAGATCAGCGAGAGGTTTGGAATACACACCACACAGGTGATTCATCTTGTAAGCTTACAGACAGGGAGGGGTAACCACAGTTTAAATGCAGTTCAAACACAGCCTAAGTGCTTTCTTTTTCTGCGTTTTTATAGAAAAGATTGTGATTGCATGATCTAGAGAGAAAACATCTTATATATCCAAAAATAAATGAATTGGAAAAAAAAAAAAATCTTTGAACCATCTTTTGAACAAGGGTGAGAAGCACTGGGGCTCCTAAGTCAGACCCCACGGGATGTTTTTGTACTGGATCCAACAACCAACCCATATTGGATGCCTAGGGAAGAGCTGAGGAGGCACAAGCAGAGAGGGATGTAGTTTCCAGTAGTCTTCATCTCAAGGAATTCTAGGTCCAGACTGGGGATCTATATGCTTAACAGTTATTGAAAGACTTTTAGAATTCTAATGACTTTCTGAATTTCTGGAAGCCAAAGTTCTGCAGCAATGAGCTACCAGCTTAACTCCACGTTTTTTGTTTAAATGTCTTTTTGCTAATTCTGACCATGCTACCGTCATCTATTTCCAAAATCTCATTTTATGAGAAATATCAGTTATTTCTCACTTTTTTTTTTTTCCCATGCTGCTCAAACTCTTACAGATTTCTATTAGCTCCTAAGGGGGTTACTATAATGGCCTCATTTTTACCGATCAAAACACAGGCATCAAAGGCTGACATTTTAGTCTATTCAATACAGGAGCTTTGACTCCACTTTGGTAAATGCTCTTAACAGAAAAGATGGACTTCTTTTTGCTCACTTTTTGTAAAAATTATCTCTGACCTGGAGGTACTGCAGAATACCTACAGAAGACTATCATTCAAACTTCCTATGTTCAAAAATTCAAAGTTGAATTTTACTGTAATCTCATTTCTTTTAGCAGGAAATTGGAAATTTTACAGAAAGAAACTGTAGTGATAACACAAAGAATATATGTCAGCAATAGGTATTATGTTTTGCCAGTTTGAATAAGGTTTTATGCTCTTATTTGAAAATAAGATTCCCTATAACTAGAAAAACAGCTGGGAAAAGTAATTCTTTAACTGAATTCCATGACCTCAAAAAAGCCTATGAAATAGTTTCTGTTACTTCTATAATACTACATAAAGTAGGCGCACAGCAGCATCAACAGATAACAGTCCTGAGTAATGTGCTCTAGGCAATCCTGCTTTAGCAGGGGAGTTGGACTAGATGATCTCTAGAGGTCCCTTCCAACTCTGAAAATTCCGTGATTCTGTGATTCCATGATAACAGATTAGTCCCTCCAATAGTTCTGATTAAATGCAGTCCTGCCAATCTGAATTCATCCACAAAAATAAAACACCTACAAAATAATCACAAGGGTCATAAAATCTCAAAGCAAGGTTTCATACATCGTGAAAAATTTAATTCCCTCTTCCTGCTTTGAATCATCTTGCCTGTATTCCACTAATCTTGACTTTCTACTACAGCAGTGAAAACTTGATTACATTTTCTAGAATAAATTTACAACATCAAATAACCTAGCCACTGAATTTAACCTATCTATGTAGGAAATTCTTAAAGTTATAATGGTATCAATCCTACTATCCCATATTAATAGGAATTTTGTAAACACGTTTCAAAGATTATTTTCATTTTATTTCAGAGTGAAGTTCTCCTGGCTATCAAGCTAAACATTTAATGAACTTCAAGATCATTTTGCACACTGGGATATTCATGTGCAATTACAACATGAGCATTAAATAAGTGAAGCTCTTCTAATACTATTTCAATAAAAAGTACAGAAATGTAATGTCTTACATATATGAAACTAGGAGGCACATTATTGAACAAGTTATTTTACTCATACATAAGAGTCGTGTGGGTGTTTAACAAATTACTGTGACGCAGAGCATAAAATTAAGGCAGAAAAAAATTTATATTATTATGGTGACACTACTTAATATGTTCCTAATCTGCCATTTCAATACATATGTATTTTCTAAAACACAGAAGGCTAACCTTTCTAGAAGTAATTCAAGACTGAGGTCTCTTTTCTGTGGAGTCTTCCAGGAGCTGTAGTGCTCTAGAGAGAAAATTGTGGAGCTTTCCTTTCTTTTCCAGGTGGAAAGTGTCCTGAAGATTTCACAGAAGATTGGGTTTTTTTCATTTTCAGCTACACTCAGAGACCTTAGCAATTTCCATTAAAATCCATAGAGCTTTCATTTTAATGCAAATCAACATTTCTATAGCAACTAGAAAATTCACAAAAAAGGAGCTATCACAAACATCTTTTTCAAGTGGCCATCTTATAAAGCAATGATAGAAAGGGTAAGCAGACGTAGCCGCCTATGACTGTCTAGTCCAGGTACCCCAATAGCATAACTAAGAATAGCTTCAGTCTCGATCTAGACTATTCATATGCTATGAATACATAGCACAATCCCATTGCTGGTATCCCAGTTGTTTTACATATTGGAATCCAAAATCCACAGAAATATAAAAAAGGATTTCCAAGCAGTTAATAGATGGGGAGGGTGATCAGTCATCGCTGCATCTCTTTTTTTAAAAAAATAATATTAATCACTTCCTGCTTGCAAGAATCCAGATGTTGGGCTTTTTTTCTTTTCATTTTCCCTGAGGAAAACCAAAAGGATACGTAGCCCTCAATTTCATACTTAAGAGAAATTCCACATCAGTTAAAGTTCTGACTTAGAATTGCAAGTTTTGACTCACAGCAAAACTGAAAATGCTGTTTTATTTCCTACAAATCTATACTTGCTTGTCTGAATATGGGCTTTAAAAGTATGTACTTGCCTCAGTGCTTGAAAATCATCTAAGTTATTCTGCCAAGTTTCAGTTTAACTTGGTTATATAGAAATCTAATTGTGCTGTAATGATCAAAAGATATTTAATGAAAGATTTAAAGCAGTAATTGCAGTTAAAAATCAAGACAGAAGAATAAGTTTCCTATCTTTCAATTTGATCATCAAAACTTTTTAAAATAAAAAGGGATGTCTAACAGAATTTAATTATTTCTGCCTAAATGTGAAAGTTTTGGGTGGCCTGCCTTGTTAATTCAAAATTTGTTCTAGCAGATAACTGATTAATTAAACAGGATTAATTTACAACTACAGTCCCATCAAAACCAACTGAACTGAGGACATGTAGGTAAAAAAAAAAAAAAAAAAAAAAGATGACACTGGAGCCTAACTCTTCTCCTACTCATTATTCTGCAAACATGGAGTAGCTTCATCGAAGCCTACAGAATGATGCCACAAAGAAAAACAAGAGAAGGGGATCAGATCCTTACATATAATTTTTTCCTTTACAAACCTAAGACTTTCTCCACACAAAGAAAAACCAAGTGAGTTTTAATTAAACACATCATACAGCTGAACTTCACATACACACTGTGAATCAGTGAAACTTTTATATTATTTGAATAAAGAAAACAGAGACTTATATAACCACTCTTAAATCCAGTGTTCAACACAATACCATCTCTCCCTTCAAATTAAAAAAAAAAAAAAAAAGAAAACACGTTATTCCTCACTAGTGGGTCAGTTTGCATGAAGTACTACAATAATTTGGGGTTTTTTTTAAATTCCATATAGGAGGTAAGAAAATATTTTTAAAATAAATGTATTCTATATTTCAGGTAATTCCCACAAGTAAAACTGAAGGTTAACATTCACACCCATTATCCTCCCTATGCTATGGCAAAATAACTGGAGTCTGCCAGAAATGGCAGGGAAATCTTAGCAAGTGTATCCACTTGCCGGTGCATAATAGCCATACGGGCTTTCTAAAACCCATTATTTCCCCAGCAACACCTATATAATCTGGGATACATGTACATTTGGCCACAAATTCTGCACCTAGAAGCATGCCCCTTCTTGTTCAAGTAATATTTATTATAGCTCTTCAGGTCATTTGAGGCCCATTTTAGGCCCTTCCCAACTGCCAAAAAGCACACAGAAAAAAGGGGGGGGGGGGGGGAATCATTGATTATAATACAGTAAACACTATGTTAAAGCATAAAGATAGTTCCTCTGAATGAATCTGAAAAACCACTTCGGGACTTTCCCCAACCCTTGCAAAAAGAAATAAAATTTACTCTTTTTTTTATGAATAATACATTTATTCTTGCATGCCCCATGGTTTTATTATGGAAAACAAATGCACAATAACATATGGTACATCTGTTTCATATTTTCCCTTTCTGCTGTCATACTATTTCTCTCAACATTCAGTAACACATTTCCGTTGGTTCATCATAATTATTTTAAGTTGCATATGAAATACAGCCTACCTCTACTGTCATTCCAAGAACATGATATTCTTCCCTCCCTCCTCATATAAACGTATAGTAAAATATTGGGTTAGCAAAAGCAAAATTAAGACAAGAGAGACCAGGAGTCATATTGTCAAATACTTTACACTCCACTTCCAGAAGCTTGGTTTTGCAAACACTCCTACACTGTAATTCACAAGGGAAAGTTATGGCAATAGAAAGAAGACAACACCAACAGAAACAATAGTTACAACTCATTTAAGCAAGCCATAACACTTGTTCAGATAGGTACAGAGACACGTTCTCTAACTGTATAGGCAACCACAGGTACAAAAACCAGGTTAAAACATCTATGAGGCAAAAGCATGACAAGAGAGCTGGAAGAAAGCACTGAGAAAAAAATGGTAAGGAACTGAAACTGGAAAAATGTCATTAGCTGGCAAAAGGCATGACAGATGGGAAAAATAAAAAGATGATAAGAAGAGATACTACTTGTAGGGTGGACATACAGATAGAAGCAACATTGAAAGGATATACTGAAATGCATATAAAGAGAGCTCACTAAGAAATAACAAGCCTAGGGGGCAATAATATGGCGGGTGTGGAAAAGAGTTTGACCTAGAAAGAGGCATAAAAAGACACCACTGGGTAAACAAGATGGAAGCAGAGACTGATCAGTGAATACACAAATAGTCAAGGTAGAAGATAAACAAGTTGAGCACAAACATAATGGAGAGGTTCAATTTATTATTTTTTTTTCACCTGCATACGTACAGAACAGATATAGAGAGAAATCAACTAGTAAAAATCTTTTATGAATCTGATACTGGAAGTTGATGAAGTTGTCATCACATCAAAAATGCAGCAATAAACATAACCAAAAAAATCGTAATTTGCCAAAAATATTTTTTCTCCAATCTGTCCAAGAAAGTCTAAATACTTCATAGCAGCTGTCTTTTCCTATGGGCTTTATATCACATTACACAATGGGGCACTGATTGGCAAATCTGACTACCACTTTGTTAAATAAACAAACATTCAATAAAAATAATACATTACTATTGTAGAAATGCCAATTTTAATTCTAAGATTTCAACCCTTTTCATTTCTTTGTGAAGCAGATGGTATTTTTGCTGGAAAGTGAAAGACTGAAGATAGTTAGATTTGGCACATTGAAAATTGGCACCGGAAGTTGAAAACGTTCTCTTTCAATTTTGTCAGAGGAAGACAAATCTCAATTAGATCACAATATATAAAGTAGAAGCTAAAGGAACATTTAGCTTTCCAGCCACTTCACCATTATAAAGTCTGAATAGTTTCCTCTTGGGCCAATATATTATTAGACATATTTTACAGCATGCTGTAAATGCCATAAATTAATAGGCAACAACACTTCTAACTTTTGAGGCACTCTTACCATTTCTTCCCTGTTCTTGCTGCATAACCACCAAAATAACTGCATTTTAATAAAAAGTTAATCCGTGTATATTTGGAAAAAAAAAGAAAAAAATATTCTCATCATGAAAGGGTTTTAGGTACCTGCTGAGAGAATACCATATTATTTACAGGAAGAAAAGGGTTTTTTAGGCATTCATTGATGGAACTGAGATAACACTGATGCGGTACCATACACCATACTTCATATTTTGATAGAAGTAAAACATACGGTTTTCAGTAGACTATTTTATGAACCGGACTGTTGACAAAGAATAAGCTTTTCAGATATGCCCTTGGTGCTACACTAAACTGAAATATTAAAGCAGTTTGCCGTATATTAAAACAAAAATATCAATATGCTTCCTTGTTGTATGGGGTCCTTTATATATAAAGAAACAGAGTATGTGTTTATATATCTTTAAACAGAAAATACAAAGTCCAACAAAATTGTTTCTATAGGGTGATTCAGAATACTAATACAAAGGATACCAGTAGAAAAGCTTTTAAAGAGAGATCGATAAAAAAAACCCTCCAATAGATATTTGGGTCTTGTACAGATAGTTTTCCAGAAGTTTTTCATTTTTATTAATAAAAGGAGAGTTCATTCATACTTTCTCATGTATTATTTTAACAGCAAGTGAACAAGGCACTACTAACATATAACATGCAATCAATTAGCAACTTTCTTCCTCCTGGTTACTACACTGCTAGATTTTCATAACTGTGAAAGGTTAAGTGCTATAGAGTATGTATTACATCACTTTTTCAAAACTTATATTTTACTTTAGGATGGGATTTTACAAGACCTTAAAAGAATTTCATAGCACAAATCCAATAGCTAGTTACAGAGATCTGCTCCCGATTTCCCTAGGCATTTTTCACAATCTCCCTTCAAAGCATTAAGTACAAGCTTGCACAAACTAATTTTAAAATGAACATTCTTTATCTCAAGAAAAGATATATCAAAATACATTGCTTATGCCAATAGTGACATTGTATGAGTAGCAGTCACTCCAGTTCAAGGAATAAAAAGCCAGGGCCTTCATACACTGCTGCTTTCTTACCATATTTAGTATCAAGTCTATGTGCACGTTCCAGATGTACTCAGAAGCTACCTTACCATCTGCTATTAGATTTGGTTTTTCCTTTTGCCAAGGTAGAAGCAGCAGTTACAAAAGCTATCTAGAAATTACAAAAAAAATCATGTTCACAATTTTTCAACTCATTCTCATTTTTATTAGACTATATTTACAGCTCCATTAATATTTTTAAGCCATAGCCCTCATCTCTCAACGTACATTCCTTTAGTAATGACAGAAATGTTTTTCCTTAATCATATATGCATTTATGTCACCAATTCAGTGCACAGTAAGAATTATATAAATAGTTTCAGAGCATAGTAAATTCAGTTATAGCCATGCATCTAACACACAGCAGAGTATGCCTAACAAAACAATTTTACTGCTTAATTAAATTTTTTAAAAGAAAGTTTCTGTAATTATGTTATGAACATTTTTAAGTAAGTTAACTCTTCAAAGTGATCGCTTAGTATTTTCTGGATTTCAGATAGGTCATATACTGCCAATTTTTGTGGTAAGATATAGCCTCCTTTTTGCCATGCCTCCACAATATCCAGAATATCTCAAAATGAGGCAGGCAAAATCCAGTCCTTCCACTGAAACCACATTCACAAATGACACAAACCCTCAGCTGACATTCAACTGCTGGCAAAATGCCAGCCTGGACACACTCCAGTAATACAGCAATGTCGGCAGCTGTGAGCTGTGGGCTCTTACCCACTACGCACAGTGTCTTTGCCAATGCGTCTCTCAGTGAGGAGAGAGAGACACCAGCAAAAGCAGCCATGCATGCATGTGCTTCACCAGAACAGCAAAGCTGGCAGCTGAAAGCTGACAAAAGTTTGGGTGATAAAATTCCTTAGTGGTAGACATGACCTTACCCAATAGAAACTAGCTGGGACCTTGGGATTTGACCCATCAAATACACACCTCTTTCTCCACCTAACGAAATGTCCAAATGAACATTCTAATATTATGCCAATATGTTGGAAGAAGTCAGTTATGTATTTGAAGAAAAAAAAAAAAAACGCACCTGCATTAGTATCTTGTAAAAATAACGTTAAATTAGTATGTGAGAGAGAAAGCTAAATTTGCAGAAACACTCCCTATTTCATGTTATAAAGGAAATTACGCTAGGGATTCATTTATATGCATATTCACAACCATTTTTCTAATACAGTCATTAAATTCTGTTTTATGAATCACTGTCCTCATCTGGGCTAAAGCAATTAAGTACTCAAGACAGAGCAGTAGGTGTGCTAGTGCTAATTAATATTCCCCTCAGGTGAGCCTAGAGTTTGCTTGTGTCTCCAGTACACCCGAGATTGGCATTAATCAAGATAACTATACTTTCTTGGCATCTCTCTGAACATGCAAACTAGGCATTAAGGATCAAGTTTCTTTTCATCAGTGTGTGCCATCACTGGCTTTCCCCGCACTAGTACCGAGGTCAGATGTGGTGCTACATTTACTTGTAACCAGCATTTTATCTAACAAACTACCATGCTTCCCCCGTCTAATCCATAACATTTAAAAGTAATCAACAACATGATTTTAGTAATTTGAGTTAATCCCTTCAGGAATCAGACTACTGGTAAAATCTGATAATACAACAAAGAAATGTCCTGTACATAAGGCACTTAAGAAAACAACGAAGAGCTGAGAAAAACCTGTTCGACTTTTACCAAATCCTGAAAAAGTAGCTCTGGCTGTTTCTGTACGCCAGCTACATTTTTCCTCCCTTCAAATGCCTTATTATCCCATTGCTCCACTGATAAAAAAACAACAGTAGATTTATTTAAAATAAATAAACTAATAGATTTGTTTGAATATTTTACTATTTCAGCCTCTGCCATGAGGTCAGCCAAGAAATTCCTCTTCCAAACGCTGGGGAATACAATTTACTCTCCCCACAAGTTTTGGTGGGTTTGTTTTGGTTTGGGTTTGGTTGTTTGTTTTTTTTAAGCAACATTTCAATTGGGCTTCAGAAATAGTTCTGTTTTCCAGTTCTGCTATTGATGAATGTACTATATATAAACATAGACAATTTCTTTTTCTCATGTTGTTTTAAATTTGTTATGTTAGTTCATTCTTACTGTGTATAAAACTCTATACCTGTATGCACAGGTAGAAAGTTTTACTAACAAATAAATAGTTTTAAATTCTTTTCTGTTTTCTCTGTTAAATTAACAACCAGAAAATAGTGACATGCTATAATTTTCATCTCTATAGGCTTTGCTTTAGTTCAATAATTCAAAGTTTTCTCAAAAAAATCATGCAATTTTAAAAATGGAGAAAACTGAGTAAAATCCATTAAATTCTTGTTTAAAAAAATAAAACTACAGTTACAGGATTGTGAATAGAAATTTGATTTGTCTTTATAAAGAGTGCTTATCTGCAACTTTTTTTTTTTCTGAACCACAGATAGGGTCATTTTTAACATACTCCAGTTACTTCTAAATGTAAACCTGGAAAGAAGAAACAGATTTTGGATGAAGTTATTTCCTAACCTCAAGGTATGCTTTTTAGGAACTACTTCAGATTGTAGACCAAATATTTTCCGTTACATCAGATTTAATGTAGATTTAAACATGTTCACTTATTTAGATCCATGGAATAACTTCCGCAGATGCTGTTGTTATCAACAAGTTTAATTGCAGAGAAACTGTTCATTTTACAGGCTCCTTTAGAAGATGTCACAGGCCTGACTACATATTCAATGTCACTGCTATCTGAAAGTGTTCATTGGTCTCTCCTAAGGAAGATGATTTTAGATCTGCACATTTCATAATGTGGATAATGCTTTCTATACTTGCTCAGTTCCAAAGAGAATATACCTGTATTTTCTTACAAAAATGTAATACTACTTTCTTCATTTTCTGCAGCTGTTTGATACAGCAGCCACCCAAGCACAAATAACTATTTAGCATTCTTACACAAAATTTGAAAATCTCTAAAGTTTCAACAAAACAAGATCTTCCCACTCATAACACTTTAAAGAATAAAAAAAAGTATGTCACACGAGATGGGGTAGGACAGGGGAACCAACCAAACAAACAAAAAAAAAAAAAAAATCAAACCACCCAGATTGCTAGTTTCCCTAATAAAGGAAGCAGCAGTCAGTCCTCAAATTACTTTTGTGTAATTTCAAGGAACAGACATCTGACAAGTGCATCCAATATGCTAAACCAGCAGCTATTCCAGACTTTTTGTGTATTTATTTATTGATATAAAACCAATATATTGCATAATATATAGGCACATAGAAAACAAGGAGGTGATTGGTGACAGCCAGGACGGCTTCACCAAAGGCAAGTCGTGCATGACAAATTTGGTGGCCTTCTACAAAGGGGTTACAGCGGCAGTGGACAAGGGAAGCCCAACCGATGTCATCTACCTGGACTTGTGCAAAGCATTCGATGCTGTCCCACACGATATCCTGGTCTCTAAATTGAAGAGACATGGATACAACAAATGGACCACTCGGTGGATAAAGAACTAGCTGGACAGTCGCACTCAAAGAGTTGCAGTCAACGGCTCAATGTCCAAGTGGAGAGTAGTGACAAGTGGCATTCCTCAGGGGTCAGTACTGGGACCTGTACTGTTCAACATCTTTGTCGGCAACATGGACAGTGGGGTCGAGTGCACCCTCAAAAAGTTTACCGATGACACCAAGCTGTTTGGTGAGTTAGTCACACTGGATGGGAGGGATGCCATCCAGAGGGACCTGGACAGGCTGGAGGGTGGGCCCAAGCCAACCTCATGCAGTTCAACAAGGCCAAGTGCAAGGTCTTACATCTGGGTCGGGGCAAATCCCAAGCATAAATAGAGGCTTGGCAGGGAATGGCTGGAGAGCAGACCTGAGGAGAAGGACTTGGGGGTGCTGATTGATGAGAAGCTCAACATAAGCCAGCAATGTGCATTCACAGCCCAGAAAGCATCCTGGGCTGCATCAAAAGAAGTGTGGCCAGCAGGTCAAAGGAGGTGATTCTGCCCCTCTACTCCACTCTGGTGAGACCCCACCGGGAGTACTGCATCCAGCTCTGGAGTCCCCAGCATAAGAAGGACATGGACCTGCTGGAGCGCGTCCAGAGGAGAGCCACGAGGATGGTCCGAGGGCTGGAACACCTCTCCTGTGAGGAGAGGCTGAGAGAGTTGGGGCTGTTCAGCCTGGAGAAGAGAAGGCTCCGGGGAGATCTTATTGTGGCCTTCCAGTCCCTAAAGGGGGCCTACAGGAGAGCTGGGGAAGGACTTTTTAGTAGGGAATGTAGTGATAGGACAAGGGGGAATGGCTTTAAACTGGAAGAGGGCAGGTTCAGATTGAACATTAGGAAGAAGTTTTTCCCTTTGAGGGTGGTAAGGCACTGGAACAGGTTGCCCAGAGAGGTTGTGGATGCTCCATCCCTGGAGGTGTTTAAGGCCAGGCTGGATGTGGCCTTGGGCAACCTGGTTTAGTGGGAGGTGTCCCTGCCTATGGCAGGGGGTTGGAACTCAATGATCTTCAAGGTCCTTTCCAACCTGAACCATTCTATGATATCAATGGAATTATCACATGGAAAGCTAGTTATGCTCAGGCATAATTAAGAAGTTGGTCAAACAAAAGTAGACTTTATCTGACTATTCTTGGAAAAAAGAAATTGAAGTAAAACATTCCTTTCCTATCAGCATATTGATAATTTCAACAGATGGTCTGTTCTTGCCACCATTTTTAAATTGTTATGTCACAGTGTCTAAAGAGAAAGCTAAAAAGGGTAACAGTAGCTCATTGTGGGTAATGTTTCCAATTTTACTTGCTTCACGAATTTCCATTAGAAATAAGTGGACATAATAAGTTGAGATTTCAACTATATGTTTTAAGCTATATCCATTCATGTGTTGACACTGCTTGCTAAATATACAGGTCAGAATCCTTGACAATGATGACTTCCTACAGCCATGAAAATTGGATACACATAGCTTTTGCAATAGCTGGGTCTTGAACTTCATTGGAAAGAGGGGAATTGTATGTATTTTGTAGCTGGGCACTGCTGAGCTACAAAGGCTCCTAAGAAAACATTTGTGATAAACGGTACACTGCAGCTTTTATCCTATAAGAAAAATTGGGAAAAGGTCCTCTCTCTCCCTTCGAATTTTTGTTAGCTTTGAGCATTGTGGTCCTAAGGCCCTATCATGCATATACAGAAAGAGGAAAATAGTGCAAGACGTTCTCTGGCACAGTTTATAATATATAGTTAGAAGTGCCCACTACTACCTAGCCAAGTCTGACCTGTACCTGTCTGAGATTATACAGGGTAATAGGATATTTCATACTAATTATTGAGAGAACAGGTATACTTTCTATATTACTGGTAAAGATAATTCCATTAAGATATGGGGAAAAAAACACCAATTATTTTATTGGGTTATTCATTAATAAAGTGGTTAAAGGGAAATGGGAGATACATAAAAGTCATTAGAGGAAATACAGTACAGCTTTGCCACTGTGCAACCAAGAATGCAGATTTCATAGGATCAGAAAGAACACAATAAAAGGAACTATGACTCATCTATTGGAGAAGTATTCTACTGACAATAGGAAGGGAATTCCTGGTCCATGAACAGCTATTGATTATGGATTCTACACACACAGGAATAAATTGAAAAAAAAAAACCACCATAGAAAATGTTGGGTACCTAAAAATTAGAATAGAACAATAAATTATTTTGCCAACCTAAATTCCTTTGTAAATTTGGGGTTCTATTACGTATTCTACAGATAATCTGTATTTACATTTATTTTGCAGATAATATTTCATTTAAAAGATAGAGAACCTTGTCCATATCTTCTAAGTTGTTTAAAAACAAGTGTGAAGTGAGCTCAGGGTTTGATTTTTTTTAAATATTAACTTTTAAGTATATTTTATTCTTGATCCACATAAAAATCAGGTACAAGGTATAGGTCAGAAGAAAGGCAGCATAACTTGAATGTGTCTTAAGTTATAACTCATACCAAAATGTAACTACACATCAAATACTAATAGTTGCCAAGGAATTTAGAGTACACTATATCTGTGCTTTTGAACATCTGGAGGCTTAAGTAACTAAAAGCATAAATAAACTCTGGTTTTTAACACAAGCAATGCTAAATTAAAATAGTGGACTATAAACAGTCTCCTAAAAGCAAAGAATCAAAGAGAATGAAACATTTCCCAAAATGCTTGCCTTTTGATATAGCAACACAGCAGGCACAGCATGAAACTGTTTGTTTGAAATGTCACTGTTGTCTAGGATCCCGTTCGTTTGATCAGCAGCTTGAACAGAAATGTATTTTAAGAGTGTTAAATACTTTTTCCATAGCTCTGATGCCAAATATGGCATATTATCTATGAAGTACAGATATTTATTGTAATAGCCAGACTTCCTTACTTATTCAAAACTGATCCTGTGATTCCTCAACAGAATCCTTCCCCCATGTGCATTCCAGTCCCTTTGAGAGAAATGGTTGAGCTGTTTGTCTCAATCTCCATTTTTCCCCTAACAGATGGCACCAGTGGCCAACAACATCCTTAATTTTATTACTGGTTCACAATTGCCATTAAAGATCATTCTAAAAAAAAAATAAAATTCAAAAACATGGATTGGGTTCACTACCAAGGGCAGAGATAGAAACCAGAACTGACAGCAGCTGTAGAAGGGGGCCTGAAAGTGCATCTTTTCCACAGTTTCACTTTAAAGGCATTGAATTATTCTACATGATTCCAAATGATCAGCTACAACTGAAAAAAAAAAATGGAAATTAAATTAACAGTAAGGAATCGGATACAATAAATACTTTTTCTTTGTGTATTTCATTAGGCATAATCACTGTTCTTGTGTTCTACTGATATGAATTTTCCTGGTTTATATTTTGGTAATCAGTGACTACAAAGAGTTAAAATTTTGAACTTTTAAATACAGGATAATATTAGTAAGAGATTAATGGGAATATTTACTTAGTAAAAAATATAGTAGTCTTAAAGGTCAGATTTGGGTTCAGTTTTCTGACATTTAATCATGAAATCCCTTACAGCACTGCAAGAATCCACACAACTAAAATGGTGGGAATCATACTCTGAGCTGATGTAAAGCTGATGTGGTATTTTGCACTAGAAAAATCAAAGCCTCAGTCACTAAAAGATAAAAATACTTTTCCATGATTGATGAAGGCAAATCAAATGATTTGATGGCAGATATCCACATTAAAAAGCAATGCAGAAATGAAATTCATATGCTTAGAAGCTATGAAACCTTTGACAACAGGATTTCTGAACTTCAAGATTTACACTAGATGCAACAGGCTAAAAACTAAAAAAAGCCAGTTTATTCAGCGAGTAGTTCCAGCTGCCCATACACAATAGAGCACAAACTTCCTTAGCTGCTGCACAGGGTTTTCTGTTTCTAGAATTAAGCCACCACAATTTTCAGAAATACAGACATCATCTAAAACATTTGTTTCTTAAATACTTAGTACAGCAACAGCTACATTATTTTAAAAATTTCTGTACAAAGAACTGAAACAGTCTGCTTTCAACAGGAAACATTACTAAGGCCTTTTAGTTTCCTGCATTCAGGTTTTGCCCAGCTTAATGCAAAATGTAAACTAAAATAGAATAGTACTACAGAAACCTGTAAGATTGTGTTCAGAATTACTTAACTCATCGCTTGGATACTATGCAATTTGAAGAGCAAACCACTGAAGCAAAACAAACCACAAGAAAAATGGCAGAAAATGGAAAGATATTAAAAGAAAAAACTACATCATCTCATAACGTGTAGGCAAATTTGGATAATTGTTTCATATACAAGAATTACCAATCTGAAATGCAAAGTTCAACAATGTAGATGTGCATAGGTAGACTTTTAAAATACAACTACTGCAAATGCGCAGGTGCATACTTGTTCTTCAGAGCATTTATCACAAACTGCTCTATTTTCCTTAAGATTCTTATCTGGCAATTTGGTAAATGGGATTGTGAACTGCAGAAGGGCATACAGCTACCTACCTTTGTACACTATTATAAGTGATACTAGAATTATTAAGCATTGCAATGCAATCTCTCAAAGCCACTGCTGTGTTCTCCTGAATAGCCACCTTTTTTTCTTCTTTCATTTATTTTACATGAGTTCATGGAAGTGTAAGTAAAATTTTCAGTATAATTTCTTGAAACACAAAAGAATTAATAGCCTACTTGAAATAAATCCTCATCAAAATTTGGTATTACAGGAAATCCTCTCCTTTCTGAAACAACCTGAAGTTGTACTTTACCTATAGAGTAGCAGAGTTGCGATACATATTGGTCTAATATCCATCAATTTCTGCCTAAATTTAACAGGAAAGCAATAGAAAATTGTTTTATACAACAATCTACTAGTCCAGTTAAGCTATCCTGAATTATGAAGTTCTCTTATAATGGTACGGTCTGCACCACCTTTTAGGTATCTAACAGTTGCAAATATATGTATTGATATAAAATTGCTATTAATTTAAATGCAAATCATTTCTTTGGATTATTGTTTTGATGAAAGATAAAACAAAAGAATCTGTTTTAAAGTCTAGACCTAATGCAACATATTGAAATTCACTGCTTGCCTCTGCAGGTGACATGAGAATATCCACCTTCCCAATTCTCCTATAGTAACTGCAGGAAATGCAAAATTCATGTGCCAAAGACAGAACCACTTCTTAATCTCAAAAGGAAATTACTACTTTACTGGTTTTGTTTGGGTTTTCTTGCTTCACATCTAAAGCCTAAAGTTTCATAATTTCAGAATAATTTTGTAATATAAAAGTTCATCTGCTGCATACTCTTTAGAGCCTTAGTTAAACAGTTACACTCCTCAGTATTTAAAACAAAGAAAGGACCATCTCAAGCCACGGTTATTTTTATAGACCAGTCTTTTGGACTGCTTGGGGTGGGGGGGTGTCACTTTTTTTATTGGCTTTAATTAATACTGTTGTAGCTTTTGCAGAATTTGCATCAAAATCTTCTTTCCCCCATCTATAGCTTATAACCTGCAGATTTAAAAGTTTTTCCTACTAAAACAAGTGAAGCCTGATTTCAATATTTAAATAATCTGTGTATATCTGAAAATTCATGCTATAGGCAGCAAGTTAAACAACTTAAATGAGTATTAGAAAATAGATGGTATCTGTTCATTAGAGAAAGTAAATTCACTCTGACTCAGCATGAGGATTTGCTCCAGATTATCAGGAAAGGGATGTTCCTCTTTCCTGAATTGTAAAGGCAGCAGTATAAACCCATTTCGACTAGACAAGTTTGCCAATGGGAAAAAAAAGTTCCACTTTTACATGTGAACAATAGTTTACCAGTCGTTATGCTCATTATAATGGCTTAGAAATATTTATAAAGTCCTCCATCATGTCCACATCTGTGTTCCCAAACGATTGCTTGTTTTGCTTAACTGATCCTGCAGTACAGGACTCCACTCCATGTTACTCACAGAGCACAGTTATATGGGAAAAGGGAAGGACAAATGTCTGGGGAAATGGAAACCTCGCCTTTTTTCAGGGCTCCTCACACCTAAGCTTTTTATTCTCTCAGATGTGACCGATGACTGCTACAGTTTTTCTCCTGCACAGTGAAACAGAAGGAAACACTGCTTTTAATGACCACACTATTCAAAGCATCAATGAAGAGGGAACAGTTACTCATTTGGTATTTAAATGCCTGAGCTTGTCAATCAGGGAAAAGTAGGTGAGTAGCCACACTCTAGAGTGCAGAATTACTACCCTAGGATAACACAGACTTTACATTTATGAGTCAAAGAAAATGCACAGTCACAGCTGAACAGCACAACAAAAAAGGGCAGGATAATACTGAAGGTGTAAGATCTGTAAATGGCATAAAATAAGGAGTTTATACAAATTGACTCACTCTTCTTGACCACACATAATCCTCCCACTAGTCTTTTGCGAGCTGAATTAAAAACAAGAACAGCAGCAAACCCTGTTATGTGTTTTCCAGAGTTTTCTACCATCTGGTAAAAATGAATTAAGCAATAACTAAGAGGCAGAGGATACATACTTCATAACAAAATATATTTACGAGATATTTTTTTTTTTGCTTTAAAAACTGTTTGCTTTGCACATTTTAGAATTCCTCATCTGTTAAAATAATTATTAAAAACAGGTGATTACTTAGTTCTAGGAAAAAAACATATGAGGAAAATAAGCCTTCAAAGCTGAAAGAATTAAATTTGTTGTAAACACTATTAAGCCAGGATTAAAAAGAAAAAAAGAAAAAACACCCAAGTATTCCCATGGTAGGGAAACACTGACCTTAATCAAGTCACTGAAAAAACCCTTCAGATTATATCAAGATAGTATAAAAAAAATATTTACAGCCATTTGAAAATACAGTTTTCAGGGCAAACACCAAAGATGACATCAGAGCTACAGTGCACTACTGATCTGCCAAAGAGAATGTAATTCAACAGCAAGTTGTGTCGTATACTGCAGTCACGAGAATATTGGTATTCACCATCTTCTCATGATGCAAGTATAAAATACCTAAAGTAGTCTAAATATTCTTCTCTCTATCTATTGAGGTATGTCTGAAACAAAGACTGCAGTATAGTACAGATATTCAAGCTTTCTTTCAAGAAATTGAAATTTCTTTCCTAGGTGCCAAAGGCAATCAAGCTTCAGCAGCACAGAGACTCAGCAGCAAAATCTGAGCTGCTACCAAAATTTGAGGCCCCACCTTCATCTCCTACTTTTGGCCACTCAGCCCTCTCTACCTGCTTTACACCAGCACATGACTAGATGTGAGCAGTCAGGGAAGCAATCCAGCTGAAAATTAACCCTGGCAAAAAAACCTCAGTGTTTTGTCCCTAATGTAGCACATTATGCAGACATACAAATTCTAATGACAACTATTGGGAAAAGCAGAAGGAAAAGAATGTGCAAGATTGCTGGTTGGCACAAAAATAAAGTGACCTTACAAGTGCTCTGTGACACCCCCCCACACTAGGATCCAAAGTCCTGGAGAAAAAGAATGAGATGGCAAAGGTCAGAAGACATTAAACCACGCACATTTGTCCAAGCAGATAAAATTTCAGGTTTGGGTACTAAAGTATTGGGGAAATACAGTCACAAGCTACAAGGAGTAGAATTAAAAACAAATGAAACTTAAGTGAAATATTCTCTAAACAAAACTCTACAAGCTGAATCACCCATTCCTAATGGATTTCCAAAAGATAAAAGAGTGGTCTGAAAGCTATTAAGAGTACACCTTCATCAGAATGTAAAGATGGAAATTCTACATGATGGACATCTTTCAAAGAGGCATACATACAATATTGAGTTTCACAAATTTTCAATTATCTAGCACCCACACGGGGACTGAAAAAGTAACCCTGAAACAAACAATGCCAGCTGGACAAGAATGACACTCTCCAAAACTGGCAGATACATGCAACAAGTGCAGAGAAAGATGATTGGGGGAGGGGCAAAAGGCGGGGGCGGAACACACCCACACAGAATGATAATAGAAGTTGGGACCAGTTTGCTGTAAAGTAAAGATGACTTCTTATTTCCAAACTAATCCCTTATCTTTTTTTCATTGAGATGCATTAAAATATCCGAAATATTAATAACACAACAACTATGTAACACAAATTGCCATAAAATTCTTCAGTTAATAAATACGAGACCGCAATTTGTATATATTTTACTCCCGAGTTATTCCAAAAGCTTAGTTCATAAACTGGTCGCCACTTGGACATGGAGCCATTGACCACAGGTCTTTGGGTGTGGCCACCCAGCCAATTTCTTATCCTCCAAGTGGTCCATCCATCAAATCCATGCCTCTCCAATTTACAGACAAGGACATTGTTGTGTGGGACAGTGTCAAATGCTTTGCATAAGTCCAGGTAGATGATGTCTTCCCTTATCCACCAATGCTGTAATGCCATTGTAGAAGGCCACCAAACAAGTCAGGCACGATTTGCCCTTTGTAAAGCCATGTTGCCTGTCACCAATCACCTCTTTGTTTTCCATGTGCCTTAGCAGAGTTTCCAGGAGGGTCTGCTCCATGATCTTGCTGGGTGCGGAGGTGAGACTGACCAGCCTGTAGTTCCCCAGGTCTTCCTTCTTTCCCTTTTTAAAAATGGGGGTTATGTTTCCTCTTTTCCAGTCAGTGGGAACGTCAGCGGACTGCCACGACTTCTCAAATGTGATGGCTAGTGGCTTAGCAACTTCATCCACTGATTCCCTCAGGACCCGCAGATGGATTTCATCAGGTCCCATGGACTTGCGCACTGTCAGGTTCCTTAGATGGTCTCTAACCTGGTCTTCACCTACAGTTCCTCATTCTCCCAGTCCCTGCCTTTGCCTTCTGTGACTCGGGTGGTGTGGCTAGAGTACTTGCCAGTGAAGACCGAGGCAAAAAAGTCATTGAGTCCCTCAGCCTTCTCCATATCCCAGGTGACCAGGTTTCCTGTTTCCTTCTGGAGAGAGTCCATATTTTCCCTAGTCTTCCATTTATCACTGACATACCTATAGAAGCTTTTCATGTTGCCCTTGATGTCCCCAGCCAGCTTTACCTCTATCTGGGCTTTAGCTTTCCTAACCCAACCCCTGGCTGCTCAGACAACTTCTCTGTATACCTCTCAGGCTACCTGTCCTTGCTTCCATGAGATGTTGGCTTCCTTTTTGAGTTGGAGCTTCTCCAGGAGCTCCTTGTTCATCCTTGCAGGCCACCTGGTGGTTTTGCCTGACTTCCTCTTTGCTGGGATACATAGCTCCTGAGCTTGGAGAAGGTGATCCTTGAATATTAACCAACTTTCTTGTGCCGCTTTTCCCTCCAGGGCTTTATCCTGCAGTACTCTGCCAACCAGATCCCTGAAGAAGCCAAAGTCTGCACTCCTAAAGTCCAGGACGGCGAGCTTACTGTGCATCCTCTCCCCACAGCCCTAAGGATCTTGAACTCCATAATCTCACGGTCACTGCAGCCAAGGCTGCCCTTGAGCTTCACGTTTCCTATCAGACCTTCCATGTTGGTGAGAACAAGGTCCAGCATAGCACCTCTCCTCGTTGGCTCCTTTATCACTTGGAGAAGGAAGTTATCATCAAGGCACTCCAGAAACCTCCTGGATTGTTTATGCCCTGCTGTGTTGTCCTTCCAACAGATACCAGGGTGGTTGAAGTCCCCCATGAGGAGCAGGGCTGCCGAACGTGGGGCTGCTCCTATCTGTCTATAGGGGGTCTCATCTGCTTTGTCTTCCTGGTCGGGTGGCCTGTAGCAGACCCCCACTGTAACAGTACCTGTCGATGCCCTCCCTTTAATCCCAACGTAATCCTAATTTAATCCAAATTCATAATGTTTTGCATTCAATGATATTAAATTCCTTCCCTGTGTTAAAAGTTCCTACTCTTCTCTTAGTGACAGAAACTAAGATTTATCTCTCTGATTTTTCAGGGAAACCATAATTCCCGATTCCCCTTTATTCTACAGCCAAAACGGTATTTTTTCACATGCCACTCTGAAAATGTACCTACTTGTCAGCACATACTGTGTATTCCAGAGAGCTATATTACCTATGTAACTACTATTTTAAATAAAGATTTGTATTGAGGTCGATGTTAATATAAATACATCTAGGCACACATTGTATTGTCCTGTTCATAGAATGGTTTAGGTTGGAAAGGACCTTGAAGATCATTGAGTTCCAACCCCACTGCCATAGGCAGGGACACCTCCCACTAGACCAGGTTGCCCAAGGCCACGTCCAGCCTGGCCTTGAACACCTCCAGGGATGGGGCCTCAACAGCCTCTCTGGGCAACCTGTTCCAGTGCCTTACAACCCTCAAAGGGAAAAACTTCTTCCTAATGTTCAATCTGAACCTGCCCTCTTCCAGTTTAAAGCCATTCCCCCTCATCCTATCGCTACATTTCCTAGTAAAAAGTCCTTCCCCAGCTCTCCTGTAGGCCCCCTTTAGGGACTGGAAGGCCACAATAAGATCTCTCAGGAGCCTTCTCTTCTCCAGGCTGAACAGCCCCAACTCTCTCAGCCTCTCCTCACAGGAGAGGTGTTCCAGCCCTCGGACCATCCTTGTGGCTCTCCTCTGGATGCGCTCCAGCAGGTCCATGTCCTTCTTATGTTGGGGACTCCAGAGCTGGATGCAGTACTCCAGGTGGGGTCTCACCAGAGTGGAGTAGAGGGGCAGAATCACCTCCTTTGACCTGCTGGCCACACTTCTTTTGATGCAGCCCAGGATGCGGTTGGCTTTCTGGGCTGTGAGCGCACATTGCTGGCTCATGTTGAGCTTCTCGTCAATCAGCACCCCCAGGTCCTTCTCCTCAGGGCTGCTCTCCAGCCATTCCCTGCCAAGCCTCTATACTCGGGATTTGCCCCGACCCAGATGTAAGACCTTGCACTTGGCCTTGTTGAACTGCATGAGGTTCGTTTTGATATATATTGTTAAAAAAAAAAAAAAAAAAAAAAAAAAGAACCCACAACCCTTTTATATTTCTGGAGATGGTTAATACTGCCATGAAAATTACAGTGTACCACTGGAATGATATCACAATATTCTGGAAACCTGAAGTTGTTCCTACAAAATTTGTGTTCAGAAAGACATCGTGTTGTACACTCATATAAATTTTACTAGAGAGTTCCTGATACTTAAGAGAGATCTGGCATAATTTTTAATCATTAGTTAATAAGAACTGCTTAGAAGGCCATCACCCTTCTGTGGATAAAATTTATTTATTTTCATTTTATATTACTATTATTTTAGTATGTTTATTGTTCTATTTTAACACACTTATAACTCATATGTTCTTAGTCCGATTGAAATGTGGAAATGAATGAGCTGCATACTGCATAACTGTGTGAATAGTCTAGTACTTTCCTTACACTAGAGAGAGATTTTTGTCTTCAGATTCCCTAGTGGAGTTAAGGAAGGGAGGAGGGAACTGTAGAGTAGAAAGCACAAGAGTTGCTTAAGAAAGCAAAACCAGGCATTCTTCATTGTGTTAAGGCAGTTCATCCCCTGAAGAGGGAGAGCTGTCAGAATGAGAATTTGAACAATTAGACAAGAATACTCATGATAGGCTTTTCCACCTGAATACACTGCATTATCCTGGCTTCAGGACTGCAAAAGGAACAAGCAGTGCCAGTCTGGCAAAGTCCAGGAAAAATTATTTCTAAGTAATATTTTAGAGAAGAGTTTGTCTTCTTAAATCAGTATATAGGTATAACCATAGAACATTAATTGAAGCCACCAGTCATAAAGATTCTAGGTTAAATACGTAGGCCATTATCCTTTCCAGGACTCAGATCTTGTATAAAGCAGTACTTCACTGTGTAGAGAATTGGTGCCATAAATGGCTAAACATAGAATGGAATATTAGAAGGAAAATTTTGCAAATTTACAAGAAAATGAAATTATCTTTGGGAATATATTTTTCCAGGTTTGTTTCAACTAGAAAGTCTTTTTTTGTGACACAGTGGTCTCAGAAGAAAGTGGTAACTTAATCCAATTACAAGCTGTATTTGAAAAACTACTGTTCCAAAATCTATCCAGGTGTTCATTTCCCAGATGTGTCCAACTGAGTCATTTTGTTTCCACATATGTGAAGTAGTACCTACTCTTTATTTGATATCCTTGAACTAAGGTTTAAGAGGCCATCAGTGACAAGTGGTGTTCTTTGGGGGTTGGTACTGAGACCAGTGTTCTTCAACATCTGTGTTGGCAAGATGGACAGTGGGACTGAGTGTACCCTCAGCAAGTTTTCAGATGACACCAAGCTGAATGAAGCAGTTGACATGCCTGAGGGAGGGAATGCCATCCAGAGCAACCTGGACAAGCTTGCAAAGTGGGCCCATGTAAGCTTCATGACATTCAACAAGGTCAAATGCAAGGTACTGCACCTGGGTCAGGGCAACCCCCAGTATCAATACAGACTGGGTGGAGAATGGATTGAGGGCAACCCTGAGGAGAAGGATTTGGGGATACTGGTGGATGAAGAGTTGGACATGAGCCAGCAATGTGCGCTCACAGCCCAGAAAGCCAACCGCATCCTGGGCTGCATCAAAAGAAGCGTGGCCAGCAGGTTGAGGGAGGTGATTCTGGCCCTCTGCTCCACTCTGATGAGGCCCCACCTGGAGTACTGCATCCAGCTCTGGGGACCCCAGGATAAGAAAGACATGGGCCTGTTGTAGAGGTTCCAGAGGAGGGCCATGAAGATGATCAGAGCGCTGGAGTGCCTCCCCTCTGAAGACAGGCTGAGAGAGTTAAGGTTTTTCAACCTGAAAAAGAGAAGGCTTCAGGGAGACTGCAGGTAGTGGCCTTCCACTACCTAAAGGATAGTACCTACAAGAAAGAAGGGGAGGGACTCTTTATCAGGGAGTGTAGCAATAGGATGAGGGGTAACGGTTTTAAACTGGAAGAGGGTAGATTTAGATTAGCTATTAAGAAGAAATTCTTTACCCTGAGGGTGGTGAGACACTGGAACAGGTTGCCCAGAGAAGTTGTGGATGCCCCATCCCTCAAAGTGTTCAGGGCTTTGAGCAACTTGGTCTAGTAGAAGGTGTCCCTGCCCATGGCGGGGGGGTGGAACTAGATGATCTCGAAGGTCATCTAAACCTAAACCATTCTATAATTCTATTAATATCCCAACATATGTTTAATTTTGATATACACATTTGTATGTGTATAATTACATATATACTTAAATGGACCAGTTGGCTTTTATCACAGACTTGTTGATTTCAAACAGTGTTTTTCAAGTTTGGATTGAAACATATTATTAATGCTTTGGTATAGCAAAATTTAAATAGCAACCCACTATTTCACTTCCACCTTCTACTGTATCCAGCAGGAATAGTATACCATGATATTTAGGCATTTCTGCACTGAATTAGTTACAAACATTGCACTTTATCCGTTGGAATCAGAAGTTAAATCACACAGAGGAAAAAGCTCACACTAACAGGACTATTCTTTCAGACTTTCTACCAACAAATTGAAAGAGCTATACAACATCATTTTACACATTATTTAAAAGAAATACATAAGAAGTATTTAATTTTCAAAGCACAACCCCCTGCCTTTCTGCGCTATTTTTCTTTCAATTTAAACACAGATTCTGCAGTGAGAATTCTACTCTGTACAATTAATTTTGTAGTCAATTAATTGGAAAACTTCAGTCTGTGCAAAAAGCAGACCTTGTTTCAGGGCTTGCTGCTCCTCTGAAGCTGCATTCCAATGTGTGTTATGCTTTTTCTCTCGTTTCTGCTGACCTTTGCTTTTCTTCTACAGAAATGTGATGTGGTGGGGACCTCATACTTGCATTCAGTTATAGATGGAACTGGAAGAGATTACCTTACAAGACCTCAGTGTTCAAGTCTCTAACACTAAAATATTTATATTGATTTGCCTCAGGATTTTTCCTTTTGGCAAAAACACCATTTATTATTTTCCCTTCAGGGTTCAAAGAGCACTTCACATGAAATCTACTGCCGCCTTTTCACATGCGTTTTGTTAGCTTTGTATATCATCTTCAAATGCCAAGAGTAAGAGCAATAACTATATTGTAGCAGATGCTTAAGGAAATTCAAAAAGTAAATACAATTTCCCCATCCCACAGGCCAAATATTCTAAAATTCACTAAATTCAAAAGAGTTATTTGCTCCTGCTACAGGCAATCCAATCTGAACCAAAGTTATCCTTATAAAATATACCAAGGGCTCCTGAACGCTAGTTTCTTTGCTAACTCAACTGACAGATATTCCAGGAATAAATTCAAGTAGCAAATCATATCTTGCAACTTACAGCTTTTATGACTGACTCTCTGGCACCAGGGAAATACACAATTCTATAGTAAAGAATGCTAGACACCTCGAACAAAGCAAACAAGAGGTCAAGTCAGAATCTGACCCTGCATGACATTAACAAACCATAACTCCCAGACATGCAAAAAATTCAGAAGCAAATCGAATCAGTGACCAACAGGTTAAATCACCATCATAACATTCCCCCACCCCAACACAATTTGAAATGCATCTTATTAACTCAGAAACATAAAATAAACCAAAAAGGTTAGGAAGTGTCATGCAAGCTTATCTTTAAATTATATACACATATAAAATAAATAAAAATAATGCTTTGCAGCACAGCCAAAAGGATTGTTTTTTTCAGAAATAGCCTGGGGGTGGAGTTCCCTATTGCAGGCTAATATAATATGGCATTATCAACTGCCTGGTAGATAAATTGGGGACAACTCTCAAAATTCAACATGAAAGGACCAAAATGAGGGAAAATGTCTGAAATAGTAAAGACTAAAAACATATGATGAGAAAGAAATTACTTTTTTTTCCGGTACTTGCTCCCCTTTCTCTCCCCCACTTCAGATGATGGAAAACTCTGAAGAATAATCTCCTGCATTTTTTTCAGATAAACTCTAAGCCCCAAGGTTTAAAGGCAGGAAGGAAACCAGCTTACAGAAGCTAACAAAGAAATAAAAACATCTTTAAAAAAAAAAAAAAAAAAACACCCCACAAACTTCAGGCTCCATCACAATCGCTGGAAAAGAAATTCACCAAAAATAATGTATCATGTATTACCTACAATATATGTGAGAAACTGTATTATTCATGAGATTAAAAGTTCAGTTAACTTCTTCAGGAGACATTATTTATGCTTTGTAAGCCATGATTTCAAAATAAGTTTATGCATCATCAAATAGTTTACTATTTATGTGATGTATCCAATACCTCCCAATTCTAACAAAACTCAAAATGGCTCATATACAACTACCTCTCTCCCCATCTCCTTTATGTCATTCATAGAATCATAGAATGGTTTAGGTTGGAAAGGACCTTGAAGATCATTGAGTTCCAACCCCACTGCCATAGGCAGGGACACCTCCCACTAGACCAGGTTGACCAAGGCCACATCCAGCCTGGCCTTAAACACCTCCAGGGATGGGGCCTCAACAGCCTCTCTGGGCAACCTGTTCCAGTGCCTTACCACCCTCAAAGGGAAAAACTTCTTCCTAATGTTCAATCTGAACCTGCCCTCTTCCAGTTTAAAGTCATTCCCCCTTGTCCTATCACTACATTCCCTACTAAAAAGTCCTTCCCCAGCTCTCCTGTAGGCCCCCTTTAGGGACTGGAAGGCCACAATAAGATCTCTCAGGAGCCTTCTCTTCTCCAGGCTGAACAGCCCCAACTCTCTCAGAGGTCTCTCTCGGACCATCCTCGTGGCTCTCCTCTGGACGCGCTCCAGCAGGTCCATGTCCTTCTTATGTTGGGGACTCCAGAGCTGGATGCAGTACTCCAGGTGTCTCACCAGAGTGGAGTAGAGGGGCAGAATCACCTCCTTTGACCTGCTAGCCACACTTCTTTTGATGCAGCCCAGGATACGGTTGGCCTTCTGGGCTGCGATCACACATTGCTGGCTCATGTTGAGCTTCTCGTCAATCAGCACCCCCAGGTCCTTCTCCTCAGGGCTGCCCTCAATCCAGCCATTCTCTACCGAGCCTGGATTTGTGCTTTGGATTTGCCCCGACCCAGACGTAAGACCTTGCACTTGGCCTTGTTGAACTGCATGAGGTTGGCTTGCGCCCACCCTCCAGCCTGTCCAGGTCCCTCTGGATGGCATCCCTCCCCTCCAGCGTGTCTACCTCGCCAAATAGCTTGGTGTCATCGGTAAACTTTCTGAGGGTGCACTCGACCCCACTGTCCATGTTGCCAAAGATGTTGAACAATACAGGTCCGAGTACAGACCCCTGAGGAACGCCACTTGTCACTGCTCTCCACTTGGACATTGAGCCGTTGACCGCAACTCTTTGAGTGCGCCTGTTCAGCCAGTTCTTTACCCACCAAGTGGTCCGTTTGTTGAATCCATGTCTTTTCAATTTAGAGACCAGGATATCATGTGGGACAATTCTATTCTGACAGCATAAAGTACCCTACTAGAATGCCTATTCTGGACTGATCCCTAATTTAAGGCAGCAAAAAGCAGCAGTTGCCATGCCTGAGGTGTGGCTTACCAGTAGCCGTTGCCATGCCTGTATCTACTTCAGGAATACCTTCAAGCAGTGTTACAAGCTTTAAGCAAGAACAACTTAAAGGTAGTTTTATTCCCAAACTATTTCTAGATCTACGGTTTGCTTCCCCCCCCTCCCTTTTTTTTTTTTTTTTTTTTTTTTTTTTTGAAGTGGTGGTCTCTGAGACCCTGTTAGAATCCTGGTTTCTGTACAAAGGGTTTTACCCACACAGCAATACAACAATCACTGTTGAACAGCAGAACAGAAGCACATCAGAATGGTGAACACAAAGTAGAATCCAGCTGAAGTTGCAAGTGAAATTTAACAAACATGGTGGAATTACTAAATTCAGCCAAGGTATCAACTAATAAATCTGCAGCCTTTCAGAAAACTCCTCATGCAATACTTCTGTTTTAAGTTTTATGCAGCAAACGATCACCATTACAGGATAAAAAAAAAAAAAAAACAAAAAAAAAAAAAACACAAACAACCACAATAGCAGTACTTTTCATATCTCAGGGATGTACCATCAAATCTTACCTCAGGATAGGAATATGTTCAAAGCTGATGAGAAAGTTGAGTCATATAGCATTACACAGTTACAAACATTTTTTTATTGGAATACTGTTTCTGCTATACAGTCAATCCATCTTTCCTTAAAATATGACTGGTCTTGTTTATGCATCTTTATAAGAACACTCACTGACATTCATTATTTGACACTCATTCTAAGACTTCAAGATGCAAATGAAATAACTTTAAAAAAAAAAGGTGCTAGCACTCTGGCACTGGGATACTTGAAAATGACCTATATCCTGCATTTAAAAAAAAAAAAAAACAACAAAACACACACACACCACAAGTGACCCAACTGACTACATTTTGATCAGATTCTTTTAAGTTTAAATGACTTTTTCAACAACTTTTCATTTCTAACATGATGACTAGAGTACCCTTTGTTTGAAATATAATCATAGCATTCCTTCAGCTGACAGTTATGCACAGCACATCCTAGAGACCAAGATTCACACTCCTTATCTTTTTTATGTTCTTTTCTCCCTGGTATTTGAAATCAACATTTACTTTCCTTAGATCTCTCTATATCTCAGAAGTGCACAAAAGGATATAACTTATTATTACTATGATTTCCTAATGACCATTAACATGTGATATAATTTTCATACAGCTTAAAGTATAGTTACTAGTGTATAGACGTGTAGTATTATCTAAACCAGTATACCACCAAAAAAGCTTCAGTCAAATCTAAGCACATATTTGAATACTTACAGGGACACATTCCCCTTATTCTTTTTCTAGGGCTTTTTTCTACCAAGCTTTTTCAAATTTAAAAATCCCACAGTAAAAAAGAAATGGTTAAAGAGTATTACATTCCCCATTCACCCTTAAACACTATTCAGTTATTGCTTCCTCAAAATTTCCTTGCATAGCTACAGTATTATGACCACCTCCTTATCTCTTTCAGCTTCCCGCCACAGAGCTAGTAGCCTTTCCTCATCATCAGTAACAGAAGCACAGAAGCCAGCACACACCCTTCTGGCATGCCTTATTCACATTTCACACCATCTATATACCATCATTCCTCATCAGCAGTCCTGCTATTTTAGCCTCTTCCCATTGATAGAAACATTTTTATTTTCAAATTAGAAAAAAGCTACTGATGTACTTTTGTTTCATTACACTTTCATTTTCAGGTAATGAAATTTTGCTCTATAATGAATGTTTATTCTATTCCACACATTTAAATGCTTAAGCACAATCTCATTTAAAAAAAAACATAAAGAAATATTTTGCACTTACCTAAATTGCCATCAACGTACATGAATTTAAATGAAGAAAACAGTGAAAACATCCAAAATAAAGTTAAAATCGACAAGTATGCAAGCTCTTAAGAGAGAGTATTAAAGAAAAAAAAGCTGAAGAAATCAAGAAATAGTACAATGAAAAAACAGAAAATAAGGTGAATGAATATACTGAACTTACTGGCTTTAAATACCTTAAAATAGACTTTCACTGGTCATAAATACTATATTATAAATTTGAGTTGAAAATATTTAAGATTACTTTTTCTTGAAAAGATACATAATAAAAAAATCAAGTATTTTTTATTCTTATTAAATTAGTTTATTAATGTGATAACATACCTTAGGAAGCATAGTAAAACACAAAAGGAACATTTCTATTTCACAGGTTACTATCTTTACCTTTTGTGTGTAACCTTGTACTTCATAAATACTCACAATAAGCTTCAAAATTTGTGGTTTTCCACACATTTACATACAGACAATGAGACAGGCTGAAAGGTATTATACCCCCAAAAACTCCTCTGACCACCTATGGTATATAGGGACAATTGGGGGGCCACCTTTCCAACCAGTAATCAAGTGTAAATTTTGATGCATAGTAAGGAAGAAAATACCTATTTAGGAACTCAAACTGAAGACCCAATCACTGGCAACTCCCTGGAATATTCCACTAGAATCAAACCTCCACAATTTCAATGACCATAAACAAAATATCTCAAAAAAAGATGAAGAATAGTCTCAGAAGTGGACAGAGTGAGGAGATAATAGATCTTCAAATTCCTTTGACCTGCACCCAGAGTATACCAGCAAGGTCTGAGAAATGGACTGTCCAGTCGGGAAGCAGGCAGGGTTGATTCCAGTCGTGGAAACCATTGGGTAAAGTTAACAAGTGGTGAGCTTCTTTAAACATTTATATATAAAATATTTCAATAATAAAAATATGACATAATTTTTCAACTATATGTAGATTTACAAGTATATATAAATAATATATTTTCTAAAATTTTTTGACTCCCCTGACTAGGTCCTAGATAAGCTAGCAAAGTTACAGCAAACTAAATTATAGCCCTTGCTTCCTGATTTTTCTTTTACAAGACAAAGATGAGTAAAAGAGAGGACTTTGTATGATATGCAATTCATCAAAAAGCAAAATAAGCACATGGCATATTTGGGTTAGGGTTTTTTTGTTCTTTTGTTTGGTTTTAAAAACGTACACATTAGCTTGATCAAGGTTTTACTAGGAATAGAGTTTAATTAATACAAAGAGGGGAAACATAATTTTAGAATATTTCTTAGCGTATTTTTCTTTTACTGTTCTTTGATACTCGTCATGAATCAAAGCAGAAATGACGAGCACGTGAAATAACATTGAGTAGCTACTTGCAGTTCTGACTTCATTAATACATATACCCTTACCTACTAATTGTTTTATCAGCTCTATTCTGTTAATTGCAGCATCTAAGAGTTATTCATATTGCTACAGATATATAAAATTGTTCCTTGAAATGATTTTTATATTCAAAACTATAAGCCTCTCAGAGGAACTGTTCACTATCCTTTTTATTCTTTCTCTCCCTCTCATTAATCAGAAGCAAACTCCTGTAGTATCAGGACAGGAACTAGACTTCAAAAGATCAAGATTTACAATATGTTTTCAAAGAACACATTAAGCAAATTAAAATCACCTGGCTTTCTGTAAAAAAAAAAAATTGATCAAACTCACTATTTCCAACTATTTCCAGCAAGAACATATAACTATCTCATGAATGAAAAACAGCCACTGTTCATTGCATGCAGTGATTCATTTTGTATTAATTATGTAGTATTAAACAGTGATATTTATAAGTAGGGAAAAGGGGCATTATGTTGTGCAACTCATTTTACAGTTTATCTTAAAAATGTCGCAGTAGATCTAATTCAGTTATGGCAATGTCATAAAAGCAGCATGTCAACTGATTAATATGTTTTCCTAGGACCAACTAACCCAAATGGATAAGCTAGTTCTCCCTTTTTTTTTTTTTTTTTTTGACAGACAGGCAACAATCCTGGGAATGAATACTGCTGAATAATTTCTTGTCCTCCCAGTTCTTACCACCTCATAGCCTTCTGCTCTCCATTGAAACCTTCTACATTAACTCTTCTATATAATACATTCAAGCAAGACTAGAGAGAATAACTATCTACCTGGGGGCAATGGGGGGGGAAGGAAAATCTCCGATTGAGAAATTGCAAATGGATGATTCCAAGATGAAGAACGACTTTAAATAGCTAATAACATTTAGAGTACTTCCTGTCCCTATGTATATAATCAATCCGTATATAGAATACTACTAATTGTTCTGTGAGAAAAATATGTCACAAAGAATAAGAAAAAAGACTAGAAAGACAGCTAACTTTGGGTTGTAATATCACAGAACAGGTGCTGAAAGCATACATTTTAAAAAGTAAAATAATCTTCAAAAGAAAATCAGGAATGTTCAAGTTACCGTCCATAAATTTCTTCACAGGTCTATTTTTGCTTCCAAAAGGTTTAATTTTTGCCAGTCTTTTGTTGAAAGACATCCTACTTTTTCAGACTATTTTTTCATTTTGCCAATTTTTTTTCCATTTATAATTCTACTTTCCAGCATATTTTTAACCCTTCCCAGCTTGACATTATCTGAGTCCATAATACATATCCATCATTCAGAACATTGATGAAAGCCTCAAAAACATGACATATCACTACCAGATCCTATTAGACATCTTTCTAATTTCACACAAATCATTGATAATTACACTTTGATGCAGTCTTCCAATCAGATGGGCATCTATATGATAGCAATTTCTTCTCTCACGCTTCCTGCCAGATTGCTAATAAAAATCTTCTGAGACAACATAAAGAGTAATGCCAATTACTGTTTTTCCCTTACACATAAAAAGCCTGTTTTCCTGCCATCTGAGAAAATCAGATTTGTTTGACATTATTCTTGACAAATCCATATTGAATGTTAGTCTTTTTTATTTTTCCCCAATATTCCTTATATTTTAGAAATAGCTAATGATTTTTTTTAAAAGTACAAATAATTACTGCAGTTTAAAAATAATTTTTTCTTTGATTGTTCTTACAATATTTTTGCAGAAACCACAATAAAAATATCAAACTTATAATTCACTCATTTCTCTTTTTTTGGGGGGTGCGGGGGGGGCAGGCAGCTAGATTTACCCTTCTCTCTTGGGAGTTCCCAAAGTTGGCTATGAGACTAAGGGCCCCATTCAGGGTCAATTTCATCATGCACAGTCAAGCTGAAAACAAGTTTTAGTGTTTTTGTAAGAAATGTCTTAGTTTTTAAGAAAGGAAGTTTCCCAAGTCAGTAACCCTCAGACACACAAGGATAGATCTATCACTTTTTAGTAAAGATGTAATAGATCACATCACTTTTTTTAGATGCCACCAA
This sequence comes from Vanellus vanellus, assembly GCF_965231255.1. Taxonomy (NCBI): domain Eukaryota; kingdom Metazoa; phylum Chordata; class Aves; order Charadriiformes; family Charadriidae; genus Vanellus; species Vanellus vanellus. Next base: position 15,755,512 of record NC_138914.1, on the reverse strand, counting down.
AAACATTACCTTTAAAATTATAGCTGTTTGATAATTTTAACTCAAATTAGTTGTTTGAAAGAATCAATAACCATGTGTATAAGCAAGACTGACAAAATAGCTGACACAGCCAGCTTGGACTTCCAAAGCCATTCCTGCAGAAAGGTTCTCCTCCAAATGCTTACAAGAAAACTAATCAGCAATTAGATAAGAGGGACAATCCTTTCATACACAAATATTTGATTACAAAAGAGGAAATAACAGAAACACAGAGTCAAGTCATAAAACTAACACAAGGCCCCTGTGGAGTTTTGCTGGAACCTGTGGCTGGGATTCATGCTTTCTAATATATCCTAAGCAACCCAGGAAACAAGGTGAACAGTAAGATGACTAATTTTCCTCATGATATGAGGTTATTCAGGACAGTAAAGGCAAAAGTCAAATGCAAAGAAGGATTTTATAAAACTAAGCAACTAGGCAAGGGCTGGCAGATGAAATTCAGGGAGATAAATGTGAAATTATACACAAGTGAAAATAATCCTACCTTCATGTATATCGAGCTGGGATCTAAACTGATTATAACCACCAGTGAGATTCTTCAGCTATGATAAATACTTCCATTAAAATATTAGTTCAGTATTAAGTAACAGTAAAAAAAAAAAAAAAAAAGCATTGGGAAATACTGGGAGAGACATACTGAATAAAAGGAGAAACACTACAACATTAACACAGAACCCATTTTACACCTATATTGTGACAAACATGATCCTTTATGGTCACCTTACCTCAACAAAAAAAAAAAACAACAAAAAAAAAAAAACAACAACAAAACAAAAAACCCACAACACACCCCCACAGTAACAGGTCTGAAAAAGACTCAGAAGAATCAAAGAAATGACATGGTTTCATGAAATGAACTATCACACATGCTAAGATTCTCCTGTCTGGAAAAGAGCTGAGGGAGGGATGTGATGACAGTGCCCTACAAAATCACAGGTGGCACTGAGACTGGCACTAGACATCCACTATTTAATGTTTCTTCCAGAGAAAATCCTAGGAAAAGCAGCCAAAATCTAGCACAAAACCAAATAAAAAGCAGTGGTTCTTCACATGACATTTTAAGCTGTGGGATTCACTGTCATAATACATTTGGGACACATATAGAATTTTACATAGGTCCAAAAGCAACTGGCTTAATTCAGAAGTCCACTGAGTTATTAAGCACGCAGAAACTGTAGCTGGATCATAAAGAGTAGTCAGTAGAGATATCACTGTATATTAGGTCTATTCTATGAACTTTTGGACACTGTTAGCAATGGAATACTAGGCTACACAGTCTTCATGTTATTTTATTATAGAGTAAGGATTTGTGTTAAATATAGATAGGGTAAAATACATCCTTTTTGTCTTTTGTTAGGTACACCATTACAAGAAAACAAGAGCACTTGTTAAAAATAAAAAGTTTAATATTCTGTAAAATGAATGAATAGGAGGCCTTATAACAAAGTTGCTAATTTCCTTTCCCCTCAAGATGAGGAAATAGCTTTTAGAAATAAAAAAGTATCTAAATACCAGATTCAGGTTCCAAATGCCAATACAAGATGTTAATGTGGCATTTCCATAAGAAAGGCTACCAAAAAATGAGTGTATTAGAATATTACTACTAATAAGGTGACACCAACTATCAGGATTTGAACGCCTAATGAATAAAGATTTTGAATAGTAGAACCTCCACCAAACATGTTTTTGATAATATTGATTCTAACAGCATATAATAAATTAATTTAATTCACTGCACTGATTTCCCTGATCAAGACCCAGTCAGTTCCCCACTGAAGTAACTGGTATCAGGCTTGTTAGTTCCATAGATACCTAGGTTCATGACATGCCTAAGAGGTGGAAAGTTTGGTGAGAAGCACTGATGATCACAAACTCAGAAGTAAATTAAAAATCTCAGTTGTTGCTGCCTGCCAGCAAAGAAGTTTAGATTGGGAATCTGGAAGTGAGAGAAACACAGGATTGTGTTTTTGTCTGGGGAAGTTAACAGATGGTCTAAAAAGGAATAGTTTTAAAATAAGACCAGCAGCCAAAAAGCATGTGGAGACAGCCATATGAGTTTTTTTGATCTATTCTGTGCCACTGTTTTTTGAAATAGCATACAGTCTCAAAGCTTGACCTTATAGCTTTATTCACCCAGACAACAACAATCTTAACTTTGGGAAAAGAACTTCATGTTGAATAGAAGTATTTGAAATACATATTTACAAGATGCTCTTTTTCTAATACACAGGTCTTTGAAACATTGCTGAAAACATAACTTCAACCTCATTCTGTAACACAGAATTACAGAAGGTTGCATATGGGGATTTAATATCATATCTCTTAACTTTCAAAAACTGGGCAGCTAAATCCCAACACAGCTTATATGCCTCTGGATGTCCATTTATACTTTTCAGAAGTAGCTCATTTACCTCTTCAGAAAAGGTTGCTGAAAATATTTAGACTGTCGCTGCAAAAAAGCACTAAGGAAAGTCTCAAAAATAAGAAAACGGCTAGTGGCAAACAATCATTCAGCTATAAGATGAGAGAATGCTGTGTGAACGAAATTATAACCTGCATTCAGATTATTACTAATGTGCTTTCCTACTATTCAGCAGCCAGAGGCAGATAGATACAATTCTTGTTGTAACGGTCAAATTTCTTTCAGCATAGGATACAGTTCCATCAAGTACTTAGCTGTAAATCAACAGAAAGAAACTTTCAGAATTACTTACCTGATTTTCTTCATGGGAAACTCTCATTTGCTCTTTAAGAACTGACATTCTGGCTGCTTCTTCTTTCCTCAACACTCTTTCTTTCTTTAGCTCAGGACTCCAGAAAGTTTTGATGCTATTCATGGAGGATCCCAGCTTGCTGTCCTTAATGTCTAGTTCTTTTCTGAGAAGATCATTCTCCCTCTGTAGTTCTTTAAGTTGAGCCTGCAGGTCTAACATGGTACTATCTCTAACCTGCCTCAGCATAGAAGGAACCTGATGGTGGTGATGGTGTGAAGATGTGGTCAGACCTCCATGCTGATCAGTGTAAGAAAGGACATCTGTGTGTGACAGTCCAGCAGAAGCAATATTAGGACTGCTCCCCATAGCTGTGACTCGACCACCATACACAGCTCTATTTGTAGCCCTTCCAAGAGTCATTGTGCCCTTTGGGAAAGTAGTAGAAGCTACACCTTCATGGTCGCTCAAATACATTGGTCCAGATGTTGCATAGGCTGCATTAAGGGACTGGATGTTCTCCATTGATAAAGTCTTACCTGTTCCACCTCCTCCTCCACTATTTGTTCGCCTATGGCCCAGGCGAGGAGATCTTGGCAAACGAGGAGACCTGGAGGGACTTCCTTCTAAGTTGCTGATTGTTCTTGCACTTCCATACATTTTTCTTCTACTTTGAGGTACTATTTAGTAAGAAATTAGTAACACTAAAGTTGAGTATTAAATTTATAATTCCAGCTAGAAATATTGGCAGTTTCACTGCATTCTTCCAGTAGGCAAAAATCTATTGTTCCTCTGAAGTCAGAGACCTGAAAAAAGATATTATAAAATTAAGTAAATTTGCATCTTGGAAAATAAGTTTACAAATAATAAGCATATATCAGAAAATAAAGTAACCCCCTTCCTAGAATAATTACTTTAAAAATAAAATTTACTGTACATAACTAGTTAAAAATGCATTTTCAAATTAATTTCATTCATTCAGAAAAAAACTGCTTATTTCCTTCTTGCTATAAAATATCTTGACTTTGACTTAGTATAACAAGCTTTATGTTGCAATAAACACCGTGGGCCCAAAACCATCTTAGCTGATATGTTAGTAGACTTAAATGACTGACCATGTGAAATAATCTAAAGGAAAAAAAAAAAAAAATAGCTGTTGTTGACATTAAGAACTACCCAAACCAAGATGATATATTTTCAAAAGATAGTATAAAAGCAGCAATTCAGCAGTTCTGTATATTCTCTAGTAATATTAGATTAATTACAACAGAACAAGGAAATAGGCAGGGGTTTTAATTTTCGTTTGGATTAACAAAGATGTTTTTGCATAGGAAAAAGGATAAAGGAAACAGTGTTTCTAATAGTTCAGCTGTAACCAGTAAAAACATATTTTAGTATGAAAAATTAACAATAAAACTAAGCTAATTCAAGTGAATATTTCCTTCTGAACAATTACAATGTATTACAACACAGTATTATTTGTTCAATGAAGTACTAGCTTGTTAATGTTTGTTGTTAAATAAGCTTTTCAGGAAAAGGTTGCATGACAATAATCTAGGTTTTCATTTAGAAAAGGAGTGCTTGTGAAATACAATTTTCTTTTTTTTTTTCCTATGAATATCATATTATTGCTTTGATAAAACTATCCTTGTAATTTATTTAACCATACAGCTAGTAGACGTGGACCAATGCTCTGTTTACAACTTTTTCAATACTCTCATTATATATTTACCAAGTTTCAAGTAAGTTTATTAACTCTACACAGCATAAATATAAACACACAAGAGGACAGGACTAGGTAGGCCCACTGATTTTTATTATTTTTTTTAACAAATCTAATCATGCCAATAAATTTGTGGTATTAATTAAATTGGTGGTCATTAACCGGATCTAGTACCATTTATTTCAAAGGTAACTCGAGGAAGAACAAAAGTTGGACTGAATCAAATCCAGTAACCTTTAACCATACCCTCAAGGCATCCTCATTATCTATAGATACATTATTTCCCAGTGTTTTAAAACATCTGTTCTACATTTGCTGTGAAAGGCGTTGAGGTAGGGGCAGGCAGAAGTATGATTTGATGTAATATTTATTAATAAGCTCTAGTATATGAAATCCTCACCAACAGTATTAGCATAAAACATTATGGATACTAATGATGTTAGCAAACAAGAAGCATACTGAGTTCTCCACTGACCCCTCATTATCCCATACAAGCATATACCATATGGCTTATATGAATTCTAAGAACTGCTTGGTATATGCCACCTTTTCATCAATTTTAACAGCCAACATAGTCTAAAGCATTTTTGTTTAATTCAAATTACCAGTGTACATCTGAATTAGCTGATTTTTTTTTCAACTTGTTCCAACTACTATTACACAACAGTGGCCATTCTTGTGAATTTTCACCTCTTTCCCAAGAGGTCACAAAATTCAGAAATGGAAGGCACTACAATACACTACTATGAAATGTTGATGACAATGCCACTATGGGTGCTGGGCAAAAATATAAGTGTGTGGTATTTATTCAACATTGATAATTTGGAAACACTGAACTCTTTGTACTGCACCCAGGCTGCTCCATTAAAAGTAATTCATTTCAACTCAAACATTGCCCTTGGCAAAATGGATCAAACAACTTAACATACCGTTGCTCCATACAAACTATATTAACAAGACTAGTAATTCTATCATAAAACATTACCACCTTTCGCCATGTACAAACAATTCAGCTACGCATAAAGCAAAGCAGGGGTACCTACTTCAATGAGAAAACGTAGTTTTTAACTATTTAGGAAGACATAGATTCAAAATTACATTCTAGCAACTCTTCTATTTCAGGATCACATAAATCATAAGATAACATGAATGTTTTTAATTCTAGAGGAAAAAAACTGATCCAATTTCTTGAGCCATGAAAACCTCTTAAAGCTTCCAGAATTCAGCCCCAAGGTGCACATATTTAATGGAACCAGATGTAACTTGCTGATATGAGTTTTCAAATTTTGACATTTTATCATGAGTATCTAAATCAACACCCCTTTTCAGTTGTCATCCAGCATTCAAGAGATGACCCACAGCTTGTTCCAGAAGAAAAAAAAAAAAAAAAAAAAATGCAGCTTTTCTGCCATCTCAACTTGAATGTATTTATCAATAAAAAAAAACATATCTCATGGTGACTGGGGGCAATGCAATTACTTATCCTAATTTTCAAGTGCCAGCCATCCTCTGGCCAAATAACATCACTCATAATGCACTCCGAGAAATCCATCCTTGTATATTTCTAGTTTCCTGAAAAAGTTTTGTAGCTCCTTCAAAGAGGATCTCAAATGAGATCATTTTCTTTCCAATGGCTCGTGGCACACCCTCATCAAAAGCAACTGTCTTCTGGTACAAGGATAAACCCTGAGCCTTCCTTATGTCTGTGAAAACTCTCAAACACAGTAGATGCTACATACCATTGCTTTATGGAAGAGGGGTGAAAGGCACCTACATCATTTTCTACTCTTTACTGCTCATACAAAGAGCCTTCCTAGCTTCAAGAAGATTTACTGTGTGTCACCACACATCAGGAATTGGAGACACGGAGAAGTAATATCTGCCTCAGGGCCTCAACAGTTGCTACACAGATCATCATCTACTACCTGGAGAATACTACCTCCCATCTTCTCATAGAACCTGCTGACACAGAGTCATTCTTGTTGAACTTAGAGTGGGCAGGTGAGATATAGACAATTCCATCTTGAAAACAGAGTTGATTTTATAATGTTTTTTTTAATTTATGGGGGGGAAATTATTACTCTAAAGCAATTGTTTTTCACCCAATATTCCAAGAATGGTTTTGCTGAACTAAAGCATAATCCTCATGCATCATAGTGCGAGGGGTGGAGAGAAAGATAAATGGAATCAAGCAGAAACAAAAGAATCTCATATATCATGGGGAAGATGGGAGAGCTGTATAGACAAGACCAGTATACTCACAACTAAAGAGACCAACTCTCCCTCTTGATAGAGGCCTGGAAGCTGTAAATGTTGCAGTAGCAAGCACAAAGGAGCTCCAGTGCAACTCATGAAGGTTATATCCCCTAAGAACTTCTCTAAGACAAAGTCACCCAGATTCAGTCAGTATGGTCTGGGACAGACTGCAGATTCACTGCATGCATTTTCCCCACAAAAGCTTATTTTGAGTTTTAAAATCCAAATCAGCTTAATAGTACTAGAAAAAACAGATGCTCGTTTACTTTTCTCAATATTTTCTTACTTTAAAAAATACTCTTTAGTGTACATAATGTGTGACTTAAAAACTAACCATTATAATTGTGACTTTAATATTTTGCATTGCAAACAAAACTATAAAAAAGGATTCAGAAAATTAAGCATGCATTCTTGGGTTTCCCTCCCAGTGGGGGACCTGACCCTTCCCCTCCTCCCACCCCATGCTTTCATCAGCCTTGAAAACAAACCCAGCAAACAAGAAATAGTCTATTTCGAGCAGTCTCAGATCAGATATTCCAAACCATTAAAAAAAAAGTAACAGTTTGAACTTTTCTACCAATTCTGCACATAGCCACAGTGGATACAGAGTTCTCACCAATTTCACATTAGAGGTTTTACTAACAAGCAGGTGCTAGACAGCACTCAGTGTGGCTAGTTCCAGAGCAGATTAACAATTTTATTGAAAAAAAAAAAAATTACCAAAACACACTATGCTGGAAAACACCAAGAAATGGAGAAAAACTTAAGTAACTAGATATAGGGCCAGAGACAACAAAATGTAGCAAACCCTTCCTTATGAGATATTCCCATGACAGAAAACAATACGAGCAAATATTCAAACTATGTTCAGGAAGCACACTGACTACCAAATCTAAATTATCTTAACCATACAGAAATCATTCTTCATATTACTAACAGTAGCCAAATATTTATAGTGAAGGACAAAGACTTGATTTCTTCCTTCTCTTGTTTTTGGGGGTTTGGTTTTGGAGTTGGGTTGTTTTGGGTTTTTTTTCCACTCAGACCAGGACACGCTATTCATTTCACAAGGGTCAGTGTTACTGTTTCCTTATCATCAACTGATAACCAGTATTTGAAAGTGGAGCATTTGAACATTTCTGACTCTGTGTCAATATATCTCACATGCTGACCATTTACACCATCTTCGCGGGCAGACATAATGAGGCTAGAACAGCCACTAAAATACAGATTTGGCACGAAAGGGGGAGAGAAAAAGACAATATATATACTAAAAAAAAAAAAAAAAACAACAACCAAACAGAAGAATAATCCTGACAATTATGTTTAGAAAGCTCATGCCTGGTTTATTTTGTGTCTCCTCTTCTGGCCAGAATCACCCACTCTGCAGTAAGTTTGGATATTAGCCAAACACTTAATAGTTTTGCACAACTACTGGCCAATATTAGCATTCAGCCAAGAGCTCAAACATTTGTAATACTACCAAAAGCTTTAGGTGAACTCCTTCCTTAGAGCTACCCTCCCCACATAACATAGAGTGACAGCTAAGTGCAGAAATTATCCATCTGATTTTTATAATACCCAATGGCTTCCCAATTGTCTAAAACTGTTTAGTACTATACAGCTCTCCAAATATAAACCAAAAGCAACAAAATAGAAGAAATAAGAGATGATGTAGAAGATAATGCTCGTATATTTTTCACCAGGACTCATCTGCTTGACTACATCAGAGGACAAGGGAAGAGCTACAGACGTCATCTATCTAAACTTCTATAAGGCCTTTAACACAGGCCCCCACAACATCCTCCTCTATAAACCAGAGAGATACAGATTTGATGGGTGGACTGTTCAGTTGCTAAGGAACTCATTGCACAGTCACATCCAGAGGCTAGTGGTCAACAGCTCAATGTCCAAATGGAGACTGGTGACGATCCGTGTCCCTCAGGGGTTTGTTCTGGGACCAGTACTGTTTAGTAACCTCATCAATGACAGACAGTAGGAGAGCACACCCTCAGCAAGTTTTCAGATGACACCAAGCTGAATGAAGCAGTTGACATGCCTGAGGGAGGGAATGCCATCCAGAGCAACCTGGACAAGCTTGCAAAGTGGGCCCACGTTAAGCTTCATGACATTCAACAAGGTCAAATGCAAGGTACTGCACCTGGGTCAGGGCAACCCCCAGTATCAATACAGACTGGGTGGAGAATGGATTGAGGGCAACCCTGAGGAGAAGGATTTGGGGATACTGGTGGATGAAGAGTTGAACATGAGCCAGCAATGTGCGCTCACAGCCCAGAAAGCCAACCGCATCCTGGGCTGCATCAAAAGAAGCGTGGCCAGCAGGTTGAGGGAGGTGATTCTGGCCCTCTGCTCCACTCTGATGAGGCCCCACCTGGAGTACTGCATCCAGCTCTGGGGACCCCAGGATAAGAAAGACATGGGCCTGTTGTAGAGGTTCCAGAGGAGGGCCATGAAGATGATCGGAGCGCTGGAGCGCCTCCCCTCTGAAGACAGGCTGAGAGAGTTGGGGTTGTTGAGCCTGGAGAAGATCGCAGAGGGCATTGACTAGATAACGTTTCAAGATCTAGCCTAAGCTATTCTATGATTTCCTATATTTTGAGACACCACAAAAGGAAGGAGACTCACAGAAAAAGATCTGTTCCATAAACACACATCTAGGCAAACAGTAAGGATTTAATTTTTTTTTTTAATAAAGGAATCATTTAAATAGTCTCTTATCACAACAAAAGCCATTACTGTACAGAGAAATCCAGGAATGCCCATGTATTTAAAGTAGTGACCAAGAGCCAGAAATATTTCCTGCACATTCTTTTGTTTTACCTTGGGTTTTGGCTGTTTTAACAGTCGCTCAACACAGCCTCTTAAAAGAGAATATTCTTTTATTTGCATATTTTTTATTATCTGTGCCGATTTAAAAAATAAAATCCAGCAAGCTGATGCAAACTACATACAGAGAAGCAAAATCTATTATACAGTATGCTTCCTTTCTTCATTAATCTGAGCAGCACAGCATGTCTTATTTTAATAAAGTAACCAAAAGATAACGACCAAAATGATGGTTCTTATGGGGTTAGTACAAGCCCTACATTGTTTTTATCAAAAGGGCAAAGTATTCTTTTTTTTCTCCTCACCACTATCAGACTGATCAAATTACTTATTCCCACCTATTTTTTAATCATAAGAAGAAAATCACCCATTTCTTCCTACTACTCAAATATTGCATAGAAGTTTGGAGAAAGAAAAAAAGCAAACCATACACAACAACATTAGAAGTAATATCATCTTCACTTAGGTTCCTTAGAGTGTCCTGAATCTGTATTAAATGTAAGTTTTACTGTGGTCTGTACAATAAATTTATTTTATTTTCCAATAAGCCTTGGTTTATCTACTTTGTCTTGTAGTTAGTTACAAAAATAGTACATATGTAGCTGTGTATGAAGTTAGTTTCAAAGTCTGTTTTGATCTTGCAAGTTGGTGATGTCCCTGAACTCATAGCAATGCTACATCCAAGAATTGGCATTTATCACCTCACAGGAATAGTTCATCGCACCTGCATGCCTTTCATTTCTATTTCATACAAAAGAAATAGCATATGAAGGAGAAAGTAGGAATGGCTTCTGAAGATGCACCTAAATGACACAACTGGAAAATAAAGTTGTCAGGCATTCTAATGTTGTCAGGTGCAGTGACATCAGTTAATACTTATGCGATCAGAAAACTCCAGCAATGGAAATATTTGCTCAAAATGAAGTATTAAAAAAAAAAAAAAAAAAAGAGTCTTCAAAAACAAGCAGTTCACTGAATTATCAGGATTGTCAATTATATTACTATGAAGTATATTTAAGTGAAGAGTCAACAATACCTTTTTAATTCTCTTCATAACTGTGAAACTCAAAAATAGGGCTAATTCTCAGTAGAGGTACATTTATTTTTTTTTTTTCCAACACACTGGCTTTTTCTCTTTATTACAATGTTAGAGACATTGCAATTGTTTTAAAACACTTTTAAAGCATAATATTAATTAGAAATCGGCTTTAAATAAAAGTAATATTTAAACTTCAGCAACTGACACGTCCATTACTTCGTAACTTTTATGTTAGGTCTCTCTTTGTTGTTGAAACACTAGTTCTTAACATTTTATCTCTAATGCTTCCACTAAAATAATTCCTTCCTGCACGTGAGACTCCCTGGGATTTCCAAGGTGCTTAAGGGAGGTGAGCAATTTAAGATTTTGTTATTATTATTATTTTTATGTTGCATCAAATATTACAGACATTAATATAGAACATTTTAAAAGGAAAAAAAAAAAAGCTTTCTATAGCCAAGCTATAGTAGAATCATCACATCTAATTTTCATTGGTTTTGCCAGAGAACATACGATATCTTTATAAAAAAAACCTATAGGGCAGTGTAACTGCCAATTCTGGGCGACCAAATCCAAGTACAGCCTACAAAACAAGTTATCTTCCAATGTAGACTACAAATCACTATACAAGTTTATTGTGATTTAATGGTCAATCAACAGAAGCAGGGAGGTTTAGCATCATCCTTTGTTTAAAATATTAAGAACCATCATTAACTGCGTTTTTAAAAGTAAAGTTTCAAAGATGCAGGGTAAAATACCCCAGTTTTCACTGATCAAAGTTCACAGTCCTGAGTTCATTGTGTCATTGCCTTGCTAGCCATCTTCTCTCTCTGCAATTTTTAATATTACGATCCTATTTATTGGGGGAGGGTGGGTGTGGGATCACAAGCAATAAGGGATAGACACATACATTCTAAACCACACCTCTTCAGGTTTTTAAGTCTTCTCAACTTTACTGCACCACGATGACCTTTTCAGGATACACAGACATTTCTAAAGCCTTGGCAAGCTTTTGTCCTTCCTAACACTTTAGTCTTTGCAGGTATGCATGCTACATTCTGTATTCTAGTCTGTATTCATTGTGCCTTCCACATTGCACTTGCCTCATTTCTTTCTGGGTAAGAAATCTCATTCATTAATGCAAGCCTCCATTTACAGAGTCCAGTCTTTTGTGGAGGATTATTCTAAGGCACCTGGTTAGCCAGACAAACAGTATTTTTAGTTTAATGACTTCTAAACAGCAGTAAAAAAAAAAATAAAAAAATAAATATCTTAAACTTTTATGAAGTCTCCTTTGGGGAAAATATTTAAAAGTATACACCATCCTTCAGGATAAGCATGATTTTTAAGTTAATGAGTAGAACAATTTTGCTTTGCTTTTGCCAAAATTCATCTAACTTGAATGACCATTTAAAAGTTTACAGAAACACTGCCTTTGTTATAGATTTAATTACCTTTCTATTCCAATTGAGAAGGTAGAGCTTAAAAATAAGCATGATCTAAGACAACCTCAAAATTTTCTAGCAAAAACTGGAAGATCAGTCTTGTTCTTTCTATTATTTCTAAATTTAAAATGGCAACAAGACACATTTCTCCTCTTTTTAAGCAATATGTTGGTTCTTATTTATACTTAATAATGACAAGAGCCTAATTTTTGAAGCTTCTTTACAGACTACCTGGAAGTTCAAGAAGGACACAAGAGATGGTTCCAGACATATTTAAAAAAGATATTGCTAGAAAAAAAAAAAATACTACACTATAATGAAATACAATTCATTATAAACATATGTAAAGAATCAAATGAGGACATCATGCAGTTTGCATTTCCATTTTTATAATTACTTTTTAAAGGTAAAGAAAATAGTAAAGTAAAAAACTAACAAAAATTTTAAGTAAAAAAATAATATAACTATGTTATGATTTAAATAGCCATGCCTCTTTTTCTTAGCTGCTATCTCATTTGCCTTGCTCATGGAGCATCCAAGTTGCATGCAATAAAAAGTGAAGCAAGTAATTTGATTCACACTTGCAACTTCATATTGCTAATTTATCATCTAATCCACATTTCTTCTGCCTTGTTTATGAGCAAGAAAAAACAAACCCTTGACAAAGCAAATTATGGTCCAAGTTTTTCAATCAAATAGGAGGCAGGCAAGAATCTAATAAAAAAAAAAAAAAAACCAAAAACACACAACACACACACCAAAACACCCCACACCTCTTTAAATTGCATGCTTGCTAATGACACTAAGTTGTGATTCTGATAGAAACCTTGATTGTCCTTACAGGATAATTGTGTGCATTTATTTTTTCCATTCACTTACTCTGGACTAACAGAGCCCATTGTGAGAGTAAGCAACACTTACTTACAAAGATAAATATTTCAGAAGTTTGTTACATCAACTCTTATATCATCATGCAAGAAGGGAAGATAGGTTTGGGAATGAGGAACCAATATTGAGACCTGTTGTGATGCTTCAGACCTTGCAGAAAGGTATTGAAAAGACCATGTTTGATCCTCAAAAGTAATACAAATAAGAGGTTCCTAAAAGTTATATAGATAAAAAATGTGTTTTTAGTATGAACACACATATAAAAACATTAAAAGACATTGCTTCAAATTGAAAGCTTTTGTAAATACCGTGTGACACCTATTATCTTTTTTCCCCCTTCCTATACATAACAGAAAATATGGTTATAAGAGATTAACAATTAAAGACACAGAATAAAGTCAGTTAAATGCTCAGGAATAACAGAAGAAAAATATCACAATATTAAACAAGTGTTTCCTTACAAATTATGTCTACAACAGGAAAAGTCACACTTCCGATGCAACAGGAATGGTTTGATAATGATAAAATAAACAATGTTTATTGTTTAGTGTTCAAATAAGGCCACAAAGGTAGACTACTGAAAAAATTTGTTGCACATGTCCATGCAACAGCAAATATCGATATTGTCAACATTCACACCAACAGTCTTTGAAACATAAGGCTGTTTACCTGATAACACATACATATATTAAGCAGACATTAAAGACTGCAATTACTTGCTTTAGGAATAAAACTTAAGAAGTGAAAATAATGTAAAAAGAAATTGACTGAATTTATAATTAGGTCTGTAAATTTGTCTATTTTCATATTAAGTATGTTTAAGAATATTCTGTCATTTACATTAATGTTTTTCATTTTAAGATGCATTTATACTGGTAAGTCTATCTTAAAAATAAGAAGAGATACTTCTACACAACTGAGTATTTTCAATTGAATTCACTCAGGCTACTGACATGAATTTTATTAAACACAGGCTTATCTTTTTAGTGGCTTAAGCTATATTTTTCTTTTATGCTACAAAGCTTCCATTCTTAGAAGAAAACAGAATAGTCATAGGAGGAACTATTAAGACCACCTGTCTAACTTACAGCATTTTCTTAGAATACTTAAATTTTGGGATATTTACAATCTAGCAAGACTAAATATCCACTATGCCTTTTACATTTCTTGGATTCAAGAGAAGTAATACAGATACTCAAATTATAAAATAAAAGGCATGCGTTTGTACATTCAGCATGCTTTGAAGCCCTTAGAATTCAAAAACATGCTGAATATCTCTCCTCTCTGTTCTTTTCACTAGGATACAAGTGTATGCATATGTTTTAGGATCATTTGCAGGCTCTGTAGGTAGAACTTAGCTGCTAGATTCTACACCTGCAACGTGACTTCAGTTGGAGGGATAGGATAACAAGCATGACAAGCAGTGAGAAGCAGTGAAAAAGACAGTATTTGTTGAAAGTGAGATACTTTAAATAAATAAAGAACACATTGGTCATTAAAGAAGTCACATGTTAACTAGTCCGAAATATTTCCAGTGAATGCCAGTCTGCAAGACTGAGTTTCTACAACAGTCTAGAAAACATAGTCTAGAAAGCAAATATCCCCTTTCAAAAACCTAATCTTAAAACTTCTCAGAAAAACTTAGGCTTTGCTAAACATCCCAAACAAAGGCTCCCACACATCCAATCACAACTTGGAACTCTGAGGTATACCTCAAATTCTTAGACACATTCCATCTGCCACCCTAAAAGAACAGAATTTCTGACATTACAGTTCTCCCTCATTATTCTCATTACAAATTAAACAGAATGTAGCAATATACAGCTTTCCAAACATGTAAACTGTCCATCCCAAAGTCTACACTTCTAATATCATGAAGGAATTCCAGGTTTTTGTGAACAAAAATGGTGTGACGGTAATGGAGCCTTATCCAGAGAAATGCTAAAACATCTTTTCTACTATTCTCTCTGTCAGCTCAGCACCTGACAGACTGTCTCTGAAAGGAGATGAGGTTGGTGTTCCTAATTGTTATAACTACACCAAAACAAAATCTGGCTATTTAAGATATTCCAAAGCTGAGCATTTCAAAAGCTGCTATCACTAAATGAATCACAAGAACTCCCCGAGATCAACAGGCAAGAAAGTAACACAATTTAAATACTACAATACCAATGTTAACTCAAAGATTTTTCTTATACAAACAAACATTGGATATCTATGCCTATAAGCTTTCCTGGACCCCACAACCATAGTCCACAACCATTCTCCAAGGAAGTAATTTTTTTTTGTCATACAAGCAGTAACAAACCAACATAAATCCACCTCACGTTATTTCAGAAATATTGTTTCTTTATAAAATGCATTACATAACAAAAAAGTGACCAATTGTGCTCCAGAAAAAGAGTTAACTGATATTTCTGCTGATAAGCCTTTGCATTTTCTTCCAGGTATCACCTAGAAGAAGCAGCACTATCCAGTTAGTTTAGAAAATTTAGTTTCTGAGCTTTCCCTTGATCAGCAACAAACATCAAAAAGGAATTATAATCTCCTTTTGCTTTAAAGTGACTCTTGCCTTTATAATATAAGCTAGTATTAACACTGCAAAATCAGTAAGTTGAGGCAACATTGTCGTTGCTAAGTACATATAAGAACACTCAAAAACTAAAACTTACATCTCAAGAATATTTTGCAGCAATCCCAAAGCTGAAGAAAACAAATATAATCTCACAAATAAAAGAGCAGTCATATTACAAAAAAAAAAAAATCCACAACCCCAAAACAACAGCATCGCAGTAATATTTTCAAGGTGGATGTGACTAATCGTCTCCATATATATCCCAGGCACCTAACAAACTAAATCAAACTGAGAAGATAACAAATGCATCAGAGTGGATAAAAATATAAACACCATAACAGATACAGGTGGGAGAACATATGTTGTCTTTGGAAGTGATACACAGGCTGGTTGCCTCACCCTCTCTGAGGGGTGAACAACCTACTCTTTTCTGTTAGTCATCCTTCAAAGGTCTACAAGATTCATCTTTCCAAAGCCAAAAAAATCACCTTGAGCATTCTCTTACAAAGACATGCATGCTGAATAGCTAGTTCTCTAAATATCAGGTATATTTGACATTGTAAGATGGCTGAACGTGCTCACTTGATATTTGGCTGCTAAGTATATGGACCACCCCTTACCTTACCACCTTTCTACAGCCTTCAGAGCAGGCAAGAGATAGGAGGGGTGAATGGCATGGATAATTATATCTTACATCACCATTTATAAGATTTTGACTACCAGTAGGTTAGGGGAGTTGAACAACCACCCATAGAATAAAAGAGGTGGTGAGATGGGTCTCCTCCAAATGCAGCTTAACCACAAAAGACAGTATCATCAGTATGAGTATAATAAGGTATTCAAACACTAACAGAAGATAAAAGGAGGTCAATGCTCAGAAGACCAGAAACACACAATTTCTAAGGTAAGGAACTCCATTTTCCACAGTAGGATGTGAAAGAACAAAAGATGCCTTTGCATGCCAACTTTCTCCTTCATGCTTGGGAAGGAGTGAAACCATTTCAGTAACTGAATCCTCTACCTACCAGAAAAAGGGATGCATCTTTGTTCAAGACAGAATACACTTTCTATTCATACACCCATCTTCATGGTATAGAAAGAAAAAAAAACACCCACGCAATCAGAGAGTCAAAGCATGTGACCTCAATGCTAAACTGGGGAAGGAAAAATAAGACGGTACCACCTTCTACATGTAGGAAGACCGTATCAGCCTAGGTACCCCACCAACTGAGCAGGATTAAAATAGGAGCTATTTAAAAATAACAGCAGCCAAGTCTCCTCCAAACCTGCCTAAACACACTTTCTCCAGCACGAACAACCTTTCAATCTTCAGCACTACCCTTCAAAGTTATTTACTTCCAGCTATTTTCTGGAGTCAGTACTTTTACCATCTACTCTCTCAAGTAAACAAATCGCCTTTCTGAGAGAATGACAAGGAGGACAGTCCACACACTCAAGTTTCTCTTTCACTATCAAAACATTATCTCCTTTCCCTTACATTTGAAGTTTTAGTGGTGACAAAAGCAAATGTCTATTTGAAAACATAGTACAAGTGAACTAGCACTAAAAAAAAAAAAAAAAAGAGAAAAATCTCAATTCCTAACTGGATGATCTACCCAACCCTGGGCACACTTGTGAGAGACACAGCACAGTTTCTCCATAGTTTAAACATTTAATTTCAAACTGAACTGTGAAGCCATAGATCTCAGGAACTGCCCTTACCTCATTAATCCTTTGGAAGAAGAAATTATGTTCCCTTCACTCTCAAGACAGAAGGTCAGTTCTCCCCCCCTCCATTTCTTCTAGGAAAAGGGAAATTGCTAACTCACCTTGATGCCTTTGAAAACTGCTTTACACAGTTTTCAAACAAAAACAATAGTAACTGAGAGGTTTCTTTTAAAGCACTGAAGAGATGTGGAAAGGTTTATTTTCACACACACCCCTTAAGCCAATCACTCATGAAGCCAAGACCTAGACTGTAAGTTTCTTGCATCAAGAAACTAACAAAGCCTTTAGCACATAAACACATTCCTTAAAGGAACTGGAGAAGAAACTTACCATTACACACTCCCTGCGCGCAAAAAACAGACCCTAAAAGGGGACCTTTTCCTCTTCATTATCCAGGGAAATGCACCGCTCAAGCAGATGAGACTGTGAAGGGACAGGGGCTACAAGAGCCTTCGCTCTTCCACAGAAGAGGTAAAGAAAATACCGGCCAGCACTAGCAGCAAAGCAAGATGGCAAGCCGCCTGACCCCATGAAGCCACCGCGGGGCACTGAGGAGAAGCGGGTGGCGAAGGAACCTCAGCCCTGGGACGCCCGGGCGGGCTCCTGAGGTGAGGAGGGAGGCGACCGCTGGGCTGCGCGAGCGGCGGGCGGCACGCGCCGGCCCCCGCCCTTCGGTAGCTAAGCGAGCTGGGGCGTGCCCGCCCGCCCACCAAGGAGGGAGGGGAGGGGCGGGGCGGGGAGGGGCGGCGCTGCCTTCCCGCCCGCAGCGAGCGCCAGAAAAAAGTGAGGCTGTCCGCCGTCCTCCGCTCCGCGGTCGGCCCGCAGCGAGGTAGACAGAGGGTGCCTTTCCGCTCGAGCAGCGGCAGCAGTGGTGGGTCCTTGCTATTAGGAGAATTCTGGGACATCCCCCCGGCAGGGGGATTGCTTTAGGGGTCCCTGTAGGGACGCAGGTGGGGGGTGGACGCGCTGCTCTGACACAGGCGCCTGCCGGGGGAGCTGGGCCAGGAAGGTGGCGGGGCTTCCTCAGCGGTCGCTGAGGAGAAGCGGGGCTGGGAGGACAGTTCCAAGTGTCCCCCCCGGCCCCTGGGGCTGGAAAACGACCGACCGCGGGGCCGCAGGAGGTCTCTCCCCGCGCCCTGGGAAGAGCAGCCGAATCAACGCTGTGGAGTTTTACGGTTTCCTGAGGTGGGAGGAGGGTGGTAACGGATACCCACAGCATCTTCCCTCAGAGCAGGGCGGCCAGGAGGCTGGCGGGGGTGGGGGCAGGAGCGAGACGGAGGATTTTTGCCGTCCTCGACTTCGCCACAGGGAAATGAAGGGCCAGCAGAGAAGCGACTTGATGGAGCGGGGGACCTTACCCGCCCTCCGAAGGAGGGGGAGCCGGAGAAGGGCCCTGCTCTCGGTGGAGCTGCCGGGAAGGGGCTGCCGACGAGGCAGCCACCCTGGACATGCACATGGGGTCTGGGGGCACGGGAATAGGAAATAAAAATCAAATCCCGAACAAACAGTTAACTGAAACCACCGATTTAGAAAGCCAACCAGAAAACTAACCCTGACCAGTAGGATTTGCCCTCCTCTTGGCTGCACTTATTGGCCGTGCTTATTTGCAACGAGCTTGTATCTGCCAACGCAAGTGGTCGGTTGGTGTGTCCATCAAAAGGGAAATATCAATTCGCCGCTAAGGGAGTAGATTCCCATCCATCCATCACAAGGCTTAGCAGGTAGCCGCCTAGAAATCAATCACACACTAATAAAAAAAAAAAAATTTATACATCTCTATATTCCTTCCCCATCACATTACTGCTCTAGTGCTCCCAACAAAATATATATGTATCCTTGATGAATATATGCATGGATTTTGTCACATGCATCACTCTCGTCCAACCTGAAATGATCTCTAAAAAAAAAAATTAAAATCACACAGCATCACAAATGAGGAACCCCAGTAAGTATTCATTAATTATATAACTGCAAAATAATATCCTGTTAGGTTCTGCTTTCCATTCTCCAGCCACTAGAAGGGAACAGAAATCTCTCACCTTTTTCCGACACAATTTTTAGAACACCATACATTATCCAGCATTTAGGTATAAAGCCAGGAATTTCTAAAGCTCATCAATTCTATTCTAGAAAACTTTAACAACAACAATAATATTTTTAAACACTTGGCACAAAAAAATGAGACTCCTATGGCTGCTGTGGGGAGAAATTGCAAGGGAGGTTTCTGGTTGATGATTCTGTAGGGAGAGGCACTCTGTTACCAGAATAAGATGTGCACTTGGTCCCATTTAATACAATCTATTTCTAAAGCAATATAAAAAGCCTGTTCTGCGAATTCATTTCCAGTTTCAGCTACCAGACAGTTGAAGAAAGCAATATATAGCAATTTCCTTAATCACAATAAATTTACAGTAATGTATTACAGCCATATTCTTGTTTAAGCTTCTCACCTTTCAAATCATTGCATCTGTCTTTCGTCCTCACATGGATTTTACAACATCACGTTTAGCTGACATCTCGCTTGCGCGGAGGAAGGAGGCAGCAGGGAGAGCCGGAGCGACCGAACCCCTAGGAGGGGAGGAAGACAGGGAACCTGCTGCAGTCGGGGGAGGCTTGTGTGCTCCTGTCCCTCGTCTTTCTGTCCCTCAGCGAGTCTCCCTCAGTCAGCTGCGAGCCTGCCTGTCTGGGTTGCCAGTCCCTGACTCAACATTCCCAGCATTCCCGAGGAGCTGGGGCTTCATCAGCGCCGGGCGGCCTGCCGCCGGGGGCAGCAGCAAGCTCTCTGGCAGCGGGCGGGGAGCACTGGCGGCGGCGGCGGCAGCAGCAGCAGCAGCACACGTACGGCCAGCCCATGGATTTCTCAGAGCATTTGTCTCTGTCCATTCATTGCAAACCCACGGGTTCCAGTCCCTACCCGGTAAACGCCTGAAAGGAAAGTGTATTACTCATTGTGAAACAGACTAAAAATACACCAATGTCTGCGTAAAACTGCAGAGGCAACATTGCTTTCTTCTCCCTGTTCACTGAAGGCCAAAAACGTTCAAAGCCAGGTGTTTAAGAACATGATAACTAAAATTCACAACTATATGTGCATACCCACGCAGGGAAAAAATAAATCTGTGTTTTACCTTAAGTGTAAGAGTAATTAAGACAACATCCATATTTGTTTGTGTTAAAAAAAAAAAAAATAGTATGCAGGAAAAAAAAAAAAGCATGAGATTAACTGCTATGTGAAGCCTGAAACCCTTTTCATCAGAAAACTGTAAACTGCATTAAAAATTACTCCTGAGATTTTATTTATTTAGTTTTGTATTAAGGAAAGTGAGGGAAACTTCTATAAATATCAGACTTCTCATCCTAAGAAATTAGGTTTTTTCCTCTTCTATTTTTCCCCTCTTCTCAAATTTTATTTTTTGAGTTCAATTGCTCGATACAATTTTAACTGATCACCCTCAATCCTTAGCTTCAATGTAAATTCATACCTCACCCTACATAGAGTTTCACAAATGTATTTTTTCTGCCTCTTCTTAACCTCATTGCCATAACGTTTTGAAGAAGCACTTCAGATCTGGAGTTGTTTTACTGTATTTTATTCCTCTCTTGCCCACATATGCACCTATACATGCCATTATTAAACATGATCGATAAGACCAGCTTTTATGGAATTTCTATTAAAAAAAAAAGTCAAATGAAATTAATTTCAACCAATCATGTCTAAAACTAACACAATTCCTTCATTGCTGTATTTGAATTATCCAAAGCCAGTTGAAATAGTTTGGCGTCGTGAATATTTATTCAGAGATGCAAACATTCAAAACAATGCTAGAATGCAATTCACAGCAAAAGTATAGCAGGTTTTTTATTTCCCCCAAAAAAGGGACATGCTCTTACTATATCTGTCTACCTCAGCTATAATTACAATGCAAGCCAAATATTTTTTCCAAGTTCAAAGTAATGGGACAAACCATGATTAAAATTCAAACTTCAGTTGCTTTTCAAACCTGCATATTTACTTGAAGACATTTCTCTTCAAATAGTTGCAAAACCATGGAAATTATGGAGAGAGAAAATCTGTTCCTGGAGAAATTGACAAGAAGGGACTTGGTTTTGTATACAAATAATTTCACTCGATCTAAAAAGCAAACAGAAAGTACTCTTGAAGAGTCAGCAAGTCTGAATCTGTAAGAAAATGGATGAACACTACAAAATGTGGGTCAGTACACTGAATGCTTCAAAGCACAAGAAGTGTCCATTTTCAAAAGTGTAGTGCTTAATTTGGATCTGGTGTGCAGTAAGAATATCTTACAGACCTATCACAGTATTGCCAATACCGATTCTGTGTCAGTACTGTTAATGACGACAGGACTTTTGTTCTAAGTGTTGTCAGCTGCTGACAGTTTTTTTAAACAACTTATCACCCCATCCCTGTCTATAAGAAAAGACAGGAACATCAGGTTCTGCTTTATCTTTTTGTGACTCATTCACTGGCAAAGGCTATGGGCCTTGTGATAGCCTGCAAAAGCCAGGATCATTCTGACAAAAGACCAGTAGCCTAAGAATCCTCTTTCCAAGGAAAAATTGTTGTGGGAAGATACCATGGAGTTACCATAAGGTTGCAACAATATTGCAATGAATTAAGCTTAGTATCATTCAATAAAGTTTGCAGCAGAATTAATCTAGACTGTCTTGGAGCAGTAGAGCATCTGCAGGGGGACTGACAGCATTACTAGTGCCAAAGAACAGAATATACCCACTATGGACAAGACCATTTGGTGCAGAGTTTTGTGGGGGAAAAAAAAAAAAAATATTTTGCCAAATTGTATTCAAAAGGAGTTAGAAAAGTGTGCAACTCAAGTAAAAGGGAAAAAAAAAAAAAAGAAACCACAGAATTTTACAGCTAATCTATTTACTGTATTCGTAGAAACAACATCCATGCAAACAACCTCAGGGTCACATAATTCAAACCCTTCAATAATATTCATTCCCTACATTCAAGACAATGCTGGAATAATAACAATAGTATGTACTCAAGACTGACTTTTTTGCAGCTGATTAAAGTTCACAGGAACATCTGTGTTGTCTTTGCTGTCATGATGCAGGTGGGCACCATTAAGCATAAAAAGAAGAAAGCCAGATCATGGGAGTAAACTAGCACTTTTTTTCTTTTGTTTTTGTTGTAAGAGGTTCCAATGCATTACTAGACATATCTTTCAGCCAACTGTTAGAGGGAAGCAGTTTGTTGTAAAACTTAAACCAGTATTTATAGTGTGTCATGTGATGCTATATCTAAATTTTGCACTTTTCAATAGTTTCTACCTTCACATAACTTTTCAGAAAACAAACAAACAAAAAATATGGTATCCAAAAGTGTTTCTGCCTTAAGCAGAAAGAACTATGAATATGCTGCATTTTTGTCACACATCAGGAGCTGCAAATACCCCACTGAAATTAATGACATACTTTTATTTACATAAGTAAAAAAAAAAAGTTAAGTTAGGCCTTAAACAGTTCAAGTACATGTGAAATACAGATTTTAAATTCTGCTATTTTCCTCAGACTATGCTATATTGATTTTAGAAACACAGAAGAGTAAAATATACTTATTATATTTTTCTGTTTAGTTATTCTATGTATAAATAATTCAAAATAACATTAGAAAACATATAATGTTACTCATTGTCTTCAGTTCCCGTGCCCCCCTTTATCCTCCCCAGCACTCTTCTCTTCTTACCTGTGGTAATAACACTTCAGCAGCAGCTAGCTCCCTTTGATATTTTGCTGAAGATGTATGCTGTTTAGTGCTTCATTTTTTAAAATTAGAAATACAAATAGAAGCGGAGCTCAGTCATTCCTGCTGCATAATTGAGAGCAAGCAACTGCAGGTATGTGCTTTAAAAACTGAGGAAAGTGCATTTTAGCTTGATTCCATTGAACCTGGCCCTGATGTATTCACCTGTGCTTCCCTAGTGGCAGAGTTGCTTTCATTTTCTATTATAGAAGCCAAGACAAGGACACGATATAACAGTCTACTTTTTAAATAAAAATTAAAAGTTAAAAATTGATTGTTAAAATAATTTCAGTATGATATTAAAGTATGAAAATCTGAATTACTTTCTCACAAAAATACTGCACAAATCGAAACAACACAAAGACATGAAAATTATTAGAAGCATGGGAGCTTCTGAAGCAGAAATAAGAGGCGATCATGCCAGTCACCCCCTGCGTTTTGATGGTAATAACCAGAAATCCATAAGATTATGATAGATTATGCTAATATCAAGAAATGGAAACAGTAATTCTGTTTACCCTATGCTGCAGCACAAAGCAAATAAATGTGCCAGTAATCTCCTTGATAAAGTTTAACTGATTATTACACTCATGAGCACTTTTAAAGTTAGTTATAATTCTCCAGTAGAACTCACTATTACAAGGTATTACTGAGACATGTTGTTTAAATAACATTCAACAAAAGGGTTTAAGGGCTATATTTATTTTTGGAAACGAAAGTAAGTCATGATGGATGTTGGTGCTCTTTATTCATATTAATACCCAATTCCCAGCAAGGATCAAATCAGAAAAAGTTACTTTCATAGTGTAAGTTCTTCCTAACTGGTAAGGTCCAGAAAGGAGAAAATTAATGGAATTGTGCAAAAAAACTACTTTCACATGCATTACACTGATATCTCTTGAAGAAACAAACAAAAAAAAAAGACAAAACCCACAACCCTAAATTCTGCACAATTTACACTGAAGGTTCCGGAAAAAAAAGAGTGTTGCATTTACCATGATGCAGTGACTAGACTTGGGGTGAGCACTTGACCCAAAACAAGTAAACAAAATGCCTCCAAACAAAATAATTGAAACAAAAGTAAGTTTTTCTGTATATTTCAGAATGAGAGCCTATTAGTTTAGTCCACCGAGGTGTTGCACCTGTCAGTCAATAATTTATAGGACTGCTTTGGTTCTGCTTTATCAGTTCAGATATCCACCTACGGATCTGTCAAATTGAATCATAAAATAGTTTCCACCAAATGTTAGTTTCCTTCTTTACTTTTCCAAATGACAGATCACCGATCAAAGTCTTCTGTCTTGGTTTTTACACCATTAGTATAAATTACGTATTTTTAATCTAACAGTGACATGTACTTTACAGAGGATGAAAAAACATTACTTGGATATGTATGAACGCACAACATGCTATTTGGAATTCGTTATAATGTATTATTATGCAAAAAACAACAAACAAACTACATTATTTTTTATAATTGCGTAATTTAAGTAATTTATTATGTACTCCACTGCTAATCTATTCAGGATAGAAATAAAGCTACTCTAGCACGTGCTGTTAATTTCATTCTTGCAAATAGAGCAGAAATAGAAAAGTTATTTAATAGTAAAAATACCTACGTCACAGAAGTTCTTCATCTGCCACATCTCAAAATAGGGCTATTAATAGCCTTTTACATCAACTGCACAATATATTTCAGAGACTTAAAAGTGTCTCTTAGAAAAATTCAAACTCCAGTGGCCCCCAAGAGTATTTAGTAAATCTAGCTTAAAATATCTTGAATTAGGTTTAGTATTTTAAGACCTAAAATTTTATCAATGGTTGGATATGTTTTCTGGAAACACAGTATTACTGATACTACTATTGTAAACGTGACTATATTACAGCTGCTTCTAAATGATTAATGGTTAAATTTTTTCAATCATTTTAGACAATTCAGAGCTAAAGTCCAACTGACTTTTCAGTAAGGCCTAAGCTTTCAAATGCCTACCTTATTCCTGAAGAGTAAATCTAGATACTAAAACTTGTACTTACAAGCATCAACACGAAGCATTTCTTCTGAAGGCAGCTGAGGTTCCTCTCTTAATTCTCCAGTCAGAGGAAACTGAAATCTCCTTTCCCTACTTATGATCTCAACCAGTACAGTGAAGCTAGCAGGTACAAATAAAATCAGAACGGTAGGACTGTTCACCCCCAGTACAATAGCTTTTCTCAGCAGAGCTACAGGGCAACTGCTCAGTAAGAGAACTTTTTACTAGCAAGACAATGTCCTCCAACTTTAAACAGCTGGGTACCAATTTTAAACAGCTGGGTACTGAAGCCTGAGTTAATGCCTTTATCACTTCCACATGGTGGAAGGACTTGGGCAGGAACCGAACTACTTAAGCTTGGTGGAGCAAGAAACTTGATCCACAAGAGTAGTCCCAAAATGGAATCAAATTTCTACAGTGAATAGCTTCCCCATGAGATTAAATAAATTAAGGAACGAAGTGAAAAGAGTGAAAAGCAGTAGTCTTGTATGATTGCTTCAAAACCACAATTGGATATATACAAGGTAGTAATCAGACTGACAATGAACTTGCAGATGCTTCCCTACTTTTGCACTAGTTGCGGATTCTGTTGGGGAGCTGCATGTCCAACAGAACAGCAAGAAGTGTAATAGGCCTAGACCATGGATGACCAATCCAGCTCACACTAATGCTAGCTACCAGCTAATAACTGACATTACATAGAGCTTCTGCTTTCTTCAGTGCTCCAATCCCACTTTTACATCATATTCCACTAGTGTAGTTTGTTGATTATCTTTCTGACTAAGAGCAATTTGTGATTTCAGTAATGGAAACACAGCCATGTATTGTAACAGCAGAATTAACATATATAACAAAAATGGAGGTCTACATTAAATTGACTTGATTACTTTCTATTTCTTTATTAAGCTATTTAGAAAAAAGAAAAAAGGTGATAGCTCAGAATTTTAAATATAGAGGGAGAAATGTTTTCTAATTGTCATCTTGACATTATATAACATTTCCCTACAAATAGGTACAAAATGGCTGCTAATGTACAGGAATTCCTCCTTGTCAGTCTGGCACATCTATTTCTAGTGGACTGCAAATCTCAGCATATGTAATTTGCAAGGCTGAATATGCCTGAGGTGTGACTGTGCAATGCGGGAGAAGGTGGCTCTCATAACATAGTTCTTGCAGATTCAAGGATTATTTTTTTTTCTGTTATCACTTGATAAAGTATTATTTAGAGGGGAAAAATCCATATGTGTGACTATGCCTAATATCCTTTTTCAATTTTTGTGGGCTTTCTCATTGTTTAATTGACTGCATTGGGGCAGTCAAATAAAAAAAAAATTAAAAAGGAAAAATACAGGAAAACATAAAACTTTAAAGCTTAGTGGAAATAACTAGTAATTTTGTTTCCAACCATTTCTGGTTATGGATTAAATATACCATAGTACCTTTAATTTCCACATAGTTTTTCTTATTTATTATTTAGACTTAATCTTGGGAAGAAAACTCATTTGAAGCTGCTGAAAGATGACAGAAACCTCAAAACATAGGAAGCAAAAATGAAGCCTATAATCAGCTAAAATAGCTCTTTCCTCCCCTCACCTTTAAGAATGATGAAACATGTATGCTCCTGTCAACCCATTAGCATTGAGTATCACAGTATTCTTTTGGCAGATGTGAAAAAAGCAGGAGAAAACCATCATCTATGCTGAAGCCACATAGAAATGTTGAGGGGCAGATTCAGAACTCCCAGAAAAAACAGGTGATAGAAACAAATAGAAGTATTGGTAAAATTCTTGAATGAGATTACTAGCTAGAGGAAGAAATATCTAAGCAAATTTCTATGAATGTATCAGACATAGAGAAGGTAAGAGAAAAACAATGAAAAACCTCACAAATATAGCTTAGTTCCATTGTACTAAAACCATTTCTTGCTCCTTCTGGATGTAAAAGACCTATGTAGTAGTGAAGTATAAACTATAAATCACAAGATTTTTCATGTTGGGATAAAGGAGTATTTTGCCATGCAGTACTGAATTTATTCTGAAATCTTCAGGGCAATTGGAAAGCAAATATATATAGCAAAAGGCAGACAGGCAAACCATATGTTACAATAGCAGCAGCCGCTGTGAAGGGTGGGATAAATGCATTAATCACTGAAGTATATCTCAATTTAAAAGATTTTTATAAACCATGAAAGATCAGACTACAATACTGAGAATGATTTCTTGATCCCTGAGCAGACTGTGCTACTACTGTGGTATTGAGAACTGTATATGGCCATCTTTAATACGAATAGAGGCACCAGGGAGATACTGGGATAAAACAGGAGGCAGTAATTACAACAGCAGTATTTTTAATAACATTTCCCTGCTTCTTATTTATGTTTGCTCACATTTCTCTGCTCCTTATTTAAATGCATTTTGGCTTTTCCAAAATAAATTTTTATTTCCTGCATTTTTTTTTTTAATACTTTGACCATGCAGCTGTGAAGAGGAGTACATCTGAAAATGATTTGCAGCTACAGCAATTTGTCTAAGAAAATGTACTACCTCTGTAAACAAACCTTATCTCACAGGAAATATTTTGCCTGCTTCTTTCATGCAGCTAATGGGATTCACGTTTTTGGTGTTTAAGTACAGTTGCAGTTTTAGGATCCTAAAGAGCACTATGGCCTGCGCTTGACAGACAAAAGGGTTACTTGAGAAATAAAAGGGAATCTGAGCAAAAATACTTTGTTGTCTTTAATGAGGAAAAAAAATAGGAACACAGGAGCATAATGAGAAAACAAAGTATTTTGGAAGTTGAAAATTATTTCATGTATAATAGTTTACAATTATATTAGTTGAGTGAAATGGCTCTTTATTTCCGTGTTCTTGTTACAGAGCAGAGATTATGGTGATCCACAATGTATTATAAGGAATAGAAGTGAAGAAAGATCAGGCTTAAAAAGGATTTAGTTTGGCATAGCAGCAGGTACTCAGGAATGTAAGGTGAGTTCAGGTTGTTTGCACATAAAACCACTACATCTTCAAGACCTCCAATATTGGCTGTTTAGCACACTCATAACTGAACTTTCATATATGCCTACTAATACAAAAGTAGGGAAAAATGCCCAATAGCAGATATTCTGGTTACACGCTTTCTTTCAGGGCTCCTACCTGCATTTGATTTTTCATGAGTTCTCTGTAAAGCAGGACATTACGGTGTCGAATCTTTGTTTCAGGTACTTCTCAGACACCACTCCCATCTTGTTACATAGACAAACCACTCTGGTCGCACTATAGTACAGGTTTTCTTTTTCTTGCCAAGTTACTTTCTAGACACATTTTTTTTCTTGAGAAGCTGTGGGTTGTTGATTTTTCATAGTTCTCTTCTTCCTCCCAATTTGTTTGGTAAACACAATGCAGCAGCAAAGGCAGCCATGGAATTGAATGATGCTATTTGTCAGTTACCTCCTGGTGTGATGAAGCCAGCAGGAGTATAAAAGCACAAAAGAATGCCTTTAAAAGAAGAGTAATTTTCTTAAATGTTGAGAAGTGATTCTCTTAAGATAATACTTGCAATCAGCACCCAGCATGTGCAGCAACCACGTACTGGAAGACAAAATTGGCTGCTTCAGAGAGTTCAGCATAAAGCAGACGGTTGGGGTACAGTAGTTCTCCTACACAAAGTTATTAAAAGACAAATCCTGTATGCTACTGAAGCTCAAACTGAGGTGTTCCAAAATCACATAGTTCTTATATAGAACAGAAAATAGTTAGGATCTTCGTGTTGCTATTTGAAATTTAAGCTGTGGTCACCAAACCCATCCATATTAATTAGTGTGTGTCTTAAGAGATGCTTTTTTGCAGATCAGCTTGGAAAGTAGAACACTTTCAGAGGCATAGAAATGACTAAGACACATGCAAGTAGAACAAATACACTAAGGAAGAAATGAATGAGAGGTGGGGGAAAGACCAGAATAAAGTACTGCAATAATTAGAATTCTTATTTGTAGGAGAAAAAACTAAAGCATATTGCAATGGAATTATGGTTGTGGTTATGAAAGGTATACTGGAAGAACATGTGAAAGCTACTGAGTTACTGATGAAGTACTCTTTATTAGTCTAGTTCCGGCAATGGTCAGCACTATAAGTACAGAGATGACTCCTACACTGATCACCTCTGGCAGTCAGTTTTTAATGGAATTTACGGTACACTATTATTCCTGAGATTCCTGTTTACCACTTATAGTAGAATCCCAGGTGAAGCAGTATCCCCAAGGCTGCACATTTTCTGTGCTCAAAAACTAGATTAACTGTTTATAGCTATTCTAGCACTATCAGTGCTATTTGTTATTACAGAAACATAAACTTAAGTTTCATTCATTTAAAATTCTGAATCTCTGAACATTTTGTCCCCTGTTTTCACCAGAGACATTCTTTTTATGCTCTGATTTTGAAGGGAAGCTATCCAAAATTTCAAATTGTCTGAAACATTTCCTTTTTTATATGCTGTTGTAGATTTTTGATATAAAAACACAGACTAAGTGAATCTTAACCATTAAGTTATCAAAAGGTGTTCCTTTTGGTGGAAGTGATGGTGGTGGAAGCGCTGTGCTGAATGCAGATTACAAGGGGAGAATAAATGTGCTTCACATAGAGCCCACTGGAAATTAACTTCACATGCCATTCAGATTAGATGAATAGCATGGCTGGAAATGGCTTGTTTTGTCATGATAAAATTAATACAGATTTTAAAATAAAGATTATACTCTGCAATTAATATGACGGTTTATGATTGCTTAAATAAAGTGAGAAAGACATAGGCACTTCATTTACTATGCACAAATTGCATATTTTATAAAAGTGGAGCTCTTTTAGAATCATAGAATGGTTTAGAGTTGGAAAGGACCTTGAAGATCATTGAGTTCCAACCCCCCTGCCATAGGCAGGGACACCTCCCACTAAACCAGGTTGCCCAAGGCCACATCCAGCCTGGCCTTGAACACCTCCAGGGATGGGGCCTCAACAGCCTCTCTGGGCAACCTGTTCCAGTGCCTTACAACCCTCAAAGGGAAAAACTTCTTCCTAATGTTTAATCTGAACCTGCCCTCTTCCAGTTTAAAGTCATTCCCCCTTATCCTATCACTACACGCCCTAGTAAAAAGTCCTTCCCCAGCTCTCCTGTAGGCCCCCTTTAGGTACTGGAAGGCCACAATAAGATCTCCCCGGAGCCTTCTCTTCTCCAGGCTGAACAGCCCCAACTCTCTCAGCCTCTCCTCACAGGAGAGGTGTTCCAGCCCTCGGATCATTCTCGTGGCTCTCCTCTGGACGCGCTCCAGCAGGTCCATGTCCTTCTTATGCTGGGGACTCCAGAGCTGGATGCAGTACTCCCGGTGGGGTCTCACCAGAGTGGAGTAGAGGGGCAGAATCACCTCCTTCGACCTGCTGGCCACACTTCTTTTGATGCAGCCCAGGATACGGTTGGCCTTCTGGGCTGCGATCACACACTGCTGGCTCATGTTGAGCTTCTCGTCAATCAGCACCCCCAGGTCCTTCTCCTCAGGGCTGCTCTCCAGCCATTCCCCGCCGAGCCTGTATTTGTGCTTGGGATTGCCCCGACCAAGATGTAAGACCTTGCACTTGGCCTTGTTGAACTGCATGAGGTTGGCTTGGGCCCACCTCTCCAGCCTGTCCAGGTCCCTCTGGATGGCATCCCTCCCCTCCAGCGTGTCTACCTCCCCAAATAGCTTGGTGTCATCGGCAAACTTGCTGAGGGTGCACTCAACCCCACTGTCCATGTTGCCAACAAAGATGGACAGGTCCCAGTACGGACCCCTGAGGAACGCCACTCATCACTGCTCTCCACTTGGACATTGAGCCGTTGACCGCAACTCTTTGAGTGTGACCGTCCAGCCAGTTCTTTACCCACCAAGTGGTCCATTTGTCAAATCCATGTCTCTTCAATTTAGAGACCAGGATATCGTGTGGGACAGTGTCGAACACTTTGCACAAGTCCAGGTAGATGACATCGGTTGGGCTTCCCTTGTCCACTGCCGCTGTAACCCCTTCATAAAAGGTCACCAAATTTGTCAGGCATGACTTGCCCTCGGTGAAGCCATGCTGACTGCCACCAATCACCTCCTTGTTTTCTATGTGCCTCAGCAGAGTTTCCAGGAGGATCTGTTCCATGATCTTGCCAGGCGCAGAGGTGAGACTGACTGGCCTGTAGTTCCCTGGGTCTTCCTTATTTCCCTTTTTGAAAATAGGGATTATGTTTCCACTTTTCCAGTCAGTGGGAACCTCGCCAGACCGCCACGATTTCTCAAATATGATGGCTAGTGGCTTAGTGACCTCATCTCCCAGTTCCCTCAGGAACCATGAATGTATCCCATCAGGTCCCATGAAAGTAGTAAGTTTCATCATGCCAATGAACAGGAAAAATTTAATTTATTTCTAAATATATAGATTATAAGTATTTAGCTTTTTCCTGGATTTATAGTCTCTTTTCCAGTTGAATGTTTTTTTAAATGTTCACACCATATTCTTCCGTCATCTGATGACAGAATCAGCAGGGAAGTAGCTATGTCTTTGGAGGAACTGCTTCTTCATATAAGGTGCAGTGATGCTGCAGACTGGGTTTTGATGCAGTCCTTTTGTGGTCTCCCAGCATTAGCATTACAGAATCACAGAATCATTTAGGTTGGAAAAGACCTTGAAGATCATCGAGCCCAACCGTAAACCTAACACTGCCAAGTCCACCACTGAACCAGGTCCTTAAGTGCCACACCTACACATCTTTTAAAGACACCCAGGGCCTTTTTTCACCACACACCTTTCCAGCCACTCCTCCCCAAGCCTGTAGTGCTGCATGGGGTTGTTGTACCCAAGACCCTCTCATCTTGCAGCCATTCAATGGGTTTCTCTTGATACAACATTCCTGCAAATCTTCTCCTAACTGGGACAACTCAGAAATACAGCAAGGGGAGGGACACGTGGACAACTGCACCTGCCTCTTGCTAGAAAGAGCAGTGCAGCAATTGGTACAGATTCCATCTCTTCACCAAAATCTCCTCCTCTAAGTAAGACGCAAGCTGAAACTCCTCCTGCCAACAAACTTGGGCATTTGCCCTCATCATACATATTTCCCTCACTCTTTGCAGCCTAAATCAGGCTAATGTAATCCTAAGCTGAGTCCAAGAAGAATATACCACTTTCTTTTTCAGAGTGTTTTCCACAAAGGCAGAAAGAATGTCATTTGCTCTCAACACTGAGAAACAGAGCTCCAGCACAAGCAGACGCACTGCTCCCAGGGAAGAGCTGCAACTGAGAAAGTGCTATGGAAACAAGAGACCCTCTTGCCTTCACACTGCAGCACAAGTCTCACCTGTGCCACAGCCACCCCCAAACAACAGACATGAGCTGGTCTTTGCTCTGCCTGGTCTATATTTTAACTCTTGCTTTATGGGACATTTACAGAATTCATCTTATCACAGCATAATCTGATATGTATTACTTTAGAAGCAATGCCAGGTTCAGCATTCCTTGCTATCCATCTACTTCGTGATCTACCAATTCATATATGGTGCTGCACCACATTTTTTTCCATTATGACAGCATAGCTATTTGTGTGGTTATACGGTGAAAATCAGGAAAGTCATCCACTGAAAATTACCCCCCCCATTTCCCCTCCCTTTTTTTACCTGCACAAAAATTTCATTCTGATCAATTCTCAGTCCAGCTCCACATGTGACAGCACGAAACACTTGTACTGGCACACAGAAAAGAATAACAGTGCATGAAGGGGTAAGATGTCCACTGAATCTTTTAACTTAGCCAAGGAGCTTCTTTCTTTCACTATGGTGAAAACTGCTGTCTTAGCTCTATGAGAAAGCTTCTCATATCTAATAGTATCAGGCAACAGTCTTTCTAGTTGAAAGTTCAGAGACTAGAAACCAGAACTTAAAAAAAAAAAAAGGTTCCATTTCAGAATGCAGAGTCACGTAATAGCCATGTTGCCCTCTGCTGCTCTATTGATACAATCATACTCTTTTTACGAATAGAGTAAGTATACTTCTGATCTATTTTTAAATTTCCTAATTTATTTATTTACATTTCCAACCTGTTAATGAGTCATAATTTGAGTAAGTATATACCTAATTACTGCTTATATTAAATACATCTGTCTCTTGGGAAAAAGGAACAATGCTTATCTAGAAAGTGCTATCATGAGGTTAGTGGCTTAACTAACAGTATACTGTGGAATAGCATTTTGAAATCTAAAATAAATGTGTAATTTTAGTTAAAAATCCTTAAGTATGTGGGGAAAAGAGCCTCTCTCACAGAAGTAAAACTATTGCTCATATCTGACCTCTGGGATAATATTCAAAATGGTAATGAATAAAAAAATTGAACTGGGAGTGATAAATCATTTTCCTTTTTTTCCATTCTGTACATATCCAGTTTGTAACAAATTAAAGACTTAGCAAAGACTATAGAGCTTGTATATACAGTAACAATTAGACACGTGGCTTTGTCATCTGAGGGAAAAAAAAATCTATTAATTGATTAGCCTAAGTCTTGCATTTTAGGCAGTATTATCATTCTGTTCACTCAGAAGCCAGTTGTTTCCAGCCATCCTTTGGATCATCTGTTATTATTCAGGAGTGGTGTGTCCTAGGGACAGTAGAGTGCAACCATGTTTTTCTTCTTAGCTGTAACGTGATAAGCATTAGATGCCAGAATTTAGCAACTCCAATAACGAAAATGGCCTCTTACTTGTCGCAGGGGTCCTATTGCCAAGTGATTATATCAGTAGGTCTCACAGCTTCTGTCACATTCAGCCTATTGGTTGTCTGGTTTGTAAATACAAACACTGCCACAAATCCAGAACATTTTCAGTCTAAATAGGGATAAAGTATGACAGATGGAAAGTAGAACACAGATGGAAGGAGGGAGTATAAAGTCTTCATTGCCACAATCCATATCATACTTATTACGAAGGAAAAAATAGCTCCATTTCTGAAACACTCATACAAAATTTTTTGAGCTTAGAACTATCATAAATCAGTTGCTGATGAATTGCTCAGCAACTTCTGCCCTTTAGGCAGTCAACTGTCCCACTGTCCCTATATTTCTCTTTTTTTATTTTTCACCCATGACAGTCCATTCTAAGTGTCATGGACATCATCTTTTTTTCATTCACCAAACAAAGATTCAAATGTGTAAGCATTTTATGATCTCCATGACCTTTCAAGTGGTTTAAGAGTTTAGTTTAATTCTATGGTGATATTATTTGGCTTACTCCAACGTTGCAAGCATACAAAGGTCATTCAATAAGATCTTAAGTGCTCTAAGTTGTTAATTTCCTTAGCATGAAATAAGAAAACATGATAAAGTAAATAATCCCTTTTTTTAGAAAAGAAGAAATGGAAGTGAAAAAAGACACAAACAACAGGTGTTAACCCCTTCTATACAGTAGCTATCAGGGGTGATGTGTGTATAGCAGGGCCTGGGTAAGGAATTCCTTTCCAAAAAGCTTATGTGAAAGGCTCCAGTACTTCAAGTTGCCAGTTAGTTCAAGCATTTATGAAATATTATACATCATACACATAAAGAACCATGTAGCCTTTCTGACACTATTATTTTCAGTGTTTTGCTTCGCCCTGAGACTGAAAAAAAGGACTTATTTACCTTGAAAAACTGAAAAAAATAAAAAGCCCACCTCTTGCAATTTTCCAAAAGTCCTGTTGTGTAACACCATGTAGCCATAGAGATGAGATGAAACTGCACTTTTCTATGTTACTGGAAACCAGAACAATGTACGTGCTATGAAAGCGAGGTGCCACTTAGAGTATAACATATTTGAAGAAAAATCCTATCAGATAGTTTAATAACACTGCCCTATATTGCAAATGGAAAAGTGAAGTAGGGAGGGAAATACTACACCCCAATTATTCTGGAATAGTAATTAATGTGTTTCAGCTCCTGGCCATATGGCTGTTTCACAGACTATCTTTGGACATTCTATTTGGGCATTTCTGACAGTATAGTAGTAGTACACCATCTATCTAGCTCTGTGTTTTAACTCCCTAAATACAAGTCAAAAAGCACACACACATACACTCAGCTAAGATTAATCATACAAAATTTCAGGGAAAATATTTTTAATCACTGTTAGAAACAGTCATTACCATTTCAGTGTTGCAGCCTCTTCCTTTGCAACTTTACTGATACTTCTTAGAAACTTCCATCAGTCTGGCAATAATCCCATTAAAACCAAGTTATTTTCTATTTAGTGTGCATAAAAGTTACAGAATTTGGCTCATTCTTACTACTATGATCCAATAATGCATGCTTCTGAATTACCACATGTTGTAAAAGCATACTCAATTAAAAACATCAGGTATGACAGAACATTATAGAACACCCTTTCAGAATCTGACAGTTTTTTATGACATGTAAAGATTTGCACAAGTATGAAGCAATTTCTTGTAGATACTGGAATAATTGCTGGCAGATTTAATTTGTTCCAGAATAAAGTAACACTATCAGATGTACATTTGCATTGCAATAGTACAGAAAAATCACTGCAGAAGGAAGACTAGACTGCCTTGAGCTACAGTAAGCAATATGATGATCTGTTGTCACACTTGTCATCACAAGTTCAATCTCATCTTATAATAGCTAGATAAGTGTATTTTTCTTTGAAGCACAGAGCATTTTTGAAAGCTATGGCACAACATTTTTATCTTCTTTTCTTAATAAAGCTCCTTTGCCTGTTCAAAAGGAATATCCTGAATTACTGTTGTCCCAGTATGTTTCTATTCAAGCTTATCTAATTCAACAGTACAAAGCTTTCAGAACAAAAAGAAATACAGTATATACTTATATACATTTTTGTGTATGTATACTTACAAGAGCAACCCACATATATATTTAATATATGTGTGTGTATACATACACCTCCATATATATATAAAGCTTTCATGGTAGAAACAAAGCAGTTGGCAAAGCTTATTCACGAAGTGGGAATGAATCATAAAACATTCAATAGATCCAGGCTGTTTTCCCAATTTTCCGCAAAACAATTATTGCCAGATATAATGAACATGCTTTTCAAATACTGATAAGTGTTACATCTAAATGATTTTACATATTCAGAAATTCTAAAGCACATAGGAAAATGACAATATTCAGCAAGTAGCATTTGTTGAGATTTATTAAGATTATTTTGAAATATATCCAAGTTCAAGCCCAATTTGGTTTAAGAAGCAAGTTATGATTAAACAGCTTTGCTCAGAAAACTTGACAAAAGGGGAGACTTTTACAAAGGATGAGAGAAAGCATTACATCAGCATAGGTCATCCTTTTCTGTTTTGTTAAATCTCCATCCATTACGCTGCATTTTCTGTTTCAGCTATACCCAAGGGTTGAACAAGTTAAAAACAAGACATAAGGATAAAAGGAAAACATTTCCAATTCTAAAAGACTTTTTATTGTTAAATTTCAGGGGGGAGGGGGTGAGGGGAGACATGGAATTCAGCGTAGTTGATGGTCTTTAAGCCAAATCAATTTCTGCAGTTATTTATTTTAGTTGGAGCTCAATCTGCTATTACTGCTTTGGTTAAGTTTTTAATGCACCATTTAGTCAGCCAAAATTTACGAAGTTCTGCAGAAAATACAAAAGAAAACCTAGGAATTTCTGGAAATGGAACTGTTAGGGCAGAGTTTATAAATCTACTGAAATCTATGAAGTTTACCCTATTGCCAACCGTAATTACAACTGTGAAATTCTGCAGGAGGAAAGACAAAACTATAATAAAACTTTCCATTTGGGAACATTTATGACATTGTACTAATTGAGGGACTGATTCACCATCATGTATAACCTGTAATATTAACAGTATCTTTGGAAAATCTATACAAAATTCTATTTGCCCAACAGAATTACTCATAGAGTTACAGGGACTATAATAAATGGCAAGGAAAAGGACAAGAATATCTTTTTTTTTTTTTTTTTTTTTTAGGGTTAAATAGTCTCATTAATGACCATAAAGAAATAAATGATCAACTAAACAAAAACCCACGGGACCAAATAGAAAATTGTGCTAACTGGACACATAAGTTTTTCCTTCATATTGTTCTTACCCTAGGTAATATAGAAGTTGAAGTTTGCAACAATTTATCACTTTCTCCCATATTTGCGCATGAATCCAACCATGTGTACAGCTCAAAGGTGAAGGAGAATGTGCTGAAATTTTGGGAAGAAAATACTGATAAAGGGAAGAACAAGCGAATATGAAAATGCCTATGAAAATTGCATTGTTTACAGTGTAGAAAGAAAAGGGCAGATGAGGGAATTTGGTAAAAATCCTATTTATGCCTCAGCACAAATAGCTTTATATTCAGTCCACTGATATTCTACTCAGAGTTTTCTTAATCAGATTAGCAAAAACATAAAAGCATTTTGAAAATGGTTGTAGAGATGCGTGCTTGTTTATATATGCCTCTGGCCTATGGGTGTGCTTCTCTTCCCTTATCACACAAAAGTGCTGTGATCTAGATTGATCATCTTCACAAAACTTCTAAATGCACAAAATAATCACAAATTCCCTCAAAAACACAATGGTGTATTAAATATTTTTTCCTAAATCATGTTACAATAAAGTATAACATTGTTATGTACTATACCCTTGCTGACTATTTTAACATATGTAACATTTCTATAGTTCCCCCCCACAATCAGAAACAATTGGAAGAAGTATACAAGACATTAACAGTTTTGAAGAAAAAATAATTTTTTAACGTGCTGTCATCCTGTGATAATGTCACATCATAAAAAAAGACGTAGTCTCCTTCAGTAACACTTCCTAGTTTACAATAAATGGATACATAGGATATCCATTCATACAAATGAATATATCTATCTTAAAGCAAGATAAATGATAATCCTCTCCTCTCCTTATTATACTTCCATTATTTCATGTGAAGGTAAAAATCAACTCATAGCTGATTTCTCAAAGCCACACAATTTCTAACTAATGCTGCTATTCAGGATGTTTGTTTATTATTGTCATGTCTATTGTTTTCCTGTTTATTATTTTTATGTCTATTATTTTTCAGATACTGCAGAGCTGTATTTATTTCCTGTAAAGAAATAAGCAACTTCATACCTTCCCTCACTTCCCAAGCTGCGGCAGCTATGCAAGTCAGTATTAAGTTTATTCCAAAATCCCTGGAAATCTGGTTTTAAAGACTGAAAACAAGAAGCCCCAGAAGCCCAGAATGTACCTTTCACTTTTCAGATATGATCCATTACAACATGAACATACATTTTTTCTTTCCCTCAGGAATTCTTCAGAATAGTTCCTTTGCCTAAGTTCTAGAAATCAGAATGGTTCAAATTCTGCATAAGTTAAATTTTATCCCAAGTAGTCAAACAATATAATACAAAGTGATGGAAATATAAGTGCTAGCATTCATTTGCTAAAGCTATCATTTTCTTTTATATTTCTGCAGCTGCTTTAACTTTGATTGCTTCAGTGCTTTCTCCTAGTATATCTTCTGCATGATGATTTGTGCAAGCTCTGATGAACATTCCCTATTTAACTGGTATAGTTGTTTTTATCTTAAGAGGTTTTGAACAATTTATAGACATTTTCTTCTTAAGATAAGTTGCACTTTAAAGTATATGTATATAGAAGAAGAATAAAGAAGGGAAGAAAGGTATCTGCATAACACCTTATCAGGTAGCTCCTCAGAAAGATTCAGTGGCTTGATCCATTTTTGGTATGTAGAGGACTTCACTTTCTCCCCTTTTTCTCCACTATTTTGGCCTCTTTGAGTTTAAGATGAAATTTTGAATTCTTAAGGTATAATATAGTTTTAATTTATTAGTGTTTAATTTACTACAGTGTTTTCTTGCTTTATCATAATCATTCGTCTTTGATAGCAAGTACAAATAAACATCATTACTGTTTCAATTATTTCATTATTATTTCCTGCTATTTCTTGCTAAGGTTTTGGTTGTTTTAATTTAGCTTTCATTAGTTTATATTCAAATGCATACTGATTGATTTCTTGGAAGGACAGTTTCTGCGATCCTCACATCAGATATTTATTTTGTATCTGCTGTGAGATATTAATTTTATTACATTAAATGCTTCTGCTATGTAGTAGAACCTAGTCAGTTCACATGGGACAGTTACTACGTATAAAGTTGAAGAACGCATCAGTGCCAATATCTCCGTATCCAAAAGAAGGCTCCTTCAAGAAAAGTAACAAAAGATTTGACAGCCTATTGGATTTTTATGAAGGGGAAAAATTGAAAGGGGGGGGGGGAATCAGGCTTTTTAACCTGGGGCAAAAACTCTTAGCTGTCAAAAGATAATCCTGAGATGCTTGCCATGTCTTAATTAAACACAACATGGGCTGATAAAACCTACCTAAACTCCCTGCTGTACAGTGAATTTCTGCCTAGACATTGAAGACTATTTTGAATTCTCCGCAGCTTGCAAATTGTACTGAACAGTTGTCAGATTTCTGCATAATGCGTTTCAGTCAAGACTTGAGAAGTAAGAAGCTCATTTGTAAGTATTTTGCAGGAGATGCTTTCCTGACAAGAATGAAATCTTAAGTGGTAATCTGTGCTTTATAGTTTTTTATTATAAACCAAATCAAAACATACTTTTAGGAAAAAAAGATGATACATCCTTCAGAAGAAACACTGGTCCATCCTCACTTAATAGGTTGATCATTAGTAATATAATTTTTTAAAAAGTCCAAACTTGATGCTACACACTAGTGTTATGTAATTAACATTCTGCTACCCGAAAATACTGTTATTTTGATGCAATCTTTATTCTTCCCCAGCATTTGATGGGGAATATATTTGCAAGAAATATGACTCGACGCTGTTGTCTTTTGACTAACACTGTATATTACGCTATTGTACCATGAGGTTTTGTTTCTTTGCTAGTAAGAATGTAGAAAGAAATCTTGGTAAAAATCTGCAGCCACTCCGGTCACAATCCATTCTTTGCTTGATACCTTTTGCTATATTATGCAGTATGTTCTATTTCTACACTTTGTACCAATTCTATGGTAGGTATAACACTACACATAAATCTTTTCTTAGTCACATCACTTTGAAATAAGTTTTGTGATGGATTGAGATTTTTTTCATTTAAGACTGCCATATGAAGAAACAGGACAGGAAGTGACTGTGACAAGAACACTGTATAGCTGCGTGCAATTTCAAAGTACTGTATGTCGTGTACAGACAACAAATATGCAGCAAGTACGCTTGGCTTTTTGAAGCAAGGCTCACTTCAAAACATATTTTTTCCAAAAAAGGCTACTGGAATATTCAGCTAAGTATGTAATCTCTGAACAATTCCTACAAACAATGGTGCATGCAAAGGTTAATATTCATAGGTGTGCATGAGATACCTGAATATAGAAAATACTTCACGAGTACCTATGGCAAATGCTATTAAGCCCAAGAAGCTAAGTAAAGCATTTCTCTCAATAGGAAATTAAGATTCACTTTTGTTCTGATACAGTGCAACTCCACTGGAGCAACAGCCGCTTTTGCCATACATGAATTTGGCTGCAACCCAGTCAAACTGATGGAGTTGAAGGTTACAAAAGGAAAAGACTACTCTAAGCTTCAATTTACATAAATTTGGGTGGTTTACTCCTGAGTTTGTCTTCCCACTTTAGTGTTGTTCAGAAATGCTTATGCAATAAGAACATACTTTCTTTACATTCTTTATGTGGTCTTGATGGTCTAAACTGTATATATTTCAGAGCATAAAAGTACCGATCTTGCACATAACAATCATTCCAAGGTAACACGTTATACAAAGTCAATGCCTATTGACACAATCTCAAGCATAACTATTATTTAAATCCATAAATATTAAGGGAAAAAATGTGTAATATCCCACACTGAGAAGAAAAGTACGATACGCATAGTCTGCACATTTGTTGGCCACAAAGGCAGGTTTCAAGAACCGCATTCGTCTGCTACATAGGAATACATTTTGGAACTATTGTAGTGTTTAAAAACATCTTAGTGTGTAGTAATCTATGATATCAGATGTAAACTCCAATTTATGGACATCACGTAAGCTCCTGTTTGGAATACTATTTTAAAATCTTAACATGCAGTCCTGTATCAATTGGAGTGCCAAAAAGTAACTGGTTTTCTTGAAATACATTGTTTGATTTCAACAGTCACTTTACTTGGCATACAGTTCATACAATGATTTCATTAATCCTCAAGTATGCTAGCTAAAGATTAACACCACCTCATGCTGGCATTTGATTGTGTAAAGTTGATAGATACTCGTTATCATTTTGCTTTTGCAGGAAGCAATCAAAAAAAACAAGTCTAAAAACTTTCGTTTGTGCTCCCTAAAATGTATTGGAAACAAGGCCAAAACTGTTTAGGTTTCCCTTTTAACTTCTGAAGACCTGAAAACTAAGTATGAATTTGAACCTGACCAGTAGGATGTAAGGCATATTCATGCTTCGAGGGCTGCTGTTGGTTAACAGTGATCTTTGTTTCAATGCGCATCTGTAGAGCCCTTGACAGGCATTTGCTGTTTGCTCACCTGTACACATAGCTTCTCTATAGTTCAAACTGCCAAGTTTAATTAAGAAAAATTAAATACACCTTAAGGACATTCCTGATATACTTTAATACATCTGCAATGGCTGGATATCCCACAGAAACTACATACAAGTATTAAGAGGAAGGATGATGATTTCTGTCTGTCACAGACAGGTAAAAGATACACTTTCTTTGTAGGGTAAAAAGATACACTTTCTATGAATGTTACGTTATTCTGTGAAGATCTGGGAATCCCTCCCCCAAAATTAAGTTAAAACCCAGAGATTAACAGACTCAAGCCACGCTTGCATTATATTCAACTATTTAAAAAATACTCCCTCATGCAGCACCAACGCCAAATACAAAACTGGCTACATTCCATATGCAAGTCCCAAGGAAATGTACTCTTAGGGGACCTTCTCAGCTGCATTTGTATTGTAAATGCATTTACAAACCCAGTCCCAGGCCAAAACCCCATTGTTCTAGCTTCCAGAAGCTATCGCTAACGATGTTGAACTTAATCATCATGCCAATCCATCTATCCACCTAGAAAACAAGTACAACAATTCTGAGTGGGGTTTTCATGCATATGTAAGTGACTGAAAAAATCAATGGGACTTGTTCTCCTAAGACCCTTAAGACCAGATATTAATGGTATTTATGTGTCTGAAGATCAAGGCAGACACCTGATGGGGCTTTCATAACACCTACCTCCCACTGAAAGCTCATCCTCTTACCTTGCTTATACGGGCTATTAGGAAAGTTTAATTAATGAGTGATTGAAGTGCTTTGTATAGTGTTTCATGATCCTTAGGAGAGATGCATGTAGCCTGAAAGCATTTTTATTCAGTCCTCTGGAATGATAAGTCAAGGACTTAGGAATACTGGTAATTAATCTATCAGGAAATTAAATAGAGCCTGGTAACTCTTCTCCTGCAAGCATTCCAACAGTCCTTGTGTTATAGAAACAAGTATTATCTCCTCTACTGTCCTTCCTAAAAGCATAAGGACTTCAAATAGTATTTTTCGACAAGCAGTAATAGGAAACATAATCTTTAGGTTTCTTAAGATATTTCACGTCAATTCCTATCACGTCCATTAATGTTGGATTCTAATATTCACATAAGAATCAGTAAATAAAGCTACGAAAGTTAATTATAATGTGGAAGCATGGCAAGTTAGAATATAGTCCATACAATGGGACATGTCATGAATAGATATATTATCCACATAGTTTGAAATGCGTAGCTAAAGCATCCAGTACAAAATACAAAAATGTCTAATGATAATATGTAGATTCCACAGCCACATATTTCAAAAATGTATGCCAGTGGGGCGATCGATGTCATAACTAGCGAAAAGATACAGCTAAGAGAAATCCA
Organism: Vanellus vanellus; assembly: GCF_965231255.1. Taxonomy (NCBI): domain Eukaryota; kingdom Metazoa; phylum Chordata; class Aves; order Charadriiformes; family Charadriidae; genus Vanellus; species Vanellus vanellus. The sequence continues at coordinate 15,712,465 of NC_138914.1, read as the reverse complement.
CAAGTTAAGGCTGGACTTTTACTACCTGATGCAACCTATATTAAAACTCTTCAAATAAAATAGAACAATTGTCTTAAAGTTGAAAGGCTCTCATCATTTAAAATAGTAACAAATATAGAAAGGTGAAAAAAATTAAGTATTTTTAAAAATGTGTATCAGAGCAGGATTTATCTTCAAAAAGTCCTTTACTGGTTCTTCAAAAAACATTTTAAATTATAGTGCATACACCAGATAGTTAGATTTCCTTGCTCATTTAAGAAAGTATGTCAAGAAAGTTATAGGCTGCAGGTAATGAGACTGCCTAAAAATTGGTACTACCAGCATTAGTGCACAATGCACTCTCAGTGCAAGACAGAAGCTGTCCTGTTGTGGGACTGAGTGATTCTCCTTTCCATTTGATAAATAAATACTTTGATACAGTCCTCCTCATGATATATAAATATTACATAGGGACTCCTTGTGAAACTGTGCTTCAGTTAAGGAACATTAGATATTTTTAGAATTCTACTTCTTAATGTGGGAATGACCCATGATATTTCAGGAGGAAATTTCCAAGGTAGTTTGAAGGAAAAAAAGAAGAAAGAATTTGTCTGGCCTTCATGATAATACAAAGTCAAGCGTGCATTAAAGGAAGCAACAATTTTTTTTTTACAGTGTAGGAAGTCCTTTTATACAAGTTACAATCTGCTTACTTGCATTTAATTGTATAAAAATCTTGCACTTAACAAAATATGATTCTTCAAAAATAGCAAGTCTTTTGGGCATTTGATGAAGTAGTACACAAAGTAAAACTATTTCAGCCAACTTCATCAATGGTGTAGCTGTTAAAGAACTAATTTGACGCATTATATGCAAGCAAAACTAGCTCTGCTTCAGATATGAAAAGACTTACCAAAGGGCAACAGCCTGTTCAATTCAATAAAGATAATTTAAAGGAGTATAAATACTTACATGCTTTATGTATTGAATTTACAAAAAGACTACTAGTCAAACTAAGAGCAAATGTACATTCCAGTTAACACCTTCTCTCTGCCAAAACTCACTTAATCATGTTTTACTTTTTTCCATCTGAGTATTATGAAACTGCAGGTGCTCAAGTTTTATATACCCATTATACTTCAGAATATACCCATTTACTTTAGAATGAAATGTCCATCAACAGGTCATTTGATATACTCCTTTGCCCCACAACAGGATCAAATATACAGTATTTTTCTTTTTAATAAGTGACTGACTACATCTCTTCATTTAGACTAACCAAGCCTTACTCTTTTCATTCTCAAGCCTCTACCGCCCTTAGACATATCTTTTGTGCAAATAAGGTGTAATACTTGGGTTAAAAGATGGTTTTAAAAAAATCTAAGGTTTAGTAACTCTTAGCCAGACCTTCAAATACAGCCAGGCAAAAATTCGGATTTCTCCCTGTAAGTCAGAAAGGGTAGCAATAATCTCAATGACTAAAAGTTACGCAAATGTTCCCATACATGGAGGCAAGAGTTCAGAAAACAAGGAGTAAAGCAACATACAAACAATATAATTCAGAAGAAGGAAGGAAGGATGAATTCAGAGAGGGCTGAAAGATGACTTTATTCCAGCTTCCTTGATTCTCACTTTTTTGTTCATACCAAAAATAAGTACATGCAGTTTTACCAAAGCACAGCGATTAGCATGTGATTAACTCTTCATTCTGTAGATATTTACCATAGAAGTGGTATGGCCTAAACAAAAAAGTGATCAATTTTCTGCAGCTTTCAAAACTGAATAGTGATGTAATAGTACATAAATTGTACATCAATTTGTACATCAAGTGTAATCTACTGTGATGTATGAATTCTCCGTAACATTTCATGTATGTTCATTTACAAACAGCTTTAAATATAGAACAGAATTAAAAATAGAGCATAGGGGACAGGTTTATTCTGCTACTTTGATTTAATAAGAGTCTCAATTGCTCTTTAATACTAGGATGGCTTTTTGAAACAGACTTGTGATGAATTATCTATTAAGCCCACATATTGTATCCCTCAACACTACCCCATTCTGGAACCTCCAGTTCCATATGTGTAGAACAAGTTTTCTAGATGGTCTTAACTTGTAGACAAAGAATAGAATAGTGCTGTGTTTTTTCCAAGTCCTGAAACCACTGTGATTTGCGTTAAAATGAATATTTAATCTTAATTCTGGTATCATCCTAGACACCTCAGGAAAGGTTCACTATGAACAGAAAAACAGCCTTACCATCTCTGTGGACATCTTGATAAAAGAGCAGGCTATAGAGTAGATTGTGAGGTACATTATTTAAAAACTAGTTTTATTTACAGCTTCAGATAGCAGCACTTGATCAGCTACTACCATCTTTTTGAAATAACCTGTTTTCACACTTGTCTAGCAAAACACTGATGTTTTATTCAGAAAACAGTAAAATGGACTCTGAATCTTGATGTTTCAGAAAAAATGGTTTTGGAGTCCTTGTAAGACTATTTTCTGTATAACAAAGTTAAACTTTTGGAGAGTTGCTTGAAACTATATTGCCACCTGCTGTCTCAAACAAAAATCAAGAGACAGGTCTGGTTGGCTGCAAAACAACAGAAATCTAATTTGGGAAACCTATTGTGAAGCAGAGGATGAAATATAAATTTTAAAATCATGAAGAATGACTTAGTGTGCACTCTCCCTCTCTTTTGCTTGGTCATGATTTGTCCAGAAAAAATGACATGAGTAAATGAGAAAGAACTTACCAGTGAAGATTATGTAGCTAGTCATGCCCTGCTCATCATAAAATAACATTCTCTTGCAGCTCTTATCAGAGTTGGGATACAACGTACAGTTGGGATGAAATCAGGGATACAAGATTCATGAAAGTGAAAAGCTGCTTATTACAGACCCAGTGTTTTGAGAGAAACTGTGGATACTGCAAGCTGACTCAGAAGAAGAAAATGCTTCAGTCTTCTGTACCTCCTTTAGCAAAGAGGTGATAATCTACAGGAACTAGGACTTGGTCTCTCTATGGTAATGCTGCATTTCAATGAATTAAGCCTTGAGAAAAGCAGGATAGTGAAAGACAGAGAGTAAGGTTAAGGGTTTATTAACACCTTACTTTGAGTGTTTTGAGGGAACTAAACAGAACGTATCTTAATCGGTATATAAACACTGTTAAATTAATCAGAAGGGATTATGAATATGAACAGAGACACACACCCCCCAACAAAAAAGAAAGTGTACACTGATAGGTTAGAAATATGCATACTAACTCACTCAAGTATCTGGGGAAAAAAAAAAACAGAACAGTAATACGTCGTTAAATAAATAAATAAATAAATCGCATTAATTAAAATATTATAGCATAAAGCAGTATCTCTGGGATCAGGTTAGCAAGAAAAGAAAGAAGCTGCTCTATGGAACACTACAAAGTTGCTATTCTTGGACAGTAGATAAGGAGACACATAGTGCCTGTTTGAAATGTTTTTATCCAAATTCAACAGACAATGCCCTTCCTGAGGTAAAAGAGCCCGATTTCAATATTGTTGTGGACAAGCATTGTTCAGCAGACTTTTATATTCTTTTGTTTTTGTCTCACCTTGATCAAATTTTTATTTCTGGACTTAATAGTGTTCGTACAATATATCAGCTAGACAAATTAATGTTTGGAGGTCATTCTTGATGACATCCCAGGGAGATTCACAGAGTAAGAGATTCAGTGACACTGATATAAGGCAGCCAAAAATGGCAGCAGGTATCAACAACATATCTTGTGTGTTCTGTGAGAACACTTCATATAGAGTCCATTACTGAGAAAAACTCCAGGTTTTCTTTTCCTCCCTTGTTCTAGTCCCTAAATGAGTTTCAAAGACTTGTTAGCTGATCCATCAATCAATAAATACCACATAAACAGCTGCGAAGCAATAGTAGAAAAAGAGTCATTATTTTGTCTGAGTATTGACATGTTAATTTTATATAAAGACAAAGAAGTTCAGATAGTATGGCAGAGAGCAGATTTTGTGTACACATTAAACTCAGCTTCATTGCCTGTTTCTCTATTATTGATCAGTTGTTTTCTTTTGCAGTCTCAAAAAGGAAAAACTTCTATGACCGTCAGCTGGAGTAAGCACTTACAGGATCTGCCTCTACATATACGGGACCTCTGGCCAGACAAAATTAACTACATCTAGAAGCAACACTATTCAAGACAAGTCTTAAGGTCTTAGCGTCCTTTGAAATGAAGGATTTCAGTAAGCATTTGGCTTTAAGCATAAGCTTAAACGCCATCTTGAATAGTTGACGGGCTCTGAAGCATTTTACTAAATCTGACTATACCCTTTAACACAGACAAATCCTCCTTACGTAAGTCAAAGATGTTTTTCTTACAAATGAGGCAAAATGTAGATTCATTTAATTTGCACGTTTACACGTCCTGTTATTCACGAAGCTATACCTGCAGAACAACAGACGGCACGGTGCCCGATATTCAGCTCCTGAAACGCTTCTCAAGACCACCACAAAGGGACCGTGGATACCCCCCACCACCCACAGCACGGCCCGGGAACCCACCAAACACCGCGACGACCGCGGAGTCCACAGGACCGTCATGCAGAAACCAATTAAATACCTCTAAGCAAAGCAAGCCCGAAAGAGCCTACTGAATACAACTACCCGTTAAAGACAGCAGAAGTTAAGGATGAAAAACGCCCTACGAGGAGACGGCCCTCACCTGGCGCCCCGAGCAGAGGACGCCCGGAGAGGTTCGGTGCCGGGGACCCCCCTCCCTCCACCCGCCCAGGGAGCGTGGGGCCGGGCAGACCGCCCCGGCCGGCTCTGTCCCTCCTCAGCCGCTTTCCGTCTCTCCTCCCCTGACGAGACCCGGAGGCCGCCGCTCCCCACGCAGCGCCAGGACGCCCGGTGAAGCCCCTCACGGCTGGAGCAGACCGCCCGCCCGCCGCCGACAGCCATTTCTTCCCCACCTCTTCAGCGGAAAAGCGGCCGCTCCGGTTCGGAGGCCGCAGAGCCGAGCCCCCGCCTCCCCCCCCCCCCCCATCTTCTCTCCCTCCCCGCTCGCCCCTCTTTCCCCTCCTCCCTCCGCAGCCTCTTGAGCGGCGAAAACCGGCTGCGGAGGGAGGAGCGGACCCCCTTGCAATCCCCCTGCCGTTGCTGTGCACCCCGCGCGAGGCCGCCCGCACCGGCGGGGTGGTTTGTGAGGAACCTTCCCCCAGCGGGACTGCATGCCCCACAACGCCTCGCTGCGGCCCACCCCGCAGTGTGCGAGGAGCCCATTGGCAAAGCCGCCGCTCGGCGGGAAGCCTATCGCCTCCCGCCTCCTTGTGCGGGTCTGGCAACAGTCGTACACAGCGAGCGGGGGACGCGCGCCGCTGCCGTCCCTCTCTTCAGCCGCGCCGCTGGCAGCCGGGCAGAGCCATGAATCTGGGGTAAGGAGGGAGGGGGGGAAGTTACTCGCTGGGCCGGCAGCGAGAGCCACACCCGCCGGCTGGGACGCGGCTCTGTCCGGGCCCCTCACGGCCCCGGAACCTGCCCGGCCTGCTCCTGCGCAGCGGGCCGGTGCCGCTGCTCTGAGGGGAGTTAAGGCGCTTAATGCCCGGCGGCCGAGGCGCTGGTTAACGGGAGCGGGCTGGGCCACAGCGCCGAAGCGTTCCGCTTTCGGAGCCGGCCGGCCGCGCTTCCCTCCCGTCAGGGAAGACCCCCCGCCGAAAGCGCGGCGGGGCGAACGGCGCCTGTGTGCACGCTCCTGGGCGACCGCCCCAGAGCCCCAACCCAACCCCCCCCGCCCCGCATCGCCTCCTGCCCCCACAAAAGCGTCCGCAAAGAATAGGTGCTGGGCTCGGCTTCGCTGCCGCGTGCTGCTCGAACGTCTAGAATTACAGCTTCGGGCGCTTCTGTGCTGCCGGGTAATTAGAAAGTTGCGTGCGAGCTTTAGATGTGATAGATTTTTATTTTATTTTATTTTTTAAGATCGGTGTTATTTTGAACATCAGTCTTCATACGAGAGTTTCTCAAATTAATGCGTGGAGGAAGAAAAGCGTTTGGGTACTTTATACTCATACACCTAAATACTGCCTTTTTTTCTTTTTTAAAACTCTTACAGTAGCCTTTGTTCCACTTTAAAATGCGGACAGTTTTGCATGGAAGCGCAATTAAAGACTGTTTTCAGAATACAGCCCCTCTTTGCAATCAGCACTGGCATTCAAGGAGATGTGTTTATCATTTTTCGTAGCATGCAGTTTATATTGTTGGATTGTTAAATTCTTGAGGCAGGCATGTTGCTATGTATGACAACATAGAGTCACACCTTCGGAGTGAAGATTTATTTTGTAACATGCAAGTCCAAATTTTCGAGTCTCAATAATAAAAATATACCCTTTTCAAGACCTGTTGATTTTGTAGTATTAAGTAACTTCTCACAAACATAGAAAGCTTGGGGTATGAAAGACTGTCTGGAACAACAGTAAATACAGTGTTATAATTAAGTACAGTTGTCCGTGTTATTAATGTAAAAATCTTACCATTATCAGATTACTTAATATTTCAGCTTCCCCTCTCTCTCTCTGTCTCATTTTGCAGCGATGGACTGAAGCTTGAAACTGAAGTGCTGGATGGAAAGCCTAGGCTAATTTTAGCTGCTTCTGGTATTTTTTTAATCATTTATCTCAAGTAATCTTTAAAGCTTCTTGAAGTTAAACCTAAGATCCAAGCAACATGAAGCACAGCTTTATTGAAATATTTTTCAGATTAGGAAGAACATTTGTGCATTTGTGTTATTTACAAAAGTCCTCTTACTTACCAGCTTGATACTGAACAGTAGGTTGATAATAAACTTCTGAATAGTCTGTCCACTGGTGAACAGGTGGCAGATAGCCTTGACTCTTTACAGCTTGTCTCTCTATTCATAAAAAAAAAGATAAGTGTTATTATATATGGCATAACTTGATAATTTCTGTAACTTTGTAGCACCTTAGTTACCAAGCAAAAAGAAGCCTAATAACTCTGCTTAATTTACACATAATTATATTGTTACAGTCACATTTCTGTCTTTAAAGCAGCTTTAGTATTTGGCAGTTGACGTTGATAATTTTCAATAAGCAATTTATTTAGGCCAGATCTCATTACTACCATCTGAGATAGACTTTTCCAGTATATGTTCATAATTAAGCGTTAATAAATTTATTTTTGTGATTCGTCAGACATATGTTTCTATACAAGCACAAGTCCACTTTCCCTGTTCTACATAGCAGTCAGGATACAGAAATTCTCCATTTAATGCTCCCTAAATTATACTTTATTTTCTGCCTTTACCAGACAGCTCTCTAATGATGTGTTGTGGGGTGTTTTGAGTTAGTAAGGAATACCAGTCTACTGCCAACAAAACCTTGCCCTACCTCTGAAACAGCAATGCTACAGCTTTCACTTTTTACAGCCGTAGTTAGCATCATTGGCTGGATAGGGCCATTGCAGAGTGCTCCAAGATAAAGCATTACCTTTGACTTTGAACTAGCCTTGAACATGCAGTCTTCTCCAGAAATTAACATGTTTATACAACCGATACAAACAGCACTTCCTTGAATTGAATTGTGTCCAAAAATGCATCAAGTTGTGGTACTTCTGAATTTAAGTTTTCTGCACTGTCAAATACTGCTCAGAGTCTTAAGGGTGGATTATTCTGTAGCAGCTTAAGCTGCTACTTAAGATAGTTTTCTCTCTTACACAGAAAAAACCCAAAGAAAAAAACCCATAAGCAGCATTTTGGAGTTCCACATTACATATCTCCCCAGTGTGATAGAAAAGACACTATTTATGTTTCTTTCTCCTTTCCACAGAGAAGTTGGGTTTGCATAGCATGTAGAATTCCACTTTATTTTATTTCAGAATAGCCAGAAAGAAGTCAAAAAGTGACTTTTACCTACTCAGGTAAGTGTTGAATGCTTGAGAAGACAGTGATAAACACGGCCACAGAACACCTTTACTACTGGAACATTATCAAAATGGTTCAGGATTTAACTCCTGTCTCTGCAGGACAACAATTCAGTGTACTCCCAAGCTTTAAGATGTTCATCTAGGTTGGAAACTATTAATAGTGTGGTCTTGCAGACTTTAAGAACAGTTCATGTTCTCCAGTGTCTTTAGTTGGTAATGCAAAAAAGAGGTATAGGTGCTACCAGTGCAGTGTGCAACACTGTCAGAGCAATAATTGCATAGCACAGCTGAAGAAGCCTTGTTTCCAATGGATACGTTCCACTAAAATATCATCCCTGCTATTTTCTCCCCCTTTTCCATATGTGCCGGATTTTGTGCGTTGAGGACCACATTCCCTCTATTAACTGATATTATAATATTCTTTATTAATAAGTAATATATTAAACATAGTACTTAATATTATTTTTAAGACCACTACACCTTTATGCATCCTCTAGGGTTTGGGTTAAAAAGCTGAAGAGTCTTTCAGGGCATGGGTAAGGAGCACAATAATGGATGGTGTGATTATGCAAGTATTGTTTCTTTAGGCTGTTAGTGATAGAGACACATAACATCGTGTAGTAAGATGGGGTTGGATGCAGGCACTACTCTGGAAGGATGTGACACACAAAGGAAACTGAAAAATCATAATAAACAAACAATTAAAAATAATCCATTACCACAGGGCTCTCTGAGAAACAGAATGAATAGCAGAGGAGGATCAGACTGGCACAAGAATTTTATTAGATCTACATAAAATTGGAAATAGTTACTGGAACATTTCTAATTTTTTTCAAACATACTTTTGAAGTGTGTATACTGAAGTATTAAAAAAAAAAAAGTAATATAGTTGGGGCAGATGTTTTGGGGAAAGTACTTTCCCCCTGCCTTACAGTTTACTAATTTCTCAAGATTGTTTTTCAGGAGGAAGTTGTTATTAAATACTTCTCTCATATGTTTGTGGTTTTTTTCCAAAAGATAAATCAAAGCCTGCAACAAAGGTAAGTGGAAAAATGGCTTTTTTGGTTAGAGCACACAAATTAACTAGTTGATTTGTTAACACAGAAATTTGACAACACATTTGAACTGTCTAAATTCTTGTAGCAAATTATATTTGTGAAAGATAAATATGTATGTATGGGTCCCTTCCAACTTGAGATATTCTATGATTCTGATTTCTCAGGTTCATAATAGCTGTTAAAAAGGATGAATTGAAAGCCCTCTGACTACTTGTACTTTTGCAAAATGCTTTAGTTTACTTTGCCAAGAAGTTACAGCAGCACAGGGAATCATCTAAATCAGAACTTTCAGAGACCTTAAAGGGATTCTGGTAGAACAGGAATCTGGAGTGTTCCAGTTTAGTCGTGTAGGGTGTCTCTGTCTGAGTAAACTGGAATGCAGTGGGCTGGGGAAGGAAAGAAAGCAGAAAAAGGTCTCAATACATAGGAGGTAATTACAAGTGTACATCAAGGATGTTGAAAAGGATAAAACTTTAATACAAAATGGAAAAATCAAGATTGAAATAATACTGGCTGTGTGGTGAAAACATATACCAGTTTGAAGCCAGCCAGAAACATCAAAGAAAAGCAGAATTAATGTTTATTAATTCTTTTAAATATTATAATAAAGTTATTTTTCATACTGCCATTTTTAAATATTCGAATATATATGCTATATTCTCTTCCAAGGTATCCCTAGTACTTATTAAGAGATTTCATTAGTTTATACTGAGTTAGTTTCTATTGATCTAACAGAGAAGAAAAATGACACTTATTTTACTTGTTGCTTCAATCTTGTTTTCATTTGTTACCTATGAAAATTTATTCCCTTATTTAATATATGGTGAAATTTTATTGCTTTAACAGATGGGTAATAAAGCCAGAGGACCTAGACAGGCATTGAGAATAAGGCATACTGGGCATGTTCTGAGGTCAGCAGAAAGTGCTTGTATCAAGCAGGGAAACTTAAAACCAAGGAGTGATTCAAGCTTATCAATGACAAAAAGTGAACAACTGCAAGCTACTAAACACTCCTCACATCAAGCCACAACTAAAGATCACTCTTTGATTTTCCAAAGAGATAGCTCAAACAGATATCCTGATTCAGAGAATCCTAATGTTGTTAAAAAAAGTAAACAGAAACGTCAAAACCCATGTGTATCAGCTGAAGACCTAAGAAGTTTGGCATGTTTAACACAAGAACAACTTCAACAGATTTTGATGACTGTAAAAGAAGGAACTAGAAGTGTCTCTGAGAGTCGTAATGAAAATCAAGAGGATATGGGTAAGATACCAATAGTTGAATAAGTTAGTTTCATGAAAACAGAGTAAAACATTAAGCTTAAATTATGAACTCAAAGTTCAGCTTTATTTGCAGGTTGCAGAGATGTTACTCTTTTGTTTAATGGTCTCAGACAAAATACTGTTTGCTATTATGGATGTGAAATTGCCCATTAGTGTTAGGAACCAAGCATTTGATAATTTTAACAGTAAAAACTAAGGATTGCTTGTTAGCATTCCAGTACTTTGAAGAGCGAAATGGCAAGCAATTCTGTCCATATATCATGCAAAAAAGGAACTGTTTTACACTGGGGGAAAAAACATAGAACTGCACTGTATCATTATGAGTTTGAAAAAAAGCAGTACCTCGAAGAGATAGACCTTTCTGGTTTTGTGAAGAGTTTAGGTCTTTGCTGTGTGTCTCAAGCAGTAGTGCCATTTTCCTCTGTCCTGAAGATGTACCTGTACCTTTTTGCCTAGCGGTAATATTACTGTTGAATAGTATCGTTTTTTCAATTCTTCTACTAAGAAGCATAGGAATTATTGCGTATCTTCTTTTATTACGTCTTTACTCCTGTTTGTGGACCTATGGAGGTGGTCAGCTCTTTGCCACCAAGAATAAGACACACAGCAATTAAGCAATTAGAGTCCCCAAGTCTGCGCTCTTAGCCAGGAATAGTGTTTACTGTAAGTCTAGGGTTACAAAAATACCCTGTGACATTGCAACAATGTGCCTTAACTATACAAGCAGGGCTGAAAGTAGTTTTGTTAAATAGTGAGGAATTTGAAAATTTCTGCTGTTCTTAAAGTATTTACTCAATGCTGAAGAAAGTTTAGTGGTCATCTATATATTTATGTATATTTTTATATATTTATATTCTACTGTAGCCACTAATGAGGCATCAGAGGAAAACGTTATAGTGTTGCTCCAAAAAGCTCGTGAAGTTTCATGTGTTCCAGATGAAGCTAACTCTGATTCAAGCAGGAAACAAGAAGCATATCCACAGCCAGGACAGAAAGTTATGTACGTAGATCTGCATTACTGTCTGCAAAAATTGTCTCTCCAACAAAGATTTGTATTGTAATTCTTAATCACAGTAAGAATCTTTATAAATGCTAATTTAAAAGTTAAAAAGCTAATTATTAATTTTAAAGTTAGGTAAAATTCTTTTTTTCCCCCCCCTCTCTCTCTCTAGAAAGGATCCGTGGAAACCTGCTGACATGTTTAGTACCTTGGGTGAAAGAGAAGGGGAGAAAGCCTTATTAGAATTTAAAAAGACCCAATGGAAAAAAGAATTAGGTACTTATGATATACAGAATATATGTCTGATCAATTTATTACATTCAGGGTGCCAAGAAACTTTGAGTTCCATATGCTCTTTTAAATTTACTTATATCAGTGCAGTTGCTACAAATTGGAAGGTACATAGTTTTATTAGTCTCCGAGACAGATTAAGATACTTGAATTTCAAAATTTTATGCAAAGATTATCTATAACTTCTTGCAAATAACCAAAGTAAAGTAACCGCTTGTAACCAAATAAATATCACAAATAAATATATTCAGAATTTATTTCAATCTACATAATTAAGAAATACTGGATATGAGATGCTTAGTTACAAGTTTTGGCCGAAGTTTTAATGAGTTATTTGCCACCGATTTTGTCACATTCGGCCAGTAGTTGATAGCCATTATCATTAACAAATTCATTTGTTTTTTAATGGGAAAAGCATCACCTTAATCTACAAACATGACTGAATATATCAGATGACAATTTGAACTTGAAACAGTTTGCAGTCCTGCCCCGCCACCAACCAAGGGGATTCTCTGTAGAAAAATAAAAATGTTTAATGCAGTAGTAAATTCTAAATTCTCTCTGACAAATTAAGCTTTTTACAATCCACATGCAGAAGTGTGGCGTTTTGTTTTCAACTTGGGTGTAGACCATCTGGTTTCAGGGTTTGATTCTGCATTGTCAGTAGCTTCCATGTATAGCTGCATTGATTTTAATAATATTACAGTAGTCCAAGACTAGTATAATAAAATGGAATTTATATACTTGGTTATTTCTATTAGATTTCCCTCTCCCCCTGGGACATTGTTAAGACTTGAGTGTTTTGTAGTCTTCTCAGAGATTCCGACATTACCTCTGCATCTCTGGGCACAGACTTACCCGTCATCCTCTTAAGAGCAAAGCCATGTTTAGACTGATTGGTTAGACAACGGGGACTTACTCCTGTAGCCCAGTTTAAAATCAAAATTACAAGGCAGACTTGCATTGCTGCTTTTAAAAACAAACAAACAAACAAAAAAACCCAACTGCTGCACATCTGTATTAGGAACTCTTACTAGAGTTTGGTTTTGGTTTTTTTTTTGAAGATGAACAGGTAGCACTGAAGAAGAAACTGAAAGAAACTTTGGTGGGAGAGATGGGTTATTTCTGGGCAAAACCTGGCAATAATAAAGCCCATAAAGAGAAAGAGGAAACAACGGACCCAGATAAGGTAAGGCTATCAATAAACATGGTTTCCACAGTACTGTTGCAGAACTGTTCAACTTTTAATTCATACAAGATCTTCTTTTCTATATGAATGCAGTAGAATCCAATCTCAGTAGTCACTTTAAGCTCTTGCATGGCATGAATTGCTGCAAGTGTGTTTCACGCTTACATGTTGCTCCAGTTTGTAGCTTCACAAATAAAGGTCTTTGTAGCATGAACAAACCATTCCTGTCCTTCCGTGTTGATTCCCAACTAAAACATATAAATCTTTTCCAGTTCTGTTTTGAGAAATAGTTCCAAATGTAGTTCCTGGTTATATAATTATTTACATTGTTGACACATATATTTGAGTTCTCACATATATTTGATTGCTTACATAATAAGCATAGCAATTTGATTTTTACTCTAACCTGTCTTTTAAAAAGTCAGCTGTCGCTCTGAAAATGCTGTCAGATAAATATTTTGTACTCAGATGAGGCTGCTTCTCCAGTGAAATCGATTGCTGTTAATCGGAAGTTAGGGTTGTAAATCGCTTTTTTTGTGGCGTATTCAGCATTCCTAGAAAAGTTACCACTTTGCCGCATAATTATGTAGATTGAACCAAATTCTTAAGAAATACCGGATATGACATGCTTAGTTACAAGTTTTGGCTGAAGTTTTAATGAATAGCAGCTTCTAGAAGTATAATTTCCTTGTTTATTATATGTTAAAGGCCATTTAATACAAACAAAACAGGTGAGCTAAATAAATCAATCAAGTCTTAAACAACAGTAGTCACTTTATTTGCAGACAGTGTTTCCACCTGACTCAGTTATTACCACTGAGGAAAACTGTGTCTGCACAACTGCTTTAACCACAGAGGCTAATCAAGTTCCAGTGAATGTTTCAAGTGCTCCAGCTGGGCAGTCTTCTGATTTCAGTTCTTATTGCACAGCGTTTGTTTTAGGGGTAAGATTTTAAATTGCATGCTGTTATGGGGTGGTGTATTTTTTTTACTTATTTTTTGACAACAGATGTGTATTTCTTTTAAACCAGAAGAATTCAGTAGACCTTTTTGCTCCATCTGGAGAATTGTGTCTGAATCAATGTATCTCAAACTATTGATGCTTTGAAGACCGAGCATTTTCAATGCTGATGTGAGGAACAGTACTAGAGGTGTGAACTGAAGTGTTACTTAGCTTTTAAGCAGGCGTTAAAGAAATAGAGAACCTATCAGAAATAGAAGACTTTAAAAAAATATATTGATGGTAGAAGGTTAAGTAGTTTTTGAGTTATTGCTAGTAGTCGCTGATTGAAGAGCAGTTTTTGTCAGATAGCACTGAAAGTTCTCAGTGCCACTGAGTTTGTTAAATAATACAGATATCCATTAAGAAGCAGGAACAGAAGATTGTATCTAGAATTTACTTGAGACAGATCACTGCTAATTAGATCGTGGTGTTGAATCTACCTGGAACACAGATGGAGCAGTGACCCATAGGAAGAAGAAAGGGATTTTCGTTCATGATACACAAAAGTAAGGTTTTTTTGAGTGAGAGGCTGATGGTTCAAGTTAGAATACTAGTCAAAACTGACTTATTTAGCATCTTTGTAACAACTGAAGCATTTTTATGGAGCAGTCTGAGACGTGCTACAGTTACAAACTTACATTCATTTTTTTTTGTGCAAGAGAACAGCCCAGTTAGCCTAGCAACCAAAGGCAAAGTTTTCTGCCAAGTCTTTATTATGTGGCTAGACAAAGTACTGAATGTTTTGTACAGGAAAGAGACTAGCACTTCTCTTATTTCAGGAAGCTGTGCCACAGGAACAACCTTTTAGTGCTTTGAAGCATGAGCAACAGAAGAAGTGGCTTGAAGACCTGGACAAACAGAAGGAAGAAGCTAAGCTACGAAAAATAGAAGAAAAACTTAATTTATCAAAGGTATCTGTGGTCTAGAGGGGCTTTTTGGAATAAGAGAAGTTTTTCTCTCTATTTTTGTTCTAAGAAATAAAAATTTGAATTGTAGACCTAATGAAGGAGAGACAAAGATGTAATTACCTGCAGCATGTCCAGATTTTCACTGTAAGTTCATAGGACAGTCTAATTGAATATTCTGCCAGTAGCTGTTCCAGTATTTCAGTGGCAGAGAACAGACTACCATGTGTCTGGTGAGATGTGTTAGAGTGTTTGCTGCAGAGATGAACACAGTGATATTACTATACTTTTTTTTCTTTCCCACCCTTGTGCAAAAGCACTAGGGTTTGGAAGATGTAGAGACACTGGCCAGACACGTTGTGAAAAGAAATTTTCTACGGATTATGGAAGGAGATGAGAAAAGAGAAGGAAAGTTATAGACAAATACAGTGTTTCACAGTGGTGTTCAAATCCTGTTTCTAGAATTATTATGTTAATATGCATATACACACACGCACTTATGCTCTTATGAAACTTTAAACACTTGTACTCCAAAAAGTATTGAAAAAAATAGTCTTACCTCTTTTACCCTTTGGTTTTCCAGGCTGTTGAACGTAGGTCTCTTATGCTGGATCTAGATGGAAACTCTGGCCAATATAATTGTTTTGCAGGTAGAATACCTGAAGAGACTTTTAATACTGTCACTACTGGCCAATGTGGTCAATATATCTTTTACCCCTGGAGGTTCTTCATGTAGAAGCTGACTTCTTTCCTTTACATGTTACTATTTCTACTATATCAGTAGTTTTAAGGTCAGTGGAATGCTCTGCGTTCTTATACAGCCTGATACTGACACTCTCTTCCAAAGACTCTTTGTCTTTCGAAGTGAAGAAACACACAGTGAGATTGTGCTATTCCTAGAATCCAGATTTCCAAATTAACTGTACACAGCTTTAACTCCAGGATTATATCTTCCACTATGCATGGGATGTATTCACATCATGAGCTGTTCTCTATCACTGGTAAACAAGAATCTTGGTTACCAAAACTTGATTGACATAAATGTTCATAGTCTGTGGCCTTCTGGATTACATGGCTACAGTTTTTACGCTCAACTGAAGCAATTACATAATTCCTATACAGAAATTCATTTTAATTTCACAGTTTGCAGTACTAGAAGAGAGCTTTTCTGCCCGTCTTCAGGAAAAAAAAAACCCTTGTTGTTAAGGTTGGTTACATACCTACATACAACACAAGTCTCTTCATTTCCTGAGTTGTTGAAGGAATCAAATTTCCTTTGCAAATTGAGCTTTATAACTGGGAAGGGAACACAGCTGTGAAAGGTTCTTTCATTAGCTGCCTGGGTTTTTAATTTGATAGCTATGCTGTGGGAAGATGGTTGCAGTCACCAGTGAGTAACCTAACAGTAATCTCACTTCCAGCCTCTTTTTGAAGGGAAGTTAACGTGCACTTAATCTCGTTTTCTTCCACATCTTTTTTTTTCAGGTCTTGCGTTATACTCTCAACCCTTCTGCCTATTGCACCAGAGACGTGCATAAGAATAAAGTAGATTTTCCAACTACTCTGATCTGCTTCTACATCACAGAGTATTGAAAGGGAACAAAACTCAGGGAACAGGAGGAAGAAAAATTTGGATTCTCATTATTTGGACTATGATTTTCTTACTTCACTTAAAATAGGTGTGAAACTTTTCTGACAGAAGGGAATTTTTGTTTAAGGAAAGGACTCACAGAAAGTTTATTAGATTAGATTATGTTAGTTTTTTTCCTGCAGAATGCAAGTTTTGAGGCAGCCATTCTGAGGGAAACTTTTTTTAGTCAGAAGAGAAACCTTCTTAGTACCTATAGCAAAACCAAAAGCCTCTTAGGTAAAAATCTTTTATTAGTGATAAACTGGAATGCCTCAACTGCCAACACTGAACCAAAAAGATAAGCCTGGGTGTTACAGAAGAGAGACTTAAACCTAGTATGTCACGTCTACAAAAGACTTTACTAGGATAGCAGTGGTGGCTGCAGGGTGTGGAAGAGATTTTGAAAGATGGCTTATTCTATAATGGGCCTGTCTAGCTGAAACCAGGAGGTTAGAGATTAATATCTCTGCCCAAAGTACATTAATTCTGCTACCATCCAGAATTAAAATGGAAGGGGTAAATGTAGGACAGTGTAAAAGATGCCACTTGTTCACGTTACTAGAGAGAGAATATGTACGCAACAGGAGAGTATGGCAGACTGGACAGGGTACTGACCTCTCAGTCAAGCAGTTCCCAGTAATATTAGAAAAATTATGGAATGGAACAGTAATACAAATTGAAAAAGCAGTACCAAAAAGCCTGAATCCATGTTACCTTACTTTTTTATTTTTCAAAATTTTTTTTCACTTTTTAATTTTGGTTTGTTTTGTTTTTTTTTTTTTCCCTGAAAATATAGTAGCAATATGTTTTTGCTGACCAAGGATATGGATCGGCAGTATAATTTCTGATCTGACTTGCATTTTAGGCAACAGAGAGACTTTTGTTTTCCCATTTAGGGAATTAACTACTGTCTGTATTGTAGCCCCGTAACAGAGCATTTGAAATATTTCTGGTTTACAAAATGTGTATTGTCTGTTTGTTAACCATACTTTATAGAAACAGTGTAATTGAGCGCATTTCCGTTTTTTTTGTTGCTTCATATTTATTTAGGCTGAAGAGCATGACAGATGGGCAATGCATTTTGATTCTTTAAAGAACCACCTTAATGCTAATGCACAACACCCCTTAAATGGAATGTACAAAAAGCAGCCTGAAAGTCTTTGCCTGTCACCTGACCCTAAGGAGCTGACTGCTTTTATTCACCCTTTTTCACCTGCAGCTTTAGGCAACCTCATGCCCTCAAAGGTGGGAAATGCAGAAAAAGCTGCTAAAAACAGTGCTTTGGAACACAATCAGAAAGTCAGGTGAGAAAGCTTTGTAAGGATAATCATCTTCTCAGCCAGTACCTTTCTGATATCTCCTCAGAAATTAAAAAAAAAAAAAAAAAAAAGATTTGAATAACATTATTTAAATCTGATCCTTGGATCTTATCCATTTGGCTTTTGTTTTTTTCAGAAATACATGTTGTTTCACTTTTGAAAGAGAGAAGTGCTTCCATTGTTCATTAATAAAATTTACTGCAAATAACCTTACTTTGCTCCTTACTTAAATGAATTTTGTAATTGTAAACTAATACAGTGGGATAACCTCAATATGAAAATGTTACTTGAAATCTAATTTATTCTAATTAAGAAAGGCTTTATTTTATTTTCTTATGATTAAAAACATTTACGTGTTTCTTTGTTCGTAGTTTCCTCCGTTCAATGACAGCTCTCCTGGACCCTGCACAGATTGAAGAGAGAGACAGGCGGCGGCAGAAACAGTTAGAACATCAGGTAGACTTCTCTTTTACTAACGGTATTTTAATAAGAAAGGATGAAAGGTAGTGTTGTCACATGAATAAAGCATGAGATTTAATACCAGAATCCAGCGAGGTACTTGACTTCTATGCTTCAGATTACACGTATATAGTTGTTTAATGGTATTTCATTCAGTTAGACTGTATTATTTTCTTTTAATATTTGTACAGAGATGATTGTATTTCTGTAACTGAATTGTTGCATCAGAAAACATACAGTGCAGTCTTTAGAGCTTTAGTACTTTTCTCAGCATTTTTCTTCAGTCTCCACTGTCATCAGGAGGACTGATATTTACAGGTACCCGCTCCATGAATCTGTCAACTTTTATCTATTGTCATTTACATTACTTCTGTGGCACTCAAACTGAATGTATATCTGCATGACGATGTCTGTAGCGCAGTGTTAAGAAGTCTTAGTATAAATGTAAAGATCCTGTTCTGGTCAAACTATTTTTCTGCTAGATCGAAATACTAGCTTACAGTACAACGGTAAAAATCAGACCACCATTCCTTCACAAGAAAAAGAAAAGCTTTTTTGAAAACATAAAAAGCTACTTTTGTTTGTTTCTGAGTATTTCAAATTGCTTTATTGGACTGGTAGTTTTTGGGGTTTTTTTTTGTTCAAATCCAATTATTATACATCTATATGGAAGTAGATGAATATATAGCTTATAATAACCTTAATGTTATATCTTTTACTTTTCCCTTTTTTTCTGATATTACTAGAAAGCAATAATGGCTCAGGTAGAAGAAAAACGAAAAAAGAAACAACTGGAAGAAGAGCAGAGAAAATGGGAGGAACAAGAGGAAGAACAGCGCCTAGCACGAGAAAAAGAACAAATGCAGAAACAGTTTGAAGAAGATAAGCTGAAACAAAAACAAAAGGAGGTGGGATTTTGCATTTTCTTTAGTCTAGATAGTCTGTAGTAATACTGGGTTTTGACAAAAATAGTTCTTGTTCTTCACCTTCAAAATGGTGTTGACTCATCATTTTGAAAATTAAAACTGCCTGAAATTTAGGCATTTGAAATCAAAATCTGTTTCCTTAATAAACTTACAACACCAGATGAATTTAAGGCAGGTTTCTTGTTTTGGACAAGGGCCTTTTCAGGAAGAGAAATGGATAAGAAATGGCAAAAATGGAATTGTAGTTTTAAATAATGAAGAAACATGTATTTTTAAATGCCAATCTTAAATTAAAAAATTCCTCAAAGCATGCGATACAATTATTATTGTTCATAACTTGATGCTTTTAAGAGGCTTCAGTATCTGACTGGATGTGCTTTCACTCTGGATTAAAGACTTTTTTCAAAATATATTCTGGAAAAGTAATTTTAAAAGTCATTCCTGTTCTAGAGCTCTCCTCTTTGTAACTATTGCTGAGCTTTACATACTCCTTTCATATAAAGGTTAAGTCAAAAGTAACATTTTGACCTTTGGTAAGTACAAATTTTGCATTTGTATACATTCTTACCTGTTACAGAAGAGTCTGTAGAAGGTTAAAAGCTTTGTCTGATATTTCATTCTTCCTTTTGGCACAGTAGCAGCTATTACTCTTTGCTTCATTTTTGGAACAGTAGCAGAATTCCATGATGTCGTAAGACAGGGTGATTCCAAAAACACACCTTTCTCTAATACCTGCAGAAATGCAAATCCCTGATTGCTCTGCATTTTCTGGATGGGAATGTTGAACATCTGCCTGTAGATGCTAGAACAAACCGGTAAAATATTGCTAAAGTCATCTTTCTCTGTAATAGCTCAGCTCCTTCAAAACATTTTATGCTACCAGTTGTTCTTCGTTCCACCTGCAAATGCAGTAGGAATTGGGGATGAAGTGGTAATAGCAGTTTGGAAAGGAGATTTTCCTTGGCCCGGTCT
Organism: Vanellus vanellus; assembly: GCF_965231255.1. Taxonomy (NCBI): domain Eukaryota; kingdom Metazoa; phylum Chordata; class Aves; order Charadriiformes; family Charadriidae; genus Vanellus; species Vanellus vanellus. The sequence continues at coordinate 15,692,509 of NC_138914.1, read as the reverse complement.
CCTGTACCTTGAATGTGCAGAGTCTGGAAACTGTAACCCTCATATTTAGGAATGTTCTGCTTTTGTTAGGGAGGCTTCTGCTGTCCCATTTCTGTGGAAGTAGGAGGAAGGTGGGCTTTAAAATTATTTTTATTTAGGCTTCTTTTATTTCATTAAACCACATGATGTAGGAAGCCATAGCTGGCTGAAATCAGATGGCATATAGGAAAAGATCAACTTATTAGAAAAGAGATAAATATCCAAATAACTTTGAGGATCTAGATGGTCACTTTTTTATGCTAGGATTGAACATCTTTCATCAGCACAGGAGAGGTTCTGAATTTATAATCATAAAAGTTCTATGTTACATACTGCATCTACTCAACTAGTTTTGTTTTTGTCTTTTAAAATAAATGCTTTACCCAAAATAAGAATATATGTAAACCCTAAGGAGTATATGGCAATCAAATAATCCTAATTATTTTATTCTCAAAATAAATGATCATGTATATTTACTTTTTTTTTTTTAAGGAACTTGTGACTCTAAAAACAAATGAGCTTTATCAGACAATGCAGAAAGCTCAAGAATTAGCACAGAGGTTAAAACAAGAACAGCGCATTCGAGACTTGGCTCAGAAGGGACATGACATTTCAAAACTTCAGAAGAATCTTGGTGGTGGCAAGTACAAGTCTTTTCATATTCAGTTTGCCTACGGTGGGGTTTGTTTGTTTGTTTGCTTGTTTTCCCATTTGCATTTGGGTCAGAAATTGCTCCTTTGATTCACGAACCAAATTTCATTTCAGCTTATTTACCTTCCAAACAAATATCAGTGTTAACTAATACGGACAATATTGTATTTTAGTAAGCTTCAAATACTATGTTACATAAAGAAAGAAATAGAAAGGTATCACCAGGAATGCATAGGGCATGTTCAGACCTATGTGCTGCCGATTAGATTTCCAGTGAAAAAGGCAGAGTATTAGGATCTGAACCATAGTTCTCAATCTTGCTTTGAGTTTTAAACCACGATAGACTGATAACTTGATAGCATGGTTTAAATGGAACATACGTTACTAAATTGAACAATTTTACTTCTTTTTAGGTGATACAGAATTTGAAAATTGCAATACTGACATTTCACATCAAAGTCATAATTTTTCTGATTACATTAAGAGTCCCATTGATCAGCAGACTTCTCCTTGGAAAGACACTGCTGTACAGACAGGTATGCAGCCCTTAAATTTTAATTACTCTGTTGTACCTCAAGCAAGACAGCAGAACAGCATATTTGTGAAACTGAGCAATAGGGCCAAATCACTTTCATTCAGAATGGAATAAAACTAGAAAGAAATACTTGGACAGACACAGGCGTGTTGGAATATTACAATATATCACTATATTTGTCTAAATAAATATGTCTATATAGTTGTTACTTACCAGTTACAGATTCAAATCACCCAATCTGAAATATAGCATTGACTTAAGAGTCATGGTTACAAGCCATATAGGACTAAATTTATTGAGGCATTTAAACGTGGATTTGTAGTAGTTTTCAGTGTGAATGTTCACAGGTTTATGTAATGTGGTTTTGTATCAAGCAGGGCTGGGCTCCTAATGAATCCTTGAAAATACTGGCAGAAACATTGTCAATAATTCTGGAATTAGAAAACTAGACTCATTAGAAGATGAGAACTTACATTCAAATGTTCAGAAAAACATATTACAATTCTTGCTAAATACCCAGACACAATTGCGGGTCCATCTAGATAGAATACTTTCCAGTCTTTTATCTTGATATTGTATCATACCATTAAAAAACCCAGATCAAACTTAGTCTGCGTTTATTAATGTTGTAGATGAGGTGCACGCAGATTCACTGTACACTTACAGTTACTTTATGCCTGGAATTTAGAAATTTATTACCTTCCTGTCACTTGTGAAGTGGAAGCTTTATTTTATCTTTATTTGATTCAGCAACAATTAATACTTTTGGTTTTGACAATGCTAGTAGAATTTTCACTGTGAATTTGGAGAGTTTACAAATTAAACAATGTTTTTGTGTGTGCCCCTTAGTAAAGAAAGAATCTGGATTGTTAATAATATAAAAATTGAACAAAATATTTCCAGTGGAAGAGAAGGATTGGGAAAGTAAGATCTTCCCAGTAGCACTGTGAATATGACCAAACCATCAGCATGCTGAAAAACTAAACAGAAGCTGTGTTTTGCTCTTTACCATTTGGTACCATGACAGAAACAGAATTCTACATTTTAAAATAATGTTGTTTCATTTTACTTAAATTTTGCTTTTACAGTGATGTGGTTTCTTTCTCCAATCTTTTTCTCCTCCTTATTGAGTTTGCTTCTGCTGGTCCTATCTATCTTCCACATCAAAAAGCATAAAACCCATAAAATTGTAACAACCCATTTTTGAATAAAATCAATAATGGTAGATTGATATGCATACAAAAGTCAAACAAGTAATTTGAATAGCTTAGACTTGGAGTTAAAATATACTACTGTTATTTTTAGATGACTTTAATACTTCAGCATACACTGAGTCTGCTGAGGAAAGAACTGCGTGTTGCGGATCACCTGATATTTCCATAGAATACAAAGAAACCTCTAGCAGCAAAAAATACCGGAAGGAAGTGCAGTATCTAGATAAGAATAAAATTTCAGGAAAAGAGAATGGTGGCATTTACAATGACCTATACGAACAATATGCAAGAAGAGAAAGACAAATCAAGCCTTCAGAAAAATACAACAAAAGACCAGACTGGAATATAAACAAGCCTGGGAAGAGATACATTCCAGCCTCAGAAAGATACCCTAAACAGCTACAAAAACAAAGGGAAGAAAACAAAGTAAGACGACAAATGGAGCTGCTTCAGTTGGTAGAAAGAAACACCCCTGGGAATCTCTGCCCAAAAAAGGGTGGTTATTCAGACAGGTCTCCTTCACCTCATGGAGAAATAAGTATGAAGAATAAGGGACACAGAGCGAGAAAGGTAATGATGTGTATTTTTAAGATTCTTTTTCCACACAGTTTTACCTGGATTGGAATTCAGTTATGTAACTCAAGCATTGAGAATTTTCCTGTTATTACCTTTTGTGTAAAGAATGATGTCACAGCGTTGTTTCATTCTTCATGATCAGAAGGATATATTCAGATTTTGTGACTTAGCTTTTACTGTCATTTCAGTCTTCAAAAGTGTTTATTCTCTTTCATTTATTCATCATCATTGATTCATTTTGTAACCAGGGAGCTTGACTAAAAGCAGTGTGCAGGGTAGAACGACAAGACTGACTTTCTCTTTTTTTGTCCAGTCATTATGTTGTGGTGATGGTTGAGGTATAGGAGTACATGCTCAAGAAAACAGTTTTTATTTCTACAAAGAACATGAATTACTGAGGACGTACTCTGTTGTCAGAAAAATGCATCCTTCTTAGTGGAGTAATTTCTCCATTTGTCGTAAGCGTGTATCAGTGTAGCTTGTGGCTGGGAAAAAAAAAAACAAACTATTTTCATTTAAAGAAAATACTATCATCAAATATATTCATGCCTTTTCTCTCTCTCTTGCTTGCTCGCTGTCTGTCTGTCTGTAGATATATATGTTTGTATAAACACCTCACTTTCTCACACCTTCCAAAAAAAAAAATCTGGTATAGCAAAGGTGGCCGCTTTAGTGCTGTTTAGCCATTTGTTTACTGTGGCAATATACACGTATTTTAGAAGCTGTGGATATTAAAAAAAAAACAACTATGTGAAAATATATAACTGTTCATATAGATATCTTCAAAGTTAAATTCATTTGTTAAACTGAGTTTATTGGTTTATTTGAGGTTAATGGTAAATCGGTAAGTTTTGCGCTTACATTATTGAAAGGTAAATTTGTACCTGAAGAACTTTGTACCTGAGAAATGAGGCAATGAATTTTAAGCAGAGTTTTAAGGTAAGTTAGTGTTGTCTGATACCATAAGAGGCAAGGGATACGTTAATCACAGAATCACAGAATCACAGAATTATCAGAGTTGGAAGGGACCTCTAGAGATCATCTAGTCCAACTCCCCTGCTAAAGCAGGATTGCCCGGAGCACATTACTCAGGACTGCATCCAGGCGGGTCTTGAAAATCTCCAGGGAAGGGGACTCCACAACCTCCCTGGGCAGCCTGTGCCAGTGCTCTGTCACTCTCACCGTAAAGAACTGTTTCCGTGTATTTGAACGGAACTTCCTGTGTTCTAACTTGTGCCCATTGCCCCTCGTCCTGTCTCTTGGAACCAATGAAAAGAGCCTGGCTCTATCCTTCTTCAACCCACCCTTTAGATATTTTTATAAATAAAATTTATAATATTTTTCATTTAAATAAAAAACTTGAACTGACTGTGTCTAGAAACACAACCTTTCCTCTAATAATGATTATCTTGGGTTGAACCTTTCAGGTTTATAAGTGCAGCTTTCCAAGGTCATTGGAAAATATATAGTGTTTTTGATAGTCCTTAGAGCTACCAAAAACATAAAAGTTGGAGCAAATCCTCCCGTTTAATTTAGCTCATAGACACTACAACTCTCTTTAATACAAGTCTGATAAATTCCTTTCTCCTGAACTCAGGTCAAACAGTCCTTTTGGAACTTCAGAACAAACTTGTCTTGTAAAATTAAAGCTTTTAATATAAAAAACTTGAAGCTTTTTATTTTACTTTTGACTTTCTTGGTTTTCTCCTAGGAAGAACAATTACATAAGAATTATTTGAGCAAAGAAAGGTACGTCAATACTCTGGATTAATGAAATGTATAAATACATTAATAATGAAATATACATGCCTGCCTTTCCTGATTTGGAATGTTTTTTAAAAGAATTTAGACACATCTGATTGTCAACTATTAAAAATACATAAGACCAGACAAACTACAGGTCTAAAAGCAGAGTAAATGAGCAAAAGTCCAGTCCTCTGAGGACTCTGTCTCTACTATTTGAGAAAATTCATCACATTACTGAAGCATTGTTTGGTGGTTTGTTTTTTTTTTTTAACTGAAATCGTTTCATACAGATCTGAGTCGCCACCTGTTCCAGCAGTTAAGAACAGATTACACCAAGTACAACAAAAGCAGATACATGCTTCTAATTTCCTGGTGCATAACAACAATAGTAGAAGAGAGAAAAATACCAAGACAGATACACAGCAGAGGAGCTCCTCTCCTCCTGTTACAGAAGCTGGAAGACCTCCCTCGTCACAATTTATTCCATATGTTCGAACAAATGAAGTATATTGTCTTGATCCAGATGCACCAGTGACTAGACCTTCAACGCACGACCCACAGTATCAACAGTTTAATGGTACTGAAATGTATTGTGAACTGATTCACGTAGAAGAAATGTTAGAGTGATTTAGTTCGAAGTACTACAATTTATTCAAATTGGTATTTGTCTTTACTGAATTTTGCTGTAACCCATGTGTGTCACAGCAGTAAACTGAAAGCCTAGGCCACCAAATGATACTAATACTAAAAAAAAAAACCAACCCCAAACCAGAAAAAGTTTAAAAAATCAAAAAAGCAACAAGATTTCTTAGTCTTTATCTCTCTATTTTGTCTCTTTACCTTTAATGAAGTATGATTGTACTTCTCTGGTATTACTATTGTACATAGATTTGGGTTTAGGACTCTAATAGCAACCAAACTCTGACCTTCACAAGTTGTGAAGATATACAGCTTCAAAATCAAAACAAAATTGATAAAGAATATTGTTAACTGATTTTATATACATTTACTTCTAGATTCTTACCAAACGCCACGACAGATTTTTAGCTCTGATCATGTTAGAGATCCTCTTCTAAATCCGAATGCAGTTAAAATCAGGGAGAGACAACAAGCAATTCTCAAAGGATTGTCAGAATTACGCCAGGTAAGGAAAAAGTTATTGCATAAACATGTATGTATATATATATATACAAAGTTAAAATGAACATTGCAAACTATCACATAGTCACAAGCATTAGTCTTTAATTCATTTTTCCATCACATATGGTAAGTTGTGGGCTCTGTCCTCTACTTTTGTTCCCTATTAGTAATTTTGCTTTTCATGCATTACTTCCACCTTTGGACTGTCCTTAGAGAGAGACGATGGACTCCTTAGTCCTTAGATTAGCTGGGAAACACTGGAATACCTGAGAAAACTTGAAACCAAGAGGAACGGTTTTGTTTAGTCTCCAGGTTTCAATAGTTAGGGTTGCTTGTAGTAAGAACGTTTCAATTTCAAGGGGAAAAAGAATAGTATTTTAACAAATCACTGGAACCCTTATTCATGAAATTACACTTCTGCATTTTTCACGGCTAAGCCAGTTGTGACGCAGCAGAAGAGTTAGCGGGGTGGTACTCGTGTCAGTCCTGCAAAAATACTGTAATTTGCAAATTTGAAGTGTGAACACTTATAAATTCCTTCCAAGATAGCTATTCTTTTGTTAATGTGTAAAAGTGAAATTCAGGGTTTGTCAAATCGGCCACATTTAGTGAGTGAATATAACATGAAATTTAGTTTAGTGCTACACACACAATTGCTCCTGAGACAAAAGCCTGTGTATGTTTGTATACACTGTTCTATTTGTAGTAAGTTGCTGGTAGTGATTAGAGCTATGGGATTGCCAGAAGGATTTTGAGTATGGTGAAACTGTCTGTAGAGATCTGTGTTGCAGTAAATTAAGATCATAGGTGGTAACTGTGAAGTTACATATTTTCCCGATTGGAGCCAGAATACCAGGACACTTACCATCAGGCATCTAGTTATTAAAACATGAGTGAATTTGATACTCCACCTGTTGGCGACAAGGTATGACCCATAGCAGATTCAAACCGCAGGTCTGGACAATCACACAAACAGTTTCCTTTCGTGCTTCTAAATGGCCTGACAGGGGACTGCAAGAGAAAAAAACCATGTTTACGTTTAGATTTGCATTTCATTCTCAAAGAACAGTAAAAATAAAGATGTATCAGTATCTTCCCTTGGTTTTGAATGGCTCCATACTAAAAGTACTCTTTTGCTAGCAGCAGTATTTATTTTTCTTTGCCCTAAGGGAAAAAAAAAACCATATATGTTGAAAATAAAGGGAAGAAAATCTCTCAGACTTAAGTAAACAAAACTATCAGTAGTTGACACTATTAATTACCTGCTGTGCTTTAGAAAGACAGAAGTTGTGCCATACATACATGGTGTTTCAGGAGTACGTAAATTCCTGGTGCAAATGAAGGGTCACGGCTCTCCATAAGTTATTAGGAAAAGTTGTAACCCAAGAACACTGAAAAGCTGCCAGTTTCTAATGGTTTCCAAGTAGGTTTGACTGGATCAGGTCTTCCCCAGTGCTCATTAACATTTTTGTTAACTACCTACACCTGTTAAGTATTTTGTATCCAGGCTTCATTTGCCAGTGTTACTTCGGTTAAGAGCGAAGCCAGCCTCAAAGCACAATTTGAACCTTGTGCTTACTGAGGTGAACAAAAGCTGTGAATATTGAAAGAGATTTAAGGTGATAATATCCATGTTGGCAAACTTAGGAGACAGGAGCTTAGGGACATTTTTGATGCACAGTATATATTCAGATCTTAACAGTTGCTAAAAACTAATGTTATGGTTAATCTCTCAGTGGTCCTTGGTTCTGAAAGAGCCTTAATTTAGAACATGTAGAGTTCTTTTTTAAATATCCTACCAGCTGCAGAATGCGTTTAGGACATTAACTGTTGAATTTGGGTATATTTGTATACCTAAGTATTGTATACGCCTACAGATGACACCTGTCTTGCATTGGTTATTTCACTGGAAAAGGAAGAGTAATGCAATATTTTCTATGAAATGTAATTTAGACAAAGAGCAGATTTTACTTTTCTATTTCAGAAGATAATCAAGTCTTTTTTAAAAATTATATATACATGCAGATATATACTGGATTGATACTTTCAGAGTAGATATATGTATTCACCAAATATTTGGCCATTCTTTAGCAGCCTTTTGTCTGGGGGAATTCACAGCTGATTTGACCGGTCTTTTGCCTTTGAAATGCACACCCAGCTATAGCCATCATAGATAGACACAATTGGGCTGTTCCCGTGTCGGTCCGGCTGCACTGGCTGCCCCATGGAAGACACCAGGGAAAACAGAGGGCGGATTTGGCCTTTCCTGGCCAAAGGGAGGGGGAGTCTGTCACTGCACTTGTTACAAGACAGCAAGTCTCCTCCTGCGTTTCAGGTGACAGTGGTAATAGGAACTATCAACAGACTTCTTTTTTCCTCACTGAAATCAAAAGTCAGGGCAATAAGACCCAAGTTTATTCATCTAGCAAAGTGAATTAAGTATTTGTGAAAAAGAATGGCCAAAGTTTAAGAAAAAGGACAAAAAAAAAACGAGCTACAGTCAGTACATACCAAAGCATCTTATTTTTACTAAGGCAATCAAACCACTTGCCAACAGGTTGTAGCCTGCAATAGTTAAGTGATCGTGCAGCCACCAGCCCGCTGGCCAAGGACACACAAAGAGAGCCCTCACCAGCCCCGGGCAGATATTTCACATTACTTTTCTCTAGGCCCTTTTTATTACCTTTGCAAACTGTGTGATAGAGTTTGTTCCAGTTTCCAGCGTTACTTACTTATTTCTCACCTCAGCTCTGGGTTGATTTAGGGGAATTTATTGCATGACTGTTTTGTAACATGCTACTAAATGCAAAACATTCTATAATAGAAGTAGTTATTGACAAAGGGACCGAACAAGTCCACTGAGCCATTAATAGAAATAGCGGGTAGCGTTGATTAGTTAAAAAGGCAATTCGTCGAGGGATTGCAAGTAGGCAGCTGCTGCTTTTGGAAAGATGTAGAGGGAAGTCTTAACAGGCTGCTTTGCTAACTGAAGCCGGTTCTCCAGGCCCTTGCTCCCCTTCTGTGCCACCAGGAATGTCGTGTCTAAAGTCTCGTAGGCCCTGCTGGCTTGTGTTAGTCTGTACTGAGCTGCACCAGCAGCCTCTAACCCTGCTCTTTGAGAATGGTCTTGCAATGCTGAGGAAAAATACCATTATAACTTTTGCTTTTTTTCTTTTTTTTTTATTAACAAATTTACTTGGTACCAAATTACTTCTGACAGGTCTAAAATGGATAGAGACCAAGGGGCCAGATATATCAGTATATACGATCCCATTAATTACTTATTTCAGATTTATGAATGTACCCAACATAGCTGTATCATGTATTTGTCATCACATAGCTAAGGATACACTTCCGGGAGATTTTTCATTACAGGTTTTCTCCATTGTCTGGTACTTAAAACAGTCATTAACAAAGCAGGAACCTTTTACCCTTTGAGAGCAAATATGCATATCGTAAGACATCCGACGCTGTTCTAGTACAAATGGTTAATGCTGTCCTTTTATCTTAGAGTGTAATTTACATTAAGACTAAAAGGTGGTATCCTTCAAGTTTTTGGGTTCAGCTTCATCCGAGAATACGCTAGAATACCACAAATATAGAGACAACGCACAGAGGAGCGAGTTAAATTCACTACAATGGAAAGGTCCTTTTTGCTCTGCACAGTCATCCCTGGAAACTGGACTGGCTTCCCCTGCAGTCACACCACGTCTTTGCACAGGACAGGAAATCTTAAGTTCCCTCTCTACTGAATGTATTACATTGTACCGCCTTGCTTTTTTTGAGTTGCATATTTAAAAAGCATTGAGCCATAACAAGTAAATTGTTCTAAAATATGAAACAGTGACACTTTATTAGTTCAGGCTGCATGAGGAAGACAACATTCACATTTATAGTCCATTTATTTCAGGGCCTCCTGCAGAAGCAGAAGGAGTTGGAGACTGCACTGATTCCTCCTATGGCTCAAGAAGATAACTTTATTTCACTGTTCTGAGAGGTACATATGAATGTTCTGAAGTCTTAAAATATAAATGCACAGCACTTTGTTTGCTATTGTAATTAACTATGAACCACCTGTATCTTTTTTATGAAAATTTTAAATTATGAATTTTGATAATTACAGGGTCATGTTGCTTTTCATATTGAAGATACATTTAACTAATGATGGTGTCTGTTTAGAATGGTCTTCATGCTGCCTGAAGACGTGTGTATTTAATGTAAATCACCAAAACACAGCATAAAAATGTTATATGGGTTTTTGTAGAACTCAGTGTATGTATTTTGATAAATAAAAAGATTAAGATGTATTCTGAATGGCTTGGGTAGACTTTGTTGGTATTTTTAACTATGTGAAACTGCTTGTACTTGTCTAAGCCTAAAGCTGTCGGAATAGTTGATGTATATTAACTCAAGTAATCTCAAATTTTAAGACTACAGAATTGCTGACTATAAACTTTCCCTCCCCCCCCCCCCTCAATTGAAACAGGATCGCAGCACTTAACATTATAGTGGGCTGGGCCCAAGGCAGTAGAACTCAGTTTAAGAAGTTTTCTTATAAACAAGGTCTGAAGACACAATATTCAATGCTTCCAGTCAGAATTAAATGTTTAATTCAGATTAATTTGCTTTTAGTCTTCAAAAGATAGGATTATGTGGGGTAAAACTGTTTCTCTTCTAGATCTGTGCAGAAGATGCATAACCTGAGTTCATGGTAGTTGTTCTGTGATACCAAGTAATAGATGCCGCAGAACCTCAAACCCGAGACTCTCCCAGCAGCGACTGTTGTTAGGCATAACCTGAATCTGAAAGCGCCTTCCAGCAGGAGGGGAGGGAAGGGAATAAAGCTGCACTCGTTCCTCTCAGTTGTGTGCCGGGTCACGCAGTAGGTGAGAATCTGCAGGTGATGTCACAGGTGGTAGAACAGTTCTTCACAAATCCATTATGGTTTCTTCATACAAAGGAGTTCTTTTTTTGAAACAAGATTATTTGCCATGTTTGGTGGGAGAGTAACAACTACTGCTCTGGTCTAGTATTGATTTGTTCTTAATTTAAGCAAATAAATCAAACAGCTGTTAATAGAAGGAAAGACCTTTAACTTTAGGGGTAATTCTATGGGGCCTGTTTGTTCTTTTTTTAACAGATACCCTTTTTTAACCAGTAATATTTTTCCCAACTAATTTTGTGAGTTTAGACTCATATAGTTTCAAACTCTGTCATCTGGTACTAAAACTGCACATCTTACATAAAAGCTTTAAAACCCGAATTACAAACAGGAAGAAAACCCCCAAACATAGAACTTTGTCCAACCTGAAGACAAGAGCAGTAAATGTATGAGTCAAGAGCATTAGTATATGCAAAATGAGCAATGTAATAACAAGGGCGGTCTTGAGACTCCACAGCTATTTACTGTCAGCTGCTGTTTTCCAGAAGCCCGAGTCAGATGATGTACAAAATGAGCCAGTTACAAGGAACCACTGGGGAAAAATAAACAGATGTGAAATTAAAAAGGACAAGATTAAGAAACAGATAAAACTCTGTACTTCTGACAATACTAAGACTGAGGGTCTTCTAATGCAAATTGAACTACCACAGTCATTAAAACCCGGGTTGTCCTTCTCTCATTACAGTAATGACAATGGCAAGACAAAAGCTGTAAGATCGCTCTGCTGGTGCTGTAATAAGCATGGAGTAAAATCAGGCACAAAGATAATTGCTACTCCTGAACTAAAGTTTGGGTGTGTTTCTCACATACTTTGAAACCAACAGAAAAACCACAGACAATGCAGTGTGTTAGCAAGTCCTTTGTGCACTAAAAGTTTATTTTATTTTTGTAATGGAACTGCACCATTGGTTACTCTACTTGAGGTATTTAGCCAAAATCCAGTATATAGTCATTAAAATAACTACGCTGCCTTAGAGCTATGTAAAAACATTTGTACAAAATCTGTGTCAAATGTCAAATAAATACGTAAGGTTTGATATTTATGTAAAGAAAAGTGATTTGGATAGTCTTACAGTTAAAAAAAACCCTCGCCGTTTCACATATTTTAGGCAAACATTCAGTTTTACATTAAAACAGACCTCAAACTGAAGCCCAGGTACAGGTCAAATACAAACATAGAAACTTAAAAGTGCCAACAAACAAGATAATTCAAGTACAGTAAATGTTAAAAAATATATATATTTATTTCAATTTTCAGATGCTTCCAACAGGTACAGGCCATCAGAATTTAAATAAGACAAGAAAACATTTGAGATAAAGGACAAGAAACGTTTTGTTCCAGAATAAAATAGAAATTGTTAATCCACCATTTTAGAAACAGAAAAGTCCACAGCAACTTATAAAAAGAGACTTAGGAGTTTATTTCTGTTTTGAATATGGCCTGGAAGAATCACAATTTATATCCCAGCCACCAGGCGATGACAACTTGTCTGTATCCATGCTCTGACTGTACGCAGATAGAAAATAATTGCCCCCTTCTTGGTTTTGACTTGCAGAAGAAATTTGGTATGTTGTTCCCAGAAAAGTCTGATGAGTGAGCACGTTAAAGTGACTGAACTGATGGGACATGTTTAATTGTCTGCTATAAACTTGGAAGTTATTGAAAGGAGCTCGTTCAACTGAATTGTGTTTTTCTGCTTCAGCAGAGCATGTTGTAGAAACCGGAGTAATTTGTTGTATCTCTTCCAAGTCAATTTTAGAAGTCTTTTCCATCAAGCCAATTTGTGCTTCAGGAGATAACTCCGTAACTGATGAGCAGCTTTCTTTTGCATCTGCTCCATGTGACCCCTTGGCCTCTGTCTGCAAAGCTTCCAAATGAGTATCATACTTAGAGGCATCATTGCAGATTTCTATTTGTGATGTTTCATCCCCTGAATCCAGAGACATGTCCTCCTCATCCTTTTCATCGTTTTCTACAAGAACTACATTAAAAAAAAAGAGAAAGTCCTATTCTATTGAAATACAAACCTTTGTTAGAAAAGCTATACACTACTCACAGAGTGTTACGCTTCAGGTCTGCAAGTCCAATATCACTTAAGTCTTGGTCTTCTGCCACTCTTGTTCATTTACTCAACATACACATTTAACCCTCTGTGTGAGTGTCCAGTTATTCCGATGCTAAAAGCTTCTGCGCATTGTGTTCATGTTTAGTGTTGGGAAATCCCAACTCCCAGCTCCAAAGGGGTTAATGTCAAAACAGCATCTAAAGTTACACAGTAGGTGAGTATTTGATCAGACAATTAAAGGAGTACAATTACTGACATCTCAGTCCTTCTGCTACGGTTTCTAAAAGCTACCATTAAGTCTATCCTTTTCCTGAAAACAGACGGTTACACCACTTTGGCATATGTCTACTTTCTTGAACACCACGTTAGCCTATGATTCTGTATTTAAGATCTCCTTTGGTGCTCCATCCCAGCTGCTTTTCCCCCATCATTTAAAATAGAAAAAGAGTAGCTTGAGAGTTGGGTTTTCCTCGCCTTCTGTAGTGTTAATTTACAAGAGTAAAGGCACGCTAGCTCAAGGACCTCCACCCCACACATCTAATTAGCTAAAGAAACTGTAAGTGTATTTAGTATTACCTGACTGTCTTTTGTGAGCATCAGAGGGAGGAAGGCTGTTTTCTTCAGTAACCGAGTTGTGATAGCCAACAAGACTTTTAAAATTTTGCATAAAGTCATCAACAGTAGCAACCACTATTCCATTATCAACATAATTTGAAAGTGTTTTGAGATTCTTTTCTAAATACAGAAAAGGAGATTTTTGTATTAATACTTAGCACCTATTATCAAAAGAGGGAGACGTATTCATAAATTTGGGGTTTACCTGTTAAGAAGACAACATGTCTCTGTTGTATGTTTTGAGCCTGAAGCCTGATAAGACACTCTAATTCTGGAGCATTTCGAGTTTGAGAGTCACAATTATGGTAAGACAGAATCTCAACCAAGTGCTGCTTTTGATAGGTATTCAGAAGGGTCAGCAGACTCAGGGCACTGGCATTCAACCTATAACGGGGGAAAAAAGTGCACTATTAGAAATATAAGGTCAGTCTAAATATTAAATTTCAGTCAAAAGACAAATAAAAAGTAAGTTCTACTTAATTACAGCTGAAGCATTTTAACAACTGGTATTGGAAGAACACTACTTACCTCCCCAGCTCTTTAAGTTTCTTTTGTATTTTACAGTGGACTTTCCACTGCCATTTCCCATCTGGGGTACTAAGATCCTCCAGAAACTTTAAGAACTGTTTTAGTTTATCTGTTTCGGAGATATTGAATAGAAGTTAGATCTTGCGGTATGCAAACTGAAAATACTGCTTCAGTTTATACATAAAGCTTCTGTCCGTTTTTATCAAAGTAGTTACACAGCTGTGAACATCAGCCTAGTGCTTTGGGTTTTTTTGCCTAGCAGATTAGCCAACAACAATGCTTCAAAACAGATTCTTTATTGTAGGGCACATGCTTAACAATGGTACCTGCTTATGTAAAAGCTGAATTCAGTCATACATGATCTGCCTTGCTAAAATATATTTTAAAAACTGGTAATTTCATTAACTATTAAGTTTCAAATACAGAAAAAGTGAAAGAATGTGGTTTTTCAATATTTTTTCCTAGCATATTTGTGGATTGAGTAGTAAGGAATAAAAGGTTCCATATATATAACTACACAATCTAACATAAACTTAGAAAGACAAGCCAAGATCTCCAAGTTCACACATTCCCCAGAAACATGTCCTCCAAAAAGCCCATTGAGGTAAGAGACTGAATTAGCTGAAGTTCTCTAATAAAAAAATAATAAAAAAAAAAAAATCACAAAAAATAGATAGAAGTCTTGAAAATTAGAAGACTTGATTGATTCTTCACTGCAATAAGTATGGCATCTCTCTCATATACTAAAATGTCAGGCTTTTTTTTGTCTGTTTTAAAGCTTCAGAAAACACCAGACTTACCTATAGTGATGGACTCCGGATTAAGCACAGATTCATCTGACACAACAAAACCACCAGACACAAACAATTCGTTGTACGTGTGATTTTTCACATCATCCAAACTATCAACACCCGCAAAGCTGACACAAGAAAGCCTCTTCAAAGTTACTAAGCCAGGAATCTGTTTAGAAATATTGTAAATCAGAGATGTATACCAAAGATCACACACACACAAAAAAAAAAAAACACCAAACAAACAAAAAACTACAGAACCTTCCTACTTACTAATACCAAATGTCAAACTTCAAAACACATTTTCAAAGATTTATTTTTCCTGGTGCCTGGGGAAGTGCTCTCTCAAAAACATTACAGGAATGAGACAGTGGAAGTTGAGCACTTGGAAGAATTTTACTTTCTGTCCAGCGTGGGTTCATAGAGCCCAGCTGTCGGCAACACCTTTGGTGATCCAACAGCTGCCCTCCCTTGCCATTAGAGCCCCACAGAACTAGAAGCAGAACTCCTACTCCTCAGGCCTCTGTACAGCTTTACAGCTACTAAGAATAAATATGCATTAGCACGTATGTTGGAGGGGGGAAGAAGTTATGGGTATACAATGTAACAAGACAAGGCATTTACCACAACCATTTTTATTTTTTCAAACTGCAACTAAACACTGGACATGGTTTAAGTGCTATGTTGTTATGAGAAAGTGGCCTTGCTCGAAATGAGCTCGTCTCACAATGCTTTAACAGTAGCTTTCTGTAGTACACATTTACTTATGTGAAATACCTTATGGATGAGGTTGGCGATGTCTTCGTTTTGGATAATTATCAGCAGTTTATCTAAATCAGCTCTTCTTTTCAGGAACTGTTCTGGATGGCACTCTGTGTTACCTAACTTGGTGAGATACTCCTAACACCACAGAAAGAGAAGATGGTGAAGAAAAATGGAATAGTGAATCCCCACATGATGACTGCGTTAAGTATCCTATTCAAATGAATCTGACAGAGACAGGTTTCCTTGTCTTACCCATACATTGTTCGGAAGAATGTAGCAACACAGACATGGGCTGTTTCAGTCATTCTTACAGACTTGTGCATAAGTGGCCAACTGACCGTCTAGCAAAACTGCATGAGTTTTCAAGTAAAGTCAGAAGATTTTATTATTTCACTTTCATCTTATACATTTAAATACAGAAGAACAGTACTCTCCAAAAGTTACTGGTACTATTAACTCGAGGGGAAGGGGGAAAAAAACCAACCACACCCCCACACATCGACTTTCCATATACTCTTTCTAAAATGGCAAGCTATCACATTTTTGCCCTTATCTTTTTTTCTGTAAGGCCACCCCCCGGCAGCATCTTCAGAAAGAATCAAACTACAGCCTGTTCTGCTTTCCAACTATGAGAAAAAGACTTACGTAAAAGCTAAATATAAGCAAGACTACCTCAGAACCTCAAACAAGAAATGGGACAGGGCAGCCTACTTTCACAATTCAACCTTTTTTGAAACAAATTTCAGACTACCTTATGTTTGCGAGTCCAGTTTTATACATTCTGATTTGAAAGGCACTCTGTTCTCTTTTAACACTAAAGAGAGGTTGAACTGGAACATACTTACCTTGATTTCTTTGCAGAGAATGCTTTCTTCCTCTTCATGAATATAAAATTTCACAGTGTTTTTCTGTACATCTTTAATAATTTTGACCAAACTATTAAATACTTCAGGTTTTAACTGGCTTATAAAATCAGAAAGGGCTGGTTGGGTTGAAATGTTTAAGTTCTCTGGGGATTTCTGTGTCTTTTCTGGTGGCTCCATCAGATCACCACTGGAAGAGGTCTGATCAGACGTCAGCATATCCTCCATTTTAGCATTCACGTGATCCATTTCCTCCTTCACTAAGGGCAAGCTTGACAAATGCTGCTCGTTAGAATCCAGATCTTCCACCACGTTATTACACAATGGCTCCAATAACAATGCCGTGTCATAGTCCCCGCAAACAGGTACCGTGTCGGGTGCAGGATTCAGTGCAGCGTTACTAACTACTTCTGCTGACTCAGGACTAGAATAAATTGATGGAGTATGCCGAATGCACGAAGAGGACAAAATAACGCTATTCAACTTTTCATTCAGTGTCTCTATATATTCTTGGACAGAAATCTCTGATGCCTGTAAACATATGTATTCAGAAAGTCTCATTATCCTCTCTCGAGCAGAGAAGACTGGTGTGGACATACCACTAACATATGCAATATTCTTTTGCTGCAAAATTTCCTGAATCTTTCTTGCAAAGAGATTATATTCTTCTAATAGCGTAGTCTCTATTATTGCACTAATGGAATGCTTAGTTGTAAAAGGGTGATCTGCTAGCCCACACTGATCTTCAAGTTTCTCCACTTGTCTTGTATAAAGTCCATCTTCTGCTGTTCCCTTTTGTGCGTCTGAAAATGGAGAGTATGGAAACTGATAATCAGAACTTCTCTGCCTATTTATTACCCGGGGGTCATTAGGCAAGGCATCCTTTGGTGGCAAATGCACCAGTGGTTCTTCTGGTGATTTCAGACCTATATAGGAAGAGTTAATCATCATCATCTCATATTTGAAAGTCATACACAACTGATATACTAAAACCTCCAAAGCACAGTTTTAAAACAGCATTACTGTTGTGCCTCCCCCCTCCAATCAAATCCAATGACTCAAGTGTTACTATCTGCTGAGGTACAAAAGCACAAAAAATTTAATCCTTCCTAGAACAATAGCATCAAAGTAATTTTCCCAGAGATAGTATCAGATTTAAACATAACAGGAACCGCCTTAATTACCACCACCAACAAAAAAATACCAAATTAGAAATCAAGCAGGGTGACAAATTATTCAAACATTTTCATTTGCTACTAGGCTAAAATCCTCAGATTTTCAAGAGGCTTATTTTAGCCACACATTACCTTGTGGAGTTAGACTGCAAGCTGCATCTCTGGTCTCACAATCAAGAATACAATTTTTTTGCTTAAAAAGGTAGGACGTAAGTCTTATGGTAAGTATTGAAACAGAATCAGTTATGCTGCAAGGAGTGCTGAAAGCCTCTCATAATGCAAACCTCAGATCCTTTCTGCAGCACTCAGTTTCTTCACCATCCACATTCAAAACTATGGTTTTGTTTGACTTTAAACCAAATTTAATACTTTGTTGCAATCAATGATATATATAGACACACAGGTATTTCACTATATATATGTTCCGTAAATACTTCAAAGAAGGGGGGGTTGTTGGTTTTGAGTTTTTTGTTTTGAAGCGTTAAAGCTAGTACAGTTGTAAGCAGAAAACCAGATTTCTTGAACAGAAGCAATAACCAAAATAGCACAGTTTCTAAAAGTGAGTGTTCTTTTGGACTGCAGTCATTTTTGTAGCCAGTTAAAAGAAGTTATATTCAGTCCCTAATTTAATCATGTCCATCCAGATCCAAAAGGGAAACACATGCCACTAACAGAATCCCTTTGTCCCGGTGACAGTATCGCCTCACATCACCTTCGTGCCACTAGAGTTCTACAGAGAAACCAGAAATGTGGTTCCATTTTATTTTTCTTATCAATGAAACTATATATTCTTTCTTTGTCCTTCAAAGCACACCCTTTGAGTCAACCCAAATTTCAAGTTTTCTTTAAAATCACTAACATGGCTATAAATCAGGTTATTCCAATTAGTTCCATTCTATTTTATTTGAACCTTTGTTCTGTTGCCCTATACCTTCAGCGTTGATCTACACCTTTTGCATACATAAGTATATTAATTTTAAATGACTTTGAAAAACTCAGTAGCAAATCATAATGTTAACAAGTAAGCTTAGTTTAAGCTCGTTTGAGAGACCAGGCACTTAAAATGTTATGTATCTCATTCTTCTTGAGCTGTTCAGCACTTACAAGCTACATCACTGTTGAAATCAAGAAACATTGTACTATAAGCAAGTCTCAGTAAGAAGATTAAAAGCTATACTATGACTTTAAAATTTGGGGCTATTTTAGTAACTCCTTACATTTTAATACAGCTAATCCATTGCATACCAAGTTTTAGCAATGAGATTTTGTTCTGTGGCTCTCCTGTCTGCACCCCCAGTACAGGGAAAATTTAAAATCCCAAGGTTACTGAAAAAATGAATATACAATCCACTCATCCTGATTTGATGGAAAATTTCTATAACAATCATATTAGGAAAAAAGTTTAAGATATATATGATTAAGAACTGATTAGGTTATTCTTCAAAGGTTATTATTTAAAATTTTCCAGAAAGAAATAAACTTAGCTTTAAAAACAAAAGCCTTTGCTTTTACTAAAGGTTTTTATTAAAAAAAAATAAACCAGAATGTAAACAGAAAGATATACTGCTGAATATGAGTATAAATCCAAAATATTTTCTAACATGCAAACAGGATTTAAATAATAAAAGGATTATTTAACCTAATGTTACCCTTATTTAAACAGCATTCCCTAAAGGTGGCATCCTTCATAGATCTACACCTTTGGGTCACAAGTCTTCACAAAAAATAAATGCACAAGCAAAGAGCAAACCCCAAATAAATAAATAAACACTTCAACAACTGTTAAAGTATGATTTGTGATTTCAAATATACTCTTTGTTGGTAGTACCCCGTAACTGGATATGTCAAAGAAACCAAAAAGAGAACTGCCTGAAAACAATCTTCGAAAGAACAGCTGTTTATGAGCTGCTGAAATATTTATCCTTGCAGATTAAGAGTCAAATTCTTCACTGTTTCAGAGAGGTCCTTAAACAGTGATTCCAGAAAGAAGATTCTTGGGTAGATTTTGAAATCAGAAATTCAAACACCACCTGACAAAGAAATCCTTGAACGTTCTGTTTCTTCATACCCGAGCTTAATTTCATCAAAAGCCATCATGTTTAAGAATGCCTATTAATGCATTAATCTTCTTTTACAAGAGAAGGAAGAATAAGTAAGAACAAATACCATTTTTGCGCTTTACGTCTAAAGCCAAAGAAGAGTCTCAAATTCAAACCAAAACTGAGTTAGCTTTCAAAAATAAGACCTAGGTTTGCTTACTATTGTCAGAATTTTAGACTATATAATCATAAAGAAATGAACACCACCACGACACAGAAGTAGCCCAGCCAAGTTGAACACCTATGAACAGCTATCTCCTCCAACACTTGCTGATGTCATCAGGGAAGAAGCAGGACACACACACCCCCCCCAAGTCACAAACAATTAAGAGTTAAGTTCTTAAAGTAAGTTTAGCTGAACATGATCCCTGTATCAAAAGTAAAACATATTTTCGTTTAAAAAGAAAAAAATCCAAGAGATCGCTCATTTGCCTTCCTGCAATTGTGCAGAGATGAAAAAGAAAAGACTGATGTTCTCTGAATTCCGTTCTATAGCTAATTTGCTACAAAAATGAGACATGGAGAAGCCATTGGATTTAGAAAGCAATCAGTTTCAGAAAAGAACAAAGCTTACTTTAAATTATATTACTGAATCGATCTTAATTCCCTAAAATAAAAATTCAAAGCCCTATAGAAGATACTACACAGGACAATATACACAGTAAAAATCGAGTGCCCATAGCCCAAAATATTAAAGGCTCTTTTGACTTTCCTACAGCCACCTTGATGTACTTCAACAAAACGAATCCACTTGCTGAATAGCATCTTACTGTCTCATTTTTTAATGAAAATTCAATACCAGGCAAGAACACGAGCTGCTTAGTAGTTCAGGCTATAACAACATATGCAAACTGTCCCAGTCACTCTTCTCACCTGTTTCCTTATCTTCATGTTTTTCCATCTGATCTTCTTGAATTCTTCCTGCCCCTCCTGAAGGAGAGTGGCAGTTAGCATTTTTAGAGTTTCTTGGTGTTTACGTAGCACCTTTTACAGATCATATTGCAGAGCTACTCAATACCTGGAGTACTGCATCCACCTCTGGGGGCCCAGCATAAGAAGGACATGGATCTCTGGGGGCCCAGCATAAGAAGGACATGGATCTGCTGGAACGAGCCCAGAGGCGACCACAAAGAAGATCAGAGGGCTGGAGCACTTCTCCTATGAGGACAGGCTGAGAGACAGTTGGGGTTGTTCAGCCTGGAGAAGGGAAGGCTCCAGGGAGACCCTATAGCAGTTTCTCAGTACTTAAAGGGGGCCTACAGGAAAAGCTGGAGAGGGACTTTTTACAAGGGTTCTGTGATTCTGTGAAGGGAGTGTTCTGACAGGACAAGGGGTAATGGCTTTAAACTGAAAGAGGATAGATTTATATTAGATAATAGGAAGAAATTCTTCACTCTGAGGGTGGTGAAGGACTGGCACAGGTTGCCCAGAGAAGCTGTGGATGCTCCATCCCTGGAGGTGTTGTTCAAAGCCAGGTTGGATGGGGCTTTGAGTAACCTGGTCTAGTGGGAGGTGTCTCTGGCCATGGCAGAGGGGTTGGAACTAGATGATCTTGAAGGTCCCTTCCAACTCTGTCCTTTCTATGATTCTATGAATACTTACTGCAGTAACAGCTAATTTGTAAGAACTCAAGAAATCCAGTGATGCTCAACACAATCTCATTCATCTCTAGAGAACAGCACTTCTTACTCTCAGAAGACTTCAGAGACATTTTTTCTAGTAAGATTTGTAGTCTCACAGATGACTGTGCAACGTGTCAGTCAATTGACAAACCGTTGCACGAACTTCCACATCCAGCATCTATGACGTACTACAGTTTTTAGATGCTTAATCATCCACTTAACTAGTTATCTCAGCAACCATATCTCATTTATATGCATAGTGACCATTGCCTCCAGGAGTGAAAGAAATAAGGTCCTATCCAAACCACTTTACAGTCTCCATACTCTGTAACTCAGGAAAATATCAGAACAGCCTTTTGATGTTTAGCCCTTAAAGAAAGTACAGAAAACGTCACCCAGAATTGTTCTGTCATTTTGTTGAAAGGCTTATGAATACCGTGAAGGAAAACCTGTTTCTCCTACCGTCCTCCATTCTCAGCCAAACTAACAAAAAAGCTGCTGAACTACATAACTGGATGGATATCAGAAGTGTCCAAAAGACAGATTCCAGCATTCCTGGAACACGACCAGAAATCAGTAAGGTTTTACTGAGAGAATGCAGTTAAATTCTATGTAGATTTAGTCATAAGACGACTTGATTCATAGCCTTGAATTTAGAGCTCTTGATGACTACTCCTACAGCCCAGTTTCCACATCCTTTAAATCCTTGGTTTTATGCTCTCCCAAGACCTGACACTTGACTCATCAAGAAGTAGAAACAGCAGCTTCTTCTGTAAGATTATTTAACATGTAAATATTCAGATATGACAAAACTTTAAAGCTCTTCCAGTAGAAGAGCTTGATGCAGTAAGAAGTAGACTACTTTCTGTAAGAACACATTTTTCATGGATTTTCTGGATTATCAGCTGCAACTACCTGCCTATCTAATATTTTAGTAGAACCTAGCAAGTTCAAACACTGAAATCAAAAGAGTTACGTACCTCACCGCATAAATACCCAAGCATTCACATTTCTAAATTATGTCAGTATGTACCCAAAGCAATATTCTCTACCAGCATCTGTTTTCTTCCAGGAGATTTCTGTATTAATCAAATATCAGAAACAACTGCATAGGCAGCATACGCATATGCTTGTGTACCAACATGTGACCCAAGGATGGGATCTCTGAAAGACAGAAACCTTTAGAACGTGTTTTCATTCACTATTTGTAGCAACATAAGAGTTAAACCCATCTTACCTGTAATTGGAATAAGTTTCCAGTGCATTCCAACTTCTCCTATATTATTTGAGTTGGAATGTTGCCTGCGATAAACATGTTCTATAGGTGTACTAGGACAGGGGCTGTAGTCTTCAAAACTACTTACACTTCCAGTGCTTGCTTCCTAAAAAACAATAAAAATTCTCAGCTGAAAACTTTTTTTTTTTGGTAGCTATTAAGCTTTTACACTTTCAACAGCTGACAGTAATAACACACCTGAGTTCACCAGCCTATTGGGAATTTTGCTGCCAATCAAGTCAAGTCAAACTTGGAAATGTTTACATGAGGTATTTATATATTTCATTTACCTGTTTGATCATTTCTGAGACAGATGTCTTTGCTGATGGCCTACCATTAAATAAATAAGGCAGTCCTGAGCACATGTCTTAGAGTACAGAAGCTGGGTGGGGCAGGGAGGAAAGGAGGCAAAGAGAGGGGAAAAAAATATAGGAAAACTGTATGCTCCTTCGCCTTTTTCAGGCTGTTGTCTTGATAGCTGACTAAAGCCATGAGATGTTGGCGCTACTGAGGAGCTGCCTGCAACTAGTATTAAACCCTTGAACATTCCCATTTCATCCCACGTTCCAGATGGTTAGAAGCAAAAGAGCACAGAGATTACAGGCAGGACAAACTCTTTCCTGGTCCATGACTCAGAAACTGGGCTTTGTGCAGAAGTTATCAAGAACAGAGATCGTAGAACAACCGCTCTGTAGCATAATGTGATCAAGCAAGCACCCGGAGCACTCTGAACCCTAAGCACAAGAACCTTCTTCCAGTGGTGTTCTGCCAGTTATATCTTGTCATGAAAAGCATGGAGAGAATGCATGCACACCAGTGCACCAAGAGGGCCCATAAAGAGAGCTAGGCATGCATTTAAGTGCTCAGAATTTTTCAACTCTGCTCCCACCAAAACTACATAAAGCCAATTCCCCAACCATCCTTAATACCTACAGAGCATTGAAGACCTTCCACTATGCACATTTCTGAACGCCTTCTCACTCAGACTCTGCTAGAGGGACAGAAACAAGCCCATCACCTTTTCCACAGTACAAGATCAGAAGATGAGGACTGCAGGCTCCCCACTTGTGTACACAAGTGAAGGGCATTCTCCTGCCCTATAAAATGCCTACTAAGTAGGAGAGAGAATACACTTTGAAGAGGCTGGACCAAAACCAATTCCCAAAACTACAGCAACAACTGCAATTAGAGCAAAAGGATGCTTGATGATTGTAAAGCAGTACGAATCACTTTATTAACCCTGAGGTTCTGTCACCAGAAAAGGTCACTAACTCACACACAGAAACAGTCAGCTGAGGTAAGCTATTGTCATTGGGGCTTTTTGTTTGTTTTTAAGGTAACAGTCCAGAACCCATAACGCACATTTAATTCCCACAGACAATCAACTTAGTTTTGCCAATCTGTTCTATCAAGACAAGAAGAGACAGCTGTCATTAAAAGGAAACAGCTCTCACTCTGCTTCTCTAGAGCAACTATTGATCATCTGTGGATAAACATTCTTGTTTAAGATACCTCCAACCGACTCTAAATATCAAATACAAATCACAATTCGACTTCTTTCACTTTCTTACTTACGGCAAGAAAGCAACAGGCCAAAAAAAAGTCTTGAAATTATACAGCCTACAACTGATATATTTATTTTTGGTTTGCATTTGGGGGGAGAAGAGGGAAGAATTCTGGGTGCATAAGCTTTGAAAAAGATGGTCTCAATTTAGGCCTGGGAGGAGCCTGGTCAAAAAAAAGGCTTGCTTCTGTGCTCGCGATGGAATTTCATAATTATGACAAGTTGTCATATCCAAACCACCTATCAGGTCTATAAGGTTAAAGACTAAGCAGTACACAATCATTAATGGCCTCTCCTGCAACCACTGCTGAGAGAGTCCATACAGAACAGCAACTACTTACAACCTATTTTTTGGGAAAAATAACAGCTAGGCAATAACTATGATGAGGAACTCTCCTTACCGTGTTTCAGGTTCAGCAAACCTCAGTATCCCAGCCAGACCAAGAATCACCCCCGAAGAAGGAGAAAGATGGGAAGCTGTATGCAAGCTGTTACAGTACCACTATACCTGTTCCATGTAATAACTTCACAGATCGCTAAAAAAACCCACCACCATAAGCAAGGCGAGAGCCAGAACAGAGTATCTTTTTTCTACAAGAGACAGAAGACAACTGCAAGGCTTTGGTCTCAGCAAACATGAAAAAACACCCTCATATATAGCACTCAGCAACAGAACGACAGAAGTTTTGCTGCCTATTGCTAGAGCGGCTTTATATGACACTCACTGTAAAGCTCATGAGGAAGACTGACCATGGTTGCTTTCCATCTTTCAGGTATTCTTAATTATAATTTTATTATAGAAAGAGTAGACATAAAGAACCAGGAACACACATCCTAAGATTTAAGAAAATTTCCATATATGCTCCTACCAAACAGAAAAGCTTCTTCACAGAAAAGTTAGTGCTTATCTACATTTACCTATGTAAAAAAATAGATTTTTTTTTTCATTCAGTCTCATAATATTTATGAAAATATTACATTCATTATCAGCATCTACCTACATGGCAGTTTCACTTACTTTTAAATGTAGCGTGTGTTCAAGGCCTACTTCATTAGCTGAAAGACGTAGATCAACATCAACTGGGTAGGGTAAGCATGCCACATCAGTTTCCAGCATCACTGGGCTCTGTGGGTCCTTAAAGTTAACATTTTCAGCCTGAGCAGTATTAGGAAGTTCATGATCATCTTTGTCCTGTGCTGGAATGGATTCATATTCATATTTTTGTCTCATATCCTCTTCAATTTCATCAGTGCTTAATCCTAAAGCTTGATTTACAGACCGTGCCAACGATGAATCCAAGTGTCCTGCACTAGCTAGTGTTTCTAAAAGCAGTTTAATGAGGCCATGCGTGTCAGTAACAGCGGGGTCGGATACATCTTGCTGCCTCAAGTCAGTATCATGTCCACCAAGACCAGTATTAACTGAGAAAACAGAGTGTGGAGAATCCGAGGTTCTGCCCCCTTAGAGCAGGGGGAGGAGGGGAAAAGTAATCCATTACTAAATTTTAAAATAAAAGCAAAACCAGACACACACCCCAAACGCCTAGCACATACCCACAGTCTCACTCCTTAGCATCAATTCATACAGTACATATACATTTATTTTCTTAACAAAAACTTTTAAACAGGTAGATGTTGATAAAAGGGCAGTTTCTAAAGCTAATAGTCTCCCCCAGAGAAATAATTACCTTTTTTAGGTCACTCAATACCACGCTATTTTATGTTTCGATAGAAGTCACATACTATGATCTATGTATTTTTTTGAAACCTTGTAAAATTCTCCATTACTTGTTAAGAGAAAAAGATTAGTTTGAGCAAAATACTTTTCTCTCCATCCTATCACTGTTGCTCCAGAAGCTGATGACTATCTTAATCCTTAACCTCACAAGTTATCTTAGACTAAGTGTAAATTCTAAAACTTTACCATACCTATTTATACTAAACGTCACTTTAGAACACGGTTATTATTCTTCTACTCATCCTCTTGGATGAGGAAATACCACATTTATTCTTCTTGAAAAGAGACAGGCCAAGGAACTACTTTAAGTATCTGATGAACTCCTAACTCATTTATCCTATATAGAAATCGAATCATGTTTAGCTACTTAAGCTCTCAGTATTTTAGGTAAGACTTTTCAAGACAAACAAATTACTTTTAGGGTTATATAAAAACACGGCATTCAAACCATAGATAGGTGTTGCTGTTTTGGTATGCCTGAAGGAGTTAAAGCAAAATGTAGTTTTAAACAGATACTGTTCTGACTACAGCCAGGCAGAAATGCATTTACACATTTTACATTAACAGTCAATGTAAAAAGACCCTGAAGGTTCACAGACATCCAAGCAGGAATCCCAAGATCTAGCGTGTAGCCTACCCTCTGTCTCTTCCATCCACACATGCCAGTATCTTTTGTCCCTCTCAAAAGGGGAACTTCTTCCTAAGATCAGCTTCCGAAACAATAATTCCACTTTATCTTCCAAAACGATCCATGTACACATGAGAATGACTGGTGCTAGATGGAATCCCCCCTCTTCTTTGTACCACCCTTATCCACAGTTTTCCCCCTTCTGAAGGAGGCCCTTGAGAAAAGGGTCAGGGAAACAGAAATCAAAGGGGTTTTTGGCAGATCTTAAGTATCAGATAATATCTCTGATAATTATCTGAGGTTTGGATGTAGATAATTTCATGTACAGAATAATTTAATCTTAATACTATACGGTTGTTTCCTTTGTCTCACCACACACATTACTGGCTATTTCAAAACTTAACTGTGCTTATGTTTAGAAGTGTAATTCTCCCCTTCAATCTAAATTTATTAGGTATTATATAGGGTATTGGGGCCACAAAGAATTACAGCAATGCTTAAAGTCAAACTTTGCAAAAGGCATTACAACATCAAGTCTGCTTAGTACTCTATATTAGAAAGTCTTTGGACAGTTCCACAGCTAAGGAAACTCTTTGGCACCTTCTTTCCAAAGAGGCAGAACAAAAGCAGCTTCTATGACAAGTTCTGGTAACTTGTTTTCTAGAAAGAGGCAACCTACGTAAAAATAAGCTACATCTCTATTTATAGATTTCAGGCCAACGTTTAAATGAACCACCATGCATTAAAATATCCAAAGTGTGCAAGAAATATTCGATCCATAAAGATTAAATGTTAAGCATGCACTGAATTACAATGTTTAAAGTGCAACTCTAAACAAAGACTTACTTACCTTCGTACTGACAGCTATTCTCTGAAGATTCACTCATTTTTAAGTATTTCCGCAAATTTTCAGACTGTTTTTCCAGCTTCCTTTTCAGACCACTTTTATTCCTAAAGTCTTCAGAATCAGAATCTCCACCTACATTTTTTTTCCTACACTGGATTAAGTTAATAAGTTCTTTGAGTCTATCGGGATCATAATCTCCAGAAAGAGGCAGTTTTTGCTTGGCAGCAGTGGCTTCGTATTTTGCACGGATTCTTTTCCCGCTTTTTGCATTGGCAAAATCAGAGTCTTCTTCTGTGGCTTCATAGTCTGAGATGGGACTGAACTGTTGAAGTTTCCGATTTCCTTCCATCAGTTCCTTAGCTCTAGAAACAGGTAGTTGATATGCCTCACAACCAAAAATATAGTTTTGCAAGGAGCTGTCAATATGAGATTTATTTTTTGGAGCAGAATAAAGAAATTTTTTCTCATCCAACCGTGATTCATACCGATATAATACAAATTCTCTATATTTTCCAGAGCCACTACAGCATCTTTTCAAATACTCATTTATATACCTTTCCACAACAGCATTGAAATCTGCAGTAGTGTCTTTACGAGACTGGATTAAAGCAAAATGTAGAGACTGAATAAACTTTGTGAATTCTGGAATGATTTCCTGATTTTCGTGCAACACCATGGTAGTTGAATTTTTCTGTGTTCCAAATGGAACACTTTTTTGTGCTGCCATAGGAGAAAAGGGAATTCACAATTAAAATCAAATCATAAAGCTATAAATAAATGATGACTAGTTAACAATATTCTGTATTATACATATTTGGTGAAACACAGTTTGGAACAACTGTGGAGAAATAACCCAAAAGCCAGGAAAGGAGTTTTTTGTGAAGTAATTAGCTTTAAAGCCTACTTAAAAGTCAACCTACTTATAGTCATGATGAACTGCTCATTTTCATAATTTTGTGGTAACCTGTATCCTAGATACACATATCATTTCCAATTTAAACCACTTTACCCACCCTTCTAGAAGGCGGCCACTTCAGAGGATTACTAAGGTTTTACTAAGAAGCAGCCTAACAGCTCCCTGCAAGAAA
Organism: Vanellus vanellus; assembly: GCF_965231255.1. Classification (NCBI taxonomy): domain Eukaryota; kingdom Metazoa; phylum Chordata; class Aves; order Charadriiformes; family Charadriidae; genus Vanellus; species Vanellus vanellus. The sequence continues at coordinate 15,664,022 of NC_138914.1, read as the reverse complement.
CAGGGGAAGCATTACTCCTTCCTATGCAATCCTGACACATTCATTGTGCTGCTTCTAAGCTCACTGGGTCCTTATAAAATTATTCAGCTTAGTAACCCAGCAGAAACCTATATAGTTTTTTCCATTCCTTTGCAAAGCAACACAACTCACTAAATCAGAGATGCAACAGGAGCACGTGACAAGAGCAGGATTTCCCTGTTTGGGAAACTTTTACCACATCCTTGAAACAACAGCTCAAGAAAGCTCTAAAGTTATATCCTTCTTTTATTTTATTTATTTATTCACAGTCTTTCCTCCTTCCAGTCACAGACTGAAACTTTTCTCCATTCAACCATTTAAGCACCTCTGAAGACTCAAACCAGTGATTAACCTTGTGTTTGGCAGAAATTGGAGCTCACAAGTCTTTGAAATGTCACAGCAGCAAGAACTGGAGTATTTTTAAGGAACTGGCATGCGCGCACTTTAAATGTCATCTTATATCATATCTCCTCTTACCCAATCCGTAACTGATTGAATTTTCACAATTGTTACTTAAAAAAAGGTAAGAGGTTTATTAAAATAAGAAATACAGAGATAAGAATCTGGGAAGCTGCCAAGACTTAGGCCAACATAGAAGTGAAGTGCCTGGAAAGATCTATGTTTTGACAATATCATTTCTAACTCACATCAGGCCAAAAAGGAGTGCATTCTTCTGCTAGTGCTACTTATTGCAAATTTCAACTGTAAAAGATTAACTTTAAAGTCTCATCCCAAAGCACTGAAGTTCTACTAAAGCCTTTCAGTCATCTTTTATTACCTGGTTGCATCCATAATTTCTTTGCTCATTTACTCAGGTTTTGATGCATATCCCAGTGCAAAAAATTAATTACAGGTACATTAAAGGCTGTCACATGTTTTGACGGTTAAAGAAAGCCCTCAAACCTCTGAAGTGCAATGTTATTACTAATGCATAGATCTCTTGGAATACTGATGTTCAGTTCTACTAGAATATACAGTCAAGAAATTTGAGCAGGTTTACTTTCTCAAATATGAACAAACAAACCTAAACTATGTAGTGTGGTAATTACTTTTGTGAGGAAATAAACACTTTCTGAACACCATTACTACAACCATAACCAATGCAAACTGTTAATTCCTAGTTTACACTGACAGGCTATAACACTACAAAGCTTTCAACAGAATATAAACTACATTTATTATTACATTTTATACATTTAAATAAACACGCACACAACACTCTCAACAGTGAACAAACTTACTTGAGCTCATTATACCTCTAGGTTCTGGAAACAGAAATAATGCGTGTAGCATGCGGGACCGTCCAGTTTGGTGGTCTAGAACACAAGAAAATAAAGTCAGCTGAGAAGACGACAACTATGCTTCAAAAGTATTAAAAAAACCAATCCCCTAAAAAAAAATCCAAAACCAACTCAAAACCAAAAAAAGAGTATGCATACCATAAGGGGACATCATTTGCCAAGGAGAAAGAAGAAAAAGAAATCCTCTGTCCAGAAGTGGTTTCACAAGAACCTGTTTTCAAGCAAAAAAAAGTATACCATTTCAAACAATCAAAAGACATTTGCTCTATGAATGCTCCTACTGTCTGTAAGCTAAATTCCTTCACAGGTAGAGAAGTGGCCAGATAACGAATTCTAGCGAGATCATGGATCTTGTAGTATGCTTCAATTACTATAGTTAGTAATTTATATTTAAATTATTTTTAAAAACAGGAAAAGTTAAATCTGTTGCACTCACAAGTTTCTCTTTCTCTAGTTTTTGAAGTAAACCCTCCAAGTGACTACCAGAACGGGACTTCTCCACAACTTCATAAAGGCTACAGTACATGCCGTTCTTCAACACTGACATGATACAAGGGTAGAAAGAGAAAGTAAGAAAAACAGAAACAAAATTATAATTCAGAAAACTTTTTAAAATTCTGAATTAAAAAAAAAAAAAAAAAAAAAGAGCTAGAACCATTTACCTTCTTTTGCTCCTAGGTAAGTTTCTTTATAGAACAATGCTGGTGAAACTTTTTTCTTCAACTGATCAATGCTTACAACTTTTTCCACCTCAAGCTTCTCAGGACTGGAGGCAAAGGGTCGGGGGAGGGAGAAAAAAAAATAAAGACCTCTTTTTTTCTCCCCTCATAGTCCTACCTTATTGAACAAATAAGAACTATCAAATACACGCTCTTAAAAATCAGTTCCTTGGACTATCTCCTGAGCCAGTGGTGTTTATTCCTGCAAAGGAATGTGTCACTTCAAAGGAAAAACAAACAAACAAACAAAAAGAGATGCTGAAAGAGTTGTGTGCATGAACTAAAAGAAACTCTGGATGTGCACAACTCAGGAGTCTAGTTTGACACATTTAAAGCATCTAGTCAATGTGCATTTTAGATTTTCATCTGAATATATCCAAAATTCACCAGTCTCTACTAGAAAGAGTTTTAACACAGCAATATTATCAACTTATTCTTTAAATGGTAATACTCACAGCTTGCATGGAAGGAAAGGACGTGCTGCTGATTTCAAAGAAACATGGCACAAAAGTTTGCCTCTATTCCAAAGCTGCCCCCTCCATAATGTAAAGTTAGATTTATCTAAATTAAGATGGAGAAAGAAAGACTAAGTAAAACTACTTGCTAGGTGGGACTAAAAGGAATTGGCAGTAAAGAGGCTGCTGAATCTCCAAAAGCAGTTTACAAAAAATTTCATACTAATACCAGACCAGACAATAATATGTTAAATAATAAATTAAAAGGTAACAGAAGTGATGTTTACAATCCCATCTTGTTCTGACCTGCTCTGAGCAGAATAAAGGAGGTTGGTACATTACCTGTACCTGTCTATATAAGCATGCCCTTGATGCCAACATCTGTGGAAAGATATCCTCTTTCCTTACCTTGACTGTCAACCACTTCCACACATATTAGTATTTTGCTTGAATGAGGTTCAAAAGAAAAGCAGGACAGAGGATCATATTATTTAAAGTGCCATTGAACAGCAGATTTGGGAACAGAAGAAAAGTTCTTACTACACAGTAAGTAGAAAAAGATGGGGAAAAAGACTTGATTTTGTTCAGTTCTGTTATTTTCTGGTAAAAGAAGACACACACCGAGGTGTCTGTTCGATCATCCAGTATCAGGAAGAGATGCCTGCAATCAGGATGGTACAGGACAACACTCAGGTATACAGTCTGCATAACTAAGCAATCATTCCGGTTAAAGACAAGTAAAACTACAAGGGGAAAAATGTCCAAAACCTTCCATATCTATATCATAGAAGCAATATATTTCAACTCATTCTTACCTGCACTTCTATCTGTGTTGAAGCTGTTTGATCTAACAAAAAGAAAAAAGACAGAATGACTAGGTTGAGACAGAAGCTTCTGGCTACTAAATTTTACATTAAGGATATTTTATGAGTCTAACAAAATAATAACACTGATAATTCGCTCTCTAACCTCAAGCTATCACTGCTGCAGCATCTTGTGCTATTTCAGATATCTTGATAACTATTTTTAGCACTCCATAGTACAGTCCCCACATCTGGATGCCTTCCTATCACCATAGGTATCACATTGTATCTATAATCAACTCTCCATTTAGATATTCTCTCCACAAGCAATGAGACAACGCCAGTGAAGAGTTCAGCGACAAAGTACACAGAACATTTTTTTTAGAATACTAAGCAAGATAATGCTGTGAACTCTTTTACTTCTGTGACTTTTCTCAGTTAAGCAAAAAAGCCCACTTTGTGCAGGGATTCCACCTCGGCAGAAGGCGAGTAGGTGAAAAGAGCAGCAGAACTGCTTCCTACAGGGGCCAGCCCGCTGCAAAAAACCAATTGTGTCACCTCTTGCTTTGCTTTAGAAGTATTTATTATGCTAAGTCCCTGTGACATGTCTATTCACTTCAGCACTGTTCATCTAAATCAATTCTAAGCTACTGCCAAGAGCTATGAATTCTTCATGCTGCATGCAGTCTTTCATAAATTCATTTCCTCGCTTACCTTGACGGGGGCAAGAATTTTGGTACTTGCACCATTTCATCTTTATAAGTAAATGAAACCACAGCGTAAGGACAAACATGCCTTGGTCTTCGTCTTATCTCATCAAAGCCATATTCATAAAAATAGTACTAGAAAAAGAAGTGAACACAATGTTAAATTAGAAGTCTGGTAAACTGTATTTTGCAAATATACTAACAATCCATGACCTTTCTTCACTGAAAGGTATACTCTGTTTCACAGAAATAGCTTACAAATATACCTCATGATTATTTAACAAACAGAGTTTGTTTGAAATCCATTATGCAAAACATTAACTGGTATATAAAACAAGTTTTAAGTTACTATAATAAATAGTAATAAATAGCAAAAAGGAACATTTATGTTCCTTTCACCAATGGCCTACTCCTTCAAAAGCTGATACCTAAAGTAAGGAAGCTTTTAAATGCTGTTCTCATATGTACTTTATAACACAATCAATTAAGGTATTTTTTCCACCCTCCTTTATCAAACACTGACAGGACAGACACCACCTCAGGAGTTAATCAAGAATGAAAAAATAATTTACTTGAAAGTATATTCTTGATGAGGTAAAGGACAATCAACAAACCCCCCAAAAAAATTCACTGAGAAAAGTAAATATGGCTATGAGTTTTTGAGTCCATCCTTAGTTCAGTCACAAAAAGCTAATATTAAAGAAAAATGTAAATTAAGGCAAGTTTGTAATGAGAAATTAAAACACACATTCATTTTCTAGCCATCTGATTCAGTACCCAGCTCTGATTTACAGAAGTCAAAAATAAGTTGTAATACTGAAGAGAATGCTTTCAAGGAAGTATCCCAAAACCTATAGACTTGATGGAATACCCTGACTGCAACAGATTACTGCAGTAACAAAGATGGAACAGCTGGAGAAACAGAGATGCCTGGAACTGGTTCCAATCTCTCCTTCCTCACCCTCTCCAAACCTGAGAATTTGGTAAGGGAAATGAAAGAAAAAAAAAAGAAAAAGAAGAAAGGGGGGGGAAGGAGAAAAATGCTGTTCTTTCCTAGCCAATTTTTTCCCTTTTAGAAGTCTCACTTAATACCCAGTAGCCAGTTCTACTTTTACACTTCAAACTCCACATACTATCTCTTCTCCTCCCCAGCCTACATTCCAGGCTCCAAGTACATTCCCTAGCTATTTCTTATTCCACCTACATCCTAATCTGAAGGAGATCTTCTCCATCAAGTCCAGGTATAGGAAAGGGAATCAGGAGCTGTAATATCTAATACAGGCATCTGTGGGCTACTGCTAAGCATATACTAGACTGCAGCTTTACAGGACATGCACAATATTTTTTATATCTTCGGTTATTTTACCTCCATCATTTCACAAGTTCTGTTTATAAATTTCTTATATAAGAAGTTAAAGCATGCTCAACTTTCCTCTACCTGAGTAAGTTCATAGGCTCGATAAGCCAACAAGGAGGTTACTTTATTTGCATTCTTTGAAACATGACACTCATGCTTTGGTGTTGGATCTAACGCACTCTTCACTGGTGATTCCATTGCTTTCATACCCATGTGGTCGTATACGCTTTTCATTTTTCCCTGTAATAAAGCAGAAGAATTGTAAGCATAAGGTTTTTTCCTGAAAACTGGCAAACTGGTTCAGGTACCAAAAGAAGTAAGAGCAGGGAAATGAAAACAGGCCATTAAAAAAAAAAAAGCCATTTATAGAAGTACATTATTTTCATACTTTCAAAGAAAACAAGACATTTTTATAAAAATTTGTTATGCTTTATTTAAGCTCAGTGTCAACACTTGATTTTAAAACTGGTAGGGTTCTAGTTTGTCTATAAGCAGATAATTGTGTAAATGGAATTCAATAACTTAGGTTAAAAGCACCTTTATTTTCTCAGTAAGCAATATAATCCTTCAGGAATTAGCAACACTTACCTTTATTATTTTAAAAACAATCACGTCTCCAGTTGCTCCAGCTTCTAGGGGATTAGGCTGCAATAAATCAGCGTACCTGGAGATATACACACCTGAGTGGAGTATACAAAAAAACCCCAACACATTATGCTAAATGTTAAAACATTATTAGAAGTTTAAGAAGCATTACATGGGATTAAAGCTCAATGTATACCATACAATAAAGATACAACAATCTTTTTGGAGTACCATCAGAGAAAGGTGGAAGGGCATGTTCACAATTTGCAACTTCAAGACAGCAGAATAAACGTTTATTTGCACCAACTGCAGTATGAAACCCCACAGCAGAATACAGACACCAGCTCAGTTTGAAAGGAGCACACCCACATTCCTGAAAGTGTTGTGACCAAGAGGACAAGCCCTGCCTAAAGGCTACACAGATACTGCTTTCAGGTGTTTATTTAAACAGCTGAGCTCCTTCTGCAGAATGTCCCATTGCACAATGGAGAGATAAGCAATGAAGGTATGACTGAGAAATAAGGCAGGAAAACACTGGCGTCCTCAGCAACCTTTCATCCTACAGTGTTGACAAAAATACACTGTTTTGGAATCGTGAATTGACACTCAAAGAGAAAGGTAAAATAATTTCTCTCTTTTCAACACTTCAACCGTAAATTTCATAGATCTGAAGGCCTCAAACACACACTGTCATCTGTTGGTCTAGCTGAATACCTCAGATCAAATAACTGTAACTGAACTCAGGTACTCAGGAAAGCATCCATTTTGCTTAGGTTCCAAGTCTGTATTTAACTGCTTTAATAAATTGCTCCAGAATCTTTACCAGCTAAAACAGTAAAAAATTATATGCTCGTATACCTTCATTCCCCCCCCCCCCCATCTGTTCTGCTTTCAACATTCATATTAGCACCTCTGTATCACGTTACACTTACAGAGGTTGCCAAAGTTATTTGAGAGCTGGGGAAGGACTTTTTACTAGGGCATGTAGTGATAGGATAAGGGGGAATGGCTTTAAACCGGAAGAGGGCAGGTTTAGATTAAACATTAGGAAGAAGTTTTTCCCTTTGAGGGTGGTAAGGCACTGGAACAGGTTGCCCAGAGAGGTTGTTGAAGCCCCATCCCTGGAGGTGTTCAAGGCCAGGCTGGACGTGGCCTTGGTCAACCTGGTCTAGTGGGAGGTGTCCCTGCCTATGGCAGGGGGGTTGGAACTCGATGATCTTCAAGGTTCCTTCCAACCTAAACCATTCCATGATTCTATTTAAAAAGCTTTGCAAAAGGAACTTTGCATCTTCGTCTTTCAAATCTCTTAACACCTTGTGACTCTTCCAAGTCTCCAATTTAGCTATGCTCTTCTTGGTTTTGTGGATTCAACAACTTTAGTTCTATCTACATCGGTAATAAGCTGACCTACTATTTTCATTAGGTATTTCTGAATGCATATATGTATGTACACGCACAGAGAGGCACACAGCCGTAGCTTGCATTAGTTCTTTGGCCTCCTAATTTTACTGGGAAGACATTATATATTGGTTTGACTTAAGCCAAAATGAGAATTAGGTCTTCCCTTTGGGAAAAGAATTTAAATGAACTAGTCAAAAACAGAGTTATGAAATAATGTTCTGATGTCGATCTCCATGGCTAAAAATACCTAGCTGTGATATTCCTGCAACAAGTAATAGAAAAAGGACTGAAAGTTTACACAACTGCATCACATTATCTGCCAACTCATACTGAACGATACCAGCACATATAATGAAAAGGTAGTTACCCATGGAAGGGCTGCCGAGAATCGTTATTTTGGAGTGGCCCACCTGCAGCCCCTTTTCACATATGTTTTGGATCTGAAGAGAACAGACATTTTTTTAAGCAAGTCTATCAGGAAAGTCAGAATCTGAACAGAACAAACAGCGAGAAACAACAATTACGGAATTTTGATTTAGCTAAAAAAACAAAACCAAAAACACCCGCCCCCCAAAACCCTAACAAACAAAGCCACCCAGAGGTAAGACTAGTCTGAACTGCTATATAAACTGTCAAACTGTGCAAGTCAAACTCTCAGTACAAAGCACTTACACAGACTCACCTGTATCTTAAAAAAAAAAAACAAAACCAAAACAGCCTTCCCATACCTTAAACACACTTTATGAACATTACTTTTAACACACAAAGCAGAAGTAAACCTGCCAAATGATTGAGTACTTAAGAAATCCTGGTTCTATAATAGCAGAAAAAACACAGAAATTCCATTTCCATCACTTTCCTTGAAAACATATGATCAAAGATGAGACACAGAAGATAAAGTCCATTTTCTAATATTACAGGTTACCTTCTCCTGTAAGGTAACCTCTTTTTGACTCAAAAAAAACCCCAACCCAATCAAAAAACAAAACCAAAAAACCACTAAAAACCAACTACCATGAAAACACGCGACATTCCTTTCCAATTAAAAAAAAAAACCACAAACACAAAACCTATAAAAACCCACATGGCATCCATAAAATCTATCTTTTTATTTATAAAACAGAGCCTAAACCAGAGGAGCTACTTTACAGGCATGTAAACGGAGCACCTTATATAGGAGAGAATAAAGGATTTAAACGCTGACATAATACTGTATCTCTTGCCCATCCTTCTACACTTTCCAGTGCTGAATTTTGCAAAAATAACCTACAAATTAATAAGTGAACCAGTAAAAACACTCAGTTAAAAAAAAAAAAAAAACAAGCACCAAAACCTCTTAACTGAAAAAGAAGAGAAAGCACTTTATATGCATTTTCTTACCTGAGGTCGATCAACCATCAGAAATGCATAGGTTTCAGAAAGCTCTTTTTCTAGGCGACCATCAAATTTCAGCTCTCTGCGTTTTTCTGTGAACTAGTATTAGAGAAAGTTCTTAACACACATAGACAGATTACTGCTGTCACATTCAAGTGTCAAACTTTTAAGGTCCCATCTATGTTAGCAGATCCAAGTGTACAAAAATAATCAAAAAGATAATTTGAACAAGACTACAGTATGCTAAAATTAAATTTCAAAACCACTATACCCACGGGAAGTATCATTGGCTTAATCTGCCCAAATATTTCTTTGTTTGTTTGGGTTTTTTTTAAACGAAGAGACGCTCTTCAAACAAACCTGAGCAGTAATGTTTTAGTGTTACCTTTGTAGCATAACTATCAAAACCATCCAGCTCAATGCCTTTGAAATTCCAGAAATAAGCCTTTTTCTCTTTTGAGGAGACAGACCATTATCTCATGTTGTGCATGTACTTTTGGAGTTGCACCTCACTGCTACCAAGGTGGTTTTCATCAGGTGCAATACTCCTTAGCTGTAACCATGAATCATAAATGTTACAGTAGCAAAAAAAAAAAAGAAAGCTTCAGAGTTTACCTTATAGTTTCAAGATAATAATTATAGCAAACCAATTATATATTCAGTTACTCCACACATGAAGCTTTTTGGCCCTGGGACTGAAAACTTATTTCACAGTTATCAAAGAAAGCCAAGGCTGGATTTAAGAGACACCAGAAAAGGTACAGCAGAAGCGTTTCAACCAAGCTGCTCCACTTAACTAGTTCAAGTAATCAGCTCTGAGGTACTTCTTGGAAAACAATAAAATTACAGAGATTTAGTAAACTTAGCATCACAAAAATATTTTAATCTTAAGTTTCAGAGGAAGCATCAGGCCTTTCAAATAAGACACTATAACATCTTTCCAGGTAATTAAAAATACATTAAAGAAAATTTTTGAAAACTGAAAATGCACAGAGGCAAGTGGTGCCAAATACAATATTTTTTTAGTCTTTTTTGAGTATCTGGCAGGCAAGATTCTATGTCTACACAGTAATAAACCTGCATGAAGAACAGTTGCTTACATTTTGGGGGATGTGAGTTTGCAACTAAATATCAAACACATAGGTAGAAAATAATCTCCAGGTCTTTGCCTCTAGACTCAGAGCAAACATGAAACTTTGTTTGACTTGTACCTTATTCATAAAGAGAAGCCACAAATATACTCACTTCCTTTTCCAACAGTTCACTATGAACTAAGCTGGCTCTCCTGTAATTAAAATTGGACACTGAACTTGGTTCCAAGTAAGATGAATGCAGAATCTTCACAATATCCTCAAATTCTCGAGAGCCTACAGCTACTGGCTGAAAGAGTGCTATGAAAGAGAAGAAATAAAATAACAAGCTCTAACACACATCTGAAAAATTCAAAGATTTTCCAGTTCATTGACAGTTTATGCATAAAGACAAATGGTTCATGATTCAATTTAGAATACAAAACACCTAAAATATTTTAGAAAGATAGAATTTAGACTAGAAAGCTTAAGTTACAGTTGCGTAGAATTATAGAATCTTAAAAAAAAAAACCAAACACATTTCTTTATGCTTTGTTAATATTCCTCTTGAACAGCTAGTTCTGAGAAGTTAGTAATGGAACCACCTCAAATCTGAATTTGCTGTTTGAAAACATCTGATATGTATTGCAAAACACTATAATTAAACTTTTACAATTCTAATTAAACTAATTAGCTCTTTTAATTAAGAACTAGGAACAAATTGCTCTAATAAAAACCTCAACAACAGTTTCATAGATTAGCCTCTCTCGAACCGTTATGGGGGTTTTTGTTTGTTTGCTTATGGTAATTAGACTAAATATGAATAAATTCAATACTGTCTTAAGAAGCTCAACAAGCTCCTATTATTATTACTTATGATCTTATCCCGTACGATAACCGCTTTAAAAGGAAAGCCCTTCATTTTTGGTTTGTTGCACAAATTGACCTTCAGGGGAAACCTTTGCCTAAGTTCGCACAGTGAAGTGTTCATGTCCCCAAGCTGCTTTATTTATATTTGGGTACTGAAAGTTTCAAACTGCTGAGAAGAGCAACCCGAGAGTGGGCCAGCAGAGAATCTGAGTGCAGGTTTGCAGGGTAACGTCTAGGAAAATACTACTCCTGGGGGAACTGAACTAGTTCAGTATGGCAAGTGTTTTTCTCCCCAGGGTAATACTTCCAAAATACTCGCAAGAAGTGCAGTATTTTTATGGTATTTGCAAACTTCAGACAGAAAGCACTCCCAACAGATATTTCTGGGACTGCTTTTGCTCTTTTTCCTCTACCAAAATAAACTCCCAAACCACTCACCACCTGAAATTGGCTTGAATTTAGAATAGTTAAGAATGAACTACAATAGTACTAGTCTCACATAAAAGACAATCTACCATTATTCTAACAGCAAATTAAGTTTAGTTACATCTTTAGAGTGTATCTCCAACTTCATTAAATAATGAATGGTAGTAGATTTAGATAGTAATCTTTTCCTCATTTGCAGGAAATATTTACTACATTAGCCACAACATAAAACAATTATTCTAAATGAAAACTGAACTGTCTTGTGTTATCTAGTAAAAGCTGCATTTACATACACACTTTATAATGTAATACAACATCTGCAAACTAAAGTAAAGCAATGATTCCAACACTGGCAACAATGAATAAGTAATTTTTTAAGAGTGGAAGTTATGAAAGTGATTAAGAAAAGGTTCTTATGTAACGCCTTCATTCTTGAAAGGCTGACAGCAATATGGGAGGAAAGATAATTGGAAACGAATGAAATTCTCAATTTTGTATTACTAAGACTGAATGCACTTGTACTGAAGAGAGCGACACTTATTAGTAAGATATAAAACAAGCCTACTATAGATATACACACACTGGAAAAGCATCTCCCGTCCCACCCCATCCCCAAACACCTCTTCAATCCTTCTGACAAGGAGTTATTAAACCCTAATATTGTAGTGCATGAGTTGCACATATTGCCTGCTCCTCTTCTGTCTGAAAGGACCCGTTAAGGCAGAAGGTCACCAACCCCAGCTGCTTGTCCAAATTTCCCGTTTCCTTAACAGTGATTACTGTACCCCACGCCTTCTTCTTCCTTCCTCCTGGAAACACATGCTCAACCCAGCCTACTTCTTTTGTGTCGAGTCCAGGCAAGTAAAAAAAAACTCTACAGGACTAGCTAGAAAGTGTGACTGCAAACTATACACAACATCTTGCCTACTTCCCAGATACAAATCTAGGAAGAGGAATATTATTGCACCAGTTAAGAGTCTGTCATTCATTCAAATATGGTCAACTACATTCTCATCTGTTCCTAAACATTTCCTGTTCTGACAAGCGAGCTGGGACAGAGCTGCCCAGGAACAGCAAGTGTCCCTGTTCTTCAGCTACGTAGAACCTACATAAACTACTATACAATTAGCTCTCAACAGATTTATGCAAGAGCTCTACCTAAAGCCTTGAATTATGGAATATAGCAAATTAGAGATTTTTTTTAAAAAAGATTGTTGTGGGTTTCTTCTTCAATTTCTTAGCAGAGGACCAAAAGTATGTTTTACTACGACTGATACTTATTAGTCAATAATATATATACCTTCTCATACTTCACCAACTTTATACCCCAAACAAACATCATCTAAGTTCACCAGATACTACTGAAGCTAGAAGGGCTGTTGCTACCTTTGTAGTAAAGAGAGATCAAACCGGAAATATTTTTAAGTACTTGGGCATAAAAGTCACTTTTGAGATTCCAACTTTCCTATTTGAGAACATACAGCACATTAAAACAAGACTGATTCCACCTAACGGATCACATCAGTCCAAGAACAAGACCTTACATCTACCTCTGAGTAGGCAAATGCTTAATAATTCAAAAACTTCATGGTAAAGGAAATTCTATTCCTTTGATGTGCACTGCCCACTCAATACAAAATGAACAGGAACAGAAACTACACGTACAATCTTGCCTTAGTTTACTTCATGCATAAATTAAGAGTAATTGGCTTCATGATCAGCTATTGACTGGGAGAAAAGGAACATGAATGAAATTTGTTGAATGTATAATCCTTACAGAACACAATACTTATGTTTTGAACATCACTTACGAACACCAAATTTTATCCTGTCTTTGACACTTTTTCATATGTAGTAGTGGAAGACAATCCACACCTGGTTTGAAAACTAGACAGCACCCACTAAGCATTTCTTCTTCGGGGGCAGCCTGCTAATTTTGTATCTATTGCATTCTATTTCTGAGTAGCCAAATGATGGATGGAGCAAAGAAAATCTGGTAAACTGACTGCAGGACAGCACTGCAATCATAAAATAAAAAAAAAAATAAGTCAGTTAGCTTTGAACTACAGACAAATTACCATATACAACAGTCCAAAACTTTAAGAGTGCACGGCATAAGCCTTTTTTTCCCCGCCCCTTGTTCAAGTATGACTCTTCAAACACGCTGATCGTATGCTTCGTGACAGGCTCAAATCCAGTTTCACAGTCCTTCCAGAACTTGAGGCACTGCAGCCTTCAGGTTGTTACTAACAACATGAAACATTACCTACTGAGGTAACTAGGAAGGCAGTACTTTTCAATTTGTCATCTAAGCATTGGTGCTAAAGGGCAGCTATTTTCTAAAAGGTTAAGGTCACTACAGAAGGGCCTGTATCTCACTTAACAAAGGAGGTCAGAAGGAAGAAAAAAAAAAAAACAAAACCCTGAACAGTACTAAAACAGACGTTCTACAGCAGTCGCCAAATCCTACGTTCACAGGCAAAGGATGAGATTATTAAGCTTCTCTCCTCCAGTCCTGCATCACTTCAAAGACCACTAGTGTGTGCATACACATTTTTCAGGCTCACTATACAAACCCAATAAGGGTACGCTGCACCTTTATTGGACCTGTGTAAATTAAACAGTCATTTATGTAAGGACTAACTTGCAGTATCCTTGTAACACATACAAGTCAACTATTGTGGGTTTTGCTGGCTTGTTCTGCAGAAGTAAATAAATACTGGTTTTGTTTAGTTTCTACCCCGTGTATTTGAACATACGGAAGAATTTTTAGGTGGAAATTAAGATTAGCTAATATAGTACCCAGTCTACGGACAGACATTAGACTGGATGTTCGGATGCATGTAATTCCCTACAGGTTGAAATTTCTCTTTTACAGCTGTCTGATGCTTCAACTTGAGAAAAACTGAGTGTGAAGTTAGGGGGTTTGTGGTGCTTTGTTTTTTTTTCTTTTGTTTTTAAGTCAGAAGGTGAAGAAGAGGAAGACAGACATTCTCTTTAAGGAACCCTGAACTAACTAACTAACTTTCAAGTGAAGGTAAGTAAATTACTTATATTATTATCAGGTAATTTGGCAGAATGCTAGCACTCTTCACAAACAAGTGCTACAAAAGCACCATTTTCTTTAAGCCTTCATTTTTTAAGACTAAAAGAAAAAATCTGTTTTGCTAATGAACCATAATGTTACTTATGTGATCTTTATCAGCCCAAAATGTCTTTTGCTCTCAAAAGGTCTAAGTAGTTTTCAAGTTCAACAATTGCTTAATGAAATCCCCACGTGGAAATAGCATTTAGCAAATAGCAGATATGCATCTCTATCAAAGAAGTGGCAAATTAGAAGACAAAAGACGAGGCAAAATGAAACATCGAATGCTATTAAGTAGAAAAGGGACAACCTACACCTCCAAGCAAGTACTGCTAAGACTTTTGTGGACAAAAGCAAGAACTTCCCCACACTCAGCCAGAGAAACAGCAATCATTTGGTAACTTGGTAGACTACGGAAATAATGTCCAACCTTTACCAACATGCAACCCGTTACGTCATTGGTGGCTACTTAAGCATGTTTTTTGGAATTGCCTTTTGGTATAAGGACCACTCATGGAGTTCAGTGAATCAAAAAATGCCCTTCCGGTGCTTTATCTTGAAAATTTGTTTTCCTCGTCCTATTAAACAAGGATGTTTGAAGTTTCAGGCAGACTCGGACAACTGAGAAGATCTGACAATCAAGTTAGAAGAGCCATGACAACTGGCTATAGTACTAAGATTAAGAAAAGAGATAAGCTACTCAAGAGAGCATAACACCATTACTAAACTGTATGTACCAAGAAAACAGACGCTTTCAACACAGTTTTAAGTAGGAAAACAAATGCACGTACACATTTAAAAAAAAAAAAAAAAAAAAAAAATCTCACAGCCAACCTTTTTTACATTTTGGTTTCCTGAATTCTTCCACTAGGGGGAAAAAAAAAAAAAGGAAGTCAGAAGAAAGATTCTCTGTGACAACTAACCACAGTTAGTTTTAAGAAGTATGTTTCCTCCAGATGCATTTCTCCACATTAATAAGGTTCTTTCTGTTGACTTTCAGTCCCTTGTTAAGTCTCCAAATAGAGGTTGAGAGGAATTCCAGAAAGGCTAAATAAGCTGCTAAATCCTACATTTTCTAGGATTCTCCCCTTACATTTTTGTTTTGCAGATTCAATTTTTAATTGCTTTGTAATCAAAAATTGTTCCCCAAAGACATTTTGGTGCTTAAAGAAAAAAAAAACAAAACACCAAAAAAAAAAAACCCAAACACAAACCAAAAACCACATAACAAAGTCATCCTGTACAGACTTTACAGTTTGTACATGACAAATCATTACTCTTCATAATCAAGACAGCAGGTATCTCTCAGGATGGTATGTCCAGTAATAAAATGGAGGCTTAAAAAGCAAAATACGGACAATTCCAATACAAGCAAGGATGGAAGTGTATTCCATGTGTATTTTTCATGCTGGGATTTAGAATCTAGCCAAGAGAGCTCTTGTAAGAGGGACAGATGATATTGATTATTTTGTAAATTAACAAGATTTAATTGAACACTGGTACCAAGCATGTTCTAAGTGTATGCCGCTACAACGTCAGTCAACGCACTGCTAATCTTCTAGTTTAATTCCAGAGCTGATTTAATTGCATCATTTCTCAATTGCCAATACCAATTCCAATAGTAATTCAGTTGGCCTCAAAGACCATGTTGGCAGCTTCTATGCTAGCCCACTTTTGCTAGCCTTGCCTACAACATGCTCTCAAAGCCCTTTGCATTATGGTATCACATGGTGTATGACCAACAGTCAGCAACCATAAGCAACTATACAACCACAAGCACCATGGAAAGAGTGGAGAAAGGTCTGTTTTGAGAATTCTGGAAACCGTAAATTGCCAGTATAATTAAAATGTCCAAGAAGCACTCTTTAAGCTGAAAGGGAAAGAAAAAAGACAAGTAGACTAAAAAGTAAGCCCTTCAGAATGGGTCCAACGACCCTGACACTAGCAAGTGAATTTTAGAAGTAGGGAAAGAATGGTTTCCCATTCTACCCTAGAAGCCACAGAAGCACGATGTTTGACCTACATAGTCTTAAAAGCCTTTTACACACTGTAGGAGATAGTTCTGCATAGGCAAATGATGAATTAGATGATCCAAAAAGGTATTCTGCAGGTTTTCATTCACATTGGAACAAAATGCTAGAGAGGAACTTCAAATGTCTGTGGTTAAGTAATAAACGTTTCTGAGATATATTTTAAAGTATTCAAATGTTACCACACACGGGTCTGACATACAGAAGTGCAAGAGGCACAATATTTTATCCAGACATTTTTCTGTTAGATGAGCAAGAGACTTTTTTTCCTCCAAATCAACCCAGTCCTTTGTACAATGAACGTCTGTGAAACTTGTATTCCCCCTTAGGGGGGGTTGGCAATGGGAAAGAAAGGGAAGAAAAGGAAAAAAGGGACATAACTGCCAAAAATGGAAGGAGGGAAAGACTGGATAATGAAATAAACCTACCTTCATCTCTTCCTTACAGAAGAAAGCATTTCAAGAAGTTAGATGTTAGACTCTTCTCTGAAGAACTAGAAGCCTATGCGAACAGGTATTTTTGTGATACGTACTAAGTTACTGACCCCACATTGCAAAAGGTCAAGAACTGAGATAAGTTTCAGGGAGGGAATAAGACATGTCTTCAACGCCACTTAACAAAATCAAAGATAAGCAGAAGCCAATGGAGTCTCACGAAAAGCAAGAATACCACAGGCTTTTAGAGGAAGAGTTACTGGAAAACCAAAAAACAAACCCTGGATGCTTGGAAGAGGAACACTTCCAAGGCAAGGCACGTGAATGTGGGATGCTCGCCTCCTCCCTGCAAAGTAAGGAACCTTCACGAGATAAGAAGTCTTCTGCATATCATCAATGAAGGACAACTCAGTTCAGCATTTGCTAGTCTACCCCAAACAGGATTACACCCCTGTCCTGCACAGAGGAGCTCAGGGGGAAGAGAAAAGTGAAGCATCTTCTCTGCATGTCCTTGTCCCAGAGAACCATCTTCTCTGCGTGCGATTGCACCTCCAGAAGCAGAGCCAGGATCAACACTCAAGCCCACCCTGATCGCATCCAGCTGTTCTGTCCTTTTAAAGAAACGGTCTGAAATTCAAGCCGAGTTTTGTTTTCGTTTTTTTTCTCCTCCTTGTGACAAAATAAAAACGAAAGAGAAAAGAGGGAGGGGTAGGGAAAGAATGTAAAAGCCTCTCTGACGCTGAAAATCTTATCCCCAGCAGCCTCGCTAGTCCGAGCCATGCCACAGCCTCCTCCACACCCGCAGGATTTTGCATGCAGCTGTGTGAGGTGCATAAAGAGCCTGCCTAATGAATCAGATGAAGAGGGGAGTGAGGGAGAGAAGGGAGGGAAAGGGAAGGAACAACCTTTCTTTTCTCTGCTCTTCCTGGGGATCTGAAAGTTCCTCCTAACAGGCACGTCTTCTGGGGGCTTAGGGAGAGGGGGAGGCCCCCCCAAAACACCGCTGGGCGGCTGCTGCTGCTGCTGTTGTTCATTTGCCGTTGAGATGCTGCTCCTGCGCTGGCTGCTGCTAGTGATGCTGAGGTTTGAGGGGACCTTGTCCTCTGCAGCCACAGCAGCCACCAGCAGCGCCTCCCCAATGCTACTGCTCTCAGAGCGTCCGCCATTTTGTGTGCTGTCCTCAGCGGCTCTATTACTCTCCACCCGGAGGAGGCCCGCGCTGGTCTTCTCCGTCCGCTGATGCTGCTCCGGCTCCATCTCGCCACCACTGGAGATCACGGCATCCGCCATTCACTCCTATCGCCGAGAAGCGAGCACGATAGCCCGCGCCTTCTCTTCCTCCCCCACCAAACTACCCCTTCCCCAGCGCCATGCACCTCCCGCTGCCGCTATTGCTCCCCCTCCGTCCGCTCGCTTTATGGCAGCCCCGCCGCCCCCTCCCCGCTCTCTAACATGGCGGCAGCGCACACAGAAAGGGGGCGGGGCTAGACCGCGCCGATCTTAGCCAATCCCTTCGCGGCAGAAGTTATAAATACAGGGCAGGCCCTGGCCCGCCCACGCTGCGGGAGCCGCCTCGGTCGCGCGGTTGCGAGGGAGGGGCGGCCGCGGCGGGAGGCGGAGGCGCTGGGTGCGGCCACCAACCGGGCGAGGCCCCGGGCTATCAGCAGTGCCTGAGAAAGGTCCTTCCGCCCACAGCCTGCCGGGATGGGGCGGAAGAGGCAGCTCCCTCGTGTCCCGCGTCCCTCCTACCAGCCCTGTGGGCGCGGAGACCCCGCAGTTCCTTCCTGCGGCTCCGGCGGGAGGCCCCAGGCGAGGCCCCACGGCGGCCGAGGGGAGCGCGGAGCGGGCCCGGCCCCGGTGACCGTCGCCGCTTCTAGCGGCGAGCGGGGCCGCCGCTGGGCCTACGTCCCCGTGCCGGGGCAGAGCCGAGCCCCCGCGCAGGCAGTGCCGCTGGGGAGGAGGGGACGGAGCGTTTCGCGTGAAGATAACGGCACATGCTCCGGTCCGCAGTCCGCGGGCGGCCCGTCCCCGTGCGATTGTGCAACGGCCGCGCTGGCTCGGAACAGCCCCCGGGAGCGTGTGCGCCCGAGCTGCCCTCCCCCGGGCACCAACCCGCGCAGGCGCGGGAAGGCTCTGCCACCGGCGCTTGGGCGGGTCACGGGCCAGCTGCACGGGGCACGCGCTGTCCTGTCGCGACAGAGCAGGCTACTCAACGAAGTCTTCTCGACATACTCCCAGGAACAAAAAGTAGCAGCGCGCTAAGAGTGCCAGCTCGCGCGTCTTGCTCTCAGATGTAAAGTTGTTTTCAATACGTTGGCCAAAATTTCTCCTTTGAATAATAATAATAATAAAGTATTACCCATAAAGGACAGGCAAGTCTCTATATACTTTAACAGAATTCTTGGATAGTCTCATGATGAATTAGAACAGCACCTTCTCCCCCCCGCCCCAATTAACATCTTCCCCTCTATTGCGGGGATGGGTACAAACACGGACAAACTTTTTCTGTCTTTGGACTGACATGTCTTTAGCGTAAGGAGTAATTCCAATTAAAACAGTAATGACGGCTTTGTACAAAGACCACACAAGAGATACAGTTCTCACTGAATCAGTTAAAAATATGAACAATCTGGTTTGTTACACTTTTTGGGGACAGAATTTTAAACTGCAAAGAGAAGGGGTGTTATCGCAAAGACTTTTATGTGTTTAATTGTATAACTTCACTGAATTTAATCCTCTTTTCTATGTTCAATCAAGTGCATGTACATGCCCTCCTAGCATCGTGACAAAAGACAAACTATAGTAAGGATACCTCACAGTACGGGTACTTAAGTGACAATAGCTGTTTATGTTCCAGGGCTTGCACAATTACAAATTGCAAGCAATCTTCAACAAGAAAAAACTGCACGTGCAAGTAATGAACTACTTGACCTTTTTAAAAAATAAAACAACTATAATGTCTCATCATACAGATTAACTGAAGGCAACATAATCCATTATTCATATACCAAAGAGCACTGTTTTTGAAATGCAGTGAAACCGAATGCTGTAAATGGTTTTGGTGCTATCGAAGCTAAGCCAGAGACTGTTTTTCCAGCAGATTTGCTAAGGACACTGATGAGGTAATATGCTGCTGCTGCTGCTCAACGATAACGAAAACATCCCTGTATTATCAACATTGTTTTTAGCACAAATCCAAAACACAGGCCCATGCTAGCTACTATGAAGGAAATTAACACTACCCCAGCCAAAACCAGCACACCATCACATCTACACAGTTGTTAGGTATTCACGGATGAGCTTTGCTGGGTTCCTCTGCAGTACTTTAAGGCGTTGCTACCTCATGCTGTCTGTTCGACACCTGTATTGGGGCCAGTGTGATTCCAGGTTAGCATTTATTCACCTCTGCCACCCCTGCTGCAAGGCTTACAACTTCTGGTAAAAGAAGGGAGTGAATATGTGAAACCCAACTCAGCTGAATGATTTGATGTAATTATTGACAGGGAGCAGAATAAAGATCATCACAGAGCATTAAAATGGTTAATTGCCTAATTTAAAAAACCTCTAGTGCCTAGCACTTTCTAGCTCAGCAGGTCAGGTGGCTTCTTGCTGTGGTGGGAGACAGCAAAACATTACAGCTTCTCTGCTCATCATCATCGAATCTACTGCGCACACTCAGCCCGTTACTTCCCTAAATTGGCAAAGCAATTCATGGGTTTGAAATCATATATCTAGAATTTCAGTTGTAGAAATTGCAAACAGTGTTGTCTACAGAAAACTCACCTACAGAGTTTTTCAAATCTCCCGTGTGCTTACTTGGTAGTTGTGAGTTTAGATTCATTGCCACGTTAGCTACCTAACGTGTGAGGTTGAACTCTTTGCTGTGTAAATTATCAGCAGTCACAAATGCAGCAGCTGCATAACTCAGAGTGAAGCCACAGTGATATTTTACATTTAAAATATAATGGTGAAATTTTAGCTTTTTTTACAAAGGATAGCAAAGACCTTTCTTTGGCAGCTCTAAGGAACGCACTGAATTGAAAAGTGCCTGCTGAAAATAACTCATTCTTGCAGTGCCTAAGAAATACCAATATCAGATATTTATTTTTACAAGTAACTAGCAAAACACTAAAAGCTCACCCTTTGTTTTCTTTGTTAAAAGTATACTAGTGAGGTAGTTGTTGAACAAATGCATACATTCATTAGTAACTTATACCAATTATCTTAAGTCCTGATAACTGCGGTTATTTATATCATCATCTCAAAAGCAGCTACCGAGCTTAAATGCAAAATTTTTCCTATGCAAGGAACAAATATTTTAACCTAGCCCTTTTATTTTATTGATCTCTTTTTAGATTACCTGTAAGTCAGAACATGTGAGTAATCTACCAACTCACACATGGTCTGCTGCTAATGGTGGCCTCCAGGGTGTTAAAAGAAGATAAGCTAAAAATTATTAGTTTCTTCTTAGAAGTCTTTGGGGAGCCAGCCAAGTTTAAACAGGGTAATTAGTATCTATAACTATAATTTACATAAATTACAGAAACATAACACCAAACATTTATGTAATTGCAGAAACAGTATTCAATTATCCAGGGGTAATAAAAAACATAAATGCAGTGTTCAACCTATGGATAAATTAAGACACTCTCCCAGAGAATTTGATGTTCTCCCTCTGCGAAGATTCAGTGGTGGTAAAGAGAGTATTACGGATAAGTTGATATATTATCAGAATAATTTTGCTGTGTTTTACCTTGTTCAAATAGAACTTCCATATACAAGAAAAAAAATGGAAATACCATTCTAATGTTATAGAAATCTGTGCTGATACATCATACATCTCCAAACACGTCAACCTGTTTTATTAAGTTTGAATTGGCAAAGCTGTTAAATCACTTCTAGGCTGTATATGTCTTCAATATCAACTATTCGATATCAACAATTCGATATCAACTATTCGATATCAACAATTCGATATCAACTAGTTCAGTTGATCAATCAGTGTTTGGATTATAGCTGATTTGCCTGCGTTCACTGATGAGCAGTAATACCACAGAGCTAAGTCGGTGTCCTCACTCACATTTTACATGTACACTTCTTTTCTTTGCTGTAATTTCTGGGAACATATTTAATAATTCTTCTGTGCTGCATGAATCTAAACCGTTATATGAAAGACTGGAAAAATGGTGTTGTTTTATCTAGAAGGGAGAGGATAAATAACAGCAGTTACAAATATGGAAAATGCTGCTGCAGACAAGGAAATATTCTCTATGACCTTGGTGACTGGGATGAGATTTAAGTTGTATCAAAGAAGATTTAGGTTAAATGTTCGAAAAAACTGTCTAGCCATAGAAGTTAAGTACAGGAAGAAATTCTTTGGGGACACTGCGTTTTCTTTAACTGGTGTTTTAAAGGTAGGTAAGACAAATTTCTTCCAGAAATGGGTTCACATTTATTTAATGTAGGCCCTTCCAACCATATTGTCTATTCTTATTCCAAAAGAATTACTGAAAAATGTATCTATGCTTTGGGCATTTTCAAAAGAAAATTAGGTCTTCCAGTAGCCATTAAGTTAATATGCGTAGATGTAGTAAGTATATACAATTTTTTTTTCTTTAAGAAATGTTAGTGTGTATATATATACACATTACACGTATTTCCTTGCATGTTTGAATTATCATAGCTCTATTGACACACTGTTCACATTAGATTAAGACCTATCCAGAGACAGTGAATAACCATATGACAGTAAAATTTCAAAGATTTCAGAAGAAACACTGGGTCTCAATTGCATATCTTCACTGTATTCCAGTAATTCTGGAATGGAGCCACTTTGTATGGATCAACTATAGAGCCGTTCCAATAAATTCAACAAGCACTAAAGAAACAACTACAAAAAAAAGTTAACAGGGTGGGGAAACTAGTGCCTACTACCCTGTAACTGTGAGAAGTATGCCTACTACCACTTTCTGTCACAACAAATACTGGAAAATATGCTAAAGCATATGTTTACAATGTATTTAGATCTGTTCAATGCCTAGAAATATAAACATCATAAGCATGTATCATGAGAAATGCAAACAAAGTATGAAGAAGTCTTGCTCATTCACCAAACAACATACAAAGATGTTTTCCTAATGTATTTCCTGCTTTAAAAAGATAAGTCTTTGCAGCTGTACAAAATTATTTTATGTATTGCCCAGAGAAGTTGTGGAAGCTCCGTCCTGCCCAGAGAAGCTGTGGATGCCCCATCCCTGCAGGTGTCCAAGGCCAGGCTGGATGGGGCTTTGAGCAACCTGGTCTGGTGGGAAGTGTCCCTGGCCATGGCAGGGGGGTTGGAACTAGATGATCTTCAAGGTCCCTTCCAACCTGAACCATTCTATGATTAATTAACATAAGACTGGGAGAGATCATCACAAAATTTACGCAGTACTACTTGATAAATGGTGTAACAATTCTGGATCGCTGTACCACTATGAATGTTAAATCCTGATAGATATAAAATAGGTAGCAAGAATCCCAGTTCACAAAACAAAGGTTCAGTGAAAAATCACCATAGGAAGAGATAGCTGAATACTCTGAAGTGAAAAAAGGTTATAAAATCTGTCACCTTATTGTCTTTATAGTTTCCGGTTTCTGCGGTTTCTGGTATTTGCCAAGCATTCAACAGCGACTCCCTGGCTTGCACCAAGTGGTTTCCCACCCAAGTACAAAGCAGCTGCAGATCCCTTTGATTCTGAAATCAGATGATATGAAATACATTAGTAATACTGATTTAGATCAGATTAATAGCCACAAAATAAGAGACATTTGTAAGGGAGGGTTACGTAAGGCTCTGTGCTGAAGGAACAAACTTGGGTGCTCGCTCCAGACATTACCTCAGTATTCTTTCATGAAAGCAAATTTAGAAAAGCAAAATATTATTTAGTCCAAGCATATTGTTATGGTTTAATTTAAATAACTAGAAATTACTATTTTACTTTCCAGAAATTACTCTAGTGATGCAAAACACATCTAATTTCTTCAAATGTTTAAGTGCTAATTTTGAGTGAGGGTATTCATGCTGACTAAATTTTAGGTGCCAGATCAAAGACAGGAGAACAGTGTAATTAAACTTTCTTCACAGACCATACAAAGAGAGGCACCTTCAGAAAATTCAGAGACAAAACCTAATTTACACCCTTGGAAAGAGCTTTACTATCATTTACCAGCCACGCAGAAAACGTGCCCATGAGAGTAAAAGGTGAGATGAACTGGGGAAGTAGTCTCGACTTGTCTCTGTAAAGCCAGGGATTAGTAGCAGAAATTCCCCTAGTACTGTTTTCTAACAAATTTGTGATCCACAGGCGAAAGTCTGAAAAGATCTCCTTGTATTTTTTAAAATACTGGCTTTCATTTTATAATTATTAATACATTTAGAATCTTAAAATATTTAAAGTAATCAAATCAGCTCTAAAAATACGCAGTTATATCCAGTAGATGGCAGCATCAACCTGTAGAACAGATTACAGTATTTTAAAATCAGTATTCATGAGTAAGCATTAAATATGGAAGAACTGACCATTCTAGAACTGGAACCCCATATTCAAAGGAAACAAATCTTCTTCCATTTATATAGAACTCAGTTTCTGGCTCTGTTAGCAGACAGTCTTGAATCCCCTGATCCAAATGCCAGTTAGTGCTACCATAAAACATCAACTTTTTCAAAACCAGCAGTTGATTAAACTGAATAATAAACCTTCTGATATATCTTTCAAACTCTAGAAATTTCTGCAAAACCTTAAGAAACCTGCTTCTCACTATTGCACAGGCATTCCTAAGGTATTAGCCCTCGTTCAGGTGGGTCATGCTGAATAGGAGTCACCACTGAGAAGTATCTTCTCTACCTTGGAGCTCAACTTTGGGCCTATCTTTTATCCAGATTCTGGCAAATGAGTCCCCGGTATTGAGCTTCACAGACGTCTTATAATGGACCTTTGTGTTCCAGGAGACAGGTCTTCATCCTTGCATTGTCCTTTTCAGTGCTGAAATCAGACCAAATCTGGGGAACTAAAGACCAGAGACAGTTAAATTTTCTTTTGTAGTTTCAGAGGACCCACGTATTTCAAAGACTTCAGGGGCATTCTCTTTGCTTACCCTTCTTTCTCAGTCAAGACAATCTATGCTTTTACCTTATTACTTCTGGTTCATCAGATCCTTCCACGAGCCAAGACTACACCATCTGTCTGTTCTTACCAGGAATAAAAGAATGAACAGGTTGATAAGATGTGTCAAAAAGGTATGAAACTGTCACATCAGACTACTGACTTCCTGCTCTTGAGAGCAAGATGCCTCCTCACTCATGCTTCTCTCCGATCGCGAGATCCAGGTACTCATACCTCAGATTTAGAGGAGCTGGAACTCATCCACCATCTGCAGCCCTCTCCTTATTTTGCCATCCCCTCATGGTGATCTTGGAAGCCCTCGACACCTCAGGCTCTTTACACACTCCACCTGTTCTCATTCACCTTGTTGCCAGGGCACTATTCTTCCATCTCAGATCCCTCAGAGATCCCATATGGAGATTACACAGCTTTGAACTATCTCATTAGTAGAAGCACTGTACATGCAATGGTGGGTGACCTGAGAAATGAGAAGCAATTTTCTGCGTAAGAACCATGCAGAGGCCTATGTGTACTGCGTGGCTGCAGAACACACACCAGTTCACTGCTGCAGTGTCTCAGACTCCATTCTGCTGACACCAGCATTACTAGCCATGAGGATCACTTTGACGTACCTATATTATATTTCCTCTTTATTTTGCATTCAGCATTTTACCCATCCTTTCTGGTACGTTGTATTGTTCTCCCCCTGTCCCATCATCAGAAGTCATTCTTTCAAAAGCAGTGGCATTTTAAAAGTGCTAGAAGCAAAACAAGCTAACCAAATCCAGAATAACATTAGGATCCTTAAAGTGGAACTCTTACTCCTCAAGATGATTTGAAAACAACACATCATTAAGCTTTATTAGATCAAATCTGTTGCTAAGTGCATGTCAACTACAAAGCAAAACTGAAACACTTGCACTGCAGCGTGTCAAACGTGATGCTAAATGATAGTATACAAATGTAAATTAATCTTCTGAGATTCACTGGCTGGTTGGTGGCTTTGTACATGCCCCAGTATGCATCATTTCAATGTTTTGGAATAATAAATATTTAGTAGACCCACAAGGAACAGGAGAAACTGATGGCAGGATATTAATTTTGGGTTCCACCTATTTACTAAATTGATTATATAATACAAAACTTTGGAGAATGTGCTGAAGTAAGTGCAGTGATTTGTTTCTTCATTAATATATTGTATCTAGCAAATTAGATCCAAATATGTAACGCTTCCACAAGAACCAAAATATAAGCATTGGTCACTTATGTTAAGACTCACTGTGTACCGTTGAAATCTTTTTGCAGTCTTCTCGCACAAACAACCAAAAATCACAATGGTTTAATGTAATTTATTTGAAATGCTTCCAGAAAAGCTTAAGGCTATTATTAAAAAAAAAAAATTACACACATTCATTCTTTCTTCTCTATCTGAACACTTTACATGCTTTTTGCTCTTTTTAAACATTTTGCTGAACAGGTTTTATGAAAGTGGTTCATCATCTAATATGCTTTCCTAGGCCTTTTCTTCTGCAAATTTTTCCTTTCTCTCATCTTCACTGGCATACTCATTCAGCTCTAAAAATGAAGCAGTTGAAATAAATTACAAAGCCTGAAACAGAAAAGAAGATTGACTTTTTTGAAAAACTATAAATACAGAAATATGTTCTATAGGGTAAAAATGACATTTTTTTTTTTAAAATAAAAATACCTTGTTTTATATTGTTTATCATCTTGTCACACCGATTTCTGTAATGTGTATCAGCATATATATATGTAAGATAATTGGCATTTACTATTTTCCGTAAACTTGTAGAACACAAGAAAAATGTTTTTGGCAATAACTTAGCATTTTTTTTACTTTTGCTGGTACGACTACTTTGCACAGGTTATCTTGTGTAATATAAAGGATCACTTAAATTTATCAATACATCATTTTCATAGCTTGCCATACAGCACTGGCATTATTTCTTACACTAAGAAATAAAATATTACCCAGGGATTCCTGAAAAGTAACAGAACATTGAACTGAGTATTTTAGACTGCATTTAAGTGACTCATCTGCTTCTCATCATAATGAGTAGATTAGATCAGCCACCAGAAAACACAGTAACATTGCCAATTATAGCATGACACTAAATGTAACAAACTTTTAAAACAAAACTTGAGAAAAATATAAAGGATGTAATACATCCTAAAGGAAAAGCAATTCCCTTTTTGTTTAAACTTTCTCTACATAATCCCATAGGGTATTTGTAGAGCACCATTTACATAAAATTGTCACTTAGTTTAAAAACCAACTACATGTAATTGTAAACAGACATTTACAGAAAATTAAATGTTTTATCATTAGTTCAGTGGTGTTTAAAACCAACAGTGGAGGTCAGTGGAGTGCAAAATGCTGAAGAGGGCCTATTCACAAGCAAAAACTTTTTTCTGTTCTGATCCTGTTTGGGATAAAATATATATGGCGCTGAAAGCAAACTACCAGCTTATTTACAAATAGCCAGTATTCTCAGCATTTCATTTAATTCAGTGCTGGCTGTAGAGGTTTGGTTGGGGTTTGGTGGTGTGTTTTTTTCAGTTGATTATTTTAAGCATTATATGCTTTGATAAATAAACCATAGCACGACGCTGACGACTTTAACTGACCAGATTTTAATAAATTTGGTTGCAGGATCTTAGGACAGTGCTTCATTTTGAAAAATTAATCCCTAACAAAGTCACTGCTTACATGGCCTGCTGTTTATAGTTCTTGTTGATTTAATACGGCAAGAGTTCAGATCGGTTATTGCAAGATTACTCTCTTTTTTTTTTTTTTTTTTTTTTTTCCTTCCATGCCTTTATGGAAACTTATTGTCTTGATACCCATCCTGAAACTTCATATTAAGTCCACATCTTCAGCTGCCCCTTTAAAGGGCAAATAAAGTACTTCAAAAATTATGAAAAGATTCTTTATGTAATGCACATATAAACAGTAGTTTAGAGATTCTGTTTACAGCAGGACATTGAGAATAACCGGTCAAGTACCTCTTTCATCCACCTTAGATGTTTATGGAATATAATCACAGGATATGAGTTGCAAGAGATTCCAGCTTATACAGATCTGCAGTTACAGTACTACACTCATATGTACGAATACAAGGAGGACTGCATTGACATTGTCACAAAAAATACTTTAAAAGTGCTTCTCCAAATGGTTCCATGTATGGAATGCAAATACTGTACAGGTAAGAGAGAGATTTTCTTCCATGAGCTGTAAATTTTTGTCAAACATTGGTTTCTATTTGCTTTTCATTTTCACAACAGTTTGTCTGTTCCATACGTTCACAGTCGATACTCATCTCGCTGGTGTCCATACTACAGTCTGACTCACAGTCCGAATGGTCCATTTGCTCAAGCGTAGTTTCTCCCTGGGGTACTCTGCTTCCATTTGGGGACAAAAGAAAATGTGCTTCCGAGTTCAGCACGCCAGCTTTGCCTGCACATGTAACTTTTTCTTTGGCCTGGCGGATACAGTTAAGCCACTGTTGCTTGTTGAACGAGTCATTGGCTTGCAGTGAGTGAGACTGGCTTTGAGATCCGTTTTTGAAGCTGACTCTGAAGAAGTTTTTGACTGAAAGAAACAATACATATCACAACACTGAATGCTTTCGCTGAATGGATATTATAATAAATGAGTATATTAACATAACAGAATCGGTAAAATCTTTGACTTATGATGTTTTCCTGCCAATACCATGTCAGACCAGAGAGAAGAGTCTGGGTATCTCCTTGTTTTGTGGGGCAAGAACACAGAACACCATAAGCACTTCTAATAATTTCTTAGTGCTCGATTAAACAACTTTGGTTCTGCCATGCATGAGCTACCTCTAAAGCTTTAAATGAATCAGCAGGATTAAGGATTCTCCCACACTTCAACACGTCCCCTACTTCTCCTGCAAAGCAGATTTCCAGGACCTTCACTAAATACTGTGCCTTGCGTCAGCTGGAGATTGCCTCATCTCTCCCATTCACTGCACTAATAAAGCAAATATATACAAAAAACCCTCAAAGTTTTCACAAGATAGGTGAGATTCAAAGGTCCCTTGTAATAGAAACAAGAATCTTTATAATATGCTTAATTAGAAGGATATTAACTCTTACCTCGACATTAACATGAATAGCTGCAGTCTTAACACTGAGCACTACATTAATTATCTGTCAGCTGAAAGACTTAGTTATGGAATAGCAATCAATGTCTCCGTAATACAAGAAAAGTCATAGCAGCTAAAGCTTATCTTAAGATTTCAAAACACACTTGCTTATATGTAGGTTTGCCCCTACATTCAACGTATTCTCCCCTTCTCAATTCAGTACAGAAGCAGATGTGTGGAGAAATTCCAGTATCAATATAGTGAACTTTGAGAAACAATATAAAAAAAGAAACAAGTTACAATACAATAAACCAGTCTGAAATAAAAATCAATATGTTGGATGTAGATAATGTGGATTTTAGAGAAAACATTCTGATGTCTCGTTGGCAAGTGACTTAAGGTTATAATGACCCTCTATAAGCAAATAAAAAAATAAAGATGTAGTCATACTTCTCTCATTGTTGCTGAATGCACCACGTATGGATCCACCCAATCGCACCTCTCCATCTTGCAAGTCTTCTAGCACAAGCTCCCTCACGGGAATTGGCTGTCGATATAGCTGGTAGCAGAGCTGTTCATTATGGGTGATAGCTCGAGTAATCACCAACACTTCTTCAAAGAGGAAGACGTGCAGTTTCTGTTAAGGAATAATAAATAATAATGCATTATTCCTTATCTAGAAAATCATGAAACAAAATTTGTTTAAACTCTAGTACATTATAACCTTGTGTTTACAACAGTTAAAATAAATAAAGATTCATCTCTTCCCACTATTTAAAAGTCTTGTGGTGCATCAGCATGTAAGTATGTAAATATAACAATTTTAAAACTTCTAAAATTATTTTTCCTGTCCTTTTCTCAGTTTCTTATGTCATGATCCTAATTAATCTTTTAGTGTTGAGGCCTTGAACTGTTGAGCATGACATTTCAAAGCGCTCTCTGGAGCGGCATGCTTGTGAGTGTTCTTTTTTTTTTTCCGACACCCACTTTTAACTTTTCTCTACTGCTTGTGTTACTAAGAAACAGGCAATCTCATTCATTCAAATATTTTCAATGAGGAATTATAAGCAATCTCCTTACAATTCACACGCTGCTCACAATCAGCTTCACCATAGCTCTTTCAAGCTCGGAAGATTACTTTTGCTCCTAGGTGGCACAAGTCACCTGTTACCATCTTTAAATTATGTTGCTCCTCCCATTTTGCAATTTCCAGTGTCTTCCAATAATAAACAAACTGAAATTTTAAATTCTTTTACTTGATATCATGCCTCAAAATTAATTTTTTGTTTTTCACTGCCAAAATTGTCTTCCCAATCATGAGTAGCTGTTCTTTGCTTCTAAGTTGACCTGACTCTAAATCTAAACAGGCACATTATTTGCACTCTTAACACAACATAGATCTTCAGATCCACTTACTGTAAGGTGCCCTCTTCCAGAAAAAGAGGATGCTTTCAGACAACTATAATGGAAGAGGCAATTATAGCAGAAACCTTTCCCAATATGCCTTGGCAGTCTTCTGATACTGAAAAAGTCCATCGTCATTCTATTTTCCCCACAACAGACACCTCATTTTATATCCATGAATAGTCCAATTTTCTTCCACTTGTGCGTCTCGAAGTCTTTGCAGGACACACACCTAAACTTTTTGTTTGTTCCTTATTCTGCAATGCTGTCATCTTTTGTATTAGCAGTGAACCCATGCAGGGTCTGGTAAAAAAAATAAATCTATCCAGTATGTATTTCAGTTTAGATGTTTGGCAAATGGCTACCTTTTTATATGAATGAAATATGAAAGAAAGCAAAAATGTGTGAGATCAAACATTAGAGGTATATACAGGTATGGATGTTTGCTTGTGAAGTAGGTATTTTTTTTAATATGCTAAATGTCCAGCAAAAATATCTGGTTTAGTTTGAAACTCAGTTTTCAAACCATCACCCACAAAATGTTGCAGATTCTTCATAACATAAAGCTTTGTTATGGCTGATTTTAGTGGGAGCAGTATGAAACACTTTTCAATGGCGAGATCTCTTATTTCCTGCAAAAGCTAACACTTTGTAATAGCAGGTGTGAAAAGGAGACTGATAACATTAAAATAGAAATGGTTTGATCTGTTTTTCACCCCAAATCAAAGCAGTGCAGAAACAAAAATATCCCACACTGACAGTTGTATTCAAGGAATACATCAGTGTGGAAACCTCACTAAAACGCTGGGGAATTTTAAATACTGTTCATAAATTGAAAACAATTAATTATATACTTAATGCTACTAAAGAAAGGTGGGGGTAGTGTGGATGGAGTAAATAAAGCTTACTAGAAAGACAAACAATAAATTGGCAGTTTGTTTCACTAGTTTGCTATACATTAACTGCCTGCCTAACCTTATCAGGTGAACCAGAAAACAGCCTCCATTTAATCTTTCTGTCTCAGCCATATGATAAAATATCATCCTTCTATTGTATGCATAAACATGCTACATAGAAGCTCTCCCAATGCTGAGAAATGCATTTAGAATTATAGTTATTCTGTTTGTTTGTTTGCTTTTAAATAAAATTTTCATAAGATCAGTTAATGAGAAAAAGATCTTTTATTTATTGCCCATTCAAAATTTCATGTTGTTTCTAGCTGACCTAGAAAAAAACCTTTCTATTCTATCAATATCTCTACTAATGTGTATGTTCTTTATTTTTTAAATTGGAAAGCTCAGCTCATGACACTTAACAATACCGCAGACTCCTGGAGACTGGAATTTGCAGTATCAAATACCAAACTTCTCTGGTCAACAAATAATCAAGTAAAACATTCTTAATAACCCCAGCCTTTGACCGATTTTAAATTTGCTAGTACATTTTGTGTGTCGTTATAGACATTACTATCATGTCTCTGAGACAAGAAATACGTTTCTTATTTGTTGGTTTTATTCTCCTGCAAGTTTTACTGAAATTTATCGATTTACAATTTAGCCAGGATATTTTTAGGTCCCCTTAAGAGACAAAGACACATATAAGCTTATCACCTCCATATAGATATATCTGGGTGCTAACAAAAAAGATGAGTGTCATATATAATAGTTGATATTTATCAACTTCCTATATACGAGAGGGTGATGTTTCTGTGTGTATACTCACAGCTCTTCTAGCTGTCATGCAAAATGAAGATCTTTTAAAAAGCTATTTATGACAAAATATTTGTTCCTTACCACTCCCCTGTTGTTCTTCAGTTCACCATGACAACATACGACACGTGAATTATCAATCAATGAATCCCTTTGGCCTTCTTCAAGATAAATAAGTCTCTCTTTGTAATATTGGCATTCAGATTCACCGGTCTTTATGTTGATTTCAGCCACTATGCCCTGAATTATATTTATCTACAGAAAAAAAATGAAAACACATGAACTTTAAATATTCTGAGCTATCTCCTAATAACTTGAACTGTAGCTCCAAGAAAATACACTTTGATTTACTGTATATTTTTAATAAATTGAGGTAGACCAGCCTGTAAGAGTATTAATTTCCATAACAGTATTAATATTAGCAACAGAACTAAACAGACTACAGCGTACAAAGACACTTTAGTTTGGCTTTATCATTGTTTCTAACAGAGGACAAATAACCTGCCTTAAAAAATATTTATTTAAAATATATTCTAATTATCTGAAAACTGCTGCCTTGTATCAGAGAACAAGAAACAGAAGAACTATCAAGAACCTTATCCTGCAAAATATGCAACTAGCCCAAAACACTAAATTCTCAACTTTTGTTCATTATGAAAGCTACCCTCTGGAAATAAGACAAATTAATTTTATTTTTCAATTCCACTACTTGCATATACCTGCAATTTTACAATTAAAAGCAATAATTATTTTGCCTTTTGCTTAAAAAAAAAATTAAAAAGAAAACTTTGCCTTTTCTATAAAATTGCACTCTCCATCTTGAACTTCCTTATACTACACGCTCTGTAAGGACCTTGAGATCAATTTAACAAAACTTAAAATATGGCTCCTCAATCGTGCGTGTGGCTGTGAAGTTCTGTTGATTTTAGTCAAGCCTAATAGTGATCATAGGTTGCTTCGACTGATCTAATTCCTACATTAGATAACTGGAGGTGGAGCAGCGGGATGGGCTGAGACATACATGCCCAAACAGATAATTCAAGAATCTACTAATCCCGGGAGATTTATCAGGGATCAACTTGGCTCAATGCGCTCACAGCAGATTGCCAGACAGGAAGACAAATGTACTTCATAAGCCTAAAGCAGCGTCAACAGCCAAGCACATAGAGCCATTTCTGTTTCCCAATTTAACTTGGCAAATATACAATTTATGAAATACATCACTTCAAAGATAAACAGGGTTCTGCTGAAGCAGAATACCACAAAGCTATATAAGGCTATTGAAATATCAAGAAAAAAAATCCCGATTATATTTTGTTAAACAATTACCAAATACAAGTACTGGAAGCATAATTGTAAAAAGGTATTACCAGACATTTTGTAGAAAAGCAAACCTTAGAAATTAGCAGCAAATTCTTTGAGATATTTATGATTTTTTGTTTGGGTTTAAAGGAATATACACATGGGGTAAATGTACTTCACACATTACATCTAAATGCGAGTAGCCACGCTCTGAATTTAAACCACAGTTATCCAATTTAACAAGAGAGAACTTGAGCTGGGCAAGGGATTTGGGGAAGGAATAGCAGAACAGTTGCGGTCAGGTACATGTGTTTTGAAACATGCACTCTTCAAAAAAAATGAGAAGGGTGGTCATTTTTTGGGCAAAGAAATACTAAAATGTACAAAATATTCAAGTCTAGGCAAATCATAAATTTTGTCCTCAAAATGTTAATGACATTCACTTATATTTAAATGCGATTCAAAAGCAGTAGGATACAGATGATATTTATTTAGTCATTAATTTGGAAGTGTGCAAACAAATCCGCTATAGTAAACTCCTTTACTCCCAAATACACATTTACATGTGTGCACGTTTCATTGGATTTTTTTATTTTTATGTACATATCTGGGAAAGAGCAGAAATCTTAGAAACCTTTCAAAATATCTGATTTGGGCTCCTTTCTATTAATAAGGAAGTTTTAAAGCCTTGGATTTATCCCTCTGATTTTACTTCAGAAAGCACGATGCTATTTCAAATAAAAAATAGAATGAAAGCAAATTTCAGTAAGATTCCCGCAGATGATAATTAATCTAGATTCAGAGGTTATGGAAGGTCTCAAGCCAGGGAAACCTGAAAAGAAACGTCCACATTACCCAGCTTAGATTAGCATGGGAAATGACATTGAAAGGTAAATACAAAATGGACCAGGATCAGACAAGAGCTGTGGAAAACACCTCCTTGCCCATCCCTTTTTTTTTTTTTTTTTTTTGGTATCACTTTGCTACTGAAATAGGATTTAACTGGGGGAGAAGGGCTAGATATTTCATGTATTAGTTTCGGCTGTTCATGTAAATTGTAGCATTTCCATATTTTATGAAGTGTCCCTTAATTCATTAATAATCTAAAAGTGCTATAGTCTCCAAAAAAAACCCAAACCCAACAGTAACTCACAGCTTCTTCAAGGTGCTGCTGATCTGGATGATCGTTTGGTGTGTGTCTCAAAATTTCTCTGAGCAGTAATGGGTATTTAACCAATCGGCTTCTTGGGATGTCAAGGAAATTCCAAAGGTCCAGTTTGCGACTAAAAGGAGACTCCAAGCAGCGCTGTAGGAAATCTTGCACTCTGTGATCTTGTTTCTTGTGATCCAATAACGCTTTGGCTGCTACTTGATTGCTGCAGTAGCTATCATAGGAATTTAGGCATGGAAGCTGAGGAAAGGAATAAATTATTCTGCAGCTGAAACAAAGCACCATTTGCTATACAGAAAGTTTCAAGTGATTCAGGATGTCAGAACTCATGCTGAGAATCTTTTTGCCAGAGATTTATCCGCAATTTATTGATGATAATGTTTTTAACAAAGATAAGGTTTACAAGGGTCCTCTGACACCTTGTTCATCATTTAAATCATTTAGAAGCACTAGCTCATCTCAGTTCCTAGAGATCTCCAATATTATTCCAAAGAATTAAAAAAATCCACGGCTTAAGATTGAGCACTACTTAGTGCAGGCAATAGTTGAAAACCAAAGTCTGATTTTAATTATGAATGGAAACAAAAGCCTAGGAATGCAAACTCCCAGACCCGGCCTTTTTTAGGTAAGTGAATTTCTGTAGTCAAACTTCTATATTGCCCTCAATAACCTTGCCCAAACTAAGAGGACAGAATTGGACCTTAAATCTGAAAAAAAACCCTGGCTTACATGTTGATTAGAACAATATATCAATTTACAAAAACTGCTGTATTAACACACAATAGATGTAAAAATCTTCAAAGGAAATTAGACTTGGGACATATTTGGAACAAAAAGAAATTCACTGGTGTTCAAACACACCAGAAAATAAACATATTTAAAATTACTTTATGCAAAGAAAAAGACACTTTTGACACTTACAAGCTTATCATTAACTATTTGCATTATGTACTACTATTGATCATTTTTCTCATGTTTACAATAGGCCACTGTTTCACACAGAGCTGCTAAATGTCTGTTATTACCTAATCCCTTAAAAATGTCAGGCCTTTTTTTTTTCTGCTAAATTTAATTCCTTACATATACTTACAGATAAACTTTTCACATATCTAAAATCCTTTTAAAAACAGCTCTTTTTTAATATAAGGAGCAACGTTATCAACAAAACTAACAAAAACTATTCTCAGTATTTATGTTGTTGGATGCTAGTGAAAGTGAACTTACTGACATTTTCTTTTGTGGAGCAGCAATAGCATCTCACTTGGATCCCTGTCTGCCTTATTTTAACAAACATTTAGAAAATCGGTACTTCAACGGCACTAATAATTACCCATTACCTTGACTGGAACAGACTGACATTCAGAAATAACTGTAGGGTGCCCTTACACAATGTGACTGTTTGAGCTTGATTTCCCTAGGAAACCAGAATACAAATGGGGGCAGAACTCTAGTCTGACTCTTGATTTTTACTTAAAGCATATTAAATACTGCTCATCTAATCTACTGAATAGCAAAAACTTTAAAAAACCAACATCCTAGTCTAAATATTTTCATGCAAAATACCCAAAAAGAAAAAATATTCCGTTATGTCTCTAAATACTTGCCTGACCTTTTAAAAATACTTTGAGAATATATTTTTGACATGTTATGCTAGATGTGGAAAGGAAATTGTCTGATAAAAAAATATGTTGCAGCTCCAAACTAAAGTCCCAAAATTGATTAAAAACTCTGCCTTACCCAACCCACAAGGATATGGCCAACATGTTCAGTTGATCCATCAGGTTTCCTGACTTCTTGAAGTCGCCTAAGAAGATCTGATCGTGATTAAAAAAAAAAAAAACAGAAGAGAAGCTTCACTTAACGAACCAAATGACTATAAATCTATGTGCAGTAGTAATGCAGACAAAGACTATTTGAGTTTTACCTTCATGTAGAGGAATTAGAGAGTCCAATGTTCCAAAAATTTGGTTCAACTCTTGTTCTGTCATTATGGAAAGTTTAAGCATTGGGTCATGATAAGCCTGAAAAGAAAAAAAGGGAGGCTCTGTAATTAATATATCATTGGTAGTTGAAAGATTCGTGATAGTATTTAAAGGTGCCTGTAAATAAAACCAGACCAATTTCTGACAATATTTTAAAGTTTCATAACTGTATCTTACACTACGAATTTCATACTTACAAACAAAAATTAAAGCAGCACATTTAAGTGTTTCAGAAAGAATGGGAATATACAAATATGTTTTGGGGCTTTTTTCACCCTCTGTTTTAGCAATTATAAAAAGCAAGGATTATTTTAAAAGCGATATGAACCAATGAATACTGTTTGTTGTGTTGGTTTGGTTTTGTTTTTAAAAAAAACATACCTTTTTTGCTAACTTCAGATCTTCTATCAAGTCTTCTTCTCCCTGGGAAAGTTCAAAGATTGCCTGTAAAGAGAGACACAAATATAAAATATCTTTATTTAATCTGTACTCAACTTGTTGAGTTGGTGTTATATTCTGAATAGTTGTCTTCATACCATGTAGCAGCATTTCTCTGCTAAATCTAATTGCAGAAATAAAATAAGGTTTTATTCCATAGCTACAGAATCACGTGCAGTATTTTTAAAAACAGAGCTATATCAGATTGCTCATAAGATGCTTATCTGAAATAGCCACAGAATTAATTTTTTTCAAATGGATGCTATTTCAGTGTGATATTTTGACTCAACTATATCTTAACTGTTTATACAGCTATTTGCGTAGGAGTTTGTTGTGTTCCATTTTAATACATGCAGTGGTAAAAGTTCCAGGTGGTCTAATAAGTAAAAGAAACATCTTTAAAACATTTCTTTGGTAGGGAGCACTTTTATTTTGGTACCAGTTCATTTTTTTGTTACAAAGGCTGAGCTCTACTTCACTGTTGACTGACATTCAGTTGCTTCTCTTGAAGCAGATTTGAGACTTAAAAGCTAGCAGATTAAAAATAACCACCAACCTAATACACTGGCTTATCAAAAGAATATTGTATTTACTTATTGCACGATTTCATTCTAAACTGCGGTACAGTAAAAGTTAACAACGTTTTGGTCAGTTAGAATTACTAACTTTACAGTCAAGGCTTTCAACCTGCATAAATGGTGGAAGAACATTTTCAGCTGGTGCAGACTCCCCTAGCTCGATAATATGCACGCATGGAAGGCTTACCACAGCCTGAGTTAACTGACAGCGCACGCATGGAAGCGGCCCAGATACTCTGTTGAGGCATGCAGTATAAGAACCAATCTAAAGCAGAACCCTCATGCGAAACTTCCTGGAATACAGCTCATTTATTTGGGGTCTATGAAGGGTCCTGGCTTCTGCCCCAAGCCAGTAATGAGTGTTACACTATGCAAACAGTTTCTTCAGTTTATTTTTCAATAAGCCGCCTTTGAAGTTCTCAATTTTAAAAGTACTTTCCTATTCATTCTTGTACAATGCTAAAATCCGCACAAGAAATGCCTGACGTTACTGTTGTTTGATTTATGACTCAGTCTCTGAAATATTCTCAGAGGGATTATTATAAACTGTTGATAC
This sequence comes from Vanellus vanellus, assembly GCF_965231255.1. Taxonomy (NCBI): domain Eukaryota; kingdom Metazoa; phylum Chordata; class Aves; order Charadriiformes; family Charadriidae; genus Vanellus; species Vanellus vanellus. Next base: position 15,625,970 of record NC_138914.1, on the reverse strand, counting down.
CAGCTAGAAATTTCTGTAGAAAAAAAATAATTCTTGATTTCGCAGGAGCTGTCATTGGCTGTAACATGAACTATTTAGAATTTGTCAAGTACAACACATTAAAACCACTGATGTACTTTTTTTTTTTTTTTTTTTGCGCTTTGGAAGATACATCTTTTGATCAATATTTCATCTTACTAGCACTGAAAACTTCCCGAAAGACACTCTATCCCAACAAGGGAAATGATTATGCATTTTTGTGCATACATATCACCTGTTCCTGAAATAGCATGCTCATCTATCATTGCTAGAACAACAAAATGAAACATCAAAATATCAACCATCACTACCGAAACTGTCATACAGAACATGAACACACATGCAGCTAATCACAGTACAATACATCTTAGTAACTTTACATTTATTAGGGAAGTATGATGAGCTGATTTTAAAAAAGAATATATTCATTTAATATAGCTTGAATTATAAAGACTAGAGATGCAATTCTACTTCTAGTGGAGGTGGTGATGTTCTGTTTAATATCAGGAAAGCTTAAAGTGCTATGCTAATGCCTACCAGCATTCCTCAACTCCATGCTTTAAAAATGACTTTTGAACGCGAAATGTACGGTTAAAAAAAAATTATACCTCTTGACGCTTGATTTCTTTAGCTGTAAGCATGTGATTGACACAAACATCAAAGGTCTCACTCCATAGTTTACTGTCTCTCCGCTTTGTGTTAGCAGGGGGCATATTTCGAGACCATGGTCGTGCACTGACCAAATCTGGGCGACTGTCATTGCGGAAACTGATAGAACGCTAGAAATATATAGAAGAATAGTTTTTATTGTTAGAATAGTTTCACATTACACATTTTTTTTTCCTAAAGAATACATAGTTTTGTACAACAAACAAACGTTATGTACTTAGTTTTTACTGTGACTTTATAGCAATGTTTAGTACTGGGAACGCAAACCAAATTGTTTTAATACATCTTTATGGAAGGCCAGTACTTCCATTCCTGCAGTGAACTATGTCCATGTCTGGTTCTCAACATGTTTGAAACTATACAATGCATTCATATACCATGCAACAAGAATGAACTACATAGATAATGGCAGAATAGTACACCACACTAACGTAACTGATCACATACAGTTTCAATTGAGTAAACAGACAGGAATTATTCATGCATTACACACATCTGCCTCATTAGATCCCTAATAATTAAAAATATAGATATATTGCAAATTTTAGAGACAAAACCAGTAGGAATACTTTTTTGGTTCATTTTAGAAGAAAGATTCAATTGTTACACAGAAACTCTGGAAAGCCAGGACAGCAAAAAGCTGATAGATAAACTCATCTTGTGTATCCACTGAAAGTCAATGGAATCGTTGGGCTTTGTTGATTTGATGGGAGGTGGGTTTGTTCAAAGATGTCTGTACTGAGAAACAATACGTCCTACCTTGAGGACATCAGATGAAAATGTGCATTACATCAAACGCGTATTAACGATTTCAGAAAAAAATTGTTTTCTTGGTTGGGCAGAAAGAGGGTTCCTAAAGTGAGACTGCCCTTCAAAACCTTTCCTCTTACCTTAATAAGTATCTTGCTACCTGATGGTAATAGCTTTTTTCTTTTTTTTTAAATTAGTGCTATAATGCTCTAACTGAACAAACTGGTTTTGATACATGAAGAAATCCTTTCAACTGGTAATGTCCTGCCTGTTCAGATGTATAATGAGATCAAGAAACTAATTCCCATAGAAGGTGTGAAATGGGTATCTGACTGAAAAGAAAAGAACAATCATATTATCTTTAAGGAAAAGCTATGTCAATATTCAGATTTTAATGTTTAAGACAAGAAACAAGCCAGATTCTTTCCACACAACTTGCTCTTACTTATTTCTTAGCATTTGATGAAATGTATTAAACAATCAGTGCTAGCGGATAGCAAATGGTGAAATACCAGTATTGTGTTCCACTGTTGTAAAATCTTCATTAATGTTTCTGGAGCCTCTGAACTGTGATGATGTGTACCAGCATCTCTGTATCTATTATGTGGTCAATAAAAACAAGTCAAATTTTAAGTGAGACTTGAGAGTTTTATTTGCCTGTAGACTCTTAGAAAGAGTTCAGGCTACAGATGGATACTTTATGCTCTCACTGTCCTATTTTGAGAAGATTCCTTTCTTGCTTCCTTAACATTAGAGGCTTCTTTTTGAGGTCCTACCTCTGAAATGCCTCAAGTATTTCACATTGTTGAAATCCTCTACATTTTTGTTGTTATTTAAAACCTGCCTTACATAACACAATTGTCTTTCAATTGCCTTGAGTAAGAATATTTAAAACAAAATAAATTGTCTTCATTTCCAGGTTGAAAGCAGCATATACAAAGTACAATATTTGAAATTCCCCTCTGAAGATAAGAGCCCACGAAATGCGAACAGCGCCTATACAGTATGTTTTTAAAATATCAGAAGACATATTATATAAATAAAAACTGTGCCTTTTAACAGAAAGCATTTTGAGCCCTTCTTGGAACTGACAAAACCCCCTAAAAATAAACACACACACACATATACCAACCTTCCAAAACTTTGCAAGTCAGGTGCTAGTCTTCCTTCAAGAGTTAAGAAGATAAAGAAACACACGTGAAATTACATGCTTAATTCATACTTGTTATAACGATGAATCATGGAACCCATTATTTTCACATGCAAATGGAAGGATTAGGGAAAAGGGGCAGGTGTGTTGCATCCACAAATCACCAACTATGAGAACGCAGCCAAGCAGAACACTTGTCATTCCATGACCCAGGGTAGAATGCCCTTTTCCATGCATTCCCATATCCTCCAGTATATAGCTCCTTTGTTTGTGGTGGAGTTTCCTTAAAGGAATGTTTTATGTTGAATGAAGAAAGTGCTTATAATGAACAGCACCAGAGAGACTGATTTTTAAAGTAAATGCCTTGATCTTGAAACCTTTTAACAATAAGTCACATATTGGGTTATAAAATGGCATGCACCTGTAACAGCAAACTGAAATTACACAGTGTTTTGAGAAAAGTAAGCTTTCACATCCACCGATAGTCATGTTTCTTTATGCTGCATGAGGATGCTCGATACTATTCTCTACAGCCCCATACTGTCCTCCATTGGGCAGAAGGGGCACAAAAGGGCTGAGAGATTCAAAAGGAAACCAAACTCCCCAAAAATCCTACTTGCTTGCTTAGCATCTTTGCTGCCTGGACACAGTAAGTATATATTTAGTTTATTTCTGTCATACATCAGCCTTTTAATTAAACCCTACAAGATATACCTTGCTTAATATTAATAAGGAACATCGTATTGAGGATATTTATTAGTGGAACGGGAAAGAAATATTTTGAGGTGTTATTTAACAATAAGGACAAATCTCACTTTAAGAGCAGGTGGTTTCTTTGGCTGCCATGTTTCCTTCTTTTATACACTAACACAGCAAAGGCAAAAAAAATGACTGACATCCTGGTGCACTGAAATCTAGCTAGGCTGAGAATCACATACTTCAGTGTGGAATCCAAGCTTATTTTAACATATTATCTTCTCCTTTGCATACGCATTGCATAAATTGGCTCGTGAAGCTATGAAGAGAAACTAACACATCACCAGGGAAATACTATTTAATGCTAAAATTATTATTTTGTCACTTGAGAGTCAAGCATACTTGAATCATCAATGCTGTAACAGCCAAGAAGATAAATGAGATGTAAATCTGATATGTAAGCCTAATTAGAGAAATCCCCAAATAAATAATAATTTTTTCAGTAAAAGTGTCTCATAATTTAAGATAAATGTACAACATCAGTTTAACCATCTCAGTTCTACTACTTTACTTTTTTTTTTCCCAAATAAACAGACGCATTTCAGTTTAGTGGAATAGAACCCTAAACTGAAGTTCTACCAGAAATGTTTAAAAACAAGTTTAAAGGGTATTCTGATAGTATCTTTGGTTGGTACTTGCCATAAAGGTGGGGGAAGGGGGGGGGAAAATCAGTCATGTGATAGAATCCATGAAAGACTTGTAGGAATGTCAAAACAGCATTTCTACATCTTGTCTTTTAAAAATGTTTTTGAAGGAAGCCAGAAACTAGGAAAATATGTCCAACATACTTGCTAAAAATTATGCTCATCTGGGATTATTAAAGTTTTCATAGAACTCCAAAAACTAAAGGTGCTGGGGAAGAATCCAGCCACAACCCCTAATTTTGTTTACTGTATTTATCTGACTGCAATAGCTTTCACTGGCTGTTACAGGACTGTTACTATGAAGGGTCAATGTGTTGCTGGTGTTAATTCATGCAATTAACAAACCTTTATTTCAGCTGCAGTAAAGCAAACAGCTTTGTGTACTAGGAAAAGGGCACTACAGATCAAAGTCCCAGCCTTCAGAATCCATGTTAAGAAGAGTTTTCTTCATAAGATTTTTAGAAATTTCTGGTGTCCTAAGACAGATAAAGATAATTTGGACTCCCTACTTAAATTCACTGATGAAAACTGAAGTTGCAGAGGAAGCTAGCCAGACTTTAATGTCTCTTTTCAGCATCAGCTGGAGTTTTTTTTTTTCTGATCCTACTTTCAGCTTTTAAGCTCAACAGCACAGCTGTGAATAAGACCAAGCAGAAACAGATCATCATAATCGTTAGTCTAGCTTGATGCGGACTGAAAATGCAGCTATGAAATAAAGTGGTTTTCCAGGTGGATAAGCAAATAAGGTATCCTACAGATATACATACAGACGCTGTCAGAGATGAAGCCAACAGCATTATATTAATCAGTTAGTCTACAGTGCTCTATGTGACAGAAACCGAGTGACCACAAATAGTCCAAAAAAACCCCAGAAAGCAAGCTGGAAAGACTTGATGTGTTTTGTTACTCGGAATCCTTGTGGAAAAGTATTGACAATAATGTGGGAAATTATAATAAAGTTAAAAAGACACACACACACAAAAATCAAATACCTCTGTAGTCAATAAACTATGGAAAATATGAAAAGCTGCTAAGAACATAGCTTAAAAGACACTACAAAGATCTCAAACACAGAGGTGTTTCTCTTCAACCTGCATGCAGAAAGTCCATTAATAAAAAGTAGAAGTTAAAAGTACAGAGGTAAGGAAAATTATGCATAAACTTTTTTTCCCTCTTGCATAAATCTTCCATTCAGAAAGAATATGTAAGAAGGTTTCTTTGAAATGCCATAAAGGAAAGCCAGAATTTTCTAATTCCTTTTACTGATGCTGTTGGTGTGGTCGTTTTGGATGGATGTTCTGTTGTCTTTGTTTTGATTTCTTCCAGGGGAAGAAGTTGTTTGTTTTGGATGTTGTGATGATTATAGTAGTTGTCTTCATTTTACAGATACAGAACATCTAGCAGCAATGCAAGAAGAAACATGGGTTTTGACTGAAATAACTTAACAATAAAGATACATAAAAGTTCATCCACTAAGAAAAATAAGCACTTTTTTGTTTTTACAGGCTCTATACTGTTCCACAAGGCACAGTGACAGGTATGCAATACATAATAAAGCAAAAAAAAAAAAACTGTAGATGCTTCCCACAATGTTTCTAAATAATTCCAAGTGTGGCACCCGAGCACAAGGTCAGTCTTTTCTTCCCCCCCCCTCCCCATTCTATTGTTTCTGACAAAGCCAGATAAGTCAGTTTACAGCCAGCCATGAAGGCAGTTGCAGGAAGCCATGAGAGACACCCCCAGCATTCATCACTCGCAAATGGATTCAGACCTAGGATTTGGAGAACATACAGTTTGATTTCTCATCGCAGATCCTTCAAGCACATAGTTACTTAGAGGAGATGGTATGAATAACATCACTGTTAAATCTCCTTAGAGGCAGACAGTTAATTAAAATATAGTCTTATAATCAGTACGAACAGAGCAAGAAAGAAATGCTTGCAACAGCAGGACTTGCAACAAAGCCACTGTTTTCTCTTCCATTTTTGTTAAAATTTGCCCTGAAACACATTTATGTAGCTCTCATCTCGGGAAGCTGCTGCTACATGCATGAAAGGGTATTTTGTTTTGGATAGCCTAAATCAAACATTATTAAATACAATATTGTCCTGGACAACCCGGTCTCAGTGGCATTCACTACAAAACGACGGCGTAGGTACGTAAATGAGGACAACAGCTGTCTAAGGCTGTGAAAAGGGAAGTGCCGTGCTCAGAAGCAGTTTAGCCAAAAATTAATTCACTTTCCACACTCCTCACAACTGGAACTAATGTAGTCTTTTCAGAGTCGGGCCAATTTTTTCCTGGAGGCAGACTACGGAGGAGATTTATACGCCCCAGGGAATACAGGCATCTCTGCTCCAGTCACGCTATAATACACCTTCTGGATCAAACCCAAACTGAGGGGAATTCAGCCATTTTGCCTTTCCTCCAACCCACACATGCGGCTTTTGTATGCAGATGTCTGCACTTTCAAAATCGTAGGACCCGAACACAGGAAAACCAGTGTTAAAGAAACCCAGTAATATCTGTTTTCTAGATAACTACCACTACAGAAAGATGGGGTTCTTTCCCATGACTTTTTATTTGTTTGTCATAAGACTCCTAGATCTAAGGTCTTCTTTCTTTCCTCCTTCAGATTAACAGATAACTTCAGTAATACTCTCATTAAGCTAATTTTGATTAAGTAACAGTTTTAATACATTCAAGATATCTTTATATTTCCTTTCATCAAAGAAATTTGGCTTGTTAAATAATTTTCTTTAGATCTCATACATGCCTTTTTACAGAAACAGTTTTAAAGAGGGAACTGTCTGGCCTTCTAGGCCAGACCCACAGCCGTGTTGCAGCTCCCAACTGTTTGCCATTCATCATGACCATTAGCAGTTGAGCACCCAAATGTTTCACAGTTTCTAAGTCTGAAGGCACAAATACTTTATAAATTAAAGTTCCCTTAGTCTCCAAGTATCTTAAATATTACACACCTAATCTATAATATAGAAATTGCAACTACCAAATTATTTAATTTCTAAACTGTATTTAAAGATTGCTTGACCGTTATTCATTTGCATCATCAGCTTTGAAAAATTACTGTTTTTCCAACTGTTCACCAACTCTTTTATTTAGGCAAGGTCAAAGTTTACTACACAGAAGGAAATTTAGCAGTCCTACATGGCTAACTATACCAAAAATAACAATTTGAAAGAAACCAACCAAAATTAATAGAAAGCATCATGGAAAATTCTGTTCATCAAATTTAAAATGAATTCGTAATCCTTTAGTCTAACGTTGTATATGCTACAGGTGCAATAGTTTTCTTACTAGTAGTTAAAAAACATCAATTTTAACTACTGGTAGTTAAAAAACATCAATTATCTGTACAGAGAAGTGGGTTTTCGGAGGCGAGTTCTGAGTTTTTAAGGTGAGTGACTGTAGTCATAAGTTGCCTAAACCCGTTTGGCATATGGCAATGGGGGGTGCGGCGTGCACATATGTGCAGTTCACATTCCCATGCTAACCCTAGAAGAAATTGCGAATATGTATGCATTCCCCTTTTAGCAAGGCAGTTTAATGCAGCAATGCATTTATTGTGATTACCTGAAGTGTCTGGCTGAACCGCTTCAGTGGAGTGGCCCGTACCGGGGGGATGAGACTCGCTAGTGATGTAACTCTGGAAAGCGGCTTGACTCGTTTGTTACTGGGCTCCTGTAGCAGGGGAGGAGGACAAGGGAAAGGAACAAAAAGGAGGGAGCGTGAGCGTCATCAGATAAACATTGCTACCAGTTTTGCTGATTTTCCTAAGAAAGCATTTGTAAAAAGCAAGTTTGTAAACCTGGTATATAATTAGGGTAGTGAAAAAAAAAATAGCGATTTTAAACGCTGACAATGACAGATTACTCTTGGCTGGTACATACAGATCCTGGAAATAGCTGAAAAATGTAATCATGCAGAAGTTGGCATGGCTGGGAGTGGGGGAAGGGAGAAAGGTAAAGAAAAGCAAAATCATTTTATTTCATTAACTCATTCTTAAAAGAGAAATTTTCAGCAGTGCTCGGCAGCTAATGCATGTTATGATAACCTTGTCATTGAAAGAAATACTTTCACATAAAAACAATTCTATTTGTTTCTTTGCCTCTGGCACTGTCAGCATGTGACTATTCACTTAAATGTATTTTATTTCAGAAAACATAATTTAGACAGAAATCTCTACCTCTATTTGTCCTTCGAGTACATGTTCCTATACTTACATATACAGGCAAACACATTAATAACATGTTTACGTGTATTTAATTTTTGCATTAAATAGAAAGGAAAATCAAACAAAAATCTACCATAAAGCATTCCATTTAATGCTTTTCATATATACTTTTAACAGCACTTATAGTAATACATAATCACTTCAATATGATATGCTAATTGACCTGCAGATTTAAAAAAAAAAAAAAAGCATTAACAGAAATTGTAACACAAAGAAAAAAGTGATTATAAATACAGAAAAATAGAACAGTTACCCTTGGCTTCCTAACCTCCATCTGACATTTAATGGATCTTGAACAGCACATGCAAAAGGCAACTTTTGACAGAAAAAGAGCCAAACCTTCCAAGTGAAGTTAAAAAACCCATCCAACATCATATTTCAAGGACATCCTAAAGCAGTTCATCTTTCTTTTTCAGCCATGCTTATAAAGTTTGCGTCGGCTTCCTATGCCTCCAATTTCCTAGACATAGCTTTAAGAAAATGAAGCATGCCTATTGTCCTTTTGTTCAGAAATCCAAATCCTTCTGGAAATAATGCAGATTTGTCATCCTTCCTGATACCAAAAAATAATAAATCTCAGCAGCGATGATCATCATCTGTGTTACTGGCAAGAAAAATTCTCTTCCATTAGTACAGCAACAGAGGAAAGGTGAGAAGCAGCTACATATTTAATTTTCTTCTCAGCAGGCAGACCTGGAAATCCATAAATGCCGGCTGAGATGAAGGACAAAGTGTTTAACCCTCTAGCAAAAATAATGTATTCCATCACACATGAAACCTAGCATTAAAAAATTTTAGCAGCCTAAATCAAGTTACATCCTTATCTTCACCATCGCACTGCTATTCATATTCCTTCCTTTTCAGCAATCTTGTCTTTGACACGGGTTTTTGAAGGAGTACTTTTTTTACGTCATTGCAGTACCACCAGCATACTTATCTACAGCATCACCATCCCCACCCCCCATCTTACAAAAAAAGAAGAAAAATCTTTGAGATTCCACTGTAATTCTTCTCTAACTGGTGGCTCAGCCATCAGCTGTTTCTTTTTTATTATTATTTAGAATGCCAGTCCTGGTGCACAAATAATAATATCCCATGGCAGAGCCTGCTTGTTATGAATTGTGCTGCACTGCAGTGAAAGGACAGGAAGTCCCAGACTGAGTCGGGCAGCGCTATGCCAGCAGCCCAGGTTTTGCTACCAGCTCTACCTTAGCAGCAAAGATTACTTAGACATAAATATCACACCCTGAAAGCAAAATCTGGAAATCAAGACTGGGTGGACTTTCCAGAAGATAGGGAAAGGGGGATTAGGATTAACAGAAGACTTCTCCTTCAAGTGTAGGGTCCTGCACCTAAGGAGGAATAACCTCATGTACCAGTACAGATTAGGGGTTGACGTGCTGGAAAGCAGCTCTGCAGAGAGGGACCTGGGCATCCTGGTGGACAAGTTGACCATGGGCCACCAATGTGCCCTTGGGGCCAAGAAGGCCAACGGTACCCTGGGTACCATAAAAAGAGTGTGGTCAGCAGGTTGAGCGAGGTTATTTTCCCCCTCTACTCTGCCCTGGTGAGGCCACATCTGGAGCGCTGTGTCCAGTTCTGGGCTCCTCAGTTCAAGAAGGACAAGGAACTGCTGGAGAGAGTCCAGCAGAGGGCTACAAAAGATGATCAGGGGACTTGGAGCATCTCTCATGAGGAGAGGCTGAGAGACCCAGGTCTGTTTAGCCTGGAGAAGAGAAGACAGAGGGAATGTCATCAATGCTTATCAATATCTAAAGGGCAGGTGTCAAGAGGATGGGGCCAGACTCTTTTCAGTGGTGCCCAGCGGCAGAACAAGGGGCAACGGGCACAAACTGGAACACAGGAATTTCCATCTCAACATAAGGAAAAACTTCTTTACTTTGAGGGTGGCAGAACACTGGACCAGGCTGCCCAGAGAGGCTGCGGAGCCTCCTTCTCTGGAGATATTGAAAAACCCACCTGGACGTGTTCCTGTTCAACCTGCTCTAGGTGAACCTGCTGTGGCAGGGGGGCTGGACTAGATGATCTCCAGAGGTCCCTTCCAACCCTGACCATTCTGCGATTCTTTACTGCTGTACCCTTTTTATTATCTTTCAACTTTGTTCCCACGTATATGTTCTACAGTCAAAAGACAACACTCATAGATCAAATTTGGGCTTTTTTGCATAAAACATCATAGCCATATCTTGCTTGAAAGTTAAATGCTCCCCATACTCTTACAGACCTTTTCCACACATATTGTGATCTATTCACAATTTTACAGTCTTTCAGTCTTAGTTTATAACAAAACTAAGCCCAGAAGCCCTTGGATAATTTTCTGAGGAGTCTACTGACAGCAAATAAAATCACAAGAGAAGTAAATCTGTATTTCACTGCATCTCTGCAGCATTTCATTTAAGTGCATTGCAACTTAACTTCCTAAGTAATGTTTAAAACTAAGTAAGGAACGGCAAGTCAGTTTATCCTTATTTGAATACTTCCAAACACTGTGTGTTACTGCAGCTGAAGTTTATTAATTACTACTCAAAGCCTGCAGGCTAAGCACTCAGACCAGGACCTAATTTGCTCTGCAGTGTGGGGCACATAAACTTCAGGCAGCTGTGAAAATGGATGCACAGCATCAAATTATCTTGGAGAAAATCAGCCTGAGTAAAAAGAACTTAAATCACCTTTTTTTCTCCTGGAGAGTGAGAGGAAGTGAAAAAAAGAAATAGGATTTCTCTTTCTTCATGCCAGACAGCCCAGAGGCTCTCTGAAACCTGTGCTGTCTCCTAACGAAGGATGCCTACAGTTCCAGGGGGCACACAGTAGCGCTTCAGCCACCATCAAAAACGTTAAGCTCTTCTAGACCTTCTTGTTGTAAGCCACCAGAGGTCAGCACGTCTCCCAACAGTCAAAGGAAAGTTGTGATTGTGAAGGCCTGCAGAGGTCCTACTCCTTCTGTCTCAACATCCCATTTTGGCTTCCTCAGGTAGTGTATCATATTCTGATCTTCGCACCGAAAAATCTGATCAGAATTAAAACCAGCTAAAATACGTAGTTCAAATTAGGAATTTGATCTTATTAAAAGAGATGAGCATTATTACAGGATTCTGTCCAACAGAATTATTTAAGATAATGAATCAATAATTTCAGGAGTCTAAGACTTTACATCTTTACCAATTAAGACAAAGTAAATCTTGTTAATCAGAAGTTCTTAATTATGATTAAAGGTTTCTGAATACTTCTAACGTGAAGTTAGAAGCACATTAGAAACAGTCACAGAATCACACAGAATCACAGAATTTTCAGAGTTGGAAGGGACCTCTAGAGATCATCTAGTCCAACTCCCCTGCTAAAGCAGGATTGCCCAGAGCACATTACTCAGGACTGCATCCAGGCGGGTCTTGAGAATCTCCAGAGAAGGGGACTCCACAACCTCCCTGGGCAGCCTGTGCCAGTGCTCTGTCACCCTCACCGTAAAGAAGTCTTTCCGTGTATTTGAACGGAACTTCCTATGTTCTAACTGGTGCCCATTGCCCCTCGTCCTGTCACTGGGAACCATTGAAAAGAGCCTGGCTCCATCCTCCTTCAACCCACCCTTGAGATACTTGTATGCCATAATAAGGTCTCCCCTCAGCCTTCTCTTCTCCAGGCTAGAGAGTCCCAGCTCTCTCAGCCTTTCCTCATAAGGCGGATGCTCCAAGCCCTTAATCATCTTAGTTGCCCTTCACTGGACTCACTCCAGCAGTTCCCTGTCCCTCTTGAACTGGGGAGCCCAAAACTGGACAGTTGTGGCCTCACCAGTGCAGAGTAGAAGGGGAGAATGACCTCCCTCGACCTACTGGCCACACTCTTCCCTATGCAGCCCAGGATTCCATTGGCCTTTTTGGTGACAAGGGCACATTGCTGGGCCACGGATAATTTACTGTCTACCACAACCCCCAGATCCTTCTCCTCCGAGCTACTTCCCAGCAGGTCCACCCCTAACCTATACTGGTGCCTAGCATTCTTCCTCCCCAGGTGCAGGACCTTGCACTTGGTTTTGTTGAACCTCATTGGGTTCTTCTCTGCCCACCTCTCCAGCCTGTCCAGGTCACGGTGGATGGCAGCACGGCCCTCTGGGGTGTCAGCCACCCCACCCAGTTTGGTATCATCAGCAAACTTGCTGAGGATACACTCTGTCCCCTCATCCAGGTCATTAATGAATATATTGAACAAAATTGGACCAAGTATTGACCCCTGGGGGACACCACTGGTTACAGGCCTCCAACTAGACTCTGTGCCGCTGATCACAACCCTCTGAGTTCTGTCCCGCAGCCACCTCTCAATCCACCTCACTGTCACCTCATCTAGCCCATACTTCCTCAGCTTCCTAAGGAGGATGTCATGGGAGACAGTGTCAAAAGCCTTGCTAAAGTCAAGGTAGATGACATCCACAACTCTCCCCTCATCCAGCCAACCAGTTATAACACCATAGAAAGCTATCAGATTGGTCAAGCATGATTTACCCTTGGTAAATCCATGTTGACCACTTCCAATAACTTCCTGTTCCTCAACGTGTTTGGAGATGAGATCCAGAATGAGTCGCTCCCTTACCTTCCCAGGAAGTCTGTTAGGTTAAGCTGGAAATAAAAACCCATCAAACCTTAGTGTTCCAGGTGTCATCTCCCCCAGAGAAGTCTAACAAGAAGAACAATCAGCACTGAGTCACCCTCTCCACTGCGGAATAATGAAGTTTGTACAGATAAGGCTTTGACTGAACACTGAAAATATAGCACTACCAGAGCAATTCTGAAACTGTAAGATAGTAATACTGAACCTTAGACATTTGATCACAGTATTTTTGCTGCATGCTCCACATCCATTCTGCTTCTACCTCCCCTTTCATCGCTACCCTCACTCTCAAGCTACGCTGCCTTCACACCAGCACCACAGAGAAGCTGAACAAACTGTTGAGGCCAATGGTCTGGACAGGGAAAAATTCCACAGTCGCACGCATAAAAAAGTAAGTTTTAAACAGATGGTTGTTTTTCTCACCAAGGGCTCTGTTCTTCAGAACCAACAGATCAAATGGAAAGAGAGGAGAGCGTGAACTGTTCTGCTTTACCGAGAGATAATGACCAGAATCTGCACTTGCACATTAGTCCAATAAGATCAGGGAGCTGCAGTCCAGATGCTGCTTCCCAAGCTTTTTTTTTTTTGGGGAAAAAAAAAAAAAAAAAAGAATAAACAGCTTGAGGTTAGGAATTCCGAGTACATTTGTTCACGATTCTACTAATTTGCCTCTGAAAAATCTCTGGTTTTCCAGTTAACCAGGAGTCCTGCAATCATAAAAATTTTTTCAGGTATGAATCCAAGCACATGGGAACGCAGAACTGTGCGATTCCAGTGTCTGCCCAGCATGAAGAGGCTCCAGTAAGGACACATTGTCCAGCTAGAATGAACATCAGATTCCGGGTCCGTACCTCTGAGTGTGCTCAGAAGACTCAGAGCTACCCACAGTCATTACTCCTCCTGCTCCCCCTCCCAGTTCAGGGAACTCTTAGAAGCAGATGGGATTGAGATGGGATTTAGTGGTTGGATCCACTTGCAACAACCATCACCTGTCCAGTCTGGGAACCAGGCCAAGTTATGACACAAAAAATTCAAGAGTTACAATGTTTTGCCTGACCTTTTAAAGTTGTTATTATTGGTATTAAAGAATAATTTCAGAGTTTTAAAATAAAACAAAGTGTTAGACTGCATTTTCAGAGTCACAAAGACTTGACGAGACAATACGGGAAGTAAATTGGAAAACAAAAGATCCAGACTACAGTTTGGCAGAGTTTCCAAAATGTGGAGCTGGTATATGTGAACAAGTAATGTTAATCTGACAGGGCTTTAAATTTGATATAAGGCTAAATAAAGCCGAGGGAAACATGAGTGCAGGAACTTCAAAGGCTGAACAGTCAAGTGAAGTCAAATTAATACCTGACTAGGCTAGAACAAAGAGCAGATGGCTTTTGGAGGGAGCTGTATATTTGAACTCAAGATGACTTTGGTAACAGTTGAATTCAGAGACCAAAAAATTAAAGCTGGAAATACTGTGTATATATGCAGCCTCAAAGAGAACTCTTGAAACGGTGAAAAAAAAAAATGATAAAACAAGCAAATCCGTGTCCAAAATCTGCATGGTTCCGGAAATCGTACAGTGGACATTTCAAACAAGCTCTATGTCCTTCTGAGAGAGTGTAATTTTATCATATACTTTTCTGGGGAATTCATAAGAAGATAGAGTACAGTAATCACAATGGCATAATCACCGATTATCACCGATTTTGGACAGGAAACTATCAGATAAAAAGTTTCAAAGAAGCCGTGCCTCACCATTCTAATGTGGCATGAAGGACACAGCGCTCTAGATTGCTTCTTCCTTCTAATTTATTCTGCAGATCCTATATATACATACAATTGTATTTCTAGTATCTTCTACATATTAAACTCTAACCTAATAGTTTAGACTGCTGGTTAAGAAAGGAAAGCTCTAGCTTTTAATGTGTAACTCTCAAAAAAATTAGTCTTCTGCTGTTGGACAGCTGGGAAACGCGTACAGCAAGCAGCTTCAGCTGTAGAGGTACCGGGAAGCCATCCTCTGCCAACTCCCTCTTCAGTAAAATTTAAGTCTTTTTGCCTTGTAGAACTGAGCGAGGAGTTGCTTTTTAAAACTGTGATATGGTCATTTCAACACAACATCATCTTGGCAAAAAGATAACTTTTGTATCATTATTTTTGCCTCTAATACATACAGATTACCATTTAAAAGCCAAATCTTGGCATACAGCACCCGCTCCTGGGGCAAGCTAAGAATTCAACAGCCACAGGAGCATGTTAAAGCAGAAGATTCTTTGAAGAATTAGGCACTTGCATTAGCTGTAATGTACTGACAAGCTAAGTCGATGTTATTTTTATTTCTTCATTAGTGAAACCGGCACCTAATAATTGGATATATTGTAGCCAACAACACAGTACCTACCTAGATATGAAAAGCTTCTAGGAGGCTATTTAGGGGAAGAAGCTAACACTTCTCATGCTCTTCATCCACAAAATAAAACTATTCTAACACTAGTATATGTAAAGAATGGAATTTTCCCAAAGTGTAAAGCAAAGTGTCAGAGCAAGTTAAATTCGTTTAATAATATCGATTAGTTTTCTATACTCTGTCATTCAACAAAGCCACCCACAGCTTAATTGTCACACTTTGACGGATAAACTACTCTAGCAAAAGATTGGTTTTAATTTCCTAACAAACAGAAGGAATGGAAACAAGAAGAACTAGGCCGAGCTCCCTTTATATTGCCTGCAGAACAGCAGAACCTATGACCTGGATAACACACACTGAAGAACACAAGGTAATAGTCAAGGTGCCACATAAAAGGTCTTCATTTGCTTCAGTACCTCACTTCAAAATTCTTTCACTCTGTGCTCCCGACCAGCTTAGCCACTGATTTCCTCCCAGTGAACAGTAAAAGCAAACGTATGTTCACTGCTGGTATGATTGTTTTTCCACCCGACTCTCCCATCGCTTATCAGCAAGTTCAACAACAGTCTCCCTCCAGAGAACTGGTGCTGAATTTGACAAACAAGGGAAAAACATTTCCCTGCGGGGTCATTACATCTGTGTCTTCAGCCCACTTGCAGCACCGCTGTGACCACATTGTGTTGATTTTTCTGATTGTATTTAAAAACAAACGCAACAAAAGGAACTTACAGAGATTTTTAAGGCAACCAGAAAATAAGTGCTATGTGAAAAGTGGTACAGGAAATTCGCGTTTTAGAATATTAGAATTTACCCCGTTTACCTTCAAAGGGAAACTAACCTTCTCTCAGTCCACATACAGAACCACTGAAATTGGCAATGCTTGTTAAAAACATCCTGACTTACTGGAGTTCAACAAGTTCCGAGATAATTATTTACTGTAGTAATTCTGGATTTGGAGTTGCTAACTTTCTTGACATTTTATAAAAAAAATATGGTGGTTATTTTTTTTCCCCCTTTTGATAAGCTTTCTGTTTGTGAACCAAGACAAACAGATATCCAAAGCATTCATTCTGTGCGATGGGAGCATTCATTATGGCAAAATGCTTTAACTTAAATTAGTCTCAAAAGAGCTAACAGTTAATAAATGGAAGACAGTATAAATTGAAACAGTACAGTAACCTTTGTTTCAAACATAATCCACGAGCAGTGCCAGCAAACTAAAACAGAACCAGTCTGTTTCAGACTTCATGTAACTCGCTAAATTTCCATACTCCTCTACTTTAAAGGTTATTAGTTTTTAGTCAACTTTATAAGGGTAAGTCAACATTTGTCATGGCAGGAAGCCCAACATTATTATTTTTATTAGTCTGCTACTAGTTAAATTGGCCTAAGATTAAACAGTTCTAATAAATGCCCACAAAACTTGGAGTTTAATAAAAAAAAAACACATTCAAGATCTGTTCCACAGGATGTTATCAGTATTTAACCTTCAGCAGGACAAAAAAAAAAAAAAAAAAAAAACCAAACCAAACAATGAAGGTTAAAATAGAAAAAAACAACCTATGTTACAACAGAGGCTCTTAATACAGCAAACACTTAACCTAAAAATAAATTAAGCTGGCATCTCGGGCTTTTTGCACCTTCAGAGAGAAGCAAATCTAAATCTAGAACAACATTCTCAATTGTTATTAATGCTAATAAAGACTATATTTTTTGATATTTGAAACAGCAGAGAATGTGCCTTTGCTTTATAGTATCTTAGAAATACTCCAACTGGGAAATTCCAGAACATTCAGTCTTCTAGAGCTGAGGCTGATGGTCAAGAAAAACAAAGTAGGTGACTCTAAAGCAGTTCGAAATATAGTTCAGTGTTACACAAAGGTAACTAATCATCCACACAAATCCATCCTAAGACCCGGGCGAGGCATCCCACTAGTAAAACTGCAAGAAGAATTTATTAAGTGATTTAAGTAAACTAATACATAAAGGCAAGTTGATCAGCCAATAAATTGTTTGCGTCACAACTTTCTTTCAAATCCACAAGGTTCCATCCGCCACCCACACGCTCTGATGGGAGCAGGAGGAGGTTTGTTATTCCTCCTCTGCCAGTCTCCACAAAACCAGCAAGCAAATGAACAAAAATCCAGAGATATTTTGTTTTAATCACAGTGCTATAAAGAAGAGGCCCTGAAATGATAGTCAGGATACAATGAAAAGCCATATGGAGAAGTGGTGAAGTATTCTCAGTCGAAGAAAATCAGCTGAAGTTTGCAACACGCCAGCGCATCATGTGGTGATAGAAGATTGGCTCCTTGCTGCAAACAGGCTGCCCTCGGTAGTCCCCGCTTGTAAGACCTTGGATTTCATTTGCCATACTCAAGACAGAACCACCGAAGTGGCAGTAGCCTAAGGACAAGTTGCATCCAGCTATCTTGACTGGTCATTTCTCTGCAATATCCAGACATCAGTATCTCTAGCAGCAGTTAGGAAATTAAGGCCAATTAACAGAAAAACCTCACGCTGAGGTGAATTAACACCAGTAACAGAAATTCTGAAAACCCAGACAACCGATGTAGAGTTGATTAAATTCTGCGTTTCCTCTCATTAGAAGGCGCCCGTACAGCCAACCTATGACCAACCTTTTCCATTCTGGAACAAACTGGATATGGAGCTGGACGGCCAATTAAGAAGCAGACATCATACAGCAAGTTGCTGAATGGAAAAATAAAGGCAAGCTGTTTGTTTCAAATTGCCATTAAGCAGAACAGATCAGCAATTCCAAGTGGGGGGTTTGACACGTTTCCACACTTAGCTCACTGCAGTTACACCACACATACTTACCTGAATTATCTCAAAACTGCAGCTTGCTAATATTTCATTGAAAATGAAGTACATACATTTATGAAGATCAAAGAAAATTCATGACTTGCAGTTCATCTCAATTTTTTGGCCCCTCTCCCTCTGGCTCCATGCCTGGTTCTCATGTTAATGATGTGCCATGGCCTGAAGGCCTTTGGGTTACCCTGCAGGTTAGTTTGCCTGCACTACCCACGCCAAATTAAACATGGCCCTGCACATCAAAACAGTGAGGATATCAGGAGACAAGAAAAGACCAAGAAAAGACAGACTGCAAACAGCTCTGATTCTTAGGTCTACGATTTCTGCAGCGTAAGGGTTGTAAGCAGACATACAACATGCTGGAGACACAAAGGAATTCTATGCCACCGTTTTAGAGCCTAAACCCAGGCACTGTGTTAGATTCTGTACAGCAGACCAGAACATCCTTACTCTGAGGAATTCATGTCTTCCCATGACTTCCCAGACCTTTAAACCTCATTCTGTGACTGTGTGAGCTCTTTCTTATCTGCTGCTCATCCACTGGCTCTCCTTCACTTTGTTTCTTTTTGGGGGTGATAAGGGAGCTGCTTTAACCAGTGAAACATAGCAAACGGTGTGTATATAGAGATCACTGGGAAAGACATGGGGCTTTTTATACCTCAAAGCAAGCAAATGTCAAGTTTTACTGTCTCTATTTTTCTATTATGAAAAATTTGGAAAGACCCTAACACCTCTGTACTGTTTACACCTAGAATTGTACTACATTATTTTATGTGGGGTATGAAATGATGTATGTAAAGGCCCTATAGTATTTTCCTATATTTACTCATTCCTCAGACACAGAAGGGCTTTGTTGCCCTTAAACTGCATTTAGAAAGAGTTAGTTATGATAATTGTACTTTGACTAAGAGGTACACTAGTCTTTTCTCAGAATCCAGATTTTTACCGTTCACATACATTTCAGACATTTTATTTGTCATTCTTTTGTGACTGTGCTAATTCTACGGCGTTTATGCCAAGGAAGCCAGTGTGGCCTAAAGAAAGGACTGTAAGTAGAAAACCCCTGTCCTCTGTTGTGCCACTGACTTGTTCCTCAAACACATTTCTGGTTTTCCACTGCTGCTCTGCAGGCTCCGAGTAAAGTCCAAGAATAAGGAAGAACTAACCTATTGCCCGTAAGCTTCAGCTTGTTATCCAGAGAGCCAGCTGGAAATCTGGGAAAATTTTAACAGTTCAACATACGCTCAAATTTTTGGCTGAATTTCATCCCATGTAAATACTATTGTACTTGAACTTCCAGGCTGTATTTTGTGTCTGTTCAAAACAAACACTAAAAGATTATCGTTTAGATAAGTCAGAGGAAATATTTTACAATCACAAGTTCTGATTTAAAACCAAAACACATCATCTATATGGCAGAAAATCTGTTCTATTCCGCACATATCAAAATTTATGCACAAGTTATTAAATAAATCAACCAACTTCACATGTTAATAATTAAAATGAAACCCTGGTTTTCAAAGCCACAAATTCATAACCCCCATACAAGCTAGCACTCTGGTGTAGTAACACAAAATTGTGGTAGAAGGCGCCCGATAGCTTTATTTAGACATGTAAATACTAACCAGTGGAAGAACAACTTAACATTACAGCTTGAGAAGAAACATGGATTTCCCCCCCACCCCACATTGACAGACTTCAAAGAAACAGGCTGCAACATCTATCCTTACAGTGCCTTTCACAAAAAGTAGGTTTTATTTCTGCTTCCTAAAGCAAATTTTTTGAGTGGCAGGTGGTCTCTTCACACCCTCCTAAAACAAACAGGAGAAATGTTTAAAAGTTTATTTTTCAGAAAGCTGGAAGTCCACCATACCCTCAGAAAACAGCCTGATAGCATAGGGTGCATTTTCTTATTCATATAAAACAGAGACTGAAAGATTATAAATCCAAACCAACTGTTTGCACGTTGTAATTTTGATTGATTGCATCTGTTATTGGATACTTCCTCATGCCCTAAGCTTTCACTGAGACTTTTTCTTTGAAATTTGACTATAATTAAGCTGCCTTTCCTAACTGTAAGAGGAACACTCCAACTTTTCATATGCGACAATTCTATTCATTTAGAAAAAACCCTTCACGTAGTAAAGGCTAAAACCTTTAATATTACAGTTAATAAAATGAATACCCCGAAGAGAACCATTTGGTACTTAACAGCTTGTGTTTAACATAGATGCATATGTACACACACACTCAGGGTGTTAATTTTCAAAAACACACTGTTGAAAAAAATTCCACCTTCGTAACCTGCTACAATTAAATCCCTTTACATAAAAGTACACTGAAAAGCAAGCGTGCAGCAGCTTCTTATTAGTTCTTAGCTTAAGCACCACAATTTAATAGTAACTTGGCTTATGTTACTTTTACTTTAGATCTATTCAACTGTTGGAGGTAATTAATCTTTGATGCAGTTGTATTAAATGCACCCAATTTAGTAAGTTGTCTTCAAGTTACTCAGCAAACAAGACTAACGAAGAAGCTATATAATCAAGCGATAAAAACTTCCAGAGAGAAATTTTATCCTTCCTCCAGCACAGCTAGACAGAATCCTGAAGGTCACTGTTTTCTTTCCAAACAAGCACACAAAGCAACATTAACCTAAAGTATCAAATATTTAAGTCTTTCATGAACACTGTTCCAGAAGAGTTTCACTGTTTATGAAAATTTTGCAAATGAATATGTTGAATTTGGGTTAATGAGTAAGATTTTTAATGTCACTTAAAAGGATTTCATACTTTTTAAGAAACAGAATAGTCAACCTGCTGATAGAGCAGTTTTCAGTTAACTGTGTTGTTGTATTGATTTCTTGATTTACTACCGCTGAGGAAAAGATAGATAATGCTTTGAGACACCATTTCCCAAATTTCCTTTGCTCAACAAAGCATATAACCAGTTCCTGCGTAAGTTTAAGAATTTGTAAGTAATGGTTAGCACTGGAATAGAAAACAAATAAATGACTTTACATGTCTAAACCAGGTGTTTCTCAATTAGCTACTTAAAAGATTAATTTTAATGCCTTAAAAAACAGATGACAAAAATTTAGATTCTTTGTTCCTTGCCTTATTTCAAAGGAAAGTTCAACATCTCGAGAGGGCGGTAAAGGATGCCTCAACAAACCAGGTATCTATACATAGCAGCCTGTTTTCAAAGCACATTACTTTTCCCCAAGGCAATACAGATCACACTACGAGGAAAAATCAAGTTGCGACCGTATCCCCAGTAGATTAAGTACCTCAGTCTCTTTAGCCGGGCTGGTCACTGTCTGCACTTCCAAGGCACAATTTGCCCTCTTGACGGAAAGGTAAAAAGGATAATCCTTGGCCACCATGGTGGCTGCAGGAGGAGCGGTTTCGGGGGTCACAGCTGATCCTGTCCGCGTACAAACCGTGAAGACAGAGCGGAGCCTCCCCTCGCCGCCACTCGGCAGGTCTGTGCCCGCGATGTCCTGCCCCAGGCTCCGCACAGCACCGCCCGCCACAGCTCCCGCGCCCGAATGAGGCGGGTCGGGCAGAGCGCCGAGACTCGGGCCAGCGGCCCGCCGCCCCGCCCCGCCCCGCGCCCGCCCCGCCCCGGGGGGCAGCGACGGCGGCACCCGGGCCCCGCTCCCCGCCGCTGTACCCCTTCTCCCTTACTGACCGCGCAGCATCAACGCCACCCAGTACAAATCGGAAAATTTACGCCGGCGTCCTTGTTTGCTTCTCGCAGGGTAACTGCAAGTCAGTTAGCGTCGGGCTTTGCGGCCAGCGAAGGAGCCGAGAGCAGCGCCGGGCGGCCTGGCTGCTAACAGCAGTCCCAAAATGGCACAGTACTCGTGTCCCAAATACAGACTGCAGTCCTGTGGATGGCAGTGGCATCTACGTTCTGCGTGCAATGCTCCTGCTGATCAGAGGAGGAATGCCGCATCTTGTTACGCTGCCACAACATACAGCATCGCTTTTATTTTTTCCTTTCCCCTATTTTGTTCACCCATATTGATGCCTTTTCCTGTCTGGCAAGCGGGACTTTGTTTCTTGCATTTTTAAAGTTCCACTTTTGTTGCTATTGTTTAGTCAAAGAGCTCTCCTGCCCGCACCCCTCATTGTAACAAACCGAGAAAGGGGAAAAACACCTTTGCCTAACATATCTCACAGGGTAAACCGAGAAAGGGGAAAAACACCTTTGCCTAACATATCTCACAGGGCATTTGCGCGCCTGTGCAGCCAGGCAAGCTCTGTTTGATGTCTACTTTAGGACAAAGGTAGGGAAAATTTCCTGAAAAGAGAGAGGAAGTGTTAGGGGCCCTGTCTGCAACACGGGATCGATCCGGCAAAAAGAGTACATGGGAGACAAGGAAAAGGAAACTGAGTAGGAAACTGGACGGGGGGAGGAGGGAAGGATATTTTCAGCCAAAGGGAAGCAGGACAACCAAGAATAACTTCACAGAGTTTGAAAGAATTAACTGGCTTTAAAGGCAGATTGTATGATGGATATTGCTTTACAAGGATTTGCTTTCCTAAAGGTTGTTAATCAGATAATGACATCTTTAGAATAAGCTTAGTCAAATGGCATAGTCCTCGTTTGGACACTTTCCTTTTACTTCATCAATACCCCAAACAAATAATCTCTCTCACACTTATCCTCCTAGGCCTTTTCAGGAACAACCTCAGCAGACTCAGAGATGGTCTCCTGCTGCCTGTTACGCAGACCTCTCTATTTTGTAGTAGTCTGCTCATAAAACAAAAAACCCCACTGGTTTCCCAACCCCACAATTCCTGGAAAATTGCTAGAACAAAGTTATCAGTACTTCCAGATGTTCGTTTATTCTAGAAGAAAATGTGACTTTTGAACATTTTGAGTGTTATGTGCAGTGCCACACTCCACATCATCATAGCAGGATGGGAAAAGGCTCGCTGAAAGCAGAAGTGTTGACAAGAGGCATTGAACAGCTTTCATGCAGAGAACAGTTAAGCAGACAGGACATTTCAGAGATGAAAAGACAGAAATCAGAGCAGGTGTGAAAAAGATCTGGAAACCATGAATGACAGGGAAAACAAATAGGGAAGGATTTTTCACTGCATTCAAATACAGGGGGAAAAAAGGTGCTTCAGATTAATTTGGGGGGGGAGGGGGAAGGGGCGGGGAGAACATCATGACAGCCTATTTCTGTTTTGTACTTTTCCCTAAACCCTTGGAGATTTGGTATTAGGTTACATCAATCTTTGCTGCAGCCCCCTTCCTTTCCATATTTCAAAAAAATATGAAAAGAATGTAGCATTTGATTTTATTTGTGTTTTGCACATTCCTCTATCAGTATTATTGTTGTTGTTGTTTTCCCCTTTCCTTTGCTGTTCTGTTCTGACTTCATCTCAACCCACAAGTTTTGCCCTTTTCTTCCCATTGTCCCCCCATCCCGCCAGGGGTGGGGAGGGAGTGAACAGCCACACGGTTCTTTGTTGCTGGATGGGGCTAAACCACGCCACTGTCTTACCAGAGGATTTCTGAGGCTACAAACAATTATTTCATTCACATGAACATGCATTCATTTTTGCAAGCCTTCTTCAGTGTAACATTCAGAGGCCAGACCTTTCAGCACAACCTGATAACGTTGGACAGATTCTCCTTGCATTGGAAGCACATGAAAACACCAATACACACAGGTTGCATAAAATGGTCGAGAACCTCCTGAGAACGCTGCAGCTGCTGTGTAGCCACTTAAGCCCAAGAAGCCTTGATTTCAAATACCATCTGGGTATGTTTGTTTATGAACGTGTATACTAACGCCATTTTAAACATCAGCTTCACTTAAATCAGACAAAATGCCTTCAGGGCTTCTCCTCAATGCATTCTAATCCTGTATCATGCTTCACAGCATAAAGAGCACTTCACACAGGACAAGAGTGTACCAGTTTGGAGATTGAAATAATGAACTTTGGGTGATACACGTAAAAAAATATGCTGAGAGAGACGTTCTGTCATTTCTCCAATAATCAGGCCAGTGTGCTTCAGTTTGGCTAAGCATCTTGAGAAACAAGAGAAAAATCTGTTTTGAGAGGAATATGACTCTTAAAAATAAGCAGGACCTTCATAGCATTAAGTTTCAGAGCATCTTGCACCTACAAGATAAACCTCAATGAACGTCTAAAACAGGATTCATTAGACTCTTTGGAAGTTTGCTTACTTCACCAGAAGAGCGCAAGAGAGGTTTTAGAACTGAAATTTGGACCCAAAGTTCACTGATGAATAGCACCTGACTTTATAAGTATCATATTATTTGATGGAATAACACAACGGTACAATTTCAAACAATTCTCTCTTTCAGAGTACTGAACTTGTCTGTAGCATCCTACGTGCATTCATAATCAAAACTCTGTTTAGTTATGGTATTGAGTCCCTTCTGTGTTGTGTATCAAATACAGCATTCAGAGTCCATTCTGAAAGATCTTACAAACTTAGTCAGTACTGATATACAGTTACATTTCATTTCTACATTAATTTAGATTGCAAAGCGACTGCCCATTAGGAGTCACTGTATTGTGTGTGTGTGCACACGCCCAAGCAGAGCCGAATGTCAGTTCATGAACTTGTGGCTGAAAGACTCCCTGGTGACATCCACTTACATAGCTGGAGAAATAAAGGTTTCAGTGATACCACTGAGGAATCTTGTAAGGGAGTCTACTGATTAAAAAAAAAAAAAAAAATAGACTACAAATATACACTAACGCTATAAAAATCAGATCTGAATTGCGAGCACTTTCAAAAAACAAACTAATATTTCAGAAAACACAATGCTAGTGACTAGATTGCACAGCAGACTGGTGCATCAGTTTTGCTATTTCCGGAACAGGTTTTTTGTAGCTTTGGTTGTTTTTTTGGTTTGGATTTTCTATTTATTTATTTACCTAGGCCAAAGTCTGACAGTTACTTATCTGTCAGGGAGAAGTAAGTGAACTATTTGGTAACTCTGGACAGCCCTGCTTAAGAAAGGTGCCTACCACCATTGAGCTGGTTCAGGACTGAAGTTCACCCACAGTTGTTCTGTGATTGTCTTGTTCACCCCATGCCTTCAGTTAGTTTCCTCACACATTCCAAATTAATACTGAAGTAACTATTGCAAAAGCATCTGTCTCCATGGCAAAGTCCTTTGAAATATTCAGGGTTTGAACCTTAAAAATATCTTCATATGTGGCTAGAATTCCTTTTCATCTTACGCTAATCTTTGAAATTCATATAGCTTTGATCAGAGTAATTTTAAAATTAAAATGCAGTTGATTAAAGTTTTCTCAAGGGATCCAAAATATGATAGCAAAAGAATAAAAAACAACAATGAAAAAAACTATTTCCTTTTAAAGAATAGTTAAGAAGCCATTATGCTAAGCAGTAGCAAAAGGCACTGAAAAACATTTAATCTAAACGTTTAAATATGGAAAAGCCCAATGGAGTGAAGAATCTTCAACCATTGAAGTCATGGGCTTTGAGGAGTTCAGTGGAACAGAAAATCATTAATTAAAGCTGAACTCTAATGAAGAAAACCCACGACATTGTTTAAAGATTTGAGGTGGTGTTTTTGTTGTTTTGCGTAAATTTTGTTTTAACATGATCTTTGCCAACACATTTTAACTGCCTTTGGGCAGAAATGCAGAATCTGTGATTAAACAGAAAGATTTTGAGATGTCTACACCCAGATCTCAATTACCTTCTTCCTCCTGATATGCTAAATGTGACTGCTTTTCCTATTAAAAGTAAAGTCTGTTTTGCCAAGCTGTTGAAAAAAAAATCAGATAAATACAATTAATTTTTGTTAAAATATTGGTATGCCAAGAAGTTAAAGACTCTGAATGGCTGCCTGCCTGCCTCTGGTTTTCTTCCCTCACCCAATCTAAAACAGCCCTTGGCTTCTTTTTGGTCTGTGTTTGACTGTGAAGTCTAAGAAGCAGCCGAGCCTTAGTTGCAACAATTCAGTCTAATTATTTATTTTCTTAAATACAACCAGCAAAGCTAACTATATTTCTCCTATGATTCATATTTCTGGGAGCTTTTCCTTTTGATCTGTCCATTCTGATGACTTAGAAATACACACTTATGGACATAGACACTTTATGGGTGAAATATATGCCTATGCGACAAGTTTCTAGTAACAAGACAAGAATTTAAGAAAAGGTGTAATGCTTAAAAAAATAACACAAACCAACAAAACCAACTATGCTATCTCTATCATCTTCAGATATGCTATATATAAACAAGGCCAAGTGCAAGATTGGGCAGGTGGGTCGGGACAATCCCAAGCACAAATACAGGCTGGGCAGAGAATGGACTGAGAGCAGCCCTGAGGAGGAGGACTTGGGGGTGCTGGTGGATGAGAAGCTTAACTGAGCAGGCAATGTGCGATCACAGCCCAGAAGGCCAACCGTATCCTGGGCTGCATCAAAAGAAGTGTGGCCAGCAGGTCAAGGGAGGTGATTCTGCCCCTCTACTCCACTCTTGTGAGACCCCACCTGGAGTACTGCATCCAGCTCTGGAGCCCCAGCATAAGAAGGACATGGACCTGTTGGAGCAAGTTCAGAGGAGGGCCACGAGGATGATCAGAGGGCTGGAGCACCTCTCCTATGAAGACAGGCTGAGAGAGTTGGGGCTGTTCAGCCTGGAGAAGACAAGGCTCTGGGGAGACCTGATGGCGGCCTTCCAGTACATAAAGGGGGCCTACAGGAGAGCTGGAAAGGGACTTTTTACAAGGGAGTGTTGTGACAGGACAGGGGTAATGGTTTTAAACTGAAAGAGGGTAGATTTAAATTAGATATTAGGAAGAAATTCTTCACTCTGAGGGTGGTGAGGCACGGGTAGGGAAATTGTGGATACCTCATCCCTGGAGGTGTTCAAGGTCAGGTTGGATGGGGCTTTGAGCAATCTGGTCTAGTGGAAGGTGTCCCTGGCCACCCCATCCCAGGGGGGGGGTGTAACTAGATGATCTTGAAGGTCCCTTCCAACTCTAACCTTTCTATGATTCTATATTCCCAGCTGATTTTAAGAAAATTACATTAAGAAGAATGAACGGTGCATTGCTTTCTTTTCAAAAAATGAATTGCTGTAAGAATATCAAGTTATGCAGTAGTCTCTGAGTCATCCTGAGTAGAGCAGCTCTGCTGTCTAGCTAAGTTACTCTAGGTTTATGGAGGGAGTAAAAGATTTAATGTAATGTGAAGTGTGTCACAGAGAACCAGATTCTCTATACAATTTTGTCTCAGTGTGCAAAGAATACTTTGCATATGATGTTTCTGAAAATTTTACCCACCATAAAACCCAGAAATTAAGTAGAAATATTGTACACCCATTTCAAGGGAAAAAAAAAATCTCAGTAGTTTGCACTTTATGGAGTATTCTCTCATATATGCACCCATCCTAGGTATGTGGTTTCACGGAAAAAAAAAAAAAGAACAAACCACAAAACCAAAAAAACCCCAACCACCCAAAAACCCAGAAGTCACTGCCTAGGAGACGTACAATTTCTGTAAGAATATTCAAAGAAAAGCTATTATTCTGAAATAACCAGTGAAGGTTAGCCAAGCTAATGCTGCACATATACACACAATTCTGCACTTACTGAGTATCTCTGAAGCCTTTCTTCGACATACCCCAATATCTCTTCAGGGTAATCAATATGAAGCTTTCCTTTCAGAAAAACAAAAACAAAACCCAAACACCAAAACCAAAAAACCCAAGCAAACAATCAAAAGAAAACTTTTTAAGCAGTCATTTCAACCAAATATTATAAATTTGAATCTGCTCAGGAGCTGGAATGCAGAAACACTGACAGTGATGAGGGAGTAGCTAGAAAGCACATAAACTGCCAGATAAAGGGTATTTATCGGGCAGTTACACAGCTGTTCAAGAAACTGCAATTTCCTCATTGCACATACAGATCGTACATATGGTAATGAGAGTTAAAATTTACTAGGTAATAAATATTAGGAAGAGACCACTTGATTAAACACATTGGAGCTGAGAAATTCCAATAAAAATATGATTACAGAATAAGTGATTACCATTAAAAATGTTCTCTCAAAAATCACAGCTGTAATTTTTCTAAGTAGTGTCCTAATCCTGGAAAGTTCAGTGCAGAAAACATACACACACCTCTGGGGAACATTTGACATTACAAAACTGACCCCCAAATTTCTATTCTGTCTAGATTCTCCATTTGAAGACTACCTTTCACATGACTCTTGTTTGTGTATCTTATGAAGTAACCAGAGAAGGAGGAAGTTACGTTTCCTCACTGTTATCACAGGCTGTGATTTGGGATTTGCAGCCAAGGTGCCCTGAACTACTCCCCTAAGTTTTGTCAAATACAATTAACAAATAGCAGGAGTCTCCATTTGTCTTCCACCGTGAATGATGGCTATTTCAAAACACCACCTTTATACTGAAGTACATTCCTGTTGACCTGATGGAGAGACGTGATTCTCACACAAATCATCATGAATGTTTTATTGTATAAACACACATCTAGCTTGTAAAGCAGTCTGCAGGCTTTCAAAGTAAGACATGCATACATTGTTTCTTCATATTAATGTAGGCTGGGGAACAATTCTGCACTGGGAGGCAGATGAAACAACCTGCCAAGTTGTTTCGTTTTGTTTGTTTTCATTTTTCTAAATTCATGTAACTTTTGATTACTACAGAAAGTACTGTGCAGTTAAAGGATGCCCTCTAACAATTGCATTTGCACTGAGACGGAAGTGCTCCCATCCCTTCACGAGCTTCCTTCGGAAGGCAATAACAACAACCCATTTTTAAAGCTGCCTCAGATTCATCTATAAAAACTGTTATGGTGACGAGTCTGTAGCTCAAGACTAAGGATAGCCTGCCCAGAAAAATCAGGACAGATTCACGCTTCTCCACCCCTCCACCACACCCAGCAGTGCAAACTAATTACGACCCACGGTGGTCCCTCAGGAGGGAATGCGCAGGGTGTGGTGAGGCTGGATAAAATGGCCCTTCACAAAGTTACACTTACAACAAAGAAGTTGGTTGAGCTTGTCTGAGTACGCTTCCCTGGGGAGAGCAGGAAGGAGGAGGTGGGAAGCACTGTACTGATTTATCAATGTGGATTTTAAACAGCCGGTCAAGTTCTGTAGAGGGTGAAATGACGACCCAAAGTGTACCATACTTTCCTGAAATTTTACATTGGAAGGGGCCTTCTAGGGAGAGGAAGTTACTGGAACCACTTGTATGATGTTTAAATGAGATTAAATGTAATTAAAATACTTTTGCTTTGTAATTAAATTTTGTAAAATGTAATTACAATACTACAGGCAGTGTGGGAGCAGGAATTTCTCTCCAGAGCACTCCTGCTGACTGGAGAATTAAGTAACAAAGGTCGTTGTAAGAAATCATTGTCTCTAATGCAAAGTGTTTACCAATACATCCCAGTAGTGGTCTATTTTTTGTTTTGATTAAATTTTATTATAATAACATTTATATTACATGAGTAACTCCATAATATTTATCCTCAGAAAGGACAAGATTTTATAATCTTTTGCTGTATGCTTAGGTATGAGCAAGAAGAAAATTCTATTCTATTAAGTAGTAACAGGAATTTTCCCCACTCTGTAACTGATCTCACATCTAGTACTGGCCAAATGCCACTCAGTTTGTTCTTCCAACCATCCACTCCAATTGCGATACGTAAAGCAAAGTTTCGGGTTAATACGGATTATTAGAGCAAATTACGCAACTGTGGGGAAAAAACAAAAAACCAAACCAACCAGCCAAAAAAAAAAAAAAACCCACAAAAAACCAAAACCATCCCCCCAAACAAACAACAACCAAAGAGCTTTCAGGTACACAGGTCCTTCTTCGGGTCAGAAATAAAAAAGCAGCAAAAAGATAAGACTCGGGCCTTTTGAGAGTTTTCTTTTCCTATTCATTTATTTACCTAGCTGTATGAATTTCAAACCTTGTTATACATTTCATTGTGTTCAGTCTAATATATTTTACTACATTGATCTGTTAGTATGATTCTCCCCGGTCCCGAGAAGTTATCTGAGTTAATCACGTTCTATCCTTCATCAATATTTTATTATTTTTATTAATTTGGGAATGAGTTTTTACTTTGGGAAGTGCTGTACTCAAGAAGCAAATAAAGTCTCAAAGTGCTGACAAAAACCAGGATTTTACAGTATGGCTGAGGCGAATTAACAGTTTGCCACTTGTAATAGGCTAAATCTCATTTCCCTCTCGTCTATCCAAATCCCTCCCCTCCTCCCTCTTTTTCCTCTCTCCCACTGGCACTGTACCCTTGCTCTGCGTCGTCCTTCCCTGCCACCTTATGCCAACTCTAGCACTCATCTCCTCACACAGGTAAGTCAGCAGGTCCAAAACCACAAAAATACTTTCTTTTGCCAGGTTTCTTTCTGCTGGTTTTGTGAGCTGAATAGGTTATTGTGCCGTGAGAAAAGCACCAGAACTCACTGAAGGTAAATGGAGAAGTGCACAGGTACAAATAAGGACAGGACAGGGAAAAGGCTAGTATTTCTCCTCCTAAGAGCTATAAACTTAGCTCAGCCTCAGTTGTTTCATCAAGTCGTACCCAAAGAATACTGTCAGCATTTCAGTTTTTTGGATGAAAGTTTTGGATCAGAAGATTTATTTATTTATTTTTAAAAACAGACCCACCTATTGATTTCCATAACAACTGTGCACTGTTACTCATCTTCTAGTCAGTTATTTTTGCCAATTTGAATATCTTGAAATTAAGAGAACATCTGTGCTTCTTGAATAAATATTTAGAACAGAAGCCTTGAGACTGATTTCATGTTCTCCTGGGCACGATGTACCCTTTTCTAGACCATAGCCAAGGAGATGCCAGCAGCATTTCTAGACTCAAAGTTAAGCAATTTACAGTTCTTTGACACAGATTACAAGACATCCATCGGAAAGACTGATGATAATCAAGCAAAACAGTGAGACTATTAAGTGCTTTACGAACAGTAAGAATAGTCTGATATCTCAACTACAGTAGAGCAATCTTGAACCTGAGACGCTTTCTTTCACACTACAACACCCACTGACAACCCAAGGCAGAAAACCTCCACATTTGGTCCTGAATAGAGTTTTGCAGATCAGGCAATGCCTTACAATCCAAATTATCACAGTGATTATCCAAGTTGCAATATTCCACTATTGTGGTCCATTAATCTTTTTAGAAATGTTGTTCAATTCCCATGTGCTATGACATACTGTACAAAAAAATCAGACAAAAATGAACACAAAACATTAAATCATCTTTCTCTTATCCACGTCCTCTCCCTACGAGGGGGGAGGAAAACCATGGTATAACGTCAAAAAGAAGTGTCCTTGCAAAAACTGATAATGCATCAACAAATGATAGAACTAACTTACTCCCAGTACCAACTGTATTGTAGACATATGACCTTAAAAATGATGTGGCATTAGCAACTATGTGACTAATCTGTAAGAGGCAGCCGAAATGGGACATAACATCTTCAAACAGACACCAACAACCCACACTAGAACAGAACGTCTTTGTTCATACCCCTTTATCAAGAATCAGGGAATTGAGAAGCTATTCTTAGGAATGTTTTACTGCAGGTTATAAAAATGTTTTATTAAAAGTTACAAAATAACTCTCTTCCCAAGTGTAAATATAATGAAGTAATCCCATATGGTACAGAAGTTAACTATAACAAATGTTAATTGAAACGTAAAAATATAAATAAGAAACAGTTTTCCTGAATACTTCTTTCTTGGTTCAAGGCTGAAGGCTATCTCCTCTCTGGTCGAGTTGGTAACCACTAACTGCTAGCTGGCAAAAAGATCAAGTAAATCCTATCTGCAACCACGATCCACCATAAATGTTCCATTTGCCAACAACTATGAATTTTGGACAGGTGCCTGACAACCACTGTTAACTTTGTTCCCCAAACAGCAGAGATAGTCAATAATCAAAAATGAAAAAGAAAGTCTTAGTAATTCCAACTACCACAGATAAAATAACGGTCATTATTTTCAAAGCTAAGAAACAACTCAAAATTGCATCAGAACACAATTTTTGCTTCTATTAGTCTTGAAAACACAGTGATTGACCGAACACAGAAGCAGCAGGATATATTCACGTTATAGCAAACATTCTGATTTTATTATATAATCGGGTTTTGTCTCTAATTACATGGATGTCAAATATTGTATCCTCAAATCCCTGCAAAAACATGAACATACTATGCCCTTAAGATCCTAGAAATAGTGAAGTATTAACATAAGAGATTCTAGAACAACATGAGGAGACTTAAACATGAACCCATAATTAAAAATATTTTGTTCTTATGATGCACGTTAACCAGAAAATATAGGCAAAATAAAATGGAAAAAATATACTTTTAATATCAGGCATTGGTTTCAGAGTGCAAGATGATTAACAGCTGTCAAGTTTGTTCTGATTATCACGCAACTTTTGGGGAGGGTTCTTCTGAAAACATGGGGCTGCATAGGGGGATGAAAAGAGCACAGATTAAAAAAGTAGAAAAAAAAAAATCAAGCTAAGGATGAAGGCTGGTATTACAGAACAGACAGGAACAGGAATGAACCACTTAAATGGC
This sequence comes from Vanellus vanellus, assembly GCF_965231255.1. Classification (NCBI taxonomy): domain Eukaryota; kingdom Metazoa; phylum Chordata; class Aves; order Charadriiformes; family Charadriidae; genus Vanellus; species Vanellus vanellus. The sequence continues at coordinate 15,593,221 of NC_138914.1, read as the reverse complement.
AGAATGTTTTGTGGGATTGGGATAAATAATTTATCTATCCTTTCAAAAGCCTTTGTAGTTTCTGTTTGATGCGAAATAGAAGTCGTTAGAGCAATGCAAAGAACAGTACAGCACGATCAAAGCGATCACCAAGGAAAATGGCTTTTGTAATAACATTTGGCAATACACATGGAAGGCAAAACTGGTTTTGTTAAGGTCAGAAAAAAAAACAGTTGTTGCAATAATCAAAATGCAACATAGTGAGATCCTGAAAGAGAATTTTAGCTTTGCAAATAGAAAAGACCAGAAATCAATACTGACATGGAAATAATACGCAAACTTATACACAGAGCATACAAAAGGACCTACTGCTCACGTGGGTCTGATGCCATTCAAGAACACGGCAATGAATATTATGAATATCCCACTAGCAAACTATACACAATACTGCACACTGTGGAATTCCCAGATTCCCAGAGACATTCCTTTTACTTAACCGAATCTTCGACCTTGCACAAAAGCAGCAGTTTAAGTAGAGATGCAGGTGATCTTGAATTAAAAAAAAAAAATTCTCCCAAAAAACCTTACTTCCCTCTTCAGCTCTCAAAATGTGGGTTTGTGTATGAGTTCTAGGCTGCTAAAGAAGAGAATAAGATCACGTAACACTTCTCTGTAACTAAATTTGCTATAGTTATAATGGCTTGCAAGCACTTCAACAAAGAACTGTTTTTCTGATTTTTGTTACCTTGAAGGACAGTATAAACAAAATATTTTTTTTGTCCAAACCAGAGAAAAAAAAATTTGGTTTTGCTACATCTTCTAGGCCTAAAGAGAGGGGTAAACCATGAAAGAGAAACCCTGGCCATGTTGAAATCAAAGGAAGTTTTGCCAGAACTCCAAGCAGGCTCGAGTCCACCCATATGAGAAAAACAGTGCACTGGTAAAATTTTGTGTAAATTGAGTATCAGGAACTTAGACAAATTTAGAGATATTGAAACCAGAAGAAGCTATCAATGGAAGCCATCCTACCGACTTAGCAATGACCTAAATTCCTCTTAGAAAAAAAAAAAATTTAAAAAAAAAAAAAAAAATCAATGCACAGGGGAGGGGGAAAATAAAAAACCAAAGAAAGCAAAATCAAACTTGCAACCAGCCAGAGCTGCTAACATAGGTTGAAGCAAAAAATATTCTGTCACATATAAAAGCTGAAAGAGGAAAAGGGGAGTAAAAGGTGCAATAGGGGTAAAAAACATGTTCTTCCAGGCTGCAGGATACAGTGCCTTCATTTTGATTTGCAGCAGTAATTATTAATTAGAAGCATGATACATTCCAGTGCCTGTATACTCACCTTGTTCCAGATATGGTAATTAAATAATGAATAGAAAAGTATAATCAAAGTACCAAACAATTTGGAGAAATAGCAAGAGCAAACACAGTGCTGGCATGTGAAAATACTGCAATAGAGTAGAAGGAAAAATGTTAAACTTCAAATGTTGTACTTCAAGCACATTGTCTGGTACAGGTGTTCTCAGGGCGTTCTGCAAGCTTTCCTTGAATTCACTGCTCCATTCCTCCCTAAACCAAAACAGGACAGGGGAAGAGAGCACAGACTGGATGTTCAAGATGACCTAAGGGAGTTACAGTGATAAACAATTTTTTTCCTTGTGGGTTAAGTCCTATGAATTGTCCAGCCATTGTGCTGATGAATCAAAATTGAAAGGCTGAAAGGACAGTTTTATAAAAGTATAGCTGTATAATAAAGATCGGAATGCACTTCATATCTGGAATAGAAAAGCAGGTATGTTATTTCATACTGTTCTCTGGAATTTGGTGGGTTTGTTTTTGTACAAACATTTAGAAAATACCTGCTTCTGTTCATAATTGCTTCCTCTAAATCTGGTATTTGTATTAAAATAAAGGATATCTATCCTCCCCAAATGATTGCAGTTTTATCACAATAAGAATCTATTTTGTTAGTTCAGGAAGTTACATTTATTTTAGTACGTGCTATCTAACAGCAGACGTGTATTAAAACGTGTCGTTGCAGGATATATTAACCACATCACATGAATAAGCCAAACAGCTGAAAGAAGAAGCTACAAAGACCTTTTTGAACATGAGCAGCCTCTCTATGAAACTAAATCACCCGTCCGATATTACTCGCACGTATGGGAAAGATACAATAACCAGGCAACAGATCTAATGCAAGGCATAGTCTTCTGCCTTGCAGCAGTACACTTGTTCCAAACTGCTACCTACTCTGCTAGCGCTTTCCCCCCTCACCGTGCTATACATTTAGATATCTACAATCACGATTCAGATATTATTTCCCCAAGATACAACAGCTTGGGGGGGGGGGAGGGGAGGTTGGTTTGTTTGCGGTATTTGGGTTTGGGGTTTTTTTAATCATAGCCTGTCCTCACATTCTTTTGCAAATCCCCGCACCCTTTGTAAAGTGCAATGCAATCAAAAAAATCACGTTAGCCAATTTTTATGTTTGTATCCAGACTATGAGAAAGCAGTTTTGAGTGAGATATTGCCAGTTTTCCAAAATAATGGTAACAGAGAGAAACCCAATTAACGAGTTACTACAAAGAGACATTTTTCTTGCAAAAAGAGAAAACAGAAAGAGAGAAATCTTTAACCCTGATGGATCCATCTTGATTCCATCTCTGGTGTTTAGAGATGAGCAGTTTTCATTAGGACTTCATGTCCGACTCAGTAGGAAAACGTCACCAAGCCCCATGCTGAAAAATGACATCAGAAATACCAGACAATGTTTCTCATCCTCTGTGTAACCTTACAGAAGTATACAGTACAAATCCAGTTTTGCCTTCTGACCATGATATACCCATGCACAGATATCTCTGTAAGTACATTTTGCTAGCGAGTGGGCTCAAGAGTCAGACATTCTTTGGAACTAAAAGCTATGCAGATTTTACACTAGTAATCCCCAAATTTTAGGGATCATGGACAACAATATTAAGCAAGTGGTGCGCTTACTGACAACTTCAGGCTTGTAATTAGGATTTTATTTTTCTAAATTTCATATGGCCACAAAAAACATTACGGTGATCTCAGCAACAGCGCTGTCTACCATCCATAATCTCAGGACCACTGTTTTAGACCTTTTCCCTCTAGTAATTAACAACAGCTATGCTTGTGAGGCGACCAATACTAGCAAAGTAATTGAACAGTTCATGTGACACTTAAAAAAAAAAAAACAAAACAAAACAAAAAACACAAAACCAAACCACAAAACCCCTCAATATCTCCTCCTAGTACTCACCAGTGAAAAAAGGCAATAATACTAAAGAAACACTCCTAAGATAACATGTTTGCCTGCAGTTTTTAAGATTCTGATATGATAATTTTGTTAAATATTTTTCTATATATGAATAAATTCCAACATCTAAGACCACAGCTTCTTCCCCTCTGTATTCACTTCTTATAGGATGAGGATTATGTCTTGTTTGTGAAACTGGGTGGAAGTTTTTAATGGTCCTTTACAGGAAGTATGCATCTGTTTTTTAAACCTGTTCCTTCCTAAGCTTGCTAAAGTTGGCCCCAAAAATATATCAGGAAATAACTGGAGGATGAGGGGGGTGGGGGAAAAAAACTTTAAAGACACCTTGTCTTAATTAAATCTAAAAGTGTTACTTCGTCCTGTTCAACTGAGTCCCGTATAGCTTCAGCACAGCACACCTGCCTGGGGGAGGGGATGTGTCAACAGCCAGAACAGGTTCCTATTTCAGCTGCCTCCTGTAATTGGCGGTATGGAATTAATTAATGAAGTGGAACCAGCACATACTTGAACACACCATAAAATCAAACATGGCAAGCAGGATAGAAAAAACATTACTGCTTTCTTTAATACTCATTTATTGCTACAAAACGTGGAAAGGTAAAAGAGTAAAACCAAATGCAAATTCAGAAGCAGATGACAGTGCCGCTCGCAGCCGTTTTTACCACTTGGGTCTCGGTCAGCTGCTAAGCTACTGCCTTACTACAGTAAGAATAGTTATCCTACCTAATAAACAATAGCCTTTGACATTTTTGATCTTAGAATTATTTTAAATAATCTGTCCAAAGCCATATGATTCGCGTGGCTCCAACAGCCTCAGCTGGAACCTCTCCGTACCCAGAATCAACATTTCAACTACTACTTCAGCTGGCAAGCCAGGTCAGGCACGCCGTCAGCTCCCTGTGCTCACCAACTCATGACAGGAATGTCATTTCTGTAACCCTTCTTCTTGATCAGCTCTTATTGTTCAGCACAAGCCACCTTCCCAGAGACGAGGCCAAATGTTTAACTGCTGTATTTTAAAGAACAATCTTTGGAGGGGTATCAACTAAAAAAGTACCTGGTTATTTTTGGAACATTTCCTTCCATTTCTTTTTGTTGTTAAATAACAGCAGATCTTATAAGAATATTTCTAGGATGTATGTTTTGGATTGTTTCTCTTGAATGAAGCTTCCTTTCTAAAGTTCTGAGCAAATACCTCTACCAAAATAATTTTCCTCTTCAAAATACCCTACAAATTTGTTATACTATTCCTGTAAAGTCGTAAAGCATACCTCCTACTTCAGCAAGGAGAATTCCGAACCAGGTGAAAAATGATGCGAGAGAGTTCAGGATGGAAGTCGTATCTGGAATAAATTTTAGAATTTGGGAGTTCCTGAATCTGTATCTTCTGTTCCAGACGTTTGAGTATTTTTTATTCTTCCTAAAATCCTGAGTAGGAGATTTACCTTAGCAGCAGCTTAATGAGATGTCCATCACAAACAGTATCCCAACGGCTCCTGTTCTCCTAATCGGGCCTGGGTCCCTATGCCTCTGTCTGGGAGCTCCTAAATATACTTCTGAACAGATTACATACTTAAAAGCTTATGAGCAGAGTACGTCTAGTATCTTGTCTTTTTTAATCATTCTTTCTCCTCCCCAGTCAATTTTTGGTAATGAACAGCACTTCATTAAGCAACCTTAACTGACGTTAAGTCAAGATTCAGAGAGATTCTTAGAAATATCTAAAGAATGTTTCTTCAGTAAAAACAGAGGGTTGGGTTTTGCTTAAACTGTTCTTACAGAGTATCTGCAAAGCAGCAGATAATTCCTTCATAAACACAAAATCACAAACACAAAATGTACACAAAATCGGCAGAAATTACTTCTGTAAATTTATAGCTGTTTATGATGTGATGTAGCTATCAGAACCCGAGTGCCAGCGACTGCTGCTTACAGCGGAATTTGCACTGATGGAGTGCTTAGAGCTTCACAGAGTTGTCATTGATTCGGTTTTGCGATATATACACACCCCTTCAAGTAGTTATTATTAATAATTCTATTAAGGAGAAAGAAGCCATCCAAGCATTTTCCAGGTGATGCCACTCCAAAAATCGCAAGTGCAAGCCTGGCTGGCTCAGACCTTTTCCGTATTAGGAAATGACAGTAACCTGAGAACAATAAATGGTTCCTGCATTAGCTTTTATAATTCCCAAGGATTAGACCTACTTTTTCCATATAGAAGCTTCCACATGGAAGAGCTATAACATTTTTGCTTTTCTGACAATCCTTTTACAGAAAGATGAATGTTGCCAGTAACGATTTCTTCCCGCTTCCAGTTCCTATTTCATTACTCAATGGGAAATTTTAACTCACTTTTTTTGAGTTACTTTTAAGAAGTGGGAAGTTATGTAAGCTATAATAAAATACGGCATAGCTTCATTACCTGTGTAGCAGTACCTACATACGCCACAGGAACTCTATCAATCCTTCCTTTGTCCCTTGCATATAGGTTTGTGTTTTGGAAGGACCTCACACATCAGATTAAAATTAAAAACCTAAACACTGCTGAACGCACTAATTCTTTGCTTCTTAAACTAAGGTCACTAAGAGGAAACTAGAGGATGAAAGCTTTACCAGTAAATCCATCTAGCACTTGTATATTTACAGCTTTGTGGTCTGTTTAATGTTAAGAACTGCTTTTTAAGATGTCCTCATCTGTATGTCTCATTTGTAGAGTTTTTTTAGCCTACTTAAAACAGTGAACGCCACAAAGAGGAAGCTATTTTTAAAGACCACTAAAAGTGACAAATGCGAGCAAATACATGTAGCAAGAGATCCATCATTGCTAAACTAATGGATGAAAAAAGATTAATATATTGACGCTATTTATGTTTTCTGCTAATGTAAATAAAGACCACTGAAAGACAGATGACACCAGTAAGAATCACAGTATAGCTACAGCATTGCTACTAAAGAATTTTTTTTGGACAGAAGGCATCTCATTTAATGGAAGGGAACATTCATTCTTCCTATTCCCAGACACAGAAAAAAAATAAAGAAAAGTCTCCCTCCCAGGAAGCCATGGGGAAAATTATTTTTCCTGAGGCATAGCATCTTAACTCCCCGAAGAGTTAGGCAAAAGCTGCAAGTTATGCATCTAATCCCATTCATGACCCCAGATGCAGGTGGTATCCTATTTTATTGGTCTTTCCCTCCCCACCCCACCCTCCCATTAAAAAAACAAAACAAAACAAAACACCCCACTCAATTTAAAAATACCAGGTAGAGAAATTATGGATGACCATTGGCAACAAAGGGGTCATATTATCCTCAGCTGTTTCTTTGGCCAGTTATGCATTTTGGAACTTCTGTAAATGTAAAATAAAGTGCCCATTTGACATGACATTTTAAAGCCCGTATGCAGAAAAATCAAGTGACAATTTGATACAGGTACTGCCTACAAAATGTCCTGGCAGAGAGAGATCAGTATTCACTGTTATCGCAGCCATGCTGTAATGACTCTTGTCCTTTTTTTTTTTTTTTTTTTTTCTTTTTTCCCTTTACTATATAACAGAACATCACTGCATTGACTTCACGCAGTAAACTGATTTTAACAAATTTGTACTGAAGTACTTCCTGGTACTGCTTTTAATTTCCTTCTTTCACAGATACGCATCCTACATCAAAAGACTATCTCAACCACAGCAGGTTCTGAAATTCTGCAAGCAAAGCAAGCTCAATCCCAATCACGTAATAAAATAACAACAGAATAATAGTTTCCATTTTAATAACATTTTGTATAGTCCCTTAAATTTCATGAATGAATTTTCTTAGTATCACTAAGGAAAAATAAGCGCATCAGCATTTTATAACCAGTGAAAACAAGCCACAGAATGGGTGATACATGCAGGTCATATGAGAAATGTGTGCCATAACCACAAGTAGTCTCATAACTCCAGATGCGCACAAACCCAGCCTCCCCATCAGTTTTTTAGTCAGTTCCACATAGACATCGGCAGCAAATTCTTTATCTATAAACTGTTAAAAATTTCACGTGAGCAGAAAACAGCATAAAAAGCTGATTTTCCCAGCAAGAGGTTCTCCTCTAACAATAAAAATGCCTCCAAATATCAAAATACACAGGCTGCTTGAATTTAGAGCAAATTTCACACAGTGCGCAGGAAGTCACTGTGCTATTCTGAGAAGTGATGGTACAAAAGAAAAAAAAGTCACAAAAAGAGCACAATTAACAGGCTTCAGATGTAAGCAAGAAACAACAGAATATGAAAGCAACTCCTCTGCCAGAAATAAAACAATGCATACAAGAAATAACATAATGCACACAACATATATTCCAATACAGCAATGATCAGACAACTCTCAGCTTTATGCCCCAGAATTGACTCATTTGGCTTAATTAAGAAGCAACTACAGAACTTTCATAAAAGAGGTAAGAAAAACTTCATCCAACTACTCTGTACTACCTACAAATACTTTCAAAACTTTACTTAATGGTTAATTAGTAAACACTTAATAGGTATAACAAACACTAGTGCAGACTCTCAAAGAATGCTTCTGCTCTCATGATAAATCCAGTTGCACAGTTTGCCCCTTCAAAGTCTCATCCTGTTTACACCCCATCATGGACACATCACTGACCACCTTTCAGACCCAGCAACAGATGCACATTAGACAAAAATATCTGACTTGGACGCCGACAGATCTGATACAAAGATATTCATAAGCAGTAAACAAGGGCATATGCCTACTAAAACCGGCACCTTGTCTTTGTTAATATTGTCACACAATCCGGGTCCCTATTCTTTGGCTGAAATCAAAGCTTTCTGGGAGCAATTCCCTTAACTTCACAGGAAGAAATTCACTGCCAGCTTCTCCCCCTCCAGCTAAGGGTTTGTATTGTATTTGTTTCGTTAATTATTGCACTTCTGGAAGTGTGCAATTAGTTTCATTTACTTTCTCAGCTCTTCTCTAATGTTTACAGAAGAGTAACAACTGCAGAAAGAACACCAAAGCTCTTTACCACGGCTATCTATTTAAGCCTCAACTATCATACGTTTTCATTTGCATCTCCCATAATTCAAATCTAAGGTAAGTGAATGAGATCTCTTGAAAGATGATGTATTCAAAAAAGGTCGAATAACAGACAGACAGTTTTTACATTTAATTGAAGAACTCGCTTATAACACAGAAAAGCAAAATCACAGAATGAAAACTTTGGGCTTAAACAGGTAAACTGTAATTCTAGTAATGCTATGGATACTCTTTGTAATTACCAGGATACCTACATAGGTTACAGTTACACCAGTTACGAACACATTCCTGTTTTACATAATACCAATTCTGAAAAGCTTTACTAATCAGTTGTTTGTCCATGTAATAGTAAAACTAAACCATTATAAATTGCCTCAAGTTTTCAGTAATATGCATCTGGTAAAGAATAAACTTAATATTCAAAACACCACCTTCCTGCTTTATTCTACTTCATAAAGTAGATAAGTCACTTATGCTGTAATATGCTACAACATCAGGTTTGTGCCCTACATATATTAAAATCAAGTTTGTTCTAAACACATAAGGATGACAAATTTACATTTCTTTACAAACATAATAAAGTACAGTAAGTTAATTTGGAAGGGGAAAACGTCAAGTTCTAACAGTTTTATGAGGAAATACACAACAATCCGTGAAGTGTTTTTAATCAACATGCTAAAGAAAACACAGACTAGTGGAATATTGCCGTCTTGTGAATTACATTTCCAGAAAATCAAATCAAAAGTCAATTACATTCTCACAGTGAGTTAAAATTGAGTAGAACCAGTAAACACACAGCAGCAGATATTTAAACGTATTAAGTTACCTAGAGTCAAGTTTGGAAATTAAATGCTTCATCACCTCTGACAATTCTATGCAGATATATGCATCTATCACTACCTAAGCATCTTTAAAAATAATTGGCATACAGTTCTAAACAGTGCAAAGGAATAGCTTTAGCAGCTAAACTGCTTGCATTCTGGGAAGGAGAGCTTTAAGAAGATTGCAGTTCAGTTTCCAATTCTATCAAATGTTCGCTAAACAAGCCAAGATTACCGAGATAAATCAAGCTAATCCCTCCATCATGAATGGATTAAGCGCTCAGGGGCAAACAAAACTCAAAGGGCAAACTCTATCACCAGTACAAAGCAAATACATACAGTTTAAACAATATATTCTATGTACAAAAATAGTAGCTGAAAGTCTCAGCATTTCCAAAGAGACAGTCAAATCCTTGCAGCAGTGGTTTTCTTGAGAACAGGGGTGAAAAATATCAGCTAGGTTTTTATACAACCATTGCCTTAAGAATGAATAGATCAATTAAAAGAATAGACCTTTTAATCCAATTAAAGACCAACTTAGCGGATAAAACAGGAGAGAGCACAGAGGAAGTAAATGATACAATCCTCAATATAGCAGCAGATTTGGATTTGACCCTGCAAATTTAGAATTGAGCGAATGAAGACTACATGTATAAACTGTGCAGGTTCACAGCAAAATTACTGTATTTTCTATGGACTAATTTTTGTAGTTCTCTAAATAAACAAGTTCAAATAACTGTAAAGATCTCAGAAGTTACCACTGAAGATGTTCCATCCTCATACAAACAGGATGATTTTTATGACAGTCCAGTGTGCTCAGAATAAACTCAAAAATTCTAAGTCTAATATTAAAATATAATTTTTGTAAGGCAGACGTAGGGTTCTATAATGCCATGTGCATTATAGGCTCATTGCCTGTAGGCCTAAAAGCAACTAAATTATCTTGCTCAGCCTCCTGTACGTTAGTGCTTGTAGTTTAACCACCAAGCAGAATGCTCTGCATTTTTGTTCATCAGTAGAGCTGACACACTAATATTCTGTTGAGAAACACATTCACACACTTTTAAACAATATTATTTTTTGTTAAATACTCTTAGAGCGTTTCCAAACACTTGTTGGGCTTCTATTTGCTAGGGTTTTTTCCCCTTTCTTGTTGCTTTTCACACTGGAGCGTAGGCAATGGTGCAGCTGTATAACCAAGTGAGTCAGCAGCTGTAAGGAGATATCCTTCAGCTGTCCAGATTGCACAGCTACACTAATAATGGAATGGTCGAAGTAATAAAAAACATTTTTCCCCAAGAAGTAAAGGGACCCAAGAGCTACCAAGTGAATTGCTATTGCTCTGCTATGCAGAGATAATATTCTAAGATTACCATGGTATTGAAAGATGCCCCCAGAGAAAACTAGTGAAACTTTTATGAAACATCATGTTACACTTCTCTGTCACAATAAACTTAAGATTCACCTGCTTATGTCTTCCTACACTTCCTGCACTCAAGCGACCTTGGTTAACAGCCTGCGCTGGTATATACCCCTTCCAATTGTAGTCATCGGCAATGGCAGCGCAGAATGCTCCTCTAGAAATTTTTGCACTTTGGTCACAAAGCACCTGTCCTGGTTTGAGGTAGAACAGGACCAATTTTGTTCAGTAACTTTACTTCTTCGCTGGGCCTCTTCTAACAACTGAAATTAACGGCATATTGTGCAGACAATGTTCGCTCTCTCAGAGTGATAAGACCAATTGCTTATAGCTGATGCCCAGGCATGGTATGCAGAGGCTCCTGCTTATACTTACTGCTATAACCCCCAGGGCCAACCGACTGTGTTATTTGCCCCGTTGGAGGGTCGGAAGCAGAAAAGCATAGTGGGGTCCCACCTGCAGGGAGGAGCAGACAGGACAGGTGACCCAAAACTGACCAACAGGGTATTCCATCCCATCTGCCTCATGCTCCGTATAAAAGCTGAGGAATCACAGGGTCAGCTCTCTCTTCCTTCAGTGGCAGACGTCTGAGGAGGACTCTGTTCATCTGTCTGTGATCCCAATCCTGAATGCAGATCTGGAATCCAGTTCCCGTCCGTCACTGAGTCCAGCCTGGGACTGCCCCAGTGCCAGCCGGTGTCGTGACTGTCATCTTGGGAGCTTGATACGGTTTTGTATATATTTCACTATTTCTTTTTATTTTATTATTGATATTTCATTAAAGTAGTTTAGTTCCTTCTAAACTCATCAGTCTCTTCTTCCCTCCTCTGCCTCTCTCTTTGAAGAGGGGTAGAGGGGAGCATCTGTCAGTCCCACCTGGGGTCCCCCAGGTCCCCAGTAGCTGATTTGGCCTAAACCACAACAGCACCTTAGGAAAACAAGCAAGTATAGTTATTTGTATTTCAGGAAGACAAGCAAGCATAATTATTTGTATTTTGCAGATAAGAATCTGATCAAGAGGTTGGATGGTTCACTCATGGTTACACAGAAAACTTAAGGCCTCTGCTGGAATAAATACAAGCCAAGTAGATAGACCGTGTAACCTCACAAATGTGTGAAACTTTTTTTTTCCCAACCTACTCTTACCAGCCAAAAGTAGAAAGCTCCTAATAGAAAATTTTGTACTGTAATGCTACTACTGACAAAATACTGATAAGGTGTATAGTTATGAGGCTTGTCTTTGTTTTTCTTGTTGCTAAGTTCTTGCTTAGTAAGTTATTTTATAATGATTTTCCTGTTAAAATGCGGTCAGTTTAAAACAAACAAAAAACACAGACATACAACAACCTAGTACAACGAGTTTCTTCAGACATAATCTATTATTTAATGAAAATCAGGCCAATGTACTGATAAAATTACTTTAACTTTTCTTTTCCCGAAAAAAAGAGTACCTTCTCTGATTTGCCTAACCAAAGGTTCAACTATTACTGTATTTTACTTCATTAAAATTATCATCTTTAACTCTTGTAAAGCAAAATGCATCATCTGAAATTCTGCTTATCAGTGAGTTCTGGCTACAGTGAAAAGTGTAGTATAGGATCCCCTGTCCACATCTGTTCTGTGGATTTTATCGTCTCACATTGACCTGAACTATCATGTGTGCTATAAGGCAGTGCCTTAAAGTGGCTTGTGACCAGGAAAATCTTGTTAACAATAGACACAGAGAATCTTGTTAACAATAGACACAGAGAAGCTCTAGACTAGATTGCCTTCAGAAGCAGCAAAGGCTTCTAAAATACCTTGCAGAAATATCTATAACAAATAACTCCATTATCATTTAATTCAACCGCCCAGAGCGATGGATGGGACAAATGCACTCATGAGGCCTGGCCTAACCCTATGATGGTATAGCGCTGTACCGATGTATTTATGTACAAACTTAACTTCCTGTTATGGTCAGTGACTTCTAGAGGCACAGCCAAAATGTAGCTGGCATTAGAGAAATTTATGGACTTTAAAATATACAGCCATGCTAATTCAATGAAATCGTGACCTGACTTTCATTCGAGACTTCAGTAAGCACTGGACTGTGTCACAATTTCAAACACTCCCAGCAGTTACTTGAAGACGAATGGGCCATCCTTTCCCTCTTCAATGGAATAATTATAGGTAGACTGTTTTAATCAAAAGTATAACACAACTTGGAAAAACTCAATTCTCTGAGTAAAGGGCACACACAGCACATTGTTTACACGAAGCCTTCATTTTTCTTACAAATTCTGTCTGCGTGGTCCATATCATAGATTCAATATAAAATACAGTTACCAGTGATGACGTATAAAATTTAATTTTAGAAAATGTATTGGATTACATAGTATTTATCACTATAGAACTAATGTCAGTTTTTATTTTGACCTCCAAATAAACCAGCCAAGCTACAATAACTCTTGTTTCTTGATTCAATTTTATTATGAAAATGTAACTACTTCTCCTCTGCAAATCTTCATCAAGCCAATCGCCACATGCATTTCTTAATGGACATCCAACTTCATAGCCATCAATAACATCTGGCTAATTTCTGTTCACAAATGGTCCCAATTTTGCCATGTTGAAAATAAGCAAATGTCAAGTCTGGTTCTGTAACCCAAAAGTAATTTAAACAGAATTCGAACTTCAACTGTCATTTTCCAATGTGGAGGAGTATCATGAAGAAAACCAGCATCATTCGAGAAAATAACATTCAATTTATCAAATTACTACGCTGCAATGAGATACAAACAGTAGAAAATAACGCACTGCTAACCACCATCTGCTTATAAAGTCACTGTTCTGAAGACAACATAGGATAGAAAAGATATTAAAGGAAATTAAAGGAAATTAATCAAAACATCACTTTTAGCATACCATACACAAAACAAGTTCTGGAGCTTAAGTGCTGCACTGCAGCATATGTAGATGTGGCCAAGAGGGCTTACGAGTACCGGCCACATGCAGTAGAATATGCTGCTTCAGAGCTTAGTGCAAGTTGCAAGGCTCATTTCAGACCCTCAGTTAATAACCAAGCAGCCAGACTGAACTGAACCTAACACATACTGCAATTACTACCCATACTAATTATCTGCAATCTAACATGGACTTACGTATACTAATTTTGACCAAATCAGAGAGAGAAAATAACAATTTCTTTGCATTTCTTGAAGATAAAGTTCTCTTTTGTCTCGTATTTTTCAGTCAGGTAATGTGCTGTGGTTTGGAGCAAAGCATACAGACTGAATGGATCTTTTGGATTAAACATTTCTGATTTGAAGGCAAAACCTTAGTTCATTTTCTTCTCTTTTGTCATTACAGTCAAGGGAAGAAATTTGCGTGACCATGATTAATCTCACCAAAATACATTACATCTATGAATTGGTATAATCTGTTTACAGTTTTGTACCGCACGTCCTCCACAGCTCCCAAGACTTTCTACAATTTAAGATTTGATCAACAATTCGGCCAGATGGCAAAACTATAAATGATAGCTTTGCAATATCCGAAAAGTATCTCTGGATTCCTGTAAGGGGTTTCACAATGTCTATCTTCCTCCACAGTTATGCATATTTTCAGTTTAGGAACATTAATACTGAGCATGCCTCATCAGGGAAAAAAAAAGATCACCAAAAACTTTAGAAGAAAAATCACTTTCTAGGAATCAAAGAGTCCCCCCAAAGTCTTGCTTCATTTACCCCTCAAAGACTGCAGAATGCCAAGAATTGCACAAAGAAAGAATATCAAAGAGAGGAAAAAGCACACACAATAAAGTGAATTTATCATATTTTTTTTTTCCACTCAGGCATTTCTATTTGATTGTTACTGTTTATTGTAGTTTTACACACATATCAATCATCCTTAGCTCCGGAATTTGTGTTACCGCTTTTTCCTCTACTGTTACACTTCTTAACAGTAAAATAACTTGTTTAGTCTAACTCTGCCTTTTCTAGTCAAGATCATAAATAGCAAGTAGACATGCTTCCTTTTGTTCAGACGTATTTCTTCAGAGATACATCTCTTAATAATGCTTCTTCTAATCTTTCAAAGATTTTACAAGATGCACAGAATTTAAATTCTACAGCTCATACTGCAATTCAGTGAAGCACACTTGAACAGGCTTCACTTCGAGCACTTAAGTAGATCCTCTGATTTCCAGCAGTTATTTCAACGAGACTATCCAAACACTTAGAAGTGAGCCAAACTATAGGCTTACATACTTTGATGAAGGAAACCCCTTAAGGTCTTCCCCTATTTTGCACATGGTTTCAGTAACTCTGCCTATTACTTACTGACCTCATGTGGAGCAGGACCAGGCAAGTGTTCCACCATTATTAGCCGTGTTCAGTACAGCAGCACTGAAACCACAGATACAGCGGGACAGGGAGAGGACAACTGGCTGGAGAGGAGCCCTGCAGCAAGGGATCTGGGGGTGCTGGCCGACAGCAGGCTCAGCATGAATCAGCAGTGTGATCTGGCAGCCAAGAGGGCAAACCACATCCTGGGGTGCATCAAACGCAGTAGAGCCAGCCAGTCAAAAGAGGTGACTATCCTGCTGTATTCAGCCATGGTGTGGCCTCACCTTGAGTACATTGTGCAGTTCTGGACTGCACAATTGAAGAAGGATGTTCACGTACTCGAATGCGCCCAGAGGAGGGTAACAAAGCTGGTGAAAGGGCTGGAAGGCACGTCCCACGGGGAATGGCTAAGGACTTTGGGCTTGTCTAGTTTGGAGAGAAGGAGGCTTGGGGGTGACCTCATTGCTCTCCACAGCTTCCTGAGGAGGGGAAGTGGGGAGGGAAGTGCTGAGCTCTTCTCCTTGGTATCCAGTGACAGGAAGCGTAAGAATGGTTCAAAGCTGCGCCAGGTGAGGTTCAGACTTCACATTAGTAAGCATTTCTTTACTGAAAGGGTGGTCAGACACTGGAACAGTCTTCCTAGAGAGGAGGTCAATGCCCCAAGCCTGTCAGTGTTTAAAAGGCATTTGGACAATGCCCTTAATAACATGCTTTAACCTTTGGTCAGCATGGAGTCGGTCAGAGAGTTGGACTAGATGATCATTGTAGGTTCCTTCCAACTCAAATAGTCTAGTCTATTCAAAAAGGCATCCACACCAATAAGCTGAAGGAGAGAAGAAAAAGAACTAGAAAAGGGAATGCTAGGAAAGGATACAAAAAGTCCTGCAGCTGTACCATGAGCTCAGAAGAACACCAGTTTATGCATTCTTGCACAAGGCACACATGTCCCAACAACCTCCCTAGAGCCTGTACCTATATTTTCTTTCCAGTCTCTTCTGTAGTATCTTCCCTTCGCCACAAAACACATTTCACAGAGCATCAAGGCAAGATTCAGCTAATCTCTCTTACATGTTCTTGTCAAAACAATATCCAAATCTCAAAAGTATAATGGAAATCTAGATAACTAACTCATAGCTATAGCTGCCAAAAGGTAGGCAAGATAAATCCTACCACCAAAGCACCAACCATGAAAAGACAAGCGCAGACAGTGACAGGTCTCTGTGTGTTAATGCAGACATACGCAATTTCTCTTTACGTGAAAAAATATAATTTGCAGATTTTATTTATTAACTTCTATATAAACTCAATTTAAATAATGTCTGAAAGTCTCTCTGGCTCCCTATCCCCCCATTTTGCCTATAAATACTTTACCTGTACTAAACTTAGTGCCGATACAGCAATGGCTTCGGTAATTCTGCCAGAACACAATGCTCGTTCTGGTCACACTTTTATTGCATTAAAAAGAATACATAATTTCTTTAGCATGGTATTCAGAAAGACTGACATTTTTCTTTTTCATTTAGTCGATTTTTTTTTAACGTGCTGGTATAAATGAAAAGTATATAAATATATATTTACTTATATATTAATTTATAAATTAATGTTATAAACATTACTTATTCATGCACATTATTCCTTTTCTATGAAATATAGCATTTAGAGACCCACTGGCAATAATATTTGTTTTCCTAAAGCTTCATTAGTTTGCCAGACGACTGTAGCCTACCTCCCTAAACTGCATTTTCCCTCACCGATCTCAATTTTACAGTCATTTTTCAGTTACAGACCCACTTAAATATTGAGTATTCTTTACTCAGATACTCGTTCTTTTCTGTCTGTAAACAGACCTTGGTTTATATGAAATACATAGCACATTAGAACTACTGAGACTGAACACTGCACATTCAAATTATGTCTTGTACATGAATTTAAATAGGAGCAGACAAATAGACGCTAGTGAGTCACAGTAAGATATTGTTATAATTTGAGTTAAACCATAAAGAAAGTTAGTTTTAACAACAATACTTCATTTAAGGTATCTACAGATCAGCTTCAATTTCTACAAACTGGATGAATTCATACAAGAGACCCTTTTCTTACTCAGTTCCCAGTTGCACAAGTATGTTTTCAGCCAGCTTGGTCCATGTTTCCATAGGATTTGGCATTTTTGTATAAACAGATTTTTACTGAAGATGTCCAACTTCATCACACATTTGCTGTCTTCACCAAAATAATCTGAGACTTACTGGAACTATTAGCCAAATTCTGGAACGCTGTTCACGTAAATAACATACTGGTATTGCAACACTACAAAGGAAGTCTGAGATCATTCCAGAATGCAGAAAAAAAAAGAATGCAGCATAACCAGCAGTTTATATGTTTTTCCAATAGAGCATTTGTAGGCTTTGTTTAATGAGAAATAGCGAGAGAATAACAAAACATAGCCTTAAGATAAATGACACTACGCTACTCCAAATTATACCCAACAGCAGACAGTGTCTAGTCTATAACAATCATATGATGGATTAATAATGGATTAAGAACAGTCACTTTATAATAAAGTCTGAATCCAGATGGAGCACTGACCGCCTATGCGATAGAGCAATATTAAAAAGTCATGCATAATTCAAACATATTGTATACATATTACTGGGCAAGCTCGAGACCTTTTATACTATGAACATGCAACAGACCAGAGTTTATAGAAATAAAAAGACCCAGATACAATATATATTGTAATTATCTCAACTCTGATAAGCTGATGTAGAAGTAATCCTCTCTAAGCTTTTCAAAGCTAGCTCGCCATACCTTAGCAATCAAATATTATTGAGTTTGTAATTAAGTTTAATTAGGTCAAAGAATGTTTCAGTTATATTGACTCTCAAATACATAACAAATGTTCACTCAGCACTAAAAGCAATCAAAATTAATGAATTCTGATGTAGTATATGCAAATGTAGCTTAAGTCTGGGTAACTTTTTGTTTGTATTTTATATTGAGTCGTATTTTATTAATTTGCAAGTAGACAGATGAGTAGTAAGACTACTCCAGTTCAGAAAGCAATAATAAATGACCATTTGGAAGACTTTTATTTTCAGTAATAACTTCTATACAACCAAAATAAAACTTCTGAAGCTTTGCATATGGATTTTTACCATCCTTATGAAAGTGTTTTACTTGTCTAGTTCATCATGTATTTGTTGTATGTTCCTTCTCCTCAATACAACAAGAAAACAAAAACAACTTCCATGAGTTTCCAACAAATTTTGCATACAACTGATTGCAGAGAAGAACTGCACACCATCGCCCTGTTTCTTCTTCTGAACAGGATTTCGCTTAAATGAGTATAAATGAGTTTTTCTGAAAAGTACAAGCTTTGTATTAGGTTTTACCAGCTTTTTGTTCTGGTTACCTCCCGAGGTACTTACAATTTTATAGAGTTGAGACTTAAGGCACATGGTATCATCTATCACCATTAAAAGATTCCAACTACTTTGCAGTTACCCCTTTTGCAATAGCTGTTAAAAATACATGGTTTTTAACTACCTTGCCAAGTGCTCTATGTAAAAATCTCCAGGTAACAGTGCCCATCACCACTTTGCTTAGTGCAATATACTAACTATACGTGACAATCCAAAATTCCCAAAGAGCACTTGGCCTAGAGAAACTAAATGGATACCCCGTTTCCAAGAAAGGTACAGAGCATAGCGAAAGAACTGGCTACCTAACCCTGACGGAGGACCACAAGCCCTTGCACTCCACCAGCACTCCCCCAGGCTCAGAAGAAGGCCGAACAGACTGAAGGCCCATGTTCCAAAGTCTGGGTATCAGAAAAGAACAAAAGTGACAGCAACAACAAGAAGGGAAAGCACAGGCAGAAAAAAAAAGTCTAGAAGCAGCTCAGAACTGAAGTAAGGAGAGACACAGTGTCTGCATAAGGAGGAATACAGAGAACTGTAGAGCTGTAGGGGGGATATTTTAAACACAAAGAACTACTTGGCCCTCTGTGATCTCTAAAGATGTCTCAGTTTCTCTGTCCCAACTCTCCAAGCTATAAAAGGACATCTATAAAATCTAAAGCTCGTGTAAGCCTCTTAATTATGTAATATCTGTAAATCAATGTACATATGCTAATCACTCTAGAACATATCACCATTTTAAGAGCACACGCATGAAACACTACAGGCTGAGTTAACTGCACAGACAGAATACAAGGTAAGCCTTCCGGTGGAGGCCAACATGAACAAAAACATGTTAGATAATATGCACATTTTCATTTAAATACAGACTTGAGGCTGCAGTGGCCTTGTATATTCATGTACTCAGCCTTCACAGTCTGCTGGCCACATCTGTCACTAGTTATCACAAACTATTTGACATTAAAGGGATTTACAAATCCACTTCTTGAAGCCGGCAATAAAACGAGCCAAGACCAACCAGTCAGTTTAATAAGGCAGTTTATCAACTTCTGAAGCATCAATACCGGTCCAGATCACTAAACAAATACAAAGATCATTAAACACGCTTAGGTTACAGTCCTTGTCCTGAGTCAGCAAAGCTCCAACCAGCACTTCCTGTGAAAGGAAATTCTGTCTGTATGACTGATTCTCCTGGAAGAGACAGGTGTGTCTGGAAATGGTCTGTCATAAAAAAAATAAATTCTATTTTTATAAAAAGATTGTAGACGGATGATGTAAACTGGCAGGAGAGCAGTATATATGTTGCTTTCCAAGGTATGATGCAACTCCAGTCTTTAAATAGTTAATACTCTCTTTGCTTCCCATCCCCACTCTTTCCTGGACAAAGGTGATGAACAGATGGATTTACACAAATTGGAAACTTCAGACAGAGTAAAAGATGGCCAGATCTTTCCCCTGGCAAGTACAAAGAAGAGGCATACCCCTGAGGTGATGCCTGTGCAGCAGTGACTGCAGCATGCGACTGACAGCGCTCCCTTGCATCAGCAGCTCAGTCAGCTGGAAGAACTGATCAGGAGTCATTCACCTAATTATGTAAACCAGGAAGTACGCTGCACAGGAAAGTCTAATATGCTTACTTGTTAAATACATACACTATTTAATAAAAAATAACCAATTTTATTACAGAGCCTGAGAGATTTATTATCTGTAAAAACATAATAATGTATAATTATCCGAGTTAGAATCTAAATTCATAATAGGGAATACGTGCATTCAAATTTTGATATTCTTAGCCACTGCCCTGGAAAATAAATTATTTCATTGAGGAAATACATATAAGCAATTTGGCACATCTTTTCAAAGACATAAGAGAGCTGCTAGACAAAGGAACCTGAACATTTAGTTATTTACGTCATGCTACAACCCAAAGGCTCCAACTAAGCGTAGAGCCCTCGCTATGTCATTTCAAAACTGCCATTGTGTGGAAGAAAAAAAGGCAGTGTATTGGGCTAATTAAAGTCATCTCAGAGTGCCTAGGACTGAGGCTAAGGACGGATCTCTGAGGCCAGTACCACGCCTCCAGCAATGGTAAAAAACAGCTGTCCAGGGAGGTGTGTGAAAGCAAAGTCCTAGCCATACACAGGTCCTTCACTCTCCCCGACTCCAGAAGTATGTAAGTTGAAGGATTTCTTCAGATGGATGGTTTCACTTGGTCTAGCAGCTCTAGATGGATTTTTCTTTCATGAATTTGTCCAATCTGCTTTTTGAACTTTTTTTGTCCAAACTGCTTTTTGCAAACCTCTGGTATCCAGAACACCCGTGCCAGAATTCTGCCACTGCACGCTAGGTGAAGAATCCTTTTGGTTTTGTATTAATCTACCAAAAGTTTCATTTTGTGCCCTTAATCACAAGAGAATTAATAACCTTATACTGATCACATTTCACAGAACTAATCACCCACCATTTTTTCCCCCCAGTTTATGTAAGTTTCAGTGTATTTGATTGTTTCTTATATGGAAACTGTTCCAAACTTCTGATTATTCTAAATACTTCTCTTTTTTTTTTTCATCTGATTTTTTTCTGGCAAAAGTATACGAATAGTGGAGAGCAACACAGGAAGGAAAGGTGATTTTGCATAACACCACCCACAGCTGGTTTCTGTGAGGTATGAACCAGTTCTTTTTGAAATTTGCCTTCACAAACATGAGAACAAGAGACAGCCAACTCTGCTCTGCAACAAAATCTCTAATTGTTTGGAATGTCAGTTACAGCTCTCTAAGAGCAAAACCCAAGCCGCCAAGACACATCTCTCCCCAATATAAATAGCATCTTCTAGCATGTCTCCCTTTGCTTGTGCTTTTTAAGCACACACAGAGAACAAAATGCTTCTACAGATAAGTATTCAGCCACAGACTGCTGAATTCCAAGTGTCCCTTCACGCTACAACACTCCACAGTGCAGCTAAGAGACTCTCTAGTATTCTCTTAATGACGTGAGAGACCTAGAAATTAAGGAGCAGGTATTCAATCCGGATGCATCCTCAGCACTTTGTCATTCTCCATCAGCAAAATATGATGTGGGAGGAAAAATAAATGTTTATGTCATGTCCAGAAAGCTTACAAAGGTGATAGTCCTCCTTTACCGGGATAATCATAATCCAATCGGCAGAAACACAAGTCATTAGAAAACACATAATTGTTCCTGCCCAACTTGTTTTATTGCCAACAGCACCAACTTTTGATGGGCACATTTGAACCATTAGCTAAAGCTAAAAAACCTGAGGGGGGTGTTCTGAGGTAACATGGCAGGCTGATTTTCCAAACCAAAGGCACTTTCCCTCTCAAAGGAAGTCACCCTAAGAGTCTAAGTCTTGTGTCACAGCCAGAGGCAAACTAGCCTTAACACCAATTGTTATCAGTGAGGAGAGCACAGTATGACATGCTGAACAGGAAACTACGGTATCATAATGTAGAAGAGTTCAGGGCAAACTAAGTTTCAAAGACACAAGACAGTACACTCTGTCTGGCTGTACAGCATAAGCTAATCGGTACTTTCTGGTAACATTCTTCAGATACACTGCATACCACTACCTTTTATATTCCCCACCCTGCTGACCTGACTAATTCTGAAGTCCCGTAAGGAAAGATTCAAACTTCTTCCTCCCTTCCTTTCTCACCCCTACTCTCCCTAGGAATACAGACTCCAGTATCCATTTAAATTTAAGTAGTGAAGTTATTCATTGAAGATACTGGGAACGGTTTTCTTAACAGCCCTTCACACATTTTATTGACAAGATACCTCCAAAGTGGGGATTTACAAATATTTTTATGAAAATCAAAATTCAATAGTTTCAATAGTGATTGTCTCATAGGTCAGCATAGAAACATTTAGTTAATTGCTTTATCTTTTTCTCTGATTCATGTTTATATTCACTTGTCTTGCCAATAATAATGGTTACGCAGAAAAGCAGTATCAAGGAAATAACATTTTATAAATTTTAAGTAGCATTTCATAGCTGGAAATGAAGGACATTCTATTGCTTATCAGTAAACCATGAACCTCACTTCAGTCTATGCTTTCTTTCTGTACTTTTGTGAACCAAATTCAGAGGTGAGAGCACATTGGATCAGCCTCCTTTAAGAAGTCACCTATTAACAGAAACCGTACCTTTTAAGCAGTATTTAAATCTTTAGCTATTAGCCAAAACAGAAGTTATACTCATCCAACTATTTCTATAGCAGCATAACAGCTTCTACACAAAAGAACTTTACAAAATTGTCTTAATTATAAAAGTATAAAATACATATTCGTTACAGAAACACAAAAATAGTTAAAACTAGCCCTTTCCATCCCAGATCAGAGTCAGGCATCTAAAAAAGCTATCAATTTGTCCAGAATAAGTAGTCAGCAATTTTGAAATTTTCCCTGAAGGATAACAATTCCTTTAAAATTCCTTTAAAGGAATAATAATTCCTTCAAAGTTGGGCCCAATCTAAGGTCTAATGAGATTAACTAACATTAAAGTATTAGCTAACAGACAAGGTCGGGCTATTGTGGGTTTATGATCTCCAAAATGGTGCTGGATTCTACCCAGCCCACTTGGAGCGCCTACAAGAGCTTGCACTTGTCTGCAGCCATCCAGGCAGATGGACCCTTAAATGTAACTGTTCCTTCAAAGAACACGTATACTTCAAAAACAAAAATTAAATATGATTGTTAAAGAAATGAGAGCACTAGGTTATTAGCACACCTGCTAATAAATAAAAAAACCCTGTTAAAACAAGGAGCTTTTATTCTCTACTTTTTCACTTACTTTTTCTGTCTGTACAACATGAGAGGTCTACAGGAAGGGAATACTGGTTCAACAGCTGAATATAAACAATATACTGAAAATGATGACACAAACACTGAACAGAAGGAATGGTAAATTTTCCTACATCTATTTTAGTTCCATGGATTTGAAATGATAAATGCAAGTGTACCCTTATGTCACAACTTCACGTGAAAAACAACACGTGTTGCAGTTCACTGTGTAAATACTCATTAATATTTTTATTCAGCATCCACCAAATTGAACAAAAAGAGTTTGGTCCTTATATCTTATTTTTAAAGTAAGTAGTCCCAGTAGTACCTTTTTAAAAAAAAAAAAAAAAATAATAAAACCAGTTTTACCAACTCAGAGAAGTCAATATTTCACTTTTACTTACAGAAACAGTTAAAAAATTCACAAGTCAGAAACAGTCTATTTGTGTGTAAAAGTATACAAATTAAAAACTACAATTTACATAACATGTTTTCTGATGGCTTCTTCACATCTCAAGTGTGTGATAGAATAGCATAGCTGTGTGTGATGTGTGCATCACCTCAGCAGTGACACACATAGGTCTCAATTGTATTCATATCACATTACACAGCTTCACAACAGAAGCATTAACCACTGCTGACATAACTGAAATAAAATCTCTCATATGGGCATGCAATGTGATAAAAGGTCTGTTTAAGTCCTACATTCACAATGACCTTTTATCCTGATAATTATTTACTAATAAGAGATGTGCTGTGTTACAATAAACTGCCGTTTTGGCTTTTTATTTTTGTCTTTAAAAGTTTTACTACACAAAAATGAAAAGCAGTGATATATCAGATTTAAATTTTTAATAATAAGCAGAACAAGTTATTCATACTATGTATGAAAAGAATACTGCTGAAAAGATGAATGGGGTTGTTTCAGAGCACCCATAATAGCCATAATTTAGTTTGGGGGTGGTGGGAAGGGAAATGCAAAAAGGAAAACAAAATTACTCACACTTGTATCCAGGCTGCAAATACTGATTGTATCTTCATCTTGAGTACTCTTTTTTCGTTTCTTCTAGAAAACAAAATGAAAAGAAAAGCTCAGTTTTGATGAATAGTACCAACTACCACTGCCTGATCCTGAAAGGTATACATAAAGTCATAGACATATATGTATGTACGTATATATATAGTTAATTATTTTCTCTCATCATCATCATAATAAATCAACATACATGTGAATATAAGCTCTATCTTCACAAGTTTAAAAGCTACTTATTAGCATATTAGTAAATTAATGTTTCTTTTTCTGCTCATGGAGAGCTAGGTTGAGCTAAGTTAAGAAACTTATTTTTAACTAAAAGCACAAGTAACTATTGCATATTGTAAATTGTACTTTGGCACTTGATATTAACTTTTGAAACTAAAGAAACTGTCAGAAAGCCTGTAGTTAGATTTCTTAAAAAATACATTCAGCAATCTAGTACTATTCCCAGACAGTCAATATTGCATAGTGAGGATAACCAGTGAAATGTACTGCAAGACTTAAATTAACATATGTTTGGATTTCAATATTTATGTCAATCAATGTATTCTGCTCTATATTCAGGTTTTGTTTTGGAAAATGGCAAGCCCTCCCTCATGTCATTTCACAGGTTCACCGCAACATTAATCTCCACACCCTTCAAAAAGTATGAAATTTCATTTAACAGAGCTCTGCATTTTCTACCAGGTCAGGAAGGTTTAGGAAACAAGAGAAGTCAAAGACTATATGATCCTTATTTATCCAGCTGTGTTGTCGTCCACTGTCAACTAGAGATATGCATTCACAGATAATAGCTGGGATTTAGTTTCCAGTCTACAGAAGTCAAAGATGAGCAGTTTAAAGAAAAACAAAAAACCCCACACAGATGCCATACAGAGCTCCCATCTTAAGAGATGACCAAAGTTCAGCTACATTGTGCAGGTATTTTTTATTATTAATAATAAATATATAGATAGATAAAAACTGCATTCCCCCCCCTCCCCTTTTTTGAGGGCCCACACCACTAGCTTTTCTGAAGTCTGGAGGTTTTATTCCAGCAAGCCAGCAAAACAACCATTGCATCTACTAGGTCAAGCACACGGTTTCTGAGAACTTTCTTTGATGAGTAAAGATAAGGAATATTTATCATAAAATCCTGAAGTCTTTATTTCATGCTATTTTAAAATGAAACTGTGTGAAAACTTTTTATATTTACTCACTAGTTTTCAGCCTATCTTTGACTTGTGCAATCATCTTTAAATACAAGGTTGCTATTTTTTAGGAAGTAACTTGTCTCACTGTTTTCTGGCAATAATAATTTTAAAGTCAAGAACAGCTCTGTTTTAACACCGTTATTACTCAGAAACAGAAACTGAACCATGAGTTCTCTTACCACATCACACAATGAGAAGTGTTTTATGAAAAGTAATTCTTCACCCTCAGACTATGCACAATCAAATCCCTCTTACCGATACAGTACAGATTTTTAGCAACAAAAGACAGAATAGAACACAGAAATTTCTGGACCAGACCCCACCGAGCAACAAACAGAAATATCTGAAATAATACTAAGTGTATTTGTTTATGCTGTGATTAATAAAGTTGGGAGGGTGGGGGGTCCTCGGGATAAACTAATCTGAATTATTATTCCAGGTATTCCAGGCTTAGTCAATGTGAATTCATGATGAAAAACACAAAACGGGGATGAGACCTGTTAAGCCTGTACTTTGACCAGAGGATAACATTTCCTAATATCCTAGTGAACATGTTGCAGATTATTCTTCAAACCTAATTAGACTTCTGTAGATACAAATGCATGTATCCTTTAGTTTTTCTGAAAAAAAAAAAAAAAAAAAAAAAAAAAAATTGATTCTACTTAAGTCAACATGAAGTTTTTACTTTGCAAACAAGAAATTACAAAACTAAAAGGCACCGTCCCCCACACACAGTGGACACAGGTTAAATCAAAATGAAGGGTGTTTATATTTGAAATACAAATTTCTACAAGAGAACTGTAAATTGAAATGGTGTATGGATCTGGTATACCGGAATCTATACTAATGGTGATTCTGGTGTACGAAACTATGGGATGCAACTGCATTCACAGCTTGTGTTGGTTTAAGTCTGACACCTTTAGTTAAAAATAATAGTATAAAAATGGTGTAAACCTAAACCTCAGTCTGCAAAAATATTAGAATAAAAGTTAATTCCAAAATAATCACCATAGTAATACAATAAAAGGTATTACTCCATCACCAAAAAAAATAGGAAAAGAAAAAGAAAAAAGTTAGGTGTATGTGTTCCCAATACTCTATAGACAGGTCAAATTAAAAAAAAAGTCTCTAAATTTTACGCATTTTGGAACTATAACAAATGTATTCTGTAATGGAATAGATGCAATTTCATTTTTAATGGAATGTGACAAATGAACACACACACAACAAATGGGTAGGTGCTTTGCTAAATAACTGATTAAAAGACTCTTCCTGGTGGTCACATGGCTACAGATTAACACAGAAAGTGGCATTTCCAACACAGGCCAACCCTAATGAAAGCGGATTGAGACTATAAATCACATAATGGGAACTCGAAGGGGACAGGACATCCTGTTGCTGTAGAAGGAAAGTTAAACAACAACCACCGTGGGGGCTTCTGACTCCTACAGTCAAAGTGGGTATACGGGTCTGAAACAGAGAGGTCTGACGGCCAAAGCAGTGTCCGTGGCAAGGCAACAGGTAAAGCACAGCACACAACAAAGGTAGTGGTAAATATTAACATGCTTATATCTTATTTAGAGACCACCTCTTTTGTTATACAACTAAACCTCAATACATTCATGAGGAACAAATCAGTACTGTGATGTACGCACCAAAAGGGATGAAAAGACAGGTAAATTGTACAAAAAGCAATTACATATTGAATGAGTCTGGGACAGCCCCTACAAAGTGGCTGGAGCTTGCTCTACCTTAACCGTGTTGTGCTAATCAAAGGATCACTCCTCACTTTATTTTAGCTCTTCTACTTACTGAAAAGTTACACACACAGACAAAAATAATCTACCTAAAAGCCTGTATATTATACTATTCTTGTTACCTGGAAGTTTGCAAGTATTATACTATTTATGTTCTTTGAATATTAGTCCCAGCAGCTAAGCAGAACAAGTCATTTCATACAGAAATTGTTAAATATCACCAACCGTTGCAGTTAAGATTAATGTTTTAATTTTCTAAGAGTTTCAAGGGCTATCATCAATGGGGTGGGAACGGAACACCACAGCAAAAAAAAAAAAAAATTCCAATAATTGAGCTACCAGATAAATTTCTTTGCCCATAATAAGTGGATTAGAAGCAAAGATTGCAGTAGATATTGTGCAGGGAGCATAAGGCGCTCATTAAATTAATCCCTGCTCTTTGTGAGCATCTTTTCCCCAAAGGAACAGACAAGTCCTGTCTTGGTTGCCATAGCAAAACGCAGATGACCTCTGAATCTCTCATATTCCATAAAATTACCCCTTAAATGTTGCTCTCCACTTTTAAATCACACAGCACATCAACTAACACAAACTTGAGTCCATTTTGATCTCCACAGTTTGGTGTGTATTCCTTTCACAAAAGATCCTAGAAACACAGATGAATCCAGAAGAACTATTATGTGATAAAGTACTGTATGTATTGCACGCATTCAGAGTGGTATAAGCTTCACTGCAAAGCCAAGGATCTTTGTCAAAACTCATTTATAGCCCAAATACTGAAATCAGTTAAGTGGCATATTAAGGAAAAAGTTGAACTTCCTCAGAGAATTTAAGTAATCAGTGCTTTTGAGAGGTTCAAATATTGCACATATTGCTTGAATGACAAATAAACATATCAAAATTCCTAACTGCATCAGATCATCTTACAGTAGATTTTTCATATACCAGCTTATATTGTCACGCAAGACTATGTCAAGCCAAAACCCACAATCTTTATTCAACATGACACCCACACTGGACCAGACGTAGCACTACGGAGAAAGGACCGATTTCTTAATTCCATTTTATTACCTTGCACATGAAGTAGCCCTAGTTCCTGTTAATATTTCTTAGAATTATCTATGGCTGTAGCCATAATAAAAATGAATAGCTTTTTTAGGACTTATGGCTTGAAGAAGCATAAGCAATAGCAAGAAGAAGAGCCCACTCCAAGCGGGCTATATTAAGATGACATACACTAATAGTAAGTCCATGAGTCTACCCACGCAGAGAACTTACAGAAAATTGCAAAAGATTTAACCACTTACAGAAAATTGCAAAAGATTTAAGCACAAACATGCCAAGGGATAGAAATGTTGAGGCCCTTATGGATACCCAAGCACATCTGAATTATATATATATACAATTTATGTTCCTTACATGTGTAATACATAACCACATCCTGATAAACTGCATATGCATGTTGTTTTATCAGAACCATGTCCAGTTAGAGACTGTATCAGGTTTTGTTCAATTAAAATCCAGTAAGAAGCCTCAGCATACTATGAATACTATGAAACAAGAAGAAAGTTGTAAGATGCATGACCATTGGTGTGACCTGTTTTTGTACTTAGGAAGCACATTAAAGCCATTAATGTGAATATTCCTGGAATTTCAAACTGAACTATCCAATTAGAACCCACCCCTTTTTTCAATTCAGAGTAATAATATGAAAAAATAGAATTAAAAGGTAGCATGCTATCCTTATACTAGACATGATCACTCAACTCCAGTGTATATTAGTTACATGAGGAATGCCATACTGCAGCATCTTATTAAATGCAAAATACTGCGATTACTCCATATCATGCTATGAGCAACAGACAAATGCCACCTGCTATCTCACTGCAGAGAATTCTTTATTAGAAATTGTATTTACTTGAAACAAACTGAATTGAAAACTGTTATGAAGCTGTTTACCTTGTTGGGAAAAAAGGACAGCTTGCAATGCTTTGATAACCCCCCTTTTCTGCACAATATTCATAAACCTTAAGGAAAGGTTTGCATTAAAAGAATATACCAATAACACAGTATCTGTTCTGAAAAGAGACATGTCCATGTTTTCTGACTGACCACACAGATGCACTACGCACATTGGAATGCGTACCTCTAGACTGAAATACATTTTCTATCACATTCAGCATTTTTTTTTGTCTCTTGAAATACATAAAAATTTAAGTCAGTGGACCATGATGACTGGGTACATGAATCTTGATCCATGTTTGCGATACTGTTGCCGAAAAGGCTGTGATTACATCTATAGTTGTTGAGACAGAACACTTCCCGGACTTAATATAGCAGGAAAGAGTTGTTCTCAATAATTATCTCACAGGAGATGAGAAAGTAAGAGAACCAATTATATATTAAAGCAGTGATTTAATTAAACGACTTAGAGCAATAAGACATTGTTTAGGAAGGCTAGATTAACATCCTCTCTCCAACACAGGGTTTTAGTTATCAATACCAGAGATTTATATTTTACCGCCTGGGAGATGAAATGCAAAGATGTACAAAAATAGCTTGATTAAAAAAAAAAAAAACATCCTGTGATGGGGCAGGAAATGCTTTTCAGAAGAATCGCCAACTTCTGCTAAGTGATCTATCCATTCTAATTGCTTAGAAATTGTCTACATGCAGACTGGCATCAAAATAAATAGTAGTTCAAGACAATGTATTTGCATGGGCACATAATACCCTTAAACCTTCTAAGTCATAGACAGACTTATTTCAAAACAAAACACAAAGCAACTTACTTTTTAAGCCCTTCTTTCATACAGAAATCGATTTAACAAATGAGGATCCGTTCAATCTACCAAAACAGACTTTCTCCACCCCCCAAAACAAAAAGTCCAAAATAAAGAAAAATTGAAAACCATTTAATCATTCTGCATTTCAATTTTTTTTCATATGAAAATATCTAAAAACCTTAGTCTTTCCAGAACATATATCTGGGCACATTTGAACACTACCAATGGGAAGAACTTTGTAAAAAACGCAGTTCTAATATACAATTTAAATTTATTTAAGTAGGTAGACGTGCATCTATACACACACACATATATATAAATATAATGTATATGTCCATACACTACAACATGCTCTACTACAGTTCATTTGACTGTCTTATTAAGATTTTGAGGGAGGAAAGTATGTGATGACCTAAAAAAATATTTGGGTAAACATTGTTAACTTTGAGTTAAAGAAACAGTTTTCCATGCCAGTAATAATTCAAAGCTCCTTGAAAACGAATTCTAGGTGGCAAAATGCAATTTAACATATTTTTTTGTGAAGTTCAATAGTGAGGGCAATTGTGGACTCCCAATCCCAGTTCTCATAACAGAACATCCCCACACACTGTATTTTCAAAGGAAAATATCTAAAAAGGTATGAAAGTAAACATATTTTATGCCTCCATCTTATATGCGAATGATTTCCTAATCGATTGCCTACATTTATGAAAGAAAATTTACCCATGAATAACAACCCAATGAATGCCTTCATTCATTAACGTATAAACGCTGCATTTTTGCTAAGTCTGTCCTATGTAATACAAGTTTAATAAAAAAATACCCCCCCCAAATTCAACAGAAACAAAATTTCCAGTAATACAGAAAAGGCAAATATTTAGCCCACAAAATTTTTTATCATCTTTGCTGGTGAGGAAAAGGCAGGAAGGGATTTACTGTTTGAGCTTTTATGATCCTCTCCAGTTTATGGTACACTATTATCAAGGACAACCCAAAGGACAGCACCTTTATCAGACAGACGTAAAAACTAAAACCAACCAAAGAGAAACAACTTGAAGACATCAGGTATAGTACAAAAAAAAAAAATAATCCAAAAGGGATTCATGTGGAAAGAGGGAGGAAAAAAAACACCAAATACTTCACAAAAAGTAAAATATCATAGGCCAGAAAAGGTTCAAGCCCCACTCCAAAGGGTGGACTGTGTCTGCATGAAAATCAGTTCTACTACAAAATTTTTTAATTTTAAAAGCAATCAGTATGTCCTTAGCCAGCTGAGAGCTCTCTCAATCTACAAGGAACCTTCACATCGAAAGCCTGATGACAGCCTTCTGCAATAGGAATCACAGTCGGTGTTTAGGCAGCTGGGAATAAGGCAGGGACATACCATCATTTTCTTTCTATAAAGACATCAAATCTCAACAATAATCCAGACTTTCATGTGAATTTCTACTTGCACTGTTTCTATACAGCATTCCTTCAAAAAATACAGTTTATAAATTCTCTTGATCATTTTTATCAGCAAAATCCACATGTATATAATTCAAATATACTAGCGATTCTAAGCACCCATCTAATTCTTAAATACCTAGCCTGTACAGCAGCTGGTAAGTTCAAAAGAATATTCAGATGCTACAATTCTCATCTTTTTTCCTTTATAGTTTGTCAGTACTTCGACACCCCTCCACAACATGATGATCCCTCTTCTAAAAAGCCCTGAAAACTACCACTTGCCAAGACCAAATTTATTCCCTTAATGACTGCAAAACATCCACCTGCTATTGCTTCTATAAGATTTGGTTTAAGTTTTCATTGTTTCCATTTCAAATGACATTCAAATGATCTCAAGGGTATCGAGCTCCCAGTTAGTTATATCACAGAAGATGGAGGATTCAGAGTCAGGACACAGAGTCCGGTGATGAGGCACAAATAGTATAAAACCGATGTTAAAAGGTACGTAAGAAGTGAGGTAGGGTGAAAGAAATAATGACAAACTGGACTGGGAGGGAAGTATTTCAATTCTCCAGATTAATTTAAAACATTTCCAGAAGTTTCACAGATGACACAGCCAGAAGACTAACAAGTGAATGTATTAGAAGATAAGCATTTTGGTCTTCCTAATACAACAGGAGGAAATTCTGACTAAATGCTTCAACATTTTTCTCACCTGCTGTTATCACTCAGTTAACAAAATATGCCTTGGATCCAGCTTAAATTTGGTATAAAATTACTAGGCAAAAGATTAATAACCTTCTATCTCAAGGTTAGTTGAATAATCACTAATTTAACATTTCCTGATGCAGGTGGTGGGATATAACGTGACAAAGCAGGCTTCAGAAGTGAACTAGAAGAGGCAGCAGTGGTGTCACATTTCCCAGCTTCAAGCCAGAACACTCATGATACTGAAACAAGAATAAGCCTCACATAGGATTACCCATTTCCATCTTATCACATTTCTGTTGCGCTGACATTCAAGTGCCTAAGACAAAATAAAGGTACAGATGCCAAAAAAAAAAAAACCCAACCAACTTTGGCCTGGCTGATAACAATGCACAGTTCTAGAAAGAAGTCCGTATAGAGGGAGACCATGTTGTATTAATTACAAACATCTCTCTCTCAATAACCAGCTAGAAACCTCTGCTTTTCCTGTTGAATAAGGTGCTCCTAAGTTTGGTTCAGAGCTAACCAACTACAATTTCACAAACAAGTGACAATTCATTCCCTAGTTTAGGCTCAGAGAGAGAGATGAATCTCTGCCACCTTTTAAGGCCGGCCCTCTTTACCACAGCCTACCACTCACCTTCATGCCAGCACCGTCCTTCCTCCCTGCTTCTCTCTCCCTTCCATGGCCATACCATGTTCATCATACATGCTTTTGGGGACCATAACTTCAGAATACTGAATTCTAATATAAAGTTTAAAAATAAAGAACAGAAGTTGTTACCTTGCACTCCAATGTCACAGTTCTTTATGTTATGTTGGCAAAAAGAACCCGCTTAAGCCCTGAAGAGAACCAAAAATTCCTTAGCTTTATAATAAAACTGGTTTCTGTGTATATTTCCGCTGCCCTCTACTGTTCAGAATACCACAGACATTACAGTTTTTTTTGTGTCACTCTTGAGAAAAAGATCTAAAAAAAAGCTTCATTCTTTTAGAGGGAGAAGCAGCCAGAGATGACCCAACTGCACAGTTTACACCGAGGCTGGTACACAGCTTTGCTGCCTGTTTCTCACTCCGCACACGTTCAGCCCAGCAGGCTCCTTCTATATTGCTGTTAGCAGTAGAACTCGCTCGTTCTTGATGTCCCAAGCAAAACAATCAAATGGAAAATCAGACCCCACTCTAAGTGTGTTACACCACAGCAGAAAACTCCAAAATGGAGGTGAGGCCATCTATGGCACTTCAGACTTTGCTACTGAAACTCTGGTATGTAAGCATTTCGAAGGAGTCATTCACATCTCTGCCAGGCAAAATGGCAGCTCCTTTTCACCTTCCTCTGAGCACAGAGAGCAAGCTTTGCTTCTGCAGTGCTTACTGTGATGGATTTGAGATTTTCCGGTCAATGTAATATAAAATGAACATTGAAGTGAACAATGAAATGAAAGTTATATTCAATGTGTTTAACATTAACAACAGGAAATGGGTGTGCATGTACGGGATGCTGTAAGGACAAGGATCAGCAGAGCTTTGTTTGAGGACTGGTATTTATTCTATCTTTATTTAACCTTCTTCCTTCCCCTTTTCGGAAGATGGGGGAGAGTATCAGTCACTGGAATCTAGCAGAGAGTTAAACATGCTGAAACTTTTTCAGTTTACTGTAAATTCAGATAAATAAGTCACATACTTTTATTTCTTTCTCCACAGGAGCTCTTTTCTACATGAATGAACGGCAATCTTTATTATATAATCCTTTCTCAGTCAGAACTCAGACTGCTACATAAACTATGCCTTTAATTAACACTTACAATCAATATCTAAGGATTCTAAACTCACCTAGCATATAAATAAAAACTACGATGCACTTTAAAAGAGTCCATACACTATTTACATTAATCTTGTGTTCTTCTCACAAACACTTGCCTGGATTCCTCTGCCTTTGGCAAGCTGACCTGATGAAGCTGCAGTTCCCAGCCTTGTACGCTTGTCCTGCGGGAGTTTATTATAAGTCTAGTTGTAAAAGCAAGAATAATCAAAGTCAGGCTATTTTAATGCTCTAACTCTACCCTTAAAGGTTTTGTGCACTTGAAGGCCTGGGGACTTCCTCTGACTGGACAGCAACAACCTGTACTTGCTGCAGCTGACCATTTAATCACAGCTGTCAACCACCACTTCTGGTTCCAAAACTGCAACATCTGTGTATGTGAGCGGTATGACTTTTCTTCTTGGAACAGAAACCACAATGACATTTTCTCACTTGAAAAGCAGATTCATTCAAATGACACCGTATTATTATTTTTATTATATTATTTATTTTTTCGTTTGGGGGTTCTTACTGTTTGTTTGTTTTTAAGAATGTCAGGAATCTAACAGAGTTTCTCATTGTAAAAGAGGGCTTGGACTGCTGATGCTGTGCACAGCCCTGGAACCACATGCAGCAGAAGGAAACAATTTCCATAAACTAGGTCTCCATGTGGCATTCAACTGGCTTACTTTTGCCTAAACTGCTGTCTTCCCTTATTGTTGTAATACTGTCCTGTTAGTCTGCTTTCCCCCAGCCTCCTGCATTCAGCATCATTATGCTGCTGTACCTTTAAAACCACAGACAGGTTCCTGCATGTGGCTTTTGATCTGAGCGCCTCAAGTGCTCTTCTTCAGCATCACACAGATTAGATAAAATGGCTGCACCCAAAATGGATTTTTCTGCAGATATAAACAATACTACTTTTACTAAAATTACATGTTGCTATGTCTACTTTTGGGTTCACTACATATAAACACACACACAAACACTTAAGCTCCATCTCTCAGGAAAAAAGGCTTATATGGTATTGGTGGATATCCCTATGACTCCTCATTCTTGAGTTGTTTTTTTGTTTTTTTTTTTTTTTTTTAAAAAAAAAAAAAACAAAACAAAACCAAAACTTGTTGCCCAGTTACAACTGAAATTGACAAAGGGATAAAGACTTCTATCATTTTGGACAAAGCATACAGGAGACAGAATTTGCACTGAACTTAAAAGATTTCATTGTGAGCTCCGCAGTATCAGCGGACACCAATCAATCTGTGACTTTATGTCACAGCCAAACATGCATCTCCACAGTGTTCCATGAAAACCATGGCATTTATTAGTTTTCTTCTGCTATAAGTTTTCAAGTGAATGATATCTAAAACACATATCCACTGCAAATGCACGTTAAGTACATCCCCAAAGACTACACCAATTTAACACTACGGCAGTTAGTAATCACCAGTCTCCTTCTTAAGCTATTTCATAAAAACTGAGAATTCAAACGCATAACATCTATTAAACTAGTTTTCACTAATTGAATAGCTCTTCATTTCTCTGACAGTCTTAAGCTTTCTGAGCCTGTCGCAATTTTGATTTACTTTTCTTAAACATTAAGCCAGAACTGCATAAAGTATTCCTAATAACATCTTAAAAACATTATGTGCGATAAAATTATCACAGACCCTTTTTCACTATTGAAAATTGTCAAAGGAAATGTAAATAAAGAAAAATATGCCAAGTAACAATCCAGTCTTAAGCTTCAGCATACTTCCTCCACTGCAAATCCAAGAGCATATAGGCCCTTGCGCACACCCCTGACTTGCGCGCCTCACACTCCGGGCTCCCACCTTTATCACATGTTTCTAAGATCTTCAAAGTACAGTTTTATTCAACATACACGCAAGTATTTTGAAATAACTTCGCTTCTTGAATAAGAGGAAGCTGTAGTTTTCCAACGAGTGGAAAGACGCTGCAAACTGGGACTAGAGCTGCAAAGTTAGAGGTCAGATTTGTGCACTTGTGGCCCTAATGTGCTGCTCTTATTCACATACTAAGAGCCCAAACCAAAAATCCCACACAAATCATTAAGAACAATCAAGTATTAAATGCTAACCATTGCAACCTGTAAAACAGGTCAATGTGTACAATGCAACTCTTTCTAAATTACGCTGAAATGTTTGAAGTGACAGATTTTATAATATAATTGTATACTCTCTTCTGCAACTTCATTAACATTACAACCAGGAAGCGTTCCCCCAAAGTATTTAACCTAAGTCTCCCTTGCTATGAAATAAGCCCACTTATTCCTGTGCTACCTTTGGCAACACAGAGAAAAAGCACTAACTTTATAATCATTTCCACACACTCAGAGACAAACGTATACTTGTACCTCATATCAAGTCTTATTTCTCTACACACAACATGCTAAATCTTTTGAACTTTCTTCATATGCTGCATTTTCTACAGTTACTATCTATCTTACTACTTTTCTGTCCACATCTTTCCATAAGTGCAACGTGTAAAACTGCACCCAGTTTTCCAGGTGATACCACATCCATATGCTGCAGAGCAGAATCATTTTGCACTGTAAATATGATCTGTTACAGTTTTCACTTTGACAATGGATAGACTTATGCATATAGCTATAAATGTTCCCATTTAAACCCTAGCATCAGCCAAAAATCCTTATTTTCACACTAGGAGCCAGAAGCAGAGACGCTTTTTTGTCATACATGTGTAAACAAAACCAAAAACATAAGCCCACTATCCTGCAGCAATAAACTACCAATACATAGAGAAAAACAAAGCGTCCTCCATGCCATTGGGAATATCAGAGTATATTATCTAAACTTTTAACAAATTTCTTTCCTTACAAAAGGAAACATTCCTTCTAAGCAACATTTTGGGTTTTTTTAATACCCAATTTTAAATCCTGTCACGCTTGGAAGCAATATCTGTGCAATTTCAACTTACTACAATGCCACACAAGCAAACAATAAAAAGTAACGTGATCTCAAACTTATACTTACCTGATGATGCACAAAAAAGCAACACCACACCATGAGGTACTTTGTATTGTACTCAGATTTTAGGAGGTTTCTTAATCTCCGGCGTGACAGCGAAAAGTCTTTGCTACAAAGGAGTCCCTATGTCTCTCCTTCAGTTTTCGGCAGGAACTCCTCCCCGTGCAGCCACACAGTTTGCTCTCGCTTCCTGTCATGCAGTGTACTAGAAGTGACAGAAGCTGAGTGACATGCATTGTCCTCTCTATTTCTGTTGTGGGTTTTCCTCACAGACTGCTTCAAATGATATTTGAAACAGACAAAAACGTTTTAAAAATTGCTAACAAGTGAATGGCATGGATATGGGTAAAGGTAAAGACATCATTAATGTGTTTTAAAGTAGTAGGTAGGTCTTTGGGGGCTTTGAGACTCAGTAACTGAAACGCAGTCCATGTCCTGCCTGTGCAATCCTCTGGTTTAAACAGCAGCAACAGGCTTTAAACTTGAGAGCAGACAACTATCTCCAAATGTAGTTGCCTCAGAAAACAAAATACCTGGCAGGCACTCGGTAGAACTTTTAAAAATTTAGTTCATAGAAAACTTTCAGTATTTCAGAAATTAAGGGTTCTGCTTAACAGGAGTTCCTAAATTAAAATAGGCATAATGGTAAGAACTCAGCACAGAACATTTTAGAATCAGCCCAGAATCAAGGCCCAAAGAGGACCTTGGCAGAACACCCAAATTTTGCATGTGAGAACATGTCAAGGAAGTGCAAAGTTCCATGTTATCCCTGGTAGTCTGATATAACTGATGAAAGAAACTCCATTTTTGCTGATTCTTCATGAATCTAGATAAGCAAGCCTTGAGCAATGGCACACGACAAAACCCAGTGAATCTTCATTTCACTGGAGTTTGGAAAGCTATATACCTTAAGCATCAAGAAGGCATTCAACTTAGAGTTATTGCTGCCCTAAAAGTATCAAATAATACCGTTGCTATCCCCATGACGTGAAAGTTCCCAGCTCGCTTGAAATTTCAAAACTGTGGCTCTGCCCCTGCAAGGACTCCCTAGACACACGCGCACTGACCATCAACATGACTGAGAACCTGAAGTCAGTAAACTTCCAGGATTAGGTTCCAGACTCGTAATTCAGACTGCAAAACATAATATTTTCTTGAGAGCTCTCATATTTGCATGCCAAGTCATTCTTTAGACAATCCTGACAGAGAGACAGACCTCCTAGTAATGGGAGTCTTCAGTGGACTCTCAAACTGCCAGCTAGATCACCAGTACTTTCTAGTACATGTTTTCCTTGAATATATACTCAGTTAATTCCTTCATTTGGCCATCATATCAAGTTACATCACTTCAAGGTAAGAAACGATAAGTTTCATAAGGTGCTCATCTGCAAGTTGTCAAAATACGTAACTTACCTCACGTTATATGAAAATTTGTATTTACATATGATTCATGTATACCAGTTTCAACTTGCATTTGAACAGCCCTCTTCAAAATCTAGACATACATAGATATCAACTTCCCTTAGCTAACGTTAAGCAAGAAAACAATGCAGAATATTGACCCCCGAAAATGGAATCCATAATCATCACAAGTGATTGACATACAGTGGCAAGTTGTACTTGTGACACACATTGCAAATACACAGCGAAAAGTTTGAGTGCTTACCTTTTAAAATATTTTCTATACATTTGTAAGATAGTGCATTCTTTGTTTTAGAAGACTTACTGATTAGTCATATCAGAAGACTGCATATGTTTCTACTACTATTCCAAAGAGACTATTTTGTTTGTAATAATTGTGTGAATGGAAAAGTTCAGGTAAGTATTCATAATGGACAAGGAGAAACAGCTGACTATGTTAGTCAACTCTTTCATTTTAACATACAAAAAAAAAAAATCAAGTTTTCAGTAAAATAAACATAAGATGAATACATTTTTGTATACACACACACAGACAATTACTTCAGATACCCTACATCCTTACACCTCACTCTCGATCTGTCCCTATCCTGTTCAATCTTTTGTGACTTACTCAGATTGACTGACACTGGGTTGTTCTGCAAAATTTTGCATATTTCCAGTAGGCAAGAATGTAAAAATAAATTTGCATTTGGGTAGCAAGCAAACAGCAATTTGAACTTCATTTTTAAAGAAAACTGGTCTTCAGTGAGCTGGCACAATCTTTCATCGGTTCAAAACACGATTAGAACAAAAAGTTTCTGCTGAGCTTGGTGGAAGAAGAAAAAAGGTGAAACCGATATCAGTCAGCAACCAATTCCTTTGGCAAGAGCCATCACTTCTCATTGCAGACAGAAAATACTAATTGAAAGAATCTTCAGGAAGCAGACATTTTAAGCCAAGACTTCAAAAAATTACTCAAGAATTTCCCTTTTAGGATACTGCAAATGCTGTTGGCCTGTCTTCCCTGCCTAAGATGAGCTAAAACCAAATCTAGCTGCCTTCCTTTCAGACCCTTCCAGCAGAACACAGTTTATTTTTCAAAGGAAATCCATATAAATTCTATATATAAGCTTGGATTTTTTTTTCAAGGATTCTTTCCTTTCTCTCTATTAACTTGTCATTAGGCTGTCATTATATCTAAGTTATTTCTTAAACAATCTTTCACCTCATCACAGGAAATCCTAATCCTTTGCTATCAGAATTTGGCAATCCCTCACCCAGGCTCAAATATAGGGGTGCAAGTTTTTGGAGTGTTATGGTTTTCATAGGTCTTAAATTGCACCAAAGATGAAATTAGGTAGGCAGGCATTTTTCAATCAGATTTCCTGGTAACATTCGGATTTCCGTATTCCGTTTCCTGGAGACCGCAACATGCAAACACTATAACTTGCTATGCTTCTTTATATTCCCACTTGCGTTCTTTCTTAGGTCACCTTCTGTCTCAGTAGCCATCAGAATTTAAGATGGTAGAGCTTGAACCTACATTGTAAAGACCCACACAAGTACCAAGGAAAGAAATCTAAGACAGCATATCTAGATTCCAGGCAGCAACTGCCTCAAAAGATTGAGATCAAGAAATCATGATTGCAAACTCAAAATACATAAATATATGAAAGCTGCTCATTCAGTCTCTGTGCAGCTATGGCAGTGCTGCTGAGTCCAATGCAGTAACAAAACATGAAATGACACAAGACAGCACCACGAACGCAGGATCAAATAGCCAGAAACATGCATAAAATTGTGGGTAAAAGGAATTAAAATATTACTATGACGTTGGTTTACAGGAACAGAGAATGAACACAGGGTATTAATGATTTAAACAATAAATAAAAAAATCTGACAACACTTTGAGAAACTTTCTTGCCTTAATATTCTCAAAGCCCAAAGCACTGGGGCGGCATAAGGTTAAAGTCTCTACAAGGTTTATAAAAACAAGCACATGATAAGTCTTTATTCAGATCAGTATACAGCCAGCTTCCAAGTATCTTCTGCTGGCTGATCTTGTCAAAATGATAGTAAAGCGCAAGCAAAACTCCCTGCTGCTTTCATCTTCAAAGTTCTTAAAAGTAAGGAAATTAAATAAATAAAATCATTCTTTCAGAGCAGTCTCTTACTGCTGCAACGAGGATTTTTAACCATACAACTAAAGGGAACGTACACATCTGAAGTACTGTGGTAGAAAGACACCTAACATTCCCTTTTTCCTATCCAGAGGCCCAAAAAAGTTCAATGCAGATTCACATGCAGCCACCAGGCCATTCAAAAAAAACCTGCAGCTATCTCCCGCTTTTCAAAAAAGTGTGTTGTAACAGGGCTGACTTCAAACTTTGTGTGGCAGTCAGCACGTTCTTTGATTTACCTATTGATAATAGCGGAAAGCCTCTACAAGGTTGGCATTTGGTATACGTTTCTATTGGATATTTAAAAAAAAAGTTACTGAAAAAAATCCTGTTACTCAGAAGAGAGATGTCAACCTATTTAAATATTCCTTAAAAAAAACCCAAACAAACAAGCTTTAATCTATTTCAGTAG
Source organism: Vanellus vanellus (assembly GCF_965231255.1). NCBI lineage: Eukaryota > Metazoa > Chordata > Aves > Charadriiformes > Charadriidae > Vanellus > Vanellus vanellus. The sequence continues at coordinate 15,552,382 of NC_138914.1, read as the reverse complement.
GTGACAGTGGCATGAGGAAAGCAACTTACTTGGAGAATTAAGCCATAAGGGAGCTCAAGTTTCTGTGCAAATAACAGGGTTGTGCACTCTTCAACAAAATATTATGGCAAGTCAATAAGAGGTCATAAGAATTTAATTAAACAGGAGAATACACAAAAGCCTGCATGACAGTAATCCATAAGAGAGGACATACCGGTTTCAGTCCTGCTTTTGTACCCCCTACAAGATGCTTTCACAGCACATATTGACATCACTCCTTGGATTGCCTTTGACAGTACTTTATTTAACTGAAATTCCTGGCATAATGCTTCACAGGCTTGAACTCTGTGCTTTACCTAACTGTTACTTGCTGTGTCAACTGATTCCCTGTTCTGTAGTTACAACGAAGCAGAGATCCAGAGGCTTGACCTGGCTCCTTCTAAGAGCTGGGAGAGAAGCTCACTGGTAGCGAAGCTCACTGGTAGCAAATTCTCTGCAAGGCTTCCAAATTTGCCTATCCCATCTCCCATAGCACAAACTATCCTGAGTTTGTCATTTCTCACATATACATCCAAAAATAATGACTTGCAGAACTCTGAGGTGATACTTCCCAGAATGTGAAAGATTGTCATGAGTTTCTGAAGCTATTAGAGTTGTGAGAATAATTTTTATTATTGCTTATATAGCTGTAGTAGCCCAAGAGCAAGCGTCACATCAAACTGCACCAGTCACTGCCCAACTGGGCACCCTCAGAAAGTGCTGCGATTCTCCTCTCCCATCTTCTTCTAGTATCCTTCTAGTCACGGTGTGCAATCTAATTCTCTTACGATTGGTATAACTGCCCTCATTTTATGACCTTTTCACAAGGCTACTTGTCTGCTTTGGACTGGAAGTGCCTGAGAAGACAGTGATTGTTGAAACTTAGGTTACTGCTTTTGAGAATATTTAAGGTTGTGAACCACTGAAAACTTGAAACAGTGCTTGGAAAAGAAATAAGCTTTCCAAATTCAGTGGGGAGCCTGCTGGCACGTAGACAGATTGAATCTGTTTTCTCATTGTGCATTTTGAGTGTTTTAAGGATGCTAAATTTAACTCTCTCTGAAAAGCTTTACAATTAACGACAATCTAGAGAGACAGCACCACTGTACAATTTTTGAATCAAAACCAATACAATCAATATTTTTAAATGTGCATTTTACAGAGTTTTAGAATGTTAGCTCAAATCATGTTAGGATCATATCATATGCAATGCTTCATACATCTTGAATTAGATTTAATATCCCCTTTCAAAACACATAGCAAAACTCAGGAATTACAAAATCTGTCATCATGAGTAGAATTAAAGAGCTTTAACAGATCTGAATTTCCTTTAAAAATTTAATTTAGTATTATTTAAGAAATGTTACAGAATGTTCTTACAAAAATTTAGATTATAAATTCTTTAGAGAAACAGCAGTTTATTATTAAGTTTTCATGATATCTTCCAAAGTGGAGACCTTGTTTTCCAGTTGCTACTGTAATAACAAAATTTGTTTCCAGGCTGCTATAAATAAAAGACAGCATCGTATTGCTCTTATTATGCATTTGTGTTGAGTTTTAAAATATGACCATAATTTTTAATTGCTGTGTGCTTTTCTAACCACAGAAAATAGCATTAGCTTTCAAGAAGAATCTTTTCTTATGTTTAATTTGAAAATAATTAGTACTTGTCTTGGAGCGAAGCTGGCTGTGAAAGCACTTTTACATTTGGGATGAACAGCAGTCTTCATACAGAGTACCAACAAACCCACTCAAAATGCTTCTTTCCAATTGAAAACATCAAAGGCAATTCAAATTTCATGTTCCTTTTCCGTCAGCTCTTGAGGATTGTTTATAAACTCTTTCAGAAGTTTTCAGAAGGCTTTCCTTCTCTCTTGGTCCATTAAAAGAATTTGTTTAGCTTTCTGTCACAAGTACAACTTGCCAACCTAAATCAGAACCTGTGGAACTGAACATGGAGAGGCAGATGTTTGAATAAAATCTTTAGTACAGCATAGAGGACTTCCCAATTGTTTCTGCAAATGATGCTTTTGCAACTTTTTCCAAATGTGTAGACCTTTTATTTACTTTTTATTTAAGAGTTACCCCACTGTTTTACATAGCACTGTCTAATCACTGCCAAATTGGAAAATTCTACAATCAACATAGACTGACCAGTGAGTTTTTACAGTATGAGCACTAGGAAATTAGACAGCAGATTGTTGCAATGATTTGGTAAAAAAGAGTGATGTTCATAACATATCTTTGTAACAGGTTGTAATAACACCAAGTTCTACTACAAGCATCATAACTAGTAAAAAACAAACAAAAAAGCTATTAAAGTCCATGAGTACAACCATTCATGTCCACTAGTCATTTTAAAATAAAATTGCTAATCTGAAATAGTGTAGCATCAATAAAATACCAATAGGTAGTTCAAAATGGTTTCCAAAATGTAGGCTTCTCAGACCAAGTGGCATCAAGTTCAGCTGGACAACAGCATCACCCTGTTAACCATTACAAGTTTCTGAAACAAAGTCATAGGAAATAGTAATTCCACATCATGTGTTCTCAAAGAGCAGCCGCTGGTGGGGTGGGGGGAAACAAATACAAAGAAATGGGCAGAGCTGGGTTTGTGTTAAATTGAACAGGGGTCAAGTTCATCTGCTGTTGAACAAAAGAAAAGAACAGTAAATGACAGCAGGAGTACAAGGTAACACCCACTCTATGATTAAAGACAGGAAATCTGCTATATAGCAGAACATCAAACTTAGCCTAAGAGAATGACAATTGGAGCTATCTGCTTTATCACATGTTGCTTCAAGCTCAGTATTGTTTGTATGTGCAAAATAGCTGGCATGATGGGTTTATAGCATATACAGAATATTTCTACTCTAAATAACAAACCACACCCGGAACAAAAATAATCTGGTTACAAAGCACTTAAAGATCCATAAAATAAACCCCTACAATGTTAACAGAATGACTGCATAAAATATTTTTTAAAAAAATAATCTATTCTGTGAAAAGATAACATGAAATTATAAGCAATCCTTCCAAATGGGGGATATCACAGTATTTTCATTATCAGATAAACTCAAAATATTAATTGAATAACTGAGCTTTAATAAACAGAATACCTATCCTTTACAATACAAAAAAAAGATGGAAAAGTTTTACCGATGTAAAAGCCTAAGACAGTTTCTTCATTTCAGGAATGCATTAGCCAAGGGTTCTATAAGCATTCCTCAAAATTCTTGTCCCACAAAACATATAATCTAAAGTGTATTTTTTATAACCAGCATGTAGTTACCTGAAAAGTAGTCCTGTAAACTAGGTAATTGGACAGGTTTAACAGCTATGTACTTAACTCATAGATGATTTTAGATGTAAAAACTGTGAAAGTTTACTAAAACAGCTACTGAATTGAGTTGATGAAAACATTGCAAACTCTTAAGCATTACAGCACTCTCTAGACAGCATGAGCAATAACAGCTCATAAAACATGCACAGGTTTTTCAACCTGAGTCCCAAACTACTAGAAACCCGGCAAAGTTTAAAGGCCAGGCTGCATCATTCTTCTTTATAAGTAACGCATTTATAAAGAACTCCTAGATCTCTCTCCAGCACATGTTCGAGTACTACTGTATGCAAAGAACCTACAAAAAGAAACAGCCTTTTATCACAGACCTAAGAACTAAGATATCAACAAATGATGTTTTGCTGGAATTTCAAATACAACATTCTGACATAACTCACCTAACATCACACATTGTGGCTAGAAATTATCACGGTAATTAAACCATGCTGAGTCAGCACCTCAGTTTGGAGTAATACATTCTTGAATTCTTCAAAATTATCCAACTGGTCATACTGAATTGCTTTTTGAATTCAGTGTATACATTAAGAATATAACAATTCTGATGTGTGTTTTGGAACTGCAGATGGAATTGACTGCTATCCAGTTACGCAAATGCCAGACAATGAATTTCTGATAGCATCTCTGTTTGTTTGCCAACATAAACCTTGCTGTTCCAAGAGAAATTAGTCTTGTGACTAATCAACAACAATTCCAATGGTTTGTTCAAAAACAAAACCAATAATAAGATAAAACATTTAAAACTCCTCCCATAGATTTAAGCAGGGAGACATCAAAACCAGCTCTTTTACAAATAAAAATCCATGTCCCGGCTGTCTACTTAGTACAGTTTATAAACTCTAGTATTCCAAAGTACAAATTGTGTATCATGGAACGGAATTTGTAACACTCCTATTGCCTCCTACACTGCTGCTATCAACAGTCTGAAGTAAAGTTTGCCTGCTCCCTGCAAAGCTCCAAAGAAATAACTGCAAGGCTACAGAGAAACTCAATTTCTACTAAGCTTATTATACAGGCTCTATGTTTACAGCATCCATCTTTTAATACATTAAAGCAGAAAGACTTATAGAATTGCTTCTTCCCACTTCTAATACCAGGTATCAGAGACTTTCTGACCCAAGAAAGGTCAACGCTGGACAGAGGCACAACAGCACCTCCACAAAGGCAGACTAGAAGCAAGCCTGAACAAAGACAGTAAAAGAGAAGAAGTGCTGGGGCAATTAAACTCTGAAACGGAAGAGCTTGCAACCCACTGGAAGAAGAGGAAGAGATCTAAAAGGAGCAAACAGAGCACAGGAATACATCACCCGTTAAAAAGGAGAAAAAGGAACAGGAAATTTGTACTTTTTCTTTTCAAAGAGAAAGGGGGATGAGACAGGTCAGGGATCAAGCATCCACCTAGCATCTCTTTAACCTGCTGCAGGTGGTTAGAAGAAACAGGACTCTCCCCAGAGGGAAACGGATGAGCATACAGCACCAGAGCAGGCACGGGAGAGCAGGAATGCCAGCAGGACTCCCCCACGTGGAGGAGTCTTTCTATGACACATGAAGGAACTGGTTTCTGACTAAGTCATAACAGGTATAATTATTCCACTCACAGCTATGCGTTCAATTGTGCAAAGTAACCCCCCCCCCCCCCCTACGGAGGATGCTATTTAAATTGTGCATACAAAATACAAGTACACTAAAATAACAGGAAACCACACGTGCTTTTTAATGCATATGATAACTTCTGTTTTAAAATCATATTGGTCATACTATGAGATAATGGTATTTAAGCACATTCGATCTAGAGACACTAGTGCCTAATTTTTCTTCAACAAGTATGAATAAAGACCTGCCTGACACCACTTCTAATAAGTGTCTGTTACAGGTAACATCGTTGCTTAAGCAAAAGAGTATCAGCAGATACAGACATTAAGTAAAACCAGTCAGAATCCAAAGGTAAAGAGGTGCTTTCTGCGTTGGTATGTAATTATGTAATTAATCATCAAGTTAAAGCTAGGAAAGAACTTCTCTCTTAGCAACTTATCTTGTTTAGATTCACACACCCTGAAGGGAATACCTGAATTCTGCCAGCCTGCACAAAATAAACACCCTGTTTTGTAAATAGTGTCTGAAAAGTATGGAATGCTTCCCATTTGGCATCACGAAAGACACCTTTTTCCACAAACACTTGCAGCAAAACTAGCAAAGAAACCACTTACACATCTAAAATTGACTTTCAGCAAGTTTAGCACATTTTTATGTGAGGCTTCTCATAAGTTAGATCAGCCTTCCTCACACGCAACCGCATCTGCAGTGTGGTTAGTTAAATGCTTTTGCAAAACTAAAAAGGAAACAAAAAAGGAGGAAAGAGGAAGAAGCCTAGTTGCAGTAAGTTCTCTTCAGTCTTCAGGCAAATGCACACCTCAAAATATTTCAAGTAGAAAATGTTGGTTTAGAGCTCAATATTTATTTATTTTTTTAGCACTAGAGTTCTTCAGCCAAATTTGATGTGTAGGGGGAAAAAATAAGTAGAGAAACCATCATAATGGTTCAGATGTTTGTTTAAAATATGCAGGAAATTATGCTAGCTCTTGGTGGAACAAGTAGAGAGAAATATCAATGACAAGCAGAGGCAAAACCAGCATCCTCTTCAGTTACACCTACAACCCCAATATTCTTCATTAATCAGGTAACTGATTTTCTTTTGATTGTCTGGCAGTTTTTTCATAGCCATCTGAAGTGTCATCATATGAACAGTAGGACTGTTATGTACCACTGCTTTTGCAAAAATATGTAAATACATCATTATGAAAAAAAAATATTATTTAAAGAATTTCAGTAACGTGAGCCCATCATTCACATAACTAAGGCAGTCTACAAAATTATCCTGCTGGCAAAAGCAGAAAATGGGTGATTTTAAGGGAGATGGAGAAGAGCCAGATAAAGTAGCTGAAATCTGAAACTCCTTGGGAGAGATTCTTAGTCTTCTTGAATTCAGAATTTTCTTATAAACAATCCTGAATACACTTACTATGGAAAAAAAATAGCACACAAGTGTGTAACTCAAGACTGTATCATAACTAGTAAACAACCACAGAAGCTTTAATCCTGACATCTTCTAGCTGGACCTGCATGACTCTATAAAGGCAAACCTCATTTGATGGGATGCTTTATTAAATAAAACTGTTTCCCACTCTACATGGCAACATAACACATTATTTCCACAGACACTCAGAGCAGCATATTAAACCGCTGTCTCTTTTGTATAAGCACCAAACAGCAGTGCTGAGGAAAGCCTTTTATCTGCATCAAGCTTTTAAGGGAAGGGTTGTGTGGAGATGAGAAGAAGAAAAAGAGCAAGAGTTAATAGCAAACAGATCTGTGCTGTTCTTTTCTTTATGTACATTATTCACCCACCTCTGAATTGCCCCATCCCATGAGATATTCACACCTCTTCTCCTTACCAAGCCCTGGCCACAAGATGCTCCCCACCCACACGGCATCTTTATCTTCCTGGAGTCAATGTTCGCAAAAGCTGAACCGATAAACCTGTCATGTTTTATAGAAGACTTCTGCCTCCACTCCATACTTCCATCTCTCTGCTTTCGCACTCACTAGCTTTCCTCTATTTCCATATTTTACCCCTCTCCACTCTCTCTCACTACCTCTTTCCCTGCTCCTTGCTTTCCCCATCCTGACTATCCCACATCCCAAGGTGCAGCTTCCTCCTCTTTCCCTCTCTACAGTCCTATACCCAGCATCTTCCTTTGCTTTATTCCGTTTCTACTCCAAGCACCACATCCACCACCTAATCTATGTTTTGTTTTTTCCCATTACACTGTCCCTCCAGTTTGTGATATTCTTGTCTCCAAAGGCTCTGTGTTTCTTCCTCTGAAATTACAATTCTCACTATAAATACCTTCCCTCCAAAATATTCTATTTGCTGCACACCTGACAATACAATCTTGTCAAAGACCAAATTAACCTGATGCCTCATATGTATATGCAAGAGGAGCATACAGCCGAGAGATTGCACAGCTCAGTAACTTTAAGCCTAAATTTCATCTAAACCAGGATTTATTGGTTATTACTATTATTTTAAATCCAAATAAACTCCCTTCTCCCCACTGATACGTAAACACTGCACAAAGTTCTGGAAGTAATTGCTACTATTATCTAAAAACGACAGCATTGGTAGAAACACACAAAAGATATCATCTTGACATGGAAATCCCCACTGAAAAAATTAAACATGATCTCTAATGAAAGAGCTGCTCAACACGGAAAAAAGCTTCTGATGAAATAAACTTAAGCAGGGAGAAGAAAAGAGAAGTGCAGACGAGTTTCTTTGGTAAACATTTAGCATCTGGGCCTTCCTTATCTTATTCTGAGGTTTATGTTGGTATATGTTCAAGGATGCTCTAACATGCACGCTTTATCAGCATGATATAGAGACACTTGAAACCAGTGAAATGACTGCAAAGTGAGAATAGGTAGATGAACACAATGTTGCAATTAGGTGTTTAACCACTTTCTCTCTTTTATTTTTTGCAACTGTTGAAACAATCCTGTATTATAGTCTGTAATATAGAAATAGGTATGTTTTTTTAAAACTTCTATGCTATGAATAAGTCAGCTCCAGAGCTTTGTTTGCTATACTCAAGCATGGCACTGCTCCACTGTCAATATTAATTTCGTTCTTTTACCCAATAAGGTTTTACTCCTGTTTGAGAAAAGACATCAAAGTTAACCTTTTAACATTCACCACTTGTATGAAAACCTTTGTGACTTCAAGTCTGCTCATGGGACTTTTCAAAACACAATTTTTCCATCCATCAAAATAAAGTTGATGTTGACACATTGCAAACATCAACAGGGACTTAGCTCTCCTGTCCCGTACTCTGCTGTCATGGTTTCAGCATCTAAACAGATCAAGTGAACGACTGATACAGGTTCTTCCCTTGATGCAGTAGTTTATTTCAAACAATTAACTCCAACTGCCAATTACTATGCTTTCTATGAAGTATTAGAACTATAGAACTTGACATGTGTTAGTGTCCCGTAAGTTCCTTAAAAACAAGGTGGCAGACAACTGCCACCAATCTTCATTTGCACACATGAACGAAGCAGGCTGAAGATCCTTTACTCGCTGTCTGTTTTCTCTAATCAGGCTATAAATAATACCTATTCTTATCTCATTTCAGGTTCTTAATTTCTCCTTTTGATTCTGAAGTCTTTTACTCCCCAGTTCTCCATGTGTTAGCCCAGCCTACCTCTGCCATGCAGCTTGGGTCGTTGACTTCATGCTGCCACACTTACCAATCCCAGTCCCTTACTCCCATTTGACCTACTGCTCTCTGAACTGGGCATCACTGTTTCTCCAGCTACAATTCATACCTACACTCTTCCTACTATTTGCATACCTACAACATTCTTCCTCAATTACTTTTCCAGCATAGTTGAGAATTTGGAGAAATACTAGAGTCAATTTTACTTTTAAACTGGCTCTGAAATTTATAACTAATGTACAGATGAGTGGTTGTTGGTATCTTCCTTGCATTCTCGACAGCGCTGTTGTGAGGGAACTATTTTCTCAGTAATGCCGACAACTTAATCCTTGTAGTTTTGTGGTGCAATGTAAGAAATAGATGGTGAAAATGAAAAGTCCACAGTAAACAATAGTGGATGCTCTATTTACAACACCAAAATAGAATGCAGGAGTCAGTATCAGATACTGTGAAAAATATTTTTCGTTTTAATGAAGTTTACCATATTACAACCAACACAGACCAGTAAACCTACCAATGCCATTTACCCTTTCAGCATAGCATTTAAGTAATGATTTTCTACTTAATTCTTTTGTTGGAAGAAGCTCAGAGAAAACACATTTGTATGCTCTCCTGACTACAAAACTGAAATCTTTAGATTCAGTATAAGTCAGTCCACATTACGGGTAATGGTAACTTACTGCTTATTATATCAAATGAAGTCTCCAAGCCAGAAAAGATCTCCCTTTGACCTAAAGGTTGCAGTAACACTACGACTTAAGCAGCAACATGCAGTAGCAACTCTTCCTCCTAGACTGTATCCCAAACCACAGTTCTTACACACCTGGCAAACACACCATTGCCATCCGAACACCGCCACCATCACATTAAGTTTTTCAACAAATGGTGTAAGTGGCTTCACAGGAGACAGAGAGGGGACAACACAACTCTCTGAAAGAATTAATCTGCATAAGAAGTACAGCTCTGAAACCTGAGGCAGACACAAATAAAAGCTTCTGATATCACCAACAAATATAAGGTTCTCAGTTTCACTTGCTTTGGTTTTTCATGTACCTTTTCACTCAGTTACTGTGGGAACACACACTCCATATTTCCTTCCTCACCCAACCAAATGGAAATAAAACCTCGTCCCTTCTACCTTGTAAGAAATCCATGTAATTTTTGTTATCATTCTACAACTGTATTTCTGCTAAATTCACATATACAAGCTTTCAATAAGTAACTTTACAAATGTCTATATTAAATGAGCACTTAAAAAACAGTACAGATCAGTTCAGTTTTGCTGATTTATTTTTAGATACGAAAAACACTACTTTTTTTTTTCCTTTTTAAAATCACACTGTATGTTAACCTGCTTATATAAAATGACTTCCCCCCAACCCTCATAAGTCAGCCAATCACATAACCAAAAGCTGTTTTTCAGAAAGCCTTTTAGGAGGTCACAAAATTAGATGTTCCATTTTATAATTGTTTTGCCAGAATTTAGTACTCGCAGATCATGTTTTAACAACAGTCACACTGCAACAGAACGAAGCAGGAGGGCATGTTACAGAGTATAAGCAAAACACCACCAAACTTACCCCTCTGAAATTCCAGCCCTTGGTAGAAGGAAACAGGGAAAAATTGTTCTGTTGCTGTTGTTTCGGCCTGCAAGACGAGACAAGGAAAAATGTTTACATTTTCAGCTGTTGTATTTTCTGTATCAATAACGAAGCAACAATTGAGGGAGAAAAGAAAAACACAGGCTTCAAGTAGTAAGACACCTTAGATTTCCTTGGCTGTACTTCTGACAGGTTTCTCTCTTCAGTTTAGTTAAAAGTTTTAATTCAGATTGAGAGCTAAGGGACATGGCAGCCTTACAAGCCTTCAGAAAGGCAAATCACTGATTTGATGTCTGACAACGTATTAGTCCTACAGATTTTCAACAAGCAGAGACAACCCTGACCTGAACAGTGTGGGTCTATGAAGCTGCAATTACGTCAGGTGATGTAAGATGGTGCAGTCTGCCAGCTGTACTAGATGGGGACACTAAAGAGCCTTTAATCCTAACAGTGAAGCTACGCAAAGCACCATCATAAAGCAAGCTAGCCATACCTTGGTGTGACACTAAAAACTAGAGAAGCTGACTCTAGTTTTTACTCATTCCAAAACCTTTCTCCTACCCTATAATTATCACTGTACAATTATTTCTGAAAAGTAATCATAACATTTCTCCATTTACCTCTTAATGAGTGCTTTTCACCAGGAAGATCTTAAGCTACTTTACAAAGGTACTCAAACATTGCTGAGATTTTACACATGAAGTTAGATCAAAGCTTGACTGACCTGTTGAAGTTAACCAAACCAACAAATAGTTTGGTGGTGGGACCTAAGTGCTGAGTACACTGCAACTCCAACCATGCAATTATATAGATTACAGAAACGATCACAAATAATAACAGGAATACAAAAACTTGGTTAAAAAATAGCAAATTAAATTGCTGCCTGTCAAATGTCACCATCCAACAATAACAAGATGGATGTTTTGCAGTTAAAGCACTGGACTAACACATGAAAGACCTGGGAGTCATCCCTGCTACTTATAGTTCCTGAAGGACTCCAACACACTGTGTCCCTTTTTTTTTTTTTTCTGTGGAGTCAGCATAGCAATAGTTCTTTTTATCTTTTTTCGGTCTTCTCTATTTTGGTGTAAAATACTTGGTGTATGGACATTTCTCTTATTACGTGCATTAAAACACATCATAGAGCTGTGATCACAGTAGACATTTTTAGATGCCAACATAATGCAAACAATAAACTATAATCACAACAATAGAGTCATTTTTGTAACGTGAAAGGTTGGGACATAAATGTTTTCAGCTTTTCATTCTACCAGCTAGAAAGAAAATCAGTATTTGAAGCACATTGATAAAGTCATTAAAAAGCACAGGGCAGCATATATCACCGACTTTAGTGTTAAAGACTGTCCCACTAATAGATCCTACTACCACAGATTTCCAAGTTAAAATATTATGAAACTGAATTTCTAACCCAAAAACCTCACTGGAACCGGAACTGCATTATGAAAGGAGAAAAATGTGATTAACCAGAGCCTGTTACACAGATTATCAATTGTCCCAACAGTGCTTTGCACCCTTTTTATTCACAGATGATCTCACACTAGAACCGGAGTCAGATTTTCCAAAAAGTATTGCGAGCTTTATAGAAAGTTGTGCTCCTTAATCACTTTTCAAAAAAAATTATATTTAAACTTACATTTCTGCATTTTTTCTTTGATATTTTAATGCTGTTCATGCATTTGTTTTCCCAGTTTATTAAGAACTGCACTAGTTCTATTTTAATTAAGCTGAATATAGGGGAAACAAAAGACATTTCAACTTCATTGTAGCAGGATTTGATAGTTTAGACAACAGTTACAAGGGAAATGAAGACTTCATTAAAAATTATCTCTCCCCACAATCATTCTGTAACGAGAGCTGAGAACTCTGTAATAAGCAATGTTTGTTGTATCATTCATCTACACTAAGCTGAAGGCCATCCACTAGAAGGAGACTGATGATTAAGCATTTGTTATCATCAATCTAACTTTCCCACTCACTGAAAGTATCCCAGACTACACAGCAACAGCCAGTCTTCAGAGAGAGCAGACAACATTAAATCTACATTTTGCCAGTTCTCACAATAGGTATCCTTCTCCCTTATCAGTCAAGAACCTTACTTAATTTTGGTGAGAATGAATCTATTATTCACAACAGTATGCTAACTCCTTTCTTTTTAATACTATTGTAGTGTTATTAAAACGCCTTAAATGCAGCAGCCTAATAAAACAAGCCAGATTTACCAAAAGGAGTTAATTAAAATGGTAGTGAAACATATCGAAGTCACTCCATGACTTACCAACCTGATCAGATACATAAAGGGTGTAACAAAATTCTTCGCAAATTGTTTTTTTCACCCAGTGCGTGCATAGCTCTTCTAATGAGTGGAAACCAGGCTGAAGCATTACACTCATTTACCACCCTTTGGGCTACCTTAAAGTCTTCAAAAGCTTTCACTTTTATGCATCTGGCCTGGCTGTTTTTTCCCTATTTTCTTTTCTACCAGAAGTATTCAAAGTTTAAGTCTGGACACAGTGAATACATCAAGTCTAATTTCCCATTACAAGCAACCATTTCATATAGCCCATCTCAAAATATAGTTCTACCACAAGAAATGAGACATCATTTACAGTTTTCAGTTTGGTTCTTCACTAACTTAAAGATATTTTATCTCTTGGTCTTCCCAACTGTCAACATCAGTGAGAACTGTACAGAAAAAGAATTAGAGTATTTCAGATTTTCTCAAATATATTTTAAATTAAGGTCTTTCTCTTTTTTCTACAGGGCACTACTACTGTTACTTCTGAACATTCTGTTCACTGAATAAATCTTTTCTGAATTACAACAGCGGATAAGTTAATTAAAAAACAGCCTGTATTATAAAACTATTAAAATACTAAATTACTATTTGATATTTTAAATACAAACCCATAAAGCTAAAAAACTGTCCAAGAACTCTAATTTTGAAATAACCAATAAACATTATGCTTTGATAGGAGGGATACTATATCAATAGGTGTACTAGACCCACTTGGTTTGGAAATAAAATATTTCACTGACCAGACCAATAATAAAAGTCATCACTGGAATAAGTAGGTACCAGATAGAAGAAAATAAAACATTAGCTCAAAGACAGACAGAGGAGACAAATTAATAGGCATTAACTGTCATGGGCAGATCTGACTTTTAGAGGCACTTCAATATCTAAGTAATTTATTTCAGACTTTAGTAAGGCTTTTTCAGATGTCAGGAACGAGATGGGGATGGTTCCTATAACTGCATGCACTGTGACTAACACACTTGAAATACATTGAATGATCACAGACTAGATCATGGCTGAGAAAAGGAAGTACATCACGTGTGAGGGAAAAAGAGGAGCTCCTCCCTACAGTTACTTACAACAGCAATCTCAAAGCTGTAGTTTAAATACTTGACCTTTCTTAAAGATGGATCTTTTTTCACTCAGCTGGAAGTCACCAAAACATCTTCTACCCAGTACTGCATTTTCAAGAATGAAAGACTAGAAGGTGGGACTACATAGAAACTCTTCAGACTGTGGGAGGGGGTCAACAAACCCGTTAGCTGAGCTTGATTTGGAGATCACTATGGAAAGTTTACTTTGGAAACAAAAGCCTGAAACCAAGTCTACCCAGTCTGAGAAAGGTGCAAGCAGAGGCCCGCCACTTGGAAAGTCAGCCCGCGAAGACAGTCAACTTTCAGCCACGTCTATCAGTTTGGGTGTCAAATTCCTCTTCCTCCTCTTTAGTAAAAGTTTTAAATGTTCATCTTCCATTTGAGCTTTAAGCTCCAGCCCTAGCAAAATAAGCACTGGAAACGGCATTTTCACATCTTAGTAGCTCAGATGTATTTTGGATCCCTTGAAACATTTACCAGGGAATGACTGAACTATACTGACTGGCTTGCCTGCTAGTTTCCTAGTGATCCTGCTGTTCCGTAAGGATAATTTGGAATTTTACTGAACAAAACATTTATTACTGCAGGAAATTTTGACACTGGTAACATCCTTTGAGCTGCTGGTCTATCTTTAACCAAGGTGCTTCTACCACTGTTTTGTAGCCTGGAGAGTAATGCATAGTGAATTATCAGTTTAAGATTTGTAAGGTCCCAGATGCTGTGACCCATGAGAATCACCTGAAGTCCTAAGTCAGCATGAATAAAAGTTCTAGAACTTCTAGTATAGTACCCATGAGTTAGTTTATATTGTTTATTAGGTTAGTTATAATAAATCAATCCCTATGCGTCTTGTAACATAAGACTGTGTTACACAGTAAACACAGTACCCAACAGAAGGCAAATCTTCACAAAAGAAAACCACGGTGGGGCAGAAAGACCAAAGAGAGAGTTAAAAGTCATAAAACAGTGGTTTTGTCCTTTAAAATGGGCAGGGTTTTCTGTTTAGGTTCCCTCACACAGGTACTATGAATAGATATAATAAAAATATCTGTTGGACAAAGATACCCTTATTGAAATTTTTATTTAGACACAATTTTTAGACACCAAATTAACATGCCTCCCAGAATAAATCAGTGGAGTTTTTTTGTGCAACCTTTACTGTGCTGTAGGTTAGTTATATATATTTTTGCTTATCTATTGTCATTATAAGAAAAATCTGGAGACTACAACATGCACTGAACGTTTTAGGTTCTGTTACATTTATTAAAAAGTGTGTCATCTGTCTCGAAGAATGATGATGAGATAAATGAATGATTTATGGCAGTTAATACTAAGCTCACATAACTTTTACATCTTCATCAGATCCTGCAGTCTTTCTGCATGCAGAATCACTGACTACAACAGTATTTTTTCAGATATGAATATCCAAGCTGTGTGTTTTGTTTAAAATACTCAGCTGCTACATCTGTTTGAAGATAAAAGCGCATTTCACAAGTCTACATGAATACTCACTCAGACAATAAAAGGAAAGCTCAAACCACTTAGAAACAAGCTGTGCTAAGTAAAAATTCTTTTCAATCTGCAAAAATAAAGGTTGCTACAGCTGTGAATATTTTACAAAGACACTGTTAAATAATAAATGTAACACTGTTCATAACTGTTCTTTGTAATGTCATCTGCTCAACCTATCAAAAGTGTCCACTAATATACTGCTCATAAAAGCACATTTATTTTAACACACTGGGATATTTGTGATACTAAGTTACACACACACAAAAATATCAAAGTAGTTTACCTGGTGAAGCCCGAGATACACAAGAACATTTCAGCTTTGAAGAACAGTTTTGAACAGTACCAATTCTCTTAGATGTTTTAAGTTACAGATAATAATAAATTAATGTACCTTTGGTAGTGATTTTAAAAGCAGGAAAAAACCCATGGTTTGACCTGCTTAATAAAAAATATTGACTCCGCCACTTGAAATCACAAATACCATTTCTCTTCTATAGCAGGCCTCTGCATTTTGGCACTAAAAGGAAAATGTGGAAAATTTAATTTATTTTCCAGAAAGAAAAAAACAATCTAATAAAGTAGAATTTGGCTCAAAAAAGTTTTAAGTTCATATGGAGTTTGATATGCTGTTTTCCCTAAAAGCAAAGCATCTCAAAGATTGTGTGTATATTTGATTTACCAAGGTCCAGTCCTGCAGATATGAGCTCTTCAAGCTCCTACTGATAGATAACGGGGGGGGCGGGGGAGGGGGGGGGGGGGGGGGGGGGGGCACTTAGATGAGCAAGACTAGACACTGCCTCGAGAGAAACAAAGACATCCACCAAGGAAAAAATGACTGATTTTTACTAGTTGGGCTGACTTCCTGAATACTAACACAATCTTTTATTGTCCTACTATCGTGAACTATGTGTCATAAACGTTTTAAGAAAGAAAAACAGCCCTTGTGAATCTGGATATACACAGACAAAAGCCTGCATCACTGAAGCAGGTACATGTACCAGTGAGCTGTCCCACACCTACTCTTTTCCCATGCTTTCTTCAGAACATGTTTATTTATACTATGAACTAATGCACAGCACCGTAAAATACCCCATCGCTAATAAAACTCAAAGAAGCTACAAAATGTATTTTTTCATTTCTGCATTTGATTAGTTTTCTGTAAAAATGAATACTAATTTTATGAAAGAGGGGAAAAAAAATCTGAAGACCAAATAAAGTTCTACATATTGATCTAAAAATCAAATATTCCTAATGATGTAACATTTCATCTTCTGAAGAAATACAGGCTTGATTTAAAGCTTTAAATACAATTTATTTCCTCATCTGCAACTACTGCAGGTTAATGCAATAAATTATGTTTGATATATACCACTATAAATGCATCCCCCTTGACATATATGAAGTCTGTTCACAACTGAAACAGAAAGCCCTGGTAGCCCGCAGGAGGATGCAGGCTTTGCTGCCCTTTGACAAAGCTACGGCTGCACTAATGCTGGGGAGGATGAGAATAGAGTCCTGTACTACGTTTCTATAACAAAATATCACTGTTTCATGAATATTGTAAAAGCTAAGATTAGAAAGATTATTCACTGGCTCGCTTTGAATGCGCAGCCTAAAATTATTCCTATAGCATTTCAATAATACTAGGAAGAAGAAATGGCAATAACATGTTTGTTAATTTTTAGTCATTACCCCATCCCACTGCCGTATCACAGATACATGCCAAATTCTTTAGAAAGAGAACAACTCCTCATTAAAAAGAAATGTTTGCTCATCTCCACCCTACAGCCATGCAGATAAGATCTCTTCCATAGGGAAAAACGGATCTGAAGGTAATGCTTAAATGGCTGACATCATGAGAGCATCAGAAAAAGCAAACCTCCATGCAAAAACCTTACATGCTCAAAGAAAGAGAATAAGTCTATTCCATTTTGGAAGCAAGGTCTCATTGGGAACCTAAGGATGGGAAATCCACTTAGTTTAGGAAAGATTGGATACTTACTGGTTAGATAGAAACAAAAACGTTCACCCAGAGAAAGCAGACAAGGGATTTCTGAGGAGTTCATGAAATCCAACCAAACTGCATTTTCAGTTAGCCCATAGAGAAGCTACTAACAACCTCAAAATGATCATTCAAGTACCATCACATCATGTTCTTGATAAAGGAAATGGGTGTTTTCTGAAAATCCTTTTTGTTTGGATTCATATCATCTGGCCCTCTCTCTGAAGGTAAACACGAACTCCTGCGAAGCTGTGGTTCACTAACAGGCATTTAGAAAGATCAGAAGGACTGAATAAAGAGGGCAATGCTATTTAAAACAAGTAACATTTGGGGGTAAGTGCACCCAATACAAGATTTTAAAGTTCGTTTACTACTATTTCCTAATCCCTTCATTTGCAACCTTATCTTTTTCAGTGTTATAGCTTGTATTTCAACTGAAAAGGCCAAAAATGTAGGTTTGCAACAAAAATGTCAAATCGGATAGTTATGCCATTAAGCCTATAGCCAATTTAGAGGCTTCTCTGTGTTGAAAAGTGAGAAACTCCTTTTAAAGAGTGCTGTACGATACTTTTCACACCTTGGATATGGCATTAAGCCAGTCAGTCCAGGAAGGAAACTTGCTTTTATTGAATGCGATCAGATATAAAGGATTGTAACTTTCAGAATCCCGTTTCATTGAGAAAGATTATCCTTGCGTTAAGAGGTGTTTTAAATTGGGTGACAAGAACCACTCCCATAAGATCTATGCAGACAGACCAGACCGCCTCACCTTGAGATTGTAAGAGGCCTCTCACCGCTGGAGCTAATAAACTGAACTCCAAGTGTACACAACCATGCCCATGACTTAACTTCAGTGTGCAGTAACCACCCTCCCCAAAAGTCAAATTATACCACATAATTTCAAGTGTACACTAGTTCTGCCCTGTGCCATGCCTAAAGGATTGCAGGCTGTCATGGCAAATTCCATTTAGCTACTTTGTCACATATAGTTCAGTAACTCGGACATAAAAATCTCACCAAGGGTTAAATTCCACAGCACACTGCAGCTCTGCCCAGGACACAGGCAAGTACTTTACCATGGTATAACTAAAATATGGGCAACAGAACTTTTCACGCACTTTAAGCATTGTCAGTTAAATAAAGAACGGAGTATTAAGAATTGAAAAAAAGCCAGGAATTCATCAACTAATCGATAACAAAACCTTTCATGGGAATGAGTTTCAATATTTATGTCTGAGGGAAAAGCTTCAATTTTTTCAAACAGCCATTCCCTGTTTCTAGAGCTTTTTGTTTAGAAATTTGAAGTACCATGACTTAGGATTATTTTTTTTCCTTTGGGTGCTGTTTTAAAGATAAGCAGCCAATGAAACTTTTTTTTTCTTTTAGGGGAATACGAAACCTGGGAGAGAACACTTTCTGTTCATTAGATTACTAAGATCAATAGGTACAATAAACACAACTATGCTTAACAAAATATTTAAGATACTCAGAGCTGAAACATCTGTAGACAAGCAAACATTTTTAGTAGTTATGTACCAAATACAATCAGTTTTCTTTAATAAGCTGCCAGTATATTCCATTTTTTTCCACTCAGTTATGTTATGTGCACCAAAATGAACTACAAGAGGCCCTGAATCAAAGTTTAAACCAAAACATGATATATACATACAAGGCATCAAGATCAAACTATGCAACTTCTAGATTTACAACGACATTTTCACTTGTAAGACTTTCACTTGCATTATTAGCAGATTGTACACTGCAGGAACCCAAATAAAATAAATAGTGATTTCAGCTCCATTTCATCTTCATCTCCATCTCCACAGTAATGCCAATTAAGTGGTATAAATAACTAAGAGCAGCCATCAGACTTCTTGGCTTAGAAAACTTTTTTCTTCTCATATTTCACAAAGTGATCTTCACAATTTTCTTAGTGAGCTCTAACATATATTTTTTAGATCTCGAAAAGAAATAGCAGTGTCCTTTTAATATTATTACTTTAGTTTCTCTTGTTTGATACCACTCATTAGGACTTTTTATTGTTGTCATAAATTCCCTGAGCTCCAAAGCATTTTGTCTTACCCCAGGACAGTAAAACTACCAAATCAAGCCCTGAAATGCTTTCAACTTTAAAAGTTTATTCATATCATAAACACCAGACTGGTTTCCCCTTTGTTCTGAATGGAAGTGAAATAAATACAAACAAGGCAACTATATGCACAAAGGCCAGTTTACACGTACAAGGAGAGCCAGATTTAACAACAAACAGTTTCAATAAATATTGCATCCTCTGACATCAGGATATTCTGTTTAATATAAACACTGACAAATTTATTTCTGCAAAAATCAGAAGAGTTTTTGAAGGCAATTTATAAATAGATGCTGCAGTCAACAAATACTGACCTCTAGCATGTGACTTTTGTGATCTTGATCTTCATTGCACAGTGAGGTCAGAAGGCTATCAAGATAGTTTTATCTTCAAGAATTATGTAAATCCATTTACATAACAAATAACAATGTTAATAAAAGCTAAGTTATAATTCCTGAGCGGAAGATTTTGTACTACAGATTCGGCATTGGAAGTTTCTTTACAACATGAAACATTTGAGGCCAGTCCAAAATTTTTACACCCAGTGTTTCTAACAGTCTTCACTGGTCTGAGGGATGATACTTCAGCAATGTATTCGAAGGGTGTATGTACTTGGAACCCAAACACTCCTTTCACAAGATCTGGATTTTTATGTAGTAGAATGACTTCCTATTAAGCAAGCAAAAACCCCACACTTTCACTATTTCCATCATTTCTGAAGGGATATTTAACCTGAGATGCAAAAGCAAAATGTTTTCAGTTGTTAGTTATTATTCACAGCTGGGTTTCTGTGGGAACATTTTGTGCATCAGTGTTGCCATAGTAATTACTATAGAAACCCCTGAATGCAATGGAGTAAAACCTGTTGAAACTGTCATTCCATTAAGGCTCCATTCAAACCATCAACCCAGGACTGAAAATGTTCACTTATCTCTACTTCTGCCAGCAACAAGTTATGTTTTCTAGTCTCTTCGATATAAATATACTAACTACATTACAGTAATTTCAGCCCAAGACCATTTTACAAGAGCATACAGAAAACTTTGACAACATAATTTTGTTATAAGTAAAGGATCCTATAATTATACCTATGATGACTCTGAAAGCGTATATTTTTTGTTTTGTCCTGGGTCAAAGTACATTTATTAAAAAGTGTATTTATGGGTAGGAGAGATTTGGAGCCAGTTTCTTCAGAAATACATATAAATATATATATATAAATAAAATGTATTTATATGGATGAATACAACCACCCTCCACTTTTGTTTTCTTTCCAAATTAATGCAATTCCTGCAAAAACAGGAATTAACACGTAAAGTAAGACTAGTGGATCAGACAGGAAATGGTATTTTGCTGTAAAGTAGACCAGTGATGAGTTGGTCCACCAGTGGAGGGAATTTTCTCATCTTTTTCATGGTAAGATTGTCTGTCCATGCAGGAAAGCCTATATCCTCCTTATTTTACCTTATTTATGAGATTTGTTATCAATTACCTCAATACAAGTATTCAGTTACTTTCCTTCTGCAATCCTGCCACAAGTACAATGTCAGAGCAGCAAGTGCAGTAATTATGTTACTTTGTTTGCATTTGCATTATCTGTTTCAGATGTACTGGTGTGTGTTGTTACAGGCAGAAAAAGTCAAACAAAAATTTCAGGCCTATGACTCCAGATTACCTGTTGCAAGATGCCTCCCAAAATAAATGCAATGAAAGAGCTTAAAGGTCAAAGACTAGCCATGTATGAAAGCTGCAAGCAGAAATATCTTGTAAGAAACATCACTTGTATGCACCATCAAGGGAAAAGTACTGCTAATAAGTACCCAATGCTTCGTTACATTATTTTTAAGAGTATTTTTGCTTTAGGAGAAAAATAAAGAACCCACATATGTAATAATTTTAATGTATTATCAATATTGCTAAGATCACACTGCTGTACCTTGCTCTTCCAAAAAACATGAACAAGAATCCATTTACTTCTGCTATGTTTGTGCCATACATACCAAAACGTTCCTATCCATCCACATTTAAAAAAAAAAAAAAAGCTTATACAGAAATGACATTACCTACTGAAGAGACTGTCAAAAGGCTCTATGAAATAAACACAGCTGTATATGAAGCTTTAAAGTTTTCCCACAGTTATTTATGAAACCATAAGGAATAATACAGTTTGCTCCAGTAACTCATATCAGAAAATCTTTAAGATAAGTTTGCCAGAGATTACTTCCTTTCAGAGGAATAAACATTTGTGGGCTATTTGCCCTTCTAGATATTGACATATTCTCATTACATAAGCTAGTACAGTATCTTTTTTTTTTTTCTCTCTCCAAGAAAATACTCCATGATTTGTAACTTTATAATATACGGTAGAAGATTCACTCTGACATGCAGAAACTACTAGTTTTAGACTCATTAGTTCTTGTTTGTGTTACACTGTGGAATGTTAGCAGTTGCACAATTGCACAGCGTTTCATTCTGTATTTTCATCTGTTTGGGTTTTTTTTTCCAAGACGTTCACCACTATCATGGGGCCTCCAAAACTTTTTTTAATGCCATGCCTTTCAATTAGGGCACATCTATCTTTGCTCTTACTCTTGCAGATAGCTAATGTATTTGGGTTTCAAAGAGGTACATTAATTAGGTTTAGGAAGCAGACATACACTGCAGTATTTCATTATAAAAACTGAAAAGCTTGCTGATTACGAAAACAAGACAGCAGGCTTTTTCAGTCTCAATACAGAAAGCACTAGAACACAAGTACAATATTCCTACTTACTACAGCAGCTGAAGTAAGAGGGTCATAAACCACAAGGAAAAAAATCAAACAGATGTTGATTTGATCAATGATGATGCAAAATTAATTATTGTTTCCTTTATGGTCGTTGATACCAGAACTACTGTTGGACAGGAATATAAGGTAAATGGTCCTACTTCTTTTGAATATGTGAAATATGTTTCTGAAGCCAAGCTGTTGGATTTTTTCCAATCACTTATACTATATATCTTGATTAATAAAACAGCATCTTGCTTTTGGTACAGCACTTTTCATTTCCAAATGCGTCAAAAATTCTGTTCTCGGATTCTATGAAAAACTGATATGTAGAGTTCACTTCATCCAATGCCCTCTCCACCTCCAACTAAAGCAGGGGTTTTTGCGTTAAACACTTTAGCGATTTCAATGATGCTGCAAGATTCATTGACAGCATTATTTGCCCAATAGCCCTATAGGCAGATCTCCCAACAGAGAAAGAATAGGTATGCAGTGACGAGCTGAGTCAATGGCTGGGGAGAAGTGGCATAACAATGAAGAACATGCAGAGCTTTGTCTTGCAAGGCTGATGCTCCAGCATGGGCTCTTTGTTCAGGGTAAAGATTAATGATAAGGTGCCGCTTTCTCATTCCTACCAGAGCAAGGCGGCACCAGAATTAAGCCAAGCAGCAACCACATCCTATGCATGGCATGTGACCTCATGATCTCAATCAGAACGTAAAGAAAAGAGATATAGCACTGAGCACACATGGTAACAGCAGAGGTATCATCTTGCTGCAAGCAGACACCACCTCTTAGCCCCATACACCCACTCCAACAGACCCTGCAAGGGGCAGAGCTTGATGGTTGGTTTCCTGTGGAAGCAGGCCCTGCGTTCCATCCCACCCCTCAGCAAACTCTCCGTCCCTCATTACTTTTGTGCCGCTCTCGCCATGTAAAGGCAGTGGTTAGTTCCAAGCAACACACACGTGGCAGGGTCCTGCCAAAAGAACATCAAGCGGCTGCACTCTGGCAGCCGTCCTCACAACAGCGGTGCTAATTGGGGTCACTCACCTCCACTCACCCATAATTATGTTAAAACTTGAATTTATTGGCTCCGATAATTTTTATATCTTTTTAAAAGTGAAACTGGGCAATGGGTTGAAAAGTCACTGGCAAGAGATAGACAGCACAGTCATATGCCATTTCCTGAGGAAACTGGGTTTTCTTTAAACCACACACATACATCTTTCTGCAAATCTGGCTTTTCTAGGTACTTTGAAAAGCAAAGTAAATGGTTTCATAATTTCCAGCTCCCACTCCCCCTTATGTCCTACTGAGAAAGATAAAAGGGGGTGGGGAGGTGGTTTGTTCAGTGTTTTAAACTCAAAATGTGTCATAACCTTTTTCTTCAAGTAAATCTATAGAAAGGGGAAAAAAGTTTATTCTTTAAATTATCATAATGAATCAACCATCCTACTCAGGGAAAAAGTGCAATGATCTTTTGCGAAGTGCATACAATCGGGTGGCTGATCTCAAGAGAGAAAAGTTTAAAATTACTACCAAGTGAAAAATGCTTAATGTTAAACCTAAACCACAAGAAAAATACGTATTAACGCTGTGTCTGATATTTAACAAAGAGCTTTAAGATGATGGTTCTAAACTTGACTGCACTGTGAAAAGAAAATGCAGAAAAGAAACATTACAGTATCTAAGTTGTCTTTAAATGGAAACCTGATAGAAACAGTTACATCTTTGTTCTAATAGAATGTAAACAGAGTTGCAGTACACTTGTAATGAGTAAATTCTACTGTGAGCAAAAGCCTCAGCAAATAAAAATTTGCCCTTTAATGCATCTGAGATTTAACTGATTACTAAAATGCTATTAAGGCATTAAATTACCATAGAAGACATTTATTGTAAGCATGCTCTGATATGAGTGTAAACCTTTGCACACCAGGTTATGTCTAATAGACAATAACACATAATAAAAAGTGGGTGTTTTACAAACAGCTTCACACAAAAACCTTTCTGTTCTTAAAGAAAGCTCAAAGTGTATGAGTCACTATGTAAAATAACCTGAAATTCTAGATATTTGACTTTCAAATAAATACAGGTACATTGAATAACTCAGCTTGTTTTCCTACACGAGTTAGCACTCGTGGAAAGGAAATTCATGTGCTTCGTTAAAATTTCCACTTCATAAAGTTTGGGACAAAGCAAGACAACAGGCATCTATACTGATCCCAAATTTTGCTCCATAGCATCAAAGTTTTGCTTATCTGAGCAATTTCTAAACTGCTAGATTAGGTTGAGAAAAAGGGTTAGCTTCCTCAGGAGAAACACAGCTTGTTGTTTCACTAGACTACTAACTATCCTCATCCATTCGCCTAGCAGAAGCAAAATCCTAAATCAACTGTGATCTGATAACCGATGAGACAGTTCCTGGGACTACTAATACCTTGTCAAAAGAGGTAGTCACAGATTTCTTGCTGGGCAAAAAATATTATTTGGATAACTGATTAAAACAGTTTGGAGTTGAAATGGGCATGGAAATAATACTCAAAGTCTTCGATGGAACTTGATAACACAAAACCGTTTCCTTTAAATAAGGACACCAGAGATTCAGAATGCAAAACAAGTTTTTGACAGTTCTAGCGTCCTTTGTCAATCTTCCTACCTATGCTTTGTGTCAATTATGTGTTTCTGTAGGTAGAACTCAGCTGCTGAAAGGCTTGAGGCAGGAGCATGGTAGGAGAAAAACATCACGTCCTATCTGTACTGTTTATCACAAAACCAGAATGAACATTCATGGACAGTGTTCCTCAGGGAAGCACGGACAGCTACTTCAGTTGTATGAAGCTGCCACAGTAACAGAGGAATATAATAAACCACTATTCTGTTTATGATCACAAAATTACTGTATACAGTTTTTGTAAACTGCAGTGTACAGACTAAGGGAACATTTCACAGCTGTCTGGTTGTAAACAGGCTATTTAGGAGCTGTCAAAGTGATCTCCTCAGGCTGACAGGAGAAAACTACACAAAGTACACATACTGACCTGAAGGACACCGCTGGTCAAAAAAGTCCAGTCTTAAATGCACAGTATACATATGCACTATGAACAAAGCCATACAGGAATAATATTCAAAAGAATAAGTGGTTCAGGTGCTAGAAGAATTTACCTTTTCAATACCTTGATATAGATACTAAAAAACTACTGTGAAACCAAATATTGTAACATTAAGTCCTCCAAAACAAAGGACAAACATCAGTAAGTGAGAGAAGTATGGCTAAGCCTTAAATGGAATTAAAACATTATACATTTTTTCAATTAAATGCCCTATGTAGTTACTCACAGTCCCCACAGAAAAACAGTAAACATCTATTCACATACCGTTGGTAAATACAGCCCCCTGCTGCGCAAAGTATAAAACCTGTAATATAGTTACCTTTCTGCCACTGTGCTCTATGATCTTTCTGTAAATTACTGTGTACTCTCTCATTTACATACAAAAACCTGATGGCAAGTGATAAAAAATTCAATTTCCTCACAACTCCCCTACTCTGGCAAATGGAAAATTAAGAGACTGAACGCACAGGTATTAAGCAGCCTATCCATTGTAATACATACATGGACCTTCCCTTGATTAAACACAGGGAGAGGGGACTTTCATTTTAATTTTTTAAAATCAGGCTGTAAACGGTGAATACAGACACGTTATACATAAATTCAAAACATCCTCCAAATTTAATGAAATACAAATCAGAACAAGGAAAAGTTCATGATTAATTTCAAACCTCTGTTGAAATGAAATGCAAAATAATCAATTAACTACTCTATTACAGAATATGTGACCAGGCAAACGTTGGCCTGTGCCAGATAAGTTGCAGATTAAATAAGAAACATTAAGGAGGGAAAATTATTTTTAATCACAGAACATAAAGACCATCAAAAGTAGCTATTATTTAACCTCTGGATTAACCATATGATGCCCGACAAATTTTAGATAGCTTTATCTCCTACAAGATGATTTTATTAAACAGGCATCACTGCTGATTAATTGGATCATGGTAGAAGTTTCATCAGTCATATTCTGACAGACTGGAAGGCAAAAGTTAGAGTGGTTTATCATCATTCTGTTATTTCAGGAATAATAAACCAGCAGATTAGCAAATAAATGTCACTATTTAGTGATAAACTAATCTAGCTTCCTAAATCCTAATTTTTCTTCCTGCTTCCTTCTTCATTTGTATGGAGATTGATGGACATTTCTCACTATTTTCTGTTTTGTTATGGAGTGCCCCCATGTCAACACAGCACAGGAGAGAAAAAATTACAGAGTTCCTTATGTCAGTTGTCAGTTCAGAAAAAAATATCTGGGAGAAGAAAAAAAAAAAAACTTACAAAATTTGATTGATGGGACAGAAAGGGTGTGGTATACAAAGGTACAATAAAAGCACATCATCACTTTCCTCAGCTGCACTTTGATACAAATCACTTGCTGTAACTTCAGTAAGTACGTTAGAAAAATAAGAGATATGAGAGTGAGGCAAACATGCCTAAGGCGGCCCAGTTACAACCTGTCTGATCTTCTGAGTTCTGCTGTAGTAATAAATAATACAATATAAAGTTTTGGATGTGAACATATCTAAAAAAATTGCAGCAATAAAATTGTTATAACGGTATATTAAAGATACCTTAATTTTAAAAAATTTGAATACAATTTTTTTTTACTCTATCTGGTCACATACAATCTGCATTTTAATCTGCGGAATAGAAACACACTATATATCTTTCCAAATAGAGCCATCTTTGTCTTACTATTCTGTACCAAGTGGGATAGGGGAGACACCAAGAAAGAAAAATTGAGAGCTCCTCCTTTTTGGTGTAATTTGCTGCAGTAAATGAGAGTCTTTGAAACAAAATCTTCTCCATGTCCAGAAGTATAGGAGTAATTGAATTCACTTTTTAAAACACAGCTTTAGAATCCATTTTTTAAATGAAAACATAACTAACTGGACACCTAGTAAAATACAGTTAGCTTCTGGCCTGCACCACTGAGTGAAAAACATGACAGAGAAGACAACAATACAGTAGGAAACAGAGTACCTATATTCCTGCCAACAGATCAAGTTAATTTCTGAATTTTAATTTATGTTTCTTACAATGATATCAAAGTTCAAGGTCAGGAAAAGAAACAAACACACACGTTCTTAATACTAACAAATACAAGTGGACATTCTGAAACATTTGCAGTTATTTTTCAATACTTTGTAGTGCTCTTATTTTAGTCATGTATTCCTATTGAGTTTCTATTCATAATGACCTTCATATGAGCCTTCATTAACCCAGGTTTTCTTTTCCACATCAGAAGAAACAAGTCTACATATATAGCTGTGGAAGTTCCTTGTGTAGTTTTAAGGCAATGTAATGACACCTTCCTACAGAAAAGCTATCTTTCATATCCGAGAGATTTGCAGGTGACCAGACGTATTCAGCTTGAAAGATACACATTCAAATTTTCCTCTCTTGCAACACTTATCTATAGAAATTTTCAGGGCCCGCAGGAAAACACAGTTCATTTAACCATTCACATATTCTCCAGCCTTCTGTCCTCTACCTGCCCCCAAAGGAAAGACCAAGTTAAAAATCAACCTTTTGTTGCTGATCTTTTGTTTCCAAACACTACAATGTTTAAATGTTCCCATAGAAACATCATGTTTGTTTTTCTTGAAAACTTTATCAACAGCTCCCTCTACGGTCAAAGAATTAACTCAAAATATATAATCACTTATTATTTGGAGGGGAAAAAAAAGTTTAATTGTCTTATTACTAGTATTAGGGTATTAACCAGAAGCTCAACTGTACATGTTGAATGAGTATATAAAATAATAACAGACTGCTTATAAGAACATATGCTGGAGTCTTTAGTGAAAAGGAATCATGAACAAGGACAATAATCTCTAAAAGAGAAGCAGGGTAAGCATACAGGAAACAGATGGTTGGCAATGGTGGGTCACTGGGATTTTCTTTTTACATTTAAAAAAAAAAGTCACACAACCACTTCATATAGGCGCGTACACCCACTCAAAGAATCAAGATGTTTCAAAGTGGTTAGCAGATATTCACACCATTTTGTGTATTTACTTATGTATTTTATTGCAATTTACTTTGAGGGCTTTTTTTGTTTGTTGAATTTTCAAGTTGTTTAGTAGGTTTAAGTTAAGAGTTCTTGCTTTGTCTAAATCATCCTAAAAGTAAAACATACTCCACCTACAATGGAATGCAACAAAACCTGGTACGCTCCACTGAACATGGGTGCCTTTATAGAAAGGTGAAAGGTACTGGCAGAGGGAGGAATGTTAACTGAGCAGAAAAGATTTTGTTCGAGCTCGTCAGCCAAATATTGCTTAAAAACAAACCTGAAAAGCATTAAATTGATTCCTAGGTACAGATAATAATAAAAAAAAAAATAAAAAAAAAAACAACAAACAACAAAAACCCACCACAAGACTGAAGAAATTGTGGCAACTAGATTTAAATCAAATACCAACTTTCGCCTTTGTGGACAACTTTTTCCACCCCAGTTAAAGGAGCAACAGAAAATCAAAACGGTCAAAAAGGTGATAGTGATAATATAGCTATAAGAAATCTGTAGGGTACATAATTGCTCCAAAGGCCTGGAAAAATTTAAATTATCACAGAAATGGTGTGCTTGAAACACACTGGCAGACTGAACTACAGTAAGTGGTAAGCAGCTGCCCACAATAAGTAAGGGTCCCCGGTGGACTGAAGTATTCCTGAAGTATTGGTAGCAGTTAATGGAGGTGGGGTTGATTAGCAGTAGAGGCATACTCTGGAAAGAACAGTCCACTTCACATGTATTTGATGAAATCTTCCATAAATACTACCAGTATCATCTATTTAATGTCATATCCTGCAGCCTCTCTAAACAGAAATAGGAAAACATGCCTTGCTCCTCTGTTAGCTTGCTCAAAAGGCTTACTTGCTCAAATGTCATAATACTACACACAGTATTTAGAGATCAAACCCATAATGTTTTTTTCCTACAAAATGTATGTGCATCAAATATGGTAACGTGCTAAAGAAGCTCTAATGGTGGGGTTTGAGGGATGATTTTGGGGGATATTGATAATGAGTAACCCACTGATTCAGACAGCTAAAAGTTCTACTACAACACGTAAGATTTTCTGTATACATTACATGCTTATTGTTTATGATTCATGTATCACATCATTGTATATTTAATTTAGCTAAAGTTAAACATTTTTGATAGAGAAGTGGAAATTAAGGGAATTAAGACCAGCTAAAAACATTACAACTCTCTTACTGCTGTTAATTTGCTATTACCACAAGTTATTTTTACCATTATTGGAATAGACTATGAAGGAAGAGAGGAAATATTTTCCTCTCCTTGTTAACATGCTTCATATTTTGCAAACAGAAATTTTCACTACTTCTGCAATTTTTGTGTTTGTTTGTTTGTTTTTTTTTATAAAGTAATAGAGAAGGAAAAGAGTATGTGGCAAGATGCAGTATATCTGAATGAGACAATGAGGCTCTATGGCATGAAAAAAACAACTGAGACAGATGACAGATTTCATCCTTGTTTCAAACGATGCAAATTCATTTATTGTGTGTTTGCAAGATTGCACTGAAGGAGAAGCTCTTATCTGCTATAATCATAACTTCAACTTGCAAATGACCAAACCATGAGTTAGGGATGCTGAAGCCTCCTTCCACAGTGTATTATTTATTTACATTGTCCTAGCCTAATCACCATGCCTGTGATTTATCACCCTGTCAGCATGAACTTCTCTCATCCACAGAGGGGGGGGGGGGGGGGGGAAGATTTAAAAAAAAAAAAAAAAAAAAAAAAAAAAAATCTTAACATGCCAAAATGAGAGAGCCTGGTGCTTTAGATAAAGCAGATTCAGCTTCTCGGTTCCAGTGATTCCTGTTCCAGCCAAGAGTGTGACTGCCATAGAAAGTCTAAAGTAACATTCATTTTTATTAAATATCTTTTCTAGATTTGACCAATATGCCCCATCAGGAAGAAAGGAAGAAGAGACTTTTAATGATAGCTGGACCAATAGATTTTTATACTCCCTTCCTACATCAAAGTAACTAAAAATTATAGTTTTTAAACATTCTTCAACTCTTTAAAAACTAAATATATTTCACACTTTAGACACTCTTTGTGAACATTCCATTTACTTGTATGTCAGAGTATAAAAGCCATGTCACTAGCCTGTTCACTAATACACGTCTATAAACAAAATACCATTGCACACAGCCTAAAGATGGTGTTATGTTTTACTTGGATAAAAACTTCTTGACATTGAATTGGAACCAATTAGGTATTTCAGAAATGTTAGTTCTAACTCCCGAGGCTTACAGCTATAATAAAGGAGACACATAACAGTGAAAAAGCAGGTAGAATACGATAGAGTCATAAGCGAGCATGTAGCAAATGTCAAGAGATGTAATATCAATAGAAATTATTTGATGTATGACCTAGAGACAATATAATCACATGTACAAAATGCAGATGACAGCTTTATCCAGGAATCTAGGGAGTGATCTTTTCTCACCAAAAAAGAAACAAACTGCCTGAAAAACAAAACAAAACAAAACAAAAAACCCCCAACACTAAATATTAGCTACAAGCAGCAGCCTTGAACCAGTAAGTAGGCTTTTGAAACAAGCAATCAGTAACTCTCACCTCTGTTTATATCCCGTTATGCAGTCCCAGAACAAAGAGCCGGGGGGTAGGGGAAAGGAGAACAACTACAAACCAGTGGAACACCAGTGAGTTCAACATCGAGAGCAACTTGTTCGTCTGCCGGGCTGAGAAAACAGCCTTTTTCAATTTCGGATCAAGCCTGCCATCTTGTGGGATTCAGATTCAGGTCAGCATGCAAGCCGAACGCTTTTCTTTCTTTCTTAAGGCAGCAATCAAGATTTGTTTTTTGATCCCATCCAGGATGAGGAAATGCAATCCATACCAAGTTTTGTAAGACATGATGATTAAACATATGTTTAAACTTGTATTTGCCTCTGGGGCGTATTTTCTTCAGTTACAAAGCCCATTTCATGTGTGCATGAGACTTAAGTCAGCAGTTGGCAACTGCTCTTACTTTAACCATTTCAGCACAGTCTCATCTCTCACTGCTTCTGGGTGTGCTACAGAAGCTGATATGAGTCATCCTCTCCATGTCCTACATCACTCTCCTGGATCTTCATCCACTTCCTTTAAGGGACTGACTCTCAGGCTGCAAGTCGCAAGGCAAATGATTCCTTCATAACAATTTTCAATTCTACCGCTCCTTTTATGGGCAGAGAAGTACCTTAAATAAACTAGGAAAGTTAGGTAAGATAGTAGTGGGGTTTTTAAAATTTATTTTGTAAATATTTATCTGCTTTATTAAAATAGTCTGTCGTAATTGTTAGGTTATGCTAACTATCCTGAATATTCTTCAGCTTTCCAAGGAGAGTATTTCCTGGTTTTGCAATAAGACATTACTAGAAAACAACTAATTCAAGGCCTCTTGCAAATAAGATTAGTTTTATCTATGTATCTAAAGTGTTAATCTGCAATTTATGGGACTCCTTTTTTGCAAACACTGTAACCTTGTATTCTCCAAACATGTATGTGCCTTTTGTAATCACAAACATCTGTAGTTCAACTGCACTTGACAAGCGCTATTTGAATTCAGTTCTTCAGGATGACTCATTGCCGCTGACGGAACAAGGGTATAGGAGAAACAGGGAAAGTTGTTAAACTTGTTTCTCTTCTCACTCTAATCCCAGACACATAATTCTTCCTTCGTCAGTTAGCAGCTGGCAAAAGCTGCAACAGAATTGTTATGATTTATGTCACAAAACTTTACTTCCCACACAAGTTAGGAGTCAGCTTGAGTACCTGTCTGTCTCTGAGCTACAGTATGCAGCTATTTAGCTACCCTATCCTGATCTTCATTAAGGAAGAAGGGTTATGTGATTAAAACCACACGCGTTAAGGTGAGTATCCACCACGTGGTATCTACATACTACCTCATCATGAAAATGCAGATTTTCAGCTGCACACCACTGCTTTCCTACCTTACTTTTACTCACACTGCAGTCGTGGGCATGTCAGTTCAAGCATCCTTTTAATCTCAGTTGACCTTGTTATTTCTATCTGTTTTTTAAATGACAGATGAATTAAATAAAAAAAAGCTTCAAATACAGTTTGCACAATACCCCTGAATATCTACTTTTGCTAAACCCAAGAGTTTCCAAATTTTAAAGCTCAGATAAAACAATAATGAAAAGACATTAATGTAACCCATATGTTCAGGGAGTGATCTGATAGCTAGCCACTGGGCAGAACTTCACTGTAGAAGCATTTTTTCCTTATTAAATAAAATCACATTAAAAGCTAGCTGTGTAATTGTAAGCCTGGTGGGTCCTAAATAAATGAATGACTAAAAATAGGTTTAGCTTAGCAACAGCTGTCAAGAACCTAGAATTACAAAAGTGAGAAAGCGCTTCACAACTGAGATCAGCCCTCAGCCACAGTAAACCCAACCACTATGGCTTGAATGGACTGTATTGCAATAGAAATGCTACATAAATATGTACAGGCAAATAATATGTTTTCTGGAAAGTGTGAGTGTGCAGCTAACAAACACGTAGGGCAGCCTGAGGCCTTCACTCTTCTGTCTACCTTCCTTTCCCCACCTGCACACTTGTTTGTTTTAAATGCTAACCTGCATTTCTTGACTTTTGCTGCAGTGTTTTTATTTCTTTTCTTTTTTTCTTCTCTCTTTCCTTTTGCTTTTGTTGCCATCATCTGTGACATAAAACAAGGCGAGCCTCCTAAAGACAATGTGCTGTTAGAAGCAGGCTAACAAAATTAGCTAGTGCCATCAGGACTCTAGTCATTTTTTCAGTGGAAAGCTTTTAAGTTTCACTCTTGTAATAATTTACTCACGAATTAATTTTACAGTGAATTAGTCCAAGTCAACAGAACTACACGGTGTTCATAATATTAAACAAACTGGTATCTTCACTATATCCATTTTAACTTTTTGGGGTGATATATTGTATACAATAATGTCCTGGTTTGAGGTAAAACAGAACCAATTTTGTTCAGTAACTTCGCTTCTTAGCTGGGCCTCTCCTAACAACAACGTGGCCTAAACCACGACAAATACTTAAGAACTAACAACAGGGATTTGATTCTAAGAAAAAATTCTAAGAAAAATGTCTTTAAAGTAGGCCCATATCATTCTTGGGCTGGCTCTATAAATTCTTATAGCTTCATATTCCTCCACTGAAGTCAATACTCTCACTACATGAGCCTACTTCCTTCCTTTGATCAGACAGCTACATAATGCGTATATATTTTTGAAGCCAGAAATCTTTTTCCAATCATTTAAAATAGTAATGTTCACCTATGAAGGACTTACAAACCCTAGAAAACAAGCATACTGGATACTGCATCCAGTTATTAACAGCACCAAAAATAAAGACCAAAAAGACATTTTTAATCACAAAGCTAATGTTTTAAAATAATGATTAATTATCTAAAGATAAGTATTAAATTGGGTCAATTTATTTGAGATTACTTTTCCTTATATATTTTATAACTATCACTTTAGGATAAAACCCACTGCTTCTGGCAAAGAAGTCCTAGTAAAGTGGTCAAACCTTGTGACTCCCCACTTCCTTGGTCACTGTGCCCTGCCCCAAACTTACTGCAGTTTTTCACCCTCCGAGTTGTACCAAACAACTATTCATAGCTACATATAAAATTAATGAAATAAAAGTTAATCTCCTTTGGGGAAAGCTATTTATAACGGAAATTATTTACATCTAATTCACAGAATGGATCAATACAGTATTGGCACAACAAAGGTGTTGGCCAGTAATGGTGAAAATAGGAACAGGCAACTGAGAGGCTAAAGTGTTTTAAATTAGCTTCATTGCAAAAGCCAGATTATTGTGAAGCCTTGTTGCCAAATGCTTTCCTGATTAAAAAAAAAAAATATATAGTCTGGTATGTTTGAATTAATTATTTCCTGTGCCTATTTACCATGTTCCATTTCACCTTTCTAAGGTCATATTATTAAAAGAAAAAAAAAAAAAAAAAAAGAAAAAGGGACAACAACAATAAAAGTAACAACTTTGCTCCTAATTATATTCCACGGTATACCACATCCCTTGCCTAGAGAAAGGAATGGCTGAGCACCAAACAATGTGTGAGGCTTCAGTGAAGACTAAACCACAGACTCTGTAAAAAGCGCAAACCTAAGAAGAGTTCTACTGTCTTCATCAGTCACTTACAATATTAAGAAAAAAAAAATTTTTTTACCGACAAAAAGTTGCATTTATTTTTAACTTACCCAAGCTCTTCTGAGTAACTATCACTAAATTAGCAAATCATTACTAATTACTGGGATCAAAAATTCAAAATAAAAAAGCATAAGGATCTGGGATCCACAAACATAACTTTAATAAGGTTTGGACTGTCAATGTGGAGAATCAAAATTTTGGTTAAAATTACTAATTTGCTTCTTATTGATGGGTGTTTTTCCTCACATCTTCTGACAGTCCTCAGTGATTGAAGAAAAGTTTCAAAATCTCATTCTAATGATCAAATGTGGCAAATGCTGTATTTTCATATATAGGAGCCACATTCTGGATAACCACACCACTTTGAAAAACTACTGGAAGAAAAAAAAGATAAAAATAGGTCCTTGGTGTAGTCTTGGTTGATCTACTCAAAATCAAAGACAGATGCCCATTGTTAGGGTTTTTTTCTTTTTAAATAGAAAATTCAAGAGAAGTTAATAATAACTTGGACCATTTGAAAAGGAAGTGGAAAACACCCAAAGTACATCTCTTTCTGGAACACAGAACAGTACACAACTTGTTGCTCCTTAATATTTGTTTCTGGCAAACATATATATATGGTTTTCTTATCAGAAGTAACAGCGCATACTTAACTAAGGGAACGAGTATTTGATTATACAGAAAATATATGCTTAGGAACAAACTATAAACTCACTGCTGCATTCAACATTCCTCCATTTAGAACGGGTCTAGTTTTAAGAATTGCAGAAGCCAGACATGCAAGAGCAAGTAGGTAGTCCATATCTCTCTGAGCCTCTGGGTTTCCATATTGCACTTTTCTTTCCTGCCTTGAAATCTCAACCACATTGAATTTACAGGATAAGCCTGTAGAATCCCAAGGACAGCCCCATGAAAGATGGTCATTTTTACCTCTGTGTGTCCCTTTTCTAGAATACCCCTTTAAATAGGAGCAGTGCAATGTTTTGTAATGGTATCTCACCCTCATGTAGACAACGCTGAGCTGGAAAGGCTGTTATGTCGATAATGAGCAGAAAAAGTAGGCCCTTCCAACTTTGTGAGGAAACGCTGAGGCATCTTCCCGCAGCGACTGTGCTTTAGGCATGAGGACACAGCCACATGTAGGGCAGACAGCTGACCCAATCTCATCAGAAGGGCTGCCCAGCCACAGCTGCATGACAAGAAGCAGTACCGTGCATCACACCAGCGTATGTTAGGAGTAAGATCCTAACAATCTCTCTGCACCATAGCTATGTGCACACTAAGATATGACAGGAAGCTTTTCTCTTTCCGTGTATGCAATTATGGAGCCACTTTTTTATTTTTTTATTTTTGTAATACCCAAGTTCAGTATCTGAGTTTGTCTGTCTTCTTGCTATACAGACTGGAGTTTCAATAGCTCCCCTTCCCCAAAAAGTCACCAAAAATAATAGTTACAAATTGTCAATTTCTCTACAGTAAATTTATCAGGAAGCAAGTTATTCTTCTATTAAATTTTAGTGCAGAAACATGACGGTAATTCCACCCCCTGATGAAACAGATAACACTTTAAAAAATGACAGAGATTCCAAATTAAAGTTTTCATATAGGATACTTAACACTGTTATTTGCACGCCACTGCTCTCTCAGCCAAGATTAGCACCAGTACCCACATGCCTTTATAGATTACAAAAATATTTCCATCTCAGATTGGAAAGGAAAGCTGAAACAAAAACAACCTAGCTGTCACAGTGGAAGACAAAGAACAAACAAAAATGGCTTAAAGACATTTCTGTCCCCAAACTCAGTTTAAGTCAAGTCATAAATACAGTCAGGATGCACTGGAGTCCACATATAACAACGCTTGTTTGGTTAGTTTTAAAATTTATAGATTTATTTCTTCAGAGCCTCATGACAGAGGCAGTTTTCAGAGAGATTTGCTCTAAAAGTTATGGTGACTGTCACAGAACTAGGAAAGCATTGCATGCTCAGTAAGCAACATGAAAGAGCATTTGGAGATGGAAAGCCAAAGCACCACAAATGCAGTCACCGAAGAGATCCAGAACCCTAACTTTCAATTATTAACTTTAAAAAGCTGAAATACTTCCGGACTTAATCCTATGCAAGAAGATAGAGAAGTGACTAGCAAGACTTCATCCAGCCTAGAGGAAGCACATTATAAATCCACACACAATAATAAAAATTGGAAAACTTCCAATTCCCCTGCACATTTGTTTGGAAAAACAACATGCCAGCCAGCTACTTTCCTAGTAAGCATAGATGAATTGACACAGTTCCCACTTGCTCCCTTATCTTTAGTTCCTTTCTTGCAATTTTCAACATTAAGAAACTGAGAATCTGCCAAATCAGTAGCTTCTAGAATTTCAAGGCTTTCGAGCTTTTGTTTGTTCAAGCACATAATAGCTGACAGTGAATGGTCATAACATCAACTAGTATCATCTACATTTTTCAGTATTCCTGCTTACCAAGAACAGCGTAATTGGGTTCGCACATGATCTCTGCTGTGGTGCCCTCAAGTTATCAGACATTTACAGAAGTCACACTATTACTACTACTAGCATTATTTGCTGCTGTAATCTTGATTATGTATGACAGGGCGAAAAAAGCAATAGAAGCAAGTGAAGCTTTGCAAGTTCGAGAATTCAATTAACTTTATCTTGTAGAACTACCAAACTATGCAGATACAAAACACTGCGGGAACAGAACGGCAGAATTTGTAAATCGCTATACAATGTAACTGGGAACAGAGTTCTGAAATTCAAACTTCCAGTAATAACTACATTTCTTGTATTTTTGGTTGGTTTGGGTTTTTTTTTTTTCAGAAGCTTATTTCATATCTTATCAGATTATATCCTTTTCAAGTATTAGCTCTAGAAAGAAAGCAGATAAGATTTCAGATGTCCTCTTCATAGTCAATAAAGTCATTAAACCATAGATTTCCCAATACCATTAGCATTTTTGGGAGACTGAAATTTAGAGTTCCTCCCTCTTGCACTCCTTTCCAAGAGCTTCAAAATTCTAGCTAGTTAGCACTGTAAGTACACTGTCTCCTACAAAGTTACACTATAATTTTCCGCAAAAGGGGATAAGGTAATTTAGTGAACTATTAATTGTTTCCATTTTATAATTTATCCTCTAATCTATCCCCAATATAAAAATATATCATGCCAAAAGTATTTACGGCAGCTTTATTTAAAACA
Source organism: Vanellus vanellus (assembly GCF_965231255.1). NCBI lineage: Eukaryota > Metazoa > Chordata > Aves > Charadriiformes > Charadriidae > Vanellus > Vanellus vanellus. The sequence continues at coordinate 15,514,783 of NC_138914.1, read as the reverse complement.
GGATACCATGCAGTAGGTAATTTATGAGAATAATATACTCACTGGCAGTCATTAAAACATCACTTACAATTTATAAACAAAGTATAAATATATAAGAGATCCCAACTTCAGGAATGGGATAAGACAAAGCAATTTACCCTTATCACCTGAACAAACGCACCACGCTTTTGCTGAGCAAAGTACACAACAATATTCATACAATGTATGCAAGTTCAGTTATAGCACATGAGAAAACTTCACAGTATACTAAGGTTAGTGGATAATTCCATCGTAAGTTTGTTGTACAATATTAATGTCCTTGATATTAAGTGTATCTACCCATTGTTCACATTTTAGTAGTATTAAAGCTAGTTAAATTAAGAACTTAATCTTCTGGCTGTGAGCAAAGTCACTACCAGTCAATTATTTACTCTTCCCTCTGTTTCTAGGGAGCCTGAATATAAGGCCTTATGCAACATTAAAGCCTTTTACATGCATCATAACTGATGTTTAAATGCTAGATAAGGTCTTGGCTCAGGGCTTTTGCTCTTCGGAGAGTTTTAACTTGGTTAATTTACACTGTTACTGCATACTTTTAATAGTATACATTCCTAATCTTGCTATGACTAACACCACTCCTTACTACTAGTCACATTTTAATGAAAATAAAACAACTGAGAACCCATCAGAACGTAAATGTTTCCAGAATCAGACAATGAAAAAAAAAAAAAAAAAAAATGCACAATGCAGTAACGCACTAAAACGTTGCACTTTATCAAGCTGTTTATTTATCAAGTGTTTATTCAGCTCTAGTACTCCCAAAACCCCACAATACCAAGAAAAAAAAAAGTTAGAAAACATCAAATGTATTCCACATAGATCTAAAGGAGATTTTCACCATTCTATTTACTGCACCCACCAAGTAATAGCTGAGTCACAGATAGTGAAGAATTCAGCCACATCTTGCATTCATTATACCAGACATGCATCAGACTGCTATTCAGCTTCTCAAATCAAAAACCAAACTAAAATTCCACAGATTGTAAACATGATGCCCTTTTTAACAAACAAGATTTTGGTTTACAAAATAAGAAGCTTGCAAAAGTAAAAGTAATATTGTTCGTTGATATACAGGTTGAAACACACTTAAGAAGATACAAAGCACACCTAAAGCTAGGTTTAGTATTTTTAGCTGCTTGTAATTCAGCACCAGCTCCACAATTTATAGTAAGAGATAACCTGGCTCTTTATACCACTTCTATAACCTAATACACAGTACTTATGTATAAAGGGATATCACAAAACCTATGACAGCATATATTATTCTCTGCCCACAGAAGAGTTAAATCTCAACATATCTTTAACCATTGAAGTGTTGATCGATTATCTTCCAGTAATAAACACTTCAGTGTCAAGTCAGTTCAAGTTTCTACTGCCCCTGATTAGCAGTCTCATAAGCTGTCACATACTTACAGTCAAAGTCTACAAGGTGAGATCCTAATTCAAAAATTTTCATTTCACATTTATCTTACTGATTGAAAATATTTATCAAGCATAGATCCACATATATAGCGGTAACTATACAACCAGTGTAAATACTCTAGTGTTATAGAAATATTTATTTCCAAGTGCCGTGTGAATTGCATTAAACTAATGCTACAACGTGAAACAATTATCTACATCTCAGTGATACACTGAGTAACTTGGCCTAGCACCCAGAGATAAAGGAGGGACTTTCAGAGTATGTCTGCTCCTGCAGATGAGTATTTGGACTTGTGGATATTTCTTTAACCTCAAATCCCAAGGTAATTTTACAACGGCTGAAAAAAGAAATCTGTTTTATCTCCTAATTGGAACTCCTAAGCATCCTAGGACATTAAATAAAAACATGTATTTAATTCCTGAAGAAGAAAACAATCTCTGCTCCAACCTCTGACTAAGTCAATGAAGAATTGCAGGAAGGCAATGATTGAAAATATTAGCAAGTATGACAATGTGTGTCAAAGAAACTGTAGATTAGCATACACAAACAATGTAGACAAGAATTTGGGGGTGGGAGGGAGTGGGACAGACACAACCAAAGACAAATCAAAGACTAGTCGACAAGTAAATTCCACTGTAAATTACAAGTAAATTACACATTTGTAACAAATCATACCATCATATCATTCATGATAAACTAAAACTAAACAACGTAAATTGTAGTGTCTCACTATTTTAGTCAACATTACCAAGAATTGCCATGAAGCATTACCAAGTAATGCCATGCAGAAAATGAAATTATATTGCTCAATACCACAAGCAGGATAAAAAACAATAACAGATATCAAACAAAGGAACAGCATGTGACAATTCCCCACCCCTCATTAGATTTGTGAGTCAGGAAGGAAGCTCAAAAGTCTTCCTCATCCCGCCCCTTCATCCAAAGATTTTGTTTCTAGCTTTGAGAATATTCCAGGAATAGTAGTAGAGTAGTGGGAAACATTTAAAAAGAAACTCCTTTCCAGGTACTATGATGCTGCTAATTTAATTCTACATAAAAACAAAAAAAATATTCTACATGATTTCCTGACAAGCATCCAGCAAGAAATATAACACTCATTTGCTAGTATTTCTTTAATTCTTTAGCCTTTCGAGAGTATTTCCCACTATAAAAACAATGTAAGTTAGCTTTTTGTCCCTATGGGTGCCATGCTTCCTGTCCTGAGATTATCTGGTTGTTTTCTACATGGTAAATAAACAATGTAACAAAACCCTAGCTAAACCCTAGTGAACAACAGCAAGTAAAAATCAGCAGGCTCTCAGTAACAGGCTCTTATTAACACAGCTGAAATAGTCTCAATGCCTTCTCAACACCCTTTTCCCTCCATGAAAACATCAAAGAAGATGCTAAAAACTGCAGTTTTCACAAAATTGTCCTAAAGCATTTCCCCATATCAACCACTGAACAGCATATTTTTTTCTCCAGTACAGAGCAAATTTTTTTAATAAAAAGTGGAAACTATTGACTTTGTAATGTCTCCCAGAGCATGAATCTCAGGAAATCACAAGCCTTCATAGTACTGAAGGGTACTAGTAATAGCATCACACAAGCATAGCAACAGCACTGGGAGATTAAGACATTTGCCATATGTGAAAGATTCCATGAGTACAACTGGTGCACTGTTGAAGTGAACAGGAGTTTTTCCATTGCCCTCCTCCCATGACACCCTGTCCCATGGTCCTCTGCTAAAAACTTAAAACCAAAATAAAAAAATATTTCCCTTTTTCCTTCTCTGTTGTTAAATAGCATAAAATTAATGCAAACGTTTACAACAACTAATTCTTTAACTTAATTTTAAAACTACAACTCCCAGTATTGATGAGAGTGTTGGGCCTGTTCAGCCTGGAGCAGAGAAGGCTCCAGGGAGACCTCAGAGCAGCCTTCCAGTACTTAAAGGCGACCTACAGGAAACGTGGAGAGGGACTTTTTACAAGGGAGCGTTGCAATAGGACAAGGGGTAACGGCTTTAAACTGCAAGAGGGTAGATTTAGATTAAATATTAGGAAGAAATTCTTTACTATGAGGGTGATGAGACACTGGAACAGGTTACCCAGGGAGGTTGTGGGTGTCCCATCCTGGGAGGTGTTCAAGGCCAGGCTGGACGGGGTTTTGAGCAACCTGGTCTAGTGGCAGGTTTCTCTGGCCATGGCAGGGGGGTTGGAACTAGAGGATCTTCAAGGTCCCTTCCAACTCTAATCATTCTATGATTGCTGTCTACCAACCTCTTAGAAAATTAGAAGTAAAGCTTACCAAACTTTTTCTTCTTCCATTCCTCCTCTGGCACATGGGTTTATTACAGCAGGGCTACTCATGGTAAGTGCTGAGCTTTCAGAATTCATTTTCTTTCTACAAAGAAACAACACCAAAAACCATGAAAAATGCAATATAAGTGAAGAATGCATTTACTAATTCACTAGAAAACCAAAATTTTAAGACACGAACTTTTAAGTTTTATGTTTTACTCACTTAAGTGAACGTCCTAAATCAATGGGATTAATTGGATGAATACATTGAAAAGGATTTGGCAGTTTTGTGGACTTGCTAGTTATGCCAAATTCAACACTGATTGTCTTTTGTTTACTTTTCTGAACACAAGCCAAAGGAGTTGATGTCAGCAAGCCTGTATCCAGAGCTATGCATAGTGTCAGTTATGTTAATTCAGAGCAGCAGTCACAGCTAGTGTTGCCATGGAATGATCCACATAACATTGGGGAGCAATTTCTGATATGTAAAGATACAGGAGCTTTTTAGCATATTTTAATAACTCAAGATCTTTGCTTATTTGCGGAAAATAACAATTCATTCATGCCTGAAGTCACTCTCAGACACAGCACGGACGTATTCAAATGCTGGCAATAGCAATTCCCAAGTCACAACACTTCTAGAAGGTCTACATGGCCAAAGATGCTTCAAGTAAACGACTTGCATGATAAGAACAAATGAAGTCTCTCTCTACATAAGGCAAGTTAATTTCACCATGAAACACTTATTTTTTGGTAACAGGATCCACAACACTAACATGGATTTTCTTACACATATAGCTTTTTTCTTTCCCCTTCCTTTTAAAAGGGAGAGAGGGAAGAAGTATTTTTAGCCACCATATTATTCTATTTGATTTAACACCTGGTTTCTATTATGATCAGCACAAAGACCTAACTGACTAACAGAGAACAGGTTCAATTGTGTATTAATTAATATCTACCAGAAGATTTGCTGTGCTTGTCAATATAATAATCCCTTGCTTTTTGCAAGAAGATATAGAGAACCATCAAAAAGATGGTTTAACCTGTGTGAAACCTGGGACAAAAATCTGACCCAACAGTCATGGACAGCATGAAAAGTTGAGCACAACACATGTGTCCTATCAGTGGCAGGCAGATTAGGCCAATCTTCACAAAACAAGTACTTTGAAGAGAATGCCGATCTTTGTTTCAAAATTCTGTCCATGCTGGAGTAGATAAACAGCCCTAGCAAGCATGTTTATTGGATAGAAGTCCCAAAATCAGCAATCAAAATTTGGTCCTGACTGGAATTAATGTCTTCTTTTTGCCTGCCCTTTGCTGTGAACAGAGCATGCAGCACTGCCATGCCAGAGAAAACAGAATAGGTCCTTAATTTTGCATTTTCTTACATCCTTCATAATAGAAAGGGACAAAGATTCTGCACAGTCTGTTTCTGAGTAAATATGTTTCTTGAAATCTTGTTTTTAAAGATCTGAAAAACTATTCTGAAAGGAAGAGGAACAAAAGCCTCACCTTGGTAAGGGCATGAAGAGAGACTGCTAGCCATCTGACCTTTTTTTTGGATCACTGCCTGACCTCAAATTTACTCCTCATTCTGAAGCTGAACCACTTTGGAAAAAAAAAAAAATAAATCAAAAGTGAAAAAAAAAAAAAAAACCAACCAACCAACCAAACCTAACCACCAACAACAAAAAAAACAACAAACAAAAACCCTAGTAATTCTAGAAGTGGCTCAGCAGCAGGTGTTGAAAGTTAAATTATTACTTGCCTCTCTAGTCAATAATAGTGCAGGAAGAGGGGAGTTGGTTTTAAATATATTTTGAAGCAACAACGCAAGAGTCCATACTTACACATCTTCCGCAAAGTTCCCCTCTTTCAGGAAGCAATTTCCTGACAGTGCAAATTAAAACTTTTCTTTTGGTAATGAATTTCTACTCTACATTGGGAAAGCCCAGATGCTTCAATGACCATGCAAGTTACACCAACAAGAGTTCTACCTCCTCTTACAGTCACTTCTACTAGTAAGGATCAAAGGTCCAAGGGAAGGTTAAAAGCAGTCCATTAATTCTCAAAGTTGGAAGCTGAAAGATTCAAATTACAAAACCATATGGTTGCCATTCCAGAAAAAAAAACAAACCAAAACAAAACCACTTCTACTGTTCACTTGTGAACTAGTAGTACAGCAGTACAAGTGTTCAATGTATGACTAAAGAAAGTGTTTTCAGCACTCCCTTTCCCACCCTTAGAGACATCTAAGCCTAAGTATCTCTGCATTGAGACTTCCACACCAAAACTAGAATAAAACCAGAGGACAGAAGAAGTGACAAAAGTTACTTTTCTATGAACTTTTCTATGACCAATTGATAATAAAGGTTGACATATATCTAACAGAAAATAAATTAAATATGTATTTAACAGAAAATAAATATGGCACAAACCCAATTTATGTTCTCACGTGTTCTGGAAAAAAAAAAACAACACCCACATAAAGTAATACAGAGAAGAATACATCTTGTCAAACTTCTCAACCCTCTCAGTCTAATATCTGAAAACGTCAGTAACACATTGCGCTCCTTCCCCTCGACAACCTCAAGGTCTTACAAAAATCGTCTTCTGGTGTTTTCTGTAACATAAAAGGAGGGCATTGGGAGGCCAGCATTTATTCATTCTGATCGCAAGATCTCATCCACCACACTTTCAGAAAGATATCTATATGTTGGATAAGACAGAACGCTTTTTGGATACTGTAAGTCATATTCAAGACACACAGCCCTGCTCTTACAGCCTCCACTGCTCGGTTTCCAATAATATGAGAAATCTGCCAAGTCACTCACTAACTAAACACACTCTTTGCTTACACACGTGGAGGAGAGAGGCATAACAGCCAGCTAATACAATGGTGGACAACCATCCTTTCTCAACTACTACTGCCACAGGGGGATGGGAAACACCACAATGACTGTCCTGTCCTCTGCACTGCAGCAGCCAAGAGCATGCTTCCTCAAGATGGGAGCAGGTAGTGCAAAGTATCCTTCTAGCTTTCCACCCAGGTCAAAGAGGACAATGCTCCAGCAACACCTGCCACATAATCCCTGTCTGCTACAGCATAAACTCCTAGCATCTCAAGGACTTTCACCTGTATCAGCCAGTTTCTTTCAAATCATGCTCCTCCTTCCTTACCGCCTTTTGAGATGAAGGAGATTGTTAAAGTTTTGAGACCAAGTGTCCATTCAGTGTTACCATCCAGCAGCAATTCTCATTCACGCTTTGGAGGCTGGACAGCAATGAGTCAGACAAGCTTCTGGAAAATCATCAGGGATACTCTTGCCATCCTAGTCCTGACAACAGGTCTACACAGGTCCTAGTTCACTCTACCAGGAGCAACAGGTAATTAAACAGCTGATCCTCACATCACTGACAAGTTTTATGGCCTTGTCAAAATACCAGTTTCTTAGTTTCTAAATGACAAATGGAAAATTGGTAACTATCTACACTTTCCAAAGCCATGGATACCAAATATTACCACTATTTCTCTTACTTGTAAGTCTTTTCAATGAAAAATTATCAGCCTGTAGATTCTATCCTGACTCATTGTTGTGCCACAGACTGCTCTTAGGCTCTTTCTTCAGAATAACTATTTTTAAAATAAAAACTTTTCTATTTTAAGATGTAGAAGGGGCTCTTTTTCAAGCATTAAGAATATTTTGTGGAAGTATTTCTAGTGAACACAAACTGCTTTGGTAGGTCTAAAGTAAAACTGAATTGTTCTGTTGTGGAAAGACAAGTTATTGTAAGGCTTATACTCTCAAAAAAAATTGTTTATATTCAAAGTGAACCCCACAAAATTAAAGCTAAAACTGGTAAAGTAAAGTTTTGTTTGGAATATACTGGTTTAGAATTTATTCAACCAGAATATTAACACTACGCCCAGAAATCACCTTCCAGTAATAATAGCATCTTAGAAAATTAAATGCAATTCAAGAAGCTAAGGAACAACGTTCAGAAAAAATATGCTATTCACAGGTGCCTCTTTCTATATCACCATCCAACTCGTTTGGACTTGAACTTTATGGCATAGGCGCTATACATGATGAAACTTGAAAGATGAAAATAAATCTATCATCTTCCCTCTTAATAACTTGAAGCTAGATGCCAAGGCAAGTCAATGAATATTAATTTAAGAGGCTCTGCTTCAGACGTATTCTGTTCTTCATCCTCTGTTTGTACACTGAACCTTGACTGTTCCAGATAAGGAACACGCACTTTAATTAGGTGCTGTCCTAGAGATCGTGCTGTGCTGTAAAAGAAGGAAGTGGGCAAAAGCCATTTCCAGAACAAAAACATAGGAAAACAATGTCAAAGACTTTATTTATAGCAGCTATATTTAACACTACTGTCACTATCTTATTGAGGGAACAGCCTTGAAGAAACATCCTTGCTGGTTTTGAAGAGACATCAGAAATTTAGCATACTTAGTCTTCTATGATTAAGTATAGATTGTTTAATACTAGAGTACCCAGAAGGAAGCATGCACCCCAAACTTCTCTTAAGTTATCTCCACAAAGAACCTCGTTTTTATGCTTCCATTAAGATCATTAACTTTGCTTATCAGTCCTTCTGCCTTAGAGTAGATTCTTACACCCCCATAAAGGCGGAGAAAAGCCTAGCAATGGTAAGCCACCAACTCAAGAACTGAAAAGTGTGTTACATTTAAGTATATTTTATTCATTTAGATTTAGACTTTATTCTGGAAGTTCTGCAATTCCTTAAATGGACAAAAGTAAAGGGGGGAAAAAAAAGAACCTAGTATAGCACAGCGCTCAAGCCTCCAAACACCCACACAGAACAGTATTATAGGATTGTCTGAACAGAAAAAATGAGAAGGTTCAAGGAAAGTGTTGAAGCCACAAGACTCAATGTGCTCAAACCAGTGTGCGATTTATATCTAGCAGACTGAGGAACGTATTAGCTGGTCTTTTTAAAATAGCAATTCCCTACACAAAGCCTATTTTCTATTTTTTTCCCTTTTTTTTTTTCTTGTTACAAAATGTAGATACACTTTGATCATCAGGCTAAAAATCTTTTTTGCCTTTCCCTCCACTCCCTATTTGTATCTCTAGACAAGTTAAGATATTCACAGTACCGGCAGTTAAAAAATAACTTATCATTCAACAGCTGTTCACTACAGTTAAAGTAAAAATAACTAATATCTTCTGATAAAACATGTTCCCACAGCTCCTTACCTTCACCAAAATGCTTTGCATTGTTGAAATAGTATCTTGCTCTACTTAGTTGATAATAGAACTGTGAAAGAAGCTTTACTGAAGCCTAAGACCCCTCAATGAAGAAACTATTATTCCTTTTACTGAAAAAGGCAGCAGAGGCATCACTATAGTAATGTGCACATAGTACAAAGAAAAAAAAAAAGTTTTGCACACTGTCATTCGCTCAAGCAGAAGTTTTTATGCTCACAAAACCCGAACAGATCACTAATTAGCAAGCATACATCATAACATCTTTAATTTTAAAGAGCCGATTTTCCATTTCCTTACTAGCTGCACAAAAGTCTGTAATTTCTAGAGACCAAGCACATTTACTCTTGTATTGTTTTCTGAAAAGTCGTGTTTCCACAAACAAAGTTAGCAAGCACGTAATATCACAGCTTGATAGCACTCAGCTCCTAACCAGCAACTGCCTTACGCAAAGAGCTTGCTGAAGGGCAAATTCAAAATTTAAAACAAACTTCATTATTTAACTGCATAACAACAAATACCAAAGCCAATCTTTTATCCAAATTGTTTTTCTGAGGTTTTCAGATACTGCAGTTGCCAAGCATCTTTATACCACTGAAGCATACTTCAGCAAAATCAGAGTGAAAACTCAAGAAGCTCTTAAAGAATATTTCTCCTGACTACAACTCCAAGTAGCAGGCAGTGCTGAGAATTTTCACATTGCATAATCACTTCAATCCAAGCCTAGCATACCATAAACTTTCTTTCACACACACTGTGGTTGTTTCAAGTAAGTTTTTACCTCAAAGAACACATATGGCATACCATTACTTACCTTCTTGAAGTCTTTAAAAATGCACCTGACGCACTAATGAATGAGGTTTTGCAGGACCTTTTTAAATATATCGTTTTGAAAAGTTTTTTATTCCTGTCTGTGAGGCATCTCATTAAAAATAGTCACCTTCTTTCCTCTTAAGAAGTGCAGGTAAGTTTTATATAGGTACTTTACACAAGTGTATATATAAAGATATTTGGAGGAAGTAGTTCAGAGAACCACAGGCATTGCACACAACTTTTCACTCCATATTTGGTGATTCCATCAGAACTCTCCAAGGTGACAGAGAATAAGCTTTAAAATATATTAAAAAAAAAAAAGATTCTGTCTCACAGCAAGTATCAAGTTTGGTCCCCTCTCCCATACACACACACTTGCTGTGGACAGAGAGACAGTTTATCCAGCCATATATAAAAGACAGTGTTTATTTCTGAAATAGCATAAATGTTATATTTATTCTCAGCACAAAATAAATTAAAATGTAGAGATAACAGTTAAATAAATACATAAATAAAAGTCCGTATCAGGCTGAAGCCAGAGCACTGACATGAAATAGTGTTCCATGCTGGAGAAATACAGCCTACTATGAGACGGTGTTGTCAATAAGACTAGTCCTTTAATTTACCAAGACTTAGTTCTTTTCCCTAAAAAATACCAAAAGAAAAGGAAGACAACCAGTTACGTTACAATTCATCTCACACGACCTTCAAGACAGCACACGGAGAAGTTTACCAGCATCAAAGAGAGGATGTGGCTACAACTCAGACATCTTTCAGAACCATTTAAATGTATTTATGGAGTAAGACACCAGCATCAGCGAAACCACAAGCAGGTACATGCACATGTTCTATTCCCAAAATACAAACACAGATTTTCTTGAGCTGGTTACTGCTGTGCAAAATAAGAGTTATCAAAGAATTCAGACTGCTGGTTTAGTCTATGCTGCATATCAGCATATTATATAACACTGTACATCACTGCGACAAAGAAGAGCCAAGAACTTATCTGCACTGTCCAATCTGCAAAGTTACCAGGAGCTTTGAGTCTTCTAGTGGTTTCAATTCAGAAACTTTAGCAGTGTAGGGGAAAACAGTGAATGTTTGTGAGCTTTGTTGTCACTTTTAGGGATGGTAGTTGATTGCCATATCAATTTAAAAAAATAAAAAGGAATTTAATGTTTCAGGACTCTGTGTCTTAGTAGTAACACACAACTAAATCTCTTATCTGATTAGGAAAAAAATCTAACATTGTGAAACACTAGCAAAGACTTGAACAGAACATTTTAAACAGAACACTTAAAATGCAGAAAGTGCACACAAAACTAAATATACTGCTTAAGCAGAATACAGAGAACACCAAGTACTATATTCAACGTAAATAGATACAAGAATTTATCCGATTTATCTAATGTCACTGATGTTATAATTATATACGTCATTTTGAGACAAATGTGTTTCTCTCTGGACTAAAAGATCCAGATGTTCCTATTTCAACTATCTGGCTTCAGCATCAGACAGTAAACAAAACAACCTATCCATTCTATCAGCGTGCAAGAAGAATTCTCCAGCACAGGCCATTTCTCTTCCCCTTTCCCCCCTCTCCAAGTTATTTCTTTTCAACAAAACAAGCAAAGAACACAAAACAGTATCATAATCTCGCTTCTACTGAAGACTTAGTGCTAGCCTTTAGTCAGTTTAACAATCAAAAGGGGCAAAAAGTTATCTTATCTTTTTCATAAACTATGATTTCCAATGCAAATACAACTACTTTTAAGCTAAACATACTGTATTGTGTTTTGCAACTGACACTATGCAGCAAAACAATGTTGAGAGGTTCTTTCCAAAGACTATGAGTATTTATGTTCCCAATTTAGTGACTCATACAGCTAGCAATTTCTGAGATTAATTTAACTCTATCCTCTTCAAACTTCTGAATTTGAAGGCAAGCACTAAGTTGTTATTCAAAAGTTTTAACAATGACAAACAAAGATTTTATCTAGGGGAAAACTATTTCCAGAAAGAACTATGTGCTATTTCTGTAAAGAATATTAGAAGGGCTATACAAAGCTAAACTAATCTAAGGGACAATTTATTACACAAAGAGTTTTCTGAAACTAGCCCTTAAATTAAGTCTCTTTCATAGTAATGGCAGACTCAGAAAAAAGAAAAAAAGAGATACAGTATGCATGCCCGGTGCAAAATGAATGCAACTGCTGGCACATTTTTTCATATTTTTCTCTTCCTTTCAAATATTCCTGCCCTCTTCATGATAAAAGGGTTTATCCTCAACAAAAATACATTAAGAATAAATGAAAAACATGAGAAATACCACCACAGTTGACAGAAACACAACCCATTTTCCCTTTTATCGGTAGCAGGTTCAAAATTTTATCTGCCTGGATAGGAAGGGTGTCACATTTTCTCCTTAACATTAAAATTATGACCTTTTCAGCCTACTATCTTAACAATCATGATTATTCCATTCAGGATTGCTGCACAGTTTAATAAGTCATTGAAGTTTGTAAATATGGTTTTGCATTTATTTTTCTTGGTTACTTAATAGATTTGAATGGCAGACAAAAAGGTGTGTTTTCCTAAAATTATCTTCTTTTCCATCTTTACAGGTTTTCACCTGCAATTGCTAAGCACAGGCAAAACTCAAACCTACATGGGAAAGTCTGCAAGATAACCCCTCCACACAGTAATCGACTTGCTTGAGAGCATTTTTTCTAGGCTATGAATTACTTATCTGTAATCAACAAACGCTAATTTTGACAGCATCTGTTACTGTAGGCAAAGCATTTTAAGGCTCATCCTCACATGAGCCTCACTGTCTACAGAGGGATACCAGGTTTGGGATACAGTCATCATAGCCTCTGTCAATAAAAACATGGTGGCTTTAAGTGTTGTACCGCAATTCACACATGTCTCTAACCTCTCCCAACCACCTGTTACCTGGATGCTTCAGCTAAGGACATACACAAAGAGAAGCAGACAGCCACCCCCAAAACACGCACTGTCCAAATAGCTGGTTGTTGTCTTCAAGACAAAGGTGATGGTCCAGACGGGACCTTCTGAGGGAACACTAGCTGGACACACTGTAATATTTAAAATAAAATCAGTAGGATTCCTGATACAGTACAGACAGTGTAACACACATACTCTTCTTCTAGTTATAATCCCGAAAATTTATTTTGGAAAAATACTGAAGTGTTTACAATAAACTAATAAAAGCTGTACTTCTATTTAACAACTAAAATGCTTGTAAGATGATACCAGCAGAGCAGCTGTTCTTGCTCTACAGAAACCACATAAGTCCAGATAACTCCTGCCAACTTTCCAAGTTTATGCAAGCTTCAGTGGTATAAAAGCCACTAAACCTTTCTGAATACAAGTTGTACCACACATTGATTACACCTGCGGAGTTATAAATGGAACTGCATCACTATGAAGGTAATTAAGCCTATATAGAAGGGGAGGGGGGGAATCAGTAACAGTATAGGGCACCTTTCTAGTTACGTTTCATAATGTTACCGCTTCTGCTTGTATATACAATGATTTAACATGAAAAGCAAAAAAAAAAAGCTGTTTTATTGCAAAGAACATAAAGCTTCTGCTTCTTGTCCAGTTTAAACATTTTGGGGGGGAAGGGATTGCTGGATTTCACTACTGGCCATGCCTTCAAGCACCACCCTCAGCAGTGGTCTGTACAAGACGTGTAATAGTTTTAAGTAACTCAGGTACCTATGGCAGGATGCTTACTCAGGTTTGAAATCCCTAGAATACTCATCAGCACGTGATTAGGAAGAAGTAAATAAATATGCAAGCACATATGCCCTTGTGTTTAGATATTAAGAGCCTGATCCATTAGCATGCTAACCACTTCAGCTGGATTCCATACAGCACTCAGCACCTGCAAGTTAATCATTGTTTACATTTCCGTAATTGACAGCATATGGCTTCATGTTCAACCCTGGTTGACACTACACGGGAAAACATTTTTTGTTTGTTTGTTTTTACACCCTCTTTGTTACATTTGGAGATGGAAGCCACCACAGCTACATGCTATATAAATATTTATTTCAGAATAGTTACTTTGCAGCTATTCTAATCAAAAGCAAAGCACAAGGTGTTTGTTAATCAGTAAATAAACTCTAGTAATCTGCAAGTCCTTTATTTTCCAGTTACTTATCTACCACACTACAATAGTTCTACATGCTCTTAGAAACTTGTGCAAGACCGTGGCCATTTGTTTATTCCAGATTTCATATGGACTTGGACAATTGAAATCCACAACACCCCCTCACAAGTTGAGTGGTGCAATTTGGTAAAAAAATCAAAGGGACTTTCGTAGGACCTAGAAAAATATTAGATAGCTGGAGATAGCACTATTTTTCAGCCAGTAGGTATAAAAGCAAACATGAAAATTTCAAGACTTCTCTTTGTCCAGCAAGTTCAAGTATTTTCACCTGCTTCCATCTTTTATTCCAGTGTAGTGCTGCTCTGTTCAGGCTTTTTCCAAGTCACAGATTAGAATTTGTCTATAAAGTACTACATTTACCTATTTATCTATAAGTACTAGAATTTATCTGTAAAACCTATGTGAGCTTGCAATGCTTATATCCCCAAGATTTAATAAACAAATAAATAACACGAAGGGACTGATTAAATTAAACATTAAGAAACTAATTAAACAAAATAAATTAATAATATGATTTATAGCACTTCAATTATTTTAGTCTTCCACTAAGTGTATCGCTTGCTAGTTTCCCTACGTATTACACAGGAAGAAAACGGCAATTCTTAACAAATTACTTCTCAACATGCACATCACACTTAAATGAGTATAAAGTGTCTGCAATATAATACGCATATAGAAAGCACTCCAAAAGGATTCTAAATGCATTTATTACAGCATTTGTAGCAGTGGGCAGACACTTGCACAAAAAATACTCAGAAAAATTAGGTTTCATCAAAAGAGATTGTTCAAAAACCTAACATATGGGAAACATACAATTAAAACTCTAGCATAAACAGAATTTAAGAGCTCAGGTTAATTTTCTTTAGTACCTAAAGGAAAAGATTTAACATGGGAAAAACTAGCTCCTGAGTCAATATTAGGACATTACATAGGAACTCCAAGCAGAATCAGGCATCACCCACTTCAATTCACGAACAGCAAAACAAAACAGATTTTTGTTTAAGGACATGCGGTCTCACTGGCCGCTTGCTAGAAACAACTCCACACAATACACCTCCAAATCGTGGGCACACAGGACTCCCACAACTTGGAAACACGCCAGAACAACTGTCTACACAAAAGCGGTCTGGAGAAGAAGTGCACTATTCAAAACAGAGCGGAGGTCTGAGAGAATGTGCAGGGAATGATACTGAATGTTACAGTGTCTTCACGGGTCACGAGGCCTTGTCACATTGCTAACTGATAGACACGATTCTGGTGGGAAATTAAAACGGGGTTCTGTTCAAAACAATACGGTATTTTGTTTACTAAAAACTCATAATAAATATTTACTGAGAACAGGTAACAAATCAAAAATTTTAAATAAAAGGATTAAATCCACTAAATGACAAGCCAGAGATATTCCTGTGTGTTTCCTTACTTCATGTACCCTGGGGCAGCTTCGTTTCACGTGCTCCCCTACCCACATTCAGCAAAATTTATTATTCTGTAATAAATATTTTAACTCCATTTGTCTCCAAATCCCATGGCTCCTATTCTGAATTCAAATTCTGTACAGATACAGCATGTCTCATAACGTGCTGCACTTGGCAGACCTCTGTACAAGCTACAGAACTGGGTACATAACCAAATTCTATAACAAGAGTTTGAGGATGAAGGAGTCTTATCCGCCCTTTCACTACAAAAATGTAGCACACAAGGTACTAAAGGATAACGTTTAACTACAGATTATATTAATGTATCCATGCACACTCGGAAAAGATATAGATGAACATTTATATATTCACAAGATGCAAGAACTGTATAGAAAAATAACGGTGTCATCCACCACAGCTGGATTCCTTACATTAAGGTAACTGGTTCCTGAGTAAATCACGAGTTATGGTCACCGCCAACCCCATCCCTGCGGCAGCTGGCGGAGCTGGGGCATCGCCGCACGGCCCCGCCGCCCGCCACCGCCCGCCCCACGCCGCTTCCACCTACACCGGCCTCCGCCGGCATTAACTACTTCAATTCCGGCAGCGAGCCGTGCCACGCTAATTAACGTTGTCTCTCTTTGACAGCCTGTTCACAATCTGCTCTGACTGACTTCACAAGTGTAAGTACTCACTCTCGGTGTTTGTTTTTTCCACTTTCCTCCCGCGGCAGACCTCCCCCTCCGCGAGGGAAGGGCTGACCAACAGCGGCCGGCGGAGCCGCGCTCGTACTGCCCGACCGAAACAGCAGCTGGGGGGGGGGGGGGGGGGGGGGGCGGGGTGTAACTGATTCGTAATAGCAATTACGGTTTTCAAAGGAGGCAACGAGCACCTGGGACCTCGGACCTTCCTTCGCGGGCTTCTCCTTCTGAACTGACACTCGTGTAAGATTTGTCCCTAAACAAGCGTAAGAAGTTCTTCAAAAAAAGAAAAATAAGCAGAAACGGAGCGGCTGTTGAGCCCTGAGAGGAAGCGCCCGCCGTCTCCAACCGCCGCCTGCCCGGCGGCGCCCCCCGCCCCTTCAGGGCCCCTCACAGGGCGGCCGGGCACGAGCGCACCGCGGGGCTCCCTGAGGTGGCGGGTCCCACCCGCCTCCCTCCCGCCCGCGTCAGGCCGACCCCGGCGGCGCAAAGCTCGGGCGGCGGGGGACCCCCGCGCCTCCCCCTCCCCGGGGCACCGCCAGAGCAGGGCGAGGAGGGCGGCGACGGCGTGAGGAGATGGAGGAAGAGGAGGGCGCGTCCTCCCACACACCCAACCAGGAGCTGGCGGGAGCCCCTTCCCGGCGCACCTCCACCTCTCCGTGCCGAGTCCCGTCAGGGGTGGCGGGTCCCCCCGGAGGCACAACGAAAGCTTTGCGGGCCGCCCCTCTCCCTGCCCGCCAGCCCGGCCGCCTCCAGGTGCCCCGGAGGAGCCGAGCCCCTCTCGCTCTGTCAGGCAGCCGCCTCCCCGCCCAGCCCCAGGCAGAGCCCAGGCGCGAAGGACAGCACTTACCTTGCGCTCTCCTGCCCCTCCTCGGCTCCCGGCATGCGGGTCGCAGAGCTGCCGACCCGGCGGCGAGCAAGGGAGTCAGAGGTTGGGCGCGGGGAGCCGTTGGCCGGCGGAGAGGACGCGGGGGGTTCCAGGGCCGGCCCGGCGGCTGTCAGGGGAGGCGGAGGGCGGAGACGAGTATGTGTGTGCACCGCCCCCCGGAGCCCGCCCCCCCCCCGCCGGCCGACCCCGCCCCGCGGCGCCGCGCCCCGCCCGCCCCTCCGCCGTTCCCGCTCGCTCTGCCCCTCACCAACTGCTCGCTGGCGCGTCCTTCCCTTCCGCCCCTCGCCTCTGGGTCCCGTCTGAACTACCCACCTCGGCGAGGGGCCTCCGCAGCGGTGGCCCGACCGGCCCCTACCTCTTCCCGGGGCTCCGGGCTTCACCTCCCGGGGCTCCCTGGAGCCCCTCCGCCCCCGCCCGGGGAAGGCCTGGGGCGAGAAAGAGCACCGGCACGCCGCCCTGTTCCCGGTGGTTGTGCTTCCCACCGGGTCTAGAACAGTTACAGGAGGAAGACCGACCAAAAAAAAGAAAAAAGGCAAATGGCACCAGTTCCACGCTGAAAATCTCAAACGAGATTAACAGCAAGTGACCGGGAGTAGGTCCCATTAGGTCAACAATTTGGGGAAAGTAGTCACAAATAATTTACAGCTGGTAACAGGCATGTCTGTTCTGGAGGCCCTATTGAAAAAAAAATAGGGCTTAGAAAAAAACCAACAAAACCAACAGGGCTGTGAAGATTATGAACTCTCTAGTTGAGGGACTAGCTTTCTGGTATGCATTTATACTGTGCCTGGTAAAGATAAGATTATTTTCATAGGATCACAGAATGGTTTAGGTTGGAAGGGACCTTGAAGATCATTGAGTTCCAACCCCCCTGCCATGGGCAGCGACACCTCCCACCAGACCATGTTGCTCAAAGCCCTCTCCAGCCTGGCCTTGAACACCTCCAGGGATGGGGCACCCACAGCTTCTCTGGGCAACCTGGGCCAGTGCCTCACCACCCTCAAAGTGAAAAATTTCTTCCTAATATCTAATCTAAATCTACCCTCCTCCAGTTTGAAGCCATTCCCCTCGTCCTATCACTACACTCCCTTGTAAAAAGCCCCTCTCCAGCTCTCCCTGTAGGAGAGCTTCCACGTCCTGGAAGGCTGCCATCAGGTCTCCCCAGAGTTTTCTCTTCTCCAGGCTGAACAGCCCCAACTCTCTCAGCCTCTCCTCATAGGAGAGGTGCTCCAGCCCTCTGACCATCTTTGTGGCCCTCCTCTGGACTTGCTCCAACAGGTCCATGTTTTTTCTGTGTTCGGGGCTCCAGAGATGGATGCAGTACTCCAGGTGGGGTCTCACAAGAGTGGAGTAGAATCACCTCCTTTTCTGTAACCAAAATCTATAGGCAGTAGTTCACTATAATAATAAATACTAGCAATTATACCACTTAACACAAATGCAGATTCAAATGAAATGTCGGTGGCAGGTCTTTTTCAGTAGTAGTATTGCCAACATAAAAACAGCCAATGCAAAAACAATAATAAAAGACAAAAAGTAGCTTACCACATTTTGTAGCTCAGACACCAGAAATATTTTAAAATAGAATAATTAATTGTGTTTCTCAACTATGGTTAGGCTTTCCATTTTAAACCTAACATCTTGCAGTGAGATTTAATCTTTAAGTTGTTTCAAATTGCTGAGGCTAGAAACGCAGTATAGACCCAGACATATGGACATCACACCTTGTTTCTTTTTAAGTAAACGTCTTAAATTCTATTTCGTTTCATCAGTTTGGGATACTAAAGTAATCTCTGAACTCTGCTTTACACAGCATGCAAACACTCTGGAATTAAAGTCACATTGTAAGAAACTGGTTCTCAAGGCAAAATATTCTTTTCAAGCTAGGGACAATTCAATTGGAAAATAGCCATCAAGATGCCATAGTAGTTTTACAACTGCTTTTTTTCTTCTCCTAAAGCAGCAATTCACATAAATCAGACAGGTATATGGGGACCTGGCGCTTTTCTAGCCCTATGGCAGTTAGTTACACAGGGATTTATGTTTTAATCAACACTATGTTGAGGGCAAAACCTGGGCTCCCAGCAGTATCGATATAATTAGCAGAATGCAGAAATCTTTGAGGCTGCTCAGGTCTGATAATTTCTGATGGATTCCTGAAACATTGAGCCTTCATCATGGCTGCTGCCAAGAAAACTAGAAAACAGACATCCCAGCCCCTGCTTTGGTAGTGCCACTTACGAAAGCAGAGCTGCAACAGGCAGCAAGTGCCTGTCTGTTTTTTATTCAGGACCTACCATGCCTGTAAAGGAAAAGTGACAGTTTTAGATGCCCGTTTTAAAGTTTAATTTGGTATTCATTATCCAGAAATGAGAAGAGATGCTCTGTTTAGAGACCTTTAACTTTTAGTCTATTTTATGTGTCCTAATAATTTCCACTTACTTACCTACACAGGGAATGAAGGATTAGTTGATGTAAATTCTGTAATGATATAACATAGTAGAATCTGCTCATCTACATTAACTAAAAATGTTGTCCAAGGAGATTTAACGCTTTTTAGTAATTACTAATTTGTAATACCTGTTTAAGATGATAAGCCATATAACACAACTTGCAATTGTTTGTTCAGCATTTTTAAGTCTTAATGAGCGTGAAATTTTCTTTAGTATGTAAAATATAGAATGCAAGTGTTAAATGTATTATTATCTCAGCCCAAAACATTTTTAAAATACAGTGATATTCAACAGTTATACTTTAAAAAAATGTTTGTTTTTAACAAGCCAATTTAAGGGTAACAGCAGGAATATTAAAATAAATGTACCTGTATTTCTCAGGTCTGATGGCAGTGTAAGCAAAAAGGGTAAAATGTAGAAATAAGAATCCTGCCCTGCTTTCCTGATTCACTGTAACTATTATTCTCATTCTGTCCTCAGTAGCTGAGCATTGTCCAACTATTCTGCAAAGAGATGGTGGTTTCCTTCCTAACACCTAAATCACACCTTGGCACGTTTGCAAAAGCTACAATACAGGCAGTTTCCTTTCTGTTGATGACTAATGACTTTTATGGGTACATCCTCTATATTAGACATTGCTAAAGACAAGTAGATCTAATTCTATTCTCACTTTTAATTATTTTGAAATAAGTATGATGTAACAGCAATGAAATCACTCCTGATTTTCATCAAAATTATAAAGGAGTCATTCTTGCAAACCAGATTCATATCAAGCAATGATCTTCTAGAGGAGAAGTAGTACCAAGAAGTGCTATGGGGTGGAAACAGGCCCCCAGAGTCCATCAAAAGGCTGCCCTAAGGTAACTCACACTTCAGAGGTCTCTGTGGGATACTGTATAGGAACTAAAACACACTGCTTAACGTCTGCCCAATCTACCTCTTCCTTCTCTTGCAGTTCTTGCTGTGCCTCCGCTGCGCAGCCCCCTGTTTCCCACCATGCTCCATCAGTAGATGAGCACGTTGCAGGGGTGACACCGAACTTGTTTGGTGCATTAAACAGTGCCCTGCTGGTTGTTCTATCATGCACATTATTGCACAACAGCAAAAGCTGCAATAATATCCCTGGCCAAGTACACTGACTGGTTACAGACTGTTGAAAGAAGCACCATTATGGCTCAAGACTAAGACACGAATCCCTGCATTCTGCCTTCAGCTGACGCCAGCCTCATCTCTGCTCTGAAGCGGAACTAGTTCCTATCCATTTCTCGTGTACAATGGGGATAACAACACTTGCATATGGCCTTTGTAACCCCAGTTGTGCACTTGTCAGGAAAAAAATCTGACTTGTGACACACCAAACAACTCCTCTGATCTATGTCCCACTCACATTGTTAGTATCTGATTTCATAATCAGACCCACTGAAATTGGTTGAATCATCTGAGAAATAAAGCATTACTAAAAAGGGTGTGGCCACAGCACTCATAAAAGGCTTAGAAAATGTTACTGAAAAAGACTTTTATATCATGATTATTGTTCCACAACTTGCAGTGGAGATTACTTTCACCAGGCAGTAGCTAGCTGCAGTGAAAATATTCTTGGCACTTGTTTCCTCAATGTAAAATCCTTCTGGGAACTTTTTTCTTCGAAACACAGTTTAGTTTGGTAACTATGTAAAAACAAATAAAACAAGTCCATTCACTAAGTGTTTAATTTTCCCTTTTGCTATGCTAGGCATCCAGGCTTTTGACAAGTTTAATCCTCTGTAATTGGGTTAGAAATAAAAAATTCTCATCCACGGAAGAGGTGACTTCTGTTTTTAGTTTTGATCTGTATTTTTAGAACTCTTGGTCTGCAGTCGTTGGCAATGGTCTATATTCCAATAAAAGGCAGTGTAGCCTCCAAAGGTTGCTTTACTCTGATATGGGAAAAACACTGTATCAGTCTCCCAGGCTCTCTGCATAATCTTGGTTTCCATGTCTATTAGTAAGAAATGTTAGATTCTCCAGGAAATTATATTATGATTATCAATAGCCAAATATTTTTGGTTGAGTAAAATCTCGTCATAAACATGGTTGACTGTTAAAGAAATTCTGAGCAAGTTACATGAAGAATTTAATGTTGGTTTACAGTCAAAGGGTTAATACAGAATTTGCACAGGGAGCATACGTGTGTCACAGCATTTACAATTACGTAAAATCACAAGTGCATACTTCCCCTGTGGAGAAACAAATACTGATTCTATAGACTGTTATGAAATAAATTTACCTGACTCGTACGATCAACGAGACTGCCTCTCTGCAACTGGATCTTTTTGCACACCAGTAGCAACTAAATAGTTAGAATTCCAGCTAAATCAGCAGCCCAACAGGACAGCATTCCATACACTCGCTCACGCTAGTTCAATCTTCCATCTATTGCCAAGGCCTGTGAACCTACCAGCCGAGCCTGGAAAAAAAGGTAGTTTGATTTCTGTGGTAAATCAGCCTTGAATGTTACAGCTCCCTACCCATTAAAAATTAATTCATCCATTTATTAATTGATGAAGAAAATACTCCATATGTTAATATATTCTTGCACAGATGTTTACTATTATGTCTATTAATATTTTATTATAAATTATTACATCTAACTACATATAACAAAACTCTCCCCCAACATCTTTCATATTTTCACATTAATGTTTTCAAACTCCCAGTCTTCCCAAAGTATCTGCATCAGAGCAAAATACCAAAATCACTAAAAACTGAGCTTCCAGCATTGCGGTAGGTATGGGCAACCACTTCAATTTCTGGTCATCTAGGTGACATCTGACACTGAGGAAAGAACATTTCCTTTTCCTCTGCTTTCTGTGAACAGGACAATATGACCAATCTCTCCTTTTTCCATGGACTGCTATAAATATGAAATCATTGTTAACAATGCAGCTGCCCATAAAAATGAACATAATAGGTAAATCAGACTTTATTAAATTAGTTTTAAGAGAATAAAGAATGAAATCAAATCCCATTATAAAAGATAAAAATTGACCATTGTTCTGGTTTTTATGAGTCTAAGAAACAGCAACAGATTATAGCAAGTAAAATGATTTACAGCAGATAAAGAGAAAAATTCCTTTAGCTGATCTATAGCACAGCCTTTAACTCCTGACCTTTTAGAAATACTTTTGGGTCTGGCCAGTTACAGTTTGAATGCACATATTGTGTGCAGTGCTCATTTTTCACCATAACTCAAAAAGTGTTTGTTGTGTGGTTGGTTTTGGTAGTGTGGGTTTTTTTTGGGGGTGTTTTTTTTAAAATTTTTTTTATTTGGGGGGTGTGTGTGCATTTCAGTATCAAGTCACCACAATATTTAAATGTAAGATAAAAAAAAGAAAAATAAGAGCTTACTTCCTTAAGTTTTTCGAGATGTGTTATCCATATGCACATCCTCATATCGAAGCATGTATCTTTCCACATCCTCAAGGTGGAAGAATTTTGGCCAACAGTTTCCAAACATCAGGAAAGCATCCTGAGGATTCTCATGTTTTAAACTGAAGGCATAAACATGACATCGTCACCTTCTTTCCATTTTTTTTGAACCACAAAGTCCCTTGTGGACAGGGCTCCAAGGCCAAGGATACAGAGATTAGGACCAGAGAATATACATATGGATAATACATCTCAAAGAAGTCCAGTTCAGATACAGAGAGGTAACTTTTTGAATTACTAATGCAACTACTCACATGCTTAGTGACCCTTCAGAATGTCTCTGACTTACCTGGTGACAGAAGCAGAATTAGGAATTGTGGGACAGAGGCCCAAAGGCGACAACAGGTATAAACACTTTAAACATTATCCTGTAAATTCAACATAGCTAATGTGTATGCAAACTATCTGATATTAAGTAAGCAGTTCAAGTCTTCAATAATAACAAGTTTTACAGACTACAGATTTTTCTATAGCATTCTAAGTTTGATTGTGCCAGACCAAAAATCTAGTATAAAACCCTTCATTTACCTGAGCAACATAAGGAATACGAGTGGTTTCAAGGCTTATCCTTGAAATTACAGTTTGCAAGGTTCATTGACTGGAACAGTGCTTTGAAATCCACTTGGATCAAAACAAAAAGCATATAAATCTAGGTAAATATCACATCTTCTTTGACAAAATTAATCCAATCCAGGTTATTATAGTATAGTTGATGTGGATAAATTTCACTTTACATGCAGAACCAGGTCCTGCTAGGAGACCTTCAAGGAGGATATAGGAAAAATAATTACATACAATCATACTAAGGCAGTTTTATTTAAAAAAAATTAAAAAATCAGACCCAGTCTGTCCAATACAGAAGTTTTAGAACATTGAAGTTTCTTACAGTGGCTTCACTATATTAAACACCCATCGAAATACCTGTTTCACTTCCAGATGTAGTATGCATTGCAGTTGGAGAATCTGGTTATTTGTGTGGTGTGCATAATTGCAATAAAAGTGTTTTGGATAAAATAATTGGACTCTTAAGGCAAGTCTTCTTAATACTACTAAGAAAAGCCCAATGAAAGAAACTGAACAAAAATGTTTTATTTTGATATTTAACTTCTAAATTATAGTATCATAAAAAATTGATTTCTGAAAATGTCAGCTGCATTCTATTTTCAACAGTTGATGAGTTTATGTACAGGTACAAATTATGACAATAACTACACTCAAAATGTTGAACACACCGCCATATGTTTAACCTTCAGCTTTACAATGTTTTTTTCCACCCTCCCAGAAAATACATTTTAAAACATCCAAACAATGTCCACACACTTGAGTCTAGTAGAAATTAAAGGGATCTTTTCACCAATAACATTCTGGTTAGAGTTTACTAATGCTTGAAAATAGTAGTAAGCTAACTTCTAATATGTGTAGTAACATACTTGTTTTAAGAATATCTTCTTACAAGGATTTTTGCTGTTATTGTCATTGGAGGAAAAATACAGAATTCTTGCAAATCCAGTACTACGTCCTTCCAGCATCTCAATATACACAATATTTTTCTAATTTTTTTAAGCACCGTGGCTTTGTAAAAAAACTATGCTAAATCAGATTAATTATTACTTTTCTCAATTTTGTATATTTTAACTGGGCTTGTCCTACTCTAAATTTTCAATTAATTATATTCTCTTTCTTCTGAGGACATATAATATGCTGTTTCCACCTTACGCTAAAGAAGGAATGAAGGAATTCTTCTCCCCCCCCCCCCAGCAGATTTGATTGGCGTCTGCATATAACTTTTATAATTACAAAAAAAAAAAAGATTTGCAGGATTGTACAGCAAATTTTGAAGAAATAAAAATAAAAGCATTAATGACAAGAGATTCTTTGTGCAACTGTCATCACCCATTTTCGAAACTGAGCTTTCTTAGAGCTCAAAATGAAAACCTAATTCCATTAAGTAATACCAAATCTGCTACTGAATTTAACAGAACCAGGAAATCATCCCAATCTTTAGTCTAGCATAACATAACAGTATGGGAGCTGCAACTTTCCAGGGAGGAAAGCAGCACTTCCTTCATCAGCTAACTGCTAAGAGATTGCCTCCTCCTCATGTTTTGCAGCTTTGGCATTTCTATGCACAGCAGCTCTCCAGCACCCAAATTTTATATATAACCTTTCTGCCTGCGTCTTATCAATCCAAACTCCTTCTCTAGTAAAATGGCAAGAATTGCACTGAAGCAAGATCCTTCACAGCTGGATTTAGTAGAGGAGCATTTTCCTCTAGATTATTCTGCCTAGTTTGACCCAGGTATTTTTCAACTTCAAAGAATGGGAAAACATGAAGAATTTTGCTTTCAGTACAGCCCAAGGCACAGCATAAACCAAAACAAAAACGTAACTGAAGGTGCAGATAATTCATCACCATGTACTTAAAACTACCTTAAGCTTACTTAGGTATTGCAAGTTTGAGGTTTTCCAGTCTGTGGGTTTTTTTAAATTCAGAAAACAGGAAGAGTAAGGAACATTACATTAATGGACAAGGCCCTCCAAATCTGCCACATATATCTTGCTGATCACAGAATTACATATTACAATTGCAAAGCACGCTGGAGTTCTGCCATCGATAGTTACGTTCAAAGAATTGTTACATCACTTTCTTACTCTATCTGTGACAACAATTTTGAGTCTTTTGTTTGAAAATTCAAATGATTAAATATAAACTGATTAAAAAAAAAACAAAAACAACAAACAAAATCACAAACAGGAGCTTTAAAGCTACTCAGCCAAATCACCACTGGCTTAATAGTTCTATCTCATGCTATTAAAATGGATAATACAATGTAACAGTTAGCAATGTCTAATTATCATCTATCAAAACTGAGAGAATATTTGAGGTGTTTGAGTTCTCCCTTGATGTATTCCTAAAGTAACCTCCTGTTAGTGGAATGTGAAGACAGGTTAAATGAGACAGAATCTGACTCCATGAGCAAAATTAGCAAAGGCACACTGACAAGGTGTCCTTGACTATTTGCTCTTATCATGCTTACTATAATCGTGCCTAGAATTACAGTTACATAGATGGGTTTTACTTATGAAAAGTCGCTCTTTGGAAACTGCAGGGATATTGTGGATGATGGGACACCTACCTGGTCACTGCAAAAGAAAGGACATGCATGCTCTGTGTCTTTAGATAAACATGTCCAGTTGTAGTTTAAGCATTTTTCATTAATGTAACAGTAGCAATGTTATACTGTCTTAATAACTAGTTAATGATAAATAACTGCAAAATAACTTATAGGCTTCTGTCAACTGCTTGGCTCAAAACAAAGCAAAGATTTCATGCCTGTTAACTGCTTCGCTTGTTTTAGCCCAGATGATTTTGTAGCAGCATGTCCTTGAAAGATAATATGAAATCCCCCATAAAGCATACTCATCTCATGGCTGAACAAATCCAGAATTGTCTTAAATACAAAATTTGGTCTTCCTTCCCCCATCTCTTTAAAATGTTCTTTACATTAGGCCTTCCAGGAAGAAAACAAGAAACTTAGTTTCCATGGTATCACTCAGCATATGCAGGATCTATATTTTTGTCTACTATAAGAACGATACTTCAGACTCAGTGTGGTGCTATTCGTGAGTCATCATAGCCACATTGTGGGGAAGAGATAGGAGAACCATACAGAAAAGGGAGATATGCACTTATCTGAAATTAAATACTGAGACACATTAACATTTGGGAGAGGAGACTGAGGAAAGGAGCTCAAACATCTCTAAAAGAAAATTATTTCTTCTGAAGGAGAATTTCTTGATCTCCCCTTTGGCATTTTATCTTGCTTCTGAAAATAAAATCCTGCTCTCATTCACTACATCAAGTATGTCAGCACTTAAAACTAGAGGCTGGACTACAAAATTTACTAAGACTTAATGTTCCAAGCTATTTTATGTCCAGCTACGAGATTACTTCTAGCAAAAAAAAGTCAATTTTGATTATGGCATCTGTAAACAGTATAATGTCATTACATTTAAATTAGTAATATGAATAATTTTGAATGTATTCTCATCTATTTTTCCATGCAGCACTTTTCAAATCATGAAAGACCTTATATATAAAGACCAACGGATGCAAGTTTACTGGCCATACAAAAATGCCTTAGGAATAACAGATCTTCTTCAGGAAGTATTTGTTCCTTCAAGTAGATTTAGTGCTGAGACAGTGTGGTAGTTAAAGCACAAACAGAGGCTGTTGATAAAGTGGCAATGCATAACAATGTTGTAATGTATTATAAAGGAGCAATTGCCTGCAGTTCGTCCGCATGGATATGGCAGTGAAGTTCTGCTTTACATATTCCAGGCACTAAGAATTTTGTAGCAGTGATTACAGGAGGTTCTTCTTCCCCTATAAAAGCAAAAAAAGTGAGGTTCATTAATTGAAACATTGATTTTGTATTTGGTCAACATTTTAGAAACAATGCAAAGAAAACTTATAAAATCCTTCGGGATCTTAATGCCATACATCCATGAGGCTGAACTACCATGCTCAGCAACTCCTTATTTAAAGAATTAATACAAATTTTCTCCCCCGGCAGGGCTTCTTAGAGAAGACCCTATCAGTGAATGGACCTAGTAAAGGTTTGGTTGTTGGTACTTCCTCAAAATTTAACTGGTTTGAACTTCAGTTGATGATGCTCAATATGATGATCTCTTCGAGAATCTTTTCTTTGCAGATGAATGGTCTGCACATGAACTGCATTGAAAGATAGAAACAACTACAAATTATGTGAGTTATGATTTTAATTCAAAAGATTAAATCAAACCGTCCTTTAAAGACGAAAGGAAAGATCTACGTCAAGATGCTAAATGACAGAGCTATTCACTTCTGTTCTGACTAAGTAATGGATAAAAAAATAGCCAGAACAGAAATGATACTGTGAATTCAGAGTAACAATTTGGAAATGTCCAACTCTTAGAACAAGAATAAAAGCTAAAAAATTCTATCTATTCCTCTCATTACACATGTAAATATCAAGGCTACAAACATTTTGTATGTCTGGGACAGTAAAAAGATTTAATGGGTGGCACTCTAATAGGCAGATGATGCTCAGTTCTAGATACTGTCTCCTTTGTACCTAATTAGGACTGTGGTTTGGCAGAGGGGAGGTTCGAGCGAGCGTCGGTCAGAGTGGTGCTTTTGGACAGGGACAGAGAATGAGAAAATGGCGGAACTTATTGTGGTTTCTTAAGATGTTGGAACATCAGCATTAAGATCCAATTCCACCAGCTAGTACTATAATGTTTAACCTCTATAGCTGAAACATGTTAACAAGTAAGTATGTGACTGGAGAATTAATTACTGGAAAGACTGCCTCTTTCTTCCAGTGACTCCTTGGCAGCTGGGATACCCAGCTGACAGCTCTGTGATTGAATCAGGAGAGGAATACTGGTAAAGCATTCTTACAGAGAGGCCATAAATTTTAAACCAGCATCCTGCTTTCATCTAACATTAGAACCTTTACAGATATTAGCCATAATTTTTCCCTCAAATGTGAGAAAAGGTTATGTTAGAAGATGGCAGGAAAGTAAAGGATATAATAATAATTTTGAAACAATAACAGAGTATTTGTGGCTTATGCAATTAAATCAGTAAACCTATATTTTTTCCACCCAAAAAGTTCTCAGGTTTTAGTTATTTTGTCCTATGGACCACCTAGCCTATAGATACAGATGCTGTATCTGTAAATCAACACCTATATTATCTCCCCCGAAGATAACTCTGGCATCAAACATTAATTATGAATTATCTGAATAATAATTAAAAAATAATCTATTTAGCCAAGTGAAAAGTCTTCCAAATGTGCTCATCGTCAACACTCATCAAGAAAGCAGAACAGCATACCACCATTAACACGCAATATTCACCTGTTGTAGCTGCCTAAGGAAAATCTCAGCAAACAGCAGTTTTATCCTATGAATACAATTGCTGGAACATTCCACGCTGATGCAGTTGTGATGCCAGTTCAACATACCGTAACTAGTAAGGTTGGATCAGCTTTTTATATAGCCTGAAGCAATATTTACACCTTCTAACTGCAGGCGTCTAAGCTGGGTATCTATTTCAGTGTCTTCCAAGCATTTCAATTCCTCTACTAAAACCTGTTTGTTCATTCCTCCCAGCCCCATGAAACCTAATGTCATTCTGAAACTTGAGTTAACCACAGTATAGACTATATCCCTAAAGGTTCTAGTATGTGCTGGAGCAAAATAGGATGTCAGTTTTAGATTTATGGCCATTCTGTAAGAATGCTTCACCATATCACCTTCTTGATTAAACTCAACAGCTGTCAGCCGAGTATCCCAGCTGCCACGGAGTCCCTGGAAGAAAGGAACAGTTTCTCCAACAATAGGTCAATTAACGACAAGTGACTTTATTAATAGAATTTTAGTGAAATCTTACTTAGCTAGGGATCCCCCCTGACAATAAGTTAAGGAAAAGATTAGTTTTTCTAAAGTTACCGAAAGCTATCTTTTTTACCATCTTTATACAACACCTACCTTCCTCTGCAGCCTTCTATACGGCTCCTAACGTATTACCTTAAGTATTTTGAAATGGTAGAAATATGCTCACAATAACTGAATGTAATTTTTAAAACACTGCTGTATCTTACCTAAACCTGATGATGAAGAAACACTTCCTGTAATCGAAGATGTTTCAATTTGGTCTGTCAATAGTCCTTCCATTAAAGGTAAAGATAATTCAGATGAAGGAACAGACGAATCATAGATTCCAGAATCTCGAGGCATATCTTTAAGATTTGAAGCTTTAACAGCATGTAACAACGGCTGAAGAACAGAGCTGCCACCACCTTGATGGTCCTGAGTTTCTATATCTTCTCTGAGGTTTAAGTGCTGAATTATACAGTGAGAGTCTGAATTCCCAGCTGAAATAGTATTTACATCTGTTTTCAGGTAAAAATCACCATCCATCACCTGTTTATTCACCAAGTCATTTAAAACCAAGCCCGAATCAAATTTTTCCATTACAGGCTCCGAGTAATGTAAAGAAGGTGGAGGGAAGGGAATAAATTGTTTCTCAAACCAATCTGGTTCCTGATCGATGAACTGATGCATATTGCAAATGGCAACATAAAGGGACCTCCCCGATTTGCTCCTGAAGTAATTCCTTTTACTAATGTTAACAGGAAACACTTCTGAATCCTGTACACTAAGATCTCTGGAGTGTAAATGTGAATACAGCTGAGGAAGATTGTCCATGAGTTTGTATTTTGTACTTCGATCCAGAATACCAGGGATGTCTCCTTCACAGGAGTAATCAAAGTAGACTGCAATGAACTTGCAGAGGTCATTTGAATTCTGCTTTGCTTGACGAAGCTTCTCTGCAACAGTCAACACAGCAAACAGAAAGAGTTCTCCTTTTCCTGCATCTTTGGTTACCCCTCTGTGTTTCCAGTTCTTTTTTTCAACAAAGTATTTCATACCCTTGGAACACACAATGATGATAAACTGGGACTCATTTATTTTTTTAATAAGCCACTCTTTCTGACCTTCTTTACAAATTTTTAGATCTTCCCACAAATCTAGAGCCACCTGGGAAAAAAAAAGAACATTCTGGTTGATATTAATTATTAGATTATTGGATATATTTGCTAATAAAATATAAGCGAGTCATACTCAGTGAGTCAGCTTTATCTGACAATTGAGAATTATTGATGAGTTTAACTAGAGCTTGTTCCTGATGCAAATACAAGCTGTTTTAAAAGAGTAATAATTAACATAGCATTAATAGTGGTCAAACTGGAATCAGTGATATTAACTATGCCAGTAGTTATTCACCAAAATAAGCATGGCCTCGCATTCATTCTAAACTTTGCTTGTGGGCTGAATATTTCACTGGGCTAAGGAAGTGGGTGAAATAAATAATAAGAAGATAAAAAGGAAAAAAGGAAAAATTGTTTTTTTAAACAAAAATGACAGTTATTATATAACCCTATTTTGCTGCTTATTTATTAAAGAAAAACATACCTAATTATACCTCCATTACATAAAAATTTATGGAATCAACGAGTAAGAGTACAAAGCCAAGCAGCTGAATGTAAACTGGGTAGTTCCTTAAAAAATAAAACCACTGTGGATTTGGTACATAGCAATATCTCTTAAAGAATAAAAAGAACACGGAAAATTAATTAAGTAAATTACTGTTTACTTATCTGGTCAAATTAGGTATCATCAATCCACAATAAACAATGTATTGTGCCTGCCTCAAACAATTTAACCGTTGTATATCTGGGTCCATAATGTGCTGACTATAATGGAAATCCATATTCATTTATCATGTTTTGCATATTAATGAAGTCTGATGCCAAGAATTTTCATATCTAGATACAAACATAGTTAGTGCCTCTAACATTGAGTCCTTTCAGTTAGGATGCAAAACAGCAGCAGCTTATCTCTGATAAGAAAGCTCTGAAAATTTTATCATAAGAGTTGTTTAATTTTGTACTTTTTCAAATTTTCATAACATGCTACATTGTCCGAAATACCTGTGACGCCAACATGAAGGACACACCACTTTATCTCATGAAAGAATGAGCAGTAGAATAACAGAAAAAAATATAGCTGCAAAAAAACTTTCATAACAGACACATATCAAAACCACTTATAAAGCATTTGTCCGGAGAACAAAGTATTTTTGCTCTGCTGTATCACCCATAACAGAGAGGAAAACTTTGCCATGTCAGAAGACAGAGTAGGTGGATGCCTAGAACACAAGGACTCATAAAAACTGTTACCACTGTGTCGGCTACAGGAAGAAAGTGACCATGCCTGAAGTGGTCAGGCAGCTGGACCAGATGATCATTGTAAGTCCCTTCCAGCTGAACCGTTCTATTCTATGCATGGGGAAGAGAAGTCATTTTACAACTACTTGGGAGGTACTCTGATAAAGGTACAATGCAGCTAAGTTTTTCTTTTGTGTCTGTTTTTGTTTCTGTTCTTCAAAACACGGTCTGATCTGCTCTCTGAGAGAAACGATTTTTAATATGGTCAAGTTATTATTTTAAATGGCTATTAAATAGCACTGGTTTTGTCCTTTATGAGAAAACATTCCAATCCCCCACGGAAAATACTTGTGCAACTGTTCCATTATGCATTAAGCATCACTTTTTATATTAAACCACAGATTTAGTAACAACACACATTATTTCTGTATGTAGTTGCTTTTAATATTTTGTTACATAAATCTTAAATGATGCCTGGTACCATGTGTTCCATGATACATAGTTACAGCGGTAACAGCTCACCTTAACACTATTCCAAAGAGATATGGTGTAGCAGGGCTAAAGTACATCTCTAAAAAGAGGATTAAAATAAGTTACTTATAAAACATCTTACCTGAACCATTTTAAACAAGAATAAATTGTGAACAACCCCTCCAAATATGTGAGGCATCGATCATGCTACTGTGTTTGGCCACTAGAGGCCAGACTTGCCATAGCGTTGAAATACGGTTCCCCTTCATACCTTTCAACCCTCAGCGGCAGGATTAAAATGCAGCAAAAATAGGCTAACAGTTGTCTTGCCTTTTTACAGTTGAACAGTGAAAGACTAGCCACCTATTGATTATATTTTAGAAGGCAGTCTGAGATTCTAAGCCTAGTCGTTCAAAGTAACAATTTGAATGTCTTTCTCACAGCTTTAAATAAAAAAACAAGAAAAAGACATGCTTATTTTACAGCATTAGTGGAACAGAAGGGAAATTAAAAAAATAAAAATAAATAAAAATTAATACATAGTGTCAACAACTAATCCTAATTACAAAGTTTTTGCTCTATGAGTAGGAGTTTTAATAGATTCAGCTACTTTAAAATTCCAATATCCTTAAGTATTCCTAAAATATGTTTTATATCAGGTAGACACCAATATCTCTTTGTGGCCGCTGACTATAAAGATGCAAAACCTCCTAAACAGAAAAAGCAGTTAATATGGAACAAACTAAACAGGGGTGAATGAAAGTCCTGGAATCAATGCAGTATACTTTTTCCACTATTCTGTTTTGGTTGGTTTTTTTTTTTTTTTCATGGGGGGGGTGGGAGGGGTGGTGGGGGGGGGGGTTGTGGTTTTTTTTTTGTTTGTTTGTTTGTTTTTTACCACAGGCTATGATCTTTTCCTTTCCCCAAGTAAAGAAAACGTATATAGCCAATGTTTAGAAGAATTAAAGTTTTCTCTGTGGAAAGGAGAGACTGAAATCACTCATTTTCAAGCACATACTATTATGAGTTTCGGGGATGCTGTTTCAGTTAAGGAAACCATTTACAGAAGAAATGCTGAGTTTACCTCACAGCCACAGAAGTCCTGCAGAAAATAAGCAAAGCATTGGATGACGTTAATGTGTTTTTGGCAATCTTTACTGGAATAGCAGATGAACACTTTTGGCCGGGGACGAAGTCTTTCCACATGGAGACCTGCAGCATATGCTGAAGATTCTGAGCTCTCCTCATCTAGATGGGAATATATATTTTCTAAATTGGAAGAGAGAAAGAGAGTTCACACTATAAAGCTTGGTTTTGTTTTGTTTTTTCAAAACTTTTGTAGAGTCATTACTAATGCATATAGTAATGACCTGTTTCAAAAGATATTTCTTTCCTTTCCAGCCTGAAAAAGAAAAGTTGCATGTGCTCTAATTATCCAGCTTATGAGTTGCTATGTACGTGGAACACACTCTGAAAGTGAAACGTGCAGTTATTACTGTACAACTCAGGAAACTTAAGAAAGACTTACTGTATAAATAGAATGAGGTTGTTTTACCTCTATCCAGTTTCAACAGGTCTTCACCTCTCTGTTCAAATTATAAGCCTTAAAGATGTATCATCACCAAGAGTTTGCTGTATAACAATGTTTTGTTTTAAAAAAACCCACAACACAAGCCAAGTAAGAACTCCAGGTACACAGATACCTTCAGAATATCATACAGTCTCTCTCTGGTATATATATGCACACGTGTTTGGGCATTAATTTGACATTAATTTGAATTAAAATCTGATTAATTTAAATCAAAATAGATGTTACTGTTTCTTTCCTTGTATAGATGCTTTTATGCTGGAACATAAAAGTCTGGTCTTACGCCAGACGTTCAATCTACAGTTCTACAGTTGATTGAGCTAATTTGGAACAAAGCATGAGTATTTCAAAATACAAATATCCACCTAAGGATTTAATTTAGAACAATTCATCAGGAATAACTATTGTGGAACAACTCTCTCTGTAGACAAATTCTTAGTGATTTGTCTGGTCTTTTTGTTGGAACTGTGCTAGCTGTGAGCAAAGGGAAAGCTACAGAAGACCAGAAGGTAAAAGGATTTAACCCAGATGGCATATAGCACTTGCAGTATATCTCAGTGCCAAAATTCAGATGGATAACACAGATATGTGAGGTTTGGGGACGTAATCTCTTTTTCCATATTCATGAAACCACACGATTCCCTAGATTCTACAAAAAATGCCAATTGATTTTTAACATCTCTATGTATCAAGTGTGGCTTGCCAGCTCCTGGACACAGAGGAGACAGACATCAGCAAGAGGGATGGAATCTAATTTAGAGAAACATCTGCAAGTAAGTCTTAGAACGAGTATATTTAGGAAGATGGCTTAGGATGAAGTGTAAAGGCAACTTCCAGGAAAGTGAGCAAATCTGGAATAACAGACACAGGTAGTATTCCAGACAGTGCTGAGAACTGTACTGGTATCCCATGGGCTTACTTTCAGTCTGCTTTAAAGTAAGTATGAATTGGACGTTTCTGAATGAAATAAGGGAATCTTTAAAATATATCAGTTTACAGATCTGTTTGTATTCTACATGGTCACGGAGTACTTTCACAAATAAAAAGAAACCCAAACCCAAAAATATTTCCCAACAGCAATTTTGTTCTTGCCTTTCTACAGCGAAGTCTTGACTTTTGATACAATATTTTCTACGGCAACAAAAACCATCAAGCACTGATTAAGAATTTGCTACAAGTTTCGAAACACACAAAAACTGTGGGGAGTAAAGAGAAAGAAGTAGAAAAGAAAGCTCTTCAGATAAAGGTGTATTTCTGGAATAAACCTGAAGACTTCTTTGGTTGCAAAAGTGCATCTTTAAATGGAACCCTACATTGAATAAACCCTCTTACCTTGCTGCTTCTTGCGGCACATCACTGTGAAAAGCGTTGCAAAAGCTGAAATGACAACTAACGGGACTGTAATGGCAATAGCTCTTATCGGTCCAGCCCACGGAGAATGTACTTTGAAAAATAAAGCAGAATGAGCCATATGCAAATAAGCTATATTACAATTATCCAATCAAATCTTCACAGTGGAAATGTAAAACTGCTGCAGTATACTATTATCAGGTAATTATCAAATATACAGTAGAATCAAGCATCGTGTTCTGCTCCATTTTAAATAGGTTTTATGCTGATTGCCCCCATCACCACAGCATTAGAGACTAAAATAAGTAACAAGTGCTGCATGCCAACTCATCCCTCCCCCCATGAGAAGAACTTTACTTAAGGTATGCAATAGTCATTTGGACCTGACAGATTTTTGTTCCAGGGTGCTGAACTAGCCACTTACGAAGAACTGTCTTCCTGCACAGATTACCTTTAGCCATGTGCATTAGGATTCAGTCCTTTTGCCTGTTGCCTTCAGCAGCAGCTACGTTTTGTGTCTGCAGTTACATTCCGAAATCCCTATTTAGCTTCCCAATAACCGGTCTGATATATAGACATGCTAAAGCATTCACCTGACAGGCTTTCCAGACTGCTTGATTTGATTCCAGGGCTGAAGCACA
Source organism: Vanellus vanellus (assembly GCF_965231255.1). Taxonomy (NCBI): domain Eukaryota; kingdom Metazoa; phylum Chordata; class Aves; order Charadriiformes; family Charadriidae; genus Vanellus; species Vanellus vanellus. The sequence continues at coordinate 15,478,993 of NC_138914.1, read as the reverse complement.
CAGGCGGGTAATGTGTTTAGGCTGCTCTCACAGTTTCATTACACTATTTCCACACTACTGTATGCATCAGTTGTATGCAATTAAGATACAGGCTATGATTCTTCATATCCATAGATACCAAAAAAATGACTTTTCCCCAAAGATTTCCAATGATATATTGATCTAACCTGTACTAAATATAAAGGTACAGAGATGCAGATGTGTATGTATAAGTATGCGCATCTACTCGCTTTATTAGGTCAAAAAAAAATCAGTGCACAATTGCCTCAGTAGTCTTGATTACGGCAAACAAACACAGGTCAAATCGAGATTTATTTCCGACATAATTAAAACAATCTAAATTGAGAAAGTAAATACTGTATACTGTTTAAAAAACAAAATTCATACCTGGTTTTAGCGCATAGTGCATTGTTTTCCTTGTTGTATTAGTGTCATCAACCAGCTTTGAAAAGTAAAAGTTGGATTTTATTTTGTGGAAATTTAATTTTATTTATTTTCTGCAATATGTAGACAACTATAAGAGCTTTCATGACCAAACGTGAAGAAAATTACTGTTCAAAAAGTTAAAATTACAGAGCACCATGAAGTAGTAATTAGTGAAATCATTTGTCTGTGTTCGTATACAGTTTAATATTGTAATATTAACTTTTGGAGTTCACATATTGTCATCATCAAGAGAAATACACAGCTTTTAAGTATAGTAAAACCTGACCAAACTACAGAATTCCAATTAAGGTAAAACAAAACAAAACAAAAACCTCAAAGTCCAAGAATTATGCAGGCCCACAACGTTACTTGAAGGCAGATGAAACTGCTATGCACACAGGGAAGCAAAGCTACGGAAAGGTCAAGAATATTCTGTCTAAAAACTTTACTTGCCGAAGGTACTTTAGTAGGGATGCCTGAAGGCCAATTTTACCATAGTGTGATTTGAAATACTTCAATTTCAGTTGAATTCTCCATTAATATAGTCATTTAGTTGTTGTACAAATGACTATTTATAAATATTACCTCAATTATATAATCCCCTGGAGATACATTCTGAAGAACACAACTTGTAGTATCTGTGTTTTGTTCCTACATCAAAGAAAGAGAATACTTTGCAAGCCATTCATACACTTTTAAAACCTAATAAAAAATACATTTGCATTGATTTAGCAATATACAGTGCTCTGCTGTATTAAGACACCTTAAACCAGCAAAACTAAGTCTCTCCACTCAAATATGCAAGGACTACAGTCCTCTGCCTGCAGAACTAAAATACGATTATCAAAAAAAAAAAAAAAAAAAATCTTAAAACTTTGGTCTAATACACGAAGTCTACATTATGCCCTGAAGCTCCCTAGCTTTCAGAGACAGGATGAACTATTGACCAGTGAGAACAAACTTGCCATTGAACACTAACCGAAGTTAATGAAAATCATACAGCAAATTGCAGCTCCCATAATAAGACTTACACACACAGCTGTAAAAAAATCAGAGAGAACCTAATTCCCTGCACATACTAAAACGAGAGCTATCTTGTGATAGCATCTCAGATGGGTAATCCATAAAGTGGTCAAATTCGGTGCAAGGTGGAAGAAAAAAAAGTAGGACATAATATGTATAACAAACATCATAAAACTGCAGTTTGAAGTGCTAATTACTTGTAGGGTCTTCAAGAGAGCGGACATTCTCTTCCGATTTGCTTACACTATCCAAGTGGAGCCCTCAAGATGGTTTTGACTAATAAGTGCTATCACATACAATTATTATTTACGTAAATAGTACCAAATAGTTTAAAAATTTTAAAACTGATAGTATTCTATAGTATATTAAGTTTTTAAAGTTTCCATAAAACCATAGAGTTGCAAAACTCAGCGACGTACCTGCTTGCAGGTCTTTTGCTTAAATGGCCCTTCATGCTTAAGTTTGTAGTGAAGAAAGTAATATCTAAACCCAAAGTTATGAGGTGCATGATCAAAGGACACTTGCATGTTAAAACCCTGCTGGGTAACATTCAGATTCCTTGGCTTCCAGTCTGTCAGAGGAGATATTTGTGAATTGGAAAAAAGTGACTCTTTAATTACAGTAATTTTTTGTAAGATGAATATACAGGAAGTATTACATTTTACTTACAAGGTTTGCAGACAAGGTTTTCTGGCTGTAGCAACAATTCACATGCTAGAAATACACACAAAAATTATTAATGATACAGTATCAAAATGCTATGCTATTTAAATAGAAAAAGAATGAGGGCCAAAGAAGGGAGTTCATAATTTCGAAGACAATACCCCCATTTCTTTCCCAGTCTCTAATATGCCTGGAGTAAGTATATTTTGCAAATTTAGCTTCTTTGTTATGATTTCAAGATCCTTCTCATCTTTATATGAGAAACACAGGTGCATTAATTTGCAAATAGCATTCTGTAGCGTGACAAAAGGGATAGCACCAGGCACAGCCCAGCAGGAGAGGAAGCTGAAACTAGCCTTACGTACATTTACTCAGCGTAAGTAGGTATGCTGAGCACTATTACAAAGACAATGTTACTGCGGTCTGCATCAACAGACAGGCTTGAAAATATTTTAAGCAAGTTTTATAGGGCAAAAAACCTAAGCAGGACAGATATCAACATTTCACCCCAAAGGGTACTTGCAGTTTCTCATCATACTGTTTAAGCACTGAGAAGCTTCAAGTTTCTTCTCTCTGACTCCAATGAGAATTGCTAAGTAATTTTGAGAAATTCAACTTGATTTGTTGCTATCCACTTTTGTATGTACTCATCCATATCCATCTCTAGATCTGATTTTGGAACTGTGATCTCAAGAACAATCTGAGCTCCTTCACAATGTCCAGAGAGGAAAAGGAGCAAACCATCTTCACAAGTCAAATGTTCCAAAGAACCGTGGCAGCAATCCTGTTGTAGGCAAACCTGAGACAATCTCAGGCCCACCTGAGACTTTTCTCCTGATTGTTGCCAAACACATATTATCATACACCACAGATTTATCCGCGGCATCCAAACTCTTTCTACTTAACACCCTGATCTTCCTTCAAAGACTATGTCAGTAACTATCTTAACCCAGACCCATCTAACATCATCTACTACGTTCCTTTGTTGGAAAAACTAAAAAGGCAGGAGGGGGGGACGGACACACCTCTTGGTGAAGAGATGACATGCAACACTATATGGTATGCAATACTTACGTCTAGTTCGGAAGAAAAATGGGTGATAATTACTTTCATTTTTAATTGAAGGAAAAGGAACAATCTTTACAAAGTAATCTGTTTCAAACTTCAGATTTACAAAGGGCTGGGATTCCATTCCCTACAAAAAGACAAGATTGCAACTTCTTTTTAAATCAACTAGTATAACTGAAACTATCTTTCAAAACAAGCCCACAGTGTTGCAAGCAAACATAAGCAGAAATTAATACATTAAGAATCCTTTATCTACCCCTCTGTTACACATTGACATGAGGAATCTCAATACAGAGTTGGATGTGGACTATTACAGACGTGCACCTGTACTCCAGAGTCACCCCAATGACAGTTTCCAGCTTCAGGAAAGCTTCTATAGAAGGGGACTAGGTCTGTCTCCAGAGCAACAACTATTGTTAAAGAATAACACTTCTAGGAAGCAACCTGCATCCTAGTAAACAGCACATTGTGTATCTATTTAGATAGAGATATTTAGATTTATACACAGCATATAAACACTTTCAATACTACTCACATAATCAAGCAACAATGAAACTGTCTTTGAAACAAAGCACTTACTGTTCGTTTAAAACTGGGGCTGAGCTGTTTTGGATCTTTTAAAACCATCTGCTGGCATTGCCTTCCCTCTGATTTTAACTCTTCAAGAATTACTCGAAATCCTTTCAGGTATTCAATCCCTGCAAACAGCAGAGCATTTAAATAGAAGACTAATATTCCAAAATGCATCAGGTGCTATTTTATGTAATTTGAATATATTTGTCTTTAAAAATAAAACTTACCATTCATATGAAAAACGTTTGTGTTTTAATACCTGCTGTTGCATGTCAGTTCTTCCCACATTTTCTATCTTGCTTATTTAGAATTCAATCTTTGGCAAAGGCTACAATTACTACATACTTGTGCAATGCTTAGAGCAGAGAGGCCCACATCTCAGCTGGGGCTTCCAAATTATCACTGCCATGTAAGTTATCGTGACCTTCACCACCCTCAGGAATACTTTATGGTAACTTCATATTTCCATTATTAGCAACGAAATATAACATTTTGCTAGCAAATTATGGAAATACTCCTTTATAACATCCTCCTATCATTTCTGAGACTACCAGATTACAGTGATAGCAGTTGTTACAACTTCTTTAGTTCTAGTATTGTATGGGGTAACAGAAAACTTTACTTAAATGGAATGGAATTTATTCTAGTGCGTGAATACTTCCAGTTATTTATAACTGGTGCCAGAACTACACCCATTTTTTTCAAGTTACTCTGACACAACTAACTCCCAGCACAGTGTCTTTACATTTCTTCGATACATTTTCATCATGGAATTACTTCACTACATGACTCAACTGAGTCACGGTGACGTGAACATCGCAGGACAATGCCAGACTGTCACCCTGTGACGCTTTTGCGGCTCAGGTATCAAAATCACTGCACAGTTAAAGACTAACTACCACTACTCCACCGAGTTACATCTGTTCAACAGCATTACCTACCGCAGAATAAGTATTTATCAAAGACACAGCCACAGACTTTTGAAGCTAAATGCAACATAAGTCAAAAAGGATTGATTTGAGTTTATGCTATGCGTGTCAAACTAAAAAAATAACAAAAAAAAACCACCCCAAAAAACAAACACCCAAACATATGATTTTCTGTGGACCACCTGTTTCAGAAGTTTTCATGGGGTTTTTAAATGTTTTATAATTTTGTAGAAGATAAAGACCATGAGTTGCCCAATGTGTTCTTAATATTTCATGGAACAAAAGCACTATTGGTGCTTGCATAAAGACCATGTAAGAGAGTGTCCAGTCTCCATGTTACCTGAGACGTTTCAACAGCAGTTCTGTCCTCACGATTTCCAAAGGATTAACCTCTGATGATTACAAGAAAGAAAACTAAGCTTTGTTTCCCATAGAGATTTGGTTCATCCAGTCTGCAGCTGAAGATTACCAAATGCTTTCAATGGCAGTTTTGCAGAATTAAGTGTAATTTTCATATACTCTTTTAAACCTCAGAAATTAATCATTATTTTTTATATACAAAAAAGAAAACATTATTTAATACTGGAAGGCCACAAAAAAATAACAATTTTTTTTAGAGAGAGTATTTTATTAAATAAATGCAGGTCTAGGCTAAAAAATTTATATCAAGTTTAATAAATACATATTTGCATTATTAGCCATATCTCATAATTTAGGATGCAATCCTACCACGTTAATAGGAACCTCCAGCTCTTACTAAATCATAGAATGGCTTAGGTTGGAAGGGATCTTGAAGATTGTTGAGTTCCAACCCCTCTGCCATAGGCAGGGTCACCTCCCACTACACCAGGTTGCTCAAAGCCCCGTCCAACCTGGCCTTGACCTCCAGGGATGGGGCATCCACAGATTCTCTGGGCAACCTGGACCAGTGTTTCACCACCCTCATTGTAAAAAATTTCTTCCTTATATTTAGTCTGAATCTACCCTCTTTTAGTTTACAGCCATTGCCCCTTGTCCTATCGCAACAGGCCCTGCTAAAAAGTCTGTCTCCATCTTTCCTGTAGGCCCCTTTTACATACTGGAAGGTCGCCCCAGAGCCTTCTCTTCTTGAGGCTGAACAACCCCAACTCTTTCAGCCTGTCCTCATAGGAGAGGTGATCCAACCCTCTGATCATCTTTGTGGTCCTTGCTCCAACAGGTCCACGTCTTTCCTGTGCCGAGGGCTCCAGAGCTGGACACAGTACTCCAGGTGAGGTCCCACCAGAGCAGAGTAGAGAGGCAGAATCACCTCCCTCCACCTGCTGGCCATGCTTCTTTTGATGCAGCCCCGGATATAGTTGGCCTTCTGGGCTGTGAGCGCACATTGCCACCTCGTGTCGAGCTTTTCATCCACCAGTATCCCCAAGTCTTTCTCGGCCAGCCTGCTCTCAACCCCTTCATCCCCCAGCCTGTACTGATACTGGGTGTTGCCCCAACCCAGGTGCAGGACCCTGCTCTTGGCCTTGTTAAACCTCATGAGGTTCACACGGGCCCACTTCTCAAGCTTGTCCAGGTCCCTCTGGATAGCAATCATAAGAAAAGCCTGATTTAAAAGCTTTTTGAGGGAGCATGAACCATGAAATATCACATTAAGACTGCTGTATGAGAAAAAGAACATAAAACACCGAATTCCTGTTTTAATTTTGAAAACTGTATTGTGCTTAACTCTAATTCTAATTATTTCATTGATATGGAGAAGCACTTTGCAGTTAAAAATCTTCAATGAAGTATTAAAAACATTCAAGAAGGGAACTCTACCTCTTTCATTTGCTGAACACTGATGACTAAAAAAAATGAGTTTATATTGTTACTCTATTTAGGACCTTAATTAGCATGAAACAAAAGAAATTATGAGCAGGTGTTGCTACAGAGAGAGTGCACTATAGTGCAGTGTTCTCCACATTTTGTTGATGGTGCACTCCTATCAACAAAAAAATATTGAGCACAACCCCCCAGGATATTTATAAAATATACATATATACTACTCTGCTAATATATTATGTACTTTATAAAATATATACCAATTAAAAAAGCAAGAGAAAGATTAATGATTATTTTAAAAATAATTTTTATTTTATTAATGATACAAAAACTTTTTTGCTCTCACTCAAAAATATTAAAAATATTAATAATAATATTTTTGAGTCAGAGCTATGTGATTGAACAAGCTTTGGGGCTTTTTTTAAATGTTGGTTTAACACTTTGTGATATGGCAATTCAGAGGTCTGGTTCTAAGTTCCGTTTTATTTCGTTACTTGGTTTTAACGGCTGTCATGGCTGACAAAATAACCTCACAAAGATAGATATATGGATCCAAATCGAGGAAGCGCATCATTGGCTGCATTTACTAAATCATGACACTCATTCTTCACTTCCATCCTCTAAGTACGCAAAGGTTTTTCCCTTAAATTTGGCTAATAAATTTATATATTCCTTGATGTCAGTTGTTCTTGTAACTAATCAGAACGTGTTGCATTTTTGTATTCTTCAGTGGGTTTTAAACCCATTTGTTAAACTCTGCATTCAGAAGATTTGAGCAACCTGGTCTAGTTGAAGGTGTCCCTGCCCATGGCAGGGGGGTTGGAATTAGATGATCTTTAGTAAGGTCCCTTACAACCATTCTACGATTTTTACACAGGCTAGGAAATTCTGCTTCCTCACTTTTTAACTGTAAAAATATGAGAGTTTTTATAGGCGAGAAGCTGCCATTCTTTTCAGCAAGGAAATAACACGGCAAAGGTAACATTTTCAAACATCCATTTTCAAAAAGCTCTTTCCATAGCATGAATTTCTTTTGAAAAGCAGTTACTTTCTCATTCATTGTTAAAATGTCACCTTTACCTTGAAGAGACATGTTAAGTGTAGTTTTGTATGGGTTTTTTTTTTGTTTGTTTTTAAATATGTGCATAGCTCACAGCCACTTATCACAGAAAAGGTCAGCAAATTTGGAACAGTTGTCTTTTTGTGAAAGAAGAACGCTTAACTCAAAGAGATTTGAGTTTGACAACTCTTAAGCACTTTGCCACAAGAAAACCAGTGAACCTCTGCATGGCACAAAAGATTTTCATGGTCAGTCCCCACCTCATTACAAACTACTGCAAAGATTCTACAATTTAAATGTCTTGTTTTTCTAAAACTAGTCGCATTGATGGCATTCTGTGCACTTCTGGCTCCAACTTCATTGCTGCAATAGTTTCCCTATGAATGATGCAATGACTGAATTTCACATGTGGTCCTATCTCTGTAACCTTACACCAGAATCTTTTTTTTATTCCAATATTTCCCTGTATTATTTCAGCCAGTTTTACTGTGTCAGGAAGAACAAGGGTTTCCCCAGCAATACGTGGCTTTTTGTCTTTCACTATGGAGTAAGAAATCTTAAAAGAGATTTCACAAAAAGAGGCTTCTAAAGATTTATCATTAAGTTTAGTGAAATTTTTTACTTCATTGAGTATCACATAGCTTCAAACATTGCTGAAAAAATTGTAGAGATTTGTCTTCATGTTCTGGATGCTTAGTTTTCAAATGTCTTGCTAATTGTGATAGCTTCATAGTATTAGCTGAATTAGCTCTCAAGGCGCACTATACGCTTAGGGCAAGGTTCATCATTAACAATGGCAGGTGTAAATCTGTATTTCAAATAGTCTTGATAATTTTGGCCAACTTGTTATCAGAACTGATTAGATAGCTATTGTTTTTACCTTCTAATGTGGCTGATGAAGAGCCTGCACTATGATTGTGGGAACTGTCAGCTCTACTATTTTATTGCTGTTCACATGAGCTCGCGTTATTAGTATTATCTTCAATTATCTTAAGCGACCTGTCTATTTCATGATGGTTAGATTAGTTAAAACTACATAATATGATCAGTAAATCCACTTAACCTGGCACACATACACTGCAATATGCTGCAATATGCTGGAAGCAAATGAAAGAACGAGGGCGCCACTGTGAACCCCTCCACACCCACTCTTCCTTCCAGATACCTCACGTACCACACGTGAAACATCAACATCTGACATAGAAACTAAGTGTGCCACTGTCAACCCATGTATTAAATATTAGTAAAGTTTAGTTTTTCTGTTCAAGATCTAAAAAAATATGTAAATAGAAGTTCTAGGATTTTCTTCACGTGCGCCTCTCATCATGTGCACTCCCCACTTTGGAGACGACTGCTCTAGTGGGCAACAAGGTACTTCCAGTGACATTTAAGTGAGTGAGCAATATTCTTCGCGACCAGACCTGACAAGGAAACACATTAGAGTTTGTACAGCTACGATTAAACAATGTTTTCCACCTGTAAGACAATTTGCATCTTAAAGAATCTTGAAGTGTATTGGCAATTAAGCTCAATCGATGCCGCTGAAAAGCACCAGTGCCTTGGGGCATAGAAGAAAATCAGGCCTATTGCAGTTCTGAAGAGCAGCAAAAATTCAACAAACTGGAATAGTAAAAAGCAGCATATGGCTGCAGAGAGCATCCTAGTTTTAAGGGTATTTCAAGTGAGCTCGTAAAAATAGCAGCTTTGCAAAGCTGTTAAGAATTTCTCTCTTCCTTAAGCAGTTTGCTTCAATTATTCCAAGTATAATTTAATTTTTTTCCATAATACCGATCAGCAAGAAATTGTTACTGAAGACATGATGAATTAGTGCATTTCCCTCTGCTACTTACCGATGGCATTTGTTGTCCAAAGTATCGTCACTGCAACCTGTTCATAACATGCATACTGACTGATAGTTATATTCTGCACATCTCCAATCACGTGTTTTCCCACTGAATTCATATAAGGCGTGCAGTCTAAAAAATATGGAGAAATAAACACTTTAAGAAAAACATTCTAGCTGATGTTCTTGTGCCATACCAGAGCAAGTAAATCATAATCTTGCCAACAGCACCTAATCTTAAAGATCTATTCAAGCAACCAGCTTCCAACATGACCTGCATCTTTCCACGTAAAGAAGAATTAAATAAAGACTTAAGTTAATTTCCTAAGATTTCTTCAAGATTGAGCAAAGTAAAAGTACGTGTGCACTATTTACTCTATAAAAATAAGTACTGTATCGTAAATCTAGACGGAGCTTTTGTTGTCTCAGGACACTGAAAAGCACAAAACTTTATAAATCATTAAGCACAACCACTTTCACCAGTTGCAAAACCCTAGTTCACACGACTCCAAAGGAAATTACAAGTTTGTAATACCAGTGTAGCCTGGACCACAGTAAGAGGATGTGTGTTGGGACTCCCAAAAGAGAACAACTTTTCCTCACTCAAAAGAATATGAGGACTGACATTAATTTTGTGCATGTACAATGCTTAGAGGAAGAGAATGTTGGTCAACGATCAGGCACATATGAGAACAATGAACAACATGATGCTTAGAACTGGTGCTCAAGAAGTGCTTTTTAACCACGATACAGCTTGATCCTGACCACAAAGAACCTAGTGCCTAAATCCATCTCATCTCTCTCATCCATTCAGTAGCCACATCCCTGTAGACCGTTCTACTGCCACTGAATCCAGTCAGAACTGGTTTTGTCTTATTATCTTCACAAAATACACTGTATTCCCTAAAGCTACAGCTCCACAAACGTGATTATAGAAAACATCAGCTTTCATTGAGAAAATAAAATATAAGAAAAACATTTTTTAATTTGTTGTTGAACTTGACCATGTCTTTATGCATTCAAAACAAGAAAACAAATAACCCCAATTTTTTTTTTTACTTTTAAAGCCTTACAATATTTAGGCTCATATTGTGTGGCAGAAAGAGAAGTAGAGGCCAGAGAATTCAATAGTTCTGAAGCACAGTATACGTGAAGACGTATATGCACAAACATACATGTTGCTTTTGAACTAGTGAAGCCAACAAAATCCAGAAAAAGTTGACCAGTAGACTATATATTACTGACTGATAATTAATTCTAAAAAACTGAGATAATCTATATGCTATGTATTTGCCTATACAGAGTTTGTAGAGACGAAACATGAAAAATCAAGTGTTACGATAAGCCAATGCAGGAAATTCAAATTTAATTCAGAGGTGCGATCTTAAAGGCAAGGAAAGAAAAAATTATTAACTGAAAAGCAGTTTTCGAAAATGGCTTTTTACAATGGTAAATGGGGTCTTTTATGTAACTGTCCCACAAATAAGAATAGAACAGTCTGTACAACATTGCCTTTTACAAAAGCTGGGCAGTTGGTACTTACTCTGCTGTTGGTAGAATTCTGCTGCTATGAGTGAACTCAATGACAGCATGAACTTCCTCTTAGGAGGACAGAGTATCTCTTTCAATGGAAAGTCTGAAGTAACAGTTTTTTGCTAGGTCTGGATCTAATTAAAAGCAAGCCCAAGATTTTGGATCCTGGTTACTAAAATTTTATGGTCAAATGACAATTTGCCAAAATGGAATATAGCACAAATGTCTGAAGTTTGACTGTGAGTCACCGATTTACATTTTTAAAGAACAACAGATATAGAAAGAAAACAGCAGGGAAAAATTGCACTTTTCAGGAAACCACTTTGTTTGTTTGAATACAAGTGAAATACTAAAATATACAAACCTTTGTTTTTCACCTGAGTAAATAATCTAACCAACTAATTTAACAACATAAACCACAGTTCACTAGAATTGCTGTGTGGCAAAATAGAAGCCTTTAAATTACAGCCAGCATGCCAAATTCTCTTTTGTGCTGGCTTATTCACGATAAGTATGTTTCCACATTATATGAACGCTTTAGCCTTGATATCAAGGAACTCTTTTCCTAGTACAGCAAAAGTCAAATAACTCATTTGTCCAGGAAGCACACAGTGCCAGCAAAATTTTGAATTAACACTTGTCATTGGTTAAACACAGTTCCTGGTGCCAGAATTAATGGAAAAAACATGACAGATACTGGGACTTAAACCGACTCCATTGTGTTAACTAAATGTGGGGATCTCTGTTCCGACTGGTATTATTTCCTGGTTTTCTTTATGTAGAAAAAAAAAAATCATAACTCTTTCACAGCGACCACTTACCTCTTGTACAATCTGACATACTTAAATTTTGCTTATTTTAAATACTAACATTAAATTAGATTAAAAAATGCACCGTGAAGGATTGCAAATCCAGAAATTAACATAAAAACAGAGGAATAAAAGGATGATCAGAATGAAACAAAAGCACTATTGTTACGTTTCCTGATACATGCTCTCAATGATGAAATTTTATCCACATTCAGCATCTGAGGTAATTTCTTCGGGTAGGCAAAAAAACCAACCTGTAACTTGCACTGGCATTAATACAAACACTACTGCAGTAAATTAGGAGCTTCTCGCAGTAAATTAGGAGCTTCTCTTGACCACTGATGATGGCCACTAACTGCCCAAATAAGGAGAAATTCCCAATGCTGGCAATAGTCATTCTTTACTGACTAGACAACACAGATGACAAAAACCTTTAAAAAATGAAAACAATAAGATACAGCCATTTCCCAGACATTTGAAGAGGTTTGAATTATTATTGCTGCAACTTGCTTATTACTGTTGTTATGCTAGAGATTACTTTCTTCTTAGTTTAACTGCAAAACAGACCACATCTGCTACAGTACTAAAACCATCTGTCTTCACTGAAAATGTAGACAGCAGTTTTCCACTACCCTGGTCCTTTAACGCTGTAGCTAATGAGAAGTTCCAACTACTTCAACTAGGTGAAGAGATGCTATTCATCTTCCATGTTCATATTCAATATCAATCCTTGCAAAGACACCTTTTTAATATATTGCCCATATACAAATACAAACTACAGGGTTTCTACCTTGAGACACACTTCACACAATTTTTCCTCAAAATTACACATCAGAGAAAAGATGTATAAAGCTTCAAATAATCCCTTCCTACAACTTTGTGCGTAGTGAACCTTCCAATGACTACATTCTTTCACAGAACAAAATCATGCCCCATAATTTTCCAGCCAAATACCGGGCACATAATGGAGGCCAATCTGAAATGAAACTACAACAAATTATTAGGTTGTTTTATTATCAGTGAAACACAGGAAGGACAAGATCCACCAGACCCAGCAGAAACAAATCCAGATTTTAAAGTTATGTCAATACTAAAGAGCTCATGCTATTCTTAGAGCCATTTTTAAAGACATGTTGCTATATGCCGACAACTGTGATGGAGTCCTTGTTTTTTGTGAATATAGTGCAAATTTTCAACTTACTGTCATATTTGAAGGTGATATTGACTAGTCCATTGCTCTTGGTGACTGATGACAGCCCCTGCAGAGAAATATCAGGAAAATAATTTGAATAAAGCAAGCTACTTTGAACTTCTCTAGATTTTTATTTTGTAAATAGTTTGTTGGAGGATAACAGAACCCATGATTTTTTTCCTTCTGTTTTGGCACATCATCCATCAATCTGAACACAGGCAATGACAGAAGAGATTGCATACACCTGCATGCAGTCACCTGTCATCAACTTTCCAAATGTAATACTCGGAGAAGTGAAAGCAAAGAGAAATGGAAGTATGAATGTAATATTTGCATGAAGATACGAAATTGTGACTTAAGTAGTATGACTTGCCCAGTAGATGTGAATCATAGAAGCTTATTTTTGTAAGAAAGTTACGGGATGTTGTCAGCTTCCACTATCTATGTTAATCATGCCCATACACACTTTTAATCAGGGTTTAATGACAAACCAAACTGGGTTGTCCAGGGCAAACACAGTGCAAGAGAAGAGATGAGACACTGTGAGTCTGAAAAAGCTGATCTCAATTCCACAGTCATGAAAAAGAGTATCAGAAGTTCAAACAGAGAGAAGAAGGTATGTCACCACTAATCACTGTGGTCATAGCACTTTAGCTCTATTTTCTTGGTGAAGGGCATTTTGAGGAAAAAAATTAAAGGTAGGAGCAAAACAGTAAAAGAACTGATTAAAGAGCACTCACCACCTCCCAGATGCTCCTCATCTCATTAACTACCTCAGACCAGGTGCCTGAAGGACTCTATTATTTATCTGTCGATTGGGCAAACTAACTCACCAAATATTCAGCACACTCAGAATTCATCTATAATCAAGTCATCCTTTTTTCTTAAATCTAATATTATTCAATGCTCACAGAACTACACAGAACTCATAGCTTAACATAAACTGAGGTGTGATAAGCCACGACACAAAACCTATGGCCTGGTTCATTCGTGTGCTCAAATTGTATATGGGAGAAACTTACTACAGAGGGAGTATCAATGTCCAGTGTGTAGATATCTGCCCACATCTATCCTTCATTAAGTTATTTTATACAGATATATTTGTATGTAATTTATGTTTCTGTGCCTGATATCACTCTTGTGGAATTTATATTTCCATGTGCTTTGAGTCATGTGGTTTATGCACTGGATTACTTTTCTGTTTTTTTTGGTTTTTTGTTTTTTTTTTTTTTTACGGGAGAGGCCCCCATACAGAGGCCCCAATCACTTTAACATGTAGTGTGAACATTTTAAAGAAATGCTTGCTGAGATGAACTTAGACAAAAACACAGATGGAGAATTTAAATTTCAATCTTCCCATTGATTATTGGCTAAAATCAACAAAGTTAAAGGAGAACATATGAAACAGTGGATTTCCAACTGGAATAATTCAGATAATTATACCCCATAACTTTTTCAGTAGAAGTACATATTGTAGAAAACTATTATGCTACACCAGACACCCTTTTCTATTATCAATCACTATTAAAGCAGATGCTGCCATCCTTGCTGAGTGTCACAGAAAGCGAGGACCAACCGGAGAACTATTCCATTGTTCTCCCAGGGAGGAATCGAAACATACACAGGCTGATGAGTCCACTGCCTCTTCCACGCTTCTAAAGAACAACTTTGGACTTCAGAAATGCAATGCCTTACCCTTCAGAAAGCACTGAAATTATTTCTGAAACACAAAATGTAGCATCACCCTCACCCTTACTAGACACAAAGTTGAAAACTGGAACACTCATTCTTATGGAGTAATATTCCGTGAAAGGCAAATAACATCATGTTTACCATTATCTTTGAAAAAAATACCAGTCATTTACATAGATTTGTATCTGGGTTTACTGCTACAACATAAAGAACAGAAGTTAATAGTATAAAAGGAGTCAAACGGTAATTAGATGTTGTCAGGATCACACTTAAAAATTCACTGTGTGCCACTTAATAGTCAGACACGGGTATTTACGAAGAAAAAAACAGGGTATGAGTTAAATTACCTCTAAAAAAAAAAAGTAAAATACTACATAAAGGATGAAAGCAAAACAGACCTTGATAGTATTGTTAGAAGTTAAACCTGTAATCTCACTTTCTTCTTATGTGGCTTTTCATTTGTTTAACTTTGATTTAGGTTGGCATTAAACAAGCTGTTATACAAAAAGGTTTCCTGAAACAGGAAGGCGTCAATTTTTTTTTCAGTCTTAACTTTTCTATTAATACCTGTTCTATTCTGACTCATTTTCTGTTTCTCTTAAACTATATAAAATTTCATTTCACTTACTACTACAGCAAACCAAAGACATATGTTTGATTAAAAAATGACAAAAAATAAACTATTGACTTTTCATATTTATAAATAAAGGTGAATAAAGCATCAAATTCATTAATTGTTACCTGTCTTCCTTTTGTGTCCTAGAGCTGAAGTTTTGAGACATAAATTTCACCAAACCATGCAGAAAATTAGCACAAGTATTTTAATTCATTAGATAGGATCTTTTTATACCCTGTATTTTTAAAAAATCTAATATAGTAATGCTTTTCATGACACCTTTAATTGTATTTCCACTGGGATTATGGTGACATCACAAAACACCTCACAGTAGAAATCAATAGAACATAATCATTAATAAAGTAGATGCAAAAAGTAAGTAACTATAAGCCAAACTCAGCTGAACTTAAGCAGCATATGAGACTTACTAGTTGTCAAAATTTGCTCCCAAGTGTATAAAAGGTGCAAAAAAGCTGCAGTGATTTGCAAGAGAATTAGGGTCACCTCAAAGTACTGAACTAGATAACTGTCATATTAGTTATAGGCTAAAACATGTAGGCTAGTCAGACAATTGCATCGTGCTAAACTCTGGTATTAATCCTCCAAGTACTTACTGCTTTTGAGTTTAAAAATATCTTCTTCCAGGAAGCATTCCCTTGTTTTTAAGCCATAAAGTAATTGTGTTATTTAAATGGCCTATAGCTAAGACAACTTGTTTAGAGCATCTTGCTTTAAAACTATAAATACTAATGCTACGGCCTTAGGGCTCTACATTCTTAGTTAATTAACCACTAACATTTGTTGAACTTACATTCAGCTTTTAATTTATTCGGAACTTTACTAGAAAGCAAGTCTCCATTGCCTGAAGCTGTCTCTACAGAATCCCTTTGGTCCACATACTTCCACACACACAGACTGAGAAGTAATACATAGGAAATAAAACAGCCCAAACATCTTCTATGAAGAACTATAGCTGACTGATCTTTAAACAGATAATCAAAGTTGAAATGCACACAGATTAAATTACAAATAATCTTGTTTGTCAAAAAGCAGGGGGGGGGGGGGGGGGGGGCGTGTGGTGGAGTGTAGGGGGTTGTTTATCCACAACATTAAATCTCACATTACATGAGCTCAAAGCAGAGAATTCCACAGAAAACATGATAAGCCAAGATCCAAGTCTTGCATCTGTATTGGGCAAGCAAGCCAGAAAAAATTTCCAACATATATCACATACCTGAAATCACAGAGATCAATGTGGAATCTGTTCCTCAATCCACATGAACAGCTCAAATAGTTACGGTTAATATCCCAACATATCTTAAATCTGAATAACACTAATACACATCATCTCCTGATGAATAGCTCATTGGGATGTTCAAGGCATGTGCAGGTATTTAATTTTATTTAAATATCCATCTTTCAACATGAAAGAGCACAAGTATTAATAAGAGGCGAAGACTGTTCCATGAAGTTAACCTGTATTTCTGTTTGTTTATGTTTTTCTAATACCTAGCCTTCATTTACAGTAACAACTTATTAATGAAATGCACTTACAACAACGTTTTTATACCTATTACTGGGCCAGAGAGGAACAAAGTTAGGATTACATTTCCAGAAATAGAGCTTAAATTAAATTTTAACCACAGGAACTAACTGTGCCTCCAAGAGAAGTTAAATTTAACTAATGTCGGCCATCTCATTAAATACAATGGAAATAAATGTCTGCTTAATTTTTATTGTTGAAGTTTTCCCTCTTCCTTTTAATCTAGAACGTATAGTGTTTCATATTTGAACGTAACATCTATTTTTTATATTTGACAATTTCTGCCAGAGACGGCATTGGTGATTTCAGAATTGAATAACCATTTTTACAAATAATATTGAAATACACTCCAACATTCAATTTTTGTCGAGCAAACACTCTTTCATTCAATAAAGGCAATTTATGTGTGTGAATAGGCACTGTCAGGCAGCCACTTTAACATCAATACTGGAAAACAGAGATATGCTAGCACTAATTACAGAGATCTGGTAAAGGAGGTAGGAAATCACTACCCCTCGAGCATAGCCTTGTGCACCAGACCAAAACAGTAATCATGATTCATCTTTCATATGTTGTTAATCAACGCACACATGGTCCTAATTTCATGCTCCCATGAGGCAAACTGAAGGGACAATTGTTTTTGAACTCTAACATCAAGATGAATAATCAATGTTTATCATACTCATTGCTCAGTAAACTAAAAGCTTTATATCTGACATCTGCTCTTTTCATTTTAAAGCTTTCTTGATGCCTTCAACCAAGTTAAAGTATTTTCTACAGTCATCAGTAAAAACGTGAATTATCTGTACTATTTACACGCCTGCATTTTGGCTTGCTTCCACCAGAACATAACAAAATATATAATCCATGCTAATGTTTGCTGTGTACTCCACTGACTCCAGAATGAATTCTAAATCCTGGGTGGATGCGTTTGTACTGTTATTACTATATCCTTGGTGTAACTGACAATTCCAACCGTAAACTTTGTTTAGATTTGCTTTTTATACACACACACACAAATATATAATGTTTTCTGGATTGCATGCACAAATTGCAGGAACAACTTTTTTAAAAAACATCTCTGACATTGGAGAAGTAAGTTGTAATAAAAGTGAATTTAAGGAGCAATAGGCTTCTCAGTGCCTATTTCTTATTTGAAAGAGGGACGTAGATTCTTCAAAATATTTTTTTTAACTTATTAAAAGAAGTTGTCATCTTTTGTGTTTCTTCTTATGTAAGCAATATAATGATTTACAAGAAATTACCAGATTTTGGTTGGGTCTTTGTTGGTGGTTATTTAGAGCCACTGCACGCAAGTTCAGCCGCAGAGCAGCTGAATGTGTGTCCACAGCATTTGCATCTTGAATTTGGCCTGAGATATGAAAGGTAAAGCATTGTTTTTACTTCAATTATAAACTACGTATTGGGGGAGGAAAGAAACCCATCATTTCTGAGCACGGAGGAACTTCATGCTCCATCCGACCCCTGATTATCCTCTTGCTATCTACAGGCTGGTTAGCTGGTTCTTCCCGAACACATCCTTGTCAAGAACAGGTTGTTGCCATGTTCAAAGATCACAATTTTTCTTCCATGTTACTTATGAAAATTCAATGGTTGATCTCCAAGTATTAGCACATTACTTTTACACAATTGTCGCTTTCAGACAGAGTATTAGGTTGGCTGGTAGATCAGTTAGGCCTTTCCTCTGAACTGGAAGAACACTTGTTTCATGTGAACATACTTAATGCTTTGACTTTCTCAGCGCAGCTCAGCCTTCCAGGAGGAGACACCCGGTGACCTGAGGCAGGCGAAATCCACCTCCCTTTGTTGATAACTGTCAGGCATGTTCACATTTACCCTATTCCTTCTCCACCTCCCAGAATCCAGCTTTTTACCCCAGTTTAAGTCCTTTCACTTAGAAAAAGCATTATGAAGCATCCATACTAACCTTTTTTAAAAAAATGCACTAACTTAACAGTCAAAACCCTCTAAGAAGTAAAAAATTCAAACCCAGGACTGTACAGATGGCCCAGACATGGGGAGCTGTAATCCAGGTACAAAGGGGGAGGGGGGGGCAATACTTTACATAAAAATCTGGGAAATGAAACTTTCTTTTAAGAGTAATGTGTAATACTTATTTTCCTAAACCAAACATAAGGAACTCATACTTCTTTTGTATAAGAACTGTCCTGGCCTTTTATGATCATTAAATATCTCATTTTTCACAAAATCATGACATAATCCATGGTTTTATGGTTGACTTCCCACATAGGTAATTACATTTTGTCTGAACAAATTCTTCTGCCATTTCAACTAGATACGGTTTTCTCAAGTTCCTCCTATCATGGAAGGGTATTGAACTAAACAGCTGCTGACTTAAATCCGGTCCCAGGATGAGGTGGTCCCTAAACCTACGCATGTATACTCATACAGCAGCTAGCTTCATGGGGATCTTTCTGGATTTTTGGAGTGAAATGTGCTGAATGAAGATCGCTAATTGCAGTGAATCCTATAAAAAAAAAAAAAAAACAAAACAACAGTAGTAATGTGTTTTCATTACGCATCATTCCAGGCTATTTTAGTTTCTGTTTAGAAAAGACAATGTGGAAGGTTACATTACACATTAGTGGGTCTGATAGAGAGGTAAGAAATCACTGTACGGAAGAAACACTACAAAAGTATTTACACAGCATGACTCTCCAGTATGCGACAGAGCTCCACGCAGCTGTTCACTGAATGTATGTCAACTGGTTTACTTTAAAGAACAGACAGTTCTTAAAGCCACAATTTCACAACAATAGAAGCAAGTTCAATCTATACCGTTTGCCGCCTACCGTGAAAATCTGAAATCTCTGAGTCAAGCCCAGGAATTCAATGCAGCAAAGCATGGCAGAAAAAGGGTACCAGCTCTTATTTCTCTCGTGCAATTTGCAAGTTTGTGTAAGAAGTTTTCTGTAGTTTCCCCTGCACACTTAATTTTTTCCAACTTTGTTGCGTGAATAATGTTTTGTAAATTAAAAGCCTTCTAAAAGAAACAAACAAAATGCCCCCCCCAAATCAACTGAAGAAATATTTTCAAACAATGCAGCTTTCCCACAAACATTACTGAAATGTGCTAGTCTAAGGATACTTGGACAAAAGCCAGAAGTCTGTAGTTAAACCAGTGTTCTCTTAACTGTGGGACATGACCCCTGGCAGGAGAGTTGGGAAAAAAGACGAAGTGTTTGGGAAGGAGAGGGGAGAAAAAGCAATGCCCAGGCAGGTGCTCGCATGGTGGTTGTGACTGGGAAGGAAAGGGAGTGCAAATGGTGAAGTTGTTTTTAGACGGAGCCAAGACAAATTAGTTTGAGAAACACTGACTTGTGCTCTAAACAACAAATACACAGAATAACTCACATCTGACATAATGGAGAAGAAATCAATGAAGCCTGCTATACATGCTTACTGCTTAATCTACAACACAGCATTCTATAAAACGAACAAGCTAGACAATTATTCCATTCAAATTAAAGAATATATTTCTTCTTATTGCAGGAAGCAATCCAGAACCTCAATAGACCTATAGGGTCCTTCACACTTAGAGGAACAATTGCATGAGCATTGAATTTTAGTATATGCCCAAGCACTTCTAAACCAACCTGCCTGGGAAACAATTAAACAATACATTTTCATGCCTTTAATTGACTCTCCACTTAATGTGCAAACATGTAGAGCCATAAGCTGAGAGGCACAGTTTTTCCTCTCCCAAAGATGTTCAGAGAGTTAGAATACAATCACGAAAAAGTTTCAAGAGGTGACTGAGAAGCATGATAGAACAATGGATATGTATTATTTATATTGATATGTATACAAAATATATGGATATGTTCATTCATTCATTTTGCTTACCACATTAAGGAATGATGTAGCTTTCAGAAAAAAGAACAGCAGGAAAGAAAAGGAAAGCAAACAACAATACTTCAGAGCTACAAAGCTAATGGATTCATTGCATCTTTCAAGATTTCATGCATATAAAGGTTTGCTGCTTCTCCTAAATCAGTATTTCTAATCCAGTCAGATCCAAAAATAAAGTTTCTTCCTTTAAAGCTGAGCGTATGCAGTGGCACCGGGAGAACAACTAAAGGAACTTACTGCCAAAATCATAAATGGTTCACTAATGACTTTCTGCTGCCAGACTCCTACTTTTCAAATACGAAACTCCTAGCAGGAGCTCTTTGTTTGCTCCCAGGTTTCATCCAAAGAAACAGAAAATCTGTAAAAGTAACTACCACTGACTTCGTAAGTCCAGTTTTAAGCTTCACCCAGAACACAATTCACAATTATGACTATTTCAGGGTGGGTTTTTTTACTCTCTGGTTCTCATTCTAATGCAGAGTGCACACAAAAAAAACCCTAACAACTCTGAGGGAAACTGTCATCAAGTGTGGATTAACTGTTTTATTCATAACCTTAAAAAAAAAAAAATCAAATCTGAAATTTACTGCATTGTTGGAGATTTTCATTGCAAACAAACTTCGAGCAAGCAGAGTAGAGATACTCCATTTGTAGTACAGGGTGAATTTACCCGATTTGTAGCTTTTGAAAATGATAAGAACAGCTGCTTGCAAGGAAATCTTTAACGCAGAACATCACATAAAGGCTGGAATGTGAAAAATTTGACATAGCACATCTATTTTGTTTTGTGTGTGTTCACACAGTGCCTCTCCCCAGTTCTAATCCTTCTCCGGTTTTATTTGAGAAAGTCACTGAAATTCTTTAAGAGCTTTGTAGTCGGAAAATATTAAATGTATATTCTTGGAAACTTAATTTAAATTCTTACTTACACAAATGAAACATACAGGTACAACTAAGGAAAATATTACATATTCACAGGAGCTCATGACTGCAAAGAAAACTATTAATGCACATTGGTTTTGTAGGACCAACCTATAAACAGACCAAAGTTTTGGTTCTAGAGGCTATGGAGGCAGGGTAATTTAGCAATAACTTCACTTTAGTGATTAGAGTGCCACAGAACTCACAAAACTTTTAAAGTAGATAGGATTTGGGATTGTTCCATCTTAATCCCTCCCTTTGAAGTAATGCAATTATTTTGGACATAAAAACCTATTCTTGGGGATTTAGAAACACACAACTGTACTCATCCATAGGATTTTAAAACTGAGAATTTCTAAGCAGTATGGTTCAATTCCAGGAACAATCAATTATTTGCTTGCCAAAATCCCATGTTCCAGCTTTAAAGAATCTCTCATCATTCCCTCAACAGTATTTTTAATACCTCACATGAAACTTGTTTTTGCAGGAGACTAAGTAAAAAAAAAAAAAAAACAAAAAACCACCCCAAAACAAACAAACAAAAACCCAACTTACTTTAACAGGATACAGGCATTCCTTCCTAAACTTACCATCCTTGTGAGCTACATAACTTAAAAAGGCTCAGGCACTGAGAAGCTAGGACTTCAAATGGGATAGGCATCTACTCAGTAGCAACGCAAAGGTACCTTTGGCATTAAGTCCAGTATCATGAAGGACAACACGAAGGAAAAATAACACAGTAAGAAGTGCCATATTTAGTCCACATACAGCCATGTTATACAATCCCCTCATCAAAAGTGAGGGGCAGATTACTATAGTTTCACAAACCAGCATAATGGCCGTATCAGACTTTTTTAATCTGGATGGGAAAAAAACCCAAACCCATCAAAAACGGACAGACCTTTATATCAAACACAGCGACTAAAAATACTTTTTGCTTAGAAGTAAAAGTTCTCGTACATCAACTATGCTAACAAAATGTTACCTTTCTCTATAAATCTTCCCCTAGGAAGCAATCGAGAATTCCCCCTTTCTTCCATTCACAAGGTTAATGGACAAGCTGCACAAGCCGGCTTCCTGCAGAGTTACAAACAAGTCTCAGCTATGCTGCCCGTCTTTCTCACCGTGTTAAAGATATGGGCTTTGGTTCCTTCACTGCTACGCATTGTTACTGCCACCTCCCCAAGACAAGCATGCAAACAGAGATTCTTACTGCTGAACTATGCGCTTTTAGCAAATAAATTTCTTCTTAGAGCTTCCGTCTAGTCCTGGTCCAAAGATGAAAATTACTCCCACAGCTTAAGCAGTAATACAATCAGCAGTGAGGATTAGAAGGTCCAGTGCTTACTACGTACTGAGGATCCACATGGTTGAACTTCAGAGACACAGGCAGATCTATTTGGTGGCTGCAAATTTCAAGCATCAGCTGCCAGGGAATTTATACACTCCTGGTTGCCCTCTACGGAGTACAGCCGTCATATATGCAGCCAAAAATTTGGAATGTGTCAGAATGATACACAAAGCTGCACAAACACTTCTGGTCCACCTGAAGGATACTTGGAAGAAACAGTACTCAAATATTCCAGCTACACCGGCCCCTCTTGACAAGCAAACTGGAGCTTCCTCACTTACAGCCATTTAAGTAGGCAAAGTTCTGCCAAATGATCAACGCCAGGAATTTGAACACAACACAGTAAAACCATACAAAACACAGCTTTCCGAGGAGACATTCTCAAGACGAACCGCCAATCTTGAATAAAGTATACTTCAGAATTCACCCGATCATCTAGGCTGACTTTCTTCTCCTACAGTTTTGATTTTCACACTCTGCAAATCCATATATTTTGTCCCTAATTGTGCCACTCAACCATCTCTTTACACAGAGTAGCTTCTGCCATCAAGATTGTGGAGGATTTTCACAATTGAAAAAAAAAAAAAAAAAGATGAAGAGAAGACAGACCACATTCAAATATTCCTGTGTGCTCATCTCTCTTCAGTACTTGGATTTGAAAAGCGTTAAGTTTTGCTAAATCTTACTGTTGGAAAAAAAATCAAGGAAATGTGTGTGTGTGTTAAGTGTATCTGTACTCTCAAGCTCTTTAGGCATTATGTGCTATCAATTCCCATGAGGTTTTTAACCACTAGAAAAGGGAACCTAAATACCATTTTTTAAAGAGATTTAATGTTTGAAATAGTATTGAAACTCCAGTCTGACTGCATTCAGTTTCCACTAATAAAAGTCACACCCTATGGATATCACACTCTATAATACACTTGAACGGGTAAAACAGTTTAAGAGATGCATTTTTCCAACGTATTTAATGTTAAGTGCTTTTGAAAGTAGGCCAAAGCAAAGGTTGCATGTTCTATCCGTACAGTACACGGCTAGTTCATAACTGCCATTTTCATACTAATTAATACATTACTTGACATGAAATGCGATATCTGCTAAAACACTGACACAACCTGTATCACAACCTACTTGGGCTTTAAATGGCTTCATTGGTGCCATTTGTTTAACTACTATTTAAGGTCTTGCAGTATTTTCATTCTTTTTCCTGATAGATTGCTCTTAGCCAGTTCCTAAAACCTTGGAGCACTTTTTGTTCTTATATTATTGGTTAAAATCAGATTATCCAATTTAAAAAAAAAATATGGTGAATAAAATCTACATCTTGGTAACATTTAGTTTTTCTGTCAAAGCAGCTTTTTTTTAAATGATAAATTTACATAACTCACTAATAAATAATATGGAATCACACCTTGGGAAAAATAACAGGAACCCTAAAATCAAATGCCTGATGTACAAATGCAGGCTTGGCACATGGGTCTACTCTCTCATGGCCTACTCTGACAAGATGCAGGAACGGTACAAAGTGCATTGAGCCTCAGGAAAAATACTATCGCTGTGCTGCTCTAAAGAAATTCCTCTGGTTTCCACACAAGCAGCACCAACAAGATCCAGACTCATTGCACACTAAGTCCTTACAATGAAAAGGAACCCAAAGAGAGGGTATCCTAAACTGTAATTTCACCTACCTCACTAAAATTGCCAGGAATAAAAAAAAAAAAAAAAAAAAAAAATTAGAATACTACATCAGATGCATACGCTGTTCAAGGGGAAAAATAAAAAAAGTCAGCAAAGACATGTTTTCTTATATGGCATTTCTATTGCGGTAACACCCAAAAGGTGAAGCTAGGCTAGGTGCCCATAGGCAAGAGGCTGTAACTGATTATCACCATGGCATATTTTATAGTGTCCAGTCATAGACCAGCACGTTCCTGTGGCGTCGCACACATAAGAAGGACGGTGACAATCCTAAAGCCTTAAGACTGAAAAAAGATTCTCAATCTCGCTTTCGTTCTCACCTAATTCTCTGTGTAACGCCTTAGACATGAAGCAGTGACCATTAAAAACCAAACAAAAAATACACAAACACCTTCTGCACTGTATTTTGAACAGAGGAATCATCTTGTGATTTCTCCCTGTTCAGAGACTTGGGAAACAGATTCATTTCCTGCTTTATCCATACCCTATATCTACAACTTTAAGGAAGTCAGTGAATACCTTTTGTGCCTTAGCTTCTCATCTGTAAAATGGGATAACAGAATTTCCTTTCCTCCAGTTGCCTATGAAATAATTTCAAATAGCGAACGAAGTACTCAGAGCAAAGGCTGCCATTTATGCCGTGTACATAGACACACCACACTCAGCGAAATGAGATGCAGATTTTAGTTCATGTCCTTTGGTGTTATTCACAGTAACTAGCAAGTTCTACAACAAATCCATAGTTTAAACTTTTCCTCTCTTTAAAAGGAGAATGCTTTGGTTTTTACATATGGATTTAATTATTTTTTTAGTCTAGACCTCAGATAACAAAACTTTTCCAAACTGCCCAAGTTAAGTAATAAATCTTGACCCTATTAAGGCTTGTTTTTCAGCTTTGTAGGAATGCAAAACAGAAAAAATCCCCCCCATCTAAAAAACTTATTTGATGCAGAGTTGATATACAGAAGCTAAGGCTTGACTGTAAAGGAAAATAGACATGCAGTTTTCCACATTATAATTTGTGGATTATTTGCTTGAGTTGTTTTGATTAGTAATAAGGTATGAGGTTAAGTTATTATAATAGTACAATCAGGGTAGCGGGTTTGAAGTGCTGACATAAATTTGACAAGAAAGATTTGAAACCAAAATTGTAATCTACTGAGGCTTAGGGGAAAAAAAAAAAAAAAACAACTTACAAAGTTAATGTGTAAAACATTTAAGGATGAACAAAGGTCACATTTACAGTGGCAATACGCCGAGCTTTCCACAAGGTGATGTTCAAGACACTCCATTACAACCTAGCAGAAACAGGGTGTCAAGTCAGGTAAAGTAATAGACTGCTCTGATTTTAGGGACAGGGTATATAAACTTTTCCCTTGATTTTTAAGTAAATAGTTAGCTTCGTGTAATAATTTTACCATGGTTGGACAGAAACCAATCAAGCAAACACAGCAAGTATCATCTGAACTCTATTTAATCTCTGTCTAATCTGATGATCTTCATTACTCAGATTTAGTGTTCACATGGCCACTATGTGGTAATGTTTTCTCCTCGCATGCTCTACTGACAATTTTCCTCAAAATAATGTCAGATAAGCTGGCTGGCACCAAAAATGTTAAAGTGACACCCATCTTTCAATAAATTCATTTTAATCAGTCTCATACAGTATCTGTAAAAAAATTCAACACTTCCACCTCTGCCACATATCTTTTAAAGAAGGAAGCACACAATTGCTTCCAAATTTTATAACCACATATTAATGCGTAACAGTATGAAAATGAAAAATTGAATGTTTCAGGATGTTAATACATGCTGAAGATCAAAGTGTAAAACTTTCTTCCCCCTGGTTATAACATCCCCTAGACAAACATATCTATTTAAAAAGTATAATTATTTGAAATTATTTAAATACTTGAAAATGTAGAGCTGTTCAAATACTACTTAACACATGGAAAATACACAGAAACACCAATCTGACTGCTTGAAGTTTCTATTAAAGTTACAATCCAGGGATCTCACGCTTTATAATACATTTGAAAAGGAGACAATAAAGAAATCCATTTAGCTGGAAGAACCTAATCATCACATAGGAGTTCACACTCTTAAAAAAACAACCAATTACAAATACAAAGGTCTGAGACTGGAGCAGTTTGGCATACGGTAACTCATCAAATTGCTGTTCACTTGGCATGTATAGATATTTACGCAAAAATACATTACTACTATTCTTTCTGCCTTGAAAAAGTTTAGGGATCAATACTGAAATACAGAAAGTATGAGACATGAATAATATAAGTAGTATCTTTACACAAAATACTATAGAGAAAAAAAAATTTTGAAAAAGATGATACACTGAAATAAAATACTTCTATTCATTATATTCATTGATATTCACAGTGATTTTTCTGAAATCAGACACTTTCACCCCAGACTATAAGATTGAAGAGATTTGAAATGGAAATATTTCCTGTCCACTCACTGCCAGTTTCTGTTCCCAGAGTGATATAACAGATGACATCCAGTACAATAAATTCTTTTATTAACCATAAATTTGAGACTGCTTCAGGGATTTGAAGTGTTCAGTTTCATGCTGAAAAAATGTAATGTTATCCACAGACCATCAGCATGTGCAACAAAAACAGAGCCACGGGTTATGCGACTTTGATCAAATTATAAAAAAAAACTATTTTGAATTTTAAAATATTTGAAAAAGCATTTACAATATTTTTTTAACCTATTATTCTTAAAAAGCCGTGCACACTAACTGATCTTTTTTCTGTAGGAAATAATCACTTCTAACAAAAACGTCTCTACACAGAACGTCAATGCCATTAGCAGGTTTCCTTCTAGCAGTCATTTATTTAAGAAGCCAGAACTGCAATGTAAGTTTTAAGAGCTTAAGCATTTAAATACACAAGATTTAAAAGTTAAACTGAACCTGTATTTCTCTCAAACTTTTACTTGACTTCCTTTTATCTAAGTTAAACTGAATATATAAATAGCTAATCCTAAAAAATTGAACAGGAAGATAAATAAAATACAGAATATAAAACCCTTTCAGTTTAAACCTTCATCTCTAGTAAAATAAAATTATGTTATGGCAGTAAATTGAGAAGTAAATCCAAAGACCAGCAAGTTTCACTTCAATATAAATTATAACTTACAACAGGAATACTACTTGGATGTGACTGTAAAATATAAACATGGAAACAATTATTTTCTCTGTTGCAACAAAGCCTAACCATACTGGGGAGGGATGGGGGGTGGGAATGGTACCTATAACTACAGATCAACTTTCCACACACAAGCACGCAAATAAACTATTGGAGTTTACATATTGCCAACCTCTGCGGTTGAATGGAATATAATAAACGATAACCAAAACATACATAGCAAATGTAATGTGGCTGCATTGAACCGTGGTCATCCATATCTATCAGCATTGTTAGATGATACTGGGCGTTATTCTGTCACTCATTTTGTGGCTTTGATTCCTACATTTACTGCCAGGACGTAATAAAAAAAAGTTCTGTCCTTGCAGCTCACTCTTTAGCGAGCTGAATGTCCCATTTTCAAACCTCTGCATGACATTTCACGGCTAGTGGTCCTTATTGAAAAAGAACCCCAAAAGTGAATGGCATGATTAGTGAATTACTCTTACAAATGCAACTTTATGGAGAAACCTAAGCTAGCCCAACTCGCATTATTCCTAACTAATGAATAAAAGATAAAGGTTTTGTTTCCATTGATGTACTGAAGAAGCACGGAATAGTAACTTTTCACCTGTTACGGGTCAGGCTGAGTTAGGCGTTTGGTTTGTCTTTTTGATTTTTATTTTAGCTTTTTTTTGTGGTTAACGTATATTACTCCTGTCAGAAGGTAAATTAAGGTACAGATAATTATTAGACATCACCAACATAGTTTGCCAGGAAAACACAAACAATAAAGCAAAGCTGTAACTGTTTTGAAACAGATTATGTTACTCATTCTTTGAAAAGTGTCTTAGCTGAATATTTTGTATTATATAACAGAAAAAGCAAAACATTAGATATTCTTTTATAAAAAAAAGGCTGTGCACCTGGCCCTTTCTTCTTTTGGGGCTGTTAATACACACCTTGTGAAGTGGTACCAGGAGGCCTCAGATAAATAAATAAAATCAAAGCTCTTTATAATGAGGAATGATCCTTAACTGTAGTCCATAACAACACAAATTTGCTCGTAGATACTGTACTAATAAGAAATGCTGTCTTCAGACCAAGGTAAGAAATAGAGTTATACAAGACCTAGTGGGTCATTCTGTAATTTTAGTGGTAATCTACCCAAATTCCATTCTCTATAGGCTGTAGAGCGGTCCCCCCCTCAGGTTACAAATGAATACACTAGTCTTCATTTCCTGGCAGGAAGGGTTGGATAGCGTTACCGTGCACTCTTAGGCAACTGCTGTATTCCACCAGAGCTGGCTGCATTTCAACAGGCACCAAAGTGATTTCTGAAACATTATCATCCTCTTTCTTGTGAAAAAGTCACTGTTTAAAAAATGTTCACATGAAAAATCTCACATGGAGTTTATACGCTCAGTGTACTAACTAACCCCAAACTCTTTTGATGAGATATTTTTTTAAAGGTATCTAAATTAACACACCTCAAGGGTGGGAATTTTAAAAGTATCCAAATAGTTACATGGAACATTGACTCAATCACAAAATTAGCTTAGGGATTTACTGACTCCCCTGTCCAGTCCTTGGCTCTTCCTTCATGCTGCAGCCCACCACTTCTGAATGTACACTTAACATAACTGCATGGGGACCTCACTTTAGCCATGTCATTGAAATGACCCCAGTTGTGAAAAGGAAGAAAAAAAAAAAAAAAAAAGAAGACATAGGGATAGTTTCAATTCAAACTGTTTTAATAATGTGATTTACAACGCAGCTCACAAACAGGTGCATTAAAACAGGTGGGGAGGGACAGGTGAACAGCAACACCAAAGCGGGAGGAAGCAGATGGGAGTGAAAATTTCACTAACCAGCTTCACTGCTGAGTTAACATAAAATGTAACTACACCCTGAGCCACAAAAGAGAACAAATCCCACTGAAAGTTAATAGGAATTAGGGCACTTCATTCTTTTTCAGAATCCCACTCCAATCTTCTAAGGATCTGCTCATACTTACAGGTGAAGCTTAAATCACCCGTTTATACCCCCTATCTCTAAGATTTAAGGCGAAGCCCAGCTCAAGCTCAAAAACAGTGCTAAAAAAGTTTGCAATTCAGCAACACCCACTTCCCACACCATATTTAAAGCTCATCCAGACAGAGCGGTCTTTATGCTCAGAGTAAATTGCACAACTTACCAGTTCCAGCTTCCATCCTCATTTTGTTACTACTGCCTATAATTAGGGGCAAGCCCAGACAGGGAGATAGCATTGATCCCCACAGAAATTGGAGGAATATGAAGCAGTACACACAGGCTTTCCTGTGCACAGACTGGCACCTGAACAGCTCAGACAGGGGAAAGGGATGGAATTCTTCATTGTCTGGGCAGCTGTACCCGAAGTTACTCTGGTACGCTTGAACAAAACATATCTATCCCTAAGGGCCTGTTTGTAAAGGGAGTTATTACTACGTGATAACCTAAGATGTAACTTCACAGTGCACTATCTACTCTGTGACAACACACTATATGGTTTGTTCTGGCACACACCTATACAACGCCAAGATTGAAGATGGCTATTACCAAGAAAGCCAAAGCCTCAGAAATCACCATACTAGCAAACGGCTCTGCTTTGGGTCAGCCGTGAAGACCAGTACGATGCCCACTAACACAGCTGTCCTGCTTCTGATATTCAGCTCGCTGGCTCCAAGTTAGTCCGGCCATCCACAGCACTGCCCTGCGCGGAGAAGATGCACCCAAACACTCCCCACCTGGGACGTTACCACGGAGGTGAACTGCATTCTCAAATTGTGTCCTAGTTTGGTGGGCAGTAATATTCCCGTAGACACAAAGCAGCAGCCAGGCACCAGTCTCGTTTTTCAAGTGTGCAAAGCACCCAGCTTTTGCACCGAAGGCAGTCACAGGTATTTAGTGCTAGCTAATCACAAAGCATCAAGCCACCTGAGGTATAAAAGACAAAATCCCATCAAAACAGAAGTCAAAGTTTTGTCACTGATTTTAACAGGTAGGATTTTAGCTCTTTAATCAAATAAAACAAATAAACAAAACCCCCACAACAAACAGCAGAAACAAAACCACTCAACAAACCCTTTACTATTTTACACTTAAATTTTACACTTTACTATTATACACTTAAAAAGAAAACAGATTGGGGTATTTCCACAGGTAGATGGCAAACAGAGGCCTGCATATCATTTGTTTAAATCATTGCACAAAATAAAAAGATAATGTAACTATTAAAAGTCTCTAAAGTTGTATTTTTTCTATGCTTTCTGATTCCAGGCCAGTCACACCTGGAACACATATGTTTAACTGAACAGCTGATAGCTTCTAGTTTTAATAATTTAGAAGATTTACTAATTGGACTTAAACATTCTCATATTACGCCTTCCTACTAGCTAAGCTAAATTCACACATAATTTTCATCCGCATTATAAAATAAAAAAATTCTCTTTTAACCTGTAAAATTAAAATTATAAAAAGAGGACCTTTGCAAATCAGATTACTCTTTGGAACTTTTACATGCAAATAGATGAAACTGAACTTCACTATGGATATGCAAACAAAAAAAATTTCCTTTCATAAATCCCAGAATCTAACCCAATAGCTGGTTTTAATCTCAGAGTTCTACAACTTTAAAGGAAAATATTAGAAACGTATTTAAATGTTTTTACATTATAAATACAAAATTCAAGAAAATAAGTTTATTTTATAAAGGTAGGGTGTATTTCAAGTGTCAATATTATGAGTTTGGGATTCCCGTGGAGGACTAAAATCCTCCATTTGACAATACAAAGCAAAATTAATTAGAAAACACAGTTTGAGTGAAAAGTATTCTTGCAAAGCGTTCTTAGAAAGGATCACCTTGAATGCGTTTGATGCTGAGGAGACGCCATAACTTTTCTTCACACAAAAGCAGTCATCAACAGAGCACAACCAGATGTTAAGTTTTCTTTTCTTAGTTTCTGTAAACCTCTGTGACCTCCCTCAAATTAAAAAAGGGAATAGCATTTTTAAAGCCACAGGAGCTATCATTAGTGAAGCATTCTAAGGATTTTCATTAATTCATAGCCAGCCAACCAGGAATTTTCCCACAGCCGTATACAAAAAAAGTCAGAGAAGTCACTGATTGCTTGGTTGGATTTGAATGTAGTCAGAAGTAAGATCAGAAATATCTAGTCCCTCCCACCAATATAAGAGTGAAGAACATAGGGAAGGTCAGAAATTAAAAACCAAGTCTGCCCACCAACCATGAGGAAAATCCAGCATTGCCACATTACAGTGGGTACAGAAATAGTTTTCTACATACAATTTGGTGAGGTAAGAGAATCAGACAGAGAAATCCATCAGTTAGAAACCTTTAAGCAAAGAACATGCAGTTCCAAGCAGAACTACATGCCTATCATCTCCTCCACATAGCAGCCTCAAGACTTAGGTGCCATCCAGTCGTTAGTGTAATACCCACGGTTTGTAACAACTTATGACCCCATACACACATTTAGTTGGAGCCCTCTGCGTGCTCCTCATTTGTCCCTTGTAGTTTCTGTCAGGCCAGGGTTCCAGCACAGGGGGAGCTTGTACTTTCCATGTTAGATCATCAGAACACAAAGGTTACAGAAAACAGAAGAACACATTTCAGCAGCGCTTCCCTTGTAGACATTACAATGATCCCCGTGTTGCTCTGACACGTTATGCTCTCTATAACATTTGTAAAGGAAAAGGCCAGGTACAGACTCAAAGGCTGCTGGCCTGCAGACTCCACGCTGCCAACAAGAAGGTGGATCCATCAACACAGGGGTCATCGCCTCACAGCCATGTCTGCACGCTGTCAGATCACCAAGTGGTACAAATTTGATTCAGATCAGTCATGGGCACACAACTCTAATTCTGTTGAATGAACCAGAACACACATTTCAGAGTTTATGCTTTCAGCCCTGCAAGAAGAGATATAATACCTGACCTAGCATGAAATCTCCTAGGACAAAGCTACCTCTCACATTTGTTTGGGCACATTAGAATAAGCAACATGAGTGATGTGCCCCGAAACCAGATTTACTGTCTTGCTCAATAACAGCATAAGGCCTGACCCATAAGAAAAATAAAGGCTGCTCATGTGTCTACAGCTTTAAACTTAAGAGGCAACATGAAGAAAGAGCGTAACATGTATTTAATAGATTGCTGTGACACATTCCATATGTTTGATATCCATTTATGTACTACTGATAAATTTTGACACTTTATTGAAAGT
This sequence comes from Vanellus vanellus, assembly GCF_965231255.1. NCBI lineage: Eukaryota > Metazoa > Chordata > Aves > Charadriiformes > Charadriidae > Vanellus > Vanellus vanellus. Next base: position 15,445,941 of record NC_138914.1, on the reverse strand, counting down.
GTTGCTCACTAGTCTGGGAACCAGCATCAATGTGTTTTTCATGCAGTAGGTGAGCTACCATTTCTTCCTACCTGCCCTAGAAGGACATGGCCCTCTCCCAAAAGATACTGATGACTATTCAGAGGTACAGTGTTCTACCAGTGAAATGAAAGAGCAAGGATTCTTTGGTCATCTAAAAGAAAGCAATCCCTACTCTTTGCAATCTGCTTCATGCATGCCTGCACGTTGATACTTAAACTAATCTGATACTCCTTATTTCATCTCTACATAGACCTATTCAAAAGGTTTTGCTAGCCACGATTCCAGCCCTAATTATTGACAGCATACTAGGAAAAGGATTTCATACTTAACTCTTTTAACCTGGTCATTATAGATTAAGGAACTCATCTAGGATCAGTAATGCATTGCTTAACCCAGGTTGAAGGAGGAACAGAGGAGTTTAACGTAATGGTAGCTCTGGCAGGAACAGACTGAGGCAGAACAGACCAAGAGAAGGAATTCATCCACCTGTTTGAAGACATTCGTCACCTACTGCCTAAAAAGCCCACCAAGGAATGGAGGGGACTTAAAAAAGTACAGAAACAGACACTTCGTATGTGTCCTTTACTAAAATCTAATAGAGCATTTCGAGTTTCAGATGTGTGAAAAACCCTCATCAACAGCCAAGAAATGAGGAAAGATGTGGGTGACTATTGAACAGGATACCAAATTAGGATGCAGACACTTCCTAGACACAGAATTAGCTCCCTTTTGCTATCCCCTTACCACCTGAATGATGCACCAAGAACAGAGTACGAAGAGACAATGTTCTGGCATACCCATGGGAGTTTTGTACCATTATCAGCACAAGGAATAATAAAACATGATTCCTGAAACAATTCTTCAAAGTCAATAGTGATATAAGACTGTGAAAGCCCTCAAGTGAGACAGAATTCCAAAGAATACAATGTATCTTGAAACATGTGCTGATGCTTGCAAACCCTCTAAATCCAAGCTTTAATTATTTTTAATAATCAATTCAGATTTAGAGAGAACAAATGCCTACCTGGACATTTAATTTCCCTCACACTCTTGTAATTCATCCATACAGCGGTGAGAGGTGACAGTAGGACTAGAACAATGGTGCGACTTGTACATGTGGCTTCATGTACTATTGCTTGTACTATCTTTTAAAACATTGACATTAACATGAAACCCTCTTGCTAATCTACAGTTTCCCTTATCTTGGTCTGGAATCTGCTTCTGTGAGGTCTCCTCAGGGGGTTCCTGAAGTTTGTTGTTTTTTTTTAAAAAAACAAATCTCTGAAATGTGTTCTTAGAACATCCTCTAGTTGACCTGTCCAGGTGACTTGTTCTAGAACTTATTCCAGAATCATCAGTTGCGCCTCATCTTGTTCTGTTTTTACCATGACAGGGTCCTGTGCTGCTGCTTCCATCTCTTCTGCCTCCAACTCTGCTCTGTTTGGAAATCTAAAGACTGTACTTTGGGCAGGGATGAGAATTTAGTCAAAACGTACAGGTAAGACTGATGGTTACTGCTGGACTGGCAGCTGCTCGGACCGGCCTTGCCAGAAACGTTGCACTTAGTGCTCTTTCTCCTAGATGGGCTCTAGCTAAACGGACTTCCAACGATTTCTCTGAGGTGCTGCTAAATCACAGTAAGTTTGTTTCCTCAGAATCATGTTCTTCATTGCAGTCTCACACCATAAATTAACCAGAAGCCAATCGCTACTCTTCAGTCAAGAAACCACGCATTTGGACAGTATCTCCTAGGGTTTTTTGACTGATACAACCACACAGAACAGGCCCTGTGAACAGAGGGGCAACACACCAGGGATCAGCTAGCCTGCTGAGTGCTGGTGGCAAACAAGGCACAGTTTGTAAGCAGAGACCCCTGGAAAGCTGGTGTTATTAGAAGACTTAGCAAAAACTCAAGCACCGATACACAGCCATCAGATGCATCTTCACTGAGAATTAGGTTACTGAAAGCCCTTTTCAAAAACAAAACACGTGGCCAACCAAGAAAGTCTGTGTTCAAAGTGTTTCCAAGCCAGATGTAACCACACTGCAGATAGGCTAAACCCAACAACAGTTAAGAACCTGCAGTTATAAAGTATTTATGAACTTTAGAAAATACAGCATTAAGAATTTATGTCTTCTCAGTTTTGGTGGCAAACAAGAAGTAATTTGTAAGACAGAACATGCAGAGAAAACTGGACAGCCACTGAAGTTTATTAAGAAATGTTTCTTAATTGTACTTTCCTCTGTTCTTCAATATTTATTGTCTACACAGTTTGAGTCACTTCCAAAAATTACACCTGCTTGTTTTATACCAGTACACCCATTTGATAAGGCGCATCTTCTACAATCCGCAAAGGTCACCAATACTTTTTTATAAATGCAGAAATGAGGTCTTTGATATGACCTTGAAAGCACAATTTATTAAGTATGATAGGTTCAAGCATGTTAAAATACACGTTTACACCCTGGCTTGGCTGGCAGAATTTTGGATAGTCAAACTGATAACATCTATGTTTCTGTTAAATACTGCAGTAGAACTACAGAAATTAGTCTATCCAGCACTGGCATAAGCCTGTATTCACTACTTTAAAGTCTGCATCCGGTTAAAGTCTCTATGGGAAAATCATGTAGCTCTGGGTGTGAAGATGGGTGACTCCTATTGAGAAGAGCTGGAAAAGACAAATAGCTGGACAATGTAGCAATTATAAAATACTATATGCATGAAAGGAAAAAAAATCTTTTTTTGAGTTTGCACTTAAATTTTGATCCTTAACTAGAGTCTCACATTACCATAACCTAAAATTAAGCACTTAATATGTACTGATCTAGCCATAGTTCCTTATTTTAAGTTACTGTAACTTGCACTTCCATAAAATAATATAAGGAGAAGGATATAGCAAATAAACATCCATATACTTGATATAACTTTTACGTGTTTTACTAGGTGTGGTGTATTTATGCATAATGTTCTTTTTTAAATGTAAAAACAACACATGGTCTAGAAACATCAGCATTATCCTAAAGTTTCAGAAAAAAAATGTATTTTAAATACACTCCATTATAGCGGTAGCAGTACATACAAAACCGAAGCAATATACTCAGTTCTCCGCTAATACGTCACACTCCTCTTATCTTGTTTACTTCTAAATAACACACTAAATTTATGGGTAAAATTCAGCCTTTGAGCAGAATTAAGCAGGCAAGTTCACATCAAAGCTTTGTTTCATCATCTTCAGACTGATCTGTTGGAAAAGACAGCTGGTCCTCATTAAACACCCTTTAAATGTTGCAGTTTTAATGAAGTAACATCCATGTTGTATTAACATTACCAAATAATTAACTAAAGAAAAGCTAGTATTGTCTAATCATGACTGCTTAACATCTTTTCACCAGTGGACTATAAAGTATTAATCTATTAGAGCAGAACTTGTTAAGTAAGCGGCTCAAGATTTTAAATTAACAAATCTGATACAGTAGTTACTACACTTCTACTTATTCAAAAGCAGATTTGGGGGGAAGAAAGACAGGGAGTGAGGTTCAACATCTAAACTAAGGTACACGATCTAGAGACTTCAGCTGCAGAAACCTTGTTAAGTCAACAGCTTATGAATTAGCATCATATTCAGACTTCCCAATTTCACACAAACATACAAGGAAATAGACATTTTTGTGTTAATACTGAAAGTTAGTTTCAATTACCTAAGCAGGCTTATGTTTCCATAATTTTGTTCTCTAGGCTGTGTGTTTGAATGCTGATGCTGAAAACACAGCAGTTGAACTGCATAGCGTCATAGTTCCTGAAGAAAGATTCATCTGCTTATTTAAACACTAACATACTTAGGCTACTTTGTGCATTTTTAAATTAACTTAAATAGGCAGATGGTCATCAACACTTTTTGACACTGGACTAAAAACAGGGTGACATTCTCTGCTACATTACTTGATAAATGAAACTCAAAAAAAAAAAAAAACCACCCTGGAGTGATCTCAAAGCCAAATTCTAAGCTAAACAAAAGTACTACAGATGCCTACCTGCATGACTGACCATGCTTGCAAAGCTCTGCACTCAACATGTTGCATCATATCTAATCAGAGAAATGCACTAAGCTTTAAATGACACATCTAATCAATTCTAAAGTGTTATCACATTGTTCTATATGCCAATGGAGAGAAATCTATTGATTCTAAAAGTTCACAAAAAAAAAAAAAAAAAAGAAAAAAGAAAAAACAGGAGGACCTGGCATCTGGTCTGCAGAGCTTTCAACCAACTCTGGAACTGTCTATAGATTAAAGAACCCCCTGATGGCAAGCATTAACACCTTCCACCATGCTTCATTTCAGGTCTGTCTTCTGCCCAATACCCTTTTAAATTATTAAATACTCTCAAGAGAAAATCTGATCTTTTTTCTGTTGGAAAATAATAAGAAATAAAGGGAGGACTTTAACCTCCAGTAAATTATTTCTTAGAATTTTACAGGGTATTCTTCCTCCTAAATAAAATCCCCAAAACATCTATTTAGCTGGGAAAATTATTTCAGTATGACTCAGCTCTGTGCTTCAAAAAATACTAGCTGTAGAGAAGAATGAGTGTGTGTTGGGAGGGATGCTTGAGGAGATAAATGTAGGGACATAGCAGTATGAGCCTAAAGAATGAGACAGGCAGAGGAAATGAGGATCTTCAGAGCCTCTGCTTAGAAAGAGAAAAGGAAATAGAAAGCTCCTTAAATAAAGAGCATAGAAGATGACACAGGGAGAGTTTCAGGGGAGAATGCACGGGGACAGAGAACCCTAGTACGTCCGACAAGCTTTGCTTTGCAGAGCAAAGGAAGTTACAACTCTCTGCTAACAAGAGGGAAGAGGGGGTGGGGGGAGAGGTTTGCTAAAATGTTGTATTATTTATTCTTTCTCATCATACAGCCTCATTAAATTTAAGCTCTATACTGAACACGGTTCAGTGCCAGGAACTTCAGAGGAATTAAACATATGAAAAAAATTACTCATGTGTGTAGTCCCATTAGAATCTACAAAACAACTTGAGAATAAAGTTGCTCATGTGTTTAACACTGAATAAATGAATCTGAAATATATTCAAATCATCATCAGAGCACAAATCTGTCTTCCCTGTACACCTCATGGCTTGTTCATTGGATGAAAAAAATTCAGAGACTACTTTTCCAGAATAGCTCCCCATGTGGACATACTTATTCTAGATCAAAAGAGGCCCTTCCCTGATTTATTTTTTCTGGATAAAGGTATGCATATGAGGTAGTAAGGCCATCCATATGGAAAGCTACTTTGCAATCCTATTCTGCTTTAAGCAAACGTTCTACCTTAATCTGAAATAACATTAAGTGTAGGAATACGTTAAAATTTTTGTTAAACATCAGTGAAAGAAATCCTAGACTTAGCAAAGTCAATCCAAATTCTAAAATCCTAGATCCACTGAAGTCACTGATGAATCTTAGCAACAGTAATGTTAAGTTACTCGTCCTGATTTTAACTGCTTTCCTGCTGCAGACATATGTTGAGCTTGCAAGACAAATGCCAAAGTATTACTAGAGAAGGCAATTAATACAGACATATAATTTGTGATGGAAGTTGTTAAAAAAAAAAAAAAAAAAAGATAACCACACCTAAAGACTTTAGTTTTAAAAATATTAGCTATTAAGAATAATTTCCAGAGCTATGAATCAAAACACCAAATACTTCCTCATCCCATTCTTTCAACCATAGTCCAGTAATACACTTTCATGAAGTCAAGCTTTTATTGCCACAAAATATTGAAACTTAAACTATATTTTGTAGAGTGAAAGGAAAACGAGTATTACTTGTACAAACGTACCAAGATGGAATACAGGTTTTCAAAAACAACACTCAAACAATAAAAAGAAAAGATTCATGAGGGGTGGGAAGCACACCACACATTCACAGTTTTAACAGAGGAAAATACCAACACGTGTGTTTATCTAAATGTACATACAAGCACCCAGCTATGTACGTTTTATTTCTCCTAAGATTAAACAACTATTAAAAGTTAACTGGTATTTTTCTAGATTGTTTATTCATGTCATTGAGAATTACCTCAATTCAACTGCTTCATTTAATGCATATTAGACATTTTTACTTTCTCTATATAGAATGTGAAGATTTATTCATGCCCTCAACATACATTAATTAGAAACTACTTGTAAATAACCTGCAATAAGAATATCTATTTGAATAGGATACAATTACTCCAGGGCTTGTGTCTTTTCAATCAGTCAGTGTCCCTGCAGTGTTTAGAGTGGCAGAGGGGAAGTGGCCTGTGGTTAAACAGAGGAAATACCAAGGAATTTTAATAGAGCAAATAGTCTCTTTACTTCCTACAGGGTACTACTTCAAAGGCAACTCTGCTCCAGAGCAGACAATGTGTTAGAGGGGCCATCAGTCATTTAATAGTATGTCAAGTCTACTCAAAACTTACATGCAGACCAAGATAAATACCACATAACTGAGACAATGGTACCATCCTGCAGTCATTACACTAATAAACGCTGCCCTGCTTGGATTCTGTAGGCAATCATAGGCAAGATTGGTATTACAAAACCAGACTATGAAATTATAACTGAGCAGTCAGACAAGATATCTAATAAATTGGCTAGGGAAGTCTGAACTTGAAGCTGAAAATATAATAAAGCCAGAAACTAGTACAAATATTTAATAAGCTAAAATGTTACATTTGTTGTGAGCAATAAAGACAAAGGAGGTTTTATGCTAACTGGAAAGAATGCAATTTTTACTGATCTAAAAGCCAGTCAAAATAATTGTACTCCAAGAATTCTATTGTGGTACATTCAGGTTTAATACACACAATGTCATTACTTATGTAAGCAAAAATAAATCCAATACAAACTGCATCTACATGTTTCTATAAATGTCAAAATACACTAATCAAGTGTTACGACATTTAGTAGTGATAATTTACTTAATAGCTGCTGCAAAACTTGACAGAAATATACACAGTGGTCGTTATGAGCATGTGGAGTATCCTGCTTAAGTCTGGTGAAATGTACAATAGACATACTGAGCCAAAATATTTTATTCCTAATTCTCAGTTAAAAATATCTAATACAGGAGTTTAAACCTTCAACGGTTGCATCTAACACAAAGATTTAGGTCTTAAGTTTTATTGGGGTTTGAAGTTTGTTTTTCCACACTCTTCTTTTGCACATTTTCAAATGCCTTCGCCTTTCTAAACTATGCCCTACAAACTTTTGAACTGTGTGTTGCAGTAACGTTCTCAAAAGATCTGATCTGAAACCAAGAAAATCCTTAGTGACAGTCTAACAAAAAGGAAAAGCAATGAAAGTCAGTCGTGTTCCCTCCGGTGTTCCTGGATCACCACGCTTCAACTACGTTTGTAACTAGACATCAGGAGAAAGGAAAAAAAAAACCCAAAACAAAACACACAAAAGTTATGTAAAAGTATCAAAAAAAGGAAAAACAATGAAGAAAAGTCTGACAGCAAAATACACCAGAAACAGGAACAAAAGGCAAAGACCAGTAACACAATGTTTATCACCTTCCCCCCCCCCCCCCCCCCCTTCCCCCTCCCGTAAATTTCCTACATCCTCTGTATAATGATGGGGCCCGAAGCTAAGACCCCGGGCCGGCCCCGGATCATTAAAATAACAAAGCCCAAGTGATCGCTTTTATCCTTCTGGCGGCGCAGGTCGCGCTGGGGAAGGGAAGCGCTGGCGGTGAAAGACCTGTTGAGTGACTTCTTCACGCTCGCTGGTTAACGAGATGCCTCGCCCCCCCACCCCCGGCGAGACACCTGAACTCTCCCCGCCCGGGCGATGCCCCCCTCTCCCCCGGCCGCAATCCGCCTGCCAGACGGGGCGCTCCGCCGCAGCAGCCCCGTTCCCCCCGCCGGCGGCCCGCTCCCTCCCCGCCCGCCCCACCTGCGCGGCTCGCACGGCCGCTGCCCCACGGCCCGGCGCCCCATACTCGCGGGTGGGAAACTCTCCGCATCTCCCCTCTAAGGCTGCAGTTCGCAGAGCAAGCCCCGCTCGGCGGACCCGCCCGCCTGCCAGGGGAACGCGGCGGCGACGCTTCGCTCTACTCACCCTCCCTCCGCAGGCATCGGCCGCTGCCCCCCTCCTGCCGCCGGCTGCTCCGGCGAGCTGCTGCCCGCCGAAAGAGGCGACGAGCGCCAAGAGGAGGGAGCCGAGCTTCAGCCCAGGTGCCATGGTCCGCAGCGAGACCGGCAGCGCCCGCAGACCGGCGGCACCGGGGGCGGGGGACTGCTGCTGCTGCCGCCGCCGCCGCTGTGTGCATGCGCGGCGCGGGCGGGGGGCGGGCGGGGGGCTCGGCCGGGCCGGCGCTGCGCCCCCCGCCCCCGCCCCGCCGGCACAGCCCCGGCCCCGGGGGGGCTGTGGGGGGAGCCCGGGCCACGGGGACCGGCAGCCCCTGAGAACAGGCGCCGTGGGAGTGAGGTGTCGGGAGCGGTGTTCGGGGAACCGCTGTGCGCGACCACCGCCACCGGCCAGAGAGCAATCACACGTCTGTAACAATTAAAGAGTAATGCATGGAACATTAAGGCAGACAAGCTGGAGGAAGAAACTATCGCAGAATCTCAACTGCAGAAAGAATATCTGTTTGAATAGGATACAGTTACTCCAGGGCTTGTGCCTTTTCAATCAGTGCAGAAAATGCAACCAAAGTTGTACAATAGCAATAAATGTTTCCGATTTTTCAATTGGAGTCTCTACAGTTCATTTCAACAAAAATGTTTCATTAGAGTAAACCACATTTCTAATAAATTTCAAATGCAAGCTGCTCTGATCTAGCAGTGAATTACACCAATTACAAAGCCCTTGCCCAAAATTCTCAAAATCACGTGAGAGACACTGAAGCCCCAGGCTCCTCCAAAGCCCAGAACCACAGCGTATTTTTGCTTGGAAGGGACCTCAGGGGTCATTAGGCCTAACGATGGGCTCCAAGGAGCCCTAACTTCACTTTCAGGTCAGGTAGCTCAGGGCCTTGTCATACATTACTTTTACACAACTCCAATTATTTTTGAAAGCTTTGGTTTTAGTACATTCTGTTGCTATGATTAATATTGGACAAAACCACAATCCTAATGGAACAGACAAACCCATCAGTATTATAAGACATTTTGGCTTGGATTAAAATAGTATGCAAAAACAGCACTAAGCCAATCAGTCAAAAGGAAACATGACCAGTTGGTAATTTTTAAACTAGTACTGGTTTTACACCTGTCACAGGGTTTCCCATCCTTTGTGGCTATTGGCAAAAAATCATATAACAAAACTCTCTTAAGCTGCTTGTTTACATTGATGAACCGCAGCTCTCGCACTCACAGCTACCTTTGAAAACAGGTTTGTGACTTCAGGACAGTCATAGCTCTTCACTGCGACATGAACAGAAATTATATTCTTGCCATTAAACATTTTTTAGCACAAATTGGACAGTAGGCCATAGTCCTTTTAAGGCTCTGGGAACAAATGATGCTTACTTTCAATCTCCATTTCCCCTGCAGGCTGGAATTCTGACAAAGGGAATATTAAAGCTACTCATTCTATAGGTGGAATTTCACTGATTATATGATGAGAAGTTTACTTAGGTCAAGTATATCCCAGACCAGAATTGAAGTGTAGCACATGTTTTTTCACTGTACACTTCTATCTGGGTATTCTTGCTTTACTTTCTCCTTGCGTTACTCAGAAGTGACCAAACAGGCTTGAAAATTATATAAGCCTTTTTTTTTTTTTTTAAATTTTATTTTAATCAAGTCAGACTGTATAAAAACTGTAAATAACTAGTCCTTTTATGTTTTAATGCATTACAAAAGACAAAGCAACACAAGCTGAAAATTTTCAGTGAGAACTAAAGAAAATTAGCATTATCTGTGCTATTGATGCATTAGCCCACAACGATTTTAATTTAAACAAAGATACAGAATGAATAGTGATATTTCATAGGTAGCAGAATAACTGAAGAAGTCTCAGCTACCACTGATTACACTGCCAGGACCCAGAAGGCAGCAAAATGATTGGTCTGATTCACTAAGACCTCAAACTTATTAGCACAAAGCAAAGATGCCATCCGGCAAAATCAGTGTTGATGCCGCCTTCCCAATAGTTCAGCTTAAGCTAACAACAAAATGACACATCTGAAAAAAAATTATCTCCATACTGCCACCATGTCCAACTTACTAACATGAATGGGCTGACAGAAGTATTTCATTGCTCTTTATGCATTTAGAATCATTTCTTTTGTGGCAAAGGGTAGGGGAGAGGTGGGAATCAAAAGACAGCAGTCAAAATTTTTAGCTAGATTCTCAAAAATGCTGCTAGCTAATGTAAGGGCAAAAGTGGCTGTGGGGACTCTGCTTTTCTATAGGCTCTTTTGTCCTTTTTACAACAGTCTCTTGTTTCCAAATAGTACAGAACACATAACATCCAAAAGTCATGGGTATCAATATCATGCATTCTACAGCTGGTTTTGGTTGCCACTCTACCTTCTTGCTTAAAGCTGAAAAACATTTTTTTTTCCTTCCCCTTTCTGAACAGCTGTTCCCAGATGGAGAGGACAGTGAGAACTCAGCAGTTCCTATAAAAACCTGAAAACTCATGTAATAAAAAGTTCCGATAACACGGTTAAACATTCCCTACTGAATTTTTCTATCGCTCAGCAAAAATTCCTTCTTAGACTTGGAAGTTGTATTCTCCATCCATACTTCATATTTCTAGCACTCTCCCAAGAGAGACTGACCTTGACTGCAAAAGGAGTTATGAAAACAGCTCACTTTTGGGCCAGAAAGCATGCATCATGCTTGTACAAGTATTCAGCTTAGTCAAACAGTCATGACTATCGCAATATCACGCCTTTACTATAGATAAATATCACCCACTGTTAAGCGAGGATGAGCTATGGTGAAGGAGCAGACAGTGTGCTAAAAGATCAGCAGCATCTCAGAAACCTCTTACAGGTCTGAAATCACAAAGTATCATCTCACTCTCCATAAAAGCACAAATAAGATCCCCGAACAGACAACCTGCAATGCAATGGTCTTCTGGAACTTCATCTGGCAGATACTGGGAGGCAGAAAGCCAAATCTTTTGAAAATCACCACTTACACTAAAGTGTCCCGTTTACATGGGGATGGTTTACCTATGGAATTAACATCTAACATAAAAAGGAAGAAGAAAGATCTTCTAGAATCAAACCTTAAGAACAAAATTAGAAAGTGTGACATGGATGTGGACACTCCCAGCAAGGACATGAATATTCCCACCAGTACCAAGGGTCCCAAGAATTCTACTCTGATGGAATCTTCCATATTATAACATGACACAGTTTCAAAAGACCTGTCTACGCTCAAGTGAAAGATTATCAACTGATAGGACAGTGACACCAGGCCACAGAATTTAATTGAAATTTGAATCAAGTCTATCAATTGTTACGAATATGTACCATTTTCAAGGCAACTTTTAAATAATTAGGCCTTGAGAAATGTGCCAAAAATTCACAAAAAGCGCTGAGTTCTGAAAGGAAAAATCTGTCTTGCTAGTCCCATTTTATAGATGGGGAAACGTAAGCAGAGAGTCATAAAGATGCCTGCTTTTATGTCTTGCACACATGCTCAAGGCTAAACCAATAATTAGATTTGGAGTCAGGAAAGACTCTGTCCCCTAGTAAGACAGGAAAAGACCCCTGGGTGTAGTGTTTTGGGGGTTTTAATTTGCTGCTTTCTGTAGACACACACTGTACTTCCTAAGGTCGTCCAGACATTACCAGTGGGTGCTTAAAATAGCGTGGGCCATGGAGCCCAGATCCAGCCTCCAGAACAATTCCGTCCAACCAGCTGCTTCTATCTTGCGAGTGGCAAAGAGCACAGCATGCTGTCCTGGCAGCCGCCTGCCTCCTGCTGCGGCCAAACATTTATTGGCACTTCTGGAATAGCTGCTGCTGTGTCCAGATGGGACTTGAAAGTGGAATTAGATGCATGAATTCCACTTTGACACTGGCAACCACCACTCCTGTGTCCAGATGCTTTGTAACAAGTCCTGAAATTGAGCATCCAGCCCTTAATGCCGAATAAGGTAGACCTTACAGAATCCCTTGTAGTGTACTGGCAGTAATATTTCCCTCCCTCACTCTTTTTCTTAAAAGTCTCAAGTCTATCTTCAAGTATTTGGGGATGTTTTGAGGCTTGTAGAGTTCAGAAAGTAGGGAGTGAACGGTCTTGTGACCTTTCTGGATGACTTAATGTCTTCTACAGGAAATTGCACCTAATGACCAAGGAAGTTTCAGTCCGATATTCCTAAAGGCTCAAGTTAGCATCAGCTATAAGAATATGTTATGGTGAAAAGGAACTGACTGAAATAAAGCAAGTAGTCGTCATATGAAAATTACTTCTGATCTCCATCAAATTAACAATTTATCAGTGATCCACGGATGCAAATCTTCATATAATATTCCCGCTCCCCAGACCTCACAGCTCTCTGTATTGAGTACAGGCCAATTTGCTCTGCTGGCAGAGAATGTTTGCAATCAAATGTCAACTCTCTGTATTTCTGTTTAGTTTTGCATCTGTTTATTCGTAGGAATATAATAAAGGGACAGACAGCTCAGTTCTCTGAGATGATTCAACTTACTGATGTGCCACCAAATACACCCCTCCCTGCTCCAAAAGCATGCTGAATTCACTTACTCTGTGGCCACATGTCATTTTTGAGAAAAGAGAGAGCAGGACTGCATCTTTCAGCAGCAGTCTTCTGTTACACCAGATTAGGTGTAATATGAAACTGCACTTTTAGAGAAGTAGATTTGTGATGCAAAGAAAATTAAAAATTGCATGGAAGACTAATTTTTCAATAAAAATTATGTTGAATTAGAAATATTCTAAACCAACAACTGTATCCCCAAACTTATGTATGGTTTATTCTTTAGCAATAATTGAATAATTTTTAATGTTAAATTTTAAAATATTTTTCTGCAATATAAGCATTTCATCTCAATCAACTATTAAAAATGCAAATCAAGATCCTCACAATGCAGCTTGAATAAATGCTAGAAGTGTTAATAAAAATAATGTTTTTACAAAAGTTTCTCAATTTTACTTCTAATTGCAATCCTTTCTTATTACAGCACAATACTTTCCATCCAGACAGCTTATCATTCTCCTTCTGCAGGGAAATAAGGGGGGAGGCGGGACCGACCCTACTCTGGTTTAACAGTCTATTCTGAAATTCAACAGCATCCTGCATTAATGGCTGCAAAATTAATCCTAGCGCACTAAGGGACCCCTCACTGAGCATAACCTGCCTCAAACCCTTTCCCATTTAACTGAGGGGGAGCTATTTACTCAAGCACTTCACGATGACATCATTTGTTATTTGAGGCCAGAAGCTAAGGGTAATTAGGGCTAAAGAAAATGTTTTGAAGATTTTTGTAATTGAGATGCATAGAGAAACTAGTAACAGATACTGTTACAGAACAATAGGAACATGGCCAGAAGAATTTTAAAAAAATCTTACTATTGTGTAACCCTTATGGAAGCAGATTGGGAAGCACTTTGTCAGTAGCACCTCATTCTCCCCCTACAAAGGGAAATATACAAACAAAAGAAAATACCAACGCTGGAAATTGCAATCTTTGTTTATATGATAGATACATAACAATATTTCAGAGAATAATTTTAAAACATTTTATAGCAGATTTACAAAAGAATCCACAGCGATTCTACAAGACTAGGCTGAAAAAAAAATAAAAAAGAGGAAGGGCCCTGTTAGGAATGACAGCTGTTGCTGGCAGCCCTACCTCTCAAACAAACTCAAGGTTTTTTTAATCTATTCTGACACATTCTTTAAAAACAAAAATTTGAAGCAGTTGGATATCACGATTAAGTTAGCTGCTTATTTTTTGAAAGAGTAAGCTAAATATGCAGATAATAATAGACTGATCAAACACAATGAACAAGATTTGTTAATGCGTACACAGAAAGTTAATGCATGTTAATATGATAAGTTACCATAGATAATTATTATTTGCTTCTAATTAGCAAATAGTAACTACCACTGAAAACACCACTCCTGCTAAACTGCAATTTGTGATAAAACTTACTGCCCGGGACCATATGCTTACAGAGGAAAGAAGGGAAAGATTGGATCAGTTTTCTCATTTAAGCAAGAATGTCTACAAAAAAAGGTTTTCCACATAACTCACTAACTCACTCACGTTTCAAAAAACATCTAGCCATAGCCAACTGCATTCTAAAGGCAATGCTGATGCCTCATTAGAATGCTTCCCTATGACTTCCTTTCTCTGTCAAAATGAATTAGAGCAATTTGCAATTATATTGTCAGAGAGCCACATCCTGTAGCACAGAATAAGATGCTGTTCCAACTCTGAAGTGAGAGGACTGCATTTCACTGTATGCCTCATACAACTATCTGTCTGATAACTTACAAATATTTGAATCCAGAAAGAAACTAAAGCCATACTATTACGTTTTTTCAAATGTTTTACCCTGACTGAACACTTTGAAATACAAGACAAACTGTTAAGAAATGCAGTTTTTAAACAGCACAAAATTATTTCTTATCTTTCTAATGTGATAAAATAATGACAAATGAAAAGTATTAGTAAAAAGTGTTTCAGCATGGCAAACCTTCCCGTTGTCAACATTGTATTTATTATCACAGAAGAACTGTATTAGTAGATATTGTACCAGCAACCATTCAAAGTTTTACACTATAATGGGTGGTGAGGTTTTTAGGAATTACTGCCACTTCATCAAATGCTTTCTGGCATGTAAAAAGATTTTGCTACCATAAACTGACTATGTTGGGCAGTCTTATAAACTTGTACTCATGTTTATAAGAGTCAAGGTTTTAAAAGGTTGGCTACCCAAAACTGAATTCTTAAGGTAACAGTTAATTATTAATAAGTGTTCAGACTATCAAAAAAATTAAGCACCCACCAATTTTCACTAAGTTCAGTTCAATATTTACCACTCGGAGCCTTTGCAAATCGGGCCCAACGTGAAGCATTTGTATGCAGGTACAATATGAATTTGGCCACCAAGTTTCCACAACCATTAAAATAGGTAGTCACCTGCTGGCATTCTGTCTACCCACAGCCTAACTCATGACTGCAGATTTTACTCCAAATTAATTTCAGAACATGTGGGGTTGTAATTATAATATCTAGCCACAAGAGGGCAAAAGCATCCCAGCATTTTTATAGACATTTAAAACACAGACTGTTATCACTGTCTCAAGATTTATGAATTTAAAGTCTGATTTAGTATGAAAAGGCAAGGTGTTTGAGATGCAGCTAATCTATAGCCAACAATCTTTAATGCAGAATATTTCTACACTATCTTCTTAATTTCCTTAATATGGCATCATTCACAGAAACTGAATCCCAAGATATTTTGGAGTATTACTATTATGGATGCAATACAATTCTAAATATTAAAAAAAAATGTGAAATCTCTCATTAAAAGATATATATTCATTTTGATATAATATATGAAACATAATTTGGTTATACATAGACAAAAGACTGCCCCAGAATATAGGAACTGTGGACAGGCACTTACCACCTTAGAAGTAGTAAAATGACATGGACTGGTAAAATAAAAAATTGATGTTAAAACAGCAAGAAAGGATTAGAGAAAAATAAGGTACAATAAGTTGGTGCAAGGTTACAGATGATTTTTTTTTTTAAAGGTCACAATGAGACAATGAGTTTGAAACACATTCTTACATATGCAATTTAAAAATGGCAAATTCCCCAAATTTTATAGTTATTAATAAGACTAATAGCATAGATAACTTTTAATGAAGGGGACTATCTTATACCACCAGCTAGCCTTTGTCCTTTTTCCTCCAAATTGCACAAGATTAAGGAAAAGAGTGATAGCTTATTCATTGGGTTCTCCAGCTTTTACAGTGGCAGATGAAAGCCTGGTTTAGGAAATAGGAAAAACAAAACCAATATTGGACTGTAAATGCAAAAAGAAGCGATATGCATTTCCCTCCCAATCCAGGTATGGTATCATATTTACAGACCATGCATACAGATCCTTGCGATATCCCAAAGCCAGATGACCACGCTTGAAAATTGGTGTCAAAAGCATTACTTGTGCCCTGTTTGAATCAACAGATATTCTGTTTGCTAAAGGCACTAGACTTTAAACCAACTGATTCACAACATGGACTAAAACACACTTGAAATATCTATTATTTCACTGCTTTTTCTGTTCTTCTTCACATTTTTGTTTGTTTTATAAAGGCACAGACAACGCACTACTTGTTATATCACTCTAATACCAGCACCATACCACATTCGTATGATCAAATATAAAACACACATGGTGGTATGAAAGTCATTGGCAATTACACCACAACTACACCAAAGTCTGTATATCCCTAAGCATTTTTGATCATTTTCGTA
This sequence comes from Vanellus vanellus, assembly GCF_965231255.1. Taxonomy (NCBI): domain Eukaryota; kingdom Metazoa; phylum Chordata; class Aves; order Charadriiformes; family Charadriidae; genus Vanellus; species Vanellus vanellus. The sequence goes on along the minus strand of NC_138914.1, from coordinate 15,429,447 downwards.
CCTCATTGCTAATAAACAGCATCCTGCAAAAACAGATATCAGAACAAATTCAACTTATTGCTTCTTTTAAGCTCAACAAATAAAAGATTAATTTTCCATTTTGATAGTCAACCTAAGAAAGCAAATCTGCAATGTTAATACCGTGCCATGCTAACACAGCACTTCATACTTTCTGAGATTCTCCTGATTTGGTCAAAGAAAACACTGCTGGCCCATGCCAATATCACCTTTGGGTGCCCGAAAAAGAAAACATGGAAGGCCAGTCTTTCTAACACTTTCCCCTTCACGTCATGCAAGTCAAGGGACTATTCCCCCCCAAAGAAACCTAGAAGGGATGGCTCTTCAACAGCCCTAGATTACTCTCCCTCCTGTTTGCCCATTATGACTGCACGAACTTCCTTTGTAATGCAATCAAATGGGATCCTTCCTCCCCCAAGATGCTGAACAACTCCAGCTCCCAATGATCATTACTACATTGTCTTTTTACTGTTCCATTATCAAATAAGTACATGAGATATTCTAAATAGCTCTAATAAAAGTAACAGAATAGGATTTTAAGTCAAGATGAAACCATGACATGAGTAACAGGACATGAAATAATAATTTAGGTCAATCACCACTGTTCAAAATGATTTTTGAAAATAAAATTTCCCATCAAATTATGTAATATTAAGTCCTTTAAAATGAAGGGACAAAGAGCATCAACCTAACAACTGACAGGGAAACGAACTCAATCCAAGGAATCAAAAAGTTATTTTACAACAAATTTCTAAAAAATCTTTGCTTTTATGATTACTAATTAACTCTGAGAGTAAATATCAACTGTTTAAAATTAGCTTAATTTCATATTAGGTGTTTGCAAATGATTTTATGCTACTTTTGCGCAAGTCTTTTGTTAAATCCAGTCAAATGAACACTGGATGATTTTTAAAGCCACATTTCATTTTAATAATGTTATGAACACAGCGGTTATCTTCTTACTTACAACTATAAAAAGGTCCTGGGTTTCGCTGCTTTAGGATTATTTTCAATACAAAACTTTGAACAGCTACAGAAATGTAGATGTACCCATGCACACCAGGAAAATTACAGCATCCCATTTGCTGGTGTGCTAGCTTGCTATTTGCAAGCACAGACTTGATAAACTAAATAACTGAAAATTCAAAGTATCAAATGACAATTTAATGAATGGTGTTTTAAATCTGGGCTTTCAATGCTAACATTGGTAATTTAAAGACTAAGTTTCAAACTATGCTTTTGTATATGCTTTTTATACTATGCTGCAAATATTAATACTACAATGGAACTTTGGAAGCATGTGAACTTTGGTATAAATTAATTTGAATCTGCCTTTAGACCATGAGCCTAGTTCATCTTTTTTGGACAGCATCAGGCATTGCTGAAGTTTATGGTTAGAAAAAATATTTAAGATGGAGACAAAAATTAAGAGAGGAACATCAATTTAAAACAAACAATTATGCAGACCAGAATCCCAATTATGGTCACAGGCACTGGACCTATTTCAGAAAAGCACTACTAGAATGTTTAGGTGCCATTACCATCAATGACAGAAGCCCATTATCAACCCGACCCTAGCCTAAACTGTAGCTGTTGATGGTTGTTGACATAACAGCTTGCCAATATTAAGAGTGAGAAGTCTTAAAACCAGCCAGGTTTTTTGCTAAAACCGTTTTTCACAATCCTAGTAAATTTATCAGCTTATCACAGGGTCAAATGATCACTGGAGCGGATGAAAGGCAATCTGGCTGGAAGTAAAGGAGGTTGTGGCTTCACAAAGCTTAAGTCAGAATAGGAACCAAGACGACTGAGACTTTTCTGATCCCAATTCTGAAGGGCAGACAGACAAACAGAAATACTACAAAGCAAAGTATGCAAAACTGGAGCAAGACCAGATTTCAGCATGCACGGGGGCCTCTTCTGACATAGGCTCATCCACTATTGTTATTTAGACTGGTTGTGCCTAGACAGGTAACACAGTGTATTACATGTATTACCAATGTAGCCCAAAAAGCTGCATATTATCAGGAAGTAAAATATTAGAAAATCCTGCAAAGTCCAGAATAATATTTTTTGGAAAAAAGATGGAAAAAAAAAAAAATCAGCTGTATTTGAGAAAGCAAAGGCCACAATTTAAACTCATGCTGGTCAAATCAGGTATAAATGTAGTTAGATGTTTTCCTTTAACTTGTTGATGCATTTACTTTGGGAAGAACAAGCTAAGCCAAGATAAAGCAAATAATGCAATTATGCTATTAAACTTTTTGCCCTTCAGCAGTGCCACACTCTCAGTACCTTACACCAATCATCCTTCTGGTAACATTTGCTAATTGAGAGCTGGATACCAGCACTGGTGCTATTATTATTCTATTACTATTCTACTCCTTCTCTTAAATTGCTTTGTCAGACTTCCGTCACTTGAGACTAGTTCCATTATAAGAGACATTAGGTGTATTTAGGTATTTGCCAGATAATAGAGTAAGGTTCTTAGGCATCAATGTGTACAGATTAGTCTAATCTGTTGCTGCTGGAAACCTTGTTTCCAGCAGTAAAGTAGACAATAGTTTCGAATTACCTGCAATGAGGTTAAGCTATGGGCAATATATGTTTTGAGGTGAGAAGAAAAACAAAATAGAACTCATGCATTCACAATATTGTCTTTACCTTTACCAGATCAGGTAGGTATCTGAATTGAGATTTCAATTTCTCTAAAAACTATTCCTAATGGATTTGGCTCCATTTAAATCGCTTTATTTGTGAATGTTCTCTCAAGTGTTTTTGAATGCAGGATACAACAGAAGTTCAGTTAGTAATGTTATTTCCTGAATCTAACAAAGCATGAATAATTAACATTTCAATATTGGATACAAGTTTGTTATTTTCACACTAAAATAGGATTTCCAGGAGCAAAGTAAAACAATTGAAGATTTTAGGGGTTCTATCAAAATGAAGGCAATAAGCCCATGAAGTTAAAGACACAAAATGGAAAATATCTGTAGTCTGGTTCTAAACCAATGCAGCATTTCAGTTATATTTTCCAGAAAATATAGAAATGTTTCTTATTTAAAGCTTTATATCTCAACCTATCATCCAAAATATCAACTAAAGACCCAAGTCAGATGATCCTTCCCTTTAGCTTTTCCTGATATAAGGCTACATAAAATTAAGTTTTTCTATCACCCCTTTTCTCAAATTACCTTTCATTCTATAGGACAGCAGGTACGGATACAAGCATCGAGAAAGAAAGAGCGCTACTTGTTCATGATATAACAGGTATAATGTTATCTTGTAAAATCCTAAACTAACTGCATTTTGCAATACCTTGCAAACATTCAGTAAAGCTACATTAAATCATCTGTTGTTACAACTGAAGCATATAGAGATGGCCTAAGAAAGAACAAAAACTGAAGAAAAAGCAGAGCATGTTAGAAGAGATACAGTAATCAAAAAATGTCTTGGATGCAGTAAAGACGGGTCTTTAAAATTTTAACACCTACCTTTTCTAGAGACTATGCTCCAGTGTAAGTAACGTGCCAGGAAATAAAACAAACCCCTGTTCTTATTTTATTATGATTAAACAAGAAAGTGCAAGTGAAGAACAATCTAACTGTATTTGCACTACACCACAGTAGTTGTAATAAAATACAAGAATCTATGTACTTTTTTCCTCCCCTTTTTGCTATTTACATTTAGCCTATATTAATAAGGATACGCTGACTTCTATGTCCTCTGTGTCCTAACTGATTTCATAGAAGCTGAGCGTCAGACTGTGAACGAGCCTGGTGCCTAAGGTAAGCTATGTAGATTGAAGACTTTGGCTCAAATTCTTCTTCCAGTGAATCTCAAAGTACTTTGTATAAAGCAAAACTGTTTCTACAAGAAATCTGGAAACCAGCATCATAGCTCAGTGGCTAGGCATCCCTTAAATGTGGGATAGTGAGTCTGAGCTCTAGATCTGAATTAGATAAAAACAATTAGAATGCCATAAGAACATAATTTCTTCCCCCTGGTTTTCAGAATTTTTCCCTAGGTTCGATTTTTTGATATCAGATAAAATTATTCGGTTCAGGTTTTCTGACTACTGTAAATATAGTTTTGGTTCAACATAAAACTTATTTTTCAAGTCAGCCAAGTGGGAAAATCTGATTAACAAAGCTTTAAGTCTAAATTCTTTGGGATTCACTGCTTCTTGCAGATTTACGGATTGAAATATCATTTAAAGTCAATGCTTCTGCTGAACCATCAGCCTAACATAAAATGAATATTTATTTTTTATACATAGCTGGGCCCTTGAAGAATGTATCTCTAATAAAACAACACAGGCTGAAGTCTCACTGAAAGACACCAGCACTTCCAGCAAGTGCTTAAAGCTCTGCTGAACAAGGAACAGTGTAAACCCATACTAACAGTGTTTTCCCACATTGGGTTTTTTGTATAAGGGTCCCCTTATGCATATTGACTTGAGGCTGAATATCAAACATAAGGATAATTAACTTTCATGTACTGTTTGACAAAAATTAATTCAACACCCTAAAATTAACAACAATGATCTGTATATCCGGTCCCAACCGATTTGATCCTGTGAAACGCTGCATAATAGGGCAACTTCCCTAACTGGAACACTTATACTGACAAGAAAGGAGATATCCAAGTTGAAGTATTAAATAGGCAAATATCCTAAATTAATTAAAATACAATATAAAAAAAGATTATAATGTTCAGCTTCCTTTAACCAACCAATCGTTCAAATTGAGTCAGTTGAATACTAGACCTTCCATTTGTGATACCTTTTTCTAAAATTTATGTTCTATACGAAAACTACGTACTCTATAAATAAGCTTTTTAAACTCCAATGTAATGCACAAGTTGTTTCAGGTAACAAAATCTATTTTGCATATTGTGTATTTCAGACTTTACACAGACTTTTTTAAAACCATGAAGCTTTGTTAAGTCATCCTCAATTAAGCTGCAGTAATTCATTGGATTTTTTTAAACTGCAAAAATATCTAAACTTTTCTGAAAATCCTTACTAAAATATATTGGAAAAGTTCACTTTTTCCACAAAAATTAGATTATAATAATACTTCAAGTATTTACACTTTATTTGAATGAAAATTATGATAAACTTTCAAATCCGGGGATAAAATCATAATTAATATATCATCATTACTTAATACAAGTTATGAAAATTCCAATAGTTCTTCATGTTCTATTGTAGTACCGTAACAGCAAACCATCCTTCTTTCTACTCTAGCAGGCTGGAGGTGAACGTATTTTTCACCATTAGAAACTGAGATTCTCGGTGTGATCTTTTCAGCTTTGCACGACGGTTCTGGAACCAGATCTAAAATTGAAAGAAAAGGCATGCCTGTCAGAAATACACCACTGTAAGCAGAATAAGCTTTGAAACTTAAAAATATTCACATAACTTTAAAGTACTCTGTAGTGACAGTAGTTTGGAAGTTCAACACAAATTTAAAATCTGCAGATGACGGCATGTAGCTACCCGCAATAATTTTAACATCACAGACAAAGAAAATAATATCCCCAGCATAACTGGAAAGTGAGGACCAGCTTCACTGTAATTAACATAAAAACGAATATTAACTTCAGTGACACTGAATCAGACCCTGGAAGATCCCGAGCATCTGGAATTCACGCACAAGTCTTAAGGTGTTATTTCTTCAGCTGCTTAATTAATCACAGCATCAAACTTCCCATCAATCCCAATATAATACTTGCATCAAATGCTTAACAAACATCAGGGTGAGGCCTAAATTCTAATGTTTATGGTATCCTTCTTATCACAATGGACTACCTGAAAATCAATAATTAAAATCCCTGAGTAGAATTTGCTTTTGGCCAGATGGGGACATAGGCTCAAATATTGGTTTAACACATGTATGCTCTACTGATAGTCTCACAAAATACTTAGACACTCATACAAATTATTTCAATATTTGTTTCAAATTTGGTTTTCCAATGTGGTGACAAGCATAATATAAACATGGTTTTAAAACATGGAAGCAAGTTATCACCTTCTGCACATGATACCTAGAGGTTAACAGGGCAGATATGGAAATATTATAGTGATTAATACCTCATCAACACTATGGAAGAAGGTTTAAGATTTTAGAAGGAATCCAATGGCTCTCGTTTCACAAATCATTGAAGGCATACCACCTGTGTAAATGTATATTGTTTTAAATTGAGATTATTGAAGTTATTGCAACTGCTGTGAAACTACTTATTTATATAACCAGAGAATACATACAGATGGAATTACAGAAAAGTTCAAATAAATTTTTAATTACCTGGATCCTGTCTTCATCTAAATCTAATTTGCGAGCTAGCTCTTCTCTAATATCAATGCCAGGGTAGGAGTTCATTTTAAAAACATTTTCCAATACTTCAATCTAAGGAAATTAAAACACACTTCTTGAATAGTTATCACTACCTTCATAGCAGTAATAAAGAAAATAAATACAACACACACTTTAGTTTGCTCAACAGGAGACTTGCAAGCAGTGTTTGCACAATTCTGATTCCATGCATAAACACAGGTCTGCTGAAGTTAGCAACATTCCTGTTCATTTACACTAGTTCCTGATTCCATTTCTCTCTGCAGAGGTATGTCATGCTGAATTAGTCAGCTGTTATAGGCTTCTACCAACATTTTACTAAACTACATTGTTATTCAGTTATTAAATAAGAAAATCCCTACCTGGTTTCTAGTAAATGCAGTTCTTGGTCTTCTACCCCTGTACCAGCTTAATTCTCGTTTGAAAGATAGCCTTTCAGTGACTGAAAAATATTTTTCACATTTCAAAACTTTTTCCTCTTGCACTGGATTACTGTTAGCGTGAAATAATGAATTTTCATAGCAAACAACAGGGATTTGCAGATGGGGATTACTGTCATCACCTAAAACTAGAAAAAGGAAACAAACAAGAGCTTCGATTTACTGGGTTTCAGTAGAAACATGAAAATATATACATTTTTAAAGAAGTAAAAACCTGAGAGGTCATAAAACAGACTGCTGACTTACCCAAGTTCGTGGATGCATCCATCCATGGTCTGTGAGGTTTCACAGCTGGAATGCCATCTTTTTTCTGCTCCAGTCCCAAAATACTCTCAATGGAAAATGAGCACTGTGTGGTTTTATTTTCTACAAAACCAGACACTTTCCGAAGATTCTGAGACGCTGATACATTAGCTGCACATAGAGATGTACTTGCCATGCTTTCACCTTCAGCCAGCATAGCACGTATACTGTACTTGCATTTCTCCACAAGTCCTCCTTATAGCTATGTTGACAAGGGGGTTGGATTTGCAACGTCATTAATTAAAATCTTTTATTAGAAAGTTTTAGCATGTCAATGAAAACTCTCCCACCAAGAGGCACGAGGAGTTAATTGTTTATTTGTTTGCAAGTAATTAGCAACTAATGGTGACACTAGGGGGGCCACCAAGAGGGACAAAAAGTGTTATCTCTCCTAACCAGAACATCGACTTTACTTTCTCAAAAGAAGCTGTGCACAAATATAGTACTTCTCTTTTATTTGAAATCATTAATGTATAAAATCAGTTTTTTAAAAAACTTTATACTCTAATGGACTCCACTTACCTAAACGTAGCAGCATGATAGGAAACCAGTCAAGTAATAAGTAATCTCATTTAAGTGAATTTCCTTCCAAGGAAATTTAAAAAATAATCTCTTAATGCTATTAGGGTAATCCCGATGAAAATGCCTCTGTTTTTTCATATGCATATGTAATGGTGAACGTGGTCAATAAAACAACAATAGCTTTTGGCATAAGGCACTGTGCAGTGGGTTGGCAATGTTGTCAAAGCTCAGTGTAATTGCCTTCCAAGTGCCTGGATTAGTTAACAGGAACAGTTGCACCAACTATTTTAAATAATTCATGCATTCATTTTTCTTATTAAAATAACTTTGTTGCAGCTTTTTTGAAACATACCGTATGTGAAATTTCCTGATCATTCTCTACAACATGAAACCCAAAGTAATAGAAGCAGTACCCTCAAATTTACCCTTTTTAAAACATCCTTTTAGTGCTATATATTCCTCCTTTATTGTAGGTTTATAAGCAATACAAATTTATTTATATCCTACCGAATGAACACTTAAAATGACGAAAAATCACGACGAATAGGGAGAGAGGAAGTAAAGGTTTCATAATGAGGTTCAAAGTTTGAAAACAGAATTGTGATTTCATTCATTATAAAGAAAGTACCAACTATAACATCTTTATATTCGAGCTCATCTGTAGGCCACACAGCAGTTTACATGTCACATGTTCAAAACCAGCTTTTGGTTCAGGGTAACCTCTCTACAGAGATTCCTCCTTTTCTTATTCTGGATAAAGCTTTATTTTATAACATGCAAAAGTGAAAACAATATTTTAATTTCATGATGCAAAAGTTAGCCCTCTTAAATGAAACTTTTAATTTGGAGCACATGAGCACGTAGGACTGCATGCTTTTAGAGGAAAAAATCTGGCCCTCTATTTTTCTTGTTTTACTGTTTTCTCAGAGTAGTTTATTCTGTGTAATCCGTCACGTTCACATGGTTAACAGCTAATATTAAGGAAATGAACAGTACCTCCACTTTGGTTTTCTGTACATCTGTACAGAACCCAAGACTAATCCTTAGGAATAGACAGAAGCAGGAAAACTGTAAAGGAAATGGCAGAGTCTAGAACTGACAATACTGTGCTGAGGGAGATTCTACAGAGAAAATTTCAACCCAGATGTGGCTTTATATCAGAAAGACATTCAGCTGAGGAATCTTGACTTACTGGATTGACTTTGTGTTGTGCAATGAGATTGCTGTCAAACCAAACCAAAGAGTTACAACTCAAGAAGTGATCTTACCAAGGACACCTTACCAGCGCCTATCGATGGATCTTGAAGTGGCATCAATATAACTGCAATGACCACCTGCAAGCTAAGCTCCAACCATCGTTTAACAGCCTCAGCAACCACAAAGTGTAGACATACAAAACAGCCATAAGGACCTATGAATGAAACCACTGCTTGCTGGAATATTTGCTGAACTAGAGGTCAGTGGGAAGCAGTGTTAAGCTGTTCCCAACAAGGCAACCTATGACCTTAACAAAGCACCAAGACTCCTTTTTTTAACTGCAGGCAATTATTTTGAGTATTCAGACTGCACACCAGGTCCAGAGGTTACTACAGAGATAATGCAAAGCGTCTTATAGAGCAGTTTTCAGTATCTACATGGAACACCAGTTTAAAAAAAAAAAACCAAATGAATTCCCACAAAACACATTAAATCAAAAAGAAAATAATACATCTCCTTCTGTACTGAACTTGGAGCTGCTTACTGATTTCTCTATCCCAAAGAAGTGAAAGGCACAATCACTGATAGAAAGACAGCCTCTTGAACACAGAAACTAATACTTAATAACTTTATATTATAATCACTACGAGTTTTTTGTATTATTAAACAGGTAGTTTCCAAATACAGCCCACTGATTTTTTTTTTTTAAAGAACTTAAAAAAAACAACCAAAACCAAAAACCACAAGCATTGATACAAAACACATTTCAGAAAATACTTATTTCTTTTGGATGAATATGAATGAAATTAACCTGAGCCACACAGCTGAGAATCAGATTTCCACATACTTCAAGTCCCGAAGTGGTGAATACCTTCATAGGTGATCTCGTCAGGAAGTCATCAAGAACTATCAATAAAGAGAGGCATATGTGGTGGTAAGAAAGATATTTATGAGAGACAAGTATCTTCCCAAAGCTAACCATTAAGTTAACCAAGTAATTGTAACTTACTTTTGGTCTCCGAGATCATGGAAGATGGAAAAAAACTTCTTCAGGGTTGTCTGCTTTTAACTCCCAGTTGGAAGCACTCATTCAGAGTTTTTTTAATGACTTTTCAGGGAAAAGAGATCTTGGTAGCTCTCATAAAACAAGCCCAAACCAGTTAATTCATTCTCTAGGCAGAAGTCAGAGGCTCACCAAATACTGCCATCTGGTGTTGAGGTTAAGTTTGTTCAGCAAAGTGAGCTGACTAAGAAAACGTGTTATGAAGATAATCTATTACATTCATTTGTTCAATGCTGAATTGAGTCAGACCTGGAGACTGCAATGCCGTCACTGAAACACAAACACTCTTGTTTTTAAACAGAGTTCAAAGCTGCAACTGCATATAGGAACAGGCAGCACCAACTCAGAAAGTCACAAAGTAGATGTCGCGCTGTGCTCTCCAATTTCTGAGAAATTAAATGAAACTGAAACACCATATATCTAAGAGACCTTCATAATGCTAATGCAGATCCAAATAACTGTTTATAAAAATTTCACAAGAAAAAAGAAATTATTTTAAAGATAACAAGTCTTCATCACACCAAAATTCCATTATATCCCTGGAAGTGTTCAAGGTCAGGCTGGATGGGGCTTTGACCAACCTCATCCATTGAAATATGTCCCAAAGCAGGGTTGGAACTAGATAATCTTTAAAGGGCCCTTCCAACCCAAACCATTCTATGATACTAAACCAACATATATGTAGAGATAAAACTACTGGAAAGCATTCAAGTGTTGCTAGATTTCTTTGAAGAGAAGCTTGCTTAGTGGTAGAAGAAAGCTATTTGTTATCACGATAAACAGTCAGCAAACCTTTCCATACGAAATTAGGATGAAAATATGTTTTCCACAGGGCAGGAAACTATTAGTTTTAAATCCAAGAATACCTGGTAGTAAAGAACCAGGTTAAATTTCTAGGAATTCCCACTGAAAGTGTAAATAGACCTGGAGCCTTCACTCAAAAACTGCATTTCATTATTTTGACCCATTAGAAATGATCAGTACTTCCCTTGCAACCCATAAGAAATTACCTAGAGAGTTTTAGCTAAACCCTGGTTAGGGGCAATTAGAGCAACACAACAAACATTAAGTTGAAAATCCTAAGTAATCAATAATAGGGGAAATCACTGCTGCTTGAATATGCAAATCCAATCCTCTTACAGCATCACATACTTGATGAGGCAGCAAACTAATCTCCCTTTCAGATTTTGCACCACTGTTTTTTGCCCAGGGACAGTAAAGTTCATCTATTTAGTAGATGAAGCTCTTGTTCTTTAGAGATATGAAGCCTTTAAGGACTCTGTTTATACCACCTCAAGAGACCACACCAAGAGTTCTTGGTGGCTTTGGTCTGAAACTCCAATGCTCCAATCCTTCCTACCTTTTGCTATTCTCACCCATTGCTACTCCACTGCCAGGTCACCTTTCACAATAGCCTGTGCAGTATTTTCAGCTTTTTAAAAAGGTATAAATAATCTTTCTTGATTACTTATCACATTTTAAAAAAATTGCCTTTCATCTCACCTTTCCCACAGTTTCTTTACCTGCACTTTACACTGCACTAGTGTTTTACCACCTCAGATATTCTGCTGCACACAGCTCCCTTTCAGATATGTTTTGAACATGAAATAACAAAGATTATATTCAAAGACAACCTCAAAACTCAAAAGGTTATTTTAGGCAAGAATAATTAAAAATTGTTAATGCAAGTTTTCAGTAAACATGACTAAAAGCAGTTAGCTATTTCTTGGCTGAAGTAAAAGCTATTTTGACCCAGGGAGATTAAGTGAACACAGATAAATTCAAGGTAAATCCAAGGGTGGCACTAGCAAAAGTCTGAGAAGCAGTGTGTTAAACAGTGGGTAACATGCAAATAAAGCCTACCTTATCCAGACAGCTACCTTCACCCTCCGGCAAAGGAAAAATGCTCTCTCCATTAGGGGACACATCTGGAATCCTCGACTCCCTGTTTACATAGTGCCAAGTGTTTAACCCCACATTTTTAAGGCCTCTTAGTATTTCGCAGAAAGAACAAAAAACCCAACAACAACCCAAATAAAAAAAAAATGAAACAACAAAAACCCCCATACACTATCAAAAAGCCTACAATGCTGAAAAAAAGTATAACACTAAAACCACACTTATTAGAGGGTTCAGAGAGATTCTTCAATTCATTGCTATTGAATCCCATCTGTTGCTGTCAAATTCGTATCTCAAATAAAACTTTTGGATGCCTTGTAACATTTGTAAAAAACATACACAAAAAGTCAGAACAAGACTAGTAATATCTTACAGAATGTTTCAACATAAGGGATCTATTAAAAAAGCTGACTCCTCATTCAAAGAAGCCTTGGTATACTACAAAATTATTGGAAAGGCCCCCCTCTTGCTACTACACCAAACTGAAACAAACTGAATCCCTAAAATCAACAGAAACACAACACGTTTTTACGCTACATGCCAGCTGAGATACCAAAGCACATTTCTACATATTAAAGATATGTTTGTTAGCGCTTTGTTTTTTCTTCTACGAAACATTTAATTCTCAAAGAGCCATTCCCTATTCATAGCAGCTAAAGAAATGATTTTTTTTTTCCCTCTGCCACTTACAGCTGTAAATATACAAAGCTAACTAAAACCAGTTCCGTTTAAAGTTACTACCTTCCTTAATTCTAAGGAAATGCATCTTAAAGTACAAACCAGAGCATTTCTTACAGAAGACCGCCGTAAAACTTAGAAGTTAAATGATCTCAAAACCAAAGTTATGCACATATATATAGGTCATCATAATAATTACAGATACAAGACTTAGTTTTTAAAATACCTTGTGAGATAACTATATTATTACTCTCATATGACAGGGAAAGAGAGAAGTGGTGTGACTTGCTTCAGTCAGGTGAGTCACCAGCTGAGCTGGTAAATGAACTGACTGAACCCAGTTGAAACGTTGACATTTCCTCACCACTCCCTACAAAACAAAACAAAAAAACCCAAACAAACCACCAAAGAAAAAAGCCCCCACCTCAAAAATCTTTAATTGTAATTTAATAACCACCTTTTCCTTTATCTGCTTTTAAAGGTAAAACATGATCTGATACAACATAAAGAAAGGTCTCCAGAGCAAGACTGCCCAATGGTTAATCATTTGCTCTGCAGGATGACTTCATGTACCTTCTAATGGGGTTTTATACTAAGTTCACCTGGCCCCAGAAAGGCAAAACCAGCAAGGGAACAGCTTTTTTTTCCTTTTAGCCATAATAAGAAAGGTACCTAAAAAGTTGCCAATCATCTATTAAAATGCAGAAATGAAATATTACCAAGTAATTTCAGAGTTGAACCAGTTTGCAAATTCAAATATGACGTACAATTTGGCTTTGCTTTTGTTAAAGAGCAGGAATTTTATGCAGCCTCTTGTTTGACACACAGTATATTTTAATGTTTTTAAACAAATGGAAATTTAGACAGATATTCTTGATTAGCAATTCATACATACTCAATGCCTCCTAAGAGGCCTACTCTTAAAATATGAATTGCTTAACCTGCAGCAATAATTTGAGTACAATAACTCTGGTCAAAACATACTAATCACAGAGGGCAATTCAAGAAAATGCTCTTTTTTAAACAGTGCACAGTGACCTGGTTCAATTCCAGAATTGAAGTAGGAAGCCCATTAGAACTGATTATAGCCTTCCTTCTGCAGGGGAAAAATTGTGGTCAACAATATTTTTCATTTTTTAAGACACGAGCAAGAAAACCAGGTCCTCAGCTGAAGCTATCCCTTGGTAACAAAAAATACTAGGTACTTCGGTATAGAAATACTTTCTTGATGGTGGAGAAAGACATGACAGGGATAAAAGCAGACTCCTCGAAAGGCATGCTCCAGGCAACATCAAGAGTGCAAAAGATGCCTCCATCGTGAGAGGGACACAACGACATCGGTTCTGCTGCATTTTGGCCCCCAATTGTCAGTCTGTTCTGAGAAGACAGCAGCATCCAGAGCAAAGACAAACAGGGCTGGGGGGGGGGGGGGGGGGGGGGGGGGGGGGGGGGCGCATACTGATTTTTATCACAGAGCATGGAACTGCAAACGCAAAAAGAAAATGAAGTTCGCTTGCTCTTCCCCAGCGACTTCGCCTGACAACCGCCACCTGCCCGCGGCGCCGCGGGACGAATACCTCAGGGCGGGAACGCCCCTTTCTGCCTCCGCTCCCCACTCACCTCCCCGAACCGGGGGCGGCCCGAGGCGGCGGGTGCCGGGGCGCCCTCCCCAGAGGCGGGAGCCGATCTGAGCGCCGAGAGGCCCCTCTTCCCTCTTCCTGACAGGGGGACGGCGGGCGCGGCTCACCCGCGGGGGCGCACCCTCCCTCCGCCCTGAGGGACGGCGCGCGCCTCCCGCCGCGGGTAGAGCCGCGCGCCCACGCAGAGGCGCAACGCGCCTCACGGTGCCAGTAGCCCCACGCGCGCGTGTAGGTAAACAGATGGACCCCTTCACCAATAAGAAGCTGGGCAGGTCGGGTGGAAGAACCAATAGAAAGGCTAAGCGGGCGGCTGGCGGGGAGGAGAGGGGGGTGGGACATCCGGCGCGGAGCAGGGCGGGGGTGTCTGTGTTGTGGCTGGGGAGAAGGGGAGGGCTCCAGTCAGCTGGGCACGCTGCGGGGTGCGGGAGCTGCAGCGGCGCAGAGTCAGCCCCGGTGGCCGCCATGCCCGGCATCGACAAGCTCCCCATCGAGGAGACGCTGGAAGACAGCCCTCAGGTAAGAGAGGCAAGACGCGGTCCGGTAGGTGGAGGCCAGATCGGGCCCACCCCGTGGGCGCCGGGCCTAGTGCTTCTCCCCCCTCTCTCTCTCCCCGCGTATTGCCTCGGGGAGACGCTGGGGAGCTTCGGCGGCGGTTGGGAGAGAGGGGAACCCTCCCGGCAGCGGGGCAGGGACGCTGGTGCATGGCCAGGTGCCTTCCTGTCCTCCTCGCCCCCGTGGCGTGGCAGAGGCTCGGGGCCAGGAGTGGCGACTCTCGGGCTGTCAGCTCGGGCAGTGCCCCCTGCGAGGTGTCCCCCCAGTCTCCGCGGCCCCTTCGTCCCGTCAGCATCGCCGCGTCCCCTCAGGTGTCCTGTGGGCTGATGAGCTGCTTGTGGGCAGCGACCTCGGTAGCGATTTTGCAGAGGTGCTGTGCTCGGGCATCGGGCGTCAGGGTGGTAGCATCGAGTCCCTTTCTTCCTCCGCCCCCGCATTTACATTCGTGATTTATTTTGGAGACATCGTGTTGACAAAGCTCGTCTTCACTTCTCAAGACGATTTTTCTTATCTTTGTCTTTTACTAAAAACGCTTTAAGCTTTAATAGATACGTATGAAAAGTAGTTATTGGATGAGGTTATCGTGGTGGCCGTTAATGCTGTGAGTAGGTGGGAAACGCGTGGTGCTGAGAGGCCTTTAATTGCTCTGGTATCTTCATTTCCATTTCTGCTGCTTGACCTTTGTCAGTAATGCCATATATTGCATTGGCATTTCTTTCATACTACTATTAAGCAGGAAGTGCTGTATTCAATTGCACTGGTTTCTCTTGCTGGCAGCAACAACAGCAAGTACTTTGTAGTGCTCTTAGACGTGGAAAAAAGAAACACTTTACAATATATTTTCTTTTCTTGTAGCCTTTTGAATTAAGATCCCTGATTTGCTGCATTGTTTATGTAGATGAGCAAGACTTCCTGTATTGTAATAGCATATGCATTGGTAGTTTTGATTCCCCAACCATAAGGAGAGAAACTTTCACTTGCTTAGTAGGGAATTTTAACCCCTAAAATGACAACCATTTTAACAAATCTACATCAAGTGGAGGGATGACTTAGAAAAGGCAACAACAGAAGGTGGCCATGTAGAAACTGTATCATTGCTTTCCAAAAGACAGTGCCCCATATAGCTCAAATACTAGATGTTAGATGAGATCTAGCCTGTAGTATGGTCTCTGGCCCAGAGACTAAATCTGATGTACTGTCATAAAGAGGAAGAATTTTTGAAAGTGTCATAATAATAGTAGTTTAACAAAATTATCTTTTGAAGGTCTGTTCTCAGTATATGGAAGTCATAACTATTCATATTTATAGGAAATGTCAAATGTAAGATTACCTTAGCATCCTTAAAAAGTGGGATGTAGGGTATTTTTTTCCAAGCACTTAAGACTGGAATGTCATGCAAATGCACATGCAAAAAAGTTACATACTGGAACATAATTATAAATTCTAGAATCTTTCATTTGAGGTTATTTGCGATACAGACTAGCAAAGCCTACCTCAGCCCAATGAGTTTGATGTGCTTAAACTATTAGATTTGCCAATATCTTCTTCTGTTTTAGGTACAAAATCTTACATCTTTCAGTAAACCTCATATTTCAGGGTAACCACCTCTTAGAAGAACTTAAGACTCTCTAGTCTTCTATTACTTTAGTTTAGTTCTGTTATTTTGAAATCAGTGCAACGAAAATGGCAACAAATGTTGCTTGAGGAAAGAAGAAACCTTGCTTTCATTAGGAGTTGCCATGACTTTCTGACTGATGTGTTCACACTGTAATATTGAAAAAGATCATCAACCTAGGTCATTGTTTAGTGGTGAACTATGGACTGGAGTTTTGCACCTTCAGACATGTCTCAGACACTAACTTTAGGTATAAAATAAACATCATATCAAACTTACTCTGTATCTGAGGGAAGGAAAGGCTTTTCTAAAGTGGCAAACCCCATTCATTTCCTAGTCACAAGATAAAAATTTAACCACTGTGTTTTTAGACGTAAACCAAATGCCCAGCTTAGATTGTCTTTTACTATGCAAAGCAGTGCAATTTAATTATTAACTTAGGGCATGTATTACACACATACTCACTGTTTACGTATATATATTTAGAGAGTTTCTGCTCAAACTTATTTGTATTCCCGAACCATTGCACAATAAAAAAGCCAAGAGACTTGATAGTACAGGCTCTATCTCATGTCACTTACCACTACCATACCTATTGTGACATAGAATGCTTAACAATTCACTGAGTTATAACAAGGTGGTTTCTTTGTGCAGCTTATCAGTGGTAGTTTCTAGTGTACCTGCTTATATATATATGGGATGAATGCATCTTTAAGAACATGCCAAATGATGGTAAGTTTTACCAGAAACATGAGTAAACAATTCCTCTAATTTTTGCTAAACAAATTCTACAGTGTTTGGCTTTAAAGAGTAAGCATAATCCAGAAACCTTACATGATATTCCTATAAAATTACAAGTTTGGGTTTATTTATGTTCAGGTTTAAAGGTCATGAGTATATAATTTAGTGGTTATGGTACTATGTAATTTTTCCTTTTGCATTCTTTCATGTATGTCTCCTTTCATGGGAGAGTCACAGCTATTAGGATGACACAACATGTTGCCACACCTGCCAAACATTTGAGTTCTCCTCCACCTCTTTCCCCCTCCACCCCCCTTTTCCACTTGCTTTACAAACTAGAACCACTGTTATATTAAAGTGATTTATTGTGTTGATGATGCTGTTTGATTATATACATTTTTTTTTATTCAAGTATCTTGTAGGTATTATATGATATCAAGTTAAATGAAAGAATTGCATCTCAAAAGAATGGTCAAATAACGTACTTTATGCAGGTTTAGTATGTACTCCTTGATTATGATTAAAAGCAGAAAATCAGAAAAGTAGCTGAAAAAGACCTCCATGCTTCAAGGGGAGATGGACTAAAGTCTACATCATTTCAAGACAAGTCTTCATCACAGGAAGAACTTTTAGTAATAAACCCCCCACAATTCATATGCAGTGCGATCCAGTGCTTTTCGCTAATCTCATCAGAGAGGTTTTCCTGATGTCCACACTTGTGTCAATGTTTCATTCTTTTTGCAGGTCCAATAAGGTCCTTCCCTTCCTCTTTGAGGAAACTACAGTTATTTAGCCTAGGGAAGACTGAGAAAGAAAATTTCCCATTTCAAGTGTTTAACAATCTTTTACAGTTATGTACTTACGATTCTTTCAGTTTTCTATCTGGATATTAATTTTAGTGTAAACCTAAAAAGAAAGCACAGCCCTCTTGCTAAAACGTTACTAGATTTAAAGGGTTTATTTTGTCAGTCTTGCAAGCGATAGTCCTGTTTGCACATCCAAGCATCCTAAACAATATTTAGCTTAGGAGAAGCTAGCATAGCCTGAGCAGAGTTACAGGGACATTTTCTGCTCTTCCCCCTTTTGTCTTGGTGAAAGCAAGCTATGCGATATCCTTGTGGTGAGGAGTAACATTGCTTCCAAGTACAAAAAGGATGCAAGAACACTGAGTCAGCATCTCATTTAAGCTTAAGGGCAAATTATGCCTGAGCAACCTGATTGCCTTCTTGTGCAGGGTCAGTCATTTCATGACATGGAAGAGCAGCGGATGTCATTTACCTTGACTTAAGCAAGGATTCTGACACAGTCTCTGGTAACATCGTTCTGGCCAAAATGGAGAGGTATGGACTGTGACCTCGGTGGAAAAAATGGCTGAATAGTTGGGCTTAAAGAGTGTAGTGATCCATGTTTTGAAGTCTCATAGGTAAACAGTGATAAAGAGGTTGATTTTGAGGTGGATACTGTTAAGCACCTTCATCAGTGATGCGGACAGAGCAATAGGATGCATAGTCAGCAAGCTTGCAGGTGACAGCAGCTAACAAACAGACTGACTGACAAGCTGGGGTAAGGACAAAAGGACAGATCTTTCCATTCCCTTTCACTGTGGAGTGATGAGGGGAAGAAATGTGTGTCTTAAGAAAAGCAAGATGTAGGTTGTACTGTTTTGTGTTGGTTTGGCTTTTAGTTCCGCAGTCTTTTGATCACAGAATTGACTGTAATTGCACAGGTGAATTATAGGTGCAAGCACAGCCAGCAACTGTCTTTGTGCAGGAGGGATAGTATCAGAAAGCCACAGCCTTTGATCTCACTGCAGAAGAAACGTGTACCTGGCATGCTATTTAATACCAGTCACCTTTATTTTTGTCCTCAGGGATGTACCATAGTGGGTCCAGTAGTTGACCACAGTTCCAACTTTTTTTATACACTTATTCATCTCCTTTGGTCCTTCCTCTCTGTAAATGTACTTGTATTAACATGGAAAGAGGCTGGCAGTAGGAGTGAGGCTCAGCTGTGATATCTTTAAGATTCTCTGGTATGCAACATGTATCATTCCTGTAAATAGTGTTGGAGGGTTTATAAACTCGTCAGTGATGAAACCTGAAACAATGCTATTTAAGTCTGAAATTCTGTTACCTTTAAATACTGCTTTGCTAACTTGATATATTAGTGTTTTGGCTGTTTTGTTTTTACAGACCCGGTCCTTGCTGGGAGTATTTGAAGAAGATGCTGCTGCAATTTCCAATTACATCAATCAGTTATTTCAAGCCATGCACAGAATATATGATGCACAGGTAGTGTTAATGAAATTCCTGAATGCACTGTAAAGCTTTTGAACCACATTTCATGTCTCTTGCTTTTTTTGAAATTACTATAAGCAATATTTTTTTAAACTTCCATATTTTTTAAATGTAGAAGTGAAATAAAATAAGAATCAAAATGATTGTTTTTCTGTACATTAAGGAGTAGTAAAGACTAAATTCTTGTGACTTCTTTTGCAACACCATTTCTTATGACAAATGAAAAGATTTTCCGGTCTTCTAGTAATTTTATTCTATTTCCTAAGTGCTTCTAAAGTGTTTCCTGTCATGATCTTAGTGTGTATAATAGTATGTACCAAGCAGGAGATTATTTTTTACCCACAATATATCCATGTTTCACTTATCATCTATAAGTAACTGCATTTTTATGCTAAAGGCAGAACCTATTTTGTGTGGGTTTCCTGAACAATGAGTTTATGGCTGTATTTTTAATTTGTATATACTTGAACTGTTTGACTTCTTTACTGATTTGTCACTCTTGCTTTTCATATTTTTATTTTACTGTTGTTTCTACTTTAATGACTAGTGTGTTTATTGTAGGTTTGCTGCTATGTAGTTTTATTTTACTGCCTTTCTATTTAGCTTTTAATTTCTGTACTTTCTCCTTCAACTGCATCATGAAAGATGAAGTTTCTCTATACCATGCATCTGCTAATTAGGTCTTCTCTGTGTACCAGTACAAAGCAAATTTGTAACCAGGTAGTACTGAGGTTCATTGTAATCTTTCCTTTACAGATAACAAATTCCTAATACTCAGTAACTAAGGCAGCTGATTTGAAATAATGAGATGCAAATATGCACTGCATAACATGAAAAATTCAGAAATTGTTGCACATAGTACAAGTTGTGAACTTGGCATTTATGAACACTGGTTACCTGTAACTGTCAGTAATGGAAGGGCAGGATGCTTAGGTTTTCTGAAAATCTGTAGTCAGGTTTTAAGTTCACATCTTTGATAGTTTCCTCTTCAAATATGTGATTTTTTTATTAATTTAAATCAAAAAGTAACAAGCTTTTGTTTGGTTTTTTTTTTTTTTGTTTTAATCAGAATGAATTAAGTGCAGCAACTCATCTGACTTCAAAGCTTCTGAAGGAATATGAGAAACAGGTACTGTGTAAATCATTGTTGTCTTTGTGTGGTCAGGACTACATGTTATTGTAGTCTCTTAGCTCCCAGAGCACAATGTAAAATGTATTTGGTCCAGATAAAATCAGCTGCTGTAGTTGGTGGCATGAATCTTTGCCAAAAGAATCTACTGTCTTCTTGTTAGTTTTTCCAACTAAAACAGAATGAAGTTCCTCATACCATGATGATTATTAGTAAGTTATGGACTATTTTACTTTTGGATCAGTGTTTTGGGGGTTGCTAAGGAGGGTGGTGGTGGGTTGTTTTTGTTTTATAGACCTGTTTATTGTTAAGTGCTTTAATTTTACTAGTCACAAAGAGAAGAGATTGCAGAGCAGTCTCCATTTAACAACCGAAATTTACTCTTATAGTGAGAATAATTCTCTATCTGTGAAAACGCAGATTGTGGAATCCATAACTTTCTCTACCGGTAGGAAACTCTTTATGGTACAGGCTGTTTGTAGCTATGCTGCTGGCACGCCTTTTCTGAGAAGCACGTTAAAAACAGAAAGTCACTCCTTTCAAGGAGGCTGGCTCTCCCTATCCTTATTCTCCATCTAATGAGGTGAACTGTAAAAAGTACTATTTATGAATTATTTTGGTTTGGTGAGTCTTTCTGGAAGGGTGAGATGACGCTTTATTTTTCCTTTGCTAATTGTTACGATGGAATAGGTGTAATGCAGATAGGCTCAAAACCACAATGGTGCTGATCCAAAAGAATAGTGAGTATTCGTACCTGCAGTGGTCCCATTAAGAAAAGATGGAGAAAGAGAGATGTAGTGCCCTTTTTTTTTTTTTTTTTTTTTTTTAAAAAAAAGTCTTATATTCCTAATGAGAGACTGGAAATGCTGCTTAAGATGTCTGTGCACAGTCTGAATTGTACGGGGAATTAAATTATTTCTGCTTTTTTCTTTTTTGTACAAGTAGCTGCAGTACTGTCATTTGGATTGTTTTAACATTGATACAATACCAAATTGTCTTGAATGACACAGCTATTTAATGAATTGCACAGTTTCTGCCGTTTTCTAGCAAAAATAGAGTATTTATAAAATCAAAATGAAAATGGTATTCTTATTCATTAGCAGTTACTGATATCAAAATATATACCGAATATCCTTTTTCAATTACAGTTTGTTACAGTTATTGAGAATAAGGAGGGAGTAACCTAACAAGCTATAAGGAAGTGCTCAAAATTTTTAATAAAGTTGGGTTTTTTATATTTCCAAGTGTAGAATGGTGTGAATTAAATTCCATGTAGAGCTGCTCTGAATTAAAAGAAGAATTAAATTAGCATTGGAACTTTTAACTTATTATTCTGATTTGTCTCCTTTGGACTGCGTTTTTCCCGGTCAGGAGATTAGCTTAAAAATACACAAATGTTTTAACTGGTTTCTTTCTTTTTTCATTTGTGACCATTTTGGTCATACTTTTGCCTCCATCAAGGCACTGCAAAGTAAACTCTTCTGGATGTAAACTAAACTCTTTTGGATGATTTAAAAATTTCACATAGTTTAAGAGCAAGAAGTTTAAGATGAACACCAAATATTGCTTAATTTTTGGTGACTTTAATTTGCAAAACTGGATGAAAACCTTTGTAGATGTCAAGTCTGCATCTTTCCTGATTTTTATTTTAAATAAAATCTTTTGATTAATTTATAAAATCTATTAATTAGAGTAATTAATTAATCTATTTTTAAAAATAGATTTTTCTTAAAAAATGAGAATTGTTCATGGCTTTTTAAAAAAAACATATTCCTTGTTCACGGGACAATAAAGGAGTGCTTCAGTGTATCTTAACTGTACAATATTTTAAAATAATGGAATACCCAATACATTCATAGACATGATTAATATAGTTTTGTGAATGGCAGAAAACACTACAAACAACATGTGTCCTTGTATTTTCTTTTAGCGTTTCCCACTAGGGGGAGATGATGAAGTTATGACTTCCACTTTACAGCAATTTGCAAAAGTGATAGATGAGGTAAGTACATGTATTTGTTTCTGTTACTTTGCTAACATTGTCATGTATAGACTTTAACTTGCTTAATTATTCCAGCCTTTTTTAAGATAGGAGGTACAGAAATGGTTTTCATTTGTAAGGTAATACTTCATTGTATATTGCAGCATATATGTAAAGTTATATAGCCTGAAGATAAAGAATCAGTTCAGCAAAATGAAGATACATTGTTGAGGAAGAATGTAGTTTAACTCAATGTAGATGTAGCCAAAAAACATTACAGAATGGCAGCTAGAAACGTTTTTTCATGAGGGTATTTGTATTGCCTGACTTCAGATACCTGACTGACAAAGGAACCTCCTGCTCTCTGGATTAGAGACACAGACCGACTCTTCTGAAAGACAGCTTAGTACCATTAAGAACTGAATCAGGATTTTTTTCTGTCATCCCTCTTGTCACTTTTAACACTACTTAAACAGCATTTTGGAAGGAAGAACACATTTTTTCTACCTCTGTAACCTGTGAAAGATGGGCTGTGATGTAGCTGGAGGGAAACTGGAGAAATAAATTGACTGGTCATCAGAAAGTATGAGGCCATCTTCTGACATGGTCCAGTAACTTGGAATAAAGTTGGAAAGGTAGGAAAAAATGCTAAACTCCAAAGGTCTTCTGTAAAGAGCTAGCGATGAGATCAGGAACCTAGAAAAGAATAGCTGCAAAAAAACGAATGTGCAAAATTATGTTTTGAGTTGTACATGTCATCTTTGAGCAAAATTGATGTCACCCTATCTTGATGTGATTTGATTTAGTCTTAGCACTGTTTTCCTGAAATTTCTTTCTTTCTCTTGTCTTTTACAGCTCAGCTCTTGCCATGCAGTACTTTCAACTCAACTTGCGGATGCAATGATGTTTCCTATTACCCAGTTTAAAGAAAGAGATCTAAAAGGTAGAGTGCTCGAACAAACACTGTTTTTATTAACAGCAGCAATAGCAAAACCATAGCATTTAATCTCCATAGCTCTTGTTTCACTAAATAGAAAACGTTACTTATTTTTCAGCTCTCAAAAGTATGCATCTCCCAATTTTTTTAAAAATTTAAGTTATATCTATTCATAAGACTATTACAGTTGAAGAACTTAGCACTACTACTGTTGCAACAAAAATATTACTTATATTATGGAAGCATTTATCTTCTACTCAAGATGAAAATTTTGCAGTTACTATAAACATTAGGAAGGAATAATTTTCAGGTAATTTGCATGTTCAGGCAGTATTTCTATATATCATAATACCATGACATCAATATAATGGCTGGACTAAACTCAAAGGGCAAAGTGCCAATGTTGTAGTACTTATTATGTTACTAAGATTTAGTAAGGTGGTTCTTTAAGCTTGCTGGTAATATAGGTGACTTCTTTTGTACAGGCATAAGATGCTTCCGACTTCTTATTTTTGTAACAGTTGTATCTTACTCTCCCTGGCCTAAATAATATGTAATGTGTCTGATTCTGATAGATTTTACTCAAGAGGCTGAAGTGAATAGACTGGTGTAGCAAATGGGCTTCAAATATAAATGATAAGAGTTAAACCCAAAATAACTTAAATCCCTAATGTGAACATCCTAGAGTGGGTATACCCAACATATGAACGTTTTAAGTCAAAATTGAAATAAAAATTACAACTCTTCCATTAGTCTTCTAGCTCTTTATGAATCCTGGAAAATATTTCTTTGGCAATAGTATGTTGCAAAATTATGGATTAAATAGATAATGCTTTTTGAGCAAGGGAAGGTGAGTATGTCAAGGCCAATGTTACTCCTCAGGACCTGAAAGAAATCTGTTAATATTCATGGAAGAAGCATTCCTGAGGTAATAATCACAATATAAATTATCCCACTGGAAGTTTTTAACCACCAACTTATGTAGTATTTAATGATACCATACTTCTCTATGGACTTGTTAGGCACTTTCTGTACTGCTTTTCCATCTTTTTTGCCTTTTCTTTACCATAAATTTGAACATAGCTTTCTGCTTGTTTATGTTGTAATATGACACGATACCACAATCAAGATCCGAACAAGTGTGAAGTATTGTACCGTTTTCTGACACAGTGAGACAATATAACCATCTAGAACATGAATAATTATAGGTAGGAAGAATCACAATGTGTTTGGGGCTTTCCATTGATCTAGTGATACTTCCCTATCTCCTGTGCTTCCACTTCCCCAACTCAGACCAGAACTGTAATATATAAATGTTATGTATAACAACTTATTTAAATTGTGATGTGTTGTTTTGTAGAGATATTAACTCTTAAAGAAGTTTTCCAAATTGCAAGCAATGGTAAGTGTAAAATACTTAATGTTATACATACTAGAAGACAACAGTATTATTGTAGATTATTTACTCAGAAAACTAGTAAAGATATTTGCATGGCTTAAATTAACTAATTAAGGTGTAATTTTTTTTCAGTGATACTTAGGCACCCAGCTTTCCTCGGTTCAGTTTTGTAAATCCCTGCTTTGTGTACCAAAGTGTTAAAGGAAATGGACAATATTAGTCTTTTTTACAATACTGTGAATGTATATATAATTATTAAATAATTTAGGATTATGCTACCAAAATTACTAAAACCAGTAAGGTGCTAGCTCACTTCTTAAAGTCAGGACAAGATTAATAAACAAATTTTAACCCCCTAAAATTAGTTTGATAGTTATCTTCCTTATCATCAGAAGTTACTTTTTTAGCTAGCTCTACTATGTCCTTGTAGAGAACATATTCTTTAACTAAGGATTCTGCTTCTCTTAGTGTAAATTGCTCCGTTGCTTTAGAAGCAAGAAACATTAGATGCAGGTTTTCATAATGTAAAGTTGTCTCTACTTGTAGAATGTTTCTCTCTTTGAAGACTATTAGATGTTTGGGGAAATTTGTAACAATTTGGCCATGTTTGCATCTGGTTAGAATTTTTCTTCAGCCCAAGTATTTGTGACAGTGAAGTAATTATAAACAGGCAAGAACAATTCTTAAAGGTTTTAATATGACAGAACTTAGCATTCAGCTGGCTGTGCAACACACAGTGATATAAAAGGTTTTTTGCTCTGGTTCATAAGTCATTAATTTAATAAATTATCATAAATTCTCTCTTGATTGCTTAGATCATGATGCTGCCATTACCAGATACAGTCGGTTGTCAAAAAGAAGGGAAAATGAAAAGGTTTGTAAAACAAAATACTTAATATAGAGATTTTTAGAGACGATAAGAAATATTTTTCATCTAATATGTATATTTATGATGGAAGACGATGTATGGCAGATTCCTCATGAAGGTTGATAGTTTTTGTTTTAGCAGTCTAGATAGTTTGCTTCAGAACAGAAAAGCAGGTTTCCTCAATACATTCCTGTCTTGTAACACTGAAAATGCTCTAAAATGAAGGTTGTGGTACTATACTCAAATTATTTTTGTAAAGAAATAACCATATTTTCTAGGGAGAAAAGAATGCTGTATTTGTTTTTCATGTATCTCTCACGTATAAGTTGGAGAAGTAGAACTGTAGGGTAAAATATGCAACTGCTGGTGACAGAGTATAGAACGTTACTGTGTTGTTTTTTCCATGCTGGCTCTAAAGCTGTCCAGAAAGCATGCAATGAATACCAAGTCTCAAACATTCCTTTTTCCCCTTCACCCTGTCTGTGTCTCTTTAGATCAAGGCTGAAGTTACAGAAGATGTATACACTTCCAGGAAAAAACAGCATCAGACTATGATGCATTATTTCTGTGCATTAAATACTCTTCAGTACAAAAAGAAAATTGCTATGCTAGAACCCTTGCTAGGATACATGCAAGCTCAGGTAATTTCATATTCTGAAAGCTGTAGGTCTGAAAGAAGATGTAAAAGTGCTTCATGAAGGTTGATGTACTGATTCATTGCAAGACCTCTTTTGCAGTCCAAGGAAGCAAATGGAGAAAAAGACATAGCCCATCCTCATCCCTGTAGCTGTCATAGCTGCTGCCATGACCGCTGTCATTAGCTGGCACTAGTCATTTCCCACTTGATATATGAATCTCATCGTGACATGTCTTCACTCCCATCAGAGGATCATTTAGGAAAGTCTGGGTGACAAATATAAAGGTCTAATTCTACCCCAAAACCCAGATGGTTAAATTTAATGCACTGCCTAAATTTTCATTGCTGGGTACTTTTTCCCACTGGATCACTAATGGAAATAATTGTGACGTTCATGCATGCAAGTCCACATGGAAGTGTGCCTTCCTAGAAAGTAATGTGGAGACAGTTAAACTCTTTCCTGTGGAAGCTATTCTGAGATGAGATAATCATCAAAGTCACATCACTAGTGTTTTCAATCAAGGGTGTGGAAGAACTAGAATGCTGGCTTGTTTTTCTTTAATATAAATGAGTTCACAATTGGTTTATTTGAGGATGGGTGCAATAGAAAATAAAACAATGACAAATTTCTTTGGAGAGACTTATTTTGTATTTTCAGAAGTATGTTGTCAATATCTTTTTTTTTAAAGAAGTCAAACTTTTCAGTATCTGGCATTGCCACA
This sequence comes from Vanellus vanellus, assembly GCF_965231255.1. NCBI lineage: Eukaryota > Metazoa > Chordata > Aves > Charadriiformes > Charadriidae > Vanellus > Vanellus vanellus. The sequence continues at coordinate 15,402,447 of NC_138914.1, read as the reverse complement.
GTGTCCCAAGTAGAAATCAACTTCTACGCAGTGTCTGAAAGCTGTCCAAGTCCAAGAACTCTTGCTTCTTTTTGAAACTTTGCAGCTTGTATTTAAGAACTAAGCTCTAAATGTATTCCGTAACAAAGTAGGTAGTGCAACCTGTTGTTCAGGTGCAGGGTTTTGCTGAATCTAAGAATGGGAAGGGCAGGGCCGGGCCACGTGCTGTAGCTTCCTGTTCTGAGATTTCATGTGGCTATGCTCGATTTAGATGTGGCATTTTTTCTGGAGCAATATGGAGTACGTTGTTTTTAAGATACATATTGCCAGTTCCCCTTGGCAGGGTCCACGGTTAGAGGATATCCCCAGACAAGTCCTTACAGGTTTCCCCTCTCCTATGCCCCCCAAATAACCCCACCCATAACACAATAGTTAGCAAACGGGTGGGCTTGAAAAAACTATAGAGACACCTTGGGATCACTAAAAGATCAAACCTTGTTTCTTTTCCAGGGCAGTTTCTGCATATTTCTGTATTTCCTCCAGGGGGCTCTGTGCCCATCCTCTTGGCACAGTGAAATTGCACTGCAATGTCAGCATCAACCTTCACCCACAGACAAAATATGCATTCTGCTCCTTCTATTGAGAGGCTTTGGTGGGAATGAGGGATGAAAAGAGATTTCTCTGAGAAACTTTAACTTCCTCTAGTTTCATCTGTTGGTTGTTAATGTAGTTTTATTAAAGACTAAATTCTCCCTTTTCTTCCCCCTTTTTTTAAAGATAAGTTTTTTTAAAATGGGTTCAGAAAATCTTACTGAGCAGTTGGAAGAATTTTTGACCAATATTGGCACAAGTGTACAAAAGTAAGTTGTTTTTGTTGAATTTTAGACTATTATCAAGACAATTATTTCTTCTGTTTCTACTTTATTAATAAATTATCTTTGTTAATAACATGTTATTTACTTAGCGTTCGCAGGGAAATGGAGTGCGAAGTAGAAAACATGCAACAAACTATAGAGGACTTGGAAGTAGCTAGTGATCCACTGTATTTGCCTGATCCCGACACTACCAAATTTCCTGTTCATAGAAATCTAACACGGAAAGCTGGCTATCTCAATGCAAGAAAGTAAGACTAACATGTTACTTAAAAATTCCAGAATATTTAATTTTGGGAAAGGAAAGCTAAAAAAGGATGCAATTTTTTTTAAGTTAGCTATGCTGATTTTATACATGCTTAGTTGAATCAGTCACTTAAAGCAATTCTGTTTCTTTCTTTGGACTCCTTCACTTAATTAGTATTGATTTCATTGTCACACTGACATAGTGTCATTCAGGTGAAAAGCATAGTTATCCTGATTTTAGTCCAATTTTGCCTGAATTTTCACATCAAAAAGAAAAATCAAAGTTTAAGAGAATGTACTTTCACTAGATTGTAATTGGAAAACAACAAGATTTCGGCTACCAGGAGTGTTATGTAAGTATCTGTTAAAGCTTTGGGATTCAAGTTACTAATAAAATGTGACAAGCTTGAGATACAGGAGGCAAAACATTCTCTGTTAAGGGAAATACACTTCGAATGGCCTTCTCAATTTCATGAGGTAGACTTTTGTCCACTGGAGGGAGCTGTTACTACAGTTATTAAAGTCTAGCAGTTGATTTTTATAGTTATTAAAAATAAGTGGTAACACTCAGATTTTTTTCTGTAATTTATATAATAAGCTCCAAGGAATTTTAAAAAAGTGTAGATGGCTTTTACAACAACAGTTAGAGTAACATACTCACTGAATGAGGCATGAATTTCTGTAGTAGAACAATTGCAGCCTCTTCAATATTTATTGCTATCTGAGCAAAACAGGAAGCTAAACTGCAAGTGTTATTGATTTTTGGTTTCAGATTGTTCCTCTTCTGTTGTTACGGGGAAAAAAAAACAAAACAAAACAAAAAACAAACCAACAAACCCACATCATTAAAAAAAAAAAAAACCCGAACAAAAAAAAACCAAACCCAAACAATCTCTAACCAAAATTTTGGAAATCTTGTTGAATGGCAGAAAAGACTTGGAAAACTGAAATATCTTACCTGACTAAGCTAATGCTTAACACAAAGTTCTTCAAAACTTAGTCTTACACATATAAGTGCAGAGTTCAGAGTTCTTATCCTCTGAATTGTATGTATTGGTAATACATACAATTTGAATATGCGTATCATGTAAAGCAGTACCATAAAAGCTGAACATCTAAAATAATGCCTTTTTATTCTAAATTAAGTTTCACACAATCTAAGAAAGCAACTATTTTATGTATTCTTTGCCCAGCAATAGGTTTAGAATGAAATAAACAGATGGAAAGAGACTAATTTAGCTGTAAAGCTAACCTAAAACATTTAATGGGGAAAAAGTTTTCTTAAGTGCCCAGATGGTTTATTCCAAGTGATTTTCTTTTTGTTCTAATTTATACAGCTCAGCTGAACTCCTAATCTGCTAAGAACTTCTTTTTTATCTTTTAGTAAGACAGGGCTGGTATCTTCCAGTTGGGAGAGACAGTTTTACTTCACTCAGGGTGGAAATTTGATGAGCCAGGCAAGAGGTGATGTGGCTGGGGGACTTGTCATGGATATAGACAATTGTTCTGTAATGGCTGTGGACTGTGAAGACAGACGGTACTGTTTTCAGATAACATCTTTTGATGGTAAAAAGTAAGTATTCTTACATTACTGTTACCTGTAATACTAGACCCACTAATTAAGAAAAGAAAGATGGTCTACCTTTGGCTGGATTATAGCTTGATAAATTTTGGGGGTATTTAGAAGCAAAATCTGGGATGTCTTTTTAACTTTGTAATGTCTGGGTTTTTTATTTATCAGCTCTATAATGTAGATGAGTAGTATTTCAGAGTATAATTACTATAATCAGTTTACAATTGTGTATTATTGCATTTTGTGAGTGCTTAGGTATTACATGGGCACAATTAGAATTTTGTTCAACTGAAATGAAAACATAGATTTCTCCCCCTCCTCTGCACCTAATTAAGTGTTGACTGCACCCAGCACGTACACAGAATCTTCAGCTTTTCTTAGTTTGTTGTGCAATGTACAAACATGAAATTGAGTTTCCTTTCTGAATGTACTTGTGAAGCATTTTAAATAGACAGAATTGTCTTTTCCATTCTTCTCTTTCAGGTCTTCGATCTTACAGGCAGAGAGTAAAAAAGATTATGAGGAGGTAAGCTTATAGGAGGTTGGCATGGAGTCCAATGATTTTTGTTGCGCAGAACTATTTGTAACAATAGTTGGAGTGCTCATTTTATATTCTCTAGGCGCTGAGCAGTGAACTTTTAACTCATTCTATCCATAATGACCTCATTTGCCCTCAGATGCCTCACTGGAGGAAGGGAATTTATAGTCCGCTTTAGCAGCTAAAATTTGTGATATCCTTGGCTGCAGCTGCTGTGCTGTCTCTTAGCTCAGGTGACAACCCTACCAACAAGCTGGGGTTCAGTGAAACACCATATTTTTCTCCTTCAGAGAAAAGTTGAAAAGCAAGGAACAGGAGCAGCTGGTTTTCCGTAGCACAGGGAGAAAATAGTCTAGCTTACAGATGCAAGAAATGGGCAAATTCCACAAAAGGAAGATGGAATCTTTATAATGTCTTGAGGAATCAATGTCATCTGCAGTCACAGAACAAAGGAGTATGGAGAATCCCGTTGTTGTTTTTTTTTTTTAAATTCCTCAGAGTAGTGATTTAAGCTTGTTCTAGTTTTGATCTTCAGTGTGACTGAAATAATTTTTTCAAGTAAATCTGATATTGTAAGGTGCAGTATGCAGATAGGAGTGAATGTAATGACAAGGTGGGTGTGCAGAATACTGGTTTGACTCCCTGAAGTTACAAAGAAAGTGCCAAAAGTGCTGAAACTAGCCAACTCAGGTATTTAATCCAGTTTGTTTAAAAAATAAAACTATGAAAAATTAATTTTTTTCTTTTTTTTCCTCTCTCTCTTTTTCAGTGGATATGCACCATAAACAACATATCTAAACAGATATATCTAAGTGAAAACCCTGAGGTAATGGTACTAAAACTTATACTATAAGTAATATGTTATGATGGAGGTATGCACAAAATTAAAGAGAGATCAACTGGATCTATTTGGATAGCATAGAATTAAGCTGAGTACTTCCTACATGTCTAATTATAAGCTTTTCATGGTATGAAAGCATACAGTCCATTGTCATCTCCACCTAAATGCTCATATAGAAAGCATTTAGAATATGTGACTTTTATATTTGGTGTAACTTTGTGACATCTTCAAGAGCTTGTATTTGTATTTTGTATGTGATACTTTGTTACAAATTAAAATGACAACAATTCAGATGGATACATTTAATTTCTGCTAGAGGGAACTAACAATCTGAGGAATTTGATAAGCATAGCCGTTTTGTAGGAAAGACATATTTCCATTTCATGAAAGAGTTATTTGCCCTTCAAAGAGTTAGAAATTATTTGTTTCATGTAGAGAATTTGGGTAAGTAAATTAATGTCACTTATATAGTTTACATTTATATTTAAATTGTAAATTCATATTGATACAAACTTACATCGTGATTTTTACATGCTAAATTAGGGAATTGGCCCAGCAACTATGTTAGTAAAAATTAAGGAATGTAAGATTCTTACACAGGGTTGAGTTTATAACTTCTGTCAATTGTATATAAATAAAACTAAGATCTTAAAAGCTTATTTTGAGGAAAATGTGTTCAGTTATTTTTTCCAATCTCTGTATTGCAGGAAATTGCTGCACGTGTAAACCAGTCAGCTTTGGAGGCTGTTACTCCATCTCCTTCCTTTCAGCAGAGGCATGAGAGTATGCGGCCAACTGTGTAAGTTAATGAACGATAGGTCATTTGAGGAGCACACCTATAAAGAGAATCTTAGATAAAGTTCCAGGAGAAAAAAAAAAAACACAAAACTTTCTATGTTCAGAACTAAATCTGTGATAGGCTAGAGGAAAATTTCTTGAACTCACCTTTTTAGCGTTGTGTAGCATCCACTGTTACACGTAATCCAGATTTCCAGCTGGCTAGATGGTTTTGTTGGTTGCATCGTATGTCTGGTTTGTTGTATGAAATCATGAATTTTTTCTTAAGGTGCCCAGCTCCTGGAAGGAGACCTCAGATTGTTTTAACATCAGTATATAATCACATATGAAATATAACACAATCTGATGCAATTATTAATGCAAGTAGTAACTTTAACTTAAATTTGACTAGGAACGTAGACGCCATTTTTGTTTACTATACCCTGATCTTCGTTAGGTTTTAAGCTTTATTTTGTTTTATATCCAAGTTTTGGAATATTGCATTGGTCTCCCATATGGTTTAATTTATTATCAATCACTCTGAAACTAAGATATCTTCATTTTGATTTTTTTGTTTTGTTTTAGACAATCTCGTCCTCCTGCAGCTCGTACTAGCAGCACAGGGTCACTGGGATCTGAATCAGCAGCTTTATCGGCACTTTCCTTGGATTCCCTTGTTGCCCCTGACACTCCTATACAATTTGACATAATTTCTCCAGTTAGTGAAGATCTGCCTGGGCAAGCAAAATCTTCAGGGCAGTCGGGCAGGTAGGAAATGTAGAGGAAAGGAAAAAAATTCCTGAAATTAATATTATTAATTTTAAAACAAACAAACAAGAAAACCATGTTTAGGGTGCAGCTCCAAAACACACATTGCCTTTGCCTTGACTCATGTCACAAAATTTGCAGCAGCCAGTGAAGGAAATCTAGTTTTTTAATTGTTAAATAGACTTGTAAAAAAATGGTTTAATTACATGCACTAGATTCAAGGTGTAGTTTTCTATTTAGCAGATGCTTTTCTTGCTTTAACAGCTAATGCTTTTATTCTTGATTTATTTCAATCTTTTGGTTTCACAAAGTATTTTCCTTTCCTATTGCTTGCTCACCCAGCAGCTTGGGTTATTTCCTCTTGGAAACTCAAGAGAAATTTGGTAGCCCTGCCTCCAGGTGATGATGGCATACGATGACACTCTTCTTAACCTGAAAGGTGAGTGAAAATGATCTAGGCTTCTAGAGTAATCTCATATACAGACAAGTTAAAATTGTCTAAGAGCTCTTCCCAAAATATAAAAATATTTTTTCCTACTTGTTTTTTTGTAAACTTCCCATTCAAAAATAATAATAAAACCCTGTAAATCTGCACTGCATTTCTGGAACTGTATGTACAGAATTCAGGTATTAAGAAAACGTAATTGCAGATCCAGCTGCTCTTAACAACAACAAAAAAAGCCCAAAAGCTGAAAACTAACTTTCGTGACTCTAGTCACAATAATGTGTTCTATCCCATGCACTCTAGAAAAATATTTTAATTTTCAGTTGCACCTCACAGATACATAAGAGTTAAAATTATATATTTTCAACTCCTTGTTTTGGACAGTTTTGTTGTTGTTGTTGTTGTTTGGTATAGCAGGGTAATCAGTTGGCTAACTAGATCCTTAAGAACATATTGATTTAAAATAGACTTGAACTGTATTCCAGGAAGTGGAAAGGTTAATACTTCAGCTAAATTCATGTCATCAGTTATAATTCCATTCTAGAAAAACATATTTTCATAGCAGAAATGATAGAGTTGTGCTCAGTATTTTAAGTTAACCGTCACTGTCAATAAAGAAGCGCAGTGTTTGTACAGGAGGCAACATGCCACCTTAGAAATATTAGTTACTTTAAAAAAAGACTTTCTTTAGTTTCTGATACTGATGACATATATTTAAATTTTATTTTTGCCTTTCGAGAGATCCTGTGAGATTTTACGTTTACTGTTCCATTCTAATTTTAACTGACAAAAGTCTGAGCAATAAAAGATTCTAATAGAAAGAGTTTCCCTTTAGTGTGTTTACACAAGTCAGCATTTACTGGGATGATTCTTGATTGAGTCCATGTTATATAAACATATAAACAATGTCATCTTGACTTCAGAGTCCAATTTAGAACAATTTTATTACTTTAAACTAGACATCTTTTAACTAAAAGATTTCATTGATAAAATAAAACTGGCAGTCAGTATGACATGTAATTGAACAAGAGAGATTGATACATTTTTTTCTCTTAGTTCTGAAATTTGCTTTAAGAACACTAACTATTGAGAGGTGACATCTTCATTACTCCCCTATAAAACCTAATTTGAAGTTTATTGAACCCTTGATTATAGTTTTTCAGCTAGCAGTTAGCCAAAGAGAAAGGTTTTTTTCCTCTTTAGAAGTTTTAAATAAAATTTCCCTATTCCCCATACTCTTTTCAGCATTGCTTTACTGCTTTTGAAAAATACAGACTTGGAAGCCTAGAGTATTTTCACTTTTCACTGTAACTGAGAGCAATTCTGTCTTTGAGAGCCAGAAGTGTCCACATTTCTCTTGACCCTCTAGGAGTAAAACCCCAGTGATGTTTTCAGAAAGCTGCATTTGAAACAAAACCAGTGACTTCTCTTCAGTAAGTAATTCAACAACTTGAGACAGTGATGAGAAGCATGGTGTTCCTGTGGAGTACTGAAAGGACTAGCTTTTGGCCGTACTTCCTGAAGCTGTTCTGGGAAATTTCATCCCCTAAAACTATACCTTTTCAAATATTAACAAGGTCTTGACTTGGGTTTTATTCAGATATTAAAAAATACCATATGAGCAAAACTGTCTATGGCAGCAATAGGACAATAATATCTGGTATTTTTTGCATCATTTGAGCCCTCAAATATAGCAATGTATGTCTCATTCCTGATTAAATTGCTTGTCGATATGATTTATCATATGTTATTCCTCCAGATTACAAATCTGTGAAATCATTACATGTTCTTATTTGATGCAGCATGAGAGTACTACATTATTCATTAGTGGTTCTTGCAATCTGACTCCCGGTTTAATGTTTTCATTTTTTAATAGACGCACAAATCCTTTTGGTGAATCTGGAGGCTCAAAATCTGAAACAGAAGGTAAAGCAAAAATTTTATTTCAATGCAAAATAAGAAAAAATATAATTTGAAAATTATTTTTCTATTTTAATCTGTAGCTTCTCTCTTCTAATTTAACATCAGTTTTAGAATGCTTAGTCACATTGGCAGTGTAGCAGACGAGTTAAATCAGGCTACTGTCTGAAAGTCTTCTAAAAAGAATTCATTGCATCTTTTGTTTATATTAAACCAAATGAAAAGATGTGTGACTTGCTGTTTAGTAATTGTACGTCTAGTTCCTAAGTATGAGCAATCTCTTTCCAAGTTACTAAAAGTCTGGAGTTTCCCTGACTGCAGTACATCTTTGGGTTTGAATGGAAGACCCAAAATGGACTTTACTTTTTTCAATGCTCTTCTTTGTCTTAGATTCAATTCTTCATCAGTTATTTATTGTAAGATTTCTTGGCTCTATGGAGGTGAAGTCTGATGAAAGTCCAGATGTTGTTTATGAAACAATGCGTCAAATACTAGCAGCTCGTGCCATCCATAACATTTTCAGGATGACAGAATCACATTTATTAGTCACTTGTGACTGTTTAAAGTAAGTTTGCTTCCTGCCTTCTACTGATATTTATTTACAGAATGATCTTTCACTTTGGTAAAATTTACTTTCTGGTTTGTTTTTAAAAACAAATTTTTAGGTTAATTGATCCACAGACACAAGTTACAAGACTACGAGTAAGTAACTTTATTCTGTGATTCTGTGATTTTAAGATAAATACCCAGCAATGTAATTCTTCTAGTTTAAAAATAATACTATTAGATGTTAGCAAAAATCACTGACAGCATGATTTCCAGATAAATTTCCACTGAAAATAGGAGACTAATTCATACATTTAAAAATAGACAGGAAAACACTAGCAAATCAGGTTTAAGGGAAGTGACTTCAGAAGGTCAAGTAGGCTTTCGAAACTTCCCCCCTCCCCCATGATTCGATAGGGTAAAATCTTAGGAAAACAGAATATTGTATTTTAACAATGTGTTTGATTATAGATATTTATATTGTTAGTAGAGAGGTAACATTAAGGTTGGAGCCAAATTAGTTCTTAAGTCTAAAAGGGTTTGCTTTGTGTTTGGGTTTTTTGCTTCTGTTTTGGGTTGTTGTTTTTTAATGCATAATTGCATTGAGTGTGTTGTACGGTTTGTGGGTTTGTTGTTTTTTTTTCTAATTCTTTACAAAAAATGCGCTTGGAAAGAAGTCAGTCAAATTCTTCATAGGATATCAAATACGGCCAGCTTAATTCTTCAGTAATAGCAGCCTTTATTTTCATATTTCAGATCTGTTCCCCACCTTCCCCCTTTTCTCTACGCACAATTTATGCTCTGTCATTAATTTCTTTGGGTCTTCTTTTAAAAGCATCCATGTTTTTTTGAGACTCCGAATCGCTTTCATTTCCGTAAAAGGAAATCCTAAGCATGTGAAAATGTCGTGATATTTCACATAGTGCTTTTTAATTTCTTTGCCCTTGTGGCGTTAAGTTCAAAACTGCCCCAAAGTCGTAAGCTTTTACCTGTGAGACATGGCAACTGGGTGCATGTGCAGTATTCCAAATGTGTACATTTAAAGTTAGAAAAAACTCTTACCCTGTCAGTTTATAACAGTTGTAGTAGGGGCCATGAGAATTTAAAAACTTATCCTTTGGTAAGTCTTAAAAAGATGCATTTGAAATTTCTAAGTCCACCCTCTTTTAGGAATGAGAATGTAAAATAGTTTTATTGTAACAAAATAATGAAGATATGTGGTTTGTTAGTTTGGGGTGGGTTTTTTTTTACTTTTATGTAATACAGGAGAGCTGAACTAACTGCAGTAAAGATTTTGGAGAAGTAGTGACTTTATCTGGAACCAAATACTGAAAGCTTAGTCACAAATGTAATTTGTATGAAGGGTGTATCTTTAAAGAAAAAAAAATGGCTGAAAGGCATTGCAAATGGGATCCCCTTTTCTTTCATTGAGTTTGTTTTTAGACATTTTCCTATCTTTTGAATTACTTAATTCCTGCCTTCTAATCTAATGTTCTGTGTTTTGTAATTACATGTTTGGTCGGGTTGTGACTTCTTTTGGTGTGGTTGTGTATTAACGATATTGAAGTAATTAACGTGCAGTATATTGAAACCTTGTATAGAAAATGTTTGAAAGCAGTTTTAATATCTCCGTATTTGATCCTTTTTGGCAGTTTCCTTTGCCCAATGTAGTCTTGTATGCTACGCACCAGGAGAATAAGCGCCTTTTTGGATTTGTGCTTAGAACTTCAGGAGGGAGAGTCGAGAGCCGCCAAACTTCCGTCTGCTATATATTTGAATCCAATAATGAAGGGGAAAAGGTATTGGTGATGGTTATACTTGTATCAGTTTTGAACCTGATGTGGATTCCAAGATGTTAGATCCATTTAAGCTGCGTAAGCAACTTGTTTCTATGGGAGAGTATTTTGTTGATGTACTGAAAAACAGTTAAAGACGACAGTTTAAGTACCTGCAAGTGCTTTAATATGCTATCATATCTAGTTTGGGAATCTGGTTTAATTTTAAAGGTATTTTTATTAGACTTTTTCTGATTATTTCGAATCTGTTTTGTGTTTAGATTTGTGACTCTGTTGGACTGGCAAAACAGATAGCTTTTCACGCAGAACTGGTAAGAATCTTTTGGGGCACAAAGGACCCTTGTGAATGGAAGGGAGAGAGTATATTTTGTATGTGTAATAGAATGTGTTCTGCAAGATGCTTATAGATGCAGTAATACTCTTGTGTATTTTAAAGGATTGGTTTTCTAGAATTTAAACCTGAGATAAAAAGACTGAGCACTGTCTATCGTGGAACAATATTTAAGATAGGATTTGGCTTGATACCTTTAACAAACATAAGTCCTTTAAAAGAAAAATAATCAAAACAGTAGTATAATAGTTTTGATCAAACTCATATAAATTGGTAGTGTATCAAACATCTCAGGCTGTTGTTACTCACTTTATTTACATTTTTGCCCTTTAGGATCGAAAAGCATCAGAAAAGCAAAAAGAAATAGATAGAGTCAAAGAGAAGCAACAAAAAGAACTGAATAAACAAAAACAAATTGAAAAGGTACATTTCATCATTATTTCTTAATATTCTTTTTTTTTCTACTTTTGTTTGCAGTTTTGTACTCCAGTGGAACGAAGTTAATTATTAGAAGTATTTCCTGTGCAAATTTGGTATAGTAGTTTTTAAAAAGAGCTCTTCTGAGGAGATGAACCACAAAACATCTTTATAGGAGCACTTAAGCTTGAAGTGCTTGAAGGAACACGCATCACAGGCCCAAAATAACTTCATTTGCTGATGAGGGTTCAGTTACACAGTGAGGGAGGGCTCCAGGGAGTGGGCTGTAGCTGAAGATACTTGGTCTGACCTGCTGTGTTTTGTGGATTATAGGTACAGAGGTGTTAATGTGTTAGCTGTTCTGGTAATGCCAGCTACTGAAATGTAAATGTTTTGGTTTCCTGTTCAGTTTTTTAATTCCATCTGTACAGGGAGTTGTCCATTGATAGTATTAAAAGATAGATAGTTTATAAATCATAATAATGGTATCCTGTTAGCAATTGTAGATGGCTTTAAAGTTAATATTCTTTTTTTGATTTTCCACCCTGCCCCTTCTCAAATTAGGACTTAGAGGAGCAAAGCCGGTTGATAGCTGCTTCCAGCAGATCAAACCAGAGCAGTGGAGAAGGACAATTTGTAGTCCTTAGCAGCAGCCAGTCAGAAGACAGTGATTTAGGAGAAGATGGAAAGAAGAAGAGAGAATCTGAAGCCTAAGGTTGCCCACTTTATTAAAATTGGAATCTTGGCTGTATCTGGTGAAATGGCACAAGTTCTACAAGAAGTGAAATGTAGGTGAAGGGTCTGTTGTATTTATATAAAGACTTCACAATATGTAGACCCTCTCATGCCTTGATTTTTCTTTCTCAGTTAAGTGATTTCCATTTTCATGTCAGTATAATTTCTCTTCTGTACACCAGATGAAGCATGGTGATACCACCATGTTTATTACAAAATTATGTTTTCTCAAGGCTTCTCTGCAGTATGGAAAAAAACTGTGGGTTTTTTTTTCCCCACTTACATCTCTGTGCAATTGACTGCTCTTGAAGCAAAACTTTTAAACTCTCATTGGACTTCAGCAGTACACTGAAATTTGTTCGTTACACTGCAAGTATGGAGAACACCTTGCTGGAAACAAAAGTAGATGTCCAAATAAGACAGCACTAAGCTTTACCTAACTTGTTGCACATAACTGTTCTTAGATTTAGAAAGAAAAATCCTGATTACCATCAGTGAGATGTGCAATAGTTCCAGACAGATCTTATTTTTTGTTTCATATTGCACTGTATGATACTGTCTTGATTGTTTTGGTGAATATAATGCTGAAAGGCTGCTCTTCAACAGCAGAAAAAATACTGTCAGACCTAGATAAGAGCTGATGAGACACAGTTGCACTTTGCTGCGTGAGGAACGTATAAAGCATTCCTTATCAAAAGATAAGAATAATGTATATATTCTTGTAGCACAAGTGCCACGTTGTTGGTTTTTCCCCAGTACATGTAATAACAAGCTGTAAGCCTTTGACTTCACTTCTTATAAAACATGCTTAGAGTTGCAGGAACATCTTGAATTCCGTTATTTGAAAAATCTTCTGAATATGTAAATGCCTTGCCACCAGTACACTACACTTACTGAAAAGGAGTTGAGGCTCTTTAAATCTTTTTATGGGAAATGATTTTGCAAACAGAATCTACTAGCTCTGAAGTCAGACACTATGCTAATCCTACATCCTGCAAAGCATTTTTCAAAACAGTGTCTGTTTACAGCTTGTAATTTGAACTGTGTTCCATACCCTGTGTAATATTTATTTTGTATAGTACTAAATGTGCATTCACCTTTTGATCCAGAAGAGAAAACTTGTTTGAAGAGAAATATTTATTTTTGCACTAATTACTATAAATACTAAAATCCAGTGGAACAGAAGATGTCTCTCTAATAGTGGCATGAAAATAACAGGAAATGTAGAAAGAGAAGAATATGCTTATACTCCAAGTTATACTCCAAGTTGTAATATAACAGTGTTTTACAGTTCATTGCAGGGCATTTCTGGTGTTCAGGAATGGAAGCAATTTTCAGAATATCTCCCTGCTGCTGGTGGCCCAGCCCTTCATAGCTGGAGTCGCTCAGTGCTGATAGAGTAAGTGAGGAATCTCTGGCCCTCTCTGCTAGATGTCTGTAGGTGCATAGAGGGATCTGTATCCTTAACTCTCCTCATGCACTGGAGTGGCCCTGTGTTGGCTAAAGATGACAGTCTCCTCCTGCCCCTTACGCTAGAGATGCAAACTTCTGTGCAGAATTTCACTGCATGTGGCTCCTGGCACAGGCAAGAAGGTGGAGCAGCACCTGGGCCGGGCTAACAATCTGCTGCACTGGGGCTGCTACTGCAGCAGCAGCTGGAGCAGCTCTTGGAGCAGACATTTCTGGCGCCACAGCCTGTGGCAGGGCTTGAGCAGCCTCGGGAGGGGGGTCATGGTACCCCTGCCTTGAAATAGGAGGTGGGCGGGGGAGGCTGAGCAGCAGAGACCCTCCAGGTTCTTCTCCTGAGTTAGTTAGCAACTCCTGTTCCAGTACATTTTTTATCTTCAGAGTAGCTGGTCACTTTCAGAAATATCTGCTTTTGCTGTTGCCCAGTCAGGCCAAATGGCATTGCCCTGTGGCCAAATTTGGCTAGCACACTGTCACATGGACCACACAAATCTGAGGGTTTTTTTCTAAAAAGGAGTGGCAGTTTTTATTTCATATATAGTCTTCTATTCTCATCTCTCATCCTTAAGAGACTGGTTTTATTCTTGCCAACAAAAATGTATAGAGAGGCAGCAAATCCAATATTTTTTTTTTTTTGTGCCTAAATCCAGGCTTACAGATAGTTGCATGGCAGCCAGTTGTCCTGTGCAAATCGTTCCAGTTCACGTTTCTTTCTCTTTGTTCTTTTTTGTTTGTTTTTACTTACTGATATTTCAGTTTTCTACCAAACAATATGACAGCATAGCTCAAGGTTATTTGGTCTTACTGTATTTTTCTCAAGTACATGCTGAAGTTGAAGTAGTTTTGAAACAGCACAGGAAGAATATGAAATCAGTAGTCTCCAGTTTCTAGAATCTAGTCTCCCAGCTTGTAAGAGTAGGATTGATTAATGTGTTAAGCAGTTTAGCTGCAGTAGCCCTAGCTCCATGTGAAAGACAGGTAATAATAGATCAGCCATCTCATCAAAAAGCATTTCTGACGTGCAGCCTGTTTTGCATCAGCCTTATTGAAGAAATGTCAGAAATTTGAGTTACTCTGTTTTCTTCTGGAAACCATTACTCTTTTAGACACAAATCTGAAAAGATGAGGAAGAAAGTGGGAGAATAAAGTTGGCTAATAAATGTACTGTAGTGGGATTTTTCGGATTTAGCAATACATGATTGGAATCATTCCATTTGCTTTTCAGGCTTTCCATCTATGCCATTAAATGCAGTTTTCTACAACAGACAGCATGGGAGTGAAGTGTTGTGTTTCTGTAGGATGATTCTCATCTTAACCACTAAAAAAAAGGAGAAATTATTGAAGAGAGTGGTTAAATAAAACAGATTGATATGCATGAATGAAATGAGGTGCTTTGGTGTTTTGCTTATTTAGGAGAGTTTCAGTGGTGTAAAATGAGCAAAAAGATATAAAAGCATCTGGGAGAGTGATGAAAGCTGCAAGAGCAAATGTCATGTCAGAAGAGGTGAGGAAGTTAAAAGGGGATGGTGCAATGAGTTAGCAGTGGGGGGGAAAATTCCTGAGTTTTGCGTAAGGGGAGGAGCACATGATGCTCTAATTAGAACTACCTCAAGGCAAAAAATAGCTGCTGAGGTTTTATCCATGCCCTCCTCCCCAGAATTAAAAAAACCCTTGGTACCTTTTTTTCTATGAGGTTTAGAACTACTTCATTGGAGAACATTTTTCTTAATTAAAAAAAAAATTAAGAGTCCTTAGTATTTTCTTTGAGAGTATGTCTAATATAAACACCTCATGTTCTCCTGGGAACTACTGCAGTAGGATTTCATCCCCTGAACATTTTATTATTGTAAGTAAATTACCGGTTGGTTTCCTCTCCTGTAATTTATTTCTGCTGTTTAATTTTTCCTATTGCCTTTTACTTACAGACTGATCTTTCAAGCACTTTCAGCTGAAGCTGTAGTTTGCTTCATGCGCATCTACTATTATTTCAGGCGCTCCTGAAAATATTCTTTCAAGTACATGATTTCACAGTGACTTTGCATAGGTACTGGATCAGCAGTGTTGTTTAGGACTAACTTTTTATGTTGCTAATTGCAGCCTCATAGTTACTGCCACATTTTTTCCCTTACGTAAGGGGATATTAAGTTTGCTACACTATATAGATTTACACACTGCAGACCAAGCAAGTTTTGCTGTCAGTTGTTTCACTCTACATGCATTCTTTATGTAGGCAATGTCATTAATATCAAAATACATAAAGTGTGCTTATGGGTATGCATTTGATTGCATTGTAAGTAATACCTATATAGAGTAACTCCTCTATGGCCACTAATAGATTTCTCCAAGTTTAAATCAGAGGACAAGTTAAGTCATAAACAACTTATCCATATATAACTGGTTACAAGTGGATAGTGTAAACTAATTTGAATTTGATAGCCTATTACTTGAAATTGTATCAAGACAATTGACTATCTAACAGTAAAGTAATGTTTAAGAGTTAAGGAACATTTCCCCTCTAGAGTGCTGTCAGATTTCATCTTTATGTGGATGTAAACCCAGATCTGAAAATCAGCTGAAGGTATTTATGAAGATAGAATTTATGTACATTGATATAAAGATGCAAATTTGACTGTGCACATGTCTAAGGTAAATTCTGATTAATTAGTTGCACAGAATTTAGGAGGAGTCAATGGAGAAAACTATGTTACGATATAGTCTTGTTATTTCAGAAATAATTCACATAGAGAAAGAAAATCTGCCTCTGCTTAGTAAATTTAGTAGAGATATAGTCTAGCCTAACAGCAAGAGCTGATATTTTATATTCTTTCTGTTGCTCTATTTTACAAAATTTCTTGCAAGTCAATTAGTTTCCAAGGCTTTTCTTTTTAACTAAAGCAGTAAGTTGATTTATTTTTTCCTGCCACAGTGGTATCTAAATTGTCATGACAAGAATAAGTCAGTGTGTCATTGTGAATGCACTTGTATTCCTAATGAAGCTTATATTGCAAGCCAAGGATTTTGTACAATCTTTCAGGTTATTTATATAATGGAGTGGAGTGGTCAAATTCTTATGATGATGTTCTGGATTGGTCCTGTTCTAGTGAAGTGTAAGTGATTTTTGCAACGTTTGAGACTGACTTGCACATTTTTCCTCAGTAGCTGTATTAAAAACCTCCAATGGCATACTTCAACTTTGATTGTTGTGTCTTAATCTTGGAAACATGAATAGTAAACATACTATGCCAGGGCTTCAGTCAGCATTTTGTAGATTAAATAAAAGCTTAACTATAGTAACTTTCTGGGTGGGATTTGTACTGATGCAAAAATCTCCGTTTTTCATAATACTGACTTCCAGGAAGTAACATTATTGGTGACAAGATGCATTGCTTTCCATTAAACGAAGATTTAACATGCAGTTATATCCCTCTGTTGTCAAAGTGTATTGCAATTCCCTTAATTTTAATCATATTAGCCAGATAACCTCAGAGGAAGTTACTGTACTTGGGAATGGTGACAACTTATTTTTGCAACAATCAAAGACTGACCATTAGAAGAAGAAAATGCGTACCATGGTAGCTGGCTGTTTAGTGCCCCGCGTTGTAGCCACATGACAATGTGTAGCACTTTGCAGAGCTGTGGTTATGGTAATGATCAGAATTCACATACCAGCACAACCATTATCATGGGTACTGATATGTACCTTCACGGGCCTCATTAGTTTATTTTATGATAAACACCATGTAAAAAAATGCGTCATAACTACATTATGGTTAAATTTGTATTTTATAAGGTTTGTAGATTTTTCTGGGGTAAAGCAGACTTTTGAATTATGTAACTCCTGTGATAAAGATGCATGTATAACTAGAAAAAAAATCTATGCTTAATTGATAATGAAGGAATAAATACTACTAATGCCAAGTGTGTTAAAGAGCTGCTTTTTTTTTTTTTCTAAAATGTGGACTTACATCTGCAGTATTTTTAGAAAGAACAGGCACGCTGGGGGGCTCTGGGTACTGTGTAAGACTTCCTAAGACAACTGTGACTACTGACAGACAGTGCTGCAAAAGCTTAAGCTCCAACTATATGAAGAGAATCTCCAAAAATTGCAAGTGTGCTTTCGGACAGCACTGTAAAAGGAAAACCTAGTTCTAGAGAGGGCAATCAAAGTACATGATGGATAAGACATACAAATACCTAAGAATGAGACGCAAAACTAACAGGTCTTTCAGGACCAGTGCCTCCTTGTTGAAACATCGGTATTTCACACTAAGTGCTCTGAAAAACAGGGGTTTCTATAGCTGTTAATCCCTTTTCACTGCTTAGAATGTTGGATTGCTTAATTGCGTGAGAAAAATAAATCTATTTAGGCTGCTCTTCAGAACTTCAATGCAGGACTTCACAAACAAAAACTCTACTTCCTGGCAAGAGAAGGGAGGTATAAGAGGAAAAAAACCTTATGTCCCTTCCTGGTGTTAGTTAAATCCCTGACCTTTAACTAAACCCCGAGTTTAACCCTCCGATAGGGTTATGTGGTACGACAGGCTTTAACACAGCAATAACACAAGCTTTGCAGCCCTACGTTTTACAGTTCCTGATCTGTTCACACTAAGCATTTAAAATACTATTGCCATAACTTTCAGATAGTTTATATTCCAGTAGATATGTAGAATGGGATCACCAATACTTACATTTTGGGGTTCTCCCCATTTTCTTCAGGGGGTGAGGGGGGGGAATGCTGGTGTTCCTTAATATACAGAGGAGAGAAAATCCCAAAAGAAAAAAGCTGCTGCGTAAGACAATCTTATCCATGTCAATGTTCCCTTTAAAACATAGAACTAATGGTTATGTACAGTTGAGGTTGTATGTTCCTGTGAAGTTTTCCTGTCCATAAAGATCATATTCCTTGTATAGTATATAGTCTTTCAAGCAATTTGGCAGTGGGAGGAAGGTCATGAAGACAGGACAGCGGAGACGCAACCGGCCCATGCATTCCCGTATTTTCAGGCGACAAAGGTGCTTCAGGGAGCGAGGATTTGCTAGAAATGAGAAGGTGAGATTGATGTTAATAAGCTATTTATTAAATTTTGTTCAATTTATTTATTCAATACTCTGCTACCTTTCAAAAGCTTTGTTCCCAATTTTGCTGCATATTGATTCTGTGAATAGACAGAAAAAAATGAATGTGGCTGTCCCTGGACAACCAGACCTGTCAGGATGTAGCCTTTTTATCTCAGCCTGTGCATCTCTGTTACATTTGTGATCATTTGCAGCTAAATTGACAGATTTTGTTTCTGTCAAATTGGCTAAATATAAGTTAATGGTAGTTTTAGTAGTAAAGTTTGGGGAATGTACCTAATAACTGCTGCCAGTTTTTTGTCAACCCGAAGAAGCTACAAAAAGTAGAATTTGAGTCACTACTTCTTAATCTATGTACAAGCAAAAAGGACATAGAATTAATCTAGACTAGAATTAAATCACTCACTCAGTGAACAATAATGATTTATTAGATTTGTTCTATCAACTTGAGGCGGGGGAAAAGCTTTTCTTCCCTTGAAGAGGATTGTGTTGTCTACATTGTAACTGACATTCCCAAGTGCTCTACATAAATTGTGCAGTTACTGTCTAGCAGAGTTCTGAGAGAAACTTAGTTTAAATCCTACTTAGACTGATTTTTAAGATGTCTCTTACTGTCAACACATAACTTTTGGCCTAACAAGGGTCAAGAAAAGCACCAGTCTGAGGTAAAGGAAATGAAAACTAAAATACCACTATGAAAAAAGGCCCCAGTGCCCAAACAGCTTGCTTGTCATTTCAAATGTAAATATCAGATGCTTACTTAAAATCGAGTTGATGTCTGGCCAGAGTTCCTGTTCTTTGAGAACTGCTTCTAGCTTCCAGCAGATATTAATGTGATCGACATAATCCAACATTACTCGCACCACTTTCCCAGAGAGATGCTTCAACCATGACAAGGTTATCACTTCACAGAACTGACGGAAACAAAATGTTTAATAGGATAACATTCAATACTCCTATAAATGACTTCCACCTCTGCAGGACAAGAGCAATTAAGTAACTTCAGCAGAATTCCAGGAAGAATGAGTGTTCTGTTAATCAGGGGAACTTCAAGGGTTGTCACAGCTTGTATTAAACCTCACTAGTAGAATCTGAAAATCTGTGAGATAGTTATTTTGTACTAGATCCAAAAATGAACTTAAGTAGCTGTATACTTGGTAACTAAGTACTTAAAAAGAAGTGCTGCCACTCCCTACGTGGAATTTAGCTTTGTGTCCCAGCATGCTGAACAGAGGGACCAGTCCAGTGCATGCCACACCCCCTTATCTTCAGGTTAAAGAAGGGTCTGTTACGTTCCCATGGACTTTGCAAACTGCAAAACAATGGCGCTGATGGGTATCTCTAGGAACCTCTTTAGGTCAGTCCAGGTTTATTAATGTTTGCTCAGTGCTCATCACACCAGCTCCAGGGGTCCTTACAACAGCCTTCCAGTATTGGTGTTATGATACAAGACAACCTAGCCAGCCGGCCTGCAAGTCCCTGCTTTCACGGCATGGATAAGACTGCCCTGGAGAGCCAATTCTGTAGTGATCATTAGCACATCATTAGCTATATTTTCACAATTGAAAAATATTTTTTATAATTTGCTGTCATGAACCAGCCCTCATGGCAACATCAATTTAATTTTAAAGCCTTCCCTATTCCTATCTTTATGTGTAAACTGTCTTACAGTTTCAAAACCTGCCTTTTTTGACACTGCACTAAGTACATTTTCATTTAGTTTTAGAAAGGATACTGGCAGTAAAACATCCCACGAAGCCATCTGATATACTTACCATTGTATCTTTAATAACAGTAGAAGTCCATCCATCGGTCACATACTGGGAATGTGAACTCTTTCCCCGAGGGCAATCAAAGCAGCGGTGCACATCATACCCATAGTTCATCAGCATTCTTAACATGACTTCATCTTTCAGAGCATACTGTAGAGCTGATGGAAAATGTGTTGTATTCACTCTGCAGAAGTAATTGACATTAGCCCCATGTCGGAGCAGTAGATTCATTAACTCATAGTTGCCCAATCTCAAGGCTATTTGGAGACAGTTAATGGGATCTTGGTTTGGCAGGGCTCCAGCATTCAACAGCAACTGTGTTGAACAGATATCCCCATTGGAAACAGCAAAGTACAGTGCTGATTTCCGGTGGTCATCATAACCTTTGCGAACTCTTTGATCCAGCATGAAATTGGCATCAAACCCAGATTTGAGGAGGAACTCAAGGCACTGAGGATGTGCTCCTGCTGCTGCTGAGTGAACTGGACTTATCCCACTTTCTTTAATGGCATCAAAATTAGTAACTGGAACTAAACTTTTTAGGGCTCTGAAACATTAAAAAAAGAAGAATCTCAGAATCTTAAACATACCAGTTCACCTAGCTCAAACTTTGAATTTCTCTGTGTTGCTGGGCTTCAGAATTCATCATGACTGTATACCAAATTAGTACCATGGCATGCTCTACCTCTGCATCAACTTTAATTGCTAACAATTGTTTGCCAGCAACAGATACTGACTTTACACCTAACACACATAAAAAATTATTCTGTTATACTGTTATTCATTAACAACCCCATTCCTTACTAGAGGAATAGTCATTCCTTCTCAACAGAATTTTTTCCTGAATGTCAAGAGCACAGTGTTATTGCTTAACCTGTAGGAATTAGGGAATTAAGATAATACAATATATTATAACATGAATAGATCTAATATATAATTTAATACATAAATACATTTAAGTTTAAATATAATTAGTTAATATGTTAATATTTTATATATAAGAACTAAGAATTCTCAGATTCTTAACCACAATGCAACATTCCTAGTATTGAAGAATTGTTTCTCACTTATTGATTGTGATTTCACGGAATCACGGAATTTTCAGAGTTGGAAGGGACCTCTAGAGATCATCTAGTCCAACTCCCCTGCTAAAGCAGGGTTGCCCAGAGCACATTACTCAGGACTGCATCCGGGTGGGTCTTGAAAATCTCCAGAGAAGGGGACTCCACAACCTCCCTGGGCAGCCTGTTCCAGTGCTCTGTCACCCTCACCCTAAAGAAGTTTTTCCGTGTATTTGAACGGAACTTCCTGTGTTCTAACTTGTGCCCGTTGCCCCTCGTCCTGTCACTGGGAATCAGGAAAAGAGCCTGGCTCCATCCTCCTTCAACCCACCCTTGAGATACTTGTACACCGTAATAAGGTCTCCCCTCAGCCTTCTCTTCTCCAGGCTAAAGAGTCCCAGCTCTCTCAGCCTTTCCTCATAAGGCAGATGCTCCAAGCCCTTAATCATCTTAGTTGCCCTTTGCTGGACTCGCTCCAGCAGTTCCCTGTCCCTCTTGAACTGGGGAGCCCAAAACTGGACACAGTATTCCAGTTGTGGCCTCACCAGTGCAGAGTAGAGGAGGAGAATGCCCTCCCTTGACCTACTGGCCACACTCTTCTCTATGCAGCCCAGGATTCCATCGGCCTTTTTGGCAACAAGGGCACATTATTGGGTCATGGATAATTTACTGTCTACCACGACCCCCAGATCCTTCTCCTCCGAGCTACTTCCCAGCAGGTCCACCCCTAACCTATACTGGTGCCTAGCATTCTTCCTCCCCAGGTGCAGGACCCTGCACTTGCTCCTGTTGAACCTCATTAGGTTCTTCTCTGCCCACCTCTCCAGCCTGTCCAGGTCATGCTGGATGGCAGTGCGGTGCTCTGTAGTGTCAGCCACCCCTCCCAGTTTGGTATCATCGGCGAACTTGCTGAGGATACACTCTGTCCCCTCATCCAGGTCATTAATAAATATATTGAACAAGACTGGACCAAATATTGACCCCTGGGGGACACCGCTGGTTACAGGCCTCCAACTAGACTCTGTGCCACTGATTACAACCCTCTGAGTTCTGTCACACAGCCAGCTCTCAATCCACCTCACTGTCACCTCATCTAGCCCACACTTCCTCAGCTTCCTAATGAGGATGTTATGGGAGACAGTGTCAAAAGCCTTGCTAAAGTCAAGGTAGATGACATCCACAACTTTCCCCTCATCCAGTCAACCAGTTATAACATCATAGAAAGCTATCAGATTGGTCAAGCATGATTTACCCTTGGTAAATCCATGTTGACCACTTCCAATAACTTCCTGTTCCTCAACGTGTTTGGAGATGACATCCAGAAAGAGTTGCTCCATTACCTTCCCAGGGACAGAGGTGAGACTAACTGGCCTGTAGTTCCCTGGGTCCTCCTTCTTGCCTTTTTTGAAGATTGGAGTGATGTCAGCCTTCCTCCAGTCCTCTGGCATCTCTCCTGCTCCCCATGACCTTTCAAAGACGATGGAGAGTGGTCTAGCAATAACATCCGCCAGCTCTCTCAGCACTCGCGGGTGCATCCTGTCAGGGCCCATGGACTTCTAGATGTCCAGCTTGGCCAAGTGGTCTCTGACCTGGTCCTCCTCAACTGAGGGAAAATCTTCATCTCTCCAGACCTTCTCCCTTGCCTCCAGGGCATGGGATTCATGAGGGACAGCTTTAGCAGTGAAGACCAAAGAAAAGAAGGCATTCAGTAACTCTGCCTTCTCTGTCTTCCACCACAAGGGCACCCGTCTCATTCATCAGTGGGCCTACACTTTCCCTAGTCTTCCTTTTTCTATTGATATACTGAAAGAATCTCTTCTTACTGTCTTTACCTGCAGTGGACAAGCTGAGTTCTGATTGAGCTTTGGCCCTTCTCATTTTCCCCCTGCATAGCTTCGTTATATCTTGGTAATCCTCATAAGTTGCCAACCCCCTTTTCCAGAGAATGTAAGCTTTCCTTTTGTTCCTGAGGTCTAGCCAAAGCTCTCTTTTTAGCCAGGCTGGTCTTCTTCCTTGTCAGCTTGTTTTTCAGGACATGGGGATGGCCTTCTCCTGTGCTTCTAAGAGTACCTGCTTGAAGTATGCCCAACCTTCCTGGGCACCTTTGCCCTTCAAAACTGCCTCCCAAGGGACACTCTCGACCATGCTCCTAAACAGGCTAAAGTCTGCCCTTCAGAAGTCCAAGGCAGCAGTTCTGCTGGCTCCCCGCCTTGCTTCACCAAGAATTGAAAATTCTACCATTTTGTGATCACTAGCATAAATTTAGCATAAATATCTTCCAGTGACCTTCCTATCTTTAAAATAGGGATAACTCTTATCTCCTAAGTCTATTTAATTATTTAGTAAGTTTACCTTCCCGTGATGGGGTGGAGATGAGCCATATACAAAGAGAGTGAGGACGTCCCAAGAACCTCAGCATCAGACTGGACAGTTACTACTTGTGACAAGTGGGGAAATGCTATAGGAATTAGTATGTTCATCCTAAAATGATGAAGATTTTAACCTGACTGGTCTTTTACATTCAGACACAGAAAACTCACATTTACACAGTCAAAAAGAATTCCATCTATAAAACTACAGATCAGTCGCCTGCTTTGAATAAGGTAGAATTAGCAAAATTAATATTTCTGGTGTCATCGTTACTTGTTTTTTAAGCATATTAACTCACAGAAAGTGTCCTCTATATGCAGCTCTGTGGATTGGCAAATGACCCGAGTGCTTTGGTACATTGGCATCAGCCCCATATTCTAGTAAAAGACTCAGAGAATCTGGATTTCCTCCTCCTGCTGCTTCAAATAATACAGAAGCACAATCCAGTGCCTGTGAAAGAACATCTGCACCTGGAAAGAAGCATCAAGGATTTTCACAGTAGTCACTGTAAATATCCAGCAGTAATTATATCTCCAGCCCTCCAGTGACGTGGTATTGTTGATAATATTCTGCACCAAATAAAACCACTATAGGCATAAACCTTCCTGTTGGATCCTTGATCCTGGGAACAAGAACATCTGAATTGCTTTGAACACTATTACACAGCAAGACTTGATGCTAGAACTGGGCAAGCAAGGGGTTTGGTTCTTGTTCATACAAACAATTGTTTTTTGGCTTACGTACAATGCATTTCAGTTCTTCTACTTTACAAAGCCCAGTCAGATATAACTGCAAATATGCGAGAACCCAGTATCAAAGCAGTTCATACAATCCAGTTCTAGTGCTGCTGAGCCATCATATAAAATCCCCCACCATAAATGTCTTGTCAGGCCTTCCCTAAGGTGACCTGTCTACATGGGAAAACAATATTGCATTGAAAAACAATTACATCTACTCACTAAAATATCGATACATTATTTTAATATTATTAAAATGTAGTCTTTATCAGGCCTTTACTTAACTACATCACAACAATCCTCTTGGGGCAGATAGCATTTAATTTTCTTTAGTAAGGAAAATTACTTCTGCTGCTATTTCTGAAGGTGTATCTTAAAATAACTAGTTTTAATCCAATCACAGAACTTTCAAAAGACTAATAAAAATGTGTATGAATAGGCTAACTACTTTAGAGAGAATATATATTTGTGCATGCATGTGTGTCTACACATACACTCACACTCTCTCACTCTTACAACATGAAATTTAGATACTAGGAATTCTTTAGATGAACCTCAACTCATGAGATTTGGGAGTCAAATTCTTCAAATAAATTAAGACAACATCTAAAAATAAAAACAAAATACCTCCTGCAACGTGTCAGCTTTGCTTGCAGTTTTGCAAAGCATTCACTGATGCTGCTATACAGTTTGCTACAAGTAATCTCTAAAAATATACTTTGTATATGTTTGGATGCATTAACCCTCCAGGCTGTATACTCAGTAACATGGTAACAGTTCATTTCCTTTCACTTCAGTAATGCAAATTCTTACCTACTACCAAGCTAAGACGAATTTTTTACCTCTGCATTTAGGAATAATTTTCTCCACTGGAAAGAGGATTCACTTTATCCCATTTGGGCTTTACACATTTCAGTACTAACACATGGCTTACAATTTCTACTCCCTTGAAGAACACCACCACTGAACCTACACATTACTAAATCAATCGACTGAGTTGTAAACCAGAACCACAGAATAGCCGAGGTTGGAAAGGACCTCTGGAGGTCATCCAGTCCAACCCTGAGCTCAAGCAGGGTCAGCTACAGCAGGTTTCCCAGGACACCATCCAGTCAGGTTTTTAGTATCTCCCAGGATGAAGACTCCACAACTTCTCCGAGTGACCTGTTTCAATGTTCAACCACCGTACAGAAAAAAAGTTTTCTTACGTTCAGAATCACAGAATCACAGAATTATCAGAGTTGGAAGGGACCTCTAGAGATCATCTAGTCCAACTCCCCTGCTAAAGCAGGATTGCCCAGAGCACATTACTCAGGACTGCATCCAGGCGGGTCTTGAAAATCTCCAGAGAAGGGGACTCCACAACCTCCCTGGGCAGCCTGTTCCAGTGCTCTGTCACCCTCACCGTAAAGAAGTGTTTCTGTGTATTTGAACGGAACTTCCTGTGTTCTAACTTGTGCCCATATTCAGGCAGAATTTTCTAGGTTTCAGCTGGTGCCCATTGCTTCTTGTCCTGTTATTGGGCACCACTGAGAAGAATCTGGCTGTATCTCCTTTACACCATCCCATCAGATATTTATAACACTGGCGAGACAGACACCACCTCCCCCACCCCCACCCCCACCAAGCCTTCACTTTCTATAACATCCTATATAATAAAGTCTCACCTTTTTGCAATAAGAGCTCCATAATTTCTGTATGTCCAACCTGTGCAGCCAGTGCTAGAGGTGTGAGCCCATAACCACTGCGAGGGTCAGGATCTGCTCCAGAACGAAGGAGAAGCTTCACCAGATCCTTCCTGCCTAGTCTGGCTGCCTCATGTAAAGCAGTCCTCTTGTGGACACACTGCAAATTCACTTTTGCACCAGAAGTTAACAACAAGGAGGCAATCTCATACGAATCCTGTTTAACTGCTGTAAGACAATAAGTGAAGTATCAGCCAGAATATTATTCAACACTATTCCAGGCCCTCTAGCTTGTTATGTGGCTGCCCAGGAAAGCTCAAGCTGTTCCTGGCAGTGCTATTTATACACTATGTCACACTACACTGAAAGGTTTAACTTATCAACAAGTCTGTTCTTTGTTTCCAGGATAACATTAACTATACAAATGCATAATTTTATGGTAATCTCTTTTTTCTCTGTCTAATTGTATTTGGTAATGCAACAGAATGCAACTTTCCCTGCCACTAGATGGAGATCATGTACAGGGAGTTGGTGTGGTCAGGAGTTGGCCTGCTCAGAGACCTCTATTTAATCTTCATAAGCAGTTACCATAATATGAAACAAAGTTTAAAATGACTGTGTCATATGCCTTCTTAGCTTAATAAGCCTGATCTGTTAAGTCAGGAAGGATCTTAAAAAGGTAATTTGCATTGGCTCCAGTGAATGGAATGAACAGGCAACACCTTTCCCTCCTTCTCTCTTTGATCTTCCAGGCTGTGCAGGGTGTCCCTTCACCGAGACAGATTAGGCAGAGAAGCTTCATGTGCCACAGCTGCTCGAAACACCATTGACAGTGTGCTATAACTTGTGATGTCCAATTATCTGTAACCTATATGTCTGCTTTAGATAAATCCCATACATCCCTTTCATGGGGGATGGTACATTTTAATATAGTACACTTCAAAAGTACCTGGGAATTATCTGCATCTTTTCTAAGCAGGTGGCCCTGACTAGAAGCTTTAGTCATTTCAAAAGGATGGTCCTACAGTTAGGTAGACTTTTTCTTCTTCCTTTAATGATAGTTTTGAAAAAATATTTCCAATATGGAAAAACTTACAGGTCGGTCCAAGAAAGTTACAGTGCTCCTTTAAAACTCAGAGATAAGGAGAACACGCTTTGCTTTTTTTGTCTAGGACTCAGTAAGAATAACAGCATCATAGCCCAAATTGGGGGAAGCAAATGAAATCAACATAGTACATTTTTGAAAAACATCTTGGCAAAATATTAGGACTAGTTCTTTATAAATCAAGTAAAGTTCTTGTGCATGATCAAATGAAAACGGCATTCACACTAAGAGTGATACTAGGTATGGGACCTTCTTCTTCAATCAAAAAAAATCAAAGAGAAGTGAACCAAGAATTTAGGCCTGGCTAGCTTCTTCACTTGTCATACTTGGATTAATTCTAACAACCTCTGAAGGGGGACTAACACTGTTTTATGCTCTACATAATGCAGATAAATCAGGCTGCTTTGCTATAATTTTTGAAAATCAAAACCAATTACCATGGTTTTTGGAGAAAGAGGAGCTGATGCAATGAAAGAGAATATGAATGTTTTATGCCTACAGACATGAAGAACACTAATAAGCATGAAGAAGCAGGAGGACCTGGTTATCTGGCACCACTGCATAAATGATGCCAAGCAAAGCAGAGGAAGACGCTCTGGTACTTCATGGCGAAATCTTTTTGATTCTTTAAGGAAAAAGATGTGTGTTCAACCTGAACCTCAAACTCTTTGCAAGTGAGGGATGGAAAATGGGAGGCATCAGTAGACCAACAAGGATAATACTTTAATTAATAAATAATGCTAAGAACTTTGTTGTGACAGTCCCTAACTTGGGACTGTCAGCTCATTTAAAGCTTTGATATTGTCTCAGGAAACAAACAGGGACAAACACATTCAATACTGAGATTAATATTTTTTGCTCCTTATAGCAAAATATTTTAGATATTGATTTGAAGTCACATCTGTCAAATTGAAGCTTTAAATGTGTAATTAACCTCACTTCATTCCCTTGCCTCTCCACCCCTAAATAAAGTATTCACCTATAACTAAAGGAGAATCTCCTTCTTCATTCTTAACATTGGGATTGCAGCCATTGAGCAGGAGAAAGCGGACATTGTCTACAAAGCAACTTCTTACTGCCACCAAGAGAGGTGTTTCCCCTTTTAGAGTGGTCTGTTCCCATGTAATGGCACGGGAGGCTGAAATACAGAAAAGCAGAATACATTTGAAGCTGGATCATTCATCAAACCTGACTTCGTAAAACTTTTTGGTGGAAAACCACAAGGACTCCATACCTTTCAAAGTTATTTCAAGGATGTTCTTATTTAGCTGTGCTGCAGCTTCATGCACAGGAAGCCAGCCTTGCTGATCTGCTTCTTCAAAAGCAGAACTGTGCCTCACCAACTTCATCAAAGGCTCTTCTTGGCCTGTGATATTTTAAGACACACTCATATCCCATTACTCATCATAAAACAAAATTCAGACAACTAATATACTGAGTGCCATTTATCCCATCAGTGTATCTAGAATAAACAACTTGCTTTGTCAAAGTAATTTTTTCTCAGAGGGTGGTTTACATGACTGGAACAATCAATGATTGACATTGATTCACAAAGCATTTTGAATTATACATTGAAAAAACTTACTTATAATGAATATGACTAAAATATTTCAAATATAATCCTCTCTTATGAGCAATAGTGCATGGAAATCTAAGGTATAAATGAACAGGTGTTCTAGCGAAACTGTAGGAAAAATATTTAGGTTGGCAAAAGTAAAATGAAGCGGATTTAACAGGATGAGACCTATCTCATTATTCCCGCTTTTACTAACAATCTTACTGGAACTTTAATCAACACAGATGTTTATGTTTTCAGTTTTATATCTCATCAAGAAACAGCAAAACTTTCTTGGCTGGAAAGCCTGTGTTAAGTAGAAGTCTGGTTTCTGCTCATGTTTTTTATCCTGTCATTCCTGGGAGAAGGCATTCTGTCCTTCTGTTACCTACAACTACAGGGTGAGGGAACAAACCACTCTCAATCCCTGCTGCTGAAGTTCTCCTACATATGGAAAAATCATTAATTCATAAGGCCAGAAAGCAAGTGTAACAAGTTTAGGCACATTCTTCATAGTATATGGAACATACATAGCATTTGCTTTTCCAGAAAAGGCTTGGTTTCTTGATTCCTACTCCAATAAATATCTCTATAACTACTTACTATGACACGTATAAAGACTGGACTGAAAGTTTCCCACTGCCAGACAACTGTCCCAACAATGATACTACTTACGCTTGTTGTTTATTTATCTCCGTAACCCAGTATATAAATTGATTATACCACAAGCAGTAGAAGTTTCAGAAGAGCAGACTAAGAGCATCTCATATAGAAATACACTCAATTTTGGCAGTTAAGGAACAATTCTGGAACACTCTTCAGGTAGAGAAGGGATTTTCATCTGGGTATCTTACAAAGTGAAATGCTTTTAGGAAGTATTAATTGACTGAGGGCCTTGCCATCCTGTTTATTTTACAAGAAAAGCCTGGCATTGTCCCCTAATTCCCGGAGATGAAGCAATGGAATATGAGAGGAGTGACATTTGAACTCACCCTACTACCATGTTCCTATCCAATAAGTTAGCTTTTGGGTGTCCCATTTTTAGTTGCCTTACTCCTCCCAAGACTACATAAAGAAAAACTGCATTTAAATCAGGTAATCAAACACCTAAAATGTAGGCACTGCTTAACAATGCAATATCCAAGTGATTCCTAGGGGTATAGGCTTTGAGCAGTGAATTTGTACTTAACTGTCCGAATTGCTGCAATTATCTTTTCATGTTCTTCACTTGCAATATATGGGAAACTGCATAAACAGAACAAAAATAAAATGAGAAGTAAAAGTTAATATGAAGTTCGGGATATAATTATACCTTAATTTAAATTCTCAAGCCTAGCCTACATGTCAGATTTCTGTAAGTTACATAGCTTTTGTGAGAATTTAACACAATAAAACACTTCTTTTTGTTGGTCTTCCCCTGCCACTATAAATATTGGATTTTTCACATAAAGCCCAACAATTAAATACTAAAATGAGGGAAAGCCCCCATACATTTTTACATCAGATACTTATCTTGTTCATAAAGCCTTGTACTCATTTAGATACTGATGTAAAACATCACCTGAAAGTTTCATACATTTCATATTTTCGAGAAAATAGGTATACTTTTTCAGGGAGAACTCAGAACAAGGAGCTACAGGTGGTTTCCAATAACCATGAGACAAGGTCAGAACAATACAACATACAGAGTGACAAAGGAAAATAAGGTTACAACATGCTTATAAGAATGCCAGGAAAACCCCCAATATAGAAGTAATAACTAACTACCTTTCATCCTCTGTTGCACGGCCACTTGTTTCAATTTTATGGCTATCTTGTAAGCTTTCCTGAATAGCTTGTTGTGTAGGGATTTCGTCATCAGAATCATCATCAAACATATATGTAGAATTATACATGCCAAATCACCACAACTTGGATCACTTTTTTTGTAGGGAAACACTGCTTTTTAATTGGAAGTAGATATTAAATCTTCAGGTTAAATCTGGAGTAATAGAAATAGCAATCACTGTTTAAGTTTCAAGAGAAATGAAACAGTTTAAAATAAATGAATCGGAACCTCTCCATCTCAAGCTCCAGCCTTCTTCCAAGTATTTAAGTTTGCACTGCAAAGAGTATTTAGAACAGAGTAAAGGTTTTCTATTCCACTAGCACGTGCTAGCTTTTATCTCTGTTCCGCAGACTGAACATACAGAATAGCTACTTGTTCTGACATTGCTTATTAGAAAGCAACAAAAATTAGCAAAACTTAGCTTTCAAGTAAATAGTTGTTCCCTGTTAAGTCTTTTAGACACTCAAATATCATCACAATTGTGCTCCAATGTTCCCTTAGCAGGAAAACAGATATTCAGTAAGACTTGGGATGTTTTTTCAGTTTGTTCACAGAGGGCCTGGAAGTGAAGGGCAAGTGAAGGACATGAATTTTTTATAATAGCTTTTGTTCAAATTGTTTCAACAAAGATACTGTTAGGGCCATATCTTGTAGTCAGGAAAGTATTGTAGATTTGTGCTATTATGTGCATCAGCCTTACAACCACAAGAACAACAAACTCCATGCTTGAAAAAAGACCAACTTTACCACGTTATGTACGTAATCTGCAGCCATTTAGAACAGATAAACTTACCATTCTGCATTCTTCACCTATGCATGCCTGTTTTTTTCTAATACTTGTAAGGGATATATATAAAATACCGCAACAGTATATATCCAAATACAGGCAGAAATAAAAACCACTGATGTAACCACAATGGAGTAAAAAAAAAACAAACCAAAACAAAACAAACCAAAAAGCAACCAAAAATGCAAACAAACAAAACCACAACCCAAAACTTAAGAATAGCATTAATTAAAAAAAAAAAAAATTGCCAAATTGAATGGCTTCAATTAAAAATATTTTTACCCTTTTAAGATTGTATTACAAACAATGCAGCATATAAATAAATCCTTTTGATGCTATTTGTTAAAGTCCAGATGTTAAAATTTAAGAAGAAATCATAAATAATTATAAGTGATCAAGGCAATCATTAAATAGTATAAGGTGTGTAGAGGTACACTGTTATATGTGTAAGCAGTCACACTGTTCTTTTGCATATTCAGCTACATGCTAATATAGATTAAAATCACAGGAGTTCTGTTAGGCTCAAACCTCTCATCTGTTTTACCTTATCAAAACTTCCACTTCTGTCTTTCAAGACAGTTGGCCTGAAAAAAACCAACCAAAAATACAGGGCAAAGTAAAAAAAATGAATAAGTAAAACTGAAAGCAAATACATAAATTAGCAAAATGAATGAGCACAGCAAAACAAAAGCAGCTGTCAACATGCCACTTACAAAGTTTGGAATAATTCTAGAAACATTTTGAAGTTGAGGAGCAGTAATTCATAGCAAACCTGCATCATTTAATTTATTACCCAATCCACCTAATGTGTGATTGTGAGGCTCTGCTCTGTAATCGCACATGTAGCAAAAAAGAGAAATACATTAACAAAATATACAGACAAGTAACTGTTAGTATTCAATTATACTTATAGTACAATGAGCATATAAACATTTTAAATCTAGATTATTTCTCTTTTTTTGTAAGAAGATTACTGCTTTTCCTATGAACTGAGAAAAATATACTGGTTTTCCTCACCTTCTGAAAGAGGGAAGACCTCACACTTTGAAGAGGTGATTATTAAGTTGAAAGTGATATTTTCAGGATTGAAAATGATCTCTGTAGAGGCTATGTCCATTAATAGCTCTCTATAAATACCCGATCATAAGATACTCTGGGACTTTCTCCATGTTTCTTTCATATAGGTTAGTTATGTTTAATAATCTGACCTGACAAATGGTGTCAGCAAAAGGAGGAATTAAAAGTCCAGTTTCTTTGTAAAAATACTCTTGCTAAAAGTTTTTGGAATGAGAATTTGAGAACTAAAAGTAGTAACTATTACATTATGGAAAGAAAATTCTTTAGTGCTTTCCTAAGAGAGTAAACAGAAGATACTGTTAGGAGCTTACTTAAGAGAGTACAACAGTGTAAAAAGAAAAACTAAAAACAATACAAGTAAACATAAACAAGCAAATAAAATAAAAAACTCTATAAAAAATTACTGTGTTTCTGATTGCTTAATCACAATTCACATATTAATATAAATATAAAAGAAAACAAAAGATAAACATATAGAGCCTTAAAAGGGAAAAGAAGTTTCAGAAAGATAAACCTATGCTGAAAACTTACGCCAGTGTAACACACAATAAACAGGGAAATGAAGGACATAGATGCCTAGTTATAATAGTAACAACAGAGTGGAGTGAGACTTTCATGTGCTTAATTTACTACTACTGTATTTTATGGAAGGATGCTTACAAAGAAATGATGATGGCTATGTCTGAACGCAAGGCAGAAATAGTCCTTTGCTAGTGGAGATCTAGGAAGAATGCTTGCTCAATTTTTTTTTTTTTTTTTAGTGCAGAATCAGCAGAGTTGAAACTGGACTGCTTCTCTGGAGCAATAACGAAACATAACATTTTATGGCAGGTCATCATAAGGGAGACTATCATTTATTCATCACAGAAACTAATTGGAAAAAACTCCTTACAAAATCAGAATATCTGAATTAAATCCTGAAAAGATGAATTTGTTGAAGAAGGAAAGCATCAGAATTACCTACTATAGGTAGTTAAATGATTTCTCATACTGCAGTCTTCAGTGTTGCTATGACAGAACATAGGCTACGTATAAATCCAGATTGAAATCCCCAAACTTACTACCTACTAGCTTTCCATTCACATGATTCAGCACTCTTAATACTTCAAGTTCATTAACTGTAATGTTTCTCTAAAAGTGCCGACTGTTTTCATTTTCCATTAACATATATTTTATGATATTCCAGTAATGCATAAAATTGATGTTTACAAATTAATAATATCACCAAAATCTAAAATCCTAGGTGTATCTTTTATAGATTGTAAAGACGATAATACTAATACATACTTATTTAAGACACAATATTGAGGATCAGAAAATATTTGAATGCCTCTTTTAATATAAAAAAGTCAGATGTTTCTTTTACACAGTATGTTCCACTTCCTCTGTAAGCCAACAAAAAGAACAGGATCTTGTGAAGTCTGTTTCTGATCTGTCCAAAGCTAGTCATCCAGCTGGCAGAGCAACGCAACACCTCGTTTGATCCAGTGTTGAACTGGTTTATCCGTGTTAAGTGTCAAAGCAATGACGAAGTTAGTAGAATGTCCAGTAGTAGATAGGATTCCTTTACGCTCGCTTGTCTTGTAGAGTGGGCAAACATATGCATCAGATTTCTTTATGTCCGATTTTGCAGCTTCAAAAAAAAACCCCAAATAATGTATTACATTCTAAGTAAAGGCTAAGTAAAAATGCAAAATTGTTGTGTGAGTAAGATAATAAAACTATCTGGTATTTTTTTTTCTCTTTTCTTGTGTAGCTTGTTTTGTTTTCAAACCCAACTAATTTAACTGCAATTTGTTTTCAGGACCCAGTGCCTCTACCAGCTTTGTAACCATTCAAAGACACATTAAAATCTGAATAGTTACATAGTTAAAGCATAGTTTATACACGAACTTTTACCAGCTCCACAAAATTCTGGTCCAGCAGCCACAGAACATAACTGCAATTCAAGTCACCTGTGATCCAAGGACAACTCTGCAGGAACTCTTTGTATGCCTAGACTGCTCACATGCAACTTGTGCCAATTCTAAAATCATGCATGCCTGAACAGATTTGCCCAACCTCAAGTAAAAGGCACAGGCAGAAAAAGTGGAAACTTTGTAAGACTGCCTATTAGGTAATACCATCTTGGCTGCAAGAGTTGCAGGAGAAAGTCCTGCTTAAGTGAATAAATAAAAACAGGGATTTATTTCTCCTGATCAAAGAAAGCAGGAGTTATGGAAAATATCGTACTAGTATGACAGACAACTAGCATAGTAGCTAAAAATAACCTGGGCAAACCTTGCTAAATCATGTGAGGTAAAATACTGAGTCTCTGTAAGTCAAGTGAAAGATCTCCTCAACTTAAGTAAAGCCAGGAATTCAAGCACCATGTGCTTTCCTACCCAAATTAACTTTTGGTTGAAAAATAGATTGGACAGCACCTAAAGATGTTTATAAAAACATAATTTAACTAGTCCTTTCATCTAATCCATAATTATAAACATCTGTGGGGAGAGGGACAGTCCTATTGCTCAGGTGAGATGAGACTGAGTCAAGCTAGCAGGCCCAATTTTATTGTAAAAGTCATAGGTCAGATGCACATGAATTCTGTGCACATTTGGGTACTCTGGTGAGGGTAGGAGCATTTAACTTCTTTAAAAAAGGAATTCATTGTACCAATTTCTTGTTGAATAGCTCACACTTCAAAGAAATTATACTCACTTGGCTTTATCCAAATGATTGGCATCATATCAAAGAGCAATTTGGGATACTGCTCAGCTAACATTCCCCTGGTGAGAGAAAGCAACAAAGTAATTATTGGTGACTTTCCGTTAAACCGAAGAGGGTTTGGTATGTGTGTTTTGGTTGTTACTTGCTTGAGGTGTTTTTTTTGTTTTCTTCCCCATTTTCCATGCATGAAAGAGCATTTCATTTGGTGTGTTATTTCAATAATATGAAAAGTATCAATTAAAATATTTAAACAAATCCTGTTTGAGCACCTAAGAAAGCTTTCCAGAACCACAGCAAAACATTTTGTTACTGACTTGGTCCTGTCCCAGCGAGCTCCATCTAAAAATAATCCGTGGATATAAACACCATCTTCTGGTGCAGAATCAGCAGTATCCTGAGGAATAACCTACAAGAAATAAATGTTCCACTTTATTAAACTTTCATAGCTGTTTGCTTTTTAAGGTACTATACCAACAGCCAATTTTCAGAAAATACATCCAAAAGGAGAATAATGTAGTAATACCTTCCTTTCAGTATTACTTTTATACAAAACTATAACGATGGCAGATTTCTGTGGTTTTGTTAATTACCTTTATTGTAGGTTATAAGATAAGGCTTTGATCACACAGATAAATATGTACTCTCTAGGCTGTTTTCTTGAGTGGAGGTCCAGGTACAATGACAGAACTACTTTTCATGTACTCTTTTATGTATGTTATTTAAAATGCCTATCTTACCAAAGAATTAAACCCGTGACTTCAAATTGCAGAGAGTTAGTTGCAAAATGAACCTTCCAGTCAGGATTTACTTACTACATCTCACTGCAACATCAGGACTCAGATTAATAAAATACATATTTATAATTTTTCTCTACCTGAAATTCATATCCCAGAAGGTCAATAGGGATCCTGTGCTTCCGAGCATAGTTTTGCATAGCTCCAGTTAAGAAAGCTTGAGTAAAATAGAATCCTGACAGCCAAAAAACTGTGGGCTTCCCTAATTCATACCAATTCTGGAAAGAGGAAAATGACACAGTCAATAATCAGAAAGAGACAAATCCCATATTGTTTGACCATTTTCTACGTAACTATACTCAGAAAATCTAGGTGAAGTCTATCACTCCTTTCCCAATATTCCTTTAACATAAAGGACAAATTAAATGAAAAAGTAGATTAAATAATTGGTCACAGTGCCTCTTGTACGTTACCTGTAAAAATTTCAGCCTTTCCAGAAAATCTATAATATAGCTCCCTAATGGTTTTAGGCTTGGGTATGAACGTTTTGCCCAATTCTCAGGAACTTTTCCAATAAGTAGACTCCCAGATAGAGCCTCCAGTTGAGCATCCATAACAACCAGTCCTTTAATGGCTTTCTTCAGGTTAATTAGCGTAATACGAATAGTTCGGGTTAAACTAGAATTAAAAAATAAAAGTAAATTTTCACACATGTGGAATGATTTGTAAGACACAACATCCTCACTGGAAAAAAAAGAAAAAACTTGATTATGGAACCATCCATAGAACTTGTATAGCTGTTATACAGCTGAGTAATTAGCCATGTCTGTAAAGTCATGGACTTGAGCACTAGTGCTAACTTATTTAAGACTAGAAACAGTTTAATAAATTATTCTGTTATCTCTGATATATTCTGTATTGTTAGGTAAGAGGATGAATTTGGAATTACAAACTTATACACCTTATACTAGATGAAGGGAAAAAGTATAGATTACAAAAGAAGAGGTGGGTAGGTTCTGCAACAAAGGAAAACTTGGAGGCTGAAGGCCAGAGGGCATTACTGAAAGTCTGGGAGAAAATGAAGTGGAAGACATGAAGAGACAAATAGAAAAGAAGGAGGACAGAGAAAAACAGGAAAAAAAGAATGGAGGAGCAGGCGAAGATAAGAAAGAAAATTAGGAAACAGAGTCAGAAGAGAGACTACAGATCCAAAGAAAAAAATTAAAGTGATTATACGTTTGTAGTCCTAGGACAATAATTGTGAAAATAAGATACAGGAAGAAAGGCATCAGAAAAGGGAGGAAAAAAAGGGAAAATTTAAAACAGAAGTGTATGAGATAATAAAGAAATAAACAGAAATACTTCCGACTATCAAGGAAAAGGTTTCATAAACTATGTTCGTGTATTACAGTTTCTAACGCCTTTGCCCTACAGGTCAGAAATATGAAGAAAATAAAACATAAACAAAGATAAATATGGTGAAAGAGAAAGTGAAGTTAAAAAAAAAGGAACATAAATATATTGTTCACATTTTCCAAGCGCATCCTCAGACTCCCTTCTTCTATCACATATTTTTCTCTTTCAGTTCATTTTGCCACTAGATCATTTTTTCCTGTCATCTATCTTACATTCTGTCTTCCCACAAGGAGTAACTGTGCTTGGACTGCAGATATCACTGCAGACAATTAGAAGGGAAATAAATAAATAAATAAAATATTTCACACAACACAGGGTTAAGTGTTTGGTTCGCAGGAAAGCTTTTTCTGTAAATGGAATTACTTCGGTTCCATTTAATAAAATATGACACTCTTACTTGTTAAATCTTTCCATTTCTTGCACCAGCACAGTGTTCATACTTTCTTCATATCTCATAGGATATTTACTCAAGCAGCCTTCAATGTCAAAATCATTTGGAAGCTGTAAATGACAACATATTTGGAAATCATTGCACATATCTTAATACATCAGTATTATATTAAAAATATGCAGATGTGAAAAACTGCAGAGTAATAAATACCATTAAACCTTCTGCTGAGTATTTTACCAATAGTCTTTAGCAGTTTAATCCAATCTTTTTTTTTTCCAAAAACCACCTAGAATTTTTCATACCATGAAAAGTTATGAATACGTTTCATTATTAATTTTAAGCTTGTTCACGTGAATGAATCAACTGTTCTTCCAAGTTGTGTTTGCTCTTTTCTCTCTCTGTTTCCTACCTCCTACCTATTTGTTACTTTCATATTGCACTAAATTCCTCCCAGGAGGTTTTTCTTCCCACACATAATCAATTTGACATTGAAGATTCTAGTTAAAGAATTTCTGCTTTGTTAAAAGATAAATTGGAGTCACTGGTCTAACACAATACCTTGCTGAGAATATCATCTGCAATTTCATAAAGAGCGCTGTCACCACCTCCAGAAGTTCCCTGAGTGCCTCCTCCTTGTGTTAAAAGCAGAGATTCAAAGAGCATCTTAGTTTGCTGAAGATCTTTTGAAATATCCACATTTTCATGCAAACCAAATACTTCCGGGTGCTGACTAAAGGGAAGACCCTAAGACAAAATAAACAATAAACATCTACATGAGATAAAGCAGCATGCTAGGAATTAGATCCAAGTCTTCTTTAAGAAGCTGAGTGAAAAACTACCAGTGATTTCAACTGAAGGTGGGTCAGGACCTTAATAGTAGGTATTTGCAGACAGTATTACTGGTGCAAGAGCCACCATCTCACTTTCCTTGGAAATGGCTTTCTGTATTATTGATTAACTATGTTAGGTCCTCCTGCCTACTTACGAATTCCCTCTCCCTCTCAGAAACATTCTAGATTATGGCAGGGTTCATACAAAGATGTTAGGCAAGAAGCCAAGCACGCAGTTGAATATGCTGCAAAACTGTTTTTAATGCAGAGAAGCCTTTAAGGATTGCTTTTTAGTGCATTATCATTATAATAGTGCAAAACCTCGTTGCTACTTTTTACCTTAATAAACTCAATGTAGTCCTCATATGTGCCTTTTGGCGGAGCATAATATTTGCCGCTGGGAGAAAAAGTGTAACGAGGATTTTCAATTATATCTGGATTATAGAAGTCATCCAGCATTGTCAGCAGTAAACGTCTGTCCCAGTCATCTGTCACTCGACCTCCGTAGTTGCACTCACCAGTTAGGTAAGATACAGCTTCAAAAGGGACATGGCTGTATTCATTTATGAATAACTGAAACAGCAGACATGAGTAATTCTAGAGACGTGAAATATCTGCAGAACAACAGTGCAACCTACAGACTAAAGTGTTGGAAGCTACAGTGCATGCAAAACTACAGTTTATGGAGTTTTCTCCCTAAGAGTTGGAAATTCAAAATCTGAAATATTTTTTTCAGGTAAAATTACTGTTTAAAATAAAGAGGAGTTAATAGTAAAAGCTTCTTAGGAATATCCAAATTAGTAAGTAATCCAAGTCATTCTTGAACTATTTACAAAAGGATAGTTTTTTCCAGTCTAAACTTTCTAGACAGACACTTTTCTGTGTCATAAAATGTACATTTCACATAATTTTTCTTCCAATCTTCAGAACCTTCTGGTCTCTTTCATTAACTTCTTGATAACTTTTCCTACTGTTCAGCCTCAACTTCTGTAATTCACAATTTTAGCTCTCTTGACTTTTCTATGCAGGGCCTGCAGAAGACTTAAGGTCAAGCAGTGTTCAACATTTCATTTTAGGGAAGGAGAATAGCCTGAGGCTCTGTTTAACTAACAGTAAATATCCAAAAAAAATTTCCTCGTCCTAACCACAAAACCCACCACAACAGGTGACTGTCATTGACATGGTGTTACTTAAAGCACAGCGAGCTCTTATGTATGACAATTTTAACTCCTATGATACTCATATACACTCATTCTGTATGCCTGTATGAATCTAAATTTAATGAAGAATATTTTTTTATTTTATTTCATTTGTAATTTTGAAAATATTTATAATATGCTTGACATTCCTTGCCTTTGTAGCTGAACTGAAGTAATGATAATCTATGATGTAACTTTTGATGTAACTTCAGTGTATCGCTCCTTTTTGACTATCAGCTCAATCCTATGCTTGGCAAGATCAGAGTTAAAGGTAGCAATAGATGATTTTACCTGCAGCTGTCTGATACTAATTCGCAAGTCTGATTCATTAAACCCATAGGGTATATTCCAACCAAGAGGCCCAAATTTTCTTCTCTCCTGAACAAGAGCATGGAAAAAACAAACTCCAAAGAGCAGTTTCTCCCATACCTTTGAGAAAAACAAAACAAAAACGTATTATTAACTAGCCTATACACTTGTGCTAGACTGTAACTTACAGAGACAACATATAATTTGATTACCTCTCTACATCTAGGGTACAAATACAGGCAACTATTAAGTATGCTGCAGTTATTTGACTTGGGAACAAATATGCACATAGTTGCCACACACGCAAGCATATTGAGCTAGTTCTTCAAGTACCATTACACAAGATTTTTCTCTTCTTCCATGTAAAGGGAAGTTGACTCCACAGGAATTTAAACAGCACCAGATATTTATTTTTAAGGCTCATTAGACAAACATAAAATACAGATGTATTGTTTAATATAAGTCCTTATATGCACCCATTTACACCTATGAATACTGATTATCATACTCTGAGTAATCATAATTATCATATCTCTGAGTAATCCCACTGTTTCTTCCCTTCCTTCACAGGTAATGATTAGCTAAGTGGTTCATTATTTGTCAGTAAGACATATGGGCATTGCAGTACTGGTCCCTGGGAGCAAGAAAAGATCTTCTCAACGCTTACAATCTCGATAATGATAGGTATGCCCTCCTAATCAATGTTCAGAGTTTGAGTACTTTGTGTAATATGTATGTGTAATACATATGTAATTTAATAAAGCCTAAGAAACCATTTCAAATATTGCCACATGAAATTACCTGGCAGAGTAATCCTCAACTAATCATCTTTATAATTTCAAAACCTAAACTCACAACCACAGTGAAAAATTTTAGCTTATAATATTAAATGGACAGAATCAGTATATCTGTTGATAAAAAAAAAAAAAAAAAAAAGGAATAACACTCTCAACAGATGGGCACATTACCAGCTCCTTTTCAGGGCATCCAGAAAAGAATGCAGGATCAGAAATAGGATCAGAAAGAAATGACTGAAGTAGGTTTAACCGGAGACCAGTAGGAGGTTCATTAGTCATCTTCACTCCATTCTGCAGAATGGTTACCGGAAACTAGAAATAAAAACCATCAATACTGCATTCAGAAAGTGTGGAATAGATGCTATATTGTCATAACAATGTATTATTACTCTGTGTTTGTTATATAAACAATTATCTGTAAGAAATAAAGTTTTAAACATCAACAGCTTTAAAAAAAATCTGAAATGCATCAAGAAAGTAAGACCTTGCTGTAAACTAAAAACCTATATTTTAAAATGTTTTCTTGGCATTCAACACCTTATAAATAAAATGCAAAATCAAATTTTTGATTTTTTGTAAAACAAAACCTCAGTGGCAGCATAAAAACTTCTTAATTACATATGCTGGCAATATCCAGTTCCATTCACTAGTACACAAAATATCACACATCACAACATCAAAATATTACAAAGGAAGCTTGGTATTACTATGTTTATGATTATTTTTTTAAATGTCCTTTCTTGATTAAATTTTAAACATTTCCTAAAAAATGTCATCTACTTTTCCTTTCCCCAATACAGAA
This sequence comes from Vanellus vanellus, assembly GCF_965231255.1. Taxonomy (NCBI): domain Eukaryota; kingdom Metazoa; phylum Chordata; class Aves; order Charadriiformes; family Charadriidae; genus Vanellus; species Vanellus vanellus. The sequence goes on along the minus strand of NC_138914.1, from coordinate 15,360,953 downwards.
TATTTGGCAATGCATGTACCTTTGGTGAAGGGTAACTAGTAAGCCAAAGTCTGAAGACTGGATGACATCTTTCACTGTTAAATTCTTCACATATTTTCTCCAGCATTGGCATCCATGAGACAGCTAAATGACAATTTTGTAAACAAACCCAGGTTCCTTCTTCCATTCCTTTCTGAATAATTTCTGTAGCTATAGGTCCTTGTCCTTGTCCTAATGAGATGGACTGAAACTTATTCCCAACCATCTCTTTGTCATTTGCAAATTTCAGGAGGCCTTGAATAGAAAGCATTAAGATTTTAGCATTTCATCATTAAAAAGAATAATTATGTCAGGAAAAAAATATTTTAAAATGTTTCTTACTATTTTGTTAAAATATACGTACAACAAGATGGTATAGCTTTTACATAAAGTGTAATATTTACTCAGTTTAAAATATCATTCCCATTTTTAGGGACCACAGAATTTTACTAGTGTGACATGGTGTACTCCACTCTACTTGCACAAAGTGCAAAATAATCCTCATTGTGTATCGAAGGGGAAATTCAGGTCCCTAACATGAAAAGCTGTACCACGCTTTTGTTTTCTCTTTCTATGTGTACTTACTAGACATGGGATCTGCTCCTGGAGACAGCACAAATATTAAAGGGATTGTAGAATTTGAATCTAAGTAACTTTTTGTTAGATCAAAAGGTGGTGGCTCTACAAATTTCTTCCCCAGTTTATCAGTTACAAATGTTGTTATAGCTGGACCAATCTGGTAAACAGAGTAAATATAAACCATTAACACAAATTAAATGTAACTGCATATTTGACAGCATATTTTATGTATCATAAATTAGTTAAATTCCTGATCCTACAGAAACCTCTCTGCTTTACACAGATTTGAGACTGGTCTTGATGAATGCTTCAGAAGCAATGGTTTCACTTCTGGATGACATCCTCCTGCTTTTTTCTTTTTTTTTTTTTTCTTACAAGAGGAATAATAATGCCTTTAGAAAATAAGAAAACCCATACTTCACATAAAGCATATTAAATTATGCTAAGACTTTAATTCAGGCTTTACCTGATGTGGAAGACCAGCACATTCCCCCTTAGTAAATATTAATGTAATTATTTTCTAATTAATTCTAAGAAGCAATTGCAATATGTAATTTAAATTCTAACATTGAAAGTACATATAATACAACTTGCTAAGTGTACCAAAGGCACTATGTGTTAAAAGTTCGCCGTAGCTGCTCAAATCAACACATTTGATCTCTCTTTGCCTTGGAACCCTTTGTATGAAAGCCCATGGTATTACATACTCTGTGTATTTCTTCAAGTGAATACATCTCACACTCGAGTACATTAGGTCCATCAGCAAACAGACTAAACATGAATAAGCACTTGAAGAAAACTAAAACAATGAGTATACTCTGAAAGATGCATTAAACCACGTCAGACAAAAGATCTTAGCTGATACTTGTGGCGTTTGTATTGCTCAATTGAAAAATAAGTATAGCATTTCTTTTCTTAATAAAATATGATGAAGAAAAGATTAGTTATTGTAGCAACCAGTGTAAACTATGCTATAAGACACGGAACAGTGTACAAACACTTGATAAGAGGTCATTTTACCTTGTCTGGTCTTAAGCACCGAAGAATTATGATCTTTTGTAATTCATTTAGTGTAGTATTAAATTGTTCTGGTAACGGAAATCTTTGTGGCTCTTTGCTGTCATAAATTTTTTGCCATTCACCTATATTTTCAGAGATGTGACTCCTAGAGAAAAAAAGCAGTTACAATTACTGTAAATACCTGGAGTCTGTTCTTTGATGTTTATCAAAAGCCAATTACATTGTATTGTCATACAAGCCACTCCACATCTACATCAGCAAATAATCCTACAGTTTAGCTTCTCCATGCTGAAGAGTGAAAAATCTTTTCCCACCACACTATTGCAGACATACAAGACTCCACCTGAAAGGTTCCAAGTTGATGGCAAATTCTGCCTATTCCTCTAGTCAGCACTGCCTGGACCTTCATAGGCCTGAGTGAACTTTCTGCATCTCATATTTCAGGAAATTCCTACTCTTTAACTGAAGAAAGTCACCCAGAAATTCAACCAGGGAAAAAAAATATTATTTTCCTTCACAACATGCAGAGTACATCCTCTGCAATGGGACAATACTCAGACTATTTAAATGCTGGATCATCATCCACATTGCTACTAAAACTCCAAGGGGCAGAAACACAAAACCAGCCCCAAATAATTTCCTCTAACACAACAGCGTTTCTGCAGTCAGATCCAAATCCTCCAAGCATTCAGGTTCTGTCAGCTCTTTATATGCAAGACTTGTACGGCCTTGCTGGCTCCAGAATTTATTGTTAAATTCTATTTAAATCCAGGGTGAAATACTCCTGATTTCAGGAGGTTAATTTTGCTAGAAAAATTCCTCCCCAGCACTGCAGTGGAATTTTGCTACATATACTTCCTTTGGCCTCCATTGACCCCCTTGAAACACTGTTTCTCTACCATGGAGACATTCCAAAAGAAAAATTTCTTTATGGAATACCTTAAATAATTTAGGGAAATAGTTTAATTAAATAATATTATAATTATAGCGATCTGACTGTTTTACTTATTTAAGGGAAGCAAACCTCAAAGAGGGCTTGTTTTACCATGTTGGCATTCTGGCACTCGTTAGGAAAACGTATAGGAAACATTTCTTTCAGCATGTTCCAGATATTTTGGTCAAAACCAATTAAGGCTAATTCACATCAACATTTTACTATACCTCAGTCCTTTCAAAGCCGGGATTTCACTTGCACGACATAATTCATCCCAGCTCTTATCTGGTAGCCAAGATGGATCTGGATTCTTGTACTTATTCTTGAGACCCACACCCCCAGTTAGTAAGAACATAAACTCTTGCTGTTCTATTTCATTTTTAGCCCTATATTTAAAAAATGGATAATATTCAGTTATTGAGGTACAACTTTACATCATATAAAGAGCTGTTCAAAATTAATTACACTTCACTGCCATTTAGTAATACTTCTACTGCAGTAACAGCTGAGATCAGATCTCAGTATTCTACACGGTTAAAAAACTGTATGGTAAAAATGACTGATTAAGACTACAGTAAGGGTTTCAAGAGGTAAATGGTATATATCTGCTTATTTGTTTTTATAAAGTGCAATTATTCCTGATTTTTAAAGGCTTTATGGAATATAATGGGTTCTGGGAATACAGCAGCCCTACAAATTGGCCCAGGAATGGTCCATATACAGATGTGTACACATTGTAATTATGCAATTGTGTACATTATGGTCACAATAGTGTTATTTTGAACTTATGTTTCCTTTCACAATATATTCACACAAAATTAAAAAAAACTTGGAAGACAAAACTAAAAAGCCAGTGGAAGAGAAAAGACTGCAACAGAGATCTCATGATGTATGCAAAAGGACAAAAGAAAAAGAAGAGAGAAAATGAAAAATAGACAAAAGCCTAGAAGTTGTTGGGATAGCACATTACTGTCTCAGATTTCTTTCTAAAACGTTTTCTTAAATAATAGCAATTGTTTTTGACATAAGGATGCTATGTACCACTACCCAGGTCTTTTAAAGGGAGTCAAAGATGTACTATTGACAAAACCATTGATTTAAATGAGCACAGGAACATTTTTTTATAATGTGTCCAGTAGTAGTGATACATACACTCACATACTCCTTCACTTGTAAATATTATCAGTATTAGAAAACCCCAAACATTCATGCCCTTACTCCAAAGGCATTATTACAAATATGCACAAGAACATGCTATCTCATCAATACCTTTTTCCATAAGAAAAATCATTAGTTTCTGTTATTATGAGACTTTACAATAATGAGCTTACATGAGAAGACTACAACATAGCAGAAACGAGAAGAGCAGCTTGTCCTTTTCAAACAGTGAACGACACACATTGCAATACAAATTGTATGTGAAGTGGTCATTTAGATATCGAAGTCGCTTCTCCAAAATTTTGGATTTGTTACTAAAAAGAAAAGAAGTGAGAAACAGACTTCAAATTGAGTAACTTAAAGTCTTAAATCAGTTAAGAAATTTAAATCTATTTAGGGTTGCGGAAGATTTATATTACACCCGCATGCTCCACAAGGGACTTAGATGCCCATTTTCCCAAAATTTCAATTACACTCAGTGTTTTACAGCTCTTTCAAAAGTCCCAAGTGAAATAATGAACTGAAATCAATTTGCCACAGTTAAGTGGTAGCACTCAGTGTTCATAATGAAGTCCAGTTCAGAACCAGACCTCACCCTTCCTATAAGTCACGTTCTTAAAAATACTTAAATAAAGCACATGCTTACAGTTCGTGATTTGCTCAAACAGTAACTAAAAAGAGCATTTTCTTCATTAACAAATCATATTTTGTTTCAAAAGTCTGCTTTTAAGGAGGGATAAGAGGTAAATGGTTTCAAATTGGGGAGAACTGTTCATAAGAAGAGAATGAAAACACTTTATTTTACACCAGAAAGACTGTATTTACCTGTCATGAATAGAGTTGATGAAGAGGTTAACAAACCAACTAAGGGAGTACTGGTACATGGGATCAATGTTTGCTAAGTCTGCAATACTAAAGAACAGCACTGATGAATGCTTTGCAATAGCTCGATAGCCTTCTCGAGATTCAGCTATTTTAAGTTCCGTTTTCTCTGCAATCTAAATATCAATAGCAGTGGATAAAGGAAAGCTTTCAATGTTCTTTGTAAAAAAAATATTATTACTTAATAACACTATTAAAATAGTTCTCTAGAGCACTTTATAACACCATAGTAAGACAACTTTTATGTTCCAAAAGGCACAATCACAGTAGGTAATGACTACACTAGGTAAAGTGAGTACTTGCCCCTAACATAGTACTGCCTGATCTACTTACCTATACTACAGGATGCAATAGTCAAAATAAAGGACAAAGGAGGCGCAACAGTTTTGTTGCAACATTTAGCATCAAAAGTATCAGTCTTTGCAGTATTCAAAAATATTACTAATTTCAGATTGGTTATGTATTTAAGCTCTACTTTTTCTACTGTAAATCAGCTTTATACAAAACAATACTCTGAATATAAAAAGATTTTTCACAATATGACCATCAGACAAATTCTGAGATTACATTTGATGGGCATCAACAAGTAGCAGTAAGGCCAATATCAGTTTAAAGAAAACACTAATATTTGATTAATGTTAAGTCTATAGTAATCAAAAAAAAATTTAAATCTTTATTATCTTACCAATGTTATTTAGCTCTCATTGACTTGAGCTGATATTTTATGCATTAAGTACAACAAAAGAATCTGGACTTGCATACCTATACTAGTGACTCAGATTATTAATGTCTACCTGAATATTTTTGTTGTTTTAAAAAATCAGTTCTTACCTTTATCTTAATATATTACCTTAACTTCAGAATTTATTACTTTTCACTCGGTCCTTATAGATAGATACACATTTTTTAATGCATTTTAAATTAAAGACTGAATAAACAGTGAAGATTCCAGAATGGATCCAATTATTTCTCTTCACATTTCACAAGCATAGAATTTCCTCCTTATGCTTTGCATCTAATTCGCAGTCCTTCTGCTAGCTGCGAATTTTGACATTTAATTTCTATGTATTGTTAAGGAAAGCACACACGCACATTCCTTACCTGTTGTTTTTTAGTGATCTCATTAGCTGTTATTTTAGCAGAATCCAAGACCTTGATAGCAGTCTCGTCTTCCAGAATATTCCCTTCAGACGAATGTAAGGTTTCTAAAATTTTCTTCTCAATTTCTTTTAGATGCTTTTTATTGGCTGCAGACTGAAGGATGAGAGCATTTCTTTCCTCTTCTAGTTCTGGTCTAATGAAGAAAAATACATACAACAAAAACAGTCAATGTTCATCTTCCACTGACTGTAAAGGAAGGCCATGAAGATGACTCCCTCTTCCTACATTAAATATATGTGAATATTCTCTTCCATTTAAATAGGTTGTTACTGTTCAGCTATATTTATAATTCTGAGTATAGATTTCTTTGCATAACTTCAGTTCAGTATTTGGAAATGATGGTCTAAACTTTAACATCTCAGCATTTTGCAACTGTCAGTGCATCCTAGCTTTCCTTTATGACATCCCTGCTGCCCGAAAAATCACCATGTGATATGCAGAATAAGTTTACTGCTGGAAGCAATTTTTTATCCCAATTGCATAGACATTTCCATACAACCCAGATACTACTTCTCTGTCTCTGTGAGGGTTCAGATAAGACCCATAATCAGTTTCAGAGGTACTGTGCAGTTATTTCATACAAAATTAAAACTAAATCTTCATAATTCTGCATCCTTGGCTGGCAGCTCAGTCACACTGCAAAAATCACAATAATGATTTAAACTTCAAATAATATTTACATAGTTTTCTAACATTCAAGGAATATTTCAGGAGAGAAGTGCCATGAAAAACCAACGATTTTACATCTGCTATTTAAATTAACTTGTGGACACTTACCTCACAGTAAACATGACAATCTGTTTCTCTAACAAACTTTTTAGAGATGAAAACTAAAAAAACATCTTCTTCCCCCTCTTCCCCCCAGCTGTTACTGAGCAACATTTACATCATGTAACTTTAATTTTACTGTACAATAAACTAATCTCTTATTTCCTTGGAATTACACCATAAAAAAAATTAAATAGCTATTTACCATAAAGAGAGACTTACCTCTCTTTTGCTACGACAATACCTAGCAATTGGTCTTCAAGTCCCTCTGGTGTTATCATAAAATTGAGTAAAGAAACTTTTGCAGCAAGTTCAGGCATATAATGTGGATTTCTCAGTTTTGTGGTAATAAAAAATTTGAAATCACTGGAATACTCAATAATGGTCTCACCAAGCCTGATACACTCCACGCCTCCTTAAGTTAAGATGAGAAATGTTAAGAAAACCGTTATCTACTTCAATTACTTAGAGAAAAAAAAATACTTTTGTGATTAAATAAAAGCAAATTTCTTGTCAATGACAAATTTCCTGAAAAGTATAAATAAATAAATCTGATCCTCTGAAAAATTCTCACAGACTTCAGTGAGGCCACGTTTTACTCTTAGCAGATGAAACAGAGTCAGTCCAATTACTACCATACTTTCAATGTGCATATACAGTACTGGAGATGGTAACAGAGAGCCGTGGAATTACTCTCAAATATGATATTCTTACAGACTATTCTTTCCTTGAATTACCTGTCTGAAATAGGAAACTAAAAAAAAAAAAAAAGTGTTTGAGCTTTTCTTTTCTTTTCTTTTCTTTTCTTTTCTTTTCTTTTCTTTTCTTTTCTTTTTTAAAAAAAAACAACTATGAATGTGAAAACCAGTAAAGATAAGCTATGCAAGAAGGAAGGAAAATATATTTGTGTTTATCTGCATTTTCCTGTGTTTTTCCAGGAGGAAAAGAAAGAAAAGTTGAAAAACCAAATTCATAGATACTTAGCAAGTTTCAAAGAAACACAGGAAAACTGTGCCTTAAGCAAAATGCCTAGACAGCTTTTCTTGATTTGTGCAAAATTTAGTAAATATTAGTACTAGACTAAAACATATGAAAATGAACAAGCAAAACATAATTTCATTGAGACTCTTCCCTTTGCAGAGTCAAGTGTCTTCAATTAGTCTCCTATAGTGACATGGTGAAGGTTTTCACATAGAACCACTATCTTAAAGTACTTAGAACTTACTAAGTACTTACCACTACTAAGTACTTACCACTATTTTGAAGTACTTCAGTATTTACTAAAATATAAAATAAAACTTCAGGCTGTTGTAAAGCTAGCTTCCTCTTACCACAGGCAGCAGTAAACCACGGGCAGAATAATAAAGACTATGATACTACCTGAGAGTTTTCTTAAGACAAACATTAATGTAATCTACTTCAGGGTTCAAAATTAATTTAGCTGTACCTTGTTTAAAAGTCTGTTTAAGTAGCAGAGGTTCAAGTGATGGGTCTAGTTCTTCTCCAACATTTTCTAGCAGAAGTGGAGTGCCAAACTGAATGCAGTTCTCCAGGGTTCTCATATAATCTGTGTCACTGATCTTGATAACATTCAGGCGGTTTTCCTTCTCAAAATTCTTGATCCATTTATTTGCTTGACCTTGAGGATCAATCATTAATGGCCTAGAACATACCAGACAGTTTTCTCAGTGCTTGCAGGAGTTTTTTAAAATTTTAAACTATTATTAAAAAATATTTCTGTGTCAGGCTGTCAAGGAAAAAGTGATACAATTTTGATTCTGTTATTCTAAGAGATCAGTGAAAAATTAAGGTATAGGCATTTTATCATAATTTGAAAAGTAATACCAAAAATAGCTTTAAGAGTTGCAAAAAAATACACCACACTGCAGAATTCTTGTAGAATCTTGTTCTGCCTCTCCCCTGCAATTCTAATTATTTCATAGAAACATAGAATCATAGAATGGTTTAGGTTGGAAAGGACCTTGAAGATCATCGAGTTCCAACCCCCCTGCCATAGGCAGGGACACCTCCCACTAAACCAGGTTGCCCAAGGCCACGTCCAGCCTGGCCTTGAACACCTCCAGGGATGGGGCCTCAACAACCTCTCTGGGCAACCTGTTCCAGTGCCTTACCACCCTCAAAGGGAAAAACTTCTTCCTAATGTTCAATCTGAACCTGCCCTCTTCCAGTTTAAAGCCATTCCCCCTTGTCCTATTGCTACATGCCCTAGTAAAAAGTCCTTCTCCAGCTCTCCTGTAGGCCCCCTTTAGGTACTGGAAGGCCACAATAAGATCTCCCCGGAGCCTTCTCTTCTCCAGGCTGAACAGCCCCAACTCTTTCAGCCTCTCCTCATAGGAGAGGTGCTCCAGCGCTCGGATCATCCTTGTAGCTCTCCTCTGGACAGGCTCCAGCAGGTCTACGTCCTTCTTATGTTGGAGCTGGAGCTGGATGCAGTACTCCAGGTGGGGTCTCTCCAGAGTGGAGTAGAGGGGCAGAATCACCTCCTTCGACCTGCTGGCCACACTTCTTTTGATGCAGCCTAAGATAACGGTTGGCTTCTGGGCTGCGATCGCACACTGCTGGCTCATGTTGAGCTTCTTGTCAATCAGCACCCCCAGGTCCTTCTCCTCAGGGCTGCTCTCCAGCCATTCCCTGCCGAGCCTGTATTTGTGCTTGGGATTGTCCTGATCCAGATGTAGGACCTTGCACTTGGCCTTGTTGAACTGCATGAGGTTTGCACGGGCCCACTTCTCCAGTCTGTCCAGGTCCCTCTGGATGGCATCCCCCCCTCCAGTGTGTCTACCTCACCAAACAGCTTGGTATCATTGGCAAACTTGCTGAGGGTGCACTCAATCCCACTGTTGTCCATGTCACCGACAAAGATGTTGAAGAGCGCTGGTCCCAGTACCGACCCCTGAGGAACGCCACTCATCACTGCTCTCCCTTTGAACATTGTGCTGTTGATAGCAACTCTTTGAGTGCAACCGTCCAGCCAGTTCTTTATCCACCGAGTGGTCCATTTATCGAATCCATGTCTCTTCTATTAAGAGACCAGGATATCGTGTGGGACAGTGTCAATCACTTTGCACAAATCCAAGTAGATGACATCAGTTGGTCTTCCCTTGTCCACTGCCACTGTAACCCCTTCGTAGAAGGCCACCAAATTTGTCAGCCATGCTGGCTGTCACCAATCACCTCCTTGTTTTCAATGTGCCTCAGCAGAGTTTCCAGGAGGATCTGCTCCATGATCTTGCCAGGCACAGAGGTGAGACTGACTGGCCTGTAGTTCCCTGGGTCTTCCTTATTTCCCTTTTTGAAAATAGGGGTTATGTTTCCCCTTTTCCAGTCAGCAAGAACTTTGCCAGACCGCCACGATTTCTCAAATATGATGGCTAGTGGCTTAGTGACCTCATCTGCTAGCTCCCTCAGGACCCACAGGTGTATGTCATCAGGTCCCATGGACTTGTGCATCTTCAGATTCCTCAGGTGGTCTCGTACTTGATCTTCACCTACAGTGGGCATTTCTCCATTTTCCCAGTCCTTGTTTTTGCATTCTGTGTCATGGGCAGTGTGGCTGCAGTCCTTGCCAGTGAAGACTGAGGCAAAAAAGTCATTGAGTACCTCAGCTCTGTCTCTATCCCAGGTAACCAGTTCTTGCATTTCCTTCCAGAGAGGGCCCACAGTTTCCCTAGTCTTTCTTTTCTCGCTGACATACTTAAAGAAGGATTTTTTGTTTGTTTTAATGTCCCTGGCCAGATTTAGTTCTATCTGGGCTTTAGCTTGTCTAACCCGATCCCTGGCTGCTTGAACTATTCCTCTGTATACCTCCCAGGCTACCCACCCCTGTTTCCACTCTCTATAGGCCTCCTTTTTCCTTTTAATCATGTCCAGATGTCCAGGAGCCCCTTGATCATCCATGCAGGCCTCCTGGCTTTTCTGCCTGCCTTCCCCTTTGTAGGGATGCATTGCTCCTAAGCTTGGAGGAGGTGATCCTTGAATATTAACCAACTTTCTTGGATCCCCCTTTCTTCCAGCGCTTCATCCCATGGCACCATACCAAGCAGATTCTTCAAGAGGCCAAAGTCAGCTCTTCCAAGGTCAAGGGTGGTCAGCCTGCTGCGCACCTTTCTTGCTGCCTCGAGGATCTCAAACTCGACCATTTCATGGTCACTACAGCCCAGGCTACCCTTGAGTTTGACACTGTCTACCAGCCCCTCCTTGTTGGTAAGAACAAGATCCAGCATAGCTCCTCTCCTCGTTGGCTCCTCAACCACTCGGAGAAGGAAGTTGTCCTCAATGCCATCCAAGAACCTCCTGGATTGCCTATGCCTGGCTGTGTTACCCTTCCAACAGATGTTGGGGTGGTTGAAGTCACCCATGAGAACCAGGGTCTGTGGGCTTCATCCACTCGGTCTTCTTGGTTGGGTGGGCTGTAGCAGACTCCCACTGTAATGTCCCCTGCTCCCGATTTCCCTTTAATCCTGACCCATAGGCTCTCAGTTGGCTCTTTATCCATCCCTACGCTGAGCTCCATGCATTCTAGCTGTTCCTTCACCTATCAGGCAACACTGCCTCCTTGTTTCCCTTGCCTGCCTCTCCTGAAGAGCCTGTAGCCTTCCATGGCAACACTCCAGTCATAGGAGTCATCCCACCAAGTTTCTACAATGCCAATGAGATTTAGAATTTATATATTTTCACAAATTTTGAGTTCTTTCTCATATATTTTTTCACTTAAAAAATAAAAGTCAAGAATTAGTTGCAATTTAAATCTGACATGTTGGTATATCAGCTAGTATAAGACTGGCAATGTAAGTGGGGCAGGGAAATGTGACACTATTTTCATTTTGTTCAACAGATTTGCAACCCTGTGTACTTCCTGATTCCATCTATATGTATGTATTTTAATAAGTCAGGCATGAATAATATCAAACACCTCCTGTAACTGCACCCTCAGAGAACAACACAACATTCTAAAAATGGAATTACACACTGTAATCTGAATATAATCTGACTATACTATGAAGACTAATTCTTAAGAGAACATAGATCACAAGAACATCACTAGAAGGTTTTATAATGTTGTATTTCTACTGAGTGCAGATTATTTGCAGACACCTATCACAAGTTTTCATATAATGTAATAGATACCATCCTTGAAATAAAATTCCAGTTGGTATATAAAAAAAAAGTTGTTAAAGGTCCTAGTAGAATCCTTTATATAGACGTGAGTTACACACACAATAAACACCTATAAACCAAAAATGTCATTGGATAGCCTTATAACTGTAAGAACCTGAAGTGGACTGTGGTATATCTGGACCCTGCAATTTACATATCCTGAATCTTGTCATTAAACATGTAAAGAATGAGGATTTCTGCAGTTCTAAAATTGAATCTTACAAATATTTCATTAGCTAGTAATAGGATAAGGTACAATATTAAAAAAAAAAAAAAAAACAAACAACAAAACAAAACCAAAACCAAACCACTTTATCCAAGAGCATTGCATCTCCTGAAAGGAAAGCTTTCAAGTAACTACATACACAAATCTCTAAAGTGTTATTCCTCTTAAATTTCACAGGAGCTGGGTATAAAGATTCCACTCCTGCTCTCAATTACATTATCTCTAGACGTTTAGTTTGCTTTTTTTTAAAAATGAAAACTTGTTTGGATTTTAAAAGTAAACATTTTTGTCACCTACCAACGCCTTGAATTGTCAACAATGACCCCATTGTCTACAGAAAATACATCAGTTGGCAAACCAGCAATATTCCAGGCTCTTATTTTTATTGGGTCACCAAGAATCTTACTCAAAGAGAAATTCTCAGAACAAGGGATATTTTTCTCCTGGAAAAATAAGAAAAGAAAAGAAAACCCCATTTATCTTTATTCCATGTTTCTTTACATCTTTTATTAAATGCCACTTCAAAGCAACTATGTGCATTTCCTTTTAAGAGTTTGAAATAGGTCAAGTACAACCAATGAGGAGAGGTGCCATGACGGACCTTATTCTCACCAACAAGGAGGGGCTGGTGGGGAACATGAAGCTTAAGGGCAGCTTTGGCTGCAGCGACTGTGAGATGGTGGAGTTCAAGATCCTTAGGGTGGCAAGGAGGGTGCACAGTAAGCTTGCTACCCCAGACTTCAGGAAAGCAGACTGTGGCCTCTTCAGGGGTCTGCTTGAAGAGGACCATGGGATAAATCCCTGGAGGGAAGAAGGACCCAAGAAAGCCAGCTAATATTCAAGGACCACCTCCTTCAAGCTCAGGAGTGATGCATCCCAACAAAGAGGAAGCTGGGCAAAAATGCTAGGTGGCCTGTGTGGATGAACAAGGAGCTCCTGGAGATCCTCAAACAGAAAAAGGAAGCTTAGAGAGGGTGGACCCAAGGACAGGTAGCCTGGGACGAATACAGAGAAACTGTCCGAGCAGCCAGGGATCAGGTTAGGAAAGGTAAAGCCCACATAGAATAAAATCTAGCCTGAAACATCAAGGGCAACTTGAAAAGCTTCTGTAGGTATGCTGGTGACAAAAGGAAGCCTAGGGAAAACATGGGCCATCTCCAGAAGGAAACGAGAGACCTGGTCACCTGGGACATGGGCAAGGCTGAAGTACGCAGCGACTGACTTTCTTGGTCTTCACCAACAACTGCTCCAGCCACACCGCCCCAGTAGCAGAAGACAAAGCAGAAGGAACTGGCGGATGAAGTTGCTAAGCCACTATCCATCATATTTGAGAAGTTGTGGCTGACTGGAAGTTCCTGCTGACCGGAAAAGGGGAAACATAACCCCCATTTTTAAAAAGGGAAAAAAAAGAAGACCCAGGGAACTACAGGCCAGTCAGTCTCACCTCTGTGCCTGGCAAGATCATGGAGCAGATCCTCCTGGAAACTCTGCTAAGTAACATGGAAAAGAAGGAGGTGAACATAGCTTTACTAAGGGCAAATTGTGGTTGATAAAATCAGTGGCCTTCTATAATGGTATTACAGCATTGATGGATAAGGGAAGAGCAACAGATGTCATTTACCTCGACTTGTGCAAAGTGACATTGTCCCATGTGACATTCTTGTCTCTAAATTGGTGAGACACAGATTTGATGGCTGGACCACTCGGTGAATAAGGAACTGGCTGGATGGTTGCACTCAAAGAGTTGCTATCAACAGCACAATGTTCAAGTGGAGAGCAGTGATGAGTGGCGTTCCTCAGGGGTCGGTACTGGGACCAGCGCTCTTCAACATCTTTGTTGGTGACATGGGATTGAGTGCACCCTCAGCAAGTTTGCTGATGACACCAGGCTGTGTGGTGCTCTCAACACACTGGAAGGGAATGAATGCCATCCAGAGGGACCTGGACAGACTGAAGAGGTGGGCCCGTGCAAACCTCATGCAGTTCAACAAGGCCAAGTGCAAGGTCCTACATCTGGATCAGGACAATCCCAAGCACAAATACAGGCTGGGTGGAGCATGGATTGAGAGCAGCCCTGAGGAGAAGGACTTGGGGGTGCTGGTGGATGAGAAGCTCAACATGAACCGGCAATGTGCACTCGCATCCCAGAAAACAAACTGCATTCTGGGTGCATCTAAAGAAGTGTGGCCAGCAGGTCAAAGGAAGTGATTCTGCCCCTCTACTCCACTCTGGAGAGACCCCACCTGGAGTACTGCATCCAGCTCCAGCTCCAACATAAAAAGGACATAGACCTGCTGGAGCCTGTCCAGAGGAGACCACTAAGATGATCAGAGGGTTGGAGCACCTCTCCTATGAGGACAGGCTGTGAGAGTTGGGGTTGTTCAGCCTGGAGAAGACATGGGTCTGGGGAGACCTTATAGCAGCCTTCCAGCACTTAAAGGGGAGCTACAGAAAAGGTGGGGAGGGACTCTTTATCAGCGAGTGAAGTTATAAGACAAGGGGTAGCAGTTTTAAACTGAAAGACGGTACATTTAGATCAGATATTAGGAAGAAATTCTTTACTCTGAGGGTACTGAGACACTGGCACAGGTTCCCCAGAGAAATAATGGATGCCCCATCCCTGGAGGTGTTCAAGGCCAGGTTGGATGGGGCTTTGAGCAACCTGGTCTAGTGGAAGCTGGCCCTGGCCATGGCAGGGGGGGTTGGAAGTAGATGATCTTTTAGGTCCCTTCCAACTCTAACCATTCTATAAGTAAAAATCCTAGGAAAAATAAAATCATAGGTTCAATAGCTAACTATATTTCCCCACTGAATATTTACTCTCTCTCCAAATTTTGTAGGATTTTTCTATTTTTTTGTACATTCTAAATGTGGGGGGTTTTTTGCTACATAAAGTTATAACAATGCATTACCTTAAGAAAAATCAACCAGTTGGAAATCATCTAATGACTATATCTTCCATTAACTCAATACAGTAATCCAATACTGATTTGTTACTGTTTAATGTTACAATCACAATCAGTGACTTCAAATCCCTTGGTTTATGAATTATGGCATTAGTATAAGTACGTTGGAACCCTCCCTTTACAAACAGCATTATCAATCATTTAATTAACATATAAATATGTGCCAGTGTAAGTTATTACAGATTTTTTTTACAACACACAACTGTATTTTAAAGTTAATTCTTTCATTTAAAGGTAAAGAGAAAATTCTGAGACTTTATTTAATCAATAATTAAGCCTTACAAAGTCAATGATGTGCTCTTGTTTGTGCTATGCTACTTTAAGTCTAGAGTAAATTCAGTGATTTAATTAAATTCAAATTTACAGAATATTGGATCAGCAGAATTTATCCCATTGATCTTAATGACTTTATTAGGCTAATATTAAACAAATGATGTGATTTTTGAGGCCTTTTGCAGTAGTCTAAAAAAAAAGCAAACACTTATTTATATCTAATACGACCTAACCTTGCACAGTTTGCTCCAGTCTTTGGTACATTCTTGTCGAAATCCAGCAGTAAAAGCTCCCAGATATGCTATCACACCAGCTGATACCAGAACATCTCCTGTCAAATTATCATATATGTCTTGAAGATCATTTGCAGCATTATTCCATCTATGACAAGCAGAAAATACAGGAAAAAAAATGGTGCTGAAACATCCACATTAATGATATTGACAATAAAAATCAACCTTTTTTGTTGTTGTTTATCTTAACTTCAGGTGGAGAATAAGGACACTGTGTTTATGTATTTTATTCTCACAGGGTGCTGGGCCACCTTGTCTAGACCATGCTTTTGCCAAGAAAGGTTGGACCAGATGATCCTTGAGGTCCCTTCCAACCTGGTATTCTATGATATAATTCTCATTTTGAAGACTTTCTCTACAATTCTCCTTCAATGTCGCTGCCCATATTTTTATACTACAAACAATTAGGAATCTTTTACTCTTCAGTAGTACAGCCCTCAGACAGAGATACAACATTAAAAGCTCAGAGAATTGAAGTTTGAATTCTATTTCTACAATGGCTGTTACATCTGACATTTGAACTTTAACCTGACCTTGATTTCTCTCCACCAAGGCCTCCAATCAACTTCTCTGCTCGTTCTAGTTTTTTAGCACACAGATCAACCTGGAATTCTAAACGAGCCTTTTCTTCAGTTTTCTCAGTGAAGGTTCGTTCTAAAGCAGCCAAACGATTTTCAACTGCTGCAAGTTCTTCTCTCTTCTGATTCAAGAGTGTCAGTGTCTCTGCTAAGGAGTGCTGTGCCTCTCTCAAACGATCTTTCTTGGGTGCAACCACCTATTCAATTACAACCAAGACACAAATAATTAAAGTGCATTTTTGTAACTTTATTATTTAATACAATGCTTAGAGTGAATATGCCAAGCAAAGAAAAGATTTCATAGCACTGAGGGACTAGGATCAAAACCTTACCTTTGCAACCCTGTCATACACCTCCATTGCCATAATCCATTTGCATAAACCCTCTGCTGCCGAGGAAGCTTTAGCCACCTTTTGTGGATCAAACTCAGGATTAGTCAAGTATTCAGCCCGAATCTTCTGCATGATAGCGGCCTGGATAACAAAAGCATTACAGCTTATCAAAGTCACAGCTGACACTTTAAAATTACACAGATTGACTGCCATTTCTCTACACAATGAAACAGTAAAGAACTACTCAGTAATAATTGTGGTAGAAACCACTGCTCATTTGTTTCTTTTGATTTTCCTACCGTGCTTTGTGGTTTTTTCCTGTTTTCATCCTAATCCTATCCTTATCCTTTATAATCATGCGTTTGCTATGTCTTCCATGAGGCAGCTACTTAAGTGCTAAGAGCATTATGGTCCTGAAAAAAACCTTAATTTATGCTGTCCCTTGTGCATAACATGCAAATTTCATTATTTAGTGTCTTTTCTCAAGACACAGCTGTTTGGGATCATTATAAAAATGTATTTCTACTAATGTAAAAAAAAAAATCTAAATTAATTACATTGCTTGTGCCTACTTTTGGGAACCAGTTTTAAAAAGGGCAAAGCATATTCAGTTTCCAGTGAAATGGGCAAACAGCAAGAATCACACTCTTGGATAGCGAGATCACTGGGGAAGATGGTAATATTTTAAATAAATTTATATAACTAGTATATTTCTGTGTTTATTATATATCTTCTAGTATAGTTAACAAAATATTACCCATTTTGTCAGCATTCACTCAATCAAAATAATACAATTAGAAATAGCCACTAAGAAGAACACCGATGTGAGCAGTTGTTTAAAAAGAGAAAAAAGTTTATAATACCAAGTAATTTATTTAGAAAAACTAGCACAAAAAAAGGTACAGAACACTTGGACAGGAATCAAATGTTCACTGGTTCTGAAAAAAAAAAAAAAAACAAACCACCTAACCAAAGTCCAAAACAGAATACATGAAATGAGGCTAAACGGACCCAGGTTCAGAAGAAACAGGAGACCACTTAAAGTAGACTTCCGGAATGCTTTGTAAAAAGATCCTGTAGATACAGAAAGTTTTCATGGGCTTAAAAGGACTAGAGACATTACAGAAGAGAGATCCACTGAAAGCTACTGAACACACAGAAACTACATCTAGCTTTGGAAGTCCTTAATTTAAAGTGCCGGCGGCTGGAAGAATATTTGGATAAATTATTATATATACTGTTCCTGCTCCTTCCAAAGCACCTCCTTATGGCCATTTTTGGACACAGGATAATGGACAGGACAGTCTATTTACTCTGATACAGTTTTGTATGTGTTATTTTTACCTTTTGATGAGATACTACCTATAAATTGTGAAGTTAGCAACATTTGTGCACAGAAGGACATTTCATTCAAATAGAAGACAGGCTGTATAGAAGCCTTAGAAATTCCAAAGTGGAATTCTAAAGCCTTCTGAAATGTCACTTACAAGGGTCCCCCTGAAGAAGTTTGACTCACTTGCCATGACCATACTTATCCTACAAAGATACCCTATCATCTCGTAAAGATCCTTGGTCAGAACAGAAGTTGACTAACTTGAGACAAATGGGGCCTCTGATATAGTATTTTCTAATTTTAGTTTTTTCACCTGCAAGAAAATGTCTACATGGTAAAAACCACTGAAAAATTAGACAGAAGCCTTACTGGAATATTGTCCTTGTCATACTCTTTCAAATCCTTTAAGAAATTCATGTCACCAAGCAGTTTCTTGCTCGGAGCCCAGAAATCCAAAATCTACAAAACACAGTAGGAAATATCTTTTCAAGCTTTAAAATAAACACACAAACAAGAAGTGACAGATCCCTCTTAATTAAAACTAATGCATATCTAATGATGACCCTTTATCTCCTTGAAATGTCAATACAGGAGAAAGACCATCAGATCAAACATTTCCCCCAACCCATAAATAAAGCCAAAAACTGAACCATGTCTCAGGGAAGAGTTACGTATTCTTTTATCAAGTCAAGCAAACTAAATGTGTTCTCTTTGCACATTACAAAACTTAGAAAATTTGGAATTCTGAAAGTTTTCAGTAAAATGATGGATGGAAGCTGAAAGTACTTTTGTGGACATAGGTGATCTGGTTTATTGAATGAGTGCTCTATGGTGAGAAGAACATGAATTATAGTTTTATTTTAAACTATTGTCTGCCATTGTACCTTGCCTCCAGTCCCTGAAGGATCCGCAGTCTTTTCAGGTTTTATGTCTTTCATGACACAGACAGCAGCCATGACAAGTTTGACACCAGATGGAGGATTTTTCATTGATTTGACAATTGAGATATCAGAAGGCTAAAATAAAAATCACATTTAAAAGAATTATGACAAATGTTATGCTTTTCTCACCACTAAGATAAATGAATTAACTGAAAAAAGGGGGAATTATAACACCATTACGAATGAACATAATAATGGAGGACTTTCAGAAGGGATAATACAGTGTTAGCAACACAGTTAACACCATCCATCAGTGTATCCTACGCAGGGGAAATTAGAATGAAATAAATACTAGTAATTGTAAACTAACGTTTAATTAAAATTATGTTTGAAGAAGTCCACATCAAAATATTTTTGATACACTTCCATAAGTGTCATACTTCACAACTGCCTCCTACTGTACTAAACTTCCGCAGGACTTTCTCAACAATACTGATTTCAGATCATGTGTTAAGCCATAACACGGACAAAACCTTTAAACCAAAGATCCAGATAATTCTTAACCATAAACAAATGCCATGTTACACACTGGCAGTCAACAATAACTTAGCTGAAAGAGGATAAATTTCCTGATACCACTGCTGGTAATCTCAGGTTTTGGTTACTTTTCCCACAAGTGGGCTTTCTCGCAAATAAACAATTTTTTAAACGCATCCATACACACACTTTGTATTCTGAGTACACAAAGAGGAAATACACTGAACAATGACTGTACAGGTCCTCTCCTTTGCCAAAACTGAGGAAATATAACACTTTTAAAATCCTTTTCGTCTAAGTGCATTCTTTCCCAAATATATGGAAGAGTTTCATCGTGTTAACTCTTTCAAATGCTGAAATTTAGATCAGCTTGCCTTCAAAGTGTTAAGAGCATCAAGTGCGGCTTCCAGGGCTGGGATTGCCTCTGCTAGATCACTCTCACATTCATTTTTCAATGTCTGAGCTTCTTCAGCTTTTCCTGTAGCAATTTCTTCATCTACTTTTACAGTTTTTCTTTTTTGTTCTACTTCTGCAGATTCTATTTCTATAGTCTAGAGAAAAACACATGGGTGAGCTTTCTACTGAGCAGTGAAACTGAAATTACCTAGTATTGTACTTATGGAATACTGTAAAATAAAAAAGAAAATCAAAGTATTTCAACATTTTCATATATTTTCAATTTACTTCAGGGAAAAACTTGTTTCTTAGCATAATGCAACATCATCATGGAGCTTTAACAGTAGGTAAACTGCATGAAATCAGATTACTGTCAATAAAAGCTATTTAAAATATGTTTGTAGTTGAGGAGAGACAAGAAACTCTTCATGTTTGTGCATCAGGCTGTAACTAAAAAATGACTAGTTTTTATAGTGAGTTTTCATAGCTTCATAGTCTATAACATTGACTACTGAAATTTATTTTCTTTTCAGTAATGAGTCAAGCCTTCATCCAAGTAGTCCCCTTTCTGTTCTACAGAAGCAACATCTAGTTTTCTTAAGGGTTTGTAAGAGTAGGTAGAAGAGTTATCACTGTATCTGTAAAGACACTTACAAAACAGAAGCAAGTGCATAAAACATCAATCAAATCCTGCTTTTTTGTGATGCAACAGTAACATAGTAGATAATTGTATTTTTGCAAGTCAGAATTTTCAAAACCACCTAAGAGATTGGTTCCTAAATACCACTAAATTTCTATGAATTTAATCATTTTTAGGATCCTTTTAAAAAAATCAAGTGTATCTTTCCTGTTCATGCAAAGACAGACTGTGCAAAACTGTTCTTGTTTAATTCATATGCTGAAGAACTATTTGTGGGTTTTGCAATGTTTGTGAATGACCTTGGGAAACCAGGTCTAACCACTATTAGCATGAAAGCTCCTCTAACATCCTCTGTCATGGAGCTTAAGCAATAACAGTATATCCAGAGTCTGTATCTTACATAAAAAATACAATTTTCTTCCAGTTCTAAGAATATAAGCATAAATAGTGGCAAGTTTCACAATACTGCAAACCCCAGTAAACAAGAAGTGAGCTCAAAAACCTGAACTCAACTCTCATTTTCTGAAAGTCACATATCAACAACCTTATACAGGCATATTCTTTAGAACCTGCCTACA
Source organism: Vanellus vanellus (assembly GCF_965231255.1). Lineage (NCBI taxonomy): Eukaryota > Metazoa > Chordata > Aves > Charadriiformes > Charadriidae > Vanellus > Vanellus vanellus. The sequence continues at coordinate 15,340,222 of NC_138914.1, read as the reverse complement.
ATCAGTTGAGATACTGAAGTAGAAGTACATTGTACGATTAAGATTCCTCATTCAAAGCTATTTATTACAAAGGTGAAATTATGGATCCCAAGCATACACATGCCTACATTAAAAACCACCAAGTTGTATTTGTATAACTCTACCTTCATCATGTTTGCATTATCCAATTTAGCCTCTTCCAGTTTGGGCTGCAGTTGAACTAGCTCTTGTTTCATTTCACCAACCTATGCACATGCAAAAGAATCAGGTAGGGCCAAGTACAATTTCCAACAATTTCTATAATACCTGGATTTTACCTAATGACTAATTTATTCATAGAAGGAAATTCAGTTTCATATCAAAACACTTCAGAGACTTATTTTTATCTCATATGTACAATCTCTAGTTTTAAGAACTACGTTCACTTATAGGCACCTGTTAACCATTTTAAAAAGGGAAGCTCTGTTCATATATTGCTTAGTAATACATGCTTAGAGATCCGTGGCCTCTAGCACAACTGCTATGACTGTAGGAAAGAATAGGCAAAATACATTTCTTACAGTTTTACTGTTGAAGGTTGAGCTAAACGAGGTCTGAAGTAATGCTTTTTGACTGACTTCTCCAATAAAAGACCTGCTTTTGCCAAACACTTTGCATTTTCAGTTCCATTTTTGTCCTAACTCACCTGTGATTCAGCAAAAGCTAGTTTATCTAGTCCATTCACATATTTCTTCTTGGCTTTCATTACAGTGTCTCGTTTCTGAGTAAGAAGTTTCCGAAACGCAGCAATAAGTTCAAGATAAGAAGTGGGAGTAACATAATTATGGCGTCCCAGACTTTGCAAGAACCTATAAAAAAAAAAAAAAAAATAGTTTAGCTATTTAGTTTAACTACTGTTAGCAAAGTCATGTAACTGACAAATAATAGGAGTAAACAATTTTGACAATTTCATATAATATTTTTATGCAGGTAGATAATATGCATTAACTTTTAATACAGAAATGAGTAGCACTGAAACTCAATCACCTACTATTTTGTTTTTTACTTCTAAAAATTCAACTTTTGCATTCTCTGTTGCTCAATTTACTACTTTCAACAGCATAATCTTTTCCCTCTTAGTATTTCTATAAATTAATGAATTGTTTTCCAAAGAAACAGACTGACCTTACAGAGAGTGACAAAACTGAAGTATGAAAGTATTTACAGATAGGCACAACTTCCTGACGCTCACTATCTGTGAGCTGAAGTGTTTCTAAGAACTTATTAGCGACACGTTCAAGGGCATCTTCAGGCCACGGCTGCGGGAGAAGTCAGGAGAAAAGGATTTGTAAAATTCAGCTGTTAGCAGTCTTCATACTTTAAAAACAGTTTTTACCATTCAAAACATTAGAATGAGACACACTAGTCTCAAATATTTCTCAAGAACAATGAACTGATATAAGGGTTAGATGAGACAGCAAGGTCACTACTCATGCAGTCTTTTCTGGCAAATCCTGGTTGATCTAGTTAAAAGCTACATATTGCCACTCTATCCAAAAATTTCTGTGTCTATGTCATCCTTCAGCAGAAAAATTAATTGACATCAGTACCAGGTCAAGCTATAGAGCTAACTGCACTTTATGGAGAGTAACACCACTTACATCAAGGATCATTAACTACAGTAATTTTCCAAGTTGCGTTCTGGTATAAAATATCTACAGATAAATAGGACTTGTATTTGCTACTCATTCCCATGACCTGCTTAACAGGCAGCAGAAATTATGATCATTTTGCAATCACATTGAAATGGTTTCTCTAGTCCTATAAAACATATACGTTATGTGATAAAATGACAAATTACCATCACCAAGACTATCCACTACTTCAGAAATGTAAAATTTGTAGCAACAGAATTTAACTTTATTTGTATAAATACTGAGATCACACACCAAAAAGCTCCCAAAATATTACAAGAAATGCCCATGCTGTTTTAAAATTTTGAAAAAAATGGAGTAATTTTGTACAGAAGACATGAAAATACAGATTGTTAGAAAACTGAAATTTTTTTGAGGAAACAATAAATATATTTTCACTTACCTGGAACCAATCAATAGTACAGCAGTTTATGAGTGAGGGAAACTGTCTCAGACGATTGCGGAAAGCATCTCCAATTGGGCTGAATGCCACTACAATATGGAGATTTTCTTTGCAGCAGTTCACAAAGAATGCAAACAAGGCCAAGGGACTGAGTTCTTCATGTTTATTGCCAGCTTGAACTATTGCACGAACACCCTTAGGAATAATACATAGGGTAAAAACTGTTATATAATTTTTCACTAAGCACTTCTGAAGTCCTATAACACACCTGTTAATGATAGCATCACCACGAAATAAATTTTATATTGATAAATGTAACAGGTAGAATAAACTACACAAACAGAACAAGTAGTAAATACTATTTAAGAATAGGATTACAATATTTATCTGTGACCCTGACAAGTCATTCTAGAAATGCTGCTGCCTTGAGCAAATGAGAATACAACTGAACAAAAATTAAAAATCCATTCCAAGATGAGTTCTAGATAGAGAAGATACATTAAGATGAGACAGGGTTAAGACACACTCTGAAAAAAAAAAATAATCAAAATTCATAATTAGCTCCCTCAAGAAATAAAGAACCAAAGCCTTCTAATGATATATACAACTATCAGGCTTAATTACAAGCATTCTTCAGCCACTTAAAAATTTAGGGGATACAAACAGATGAGGCTAATTGCTACTCTCATTACACAAAAGCGAACGTTTTTATCATCTACGCTTTAAGTGCCATATAAGTTCCCTAAACAACATTTCAAGACATGAACTTAAGAACTTTTTCAGCTTTAATATTACACTAAAATATACTGTATTTACCTAATTGGAGAGGAACATTTAAGTTTCAAATATCAAAACATATTTTATTTGTTCATTTGCCAAAACCAATAATCTCTCAAAACAAGAAGAAACCTCTAGATTTGAAACTAAAGACTACTTCATAAAAGTATTATCTTCAATTAATTAGCAATCCATGAAACACTGACTATAAACCCCTAAACCTCAAATTATTCTTCCACAAAAGCATGTATACTTTACATAAACCCACAATTAAACTTAAAATAAAATAAATTAAAATACTTTTTTGAAAAAAATCAGTTTAGTGACAATAGAGTAAAAATGGAAATATTTTCATGGATCAGATTTAAATGAGTAAAAACCAACTTTGCTCCAGTTGGCATATTATGGATAGCTACCAAGTTCTAGCATATACCAAGTGAATATGTTCATACAAACTGTAAAATCATAGAAGAGCCACATTATGTTAATAGAGTTATTATTTTATACCTGGCAAGAATGAAACAGTAATAGAGACAGGTGATTAGAATTATAATTTAACTTCTTTGTAAAATACATGGAATGCAGGTGTCAACATGCTCCATAACAAGCTCAAGAAAAAAAATAAATACAGTAACATTTATCAAGTGATACAGCTATTTCAATAAAGAACACTTGTTTACCCACTAAGAACCACTTTGAATGTCAACTAGAAGCAGACTTCAGTAATTTATTAATAAACATACCACAGAGATATGAAGACAGCACAGCATACAGTTCCAAATATTGTTAGCTAACATTAAGCTTCCAACTTGATGTATACAAAGATTGATGACTCTCCCTCCCAACTGGAGATTGCTATTTTGAAAATCCAAGCCTGATCTTAGAATGTTTTTTTTTTTAAATTGCTCAAGTACATTGCATATTTACTTCTAGGCCTGAATTCATGGAGCACCCTTCCCCAACTTCTCTCTGCGAAGAAATGTCAAGACTATAAAATTCTGTCTAACAATGCTCTAGTGCCCGAGACAACAAGAGTCTATTGACAAAGGCAGGCTGTGTTTTCTCAAAAAATGTCTTTGTCCTTAACTGATCAATGAAAACATTATGATGTACATTGCTCTTCTGCACAATACACTGCAAAAAGTAACTATGGCCATGGGATATTTGTGAATAATCAATCAAAATTCCCTGTGAGCACAACTTAATGTGTTTGTGAATAGAATGCCAGGTCAGAATTGAAGCTAGGAGTAGGCATAAGCTACTCCATAAGTCTACTAATAACTGGCTGATTTATATAAGGTCTCAAAAAAAGTCACAAAATTAAGTGCATATACCCAAAACCACACTTCACACTGAACTCACAAAATAGCTTAAAAGGGAGGTGACATTAAAGAGAATTTCTGAAGATACCTCTAGAATTTCTTGTTTTTCATCTGCTGGAAAAAGATTGGGTATCTCCCCAGTGTTGAGGACACTGTCAACATCTTCTAAAAAGCTTTCTTCTTTAATTTGTGCATCTGTGATTATAAATACAGTTTTCAAGCCTTTTACACCTGCATTCTTCAGAAGACTCTAAAAATGCAAGACAGTTAAAATATTGTATATTCCAAAACATCCTTCCTCAAAATTAAGTCAAAATGCAGACAGGTTATTAATACTCACTTTCAGATCTTCTCTCCACTCATTTGTACCATAGGTCTTAGAAATCTCTGGTTGAAAGACACACATTTTTGCCATGAATGCTGCTAGACGAGTCAAAGACTGACGTCCACTTCCTCCCATTCCAACCAACAAAGCATTACCCCCTGGCTGCTTCAGAATACGGCTTATACGAGACAAATGTTCCAACATATACCTATATTTGAAATGTGCTGATTACCAGAATGGCAGAAATACATATGCATTTGTGCACCTATAAATCTGTGAAACAAGTATAGAAGTAGTGGGGAAGAGGAAGAAGGGTAGTGGGTATGCACCACAGAGCCTGCCAGCTCTTCAAACTCTCAGCATAACTGTATATACAGGTACTCACAAATCCAGGTTGTCAAAATCACCTAGACTAAAATAAGCTGCTATTAGAAGTGTTTAAACTAACCCTAATCACCTTCACAAAGCATCTATGTGCCAAGTTACACTGGCAAACATGAAAAGGCAGTAATCTCTAGCAACAGGAATTGTGACCTCCTAATCTGTCTCAGTTGTAGCTCTGCCTGATCTCAAGTTAAGGTAACAATAGCAGCCTGCAGAGTCTGAAATTTTACAGATTTAGCTGCAGCACCAGGTTGGGTACATGCCCTGAAGTGGGGCATGGCTGTGCTGCATAATAACAGAGGGCTACAGTTGTGCTATATCTTGCTCTGCACCTCACAACCTTAGAATCGTTGTCCTTGGTGAAATGAAAGTCCAGTGGCTACTGGCAAAACTGACACCCACCTTCACCAGTAACAGACGCCCAGCAGAAGTAGAGCACCCACCTGATTCGGAGCACAATGTTTCTATAACAACCAAAGAATATATTCAAAGCCCCTTAGGAGAAAAACCTATCATTTTTTACTTTCGGATAGAAAAAGCAGGGGTATAAGAGAAAAATCAGTTCACTTCGATCCAAAAAGGCGTAACACTATAAACACTTTTGTGGATGCATAAAGAGGAGACAGACAAAACACAGGACATAAAATTTGATATAATGAATTATCAACTACTGCTTAAACCTCTTAATAATACAGATCATATGCACCTGAAAACTACAAGGTTCATTCTTGTTTTGTGTGTTTGATTATATTCATCCAGACACTGCTCCACAACATCACCAAACAGCTGAAGGCTTGGAATTTCAACATAAAGTCTTTCATCTCCCTCAAGTTCTGGGATCATGTAGTCACCAAAAAACAAACTTCTCATGTTTTCTTCCGTTACCTATGGTAAATATTCAACAAATTATGAAGTCAAGTTTAATATTTAATGAACATATTAATTAAAGGAATTTTAGAAAACAAAGGAGAATTTAGACAAATACTTGAGACATGAGAACAATCACTCAAATATTCTGACTCTCAGACAGCACCCAACTCAAAATTTTCCATTTCCCATAGTAAACAATACACTCATTCTTAATTTGTTCTTGGAACACATTTGGCTCAAATAGCTGTTAACAGTCTCATAATCATGACCTTCAGATTACACCAAATTTATACAGATACATGTTTAGCAATTTTCAATGTATTATGAAATGAACAACTAGGACCACAAAATTATTTCTTTCATACATCAATGTAATTACAAAGGAAGAAAAAAAGAAAAACAGAAAAAAGCAAGACAAGGCATACAGTATAACACGGTTATATGTTTTAAATAGTAAAATTTCAAAACAATTACAGAATGCTGTTTACCACGCAGTAACTCAGTCACAAGCTAAATTTAAAAAGGGTATGTCTCCTTATCCTGTAAATCAGGTCTCTGGAAGTCCATTTAAGAGTATTCATAGTTGTATTTCTCCTTGCAGGTACTGTACTATGTGCAGATCTCAGCTACTTTTGTGGTAGTGATTTATAAATTACTCCGTCTATTTTTGTTATGTTATCTCCCATTGCCCAAAGATGCAGTACATGCTGCTACATCTCCAAGAAAACATGTGACAGAATTTTTTTTAAAAGTTGGTCTGCTCACCTACTGATTAATTGGATGCTTAATTTCTATGTGCAGACATCTAGAAGCTTAATAAATACTATGCCTGATAAATTAAATTTCATAAGATATAAATACTCAGGGGGTTTTGGGTAAATCTCAAAAAAATGTTGCACAATTTTTTTAATTGAATAAGAAACAAGTTTTTGTTTCACAAAATTCTTTTATGAAAAAGTAGTAAGTTTACCCACATTTTAACAGAAATATTTTTTGAAAAGGACATTTACGTACAACAGTATAATTCTTCCAAACATTTTTACTCTTTTTTTTTTTCAAAGAAGCCATTTTTTCCAAATTAAACTCAAATTTTCAAGCACATTTAATCCAAAATTTCACCTGTGATTGAGAAAATTTCTAGTCTTAAATTTATAATGAAAGCAATTATTTTGCAGCAGGTTAAACGTGATACTTACAGGTGTGTTTTCGTGCTTCAAGTGTGCAAAAACTGAATCAAATGCTTCTTTGAAATGTTCTTTCACAATATCTTTCATTAAATTGAACAACCAGGCTCTGTCATTGTCTTCCACTAGACGGTCATAAAAGACACGAAATACCTCATGTACAAAGAGACGAATCATTACATTTTTGCTTTCAACTGATTTTCTCTTAATGAGCAAGCAGCCATGGATAACACGTGAAAAGTCACGCAGGTTGAATATATAATGAGATTTTGCTGGTGTGGGCAAAAGATTTTTGATGGCTTTCTTATACACCTTAAGATAATAACAACAAAAAGAACAAAATCAACAAATTAGTAACAACAATTATATTATTATAATAAATCTTAAATGTCTTCTAAAATTGTAATCCTGCAAGAAAGACACTTCACACTTAATAAATCCTAATAATGTCTAAAGATCTCAAAGTCTTCTGAATATATCAGATGCACCTCATGCAGTTCTGTAACATACATGTACTACTAACCTAACTGCAAATCAGAAAAGTAATTGTAGCAAGTCTAAAGAAATCTGTTGTAGGACCAGGAATAGCACTTGGATCTCTTGACTTCCTTTAGCTATATCATATCGTCCCTCAAGTGATTCAAGGATTGAATGATATGTAATGGTAACTTCCTAGATTTTCACTTGTTTAAATCTAATTGTTTGCTTATCTACAAATTACTCAAAAATAGAAAGAATCAATAAAAATGCTGAAGGAATACACAGATCAAGAAAAGTGTCTTTTCACTATGTTTTGCTCTAATCTGGAATGCATCAGCTGTTGTTAGCTCATGCTGTATGACAGAAATAGTGTCCTTTCTCATTGCATTGAACATAAATAACATGCTGAACTGGATGCTGACAGAGTAAGCTTTTAATCTGTCTCTATACTCATAGGTCAAGACAATTATCAAACATCAACCTGCTAAAGAAAATGTACAGTAAAATCAAGTGTTACAGGCTTGACTATAACCATGATACTGAGTACACATTTCACCTGTTGTCCCATGTCCAAAGCCAATTCAAAAGCCCTGTTCCTCTATTATACTTTAATCCTAGAAGTTGGAGGGTATTGCTTACCAGGATGAAAATTCATGTTAGAACAGATTCTCTAGCAGGCAAATATGCAAGAATATAACAGTATAAACAAAAATTTGATGCAGTCTGATGAGAAACACCTGCATGACTGTATTAAAAGACAACACTGAAATTGGTCTAAGATGTATCCCGACAGAACTGAATGTTTCAAATATGTACTCAAATGCATTCAAATCACTAGTAGCTGCTACTATTATTTTCTGTTTAAAGAAGCAAAATTTGCAAATTTCTTGTGAATTACTTTTTTGTTTGGTTTGGAAGGATTAATTTAACCTACAAAAAGATTTCTAGGGGCAGTAGTCAGCCTTGTGATTCATACATTGAATGTATTATCTAACAATATTTCTGAAATACCAGCTCTGCAAGTCCTTGGAATGAGATGGATTCAGTCTTGAATATGTCCCTGGGTATAAAGCAGAACTAGTGGAAAATTCTGCGAAAGGACTCAGTTCTGCAGCAGAAGTCAGACACATCCCCTGAGAAACTTCAGCCATTTGATATTGCCTTTGAAGCTGATCAGATTTTGTCAGAATTTTTCATTAGCTACCTAATGCATTTCCACGATGAACACAGCGTAGGCAATAGATTTGCTCATACCACTAATGATTTCTGCTACATAATAAGCCAGCAGAGCTACACTTAGACATCATGTCTATAACTTAATGCCTCTTCGCAAAAATATCATGAATTGCCATTCCTTTTTTTATATGTATAGTACATTGCAAGTGTGATACTTTCTAAACTCTGTAACATGGAATTTCACAAACCATTAGGAAATTCCATAGAGCTGGGCCTAATGGCTTTCAGACCCACAACATTTCTATGATGTCTTTTGTACTGGAGTCAGAGTCAAAGGTGCATGTCCACGTTGGCTTCACTAGCCTGCTGTGATGTACCCATATTTAACATAAAAACTGGGAGAGGAAGGAGGAAAGTGGAAAGGGTGATTTCTTCATTCTTACTCTCTCTAAGAATGAATTCTGGAAGCATTGCAATTGATATTTTCGTTGTCTTTGAGTGCGACAGCTTCCCATGCTTGTCTGACCCCAAAAAGATTCCAGTCTCATCTACTTGACGTTATGTGGACAGGTACCACAGAGTCCCACGCTAACACAAATTCAAAGACAATTTTCCTAGAATAAGGAGGTTACTGCAACAATAAAACTAAGACAATTTTCTCAAAGCAGATGAGGCTGTATTTTAAAAATAATAAGAAAAAAAATTAAAATCTCTATGTCACCAATTAAATTATTAGAGAGCCAGTGAAACTTTACTGAACAAATTAAAGTAAACTTCCATTGAGGTATTTGCCTCTTACCTCTAAAGTGGCAGTGACAATTTGATTTCCAATTGTGAAGAACTCAGAAGAAAATTCACTAGTCCGTAGGTAGAAAGCTACTATGGTAGAGAAGATGCGGACCATTGTTTCATCACTAAAAGAATTAATAGCACAAATGCTGAAGTGTCGCAAAAATCGAGGAGTAACAGGGTTCCTCCCACCACCTGGAGGCCCCATAGCAGCAAGTAACTGTACATCAACAAGCGTAATTTTAGATGTGTCCTTTAAATCATACCTTCAAAATAAATTGCAATGTGACATTTAGAAAGTTACAGATATAACACATTTGTTACAGCTTAGATGCATCTACATTACAGAGAACTCTCTGCATGCGTAACTTATGTACATAAAAATATTATATATTACTTACTATATTTTTAATATATATTTATATATATTAAAAAAACACACATAAAAACCCCCCATCAAAACCCCAAGAACAACTAGTCTTATAACTATGGCCCAGTTAGTCTCAACATATCACGCTGGCCTGAAAGAAAGTTTATTTGTTTAAACTGGGTTATATAAGACCTGACATGAAATTTTGGGACAGGTATTTAAAGCTGCAACGTGGCAAGATATATAATCTCTATTCAAAAGCAACAGATACTTGAGCCTGGAATCACAAGAGTAACAGTATCTGAGAAGTGCTTGGAACCACAGAATAATTCAGGCTGGAAGGGATCTCAAGAGACCACCTGTTCCAATCTTCCAATCTAAGCAGAGCCAAAAACCTCAAAAGCAGGGAAGAGCTTTAGCTTATTTTTCTTCATGCCTAGTACCAGATCTGATTTCATTGTTATTTTTAAAAATTATTTTGAAATGTTTTTTAAAAAAATAATTGTCATCTTGGATGACAGTAAAAACCCATGCAATGAGTAAAATCAAAAGTTTTATATAATTACATATATATGTATGTATAAACCTGCCAATTGACTCTGAGGAGGAAGAGAAAGGAAAGAAACAAGGAACCGAACCTTCTAAAACACCCCAAATCTGATGAACAACTTCTAAATTGAAAAGTCACTTAAAAAGCAACACAGAAGTTGCTTCAACTTTAAATAATATGTTTTTGTATAAACAAAAGAAATCTTAACATTTACAAAGCACTTTAAAAAAGTTTTGAAAGTAAAATTCAAGTGAACAAATAATTATAACAGGAAATGCAGCAACAAAAAAGTTTCAATTGTATTTCAAATAATTACCAAAATCCATGGTCAAAGAACTGTCTTAAAAGTTCTATAGGAGGCTGTGCACCATACTTCTCCAAAGCAGGCATATTCATATCATCTACAAAAATAACGCACTTTTTTCCCATTGGAGGGCCAAAGACTCCTTTGCGCCTCTTGTCCAGCCGGGTCATAATAATGTTCTATAAAGCAGACATGAATGTTCAAAACATTAAATATTCATTTATGTTATCTTTTTGAAACATAAGCTATCTGTTTTACTAACCTGGGTCTGATTGGCACTGGTTTGAGCTGAAAAATTAATGAAGAAAGGAAAGTAGCGCTCATTTTCCAAGTTGTTCATTAACTTGTCCTTGACGTACACAGATTTCCCAGTACCTGTTGGTCCCACTAAAAGCAGCTGTCTTCACAAAGAAAGAAATAAAGCATACAGACTACAGAAATCTAACAAACTATAAACTAATTGCAATTAGAAGTCAAAAGTTTTACTAACTTGCCCTGTTTGTTCTACCTCTAAAAAAGTTACATGCCTTAAGAAGAAACTAAAATGTTTTAACATATTCATATAACCCTCTCATAATTTTAATTCATTTCCACCAACAAGACAAAGGGGACAAAGAGAAAGAGATATTTCTCATTCCTTCATTCTACCAGCTTTGGAGTATGTATGAACAATACATGGGAGTTAAATTTCTTCTGATAGGTCTTGCAGTAGTTTAAACTTCATAAAACTTTCAGCCTTGGAATTTAACCTCTTATACCATAGCAAATATCACTGATGTTGATATGAGTAATCAGAGAAAAAAAAAATATTAATTACCAAAGAAGAAAGAGGGTACATAATGGGCTATCATAACAGCATCATCAGAACAAGCATACCAAAACTGGATTATAATAAGGCTTCATAAAAAAAAAACAAAACCAGATTTATAGGCAACAAATTGCACTGCTTGTAGTAAATGGCTATTTTTAACAGGCCAAGTAAACTTTGGGGGCTTGATAAAAACAATGAAGTCAATGGAAAGACTAAGAAATATTTCTACACAGGACCAATATTTCAGAAGTTTGCACTGAACTGAAGTAACTTACTTTCCATGGGTAATGAACAGCTCAATCAAATAGGTATATCGGACTGTATCCATAGTTGGGACTATAATATCTTGAATCTTCACGTTTTTATCACTGTAATTAATATTTTTAATAAATCCATTCCAATGAACCCAACATCCTCTACCTTTCAGCTAGAAAGAAATACAGATGTAAAATAGAATGGTGTTACTTCTAGACATATGGAAGGTTTTCTCTACTATTTCACTTTTGAAAAATGAAAATAATGATTCCTAATAAAATAATGAATATTAAATGTTTCAGAATTTCATATATTTAGTTTTCTTTATCTCACTCATAAAGTGTTAATGTACATGCCTAAGCTTAGACTCCTTTCTTTTCTTAAAGATTTTGTTCAGCCAAAACCAAAGAAAAACATACAAAAACCCGACAGAAAAACATATGCAAAAATTAAAAAGTGTAATTATAGTCTAAATTTCTAATGGATACTATAAACAAAATTGTAATATAAGCAATGTGCCTATGGGCTCAATATCCTGCTTTCCTTCTAGACAGTCCACATCTTTCCTTCTACACAAAACCAGGTTTGAGTCCATCAGCTTAGCTTTAGCTACAGAATAACTATAATGTGGCAACACTACTATAACTGGTATGTACATCTTGGTATTTTCTAAAGAAAAAAAAATTGGTCAGCATCTTAGTATTTAAAAAACAAAAAGAAATGAAAAATGTACTATGGTATTTAATCCAACACCAACACTCTACAACATCCAACAAGATTTGCAATGTTAAAATACCCATCTAGCTGTCTTTTCCTTCCATTCAGACTGTGAGAAGCTACTTCAGTCAATGCAGAAGCAATCAATCATACCTCATACATGTAGTCATAGACCAAGCCTTTCTCTTCAAAGGGACACTCCCATTTTCCCACGCTCATTGGTGCAGGATTTATTCCAGATTTCCCTGCTAAAGTTTCCCTCAAGAAATTATCAAAAATTATCCTGCTGTCACTATCACAAGTTCCACCAATGGACCAGATTGTGGCAAAAGCAAAGCAACCCTGCAAGGGCAAAAAGACAAGCAACTGTCTAAAAAGTTAACATCTTATATGAACCTTGTACAGTCTGATTAACAAACATAATTCTGAAAAATACCATTAAGCAGATAGGTGTTACAAGTTACCCTTGAATAACCCCGGTCTAAGGAGATTTAGAAACCTGAATAAAGACAGAGCAAACAAAAAACCTTATTCAAGGATATAAATATATGACAAAAAAAATGAAGGCCACTGACTAAAGCATTATGTCACATGACAAAGTTAAATCACGTGGTCTCAGGGATGGCGAACCAGGATCTAGGAATTTTCAAATTCTATTTTAAATAAACACTTTAAAACTCTGTTTTCTTCAGTTTTTCATAAGAACAGCCATATAAGGTCATACAGAGCATCCAACTAATATAACTCTCAGAAAACACTCTCCCCAAAGAAAATTTGCTCAAACAAGCCTATCAGTATTACATGAACACTTATTTCTTTCAAGGAAATAAGACACTTTGCTTTAGCTAGTTATTTGGTTAGTTAAAAAGCACATGTAACAAAAACACTATTTATCCCCGTTAACTGGAAAAATAGAAAAATATTTAAACATATTTGTTACTTGTAAGACTTGTGTCTCATTTGGGCACCTCCAAAGTTTCTGGGGAGGGAGCAAGGAGGTAGTGAAATTGTTTCGCATGTCCCTTACCCCAAATTAAAGTTGTTTTGATTAGTCCAATAATTTTTGGAGACTGGCATATGCAGAAACAGATATACATTTTTCTACAAGTTAAAAGAACCAACCATAATCCATGCACGGATGTTTCTGTTGGTGGGATCTTCTTGCACAGCTTGACAAATCAACATTTCAAAAAGCCGTGTAAGAGATACTACAACATTGGTATCGCTTGTAGGTACCAGTTCCTAAGAGACATAAAAGGATGAGTATTATACTTTATGTGTTCAGTTAGTTTATCTTTTGGAGTTAAAATACCAAAATAATTAGATAATTAGCTAATTCTGAACAAGTATTTGAAAGCAAGGTTTACACTGATTTTTATTCAAAATATCATTTGCCCTCCTCCATCCTTGAAATGACAAGACATTTAGCTTGTTAAACCATGTTCACAGCTACCGTATGACCACTACAATCATACATCTTAAAACAAAAAAAAACCCACAGAAGTAACTACAGCAATACAGGGCCAATAGCTTAAGCACTATATCACACAGTTTGCAACACATACATTTTCTCTAACACTTAAAAAAAGTACTTCCCCGTTCAACATGACGTCTTTAAAGAAAAAAAAAAAAAAATCTACAAAATTCTCTTGCGAAGACCTTCCACTCAATGCTTTAAATACTTGCTTTACTTCTGAAAAGAACAAGGTGAAAACTATGATCAACTTACAATACAATTCTTACCTAACATTCTCATTTTAACTTTCCAAACTGGACCCCAGAATTGCCCTTCTCAAAACAACAGGAAGCTGCTGCATATTCATTCTAATTGTGCTTGTCATGAGAGAATAGTCCCTCCCTACCAATGGTAATAGAATGGAAATGGCCACCTAGCTACTGCAGGAAAAAAAAAAAGGCAAAAACCACCTTGCACCGTTTCTGACGGAGTCTTAATGCTGGTGGTATTAACCAGTCAAAAAGTCCCTGTAGAAGATCTTGATGTCCCTTTAAGTTAAGAGGTTCAGGCAGTTTACTCAACCAAGAGGTAACAAGTGGTCTCCAGCCCAGTTGAGAAGGTTCCAAATAAATCATGCCACAACGACTGACTGTAGCAGGCTAAGGAAAAAATGTAAACTCATTTTATTATACATTCAATATACTGAACTTTGGTTTATATTTTCATTACATACAAAACTTACTGATGCCTGCGAAAGATCCATTGTCTCAAAAATAAGACTCATCTGAAGGGACATTTGGATGATTTCCCCACTCATCAAACAAAGCTTTAATAATTAAAAAAAAAAAAATCACAAGCAAGATTAGAAAAAAAAAATCATTTGTAAACTACGCTTCCTATCACAGGAGAGTTCTATATGAAAATCAGCAAAACCAAGTATAACCAAAGGTAAGGTCAACCACATAAAATGTTTAATCACTTGGAGCAATAACTATTTTTTTCAAGCTTTAGCAAAATTCTTCACTTAAACCATAGTACTCCACATTATCCTACCAGTATGTTCATTACAGGTAATTATTATCATTATCTTAATTAATATCATTATCTTGTGTCTGACAGGACAAAGAAAAGACAGTAAGCAGAAAGGAAAAAGGATATTAGCTGCTATTGTTGCTAATACTGAAGCATTCCAGCCAGAGACCCAAGATTCCTACTCATTAAAATAAAAGTCCAGTTTGAGTACTTTGACACACTATCATCCAGAATTTGAAATTTCATCTCTAATTTTTATATTCACTTTGAGATCTGTAAGGCCCATTTTCAAAAGTGCTGTGTGGTTACAACTGTCACTTCAGAAGTCATGAATTTTGAAAATACAACCCTTTGTGTCTTGGGATTGTCTTTAAATGTAAGTGCCTAAGTTTGTGCAAGTTTTGAAACGGTGAAATTTGCATTAAATATAATTAAATGTCATTCTTTAAAGTTTAATTATTTATGTTACAAACTGACAATATGATATTAAGGAAATACTATACATTTAATCTCTTACAGCAATAAGTTCATCCTGTGATTATGATTCCAATAAAGTAAAAAAGCCCCAAAACAACAAAAAAAAACCCCAACCCAACCCAAACCAACCAAAACAAAACAGCTTACAACTTGTTACCAAAGCCACCATGCACTTGCTCTTTTCAAATGCCAGGCACTACTGTGGTTTTGTATGTAGAAGACTATTTTCAAAGCATCACTTTTTTTTATTTAGGCATTTATTTCCACACACCTTTTTGTTGTCATCCAGAACGGTGTTCATGCTTTCTATCCACAGAGTATCAATTGGGCCATCAAAGATAACCCATTTGCGTTCAGGAGTCTCAGATAATGCAAATTCTCTGAAAGTATTAGCAATTATACCATCTGTCCACTAGAGGGGGAGAACGTAGGAATGAAAAGTAAGACATAGTAATATACATAGTTCAATTTAAACCACAAGTAACAGAGAAACCTTCAATTTCCTTTTCATTATTCCTCTCTTTTAATTATTTTTCTCTTGCTCTGCAGAGAGCAGAAGATAACTTCGCCGTTTCACTTCTTCATATTGTTTATTCTCCAAACCTAAGCTTCCCACTTGGGGACCCATGAGTTCCTAAGTTTTTCTAGACAGCTTTTGCATTACTTTGATTATGCTGGTTAGCGATAGACAGAGAAATTAATACAGTTAAGTTTGGTATGATTTCCTAGCGTGGATGCAGCTATATTAGTACAGTGACCCTCAGCACGGTATTGCTTTTTTTGCGTGCTTAAACCTACATAACTGCATACACACTTGGTACTGCATTTTTTTTATATAGACACTAATTTAAAACAAGGCATAAAAGTATTAGTTAAGATAAAACTTACAATTTTGTTCTTATCTGTGTTTAAAATCATAACATTATTAATTCAACAGCTTACTATCCAGAATAATGGGATGTCTGATATACACAGGAAAAGAAGAAAAAAAAAAAAAGCACAAGAAATACTACAAAGCAGAAAGACAGACAGGATTATTAGTTCCTAGTCTTGAACCCATACTGGTATGTTTGCTTCTTTTTTTTTTAAAAAAAAAAAACAAGCCGTAATTTAATGTATAGCATAGCCCTATAAACACTGTCTGGAGTCCAGAGAACAGATGAATAAGTGCTATCTGGAATTGGGACTTCAAACACCAGAAACAAGAGCCTTGTAAACTGCCTTTCCTGCCCCTGAAAACAACTGTGAATGATACCATGAGTTAACCTGAAGTTAGAATATACCAGAACATGTTAGAACACAAGTGCACTCATACAAACCCCATGAAAGCCACAGCAGGTAAGAGACAAAGAAACAGATAAAGGTGGGCAATTACTATACACTATTTTTAAAATATACATTACCTCATGGGATACTGTATCAAACTGCCCAAAAAGCTGACCCATAGTGATTGATTTTGGATTCACAGTTCTAAAAATTACTTTTTCTTCTTCACCATAACCATGCTCTTTCATAAGAGACAGTGTATCTGCCAACACATGTAGAATTTTGGTTTTCCCAGAAAAAGATTCCCCTACCAGCATAAAGCTGTTAGATGGAAAAAAAAAAAAATGCTATTAATAAATTTGTCTTGCAATTTAGACTTTTAAAGACCACATGAAGGCCAACAGCATCATTCATATGCTTAAAGCTAATTTTCACTCAATTTTTGAAAAGCAGAGTAAGTAAATCTGGTTTGTATACATGAAACATCATTTAGGCAAAACCAGTTTATTTGCACATGCAAATCGGATTGCACAGCCACTGTATGCAAGTTTGCCTCTAAAATATAGATTTACTACCACACTAGTTCATTTATTTGCTGAATCAAAGATTACTGTCTAATTTCTTTTCAGTCTAGACAGAGTTTATAACAAAGTTCTGGAAGAACACAGACAGTAGGAGCATGTACTATAGAACCCCCCACCCAAAAAAATAAAATCAAACTATCTTTGCCCACATTTCAAAATAACTTTTTTAGTCACCCAGCAGCGGGATGTGACTATAATATCACACTGAAAAGATTAAAGAGCTGAACATTAACAATCATATGAATAATGTTATATTGCATATATTTACTCCACACAGTTGCTACTCATTAATAAAAGCTAGGAATAAAATGGCAGAGATCTGATAACTAATATTTTAATATAAACAAACTTTTAGTCTTAAGTCTTCAACATACTGATATCCGCGCCTAAAATCATTACAATGGTGAGGCTACTTTGGATAGCAAGAGTAGTACAATTCCTCAGACATACATTTACAAGAACTTTGGTACATGTAAAAGTGGTATTGGTGACCAACTGTACAAATAGAACTGTACAAATAGAAACGTTTTGCCATCCTGGGACAAGACCTAGCAGGGCTCATCTATAGGGCTTTAAACTAGGTTTGAAGGGGGATGGGGATGAAACCAGGATTACAAAAGTGGTGCCTAGGAGAAGCGTACCAGTGCTTCTGGGTAACAGTGTTAGCAGGGTCTTGCAGCCTGTCCCAGTGATGGTGGGGGATGGTGAATTGTGTGACAGCAAAGACATGAGGGGTAGTGATAATTTGGTAGCTACAGTAGTGTCTGAGTATGATCAGGTGAGAATTAGGGCTTGTCCCAAGAAAGTGGCAGGGCAATTAGCCCAGCTGAAGTGCATCTATACTAATGCACGCAGCATGGGAAATAAACAGGAGGAGCTGGAGGCCATTGTACAGCAAGGAAACTATGATATAGTCGCCATCACAGAAACGTGGTGGGAGGACATACACAGGTGGAGTGCTGTAATTGATGGCTACCAACTCTTCAAAAAGGATAGGTAAGGAAGGAGAGGTGGTGGGGTGGCCCTCTATGTTAGGGGCAGTTTTGAATGTCTGGAACTTAACAGTGTGGATGACAGTGTTGAGTGTGTATGGTTAAGAATTAAGGGGAAGGCCAATAAGACAGACATCATGATGGGAGTTTGTTATAGACCTCCTAATCAGGATGTAGAAGTTGATGAAGTATTCTATAAGCAGCTGGCAGAGGTCTCACAATCATCTGCCCTTATTCTTGTGGTGGACTTCAGCTTCCCAGACGTCTGCTGGAAATACTATGCAGAAGAGAGGGAACAGTCATGGAGGTTCCTGGAGTGTGTGGAAGACAACTTCCTAACACAGCGGGTGAAGGAACCAACTAGGGGAAGTGCCCTTCTGGACATACTGTTTGTTAACAGAGAAGGTCTTGTGGGGGATGTAAAGGTTGGAGGTCGCCTTGGGCAGAGTGATCACGAAATGATAGAATTTTCAATTCTTGATCAAGTAAGGTGGGGAGCCAGCAGAACTGCCACCTTGGATTTCCGAAGGGCAGACTTTAGCCTGTTTAGGAGCATGGTCGAGAGTGTCCCTTGGGAGGCAGTTTTGAAGACCAAAGGTGCCCAGGAAGGCTGGGCATACTTCAAGCAGGTGCTCTTAAAAGCGCAGGAGAAGGCCATCCCCATGTCTCGAAAAACGAGCAGACGGGGAAGATGACCAGCCTGGCTAAATAGAGAACTCTGGCTGGACCTCAGGAACAAAAGGAAAGTTTACATTCTCTGGAAAAGGGGGTTGGCAACTTATGAGGACTATCAAGATATAACAAAGCTATGTAGGGGGAAAATGAGAAGGGCCAAAGCTCAATCAGAACTCAGCTTGTCCACTGCAGTTAAAGACAATAAGAAGAGATTCTTTCAGTATATCAATAGAAAAAGGAAGACTAGGGAAAATGTAGGCTCACTGGTGAATGAGACAGGTGCCCTAATGGTGGAAGACACAGAGAAGGCAGAGTTACTGAATGCCTTCTTTTCTTTGGTCTTCACTGCTAAAGCTGTCCCTCATGAATCCCATGCCCTGGAGGCAAGGGGGAAGGTCTGGAGAGAGGAAGATTTTCCCTCAGTTGAGGAGGACCGTGTCAGAGACCACTTGGCCAAGCTGGACATTCACAAGTCCATGGGCCCTGATGGCATGCATTCGCGAGTGCTGAGAGAGCTGGCAGATGTTATTGCTAGACCATTCTCCATCGTCTTTTGAATGGTCATGGAGAACAGGAGAGGTGCCTGAGGACTGGAGGAAGGCTGACATCACTCCGATCTTCAAAAAAGGCAAGAAGGAGGACCCAGGGAACTACAGACCAGTTAGTCTCACCTCTGTCCCTGGGAAGGTAATGGAGCGACTCATTCTGGATGTCATCTCCAAACACGTTGAGGAACAGGAAGTTATTGGAAGTGGTCAACATGGATTTACCAAGGGTAGATCGTGCTTGACCAATCTGATAGCTTTCTATGATGCAAGGCTTTTGACACTGTCTCCCACGACATCCTCCTTAGGAAGCTGAGGAAGTATGGGCTAGATGAGGTGACAGTGAGGTGGATTGAGAGCTGGCTGCGGGACAGAATTCAGAGGGCTGTGATCAGTGGCACAGAGTCTAGTTGGAGGCCTGTAACCAGTGGTGTCCCCCAGGGGTCAATACTCGGTCCAATTTTGTTTAATATATTCATTAATGACCTGGATGAGGGGACAGAGTGTATCCTCAGCAAGTTTGCTGATGATACCAAACTGGGTGGGGTGGCTGACATCCCAGAGGGCCGTGCTGCCATCCAGAGTGACCTGGACAGGCTGGAGAGGTGGGCAGAGAAGAACCTAATGAGGTTCAACAAGAGCAAGTGCAGGGTCCTGCACCTGGGGAGGAAGAATGCTAGGCACCAGTATAGGTTAGGGGCGGACCTGCTGGGAAGTAGCTGGGAGGAGAAGGATCTGGGGGTCGTGGTAAACAGTAAATTATCCATGGCCCAGCAATGTGCCCTTGTTGCCAAGAAGGCCAATGGAATCCTGGGCTGCATAGGGAAGAGTGTGGCCAGTAGGTCAAGGGAGGGCATTCTCCTCCTCTACTCTGCACTGGTGAGGCCACAACTGGAATACTGTGTCCAGTTCTGGGCTCCCCAGTTCAAGAGGGACAGGGAACTGCTGGAGCGAGTCCAGCAAAGGGCAACTAAGATGATTAAGGGCTTGGAGCATCTGCCTTATGAGGAAAGGCTGAGAGAGCTGGGACTCTTTAGCCTGGAGAAGAGAAGGCTGAGGGGAGACCTTATTATGGCGTACAAGTATCTCAAGGGTGGGTTGAAGGAGGATGGAGCCAGGCTCTTTTCAATGGTTCCAAGTGACAGGACGAGGGGTAATGGGCACAAGTTAGAACACAAGAAGTTCCGTTCAAATACACGGAAAAACTTCTTTACGGTGAGGGTGACAGAGCACTGGCACAGGCTGCCCAGGGAGGTTGTGGAGTCCCCTTCTCTGGAGATTCTCAAGACCCGCCTGGATGCAGTCCTGAGTAATGTGCTCTAGGCAATCCTGCTTTAGGAGGGGAGTTGGACTAGATGATCTCTAGAGGTCCCTTCCAACTCTGAAAATTCTGTGATTCTGTGATCCTTAAGACCCTTTATATTTGATATAAATAACCACTAAGGTATAAGCGAAAATTACAACAAATACTGGTTCTGAAACAGTAATAAGAATCTTACCCATGTCTAACAATCATCATTTCATATGTCTGTATCATTTTCTCTATAAAAGCTTTTACAGGTTGGACATTGTGTCGAATGCAACATTCGCTGGCACACTCCAGAAAATCCTAAAATCAAAACAGATCATAATCTTATCATTGCTACAATTTAAACTACTTAGGCTACAGTAGAACAGTTTGTGCTCATCAATAAGGGTTTCAAATTACTTAATAACTGAAACACTATTAATCCGAACATACAAAACATCACTGGAAAAAAAATCACTTATGTACTTCACATACTAGAACAGGAGTTAGTTACAATTTTTATCTTGAGGAGAAAGTATATCACCATCAGGAAACCAACAGTGCTTTAGAACAATATACTTTTAACAAGATTCTACTGTTTACTGGAAATTTTTAAAAAGTTAATCCATTTTGTCTTTTCCAACATCCTCATCTTCTTCCCAACCATCCTCCTACAAAGGAGCTACGCTTTAAAGAAAATACAAACACTAAGCTTTATCTCACTTAATTATGTCCAAAAATTAGGAAAGAATTCAGCAAAAGACCCTAACATTTGGTAAATCTAGAGGTAAATTTCCGATCTGTAGGATGCCTTACACAACCTTTCTGGATGTAAGGGAACTCAGATGTGGATTATAGTCAGAACAGATACATGAATTTTCTTTGGTACTAAGTTTCACTTAAAACATTCAGCAGTTTTCTTTATCTTGCAATAACTCACAAATTACTGTATTAATTACACTTGGTTAAAAACAAAGCACTACAAACCACAATGTCTTGCCAAACCACCACAAAGCACAATGATTACAACCAAAAAAAAATTACAAGTGTGCTTACATTGTAGTCTGCATCGGGAAGCTTGATTCCAGGAAATAAATCACTAGTTATACCCATGAACAGAGGTATATCATGTGACAAAAATTTGGGCTCATTCACATCCTTAATTGATCTAAGAAGCTAGAGGAAACAAACACACATCTTATGTTCTTATTAAAAATACTGAATAAAGTGTTCAGCAATTATAATAATCTAATATGTAATAAAAACTAATTAATTAAATGGTGTCTTTGATAAGCAGTTAAGCACAACCGTGCGATCATCAGCCTTCAGAACTCAGAACTGAGTGCATCTGTAAAATTCCTTAAGAATTATTCCCTCAGGAACTCACCAATATATCTTCGTCTTCCATGGGAAATTTCAGTTTTAGATTCCCAGCAGCCACCAACACAGCTTTAACTGCTCGCATACCATAGTCATAGTGATACTGAGAGGAAAGCTGTTCTGAACAAAGCCTGTAGGTCATTACTATCTTCACTGACAGTGACTTAGCATTCAAAAATCCGTATGAATAGAGTGAAATTTCTGCTATCAGAGCATAGTTAGGAACCATCATGGCTACTGTTCGGAAAAGAACCTGAAATACATTCCCAAAGAAACATCTTTAAATAATTAATTGAGGAATGGAAAGTTATTCAGAACTTTTGCAGGTGATGGATCAGTATTCATCCCATCAAAGCATTTCTAACTGAAGACAGTAGCAGCATTTTAAATTAAGTAACGCTTAGTATGATTAAGTAAGCTGTGGATCATTTAAAACAGTTACACTGGAAGGCAGTGGCCTGCAGAACATTTGGGAGCCGATGAAATAGAAGAAACATAAATGTTTGCAGCTTATGACTCAATAGGAAGCTAACGTAAGTAAGCTGCCATCAAGATCTATCTCAATGTACAGCCACTGCAGAAAAGACACTGTCTCTCCCAGCTCTTTTCCCTCATCGCTGTCTCAAGAATGCAGTTAGCCCCTTACACTGGTACATCCAACACAGCAGTAAGCTACTGAAGGTGTTGTACATGGCAAGTGAGAGAATGCACTTCCTTTCTTTAAGTAACCTGCAGTTGGTATACTCATCATGCTGCATTAACTGCTTTAAGTTGACGTTCACAGTATAGTTCCTACTGAGGCAACTTGCTCTGGCCCAATAGCTCTGTGCAACGTTGAGTCTTAAGGAACAGAGGCTGTTCCAAAAGACTCCAGATTACTTAAAGCCAAGCATCCTCAATGAAACAGCTAATCTAGTCAAAACAATCATATCAAAGATTTTATTTAATCAGGTAATCTAAGCAAATTCATTATATGTACTAAGTGTAGTTCGCTGATACCTCTTTTAAATAGGACTACAATAAATGCAATGTAAAAATACTTAAAGCATTTTTTCCAACATAGCCCTCCATCTTAAAAAAGTTAGCATCCAAATCTTTTATCTACCCACAGCCTGACACTTCCAGTTCACTTGCTACAGCATTACAACCTTTGGCCTGGAAAAATAATCATGAAAAACACTAACAGACATAAGAAAATTTAAAAAAAAAAAAATCTAATTCCTTCAAAAAGAACAGAGTACTTAGGAGGGAAAAAGAAAAAAAGAAAAAAGAGGCTTAGTATGTGTAAATTGCATAACAAGTATATGTTTATATTCCACGTGGTACAGTCTGAATTAATACCAGCAATACACATCAATACACATGTCCCTCTTTTTTTTTTTTTTTTTTTTTTTTTTTTTTTTAAATTCTTTCCTAAGCAGAAGCATGTATTTTACTATTTTACCTTTAGATTATCTGGAAGTTCAGAACGTCCTGCGTAACCTGGATTCATAGTAATAGCTACAAAACAGTTGGGGTTAAGCTTCAGCTCAGTTCCTTCAAAAATAAATGTTTCTAGCTTTATCTGTATGGCTCTCTGGATGCAAAGGATCTGCTGTGCCACAACAGACAGTACTTCCAGCTCAATGCGATTGAATTCATCAAAACACGCCCATGCACCTGATGAAGCCAAACCCTTGAAAAACTGCAGATGAAGAAAGACAGCAATAACATCGCTAACAGAATCTTAGAAGATTCAAAAGAAACTAAGAGCATTATGTTGGAAGTTTAATTACATGAAAGATACAATTACGATAATAATATCTAAGCCTGTTTAGAGCAAAGATCAGTGATGTACTGAAGAAGAAAGTCTTTTCTTGGTTTTAGAGAAAGCTAAATCAGAAGATCCTGATCCTATGAACTCTTGTTTCTTTAATGTTTTAATTAGCAACTTAATAGGATTTTGTAAAGCAGAGAAAATTAAACATATGTAGAGACCAGTACATAGTGTCCAAGGGTAGCAGACCACAGGTGCCACATTTACTTAAGTGTGTCTGCAAAGTGAACCTACAATTTTCATCCTAAAAAAAATAAAATACAAAATAAATTTATTTTCTATTTACCTTTCCCATTGCCAGGTAATCGAGTCCATCAGAGCAGTTGAAGACAACACACTGAACAGCAAGAGCTTTAGCCAAATCTTTGGTGGTCTCTGTTTTACCTGTCCCTGCTGGACCCTCTGGGGCACCACCAAGGTTTAAATAAAAGGCTCCAATCTGAGAAACAAAAATAGTTTATGGAAATTATTAGTATTTCATTCATATGAAATTATTCCAAATGGAAATGTTAAATGAATTGCACTGGATAGTTTCATTCAGTCATTGTATCTAACATAAAAATTGTGGTTATACTAATTAAAAAATAATCTGAAATTTACTTACAGCTTGGAAATATATACAAGAGAATGGAATTTTGACCCTAACAGAAACCTTAGTTTTATTATCATCATGACCATGATTAGTTACTCAAAATTTCTTGGCCCCGATCTTTCAGTTCTTTCTTAGATACATCTTTCAAATTCAATTTGATGCAATTAGTTGGTTACTACTCTTTTCTATCTGTTTCTCCTTTAATATACTTTTTTCCTCTTTTCTTTTTCTTTCCCACACTGTCCCCCTTTGTTGCATGTGTATTTCACTGACCATTCCATATTGTCTCTCTTATATTCCATCGAAGTAGGAGGAAAATCTGACAAAAAAAAAAAGTTGCAGACTCTAAACAAATCTCAGATGTATTTGGTTTCCAATCCACAGTTACAGGGCCACATTTATATCGACAAGCACTGGGAACACTGTATTAAGACTTTGGTGGGCTAAGGACGAGACTCCCATTTGCTAGAGTGCCCGGCTTCCAACTGCTTTGCTCAAAGATTCAGGGTCTGTGAGCCTAAAAAAATAAACAGACTACCAGCTGCAACACTCTCTCACACCAATGTACCTTGATGTTTTGACAAATAGGTATCAAGCATCAGCTACAAGCATACCATAAAAATTTAAGCTAGGAAGAGGGCAAAAAAGTATCTTCAGATGCACCAGCCAGGTATTTTCAGACCTTTTTTTTACTTAAACCGTACAGAGTTTGTGATTAAGTCTCCACAGCATGAAAATTACCATCTTAGAACAAGAGGAGGATGGGTGCCTAGTAAAACTTGAAACCATACTCCAGCCAAATAAACTGCAGTAAATGATAGTCAGAAAAGTGATACCTGAAATTATTTTGGTAACTTTCAGTTGTCAGGTTAGTTGAGGATAGACCAATACAATAATAAAGACCTCTAACAAGAGCAGGGATACTAAAAAGTTGCCAAACTTTTTTACTAGTCTTAGGAACAACACGATCACAACTGGATCCTTCTCCACTTTATTTGGAAACCACAGAACATCAGAAAAGGATTTTGTGTTCTTGTAATCTAGACAGCAATAAAAATATTGGGTGTTTTTTCTGTTTGTATTTTAAAAATCACATCCACAACAGAACAATCCACTAATGTTTCAGTCGAGTTGATGAGCTGTCCAGATTTGTTGTTATAAGTCAGTTTTGTGTTCAATATTCCATAGAAATTACAGTCTTTGAAAACTGCGTTTTAACAGAAATATCAGAGTCTGACAGCAACTGCAAGCCCTAAAGGTACGTTTGTAATGAACAGTGTAAGAAATACTATACTACAGTAAATACAGTATTTAGTAGCACTGGTGGAAGATCATACCAAGGTGCGGTAACACCTGTCTGTAAGAGGAGTAATGACAAGGCGTGGTGAGTTTCCAAGGTATTCATAGGCATATTTCACATTGCAATTAATGATGCAGACACGAACATCCTCAAGTTCCCAATAATATCGTAGTTGTGCAAGCCACTGAAAGTCTGTTTCACTCTGCACGCCTGAAAGACAGAATTGAAAGCAATCATAAAAGACATTTTGGATAACTGGATTTTCTATTAGGTTTAAATTTAAACATCTTTGAAATCTTTAATGTTGATGCTCACATCCAAACACTTACATATATATCTTAATACTGTTGTGTTTTAGGCAGCAGAATCAGATTGGCTAACTATTTTTAATTAACTATGTATTAAGACACATCTGAAGAAAAATGTTTTAAAAGATAATTACCACTTTCAATCATTTCCATGAGGACATCTCTAGCATGAACATCAATAGTAACCAAGGCACCCAGCGTAGTCCTTGTTTGCTTTGACAGTTTTCCTCTTACCAGCTCTACAATATCATTAAGTTGAAGCTGAAGTGTATCATAATAATCCTTTAACCCCTAGGAGAAAAAAGGTAATTATGAAACTGATTATAAGACAGTTTCAAGTGTTCCAGACTTCATGTTGACTAAATGTCTTAATGGAGATGGCTTATTAAGCCATTCTTTTATACTGTCATGTTTTTGCATCAAGTTCTGTCTCATTCACAGTTATATATTTATGTTGCAAAGCTAAGTTTTAATCTATGCTTGCTCTAAACAAGAATATTCAAGCACCTGAATCAAAGGTATAAATCACTGTACATAAATTCATGTATATCAAACTCATACGCTGATCCTTTTTCAAATTCTATTTTGACTGTAGAATAATATTTGATTAAGCAAAATACATTAGCTGAAATGAAAAATTAATAAAGATTTTTAAAAAAGATTATGTATTACAAAGTACCTCTGGTCCGTTACAAAGAACCTCATGTACCTCACTTGTCCAGAACATTTGAGACACACACAATACTACTTGTCCAGGCCACTCCAGAACCCATCTTTTTCTCTCTGTCTCTAGATATGCCTGAAAGAGTTAAATACATTATACAAATACAGTGTCAGTGCATCTACATCACAATGTAATACAGATGCATTTATTATTTCCTATTTTTAAAGTCCAAACTAACTTTTAAATGCTCTTTTCCCCTTAGATTTGCAATTGTTATCAAATAATTTTAAAGATTCTTGCAATTATCTTTCCATATTACATAAATATGCACAACTTGCTAACTTCATACACAGAAACATTTTCTGGCTAATGATTTTCTTTTAGGAGGGAGCAAGCATATTACAAGTGTTGTATTTCTAACTTGTAATTAAATAAAAGAACCTGAATAACTTATTTACATCAGGTGACATATCCTATAAACACAGTATTTCTGCCAAGCTTTTAAAAGAATTTATATCCAGTGTTACAGGAAAGTGACCTGACTCTTATTCAAGTTAAACTCTTACTTGTCTCACTGGCCTATAAATACAAGTCATGTTAACTTGGTCCTTGCTCCATAACTTCATCAACTCTTGTGTTCAAGAAGAATTTTAGGAAGTCAAGAGATAGCCTAAAATAAAGAAAGGTCTACTCGTGTCACAGTTATTAAATTATTACAAAACCCATACCATTCTTGATCTAGCAATAACATCACGTACACTCTTCAGCATACTATCTTCTACTTGAATTAACCACTTCTCCACTGCACCTCGAGCTTCAGAAGTAGAAATGGTTGAAGTCAGTTCTACTCGCTCGCCTTCAGAACTATACATTGCTGTAATATCCAAATTGGGAAGGAAATGTAGCTTAGCAATGCCTTCAAAACACTTCTTCAAGTGAGGCTGAACTCTTAGAGGATCCTTAGTCTCTGACAGGATCTCCAACATTTCATCATTAGACAAGAAAAAGAAGCTAAAATTTTTAGAAAAAAGAAAAAGCCAACTGTATTATCAAGCTACATTATAAGCCGACCTTGTTCATAACAAAATAAGCATTCAGAATCTTTGCTTTTTTAAATAGCAACAACTTATCATACCGGGGAAAGAAGAGACGTTTTTTCTCAAGATAAGCATTAAGCCCTTTCATGATTTTGTCAAGAAGCTCATTACAGTTCTGAAGCTTCTCCAATAACCCTATTAAGGAAGTAGCAACAAGAACCTGTAACAAGACACGCATGCAAACTTTGAGTTATAAATAAGATACTTCAAACAGTAGAAGTTATTCAAATAATGTACATGTCTTTGTTCCAAGAAAGCCTAGACAACTGATGCAGTAGTTCATTGTATATATTCTGAAAACAAAATAACTGACCAAAAAAAAAAGCAGCTACTTTTTCTTTTTACTACTGTATATTTTCCTTACCTTTGGGTCTTTGGCACAATACTTCATAATATCTCTCCAGTATCTATCCACAGTCTGAAAGAGACACCCCTCTTCTGGCATCTGTTGCATAATATCCTCAGAAGAAAAAATGGGTTCCAAATAAAGCCACTGTGCTTGCACTTTCAGCCATTCATCAATAATCTCCTGAGTTTGAATTAAGCGATTTTCCCATTCCTTAATAAATATTTAAAGAATGTTACCTTAATATTTCCAAACAAATTATGTTAGAGAGAATAAATACAGGAAAGGTAGACACTGCGGTACTGTAGTTTCCAAGGAGAAAATAAAAATGGCTAGCAGTAAACAAAATAAAAGAAAAATATTTAGGTGTATTTAGGTTCTCCACTTATACAGCTGGCCAAAGGAGTTCAGAAAGTTCAACTTACCTGGAAATTAATTTTCCAAAATGCAGTTACCACTTTAGTGCTATGAGCTTTTAACAACTTACCCATTTAGTAACACCCGGGAGGCTACCAGTGACAAATTCTGTTTCATATGCCCACAGCAAGGAGCTCTTGGTTTGCAGCTGAATTACAGAAGAGACAAGAATACCAGAAAGGCCACACTAGATCACAGGAGAGATCCAGCCAGCCCAGTATCCTGTCCCTAAAGTGGGCAATAGCAGATACCTCTGGAAGAGGCTGGCGAGGCTGCCTTTAAAGCGTAAATGGTACCTATATTCACTGAGCCTGCTTGAACCTGACGATTTCCTACATAAAGCAACAAAGCAATTTCACCAGCTTCTCTCCTGTCAATAGTCCTGGTGTTAGCACCACAAAGACTACCCTAGCCCTGAAAATACAAAAGGTGTAAAGTGATCCCATCGTTGCTCTAAGGTCTGATTAAAAAACCTTTTCCCAGCCCTCAAGAAGTTTCCTTGCCCAGATGAAAACACTATAGTTCAAAATTTGAGTCCAAAACTCAAGGATTGAATCACTAGATGTTCTTATTAATAATAATAAAAACATAATTTCCAGTTATTAAGGAGCAAGGTTAAAGACACTAGCGGAAATAGTGATTTTGCAAAATATGTGAAAAAATAATCACATTCTTTTGGTTGCACTTGAATCTGAACAGAAGAGGGAATTCCAACACAGAAATTATGTAAGTAGGACTTCTATAAACTCAAAAGAACCTTGCTGAAAAATCCATGAAAGCATTTCATTAACAAGTCAAACAATAAAGCTGGTCTACAATTGGCAGACTCTTGCATTATAGTTATCCTGCAAATAAAAATATTTTTTTTAAAAAATGTACTCATCATACCCTGATTTCTTTGTCAAATGGTTTAATGAAAGGTGATCCTCTCATTGTCTGAGTTTTCGTAATCTGATCATCGAGAACAGCCTGAATCTCATCCACTGCAGACAGAATATGAATACCAGTCTCACGATACACACTTGTATTGAAGGAAATTGAACCCCAGGTCTCCATCATGGCATGCATTGCTTTCTCTAAGGAAAATTCCTAGTTTAAAAAGAAAATAGTTTTATTTTAGTCACTGCATTATTTTTTTCCAGCTCACTAATTCAATATATAAGTTTATCTAGCTAAATAAGCTTTTTCGCTCTAACAGCTTAAATTAACTTATTATTTTTCTTAGTGTATCGTTTTTCAGTGCACAAAACAGTACACTTGGGGAATACTAATGATGTAACATGAGATACAAATGTTTACACACTCACTGTTATCGTCTAATGGGCCAAAGTCTCACCAAATCTCTTTCTTGCATAAGGGCAAAGACAAAAAAAATATCTAGTAAGCCATAAAAGCCATCACTAAGAGACCTGATGCTGTATTTGTCACCATCAAATCTCTATGCTTACCTTGCTTGCACCTACACTTATAGCTTCAAACTCTTCCAAATAAGGGGCTAGATTCTGCTTTAAAACTTTTCTCAGGGTAGTTCCAGAGTTTGGTGTTAAATCATATCCTACTATATTTGACATCTGCTCCCAATGACGAGTTCTCATGCCAGGGTTACAAAAGATAGTCACAGTGGGAATATTCTCCTAATTGAGGAAAAACATTTTAAGGTAAAAATTGTGATGTGCATTATTTCTTAACTTTTTAATCACCTTTGATGTGCATTTAAAATTCTGCTGCAGTAGCGGATGACATGAAAATCTTCTCTGAAAAGCATAGATGGATCCATTCAGTTATCCATCCCATTTCTAAACAATTATAGTAGATTACTTGTATTGGGTTTGTGTGGCAAGGTTTTGGTAGTGGGGGGGCTGCAGGGGTGGCTTCTGTGAGAAGCTGCTAGAAGCTTCCCCTGTGTCTGATAGGGCAAATAGCCCGCTCCAAAACGGACCCTCTGCTGGCCAAGATTGTAGCACCTCTGGGATAACATATTCAAGAATGGGAAAAAGTTACCGTGCAACAGCAATTGCAGCCAGAGAAAGGAGCGAGAATATGTAAGAGAAATAATTCTTCAGACACCAAAGTCAGTGAAGAAGGAAGGGGAAGAGGAGCAAAGATTCCCCTGCAGCCCATGGTGAACACCATGGTGAGGCAGGCTGTCCCCCTGCAGCCCATGGAGGCTAACAGTGGAGCAGATACCCACCTGCAGCCCACAGAGGGCCCCACACTGGAGCAGGTGGATGCGCCTGAAGAAGGCTGTGACCCTGTGGGAAGCCTGCACTGGAGCTGGCTCCTGGCAGGACCTGTGGCCCCATGGAGGGACAAACCCATGCTGGAGCAGGTTTGCTGGCAGGACTTGTGACCCTGTGGGGGACCCACATTGGAGCAGTCCATGAAGAACTGCAGCCTGTGGGAAGGACTCTTGTTGGAGAAGTTTGTGGAGGACTGTCTCCTGTGGGAGGGACCCCACACTGGAGCAGGGGAAGTGTGAGGAGTCCTCCCTAAGGAGGAAGGAGTGGCAGAGACAATGTGTGATGAACTGACTGCAGCCTCATTCCCTGTCCCCCCTGCACCACTAGTGGGGGAGGATGTAGAGAAATCAGGAGTAAAGTTCAGCCCAGTAAGAAGGGAGGGGTGGGGGAAAGGTGTTTTAAGATTCATTTTTATCTTCTCATTACCCTACTCTGATCTGATTGGTAATAAATTAAACTAATTTCCCCAAGTTGAGTCTGTTTTGCCCACGATGGTAATTGGTGAATGATCTCTCCCTGTCCTTATCTCGACTCACGAGCCTTTTGTTATATTTTCTCTCCCCTGTCCAGCTGAGGAGGGGAGTGATTGACTGGCTTTGGTGGGCATCTGGCATCCAGCCAAGGTCAACTCACCACATTACTGAAGAAGAAATAGAAAACTATTACACACAGTCTTAGCAGAAAAGAGAAAAGGAACAATTTTTCAGCTATATTATGTTAAATTTTGGCTTCCGTTAACATAACACGTAGTGCCATTTCAAAATTCCCAACTACGTCCTTAAATGTTTCTCTGCATCCAAAAATTACTTTCCTTCTGTATGTTTCCATTCTCTAACATTCACATTCCTAAAACTACAAAGACATGCAAAATCAAATTTTATTAAAACAAATGGGAAAATACAATTTGGTGATTGGTGATTCAGAGCACACTCTCTGTAATAATAGGAGTCTCTGACACTGCATCATCTACCTGTACTAAGTGCTGAATTTAGGATTTGTTCCTGAGCATCAAATATTAATATCCTTAGCCTTTACTTACCTTGAAGTCTTTAATCTGCTCCAGAACTGAAGAACACATTGTAAGAGTTGGATTTGCCTTTGTTTCTTCTTCTGTCTTTTCTTCTACAGTTCTGTGTTGCGATGTATTTTTCAACTCCTGTTGAATTTTCTTCTGCTTTTGTTGGAACAGTCTTGACGCTTTGTATATATCTCTAAAAAACTCATCAACCTCAGCCTCCACGCTTTCCCTATTTAGTTCCAAAAAGGTACCATCCATCCATCTGAGAAAACCCACAAAGTTAGAAAACAGAATAACAAACAAAAAGTTATTTAAATTAGAGCAAAACTCTTGTTACCAATTATTGTCATTCTATGCAAAATTCTAAGGCACAGCTAAAGGTAGCTTGATCACACTCTTCTGTGTATTTGTGTAATTCTCAGTCACATACTGAAAGTAACTGCATGGATTGAGAAATATTTAAGTTAAGCTCTGGACAGAGATCAACATATGACATCAAGATATACTAGGCGTTTGTATTTTCAAAAAACCCCATACTTTCTAGCCATATCATGTTATAACTTCCAAAAAGTGCAGGAACTGGTAAACAATCTCACTTAATTTAGGCTCAGACATACTACAGTTTTTGTGATAGGATCTAGCCACCAGATAGCAATGTAATCATTTGAGCACACCTACATGGTATTTTGGACAGCCATTAGGTTAAAAATCATTTTCATTATATACAGATTGTGAGTTTTCTAAATTGAACTTCTTCCTTTTCTGGTTTACACAATGGCTCAAAACTAACCAAATTTTTTCTTCCTAATACCTTTCTTTCACAGAGTTTGTCTTATAAACTTCACCAGCATGACCGATACAGTTAGAACCTCGTATGCAATATACTCCTTTGCATTATATTAAAAAAGTAAATAAACTGACTTATTTTCTAGCTGAATTAAAAATAAGCCTGATATGTAAGTTATATTACTATTATACTTGAATTGCTAATAATAAATAAATAAGTGTTTATAAGAAAACAAATCCATATTCTACACTATAAATACTTAAAGGGAGGGTGCCAGGGGATGGGAACAGTCTTTTTTCAGTGGTGCACAGTAATAGGACAAGAGGTAACGGGCACAAACTTGAACATAGGAAGTTCTATTTAAACATGAGGAGGAACTTCTTTACTTTGAGGGTGGCAGTGGACTGGCACAGGCTGCCCAGAGAGGTGGGGGAGTCTCCCACTCTGGAAACATTCAAAATTGGCCTAGATGCCATCCTGTGTGACCTGCTCTAGGTGAACCTTCTCTGGCAGAGCGGTTGGATTAGACGATGTCCAGAGGTCCCTTCCAACCCTGACCATACCATGATTCTGTGATCTGACATGAATAAAAAAGCATAAGCATTTTTCCCTGCTCTCTCTCGTATAGCTTCAAGAGCTGAATTACCTTTTTTCTGCCCGTTGCCATTTCAGTATAAGATGAAAGAGTTTCTGATATGGTTCAATCTCAACTTTTAAGTTGTTCAGGAGTGGGAAGTCGCTCGGTTTCCATTCGAGCAGAGTCTCTTCTTTATTAATAAGAGCTACTGTTTCATCAGCCTCCTGTATGCGTTTCTGTAACACTCTCAGGTCAGCCACATACTGAAATGAAATAATTGTATGTCTTGAGAGATAACAAAGTTATGCTCTGAATAGCTATCAAAATAAGATATCAAAATATAATAGGCCTTCACATTTATTAAAATTTTAGAAAGCATGAGTTAAAAGCTCTTCTTCTTATCCTTGAGTACCAGATTAACACTAAGAAAAAGAAAGTTGGTTTTATCATTACTGAAATTAAGAGCATAAAACCATTTTCAAAATGTTTCAGCTTTAAAATCCACTGTTCCAAGAGGCAGGCATACACGTTTTTATGTACCTGACATATCATAAGGGCAACTGGGATTTATTAGTTTGGTATTTCTGTTTTGTGCTTAGAAATGTTTTGTTTTAAAAAACAAAATTACCAAGCATAATTGTGATATCCTCCAATTAAAGCGCAAGACATGCTCTGGTGATTATAAAATACTTCTAGAAAACTGCAACGTTTTGGAGCCAGTGGTCTGCTCTTCATTAGCAGAAAAATGAAGTTTTGAGGTTCATAGAAAAATAAAAACCAAAAACAAATAAATTAAATTGCTACCAATCATTCTTTCTAACCTGCCATTTTTTCCTACAGTTCCTTAATATATTAGAAACGGGGAAGGAAATTCTGATCTCACTGAAGTTATATGCAAATAATATCACTGGGGCCAGAATTCCATGCTTTATATAGACCAGAGTAAAAAAATCATTCACTTTATATATCTCTTTTATCTCAGCCCTTGCCGAGATTACCATTCAGCTAATTTAAGTACAACTTTATAGCAAACTTTCCTTTAAGTGAAGTGTTATTGCCAATGTAATAGAAATAAAGGGGCAGGGGGTATGCAGGGGTCATTTTATGAGTTTGTTCCTTGTGGCAAGAGGGATAATAAACATTTTAGTTCACATTTGCTAAAATAACTGATTACTTTCAATTCTAAGTTTCTTCCATGACCCGTGTGTATTAAACACACAAAACATTTCTACCCATTTTATACTAAATGTTAATCATACCTGTTGCATGCAATCCAGTTCTGAGTATTCTTCAAACTCCGTCACAGAACGCGTCAGCTTGTCTAATTCCACCATCAGTTTCTCACATTTATGTATTAGTTCTTGCTCTCCTTTACTTTTAGACTGTTCAATCAGCTACAAAACAATCGATTTATTTTTTTAATGGTAAAAAAGCAATGCAAAAGTGGTTGTAAGTCTTTCAATTATTAACATACATAGTACCATCTAAATTAAATACTTAGCACAAACAGAAAAGAAACAATACAGATAAGTATCTGTTGGATAGACTGCTTGGGAGACTGCTATGTTTTAAGTAAGAAAATACTTTGGACATACCCCTTAGTATCTAAATAAGTCTTATGGAAAGAGAAACCCTCAACTGTGATATTTAGAAGAGATTGATATTTTTATTTTAAAAAATGTTAATTCTTAAACATTTTTAGAATAAATTATTAAATCTATGCTAAATTACTATACAGAGGCAAGAGAACACCAAAAGGCTTGACTTACTGTATCATAGCCACAGAGAAAGAATGCTAGCAAGATGAATACAAACAAGTGGAAGAAAAGAAAGTAATCTACAGTAACACAGAGAAAATGAATATTGCATATTTTCTATTTATGATTGCTTCCTAAAACCCACAATTTCCATTGTTCTTTTATTGACAGAACAAAACATAATTTTAATTAAAGGACTTCCTGTCCAGACCACTAATTCACATTTTCAGTCCCAGTCAACTGCAGTGTAGTGAATTTTCACCTTCCTATGAATTACCTAGTACTAACCACAAACAAATTAAGACAATAAGACTTGCTGAAGGTTTTAAGTTACAGTGACAATTTTCAAATTACTCCACAAAAAGCCCTCTTGATCTAAAAATCTGGAAATACATGATTCATGCATGTCTAAATATGGTTCATGTTCTATGTGTATATACATTTAGCCTGCCAAGGAAATAAACAGCTCAGGTAAAGTGAAAAGTCTAACAAGGCAAAATATACCATGAACAACAAAAATGCTCTTACATCATCGTGCTCATCAAAAATAGGGTTAATCTTCTTTGGCCATAACAGAACTGCTGCATTCAGTGCAATGTCTTCAGGAGCAAATAAAAAAGCATCTAAGAAGTAATTCATTTGCCGATAACACTCCTATAAAAAGAGATTTCACAAAACTTTGGGTATCATAGATATGTTTAAATATAGGGTAGGACAATATTATCTATAAAGATAAAATAGAAGTCTACATTTCCCAGACATTTCAGAATTCAGAGCTACTTCAGCCAACTGAATATTCAAAATACATATGAAAAGTTATTCAAATCCCTGCCCCACTCATGAGTTTATTTCTTTAAATATGACTCTTGCAGCCTGTAAGTCTACATGCAAAATTCCTAATATTATTAAAAATATAAGAAATATAAATTTTGCAAAATAAACGTGTTATATTTACAGACCTATTACCAAAACAGATAATCTGATATGTATAATCATAACATATAGCAAAGAGCTTCTTATCCAGTAATATTTTTGGCTGGCCCACACCTTACTTAATTTTTCAATTTTATCCTCTGAGCACACACAAAGTACTACTGCTAATGTAACATCATCTATATTCTGTTCAAATAGTAAATTGGTTTTTGTGTGTTGAAAGTCATGACTTTTTACACATAAAATTCTCTTTACACTTGCGTGTTACATTTTAACAAATACCTTTTTAAGCAGCTCTGAAGTAAGTCTAGGTATAAACAATAAACTGAGTGTTTTACATTCTGCTATGATTTATTAAAAGCTGCATTTCCTCACTGACATGGAGAACACATGGGAATGGGTATTAAGAAGGAAAGGCATATGGCAAAAAAAGAGCTGGACTTCCCACTTCTGTCTGAAGTAACACTGAGGGTACAGTTTATTCATACATGCAGCATGATCAGACAAAAGTCTCTGCACTCCACAATGAATTCTGTGTCTGTATACGCCACCATGTTCAGTAAAAGATTAAGAATTAAAGAATAGTCATTTACCTTGATCCTTAACAACAGGTCCTGAATACCTTTGGTTTTGACATTCTTTATGTAAGCTCTTGTTTCCACCATTTCCTCTGTTGTCTCAGGAACTTTTAATGCACGTTCCTTAATTGCTTCAAATTCCCTGCATATCCTATCAATTTATGTAACATAAAATATCAAAATTTTAAGATTTTAGTGTGATTGGCTTCAAGCTCAGCTTTAATGGAGTTAGAACTTCAAATTACCTCTTTAAGTATTACCCTTGCACAAACTCCATTACTTTATGAAACTAAATAGGGAATATGATCAAGTCAGTCTAAAAAGACACTATTTATTAACTTGCAATAATTGATTTGTTTGAATTTTGGGGTATTCTTTTACAATAAATGCTTCAATTACTTTTGGTAAGTACATAAACTTAAGCACAGTATCATTAGCATACACACAAGCACTTTCCTAGTAAATATTCTGTCATTTTGGCAATGTAGAACTTTGGCACTATAGAACTTAACTATAATTGTTCATTTTAACCAAACAATTTAATATGACTTCACTTATGCTTTAATCCATAGCTGCAAATCAACCATTAAAATCTATCAGTATAATTATCTGTCATTATGAAAACCTAGAGATATCTGTCATATAGTAAGAGAGTCTTGCTAATCTTTCCTTTGACGGTGCAATAGTACTGTCTTTCACACTTAAAAAGCCAGAACAGTAATGAAGACCTTTGATCTTTTCTCTCCTCCATTATCCAAGTCTATTAGTAAGTTCCCCTACTATTTTTTTAATTTAAAACAGAGGAAAAAAATACATCAGCTGGTGCAACTGGCATGAGATCATTAGTGAGCCAAGAGTCTCCATTAAACAGGAGTATGGTATACCTGCATTTTTTCTACACCTTTCTACTATGCATTTAACATATATAGCATTCGCAAGCAGAAAATTCTACTTACTTTTCATTTTCCTCTCTGTGATTTGCAACTATTCTGTCCATTAGCATTTTTGCAAAGGTGTTTGCATTACTAGCCAAACCCTGGTTTAAATCCTCACAACTCAAACAGATCATAGGGAAATGAGCCACCTCTGGTAAACTCAAGATTTCCTTCTTGAGGGTGAAGAATTCATCTATGAACTTCAGAAAAACATCAGATTTTACACTTCTGAGCTGTTACTGTTACTTGGCTACATGAATAAGTTTTACACATATTAATAAATAAAAATAAATAATACATAAAAAATAAAATAAATAAAATAAATATAAATAAAATAAATATTTTTTTCTATTTGCCACAGACTTTTAGGGAAAAAAACTAGTTATGTTGTAGATTTGTAGGCAGTCAAAATAATTTCTAGCTAAAAGCTAAGCACACATTATCCTCTGTTCCCTTTTTATTATTGCTGTGTGTATAGTAAAAATTCTATATAAAATATAGAATTAAAACTTACAGCAGTATATTCATCAAAACTGTGCTCTTCTGCTTCAAATCTTTCTATCCGTGCCTGTGCAGTTCCATCTACAAGCCAGCCGTACCTTTCAACTACAATTCAATAATATTATATTAATATTATTATAACGCATACACTGTACAGTAAGTTCCTTGTTTCAAAGAAGTAACACAGTTATTTAAACTCTATTCTATCACTCACCGTAGTTTTCAAAATATTCCTTTGGACCTTCTAAGTTGTCTCTGATAGATTTTTTCAGTGTAGATGTGGCCCATACGATGACATGATTAGGAAGCTCAGCGTCCAGAGTTGTAGTGCCTCCCATTAGCCATGAACGGACTGTCTGGATGTTCTAACAGAAGTGCCAGTTCTGGTTATTTAAATTTAAGAAAGCAGTGCAGGGATACATATATTTTAAAAGTAAGTTGCAATCTGCAGAAGACACTGTATCAGAAAAGTACGAGACCCTAATTGTGACCACAGCCAGGTGCCTCATGCACACCTAGAACAACTCTTCTGATTCAAAAAGTTTAACAGGAAATGTGTAAAATGGACAAAACATTAATTACCTAATTTACATAAAATTAAATTCTATCCTATGTGCAAGCACACAAAACTAAATCCAAAACACTTCTCTGAAAGTACCATCATGTACGATTAAAGGCCAATACTCAATCCACAGGGATACATCTAGAGCCCCCAGAACGGCTCTTTTCTGGAGTCACAGATTGCTTCCTAAAACATAAACCTTTAGAAGTTGTACATATTAGTTGTTAGGGACTTGAGGCTTTTATTTTTCTTAAAAAGAAAAGGAATATCAACTCTGATTTTCCTTGTCTTTCTCTGGGGATCTTAATTATTAATGCAAGTTTATAGTAAATCATCACACATACAGCTAAGGTGTTAATTATATTTCTATTATATTCTAGCTAGTTTTCTTTCTGGGCAAATTTTCAGCTTAACTTCTATTTAATGAACAAGCAGACAATTAATGTGTAGAAATACACACAGATTTGCAGATTAAACCAGCAGAATATAACAATCAGTAGCATGTGTACCAATTTTTTTTTACAAACACAGAGTAACAAAATGAGTTTCAGAGCCTGGTGTTCTGCTGAGCATCAAGATTCATGTTGTGACCTGCAGAATGCTCATGGAAAACAAATACCTCAAGTTGCATTGACTACCATGGTAATGGGAAGCAGAGTGTCCTAAATTACTAATATTTTCATGTACTGAGCAATTTAGCATTTAAATATTCAGATAAAGATAAAAGCACACCTGCAGAGTCTGTCCTATACGATTTACTATAAACAGAATTGCTTCTTCTAGGTCTTGGAAACTTGGATAAAACTCCATTTTCTTTTCATCAAGAGTCAATTCCATCTTAAATAAAGGTAGACAATTTCTGTCTTCAGGATCAAAAAGTTTCACAAAAGCTTCAACCGTTCTTCTCAATAATTCTTTCAGCTAGGTAATAACATATAACACCTATTAGTTGAAAGAACAGAAAGCCTCATCCCACTTTCCCTTCATTCAGTAAGCCAGGACTTCCATTCATTTTAGTACTTTTTGGGCTGATTCATGGATAACTGAAGTAGTGTGAATTTTTCTAATAACTTCAGTGGGTATTAGTCCCAATCCTTAAAGGATGCAAACTAATGAACAAGTAAACAAACATTTCAGAAAAGCCCAGGCATTTATTTCTGCTACAAATGTAGGTCTGTTACTAATACATGCTTTAAGTATAAATGAAATATCTGGAATGCATTTTCCTCTGACTTTTTTTTTTAATATAACAATGATTTGAGTAGACTATTATTCCATTATTTTTCTATAAAGTAAATAAAGGTTTAATCCTAAAAATTACTGCCTTCTCGAACTGCTGAACACATATATTCCCACTGATTATTATATTCTTAAATAGAACAATGTAAACAAGAGATGCTTTAAGTTAAATGGAAGTTTAAGGATTTTTAATTTTCAGTAAACTAAAAAATTTGAAAAACAATTGTCTCAGATGGCTAACAGATTAATTAACAGATTAAACAGGCCCCATATCATATAATGTGCTGACTCATTAAAATTACCTAAATTTCACATTAAGTTATCACAGAGAGGAAAGATTTTTACCTGATTAGACATAAGCATAGCCACACAGTTATAAAAAGAGTCAACCTGATCCAACTTTACACCTTTCAATGCCTCCTTCTGAGTAAAGAGACCAATAACTTTCTGATACCATGTATTTAATATCTTCTCTTGTGCTTTAGAACATCTTAGAGAGACATCAGTCTTTAAAGATTCACAGTCAACTGGCCCTTTCAATCTAGAAAAGAAAGTTACAGGCAACTTCATTAACAAAATTAAAACCCTCATGGAGTAAAGT
Organism: Vanellus vanellus; assembly: GCF_965231255.1. Lineage (NCBI taxonomy): Eukaryota > Metazoa > Chordata > Aves > Charadriiformes > Charadriidae > Vanellus > Vanellus vanellus. The sequence continues at coordinate 15,299,890 of NC_138914.1, read as the reverse complement.
GACAGTAATCTATACCGTATTACAAACCCATTCTTTTTTAGCAGAAAGCACAATGGGAACCTAAGCATCACTTCTGTAGACTTAAATGAGGAAAAAAATACCCCAAACCCCCAGGAAATAAAGAACAGTTACCAGGAAAAAAAAGAGGAAAAAGATAGCGAAAATTATCTTTTTGAAAATTATGAAAATGAAAAATTCCAAGATTAAAAATCAGCAAGAAATCTCATTTTTAGGGTTACTGTAGAATTCCCTACAGATAATAATACTACTATAAGTCAGTTTTTCAAATGCTACTTCAACCAGACTCCCATGGGGATCACGGCATTAAAATTAAATAAATAATGAGGAGACCCTTACGGAATTAAAGGCAAAACATAAATCAAAAGGGCTGATACTACCATTAATTTAAGCACCAGTAAAATATTTATATGTAACAGAGAAGTTATAATGTGTCATAACACAAAGTGACCTACTCAAAGAACATTAAATGACACATTGAATAAATTTGTTGTATAAAAACCCTACAATAAATAATAGAATTGAACAAAATCTTCTTTATCAGCTTCAAAAACCTATACGGGTTAATCACTCACCAAAACAGTCTTTACCTGGAACTTGAGAAATCCACTATAAGAAAGTTAGAGAATGCTGCATAACCAAAATCCAGTAGAGCTTTCATTGTGGGGTGGAGAACATGCAAGCTGGAAAGGATTTGATTTTTTGCTTGGATAAAACTGTTATGCCATGGTCTAGAAAAATCCAGGCCTCTGAAAAAAAAAAAAACCACAACAAAACAAACGAGCAAAGAAAGTGAAGAGATCAAGCAATACTTGAATAAAATATCCTTACATATAAAAAGTAGTATTAAAAAGCTTATTCCCTAACATGAACAGTTATTTAAGTGCCACACACATATCCTCAATATGATGCAGTGGAAGCCATAAAGATACTCTGCCTGATCTACCATGTTTTATACTCCAGTGTATTTTCAGATCACCTGCTTTTCCTGAAGCTCTTTCATTGTAAACTTCTAAATTCATCAAGTGCTAACACAAAGTATTTATCATCAATATTTAGATGACACACATTCTGATGCTTCAGGAATTTGTACATTTCAGATAATTATATTCTGTCTGCTTGAATTCCTCTTCTATTCTGGCAGAGCATAATACAAGGTTTCACCTCGTAACACCAATGTCATATGAAACCTTGGCATTACGTGCAGTTTTAGCATGTTAAAGTACTGTACAATGCTGCTGTCTGCCAGTAAACTGCCCTGTTCACGCACACTTCATTCCAGAAGTCACTGCAATATGACTTTAGTGTCTGGGCACTCAGAGCCAGAAGCCTTATTTACTCTATGTAACTGTAATAATAATAAAACACTGTCAGTGCTAAAACTTTGTAAAGCATTCAGATATAAGATACTCAAATGTAAGACCCTCTGCAGAGAGAAAAAAATGTCTCATTAAGGGACTCCAGAATTAATATTGTGCCATAACTCCATTCATGCAGCTCAAGGAGAATTTCACTCATGCAACTGTGTTTTGCCAGTGGGTTATTTGCTAACTTAATCCACTCACAGAGGTGATAAAGGCAAAGGTGCCTCCTCTTCATCTTCAAGTCCTTTCACGTCTGGTTTAATAAGAATATTTCGCACTAGAAAAAAAAATATTATTAGAAGAAAATTAAGCCATATTCAACAGGCACTGTACTTCCTCATTCTTTCTTCAGGTTGAACCAAGCACATAAAGGTAAATGTATCATCCGAGTCTTCATAACACATTCTCCCCAAAGTAACTCAAAATCATAGCTTTTGCTAAATATCTATACAGATTCAGGTGGCTTAATTCCAATTCTGTCCCCTATTCACAAAGGTTTTCAGGTAGACTAGTGTTTAAATATTTAAGTACTTTCTTAAGTAATTTCTTCACTGAGAGGATGGTCAGTCACTGGAACAGGCTCCCCAGGGAAGTGGTCAGGGCATCAAACCTGTCAGAGTTCAAGGAGCATCTGGACAATATTCTTAGTCATATGGTTTAGTTTTAGGTAGCCCTGCAAGGAGCAGGTAGTTGGACTTGATGGTCCTTATATATCCCTTCCAACTTCAGATATTCTATGATTCTAGTATTTATGGCAATTTTGTTTAATATAATTATAGTGGGATACTATAATTATCCCACTGATAACATTACAAAGATGTTAGTCCCATGTTAAATTGTGTGGGTTTTTTTAATCTGCGTTTTTAAAAAGATCAGCCATCCACCAAAATATTGACAAAATTTGGCTTGATTTCAGATCCTATAAATGTAAATTAAAAAGACACTAATACATGATTGCAAGGGAATACACAAAAAGAGAAATCAGTGGTTAATTACAAAGATCATGCCTGGCTGAAAGAACAATCTAGAAAAATTATTTTCAGAGGGAGAACATGAAACAACTTACAATATATACAGACGCATATTAATATATTAATATTTGTACTGCATAGTTTCTAGTACTTACCCACACATCTTCTCATGCTCATTTCATAATCCCTTATTATCTCCCCTAAAAGCTCTTCAGCTAGCAGCTGTCTATCTTTGCCTTCCATGAGCGACTGTGGCACCAACGTGAGCATGGACATTAGCCACTGCTGCTGAATGGGAACCACTGGATTACTTTGCACACACTTCTTCATAAAGAGATAGTTTGTCTGAAAGGACAATTTTGTCAGAGGTCTAATAATTGGCTATGTAAATACTTTTGCGTTAGGCTTGACAATCAAGTCTCTTTTTATTCACCATTTCTTATACTTAAGGACATGTGACATAATCTAACCTTTTCAGTATTCATTAACTAGTACACTAAAAGCTACTATGTGGTTGGTAAAATGGTCTCCCTGACTCAATGCTTAAATATAAAATATTGAACTTTTTAGTATGGCATTGTCCTTGGTTCTCCGCTGAAGTTTATGACTGACAATAAAACAGTCAAGGTTCCTGTTAATTGTCCTTTGGACAAACGTTTATCTGGCAAAAAGTATGCACAAATGGAGGGGGTACAGGGGGCAAACAAATAGGTATTTATGCTTTTGAGTGATAGCTTTGTTATAAAACAAAAAGGGATCTGAATGTCTATAGTCTTCAGAGTGAGTTTACCTAATATCAGCTAGGAAAAGTAGATGTTCCCTTAAGGTACTTAATATAAATATTTCAATACTAATTTGAGTTTAAAGTGGCTCTCAGACATAAAGTCTTATTTTAAAAGCCATACACAAATTCCAGGACTTGTAAATGTTCTTCAAATCAGGTGAACAGTGTCAAAGACTACTTTTTGTACAGGCTAAAGTATAAACTATAACCTCAACTGAAAAAATCCTGAAGCCTATTGAATTTTTTCTAAGTAATAATCTTTAACTAAGGTTTAGCACAAAACTTAAACTACTGATGGACATACTTTCTGTAACAGAAAAATACTTTCCTTCTATTGGACTACAAGAAAAGATTCCTATTTTGCTTCCTATTCCATTTTTCCTGCAACAAGACTACTGAAAAAGCTTTTCATGTTTAACCACCATTAATTCTACATAACATACTCAACCCTTGTGAATAGAGATCATTCACTCTTCCACTCTAAAAAAGCAGAAGGAAGAATTTAACTCACTCTTTGTTGGTTTTGCTCACTGTTCATCTGTATAAAAAGGAACAGAAAATTGTAATGTATAAAAACAAACAAACAAAAAATCAGGAATATAAAATTTAACAAGTATTATTCCTAAATAAAGGCTTTATTATGTAAATATACAAGTATCAATTTCAGTGGGACTGCTTGAGCACATAAATACATTTATGAATAAATAAGAATTGAGATAAGTATCTTTAAGTAAATACTAAGAACTAAGAGGCATAAATGCTCCAATAACAAACAACAAAACAGGAAACTTAAAATATTAAAGAAATGTTTTCTCACAGTGGAAGGCAGTTCTGGGATAGGAGGTACAGGATCTCTGTGATATTTTTCTTCCATGGATACATGATAGACTTTTAAAGCTCGATCAATTCTGAAGTAAAACACACAGTCAGAAACACAGAAAAACTACAAATAATATATTAAAAATAATGCTATCATTTTAATTGAAGAAACCTGTTTTTTCATGTTTACCAACTCTTTGATCACTAAAAGCTAAGGCTGCCTTTGCATACTCTGTCTTCTTTTACATATAAGAGCCACATTTGTCTTGACCACAATCACAATATATACATGCCTTAATTCACCTCATCCAATTGCCCAGTGCTCCTGTTAGGATTATATCTTACTTCTCCTCAACCAACTACAACAGGTTTTGTCGAACTGTATTATGAAAAAAAAAAAAAAAAAGAAAAAAGTGCAGAACAAAACTCCTAAAGCTGTTTAAGATCAGCTCTTTTTTATTGCCTGTGGTTATAAATTGCTATATAACTATCAGAAAACTTTTAATGGTTAATGTTGGCATGTCCTGCTGACCTTACACATTAAAACATTCCAGTCCATCCTTCTGGGATACACTCTGTACGTATCTTGCAAAGAGTATTTCAGCCTTATCTCAATATAACTCAGCTGAAAAATCCCAAGTGGAAGTTAGACTGCCAATTTCAAGTATACACTCAAATCATTACTTCATGGGACCTCTTTTAAAAGACAGTTCCCTTTGTACAAAAATGTGAGTGAACCAACGTTCCAGCAGAATATTCAGTTTGTCAGATGGTTGGTCGGCAGCCATGTAAGTTATGGTTGGTTAGCAGCACAGTAAGTTATCACTACAGCATAGTTGACATTTTCAACATACCTAACATCTACATTCTAAAAATTATACTCAACTGCTGCAGGTATCATTGAAAAGTCGGGATTTACTGTCCAAGAGCTAAAATTAAAAAGACTTCTTGTTTGTTAGATTTGTATTAATACTTTAAAGGCTATTATAAAAGAAGGGAAACATCTTTCTCTGCTTTTAACTTCTATATAGGTTAAATTCTTTTTATAACTGATTGTTGCTACCATTATTAAAAAAAAAAAAAAAAAAAAAAGAGAAGAAGAAAGAGAAAACACAACTTCCTTCCCCCATTTATCTTTGGTACAAATCAGATTCCCTTCTGTGCAGACGTCGATCCTGCAACTTAGTTTTATACCACTGCCTAGCTCAAATGAAGCCAACAATTTCGGACATATACAAGTATCTTTCGAGAAAAAATAACCTGTAATACTTGGCCACTTAAAAATTCAGCCACTGAAGTGGAACATCAATTGCATAGGCATTACTTGAGTAACTGGTTACCATCACCAAATCTAGCCACAGCAAATGGAATCACTAAAAACCCACACCAACAAATATAAAACTATTGATCTCAGTGACAATACTTAAAATGAGTTAAATTGGGACTGTACGTAGGTCTTTAATTTCCATCTCTTCTTCTGAAGGCCAAAACGATTTTTTCCTGTGCTTTTTAATCCTATCACTAGATTTTCTTACATTTTAATCTTTTACATGAGAATACAAGTAGACATAAATTTCATAATACTACTACAAACAATACAACCTTAGCCGCAACAATCCTCATGTTTATGCCAAGATAATTAAAATGTCTAGGGTTTCTTCAGTAAGTTCCTAAAAATAATGCAGGTATTTCAGCAACACATTTGTATCAAAATAATAAGACCTTTTCCTATTGTCTTTCCTCCTTTGCAAATTAAAATCTTGAAAGACAATTTAATGTGAATTTACCAACCATATTAGCAGCTGTGCTTCTCTAGCAGTGACAGGGATCACTAAGCTTAGCAGCAAGTGCATTAAGATAGTGACAAAGAAGCCTGTTAGAAGTAGACCCACATTTGGATCATTCCTACAAAAGTCAGCAAGTAGCCCAGACTTTGATTCTCTTTGAAAAAGGTTTTCATAAAGAGAAAGGATTTTTTTTCAGTCTGTCATAAACAGCATTAAAAATGTGAAGGTCACTTTCTTCTCACAACCCACCCCAATAAGCATACCTCAAGCAGATTTTGGGTGCAGTAAAAGAAAAAACATTAAAGATTCCATCAAATGTTCTTCTATTATTAATGATTTTAGGAGGAGAATGTTCAGCACTGCAACAGCGACATCAAAACCCGCTAAACCTCTAAACAGTGACATCAAAACCCTGACCCTGCTCAGGCAGGGAGGTTGGACTAGATGATGTCCAGAGGTCCCTTCCAACCCTGACCATTCTGTGATTCTGTAAGGTTAACAAACACCATTATTATTTCTTAGATGTCAAATGTGCAATGTTGTCATTGAAATGATAGAAACATTTATTGAATTACATGAAACTCACAGTAACTGATTAAGCATCTTTTGCTGTTCGTTGCATCTTCGGTATGTCAATAGTTTATTCTGTAATGGTGACATATCAGACATGACTGATGAAGGTAAAACAACGGGAAGAAACAAAGTTCTCAGTGTCTTTTTGTTGGAAGGTGCTCCATCTGAATGCTCCATCTAAAACCATAACAAAAACAAGATTCTAGAATACAATTAATTCTGTCCAGAAAGCAGTTTAACAGATGCATGTGTTAAGTTGAATTTACATAAGTTGTAAAATGAGGTAGTCTCAGGGATTTCCACAATCTAAGTAAATGTTTAACTTTCAGAAAACAGAAAAATAGTGTGCATGCTAAAATTGCAAAGTCCAACAGAAAGTGCATACATATAAAGTCTACGATAATAAAAAAAAAAGGTACGGTTCTACTAACTCAAGATTAGCACATTGCATAAAAGTAAAGTTCTAATACAAATCTCTTTTAAGTGCTAATCTACCAGCTGTACACAGCACAGAAGACACCAGAAAATCAGCCTATTAAATCCCCCAGCAGACTGCACCCAGCTGGCCCTGGTGGAGGCACATTTCCTGTTCTGATGGGGCCTGAGACAGCATTGCTGTTCCTGGGGTGTCAGTAGGTGACCACCTTTTTGTCTGGTCACTAAAAAAAAGTTACTGCCTCATTAAGACCACCCATAATAGATAACATGGAACAAATTCAGACAAGGGTGGCCTCTGAAGTTCTGAGGGAAAAAAAAAAATGCCCAAAAGTATCCTTTATATTGGTATTAATGCAAAGATAAAGCTGCAGCAAATTTTCAAATACAAGATCCTAGAATTCTACTGAAGTGAAAGGCAGTCTTTAAATGAATAGAAACAAAATCATAATTACATCAACTTGACTTATAGCTTCCCCACAATGTCAAACAAATGAGAGCAAAATCTATGAGAAAGTTATTATTTAGATACTATATCACTGTCTCTCTTTAGAGACAAAAAATGCAGGATATTATAAAAAAATGCATTTCTATAAAACCAGCACCCTATTCTTGTTTTCATGTGTCTCAAGGAAAAAAAGAATTAAGCTTATTTTCTACCTGCAAAGTAGTCATTAAAAGCTCTGCTCCATTCGTGGAAAGGTTAAGAAACTACATGATCATCTTGTAAAAAGCACTGTAAAACTGCAGAATATTCAGAAATAATTTTGTGACGCCGAAAGTCTTGTGGTGAGCTTAGCAGGCTGTTTGAGAACTCTATCTTGCATATAAACATATATTCCATCAATAGACCCTAGTGATAGTGTTTTATGTATTTACCTAAGGCAGAGCAGAGCACAATTTTATTTCAACTGCCTGCCTCAAAATGTTTATCTGAGCTATCAGAACACGTGCCTCTGTAAATACAAAGCAGCTGCTTGACAGTACTTTATTTAAGCTGCAGCATCTCTGGGCTCTCTAGATAATATTCACTTATAGTATACCAAGGTGTACATCTTCAGAAGCAAGGCCAAACTGGGCAAAGACTAAACTCAGATTACTAAAACGAAAGAGGCAGGCAAGGTGTTAATGTCGCTGAGGGGATGTGGCTAAACCCTGCCGTTTGGATGCAGATTCCCAACAAAAATTTGGTGGGGTGGATATGTGATTCAAGATAAGCAAGTGGGAGTTTTGATTGTGACGACAGTTGTGGGTAGTTGGGCTGTGCAACAGTTAAGTGGAGACAGGTATGGGTTTGAAATAGGAATTCTAGTTTGGGGGCGGGGTGAAAATGTGAAGCAGATAATTGGGTAACCACGGTTAAAGACACCTAGCAACCAAAGTCTGAAAATTGCCTCATATAAAGACAGAAAACTAGAAAAAAAAAAAAAAAGAAAGAAAAAAAAAAGAAGGAAAAAAAGAAAGAAAATAAAACCCAAACAAAACCCCTGCTGCGTTACTGGGCTCAGATTCACTAAAAGATTATCTTTCTGTAGCAGCTTAAGTCTTGCCTGGGGCTGAGCATGGCTATCCCAAAAGACTGACAGAATCACAGAATCACAGAATTTTCAGAGTTGGAAGGGACCTCTAGAGATCATCTAGTCCAACTCCCCTGCTAAAGCAGGATTGCCTAGAGCACATTACTCAGGACTGCATCCAGGCGGGTCTTGAAAATCTCCAGAGAAGGGGACTCCACAACCTCCCTGGGCAGCCTGTGCCAGTGCTCTGTCACCCTCACCGTAAAGAAGTTTTTCCGTATATTTGAACGGAACTTCTTGTGTTCTAACTGGTGCCCATTACCCCTCGTCCTGTCACTTGGAACCATTGAAAAGAGCCTGGCTCCATCCTCCTTCATCCCACCCTTGAGATACTCGTACACCATAATAAGGTCTCCCCTCAGCCTTCTCTTCTCCAGGCTAGAGAGTCCCAGCTCTCTCAGCCTTTCCTCATAAGGCAGATGCTCCAAGCCCTTTATCATCTTAGTTGCCCTTTGCTGGACTCGCTCCAGCAGTTCCCTGTCCCTCTTGAACTGGGGAGCCCAAAACTGGACACAGTATTCCAGTTGTGGCCTCACCAGTGCAGAGTAGAGGAGGAGAATGCCCTCCCTCGACCTAATGGCTACACTCTTCCCTATGCAGCCCAGGATTCCATTGGCCTTTTTGGCGACAAGGGCACATTGCTGGCTCATGGATAATTTACTGTCTACCACGACCCCCGGATCCTTCTCCTCCGAGCTACTTCCCAGCAGGTCCGCCCCAACCTATACTGGTGCCTAGCATTCTTCCTCCCCAGGTGCAGGACCCTGCACTTGCTCTTGTTGAACCTCATTAGGTTCTTCTCTGCCCAGCTCTCCAGCCTGTCCAGGTCACACTGGATGGCAGCACGGCCCTCTGGGGTGTCAGCCACCCCACCCAGTTTGGTATCATCGGCAAACTTGCTGAGGATACACTCTGTCCCCTCATCCAGGTCATTAATGAATATATTAAACAAAATTGGACCGAGTATTGACCCCTGGGGGACACCACTGGTTACAGGCCTTCAACTAGACTCTGTGCCACTGTTCACAACCCTCTGAGTTCTGTCACACAGCCAACTCTCAATCCACCTCACTGTCACCTCACGGTGACGGTAGGGTTCCCCTGGAAACACGATGCACAAACTCACAACGGCATTTCAACAGGTTTTCACAGGGAAGCAGAAAGCCAAAGCTACCTCCTAAATTAGTGAAATGTCCTAGAAATTAATTAAAACGGGGTGTGGTGGAAGCATCAAAAGAAATAAAGCTCAGCTAAGGTGAGCCGTGACAATATTACGTTTCCCTGGCGCTCCCTCAGCCCAGGAGGGCCCTGCCGGTGTGGAGGGGGGTGGCTGCCACCGCCCCAGCCCCGCGGAGGACCACCCCGCCGCCCACGTTGCCCTCACCTCTCCCGCTGCCGCAGTCCTGGATGGGGGCCCGCCGGGCAGGACGGCGGCGCGGAGGCGACTCAGGACAACAGCGCGGTTGCCACGGCGCCGAGGGCTGGCGGCGGCGGAAGGGGCGAGGCACGGGTCCCTTCCCTCGGGAGAGCGGGTCCCCGCGGTGGCTGTCCCGGGACAGCCCTGCCCACCCGCAGCACAAGTGCCCTCCGCCTTCCCTGGCGCCATTTCCAACGCCGGGGACACTCCGCGGCTCAAGGCCACCTCAGCACCCCAAACTCGGGCCCGCAACACCGGGGCATCAGCCAGCGCCCTTGTTCAGCTCCCTGCGGACCCGGTAGTTTCACGGCCGGAGCTGGAACCGCGTCTCCCCAGCCCTCAGAGCCGGCTTCTCCCTTGAAAACGAAGGAGCGTGGTGCCCCGGTAAGGGAGCCGCCTCCGCCCAGAGCCCTGCCGGTAACGAGGGCCACCTGCCCGAAGCGCAACGCTCCTTCAACGCCTGTCTATTCACAGAAAGCATGTTTGTTCCACTGTGTATTATACAGGCTACTAATATACTCTTGTGAATAAAAAAAAAAAAAAAAAGGAAAAAAAAAAAGCATCAGAGACTTGGGGGAAAAAAAATCATCTTACCTTGAATTTGCTAGTCTGCCACAGGGCTTATTAACAGCCCGAGCAGGTCAGCCAGTCTCTGCGCCAGAGTTCTGCCTGCACAAAGCAGATAGAAACCTTCTTGTTCCAGGTCGTAGGAAGAATGCTTAAGAAATTTTAATACCCTCACGCACCAGAGAGCTGTTGCTAAGCTTCCACATTGTGTAAAACGGTAAATAGAAACTTTAAAGACATTCCAGAGATTTACTACCCACTCGGCCACATTTGACAAAAGAGGCGTTTAAAATTCTAATTTCGTATCTGTGTGGGCAGAACCCCGTGCGCACAGACTGCAAAGAACAATAGCTAGAAGGAATTTTAGGTCTGTTTTCCAAAGCCCAGGCACCTCCCTAAGACATTTTAGCAGCCCGGGACTACTCAGTTCGAAGCCTCAATCCAACCCCCTCGTCAGCCAGCCGGGCAGACGCGAAAGCTTTCCTGAGGGGACGGGATTTCGCCGCTGAGGGAAAAGTCCCCGCTGTTTTTCTGGCCAGTCTCACTCACACCGGGCGGGCGGGTTAACCCCCGACCGAGGGGCCGGGAACACCGGCGGCACAGGACCGCGGCCGCGGGGACGGCGTCCTGCCGCGGTGAGGCGCTGGCGGTCCCGCCCGCCTCCTCCGCGCGACGCCTCAGCACAACCCCCGCCCCCACGGGCGCGAGGAGCGGTGGTTCGGCACGCGGCTCCGCCCAGCCGCGCTGAGGAGGCGGCACGCGGCTCGTCGTTTCCGGTAGCGCCCGGGGGAAGCGGCGGCGCTGGCTCCATGTGGCGCCGGCTGCGCTCCGCCCTCCGCAGGCTCCGCCGCTCGCCCGCCGCCCTCCTCGCCGGTGGCGGCCGCCCGCCCGCCGCCATGGAGCGGGCCGTGGTGCGGTGCGTGCCCTCCGAGCCCAAGCTGAGCCTGCGGTTCGTGCTCCCCGACGGCAGCGCCAGGCACATGCAGCGGGACCAGGCGGAGCCGCTGGGCCGGGCGCTGGCCCGCATCGCCACCAACGCCGCCAAGGGCCACGCCAAGGCGGCGAAGAAGAGCAAGAAGGAGCGGGCGGAGGGCGGCCCGCCGGGGGAAGCGGTGGCGGCGCCGGCCGTGCGGCTGTTCTCCCGCGACGGGGAGGCGGTGGCCGAGGAGGTGCCCAACGCGGCGGCCTGGCAGGACGGCGCCGTGCTGCAGATCGGGGAGGCGCAGTACCGCGTGGAGCGCAACCCGCCGGCCCTCACCGAGCTCCGGCTGCCGCGCTCGCTCCTGGCCGGCTTCCCCGTCTGCCCCAAGGTGAGCGCCGAGTTCGCCGCCCCGCAGCACTGCCTCTTCCGCTGGTACCGCGAGCAGCGGCCCGCCGCCGGCGGGGAGGCGGCGGGCGGCGACGGGCCGGCCTGGGTGGAGGCGGCGGGGGCCGAGCGCGTCTTCACGCCCTCCAACGCGCTGGTGGGGCTGCGGCTGAAGCTGCGGTGTACGCCCGGGGACGGGGCGCAGCGCTACGGGCCGCCCCGCGAGGTGGAAAGCAGCGGCCCGGTGGAGGCCGGCCCCGGCGCCTGCACCTTCGACTCCCGGCACCTCTATACCAAGAAGGTCTGCGGCGAGGGCTCCATCCGCGCCGTCTCCTACAACATCCTGGCCGACACCTACGCCCAGACGGAGTTCTCCCGCACCGTGCTCTACCCCTACTGTGCCCCGTACGCCCTGGAGCTCGACTACCGGCAGAACCTGCTGAAGAAGGAGCTGGCAGGCTACAGCGCCGACCTCATCTGCCTGCAAGAGGTGGATAAATCCGTCTTCGTGGACAGCTTGGCTCCAGCCCTAGATGCTTTTGGACTCGAAGGGCTCTTCAAGATTAAGGAGAAGCAGCACGAAGGCCTGGCCACTTTCTACCGCAGGGACAAGTTCAGCCTCCTTAGCCAGCACGACATAGCTTTCAGCGAAGTCCTGCTCTCAGACCCGCTGCACAAGGAGTTGTGTGATAAGCTGGCCAAGTACCCCTTGGTGCAGGAGAAGGTGCTGCAGAGGTCATCTGTGCTGCAGGTACCAGCTTTTACGTGCATTCTTTCGCTTTCCCGTCTCCTCCTTTCCCCCCGACAACACCCCCCCCCCCCGGTCTCCTGGCAGTGGCAGGTGCAGCCAGCATCAAACCACAGGAAGAGGGAGGCAAGGGATTAACAGTCTGAAACACAGACAACACATGTTCTCTGTTAGCTAAGGCAATGAATAGGGCAGAAGAGTGACGTAGGAACAAGAACAAAACATTGAGACTTTACTGAACTGCATATATGGAATTGCCAAAATTTGGTAAAAAAGGCAAAATGATTCTTTGTTTTAAAATGAAGACAGCTGTTGAGATTCTGTGCCAGGTTGTGGCTGATAAGTTTTCCACTACTTACTCTTATATGTTAGAATATGTATTTCAGAAAACTTAAATCTTGTCAATCAGTTCTAAACAAGACTAAGTTAATGTAGCTTGTTTTAATAACGCTACTTTAGAAAGTGACAGTAGGGAGAAAAATAAGGTTGGACAGGTTTGTGAGCTTGTTGATGCCAGTGGGTCTGCCAGCAGAGCTATTTTATAGGTATAAATGTCTAAGATACAGATCTGTGTCAGAATTTCAGAAGCACTCATTAGTAAAAGTTTCCTACTTGTGCGTCGAGTAGGACTAACAAGCTTTCCTTGATAACTGAAGTTACCTCTAAATTTACATTCAATTTAACAGCTATGCTACAGTTTGCTTGCTAAAACCAGAGATGTAGCTCTAGTTCTGTTGCAAAGGTGGGAGGATAGAAAATAATAGTAGTTAAGAATGGTACAGTATTAACAACATCTTATGAAAAAATATGGAATGGATTGAAGGAAAAAATGTGGCCAAACCAGACATTTAGGGACAAAAGAACATTTGTCAAATACCTGGATGTAGTGGTAATATCTTGGCTGATACTCAAACCTTGTATATGAGATAAATAGACTCAACTTAGGAGCTGTAATGTTTGTTAGTTATAATCATCAGATTCTTTGAACTGGATTGATATAAAGGCATAAGGTAACTATTGCATTTTTTTAATATATGATCTTTCTATTTAAGACTTATCAAAGATTGCTTTTTCTCTTGAAGGTTTCAGTTCTTCAGTCTGCAACTGATCCTTCCAGGAAGATTTGTGTAGCTAATACCCACCTATACTGGCACCCAAAAGGTAATTTTGTCATGTTCCTGTGTGTAGGATAACTGGGTTTGTGAAGGTTTTTGTTCTTCCTAGGGTGAATAGATTTCCCCCCGTTCTTTTGCAGCTATGGCCTTTTCTTCTGAACTCAGGGTTTCCTGCCTTGCTTCTTATCTAGATGAATCAAGCCAGGCTGCTAGGTCTGTTTGTGTATTTATTTTCCATAGAGTAAGATTGTTCTAGTCTGCCTGGGAGTCAGCAGAATACAGCTGAAAGCAAGGCAAGTTGTGTTACACACAATTCACCCACAGAGTAGACCATAAAACACAGATAGCTTTGTGTGTCCTTGTGGCTTCCCAATCCTGTTGTACTTGAAGGAGCTATATTGACGTACTGCTAGTTGGGCGACCAGATTGGGCTATAGAAGCTTTTAGAAGAGATTCTCCTCTTTTAGTTTTCTTTTAGTTCTGTGGCTTTCGGGAGCATTATTAGGATGGTTGCCATGAAATGGAAGACTGCTGTCATATGGTTGTTTAAAGTTCAGAGTTCTTGCATGTGCAAGTTTAAAACATTGCCTCTCTAAAACTTGAATAGTCACAAACTTCAAAGGCTTCTTTATTTATGAAAACTATTCTAAAATGTAGTGCACAGAAAATGTGAAATGAGATTGCTGTTTCAGGGATATACATGATATATGTTTAAATGACCAACTTGAAAAATTCTGCCAATGCTACTGTGAAGTATTTAAGGTAACACATTTTTATATTCTTAGGTGGGAACATCCGTCTCATCCAAATCGCTGTAGCCTTGTCTCACATCAAGCACGTAGCATGTGACTTGTATCCTAGTATACCAATCATATTCTGTGGAGACTTCAATAGTATACCATCATCTGGAACTTACAGTTTTATTAGCAGTGGTGGCATTGCTGAAGATCATGAAGACTGGGTCTCCAATGGTGAAGAAGAAAGGTGCAATATGCCTCTAAGCCATCCTTTCAAACTGCTAAGTGCTTGTGGAGAACCTGCTTATACAAACTATGTTGGTGGGTTTCACGGATGTCTGGACTACATTTTCATTGACAAAAATGCTTTAGAGGTTGAACAGGTTATTCCGTTGCCAAGTCATGAAGAAGTAACAACCCATCAGGCTTTGCCAAGTGTTTCGCATCCTTCTGATCATATAGCACTAGTATGTGACTTGAAGTGGAAATAGATCACCTCTTATATGAGGCTTTTGGGGGCATTCAAACAAGAAGCTTAAGTTACCGCTGGGGAACTGAGGTTATACCCTGGTTTGTATGCTACTAAAAGGAAAGTCAGAATGATTACCGAAAAGTTCATGGGTTTAATGGTTCTACTGAATATTATCACACTGTTCAGAATATTTGCATGACAACTTTTCCCTTCCCTTTTTATATCCTAATAGGAAAAATATATTTAAGACAGGGGGTTTTGAAAATTGGATTATCATATACCTTTTTATCAGTGGTTTTAAAGGATTAAGAATTATTTTGTTAAAAAAAGATATATGAATTTAATCTGATTTATAAGACAGTGTACAAACTGAACCCTGCTTAATTCAGAACCAAATGCAGAACCTGAAAACAAGTGGATGTAGTTGATTCAGCCTCACTGTAATTACTGTCGTGACAAGACAATTTTTTAAAAAATAAGTTCAGAAATTGTTTTATTCATTTACCATTACTGTGTCCCAGTTTTTTAGTAAGTGGCATGAACAATATACTTGTACCCACTACCTTCAGAAAAGATGTTCTTTAACTATCAGTGAATAGACTTTCTGTCAATGATATTAAATTCAAAGTTATAATTGATTTGGAAGCATTTTGCTTGCCCAGTTAATATGGGTAATGAGGGTAACTTTAGCACCTGGTAAAATTGGACTACATATGTAGGTAGCATCTACTTCGAACATCTATTCCTTCTGTTGGTCGTAGTCATTGGCAACAAAAGAAATACTAAAGTTTAGGACAGCCAACTCTGGATGGAAGGGAGCTTTTTAACAATATAATGCATTTTCAAATAGGGGGAGATACAGAATAGTTAATGTGGTGCATTAGCTATCTGTGCCTAAATCTTTAAAAAGTCACAAGTGACTTGCAAACCTTTATCACAATTGTTCTATTTTGTTCCTCTATTGCATACAAAGATGACCTGAATTTTTTAGTGTTTGACCTGTGTTTTTTCCTTCTAGAAATAGTCTAGTTTCCCCTATTTTGTAGGAGATAATTTGGATGTGGGGAAATATATTTTATCTGTATCTTCATTGAATGTGTTGGAGGGGTTTGAATCACTTAACAAGCTTCTTTCCTTGCATCATTAGTCCATATGAAGCAAACAGCATTTGAAAACCATTTCACTAGATGTCCTTCTTTCACCTAATAAAGCTCCCCTTTCAATTGTCTATCACTGATGTCAATAGATTTTTTTTTTTTTTTCTATTTACTGGTGTCTTTCATGGCAAAACAAGTCCACCCAGGTTGATAAAGCTGTATACTCTATACTTGCACAACTACTCACCTCCACCACATTCTTGTGGACTGTAGGTTATACTTGGGATTCACTGAACTGTTCATATACTACTAAAAATAGGCACTCGCTTTCAAGTAGCATGTTGTTGAGGGTCGCTGTTCCTGTCTCTTGCCGGACTACCTGCTATACTGTGAAGGGCGGTGCTTTGCAGAAGCTTACAAACATCTGCTCTTTAGCCTTTTCTATGTTATTTAATTTCTAATAAAACTAATATGTTTTTTGTTATTGTAGTATCTGAGCCTCTAATAAGTTGATGCTGATAAACAACTGCACTAGTAAAGCCAACAGGCAGGTTTAGCCTCAGAGGTCATACAAGGCTAAAGAGATGCAAGCCCACAAATCTCAAAACATGTCTCAAACAACATGACATGAGAAGACAAATCTCATGGACCATCCAGAAATTTGTGACCAGCTCTGCACATAACACAGGTAAATGGAAATTAACAAAAGGACTGTTCCACCACTACGTAAGTTTGTAGAAGCCTGTATTACTCAAGATGTCATGTAGATGTCCTTTGCAAGTAGCTTTTATCAGCACCATAAGCAGTTAACCTTCCATTCTGGCTACTTCCTGCTCGTGCCACACCAAGCTAAAATAGGGAAGTTGCCCAGCTAAAAATACAGGGCCTTTAATTTTCTTGACTATATTATTGTTTTAGTGGGTTATTGTATCCTGCGCTGATTCACCATAAAGCCTCTCGTGCCTGGAGAGCAAGATACAGACTTAGAGGTGGGAATAAGTGATCAAGGCCTGGAGCAAGGCATTCACCTACTTAAGCAGATGTCCCACAAACCATAAACACACCACCCCACTGACAGAGCGCTCATTTATTGTAATGTGCTTTCGCAGGTGTATATGTAAACCTTCAGCTTTCAATTTTTGCTAAGACAGCATTTTAGCTAAGCGAAATGGTAGCTAAGGGCCTTTGGATGAAAAATGGAAGCAAAACAAGGAATGTGGCAATATAAGTGGCAATGATTGATGTAAGGTCATTGCAGAGTGAAGGACGGTACTCACCCTGTAGAACTGGACTCAAAATACTTTGGGTGGGTCCTCAATCAGTTACTGTTCTTATATAAGTCTAATCAAAAAGTGTAATTCAGTCTTGCATATGAGTTGAAGGTGATGCCTGTACTCTGCTAGACTACGAAGTTGATAAAAGTATCAAAGTATCAATGATTCATAACTGAACTCCAAGATGCAGGAGTGAGGAGAAAATCTTGCAAACAGAATGGAGGCTGTAAACCTCGCACCTGGGCAAAGAATATTTATTAATTTGGTAAATGAGATAAAGCTTACATCTGAAGATGTAATGTTTGCAAGTGTATGGCGTCTTAAAGGGCAGAAAAAATAATTGGAAGATCTGTTCAAGAAGAAAATCTATTAACACTTTGGAAAAACACCTGGAAAAACACTGACACATTACAGCTGAGTCAAAGACCTTCCACAATTTGCCAGCTCTGAAAAATTTGAGGGAAACACCCCTTAAAAACCAAACTCCACTGAGTAATGCTGGCTTGTAGACTGGCAAGAGAAATGCCTCAGTCACTCAGAATTGTAACATTGCAATTGTGAAGTTTGGAAGTGAAATTATATTACTTACATAGGCTAATGAGCTCCCCTTACAATTTTAAAAAACATTCATTTTCTCCTTTTTAAGTACCTATCCATTACAACCAGGTTATTTTGTCTTATTTTCCAAACCTAAAACATTGACAATCTTTAACTCCTCCATAGTACCAGAAGATGGAGGTGCTCAGAGGAGAGACTTGCCTGGTATTCTGCCTGCATTCCAAGAAACAGCAAGTCCTGCTCCTTCCCTGTACTGCTACTTGGGTCGCTGCTTCCACCTCCTCGCGGACCCAGGCCAGGGAGAGCACAGGAGAGCTGGCACCTGCGAGAATCAAGCAATAAGGGAAAAAACACGGTGCTGGAACAGGCCCAGTGAAATTAGATAACCCTTGCACATGGCGGATAATCCTTTAATATCTTCAGGAGGAAATTCAGCCCCACGAGCTAGTGCTGGAGATTCTCTAGTCCCAAGTATCCCCCATTTAATTAGGAAAATGCAGCATCACAGGCTGACTGCCAACAGCAGCAACGTGCCAGGAACCCGTTTGACATTTCTGGAATGAGAATGCAGCACTAGGGTCTAGGTTAGGAAAAAGTCACAATTCAAAAGAATTGCGATTTTTTGGGGGGGTGAAAAGCAACCCTTATGTACACCTTCGGCCCATATCCCCCATACTCCCAAGCTACATTTACATCTACGTGAGGTAGTATATGGTGCTTCCTACCCCACGTAAGGCAGTATTTAGCTCCCCCTACATATCTGGACCTTGCC
Source organism: Vanellus vanellus (assembly GCF_965231255.1). Classification (NCBI taxonomy): domain Eukaryota; kingdom Metazoa; phylum Chordata; class Aves; order Charadriiformes; family Charadriidae; genus Vanellus; species Vanellus vanellus. The sequence goes on along the minus strand of NC_138914.1, from coordinate 15,281,499 downwards.
CAGCAATTAATTTTCCCTCTCCAAATCACCTCTAGAACCCAGATTTGTAGAAGCCCCATTAGGCTTGTCTCCATTTTATTTCATACACCTAAACTCACATGTGTTCCAGCAATTGGAATGCTCCATGTCCTTCACATCAAAAAACTGGGCAAGGTGCTCTTCGCATCTTTTCAAATGTGTTTGCGTTTGGTTTTTTTGTTGGTGTTTTTTTTTTGTTTGTTTGTTTAATGCTACTTTCCCAGACCAGCCATTAAGGAAAAGGGAAAAAGGAACATCTCACTTCACTTTCTAATCAACTTCCCCATCTCTGACGCAGTAAACGCCAGAGAGACAGCACTGCAGCAGCATCTGCTCTGCCTAGCTCTTGTCTCAGGAGGGAGGGAGGAGTTTCTTCTTTCACACTGGCTCCTGCTGTGGACAAACTTGTCATTCACAAGAACATTACAAGAGCTAAGAGCGCTGAATGACGGGGCCTTCTGGAGATAATAGATACTTGGCTAGTTTTTGGGTTGTTCTGGTTATTGTGAAATGTCGTTTACCTGTGTATTTGATATGTACAAAACCAACCAAGTTCTGCCAGATCCTTCAGACTGGTCTGGCAACTTGGAACTTGTATTCCCGGACCTTGTCCATTGCAGACAAAGGGGTATTAGCCACCCGTGACAGTTAGTACTTGAATTCTTACATATCAGTATTTCTTGTATTACTGCTATTTTTGAAGGGACAAATTCAAGCCTTCAGTAGAATTCATTTATGTAGCACAATAAAGCAAACAATAATGCAAAGTACAATTGAGAGAAGGGGGAAGAAGAAGGAGAAAAATGTTACAAGAGAAGGGGAAAAACAGTCAGCATGCTAAGGAGTTCTTTTAACACCCCAAATTAATAGGTTAGTTGCCTCATTTCTCACATTCCTAGCATCAAAAAAAAAATAATATTCCAAGATTTTCAACTCTCACCCAGTAAGATAAAGAGCCCACAACACTTCAGAGTTTTACTAAAATTTGCATCAGATTCTGTAATAGAGCCTGATATTTTAAATTTTTTTTTTGAACAATGCACAACACATGCAGTACCTAAGCTTTATTCATCGGTCCAACAGCAGCATATTGAATGTCATTTCTTATTCAAGTCCTCTGTCAATACCACTCCTGACAAGGGCAGGAAAGGTGTACTGGGACAAAGTAATGTGCAAAGTTTCATCATATTGCACTCAAATTGCCTTCGCCAAACCTTAATATAAAGATTACTCAGACAAGCAAAGGGCAGCAACCGGGCTCTGAATTCTGATTACTGGCAAAACCCTACACCACTTTTTACGCAAGCCAGGCCATGGTTGTAAGTGCCCTTGTAGCATTCTACTGCCTCCAGTACATTGTTTTACTGGTGTATATTGAGAATAATGAAAACAAACCAAGCAAGTAGAATTGCTTATAACATTTGTTGCTAATTCCTGATGCATTTAGAACCAATTTTTGTTCTGCTTGCAAACAGTTGAAATAAAGTCCATAGAATCTCTACATAACAAGTTCTAGATTATACTGGTCATGAAGCCATCTGAAAAAAAACACACACACAAAAAAAAAACAATCCAGAAAAAAAAAAAAACACCAACAAAAAAACCCAACCCAACAAACCCCAACCCAACAAATATCCATTACTATTTATATTGTAGGATTGAGCGATCAGGTTAGTATCACACAAGAAAAAACAAACCAAGCCTTTTGCACTGGTCTGTATGTAGATCTGAATATTCATGCTAAACTACTCTCTTAATGTTGGAAAAATATGTAAAACCAATCATGCATGTGCTGAAAATGGAAGGAATAAATTGTGTCAGCATGGCCAAATAAAAGAAAAAACACTCATTCTTCAGTGTTTTGCTCTCTGTAGTTCAGCTGGCCGTCTGATACACTGAAATAAACCCTTTTGTATCCTGACTCCCTAGTGCAGTAGAACTTACCTATTGTTTGAATATATGAGTTGATGCTACACAATGAAAAATTTCAGCTACTTGAACTCAGGATTTCCTGCCATTAGAGTAGAAAGAGGAACAAATTTTTAGCAGTCTTTTGCCTGTCTGAGATTTTGAATTTCTGGGACAACAGCTCAGTTCAGGCATTTGACTTCTGATGGGGAAATTAGTATATGTAAACTCTTAACAGACATGACAAACCTGGATCTTTGTGGGAATTTCATCTGCTTCTGGAGAGCAAGACTGTATTAAACATTGTTACTGATATACTACAGGTCACTGTCATAATTGCTTTAGCCAGAAAATAACAATTTTCAAGAACACAAAAAAGCTAAAAAGTATTTTTACATATCTACAATGTCTTAAGTGACAGCCACTGCCTTTATAGTAGAGGAGTTGTACTGTGTTTGGGTAAGAAGAGTAGCATACAGATTATCATCTTGGTCAGTTTAAGAAAGTGTCACTGCCACAGCTAACAAATTTACTGGCAGATAGCCATACTAATACCGCACGTGATCCTGGTACAAGAGAGATAAGGCAGCATAATAAAAAAACCCCTTATCAGGACTATTTGTTCTTGTACTAACAGACAAGCACTAGCTACAAAAGCAGCACTAACTCTAAAGGAAAAAGAAAGCCACCAAGATTTCAGCTCACAGCCACAGCCAGTAATAATATGCATAACAAACTACTTCATGTTTGTCATCTGAAGACAAGGTGGTTTTCTAAGCACATGCACCAACCCCAGGGACTGCTGCATAGAATCGAGAACATGTAATTTAGAGTGTACCTTGAAAATGTTTAGAGAATTGAGAACAGTTGATGAGAATATAATAACCTGAGGGAAAGTTTATTTACTTCTGTCAATTGCAACATTATTCCACAGCCCATCAAGTGTCTTGTCCCTTTCACAGCTTATTACTATGAATAAACTGCACAACAGAGACCTTGCTTCCAAGATTATTACCTTACAGAATATTAAGAGGCAAATATAATTTTAGTAACAGAGGTCAAGTGTGATTTTATGTATTTCCATGAAGACTGAAGTACTTGCCTCAGTTTCTCTCTATGCTCTTATTTAGAATACTGCAACTACTCAATTACACCCAAGAATTTTGACTTTGTCTTACTGCACTTCAGTGTCAGCTGTAGCCTTAAGCCCTCATGCAGATCCCATCACTCTCAAATGAAGCTCAAGATCTTTACTACTTCCTGACTATGATTTTGTGAAATTACTTATTTTATAGCAGAATTACAACCTACTGGTACACAAAGCCAAGCATGGCGACTCTTTGAAATATGAACTTCTATACACATGCTGTAACTCAAAAGTGGAGTGGCTAAAAAAAGCTCACGTAAAACTGAGTATTTACTTACTTAAAAGCATTTGAAAAAAATTAAAATCATGAAATCTTCATCTCTCTTTACCAAACAGCATGTTCCCTTCAAGATAACAGGCCTAATTTGTTTCTAAGTATCTGCTTGTTTAAGTCTACCTCTAAGTTCTTCCTTGGAAGAAGAGATGGCATTTGTAACAAGCATTGTTTCATTTTAACCTACTGGGACTACCAATACAAGCCACACTACAGACAAGCCACCTCTTCTGAACAAGGTGTTCCTTTTAAGGTTTAGTTCAAGGAACTGCATTGCTAGAAATATGCATATTAACAGCTACTGATCCAATAAAAGGATATATCAACTTTGGTTAATACATAATCAGCAATTCATTAAAGGTGCAAGCAAAACACTACTCACCTTACATTGTCTCCCGGGTTTCTATTACATATTGAAGACAGTTAATGACTGTATTCAAAAGCTCTGGAATGTTTCCTGGTTCGTTGTGTTCACAGTAACAGTACTTCCTAGAAACCTGAACCTCAGTTACAGCAGAGGCTGCCTTGGAAGGTGCTCCGAGTCTAAACTATCTTGAGTTTACCAGACCTTGTCACTGGAATTTCTTGTAGCAAGGATAACAAAACCTAGCCTAAAAATAAGAAAGGAGCTTAGCCTAAAACTGCAATGAAATCGTGCCTTGGATTCCTAAAGACATGCAATTAATAGAATAGAATATTTCAGTTGGAAGATTGAGCCATAACTGCATCCATACAGCAGCAGGCAATAGAAAATGAGATTTTAAAATACGCATTAGTAGCAGCCTCAATAAACATGTTAATTTACGTCTTTTGAACTACAGAGGTATAAGAGGGCAGAAATATGGAAGCAGACAGTAGCTGCTGCATAGAGCTGACTTTTGGGGTGGCTATCACCATTAATATAATATTGACTAAATCCCTGTAGTGTTCAAGTTAGCCTCCCAGCTAGCCACCAATAGAACTTGTGATTTCTCCTGCTAGACACATGTTGGTTTTTAAATATAGATATAACTATGAAACAGACATGCATGCTTTTCAGGCAGTTCTTATTTGTTTTATTACGATTTTTGTAACTGTTAGTATTTTCGTATCTGGACATCTTAAAAGGAATTTTAGACTTACAATTTCAAAAGACACTTACAAAACTATACAAGTCTTGATGACAGCTACTCTACTGCACTGTATACAACTTTGTTGCCCACCTTCCGCGTCCCACTCTACATAGCTCCAAACAAGTGAAAATCTGAGACTGATGTTCACATTCAAGCTGCAGGGAAGCTCAGTATATGTAAAAAGAGTAAGTGATAACTTTCAGTTCAACTATTTCAGGAATCAAGAAGAGCATACACAGAACTATACATTTTATAATTTTATTAGGAATAATTCCAAGTGGGTTATGAAGAAACTAATCCATTGAGTCTGATGAATTTCCCAAAATTTCTTTATGAAGATATGTTCACCAACAAACAGTAAAACTTCAGCAGAACTATTATACACTGGGCAAAAATAGTCAGGCTGATACCAAAAAGCAACATGCAACATAAAAAAAAGATACAATATAAAGGAAGACAATCTGCTGAATATTAAAAACAACCTCAACATGAGCTCTTCGCAACCAGCACAGAACTATTCTACCCATCAAATCCAATTCACACAAAGGCAAGTTGGGCTGACAAAACCCAAGGATTAATAAAATGTTCCTCAGTGCAGTAGATTTGTATAGTGTTTTAGATCATTTCCTTGGCTGGAACAAGCAGTATTAGGAATTCTTTTTGGCAAGGGAGAGAAATAAATACATACGGAATGCTACATTTTTAAATCAGCAGACTGTCTGAGGAATGAAACAGGGCATCAGTAAACTAAAAGTAGCAGGGAGAAAAAAAAATTTAAAACATTAATTTATTGGGGCTCAAAAGAGTATTCAAAACAGATCTTAAAGATGTCACAATAACTATATTCAGGCATTTAGGCTAACAAGGGGAATAAAATCAGAAGATACACTTTTTCCAAGTTAAGGAGATTTTTACCCAAGCATATTGCTACCTTTGCAACATGTAGCTTGGTAAACAATAATTGGCAACAAAATAAGTTGAAACGCTGTAATATCCTGCCCAAATATCAGTTCCAGATACTGTAATAACCAAGATGCAAACTAATTTTGTTGTAACAAGCCTAGACCACTTATATCAAACATGTCCCTGGTGAAAGAGTCATCCAGTTTGAGTTAGCGTTTTGAGAGTTCATTTGACAGCCAGTCAAGTCCCTCGTACAGACCAGTTCCTTGCGTAGCACAGGTAGCCTGGACATACCACTGTTAATGTAGAACACAAGCAAAAATTAAATTTAAATACTGACAAAATGCAAGTTAAGTTATCACAGTATGTGACATTCACATACATACTCAAATAGTGTTATTTAAACACCGTTTTGTGCCATAAGTAGAGTTAATATTGAACAAATAGTATTTTGATAAGTTTTGAAAAGCATATAAGAAGTAGATGGGGTTCAGACATTATCCAAAACCTCAGTGTTGACCTACCAAATGCTAGAACACCATTTAGCGCATCAAAAAACAAATACGGAACTTGCGTTTGGTTTATAAGCTGAAAACTAGCTTCTAGTTTTTGAAAGACTGCTCCTCAGAAAACAGACATGGAATAATCTAAATTAATAGACCTCTAAAACATCTTCTATGGATATGATCTTAGCTTGTCAAAATAAAGACATTAAGCAAGTATTACAAAAGGATAGAAGGTTTATGTGAAGCAACCCTATGTCTCAAAGGCTTGTGCAGGTGGAATTTAACAAATCAGGAGCTACTTAATTTCTTCCCATATTTGTAGTGGTGAGAATGCAGAATGCATTTTCTCCCCCAAAATAACAAGTAATGGGAAAACAGGAAAGCCCACCACATGCTTTGTCAAACATGTTTGGCAGCTGTTTTTCAGTGATGGCCTAGAATATTTGTATTTTTCCAGGAGAAGGTGACGGACAAAACACTGCAACAGCTGTACAAATTGGTTTACACTTCTAAATCAGTTATTTTGAACCAGGACCTTAAACTATGCACTACAGAGTTTAACAGCAGGTATGTGCACCTCTCTACAGAAAGAGGTGAAAACTTCCCTCTCTTTTAAAGGGAGATTACATTTATGATATATAATAAAGGAAGAGTTCAGCAACCAGGAAGCTTAGCACTTACAGTTCTGTTACGCAGAGACTGAAGACCTAGTTTATCTGTCATTTCACTGATTGCCATGGCATTGGGCAGATCTTGTTTGTTTGCAAACAGAAGCAGCACTGCATCTCGCAGCTCATCCTCCTGAAGCTAACAGAAAAAAAGGACATGTTATTAAATTAGCTCAGTTAAGTGCTTCAATTACTTCAACAAGCACTAAAGAAACCTAAATACTGATTAAAGAGTTATAAACTTTTTCGTTCTTGCTCCTGAAGTCACTAGTACGTACTAAGTGAAATTTAACTAGTACCCAACAGAGCTCCTACAAGCAAGGAAATATTCTCTCAATAGGCAGTTTAAATTTACCAGCACCTTGCTGCTGAAATCCATAGCACCAATTTGTTTTTCCATAATTCTTTCTTCATCTGCTGCATTTCTATTAAGCTTTAATGAAGGAAAGAAAGGTTCTGACACATTAGCAGATCTTGAGCTAAAGCTCTCTACAGAGTTGTAGTTACAGCTCAGTGCACTATGTGATCCAGAATTATCAGTTGAATACAATATGCACTGTACAAACTCCCTAAAATTTTAAAATCCTAAATGTCTTAGGGAAGCTAATACACATCTAAAAATACGACGAAGTACAACAATTATATTTCAGAAGGTATTGATATTTACCATTTTCTGCAGCTCTTCTGCTGCTTCCTGGATTCTTTCTCTGTCATTGCTGTCTACCACAAAAATGAGGCCCTGTAAAAAGTTAAACAGTTTTGAAAAAACAATGTAAACATGCAGCGTTATTTTAAAAAGCAAAAAACTCTTATTGAATATCGTGACTGTCCCCTCTCTTAGGTAAGCAAATTTGACAGAAATTTCTGTTTAAGCAATGCAAGATGTCTGCCTGAACAAGTACGTAAGTTTCAACTGCAAAATAAAGCTAGGCCTTCTGAATCAAACAAGTTAAGTAACACAAATGTCAATTTACAGATTAGTCTGGGATTCATTAGTTTGGGGGGGAGGACACCAGGAGAATTTCAGAAGCTAACTGTCCCCTCTCCCTTTTCACTCATTGTAGCAGCTTAAATGCAGCAAGAGAATCACAAATGCTTCACCATCTCACATTTCACATCAAAAAAATTGCTCTTAAAGGCAGGCCTGAATTTTTTTTTTTTTCAAAAGGTTTGTATCAAACAGTATTTCTAATGGCATCTCTGTTATTCAAGTGTCCTCCTAACCAACACACTACTCTTAAAATTTCAGTCTGAAAACCTTAAATTTTATCATTCTCTTTAAGAAAACAGAAACATCTTTTTAAAATATTTAGTAACAGGGTTGAATAAGGAACTGAAATTAAGTATTACTACTTTGCTAGCTCCTTTATGTCAAACCAGACTTCTCCATTTTTCTGCACCAATCACATCCATTATGCTGCACAGAAGTTTCATGGAAACAATTCTATATTCCACACAAAAAAAACCCACTAACAACAAAACCACTCCCAAAGTTTCCTGATACTAATAAGCAACTTACCTAACTATTTGTGAACTAAGGAATCATATTTATCACCAAAAATTACCGCAGTCATATCAAGATGAAGTGGAAACTTTCTAATCAGTCAGTAACAAGTAATGTTGTTTTTAGATACTCAGTGTACTAAATACACCGTATCAGTGTAAAAGTATAGCACAGCGAAAGCTGTATATTTTGAGGCTGATTAGAAAAAAAAGAATATGTAGAAGGGTGCTCAGACAATAACATTTCTTATACATAAGCTAATGTTAGTTCATCGGATCAAAACATGGATAAACCAAAGTTGAAGAGTTCCTTGCAAACAAACCAGCTGCTCTGGCACATTACAGAACTCTGGTAGATCCCGAAGGACTTTATCCTTGCCAGGCTACACTCACAAATTGACTTGAAGCCTTCAGGGTAACAAACCAGCCTCACCTAGATTAAAATCTGGGCATCCCTCAGAACTTGCAGGAGGTAGTGAAGAACCTTTCTGAAAGCAAGGGACAGAAGACAGCTTTCCACATATAATGAGACTTTACAAAACAGGTCCTTAACGACCGCCATGTCAGAACTCTTACCTGTGTGTTTTGGAAATAATGCCTCCAAAGAGGTCTAATTTTATCTTGACCACCAACATCCCAAACTGTGAAACAAATGTTTTTGTATTCTACCGTTTCCACATTAAAACCTAAAAGAGAGTCATATATTTAGAAATAGTTAACGTTAGTGCTAAAACATAGTTCTAATCATGTTAATGATAGTTACTTCTTAAGCTATATTTCTCCCAAATATATGTGTGAAATGACTTATCAGAACTGAATTGCTAGATCAAGAAGAAAATTGACTGAAGGGGGACTCCCCCCACCCCCAAAATAATCAATAAAATCCAAGTACACCGCCTTTGGTTCAGCAAGTCTTTCAGGTGTTTGGGGGAAGTATTGCTGCTTAATTGGTTCCTATACTCCTGAGCATCTGCTGCTGGCCACTGTCAGACACAGAATTGTGGTCTAGATGTATCTTTGGTCTGACACAGTTAAGTTACAGCAGTACCAGAAAGCCCATGTTTGTCTTGATTCTTATACTAACAGCAAAGATAGCAAATCCCTACACTCTTCAGAAGCCCCTCTCTACAACACAAATCTAGAGTAAAAAGAATAAAGACATGACAATTGGTTATCTTACCAATAGTGGGAATTGTGGTGACAATTTCTCCTAGTTTCAGTTTATAGAGAATAGTTGTCTTACCAGCAGCATCCAAACCAACTAGAATAAACAGATAATTTGATTTAGTTCACAATATGAACTACAGCCTGCTAATTTAATAACATGCCATTTTACATGCAGAATATTAGGTTTTTCTCCTAAGAAGAAACAACTTTTTAAACACTGTTAAGTCATTGTTGATGTACTGCTGTATGTTTCTCCCCATCTCCTCTATCCAGCACTGAGAGACAACAAGCAATGAGGAAACAAGATCAATAATACATTTTCATCTACAACCTATAGGCTCACAAGTTCCTTGTCATCTTGCTTAGTATTTGTGTTAATTAAGTTTTATCATTTACTTTGAAAGTTTCTTCTATGCAAGTCAATATGATTTTAAATGCCTAGCAACAATCTACAAGCAGCACATAATTTCTAACTGATCACATTTGCTACTTTGCACCCAAGCTGGGGAAGGGTCTGTCTTACTCAACCTTCTGCTAAGGCCAGTTTCACATGCACCTGAACCAAGAGGAGTTGGCACTATAAATGGAAGACACTTCAGTCTCCCTCATTCCAGTCCCTTGTCCCTTTGCTAACACATTTCCTTTGCATTGGCAAACACACATACATTAAGAAACTCCTGCCATTGCTCCACATACACCTTCTTCTTCAGGACACCACTTCCATTCACTGAGATGCTTTCATTAGGAGACTCCAATTTTGATCTTTATAGAAGGCCTTCTGCACTGAAATTTGCTCTTCTGATTCTACAACAAAACTTAGCTTGCTGTTTTTCAATGTAAGATACGTGCTAAGTATGTGATCCTTCAAAAAAAAAAAAAACACCACCAAAAAACTGGAGACTCAAAGACATTTTTTGAGAAGCATCACCAACATTGCAGGCATACGCTGTAGTTTTCTGAAACTGTTTGTGCAACTGCTTATTGCCAGGCATTTCAGAACACATAAAAGCAACTTAAAATACAACTCTTTACACTAGAACCCAATGCCTGGCACACATAAGCACCTAAATAAACAGTAAGTACTAAACACTTAACACACAACAGTTTGAATAAAATGCTTACTTGTGAAACTTAAAACAGTCAATAAAATTTTGCCCAAACAAAACACACCATCACCACCACCCCCCAAATTAAGTAAATAATATTTGCACAAGAAACCAAACGTTATCCTCGTTTGGTAACATTCTTAAATGTCCCGAGTTAATTTCCTACTTGGTGACTGTGATATATTAAGCTTTGATGACCTGACTATTAATAATACAACTGTTTCCTTAGCGTTGCCATAAAATGGAATTCGAGATTACCTACTTATTCAGAATGAAACCAGACTCTTAAAAAGCCACCTCCTTCAAGACAGAAACTGCTGTTACAGCAAACTAATTTAAAAACCTATCTATAACTGTCCTATATTCTGATACTGTGAACAGGATTATACATGCCAATGCAGTTTCTTTGGTATTGGCATTGTGTATTAAAAAAAAAAATAATTCTCTAATTGTTAAATGAAAGAGGGCAAAACCCAAAAATCTACCATCAAAACTAAAGCTCCTTGAAGGGTAATAAACTCCCAAAATGCTCAAATCAAAATTTAACAGTTTTAACTTTGCTATCATCTAAGTGTTGGTCTCTTTTTAGAACCACACACAAGCATGAACAAAAAAAAAAAAAGACTTGGTGCAGCAGAAGTTTCACAAGAGCTTGCAAGTCATGAAACTTGTAAATGTTAGCTGTACACCAATAAAGTGTCAGGTAGCCTTAGAAAAACCCTTTAAATGAACCCTGAAACCCTCAAATACTTCATCTGTGCTGAAAAACTATGTTTTTAATAGCACAATGCTTAAAGCCCAAAACCATTCTCACACTGCTCAGCTTCAAGTGAGCATTTGTAGGATGCCTGGATCTTTAGAAGAAAACATAATGTATGTACATGATATATATGTCAATTTTCCAGTAAATTAACATTAAAATCATTTAGTGTACCACCAATTAAAGCTACACACAGTCACAAACTCTACACCCACCCCCCAAAAAAACTCAAACAGTTCCCAGTAGAACATTGACAAGATTTGTTAAAATTAGCAGTGAAAGAAAAATGGAGTTATCTACACAAATGGTTTTAATGTATTTAGGGGTTATACTAAACACGCAGACAAAGAAAAAAAGCTAATCTAATTTCAAAGAATACACACAGGGTTTTGAGAACCAACTGAAGATATGACTCAGAGTTAAGAAATCAGAAACTAGTCAAGAATTTTAAACTATTTCCTAAATTTAAGAAATTATTGCTCCAGTTACCCACTCTGCTCTTGTGCCAAGACCCACCATCACCTCAATGGTGTTGGCAGAAGGCTACATTAGCTATGTAAGCGCAAAACCCAGAGATTTTGCTTAAATCTACTCTTATCCACAGTTCTAATTAAGCTGTTGGACTTTGCACTGAGGCAGGCTGAGTTACGGATATATGTTTTCTTCTTCTGACTCCACACTTGAGACAGCACCCTTTTAATGGGGGGAAGGCAACTTCTGCAAATCACCATGACCCTATTTGCAAAAACCGCCTCTTTTAGCCAAATTGCAATTGTTATGAAGTCTAAACAAGTAATACTCATCAAAAGCATAGCCTCCATTCACACTTCTTACTCCAATTTGCTATTTACCACCCTTTTCAGAACAAGACATTTCAGAGCACTAAATCACATTTAATCTTTTGAGCCACCAGGAAGTGTAACTACTGCTTCTAGTGGTCCAAGAATAAACATGTTTACATTTGCACTGTAACACTAAATGTAAACTTATGAGCTAATTCCAGGTAATAAAGTTTAAGTTGATTTAACTATCAAGATTAAAAACTATGTCTTAAATCCCCAAATAATGTAAGGTAAATTGCAGATTCTATGTTTTAACTCTGATTCCACTGGCTGACTGACCATCGACAAGGCCAAGGTATAAGAATCTTGATGTAAGGTGTATGATGGTCAGCAGTTGTAACACGAAGCATTAAGATTACAATAAGGTACAAATGGGAAGCACAAACTTGCACTTGCAACCATTTATCTTTAAACTGAGTCAAACATTCTCTTCCTCTAGCTGGAGAAAAAATACCTACAATCCTTTCAGTTGCTGTTAAAGTCATTGTTGTTCTAAGCCCTTTACTCCTCTCAAGAGAGTTATTCACAGTCTGTCAGTTGTATCTCTAAGTCTCAAGCTTGTAGTTCGTTTTTACTGGGGAACACCACCCCTGTGACCGCATCACATTCCTCATTTACTTTCTACTTTGATCATTGGTGGCTGAATATCAAGCTGCCTCAGTTATTATAGCATAGAACTTCATATAAACCACAGATGCAGAAAAATTGAGAATTGACTTTTTAAATGGAATCTCCATCAAGACCAATAGATTTTGACTGTCAGATCGGGATTTCCAAAGTTTAGTATGGAATACAGTGTGTTGATGATTCCCATAATCAGAGACAGAAAAAAAAAAAAAAAGCTTCTACCGTGTTTAACTGATTCATGACATTCATGTTACAAAAAGCCAGCTTAAAAAAAAAAAATTAATGAATCCCGTTTACTACAGGTTTGTATTCCTTCACTTTTCTTATTACCTTCATACCAGTTTTCTCAAAACTTGTCTTATTTATCCTTTACATACTATTCCTCTTTCAGGTTTAGTTTCAATTGGCTAAGTCTTTGGGGGACATGAAGGGGTCACTCTCAACACAGCTTCTCAAGAACACACACACAAAAACCCAACAGCATGCAAACCAACAGTGGTTAAAAAAAAAAAAAAACAACACAACACCACACAAAAAACAGGTAAATGGTTTTGTGCTGTATGGTGACACAATTCCGAAAGAATTTGACAATCTCCTCCCCCCCCCCCCCCAAACATGTTTAATAATTAGCTTTGTATTCAAAGCTCCGGAGTAGATATTACCTCAGTTAACACTTGCACAACTACACCAAGACACAGAACACTAAATTATGATACTGAAAGGTCCCCAATGAATCACCGGCTTTTCTTTTTTAAGCACAAGAAACTATGAGTGAAGAGTTTTACAGACAGGTACATGCAGAGTTAGGACTCAGGTTTTCCACTTTAATGCCCCAGTTGCCTAGTCTAACTTTAAGTCATTCAATCCTATCCTACAGTTATTTCTTTTCTTTTCCCTCATGTTACTTCCATCTATAAAGATGATGTAGGAATTATTTCACATTCCTTTCCTCAGAATCATTTTAACTTAATATTTCTGAAAAATACTGAATTATACAAGTGCAGTGTTTTAAAAACAAAATTTCAGTAACAGTAAACCATTAAATGTCCACCTTTTACCATAAATGTGGCTTCAGAGTATAAAATATAGTGTGTCTTGCTGTTGTTAATGGTATCTGATAAGAAATAATCGAGTTCTGCAGAACTCAATAACACAAAGCCTGTCTTAAGGGCTAAATTAATTCCATCTTCTCTTGAATTCTGCTGAAACAGAAGAAAGCTGTGAAAGGGAAGTCTGAATTATAAATTAATCATCTGTTCATTATCGCTTCACCCATATAATATTTTCCCCTAAATATTTCTCCATAAACACCTTACCCCATAAAGTTACATCACTGGTATACTACTTAAATGCCTAGCCTTGTCCAGCTCATTTTCAAATCACAAATTGAAATTTATCACATTGGGGAAAAGTTTAATTCAGTCCCAGTATTCATTCAGACATCTCTCCTCAAAGAGCTGATACATAACGTAGAATGCTATGAAGAGCTTCTTTTCCTTATTACCAGTATAAACAAGTTACATGATCTCCAATACAACATATTCTGCTTCTAAATATCCAATTTAGGTCCTATGACACACTCTCATCGCAACACAGGAAAAGTTTTTTACGCTCTTATACTACATAACAAATATGGTGCAGTCTCATGCTCTGATCCAGTCCTGTATTTTAATATAATCCGTGCCTTAAAATAAAAATTATTTTAAAAAAGAGAAAAGATGCAGTTGAACCAACTGCTAGAAAGTGCAGCTCTCTAACTCATATCTAACCTAAATTTGAACTAATTACCTACCAATGAAGAAACTAAAGCCTTGCAAGCTGTTTTGATCTGTATGACATTGCTTTCCTGTTTTCGTTATTTTGCAGAATGCAGCAGAACTACTAATACCACAGACACTATCTCATCCTACAGTCAAGCTCATTTGAAGATTTTACTTCATTTCTTTAATCATATGAAGAGTCTGGCTGCTAGGGAGACAGTCAAATCACTTCCTTGAAATTAACAGATATACTAGGTTGTCTTGAAGACAAAAAATTACTCAGGTTATTCTGAAATGAAAAAGAGTCTCCAATTTCAAGCAGCAAAGATACAATAAAAGTTACCATGCATGTAATAAAGAACTCTGTCATCACAAAATGCATGGAAAACATGGAAAATTATAATTAAAAAAAGCTGCATTTTGCATCTGCTGTGCGTACCCAGGCAATGTTAAGGATGAGTAGCGTGCCAATAAGTTTCACAGTTAGGACCCAGTCCCGTTGCTGGCTATATTGAAACAAGCACTCCACGTAGTTTCTTAGGACAAGCTACTTCAGTCAATGGCCATGAATCAAGTTCCAGTCGCTTTAGTAAGAGCATTTGAGCAAATCTGGGGGTTAAGATTTGTTTGTACATAAAGCTTGTGGGGGTGGGTAGGTATGTGGAAGAAGGCAAGGAAGAGCTGAAGCGGAGGAGGAAATATCGAATGTGGTACGTGCTTGCTTTGACCTTTTGAACCGCAGTCTTAAAGCGAGAATCTTCAAGAGCTGCTGGCTTCAACTCTTATGCAGTCCGTTTCAAGAGAAACACAATCCAACGCCAAATAAATAATTACAGGCTGACAATAAAACTAAGTAAGCACTGGAAGAGCAACTTACAGGGTTTTACGGTTTGTACATGAGGTTCATGAGAATTAAAGTGCACAGATGCTATACTGAAACATCCTTTCACAGGAGTCTGAGATACAGACACCATAGTTACCGAAAACCGGCTATTATATGGCAATTGGTTAGGCTCTCGGTGAAAAAAACACCAGGCTTTGTCACATCCTGTTCGAGAAGCCGCCGCTGCCGGGTCAGAGCGGGCAGGAGGGACACCCTCTGCAGCCCGACGCGCTCTCCCCCGCCGGCGGGTACCGGCTTCACCTGCTGCCATTCGATCTTTGTTCTACGTTCCGCTCCGGCCCGCCGCAAGCGGAAGCGCAGGTGGAAGGCGGAGGGGCCGCAGCCCCGCTCGTCCGCCGCCAACCCAGCACACCGCGGGGCTCTGCCTCCCCTTGTGACGCGCAGCCGCCACCCCCCGACAGCGGGATCGTGTGTGCGAGGGGGGGGACACGAGAGAGGAGAAAACGAGACCGCGGCGGAGGAAAAGGAAGGGCAGACATGTCCCCATCCCCACCCGCTTCCCTCACGGCTCCTTCTCCCCCCTCCCCCCCCGCTCGTTCACTTCCCAACGACCCCACAAGCCCTAAGAGAAGGGGACAGAGAGGCGTCCCGTCACCCCCACCCCGCGACGGGGCAAACCCCCCGCCTTGAGCCTGCGGCCCCCTCCCACCAGCCTCCCCTCCCCCACCGCCAGCGGGACGCGTCCGTGAGGGAGCGGGTGGGCCTGGCGGCGGCCGCGAACCGGATAGAGCGGCGGCGAGGCACCGGGGATCCGCGGGCAGGCGGCGGCAACGCTCCGCTGTCGCCCCTTACCCATGAGGATGCGCATCTGCTTCTTGCCGAAGAGGCGGGAGAAGAGCGAGGAGATGGTGAGGCCCATGGCGGCTCCGGCGCGGGGCTGGGCGGCGGCGCAGGGAGCGAGAGGGAGGGGGAGCGCGGCGCGGCTCGGCTCCTGTCTGCGCTCACGGATCCTTCCGCGAGCGAGGCGGCAGGCTGCTGAGGTGCGGGTGCTCGCCTGGCGGCCCCGACTTATAAGGGGCAGGCGGCGGTAACGACAGCGGCGGCTGCTGGTCTGTGACCGGGCAACCTCGCTCGCTCGTTCTCTGCCACGTCACGCTCGCCACGGCCGCCCCGGTTCCAACGCGGACAAAATCACGTCACGCTCGCCACATCCCTCCCGGCGGCGGAACCACCCTTCGCCGCACGGCCCCAGCGCCCAACGGCGGCGGGGACTACCTCTCCCGGCATGCACTGCGCCCGCCCCGCGCCTGGCCCCTTCTAACGGCTGCCGCGAGCGCATGGCGGGGGATGTAGTCGAGGGCCGCCCTTCCCGCCTCACCGCAGCTTCCGGCCGCCCCGGGCACGGCCGCGCGCGGCACGCCGGGAGGTGTAGTCCCGCGGGCGCCGAGCCACCGCGCCGGCGGAGGCCGAGGCCCAGCGGCCGGCCAGGCAGCAGCCCCCGGTGGGGGGTGCCGGGGCAGGTGTGCCCCTGGATCACCTCAAACCCCCGTAATTCGCTTCACCGCGGGTCAGGCGGAGCCGCGGCAGGCAGCAGCCTCCTCTCCCGAAGGGCCGCAAAAGACAGACGTAGGGATTTGGAGGTAAAAGAAAATCCTCAGAGCGCCCCCGAACACACAAAAATCGGCTCTTTCACAGCAGCAGCGATTACTGCAGGATCTCCTTCTTCCCCAGTTCCCGTGACCCGGGCCTGGGCAGCCTGCCGGAGGCCGCAGAGCCGAGGCGGCACCGGGCAGCGGATCAGCACCGGGCTCTGCCGGGCCGGGAAGCAGCTGACAGACACAGGGAAGTAAGACGGGAATAAAACTGAAACAAGCCATGGTTTATTAGAAACGTGCCGTTTTCGAGAGGCATGTTTGATTTCATAACCAGCCGTAACAGCTTCTTGCACAGCTACTGTAAAAAGCCCATAGTATGGTGATAATTAAGCTGCATTCAATTAATACTTGAGTGACTGAGCTCCCAGTCCCAAGGAAGCATTGGTTCGATCAAAAACCCCTAAAAATTTTCAAGGGACTTATAGCCTACCTATGCTAATTGAAAACTATGTCAATACACAAAAGCTAACATTTTTCAAACGGAAGCTGTTTAGTTATCTTCCATTAAAGAAAAAACAACTCTAATGGTCTTGATAGAGTCAGCCCTGAGTCAGATCCGAACAGTAGGTTACTGTGAGTAAGACTCGACTTAGGCTGCTCTTTTCTTACGTGTCACATTGAAAATCTTCCTCAAGTTTTAAATTATGTTCTTCTGAACCAAATTTCTGTTTTAAATTTTATAAAAATTTACCTTTGATTCTTAATTTAATTTCCAAATAAGACATATTTTAACTTAATCTAGTTAGTGCCCAATATGTTAATATGATCCTGGACCAACTATTCAGTTTCAATTTCCTAATGGTTTTAAGGAGTCCTGTTTTAGGCTTCCAATACTTTCTATTCAGAGCACTCTGTATTTACACTTTCTTTTTTTTTTTTTGGCCAGGAAAGTTAAGCTTCCCTGAACTTAGCTGAGGATAAGTGTACTACAAAATATTTGAAGGACTCTCTTTGAAATCAAGTTACTCTCTAGACCTCCAAGCTGGCATATTGTTACTATAGCTAGGTCATTACTAGATACCTTTCATTATTTCAGTTGTTTGAGTACAATCTAACATTTGCTTGCAAAGGGATTGTCAACAATCAGTGTTTCAACATTAACATAAGTGGTTGCTCTGTATAATCATGCACAACTGTTATTCACAACATACTTTTGACTAATTCTCCTCTATTCAGGGCACAGATGGCAGCACTGTTAAAGGACTGGCTGCACCTTTACTGTATTTGATTGCACTTTATCTTGTGTTTTGGTTCTTGGCATCATTTTTATGTTGTTTAAAGGAAATCCGAGAAGTCCCAAATCTTATGCATGTCCAGTTTACGCTCCTGCTACACTAATTGCTACCTCTTTTCTAGGATCCTTTCTAATCACCCAGGTATTCTCTCCTTCACCTAGGGACTTTTTCCCCATCCTGGTCCAAAAGACATATGTGTATACATACATATACAATATTTTATTTTTTTTTTTAAAGTCAGATGACAACTGAGGCAAAGTTACTGAAACTAGTAGGTTTTTTGCACTGTCCTTTAGCCATCAAGCCTCAGATGAATGAGGGTTAGTACAAGCTCTTTACATATATTTTAAGCACATTGAGTTAAAACCAAAACAAAATGAAACCAAAAAACAGGGGTGGGAAAATTCCAGCAACTACTTTCCGCAGCTGAAACAATTCCCCTGCTGCAACACTATGAATGGCTGAAGCATCCCTAGTCACAATATGCATACCGAGTGTGAAAGGACTGCAGAGAGAGAGGACAAGGTCAGAAAGAAACCTGCAATGAGGAAACTGCTCCTGCTTTAGTGACTGTATTTTGCCTAGACGTGTAGTTATAGGTTAAGGTCCTTCTGAACAACTATTACTAAAAGCATTACAAGTCACTGATGAAGACAGCAAACAAACCAGTACGACTTTTCTTTTTGCCTTTCTTTTGAACAAGATTCTAATTCTGTTTAACCATCTAGTTGTTCAGGGATTTAAATTAATAGCAACTCCATTAAAGAAACATGATTTGAGCTTTGCTTGCAGTCAACTTCCCGCTACCGTGTCACTCCAGGGCCTCTCAGATATGTACAGGAAATAGATAGAAGATTGGATAAGTTTTGCTTGAAAGCCAGTCCCTGCCAATTGCTTTCTTCAGGCTTCTGCAGCTCTATCATATTACAACCATGATGCATGATCAAACTACACCACCGCTCCATCACGTCAGGGATTTCTGGTCACCTAAGGGGTACAGCTTCATCAGGTCAGACAAGGAACAGTCACTGCATCCTGCAGAACAGCTTTGCTTACACAGGAGAGGGGAAAAACAATCAAATCACACCCATCATCTAAGTCACATAACTTCCAAAGAAAAAAATAAAAATCAAACCCTTTATTTTCTTTTACAAAAATACATATTTGCAGTCCTGTGATAGTTATCATAGTTGTTACCAATTTACATGGTTCCAAGAAACTACACAGTGCTCCAGGTTAAATATTTAAGATAATTTAGTACAAGAATGGCCACATTCATTTCTGGATTAGAAATGCTATTCATCAGGGTGCGCAAAAAAAATTTGCAAGTTAGAAATTAACGCTGAAGTGGTGTAGTTTAAGTAATATAATAGATAGATTAAACTTTTGGTCATGAGTAATTGTATACAAACCATAACAGTATTAAAATACATTATTTTCATAAAAATACCATTGTGGCACTTTATATCTAAATATGACATTTTTAGAAAGATGGTGTGAAATATTTATCATACAAAAGCACATTATAGCAGGATTATGTCTAAGTTTTTAAAAATTCTATCTAAGCACTTAAAAGCAGAATTTTGTTTGTAACCGAGATCCACTTGTCATAGAAAAGTGTATGCTGTGTGTACACCATAGCATTAAGTTGATTCTACTTGAAACTGGTCGAAGTACAACACTGCATGTGGAGCAGCTGAGTTCTTATATACCACTGAAACTTGTTCAAGAAGATAAATGTCACATTCTTGTTGCTTAATATGCAAGAGCAAATTACTCTTTATGCATGTCTGCTATATGCATATACTGAGAATAACTTCATGCTACAATCTTCTCTTGCCACAGTTTGACCTTTCCATAGGCTTTTTTCAGCTGAAGCCATCTTCTCCCTCCAGCCCCATTACCTCCTCAAACACCCTACTGGTATAAGTAATTAAAACCCCAAAATTATAACAGGAGCTGACCACTATAATCTTCAACTGAAACAGATTTTATATCAGCTAACTCTACTGAATTCACAGATTTTAAAATCCGTATTAGAACACCGTGTTTATTTCCTGTGATGAATACTGCATGCTTACATTTACACTACCAATCCACTTTAAATCCTGAATGTCAGCAGTTTAAAACCACCAATTAGTATACAATTATTTTATATTTAAGGCATGTGAGTAAGAGCACCCTAATTAACTGACATTGAATGGAAGAGACTTCTCTTCAGGAAATTTTTGTCAGCTGCCTTCCCTTCTTTAAAGATGCTAAATTAATATGGTTTTGGAAAGATGGTAAGAAGGAGAAAGGAAGAAAATTAAGAACCGATCTGATTATTTCAGCTGCCTCGAAACAGTTTTGAAAGCAATGGTTTACCAGTAAAATACTTCAACCATAATGTATTCTGACCAAGTCACATAGTATGTCAGTTGGACTTATCACTAGATGACAACTAAAAGAAAAAACAAAACAAAAAAAGCTAAGCAGTCAGGTACTACATCAACAGGACAGTAGAGGATCAATATCGCTTACCCCTGAGTTAAAAGCATTGGGTATAGCAGCACCAATTGGAAAACATTCTGCAATGCCAGCACTGCACCGTGGTCCTATACTGTGGTATAGTTTTGTATGTCCACAGATGTGTTTTTTTTTTTTTTTTTTTTTTAAGAGCACTTATTTCAAACATTATTAGACACAGGAATTCCTTTAGTTGCATTGGTATTTAAGTGGAAAAAACAGTGAAAATAGTATAGTGGGCTAGACTATTGGTACAGTCCATTTGTAGTGTTAATATACTATTTAGAGCTGTGTTCTGAACTTGGTAAGCCACTGTCTTCTGTGATACTACATTTGCCTTTTTTTTTCTGTACACAAAAATCCCAGTAGAAATCATGTTGTGCCAGTTTTGAGCAAGATGTCCTGTAAGTCATCTGGAAGTGCTAAAATAATATCATTGATGTGTGTCTGCAGCTTTTTGAGCGTTTCAGTTTTCACAGGAAGGTGTTCTCTGTCAGCCTGCAACTGCAAAGGTACAATAAAACATGATTTCTACTAAAAATGCAAGTTTACTTTAAGACACAACAAAGTGACATATTAGCAAATTTGGAAAACGAATTCCTCGTTTGCTGACTGAGCAGGAATTTGGACAATAGCAGGTTTCCTCAACAACTACACAACAGCATGAGCTAACACCAATCTGGACTTTCAACAGCCACAAAAAAGTTTGGTTTTCTGCTTCCCTGAGGATTCAGCCTTGCTCCCACTCAGATCAGTCACAAAGTTCAA
Source organism: Vanellus vanellus (assembly GCF_965231255.1). Taxonomy (NCBI): domain Eukaryota; kingdom Metazoa; phylum Chordata; class Aves; order Charadriiformes; family Charadriidae; genus Vanellus; species Vanellus vanellus. Next base: position 15,260,188 of record NC_138914.1, on the reverse strand, counting down.
ACTAAAAAAAGACAAGATCAGTGCAATGCTTCCAACATAGCTGAATGATGTTGGGAAGCCAGCTAACTCTTCAGTCATGGCTGACGTTAACTGTTTTTGTTTTAAAAACCTGAAACCGATTCCTTGAGCTACCTAGATCTTGAAGAATATCTTCATTTAAGTACCTGTAAATACAACTACGTAATACTTTTATCTAGTCAAGTCAGCCAAGTTCAACTCAGTTACTTACCAGTTTATTCTTTAGCTTTAAGACAAGATCCACCGTTTCTACTTCAGTATGCTTCTGACTCCAGAAAACCAAGTTCTAAAAGAATAAAAATTAAGCATTTAAATATTTATGGCAACATATATAATTTTCAAAAGTAATATTAATTTACACCTACTGTTCAGAATGGGTCTTCTCCTTTCCCTTATTCTCATGCCACTTACTAAACTCATTTTACTCATGTACTGTCTCTACTATGAACTGCAAAATCTGCTTTATTTGCATGTTTGACCAGGACTGAGCAAAACAGGAAACTAGGACACAAACACAATACAAACAAATACCAAAAAATCATGCCAAATGGGTTTCGTTTCAGAAATAGCATGTACAATGCAAAATGGCAGGGAATGTTTACCAAATCAGATCTGTCAGCACAATGAAATATGAAAACAATGCCAGGCAGCACTTCTTGTTTCTAGGGCATTGAAGGAGATCACATAGCTGATAACTAGTAAAATACATTCATTACGTGAATTTTCTTATGGAAGTTCTGTTCCCCTACCCCTTTACTATTCACCTACTAAAGACGTTTACTTGTGTACAGAAAGATGTTAACACCTTCATCAAAAGAAAAAGCTAATAAGGAGCAGAGCTAGTAATAAATTTGTGACACACTCCCTTTTCTTTGCAACGAGTTAATGTCAAATATAATTGGGTAGATTCTAAGTGATATAATTGACCTAGCTATTGCAAATTATTAGGGCTGCTCTATTTGAACAATCTACTTGGGTTGCTACAATGTACAGTTTGGGAATTGACAAGGCAAGGGATAAAAATCAATGGCTTTTTAAAACTAACCAGCACGTTTTTTTTTTTGTTTTAAAGCTGTGATGCTTTCTTTTTTTTGTTCTTCCTATTCCCTCTTTAGCTGTACAATCTCTTCTCTCCTCTTGCGATACCTTTCTTTATCAGTTGTTCCAACTCAAATTATACTGATACCCACTTCAGTTTCTTAAGTAAAGAATGGATCTTACAATGTGATCATTTATGTGGCATTTTGTTATATATCAAAAAACATATTTCACTTCTCAGCTTTCAGTTACTATGGATCAGTTGTAGGTTTATTTACTATCCATATCTAATTAGTTGTCAATTTTCTATGGTACTCATTGAGTTTATACCTTCAAAGCTACAAACTATCACAACTAAAAATGTGCTGGAACACCAAGAAAGGAAAGCTGAATAAAATTCCTCAAATAAGAGGAAAAAAAGATTTTTTTTTAGGGTGGTGGTATTCAATTTCAAAATACACAACAAAAGAAAAAAGGACTAAAGATATTTTACAAATTATGACAGTAGTTATAAAAAAAAAAAAAAATTGAACTGTATTTCATATTGTTCACTTTTGCTATGTTAGTTCCAGCTTGTACTTGGTTAGCAAATTCTTGTTTTGCTAAATCAAGCTTGACAAAATTGTCAACATTTTAATGTTCAACCACTGAAAATAGCAGAAGTAAAACAGACTTGAGGGAGAATATAATTTTATTACAAGATGATAAATATAATAATAAGCACATGTTTTTCTAACCTCATTACAGAGTGCTTCTAAATGAAGGGCCTCCAACTTCTGTGTCATTTCTTTCTGCCGGCTCCTAAACCAACCATCGAAGTTGGGTGATTTCAAAAAATGCCTGATAAAACACCGAAGTAAAATACATTTTATATTTTAATTACAATTTTGATAATGCTCTGTTTTCTATGTCATCATATGTAAAATAATTACATTTCTGGTTGAAGAAGATATTAGGACCCTTTCTCTGTTTACTTTCAAAAAAACATAATATTCTGAAGTGGAGTATAACAGGTGCTTCTATTAATCAAGACAAAGATTGAGAAAACAATGTAAAGAAAAGGGGTCTGAAATACAAGAAGGATTAGGAATTTTGTCAGGAAAAAAAGCAAGGCTCAGTTTGAAATATCCTCATTTTTATCCCTCTGTTTGATTGGAAGGAGGAATAAAGTTAGAACCAGAAATAAAACCACACATTATACTGGTATACTGAGACCTGCAGTATTAGTAGCATCTTATGAAAACCATCAACAGGTTACAGAGAAACAGACTTCAGCGAGTAAAGCACTACCAATTCCTATTAAAGCATATAGTCTAGAAATAAGTCTTACTAAAATCTACAATGATAATAAGTTTGCTCAGGAAAAGAACATTCATATTACTGATTTCTCTTTTTCGATATAATTTAATTTTTTATGCTGATGAAAGAAATGACCTGTAAAGTCCTATCCAGTCCCCTTTTAAACCTGATGTGAGCTGTGGTCCCGCTTTTTCCAGTGTCTTCATGAAGTCATCTTGGCTAAACTGCCTGAGCTGTGGTGGACTCTGTAGAACAAAGAAAAAAAAAAAATCATTAGCATACCATAATTGTTTCCTCTACTCACCAATTTCCAGCTCATTCAAGTTATATTTCCTTACCTTCCATGGTGATATGCATTTTTGCAAAGGCATTAGGCTTGCCACATAACGTTCCTAGGGAAAGGCAAAAGAAAGGTTGTTTGCATAACCAGTATTAAAGATACACAGTCCACGTGTATGTTTACTTATCACTTGTAACCACAGCATTTTCTCTTCTAAGTATTGGTACAGGGTGGAGTCATGCATGTTTACCACATGAGAACATAAGAAAGCACTTATCTAATAGCATTTGTATTTCCCAACTATGGAACTTTACGTCAGCAAGATTCAAGAAGGACAGGAAGCAAATGTATATGTGTAATACATATATCCTGAACTCCAGCCATGAGTAAATAATCTCTCTTCTTTGGTGACAGTCCACAGGTACCTTCATATCATTGGTGATTCCAAACAGTAATCCCACTTATGGCTAAGCAGAGTAGGACTGAGAAATGGCAGATCATCATGAAAACGTCTTATATTCTAAACCCCAAGGCTTGGGGAAAGAGCAGTACTGTGTGTGATGACTGCAGTCACCAACGATCTAGAAGCTGTATTTACTGCCTCTGAGGAAGACAAAGCATGAGGATAATGATCAAACCCTTCCCGAGAATCAGGGGACATAAGTGTGTCGAATTTGTCCAATTTACTATAGTTGTAAAACAAGATGTGATACTTAGCTATATATTCAAATTGGCCTTGTTCTGAGCAATGAGGTTGGATCAGATGTCCCAGTTAACCTTTGATTTTATGATCTAGTGAAGAGCTCTGGATATGCTATTTTGCCCCCCAAGGTATTTAAGTGTTTGAAACAGCCATCCATACTAAATTTCATTTGCCCATTTTTTCTGAAACAGCAGTAATAATGAAGAAAACTGAGACCAGATTTGAGGAAGTGAATTCCATAGCCCCTGCCACATCATGTTGGCCATTAACATTTCCTGACTGGAAATGAGACAGAGACAAAGCCGAGTTTCGTAATAATCCCTTTGCCAGTTCTAGATGCTCTGAATCTAAGTGGAGACATTGCCTTTTTCTCAAAAGTCTCTTGTAGCTTTTGTTCATGCTTGACGAAGGCGCAAGATTTGAAAATCCTCCAACTACTGCAGTAACCTGAGGAAACAGCTGCCTTGAGGCCATAAAACAACTGCCCAAGAAGGCTTCACTGCTGAAATTTGTCTACTGCAGGTAATCCAATGGCAAAAAACCTCTGAAATCAACAAACAAAAAAAGAAAACCAAAACAAACCCCACACTGTCTGCTTTTGGAGATAAGCATTGTTCTTTGAAAGTCAGATAGCACATCGGTAAAAACAGAGCTGCAAAGATAAGTAAGGCTGTGAAGAAGTAAGAGAAGTAAATTAATTGCCTAGAAGACAAGTAAGAAAATGCTCTGTCTGGACAAGGCAGATGAAAGGAACAGATGTGCTAGATACAGTTGCTCATGCCAAGCATAACAGCAGTGAGCACACAAATATGACTGGAAAAGGGAAAAAATCTCCAAACTTCTATGATTTGCATGGAAAGGCACTACTACTAAAAGACAGAATAAATATTTCAGGCAAAAAAAATTTAAGCCAGTCTAATTTATCAGTTGAATTGGCTGATCTTTCACATATTAATAGAAAGATTACATTGTAGTATCCCCTCAGCTATCATAGCAAATAGTAATTTGCTACAAGAGCACACACTTACAGAGTCGTTCTCATTACAAAGTCCTTTCACAGAATCACAGAATCTTCAGAGTTGGAAGGGACCTCTAGAGATCATCTAGTCCAACTCCCCTCCTAAAGCAGGATTGCCCAGAGCACATTACTCAGGACTGCATCCAGGCGGGTCTTGAAAATCTCCAGGGAAGGGGACTCCACAACCTCCCTGGGCAGCCTGTGCCAGTGCTCTGTCACCCTCACCGTAAAGAAGTTTTTCCGTGTATTTGAACGGAACTTCCTCTGTACTAACCTGTACCTGTTACCCTCGTCCTGTCACTTGGAACCATTGAAAAGAGCCTGGCTCCATCCTCCTTCATCCCACCCTTGAGATACTTGTACACCATAATAAGGTCTCCCCTCAGCCTTCTCTTCTCCAGGCTAGAGAGTCCCAGCTCTCTCAGCCTTTCCTCATAAGGCAGATGCTCCAAGCCCTTAATCATCTTAGTTGCCCTTCACTGGACTCGCTCCAGCAGTTCCCTGTCCCTCTTGAACTGGAGAAGCCAAAACTGGACACAGTATTCCAGTTGTGGCCTCACCAGTGCAGAGTAGAGGGGGAGAATGACCTCCCTCGACCTACTGGCTACACTCTTCCCTATGCAGCCCAGGATTCCATTGGCCTTTTTGGTGACAAGGGCACATTGCTGGCTCATGGATAATTTACTGTCTACCACGACCCCCAGATCCTTCTCCTCCGAGCTACTTCCCAGCAGGTCCACCCCTAACCTATACTGGTGCCTAGCATTCTTCCTCCCCAGGTGCAGGACCCTGCACTTGCTCTTGTTGAACCTCATTAGGTTCTTCTCTGCCCAGCTCTCCAGCCTGTCCAGGTCACGCTGGATGGCAGCACGGCCCTCTGGGGTGTCAGCCACCCCACCCAGTTTGGTATCATCAGCAAACTTGCTGAGGATACACTCTGTCCCCTCATCCAGGTCATTAATGAATATATTAAACAAAATTGGACCGAGTATTGAGCCCTGGGGGACACCACTGGTTACAAGCCTCCAACTGTGCCGCTGATCACAACCCTCTGAGTTCTGTCACACAGCCAACTCTCAATCCACCTCACTGTCACCTCATCTAGCCCATACTTCCTCAGCTTCCTAATGAGGATGTCATGGGAGACACTGTCAAAAGCCTTGCTAAAGTCAAGGTAGATGACATCCATGACTTTCCCCTCATCCAGTCAACCAGTTATAACATCATAGAAAGCTATCAGATTGGTCAAGCATGATTTACCCTTGGTAAATCCATGTTGACCACTTCCAATAACTTCCTGTTCCTCAACGTGTTTGGAGATGACATCCAGAATGAGTCGCTCCATTACCTTCCCAGGGACAGAGGTGAGACTAACTGGTCTGTAGTTCCCTGGGTCCTCCTTCTTGCCTTTTTTGAAGATCGGAGTGATGTCAGCCTTCCTCCAGTCCTCAGGCACCTCTCCTGTTCTCCATGACCGTTCAAAGACTATGGAGAGTGGTCTAGCAATAACATCCGCCAGCTCTCTCAGCACTCGTGGATGCATGCCATCAAGGCCCATGGACTTGTGAATGTCCAGCTTGGCCAAGTGGTCTCTGACACGGTCCTCCTCAACTGAGGGGAAAATCTTCATCTCTCCAGACCTTCCCCTTTGCCTTCAGAGTATGGGATTCATGAGGGACAGCTTTAGCAGTGAAGACCGAAGAAAAGAAGGCATTCAGTAACTCTGCCTTCTCTGTGCCTTCCACCACTAGGGCACCTGTCTCATTCACCAGTGGGCCTACATTTTCCCTAGTCTTCCTTTTTCTACTGATATACTCAAAGAATCTCTTCTTATTGTCTTTAACTGCAGTGGACAAGCTGAGTTCTGATTGAGCTTTGGCCCTTCTCATTTTGCCCCTATATAGCTTTGTTATATCTTGATAGTCCTCATAAGTTGCCAACCCCCTTTTCCAGAGAATGTAAACTTTCCTTTTTTTCCTGAGGTCCAGCCAAAGTTCTCTATTTAGCCAGGCTGGTCGTCTTTCCCGTCTGCTTGTTTTTCGAGACATGGGGATGGCCTTCTCCTGCGCTTTTAAGAGCACCTGCTTGAAGTATGCCCAGCCTTCCTGGGCACCTTTGCTCTTCAAAACTGCCTCCCAAGGGACACTCTCGACCATGCTCCTAAACAGGCTAAAGTCTGCCCTTCGGAAATCCAAGGTGGCAGTTCTGCTGGCTCCCCACCTTACTTGATCAAGAATTGAAAATTGTATCAATTCATGATCACTCTGCCCAAGGCGACCTCCAACCTTTACATCCCCCACAAGACCTTCTCTGTTAACAAACAGTATGTCCAGAAGGGCACTTCCCCTAGTTGGTTCCTTCACCCGCTGTGTTAGGAAGTTGTCTTCCACACACTCCAGGAACCTCCATGACTGTTCCCTCTCTGCTGTGTAGTATTTCCAGCAGACGTCTGGGAAGTTTCCAACTCTACCTTTCCAATATAGACATTTCTCAAGGTCAAGGGAAATACCTTTACACTTAAATGAAAAAAAAAAAATTAATAGCGGACAGGGGTTCCAAATGTTGACGAAGGGTTAAAGACATTTCCTTCTTACTCCCTGTTAAAATACACACACACAGTTTTGCTTTGCATAAATGCTACACAGTACATCCCAAGCAAACATCTGAAAATGCTGTCTAGCAACATACACAAAGCAACATTCCTTTCTGAGATCTGAATCTTTTGTCTAGGTATATAAATGTTTCATTTTTGAAATTAAGCTATGGCCTTCATAATTTTTATGCTAAGTATGATAATTAAAAACTTGTAAGGCTACAGTATTTTAGAAAACTCAAGACATAACTCAATGGTAAATGCCTGTATCTCAAATATTCTTCATAGAAGCACAAAATGGTTGAGTTTGGAAGGGATATCTGGAGGTCATCTGGTCCAACTTCCCTCTTTTTCCCCCCACTCCAGCATACCTGCAGGCTGCCCAGGACAATACCCAGTTTTTTTAACATTTCCAAGGATGGAGACTCCACAACCTGTCTGGGCAACCTATCCTGCTCCAGTGCTGTCACCCTCACAGTGAAAGAGTGTTTCCTGATGGCTGACAGCTTGTGCCCATTGCCTGTCATGGGGCACCACTGAAAGGAGCCTGGATCCATCTTCTTTATATCCTCCCTTCAGACTTATATACATTTATATACATTGATGAGATCCCCCCAACCTTCTCTTCCCTGTACTAAACAGTCCCAGCTCTCTCAGCCTTTCCTCATATGAAAGACGCCCCAGTCCCTCAATCACTTTAGTCGCCCTTCACTGGACTCTCTTCAGTAGCTCCTTCTCTCTCTGGTACTGGGGAGTCCAGAATTGTACATGATACTCCAGATGTGGCCTGACCAGTACTGAAGAGAGGGGAAGGATCACCTCCCTCAACCTGGTACTGGCAACACCCCTCCCAACACAGCCCAGGACACCGTTGGCCTTCTTTGCTTCAAAGGCATATTGCTGGCTGATATTCAACTTCACGTCCATTAGGACCCCCAAATCCTGGTAGCCCCCAGGATATACTGCTGCATAGGTTTATTCCTCCCCAGGTGCAGGAATTCATACTTCTCTTTGCTGAACTGCATGAAGTTCTGTCAGCCTATTTCTCCAGCCTGTGGAGATCCCTCCGAACAGCAGCACAACCCTCTGATGTATCAGCCACTCGTCCCAGTTTTGTACCATCAGAAACTTGCTGAGGGTACGCACCGGCCCATCATGTATTGAAGATGTTGAACGGTACTGGAACCAGTGCTGACTCCAGGTGTGCACTGCTACTTACTGGATAGTTACTGGACTTATTCAGTCAGGCTTACACCACATGTAAAAAAAACCATTAGTCTAAGAACTCACTAATGGAATAATGAAACTTTCCGTCAATTCCAAAAAATACCGTCGAAGAATCACACTCTGTGCTTCTGTAGGACGTTTCTGTTGTACACCCTTAAAAAAATAGAAATAAAATATCACAATAAGTCTGTTACCCGAAAATATGTAAATATTTTAAGAATATTTATTCCAGTGTTTCTGTATTCTTTTGCCATAAACTTACACATAGCACCCCCTACTCTGAACCATGAAAGGAAAGCAATAGCGTCAAGTCCTTTTGCACAGATATTCATCCCTTCAGTTGCTGCTTTTTTATTTTCATGTAAAGAAATTCAAGGAAAGAAAAAGGTCTATTAAAAAAAACAGTGCAAATCCGTTAAAGTTTGAAAGCTCTGACTCTTACACATCTTATGCATGAGATTTCTAGACCAAACAGACTACAGGGGGAGGCAGAGGGTGGAAAACCCAAAACAGATGAACTGATTGTTCACTTCAATTCTCTAAATTATTAAGCTAACTTCTTGAGTTCTACCATTGATATTGTTCTAGAAACTGCTAACGAGGCATCAATCCTTCTTCTACAATGAAGGTGGATACCTATCAATTCAGTTATGAATTAGGGCAAAGGAATCAGAATCCAGTTTCATTTCAGTTACTCAGAGCTCAGCCTTAAGAGAAACCACTGTACGACAGTACATAAATTTCCATTAAGAAGAGACTTGCAATATTACCTTTTGTAATTGTTTAACAATTTCTTCATCTTTATTCAAGTATGGCTTGTAGGAGGTATAAACACCTAAAGAAAAAAAAGCACCATATAGCCGAAGGAAAAAATGCAGTATGCTTTTAAAAATAAAAATATGGGTAATTTAACTATGAAGGAACTTATTACCAGGTTTGGAGTCCAAAGTTTTTAGGTTCTTCAGTTTTTTCACTTTCACCTGCTTTGGAACTTCTCCTGCCAAAACATTTAAAACCACCTTTCTTGAAATCTTGATCCCGATTAGTGAATACTACAGTTAATGCGCACTGATTTTTAGAAACTGATACTCTCATTTAGAAGACTACCTAATATTCTAAGAAGCATTAGAAACACCAACAAGCATTCAACTATATATCCTGAAACATCCAGTAAACATATGAATATGCATACAGGGTTTTCATTCTATATAAGGATTCCTTGTTGAAGAGGGGGAAAAAAACCTCAACCCGAAAACAAACCAAAAAACCAAAAGGACGACGTTCTGAATCAAAGCAACCAAAGAAAAATACTGACTATATAGCAGTGAATGACTGTTTCATTACTTTCAAATGTTATTCTATCTTCCTTTGTTCCCCTTAGGATAAATGCTTTCAGGAACAAGTCTTTAGTACCTTGGTCAAAATAAAAATTGCATATGAGAAATTAAAATGGTAGCCATGGATTAAGTGTTGTAAGAAAATGAATATGTCTCCTTTTCCATAGGCGAAACTAACTTTTATTTTGTTTTTCAAATATATCCTTCTCCAGCCAGAAGACCCTAAACCCTGTTAACAGTCTTGCAGCCTCAGCAGAACATTCCTCTTAGATCTAGTTGGATGCTTGTATTCAGAAAAGATAATAGTATAAATTGGTATTGGAACTGCAGAGTAGGGAGAAAAGGGGAAAAAAATAAAACCCACAAGCCCTCTCTTTGTCCCTAAAGAAATAAAATTTAAATTTTCAGTTGGGTCAGACAGATACATCTCTAGAACTTACTGACTAAGCATTTCACATAGCTGCACCAAAACTTTAAAATTTCATACTTGAAACTGTGTATCAAATTTGAAGGCAACCTGTGCACATGGCTTTGCAGAGATTTAATAGTTTAATAAAGATTCTGTTTTCCAAACCCGAACTACACAGCAGCTAGCTAACTCCACCCCATACAACCCTGAACTCCCACAGGTATTCTGAAGCATGGACAGGAATTATTATTTTAAAGTAATTGCCTAATTACATCAAACGCAGTACGTAATTCTTAATTAATTTGATGTATTCAGAAATTGAATGTAACTTATTCTACAAAAATGAATTTCATGGTGTATTATCATAACTGGATATTTATGCATTCCCACTTTCAGAACAGAATAGTGAGCCTGTCTCAGCAAACAGTTGCATTCAGGAATTTCACATAATAATTAGAGTACTGCAGTATTTTATTACAGGCAAGCAATTGACATGTTATCCAGAGATTACATTAAAATTCTACTCAATCATGCAACTTTAACAAATAATGATTACTGGAATATTGCCAGATTGCAAATATATTATCAAAATACTGTCTAACAACTTTTTATATTATTGCAACATTCAAACTTAGTTTTCACGTGGGTTTTACTTTCTGTGCACCTGCTGTGACTGATTTATTACATTCTACTCATTCTAAAATTGACATCGGTAACTAATGATGTTTCTCATTGTAATACCTTATTGATAGAGATACAAACAACGGATTGTGCAAAAGGTAAAACATTATTATTAATGAGTATTGCCACCTTTTGCATTTAGTATACTAGATTTGGCAATACAAGACATACAGTACTCAAGAGCCTAATTTCATTTGACAGATTTACATCCACGAGGATTTGGTGAATATTAAACTAAATTAATTGAAGTAAATTACATAAGTTTGTAAATAAATAAGCACTCAGATCTTGTCACACAGGATTGTAGAAGATATTTGTACTTTACCTGGAAGTTTAATATCTCCAATTCGGATAATGTGAGGCCAGTGCTGAAGGGTTTTAGCAAAAAAAGGATTCGTCACCCCTAGAATGACAGATGGTCTAGAAAAATAATGACAATGTTTAAAATATGACAGTAAGAGCTTCTGTCTTAACGAATACAAAAGATGAGCTTTCATTCTTAACTTGAAATTATTTTCCTTTTGTTTTTATGAGTTACATTTTAAGTTGCATGTAAGAGCACCGTATGTTTATCAAAGTTTTTAAATTTTAGAAAATAGCAAGACAGATGTATCTTGAAGTCCAAATGGTAGTGCAGAATAAAAGTAACATCTGCTTAGACACCTGGCTAAATTCTGCCCATTTGCAATTATAAGAACAGGGTAACAGGGTATTATCTGGTTGGGTTTTTTTTTGTGTGTGTGTTTTGTTTTTTTTTTTTTTTTTTTTTTTTTTTTTAAAAACGAGCATGAATCTGTCTCCTATTTGAAAGAAAAATTGCTACTTTTCAAGGTTTGATTATAACAAACTCTCAGTAGTTCAATGTGCATGTCAATATGACTGCTGTTTGTATGAGACTTCTCAGTAGAGCTACTGCTCAGATGCCATGATTAAAAAAAAAGGGATACTTAATATCCTATTTCCTTTCCAACACTTTAGCGTCCTTTGTTAAAAAGCAGTTACCAAGTGATGAAGTACAAGCACATTAATAGCCTTGTGCCCAAGCTCCCAACCTGTCAGATTTTTCTGTCTACTTTGTGCTTAGAATCTGGCTTCGAGGATGCATAGGAGGACCCAGAGAACAAGAGGCAGTAAGAGCATAGGGCTGCTGCTACAGCATAGGGCTGCAGAATTTGGGATTTATAGCATTAACATGATGAAGTATCAACATATTTTTTCAGAATAGTGTCTGCCATCCACTTTACAGGCAAACATTAGCTAAGGTGAGAGTGTAACTGCAAGCCTCATTGGAACTGCTGTATTAAAAGCACGTTATAATTTCTTCAGATTGTTTTTTTTAAATCCCAAATTTTAAACACTTTTGTGCACCATCCTTAAGTTTCCTCTCTCTCAAGGCAAGGCGGGGAAAAAAAAAAAAAAAGGATGACTAATCTTTCTTTACATTTTTATTCAATTCTTCCAGCTATATCATGGTGACAATTGGGCATCAATTTCTATGTTAATCTACAAACATTTTTGACTTTTAATTCCTCCCTCCACTTGCCGATTGTAACTATGTATCTATCTATCTATATATAAATAAAACCTCATTAGGTATTTACAGACAGGACAAAAACCTGATCAGAGCACTCTATAGCTAGTATAATGCCTGGTCTATGGAAATCGTAATTTTTATATCTCCATTCCATCTTGCAATTTCCTGCTGCACATTCTATCAGTTCCTCAGAAGTCTTTTCTTGCTTGTCACTAGCTCAACCTTCACCAGAAAAAAATCACTTCTGAGTCCTACTTGTTCAAGTATGTTCAAGTATGTCCAACTGAGTCCTGAGTTCAAGTATGTTCACCTGAAAAGACTTTACTGCAGATATTATGTATTTTTCCTCACTCATTTGAATGCAGTTTCATTATTTTTTGCTTATTCTATAGTCCTGTTAAATTCATTTGCATTATTGCAAATTCATTGGGATTTGCAAATGTTAATGATTTTTTCAGTGTTACCACATGTGAGTTTACCACACATCTCTTCCAAAACAATGATAAAGACCAGTGTCCATAAAAAGGTCTCAACATATTAATTTGTTGTACTCTGAAAAATCAATTTATGATGTTTTATCTTATGTTCTTTTCATGGTCACGACTTAAGAAACAAACCCAGTCTCAAAAGAACCCAAACAATAGGCACTCTCCTTCTCCCTAGGAATGGATCAAGTCTAGCCTAACTTAACACAAAAATCTTCTCATGCCTATTTTGAGTAAACCAAACAGCAAGCTGCACAGAGAATTGTGTGAAATATACGAAAACCAACATTCTTTCGCTAACTAGAGGGCTAAAGACCAATGGTTAAAGTCCGTATAAGAAAGCAAGAGCAATTCTAGCTCTATTTCAAATACTAACACACCTACCGAACAACCTTTCTATTTTGCTACAGAGGAGCACATGCAATTTTTAAACATGGGTTACTAAAGTTTAACCAAATTCTTCATGGAATTATTTTTAGAAATTAAATTACATACTGCATAACCATTCCCATGGAATACAATCTGAAACATAAAGCCTGTGTTTGTATATTTTTCCACTGCTGTGTCTCTGGCAATACTTTTATTGAGAGGAAAAATACAGTAAAAAAACCAACAACAACAACAAAAAATCCCAACACAACCACCACTGCCTGTTCAGACATTAGAAAAAATTTGTTTTTAAAAAGATCAGTGAATCTAAACTCAAGCACTCCATTTCCAAACCAAGCTGCATTTAAATAACATATAATAAGAAATACCGGAGGTGTATACTCTCAAAATAGAGTAGGATTAAAAAAAAAAGTATTAAAAAATGAAGGGGAAAAATGTGTCCTTAAAGCAGTTTCAAACAGAATTGCTTTTGTAAACTCATGCTCTTAAAAAAAAGAAACTTGATTTCTGAATTATTTACAACATCTTTCTAACAGATTTAGTGAAGACCTATTCACTGCTTAAAGTATTGTCTCAACTACTGCACCGTCTGGATTAACTCTACAAAACAACTGTATGGATGTTGAATTCTAGAAGTCACTTTGATTAGTAATTGCTTAAAACCAAAACCAATGACAGAACAATTTCCCAGGAGCTACTACGGAGCTAGTATTGCATGGACAAACCCTTACTATGAAGCTCAAATATGGTTAAATTTTTACATTGTTTCATAACTTCTTTATCCTATCTAACCGGAGCAAAAATTTAAAATAGCTAACTACTGCACTCCTTAAGATAAATCTTATAAATAAGGAGTCTAAATGTATTCTCTAATGATAGAAACTCAGAATAGTTAAGCAGTATCTTAAGACAGATTTATGGTTACAAGTGGCTTTGAGCAACAACTTCACAACAAAGTTTGATTTACTTACGGGGCTTGCGTGCGAGTTGTATATTCTTTGAATTCACTGTCATGTATAGTAAAGTACGGCCTGAAATCACTGCAGTACTTTAATGGTGAAATACAGCTGCAAGGTAGAAAGAGGATAAGCTTGTTCTATGTATATAGTGCAACATTTCATGAAAGAAACAAGCCAATCTAAAATTCATAATGCTTTGTTATATTGTGATCAAATGAAGTTGCATTCAGCTGCAATCTACAACGACTCACTTGGTGATTAGTTAGGAAGCTCCACTACATTTACCTAACAAGCGCCAACACGGTTTCTGAAGATTCTGATGGTGATGGTGCCATCACAACAAGTGGTTCTCCTAGCAGTACTAGTTCCCAGAGCATCTGAATGTGAAAGAACACTGGACAGAAACACCTAAAACCAGATTGAAGTATTTTAGTACACTTAACATAACCAGAAGGAATATGCATTTCAGTAAGAACTGGATAAAAAGGAAGTTTGCAGTAGTATTTAACAGTAATTTGAAAAATATAAAATACTCTTGTAAAATGGAACATTTAATGAACTGGCTTATTTAATGCAGTTTCAGCCTGCATGTTGTCTGAATTGTTTCAGCCAGCTTTACAGAAAAAGAATATTAAGAACAATACTGATAAATGTTAGCTTGCAAGTTACGAGACGTGTGTTATGGAACTGTCATAAATCTTTGACTTGTGGGAATTCACAACTAGCAATAAATCAGTCTGAACTCCTACCTGAAAAGATCTACTTCATGAACAGTCGGTAAAGCCATGGAGATCTGAGCATCTGCCTAAAAGACAGCGCAATGCTTGGGTTTTAGTCATCAGAATACCTAGGTATTAAATGAAATAGTTTCCCTTAAATGCTTACAGACAGGAGATGGTATATACCCTAATTATTTACCACTACTGTACTACTGCAGTATGTACTACATTATCTCCACAAGTAATTATTTTTGTGTGCTAAAAGCAAGATTCTCCCCAACACACAGACCACTTAGAAGTATGCAACTTTCAGTTCAGAAAAGATCTAAAATACTGAAGCTGTTTTAAACAACAGTCGCACAGCATATGAAGGCACAGACAGATTTGTTTTATATTCATCTTCTACTACTAAAGATTTTTCATTTGGCTTTCATTCTCAAAAAAAAAAAAAAAGTTTAGTATAGTTTCACCCATTAAAAGGATATTCAAATTCAGTAATTTTGTCAGCCAACTCAGCCAACTATCCTCTTCTAAGAGCTGGACATCTCTCTTCTAAAGTACTTGGGGTAACTGGGTTAGAATACTTTTTCTATGAAGAATCCAACTCTAGACTTCTCCACTAAAAGTTTCAAAGACTGCGGATTTCATTATTATCAAAGTATATGAAGATTTGCTACCAATCTTTTATGAACAAGTTTAAAGTAAAAGAAGGAAGGCAGATATTTAGCTTTGTGTTGGGGTTATATGCAATACAAGTATCTAATCTCTACCTGGTGCATATTCTGTACTATCGGCGTTGTTCCAGGCTTGTCACGATATGTTGGAATCCGCAACTTTGAAAGAAAAAGAAAGGTTTTTTTTCTCCTTGTATTGAATTCGGCAGAGACTTAAAATGCTGACTTACAGACAATATATATTTAAAGAGGATATACTACAGCATGATGCTTATTTTACGCTACAGAACATCCACATAACAGTGAATACACAGCTGAAGACTACAGATCATTGCTACAGAAATCAATATGCAATACAATGTAGTACTACACTGCAAAATGAATATTAGAATATGAAAATTACTCTTCAGTCAAAAAAGACTACAGATAACATTGCTCACAACTATGACACTAATAATATATTTAAATATTGGAGAGTACAATCTGAAATAAGGTTATGGGGTTTTAAGGTGGTACAGAATTACTTTTAGAAAAAATCCTCTCCTAAAACATCACACATTCTGATGGGTATGAGTCAGAATCCAAATAGACTGAACAACATAAATATATTTTCTGACCTCACAGTCTGCATCTGTAAGTCTTGAGTGCTACAAATTTAATCATACTGGAAGCTGGTGTGCACAAATGGATGTAATTTATACACAACAATTAAAACTGACTGCCCAAAGAGTGTAAAAAAAAAAAAAAAAACAGGAACAATACCACTGAAGATGGTAATTATGGCCTTACTCAGTTTAGGAACGCAATTTCAACTCTCATGGATAAGAATTACCGATGAGATAAATGCAGGCGAGACCCAAACGAGACGTACCTGACACTTATCATTATCATCCAGAACACTGCTTTATTAAATTTGTGCTTTCAGAACAGCTTCAGAAACTTCTCTTTCCTCCCCCTGGTGATGTATATGTGTCTAGCCATAAACTTGAGAGTATCTGCTAAGAATGTACTTCCAACTGTAACCTCTGGATCCCATTTAATTGCATTTCATATGAAGATGTTGTGGCTCCAAGAGGCCCAGTTCTTAGCCACCATTTAACCTCTACAGTTCTTCCCCATGTACTAGATAAAACCTCTTTAATAGCTTTCTTCAGACATAGTTCACTTTCATTGAAAATTATCAACAGACCAAGAAATTAATTTCCGGTGTGTGAGCCAAAAAAGATTTTTACTTGCCAAACTTTAGGAACAAGAATGATTTTCATCAATATATTGAATTTGCTTGACTGGAACTTAACTCTCAGCATTCTGAAGTGTCACTTACTGTTTGATTTGACAAATATAATTAGCATTAAAGTCTTCTAGAATGCATACTCCAGAAGGATAATATAGACATACAGTCTATATACAAATAATAGTTGTATTGAAACATGACTTTTTATTATCTACAGAAATTACACGTTAACCTATAACCATGAAAGATCCTCCTCTCCTCCCACCAATCAAGGAACCTAATCAAGATCTCCCAGACCTTTACTCTGAGCGAAGTATACATCTATTGCTGTTCTGAAGTATGAGACACTGAAAACAAGGCAGAACACAGTGAGTGCCTATACAGTAAACAGAGGGGAAAACATCCTCAGGAAAAAAAAAGCGCAGGAGTATTTACCTTCATTATAATACCCATAATAGGCAAATGCAGTATTTTCCCCGGAGTTGGTGGTGGCCAACGATCAACATCGCTACAAACTTAAAGAAAGAGAGTATAATTTAGAACTAGTTTATACATGCTATAACCCGTGATATTGTTGTCACCTTTGCGCACAATACAATTTTAAATTAGTGCTGACTGCCCACAATAGTTCTACTTATCCCTTGATCACTCTAAAGCTTTACAGCCTTTTTGACATTCTTAATATATTATTTTGTTAGAACTATAGTTTTTCATTTCAAGAAAACAGTATCGTCTTGTCTTCCATTTTTCATAGCAACTAGACTTGTTGCTTCTTAGTTGAAGAAATGTTACCTAAGAAACCATGAAAGTACATATTAACAAACCTTGAAAAGAACACAGACATTTATGTACTTTAGCTACTACAAAACAGATAAACACAAGTAGTTAAGAAAAAAGCCAGCTTTCCAGCTTGGCTAGAAAGTTTTTCCATGTTTTTTTGTAAACAATTGAGAGTACCATTACTAATTCTAGTGGTTTCCGCAGAGCTAATTTTGTTCATAACATGAACATGTCAAAACATGTTCATAACATGAACATGTCAAAAAAATCTGTTTATCTACAGGTGACTAAAAAATGCAATTCCTTCCTCAAGAATGGTTTCCACAAATTGCTGCTCAGTGAAAGCACAAAGACACGAATTTTTGTATAGGGCAGACACAGTATAAAGAACACAGCACTTCTAGGCAAAGAGCAAATAACTTTCCCATTTGGCGCTCTCTGGCTCTTAAAGTTCTAAAGTAAGGCTGAGGCACCTGTTACCAGTGCTGCTTTTTCCCTTTGGTCAAAAAACCCAAACCACATAACCCTCCCCCGTGCAAGATGACATTTGTACAGTTGCTTAATGGAAGTTGTCAGAATGCCCCAAAGGACTCAATTTGTGAAGAATGCAAACTAAGGATTGCCATCAGATACTTGTGCTGAACAGCTGGCTTGAAATACACAACAAAACCCTAAATGTGTGTTTTAGGGGGGAGCTTCAACTGTCCCATGAAGGATCAAAAGTTAGATTAGCTCTGTTCAATGATCTAGAAATCCAGCCAGTTTGCTAAAGTTTCAACCCTCTACCCTGCAAGAAGACAGAAACACAAACTAGAATGTGACAGTGTTGTTTGCTATTTCTCCAAAAGAAGTATGTGATATTATAGGAGCTCTTCCAGAACAGCACAAGTGTACCATTACCTGCTTCCAGGAAAGCTTCACTTTTTTCAAAATATTCTGGCGCTATCTGCTTAAGCATGGTGCGAAAGAGATGGACATAAGGTAGCTTGCTGATGAGGACCAGTGACTGGAATAAAAAGTAACAAAACAAAAATATAATTTTATTTAACCCTTTGCCTTAATTCTGTTGCAGTTCTACTGGTTATCCTCAGAGAATGTCAAGTGTGTTTTTTCTCATACATGCAAGCCAACCACACATTTGACTACAGGCAACTGCAAACAAGCAACTCCCAACTTCTTTTTTTAAACACACACAAAAAAATCTGTGCAGCTGGAACACAGCACAGCTGATGTAAAACTAGACCAAATTATGATAAATTAACAATGAATTTAGTTAACAGAACAAGATACTCTTCCTGATCCTCTGAGGTCACTGAAAATCAATTAATTTCTGAATTAATATTTTCCTAAGAGAACTGATAATTGAGAATTGAAATTACCTTCTGGAAATAGCCTCTTTTTAATGATTTGTCTCGAACTTGTCTGAAATACACATAGCCATAGTAATATGCTGGATCTTTCTGCAAAAGAAAGAATTCAATACAACAACCTGCTAACTGCCCTTCTTTCTGCAGCATTCAATATGCATTTTCAAAGCTTATTTCCCAGCAAGCTCCAAAGTTGATTAGAAACAATAAACTAGAAGAATTACTCTGTTTATTGGCATTATTTCTTTTAATAAGTACTTCAAAGAGAATACACCAGTGTGTGGAAACAGCTGTGCTATCTGGCTTTACTATTTTTATATCTACATTCTCCTGACACACCATGCAAGCAAAAATAGAATTGATTTCCTGAGGAATAAGTCAACACTCACAATTTTGCAAAGTAGCACTAAAATTTTTTAGCAGTTAAAAACCTTAAAGCCCTGACTTGGAAAGATAAAAACTAGTCTTCCAACATATTAGTTTTGTAAAAGATTCTTGGAGTACTAAGGAAGCATGCTCTCACTTTTCAAAGATAAAACATCAGCTTCATCCTTCCTACAAACAGGAATTCAAGTATTTGCCACATAACAGATCTAAGTTGAGTTTGAAAATCAGACTCCCACTAGCATAGTTAAAGGCCTCAATATTCCATAAGGACACAAGAACAACTTTTTGGCCGCTACCTCTTTTAGATAACTGCTCCATCTTCAAAAAATTAAGGGTGAAAACAGAGAGAGACAACTTTTTTTTTTTTAAAGTTATAAAGCACTTCAGATTTCCAGTAAGATAATGGTTTTTACAATTTGATCTACAGGTTTCTAGTCAGTAACAAAATAGGTCCGCTCATCAATTTATTCCTTGCTGACAAAAGCATACTAAGAAAACTTAGAGAACAGTTAACAAAACTAATTAGTTAATTATTACGATAATGACATGCTACGAAAAACATTTGCTGAGCTTTATCTTTTAGGGCACCCAGTTCAGAGATTTTGTTCTTCAAGCATTAAATTTAAGCATGAAGACCTATAAATTAACGTTACCCAGAAGAAATTAACTTCATTTTTTTCTTATTTCCAACCTTTAAGTAAACTGGCAGTTCTCTATCCCATTCGTCCAGAAAACAACAAAATGAGACTTTCCTTCCAGGAGACCGTCGAAATCTAAAACAGAATTGTGTGTCCCCAAGACAACCTACACAGGGGAAGAGATAAACAACAAATAGACAGTATTCTGAGTTTGAGCCTTGTTTAACATGAGGACTCGTCTAGAGCCAAAGAGGTAAAATAGTTTTGGTTTATTTATCTTGCACTGCTATTGTGCCCTGCTATTGCGACCATTTATATATTTGTATATTTAAAAGTGAACAATTTGGCATCTTTGGCAACAATAAATAGCCCACCTTCAACAAGAAAAAAAAGTCATTCTGCCTCACAGTAAGTTTATTAGACTGTCACATCCTTAAGCAGTTCTACTAATGGCTGTCCTCCTACTGTTATTACACATTTTATTCATCTCCCTGTATAGTTCCGATTATCTTAACCACGTCATTTCTCCATTGAATGACTACACTGAACCTTTTTTTGATGCCAAACAGTTCATACATAAGTCACACCATAAGAGTGTATTATGCTGATCTCTTATAACTCTATATGCAGGCCCAGGACTCAGTATTTTTGAAAGTCGCAAAACTAACTGCAGAAAACTGAGTGAAAATGAGTATTACTTCCCAGTAATACTCCCAAGGAGTGACGTTTCCCTTCATTTCTACTAAAATTAACTTCTGAAAGAAAAATGTAACTAAGTATATTGACTATGGGCATCAGTTATCAAAGAAACTTTCTCCAGGTGGAACATGAGAACCAATTTACTATTAAACTTATAGCTACTGTTATAGCAGTAAGTTTCCAGCTTGCAAAGGACACTTGCTTCTCCATATTGAATCTAACTTCTTCATTAGTGTTTTGCTCTTACAGCTTTTGGATGTAATTTGCAAAGACCTCCAGGAAAAAAAAAATCTTGAACTTAGTACTGATCATCTGAACTCTTCACAGCTGTCCTGTCTTACATCAGTCAATGCTAACTGACTAAACAGCAAGGCAGAGCTCCATTCTCCAGATAACGTCTTCACACTTCAAAGCTCAATTTCATCTTCCTCTCTTTCAGCCACACACATACTGCTACAGCAACCCCAGACAGCCCAAACCCTCAGTCAAATTCACTGGCTGTGCAACAGGCAGTGTGGATTAATGCTGGCATGTTCAGAGCACTCAGGTATGAGTCTTAGAACCCCTTGAAGCTGCGGCAGGAAACCCACAATACACCAAGACAAAACTAAAAGTAGCAAAACACTCTGTTATGAGATAACCATCCAATTCAGACAGGTAACTAAAGCAAGTACTTAGCAATATAAATTCAATAACAAGAAAAAACACAGCACATGCCAATAACAAAGCACTAAATATTTGCTCCAAGTTTTCATAGCTAGTTCCCTTCATCAAAAGCAAAAAAAAAAAGCTATTATAAAAAGCTATACACAGAAGACCAAAGAGTAAATTACTCAATCTATTCTCTTGAAATATCATTCAGAATATGACAGCTTCTTATGCAACAAGCTATTCCGGTATGTAGAATTTGAAAAGATTGGTAGAAGCCTACTCTTTATTCAACTATCCATGCAGAAAAGACAAAAGCATTATTTTAAAGATACTAGCACTGGGAAAGTACTAGGAAACTTAGCTTAAAAAACACAAAAAGTGTCATGATCTAGTACCTGATTAAATCAATTTCCCCTCCTAAATTCATAGCCACTACGAGTCCTAGAATGATATCCGTTGGTAGTTGTAGAAGAGAGAGTTGAACTAATCTTTAGTCATGAAAACCTAGGAAAGACTGATTTCAAATTTAGCTGCAAGCTAATAACTTCCTTCACTGCTATATTACACAAGCTTTTCTTTTATACTACAGTCTGTGATGAAAAAATAAACAGACAGCATACATTCCCAACAAATTTCTAGAATGCAGGTTTTACGTAGTAAAAGAGTAATCCCTCTATATCATTTGAGACTTCTGCCTACCAAGAATGATCAAGAACCTACAGGTTTTTATCAGGGACATTATATAAAGCAAAAAGGCAGGTTTCTTTTTTTCCTGCTGAAGGTAAACTTTCCTTACATATACCTATTCTGCCTAAAATAACTGTACTACCACTCTTATTTGCAGGAAAAAAAAAAATCAGCCTTTTTTCCTAACACATTATTTTCTACCTTCAATACACCCTTTGATGGTTGGACAAGTTTATAACCATTAACAATGACAGTAATAGGAAGATACAGTTAACTTATCCTCTCTTTCAGTAACAGAAAGAAGCTCTTCCTCTACAGGATATAGAGAACAGAGAAAATACTTTAATTTTACTGACATTAAGACAAAGAGGAAAAGTTAGCCAAGACGGTTTGTAAAATTATATAGGGGAGCTCACACATGTATTAAAAGCACACGTCTGCATCACCCCATATCAAAGAGAGCAACCAAAAGCACAGAGTAACATCAGTTATAGGACAAGTCTGTTACTGCAGGTTTTGACTTTTGTAGAGAATTAAACGAGAAAGGAAGTGTCTGTAGTTCCGCTGTATCTTTTTGCAGGTGGTCCAAGTCATCCGCCACATGCCTCCAATTTCTCTTTGGCAGCAGAACAGTAGACGTTTAGATTAAAGAATATAGCAAGCAGGACCACACACAGCAACAGAAGCATCAAGAATAGAGAAGATATAAGATAACCTAGGTTTTTCCCTTCACAACTGTTCTTTCTAAATGCTTTTGAATTTAAAGTCAATTTCACTGTTATGAATTTAGAAAATATACATTTACTCCTTTATGAGAAGATGGTACCATACCCTTTGCATTTGCTTTATTAAACCATACATGTCATACACTTCTCTCTACCATGACAGTATTATTATTTTGTTTAAAAGGGAGATTGAGATGTTCATTGTTTACTTGCAAAGTATTATGAAACATCTGCATGATTGCCATCTGGAAGGTCTTATACATTCACATTCCTGATATTTCATTTACATAAAACAAACAAACAAACAAGACTTCTCTGACCTTACTGCAATACAGACAATTACAGTTTTATATTTAACCTTATTTGCAACTTTTCTGTATTGTAATATTAAGATATTCATATAAGTATTTGACCTAAACCCATTAATTTATACTGTCAAATTCTACCTTTTTTACCATAGCTTAGTCCAACAACAGACAACTGCAAAGTAATGGAAGCACTTACCTGAATTAGAATCTGGAAAAGACAAATAGCAAATATTGGTTTTCTAAAGGGTGGGGAAAAGAAGAGAGAGCCATTATATTTCCTGAAATTACTAAACTAAAAACAAATTATATACTTATACAGCAACCATGGCTTACCTCTTTATCTGTGAGTTTTGAATGTGAAGGATATATTACCTACAGGAAAAAAGTATTATTTTATTTGAAAATAAACTGAGTATAAGCAGTAAGCTTCTATTAAATATTTTTATGATACAATCCTCAAATACCTGCCTAGCCTTAGGCTATTTTCAATAGTAAGCTATTAATATTATGTCTCTGATCTTATTTTTTATGCTTTTAATCTAACTTGATCACTCATCTTTACAAGGTATTTTGGATGCTAGTTGGAGACCATACAGATACACTGAAAAATTCAGAGTACTTGAGGCTTTTGGTGCAAGAGGTCTCAACGGAGAGCAAGATTACACCCTATTCTACATATGAAATGTAGTAGGTGATTCCATAGAAAGCCAGCAACACATTATTGTCTGAAGTCTGTTGCAGTGGATAGGTAGGTGGGAGCAATCAAAATTCAATCACAAAACACCCTCTATATTAATACTAACTCTTTGGAGAATGAACATTGGCCCCAATTGAGAGCTGGGAACTGTGAAAGCTCAAGGAATGCACTCAAAGAGCCATGACTTTTTGTACTGACAGAAAAAAAGTAGATTTATTTAACATGTTTTTACAACACAAATCAAAACCTATGCAACACAACGTAAGATATGGAAGCGCCATCATTTAAAAAACCCTGGGTGTACAAAATCAGTGATTACGCAAGTAAGTGAGAAAGGAACACACAGGAAAGACGACAAACCCGAGATACTTAAATTTCAGCTGAAAAGTTCCTAAAAAAACCCACCCTCAAAAGCACTGAAATGGGCAGCTAGCTTGTAAGCAAAGGAAATTCAACATAAATTCAATGATTAAGTTTCAAAGAAGGTTTCAAAGCTTTCATAGATGGGAACTTCTCCAAGAGTAGAAGTTCGATGCAAGAACAGTAACCTCATCTAGGGTCCTTATCTTACTATACTGCTAATATCCAGTTATCTAATTTAATATTGTTTGTCAGAACATAAGTAAATGTATCTCCTGATAACACAACACTACCCTACTCTATAGAACAACAAATACATCCACTGGCTGGTCTCTGACTAAGCAGGCTTTCTGTCCCCTGCTCATAAAGTCTCCAAATCATTTCTTTTTCCCTCAGTCCTCTATCCAATGATGTCCAGGCATACAACACACTATTAGTACAACTAAAGCTAAAAGTAGACATGTGAGTGGAACACCGGCATACCGCATTCACTAAACCTATCACCATCTTTTTTTAATCGCTTAACATTTTCCTATGGTGTCTTATGCTAAACAATACACTCAAACGTAACTTTTTCAGCAGTTGAATGATGCTGAAATGATCTGCATCTAGTTAGATGATTGCAGTACAGACCAGACTTGAATTCATACTCCTTTTCCTCACTAGCCGGTGTATCTTCCCAGAAGTCAAAGGACGAGGAGTAAAACCAGTTGTAACCGTTACTTCTATCCTGTCACGTCTGCCCAGCCTTTCTGACCTGCATGGAGGGCCACGTCAGAACGATGCAGTGATAATGAAAGTAAGCACAGCCCTGGTGAAGTTTTACCAGGTTTCACAATGTTGTGAACAACCTTACTAAAGAAATCCAAATTGAAAGGAGCATCAACACCATTCCTGTGAGCTATTGTTATGCCTGCTGCTCATCACCCCGTGTTGAAGATGAAGCTGCCCATCAAAAGCAAAGGGAAAAAGACAATACTGCAAGGGAGCCACAAAGAAGCAAAATTAGAGGAGACCATCACTTCCTAGTTTCCAAATGTTTGCCTCCATAATCTAAACGTCCTTCACATGTATTTTATTTCCCTCCAGAAAAAAAAAGTATCTAACTTGCTAGACAGAAAACAAAATAATGAGCCCAATTTGTAGGTGAAGAAAACTTAACTTGAAAAGTGTGGTTATTGGAGGAAATATAACTTTGGTAACTACTTGGGAACTCTTCCCCTCAAACACAGTCACAGGAACTTTCTTCTAGAATTGCAGCAAGGAGCTGCTTCTTTCTGTCTAAGGAGTTTCCAAGAAAAAAATAAAGCATCATCTTTTGTGTGGGCGTGCAACAATAGAAATGCTTGCTTTGCATTTCCATGTTTTTTAATATTCTCTACTGTTAAGTAACCTAATTGTTAAGGATACCAGTTGAGACTACAAGCAAATTATTCTTCCTGCAGCAACATAACCGAAAAAACTCAGGCCTTAGGTATATAGGTACTGTAAGTTTCATTTTACGCATCCATTCAACTAAAATTAACGGGACTGTTAACAGACTTGTTTGCAGACAGGACAGAGGCTTCCCTCAACCACCTAACAAATTATCTGTTTAATTCACAGGTTCTAAAGAAATTTGTGTCTTTGTTGCTAACACCACCTTGTAACATCAAGCAAACATAACTTAAATAAATAGTACAGTATGCTGGTTTCTTAGTTGCATTTCTCTTGCAGCCAGCAACGCATATCAGTTATGTATTTTAAGTGTTGTAATGGCTAGCTTAGTTGAATTTTAGGCCTGTCTGCCATACATTTATGCTAACACCACTTTAACAAAAAAAAAAAAAAGGAAAGAAAGAGACAAGATATTTTTCCCTGCACACCAACTGTTTGCTGCAGTCATATGGTGAATACGGTGAAACAGGATGTGAAACTAATCCAAATTGTAATTATTCTCTCTAGCTTATTTTTCAGTCCAATCAGTTCCCTAACGCAGTTCCACCACGCAGTATCACAGACATTTGCCTGTTGCACCAAACGGCAAAGAGCAGCGGGGAGTTATAAAGACCCGCAGTACCAACGTAACGCACCGTCACAGTTTCACATTCATTTCACGGTGCGAGGAAAAGGCTTCAAGCATTTAGATAATTTATTTACATACCTTAGCGATCTGAAAAAGACTGTTAACTACGAAGACTACTTGCATTCGCACTATTATTACACTCTTAAAATCTTTAACATCTAGATGTCACGGCAATTAGCGCTATTGGTATATACAGCGAGCTGACGATGTACTGAATACAAGTCTTGGCACGACATGAAAACCGTTCACAATGGCACACTGACGTGACAACCCGCATAATGAAAGCGGTTGCTTGAAAGCAAACCAGCTCACCTCACGCTCGGTGACAGCTGTTTCCCACAACACCCCCCGTCCGGCCTGGCCGAGGCCCGCTCCCGCCCCTCAGCCGCCCTTCGGGGCTTTGCACAATCACGCTTCTCCCCAGACGCCGCCGAGCTTCCCCCCGCCGCTCTGCAACACCGGCACCAGAGGAAGTGCCCGATTCCGGCGGGGCCCCGCCGCAGAGCCGCCCGCCCCCGCCGGCAAACGGCGCCCGCAAGCCCCCGCCTCGGCCGGGCGGCCCCCGCCGCCTCACGTACCTCCACAGCCTGGCCCAGCTCCAGGTCGAAGCCCACCACACACACGCAGTGCAGCCAGGCCGAGAAACGGTCCCACGGGAGCAGCGACAGGCACCGCTCCGGACCATCTGGCTCCGCCAGCAGCGCCGCCGCCGCGTCCTCCCCGGCCTCGACGACGACGGTGGCGGCGTAGCCGCCGCCGCCGCCGCCGCCGCCCGGGCTCGGCTCCCGCAGCGACATGGCGGTGCCAGCCCCGCGCCGCCCGGCCGCCGCCGCCGCCGCGCCGGCTTCGGCCCCGGCCCCGCCGCCGGGAGTCACGTGACCGCCGCCGCACCGCCTCCCGCCCGCTCCCGCGGGGAGTGGAGCCGCCTGAAGCGGGAGAGTCCAAGCGGGCGCCAGAGGGGAGGGGGCGGGCGAGCTGGAGAGGCCACAACCATTCCCGCGGGGGGGAAGCGGGCGCGGAGCTCCCCCGCGCGGCCCGCGAGGGGAACCCACCCGCGGACAGCCTCGCCCACGCCCCGCGCCAGCACAGCCCCTGCTCGCACCGGTCCCGGGCCCC
Organism: Vanellus vanellus; assembly: GCF_965231255.1. Taxonomy (NCBI): domain Eukaryota; kingdom Metazoa; phylum Chordata; class Aves; order Charadriiformes; family Charadriidae; genus Vanellus; species Vanellus vanellus. The sequence continues at coordinate 15,233,110 of NC_138914.1, read as the reverse complement.
GAACGAGCAACGGGCGGGCTTCGAGGAGGAGCATCGTTCGCCTCTACCGGGGGGCTTAAGGCAGAGCAGCCGCGGCCTGCGCGCAGGTTGCCCACCTTCACGAGTGGCCGCGGAGGGCGCCAGCGCGGGGAGCTTCTGCCGGCGACACGCCGTGGGCAAACAGGCACGGTTCTGTTTTCCTGCCCGGCGTGTCAGCGAGCAGCCGGCGGGCGAGGGCAGGCACGGCCCGCACCGCCTCCTGCCCGGCGCTGAGCACCGGTGCGGCTCCCACGGAGACACGGCCGCGCCCGGCGCAGGGGGGCGCAGCGACGCGGGGGACTGCGTCCTCGGCTCTTACAGCCTGTTTTGGTGCCTTAGCCAAAAGCCAAGCGCTTTATTTAATAACGTAAGAGCTTTCAAATGTTCTTTTAGCATAGCCCATGCCCCGTTTAAACGCCTATTAGTTATTCACACAAGACTTTCGTTTGACTGTTCCCAGAGCAGCTTCAACCCTGGCAGATGCAGACGCAGACAGGCTGGTTGCCTGAATTACCACATGCCATTCCCCCTCCCCCCCCCCCAAGTTGCAAATATTAAAACCAAAATACCACATCTATACATACTTAATAGAAATGTAATGACTCTTTAGATGCACTGTTTCCTTAAGACCCGTTAATGACATTTGTTTATCTATCAAAACCAAACTGCTAGAAATTAAAGTATGCTTTGATCATGGTAGTAATTTCCTAGACAAAGGAGGAACAAACATGTAACAGACAAAATTATAATACACAAAATTATCATTGTAATAATTTAGGATATAGCAGCCTTCAGTTATCATAAACCATTAGTGGCAAAGTGAATTTTAGATTTAGACTGTGATATGAGTGGAGTTACGTAGCGGAGCGGCTGTACAGGAAGACTCATGCTGTCTCTAGTTGCTTCAGGTATTTTACCACAATGCCACATAAGACGCACAAACTTTCCCAACAGTCAACTCCTGAATTCTGTAAAAGATTACTATCCACAGTAGGACACAACTAAGAGTTTGCTTCATCAGGTTAAACTCCGAGCAATGATTCTGTAGTGGTATTTCATTTGTTGTTTCCATTTAAGAGCTGAAACAGGGCCTGGCCAAAAGCTTTTATCACTTGGTTTAATAAAGTATCTCATCTCACGGCTTCTTGCAAGCCTTCCCTTGTTTACGTTTTTATACTTTCCCTCATTTACATTTTTGCTGTCATGAGCAGGACAAAATTTTAGCTATTATTATCATGCATTCCTTTCTAGATTTGCTGGCCTCGATTTGTCAGTTTTCATGTGAATAAAAAGTATAAATATGTACAAGTAATATAATAAGAATAAAGTACTTACATTGCTATTCTCTGCTCATTTTGTTAAACAAACAATAACAAATAACTTAATTACACTTGATGCTTAACAGAAATAATCTTTTGGCAGGAGAAAGTTTACAGACTAGAGACACGATCTTTGAGAAAGAAGTTATTGAGAAAGAGAGGATTCTCACCTACTGGAGATATTCTTAATTACTAAGAAAACTACTTCAGAAAGATTTTCACCAAGCCATTTCAAATACATTTTAGTTTTGGTAAAATGTGATGATCTTCCTCGGTTGAGGAAGGATGTCAGTTGTTTAAGAAGAATAAAAGTATTTCGGTATGTATTTTAAGTATTTTAATGTTTAGAACAACTGAGAGTGCTTTCTCCTTCAAGAAGCATATCGGTGCAGGACAAAATACAGAGTTCGGAATTGGGAATCTATTAGCTGAGAATGCTTTGCTACGAATTGCAATAGTCTCATGAAATAGTAGAGCTCTACATACGGAATTTGCCCTTACAAAGTTCTATGAACTGTCTTTATGTTGCAGAAAGCCACCGATCTGTTCCTATAAATATTCAGCAGGGTTTGGACAAGAGCATCTTCTGGAAAAAGCACCCCTGTGATGTCATTTGCTGGAACAAAAATGAGCATAAGCCTATGCAGGACAGCTGGACTCTGACGAGCCAAAACCATTCAGCATTTGAGCCTATCTTGCTTTCTTCCAGCCTCTATCTTTCTCCTACAGCTGCCACCTCGACCCTTCTATCCCGCCTGTCTCAGCGGGATGCTTTCTATCAGGTAGCAGCAAATGTTGTGTCGGCCGCTGGCTGGCCAACTTCCATCAGCTTCTGTAGGGAGTGACTGTGCAGACTGTTCATATCTACTGAATAACACCAAAGACTTGACTACACATCTTCTGCTCATCTCGCTCTTCCCCCCCCCCCCCCCCCCCCCCCCAGCCCTTGCTTTGAGATTTCAATTTAAAAGCAATACTTTATTTGTATCTGAAAATTAGATCTGGTCTAATAAATTCATTTATTTAAAATAAACAAACAAACAACAGAAATGTCATACTTATTTTTAAAACACTTTTCCTTATCTTTCAGACAGCCAGAGAAAACATCAAACATTTCAAAAAGTCAACATCATATTAATCGAAAAGCAACTAAGAGCCGGTTACATGACTATGCTCCACTAAAACAATAAAGCAGTGAAAATGCCAGATACACCAACTTACCTAATTTCATTAGAAATTAAGAAACATTGTATGTAAAATTAGTTATACATTAGCATAATACTGTATTAATAGTATGCATGTTACGTTATACTTATTCATATACACCATACACATATATTATCAACACACTATATAATGTATATTGTATATATAGCTTGCATATATACAGTATATTTAGAAATAATATATTTTATATAGAATTGTGTAAATATAACATATGCATATATTTAATACATACTATAAATTAAATAGTATATTCTAATATAATTGTTATGTTAGCAAGATACTAATTTGTATACTGGCACGAGTATCTTTTAATAAGCTTAATGCAAACTAGAAATAGGAGCAGGGAAGGATCTGAGTGAAAATGAGATAAATGGACAATCTACCTGACAAGAGAGGATTAAACCAGCTGAGCTGCTTATTCTTTCAAAATTAATGCTGAAAGATAATGCAATTGCTCTTTATATAATCAGTGAGACAGTTAAAAGATTAAGAACAGAAAATAAGTCTGAAACTAAGTAACAATGATAATGGTACAATAAAAAAAAAGTGTAACCACCCTTCAATAAAACCGGGCTGATAATTAGACTAAATTTGCTAATCACTGGAGAAATAACATTTTGAATGAAGTTTTCCAACAGGACTAGTGGGGAATAAAGTCCTAATAAGTTTTGAGGAACTTGGTGAGCTTATAAAAAGGATTTTGTGTGATCACTGCTACCGGAAGCAGAGGGAGTCAGTGGTCAGACACAGACATGTCTATATCTGTACAGAATCTTTTACAAAGTGGTTTACATACAGTGGTTGAAACACTGTGTAGCAAAGTTCACAGTTAAAACTGAAGTGTAAATCAGCTCTTAGATGTATTACAGGCTTCGTGTTATCTATGATTTTTATTAATGTAGAATATTTTGGCTCTTTTTCAATGTGATCACGAAACCAGCAAATAACCCACTAGCTAATACTTACAGTTGTTTTACGGAAACGATCATCATTCTGAGGACATGATCTTGCTCCATTTACTTCTCATGATATACCAGCATGGACAGAAACACACTGCTAGAGAACACATTTGTAGAATGTATATGTATTCTGCAGCTCCTAAAACAAAAAGGTATCCAAAAATTCAAATTAGATTGTTGCTGTCTTGACATACACTGCAACTACACCTGTTACACCTGTGACTGTCCAGTGATACGCACAGAATACAGTGAATTTTATCAAGAATTGCAACCAGAATATTTCAACAAATTGTAGAATCATCACAGTGTCACAACGATCTTGCCACTCCTTTTTTAACTTACTTTGTGAGACATTTCCTACTTAAGAATAAAGTGATTACATTTTCAGTCACTGCATCTCAAAAGCAACTATAGATGCGCAAACATTGGCCTGAGCTAGTTAGTCTGACCTGCCATGCAGCGAGTCCTCCTCCAAGTCCTCTAGTGGACATGAAGTGATTGCTGTGAACTACATTTTCATAGTGTTAACATTCAAACTGACACATCTATAGGTCCAGGAAAATTAATCTATTGCTCTGAAACAGTTCCTTACTTTTTGACAGTTCAGCTTGATTCTGAATGTTTATTTTGCAAAAGATAGACTACAATGTAAATAACAGTTCAAACTTTGCTATATGTTTCCACATTGCTCCATGTAGCAGTAAATGCTTTTATAGACTGTCATATTTTAAAATCTGGTATGGCTTAAAAGATTGCAATTATACATAGAATTTGTTGTATTACCAAAAATTAATGAGAAATTGATTTAGTAAGTTGCTGATGAATGAGCTTCAGGGATGAGAAGTCAGTAGAAAACTCTGCATCTTGAACTGTCTCCTTACCTGTTTATTCTGTTTTCACTATCAGTTTGCATCTTAATTTTTATACTAGAAACTGAACTTTTGCTATACAGTATGCCTCATTCATTCCAAATGTAACAATCTCTCTTGAGATTGTTACAACAGTGGGGAGGTTCACAACACCTCCCCACTGACAATCTTAATCTGATGTATATTAATATTTTGGTAGATTGTCGTTGCGCAATACTCAGACATCTGGCACTGGGTCGCCTATAATTATGTTCAGTGTTTTTCTTCTCTAGTCAGTTACAGATAACTTAGAATTCACAGCAGGCTTCCTTCAGCAAAATATCTTATTTTTCATAAAGTCATTAAGACCACGGAATCTCTCCTGAACTTTGACACAGTCAAGCCAAAATTCAAACATTTGGCAGGTATGCTCATAAACTGTACTTCTGCTGCATTTCATCATCCTGAAACAGAGACCAGCTCTTTAGGAAGCAAATGTGAGTGTCACCTCCCTTCGATTTCCCTTATCCAAGATGGCTAAAGAGCAGGCTGTTTCTGCCCTCAGCTATGATGGCTATCATAAAATTCTTATGGACTTCCTGCCCGGAAAAATGATGGCCACCGAAGTGGCTTCTTGCTGCCCTTACCTAACATGGCTGCCAAAGCTCACTGCCTCCTTTGGTTGTGGGACAAGCAGCGGTTCGCAGAAGTGGAGCATGAGCTTACACGTCCTCCTCACTCCTGCTGAGCACAGTACAGCGGCTGAGCATTTTATACTGAACACTTTTCATCCACCTGTTGCTTTCTACAGCTATAAGATGGACACTTTCTGGTAAGCATCAAATACCTCATAAAATATCCATAAAATAACTGTATCCTCATTTCAGAATGCAACCACTTTCTATATTTTTAACTTAGTCTATGAGTCTGCCCCTGGTAACTTTTGAACTCACTAGGCAATTTGAAATAGAAGTAAAATAGTCAGAGAGATAACTAAACCCATCCAACTTCTCTGGAAGCTGGCACTCATGCAGAAAAGGCAGGCTCAAATTAATGCCCTCACTGAAAAGTAGGTAGAACTCTGCTGTTACATGAGCCACTTGGCAGTGCCAAAAATTATTAGAAAGGCAGCTGGTATGTACCATTGCTTCCCCCAGGGGACTGTCAAAATGGGATTTCTCCAGGGGATGGAGAAGGGTTCAGGATACCGTAACATAACAGTGGCTTACAGTTTAAAGCACACAACTACTTCAGGTATTAGTGAGTTCTACTGGTCGCAGGAAGACTTGAGAAAGATACTGTATAGACAACACAGTATGAAATGTCTGAATCTCAGTAACAATATCTAAAAATTATAAATACAGAGAACATGAGAAGAGTTATCCACTGCTTATCTTTTTTACTTGATTCTCTTAGGCCCTAGAGATGTTAATGGTTCTTCTTCATCTTTGATTTTACTTTCAGACTCTTTTCTCCATTAAACATGGATACAAAAACATAAAAAATGTTCTCATAAACATTCTTTTAATTCCAACACCTGTAATACCCTTTATTCCCACTTTTTACACCTTTGCAATTCCAAAATGTTCTCAGTTATTTCTACTTTTGCAACTCTTTCCCTCAAATCTAACCCCTGATGGACTTAAACTTATTCCCCATCCTCTTTTTATACCCCTTTCCTTCCCCCTTTTGATTACTTGTAACACCTTCTGTGCTATAAGCATCAACCATCCTGAATTTCCATTTATTCAAAAAATGAGTAAATTATGAATATATTTATCACAATAATATAATCTCATACACAAGCTGATTAAAGCCATGAAGCAGTGTACCAGATTTTTTTTTATTATTTTTCTCCTGTCAGGAGAACAGAAAAAGATGGACACACAGTCGTAAAGCTATTAGTCTTTTTTTTTTGTCTTCAAAAATCAGTCTTGCCACTCATCATCTTTGATTTCATTTCTTTGCTTCAAACACAGATATTACAGCCTGGTTTCGCTCTCCTTTTCTCATTGGAAGAAAACTAGGCTGTAATGAATCACAAATTCCCCCCACCCCCTAAAATCATAGCGCAGTCAAAAAGAAAGGAAAAAAATGAAGACAACTCCGAAATTTTACTGTGCTATAAGCAGTACCACAGCAATCATGCTTCTCTCATACACTGCACGGCCTTACCTCAATTGTTGCTTATTTCCCTCATATATTGCTGGCTAAACTGCCTGGCCCAGCTCCACTTCTCTCCTTCACGGCTGCCTGGCCTTTCTGGCACCAGAGAACCCTCCCATATCCCTAATCCTAACACCTTGTAACAGGGTAATTATAGTGCTGGCACGACTCCAACCTCTCTCTCATATCAAACAATCTCCGCTTGTTTGCTTTATAGGGAATGACGGACTTAAAAATGAATTCGGACCGGAGAGACCTGTTCGGCACTGGCCTGCCGTGTGACCTTGAAAAAAGAACCACCTTTCCTCGGCTTCTAGAAAACGGGGACAAATACGACCTTGAATGATGCTCTAAGTCCTACTGAGGGAAAAAGCGGCACCGGTGCCCCCACCTCTGCCCTGCCCTGTCCCTGTCCCCCCGCCCTGTGCCTGCAGTCCCCGCTTCAAGGGTCCCCTCCTCCAGCTGCCAACCTGTAACTAGAGGCGGGAAAACACGGCCGGCATTTCTGCCCCCCCCCCCCCCCCCGAGACGCCTCAAATGACGCTGTGGCTTCCAAAATTGCCAACCTAGGATCGTAAAACGACAAGAGCAGGGGGAAAGTCGGAGGATGTCGGGGAGATTCCTGCACTCTCTCATCGGAGCTCTGTCACCCCAGTTTCTCCTCAGGGCTCCCTTACTAAACGGCAGACGAGCCCCCCTCGCTCCCTTCCTCCCTCCCCGCCAGGGCAGGGCTGAGGAGAGCAGGGAAAGAGATAGCACCCAGCCCCGGGGGCTCACTCACCTCACAGACCTGCCCCCGCTCCCACCTGCTAAGGTGTCCTAACTGTGCCCTTCCGCAGCGGCCCCTCTCCCCCTTTTCTCCCTATCACAGGGGGCTGCGCAGCCCCCCCAGCGCAGCCCCCCCAGCGCAGCCGCTCGGCCCCTCACGGCTCAGCTCGCCTCCCACCCCCTCTCACAGACACCTACACCCCCCGCATTAACACCCCCCCCCCCCCCTTGCCCCGCGCAACCCGGAAGAGGGCGGCAGCGCCAACGGGGCGGGGACTCGGCCACTGCCGCAGCTTCAGGGGGCGCAGCGCGCCGGCGCGGAGCCCTCCCCCGCGCCTGCGCAGCCGCCCGCCCCGCGGCTGGAGGCGGCCGCCGCGCCTTCCCTTTGGTCAGGCCCCGCTGAGGACGGCTCCGCCCTCCGCCGCCGCCTGCCCTCCCCCCCGACCCCCGCCCCTCCCCGGCAGCGCCGCGGCTGCTACACCGGGTAGGTTTCCAGTCACTATGGCGGCCGCTGCGCTGAAGGTAAGGGAGGGAGCGGAGCCCTGGCGCGCCCCGTGCCTCCCTCGGGGCTGGGCAGCGCTAGGCCGGGAGGGGCGCGGGGCCGCGCCGGGCGAGGGACGCGTCTGACCCGGTTTGTTTTCGGCTCTGCAGGTCGGAGGAAAGTTTTCGTGGTCGGCGGCTGCCTGAGAGGCAGAGCTACCGAGCGGGAGGCGTCCGGGCCCGGCCGCCAGGCCTCTCCCGCCGCCGCAGGGCCGGCCGCCGCCGGGGCCAGCGGAGCCGCGCTCGGCGGGCGGAGAGCGCGGGGGGGGCTGAGGAGCGGGTCCTCCTCATGCGCAGCCACCTGCGGAGGGGCTGAGCGGAGCGGAGCGGAGGGGACGCCGCCGCCGCCGCCTCTCCCGGCCCGCCGCTCCCCGCGCCGGGGGCTTCTGGCGGAGACTTCCTGGAGCAGCCCCCCTGCTCGCCTCCCTCCCGCGCCGGCCCCGCGCCCCCGCCCGCCGCCTGCAGACCCGCCGCCGAGCGACGTTCGCCCGCTGCTGCCGGCCAGAGCCATCGCGGGCACCGCCTGGGAGCAACCTGTCAGCGCACCTCGTAGGCCGCCCCCGAAGGACCCTTCCCTCGCGTTAGCTTGTCCCCGGGAGAAGCGGAGTTTGAAGCCCTCTCCATGCCTTATCGAGTTCCTTATCTGAGCGGCTGCCTGAAGCTGTAGAGCAGTTCAGCCCTATCTGGCGGTAGGGGAGGAAAGCGGTATAGCTCCCATACCCCATCCTCAGTCGCGGACCACCTGTTCTGCTTTGGTGTGATATACGAAGATGGTGAAATGCGGATTGCCGTGTGAAGCGACTAGATCCCTGTTGTGGAGCGAGGGCTTCGTGTTCACCTTCCAACTCCTGATCTGTGTGCCCTGAGAGAGGACGCTAATCCTTCTCCCTCATCCCCCTTCCCTAAACCTTTCCTTGCTTCCATGTTGCATTGGTCAGAATTTTGGTCAGTGTTGTTTACGGAAGGGGGGGGGAAAGAAGGCAGTTGAGGTTACGAACAAAAGTACTTGTATGACTCATCTACTTGGATTTAAGACATTCTATCCTTCTTTCAAGGAGCCTTTGCTTCTCTTTGAAGGAATCAGATGCTTGTTCCTATTCTTCTGGAGGAGGATGGATTGAAAGTTGTACATTTTAGACTTCTTTTGGGCCACTGCTGATATTGTTAAAAGACATAATGGGGCTTTTTCACTGGATTTTTGCCAGAATTAGTTTACACACTGAAACAATGTGTTGTTAGGCCTCTCATACGATAATGTTTGTCCTGCTTTAATATAAAGTTGCTGTGGAGGTTTGGGTTAAAAATTGTGGAGGACAGTCTGTGTCAGAAGAGGCTCTCTTCATCTCTGGTTGGTGGCAACCCCAATCTGTCCTCGATGCCTTCAGCCTTGGCCATCTTCACTTGCCGCCCGAACTCTCATCCATTTCAGGAGCGTCATGTCTACCTGGACGAGCCCGTCAAGATCGGCCGCTCAGTGGCTCGCTGCCGGCCAGCTCAGAATAATGCAACTTTTGACTGTAAGGTGCTCTCCAGGAACCATGCTCTTGTCTGGTTTGATCACAAGACAGGCAAGGTAAGATGTTTCCTTTATTTAAAAATAATGAACTGCACGTTTGTTTCAGCAAGTCCCCATAGATTGCATATCCCTTTGGTTTCACTGTAATAATGCGTAAGGAGTCATATTTGTTATAGTTAAAATGGTTACTTTTCAGGTAAGTTGGTAATTTCTTACTAAGCAGAAACTTTAAATATTATTAAAAGTATATAAAACTAACGGTTGACAAAGGTGACAAGTACTGAAAAATTTACATGCGTATTATTCATTGCTGGAAGTAGGTGATTTTGAGGTGAGTAATAGAAATCTGAAAGCACAGGCTTGTGTGAATATAATGGTGTAATAGTATTTTTTCAAATTCTGAGAAATTACTGTTTTATCTGAGCATGTAAATAAATCTCATTGCGAGGAGCGTCAGAAAATGGATTTAAAACCCCTGGGTTTGTTTCCCAAACTTCCTACTTTCTTCTTTGAAATTTTATAGAGTATTTTGTTGTTTGGTTCTGATAGAAGTTTTGTAACTGGCAGCAGGAGCGTAACAAATGGCATACAAGATATTTTCTCATTGATAGTGAAAATGGTTTTAAAATATGTCCTGTGTTGTCTTAACTGTTCCTCTCAAAAGGCTAGCTGTCTTAAGTGAAATTTAGGCATTCTGTAGTGCATGTTTTGTCCACTAGGGATTGAACTGGGACAAGTAAAGTTATTTTACTTAATGACTATTAAGTTAATTTTAAACATCCAGTCAGAAAGTAACAAAGTGCAGATTTCAGTTGCTCAGCATTGTGTTGCTTTGGTTTTTTTCCCAAACATATTGATGTTATGCCTGAAATATGCTCTAAATCAGCTCTGGTTTTAAGCTTCACAGCATACATTTCTGTGACAGTGTAGATCTTGATTTTAAGAATAATACGGTCTGTAATTAATGCAGCATTTTTTAGTAGTATGACACAGCATGAGGAACAGTACAATGCAGTCAAGGTTCTTAAACCTTCCATTGTTAACTATCCTGTGTTATGCAATACCTGGGCATGATGGGACAAGACAAGCGTTTAATTTCTTAAGGCTGGGTTATGGCATGGCTTTCAAGTTACCTGCATGTAATTGTGCAAACTGCTATCTGTATTAGTGTTTCATTTAGCATGTTGTTTTGGCTCTGTTGTGTACGTGATGTGCATTCTTGGACGCTTTAGAAAACTTAAGTGTTTGAAATATTTTCAGTTTAAGCTTAGTTTTTAACCTTTCTTGCTTGACTAATCAAAGTAATATATTCCAATTTATTGTACTCTTTTTTAAATTAAAAAGTATTATGCATGTAGCTTTTAAATCAATATTTCTCATGGTTTATAAAGATTTTAAGACCTCCATGTGCTCTATTATGGCTACAAATTGGCTAGCTATATTAAAGGTGGTTAGTTTGACACAGCATTGAGTATTGAGCAAGTCTGCTAACTAATAGAGGAGCTTAAAAGACAGTCAACTGTGGGTTTTCTGTTTGTAAATTTCAGTTAGCTTTGCTCTTCTAATACAGGTCAAAAAAATTACATGCTTATTTATTTTATCTGGCTGATCTAAACCACCAAACTGGTAGTAGTAAATAAGAGGATGGTATGTGATAGTTCTTGAGACACCGACGTGAATATTTGATGGGGTCTTGGTGAAAATTGCTCAGGCGGGTATCTGGATCAGTGGCCATAGTGATCAACTAAACAGTGGGTTTAAGATCATGCATAGGAATACATTCCTGCAAATTTTGTGTGTTAGATGTTGTGGTACTGTAAAAAGTTTAAAATATCGATAGTGCAGTATGGAGAATTTTGGGTTCTGTTTTTGTTTTTTGGTAATGTGGTCTGTTTTTTCATCTGGTTAAGTATCTGAATGGTAAGTTCTGAGGTAATTGGAGGAGAAGGAAAAATGCATTGTTAGAGATAATAGATATAAAATGCTGTTGTGAAAAGGCAGGTAAAAGAAGTTGTCAGAAAATACAGTCTTAATCTTAAATCGCAAATCCTACATTAAAGAATTCTTTGGTGTTTTTAAAGTACAAACAAAAATGTAAAACTATGCCAGAACATTTGGATGTAGGAATGTTTATTATCATTGTTTACAGAACTTCTAATAGGTACATCTCATTTAGGGATATGTAATCATCCTATCAATGACCTACATTTAAATCTGCATAAATTCTTTTTGCCACAGTATTTGTAAACATTTCTTAGAAGATTATATATAATACTTCCATCAATTCTGGGTTTTATGAAAGATGAAAGACCTTGAAATGTTAACTTAGTAACAGAGGAAAACCTTCAAAAAATTCAAAATAGTTCATGAATGATCTGGGGCTCCAATTTCGTAAGTTGTGGACTTTGGCAATACCAGTTTCTGGCATTCCCAGTCACTCAGTCCAGTCTCTGTGCTGCCTGTTGAGCTTCCTTTCAGTTATACTCTAATAATTATTTTTTTTCTTGAGGGTTTGGAATTTTGTTTGTTTTGTTTTAGTGAATCATGTGAGTGATCCTGTTTACTACATAGTCTGTAAACAATTGTATCGGCATAATCTGTAAAGAAGGGTAGAAACCGAAGAGCATCAGTAAGCATTGGCAGGGGAACTAATATACTTTTTTTTTTTTTTTTTTTTTTGAGGCAGAGGTAGGCTTAAGCTGAAGTATGTCACACAAATAGACCAAGTCGAAGATGACATGTTACTTACAGTTGAAAGATGTGAATGTTTACTTTGTATAGAGGCACTTTAATTATACATGGAAAAAGTTATGTGCCCAAAGGAGGTAATGTATATGTAACATGAGCATCATTAAGGATGAAAGTAGAATGACTCTTCAAGATCATCAGTAAATAGCAATTAAAAGCAGATATTTAATGTTGGATTTCCTTTTAAAAATATTTTCTAAAATTATATGTGAGCCTAAAAATGTGTAAGATAAAGGTGGAAGTGGGTGATGGGGGAATATCTGTACTCAGACTTCTGCACTTAGCAATACTTTTATAGGCAGTGCAATGCCTCCTTTTGCTTGTGTTTGTAGAAACAGTGTGATACCCCTTACGGATTTTTCATACAGCAGTAACGTTAGAAGCTGATGCTTAGAATTGGGTTTGATTTTTATTTTTTTGAGTAATTACAAGTTAAGGAACCTTTTAAGAGATGCCTGAAAAAGTGAGTCACTAGATATGTAGGACGGGGATGTTGTGCTGAGCATGGAGTGTTCCAAAAAGTGTGAATCAAAGCAAAAGAAAAAGTGGGCTATAGTTCAAAAAATCTAAATATGTTTGTTCAGCTTCTATCAGTCCATATGGGCGGAAACTCTGTAAAAACTGCTTAATTGAACTAGTCTTGTGAGGGTTTTTTTAGTTTTAGTTTTTAAAAATAAGCAAGTTGAAAACCCTTGAGAATTTGTATGTGACTTCTCCCAGACTGAAATGCTTCTGGCAGATGTGGTGGAAGTTTTTTGGAAGAAAACTGAAGTTTCCAACAGATATCCAGGCTTTCAAAAATTAATTTCTTGGAATTATTCAGCGCCTTAGGTTGTTGTGAGTGGCTATTATAAGTACCTTTTACAGAGAATCCATTTCCACAGTTTAGTAAAGGCACTGAGAAACTGTGAGAAATAAAGTATTTTCTTAGACCAAAAAGACTCCAAATAACTGGTCATTTTTAACAACTGAAAAAAAATGTGTAGGCACAAGTTTCTGTGTTAGGGTCGTAGCTAATGCTACTGTTTTTGTTTAATTCAAAGTGGGTATGAATTGAATTGATCACATTCATAGTGTTTCAGTTTACAGAAATGCTAACTAGTAAACTGAAAGCCAAATAGTCCACATGATAGCAAATGAAATTTATTAAGGCTGTGCTTTATGGCTTCTAGGCTTAAAATATGTGAAATAAAAATGTTACAGAACACTTCCTTCAGGGAGCACCCTCTAAAGAAAACAAACACCCCACCCCCCAAAAAAAACCCCAACCCAACCAAACAACCAAAACCAAAAAACCCAAACAAACCCCAAACCAAAAAAATAAGACCCCAAAACAACAACCACAAAGGTACAGACAGGGAATTACAGACTGGCTAGCTTTGTTTGAGTTACTGGGAAAATCATGGAACAAGTTCTAGACCACTTTTCTGGGAATAAGTTTTGGACCACTTTTCAGGGCACGTGAAGAAGCTGGTTTGGTAATGGTCAGTATGGATTTAGCAGGGATAAATCATGTCTGATGAGTCTGATTGCCTTGTATGATAAAATGAGTAGCTTTATGGGCAAGAGAGGGCAGTGCATGCTATTTACCTTGCCGTTAGCAGGGCTTTTGACTGTTTCCCACGATGGTCTTCTGTGTAAGTTAGGGCACTGCAGTCTGCATGTATGAACAGCTAGGTGAGTAAAATAAAACTGGTTTGAGGATCGGGCTCGGGGGTGGTGGTTAATAGGTAGTGCTCTACTTGGACACTGGTAACAAGCAAAATACTGCAGGAATCTGTGTTATGACCTGTCAGGTTTAACATTTTTTATCAACGACTTGAAGGATGTGGTGAAGTACACTCTAGTCAAGTTTGAAGATGTCCCCAAATCTGGGAGTGCTGGTGTGGCGGGGAATGAGTTGATATGTTCAAGGGCAGGGCTGCCATCCAGGGGGACCTGACTTTGCTGAACAAATGGGCAGACAGGAACCTCAGGGGTCTGAAAAAGGACAAATGTGAAGTCCTGCACTTGGAAAGGAAGAACCCCTTGCAGCTTTTTAGACTGTTTCTAGGATACTGCATCTAACTTTGGACCACCAGTACAAGAAATACATTGATAAACAGGAGTTGAAAGATTAGATGCTCTCTTTTCTTGCTCTATTGTACTAGGGGTAAGAGTATATTTGAAAGAAATAAGAAAAAAAGAAGAGAAAGGATTTGTGAAAAGGAAATATGTTGTTCACTTAACATTACACAGGATGTTTTGTGGAGATCAAGAATTTGGCAAGATTCAAGAAGTATAGGACATCTTCTCTGGACATCCTGTTTGTTCAGAAGTGTTTGAGTAAATATCTTACAAAATCTAGTGGGATACGAAAAATAGTATTTGGGATAGCAGGACTTTAATGGGAGATTTTTTTTTTCCTGCTGCTTCCTATAGAGAATCCTGTATGACACTCTGGACTCTTTGGTGCTGACCTATGTGAGGACTGTTTAATTCTGATGCATCAGTATTTTCTGTTATTTATTTTTCGTCTATATATCTCTTCAGCTTTCTGTTATGGTTGTTGTCTTTGAGAGCTGAACAAATGTTTTATTTTTCAGTACTTTTGATATTGCTGTATGCTTACAGTCTGTGGTGTCTGTAGAGGAGACACTTTATCTTCCAAACATTGAATGTTTATTCCAAGTACCCTGGGAGACTGACCTGGGATCTGCTATAATGCACTAAGGTGAAATTTCAGTGCTTAGATGCTTTCGGTAAGAGGGTGATGTCAGCCAGCCCTTACATACACCTGTTAATATTTTTATGTAACTGCTATTCACCCCGAATGAACTCTCCAATTTTATGCTCATATGAGTAGTATGGGGTAGGGAGTTCTCGTTTCAGCAAACTTCACCACCATACTTCTCTTAGAACCCAGTGTAGGAGTGCTGCTGGCCATTTATAGTAGAGGTAAGTTACTGCTGACAAGGATTTCCCTGCAGAGATACCATCTAGAGCCACTGCTGCAGAGCTAATACTGTAATTCTTGGAGCTGATCCATTGCAGTCATGATGCATCTGTCCTGAGCCAGGAACACCAACACATTGATTAGGTTTTAAAAACAAGCAAAAATCCCTTTTGTATTTGCAATGAATTTTTACAAACCTCAAATGAATCAGGTTACTTAGCAGTAATGAAAGCCAGTAAATGTGTTTTCCTTGGGTCTCTAATGGGATGGTTCAAGTTTGCTCCTGGGCCCATGCTTATAAATGTAAAACCTTGCTTCCCTAATACACTTTCATTATATAAAATTCTCTTTGACTTTTTTGTAGATTTTCTTTCACGTTTTAGTTGCAGCGATCCACGGATCATGTGCAGGTGGATTTACATTACACTGGAGAAATATTTTTGATTTGGCTTTGCTTTCTCTTTTTTCTTACTGAATTTGAACAGTTTTGGTTGCTTTGTTATCTATTTAAAGTAATTGAATTTATGTATGTTGTAAAGGGCTGTGTGGGTTAGTAGTGTCTAACTGTCAATGTGCTACTTTGGTTGTGTTGATTTGAATCTAATCTGCAAAATGTGTAGAGAAACGCTCAGCTGATTTGTTGCATTTTGGTTTTTGTAATTTCTTTTAATAGATAATGCAAAGTGAAAATGATTATTGTTTGTGGAACCTGGCAAGTGAAGGGTGAGGAAGAATGCTGTCTCTGTCCCTAAAGCTAGCAATTTTACAGGCTATTGCTACTAAATTATACGATTGTTTGCTGTCTCTGGATTTTCTTTTGAGTCACATCAACAATTGCTTCCTGTTAATGTTGCTCACTTGCTGGGAGTTTGGATTACTTAAGAGCTCCAAGTTTAGTTAAGTATTGCTGTGACCAAGAATTAACATTCCCAACTTGTGTTTCTTTCCATAAATGTTTCTGCTTGTAGCAGAATTGGTGGAAGAAGGCTTGCAGCATTGTCACATTGTCATATTTTTGTCAGGTATAGACAAGTGTTTTTTCAGTCCACTTTAGGAGCAGGAACCTCAGACAGAGAAATGGATTGGACTGTACTGTCTTAAGTGCCTACGAGAAAAACATATCTGTCTGCCAGAGACGCAGAACAGTTTCCTTTTTGAAAAGGAAAATAAATGTGCTGGAGCCAGATGCTTAATCAGATAGAATTTTTGTATTATGTTGCACCAGACACACATGTATGTGATTGAGCAATGTCTTAGAGTTTATTCCAGTCCTGATAAAGTATAAATAAATGATGAACTTCCAGCAGGCTTATAATAGAAAGTCCAAAATCATGTAGTAGCACTGTAGTTGGGGAAACAGAGAATGCTAGCAGCAGTTCAACTTTTCTGTACTTTTGTAAAGATGTAAAAAGTAAATATAAAAAGTACTGGGGTTAGTCGAGGGTAGTTAAGGGCATGAGGAATTTATAATATCTTTGCAAAGCTAAGGAACATTGCCGTATTGGTAGTTGAACTATGGTGCATCCTGGAGGAAAATATTTGCTATTCTTGAACCTTTTATAGGTTATAAAATACGTTACCAACCATTGAAAGGACCGAAGGATTGATAATGAGGTAGGCTCAATCATAAATGTTCTAATAGTGTAAAATAGTGAGAATTTGTAACTAAATACAAATATATTGACAGTATTGTGCTACTGCTAAAGTAAGTTTGTCCCCAGTTGGAACAGCTTATTCAGTTTTGGTTTTCGTAGGATGATTCAAATGCGTTGAAAATATTTATTGACAGAAAGACTTCAATATAGGAAACATGCAACATCTGAGATATATATAGAAGCTATATAAGAACAGACAAGTGACCTTTTGTTCTTGTATTAAGGGACTATTGAAAATTAAGAACAGGTTATTAATGCTGTATAGTCTCATAATTACAGTTGTAATAGTTCTTCAGTTCTCAGGAGCTTAAGATACAAGAATTGTGGATGCTTGTAACTATGTATTGAGTAATAACCTTTTTAAAGGAAGGAAAGGAACTGCTTACGTTACAAATCAAAGAAAAGCTCCGTTAAGGGCCAAATAGAAATTTGTACAGCACGTTCTTTTGGAGACATTTGGTACTGCCTGCTGCTATTTGCATATGCCATTAGTCTTATCAGATATGGCAGTTTTTTGTTCTTAACTGGTACTTTTTCGGAGTTGTTCCTTTTCTGGATGTTAAGCAAGATTAAGTTTAAACATAGATTTTTCTAAAACTTTGTCTTTGATGCAATATTGTTAATGTTCCGTAAGGGGTTTTTTGCTTGTTTATACCCCCTCAACAGATTTTGATGACTCTACCTTGCTTTCTCTTCTTTTAATTGCCTTTCTTGAAGTGTAATACTTAACGGAGTAAGGTAGAAGCCAGAGCTTTTGGTTTTGCAAAGCTGAGATTTTAGCCTCCCTACCTGTTTGCCTTTTAAATTTCTGGTGACATTTCCTATATCTTTTGGTTGTTAGCTATGATAGTTGAATGGACTTGTGGGCAATAGCACTGCAAATAGGTTTTGGTGTTACTACTTGCGATTTTATTCTGGCATTGCTGTTTTCGCACTTACTGTCTCCAGGTGCTTGAAGAATCTGAAAGCTTTTGGGAGGCATAATGAATTATTTGTACTTCACATTTTAAATTTTGTTATTAAAAAAAAAAAAAGCCTTGTTTTTTATATCTGGTTGTAAAAGAATCCATTCTGCAGCCAAACTATTTTTTCAGGTCTTTGATCTTGGTAGGTAACTGCAACTCCTTGTTGTTTTCATGCTATCATCACAGGGATTCCCCTTGCTGAATGCCAGAGGATTTTTAAGGCTATGTGGAGTCAATATAATTCCATATTATACAGGGACAAAGTATAAGCTTGAAGTTTCTTTTGTTTCTATGGATTCCAGTACTGTAAGTCATTATGTATAGTTAGGGTGGTATCTACTTAGAGGAAAGTTACAATACTATGAACGAGGACAGCCAAATTCTATGACATGGATGTACTGTTGGAGGATAAGTTAGGTTGATAGGGACTTCTGGAGGTCACCCAGTCCAATCTTCTGCTTCATAGCAGGTATAATTACTTTAGGTTGCTTGTGGACTTGGAATAACATTTTGAATATGAAATTAATCCCTAACTACAAATAAACTTCTGAGGCTAAGGGTCAGGCATATTTGCTATGTAGGCTACCTTTTGTTGCTGTTGTCTTAAGTTATGTTCTGAGGATCTAGAACTTTCAGCATGTGTGTATATGTATAATTTAGTATTATGAAATAGCTGGAGTACTTATTTTATAGTGTAACTTAAAATTCCCACCAAAATATGTCAGGTGGAAATGATCTTAAAATTTACTAGGAGAAAGAAAAAGCACTAAATGAAAGCTGTGATAAGAATGTTCCTAGTTCCACCCCTAATTCCATAAAGGTGGAAATAATATGACACTTTCACTTACAGCTCTCAACCACTACTTCCTTTTTAAGAACTTAAAGGGGAAATTAATTCTTTTTTTCAGTCTTCCTCTTTGAGAATTTTTCCTAGATTGCATATTCCAGCAGTTGTAAGAGCAAACCAGGAATACAAATCATCATAGAAAAGACATATTTGTTTTTGCAATTTCTGTAGTCTATTTGAATGCTCTTTACCCGTGGTGTCATCTTGATTTTTAGTTAAATTTATGAATCTGACTGTTAATTAGAAAGTTACAAGTATGTATGCTGTGTTTGGATAACTTTTAACTTTCATGGTAAACAGAAGGGAAAATGTTTTTGGTGGTTTTTGTACTTGAACCAATGCATTGCATTGACACATATGGTCAACTTTCTCTCAAAACTCATGTTTTGTTTTGGAACCTGTGTCCACATGCTACCTCACCTACTGAAATCAGTACAGGTTATATATATGTCCTACTGCAGAATATTACCTCCTGATAAATTTAATGCAGGTCTGCATTTTAGCTGCAGGCTGACTTGCTCTGACCCTGTGTTCCAGGAATGGGCTTGGGAAGGGTTAGTTTGGCAAAAATGCTGCACCAACATAGCTGTCCTGCTTTCTTTGAGCCACTCTGGGACATCCAGATTGCATTCCTGTGGGCTCTTTAGGTCACCCTGTTCTGGGGTTTTGCCTTCTTCACAGCCTGGTCTAAATGTGCCCGCAGTTGAACAATTTTGTATGCAGATGTGCAGATAGGTGAGTTTCATTGGTGTCCTGGTTGATTAAATGAAAATGTGCTCTGTTTTCTTCTCATTCCCACATAGCTTTACGTTGAGCCTTCCCAGGATAGATGTTGCTGGATGAATTTTAGATGATGACATAAGTTTTATAAACTAATATTAAAGGATCTTGATGACTAGTCTTTCTTTTGAAATCTCTAACTTGTACTCTCTTTGATGTGTTTTATAGTTTAAACTTGCTGTACACATCTTCCTTTATTTTAATTGCAGTTTTGTTGCCAAAAGATTTACAAAAATAATTGCTTTGTAGTACCCTTTAAAAACCTTTTATGAAGGTGTAGTTTTGAGTCTAATGTAAGGGTACCTGTAATCTTGTAATATTATTTCAGCGACTGGATCTGCTTGCTGGTGTTGTGCCTCAAGTCTAAAACAAAACTACATAACATACTTTATAAATATTGTTTTAGACAGTTTTTATACGGGTAAGCAAAGCTGAGTGGAAACTATTCTCTCCTATTCAGAGCAAAAGTTTTCAGCAATAGAAGGATTTAGGAAGTAGTAAATGCTTGCTTACGCTTGTGAACATTTGGAAGACGTAATCATTCCACATTTGCCATGCTGCGCTCATGCCGAGGTGTCCCAAGTATTCTTTTTCAGCTGGTAGCTGTAGTTGGGGACCAAGTCCTGGTTGTGCTAGATTTAAAAAGTACTGTTTAGTTGTTGGCAGTGCTCAAAGGTGGTAATTTGTGCAATCTCTTAATGATCTCAAAATTGAGAGGTCCATTATCTGGATGCAAAAGGGAACTCTTGCCTGGTGATTGTTTAATGAGGTCGTTTTTAGTAATAAGGATACCTTTTCTGATACCATCACCATTAAAGCTGTTTGTCGACACACGATGCAACTGGATTCTCCATTAGTGCTAAAACTACAAGTTACTTTGCAATTACAAAATAAAAATCTAGTGATCTGAATCTATTTTGCCTTAAGCTGGAATAAACCCCATGAAATTGTACTATGAACATCTGCTTCATGGCATATTGAAGAAAAAAAAAAAGGCAACGGAACAACTGACCTTCCAGAACTGAGGCATTTGCATCTGTTTTTTTTTTTTGACAGGGAAAAAAATTTGATATTTTTTTTTTTTTTTTTTATTTGGAAAGTCTGTTTCTGGACTGTACAGGAACTAAGCATTCTTACAGCTGATAAAAAATTCAGTGGCTTAACGAGTGACTTGGTGGAACAGCAGCTGCTGATGCATGAATGTTCAGGGCCATGGCAAACGCTTTGGTTTAGTCTGTAGCTGAAAGCTGAGGGTGCATGTACAGGTAGCTATTATGTATCTGAGTAGCTGTAGCTGTTGATTAGAATTAGTAATATGACAGCACAACCTGTTTGGGGGCCATACTATTAGCATTTACTAACAAAAGAGTATATGCTGTTTTAGTGGGGAATTGTGTTAGAGTAAGGAACTTTTATGGCAGGGTCCATTTTAAAATGAGAATCTGTGACTATATACAGACAGGAAATGTTTTTCTTTTTTCTTAAAACTTAATTATTGTATTTACAGGCACAGCAAACTTATATTTTTATTTTTAAACTGGTTATATTTAATGGTAATGAGAGTGGAAAAATAGGTAAGAAGAAAAAAAAAAAAAAAAACAAAAAACAAAAACGAAAAAAAAAAAAACAAAAAAACAAACAAAAAAAACCCCAAACAAACCAAAGGGGGCAAACCCACTTTCTTGTAATAGTCTCTTCAACCTGAAGAGAAGTTTCAACTTTTGGGAAGTTCTGGTTGAAGTCTGAACTAACAAATAACATGGTGAAAAGAACACACAAGTGAAACAAATATTTGGGAACACAGGAAGGGGTCAGCTTTTTCCAATTTTAATATTACCAGTGGCTGTGTAATTGCTAGGATGTTAAAAAAGATTTTAGTGAGTGTACTGAGTCAAATATGAAAAATGGGCGAATTCAGTCTTTGCTCTTATGATTTTTGACCCTTATTAGGGTTTCCTTGCCATAAAGCTAGAGATACTACAGTGGATGGAGGGGACCAACCTGCTACTGATCTTCTAGGGTTTTTTTCCCCCCATCATTGTTACTTTCATGGTCTTTTTTTAACTTCATTGCACTCATTCAAATACTAGAACAGTTACTAACAAAGCTTCTGATTGCAGAGGAATTTCTCACTGTTTGTGCTTTCTATAATTCTTGATGAAAAGAACACCAGTAATAAATTACCACAAAATCAGACAGGTATAAGATGCACTGCGTTTGCTCATACAGCTGGCCAGGGGTGCAGATTCCTTTAGTTATGGCCATGAGTAGCTCTGAGGGCCTTTTTAACTACTTAGCAGGGGTTTTTTAGTTTATGCATATGCTATGTGGACTTAGGCTGGTGGAGATTAGCTCCTTATTTTCCTGATGCATTGTGTTTTTGAGCAATTGAAAGAGTATTAGCTGTACTAGAGTGTACTTTTTTAATGTAGCCTTTGAAGTATGAGCTTTGTTTGCTGACATCTTGAGAGAGGAGAGAGTTTATCTGCTTTGATAAACAAGCCTTTAGAAAGAACTGTATGACCTTGCATGAGGAAGAATTGTGATGGGAGGAATGTCTTGTATATTTATTTTATATAATCAGTAGTGGTAAAGTCAGTTGAAGTGCAGCTTGTTTAAAGTGTAAAGCACCGAGATACCTGTCTGCGCTTGAGGCATAGTAAAGGTATTATCATTTAAATGTCTGAATTATAATAATTAGCATATTTGTTTAACATGCTAATAGTATATTAAGCCAAACTTACAAGTTTTGAAAACAGTCTAATTTAAATACTTGAGTTGTTTGTTTTTCCTCAAGTATTGCAGCTTTAAGTTCTGGAAAATAGACATGGATGACTGTTCTTTATAAAATAAAGTATTAACAATTTTTTTTCCAGATGTGTTGATATCACATTTGAGTAAAACTGTTAAAAATGTCCCATGGCAGGAAGCTTGTGTCTCTTGTGTCTTCCCACAATGCTAGTGAGAAATTGCATTATGAAGACTGTGGTAGAATGTGGAGCTTTTGTTACTTTCTACAAAACTCAGTGTTGCGGTTCGGGGAGGAATCATGGTTGTTAGTTTCCAATCCTATTCTCTTACAGGATTTCGTTCCAACTCAGAAAGTACTTTTTTTCAATATCGACTTCTATGTTTCTCTGTGCTTTCTAGTTCCCTTGACAAACCAACTAAAGCTAATAGCACGAAACAAAATCTTGTCAACTTGTTCTGCATTGTCGAGGGAAAGATCTCTTTTGGGCAATCCAAGGTCACTGAACCTACACATTTCTGAAAACGTGGGTGATAATGCTTATTTAGAACAGGATGCTCTTGGCAGCATCAGGGCAGTAATCTAGTAAGTTAACAGGAAGAGTGAAATGGAGTAGGCAGCAAAAACACACAATGAACCACAACATGAGTAGAGTGTTCCTTGTTTCGTTTATCTAATCCTCTTGAGACCGAAAGCTTACATAGCAGCGACTGCCTCTCTGTGTGGTGTTTCTTTGTGAATTTTTGGGTAGTAACTTTCTTTTATTTGTGATGTGTATATATTACCATTAGAAAATACAGTATTTCAGGTTGTGGAATTAAGTTTCTGTCATGGTTTCCCTTTATTATTTCTACTGATAAAGTAAAAACCAAATTGTTCTGCAAAATCCTGATTCTTAGCAATGTATATGACAAAACTGAAGAAATGAGAACAAATCTGTGGCAGAAAAGGCTGTGGGTGTACAGAATTTTCCCAAACTGGTTTTCAAACGTCAGGTGAGCCCTTCTGCGTGACTGGTCCTTCATCTGTCCTATCCTCCGCATGTTAACTCTCGCACTTGGGCCACTCAAAACAGCTAGACCTTAGACTTCAGCTCCATTGTCTATGCTCTATACTGTTGGTCCTGTCTTCTTTCTGCTCACTGGGAGGAAAAGAATGCCAAGCTTTCATAAGGAGCTGCCCTAGCTACCCTGTCTCTTTTTGAGCACCACTCCCCTGTTGGAGTCCATGAGGCTGTCTTCCTGAAAGTCATTGTTACCCTGGCTGCCACCTTCCTCTTACTATTGTCCCTTTCTGCAAAAAGAGACAGACAGATTCCCAGCAATCTATGGTAGCATCCCATCTCAGCTGCACCTTTGATTGTTCTCACCTTTTGTCCAAGTGGCTTTAAGGTGTCATGTGATGATGGGGCAGCCAGACATGAATGACTTTAGGGGCTGGAGAGAGGAAAATTAGGGGAAGGAGTGAGATGAAAGACTGAATGAAACTCTTCTGGTTCTGTGTCTCACTCCTTGTAAATTCAAACAACCAGTTCTTGAGGTCACTTTCTCTGATTTGAGCCTGCTAGCCATATCGAAAGGTGGTCTGCAGGTGCTTAGGTACCACAGGGGGCAGGAAGCACATCTGTATGGTCAGTCTGGAGAACTGTAGAGGTGAGCTTCATATCGGCACTGAGGCACAAATCACTTCTCAGTGTTAGGGGTAAACAGTCAGGTGAGAAGAGCCCTGAGCAGTGAAGATACCCTGGACTTTGACTGCATTGGAAATTCTGCGAGGTTGGGATAGAGACAAGGTGATGGATGTTGCAAGTGGATAAAGTGATGCAAAAGGGAATATTGAAACTTAAGAACAATTGAAGTCACGATTACACACTTTAGATTGCAAGTTGCTCTTAAAAAAAAAAAAACACAACAGGAAACATGTATTACCACTTCTTCTTTTTAAATTTACTTGTGCCATTAAGCACAGATGCTTGAAGAGCAGAGTTCTGTCCTGTTGAAAAAAATCATCGTAAAGGTTTAAATTATCATTTAAGGTAACAAAGCTTTTCCTTGAAAATTTTCTATGTTAAGTCTTCTGTTTGAATGTTTATTTTTTAAAATGCATACTTCTCTCGGCTCAATTTCTTAAGCTCTATCAAAATATTTTTAACATGTTAAAAAGAGCCATTTTTATCAGCAGTGCAGAAATGGCAGTTGTACTGAGTTTCATTCATAGCAAAATAAATATTTCTTGATCAGACAGATTTTTTTCTTTTAACTACTCTTACAGTTGGAAGGTAGGTCATCTTCCATGAAAGATTTCAGGGAAAATAGTTTCATCTCTTTAAGACTGTTCCTAGTGAGGAGTATGCTGTCCCTCTGCCATATTGGAACTATTTGTTCTATCGAGACTTATTGTTTACCACTTCACCTGTTTAGCTAGTTTTAAAATATTTTTTTTTTTTAAGGTTTATAATGTGACTAATGAGAGCATTGGATGTTAGAGTTTACTTCAGTGGTTTTGGTTTACTTTTTGAACAGCAGCATGAAACTACTTATGTTCACTTACATGGTTTTGTCATAGCTAAAATAGTTTATTTCATATGTAATGTGATTTTGAATGTGTTGGTTCATGAAGAAATCTAGTAGTTCGGTTTGCATTGTAGCTGATAATAAATAGAGATGAGTGTATCCTCGAATTGGCACAACTATTACTCTTCATATCTTCAGAACGTAAAAGTTCTAGTAGCTTTCTTTAAAAATCAATGGTAACTGGGTCTTTTGTGAGACTGTCACAGTAAATGATGATTTTCATCTGCTAACAATTAGAACTTCTCTGTAATACAGTGTTTAAAGTGAATGAAAAATAAATTCAAGTGTGAGTAGTAAAAATATGGTCACTTAAGTGAAAAAAGTATTTGCTCTGATAGTTATGCATTTGCAGAGTGATTCAACATAACGTAAGGAGGATTAAGTATTGCTCGAGAAGAAATTTTGCATTTTCAAAAATGAGCAGTCTTAGAAGAATTAATTATTTGGTTGAATCAATTCGGTGGGTTTCTTTTGTGGTTTGTGGTGTTTTGAGGGGGGGGGAGTTGTTTTGGTTTTAAATTTTATTACCCTTTTTTTGGTTTAAGGACTGAATTCTTCTAATAAGCACTGAATTTTCAGTTGAAATTATGGCTTCACGTAAACCTGAGAGAAAATAAGCAGTAATCTATTGCAGTTTAAGTGGTATTGAGGTCCCAGCTGACTGACTCACTGTGGGCACACTTCTTTCTGGGTTGCAGAGTAAAATGTTTGTAAGTCACACACAGTTGGTAAAGCTTTAGAAAGAGGGGAATGAGAGAAACAGTGATAGTTGTTCCTGAGTGAAGTTTTACTGTCTAACTGTCTAACTGGTAAAGAATTAAATGTGTTGCGTTCTATCATGCAGCCCAGAGCAAGAGTACTTCTATTGTAACTTACCATAGACTATTACTGTTGAGTGAGTTGCTTTGCCTAAATGATTATAAGTTTTTGTTGAAGTAATAAGTGAAAACTGGATTAATAATTTGCACATTGGTTATTGTATATATGAATGACTAATAAAATCCAGAAGGACTTTCTGAAATTATAACAAAGTGTGTTTGTAAATTGTTTTATACAAAATAATTCTGGTATTGATAGAATAGTTAGGAATAAAGGGTTCAGTTAATTTGAAATGCCTACTATTTTTCTTTCAGAATAATATCTGTGAGACTTGTCTTGGGATTTTGCTCCTCTGCTTTGTTACTCAGATCTATTGATGTGGTTTACACATTTTTGTTTACTACTTTACTGTTTCTGGTATTTAAACTTTCAAGCTAAGCCTTTCAAAGGGAAGTGAAGAAAACATCGACGTTCCCGATGTGCCTATTAAGAAACATTGAGGTTATAAAACTGTTGAGAAACCAGAGGAGGCGAGTGCTGCTGGGTGGTGGTTGATGATGTGTGTCATGCTTTGAATTAGTGCTTGTTGGTGCTGGTTGAGCGAATGGCACTGGAAATCTAGAGACATTCAGCTGCTGAGTCTGGGAAGTTGTCAGGCCATCCAGTTTGTGCAGTCAGTAGGTAGATAAGCTGCTCGAGTTGTCCAGCTTTGAATCAAGTGTGAAAAGTGCAATTTAACTGGGTGGGTGAGGGACCTTGGTTAACAGAACATGTTTATTTTATTTGACTTGTACCTAATTTTAAGAGATCAGAAAAGCAAGCCATGGAATAAACAAATATAGCAAAAATAGTTTGTTTGTCCCGTGAGAACTTACTAAGAATTAAATGATATATTTGTGTTTGTGTCCAGAAATGCAGGGCCCCTTTGTTCTGAAGGTACCTTCTGTTGAAGGTTGAACCTACAGTACAACGTATTCTGTGGTGCGCTTCTAGTTGCTTGTGTGCTTTGCACATATTGCAGTTGCGTGATGGGAGGGAACCAGTCTGCATTCAATTCCTCCATGTGTCTGGTTTTCTTACCCCCCCCCCCCCCCAAAAGAAACGAGCTTATAAACAGGGAGGAGGCTGGAGATGTGCTGTGGTGCAACTCTTAAAGCAGATGTGTTTGGGAGAGTAGAACAGCTGTGTGCACTGCACAATATGTTCCCTGCAGTTGCGTGCACTGTGAAACATTACTGCTCCACAGCATAGACTTGCTGCATAAGCACAAACTTGTTAGAATGAAAGATAGTTGAACTACATAGAGAAGAAAGCAGAGAGCTGACTCTTGACACTTCCCTGAAAACTTAGATGGGAGATCCTGAGTGCTGTCAAGGAACGTGCTACCCAGTAAAGCCAAGAGGTATGTCAAGACTGGGGTTGTGTGTGCGTTACTTCCCAGGAACTGCTGCGGAGTCTCTCATTTAAGAATATCTAAAATACAGCTGCTGCTTCAACCCCTAGGAGCTACTGTCAGGTAGCAACAGAGGAAGGAGGTAATTTTAAGATCAAGTGGGAGAAGGACTTGCTTCCTTCTTTTGAAGTCGGTGATAGACAGACTAATTCCTAGCTACCTACAGGAGCAGTGTGAAATGATGCTTTCATGTAAGAGGGTCTTACCCTTTACTTGTTACCCACATCTTCTAGATTACGTAGCTTCACTGGATATTCACATGGATCTGTGTATAAGCAATCAGGAGAGCTGTTATTGGTCTATATATACATTTCTTATTCTGTTTTTACTGTAACAATATCTTAATTGCTTTAAGACTGTCTGGGCAGACTTTAGAGCATTTTTCCTGGTTTTGAGTGATAAACACTTCATTAGAATTGTTCTAGCAAAAGTGTCACAAATTTGGTTGGTGGTGGTTGTTGGTTTGTGGTTTTGTTTTTTTGGGGGTTGTTTTTTTTTTTTTTTTTTATGGCAGGGTTGAAATAATGCAAAGCTGTAATAATCCAATGAAACGTTTTGTCAACCTGCATCATCTATAGGGTTTGATATGCCTGGTATTTACATAGGACCTCACTGTACTACTTGGCTGCAGAAGAAAACTATTTTCCAAAAAAAGTTTAGAAGAAAAGCAATGGGGACACACACGTTTCTCCTGAATTTGTATTTAACCATGTTGCTCTTAATGCTGCCATTTCCCAGTGGCCCAACCTATTTTCCTTTGAAACAAGCTATGGATAGCATCTAATCCTAATTAAAGTTTATTAAAACTTCATACTAATACTAGACTAATTATAGGTAGCGTAAAAGTCTCGCTGATTTTTCTTTAATCAAAGTATAGTCTTGTCTACAGCCATATTAAATTCAAGCTTGGATGACAAACCTTTTGGTATGTCAAAGCTTATTACTTAACAGCAAACATCTTTTTTGTGGGAAGGCAGTGTTTGTACTGGGAGTGCAGTTTGAATTTTATGTGAACTTAATTTGAGGGTTCATCTGTTTTGGTGATACACAGTACAGATTTTGTTTTTTCACAGAGTAGATGGGTCAGTGTAGGTGGGACTGATTTGATGCACAGTACCTGTGCAATGCCACTCTTATTAAATGTCATTATCATTTTTAATGACCGGAGAAACCAAACTTGCTTAGCTTTCTTCCATGTTCTGTTGAGACCGTAGATTTTGAAATACTTCTTTTAACATTTTTGCTTTGAGTTACCGGTGCATATCCCTCTGCCAGTTGTTTTTGTTCTTGTTCTTTTAGTAAATGACTCATTCTCCTGGTTTGCTTTAGTTTCTGGACTTTCTCTTTTGTTTTTCTAAGAGCCTAGATAATGAATTTTAACGGAACTTAATATGTTAAACGTCAAGAACACTTTTCAAGAAAGTGCTACCTTTTTAAAGAAAAGCCTAACTGTTCTCAGAGCAGCAATATTTTTGAACTGCTGATTAGACATGGAAAAAAATTGCATGTTAATTTCAGTTCTTTTGCAGCATATGGCCAATTTCTAGCTACCATTGATTAGGAAGTTCAATTTCTATATTTAATGTGAAAAGGCTTTGACAGCATTCTGATTTTTACACATGCTTGCTTATTCCGGGAAGAATGTCAGTAACTTGCATAATTTCAGTGGCAGGAACATTGAAGTTGAGAAACCTAATTTTAAAATCTGAGAAACTGGAGAATTGTTAATGTGGATGTTGTAGCTTAAAAGTAGCTTGTGTTTGAAGCTACAGGCTGTAAAGATAGGATTAATAGTTTAGACAACCCACCGTATACATGCTATAATTGGCAATTTCGGTACTCAAAAAAACCCCACCTTCATAATATAAACAGTCTTCAACTTTAGTTTCTGATATGTACTTTTTTATTGAATTGATTTGCTTTACTAAATCTGGGTGGAAGTGTGTATAATTATGTTGCCCTCTAGTGGTTGCAACTCAGGTTTAAATAGTAAAAAGAAAAGGCATTTTCATGCTCAGGGAAGGGAAACAATGATTCTTGCTTGCAAATGATTAGGTGTGCTGTGTGTTTTACAGTAGCAATGTGTTCGCTGGTCTGTGGAACAGCGTGCTACTTCTGTGAGAATTGAGTAACACCAGGATTGTACAGAGAAAACGTAATATGCTGTGATATAATTTGAGAGCAGGGGATACCACCTGTAATTATTGTGACGGAGAGAAAAAAAAAATCTTGATGCATTTATTATACAATTTAATTTTTTTCTAATCTTATGAGATTATCATTAGTGCCGTATTGGTTTGCTGGTTGCAATGTTTGGGGAAGGGCCTTTGGGCTACCACATGGCAAGAGTGTAGTGGCACTTGTAACCTTTTGATGAAGCTTTGGATTTGACTTTCAGGTGAGTGGATGTTTAAAGAAAACTATTCAAGTCCTACAGGCCACCTGCATTAACTTGCTCTTTTCTGATTCGTGGTAGGCAGAATGATTTTTTTTGGTCTTCATATTTTCTCTACAACTGGCCCTTTTTTGTCTAGTTCAAAGCATCAGAACTGAGTTAAATGAGAAAAATCACTTGATGACCCTTGTTCGTTCACGGGCAAACAATACACCAGCTTTCTACATTGAGTGGGACAAGTTCACTGAATTGGTAGCTGCATGGAAGAGCTTGGTAGTCAGAGGGACCAGGGATCTTTCTCTAATTTTTTGCATATGCTTTTCAGGATTGAAACAATCTGTACTTATGTCATTTCTCCCTCTCACCCCCCCTCTTTTTTTTTTTTTTTTATTTTTTTATTACAAATTATTTCGACTATCAAGCTTATCCTAACTGATTTGTTTAAAAAAGAAAAGGGGTTTGAGAAATGGAAACCACTTTTCTGATGATGATACTGAAATACACAGAGTAACCTAAGTGATTCAATGTACATAGTATTGGCAACTTAATATCACTGCTTTTAGGAGGTGAACTGTGAAAAATGTCAGTGTATGTTTCTAGCCATTAAAAATGCATATCATCTCGGTAAGAAAAATGTTATATTGTGTTTTATCAATTGGACGGTGTGACCTGAAATCTACATATAAATGGCTGGAGCTGTCTCTGGTTTTCATACCTGCAAGGATCTGCCATTTGGAAAATGACTTGGTAGCTGTTTAAAGAACTAAAAAATCAATTTCCCTTTGTAGGATTGATGATGGAGGATATTTCTTCTTACACTGACAGTCTAGAATGACTGGTGCTAGAAAGAGGTTCTTTTTGTACTTTGGAAAATGTTTTTAGAGGGAAATATGGCGTGTTTAGTCCAAAAAATTGCAAGACTTGGTAATGCGTTTCTGAGGTGTGGATGACTACTCTGTCAGGCTTTACAGCTGAACGGTGTGAGATTGCCAGCAGTGCTTTGCAATTCCCTTGCTCCTGCTCCTCCTGCTCCTCATGCCCACTGGCAGATTTGTCATGGGCACTTAAGTGTTCTAAGTACTTTTTTATTGACAAAGGTATTTTAAAAGGCATTCAGGTTTGTTTTTCTAGCTTGTCTGAAGAATAAAATTCATGGGCGCAGTGTTATCAGTGTAGTGTCCCTGATGACTGTGTGGATATGATGGAAAATAGCTAGAAGAAAAACATCAAAATACTTTTGTCTATATGGAAAGCTGTACTGGAATAATTACCTTGGCAAGTTTTGCCACGTTAGCAAACCTGTAAACCCAAGGTACCGTGTATGTGATTTTTTTTTTTTTTTTTTTTTTTTTTTTTTCTCCCTCGACTAAGACCGGTATGAACCATGAGTCACTCTGTTTGAAATTGTAATTACTATATCCTTGAACATCTTATCTGAGCTCTGCCTGTTCCTCTATGTCTGCTGGGGTTTTTCTGATGTTCCGAATCAGCGAGAAGGCTGCAGCACCTTTTTCTGAAGCTGGTAGGACACAGCTGAATAAATGGCTGACTGTATTCTCGAAGATCGCCTATCAATGACCAGCTATATCTCTCTCAATGCTGGCAGACCCATCTCAGCATGTGGATGCATGCTGTAGGTATTTCTTTCCTTAAGCTTAAAAAAAATTATATTTTTTTTATTGTAAAATTGTTCATCTTAAGGGAAGACCAGAATAATCTGCCTTTCTTCATGAATCCCAGCATTCAATTACTGCTGGCTTTGAAAGTCTTGACCCAAGAATGAGTTGCAAGTAAGTACAGCCTCCTCCCAGACTATTTTTGCTCTCGCTTTGTTGGAGGTATGGCTTGGCAGTGCCTTGAGAACAAATATTAAACTCCCAATTGTCAAATTTCTCTGTGCTGGAAAATGAATTTTCTGACTTTAGATGGAGCCGCACCCTTCTCCGATGGTGTTCAGTTTCCAGTTAATTGCACTTGCTCTCTGTATGGAACGCTGAAGTTCAAAACACAGAATGAAAATAAATTAAATTTAGTATTTAAAAAAAAAAAAGTTTTGGTCCTCACTTGATGCAAAGAAGTCTTCAGAAAAACACGGAGGAGCATATTGCTCTGGTGACCGCTTGTTTTCAGTATGAGGAAGTTTGCAGTGAACTCTCACTACACTGTATTCTGGTAGTGTTTGTGGTTTGGACCTGTTACAAAAATATCTAGTTTGACATGACTCAAAGTAGTACAGCGTGATTTCTACTTAGGCAGTTCTTTTGAATTAGGACTTGTACTTCTGCATCTTTATTGGCTGCATTGAATTTATATCACGGTAGCATTAAGCTTAACCTCAGTACGGTCATTTTAACTGTAGTTTAGAAATGCGCTGAACGTTATTTTCTTTGACACCTGTCAACTCTTAATAAATGGTCCAGGGGCAGATGATGTCAGAAAGCAAAAAATCTTTGCTGTGTGCAAAGGAGAGATGAATTTACCAGGCCTGCTGCAGATGTTTTTTTAAACAAAAAATAAAAATATTCTGTAGTCACATTATAAAAGTCCTTTCAGATGGAATATGTCCCCTGCTGAAGGAAGGGAGACAACTACTTAATTTTTTTCAGGGTATTTTTAGAGTTTTTAGGTAGTGTTACTGTGATGATACCTAACAACTATTTGGAGGCGTTTGTGAAATCTGATGTGTTTTTTTTTTTTTTCTTTATCTGAATGTGTGATCATGGGGAGTTTTCTTTGTCATAAGACAGCAATAATACGGAATTAATGATAGGAGGTGAGCACAGTTCCGTGTGTGGAAGGAGTGGAAATGAGGAAAGGTTGAAATAGT
The DNA here is from genome assembly GCF_965231255.1 of Vanellus vanellus. NCBI lineage: Eukaryota > Metazoa > Chordata > Aves > Charadriiformes > Charadriidae > Vanellus > Vanellus vanellus. The sequence goes on along the minus strand of NC_138914.1, from coordinate 15,201,003 downwards.
TTCAACAATTTCTCCCTTTATTCTCTATACAGTTGAAAAGTGAACACGTGAGAAGAGATCCTTCTTTGCAAGGAGTAGAGGAGCTTTGATGTAATGATTAACTAATTGGAGAAACTGAGCAGTGTGCAGCAAGATCGTTAAGCAGCTTTTGCAGTACTGCCCCTGCCTTGAAATGTCTGGGATTATGGTTGAGAGCCGGAGTTTCCTCATAAACTGACGAGCTGCCTTACACTTTTTGCTTTCATATAACTAGATCTTCTCTTTTGGCTCTTCATCTGGTGGGGTGTCTGGTAATCTTGCCTTTTGTTGTGTTTGTTTTCCAATTTGCTTGCAAATCAAAAATGTAATTGCTTGCTCATAGAAGTTTAATAATGCAAATTTCTTAAGGAAAATTTCAATTTCAGTTAATTTTTTTGGTTATCGCTTAGTTATCTCATTAATTCAATTCCTCAATTTTTGGGGAAGCAGAAACAATGGATAATATTAATGTTGGTTTTTTCGTTCTAAGTATTTACTGTGCCAGATCCTCAATAATATTTCAAGATTTCCTTTATTTTTAAACATTTGGTTTTCATTTGTCTTCTGCTTTTTCTGTCAATTCTGACTATTCTGCAATGTTTTTCCACTAAAACAATTTAATGTTTATTTTAGTAGGTGTTGTAGGTCTTTAGGTTTAGTTTTTAATTATGCAAGGTTTTAATAAGGTCAATCTCTTAAAATTTAAAGACCAGGAAAGATTTGTCGTTTACCTCTGGTCTTAAATTAGGGTAAAGCTATGTCCAAACATGACAAATCTCCCTTTTTATGCCATACTTTTCATTGCTGTAGTCGGAGACAATACCACAGTTTATTTGGATCTTGCACTTTATCAAGTTGGTCAAAGAACCAACTCTCTCTGTCAAATTCTCTGAGTAGTTTTAGCGTTTTCCCCTAGTGCAGAATACAAGTACAGCTGCTTTTGCCACTTGAAGGTAAGAGTAAATTACAATGATAAATTGCAAACCTTTAGGAAAATACATTTGAAAAGAAAGTAGAGTTATACATGGGAACATGCTCTTTGCAGAGCTCATAATTCTTTATTTTTATCTGGATACATGCATCCTACAAACGCAGTCTTTGGGACTTTGTACGCTTCAAGGTAATGTTTACTTTCGTTATTGCCAAGTTTGGAGTATGTCTTGTTGCTAAACGTTCATTAAATTTATTACAGTAAACAATATTCTTTAGCTTTCAGTCTAGTTTTGGAGGAAGGTGTTCATGTAAGGGCATCAGAATTGATGAGTTCAGCAATATTTTAAACTGTATTGTCTTAAGTGATTATCCTGAAGAAGCATGGATTTCTGGGTAATGGCCTATTAAGGCATTTTTTTTCTGTATTTTAAAGCCATATTAAGTTGCAGTATGTTTCCGTAATTGATTAATATAGAGAATATCGTAACATTAAGAGAAACCTCAGAAAGTCACCTTGTCCCTGTGTTGTCCCCAGGGTAAATGTTTGATGTAGTGATAGAAGTTGATGTAAATTATACAAAGCAATCACTGATACCACAGTGACACATGATACAACACTGTATAAATGTCTTGTGGAACAAGAGACTGGGCTTCCTTAATGAAATAGAACAAACAACTAATTTGCAACAAGTACTCTATACTTCTGGTAACTTGTGTTTTTATCTAGTTTTTACTGGTTTTGTGAGTCCATTACACAGGTTTTTAATATGGAGCAGGAAATATTTTTCAAAGTCTGTGTATGTTGTGTAAGGTAGTCATCTGTGACAGCAGTAATACAAAGTAAGTCTCTTCATTGTATTGCTTTTGCATTCTGATGAGTCAGTTTGAGCATCTTGGGACCACGTGTGAGTAATCATTTCTCAGGAATCTTTCCCTTGATTGCACTTTATTGTTAAAATATTTTAGCTTAGCACTTAAAGAAGCAATATGCCTTAAAAATATCTCAACATCTTCAGGATGACAATTTCACATAGAATGAAAACTCTACTTGAGAATTTTTGTATGCTGAAAATTCAAATGATTTTTTTTTTGTTTTCATCAAGAAAATGGTACATAATTAGTAACTAGTTGAGTAATTTTTTTGTAGGAAACTTTTCTGCTTTGTCTATATTCAGAATGGAGTTGCATCTCTATTTCTGAGGCTGTTAATGTCCTCTAATCTATTTTGTAATTTACTTAAAAAAGGAATTTTTAAAGCGTGCCATATGTGAAGGGACAGACTTTGATTCTACTGTGAAGAGAATAAATATAAAATTTTTCTAATCTGAAACCATCCAGAAATTGTAGCGGAAGGCTGATTTTTCAGGAATTCTTGTGAAGTGTGAGGACAAAAGTTAAGTAAAAGAGGTATTCTAAAGAGTAGTAATTAGTAACTATGGTGACAGATGTCTCACTGTAGCAAGTCAGTCAGCTATATATAAACCAAATTACTTGTAAATTGGGACTCTTCTAGATCTCTTCTTTTTAAAAATAGCGTTTTGCATCAAAACTAGTGACATTGATGTGGAGAGAGATCTATTTTTGTATGGTGGTGTCACATTTTGTGGTAAAACATTTTATCTTGAGGTTTTTGGGGGCTATCTTGTCATCCTGCTCCTCTTGACAGTGAATGCATGTCTGGATTATTAATCTATGGGTAGATCAGCACCCATGAGTAATTTTTACTTTTTTGAACCACTTTATTCCACACCTCCTGTTTACCACAGAAAACTTTATTCAGTAAGAGAAATTAATATCATGTACCATGCCTAGGATTGCTTCAGGTCACATCCTTCAGCCTGAATCTTCTAAGTGAATGTACTTATTACAGAATTTTGAGGAATGAGGTGTTACCGTGTAATAGAGGGTGGTCAGGACTTGTTCTTCTGTGACTGGGCATTTTACTGCATTTTGCAATTACAGAATGTGATCATTGGGAGGATTTAACTACACAACTGTCAAGTTGGGTTACAAGTTGTTTTTTCTAGAAAACAGTTTGTGAGGTTACTTGAATGCCACAAGTTCTCCTCGAGGAGGGTGAGGGCAAATAGGTTAGCAAGGGGAACCATCCTTTCTAATCACGTTGGTTCATTCCAGGTTTTATTTCGGGGTGGTTTTTTTGGTTGTGGGGTAGGGTTTGTTTTTTTTGTTGTTGTTGTTGGGTTTTTGTTTTGTTTTGTGCCCAAGTTCTGTCTCTTAAAAAAAAAAAAAAATCTTGTGCAGAGTTTTGGATGAGTGCATAATCATAGATTAAAAGCACTATTTTCGGTAAAAGCTGTTACTTTAATGTTGGTATCCTATGATGATCATCTCATATGAAAGAATTTTTTTTCCATATAAATTATCATCACCATAATGCTACTGTATTTTTTCCAGAAGTTTTGCTCTTCTAGGTGTTTGGAGTGTTGATAGTTCCTTTTAGAGCAAAAGTAAATAATAGAAATCTTAAAGTGAGTTAGTGCTGTTTGTACAGGTCTGTACTGATCATTGGGATGTTGGGGATTCCAGGAATTGTAATGCAGTTTGTTTACTTATATTTTATGAAAGCAAAGATCATGCAGGTCATCATGGCTTTTTTTAATTTACTCCAACTTCAGGCAGCTATCTCCTAATACAGACAACTCCAGTTTCTGGTTGTGAAATGTACTTTAAGGTCTTAAGATTCTGACATAGCAATTGATAGAAATCAGGCAGTTGACATTGTAAATACAGCCTGCTCCCTGCCGTTCTCTTCTTGAATGCTGCTGCTGCAGGAAGTTTGAGTGTATGGCTTAGGAATCAGCTTCTAACGTATGCTAATTTTTAGCCCAGGTCATTGTTTTATACCAACCAAATTATGCAAGCTGGAAAGGTAGGAATTCTGAATCCTTGCTGAGTTGTTCAGCTGTCCCTGTCATCGAGCCAACCTTCCTGCTTTCTGTGATGGGTAAGGAGCAGATAACTAGGATGGTGGTGGGTCCAGCTGCCTCATTTCTTTTGTCCATTACCACGTGTGAGTTGAAGACCTGTGTTGAATGGTATGGGACTATGGCTTGAAGTTGAGGGCAGCAATGCATAATTACAGCAAACTTTTGGAGACAAGCAGCAGAGACCTTCATCCGTGTTTTTTTTTACGTATCCATGAGCTTTAAATTGTGAACGTGGGTTTTTGCCTTTATTTTAAACTAGAGAACTTGGATTGTGATATTGTTTGAGGTCCTAAACTTAAATTTTTAGCCATCTTCTGCCGATCTGTATAATATGAATTACTTTGAAAAATGTAACAATACTTCTCGAGAATTTTGTTTGATAATAAATAGCCCAAACCATTTAAATAGAATGTTTTTAAGCTCCACATAGCTAGTTCTAAAACTAAATAATTAAAAAGTATGGCTTAATGTTTTTAGTAGCCTTTCTGTTGTTAATGACCACTTCCTAATACAAATAATAAAATCCTTTTAAAGTAAATGTCGGACATCCTGTTTCTGAATTTTCCTGATGTGAAGTAGGTTATGTGGATAACCGCAAGTAGTGAAGAACAGTATAGAGGTATTGACTAATAGTAACCTTGAATCCTGAGCTTTTCACCTTCAGACCAGTAAGTTCAGTTACAACTACTAGCAAACATGGGGTTTGAATGGTGATTTAGAAAGTAAATGTTCTTGCCTAATGGGCACAACAGGTTGGAGTTTGTATTAACTCTGCAAATGTGCTGTCATGTTTTTCCTTTTTGTGAATGCTTTTAATATGCCATCATTTGAAATTCTGATGGTGTCAGTGTATCTGTAGAACTCACCAGTAAAGATAAGCGTTGCAATGTAGTACATCAAAAGAAAGGTCTGTGCTGAAGTGTTTGCAGGTACAGCACACCTGGAAATGTTTGCTCTGTTTTGTTGAGGAAGGTGACATTCTGCTACCGAGGGATTCACTGGAGCAACTCAAGGTTGTAGGTAAATGTATGTTTTATGCACAGTTCAAGCTTTTAGAGCCTCTCAATGTTCATCGTTTCCCCTCTACATAAGGTGGTTCCTCCTCCTCCTCCTCCCCACAAATCCAACCCGTCTTCCTTTCCCCATCACAGCCCGTGTCCTTTTCAGGCAAAGTCTGCTTTGCTAGCTCAGACAAAAGTTAAGCTCAATGACAGGGCCTGTAGTGAACTTCAAAGCACTTGAACTATCAGGACATGGCAAACAGCAGAGGGATTAATACTTTACTGCGCTTCAGATACGTCCAGAAAAGGCTGAACTCTGTTTATACTCAGACCCAGTTATGCTGGCACAAAACTGCTCTTACTGCTGCAGTTTATTTTGCTTGACAACAGGTATGAGCAACCAGCAGGGTTGTCCTGGCAGTACAGTCAACAAAACTTCAAGGTGTAAACAGACACGAACAATTTGGTCAGCAGAAGAACCTATTCACTGCTGTCCTCTCGCTCCTGCCCCTTGGAGCTGCCGGTGGGTTTGGAAGGATAGCACTGAGTTCCTGGGACTAGCTGAGGATTTTAACCTTTTTCATCAGAGTAGCTGGATTTTAGATTAGGCTTGCATTTGCAGTTGAAAGCTTAGGGTGAATAGTTTTTGTCCAGTGCTATGTCAACAAAGGTTCGCTTTTTCCTTTTTTCTTATTTAGCGTAGAAAGAGTGGTTAAGTTTATTTTCCAGAGAAGTTACTGAAAACTACTAGCAAGTTGTACTTTTCTCTGGGGACCTTCAATACTTAGGGTCCCTGAGTAGCTGTCTGCCACTCCTTCACTTTGTTCAGTCTGGCTGGAAAATCCCTTTGCGGCTGCTCCCTTCCAGTTTCACAGCATCAGGTAGCTGGAGTCATTTTAAAAAGGAGATTTGCGAAGAACTAGTTAATGCACTAGTTTTGCTTCTAAGTTGAAGGAACTGGTGTGTTTAGCAAGCGAAGAGCTATTCGATCCATGTGTTTAAGAAATATAAGACTAAATAGAAAAGCAATTTTGCTTGATGTACCCCACCCTGCGAATTACGCTTGCTGATGGAGACAAATACTGCTACTTCCTTGATAGGTGGGTGGAGTTAGGCAAGTGAGAGGAAAGGAATTTAGGATGTGTCTAAGCAGACCAGAATGAGGAACTCATTCAGTTGGATCTGGAGATAATTTAGCATTTGAACTTCTCTATCTTAGAGCCGAAAGGGCGACCTGGAATTCAGTGTGGTTTGCACAGCATACTCTGCTAGCAGAAGTGCTCCCCAAATGAGAAAATACTTGGTGGTAACGCTTCAAGCAAGATAAAAGATCTTTTAATTGTATGGGAGGAAAAGCTTTCTGGCTGCAGTCTGATTAAATATTAGCCATATTGGTTTGACCCCATTATGTATTGTTTTAAAATCTTTGTGCACAATTGAGATTGTGCAAAGCCAATGTACTACTACTAGAAGAGTACTCGGTGTGAAACAAGTAAATGCAGCTGTACTGCTCAGGCCAATTTTGGACTGAAGTATTACTCTAGGGCAAATATTCCAGTTTTTAGGTCGCCATTTACTTGCTGCATTTGAGTATTAGCTTTGGTACTCAGGGGGTGCATTTGTAATGCCATCATTAATTGTTTAATGACTGATCATTTAGTTTGTAGCATGATTAGGGGAAGAATCTGTCATCTTAACTGCAGCATTTTATAGCTTAACTGCTCTAACGGACAGCCTTGCTGCCCCTTAGTGGTAGTAAATGTGGCAAAAATGATGTTGTCATCTCCTTAGTGTCTGTAGTTCAGAATTTGACTAATTTAAATCTTTCAGGTTTAAACTAATGCCTCAAAGCCTAAATAACAGGGCTCTGAAGCACATGGGAGTCATGTATACTTCTTTCACGCAGAAAATAATAGATGAGGAAAAAAATGGTAAAGTTGGGAGGTCCTGAAATTGGGTTTCTCTTTCTACATTAGCTGTCCAGGCAGTGAAAATATATTGGATGAATAAAATATATTAATGATTGACTTTCTGTAAAAGAGGCAATGGCCTACATTTTAGTGCTTATTATTTACTTAATTATTAATTCAGCTATGGAATAAGACTGAAATATGTTTATATGTGTTGGTCTTTGTCTGTGTTTTTAGATGTAGGATTTGTTCCTCTTCATGGAGTGAATCTCACATCTCTGCAGAGGAACTGTCACAGTTCTTCAGTAAATCTCCGCACTGTAATTCTCAGCATAGTTGTCCTGAAATGCAGTTTCAAGCTGGGTTAGATGGAGTAGCAGTGATGTGTTCTTAAAACGGAAAAGGATGGCTATACATAGTGATAGCAAACATTATGTGAGTCTGCCTTGATCGCCATTCTTGATTTAGTGCCTTATTTCAGTACTGGTACAGTTCTACCCTGGAAGAGACTTGAGGTTCTTTTGTTCATTGTATTGTAGTTGGAGTAGCTAGGCCATAAGAGTTTTTGAAAAAGTGCTATTTAAACAGTCAAGAACTCATTAATAGAGGACTTACTCTTTAAAGGTTGGTTTGGTTTTTTTTTTTTTTTCCTGTTGTCTTGTGTGTGGAGCACTTATTTTCCATCTTTACCTTGTAATGAATAGTTATACAACAGAAAGATCTCTAATATCTTTGGCTTTTGAGCGTGTGATTATTATGCACTGCTGTTATTTTGAGATTTTAATTTTGTTCTGAGAAAGCTAAAATGTTAAGCTAGCAAGTTCATTGAAAGTTTGGTTTTGATGATGTATTTGTTTACATTTTAGGCTAATTCTGGAAGTTCATGTTAAATTTCTAGTTTGAGTCTCAGTGAAATAATGCTGTGTACTGAGAGATGCTGTATATCATCAAGATGAAGATAAAAAAAGCAGTGCTAAAAGCAAGTCTTGTAGTAAGATATTAAAACAAAAGCTTGTCAGTTGTTCATTCTACCCTTGTGTTGTACTGTAATTAAACCACTGAAAAAGTGTGCTGCTTTCTTTTCAAGATGTTCTGTGCATCTTAGAGCCCATCCTTTATCTTTTCTGAGATCCTTCAGAAGCATCTCATCCTATACCAGAACTGCATATGGCTTAGGAAACAAAACACTTCATGACTTTCTCACTTGTCAGGCTAAGGAAGGCGTTCTCTTCAGCCAACCTCTTGGAAGATGTTAGAGTAGTAATCATTAAGCAGAATGGGTTTTATTGTTCTTGTTATTTATTTTTATTTTTTGAAGAAAACAGTCTACCTACTTTTCATAGATAAAGTTAAAATCTGTCCTTTTGGAGCATCGCAATTTTGTAACTTCCTAATATCAGCTAGGATTCATATATTGTATTTGTGTAAGTTTAATGTATTATATAATTTGGTATCTGTGGAAAAATTTTTATATTGGATTAGTCAGCAGATATTAGCAATTTGTTACAGGGGTAAAAATTATAGTGCTATCTAACTGCATGAAAACAAAATGTAGACTCTGATTAAGCAAGTGGTGGTACTCTTCTGAGTCGTTGACCTAGAAAGCAATGGAACTTAAATGGAATGAGGTTTTTGTACACCACAGGTCAAAGAAGGGGAGGTTCTTTTGTTCAGTTTGCATAACTAAATATTGACTCGAAATTTGATAAATACTACACTTGTAAAGTTAATACATAATTCCTTGTAAAACACGGAAACAAAAAATCTGTAATTTTTTGGAAACTTCCTTAATGCAGTTTCTAAAGAAGATGGACTGTACTGGAGAAGATTGAGTGTACTGACAAACTGCAAGTTTGACTTTATTCTAAAGTCTCCATATATTTTGTGGAAGCAGTATGGTAGGATGTCTGCAATTAACAGAATTTGTTAATGGGATATAAGTGAGAGAGAATGCAAACTGTCATGATAATATAAATTCCTAAGGAGGAAATCTGGGCTGGGATTTCTTTTTCTATCTGAGAAAGTGTTATGATACTGTCGACTAAGTTTCTTAAATATTTGTATGTTACCTTGTATTTTAAGAAAGAGGGAAAACTACCACTGAAACCGTACGTGTATATATAGTAGTGATCTGAATGAGGGATGTGATAATTCTTTAACAGTTCTCAAAAGCTGAGGTGTTTTGAACGTTCCTGAGCTATCCTCTCCTTGCTAAATTGGACCAGTTGTTAATATGAGGCACTAAAGGGCTGGGGCTTTAGGTTGAGCTGAAGGGAAGTGTGAATTATAAAAGCAAGTGTAATTAGGTCAGTATATGCTGCCCTTTTTTCTGGCGGTACCAGCCTAAGCACCTCCTCACATAACTTGCATCAGCGCTCAAAACTGGTTTGCTGTGATTAAACAAATGCTTGAGCCAGTACAACTGAAAACGTGGTGGTGCAACTTGGCCGTGAGCATTGGGGAAGGGAAAGATTTATAGTTACTGTCTAAGCTGGCACTGCCGCGGAGGGCTGTTGGTTTGCGCAGGAAAGCGGGAAAAACAAATGGTGCTGCTTTCAGAGAAGGACAGTACTGTATTGCATAGCTGCTGTGTAAAAGGCGTAGTTTTGGGAATTGGAGGACCCAGCAAGGATACTACATAATTACTAGTATATTACATACCAGTATACTACTATAAATGCTAGTTATCATATACACGTGTTTACTTCAGGGCTTGCGCTTGATTGTATTTTCTAAAGATAAATTTTAGTAACGACACAAAAGCGATGAAGAGATAGACCTTTAAGATAATTTGAACTAGTGAAAACTATTATGGAAATAACATTTGAATTTGCTACGTGAAAGGGACCAGTGCTCTGGGTTGCTGACCAATTGCTACATAAAAACTGACTGAATCCTTTTTGTTAAGTCTTGAAGTCAATGCATTTCTACTTAGACGCAGCTTATTAACATGTTGCTGGTTTTACTTATTTCTTTACTAGATGCAGGGAGAGTATTTTAATCCTGTTTGTGAAGGCTTCAAGAGCATCACTTCTTTAAAATTTACATAATGAAATTCAGTAGCATACAGTTAAATGGATATCAATTTAATAATATTAAATTTAATGTGTGTTTTCTATGGCCAATTGTTTACAGATTGTTTACAGATTTTTATTTTTTTTTTTACAGTTTGAATTTTGAGAGTCTAGTGGTATTTTGTAAGTTTTGTGTTGCTGATGCTCTGTTGCATTTCCTTTCTTGTGGTCACTCTCTTGTATTTCCCTGTGCTCTCTCATCTGTGCACCGTCTGCAGATTCTGAGGAGGTGTGTTCCCAAGGGGCAGTGATTAATCAAGAAATTGGGGGGATAAAAGGCAGATGATATGCACAGGAAAGAAAAGGGTGGGGAAAAACAAAGAAACACAAGCGTGTTTGTTTCTCCATGCTTGTGACTCACTTTTTCATAACAGCAGGATTTTCAGATGGAGCAGAACACTAATTGAAAACAAACAGGAAGTAAAAAGATAATTATCTCTGCACTGAACCATGAGAGGGTTCAGTACTTTCAGATTAGTAAATTAGCAAGCTAATTAATTTGATTGGCTTTTAAACTTATAACTGTTATAAAAGCTGTATTATATACTATTATATTATTATGTAGCAATGTACAGTATTTCATAATATATAGAGTATTATTTAGAGTAGGGTGGGTCTGATTGTTAATGCAGTGAATGCAGCCGTAGTTTCTTGATCTATCCATAATTTGTGTTTGCCCTTCATCTTTATGAACATCTGACTCTTTGATTATTATTTTCTTTCTCTTCAATTTAAGATCAAAGATCTTTCTTCAAATATAAGATCTGTTGGAAAAAAAAAATCTTTCATGTGCTGCATTTCATTCTGTCATTACATACACCTAGCTGAGCTCTCCTGTGCTGGCATTCCCCTTAATTACTGTATCGAGTACCATCTTCCGGACCCAGTGGCACTTAAGCCCTCAGATTAGGGGTGCTGCTTTGTGCTACTCAGGATGAGCATGTAAGATACACACGCTTGATGTTGTTTTCCAGTATGAGATTTGAAGAGCCCTGGTGCTGGTCTCTCCAGTTTAAACCTACCTTTTCCCTCGACACTATTATTTTGAGTTATATATCACTTTTTGAGGAATGTGATAATAGGGGCAAATAAAAGCATGGAAAAGTTTGCATGGAATCCTGAAAAATATCAATTGCTTTTATAGGAAAAACATGGGAGTACATTAATTTCTCTGAAGGCAACATCTCTCCCCCAGCTTTATGCTTGCTTTGGGACTTGGTGAGATTCATTATGAGTGCAGGAAGGCAGGGATTTCTGCCATCCCATCAGGTTCCTGTAATAACTATTGTCATTTTGAACTACTGCAAAGTGACTCATTTCAGTAGTTACACCTGGCTGGTTAGTAAGATGCCAGTCCCCTCTTTCAAGCTGTCTGCTGATCAGGTCTCAGCCAGTGACTCTGGTCTTCTGCCAGGTGACTCACTTGTAACCTCTTCTCAGATGCAGCAGTTTTAACTAGAAGTTTTGTGTCATAAGCAGTTTCAGATTCAATACGTTGCTATTAAAATTTAATTAACTCTACAAATGGATATTTGCAAAGGTACTTGATGATGCAGCAATCTTGAGATTAACTTAATGGTGTGAACTAGTATCCCTGAGAGGTAAAAACATCCTAGTTTTTTCCCCCCCTTAGTTTCACTATGGTCTCATCTTACAATTCCTTAATTCTGTTTTCTGCCAAAGCTTTTCCTTGTGCACTCAGTGCTATTCTTCCCTACTGCGTGTTCCTGTCACGAAATACTGGTACCTTAAATGTATGAGCCATTAGAATTTTTGTGTCTTGACCAACATAAATATAAATTCTTACTTATGTGTGGTTAAAAATGTTGTTGTTAACAATGTCTAATCCTTTCCATGCAGGCAATATGTTAAGTAGAGTTTGTAGCAATTATTTGTGTAGTCTATAGCTGGAATTCAATCATATGTTAAATAACTAAAAATCAAGTACAGATATTTCTTGATAATGTGAAGGTGTTCCATCCTAAGGAGGGTGTTTTGAGTTTGATACATTAGTCCTCTTCTTCATTGGGAGGTCGAGCTGTATTTTGTAGCAAAAATTTTACTGGAGTTTATGTTTCATCATCCTTGTTTTGGTATTTTTCCCAGATACTTAACTTGTATTCTTTTTGTTTGTTTTCACAGTTCTATCTTCAAGACACTAAAAGTAGTAATGGTACCTTTATTAATAGTCAGAGACTGAGTAGAGGATCTGAGGAAAGCCCACCATGTGAAATTATGTCAGGTGACATCATTCAGTTTGGTGTAGATGTGACAGAGAACACGCGGAAAGGTAAGGGTATGGATCATTTTTCTTTTTTTTTTTTTTAAATATATTTATTTAGAACATCTTATTACAGTCTGATCTTGAAGAGTAAATGGTATTCCTGTTTTAAGAAAAGAGGTTGGGGTTTTTTGGTTACCTCTTCCCTCCTTTGTTCTGGTAGCGAGTCCTGTGGCCGCGCAGTAAACTGGATCAAGAAACTGATCTGCTGAAAACACTGACTCTATCCATGCCTCCACCTGCCAATTAGATTTTAACTGGGTTGCTTCCATGGCCCACCTTCTTCTGTGGCGGTAAGGGTGCCAGTGTGTGTAGTGGAAATGCAGATCCAGCAAAGGAGGCTCAGCTATTGCCTCACTTAAATTGACTTACAGCAATTTTAAAAGTGCAGCATGGGCATGCGTGCATAGCGCTGTGGGGGGGGTTCTGCGGTTGGTTGGTTTTTTCGTCTTATTTTTTAACTACCTTTCTGTCAAGCCTATGAACCCTGAAGTTTTAAGTAAAAATGAGGACCTGGACAGGCTTGAGAGGTGGGCCCTTGCCAACCTTGTGAAGTTCAACAAGGCCAAGTGCAAGGTCCTGCATGTGGCTTGGGGCAACCCCAAGCACAGATACGAGCTGGGCAGAGAATGGATTGAGAGCAGCCCTGAGGAGAAGGACTTGGGGGTGTTTATGGATGACAAGCTCAACGTGAGCTGGCAATGTGCGCTCACAGCCCAGAAAGCCAACCGTGTTCTGGGCTGCATCAAAAGAAGTGTGGGCAGCAGGTCGAGGGAGGTATTTCTGCCCCCCTGCTCCACTCTGGTGAGAACCCATCTGGAGTACTGTGTCCAGCTTTGGAGTCCTCAGCATGAGGACATGGCGCTGTTGGAGCAGGTCCAGAGGAGGGCTACAAAGATGATCAAAGAGCTGGAGCACCTCTCCTATGAGGACAGGCTGAGAGAGTTGGGGTTGTTCAGCCTGGAGAAGGGAAGGCTCCAGGAAGACCTTATTGCGGCCCTTCAGTATCTGAAGGGGGCCTACACAAAAGCTGGAGAGGGACTTTTTACAAGGACATGTAGTGATAGGACTGAGGGTTAATGGTTTTAAACTGGAAGAGGGTAGATTTAAATTAGAGATCAGGAAGAAATTTTTTACTCTGAAGGTGGAAAAACACTGGTCTAGGTTGCCCAGAGAAGTTGTGGATGCCCCATCCCTGGAGGTGTCCAAGGCCAGGTTGGATGGGGCTTTGAGAAACCTGGTCTAGTGGGAGGTGTCCCTGGCCATGGCAGGGGGGGTGGAACTGGATGATCTTTAAGGTCCCTTCCAACCCAAACCATTCTATGATAACCTTGAACTATTCATTTGCTGTCCTTGCTAATAGAAGCTGAATTTCTTCATATGTGTTTAGGCCTGAAACAATTTTTATTTTAAGCTGTAGTTGGAACAAAAATTTGAGTTCACTTGTGTTTATCAGCAATTATTTGGAATTTATGTGAAATTTTGTGGATAGTTCATCGTAAGCAAATTCTTGCCAGTAGTAGTTCTTCCCGGTGGTTTTATGCTAGTTGTACAAAACACAATCCCGGAGACCTGGCATTTGTGTAATGAGCTATCAGGTTGTGCAGCCTGCCTTTTCCTCTCCTCTGGCTTGGAACATGGGAACTGTACTTATGTCGCTCACGAATGGGTTGAGCTAGCTAACGAGGAAGAGCGTGCAAGTTTGCTTTCCTCCCTCTTCATGCTCCCCCAAGCAGTGAATGAAGATGGTATCATCACGCTGGGGCATGAAACAGCTGCGTCGCAGTTGAAGTGTTTACCCATGAATGCAATTGGAATGCATATAAACACATTTTTTTCACCGGTTCATTTCAGTAATCTTAGATGTTACTGTTAACCTAATCTAGTAATGAAACAGACATGAAAGTAGTTTTTAAATTAACGATTCCCTTTAAAACCATTTTGCATTCTGCTATTTGCATAACGCCTTACTTGCACAAGGCATTTCAGCATTTTGCTGTGTGTAATTACAAGGTAATGACAGGACAGGCAGAGTTTACTTGCCTATGTAAATTCCAAACTGTGTAAATATTGCTAGAATACATTTGTTTTTATTTTACTGTACAGGCTGTGTTTTAGTAAGTCATTTCCTTGCAAATGTGATCTTGGTTTGGTTCATTACAATAGTGGCACGTTCAGTATGTGCTTTTTCAGGGAAGCTTATATGCGCACTGATTCCTCCGCTTTCTGCTGCGGAGCTGAAGTCGTTCCCAGGCCCCGGAGGAATGTTTCCAGCCCTCCCGCTTCCTTATTTGTCCACTATACATATATATATATATATATATATATTCCTAACAAACACACGGCCCTACTCATTTCCCTCTTCTTAATGCAGTACGTACCTATTAATCATCTTCTCTTTGTGTTAGCGCAGTTTATATTCTTTTAGCACTTCCTAAATTTCCCAGTCAGTGCCAGAGCATTCCAAGAGTTAACTGGTGGTGACTTCCCCGCGTGGAGAGGAGCAGCCGGCTTTCAAGGAGGGTCAAATAATACCAGATGGTTTGGGTCAGATGGGGCTCATGCGCTCTGTTCTGGTCGAGTTTGGACTCTTCTTTGTTTCTCTCTCGGGTGGTGGTTGAAGGAGCCGAGGAGCCCCCGCGCACACCGCCTGTCCGGGGCACGCAGCTCTCCCAGGGGAAGGGCAGAGGTGGTCAGTTATTGCCCCGGCCGCTGTTACTGCCCTTAACGAGTGAAAATAAAAATGAGGGTTTCACTTGCAAATTGTCTCGCGATGGAGCAAAAATTGCGAGACAGACAAAAATGACTTCTTTATTCCCGCGTTTTATGCTCCTTTGCAGCATAAACCCCTCATCAGGGCAGCTCTGGCTGCGTTTTGGAGTCGTGCGCGAAGCGCGCGGCGTGTTTCAGAACGGTGCAGCCAGTTTGTGGCGGGGGGTTTGGCGGGCGGCAGCCGGCTTGGCGGGGGGTTTGGCGGGCGGCAGCCGGCTTGGCGGGGGGTTTGGCGGTATCGGGGCGCGGCGGGCCCGGGGCGCCCCCTGGCGGCGCCGCCTGGGTGCAGGCGCAGCCCCCGTCCGGCCGCGCCGCGGGGCGGGATGGCGGCGGGCCCGGTCCGGCCCCCGGCAGCGCTCCGCGACCCCCGCGCCCGGCAGGTGAGTGCGTGGCGTGTCGCCTGGGCGGTGGGGACGGCAGGAGGGGAACATACCTCAGTCTGAGAAGACTTTTCTCAGTCCCTTTTGACAACCGGAGGTTTTTATTGCGGTGTGGTTTTTTGTTTTTTTTTTTTTTTTTTTTATTCCCCAAAAAGGATAATATAGACTTGAATTTAAACAATTACTGCTATCCTGTCCAGTCATCGCCATAATATTGGTTTATATGTTGCTTTACCTTTCCCTTAGGCTTTATCATTATTCTTTCAATTATAATGAACTGATACCTAAAGGACAGAATGTGGGGTGGGTTGTTGTTTTGTTTTGTTTTTTTTTCTTAGTTTTATTTTGTGAAACTATTAAAAGCCTGGTACCTTTTCACTGTCTATTTGAGACTCTCTATTAAATTGCCTTTACCTCCTCATTTTTTTTTTACACAAATAGAGCTCATGCTGCTTTTAGGAGATTTTTTTTTTTTTTTCCCAGTCTGAATATTGATAGAAAAACTTCAAAATGATATAATGTCACAGCAGAGCCACTTGAGATATGACCGAAAGGTAAAGCTGCCTGTTGGTGTTTAGTTTCAGATACTCTAATACTTTCTTCTTGAAATTGCTAATTTCCTCTTTATGCCTTAAAGGAGAGGTTCTTCATTATGAAAGCTGTGTGAGTATTACATGCTGCACCTAATAGTGCTAAAGGATTTTTTAAATGTTTTTGCAAGAACAGATTTGTGAATTCTGGGGACCTAAGTCTAAAGCCAGAAAAGACCCCAGAACTCATGGATTAATCTGTTCTGAGGGTAAGATCCTGTCTGTTCTTCCTTGGCATGTAAATTTAATCCTTTACCAGGTCATCTTGAAAAAACAAGGTGCTGTAGCCAAGGGGATACTTCTCCAAAGCAGTAGCTTTTAGCACTGAATTAAGGTTAAGAACAACTCTGTTCAGTTGGATCATTTCTCCTGTATTTTTAGATTCTATTGAGGTAGCTTCCTCAAAGACCTGTCTCGTTTCCCTGGAGTACTACCGTTGTCCTAAAACACCCATTGCCCCTTTTTTTTTTTTTTTTTTTTTTTTTCAAAGCCAGAATAACTGTTTTGCTGATATTAATAACCATGAAAGTAGAGCAGCTAGTTGGCTTTGTATGTTGGTGGGTGCCTTAGGTATCGTGGTAAGTGACCATATACTTATTTGTATGTAGCTTGTGGTAGCGTTTTGGGAACAACGTCTATCTTTCCATGTAACTGGGAAGATTTTTTTACTTCCCAAATCATAGAACCATACAAGGAAAAAAAAAAAAAAATCAGACGTAATTTGACTGTTTGCAATGTCATTGAAAATGGTATCAGTAACACTTTTGGTAAACATTGTGAAGAGGGGTTGAAGTTGATGTAAGAATCAGATATTGCATTTCGTCCTCTTATTCCTTAAGATCTTTCTTGAGCTCAAAGAATCTTGAATTTAGTCCTGGAGAAGCGAGCTTTTTCCTTCTGAAATGAGAGGCTGCTTGCCTAGGGCTGTGCGTTAGATGGGTGCAAGCAATACCAAAATAGAGATGGATTGTGATGCTGCTCAGAGCGTTCAAGAGGATGTACTTCTCCGTGGCACCTATGCTCTTACTCTGCATTCCCTTTTTGGTCCTTGTGTTTGTAAATGACAATCACTTGGCAAGTCCCAGATGCTGAAGGGAGTGTCTGGTGACACAAATTGGATGTGTTACCTTTAAGTCCCTGGGTACGCTCATGGGAATCCTGTCAAAACGGTGGTTCCTTATTTTGGTTATACTTCTGCATTTGCGTTACCTAGGACAGGTAAGGTGCATTCCTTTTTCCTCGTTTTATAATCTAAACATAGAGGTACGTTTTTTAACTTGCTGCGGTAAAGACATCTCGCAGGCGTTGCTGCATGGGGAGGAATCGGAGCTGGAGCTGTGTGGCAGCCAGGACTAAGCACGCAGCTTAGGACCACTTCAGGTCCCTAATGAAGAAGTTTCCTGTCTCCAGAGGAGGTCGGAGAAGGCAGACCCAGGCACTGGTGCTTGAAGGCGTTCATGCCTCTTCTTGTTTGCCTGCCTCACAGTTTCTTAAGGCAGTTCGCTTGGTTACTATAACATTAACTGTTGAACTTATAATTATAATAGTAACAAATCATGATGACTTAGTATTTGTTTCTTTTCAGTTACCCATGGATGTATAGTCTCCACAATCAAACTGTTTCTGCCAGATGGAATGGAAGCTCGATTGCGATCAGAGTAAGGATAAGTATCTATTCATGTGTAGCAAAATTAAACTACTGCGTAATGAGGATTTGATGGATATTATGTTTCAAATCAACATAGGAACAGTTTATTTTCCTGTGATCATGCAAAGAAAAAAACTGAAAGTATTGTTCTTTTGCAGGCATTATGGAAAAGAAGTCTTATTTGCTTGTTGCTTTTAGAAATTAAGATAACTATGAAAGAATAAAGAAGTTCTATAAAATAATAAAAAAGTTCTTATCAAGTTGGGCTTTTCTGACTGTGGTTTACCGTACTGGAATGGGTGTTATAAACAGGAATATAGGACAAAAAAAAGGAAACGAGCATTCTCCTTGCCTCTTTTTTTGTTTGGGATTATTATTTTTGCCCCTTTAAATGCACACAGGATCTACCAAAGTGAGATTAATGGTGTGTCTGTGTGTGTACGCGTGTGCACATAACACTGTTTATCACACACACAGAATCATCAGAGTTGGAAGGGACCTCTAGAGATCATCTAGTCCCACTCCCCTGCTAAAGCAGGGTTGCCCAGAGCACATTACTCAGGACTGCATCCAGGCGGGTCTTGAAAATCTCCAGGGAAGGGGACTCCACAACCTCCCTGGGCAGCCTGTGCCAGTGCTCTGTCACCCTCACCGTAAAGAACTGTTTCCGTGTATTTGAACGGAACTTCCTGTGTTCTAACTTGTGCCCATTGCCCCTCGTCCTGTCACTTGGAACCATTGAAAAGAGCCTGGCTCCATCCTCCTTCAACCCACCCTTTAGATACTTGTATGCCAAGTATATATATTCCACATATATATATTCCAAGTATTTATATTCCACAGATAAGTAGTACAGTAACGTGTCCTCGTAGTGCAGTTATTTGGTGTCATGATGAAAGAAAGTGGTGCCTGACATGAAGAGAAAAAAAAGAAGAAAGTCGATGGAATAATGTTTAGAAACTCAGATGAATATTGAGAGGGTTTTCTGTATGTATGTGCACATTTTGGAGAAAAGTTCAGAAAGCAGTAGAAACAAAAAACGTAAAACGTAAAGGTTTTGTTTCCAGTAATTGAGTGCCAGTTACAAATGACATAATTTTAATCGTCTTTCATCCTCAGCAATTGTATGTTTTTGATTTTTTATTTAAATATTCTTTTATTATTAGTATCCAGAAATGTTTGCATGAAGCTTTAGGGTGTCTTTGGTTTTGGGAAGATAAGTCAAAATAAATTATTATGTGAAATTTTCCATGTGATTGCATGTCCTAATAAGAAATAGTAGAAATGCATGGTATTAAGTTTTTAGTTCTGATGAGAATGTACAAGTGTAACATTTGCTGTAGGGAAGGTGTACAAAATTCTGTAAGCTACCGAATATTGTTTCACTTAGTTTGTTGAATTTTTAAACAGTAGTATATCCACTGTCTTTTCATCTCTATTATTTTGCACATGTAAATTGGTTTAAATCTTAATAAATCAGCTTTTTAAAATATTATGTAACTGCTGAAATAAAAGTTGCTGAAGAGAATTTTTAGAATATACTTTGGATTTGTGATTTGAAAATAGTTCTGTAACCTGGAAGAAACCGCTCAGCGTAGTATTAACTGGTTTTGCTTGTTTGTATATTAAATCTTCATTTTTATCTGAAGAATAAACTTAAAAATACAAAGCATCTTGATTAAACATCTTGATTAAATGCAGGTATCTTCTAGATTTTTGAACTGCTTTTCTGCACTTTGTGTTCACTACTAATTTATTTTTTTTTTTTTAGTGTTATCCATGCTCCATTACCAAGTCCTGTTGACAAGGTAATTCAGTAATTTGCTGTTTTCTGCCTTATTCAACCACGTGCTGCTTTCTGACTTGTTATAAAGATGGAGAAACAATGAAGTCCAGTTACACTGAGATATGTTTTCCACTGCCTATTTCTACCGAGTTTAATATTTTGAGTGACATTTAAAGTAGACAAGGTAATGCAGTATCACAGTGTATATTTTAAGGTAGCTTGACTTCTTACAGCGTGGCATCTGAAACATGGCTTAGAAAAAAACCCATTGATGTTAACATGGTTAAATTTCCAGGTACAGGTTGACCGACGAACAGGTCTTGGGTATTGCATAGTTTGATACTTGATCTGTTCCGTGGGACCGAAGACTAGCTCAGATTTGGTGTTCGGATGAGGTCTGTTGTCCTCGTATCTTGTTTTTATGGAGCAGAAGCTGCGCTGCACAGGCTGGGAAGTGCTCTAGCATGTTCCAAAAGCAGATTGAGACCAAACCTCTCTGGTCCTCTTGTTACAGGTACAGCCAGAGTCACTCACTGTAGAGTCATGGAGTCAGTAATGTCTAGTGTAATTTTTAAACTCAATTTTGATGATGTGGGGGACTTGTAGAAAAGCTGTCAGTAGATACACTCTTGAGACAAGTGATCAGGAATTGATTGTCTTTCTAGCCTCTAAAAAAAAGGGTTAACTTGGGTTCAAATCAGAGTTTTAAACATGAACAAAATTTTCAGAAACTAAGGAAACTTATTTGTGAAGTCAGCAGCCTGAGGATTTCATAGACTTTGCATTTAAGTTGAGCTTTCAAAACAGTGTATGTATGTACCTTGGATCCAGGGCAAGGCAGAAATTCTGAGGTGGGACTGTAGGAAAAACAGCTTCAAAATTATGTCAGCGTAGGAAGAGCCTACAAGAATCAGTAAACACATTTCCCACCCTCCCCAAGCCGAGACAGTTTCTGGGACTAGAGAAAGAATAAAGTAAGACTTACCAAAACCCAGGCTTCAAGCCTGGCAGAGGCGGTGGCAGCGCATAGTAGAACTTCTTTAATTACATGTGAATAGAAATCAAGTAAGATAATGGTGCTAATATGCAGCAAGAACAGTTATGATAAGAGATATTATAGATATTCCCCAAATCTGAAACAGATGTTATAAAGGGAAATGATGAAGATGATGGCTAGTAAGTCAACAGAAGATGTGTGATGAAATGGCGGGGGGGGGAGGGATGATGACATTAAGTTGGAATGTAAGAGACTTTATTTGCAATTCTGGAAACCCCTGATTTCTGTTTGTCCCTGGGTTAAATGGCTTCACCTTTGTGCACTTTGTTTTGTTTTGTGTTTTTTTTTTTTTTTTTTTGTCAGTTTAATCTCAACTGAAACAAAAGCCTGAAACTCTTCGGGTGTGTTGGTGGTTCAAGAACTTGTAAAGACATTAACACAGCGGGGCCTCAGTCCAGAGTTGGGAAGTTCTATGATGGAAAAAAAGAAAGAATAAATAGTAGTAGAACAATAAATGATTGAAAATGCCAGTTGTTAGATAATGTTAAGTTTACCTTCGTGACTAGATTTATATGATGAATTTTGCATTGCTTGAGTTTAGTGAAAAATCCAAACCCATTTTGATTCTTAAATTTCTTTATTTTTCAGGTTGCTGCTAACACTCCCAGCATGTATTCTCAGGAATTGTTTCAGCTTTCACAGTATCTACAGGTAACTTTTCTCTTGACAGCATTAGGTTGGCTAAATATTTTATCTTTGTTCAAAACACAGATCTTATGGTCTGTATATCTTTATTTGGCTGGAATTCTGTAAACTGGAATACGATAAGCTTCACTGCCTTTTTCTGTAGTGAAATAATGTAAAACATTAATGCCTAGAGAGGTGGTAGATGCCCCATCCCTGGAAACATTCAAGGCCAGGTTGGATGGGGCTCTGAGCAACCTGATCTAGTTGAAGATGTCCCTGCTCATGGCAGGGGGGTTGGCCTGGATGGTCTTTAAAGGTCCCTTCCAACCCAAACTGTTCTAGGATTCTGTTGTAATTGACCATATTATAGACCTATGTAAACTCCTGGGGTTTTGCATGAGCAGTATGAACCATGACTTTTTTATAAAAGAAACATGAAAGCTCCCTGTTTTATAGAAGGCTCCCTGAACGCTACATACCTGTTTTCCCTGGCCTTTCTCCTATCCTACCTCATTGTCCCCCATTTTCTTTTGCTCCCAATATTTTAAGCATCATCCCCTGCGGTGAACGTGCTGTGTACACGTTTAAAACTTTTGGTAGAAGAAAAGAAGGGCAAAAGAAGAGGTCGTTTCATGTGTCCAGAACTAGTTGTTTCTGTGAATATAACTTTTTAGTATGAATATTTCCGTCCCTGTTATTATTGGAAAGTATAAAGAAGGGGGCAGTGCTGGCCGCTCTTCTTCCTCATTGGCACCACCAGCCTTTATGTGCCTGCTCTTGTGTCATTTTTAAAAGATGTGTTTTTCCCTAAGATGTCACATCACAAAGGGGTTAGACTGCAAAATGGCAGCACGCTGAAGTATGGGCTAATATATATAAATAATCTCTTTAGAAAGGATCATAAAATCAGCCTGCTGGAAAAAACATGAAAATGTTCTTCCTGGTCACTTCTGTGTAGCTTTAATTTATGTACAGTTCTACTGACTTATTTTGCCTGTTTGTTCACATCAATGATGAGGCTTTTGAGATGGATACTAATATTATATGTATTTGCTGACATAGCAGGAAGCGGCTCAGGCAGATGCTCTTTCTTGGGAGGCCAAATACATACTCGCTCAGCAATCTGTTCATTCTCTTTATCCTGGAATGAAGATGCTCTTCTATCTTACTGTCCTAAAACAACAATTGAACAAAAATAGTTCTTGCTTGGCATTTTTTTTGTGACCTGATTTGAGGGCCCCATTGCATGGGAGCTGCCAAGCTGCCTTTTGGTGTTTCCAATTTTGTTACTCAAATTATTGAAAAAAGTCAAATTGTGTTTAAGTCTTGGAAAGAATAACTTGTTACTATGTACATGCATGTGCAACATATGCATGGAAAATGAAGGTTTTTAGGAACCTGAGATTATAGGATAACATTTCCTGATTAAAATATCCAAGTAAATGTGTGGGTGGATAAAATGGGATGGGCTTATTATAGTTTTGAATATGTGACAATGTTTGCTACTCACGCTTCCTTTTTTTCCTTGTATTTTGGTATCTCTTACGTTGCTTTTGTTTTTCTGAGTTGTTTCTGAACTGACTGGTGCTCTGCTCTCTTCACAGGAAGCCTTACATCGGGAACAAATGTTGGAACAGAAGCTGGCAACCCTTCAGCGACTACTTGCTGTCACGCAAGAGGCTTCAGATACTAGTTGGCAGGTACCTGCAGGCATCCTTTTCCTTTATGGACTGAAAAATGCAAAGTATTTCAGCTATTAATTTACAAACAATGGGGGAAAAAGCAGCAAAAAGCTTATGGCAATTCTCTTAAACTGTGCAAAAGATAATGTTTAATAAATTTAGTGGTCATGTACCAGTTTGAAATAACTATTTAGTAGTAAATACTCTAACAAAATTGAAGTCCTAAAGCAGAACACTACTGGAACTACATGAAGCACGTGTTAATACTAAGGTGGTATTTCTTTTCTGCTAGGCTTTAATAGATGAAGACAGGCTGCTATCAAGATTAGAGGTTATGGGAAATCAGTTACAAGCGTGTTCAAAGGTAAGTAGTACACAAAGTTGAATGCTCAGAATTCTGAAAGATAGCTCTTTGGACATGTTTTGAAATTAGGTAGTTGTAGGAAAGCAGTTGGAACATAAACTTGCTGAAATGAACCTGTGCAATTTTGATAATCTGAATAGCATCAAAACTCTAGATCTGGTCCTTATTTCACGGAATCATTTTAAATCTAGATAAACTGCTATTTTCCAGCATTTTTTAGCATGAAGTGATTTCTTTTGTATGTGCGTATAAACATGTATGTACTGAAATGCAGAAAAGGAATTTCTGTCATCGGTGAGAAGCAACCATTCTGTCCCGTTTTCTACGGATGTTTCTTTCCAAACAGGGGTTTGAAAAAAGGCATTATCAATGAGCTGTCTGATATTCAGAGACAGAGTAACAAGTATGGCTTGCCTTTACTGTTCTTTAGGCCACCTATGTCTGCCTTAAATTTTTATTTTTATTTTAGTTTTAATTCCTCTCAACTGCCTATGTTATAAAAACTTTTTTTGCGGGTCCTGGTTGAGGTCTTTCAGATGAGACCTCGTAGGTTTCTGGCTTGTCAAACTGTAGGTCTCTTAGGCTTGTCATGGTCTTAGCAGTGTCCAAAAAAACCCTTATAGTTTTCCTATAATCAAAGCTGATGTGTGCTGCCATACATACACTTCAAAAAATAATTGGTTTACACCCAGTCACGTCAAGAATCTTTGATCAGTGATTTTTCCACAGTGTATTCCCAGCTATCAGAAATTGCTAAACATTTTGGAATAGAACAGGTATTATGACAATCAAATATATTTAATCAGCAAAATACTAATTTATTTTGTATCTTTGTATCTGAATTATCTTATCTTATACGTGCAGAATCAAACAGAAGACAGTATACGAAAAGAGCTTATAGCATTACAAGAAGACAAACACAACTATGAGACAACAGCCAAAGAGTCCCTGAGGCGGGTTCTTCAGGAGAAAATTGAAGTGGTCAGAAAACTGTCTGAAGTGGAGGTACTGAAGTTTCGTGCCTAGTCTTCTGGAAATGCTGAAATAGTTATAACTGCTGCTACTTAGATCCCTGTTTAGTTGCCTGTAATACACCAGTGTTTGTTGTATTGTGGCACTTGCAGTATATTTAGTAGTAGAGTCTATTTCTCCTATTGGACAATACTTAGATTGTTAAACAGTTAATGAGAAACTGTGCTTTATAGTCTTCCTTCTTTTCCTGCCAGATTCCAAAATTCATGAAGCTGCCTTGCAGAAGTTAGTATGCATAGGAAATAAGTGAGGGGAAAATGACATACATACATTAGAAGAAAATGCTGTTAGACCTTGTCTAAACTGTAAAATTTGTGGAAACATAAGCTTAACTACTCATACAAATTCCACTTAAGAATGAGCTTTTAAGATTACAAAGTGTTGGACGCTTTCTTCAAGTAAGATTTCTGCCCCTATAATATCTCTCATTACTGTTTTTTGCTTTATTTTCTCTCTCTGTTATCATTATTTGCTATGTTCCCTTAGGTCAAGAAATATCCTAAGACTTAATTTTAAGTGCTCGAAGTGTCTACCCTCTTCATGCTTTATAGACAATGCAATGCATATAGTGCTGTAATAAATAACCTTATGAGATTTCAGTTAAATACACCTTTTTATATCGTAATAGCTCTTGACAGGTTTGTTCGTGGTTGGAGTTTTATGTTTACTTCTAGCTTTCTTCTCCTTTCCAATCCTATACTAAGAGAAGAATGTTCTGACTTATACTTTTTCTTCTTTACTTTGACTCTTGGGGCAGAAATATTAATTTAACTTTAGTAAGAGATTTGCCTGAGTGCTTCGTGCCACATACTTTTCTCTCCACGCAGAAGAATCGCTGGCTCCTGGTTCAAAGTTGTCCTTTCAATAATTATTATGTAATATAGTTTTGAAGGCACTGTTATTTAAAGGTGTTTTGGTCTGTTACCATGGTGAAGAACTAAGTCAGAGCTTGTTACAAAAAAAAATAAATACTGTATGAATGAAGAAACAAATCTTGCGTTGTGAGGACGAAACTCTATATGCCATTTAGTTGTGCTGCTGTCACCAGCTCATGCAAAGTTCTGGAGCATTCCTTGCCTCCTGAAGACCCAGGTGTCTCTTGAGTAAGGGGACCTTAGCTTAGATGCCTTTCCACATTATGGAGTTCAGAAAAAGATTTAGAACACTTCCTGGGAGCCATTTTGCTTACATAACGTGTTACATCTTCTTTTGCTGGGTGAAAGGTATGATGAAATCTATTGATTATGTTGGATCACAAAATATTATGAAACTTTCACTGTATATCGTAAAACAGAAGAGAATAGGGGAGATGGATCACACGTTTCAGTTCTTTATTCCTGTAAGTCACAATTAATTGTATAACCTACTGTGGGTTTTTTTTACACATGCATGAAACTAATATGTTTTTGCATAATCTGTTCTTTAGGTAGAACATTATGAAGGTTTGCAGAGATAGTGTTTTTGCCAGGACTTGAGCTGTTTGTTTAGCCTTAATTTAGGAACAAAGCAGTTAAATATGATTAGTTACATATACTGTTTGGAAAAAATAGATCAACTTCAGTGTTTGGTAGATTATTAGTCTCTTTTTTTTTTTTTTTATTGCATAATAATTCTATCTTACAGCGGAGTTTAAGTAATACAGAAGATGAATGTACTCACCTGAAAGAAATGAATGAGCGGACTCAGGAAGAATTAAGAGAATTAGCAAATAAGTACAATGGAGCTGTAAATGAAATTAAAGATCTTTCTGACAAACTAAAGGTAATGATAGAACGTCATCTGACTTGTGATGATACTATAATGCATGGAACAAATAAATACAATTTTTAATTTCTAATGCAGCAATCAAAGGTTAAGAAACTTTTTAAACAACAGGTGAATGAAAGAAAGATGCGCATCCATGTCTTACATATTCTTTTGGATTACATTTAATGTAATTGAAAGTGCCATAGTTAAGTAAATTGCTAACAGGTTTCCTTTTCATTCACTTTGAAAGTTACCATAAATGTCAAAGTATATTAATATTTAAAGGTCCTTTATGCTGGAGAACAAAGTAATCACAGTAAGATAAAGCCTGTTCCCAAAGAGTCTGCAATCTAGATAAGTAGATGATGTGGAGGATGAAGGGTACTTGTATTGTCTTTGGAGACCTGAGACAGTTGTTGCATTTGTCTTTGATAAATACTGGAATTGGTACTTAGGTTCTTTGAGTCATAGTTCAGCACCTCAGACAGAAGATTTTTCTTTCCGAATTAAAATGTTAAGTTTCTGGGTTTAAGGCCATTGGTTTCCCAATTATGAGTTAATTACTGATGATGATGAGTATGCACAGAAGCATCAAAATTGAAACTTATTACCTAGCTTTGAGGGAGGAGTCTTTGAAACTTAACTATCATGAAATCCAGCAAGGAAAAAGATGTGGCTTTCAATGAAGTTAGTCTGTGCAATGTACGTTCAGTTCAGAAGGACTCTTGGGTTTTGATTGATTTGAGGTGCAGGGAGACTTTAGGTGTTTCTTAGTTCTTGGGCCCTGGTACTGTTCCTGTAAAACTTAGGCTCCTCAGAAAAAGAGTTAGTTAAGAAATTTTGAGATTCTTTCTGTTACTGTGCTTGAAGTGAAATTTATAGAAAAATAACAGTAGAAAAATTTTGCATTGTTTCAATTTTCTTTATCTGACTAGCAAAGGAAGTTAGCTATGGACATTTAGTTATACAAAAATGAAGGAAATCTGTGCCTTTACGGGTTAATTTTGATTTGTTTGGGGATTTTTTTAATCTTTTTGAGCAGGTAGCAGAAGGAAGACAAGAAGAAATCCAACAGAAAGGACTGGCTGAGAAAAAAGAATTGCAGCATAAAATAGACGAAATGGAAGAGAGAGAGCAAGAGCTTCAAGCAAAAATAGAAGCTTTGCAGGCTGATAATGACTTCACAAATGAGCGGCTGACTGCTTTACAAGGTTAGTCACTAGTGGGGAGGAAACTTTGATTATTTGTTTTTCTTTTAATCTGTGAAATATCTTTTTCTTGGACTTCTGTTTACAGTACGGTTAGAACATCTTCAAGAGAAAACTCTTAAAGAACACAACAGCTTAGGTAGGTGTGATCAGTTTTTTGTTTCAAGCTGGTTTCCAGATTTTATGTTCAATTAGTTATATTATAATGACCTTGTAGTCTAGGGGTCTGACAAAAGAACAACGTTTTACAGTTATCCCAGTAGTTCGTTCTTCTTGGGATCACTTGTTAACGCTGAAAGACATGTGGCCACAGCAGAGTGCCGGTAGAGGGCACTGCTGTTGTGAGTCTTCAGGCTTCTGGGTCAATGCTCAACTTAGAGCTCTGTGCCCTCTCAGCTCCAAGATTTTGAAGGTTTTTGGATACATATATAAAAAAGGATCTTTTACAGCTATATATATGTAATAGGCAGTAATTCTTTGGATGATAGGAACTCTTGTACACTTGAACAAATGGGAACGTGATCTGTAATGCAGGAAAACACGTTAAATTTTGGTTTATTAGATTAGATACTTAGAAGAAGGATGACATGAAAAGCCAGATGCATTTCACAATGCTGTATTTATAAAGAAACAAAACCCAAAATGTTTTGCTTGGTTCCAGAAATAATACCCTTTCTTAATCCTAGGCATACAAGTTGATGACTTCATACCTAAAATTAATGGGAGCACAGAGAAAGGTAGTGTATCTTAAGGCTACCTTTTGTCTTATGGTTGATGTTTGAAGTTGAACAAATTCAATATGTTCTCTAAAATTCTACTTTGAATAACATTCTCTTAAAAAATGAAATCGAATTTGTCCAGTCCTCTGACCATAATTTTTTTATTTTTTTTGCTTAGACTTTCAGTCTAGGTATTTTTAGAATGTTTTGTAAAACATAATGAGCCAACTTGGAAGTTGTCTTTTTTTTTTTTTTTGGCTTGTTTTTGGGCTCTCACTGGAATCAGTAGGAATCTACCAAATGACGTCAGGTTTGTGATACAAGAACGTGGAAAACTCATTTACTTTTTTCCTCTGAATTTTATTTTTCCTTGCAACACAGACACATATCGTTTTTGTAGTAAATTGGGTATGGTAAGTAAAGTTAGCAAAACATATTTTTTTTTTTTTTCTAACTATAGCATGAAAAATGTGAGGACATGAAATTCATAAATAGTGGAAACTAACTTTTTAAAACTCAAGGATGTCTTTCTGTAAAACAGGAATGAATACAGGTTGAACAAATTGATGTTTTTTAAAGACCAATTACTTAAAGCTAAGTGTTTTAACTAACGTGTCTCAACATTCACTTGAAGTGCTTTGAATAAAATTGTCTCATAAGACTGCACAATATCACGTACAGCAAAGATTATTCCAGATAGAATTCTAAGTTCACTAAATTGTTCCATTGGCTAAGACACATTTGTCGTCTTATGTTAATTTTAAATTTTACCTTGGTGTAGCTTTCTTAAGCATTTGCTGTGTCTTGCTAGACAGCGAAAGCTCTGAGGAATGGTGGTAGTATTAGTTGGAAGGTTGGGGTACTTACATAGAGAACTTGTGGTTTTAACTAATATTCACAGTGTTTAAGGATTACTGTATACATTTTTGAAACAACTTTAGAACTCTCTATGCTCTAATTCTTAGCTTTTTACCTTTTTTTTTTTTTTTTGTATTATAAATGAAGAGCTTCTTAACTAGGGAGACTAATAGCAAAATAAAATAATTTAATCATGGCAAAACCTCATGTCTATTTCTTATTTGAGGCAGGAGGAGACCTCTGTTAAACACTGACAGGAACTGTACAAAAACCTCCCCTTAATCTAAGTACTAGTTATCCATTAATATTGTAGCATTTTAGGCACTTAGCTAAGATGCACGCTGAGATTAGCAAGCAGGAGACTTTGTCTATTCCCAGTTCTCTGGATTGCCATACTTTGGTTTCAGGTAGATTGATCCATGTAGTTGATGCGTACTTTTAGGTTGGTAATACTCTTAATGCTTGATAGAATGGTTAAGAAATAAATTGGCTTTTAATTTTTTTAAGTCATCCACCCCAGAATATAGTTAGCTTCTTTACAAAATAAATATGAGGTACTATATAGGGATTGTGATTCTTCATTCTAATCATGTAAACTGTAAAAAGACTTTAAAAGTTAAGTTGTTGGAGGTTATTAGAAAAACATGCAATACTGTGAATAAGAGTAGCCTAGAGCTAAATTGAAGCATCTAGTAAAAGCTTTCAAGGTTTGAGTGCAAATACATAATTGTTTTAGAGAAATAATTTATAACATCACTCTAAATAGAAATATTTTTTTTAACAAACACTTTTTTGTTTGTTTTAAAATTGTTGGCAGGAGTTTCTTGTTAATTTTTTAAATACTGCTACCTTTTATCAGTCTGAGTTTAAAAATTGTCTGAAACATTATTTCAAACTTGAAGTCATTGTTATGTCATCATAACAAATATCATTGTATCACTGATACTCACTTTTTTGTCCAAGTTGAAGCAATCCCTTTTTGACTTATTTTGGATTACATAAGAGTCAAAGTGTCGTCTGGATGGATGCATGAAAATAGATTCCTCCATCCTCTGAGTAACAGTAGAACTTGTGCTTAAACCTGGGAGTTTTAGGAAGCTGTCTGCTAATTTCTTTTTCTTTAGGAATATAGACAGCGTATAACTGCTCAGTCAAGTTGTCTTTCTGTGTGTTTATACAGTCTATCACCTTTTTCTGTTGTGCATCCACCATGCTATTTTATTACTCTATATTTTAGCATAGTTTTCCATTATTCTGCCTATTGTACCACATTCTTCTGAATCTCTGCTGTACCTGGTCCATACGCATTCCTCTGGCATTTTAGAGGTTGCTGGCCAGTGTTCTCTTCATGACAGTCTGTGCCTTTCTGTATCTTCCTGTCCTTTATCTAGCCCTCATATAGCGACAGATGGGCAGTAATTTTCTCTGCCAGATTTTGGATTTTGTACTCTTGAAAGCAGCAGGAGGCAGTAACTGCTTTTTTGCTGAGTAGTCTTGCATTATTTTCGGAAAGCTAAGAATTCAGGGGGTATGGTATAGATTCAGCAACACTGGCAGTGAAAGAGGTTGTAGATATTTTGCATAAGGGAAAGACTTCACAGCTGAAGGCAGAAATCAGAAATACAAAGTTTTGGGGGTTGTGCTAAATAGCCTGTAAAGGAATTTTAAAAAGTCTCCTCTATCTGTATGCGAAGGTATACATACCCCACGTCCCCCGCCTCCAGAGAGGCAAATAGCAGTAAAGCCATGTAAAATCAATGTGTTTTAAGATTCCTTTTGCCTCTCTGTGTCTCAGAACTTCAGGTCAAGCCCTCAAGGTATGGTTGTAGGCATACTACCTAGCTGTTGCAAGAATAAGAATTTTACATTACTTTTTTGTGTGGATGTCCATTCCATTAAAAGAGCTCTACTCTGAGTAGAGGAACTAAGAACTTATGTAATAGTCTCTCTAGACTCTTTTTCTAGTAAAGCGTATTAAGGTGATGATGGTTAGGCATTCATTTGCTCTCATTCACTTACGGAAATTCTAGTGCAGAAGAGAGTAACTTGCTTGTACATCAAGCCACAGGTAAAGGTTGTGTACAACTGAGTTATTTCATTAAGTGGTATGCTTCTCAGTGACTTGCACCACACCTGGCTTTCATATTTAAGTTTTGTGAGCCCTATACATTATATCAAGAAAGATATGAGAAATTTGTATACAGTCACTTAGAAGATGATGTAAAAAGGCAAAAAAATGTTTAAATATGGAAAACAAATGTTATAGCCATGGTGTCATCTTTTAAAAGCCCTGTCCTTGTCGGTTAGAAAAAAGTTTACCTTTTAGAGTAACTTTGAAATGTAGTAAAGCTTAGTATGATGTATTGGATCTTAACATCTAGGCTTCTGACATCAGAAGCTATTGATTGAACAATTTTGTTTGAACGTCACACATTTTGCTGGTCTGTGTACTAAAAAGCAGCCTTTTCAGATTGCTAGATTCTTGAGCTCAGGAGTTTTGAAGTTCTTTAGCAAGGAAGTGTTAGCACCTTTTTATGTGAAGAGATGCAAGGTTCTGATGGAGTTGGGAGTTGAACAAGGTCACATTGAAGGACTGGGGTAAACCTGGGTATTGAGCCCAGTTTTAGGATCTCTGCTGTAGAACTGTCCTTTTAAAAACTGTTGTTTCTGTGCAGTGAAACTTTTGTTTAAAATGTAGAGAGATACTCAGCAACACTTTTAAAGTAAATGTTTTTCATTTCAAGAGGGTATGAAAAATAGACATAAAGACTAAAGAAAAACTTATTAAATGGCTTTTTAAAGCTAATTAAAAAATGCTGAAGAATGTAGGTTAAATACGTGAGTTTTCTATTTCTTCAGAGCTTGGATTTGGTATTTGTAATTATCCGTGTCTGATTATGAATTAACAAATGGGAGGAACTAGAGGCATCAGTGCTATGGAGTTGCATGTTTCAGCAGTGTATCATCTTATGTATTCTAAATTTACTGTGATTTAAATATCACTTATGAGCATTAATCTTTTTGCCAAAAATATGAAGTTGTCAATGGAAATTTAGTGGAAGTCATTTGTCACCACCTAACCTGAAAGAGCAATGCTGCAAATGCCAAATGCAGAATGTTTGGACTTTTAATAATTGGTTCTTACTAAATTTTGTTGTTATTTAACAATAATTGGTTATAAGTGGTTGTTTGTTCTTTTTTAAATAGCTGCTATTGAGGTAAGGGTCTCTTTGTTATGCTTAAGAACTGCTGTTCGACTTTAGTATTTCAAAGTACCCTTTGAAAATGCAGTTAAAGTACTTCTCATCAGTTCAAAAGTCATCTGTTTTCTGATATCACTCAGACATCGTTTCAATTACATGTCTTGTCTGCTTGCATATTAACTCAGATTTCAGAACTTCACTGTAAATACACAGTTACAAATATTGTTAATATACCTTTCAAATTTTTTGTTGCATCAATTTGAAAATGATAAGAAGATGTAAACTTAAGTGTTTCTTTCTTTACTAGAGCACTTTCTTTCAAAGAGTGGAGGGGACTGCACTTTTATTCATCAGTTCATAGAATGTCAGAGTGAGTACAAGAGTGTTCATCACATTTACTTTAAAAACAACAGAAAACCCAGAAAAGGTGGATAAAAACCAGAATTTGTCACTACTATTTAATATTTCTGTAGCAGCAGAAATTTTCTAAGCATAGAATTGTGGCATTGTGATATTAAGCAGATGCCTGTCGTAAAGAGGATATCTTTGCTCTTGCAAAGCGATGATGATCACATTGTCTTTTCTTAGCAGTTAATCCGTTATTGTCCTCTGACCAATACAAGGGTGGTAATGTTGCCACACGATGTTTAAAACTGAGTGTAATTTTTCACCTGTTACAAAGTAAGAAGTTGCCAGCCTAGCACTGTCAGTTTAAGCAAACATCGCAGGCAGCAGTAGGACAGAGACAAGGTAATGATGCCTTTCCTTCATTTCACATATCTATGTTTTATCTGATAATTAAGGGTCTTGCACATTCTTCAAATTAGGTGTTACAAAGAACGTAAAGGAAAACAATACCCTATTTTTTATGTGGAAATCTAAGAGATTCTTTTAAGAAAAATAGAACATAAATATGTCGTCCCAGTCTTTAGAAAGATGTGTTATTCTGGAATGAAAAACGTGTTTTCAAAGCAAATGGCTTTTGAAAACGAGTAATAAATGAGCGCAGTCTGCATATCTATAATTAAAGAAAAACTTTAGCTTTTAATACCTTTTGTCCACTGAGAGGAAAATATCATTAGGATGGAGAGAAAAGTGCTATCGTACTTCAAAGAAAACTCCTTTATAGCATAAAGAATTATTTTTTTTACTTCAGGTACATAATTTCTTTAAACTCTTAAGTTAAGCAGAGAGAAGTATTTATAAGCAGAAATAATACAATATCTTTTCTTGCCATTATGCCCACTGGACTCTTTCTTACTGAAATTTAAAAGGGAAAAGAACAGACTTGTTTGACTTTACTCCTTGTGATATGGATTGCAGTGCTGTAAACTGAATAACAGGATACTGCTAATACTTGTCAAAGAAAATTTAAACTATTCATTTGAAAAATGGTTGTTTTTAAAAGTGAATGACTGGTACCTGCCTTATGTCAGGCTGAAGTGTAAAATAATTTTGTGAAGATCTTATATGAATCATCTTTATTCAGTGCATAAAAATGAACTGAAGTTAAATGTTGGAGTAAAAGTATTTTTTTGTCTAGAGTGAAAATGAAGAGCGCACCGAGTGATGTTCAAATAGAAATTGGTTGCCTGTTTTCATTGTTTGGATGTTAGCTTAACCTCTTTTAGCAAAACTTGTATTAGTATCACCTCTGCAAACTACGTGTGACTGGTTGTCGCTATTGAGAAGCAAAAGCGACCGTCAGGATCTAGTAGAAGAGTCTAACATGCAATTGAAGTAGTAATAAGAGAGTAAAATAAAGATGAATTTACTTATGCCTCCCCTTTCTCGAGAGATTGAAAGCGAGATTAAAGACACTGTAAGGCCTCGATTGCATCATTTTTAAAAGAATGAATATGACTTCAAAGGGTTCAGTATTCTCCATCTTTTTTTGTGATAGTATAAGCTTTTACTATCTAAGCAAGAATGAAAAAGGTTCAGGTCAGCAGCCCGTGTATTTATTTCTGGACTGAAAGTTTGCCTTTCCCAAACTCAAATATGTTTAATCAGGCCCCACAAAATCATGAGGTCAAAAAACCTGTGAACTGTGGGATCTGTTATTTGAATTTTGTATGTAATTGCTGCCCTTCAGTCCTGCTCTTTGCTCTCGGCAGCAGCGAGGGTTGGGAGCCAAGGAGAACTGGACAACCATGCAGTTTGTCTAGAAGAGAAAGTTCTGACTTGTGCTGGGACAGCGGGGAAAGTGCGCGTCTCCATAGTTCTGGGGAAGAAGCACTTAAATTGGGAAAGCACAAGCAGAGAAATGAGGAAAAACAGCTTGAGTCGAGGAAGTGGAGTATGTAAGACAGCCCAAGAAGGAAAATTAGATGATTAAAGAATCTATACAAACAGTTGCTACAGAGGTAAAAGGCAACTGAAAGTACTTATCAGTTAAGAGCAATCGACACCTCTCAAGGTTCTAAAGCTGCAAATTTTTTGGTGGGGGAGAAAAAACAGGATGCTAAAATATTATTCAAGCTGCGTTGCAACTGCTTAACTTGGTTAGCATTGTTTCTAAAATCTGGCTTCTGTAGGTTTTTAAAGACATTTTTTGTTTATTTTTATTTTTTTAAGCAGAATATGGCTCACGATATCATCCAGTAACCTGTCCTGATCTATAATGTGAATGTTATGAAATCTTGCTCTGAATGATTGGGGAAGTCTGTTATTTTCTGATCATCGCATCCCGTTCACTTGCTGCTCATTTCATAACTTTTTTTTTTTTTTTAGTAAACACTGGTGAAAACCGGTGACATCAACAGCAAAAATCATGGTGCTTCTTTTTAATTGGTACACAATATGAGTTGTTACCAAAAATGGTGATGATGTATAGACAAAAGAGAGATTTGGTGCCCTGCTAGCTTCCTATCTTTTGCTCCAGTCTAACACTTGTGTCCTTATTTTTTTCCTCAGTTTGTGATTTTTGCGTTTATTGTTTTAAATGCAAGTCAATTTTTGCTTTTTCACTAAGATGTTGGGTTTTTTTTGTGTGAGGTGTATTTTTTCTGTTTGTTTTTGTAATTTATCTGTCTAAAATGGGATAGTTTTTGGATGGATTGAATGGCTGTTTTCAACTTTTCCATGAATTCATGACCTGCAGATGGCAAGTAAAGTTAAAGCTGCTTAGTATCACTTTTTTCAGTTGGTTTGAAATTTGTGTGTTGAGGGCCAGGTTTCCTTTCATCGGTCTTCAAAACTGGCCTCCTTTAAAGACTTATTTGATACTAAGCTGTAAATGTATTGGGAACGTGTTACTTCAGTAATCACTGTAACGTTAACAGATCTTGACTATTATATTACCCATAGTGATAGGCAACCTAAATCTAAAAGGGAGTTCTTAAATTGAAAAGATAGGAAATGCCTAAAAACCTAAAGGAAAGCTGCCTTTGAACTGCATTCATCAGCAAAAAGAAACATAGACTATCTTAAAGATGAACTGAAAGCTTAACTTCATAGCAGATTTTATCAGTTAAAATTACTATTATTTATGATACGTATCAGTAACTCTTGTAAGTAGTGACTGGATAGCATGAAAGATAAAAATTATTTGTGCCGGAAATGAGAGCTGGGATCCTGACCCTAATTTATGTATAGCCAAAAGTGCACATCTTGATTCAGGGAATATGTGGCTTGATTTAAAAAAAAACAAAACAAAACAAACAAACAAACAAAAAAAAAAAAAAAACAAAAAAAAACCAAACCAAAAAACCCCCAAAAAACCACACACACACAAAAAAACCAAAACAAAACCAAACAAACAAAAAACCAAAACACCAAACCAAAACCAAACAATTAAAAAAAATCAAGTTTATGAGGTTTTCTGCTTTCACTTTGATTGTTGTCTGGCTTCTGCCATTTTTAGTGACTAGGGTGGTAACAGTGCAGACTAAGATTCTATGTAGTTCAATGGCAACAAAATCCACTTTTCTGTTTATTATCTAAGTATATACAGGCATGCCAAAATAAACTATTGTTTGTTGGCTTTGAAATATACAAATGGCAGCTTAAACACAGCGAATGCTTACTTGTTTTGTAAGTTAGGAGGGATGTCAGGCACCGTGTGAAGAGTACGCCAGCTCTGGGTCACACTGGGCAAGGGGACCTACGTGTTACTGCTGAAGAAATAGCGTCAAGAAGAATACTGTTGTATAAATGTTGAAATTCATAATGAAGGTTAGAAAATAGTAAACCACCATGGAAAAGAAATAAAAAAAATTGTCTGCAGTGTTGTTTACTCATAGGAATTGAGAATTCTTAAAAGTGTAAAGAGCTGCTGCAAAAGTTTCAGTTTGGAAAAACATCTGGGTCAAGAAGATTAGATTCTTTGTTTTGTACTATAATTATTCTGGTTTTAACAGTTACTGAATTGTGAAAACTCCAAGACCCTTTAATTCCTAATCCTAAATCGTCTTCTGTAAACTGATTATAGAAGCCTGTTTTAAGCTAACAGTCCAGCACAGATGAGGTGTTACCCCATCAGCTCAAGCAGTTGATAGCTACTTTGAGCGGGTGGTTTTTGTGTTCAGCTATTTTTTTTCAGAGATACGGGCAGAATTCCTCACCTGCTTTCTTGCTGCCTTCCTTCCCATCCCCCTTCCAGCCTCAGCTCAGTCCTGGAATAATCATATATGAAGGCTTTTGTTTAGATTTTTTTTTAATTTAAAAAAAAAATTAATAAAAAAAAAAAAATGGAAGGAGGGCTCATGATATCACTCCGTAACTCTTCACTTGTGGCTGCAGTAACCTGATTCCCTCCGCGATGCCTTCCTCAATCTAGGCACAGTGACTCTCTCCAGCTTGGACGGACTTGAGATTGTTCTGAACTTGGATGATGAGTAATCTCCTGCAGTTGCTTGACACCTGAAGCCAGTCCCTGAAAATCCAGTGTGCCGTTCAGTGTATTTCTGAAGCAGTATTTGTAAAACGTTATAGGAATCCAGGACAACCTTTGTAGATAAAAGTAGATGGAGGGAATCTCTCTTTTAGACTGGTTTGTCTGGCTGTGGAGGCGGGAAGGGGACAGGACAAGCTTTTGGCCATTGAAACCCTTCAGACCACAGGGTGTGGTTTCGTCTGAAAGCTTGTCTACTCTTTAGGATTGAAAAAAGAGACCTATGCAAATGTTGTGTGCCTCTGTTCCTTAAATTGCCATGGTTGCAGCAACATGCCATCAGAGGAGTACAGACACTTCTTGATCTTCAGAGCTACTTGAAGCTGGAAATGTTGGCTAAAGCTCACTTTTTTTTTTTTTTTTAATTAAAAATTTGAAAAGGATTTACTGTCATCCAGCTTCCTTAATGAGAACTCTCCTGTATGTGCTGTTTGCTCAGTCTTCGCTGTGTCTCAGCTCCCTGTGTGGAGCGCATGGGGTGACCAGCAAGCTGGGCTCCCTGCCTGATGGCCGGCGACCTGGCAGGGCGAGCGCGCAGGGCAGGCAGAGGCAGCTTCAAGCCGGGGGTTTCAGTGGGGCTAAGAGCTTTCAACGTTGGCTAAATTGCAAGACCTACTGCATAGAAACTGATGGTGTGATCTGTAAGATATGTGACCCTCGATAGTTTTGCATGTTGGCATCGCTAGCTGGTTGTTAAGGAATTTGAAATAATGAAATCTCTGAAAAATAAGTTAACAGGTGGTTCAATAGTTCTTTTAGTGCCTTTAATTAACGTAAACCTTTTCTTCCCTCGGTCTTACTGTTTGCCCTCGTGTCCTAGCTGGAGTAGGGATGGTTAGCGATCTAGTCTCAAATTCCATGTTTTAGATTTTTATGCACCTGACATACATGAATAGACTTCCCTGTCAATGCTGTATGTAAACTCAATTTCTGTGAACCTGAATGTCATACAGGCACAACTTTTTGGAAGAAAGTCTTATTTCTGTGTACCTTTCATAGGCACTGCTAAAGCAGTTGTGACGTGGAGGTGGTTTCTTGTTTGCTGTTTTACAGTGGCGTATTTCTAGATTTCTGCTGTATTGGGTGGTTATCTATTTCAGGCAACCAGCTTTTAGAATTTCTTTTTTGATAACTGTGACTTGAGAAATGTATTAATTATTTAATGTTCCCGGTTAGATTTTAAAAAAGAAAAGTTCATAAATATTAATTTTCCTAACTTCTCATTAGTGAACTGAACCATTAATAATGTAAGCTAATAAATTGCAGAAGAAATAATTATGCACTTTATCACAAAGTTCCAGTAGGCTTGTGTGCTCTGTTTTTTCATTCCATGCCAGAATAAAGTTTTTGTTCAAGCTTCAGTAGGAAGTAATATTATCAGCTTTTAATTTGGTCATGGAATGTAGTCTACGTAGATGTGTGCAGGGAAAAGCTTGCTTAATTTGAGCTTGGAAAGTAACGCTTATTTTGTTTGGCAGACAAGATCATAGATGAAGGACATCTAACCAAAGTGGAAGACACAAAGCTTTTGAAAGGTTAGAATTCTGGATTATTTAACTGTTTTTGAAGCATGTTTTTTGTCACTTCAGTGCATGTTCTGTCTTAAACTAGCAGTTGGAGTTTTGTTGAATACTCACTTAAGAAATAAACCAATAAAGAGGAGGTATATTGTTCACTGAACTCTGCTCCAAAAACTGTTGTAGGCTAAAAAGATTTAAAGGAAATGATTTTTGAAGATTGAGTGCATGAAATCCTAGTCTCAGTTTTGACTGAGTTCTTACCTGAATGTGCATTTAAAAAAAAAAAAAAAATTGTAAATAGATTTAAATCTTTATTGCCTTTCTAAATTTCAAACAGCTTTTTGGTTTTATTGCAGGACTAAATAGAAATAATATTTGGTCTAAAGTTTTAAATAAAAGTGTATTTTAATTTGAATTTTTTCTAACTTACACCCTCATAACTTTAAAATAGCTATTAACCTCCTAAATGTACCTTTTCCAATTAAAATATAAATGTCTATCTGCAACTTTTTTCTCTTCTGTATAAAACAAGTAAAATACAAGGAGCTAATTAGAAAAGATTTATCTTGTCGAGGAACAGTTGGCCTTCTCTTGCAATGCCAAAATCAGGAATTCTACAAAGTGGGCAGATCAATATTTCCTACCTGTCTAATAACGTAAGATCATTTGGACTTGTAGGCTGACTCCACTTCTGTAGCTTTTCATTAACGTCTAGGCATACTAACTCATTGCTTTACCCTCTGTCCTTCTGCAAAGTGTTCCTGTATTGAATAAATGTTAGCTTATTAAAAGTTCTGGTATTTTAAAGACTTCTTAAGTTATCTTCTCTTACCTTAATGTATGAAATTGCACCTTTAATTTGTTTCTGTACGTGAGTAAGCTATAGACAGCATGCCATATTTGGGAAAAGAATGCATACAATAAATGTAACGTAACACTTGCATGCCAGTTATCTTGCAAAGCGGAGAGCTATTTTTAGTGTTTGTTAATGTATTCTAACTCCTCAAGTAAGTATGATGTCAACACATTTTAATATACTTCATCATTTTGGCTATATTTATTCAGCTCAGTTTTATTATAAGAAATAGGGACAACTGCTGTGAAATAATATAGTGCAGGAAAGAGTTTTGTGCTTACGAGCCTGGTTGCAGAATAGGAAGCAGGTTTCTAAACCATTTCTCTTTTTTAATTTTGCTGTTCCGGATGTAGAAACTGCTGCATCTTTCCTCTGGTGCCTAATCTTGTTCCTTGTTTCAGGGGTAGGAGGATAGGCAGGAGGAAGAAGCTGATGTACCCGAGGGTGGGTGGGAGGGGAGTACGGGAGGGAGGTGGGGGGAGAGAGAATTAGTTCAGCGGCTGGAACTTGCGCTGTTCCTCCCATTCCACACAGAGTAAGAAAGCTGTGTTTCCATGTGTGACCAGATATGGTAAAGTTAGTTGGACAGAGGTATTGCTCATCTTAGCACTTCTGGATTGGGCACTAACACAAACGACATGGGTGAGGCTTTCAGGATATACTTTTCTTAATACTTAAAAGAACGTATTACTTGGTTTAGTAATTATTACAGTTTTAATGGCAATCTTGTGAGCTTGATTCTATATGATACATGTAAAATGCTTTGTATTGTCTAATCTTTCATATCTTTAGATATTAGTTAAAAACCTTATTCCTAAAAATAGGAAAGTACCCTCTTTGTTATAGCAAAGAACTATCCCCAAATATCAAGTTTTTAACTACTCCAGTCATTATGAGCTTTGAAGTCTACTGAAGTCGTATGAGATATGTTTGGAGTAGTTGCCAGGTCCGAACCCCTAATGTGCTTTAAGTGTGTGGGTGCTTTCCTCTTCTTCCTCTCCAGTGATTTCAGTTTCATTAAGATAGGAAGACTCTGGCTCTTGATCAGCTGCTTTGTTTGTACTTCCCTTCTTCTGTTTCATGTACAAGTGGATGTTATTCTGGCACAGAGGAGTAGAAAACTTTTCATGTTAGCTGAAGAAAACTTTTTTTTTTTTCTATTAACCTGTCTGTGTTTTGTCATCTTGATAATTTCCCTGTGTAAGTGCACAGTGATGTTTTGGGGGTATTTAGTTCTGTTTGTTCTTGTGTTACTTGAAAAAACAACGTGCACAAGCTTTCTAATTACTCCTTGGTTTTTTACATATTTTCATATACTAATGCTATTGGTGTAACATGTATTAATTTATTTATTGCTGTGCATCTTTCTTCCCGTGCCCTCGTACTTCTCTGTTGCATCTGCAGTATCTATATGTGAAGAAATTATTTGTGTTCACTGTGCTTTTCTGCATCTACGGTAGAAGTAAAGTCTGTGCACTGGGAATGTTGTAATGATGCCTTTATATATATATATCTTTCTACCTGGAACTTGAGACTTGGAGGAAAGCTCTATTCATCTGTGGGTGGGTAGTGATGCTGTCAAACCAAGGCTCTGCATAGTCAGTCAGGAAAGATTTCAGTATGTATAACCTCACTTGCATGTCGGTGACATGGTTCCTCGCTGATAAAACTTACTGGATTTGCCACACCAGAGATCGTGTGCCTTTGTTTAATGGACCCATCAGAACTACACTGGAATGGTTGTTTAAAAAAAAAAAAAAAGACAGCCTAATAAAGTATATAAACTGAGTCAAGGATACTTCTGTGTGGGAGTGTGGGAAAAGTATACTCTGATATAATTAAGTCCCCTCACCTTTTGAAAACGTCTGGTTGTCTGGTCTCCGTTAAAAATCTAGAACTGGTAAGGAGGAAAAAAAAAAAAAAAAAAAAAAGAAAAACAAACAAAACCAACTGTGTGGCTTCAGTAAGCTGCATGTAATAATGTGAGTTGTGTGTGAACAGGTATTTTTTGGTGGAAAGGACACAGACTGCCTTCTTTTAATACAATTTGAACTGAAAATTCTTTGTAGAAATCAGTGTATTAATTTATATTGCTGTGATTCTTTACTGGTTCATACCACACTTCTGTTTAACAGTGCAGTGTATACAAGACTTGCTGCTATTTTTTTATTTGTCCAAAATACTGAAGCCCAGTTTTATTCTTAACAGCAGTTTCTTTCTGACTTGTTACAGTATCAGCATTGTTCTAGTTTTCTTTTCTTATTTGTTCCCTGATTGAATCAGCTTTTGCACCAAGTTCCAGCTGGCAAGAATACAGCTTTAACAAAAGTTCAAGCTGTGCATGAGGCAGTTGCATCCCCTAATAGACGCTGGGCTAGATTAATGACTTTAGTGATGCTGAATCCATTTTAGCCCAGACTAAAGCAACCACCAGGTTTTTAAGTGTTTCTTCAACTATGTTGTTTTCTATTGACAATTAGCAGTAGTTAAATAAATAGAAATATAGAAGAAATTATGATAAAGAGATTGAACAAAGCGTTTACTGATTGTAGTTGATTTTTTCCTTGTCTCTTACAGAGAATCAAGCAAAAGTCAAAGAATCTGATTTGTCAGACACTCTTAGTCCAAGCAAGGAAAAAAGCAGTGACGACACTACAGGTGAGTGTTTAACTGAGGTTTCTGTAACATCTAATTAGTTTGAATTAAATCACTTAATCATGAGCGTTTTCTAAAATAGCTGAGAAGGTGTGTATTATGCGGAGCCAGATACAAGCTTAGAGCAGTATTATCTATTTTGCAAGTTCATAATTAACTGTAGTAAAGTGAGAAGAACGTAAAAGCTTCTCTTCACTTAAAGGATGCATATACGAAAAGTGTTTGCAGTCTACCTGCTCTCTGAACGGTGTGGGGTTTGTTTTGTTTAGATGCCCAAATGGATGACCAAGATCTAAATGAACCTATTGCTAAAGTAGCTCTTCTAAAAGGTAAACAAATTTATTTTTTTATTGTTAGATGCATAATCTGTATATATGTCTTCTTGTCTGCCTGTTTTTTCTCACATGTGCATTGGAGGTAGAGTGCTGAAATTCAAATGTTTTGATCATGGTAGAGTTGCATTTAAATATCTATAATGATTCCTTTGGGTGATGTGATAGAAAAGCATACTTCTAAGTGTTAATATAGAAATAATTTGTGTTTAAAGGTAGTTTCTGCACTTATAACTTTAAGCAGAGTTGAGAAGCAGTTTCAGCATACGCTTAAGTTTGGGCTAATAGCGGTGGGGAGGGGAGATTCTTCCATCACTGACATGTTTTAAGCATTGCCAAATTTTACTTGTATTATTTCCATTGCTGTCAGAAATGCTTCTTGAACCTGATGGG